>NC_081312.1:47345052-49845052 GCF_026419965.1 Kogia breviceps
CAAAATGCCTTCCAGTTTCATCCATGTTGTCACAAATGGCAGAATTTCCTACTTTTTAAAGGCTGAATAATATTCCATTGTGTACACACACACACACACACACACACGTGCACACACACACACACGTGCACACACACACAGCATCTTCTTTATCTGTTTTTCTGTTTCTCTGTCAGTGGACAGTGTTTCCATACCTTGACTTTTGTGAATAGTACTGGAATGAACATGGGAGTACAGATGTTGCTTTAAGATAGTGATTTCATTTCCTCTGGATATATAATCAGAAGTGGGGTTGCTGGATCATATGGTAGTTCTATTTTTAATTTCCTGAGAAATCTCCATACTGTTTTCCACAGTGGCTGTACTAGTTTACAGTCCCACCAACAATGTATAGAGTTCCCTTTTCTTCACATCCTCACCAGCATTTATTATTTCTTGTCTTTTTAATAATAGACAGCTGTATGTGGTGATATCTTATTGTGGTTTTCATTTGTATTTTCCTGATGTTAGTGATGTTGAACAGTTTTTCATGTATCTATTGGCCATTTGTATGTTTTCCTTGGAAAAATGTCTATTCAGATCCTTTGCCCATATTTTTTTTCTCTGGCTGCACTGCATGGCTTTCAAGATCTTAGTTCCCTGACCAGAGATTGAACCCAGGCCACAGCAGTGAAAGCACCAAATTCTAACCACTGGACCGCCAGGGAATTCTCTGCCCATTTTTAAATTGGGTTATTTGGGTTTTTTTGATATTGAGTTGTATGAGTTCCTTGTATACTTTGGATATTAAACCCTTATAGAATATGTGGTTTGCAAATATTTTCTCCCATTCCATAGGTTGCCTTTTCATTTTGTTGATGTTTTCTTTTGCTGTGCAGAAGATTTTTAGTTAGCTGTAGTCCCACTTGTTTATTTTTGCTTTTGTTTCCTTTGCTTTTGGTGTCAAATCAAAAATAATAATAATAATTGCCAAGACCAATGTAAAGGAGATTACCCGCTATGTTTTCTTCTAGGAGTTTTACATTTTCGGGTCTTACATTCAAGTCGTTAATCCATTTTGAGTTGATGTTTGTGTATAGTGTAAGATAGGGATCTAATTTCGTTTTTATGCATGTGGCTATCCTGTTTTTCCAGTACCATTTATTGAAGAAAATATCCTTTCCCCATTGTATATTCTTGGTTCCTTTGTGGAAAATCAATTGACCATATATGCATAGATTTATTCCTGGGTTTTCTATTCTGCTCCATCAATTTTTGTGTCTGTTTTTAGGCCAATGCCATACTGTTTTGATTACCATAACCTTGAAATATAGTTCAAAATCAGGAACTGTAATATCTCCAGCTTTGTCTTTCTCTCTTAGGATTGCCTTTGCTATTTGGGGTTCTTTGTGATTCCATATGAATTTTAGGATTGTTTTTTTCTATTTCTGTGAAAAATGACATTAGAATTTTGATAGGGATTGCACTGAGTCTGTAGATCACCTTGGATGTGGACACTTAAAAATATTAATTCTTCCACGAATATGAAATATACCACAGGCTTTTATATTCTTTGTTTTCTTGTTTGATTTCTAATTATAAACACATCATTCTGTATCTCTGTATAGTTAGTACAGACAGGACTTCATCTTCCCTTTCCCACAAAAATCTCCCATATTTTGCAATTTACAACTGATTGGCTCTTTCCAATGTAAAGGATGATAATCAATGGTAGAATCAAAAATAAGGTCCCAAATCAGTTGGGGAGATTTCTCTAGACTAATATTTTTAGAAATTAAGGTATAACTCATATACAGTTAAAACTCATACTTTCTAGTATACAGTTAATACCACAATAAAGATATTGAATCACATCACCTCCAAAATTCCTTCATGTACTATTTAGTCAGATGCATCTTCTGCTCCAGACTTTACCCATTCTCACCTCTTTTGGGACCATATATCTTTGAATGACATATAAATGAAATTATAGAATATTTAGCCTTTGGATCAGGCTTCATTCACTTAGCATAATGCATTTGAGATTCATCTATGTTGTATATGTCAATAATTCATCCATTTTTGTCACTGAGTAGTAATCCATTGTATGGATGTACCACAGTTATTTATCCATTACCCAGGTGAAGGACGTTTGTGTTGTTTACAGTTTTGGATGATTATGAATAAAGAGTCTATAAACATTTGTGTGGATATAGGTTTTCATTTCACTTGGGTAAATACTTAGGAATGGAATTGCTGGATTATACTGTAAGTACACATTTAATCATCAAATTGTTTTGCAAAGTTGCTGTACCTTTCTACATTCTCACCCACAATGTATGAGAGTTCTAATTTCTCCACATCCATACCAAACCTTGGTATTGCCAGGGATTTTTATTTTAGCCTTTTTCATGGGTATTTAACAATATCTCATGTAGTTTTAATTTTCATTTCACTAGTGACTAATGATGTTGATCATCTTTTCATGTTCTTGATTATCATTCATATACCTTTGGCAATGTGTCAGTTCAAGTCTTTTGCTCATTTTTTTATTGAGCTGTTTGGTTACTTGAGTTCTGAGAGTTATTTATATATTCTGGATACAAGTATTTTATCAGTTATGTGTTTTGAAAATATTTTATATTTTGTCAGTTTTCTTTTCATTCTCTTAAGAGCATGTTCTAAAGAGCAGAAGTTTATAATTTTGGTAAAGTACAATTTATCAATTTTTTTCTTTTAGTGATTATGTTTCTGGTGTCATCTCTAGAAATCTTTGCATAATCCAAAGGGCATAAAATTTTTCACCAGTATCTTTTTCCAAAAGATTTAAAGTTTTAGGTTTTACATTGGCTCTATGACCCATTTAGAGATAATTGTCTCAGGTAGGGGTTGAAGTTCAAGGTATGGATTGCAGTGTATGGGTTGAGGTTCATTATTTTTTTGTACTTGAAGGTACAAATGTTATAGTGCATTTATTGAAAAGACTATCCACTCTCCATTGAATTAATCTTGTACCTCAAAAATTTTAAAGCAGTATAATTTAAAATAGCACCAAAACCATGGAATACGTAGGTATAAATCTACAAAACATGCAAGATCCATATGCTAAAAAACTACAAAACACTGATTGACATAAAACAAAGAAGACTTAAATGAAAGCTGTATTGATGGATTGAAATATTGAATATTGTTAAGATGTTAAGATGTCAGTTCTTTCCAACTGCTCTATAGATTCACTACAATCCCAATCAAAATCTCAATAGAATTTTTTTGAAATTGATAAGCTGATTCTAAAATTTATATGAAAATTCCAAGGATCTAGAGTAGTCGAAACGATTTTGAAAAAGAATGAAGTTGGAGGGCTCGTACTACCTGCTTTCAAGGCTTACTGAAAATTGCATTAAGCATACCAGTATGATATTGGCAAATGGATATACACAGAGATCAATGGAACATAATAGAGAATATAGAAATAGATTCATAGGGATCATCAATTAAGTTTTGGCAGATGCAAGGGAAATTCAATAAAGAATGATATTTTCAACTAATGGTGCTGAAACAACTTAATATCTATATTTTTAAAACAACAAAAACAAAATTAAAACCATGGAACAATTGTGGATAAAAGACTTACAGTAACCCAAAAGGAAAAGACTCACTTCTTTTCTCTATACGTTTCCAGTTCTCCGATACTCCATCACCTTTTCTTAGCCCCTCAATATGATTCAATAAGACAGAAGAACTCATCTTCTATGAGAGTTCAGGCTTCCAGAATTTTTTTCTATGTTTATGTAACAAATACTTTGTATGTATATTGGCATTTGTGAATTGTCTTCTCATTCATTTATTTTTTTTCATCGGGAGTATTAATCTGTCTCTATTTCATTTCTAAGAGCTCTTTATATATGTAGGATATTATACTGTTTGACACAGCATTCAAGTACTTTTTCCAAGTTTCTCATTTGCTGTTTATTTTGGTTCACATGCTTTTTGACATACAGGAGTTCCATTTTTATTCAGAAAAGATATAAATCTTTTTCTTTTTGCCTACATTCTTATTCTGAATTCTCTTGAAGAGCTTCAAAGTGTCCATGAACCTTTCAGAAATGCATCCTAAAATTAGATGTACATATAAGCATATAAAATGTACAAATAAAGTAGGTTCAATTTCCCTTTTATGAATTCTTATATACTTTGGTGTGTAGTTTTCTTTTTCAGTATAATATAAGCTGAGTGGTAAGAGAATCTTTCTCTATATAAACATTCCCAAGATGTTTTAAAGAGCACTGGCAATTACAAAGAAGTTACCAACTTAAATTGCAGAATTATAGTGCAAGCAAATAATAAAAAAAGATTTAGAAGATACTATTTGCTTATCTATCGCTAACTCTCATCTCTAAGTATTTCAAAGCATTTAATTGTCCCCATAATAGTTTACTATTGTCTTCCTCAAATGGTACTTTTAAGGTGTTCCTGTGATGTGGAAGCTTGCATGCTAATTATGTTGAAGTCTAGAGCCTGAAATAGTAATCAGCTCAATCCTCAATCCACACATAGGCACATAAAATAAGGTGGACATTTCTGAGCCCACCTTTGAAAGGGAAAATGAATACCAAGCTGCTAAAACTCAGTTTCCATGGTGAATTTTTTCCATAATTATTATTTTTTAAAAGCCCAGGTCCTTGATATCCACCCCCCCAGAACTGGTTGATGAATAGAAAAGAAATGGGGAATTGCTGATGTTGAAAAAGATAAGAAGATTTGATAGTGACATATTACACAGATGGGTAATTTGCCTATTGAGCCATCTAATCGTGAATTGGCTTGGACATGCTACAGCACATTTTTTAGAAATCTAATATTTCAGTTATTGGAAAGAACCCAATGATCTAATCCTAACACAATGTCATGTTTCATTGCTGAATAAGTCAATGCACAACATAGAATTAAGAGGCTCATTAATTATATGGTCATAAATTTCAGAGTGAAAAAGGCAAATTGGGTATTTTGGAGTAATTATTGGCTCTGGGAAATGAACCGCCAATTTAAGGTGATAAATCAAATGAAAAGCTCACCTAGGCTCCTTGGCAAAAAACTCACAGTGCCCTTGACAAGGATGGCACTTGTGTTTGCCACTTTTCATCCATATTTTTGGCTAGGCTTTTGAAAAAGTCTTTAAAAACCAAAAAGAAATAATAACAATTCTTAATTTGTATCAGCACATAGCAAAACACCTGATATTTGTCAGGAACAGCTCTGAGTGGGACTTGCTTTGAGAAATCTTTCTGCTCTGCATTCAATATGTCCCCTCATCCTGAACAGATAATACCACTGTAAATACACACAGAGAAGGAAGGGCCAGAGGGAGAATTCTTTTCTAATTAGAGAGAATGATTCTTTAAGTTTACAGATCACAGATAATTTTTCAATAGCTCAAGATGTCATAGCTCTGGAGGAATATATACATTTAACTGAATGTAGGTAAGTGTAGTATCACTTACTTTAGGCATTTAATTGATTCTGTAGCAATTTTATCAAAGCCTATTCTTAATACAAGAACAATGTTTTATGAAGTCAGCACCTGGATAATAACTCTGTAGCCAGCTGAATGAATCTTTACAGAAATGATTCTTGAATTAAGAGACTGTCAACAAATAAGAAATTATTTCCAGTTTTAGATCACAGGAAAAATATGTGTCAAGACATAAGTGACACAATAGCAAGTTAACAAGTATTCGTGCACTATTTAAATGGGAAATATGATTAAGGATGAATCCTAAAAACTAGTTTCAGTACAGACAGACTCAAAAGCCAAACCTGTTTATGCCTAATCTGGGAAAGCATCCATAAGACATGTATCTGCACTATAGAGCACCAGCCACTTCCTATCCCACAAGCGGCAGGACTTCATTTGCAGCAAATGCTTTATTTTTATTTTTTCAAAGGAATGAAGTTAAGGTCGAAATCAGTTATCTCAAGTCAAATATCTGCTTTCCAAGATGGTTACATAGTCATTATGCTTCTGTGTTTCCAGAGGAGACTGGACCCAAGGTGTCTGCCACTTGGCATTGAAATGAAGGGTCCCTGGGCGATTTTCCTGAGGTGCATGTGTGCTCCAGTGCACGGGGCCCTGTCTCTGGAACCCAGCTCAACGTGTGAACAAAGAGAAAAATTAACTTGTCCTTTGTCCTCTTGAGAGGAAACCTTGTGTCAGAAAATATCAGCCATATTACCAAGCCAAAACTGACTAAACCTAAAGCTTTAATTGACAGAAGGTGTCCTACATTCTGGAATGGCTGAAGCTCCAGAGTCTCACTGCCACTGTAGATTCACAGGGGATGTGGGGAAGCCACGCATGTCTAAGAGGATATGTCCTAAAGGATACATCACCAAAAATATCATAAGGATCTCATTAGAAGAGTGTGTCACCTGTAACACAGTCTATATGCCTGGGTCCCCCAAGGATTATGTCATAGAAATGTTCTGGTGAACCTCAAAGATTAGAGAAGCAATGCAGTGATTTATCCTAACCAGAGATATTTCCATATTCTCATGGAAAATTTGAATTAGATGACCATGGGGGGCAGTTAAAGACATTCAGAGTATTTATTGTATTTATACTGAATACAACATGACAGAAATAAATATGCATTTTATGTGGTATCAACCGTTTTTTGGATATGAGGGCAGCACTATTTGGACTAAGCTGCAGGCAGGGTGTGAGGTATGGAAATTTAATTTAGAATCAAAGCAGGTTAGAGCTGGGAGAAACCTTAGGAACACTCGGGGCCAGTCATTTCCAAACCTCCAGGTGCTTAAGAATCATTTAGGGAACTTGGTGACAATTCAGAGATGTCAGTTCTGGGAGTCTGCTTTGGTTGTAAGCAGTATAACACTCAAAACACTACTTAGTCCAACTACTGTGGTGCACAGGAGAGGAAGTTGGGAACCAGAGAGGGTAAGTGCCATGCTCAAGGACACAAAGGAAAGTATTATCAGACATACTTCCCTCTTCTGGACAGAACACTTGAAGACTATCTGACATCCTAAGATGGTAAGAAACCAGACACTCACTACTGTTCCTGACTGAATAGTCTGCTTGATACCAAAACGGCTGTAGCTTTTGTGAGCAGAGCAAATTAGCATATGCCCTTAGTCATGTGGGAAAAATGTGTGGGTAGCATTTTACTGCCCTTTCTGTCATAGGGACCCACTCATATATATGTATACACACACACACACACATAGCATTCCCAGGGAATCAGGAATGTTGGATTCTAGAGCCCCCTTCACAATAAGATTTTCTTAGGCAAGTCACCCTTCTCACTTTCACTTCATGTGTTGATCAAGATGAAGCTGAGAGACCTCAGATGATGAGTTTTACCACAAGCAGAAATATCCAGCTTCCTTCTTCCGTTTTAGTCACTTAATTGTTGTGTGAATGATAGTAATTATACTAATAGTTAATAGTGAGTACCAAGTGCCAGACAGTATCCTAAGCATTTTTCACAATTTCTTGCACTTAATTCTTACAATAACTCACTGTTACTATGTCCATCTTTCAGATGCAGAAACTGAGGTAAAAAGTTGTTAATTAACTTTCCTAAGGCTACGTAATTAGTGCATTGTAGAGCTGGGAAGAAATCACTTAGGGAAAATAAGAAAAACAAGATATTATGATGACATAATATATTTAAATATTAGGCTTTTGTCAGCATTTTACTTTGCCCTTTGCCTTTCCCCCACATAAAACGGGGGGAATGTATGCTTATTGCCTCAGAAATGGACATGACAGACAAAGGAGTCTTTTTCTGGCTTTTATCTTTCAATCACTTAAGACCCTTAGAGGAACTGAAATGAGTCACTACATAGATGATTTGGGAGAAAAAAATAAAGAGTGAAGCTTACACACACACACACACACACACACACACACACACACACACACACACACACACACACACACCCTTGCACACCTACACAGGTGTCTGAGCTTGCAAGGGATAAAAATGGAAAAGAAGCAATGAAAGTATAGATATTGTAGTGCAGAGAGTGTATCTTGCTTCCAAGACCTGAAAAGGTGGTAAAACTCTGCAAAGAGGTTCATGGAATCCAAAAGGAGAGGAACTTGAGCTCATTTCCTGGGGGAGACCAGAGATGGACCGCTAGAACCCAGAACCCAGAGAAGAAATGGCCAACACCCTAATGTCCAGGTAGAGTTTGCATGTTCCACCATGACACAGAGGCATCAGAATGTTTACCATCTTCCCAGAAGCAGCATCAAATACACAGAGAGATATATTCTAAGAGAACACATCTGCCATGGACAAATGGCAGAAGACCAGATGGAGTAAATCTGCATGGACAGATGAAATTGAGAATTGTATGGACTCTTTGTAACACTTAAGCATTCTTACTTGGCTGTAACTTGGGAAAAATCAGGTAAAACCCTGTACTGGTTGAAATTGGGTTTCTGTCACCCTGGCAGAATTTGGTTTCAAAATAGAAAATAACATAATTTTATTTTATGCATACTTGAGTTTTTGAAATTATTTTTGTACCCAGTAATGTAGCAATAATTCCAACTTTTGAGAAGCAGCAACCAGCTTTGAGATGTGGTGTGGGTTTTTTTTTTTTTTTTGCATTCGTGTACTTCTATCGTTTTGGTGAAAGGAAAATCTCTGTCGTATATGCATAGAGAAAATTTTCAGAAATCTATTAATTACTAACAGTAACATTAACCATTAAATAATAATTTGCATCTGTAAGAATTAAAAGTAGTTGGAAAACCTCCATATGAGCTCAAACAATAAGATGATTCTTCTGTTTCTAATCATGGGTACTTAGACTTGAGTGACCTTAGCTTTTGAATTAGAAGGGGGTATTATAAGGAAATGGGAGGTGTACCTTGTCAACACCTTGATACTGGACTTTTAGCTTCCAGAACCAAGAGACAATAACCTTCCATTGTTTAAGCTACCTAGTCCTTGTTACAGCAGCCTTGGAAAAATTATACAGAAATGTAATCAACAAGAAAATTTTTTTTTTAAGTTGATTGAATTGCCAGGAAGCTAGGGCTATCACACAGTACATAACCTTTTCAATGCCACAGTGCTTACCTCTTAATGCTTAGTACAAACAAAAAGACATTCCTGGCCAGCCATATTCAAAGTTACTAGAAACTCTGACCTCTTGTGTAGTAAGGACTCCAATACCCAATGCTGATAAAAAAAAAAGACTCAACTTGGAAAGATGTTGCTCTTTTCTTTAATCCTTAAGGGAATATGATCCGATTCTTTATTCCTTATTTATTTCTAAAGAATCAACAAAAATCCACTGCTACAATTGTATGTATTCATGGTATCAATACTGATATTTACATAACACAAAGTTCAAAGCTCTGTAGAAGTCTTTTATATCCTTTAAAAATCCCCCTTTCTATTTTAGAATAACAAACTAGACTCTTAAATCCAAGACAAAGTTATGTCAACATTATACTTTATATTAAACCAATTAAACTTAACAAATAGTAGAGTTATTATCTAGTAATTTGAAGATGATCACAAAACTGAAACTACCTATTTAAGATTATATAATATCTGGCTACAATTTTAAAAGAATTTCCTAGTACTTAACTCTAACAACCCCTAAAAAATTACACTAATATCCTCCAGATAAGATTCAAATACTTGTTTTCTAGAAACTGACTGGAGTTGCATTCTATCCCATAGCCGAATCCTTTGGTGAAGAAATATCTTCTGGTTTACATTGTTTTCTTCTGATAGTCTACAAAAATTTGTACTTCTCACTAATAAAATAAAATTTCAAAGCACTCATTTTTTAGGGGAAAATGGATATATAGAAATTCTTGGAAAAAGTCCAGATTGTACAAAAAAAAGAAAGAGATGCCAGAATGAATTCTTTGCATTTGTACAGTATCTTGCACAGAGTAGGCATGGTCTATTTTAAAAATTTATATAAAAGAAGAGTATTTTATTTCAAACTAAATTAGTTGGATGAGAACAGAAGGCTTTCTTCTTTGAGACTACCTCACATTTGGTTAGTATTTGACACATCCTTCCCAATGCACTGTATCATTTGGTTTTGCAACAGACCTTATTAGAGTTGGCCAAATCTACAGAAAAAAGAAACGAGCTCAGAGAGATTATACAGTTGGTAAGCTCACCTAGCTAGGAAGTAGCAAAGCTGGACTTCAGCTCAGGTTTCTAATTCCACATCCTGTGCCCTTCACTTTCCTTCCAGGCCATACGGAAGCCTATCTCTCACACCACATCTTTCAGGGTAGTTTGTCAACTGGGTTTACGTTACAATAAAATATAACTTTCCTGCATGATTCCTTGATCTTGAACTGTTGTAGCTAATCAAGGCCTATTTGTTACCAGAGTATAAATGGAGGCAAATAATATACTTTGATCTCTTTACACATCATCTATTTTCAAGCTTCAGTTCCTGTAGTATATACTTGCTAAATATCATTGAATATTAAAGGGGCAGGAAAGCATTTTACCCCATTTATTTCCTTGCTTAGCTAGAATGGCCAAGAAGAAGCAACTAAATTATAGTTGAATTTATAGTAAGAAATGTTATCACCAGGAAATCATGAGATGTGATGTTATCATTTTTGTAATTACAAAAGAAAGATTCATTCCACTGGAAGTTACCATAATATGGGGATAATTGCTATGCTACTACAGAATAGTTGCACGATATGGTTATTCTTTTCATACAAAGTATAAATTATGTACTAAACATAATTTATAATGAAAAACTTAACATGGCTTAAAGTAGCTGCAAAATTCAAATGGTGTTCTGTGGTTGTTGCAAAGTAATTACATAATTATTTAAGCCTCACAAGCTTAGAAATTACAAAGTACTTATGAAATGCATCACCACAAGAAGTTAAATGGAACTTAAATTAGTTACTAACCTAATTTGGGTAATGTTTTCTGTTGTGCTAAATTGCAATCCCATTATTATCTTTCTTGAGATAGCATCTAATATATTTCAACAAATGCTTCTCATTTGTCTTTATTCACAGAGTCCTAGACTCTCAATGTTGGATGAAAACATTTAGACCAAGTTCTCTACCCAAACTATGAGCCTCTTCTACAGCATTCAAGATGATTTATTATTGGGCTTCTTGAATCAAAGCAGCCCAGAACTCCAGAAATTAAAAATGAAGTCAGTGAATTGGTTGCGATTCTTTGGTTACATATGACAGGTGACCAACTCACCCTGACTTCAGGGAAAGAAGACATTTACAAGTTCAGGTACTTGAAAAGCCCAAGGTTATTGGCTTCAAGCCTGGTTCGATCTAGGTGTTAAAATTATGTTCTAAGTATTCAATCTTCTTTCAAATATCTGCTTGAGTTTCTCTGTTGATTCTGTTCTCAGATAGGCTCTCCCTTTGTAAGTGGCAAGATGTCTGTCAAAAGATTCATGTACCGCCTACTAACTCAGTCATTCCAGTAGAGAATTTCTCTTTCCCAGTAGTTCCAGGAAAGACCTGGAATGTTCTGATTCATATGCGTTCCAGGAAAGACCTGGAATGTTCTGTATCATATGCATTTCTCTGAATCAATTACTCCATACAGCTGTCCATGGGTCACATGAGCATCCCTAGAACCAGGAGGGTAGGGTCTTTCCCAAAGGAATACTGTGATCCTGTTAATGAAGGAAGAAAGAATGAATGCTGAGCAGAGAAACACAACAGATGTCCACAACAGCCGAGATTTATTACTCTTCCTCTAACAGAGATATTTCTCTTCTTCCTCTTTTATAGTGGGGGACCTCTGGGAGTTGAGTTCTGGTGAAAAGAAAATGGAGCCAGTCAACAAACTGGTCCAAGCTGGAAGCTGACATCCGTACTGTTGGCATTTACCACGAACACACCAGAAGGGTAATTACAAGTTTACAGAAGCTTTCCTTTTATTTTTTCATCCAAAATGCAGTTACTCTGGACACAATGTTCTTTAGCCTCAATCCACAGAGCATTGATTCACTAGAACCAATCTTTCAAAAGTACTTAAAATTTTCTTTGGTCTTCTTTTTTAAATAGTAGCCATGCCTGACTCAGGATCTCTGCAGACACCATTCATCATCCACAGAACACTGATGAACCACAAAGCACTGCTATAAGTGCTAATGATCTTATAAACACAGTGTAGGGAGACAGGAGCATCTTATGTTCATAAGGATGAAGGAGTAAATTGTGCGGTGCTAGAGAAACTTGCCACGCTATTTCTCAGGTGTAGCAGGCATCTGTTATTCCTTCTGGCTGCCAAGCATCTAAACCTCATTCCCAATGGGCAGTTATCCATCTTATGGGTTTTTGATGGGAGACACAGACATCTGTCATCACTGAAGTCAAAAATGCCCCCAGCTCACTTTCCCAATCCCCCTTGCAGCTAGTGTGTGGGCATGTGACCTAGCCTCTACCAATCAAATACATCTACTTTGGGCTTTGACTAGGAGACTAAAGAAGCAAGTAAGGGGCTTCCCTGGTGGCACAGTGGTTGAGAGTCCGCCTGCCGATGCAGGGGACACGGGTTCGTGTCTCGGTCCGGGAAGATCCCACATGCCGCAGAGCGGCTGGGCCCGTGAGCCATGGCCACTGAGCCTGCGCGTCCGGAGCCTGTACTCCGCAATGGGAGAGGCCACAATAGTGAGAGGCCTGCGTACCGCAAAATAAATAAATAAAATTTTTTTTTAAAAAAAGATGCAAGTAAGGAAGCACTGACACAAAGCTCCTCTGGCGGTGGAGGCCATTGCTGTAAGATCAAGTTCTTGGTGCAACAGAGCAGCAGATCCAGCAGCTGTGTTCAGTGTCTGAGGTCATTCATGTCCACAGCTTAAGTAGCGTGTTTAGGACTCAGCAACAGCACTTCCAGGGCCATCCTTCCTGGACCCATTTTGCGGTGTAAATTTGGTATTGTTCCTGACTGCAGTGCCTCTGAGCCTGGATTTCCAGCACTCCCAGAGCTTCTATGTGCTCCCCATTATCTTTTTTTTTCTAAAATAAGCCAGAATCAGTATCTGCTGCTTGCATCCAAAAACCAAGGTTGATATAAAAGTTCTCGTCTGATGCAGTCTGGAAAGATTTTCCAGCATAGTGGTTAAGGGGATAGGCTGCAATCTTGTCTTTCACATAATAATTCTTTGATTGTGCTTAAGATACATAACTATTCTCATTCATAATTATCTTCGTGAAATGGGGAGAATGGTATCTACTTCCTAAGATTTGCTGCAAAGCAAAGCACTCAGCATGTCTCCGGAACATAGTAAAGTCTCAATATGAGCTTTTAAAATTATGAAAGAATACTTAGTGTGGTGACATGGCTTCTGAGTTATAAGAAGCATTTACTCGCATAGAGGGATGCAATGAGGGATTTATATTTAAAAACTAAAATTCTGTCAGGAAGAACACTTAAGCATTGAAAACTTTTATAATGTTTAACCTATTCAACAGTAGTGGCCTCAATAAAGGGTGGGGGAAAGCCAAGCTTGGAGAAATGACTCATAGACTTTTCTAAGGCATCTACCTCCCTGTGCAGGGTGAGTGCTCTCCACCGGGTTAGCTTACAGTTTTGATCACTATAAAAATGTAAAAACATTTGTTGGGACGCCCATCATTTATACTTTAGCATGACTAGTGGGTCTGATCAGACGTTGGTGTAAAGGTGTGGAACAGAAGGGGATGGCTTGTGAATCCTGAGAGGGGGTGGAAGCCTCACAGCTGAATTAGCATGAAAATAGTGTACAGAGGTGCCTGGGGCCCCCCTAGATGGGAAGAGTGAATTTTCTGTCATACCTTCACTCTCCTCAAATTGGTGATTGACTCCTGTTTTGCTGTGGAATTTTCCTGAAACCGAAAACGTATGTGCTTATTTTCCTTTAAGACTATAATTAAGGCAGAAAATGCTCCCCCCAACTCTTGCAGGCATACATCCCAAATACTCACAAAATTGTACCAGAAATTGGAGATGACAGCCATGGTAGAAGGATTGAGAAAGCAGAGGCAAGGAAAAAACCCATGTTACTAAGTTAATAACCAGAAGAACATCTAAATAGGGGCAGTTCCCTTACAATACCACATACTGTTTCTTAAACAGAGTGATTCTGTGGTTTGTAATCAAGTGTCTGAATTCTGAATTTATAGGCCCCAGGATGGTAAGTGTGGTTATATGGTATTTAGCAATTTTGTGTGGTGTTGTGCTAAATATGGAAGAGGCAGAAAAGTATTTCAGTGCTTTTCCTTTGAGTCTACTCTCAAAGTTGGGTTGAGTGATGGAAAAAAAAAAAAAAAAGTCTGGTAAGGGGCAATCAGGTATATCTTCTTTGGAATTTTAATTTCATTTGAGGGACATCTCTTTAGAATATGTCTAAATTAACTTCTTCCTTTTTAGCTCATGAAATTGCAATCATTGCTCAAAATCTTGAAGTCCGTAATACATGGAGGAGAATTTCTGCTCAATATACCAGAAATGATGTCCTGATGGTTACAATCTGATCAAGGGTCAGAGATGAGGTCTCCTCATCATCCCTGGAGGTTTTAAGCACAGAAAGAAGGCTCACTAGCCAGGACTTTGGACTCTAAAAGCATTTCCCAAAGTGTTTGGGGGCAGGACACACTCGGAAGGACTTGCAATCTGAGTGTCTGGGGTTCAAAGGTTTGCTCTGCTACTCACTGATACGGAATTTGAAAAAAAATTCAGTGGCCTCTAACAGCCCTTCCAAACTTCTAAGGTTTGTGAAGGGTGGGATTATAGGTTTGATATAAAAGTAAAATGTTCACACTCTCTATACCTAATCCCACTCGTTCAGGATCTGTGGTGGTTTAGAAATTCCAAAACCAAAAAGATATTTTAAATTATCTTTTAACTCAGTTAAAAAAATCACACGTCATTCAATGTATTTCCTCCAGAGTCACACTTCATTTTTGGTCCCAAATCATATTAATGTACCCCAATCTTCTACCACGTTCACCACACTTGGTTCCCAAAGTCTTTTGACTATTGACTATTTTTCAAACTCAAATTCATCCTGAAAGTAAAAAGATTCATTACTATTGAGTATATTAAATGAATATGCCTTAGGTTCTAAAAGCATTTCCAAATAAATGTTTTGAGTCAACATGGCAGAATAAGAAGAACATGAGCTTTAGTCTCAAACTGAATTTTGACCATCAACTAGCTCTGCTACCAGCTGACCAAGCTGTTGCCCTTTGGGAAGAAGTTACTCAGTTTTCTCATCTGTAAAATTACCTCCTATGAATGCTCTAAGTTTAGAGATTATAAAGCATTCATAGCAGGGTCCAGCACATGGTAGGCATTCAATAAATCATAACAAAACAGAAATGGCAATATGATTTTCCTAAATGTGCAGTTACCTACGGTAACTACTCGAAGAAAAAAAGTAGTTATTTACATGTGTAAGTTATGGTAAGTGTTTTAAAGAAATCAGTTTTATGTCACTGTGGTTAAATTGATTGTGAACTGTTGAGACCTTCTTAGATGGATATTTCCTAAGAAAGCCCTCCATTTCTAGTTCATGTATTCATTCACTGATTGAACAACACCCTTAAACACACTCATCACTGGAGTTTATTTGAAATGTCTGCAGGTAGTGAATTTCAGAGAGTGTTGCCGTGTTAGTGTACCACCTCCTCTCCCACCAGAACTCCTGAGAACAACTGCGATGCTAGACAGGTATTCTTCCCATAGAGAGATACAAACTGCCACAACATAAAACAGTGTTAAAGCTGTGCTTGTGATGTGATAGTGGCAACTACCCTTTCCCTTCCTCCAAAGTTCCTGGCCTTGACATATTTCGTCACTAGTTCTGGGGATGGCAGAGGAGTAGGAAGTTCTTCCTCTGGAGGTTCTTTGCTTCTGTGGCTGCTGTCTCCCCTGTGTCATGTGTCCTTTGTTCTGGAGGACGTCGAGGAGCTTCTGCCTGCCCTCAGCCCGGTGCCTGTCCATCTTTCCTGGATTATAGACAGAGCCTGCTTGTTCCCCGGGGGAAGTGTCTTTCTGTCACCATCCTCATGATTGCCATGTTCCTTTGCTGCAGACAGTCAGTCCTGGTCTCCCATGTGCTCACTCCTCTTGGCCTCTGCCTGTCGTCCTTCTCCATGGCACTTACCAAAGTCACGTTACCCACTGGTTGAATATCTGCCATATTTCATGTCATAACTTTCTAAGTGATGTGAGTGAGTTATGCGCAAAAGTTTTGGAAAGCAAAAAAAAGTGAGAAAATAGTTTGGCCTAGGGAGACCTCGGCAGATTCTACAAAGGATCTAGGACTTGAAGATTAAAAAGAACATAACAAAGAGAGGAGAAAATGGAATTGGAGGCAGAAGGAATTTTTTTTAAAATGGAAGGCATAAAAATCCATTGGGTCAGGAAAGAATGTTCACTATGAGCAATGTGTTGAATGTATGGTGAAGAATACCTGGAGATGAGACTGGGAAGGGAAGTTAGGGTCAAACCACAGGGAGCTAAATAGGCCAGTCTATGGAGTTCACATTTATACACAGGCAATAGGAAGTCATCAACAATGTTGGACATGGCAGTAACACGATAGAGCTGCACTTAGAGGGTGAATGTTTTAGCACTGGGGCAAGTTAGAAAGAAGAGTCTAGAGATAGGGCAGTTAGTCAAGAGCTACTTGAGAAATCCAAGCTAGCAAGAATGAGAGCTTCAACTATGGGTGGCAAGGGGAAAAGAGGAGGGGATTGAATCAAGAGACACTTCAAAGGAGAAAGTTACAGGATGAGATGACTAATTGAAACTGTGAAAATAGGTAGAAGAAGTCAAAGAGGATCCTGAGGTGACACTTCAAATTCCTGCATTCTCTCTCTAGAGAGATCTATATCTTATATATAAGATACCTCACATAAATATAGATGTAGGTATAGATAGATATAGGTATCTTCATCTTACTTTCTTTACCTGTACCCGTTGCTTAATCTAAACACCTGCATATAACATGCCAGCATGATGATGAAGCACTAACTATTTGCAGGATAAACTAGAAGAGCTTCTAGGAGCTCATCATTTTCTCACAAAAGCTGGGCATCTGGCATACGTTACAGGGAGGTTATGGAATTTTCTTCCCTGGAGGTCTTTTACAGCAAGCTAGATACCCATCTGTCCATGAAGGCTTAGGTGTGGTCCTCTCTGAAGCCTGGGAGATGGCTGATTTGAGTTCTTGTGATCTTTTCCAGGTCTACAATTCTATGCTTCTACATCATTTTATGGCTTAACCCCCAAGGTATATTATTCATTTGATAAAATAAATAATAAGATGAAATTTGAAATTTTTTATGGACACTGTCATAGAACATATTCTGGGAATTCTTAAAATTAACCTGTGAGTCCACTGAAAAAATTATGAATAATTTTATAGGTCAGGATTTCCCAAAGTGTGTTTGATGGAACTAGTGCTGCAATATTCTTGCTCCAAAAAATGAGAAAGGACAAAAATTCAGTGTACATTACTATATAAAAGCCCTGAGATTTCCTATAGGAAAAAAACTTCAAAAATATTCACCTAGAACTTCTCAAATATTTTAGGAGAAAGAAAGAGACATATGCATCCACAACTATATATATGACTGTCTCTATCTATCTATCTATCTATATCTACTTTTAAATTTCCTACAAAAATTGGATTGTGTAAAACACTCTTTGGTAAATATTATTCTGACTTATTCTTCATATCATAAGAAAATCTGGGTTGGGTGTATCACCAATAACATCTAAGCATCTCCAAGGATGATCTTTGGTTAATCTGATAATTTAGTTATTTTAAAATTACAGTTTGCTTCTCTATAAAGTGAAGATAATAATACCTACCTCATAAGGGTGTTATGAGAATTAAATAAAATGAAATGTGTGAAGCACCTGGCACAGGGCCTGTACCTTGTAAGTTCTCCATAAATGTTAGCTTCCTACCCTTTGCATCTCCGTTAAGTTTTGGTATCTAATACATCTGGCAATTAAAACCATTGGGTTCTGGTAAGCAATGGATATACCATCCTGTGTTAAATTAAAATGCAGAAGCTCAAGTGATTTTCCCTCAATAATCACAGCTGTACGGAAATGTGTGTGTATGTGCATAAGAGCCACTTACAAAAATGAGAATATTTTTAATAAGTGGTGGGATCATGGGTGGTTTGTTTCATTTTTAAAAAAAAATTAATGGACTTTATTTTCAAAGACAGTTTTAGGTTCATAGGGAAGCTGAGAAGAAAGTACAGAGAGTCCCCACATACTCCCTTCCCCACATACCCCCTTCCCCACACACATGCAGCCTCCCTTACCATCAACATCCTACACATTGTGGTACAGTTGTTACAATCAGTGAACCAACAATGACACATCATTGTCAACCAAAGTCCATAGTTAACATTAGGCTTCACCCTTTGTGTTATACTTTGTGTATGTTTTGACAAATGTATAATGACATGTATCCACCCTTATAGTGTAATACAGAATAGTTTTGCTGTCTTAAAAATCTCCTGTGCTCCACCTATTCTTCCTTCTCTTCTCCCAAGTCCATGGCAACCACTGATCTTTCTACATAATATGGTATGTAGCCTTTTTAGATTGTCTTCTTTCACTTAGTAACATCCTAAACCCTCTTTAAAGAACTTCCAACTGATTAAGTCAAACCCACCTGGAATAATCTCCCTCTTCATTAACAAAAATGTCAGCTGATTAGGGACTTTAATTACATCTGCCTTAATTTTTTTTAAACTGTCTTATTAGAATATCTTTTAAATGTAAGAAAACATATTGAAAATTGACAAGCAGAAGAAACACACCAAAGAAAAATAATGAGTATCATGAGTCAGGAACTCTGTACTGGAGTGGTCCAGCCATACTTGCTTCCCATTTCCCCAGACTGCTGAGTTCCACCTCCTGGCAGACAATTTCAAGTTGCCCTTCTCTTGTTCCCTCCTTGGCTGCTGTCCCTGGGCTTCTGCCTTTCTCTTTCAGGAGCTCAAACACCTTTTTTTTCCAGGGTTCTCTGAGATTCTGAGGACTGAACAGGTTGCAATCCATGAATGCAGAAAACACAAGGGAGAACATAGAAATCACTCCTATTTATTTAGCAATACTATGTGCCAGGCACTGTACTAGGCACTCTGCATATATTATTTCATTTAATCTTCATATCAATGCTGTGAGATGTGTTTATATATCTCCATTTTAGAGCTGTGCAAACTGAGGCTGAGAGAGGTTAAATGACTTTCCTAATGGCACACAGGTAAGCATTAGCAGAACCAGGATTCAAATCCAGGATGGCCTGTTCCCAAACCCTTTATACTTAACACTCCTGTATGCTCAGAATGGTAACCCAAGTGCCATAGATCAGTGACTCCCAAATGTTAATCCTGCCCTTAATGATGAAGTTTATGCTGGTGTGAGCCATCCAGATGGCTCTTTGTTGGGCAATAATATCCCAGGATTCCAGGTGTGAGAGTTGCCCAGGGAGAAGCTAGCTTCTGCCCTTTCCCTGAAGCACTCACTGGCTGCATCCTGGCCTACACCCCTGTCATAGGGTTTCCAGGCTCACAAGGAAAAAAGTATGTAGGCCCTACAGTTCTACTTCTTAGAACAAAACATGACTATTCTAAATTGAGCAGAATTGTACTGAGTTGGCTTCCAATTTTTATATGTAATTTGACTTTTGATAAGAAAAAAAAGGAGCTAGAACAAGATTGTAGTAATAACCAAAGTGCTGCACCAAGATAGACATCAAGCTCTAGCTCAAGGCACACTGACAAACAGAGCTTAGAAAACTCTGCTACACAAATGTCACATAAAACAAAATTTTAGGCTATAATTTTCTGAATTTGAATCTTTAAATATGATCCTTAAAAAATTCAGCTCTCTCAAGGGATAATATGCATATACTAAAATTCACCAATTTTAACTTAGTTCAGAATTTTGGCAAATGTAAGCAGTCATGTAACCACCACTGCAATCAAGATAGAGAATATTTCCATCACACCAAAAGTGCCCCCCACTTTGGCCCCTTTGCTTCTCAATGTCTACAAAAAACTTGGTGGGATTTTTGTTTGGGAATTCATTCACCCTATGGAAAATTTTGGGAACAATTCACATCTTCACTATACAGAGTTTGCTTATCTGTCTTTCCATTTGTCTCCTTTCATTTCTTACAGTTATGTTTTGTAATTTTCAAGATACATGTTTTACAGACCTTTTATTACATTTATCCACATCTAATGTTTTTCATGCTATTGTAAATGGTATTGCTTTTTAAATTTCAAGTTCAAGTGTTATGCAAATTGTTAGCATATAAATACAATTCATTTTTTCTGAAGACATCTTGGGATTTTATACATAAAAGTTCATTGTCATATACTAATCAAGAAAGTTTTACCTCTTCTTGAGAAAAACAAATATCATTTACTAATGCATATATGTGGAATCTATAAAAATGGTATAGATGGTCTTATTTGCAAAGCAGAAACAGAGACACAGACGTAGAGAACAAATGTATGGATACCAAGGAGGAAGGTGGGGTGGGATGAATTGGGAGATGGGGATTGGCATATAAACACTATTGATACTATATATAAAATAGGTAACTAATGAGAATCTACTGTATAGCACAGGGAACTCTACTCAGTGCTCTGCAGTGACTTAAATGGGAAGGAAATAAAAAAAAGAGGAGATATGTGTATACGTATAGCTGATTCACTTTGCTGTACAGTAGAAACTAACACAACATTGTAAAGCAACTACACTCCAATAAAAATTTTAAAAAATAAATAAATGCAATGTGGGATCCTAGATAGGACTGTAGAACAGAGAAAGCACATTTGTGGGAAAATCATATAAGGTCTGTAGCTCAGTTAACAGTATTGTACCCATGTTAATTTCATGGTGTTGCTAATTAATTGTTCTATGGCCTTGTAAGGTGTTAACATCAGGGGAAGTTGGGTGAAGAGTGTACATGAACTCTCTGTACTGTTTTTACTATTTTTCTGTAAGTCTAACATTAGTTTACAATAAAAAAGTAACCCCCACCCCCGCCAAAAAAAGAGAAGGTTTTACCTCTTCTTTTTCAGTCTGTGTACCTTTCATTGGTCAAGATATATTATCCTTTTAATATTTCTGGATTCAAATTATTAATGGTTTGCTAAAGATTTTTGCATCTATATTCATAAAGGATAAAGATCTGTAATTTTCTTTTCTAGCAATATCTTTCCATTGTTGTGGTAACAAGTTAGTGATAGCCTCCTAAAATGAGTTGGAAAACATTCCCTCCTCTTTTGTTTCCTGGAAGAGTTTATGTAGGATTGGTATTATTTCTTCCTTAAAAGCCTGATATAATTTATCAGTGAAGTTATCTGGGCCTAGGGTTTTCTTTTGGGGGGGATATTTTAACTCTAATTTCAATTTTAAAGAATAGATGAAGGACTATTTAGCTCATCTATTCTATTTTGAGTAAGCTTTGGTACTTTGTGTCTTTCAAAATATGTTATCCATTGCCTCAAATTGATGACTATGTTGGCATACAGTTCTTCATTATATTGCCTTACATTTCTTCTAACATCAGTAGACTCTGTAGTTATATTCCCTTTTTTATTCCTGATAGTGATAATTTGTGTCTCCTTTTTTTCCTAATCAGCCTGTTCAGAGTTTTCAATCAGTATTATGGATTTTGTCAAATAACCAGCATTTGGGTTTATTGATTTTTCTCTATTGCTTTGGTAGTTTCATTTTTCTTACAATGTTTCATTGTTTTTTGTAGTTGTCTTTATTTTTACTTCCTTCTACTTAATTACTGATGCTCTCTTTTTTATAATTTCTTCAAGTAGAAATTTTGGTCATTGATTGGATAACTTTTTCTCTGTAATAATATAATCATTTAATGCTATATATTTTTCTTTAAGTATACTACTTTAGATCAGTCTCACAACTTGAAGTGTTGTGTATTCTTTTTAATTCATATCAAATTATTAATTTCCCTTGTGATGTACTCCTTGAGCCATGAGTTATTTAGATAAGTGCCATTTGATTTCTATTTATGGATTTTCCAGAAATATTTTCCAAAATTGATATCTAGTTTGATGTCACTGTTGTCAGAGAAAATACTCTGCAAATATTTAAATCCTTTTAAGTTTTTAAAAACCTGTTTTGTAGCCCAGAATATTGTCTATATGTGAATCTTTCATGTACACTTGATGAAATTATAGTATGCTGTTGTTGGGAGGAGTGCTGTATAAATGAAAATCAGGTTAATTTGGTATATTAGCCAGTTGCGACTGCTATAACAAAAATACCATAGGCCGGATAGCTTAAGCAATAAACATTTATTTCTCACAGTTCTGGAGGCTGGGGAGTCCAACATCAGCAAATCCAGTGTCTGCTGAGGAATCTCTTCCTGGTTTGCAGATGGTAGGCCACCTTCCACTGTATCCTCACATTATGGAGAGCTGGTAGCGAGAGAAAGCTACTTTATCCTCAGTAATACTTCTTTGTCCTTGATAATAATCTTTGTTCTGAAGTTTGCTTTGTCTGCTACTAATATAGTTATCCCAGCTTCCTTTCAATTAGTGTTTTAGGTTACATATTTTGCAACTTTTTACTTTGAACCTATCTATGTCTTTATAGTTAAAGTGGGATTCTTATGGAGAGCATACATTCTTATGGAGAGCATACAAGCAACTTATACCTTGCTTGTATATCTAATCTGACACTCTCAGCCTTTTGATTGGAATATTTTTTAAAATTTAAATTTAGCGTACTTATCAACAAGCTTGGGTTTAATATTACTATCTTGCTATAGATTTTCCACTTATTCTATCTGGTATTTTTCTTTTTTGTACTCTTCTCCTGCCCTCTTCTGCATTGACTGTTTATTATAAAATCATTTTCTCTCCACTATTTGTTAACTTTGCTTAACAAATAGGGAGAAAAAGCATCATTATTTTGCTTTATTATTATCATTATCATATGGTAATAATAAGATAGTGATAATAACTAATATAATATTATGATATATATAATATATTATTATTTATTATATTATTAATATTATATATATTATTGTTATTGCTATTGGTTGCTCAAGATCAGGGGATGGCAAACTTTTTCTGTAAAGCATTGGGTATTAATTTTTTTTTTAATCTTTTATTTTTATTTATTTATTTTTTAAACATCTTTATTGGAGTATAACTGTTTTACAATAGTGTGTTAGTGTTTCCTTTACAACAAAGTGAATCAGTTATACATATACATATGTTCCCATATCTCTTCCCTCTTGCATCACCCTCTCTCCCACCCTCCCTATCCCACCCCTCTAGGTGGTCACAAAGCACAGAGGTGAACTCCCTGTGCTATGCGGCAGCTTCCCACTAGCTATCTAATTTACATTTGAAAGTGTATATATGTCCCTGCCACTCTCTCACTTCGTCACAGCTTACCCTTCCCCCTCCCCATATCCTCAAGTCCATGCTCTAGTAAGTCTGTGTTTTATTCCCGTCCTACCACTAATCTCTTCATGACATTTTTTTTTTTTCCTTAGAGTCCATATATATGTGTTAGCATATGGTATTTGTTTTTCTCTTTCTGACTTACTTCACTCTGTATGACAAATTCTAGGTCCATCCACCTCACTACAAATAACTCAATTTCATTTCATTTTATGGCTGAGTAATATTCCATTGTATATATGTGCCACATCTTCTTTATCCATTCATCTGTTGATGGACACTTAGGTTGCTTCCATGTCCTGGCTATTGTAAATAGAGCTGCAATGAACATTGTGGTACATGAGTCTTTTTGAATTATGGTTTTCTCAGGGTATATGCCCAGTAGTGGGATTGCTGGGTCGTGTGGTAGTTCTATTTGTAGTTTTTTAAGGAACCTCCATACTGTTCCATAGTGGCTGTATCAATTTACATTCCCACCAGCAGTGCAAGAGGGTTCCCTTTTCTCCACACACTCTCCAGCATTTATTGTTTCTAGAGTTTTTAATGATGGCCATTCTGCCCGGTGTGAGATGATATCTCATTGTAGTTTTGATTTGCATTTCTCTAATGATTAATGATGTTGAGCATTCTTTCATGTGTTTGTTAGCAATCTGTATATCTTCTTTGGAGAAATGTCTATTTAGTTCTTCTGCCCATTTTTGGATTGGGTTGTTTGTTTTTTTGTTATTGAGCTGCATGAGTTGCTTATAAATTTTGGATATTAATCCTTTGTCAGTTGCTTCATTTGCAAATATTTTCTCCCATTCTGAGGGTTGTCTTTTGGTCTTGTTTATGGTAACCTTTGCTGTGCAAAAAAGCTTTTAAGTTTCATTAGGTCCCATTTGTTTATTTTTGTTTTAATTTCCATTTCTCTAGGAGATGGGTCAAAAAGGATCTTGCTGTCATTGATGTCATAGAGTGTTCTGCCTATGTTTTCCTCTAAGAGTTTGATAGTGTCTGGCCTTACATTTAGGACTTTAACCCATTTTGACTTTATTTTTGTGTGTGGTGTTAGGGAGTGTTCTAATTTCATACTTTTACATGTAGCTGTCCAGTTTTCCCAGCACCACTTATTGAAGAGGCTGTCTTTTCTCCACTGTATATCCTTCCCACCTTTATCAAAGATAAGGTGACCATATGTGTGTGGGTTTATCTCTGGGCTTTCTGTCCTGTTCCATTAATCTATATTTCTGTTTTTGTGCCAGTACCATACTGTCTTGATTACTGTAGCCTTGTAGTATAGTCTGAAGTCAGGGAGCCTGATTCCTCCAGCTCCATTTTTCGTTCTCAAGATTGCTTTGGCTATTTGGGGTCTTTTGTGTTTCCATACAAATTGTGAAATTTTTTGTTCTAGTTCTGTAAAAAATGCCAGTGGTAATTTGATAGGGATAGCATTGAATCTGTAGATTGCTTTGGGTAGTAGAGTCATTTTCACTATGTTGATTCTTCCAATCCAAGAACATGGTATATTTCTCCACCTATTTGTGTCATCTTTAATTTCTTTCATCAGTGTCTTATAGTTTTCTGCATACAAGTCTTTTGTCTCCTTAGGTAGGTTTATTCCTAGATATTTTATTCTTTTTGTTGCAATGGTAAATGGGAGTGTTTTCTTAATTTCACTCTCAGATTTTTCATCATTAGTGTATAAGAATGCCAGAGATTTCTGTGCATTAATTTTGTATCCTGCAACTTTACCAAATTCATTGATTAGCTCTAGTAGTTTTCTGGTAGCATCCTTAGGATTCTCTATGTATAGTGTCATGTCATCTGCAAACAGTGACAGCTTTACTTCTTCTTTTCCTATTTGGATTCCTTTTATTTCTTTATCTTCTCTGATTGCTGTGGCTAGAACTTCCAAAACTATGTTGAATAAGAGTGGTGAGAGTGGGCAACCTTGTCTTGTTCCTGATCTTAGTGGAAATGGTTTCAGTTTTTCACCATTGAGAACGATGCTAGCTGTGGGTTTGTCATATATTGCCTTTATTATGTTGAGGAAAATTCCCTGTATGCCTACTTTCTGCAGGGTTTTTATCATAAATGAGTATTGAATTTTGTCAAAAGCTTTCTCTGCATCTATTGAGATGATCATATGATTTTTCTCCTTCAGTTTGTTGATATGGTGTATCACGTTGATTGATTTGCGTATATTGAAGAATCCTTGCATTCCTGGAATAAACCCCACTTGATCATGGTGTATGATCCTTTTAATGTGCTGTTGGATTCTGTTTGCTAATATTTTGTTGAGGATTTTTGCATCTATGTTCATCAGTGATATTGGCCTATAGTTTTCTTTCTTTGTGACGTCTTTGTCTGGTTTTGGTATCAGGGTGATGGTGGCCTCATAGAATGAGTTTGGGAGTGTTCCTCCCTCTGCTATCTTTTTGAAGAGTTTGAGAAGGATATGGATATTAAATGTTTTAAGTTTCTGTTGCAGTCACTCAAATTTGCCACTGTAGTTGAAAAGCATTCATGGACATCATGTAAAAGAATGGATATGGCTATGTTCCAATAAAACTTTTACTACAAACACAGGTGGCAGGCCAGATTTGATTCACAGGCTGTCATTTACCAACCCCTACTGTAAGTTTCACAATATATATCTTTAACTATCACAGTCTAAAAAATTAATAGCATACTACTTTTAGTACAATTTTACAAAATTATACTTTCACTTCATACCTCCCAAACATGGTCCTATTCTTATCATATGTTTTGAATTTAATGTTACGGTCCCCATGATACCTTGTTATTAGTTTGCTTCAAACTTTAAGTTACCTTTCAAAGAGATTAAAAATGAGGAGAGAAAAAAAAATTAAAATGAGTTGGAACACCTTTTAAAAATTTATCCACATATTTCCATTTCTTTCCTTCTTTACTCTATTGTCTAAATCCAAATTTCTATTTGTTATCATTTTACTTCTGTTTGGAGAATTTCTTTTAATAGTTTTAAAAGTGCAGTTCTGCAAATGGTTAATTCCACTTTTGTTAGGCTGAAAAAGTATTTCTCCTAAGTTTTTGAAAGACCCTTTTGCTGGTACAGAAGTCTTGGTAGACAATTTGTTTTTTTAACACTTTACAGATATTATTCCATTGTCTTTGAGCCTTCATTGTTTAGGATGAGAAGTCCGTTAGCATTCTTTTCCCCATTGATACCTATGTCTTTTTTCTCTAGCTACTTGTTTTTTTTAACATATTTATTGGAGTATAGTTGCTTTAAAATGTTGTGTTAATTTCTGCTCTATAACAAAGTGAATCAGCTATACACATACATATATCCCCATATCCCCTCCCTCTTGTGTCTATCTCCCACCCTGCCTATCTCCTCCTCTAGGTGGTCACAAAGCACAGAGCTGATCTCCCCGTGTGATGCAGCTGCTTCCCACTAGCTATCTGTTTTACATTTGGTAGTGTATATATGTCAGTGCTACTCTATCACTTTGTCCCAGCTTAACCTTCCCCCTACACATTTCCTCAAGTCCATTTGCTACGTCTGTGTCTTTATTCCTGTCCTGCCCCTATGTTCATCAGAACCATTTTTTTTTTTTAGATTCCATATATGTGTTACCATACAGTATTTGTTTTTCTCTTTCTGACTTACTTCACTCTGTATGACAGATTCTAGGTCCATCCACCTCACTACAAATAACTCAATTTCATTTCATTTTATGGCTGAGTAATATTCCATTGTATATATGTGCCACATCTTCTTTATCCATTCATCTGTCAATGGACACTTAGGTTGCTTCCATGTCCTGGCTATTGTAAATAGTGCTGCAGTGAGCACTGCAGAACATGACTCTTTTTGAATTATGGTTTTCTCAGGTTATGTGCCCAGTAGTGGGATTGCTGGGTCGTATGGTAGTTCTATTTTACTTTCTTAAGGAACCTCCATACTGTTCTCCATAGTGGCTGTATCTATTTACATTCCCTCCAACAGTGCAAGAGGGTTACCTTTTCTCTACACCCTCTCCGGCGTTTATTGTTTGTAGACTTTTTGATGATGGCCATTCTGACAGGTATGATGTGATACCTCATTGTAGTTTTGATTTGCATTTCTCTAATGATTAGTGATGTTGAACATCTTTTCATGTGTTTGTTGGCAAACTGTATATCTTGTTTGGAGAAAAGTCTCTTTAGGTCTTCTGCCCATTTTTGGATTGGGTGGTTGTTTTTTTTTTTTTTGATTTTGAGCTGCATTAGCTGCTTGTGTATTTTGGAGATTAATCCTTTGTCAGTTGCTTCATTTGCAAATATTTTCTCCCATTCTGAAGGTTGTCTTTTCATCTTGTTTATGGTTTCCTTTGTTGTGCAAAAGCTTTTAAGTTTCATTAGATCCCATCTGTTTGTTTTATTTTTATTTTCATTTATCTAGGAGGTGGGTCAGAAAGGATCCTGCCGTGATTTATGTCAAAGAGTGTTCTTCCTGTGTTTTCCTCTAAGAGTTTTATAGTGTCTGGCCTTACATTTAGGACTTTAACCATTTTGAGTTTATTTTGGTGTAGGGTGTTATAAAGTGTTCTAATTTCTTTCTTTTACATGTAGCTGTCCTGTTTTCCCAGCACCACTTATTGAAGAGGCTGTCTTTTCCAAATTGTATATTCTTGCCTCCTTTATCAAAGATAAGGTGACCATATGTGTATGGGTTTATCTCTGGGCTTTCTATCCTGTTCCATTGATGTATATTTCTGTTTTTGTGCCAGTATCATACTGTCTTGATTACTGTAGCTTTGTAGTATAGTCTGAAGTCAGGGAGTTTGATTCCTCTAGCTCTGTTCTGCTTTCTCAAGATTGTTTTTGCTATTCGGGGTCTTTTGTGTTTCCATACAAATTGTGAAATTTTTTGCTCAAGTTCTGTGAAAAATGCCATTGGTAGTTTGATAGGGATTGCATTGAATCTGTAGATTGCTTTGGGTAGTATAGTCATTTTCACAATGTTGACTCTTCCAATCCAAGAACATGGTATATCTCTCCATCTCTTTGTATCATATTTAATTTCTTTCATCAGTATGTTATAGTTTTCTGCATACAGGTCGTTTGTTTCCTTAGGTAGGTTTATTCCTAGGTATTTTATTCCTTTTGTTGCAATGGTAAATGGGAGTGTTTCCTTAATTTCTCTTTCAGATTTTGCATCATTAGTGTATAAGAATGCAAGAGATTTCTGTGCATTAACTTTGTATCCCGCTACTTTACCAAATTGATTGATTAGCTCTAGTACTTTTCTGGTAGCATCTTTAGGATTCTCTATGTATAGTATCATGTCATCTGCAAACAGTGACAACTTTACTTCTTTTCCAATTTGAATTCCTTTTATTTCTTTTCCTTCTCTGATTGCTGTGGCTAAAACTTCCAAAACTATGTTGAATAAGAGTGGTGAGAGTGGACAACCTTGTCTTGTTCCTGAGCTTAGAGGAAATGGTTTCAGTTTTTCACCATTGAGAATGATGTTGGCTTCAGGTTTGTCATATATGGCCTTTATTATGTTGAGGTAAGTTCCCTCTATGCCTCCTTTCTGGAGGGTTTTTATCATAAATGGGTGTTGAATTTTGTCAAAAGCTTTTGCTGCATCTATGGAGATGATCGTATGGTTTTTCTCCTTCAATTTGTTAATACGGTTTATTGCATTGATTGATTTGA
Source organism: Kogia breviceps (assembly GCF_026419965.1). NCBI lineage: Eukaryota > Metazoa > Chordata > Mammalia > Artiodactyla > Physeteridae > Kogia > Kogia breviceps. The sequence continues at coordinate 47,374,202 of NC_081312.1, forward strand.
GTATATTGAAGAATCCTTGCATTCCTGGGATAAACCCCACTTGATCATGGTGTATGACCCTTTTCATGTGCTGTTGGATTCTGTTTGCTAGTATTTTATTGAGGATTTTTGCATGTATGTTCATCAGTGACATTGACCTGTAGTTTTCTTTCTTTGTGACATCTTTGTCTGGTTTTAGTATCAGGGTGATGGTGGCCTTGTAGAATGAGTTTGGGAGTGTTTCTCCCTCTGCTATATTTTGGAAGAGTTTGAGAAGGATAGGTGTTAGCTCTTCTCTAAATGTTTTATAGAATTCACCTGTGAAGCCATCTGGTCCTGGACTTTTGTTTGTTGGAAGATTTTTAATCACAGTTTCAATTTCAGTGCTGTGATTGGTCCGTTTATATTTTCTGTTTCTTCCTGGTGCAGTCTTGGAAGGTTGTACTTTTCTAAGAATTTGTCCATTTGTCCATTTCTTCCAGGTTCTTCTCAAAGAACCAGCTTTTAGTTTTATTGATTTTTGCTATTGTTTCCTTCATTTTGTTTTCATTTACTTCTGATCTGATCTTTATGATTTCTTTCTTTCTGCTAACTTTGATTTTTTTTTTTTTGTTCTTCTTTCTCTCATTGCTTTAGGTGTAAGGTTAAGTTCTTTATTTGAGATATTTTTTGTTTCTTGAGGTAGGATTTTATTGCTATAAACTTCCGTCTTAGAACTGCTTTTGCTGTATTCCAATGGTCGTCGTGTTTTCAATTGTCATTTGTTTCTAGATTTTTTTTTATATCCTCTTTGATTTCTTCAGTGATCTCTTGGTTATTAAGTAGTGTATTGTTTAGCCTCCATGTGTTTGTATTTTTTAAACATTTTTCCTGTAATTGATACCCAGTCTCATAGTGTTGTGGTCAGAAAACATACTTGATATGATTTCAATTTTCTTAAAATTACCAAGACTTGATTTTTGACCCAAGATATGATCTATCCTGGAGAATGTTCCATGAGCACTTGAGAAGAAAGTGTATTCTGTTGTTTTAATATGGAATGTCCTATAAATATCAATTATATCCATCTTGTGTAATATATCATTTAACGCTTGTGTTTCCTTATTTATTTTCATTTTGGATGATCTGTCCATTGGTGAAAGTGGGGTGTTAAAGTCCCCTACTATGATTGTTACTGTCAATTTCCCTTTTTATGGCTGTTAGCATTTGCCTTATGTATTGAGGTGCTCCTAGTTTGGGTGCATAAATATAACAATTGTTATATCTTCTTCTTGGATTGATCCCTTGATCATTATGTAGTGTCCTTCTTTGTCTCTTGTAATAGTCTTTATTTTAAAGTCTGTTTTGTTTGAGATGAGAATTGCTACTCCAGCTTTCTTTTGATTTCCATTTGCATAGAATATCTTTTTCTATACCTTCTCTTGCAGTCTGTATGTATCCCTGGGTCTGAAGTGGGTCTCTTGTAGACAACATATATATGGGTCTTGTTTTTGTATCCATTCAGCCAGTCTGTGTCTTTTGGTTGGAGCATTTAATCCATTTACATTTAAGGTAGTTATCGATGTGTATGTTCCTATTACCATTTTCTTAATTGTTTTGGGTTTGTATTAGGTCTTTTCCTTCTCTTGTTTCCTGCCTAGAGAAGTTCTTTTAGCGTTTGTTGTAAAGCTGGTTTGGTGGTGCTGAATTCTCTTAGAAATTATTTCTCCGTCGAATCTGAATGAGATCCTTGCTGGGTAGAATAATCTTAGTTGTTAGTTTTTCCCTTTCATCACTTTAAATGTGTCCTGCCACTCCCTTCTGGCTTGCAGAGTTTCTGCTGAAAGATCAGCTGTTAACCTTATGGGGATTCTCTTTTATATTATTTGTTGTTTTTCCCTTGCTGCTTTTAATATGTTTTCTTTGTATTTAATTTTTGATAGTTTGATTAAAACTATCTTGGCATTTTTCTCCTTGGATTTATCCTGTATGGGACTCTCTGTGCTTCCTGGATTTGATTGACTATTTCCTTTCCCATGTTAGGGAAGTTTTCAACTATAATGTCTTCAAATATTTTCTCAGACCCTTTCTTTTTCTCTTCTTCTTCTGAGACCCCTGTAATTCCAATGTTGGTGCATTTAATGTTGTCCCAGAGGCCTCTGAGACTGTCCTCAGTTCTTTTCATTCTTTTTTCTTTATTCTGCTCTACAGTAGTTATTTCCACTATTTTATCTTCCAGGTCACTTATCCATTCTTCTGCCTCAGTTATTCTGCTATTGATTCCTTCTAGAGAATTTTTAACTCATTTATTGTGTTGTTCATCATTGCTTGTGTGCTCTTTAGTTCTAGGTCCTTGTTAAACGTTTCTTATAGTTTCTCCATTCTATTTCCAAGATTCTGGATCATCTTTACCATCATTACTCTGAATTCTTTTTCAGGTAGACTATCATTTCCTCTTCATTTGTTTGGTCTGGTAAGCTTTTATGTTGCTTCTTCATCTGCTGCATATTTCTGTGTCTTCTCACTTTGCTTAACTTACTGTGTTTGGGGTCCCCTTTTTGCAGGCAGCAGGTTCGTCGTTCCCATTGTTTTTGGTGTCTGCTCCCAGTAGGTAAAGTTGGTTCAGTGGCTTGTGTAAGCTTCCTGGTGGAGGGGACTGGTGCCTGTGTTTTGGTGGGTGGGGTTGGATCTTGTCTTTCTGGTGGGCAGAGCTGTCTGGTGGTGTGTTTTAGAGTGTCTGTGAACTTAGTATGACTTCAGGTAGACTCTCTGCTAATGGATGCAGTTGTGTTCCTGTCTTTCTAGTTGTTTGGCATGGGGTGTTTAGCACTGGAGCTTGCTGGCCTTCAGGTGGAGCTGGTCTTAGTGTTGAGACAGAGATCTCTGGGAGAGCTCTCACCAATTGATATTACATGGGGCCAGGAGGTCTCTGGTGGTCCAATGTCCTGAACTCAGCTCTCCCACCTCAGAGGCTCAGGCCTGACACCAGTCTGGAGCACCAAGACCCTGTCAGCCACACGGCTTAGAAGAAAAGGGAGAAAAAAAGAAGGAAAAAATATAATAAAATTATAAATTAAAATGTAATAAAATTTTAATTATTAAAACAAAAAAGTAATTTAAAAAAAGATGAGGGCTTCCCTGGTGACACAGTGGTTGGGGGTCTGCCTGCTGATACAGGGGATGCGGGTTCGTGCCCTGGTCTGAGGGATACCACATGCCGCGGAGCGGCTGGGCCCGTGGGCCATGGCTGCTGTGCCTGTGCTTCTGGAGCCTGTGCTCTGCAGCAGGAGAGGCCACAGCGGTGGGAGGCCCACGTACCGCAAAAAAAAAAAAGATGAGAGCAACCAAACCAATAAACAAATCCACCAGTTATAACAAGTGTTAAAAACTATACTAAGATAAACATAAAAATCAGAAAAAAAAGTCCGTTACAGATAGCAAACCCCAAGTCTACATTTGCCCCCAAATTCCACTGCTTCAATTTTGCGTTGATTCATTGTCTATTCAGGTATTCCATAGATGCAGGGTACCCCAGGTTGATTGTGGGGATTTAATCTGATGCTCCTGAGGCTGTGCAGAGAAATTTCTCTTTCTCTTCTTTGGTCACACAGTTCTTGGGGTTCAGCTTTGGATATGGCCCCACCTCTGCACGTAGACCGCCCTCAGGTGTCTGTTCTTCCCTCAGACAGGACATGGTTAAAGCAGTGGCTCATTAGGGGGCTCTGGCTCACTCAGGCCGGCGGGGAGGGAGGGGTATAGTAGTTGTAATTGGAATGCGGGGTGAGCCTGCAGCGGCAGAGGCCAGCATGACATTGCAACAGCCTCAGGTGTGCTGTGTGTTCTCCTGGGAAGGTTGTCTCTGGATCACGGGGCTCTGGCAGTGGCAGGCTGCACAGGCTCCCAGCGGGGTATGGATAGTCATCTGAGCTTACACACAGATTCTTAGTGGCTGCAGCAGCAGCTTTAGTGTTTCATGCCCATCTCTAGGGTCCAAGCTGATAGCCATATCTCGCGCCCACTACATTAATTATTCTCTCTTCATTTTGAATAATTTCTATTCCTTCGTCTTTAGGTTCACTGATCTTTAATTCTTTGGTGCATATTGTGATACAAATCCCACTGAATATATTTTTTTCATTGTAGATAATATAAATTATTTTCTCTAGAGGTTGTATTTACATCTTTAAAAATTATTCTTTATATCTCTCCTTATCATTTCATGTTTTCCTTTATATCCTCAAAATCATTTATAAAATTTTTTATAGTTGGTTTATGGTCTTTCATTAATAATTCCATAGTCTCTATTATTTGGGGGTTTGTTTATACTGATGGACTTTTCTTCTGATTATAAATCATATTTCCCTATTTTTTCCACACCTTTGATTGGATGCTGATCATTTTGAATTTCATGTTATTGAGTGCTGAATTTTATTTTATTTCTTTAAAGAGTGTTGGATTTGTTCTGGTGTACAGTTAAGTTACTCATGAGTCAGTTTGATTCCTTTAAGGCTTGTTTTCATGCTTTTCTATGACAGGTCTAGGCTAGCCTTCATTCTAGAAATAATTTTACACCACAATTAATGCATGACACTTGTGACAACTATATCCATGTCTGCATTTTTTGAGGAGGTCCCTCCACTCTACCTGGTAGAATCATATACTATGTTCACTCCTTGATGAGCTCTGAGAATTGTTTGGCCTATTACTTTATACTGACTCCCAAGCCTTAGGTAGTTTCACCCATGGATGTGGAGGTAAGTACTCAGCCATATAGACTCAACAGGACTACTCTGAAGCTCCCCTCAATTTGATGACACTCCTAAGCTCTATGTCAGTTTATTCTCCTTGCTCTATAGCCTGGGAACTGCCCCAAGAAATAAGCAAGGCTATCATATAACTTACCTCCTTTATTCCTCTTCTCTCAGGAATCATCATCCTGTGCCACCTGCTGTCCAATGTCTGAAATCTTTTATTTCATGTACTGTGTCTGATTTCTAATTATTTGTACTGTGAGGGCAATTCCTATGGCAGTTAATCCTGTAAGGGAAGAAGCTGATGTCCTAGCTTGTTTTTGTTGTTATTTTTGCATGACAACTTATTTATCATAGGTTAGTGTAGTTTTTTTAACTATCTTTGATTCTCATATCGTGTTCTTCCTCTTTTTTTGCTGTTAAAATATATTATCTTTTATGAAACACTTTTGACAGTTGTATACAGATACTTTTTAATTCCTTTACCTGGTAAAATGTTAAAAACTGGAAACACTATATCAGTTCCTCAATATTTTACCTATTTATTTTGCTGGGCCATGAAATTGATAAATGTTTTGCTTCACTATCTTAGATCTCAGTTACACAGGGACTGATGAAAAGGATAAAACAAAGGAGATATCTACAAGTTTGGTCAGATGGGCATCACAGGGTCTTAGTTCTACCCCTCTAGTGATATGAAAGTGACATTAGAGTAGTTAATATAAACAGGCCTCTGCCAGCTAATGATGTTATAGACAGGCTGTTTGTGTCAGTTCAGGTTCTTCAGGGAGAAGACACCAAGACAGAGCTAAGAGTGTAAGAGATTGTGAGGGGGGTGGTAAAACCATGAATTATAAGGGGAGTGACAGCAGGATTAAGCAAGGGGAGTGACAGCAGGATTAAGCAAGGAGAGCCTTCAGACTCTTCTGACCCCTAGGAATGAAGGTGGTAGGGAAGGAGTACGGTGTAGGAAGAGGCTCAGGTTGTGCTGGAGCTCTGAGAGAGTCTCAGTGGGGACCTCCAATGCAAAGACTGTTCAGAACGCTGCACTGGGCAGAAATGGCCAGGTCCTATTAATTCTGCCATACTCTGTTATTGGCCAGGGTTTCCCAAGTGGAGGGTGGCCTCAGTTCAAATGCTGCAGCAGATCTTGAAGGCACTGCTGCTGGTAGATATCACCTAACTGCACTCACAAAGACAGGTTTGTTCTTGAAGGAAGATTAGAGCAGAGCTTTTCCATGGCTGTCACCCTATTCTAATGCACTAAGGCTGCAAGCACGGTGGTCCTGAGAAGGAACAGGCCCAGACCATAGAAGTGCATCTGTCTTAGTCTGTTTGAGCTGCTATAATAAAATAGCACAGACTGGGAAGTTTATAAACAGCAGAAATCTATTGCTCACAGTTCTGGAGGCTGCAAGTCCAAAATCAGGGTGCCAGCATGGTTGAGTGGGGACCCTATCTCTTTTATAAAGGCACTGATCCCATTCATGAGGACTCTACCCTTATGACATAATGACCTCCCAAAGGCCCCACCTCCTAGTACTGTCACTGCTGGGAATTAGGGTTTCAACATATAAATTTTGGGGGGACACAAAAGATTAATTATGCCATCCTCCTATTTCTCAGCATATATCCTAGTCTTCTAGAATAAGCACAGGTCTGGCACTGGAACAATAATTGCTACTTCTGTTTCCCCAGCTGATGTCTTGAATTTGAGCTCATTTTATACCACTGGGTCCTAATTTCCTTACCCATAAAATGGAAATTACAACAATATGCCCTCCTAGGCCAAACATAAATTCAAATAACATACTGGGGGGAAAGGGAGCATGTGGAGAGAAAAGGAAGATAAAATCTGCCTCTCTTTTAAGCCAGGATATTTTATAGAAAATCTATGTCTTCATCAATTAGCATGGTCTCCCCTTCCCCACCACATTCCAGTTTCTAAATGGATATTGAGATTTCAGTTTTTTTCCAAAGTAAAAAAGTATAGAACTACCTCTCTTTAAGTTGTCAGAAACATCCGTGAAGAGTCTTTTACTTTAAAAAAAAATTTATGTGGAAGCACAAGTTAATTCTTACATTACATTATGATAGAATTACTTGGGTTGCTTGTGCCATACTATTGCAGCATCACTGAACTTCTTATTTATTATTAGTTCTCAATTAAAAATATGTGTTATAAATCATTAGCTTCTTTAACATTTATAGCTTGCTTCCCTTCAAGTAAAAAATAGTTTCATCATCTTTTCTGAAAGGTCATGATTCATTGTTTGTTCAGACCCAGTGTTCTAAATTTTAAAAGCCAGAGCATACAGTTCTGTAGGAGGGGAAAAGACGAATACACTAAAATGCTGACTCATAATAAAGCACAATTCTGATTAAATCTACGACCAATCCAAATTATGATCTTGTTCAAAATGAACTTTCACCATCGAGAGTGAAGTTATTGAGAAAGCAAAAATACAAGCTGCATACCACTGCCATCGACAGTGGTTTGAATTGGTTGCAGGGTGCCTTGGACTAAAATTCAGCTTCAACCTAAAACCCAATCAAAACCATTTTAGATTCCTCTACAGTGGTTTGAGGAATGCCTCCTCAATTCCCTGACTTACAATCTTCCAGTCTCACTGGGATTTGTGGTTTTAAGAGAATGGTAAAAATGTCATGATACGTCAGGAGAAATGACTAAAACAGTGGAAGCACATCTAGGAAAGGGAGCACATCAAGAGATGTGACCCATGGGGGCAGAACCACTAGGAAGGAAGGTTGATGCTCAGACTTTACCTGCTTTCATTGCATCACTCCTTGCTCTTATTGCTTATCCAAAGGCTTCTATTTCTCAAGGAAATAAACTGAGGGTAAGTCTGGGAAGGTGGCTGCACCCTGACCTGCTCCTTTCATCAGTATTGTCCCTGGGAATACAGGCAAGAGATAATTTCTTTCTGTGGAAGTCAGAAGCAATAGAAAGCTGGCAAAAGCTCCAGTGTGTATCTAACACTGTTTAAGAACTGGGGCAATTCAAAGAAGGCTTAGCCTTTGCCCTCAAATAGCTTATCTTCCAACAAGAAGATAAGGAAACCCATTTGAAACAAGAGTGAACAAAATAAAGTTACACATAATTTACTGCCAAATCACTGCTCCATTAATCACATTTCATTTCATTTCATTCTCACATCTTCCCGTACTTAAATACTTCTCTAGGGTTCGAAACTCTCTTCATTCCTCTTACTGATTAAATGGTTGCTACTTGAAGAGAGAGGTCCATGTCCTTCACTTGCTTTTACCTTTATGCACTGTAGGTATAGATATAGATATATAGTAAAGTGGTTAAGACTAATAAAAAGAAAGATGTTAATAGAGATGAGGTAGTTAAAAGTTCCATGGAAACATCTTTATCTTAGAACTCTAGGATTTAGCACATAGGAGGCCCTCAATATATATGTTATGAATGAATGAGTGGTTTGAAGAGATAAATAAAGTATTCCAGGAGAAGAAAACAACATCCGCAGAAAGACATGAGAATGACATATTAATGGAAGTGAGAGAGATTAGCCAAACTAGAGCTGAAGTTAGGTAGCAGGAAGTAAGGATCACCAGGATACAAAATTATGGGTCTTTTCTGGAAAACCCAGAAAAGAAGCTTAGGTTTGATGTCCTAGAAAATGGGAAGTCTTTGAAAGTTTGGGACCAATGAGCTGTGGAACAAGAGTTCTGAGGAAAATGAATAGCCTTGGCATATAGGATGAGTTAGGAAGGAGAGGAGGCCTCACCTAGTCCAGCTCTGAGCCCATGCCAGCTCTCCAGGTGTGAAGTGATGGCTGGGGGCGGGGGAGGTGATGGAAGGGAAGGGGTATGGATAAGAGGCATTTCAAAGGAAGACCCAGCAGGATTTAATAAACACTTTTCAGTAGATCAAAATCACGGGGCTTAGTGAGTCTGCAACCGAAGAGATAAGAACAGACTACAGACTAACAGCGTAGAAGGAGCAAAAGATAGAAGGCCTAAGAAATAGAAACCAGGCCTGGGAGTCGGAACCCGTGACCTTGCCCAATGTACTTAATTCATTCCTGAAAATCAGGAGGCAGCCTCACCATTACAGGCACTTGTTAGCCTCTTGCATGCTGCCTTAATGTTTAAGAAGCAAAGAGAAAAGATACCCCACTTCTTGTCATCAGCAGCCTTTTTGGAACTTTCTGGAACTGCCACTGCACAAGGCAGGATTCTTCTGACCTTGCCAAGCTCTCCTTACCTGGGTATGTCTCCTCTGAGGCTAAGAACACCCTGAGACGACACCCAGGAATGCCTTCACTTGCTGGAAGATTTGGGTCCATGAACAACATTAGCAGGTGACAACACATCTCAGTTTCTTATTTCAGCATTTAAAATAGTCAGTGTGATGTGTAGAAAGAGTTAACTCACCCAGTTGTAGAAATACACCCCAGCACACATACAAAAGATAGTGCAATCGAGTTAAAGCAGAAAGTGGAACTACAAAAGCATCATTCGTTATGCGTTTTCTTCACATTTTCTCTTTGTGAGAATTTCTTTTAGGTGGGGATGTTTCATTTGCCATGGATTCTGCCATCTGAGGGTCTCATTAATGCTCCCAGTGTTCCTATATCTGTTCAGGAGGAAGGAAGGTCTTCCATGAAAGGATAAATTGTGGTATAGCCATGATGTAGAGTGGAAATGATGAAGCAGAACAATGTGCATGATAAAACTTTATCCATTACAAAAAACTAAATGATAATTATGTGATGTGATAGAGTTGTCAGCTAATACTACAGTGGTAATTATATATTTTGATACATATAAATGTATCAAACCAACCAACATGTTGTACACCTTAAATGTATACAATGTTATATCTTAACTATATCTCAATAAAAAGAAATTTTTTAAATATATGAAAACTTTATCCACATGCATAAAACTCAAAAATAAAATAGGCAAGTTGCAAAAGAATATATATATATATATATATATATATATATATATATATATATATGTATGTATAGCTCAAGATTTTATTTATGTAGTCTAAAATGTGAAAAGAACACTGTGTTTACTTTAGGGACACATCAATGTATGAGAAAATCTAAAGACTTGTACCTGGAAAGGAGAGGAAGGATGAGGTATAGGAAAATACAATGGGGTGTACAAAGGGGCTTCAACTATGTTTATAATGAGTCATTTCTTTAGCTGGGTAGTGTGTACGTGTGTGCTCATTGCATAATTCCTTACACCTTTCTGTAGCTATGAAATATTTAACAATACATTTTCATTAAGTCTTCAGCTCTTTCCTGGGAAGAAGGGTGGAAGCTCACACTTCACAGCATAGAGGTAGACTTACTTTCCTCCTGCCCTCAGTGTAGAGGAGTCCCATTTCCAGGTAGGGAGACAAAAAAAGATAAGAGGGGACCCCTGCACAAAGGGTCATTAAAGGGACAAATAATCTTTCATTCAATCTTCGCTAGTAAGCTTTAAAAAGTCTGTATATTTTTATTTTTGCTGCACAGAAGTTCCCTTCCAAGAGGAGGAGGAGCGTCATGTCTTGGCATTCCTCAGCAGGGGAAAGGGCTTCCTCCTATGACAGTGCTTAAAAAGGCAAATATATGAGACTCACCCAAAATACTCCCAAAATGCCGGCGCCTCACTGGCCCACAGAAAGGGGATTAGTAAAGCACCATTAACCCCACAATGAAAACACATCAGTTTAGTCTTTTCTTTCATCCTAAACCCAGTTTATAAACACAGCCTTATCACAGGGAGAATGTTTATCTTCATGTGTTATAAGTAGATTTCCAAAAAGCAACAGTAGCTAATGAAATTAAATATGATGTTGGAAAATCTATTTTCTCCTTCCAGCAAAAATGTCACAGAAGACAGTTAAGCCAGAATGTGGTTCAGTTTAAGCATCTTCTACTCTGATTAATTTAGAGGTTTTATTAATAAGTTTAAGAAAGCCAGAGACTTGAACCTAAGCATCTCCTACTTTTCCAATTACTTACACCAAATTTCTAAAACAAGTCAAGAGATAGAGCTTTTTGTGGCTTTGCAGTGCTGAGAGTTAAGACACATTCTAGTAATTTATGATTGTTTATCTGAGAGATGGTTGATGACAAAGGAAACTTAATTACAGCTTTCCTCCCCTCCCCCTTCCAACCACCCAAGAGGTCCTTGAGCTTCCGGCTTTGTTTTTATTTATATGTAAACTTCCAGAAGCTAATTTGTCTGAAGACTATAACTAACCTTGACTTTTCTAAAAGCTTCCCTCAAGGGTTAATAATATGTTTCTACCCCTATCATCATTTTTTCACTTGAGGATCACATTTGTTATGCATAATTACTAATGAAATGATGAAACAAATGGAGAAACAGTACAAGCTGTCACTCCCAAAGGGCCCATGTGCAAATTTAAATGTGTCTCAGCTCTCCAACATTGAAGTATATAAATCGGTACAACATGTTCCATACAAAATTTCTGACAATGAAACTACAGTCTTTAAAGCAAAATGTAACTTACCACCTACTCTTTTCCCTGGTGTCTGGATGGGGCAGTGGGGGGCAAGTCAATAATGGAACTCAGGATGTAGTACTTTCTAAACCACAACATGGAGCTAATGGCACTGCAGAACTGATGCAATCATAAAAAACAAGACTATTTGAAGTTAGGGCTTTCCTGGAATGTTTGGGGTATGTGATTTCCGTGGATAGCTGATGGTAGAAGCAGGGACACCCAAATATACACATTAGGGCTCATATGCGGAGAAAGATAACTTTTCTTTTCTATGACCGACAACTTTTCATCTCCTCTGTCTTCCTAGGACAGACAGCTTATCCTATTCCTTTCAGGCATATGTAGTCTGATCTAAAGATTTGCAGCCAAATCTGGGTATTATTATCACAACCACTAACTAATTGCCAAATCTGGTTTCTAGGTCAATCACCCAGGGCTTCTACCCCTTTCTTTTCTTCTGTCTTTTACCTTGCAGGTAGTCTAATTTTCTGATTGACTTTCACATTGTCCTGGCACTGAGAAGGAATGTCTAGCCCTGAGTGGTCCCTGGTCTGGGTTTCTCATCTCACCTGGCATCCAAGCATCGGCCTCTCTCCTTGCCTTGCCCACTATGGTGTGGCTTCTACCTGGCCTTTGGAGTGTCTGGCTGGCATCCATAGATTTCTCTATTACCGCTGGCCTGTCATGGTGCTCTTGCCTCCTATCATGATCCAGACCCTTTCTAATCCACTAGTTTGCTTGCCCTTCTATATCCCTGCCTTCCTTATGGGCCTGAGAATTCTCAGCGGCTTTCTCTGTACCACTATATAGTGTGTGGGGTCTGGGAGGCTACCCAGACCTACCTGCAGGGCATCTCTCCCTGAGAGCTTTCTGTTTTACTTTTCCAATCCCATGGATTGGATTTCTCTGAGTGATTTGTGGGCTTACAAAAAAAAAACCTAGCATGTGTCCTGATGTTTTCAGATTCCTTCCAAACCTATCTGGGAATTATCTTTCTGCCCCTAGCCCAGGGTGTTGATCTATGAAAGGATGGAGAAAATTAGGTAATAGATTAAGGATAATAGTTGAGTTTGGAGAAAGATTATCCAGAATAGAGGATAATGGAAAAGGTTTTATTCATTCACTTATCTATTTATCCATTCATTTATAAATGTTGACTATACTAAATACTGTGCTCATTATATAAGTATAAGCAAGACATAGTCCATGATTTTAAGGAATTCCCAGTCTGGTAGAGAGGAAGCATATTAGTAAGTATTTCCAGGGCACAATAGGGACATGCAAAATGTAAATGGATATCTCTACAGAATGGCATGATTGCATGGGGATTCAGAAAACTTTTCTTAGAAAAGCTGATGCTTCCATTAAGTTTTGGAGGATGATTAGGCTGTCATCACCAGCAGAACAGAGCTTTTTTGACAATGGGAACAATGGGAGGAGAAAGATGGGGGCATGAAACAACATTAGAGAGCTACAAATACAGTATGATTCAGTATAATTGGAGCGAAAAAAGTGAGGTGGGGAATAGGAAGAAGTAAGAAGGGGGTCAGGAGAGAGATCATGGAATCAAGAACTGGAAAACTGTTGAGTCTTTGAATAAAGTGAGAGATATGACCATATTTACCCTGTGGAGAGACTGTTCTTGCCATAGTGTAGGGGGTGCACTTAAGTAGGTCAAGACTGGAAGTAGGGAGGCTAGACAGGAAATTATGTGAATGTGAATTAAGGGAGAAACAGTGAAAAAAAGGAGAGAATAGCTGTGAGAAATACTTAGTATGTAGCACTGAGAAGACTTGCTTACTTACTAGTGTTGGTGATAGGAGAGAGGAAGAATTTGGTGATGACTGAAAGTCTGATGGGTGCACAATGGTATAATTTGCTGAGATGAAGAGTATAATACAGGGAATAGCTTTTATCAGGCAGGTTATGTAGTTCACTTTTGAACATACTAAGTTTAGGGAGTTTTTGAGATATCCAGATGGAACAATTTAATAGGTAATTGAACAAGTCAGGAACTAAGTATCAAGGTCTGGGCTAATTACATAGATTTGGAAGCCATAAGCATACACATTACATTCATGCCTGTGGCTGTCTTTGCATGCTTGAATACAACCTTATTTTGCACCAGTAATTTGGTTGGGCATAGGATTCTAAATAGAAATTGTTTTCTTTTATGAGTTTTAAGTATTGATTCACATTCTAGTATACAGGCTTGTTGATGAGGCACCCAATTCCCACTTGAAACTTGGAAACACCCGCATTTTAGGAGTTTAGAAAAAGAATCTTATAAAACAGTCTGAGGAAAAGAAGTCAAAGGATCAAGAAAATGTTAAGTATTTGAAGGGAAAGGTTGAGAGGTTTCCAAGAAGGAAAATGATCAACAATGTTCAATTCCAGAAAGATCGAGTAAAATAAGCCAAGAATCGGCCAGTTAGATTTGGCAATCCGTAGGGCGAAGGTACATTTTACCAGAATATTTCTAGTGGAGTATTGGGTTGGGAACTGAATGAGGGACTCCCAATTAAAAATGGCGGACTGAGGACACAGTCTACCTCCCTTGTCAATCTACTGAGATAACTAGAAGAATTACAAGAGTCTAACTCCATAACAGTACTGAAAGTAGAGAGGAAAAGTCATCAAAAATTTTGACAAACTTCTGGAAAACAGAAAGTAAACAGGCTTTTTACTTTGTGACTAATCAGAGCCAAGTAAGCTAAAACCCAACACATACACAGGAGAGAGAAGAGAGCTGCTTTTCCTCTGGGACCTGGTAGGGTTCTGAGATTAAAGGCAGAAGGGCAATTACAACTCAAATCCTGAGAGAGATCTGAAAGATACTGCTCATGCATATAGACAAAAATGTAGAAATGTGTGAGGGAATCACTTTTGAGGTGTTGGGCGAAGGATAGTAAAATGTAAGTTTCAAATGAGCTGAATGTATAGATATGGAGATTCTGATCAGAGATGCAATGGGCTGGTTAGAACAACTTGGTGTGGTATAATTGTCTGCATGGTTGGAGGACTGAAACCTGTACTCATCTATGACCCATGATACAAGAGGCTAAAATGCCACTAATACCTCACAATAATGTAGAGAAAGGAGTCGAAAGACTTAGGGACAGGGCTTCCCTGGTGGCACAGTGGTTAAGAATCTGCCTGCCAATGCAGGGGACATGGGTTCAAGCCCTGGTCCAGAAAGATCCCACATGCCACGGAGCAACTAAGCCTGTGTGTCACAGCTACTGAGCCTGCGCTCTAGAGCCCACGAGCCACAACTGCTGAGCCCGCATGCCACAACTACTGAAGCTCGTACGCCTAGGCTCCGTGCTCCACAAGAGAAGCCAACGCAATGAGAAGCCCGCACACCGCAACGTAGAGTAGCCCCCGCTCTCCGCAACTAGAGAAAGGCCGTGAGCAGTAACGAAGACCCAATGCAGCCAAAAATAAATAAATTAAATAAATAAATTTTTTAAAAAAGACTTAGGGACGGGACTTACTATGAACTATTTACTCACCCTCTTTTAAATATGTCCTCTGAGATAGCTTAGGAGATAACTCTTTCACCAAGACATTGAGAAATATATTGGTAGAGAAAGTGCCAGCATCTTTGAAATGTGTCATTGTGGCTTATAGGCTGAAAAGGCTGGTGGGAGATATTGCAATACAAATGGGTTCCTGATTTCAATAGGTGTCAAGAACTCTGTATGGTCTGAGATTTTATCCTACTTACAAGTTAGCTTGCTAAAATTTAATGGATGATGGCAGAAGACATGAGACTTCTGAGTTTAAAACAAGGGGCTTTTAAAATTCACGGTATAGCAAGCAGCATGAGCATATTTGCAGCAGTTTCCCCTGCCCCCAGGTTCCTCAGGGGTGATACAGATGGGCCCAGATGGATATGTGCACATGCAGTGGGTTGCATTATAAGAGAGGAATGCTGACATGAGAGAACCCAAATCTTTAATAATGAGCAGTAAGCATGCCTGCCCTTTGATCGGGAGACACTGTCGCTAGCTTCCAAGGCTGTTTGCTGCACAAGCAGATGAGACAATATGGAACAAAGGCAGTCAGTGCCTTGCTCACAAGACCTGCAGAAATGCAAGCGACCCACGGAGTATTATCACCCAGCGATACCCACCTGCAGTTTCTACACTGTCTTAGCTTCTGGTAAATTTTCCCATTAATATGCCATGCTATTGGCCACTCTGATTAATCTGAGTGACAGGGGCTGGAACCAAATCCATTCAATTTGCCTCATACAGCATTTAATTTGAGGCTACTATCAATAGGACTCTAAGCAGCAGGATGAGGCCAACCCACAGTATTGATCTCAACCCTGCTCTCCAGGATTCCAGACCCAACCTGCTGAACAAATCCCATCAACCATCAGAGTTCACTGAAGAAAGCCAACTGGCTTTCTCCTTATGTTTCTGTATTGACCTTTCTGCTAGGCTTGAGGAATTGATCCAGTTACAGCAGGATGTATTAGCAACTGTATAGACTTTGTCTCGGTAGCCCACAAACAGGAAATCCAGGACAGTTCTATCATCCAAAACAACCCTGGCCAGGGAGTTGGTACTGCTCTGAATGCCTTCCATAGCCAACTATGTCACTGATCATTTCAGCTAAAGCCAGGAACAAATTTTGTGTCACCTTCTACAATTGGATGATTCTTTTCATAGGGATACCTGCCCATAACATGTGCACAAATAAGTTATCCCTCTGGGATGCTCCCCTTGATGAACAAGGGTGGCCTCATCTTGCAGAGATTTTTATACTTATCTAAGGTCTGCATGACGGTAGTTCCTTAAATGCTTGAAGGTCTCTCAAAATACCTCAAAGACAGAGTCATTTTGTTTTGGAGAAGGAGGCAAAGCAACGCCTAACTTTTACACAGATATACTACCAGGACACATATGGTGCTTCCAGAAAGAAAGTTTTGTGTTCAGTGTGGAGTCCCTTGCAAATGGGACCTATATCAATTTAGGGTACAGGTTGACTTCCTTCGTGATGAGGACTCCCAGTGATTCTGACAGAATCGTTAACGTCCATCCTTCTCCTATACCTAGCAGGTGTTTCTTTCCTAGGTGCCATGATTGTTGCTTTTCCTTCACTGCCACAAAATTGTGTCTCTTTTCAGTATCTATGATTACAACGTTTTTCCATTATCACCTACTTGCGCCCAGACTCTCCAACTAGAATCGTGAGATTCAGATAAACAAGAACATTTTTATTAAGCTGATAGACCCCTACATAGACCACCTTAGGGTTATTCAGCGAACACTGTACTCAACCAAGCGGTCATTATGATATAAGACCAAATTAGTCCAATAAGGGAATCCAAGTGGCCGAGTCAGAATTAAGCTTAAATTCTCCAGACTACCTTTTAATTGGCCACCACCGGGAGAATATACCAACTAGCCAGGCTTAAAGTTGTCCCTGAGAGACAGAAAGAGGTATCATTCCAGCAAAGGTCAGTGTGAAAACGCCAAAATTCCTCCCAGAGAGGTTGATATAATCTCCCCCACCCTTTGTCCCAGTTACTACTTAGGGAGCAACTGGGAGAAAATGATTTCTTTCTGTTAAAGGCTGCATCCAATGATTAAATTGTCTTACTAAAGTATGTGGACAAGGAGAAGGTGAGGGAGACAGAATCAGAAATCTTTTCAAAGTAGATTTGTAAAGAGGCTGTTTCAGTGTTGTCATTATCAGATACCTGCAGATGGTAGGATGGATGGGAAGGCCCATTAAATATCTTGACCAGGAACACATTGATGAGTGGCTTCTTCAACAAAAGGTGCACCATTGTCAGGCTGCAAATGTGACACAGATTAGTTTTGAGAGCCACAGTGGTATGTTGGGAATTGGCTGATCACATCAGACAGCAATATTGTACCCTGAAAACTTGTCAAGAGGGGTAAGGCACCACCAATAACACCAAAAACTAGGTCAAAGGTTCAGCGTAGTCAATCTGCCAGGAGTAGGCATGGGACAGCTAGATAGATGTGTGTCATAATTCTGACAATCTAGAGTCCTTTAGTTTTTCTTAGCCTAGGGCAATAGATGAGCTGCTACATCCAGTGTGATGGTGGATTGCCAATGGTGGGAATATGGGTAGTACAGGCTCAATCAGCTGTCTCCTCAGAGAACAGGTCCTTACCATGGGCATCTACATACGTGACCCAGACAGTCTGATCAGAAGTTGTGATTTTGTTCCCCCACAGTTTGCAATACCAAAGAAGGGAGTCTTTAATATGCCATTCTGTAGTTTTCCAAATGGTAGACCAAACAGCTAGATCATTGGCAACAACCCAAGAGTCAGTAAAAACATAAAAAAGTTCATCAAGGAGGATATTGGCCAAAGGTATGAATATGGCCTTGAATTTTCCCCTCTGAGCAGAGTGGCCACATCTATTTTCAGTTCTGTAAAGCTGAAACAGGTTGAACAGCTACAGCAACCCAGAGAACACCATCAAGTTACGACTTAACCAAACTGTCCGTTGATCAGGTCAAGGCATTTAGGGTTAACTCTGTGAGTCTAGGCTCCAATAGATCCAGCCTCCCATTAGCTGAATTTGGGTGCCCCTGACCCTATAGAACAGGGTAGAGTAGAGATTTGGAGTGTCTGTATCCAAGTTTGAGGATCTCCCCTTCCCTAAGTTTTCCAGCATACTCAGATAGATATGTATAGCCTTTGATGTCCCTTGGGGACAGGGGAACTTCCGCCCTATCTCTAACTGTCTATTTCCTTAAAGCAGCTGAGGTTAGGGTAGAGGATGCTGGAGGAATCAGGGCACATGAAAATTAAAAGTGTCTGTACCAGTAAGCAAGGATTCATATTCACTTTGTGTTTGGAATGAACTGTTGTAAAGTGTTTTATTTCCACATGGAAATGGCCCCAAAAGACAATGGAGAAAAAAAGTCATCCCCAAGAAGCAAGTTTTTTAGCTATGTACCTTGTTCTCTTTGCTTGGTAAGAGAAATAGCCTAATGTTGGGCTCTAAGCTTATTTGTGGAGCCTTGTCAGATGGCAGGCATTAGAAGGAATTAATTTGGGTATTAATGACAAGAAAGTTGAGGGATGAATCTTTTAGAATGGTCCCAGAGTTTGTCAATATTTGTGTTCCATATGAATACTCAGTAAAAGTTCCCACTGTAAAAGAATCTTTTTAATAACCAGTTGGACAAAATGACCCATCCAGTGGATTTATTTTAGCCCTTCTTTTTAGTCACCCTAATATTTGCTCAGTGGGATCATATATAAAATGCCCATGGTGATAGGAATACAAGGAACACTTAGGTTCAACAGTACAGACTTCTCGCCATGGGTAACTGCACTCCAGCTGGATGCCCAACTTACTAGCAGCAGCAAAAAAAAAAAAAAAAAAAAAAAAATTCAATCCTGAGACTTTTATAGAATTCCATAATCTGGGATGGTCCACATATCTTCTCAGGGCAAGTTCATTACATCGAATCTTTTCCATTTGGGGGAAATACAAATCTGTCCTCACTTGAGTAATTACTAAATTTTTATTTGCTTTTTCTGGTCCCCTCTGAGAGGACCACCATTCCAAGGTTCACTGAATGCTCTATCCTCAGTCACTTTAACCTGCACAACACTGCTTCTGACCAAGGACCTCATTTAGGAACGTTTTAAAGGAACGTTTTAAAGCAGAGTGTCTTAACAGCAGCATCGTTGACATTTGGGGCAAGATAATTCTTTGTTGCAGAAGGCTGTCCTGTGCATAGTAGAATGCTTGGCATCATCTCTGTCCTCTACTCACTAGATGCCAGTCATTAATACTCCACCACCCCACAAGTCCTGACAATAAAAAATGTCTCCAGACATTACCAAATGTTCCCTACAGGGCAAATCACCCCACTTGAGAACAAATGATTTAAGACGATATTCTATAAACCTCACACAAAGAAGAGCCGACTTTACAGAACAGTTGAATGGTCTATTTTAGAGTCAGTCACAGCATCAGCTGGGACACAATACACAACCTTGTCGGGCTGTAGTGGTGTTTTTTATGATGTGGTTTATTCTCTGAATCTATAGCCAGTAAGGATGATGATTCTCCCATAGCCAGAATACATTGGTCTGGGAACCAAAGTATGAAAGATGGGTATCATCTATCATTATTATATGTAATAATTCATTTACAAATTTTTGCTTTACCATCCCCACAACAATGGACTCTGCTGTGTTAGAGATTTGGTACCAAAGGAAGGAATTATTCCACAAGGACACAAAACAGTTGTTTCATTGGGTTAGAAACCAAGGTCACCACCTGGTTATTCGTGCTCCATTTTTTAAAGGGAAAAACATTCTAAAGAAAAGGTAGAATTTGAGTCTTGGCGGAGGTAATTGAGCCTGCCTAGTAAAGACTGTCGCCACATAACAGTGGCAAGGGAATGTAGAAGGAAAGCATCTGGATTATCTCTTAGTATTGTCATGCCCAGGAAAGTTGAGAGAATTCCATGTCTAGTTACAGAGCCTATCTTATAGAAGATTAATCCCCCCACTGGCCATTAGAAAAGCTTGAACATTTTTAAAGTGGTTTTAAGGCATCAGAGAGCTACCAAAGCAGCTAAGATGTGGGGGAAGGGAAACCTATTGAGGTGAGTCAAGAAATTCTGTGCTCTTTTTCTCTTAACGCATTTGCTGAAGGATAAGCAATGGGCTGGAGAGGTTAAGAAACTGAGTAAAAAGTAGCTGTGAAGAGTCAGAGAACTGAGTAGACCTTTAGTTGTCTCACAGGGATAGGAAGTCAGATATTGGAGATCAAGACTACTAGGGCACATTAGAGGAAAGGAAAACACATTAAAGTGAGCGAGACATTCTTCTGCTTTTTTCCTGGAGGCATTCATAAGTAGCACAAGCCTAGAGATGGAAATTGCAAGCAGTAAGTGGAGGCTAAGAGGCTGAGACATTAACCAGAGGCTGAGACATTAACCAGAACTATCAGTAGTTTCATAAAACTGAGGAGATTGAAGTTGGAGTTCAGGACCCACAAGATAGAGCTCTCTGATAAACACCGAAAGCTTTGGGATCTCCCAAAGAACTACACCCTAGAAATAAGGAAACACTAGAAATAAATCAAACCTTACAATGACTGAAAGGCAGCCTTGAATAAGATCAGTCCCTGATTGGATTAAGTGATTTGCTCCTATTGTAACTGCCTGCCAAAAAGCTAAAGAAAAACCTCTTTAAAGAATGATAACATCATACTGATCTTCTATAATATATTTTACACATTAACATTTGATAAAAATTATCAAGAAACAGAATCAAGCAGAAAAAAATAGAAATAGATGCACAGCAGATCCAGGTATTAAAGTTGGGAGACATAAACACTAAATAAACCATGATTAATATAGTCTGTAAGATTAAAGGCAAAATACAAACTTTTACCGGAAAACTGTATCTACTTAAAAAGAAGAATCAAATGGGATCAACAGATATAACAAGTGAAATTAAGAATACAATAGGGCTTCCCTGGTGGCGCAGTGGTTGAGAATCCGCCTGCGGATGCAGGGGACGGGGAAGATCCCACATGCCACGGAGCGGCTGGGCCCGTGAGCCATGGCCGCTGGGCCTGTGTGTCCGGAGCCTGTGCCTCAACGGGAGAGGCCACAGAAGAATACAATAGATGGGTATAGGGCATCCCTGGTGGCGCAGTGGTTGAGAGTCCACCTGCTGATGCAGGGGACACGGGTTCGTGCCCCGGTCCGGGAAGATCCCACATGCCACGGAGAAGCTGGGCCCGTGAGCCGTGGTCGCTAAGCCTGAGCTCCGCAACGGGAGAGGCCACGACAGTGAGAGGCCCGCGTACCGCAAAAAAAAAAAAAAAAAAAAGCACAACAATAGATGGGTATAAAAGCAGATTAAATACAGGAAAAGGAAAAGCAGTTATTTGGTAGATAGATCAGTAAAAATTATCCATACTAAAACAGAGTAGGAGAAAGAATGGGCAATATGGGATAGGGTAAAGTGATCTAACACTTGTGCAATTGGAGTCATAGGAGAAGAAAGAGAAAATGTCGCAGAAGAAATATTTAATTAGATAGAAGTAGAGAATTTTCTAAAATGGACAACAGCTACAGATTCAAGAATACCTCAAAATTCAAGTAGGAAAAATACAAAGAAAACCTCACCCAGGTAAATCATAGCAAAATTGCTAAAAAACAGCTAAACACAAATACAAGAAAATCTTCAAAGCAGTCAAGGGGGGGCTGTAGTACTTTCAAAGAACCTAAAGTAACAAAAAGGATAGAAACCAGAAGACCAAAGAATGACATCTTTTAAAGTGTTGAAGTAATAACCACCATCCAAGAATCCTACACATAATGAAAATGTCCCTCGAAATTGAAAGTAAATGAGCCAAAGACCTTAAGAGACACCTCTCCAAAGGAGAATACAGATGGCAAATAAACATATGAAAAGATGCTCCACATTATCTGTCATTGGGTAAATGCAAATTAAAATAACAATGAGATACTACTACAAACCTATTAGAAGGGCCAAAGTCCAGAATATTGACAACACCAAATGCTGGCAGTGTTGTGGAGTGACAGCAGCTCTCATTCATTGCTGGTGGGAATATGTTTGGCAGTTTCTTATAAAACCAAACACAGTCTTACCATACAATCCAGCAATCATGCTCCTTGGTATTTGCCCAAAGAAGTAGAAAACTTATGTCCATACACAGAAAAACTGCACACTGCTGCTTATAGAAACTTTATTCATAATTGCCAAAACTTGGAAGCAACCAAGATGACCTTCATTGGGTAAATAGACAAATAAATTGTGGTGAACTCACACATGGATTATTTAGCACTAAAAAGAAATGAGCTATCAAGCCGTGAAAAGATATGGAGGAACCTTAGATGCTGATTGCTAAGTGAAAGAAGCCAATCTGAAAAGGAACTATGTGGTGTAATCCGGCTAGATGACATTCTGGAAAAGGCAAATTTATGGACATCTTTTTACTGAAAGATCAGTGGTTGCCAGAGGTTGAGAGGGAGGGGAAGGAATGAACAAGCAGAGCACAGAGGATCTTTAGGACAGTGAAAATACTCTGGATGATAACATAGGATGGATACATGTCATTATACATTGTCCAAACCTATAGAATGTACACCGAGAATGAATCATAATGTAAGCTGTGGACTTCGAGTGATTGTGATGTGTCAGTGTAGGTTTATCAATTGTAACAAATGGTGGGAATGTTGATAATGGGGGAGGCTATGCATGTATGGGGACAGAGGTATTTGGGAAATCTCTGTACCCTTTCCTCAATTATGCTGAGAACCTAAAACTACTCTAAAAAAAATTAAGTCTTGGGCTTCCCTGGTGGTGCAGTGGTTGAGAGCCCTCCTGCCGATGCAGGGGACACGGGTTCATTTCTGGGTCCGGGAAGATCCCACATGCTGCAGAGCGGCTAGGCCCGTGAGCCACGGCCACTGAGCCTGCGCGTCCGGAGCCTGTGCTCCACAACAGGAGAGGCCACAACAGTGAGAGGCCCGCATACCGCAAAAATAAATAAATAAATAAAATAAAGTCTTAAAAAATAAAATTAATTAATTAAAATTAAATTTTTTTAAAAATTGAAGGTGACATAAAGACAGTTCCAGAAAACAGAAGCTGTGAGAATTCATCACCAGCAGACTTGCAGTCAAAAAAACAATAAAATGAATTTTTAAGCAAAAGAAAGTTAATATCAGAAAAAAAGCAAGGAAATGTAAGATAAAACAAAGATCAAGGAATGGAGTAATTATGTTGTCAAATCTAATTGAATATTGACTCTTTCAAACCATAAACAATAAACTAATAGAAAAGTAAAATAGTAAAAAATGCTTCATTAATCAAAAACACTGCAAGAAGGCAGAAAAAAGATTATAGAATAGATAGAACAAATAGAAAAAAATAGTATAATAGTTATAAACCCAAATATGTGAGTAATTATATTAAATTTTAAATAACTCAATAATCCAATTAAAATACAAAGATTTAAAAACTGAATTAAAACAACAAAACCCAAGTACACATTACTTTAAAAAGACATCTTAGACATAAGGAAAGTTAAACACCAAAAGTGAAAGAATGAGAAAATATAGATACAATATCAACATTATCCAAAAGAAAGCTGCTGTTGCTATAATATTTACAAAGTAGAACTGGCCAAGAAACATGACTAAAGATAAAAGGGACAAAGGGGGAAAACTCATATATAGAAAAGGATTCATCCACAAAGAAGTTACAACCATTCTAAATCTGTTTGTATCTAAGAGCGTAGCTTCAAGACATATAAAGCAAAATTTCATAAGATTAAAAAGGTAGACACAGAATCCAGAATCATAGTGTGATACCTCCCTCAGTAACTGAATGAATAGAGAGGAAAAATTAGTAAAGATATATACGGTCTGAAAGAAATTTGACCTTGTTGATATATATAGAACACTACATCCAACAGATGCAGAATACAAATTCTTTTCAAAAGCACACAGAACATTTACTAAAATGTTCATTTTGGTCCATTCTGGACCATGAAACAAGTCTTAATACATTTTGAAAGATTGAAATCAACAGAATATATTCTCTGGCCATATTGGAATTAAGTTAGAAATCAATAACAACTGAATAACTAGAAATAAGTAAATGTTTGGAAATTAAGCAGTACACTTATAAATAATCTATGGATGAGAGAATTGTTAGTGGAAAGTAGAAAATATTTTGAACTAAATGATAATGAAAATACAGCATATCAAAACTTGTATTATCATAACAACTAAATGCAATTTGTGATCCTCATATTGGCCCATCCTCTACATCCTACCACATTAAAAAACACAACAATGTTAGTATTCTGAATAAGCACACAATTTCCAAGAAAAAAGTTACCAAAATAAACTCAAGAATAATAACAACAACAAAAAATCTGAATGGCTCTATATGTATTCAATAAACGAATCTGTAATGTAAAACTTTCCAGAAAGAAAACTCCAGCCCCAGATGTCATCCCTAGTGAATTCTTCTAACATTTAGAGAAGAAATAGCGTCAGTTTCCAAAGATTAGAAAACTTAATGGAAGATTATAGTAACTCTGAATAAGCAAGACCATCAAGGTCTCAGAACTTTCAGGTATGAAGATATAATTTCATCCACTTAAGAGCAAACTGCCTGAAAGCAAAGAGAATATGAAATAGGCAAATCATAAACACTAACTATAGTTTTTAACCAACTGCGGATATGTGGACCTGTATTTTTTCCATATATATATAATTTCTATTTTAAAAATAATTTTTCTGTTCCTCTTTTTCCCCCCTTTTAGTTTATATAGAGTGTACTGGTGGTAGTTAACCTGGTAGTTTAGGTTATGGGATATATAGCCAGGATCATAATAGAACAGGAGGAAAGACATGATCTAGAAATTTTAGACTTGTTGCTGAATATAGGAACTGAGGACCCATGGTGAAGGATAGGTGGGTAACAAGTGGATACTGGCCCAAGCACTGGCTTTCTTACTGTCAGGCTTCATCTGAAGGACCTATAGAGCTTATAAATTAACCTCTCCTGTGAAGGACGTATAGGGCTTATAAATTAGCCTCTCCCAAGGACTCATGGGGCAGCTGGAGGCTTGGAAGCCCAACATGGTGTTCTATACTAACATGATCATCATGAGTGTAATGAAGGGCTCTCAAAAAATAAGAGTTGCAGGTGGTCTATGTAGTCATGAAAGAATGAAGCACAGAGAGAGCTCCCTGAGGCCGCTGAGGATCACACCCAGAGGCAACATATCTGAGTAATTCCTTCTGAACAACATAGCTCAGTGCTATTCTTGGATCTAGGCCTACTAAATATGTTGGGGTTTGATAGTCATCAAGATTACACAGCAACAGATAGTTGAATGAACAAACGGATTAACATCATACTTTAAGTATGAGCCCAAGAATGTGTTTGAAAGCAGCTGCTGTGGGAAGTACTGGAACAGAGTCTTGATAACAGACCAGCACAATCTGGCACCCAGGACTGAGAGTCGGCCGTTTGATGAACTTAATACAAGGGTTATGTTTTCTAATACCACTGCTCCAGCAAGCTCAAATCCCCCAAGAGCAGACAGAGAAGCTGAAGAATGAGATTCTAGTTGAGCCCTCATTAAATCAAATGAGAAGTCCAAGCCCAGGAAAGACAGGCCAAGTATCGACTCAGAGACATGGGTGGTTCTCCCATACAGCTTAGAGTTCCATTATATTTTGGCTCAGTTTTAAAAGTAGTACTCTGGTCACCTGTCATAAGCAGGAGATTTTTATCTTAACAAGAGGTGATTTTCATGTACTTGGAAAATTCCCGTCTCGTGACAAAATATTATGAAATAACAATAGATAGCACATTTTCTTTCTTCCTAGGAAGCTAAAGTACTTTCACATACATCTTTTAAAATCTTAAAACAGCCCTTTGGAACTATGGGAAAGAGGGGATTACATATATTTTGCATATGGAATACCCAAAGCTCGCACAAAAAGTTAGTGTCCAAAATGGTCAAGAAGAGAATGCAGTGTCTCTAGCTCCCAGCCCAATGGTCTTTCTCAGCCTTAGCTCTTCTTTGGTGACTTTCTGGACCCACTTCTGTTCACAGGAAATTCACTTCACAGTGAATTCTATTCCATCAGCAAAGACTTGTTGACATTGCTATGTGCAATTTCCTGTCTAGGTGTCAGGAGGGTATGGTGGACACTGTGCTTGATAGGCAACATCCATCCCATCCCTCCCCTCATGGATGGTATCAAAGCAGTTTGTGGAATTTCCAGTAGCTCAAAGTGTAGATCTGACTGGTCTAGAGAGTTATCCTATCCCCCATGACAGTGACTGGTTTAGGAACGGGCATGTGACCAGAGAGAGATTTTCCGGAGGCCACCGAGGAAGTGCTTTCTCACTCTTAAGAGAGAGCAACGGGAAAGCAGACGCTCCCCTGATGATTGCTACTGGCAGCCATCCCACAGCCCCAAGAGGAACTGCCTTAGGATTAAACTGACACTGTGGACAGCAATGTGGAAGATGAAAAGACGCTGAGTCCTTGATGACATCATTGAACTTCTTGATCTACTAAAGCTGAAGCCCACCCCTACTTCTGATTTTCCTCACATATGTGAGCTGAAGAATAACCTTATTGTATAAGCTAGTTTCAGTTGGTGTTCCTGTTGCTTACAGCTGAAAGCATTCTAATGCAAAAGGACTCAGAAAGAACTAAGCTCACATGCAAAAGGAACCTACTTCTGCATTCCAGAACCTCCTTTCCAGTCTTCATTCCACCCAGCCAGGACCTGCTCTTCACTACCCCAGCAGCCCAGGATGCAGACTCTTCATTGCCAACCCCATGCTCTCCTCGGCAGCTTTCTCCTTGTACCATCCAACAGTCACGGTTCAAGCCACTAAATATCCAAATTTATGAAGGGATCCATGCTCATTTATACAATCTTCTATGTGAGGTTGGCCCAGGCACTTCCAGGGTCAGGGTTGTGTTGGGGGTAGTCGACCTGTTACGTGCTTTCTAAATTTTAGCCCTGGCTATATCCCTCTTGTTGCACGTTAAGGCTTCCTCCAGGTATTTTGTGTTTAGGGGGAAGGGGGGGGAGGAAGGCACTGTCTTCCCTGTGGTCACTTTCCAATCCTGCATAGTGATTTTCACTGACCTTGAGCTTTCCAGTCTCCAGAGTACACACACCTACTCCCTAAGCGTCCCTGTGCCCAGGTGTCCCTGATTTGATGGTTTCCCAAGACCAACCCCAAAGGGACAACAGGTGTCCAGAGCTGAGCTCCCAACGGGAGACTCCTCACAACACAAGGGATCCAGTGTGACCAAAACTACGTGCTAAGCAGCGGCGTGAGTGTTATACTGAGCCCCACAGGGCTGAGGCTCTGGAACTGGGGGTTAGCAGAAGGACAGGAAAGAGCAGACTTTGGTGATTTCAAGAAGCAGGAACTGGCTCTGGGGCTGCAATCGTGCGTGGCTTCACCAGGAGGGTGAGAAGCATTGATTCTGAAGTCGAACTGACCGAATTCACTTGTCACCTTCCTCCCAAATTTGCTAGCTTTGTTGCTTTTGAAAAGATCCTTACCTTCTCTGAGCTTTGTGTAGAATGGAGCAAGGATTGCTGCCTCTTGGGGTTGTTTTGAAGGAAACAGTTACAAAGCACCTGGCACATACCTTCTTTTGCAGCCCCTGTGTGAACCCTTGGCCCTCTTTTTCTTTGTGTGAAATCTGAAAGCACTCAGGGGAGTGCCCACACAGGGAGGAAGCGAGGCTTGGCGCTAGGGTACCGTCTGATTTGAGGGGACGTTCCCCAAGGGAAAAAACACAGGTGAGGAATCTAACAATTACATTCAAGACCCAGCTCTGTAAGCAGGATGAAACAGCGCCCCACTCATCATCTCTGTGGGCAGCCTCCTTCTCTGTAACTGACAGTGTCGAATGAAATAACCTCTAAGGTCCCTTCTGGGTCTCAGGTTTTTAGGAGGAAAAATTGAGAACTCTGGGCTTGGCTGGCAAGGATCACAGGTGGATGTGATTTCATCCACACTCCGCTCCTCTGTTGGCCCCTTTGAGTACTTCCTACAGGTCCTGGGTCCTCAGCCACCGGCCCCACAATGTCCTGCACTCTCCGCCCCCCTCCTATTTCACACTCCTTCAAGAGGCACATGGTAGTGCCTTGACCATCCCTTTTAAATTGACCAAGTATCATGTTCGATCACATACTTCCACAATTCTTTAAGGGCTGAGTGTTTACCTACTTATTTCTTCTCTCTCATTCTATTAGTTCTCGATTAGGTGTCTCTTCTTGCTTTAGGACTTTGTGCCTTGGGATTCTAGGTCGGAATTTTAAAATCTAGTAAGAACCCTTTCTACTCTCTCCCTGTAACATTCTCCCAGTGTCTGACCTTCACTATCTTCATGGAAACTCCTCCTCTGTGTTCATCTAAATGCAAGTACCTTTCTTAGTTTCAACTTGAGCAGTTCCAATGGTTTCTTAATAACCCTGTCATGGTCTCCACACTCTTTCATTTCAAGAAGATACTTTTCTCACTGGTCCCAGGTTGAGGTCCCATTTTCTGGTCTCTCCTTTCCTTATAGACTCCAAAACAGGGCTCTCTCCAACAGAGCTGCATGCTTGGAAGTTGAGAGAGAATGTGGAACTCAGGCCATGTGTGCTGAGAAATCCCAGGTGATGTGTGCTGAAAATGCAGATTTCTGACCTCAGGCATGGTGCCAGAAAGAAGTTTTAATGTCCAAGTGTTTTATGCTTCAAAGATAGGCCCTTGTGGTTGTTAGTTTAAACCGGCATTCACAGGAAGCAATCTGATATCCCACAGACTGGAATCCATAAGGTAATTCAAAATTGCTTAGATTGAGGCCAACAACTTTGCAGAAGATTTGATACTCTCCAGAGATTATTGCCCCAAATCGGTGAGTAAAGTAACAAGTTGCTCCACCAGTCATGCATTTTAGCATATTTCACACGTTACAGGCCAAATTTAAGAATTTAAGTATTAGGATAAACGAAGAATTTAAGTATTAGGATAACAAGGAATTAAGTATTAGGATTAGTTTTATACTTTGTATTTTCTAGCATTCCATAGCTTTTCAAAAATTTCTGAACCCTCAATTCAAATAAGACCTCTTATCATTTGTTAACTGCAAAGCAAATAGATTGCTCCAGCAAAAGGGGTACTCTCCTGTCCTGAGCAAATAATGGTATAGTACTGCATTTATGATCCCCTTTCTAGGAGATACTTCAATTCCACATGGGAAAAAAGTTGTCCAACCCAATTAAGATACTCTTCTCAAATATCATTTAATTCCGTAAATATTTACTGAAAACCCTTATGTGCCAAGCACTAAAGACATTACCAAGATGAATAAGACATCATTTCTCCTCTCTGGGCTTATAGGTTAAAAGACATATAGATAGGCAAACAGCTACATAAAAAAAGCAGAGTGAAAAGTCATCAAGGAGGAAATGAATGACCCCAGGAGAATCTGGCAAAGCCTTGTAGAAGTGAAGTCTGAGCTGAGCTCTGACTAATGGGGAGCGCCCCCACCATTAGACGTGATGGGAGAGTGTTTCACCTGAAGAGCACCCCTGAGCCCTGGTTAAGGGAGAAGGGGAATGTGGACACAGGTGAGAGATGGAGCGTGGTCTGAACAGCGTACTGGGAAACACCGCGCTAGTGGAGACTCCGAGGACATGTGGGAGAACTTCGAATGCCCATCTGAGAAGGGGGCAGTTTTTTCTGTCCTAGATGATCTCTCCGGTGTTGCTCAAGCGAATCGTTCACTAACATTGTATAAATAACCCCAGAAAAATACTAGCGCAAATTGCCCACGAGAGAAGCAACTCCATGGAAAATCAATACCTATTCCAAATCAGCATCTGCAATCCAGAAGAACTGTCCTTAAACATTCAATCTGGGCTCAGACTGGAAGCTATTCTTTGTTTTCTTTGTCCATGGCTGATTTTGTTAGCTTTGCCTCTTCCGTGCAGGAGCCATGTGGGTTGGTTCAGCTGCAGGGTCCAGCTGTTCTGACGGTTAATGACCTATACCATTGAGATGCCCTCCTGAGTGCCTCTGGGGGAAATCTGTGTAGTCCACGTAACTCTACATTTTAAATCATACCATCCTAAACACATTCTCCACATTTAATGAAAATCCTTCCAACTGTTTTTTTTTGTGTGTGTGTGTGATGCAAGAAGACTCAGACACTTAATTTTATTTATCTAGGTTAATAAAAGGTATCAGCGAGATTGCTGGCACACTTTAAAAGGCACACTCTAGTGGCAGCAGGGTTTGTGGATAATAGAATGGGTCGGGCTGTTAGGAGGATTTTACAATGCTCCAGGCAAGAGGTAACAAGACCTGAATTAAAGCAGCGAGACTTAAAAGAAGGGGCAGATACGGGAGACATTTTGGATATAGGATCAAAAGGGTATGGCAACTGATTGAAGGTGGAGGGAGAGGATGCCAGAAATGCTCAAGTGGTTTCCAAAGGCGTGAGGCTGAGTTAACAGGATGATGATAATACCATTTCATCAGGAAGGGGAACCCAGGAAGAGCAGTAGTTCTGGCACTAAAGGGAGGTGACTTATTTAGAAAATAACAAGAATATGCTTGGCTTCTGTTCACTGAATTAGATGTAATTAGGGTGACTATAGCATTTTATCATCCAAACTGGGACACTGTTGAGAAGGAAAGGGGATGCTTTCATAACTGCACCAGGACAATACGTCTAAACCCAGGTTATTCCAAGTATATCCAGATGTTTGTTCTCCCCACTTGTAATGCCTTTTAGTGTCTGCTCAGTTAATAAACTTCTGTTAATAAAGCTGGCTCAGAGTTCATCAAATTTAGGGTCTCAGGGTTAGAGGGTACCCTAGAAATCATATAAAGTAGCCTCCTGGCACTCCTAGAAAGTCCTGTATATTCCATTCCCCAAGTCCAGCCTCTATTGGAACAGTTCCCAGGGACAGGGGACTCACTATGACATTAAGAAGCCCATTCTATTTTTGGACAGTGCTAAGTGTTCTTCAAAAGCTAAGAGTGGCTTTCCTGTAAGCTCCACACATTTTTTCTAATATACAGTTGACCCTTAAACAACATGGGGGTTAGGGGTGCTGACCCTTTGCACAATTGAAAATTCACATATAATTTTTGACTTCCCAGATGAATTGGGAGATTGGGATTGACATATATGCACTAATACGTATAAAATAGATAACTAATGCGAACCTGCTGTATAGCACAGGGAACTCTACGTCACTTCGCTGTACAGTAGAAACTAACACAACATTGTGAAACAACTATACCCCAATGAAAAAAACTTTTTTTTAATTAACTTCCAAACAGTATTGTGAAGCCTATGATTTCTATATTATCACCTTACTAGCTAATTTAAAAAGTGAGCATTTAGCCTAGGTTATATTAGATAAAGATGTCAAACTAAATATTTAGAACTTTGCTAAGATGTCCCACTGGGGGAAGTTGGGTGCGGGTGGTGTGCATAGAAAAAAAAATTTTTTTAAAGAAAAAAAAATTTTTTTGACTCCCTAAAAACTTAACTACTAACAGCCTACTGTTGACCAGGAGTCTTACAATACCATAAACAGTCGATTAACACGTATTTTGTATATTTTATGTATTATATATGTATTCTTACAAAAACATAAGCTAGAGAAAAGGAAATGTTATTAGGAAAATCATAAGGAGGAGAAAATACATTTATAGTACTAATATATCTTGAAAAAAAATCTGTGCATAAGTAGATTCATGCAATTCAAACCTGTGTTGTTTAAGGATCAGCTGTAATTCTAATAATAATGACATCACCGATATTAGGATAGCCAACATTTATTGAGCACCTACAAAGGGCCAGGTTTTACATGTATTACTTCTTTTAAAAATTTTTATTTATTTATTTATTTATTTATTTTTGACTGCGTTGGGTCTTCGTTGCCGTGCGCGGTCTTCTCAGTGCGGTGGCCTCTCTGATCACAGAGCATGGGCTCTAGGGGGCTTCAGTAGTTGTGGCACATGGGCTCAGTAGTTGTGGCTCACAGGCTTAGTTGCTCCACGTCACGTGGGACCTTCCTGGACCAGGGCTCGAACCCATGTCCCCTGCATTGGCAGGCGGATTCCCCACCACTGCACCACCAGGGAAGTCCCCTACATGTATTATTTCTGATGCTCTCCAACAACGCTTCTTACATTGAAGCATCCCCATTTTACAGATGAAGCAGCAGACACTGAGAGGGAGTGTTACCTGCCAAGACACACAGCATAACATACAGCAAATAAGTCATGGCCAAGCCCATGGCCAAGAGAAGAGGAGTATATTTTGCCTACCATGAGACCATGGTAGGGAGGTAGATGTGTAAAACAGCTACAAGAGAGTGAAGAATTATGACCAAGAAATAACTCAATATACCACAGTGATATAGTCAAGGCCGATTAAATTCAATTCCTGGACTTTCATTTGAGCTCTTCAAGAAGCAGACCCCATTTCTGGTGGTGCTATGGTGACATGAGTCTACAGTTTGGGACTACCACTCAGAGCGAGAATTGAGCTCCCCCAGAGAAAGGAGAACCTATAGATGGAGGCTAGTGACGGAAGATGAGCCCTAAATCAAGCTGCACCTGAAGTCAGAGCCAACTATTGAATATTTTTCAATTATATGAGCCAATATAGTCTCTGTTTTGCTTCAACCAATTTAGTTAGGCTTACTGTCACTTGTAAACAAAGTAGTTCTAACAGCTACAGCAAGTGAATGGAATTATCTTCACAACTGAGTGACGACGCATGATTATTAAGCCTGTAACTACCCTGGACAGAGTTTTTATAGCTCAGCCTTCCAGCCCATGCATCACTGTTGCAGTCCCTCCTAGGTGGAGTGATGGCATGCAGTGCATGAAACGGGAAGGCCTTTGTTGTGTCTCAAAATCTTTTGAAACCATGTCTGATCATTAGTAGTCTAGACTGCCTTTTAATGGTATTTTACCCCCATTAGAAATACCTTTTCACCTTCAATTCAAATATTTCTCCACGTAAAAATATTGGGGAGGGCTTCCCTGGTGGCGCAGTGGTTTGAGAGTCCGCCTGCCGATGCAGGGGACACGGGTTCGTGCCCCGGTCTGGGAGGATCCCACATAATGCGGAGCGGCTTAGCCCGTGAGCCATGGCCGCTGAGCCTGCGCGTCCAGAGCCTGTGCTCCACAACGGGAGAGGCCACAGCAGTGAGAGGCCGGCATTCCGCAAAAACAATATATATATATATATATATACATACACATATATGTATGTATATATATATATAGGGGAAATGCAAGTGAATTTAGAGTTTAGAATATCAGTTCAAGAGAAAACAGAGTATTTTTCAGGCCAAAAAAAGAAAAGTTTTGTAATTTCATTGTTTCCTTGGCCTATGGGATTGAGTTTTTTGCTCTATGGAATGGTTGGGTAGGAGGGGTCCTTAACTTCAGAAGCCCACAGCTTTGTCCAGGCACATCACATTATAGTCTCTCTGAGTCTCAGTTTCCCGATCTGCTACAAAGAGGATGGTTTCTGTCTCATGTGATTTACAAGGTTGTTATAATAGTCATTTGAGAAATGAATAAGAGTGGGATATTTTAAGTTATTTTCCTTAAAATAAAACCATTTCCTAAATGTAACAAGTTTAGAGAAAAATTACTTAGTTTGAGCTAATAGAATGTAGTTTACTATGCTTTATACCATATGGCTAGATGATTTCTAGTATTACAACCTCAACAATGGAAGAAAAGGAGGCCATGTCTTCCAGTGCTTTCTCAGGAGCAAGAAAGTCTTTCCCAGAAGCTCCCAATCAAGCCTCCTTTCATGATTCTTGGCCAGAGGTGGCTTCCATGTGCAATTCTTTTTTTTTTTTTTTTTTTTTTTTTTTTTAATGTGGTACGCGGACCTTTCACTGTTGTGGCCTCTCCCGATGCGGAGCACAGGCTCCGGACGCGCAGGCTCAGCAGCCATGGCTCACGGGCCCAGCCGCTCCGCGGCACGTGGGATCTTCCCGGACCGGGGCACGAACCCGTGTCCCTTGCATCGGCAGGCAGACTCTCAACCACTGCGCCACCAGGGAAGCCCCATGTGCAATTCTTAAACCATACACTGGCAAGGAGAATGGAACAGTTGAAGACTGGCTTAGAGCAGCCCCACTTTCACCCAGTGCTATGTGCAAGAGAGGGCATACCTGAACAAGATCAAGGTTTATCGCACAAACAGGGGGAAAGGCACTAGGATTAGAAGCCATTCGTTTCCAATTCCATATTTACCAAACTTCTGTAAATCGTCAGTTTATGTGTCTGACCTCCTATTACTTTCCAACCTCTGGAGCAACAAGGGCAAGGTCTTGCTGTATATCCCCAGCACCCAGTACAATTTCTGAGACCCAGTGGGAACCAAGTAATCATTTATTGAATTTTATTATCATATTTTAAATCCATTTCAGCTCTAAGGCTCTATGAACATGTTTCAGCAGGAAGCTGACAGTAGTCTCTGCACTTTTCTTGGTGCCGGGCAGAGACCTAGCACAGAGGAAGAAACACTCCATGATCTGTATAAAACTCCTGTTGGCCCTCTGTGACTCTTTGATTTCTAGAATGATTTCATTTCCCTTCCCCCTTTACATTATTATCTAAAGCCTTTAGATCTAATTAGAAGTGGGAGGATCAAAGATGGTATATTTTAAATTTGCTTCCCGCCTCACCCACTTAAAGTAAAGAATCCTGCATAGCCCATTAAGCTGGAGGTACTTGCTGACAGGAAGGAAACCATCTGGTGAACAACTTCTGTTAATTATGTTGGAACATACTAACGAGAATAAAGAACAGCCCTTAATGACCTTCCCCTTGGTGGCAGAATCCACTGCAGAGTAGTCAGTCATGGCTCAGAGCCAAAAGTTAATGGTTAGTATTGGCACCAAACACTCAGGCTCACTAGTACTTAATAATCTCCCCTCCGTGGAGAAAGTATTTCAGGCATTCACAGCATAAATCCTCCTAGCACCTGCATGTAACTGAACTCCAAATAGTCATTTAGGGCATTATTTGGAATCCCTTAATAAATGTGAATCTGGGCGTTACCTTTTCTGTATCTTTCTTTGCATTTGGACATATTGGATCAGGCCAGACAAAGACTTGCGTTTTGTTTCAACCAATAACAATGTTTAAATATTACTTGGCAAAGCACTGATGCAATTATTCCATATCCCAGAGGGATAAAGATACATGAAAATAATTATCCTCATTATGACCTGGATGATTTAATCATTTATAATAATATTCTTTCTAATTCCACTTTGCCCTTGGAAATCTAGGCAACCGTGTGCCATCCATGCAAAAAGGCAGTTAGTTAAAGCTTTGGCATTTGTATCGTGAGTTAGCTCTAGGTATCAAAACATCTGTACTTTTTATTTCATTTATTGCTGTGCTATTCAGTTTGAGAAAGCTTTTTTAAGTGGCTTATATACTGTGATAAGGTTAAGTAAAATTTAAAAGAAAACTATTTGAAATTATAAGATTTAATATTAACAAAATTTTAAAGAAAATTTAAAAAGAGAACAGGAGTAGGAAAATAAATTCAAACCAGGAGTGAAACTAATATAGAAACATGCCTGACATGAAATCCTATACATTATTGGGGGTGGGCCACAAACATGGTTCTAAGCCTCCTAGTATCCAACTAGAAGAAGCAAACAAATACTTTGGTGGGGAGTTGGGGGGCTCAGGAAAAGGTTTTCACAACATCTCAGGCATAAGAGTTTCCTAGTAACAAAAGTACTTTAGTCTGACTGTATCATCTAGGGCATTCACAATATGTATGCATAAAAAAGGAAACAATCCCAGAAATTGCTGCTTCAAATCAGGTGGGAGATGTTATTTTGATAGAAATCTTAAATAAAAGTTCTGTAACTAGGAACTGTCAACATTTAGCTCCTAAATTATAACAAATCTGTAAGGAATATGGATCTGTAATATATTAAAGTTTAATAACCCTAGATATTAGCCAAGAAACTGCTCTCTATATAATTTCTTGATGTATATTTAAGGCTTTTCATATGTACATCAAGAATATAATTTTTATAAAGGCAGGTATGTCCAAGAGTTTGCACAGAAGTAACAAAATAAAAGTTGTTTGTGCCTAAATCATCCCATCTGTGCCTCTTGGACAACATTCAATATGCTTCACAACCACATGCATCAAGCAATTGGCTAAATATCCTTGTAGACAGGATGTCTCCTATTTGCATTTGAAGTACTCTTCTGTTTAAAATATAAATGCAATTAATTTGCATTATTTATTTAATCTGTCTTTGCATACTAATGTCACAAAAACTGAACATAAATGTCAGGTCATTATCAACATACCTCAAAATATCTTTGTGTTCAGTGAATTGAAATTTTTATTTTTTTAAACTAACCTCAACTTTCTTTGAAGCTTTCATGCTTCCCCACCTCCTACTATCGGCTGTGCTGCCACCACTATCTTTGAAGTTGGCTTATCTGGTAACAGACTTACTCCAAGCTGTAGTGCACACCTACCATTCAAAGGGTTAGATGTTGTCCATGTGACAGATTTAATCAGTCCCTTGGTCTCTCAGACATGCAGCTGTTGGTGAATTCTTTTTTGCTAGTGTAATATTGTAAGTGTCTTAAGTTAGAATTAAAGCTTCCATTAAATGTTCATCTTGTTCTTCAAGAAGACTGTTTGCTGGAAGTAGCATGTGTATACATTTTAAAGTGGCAGTGCCAAAGAGATATTTTATACTACATCAAATCTTTAGTGTTCAGAAAAAATGGCCCAGTTTAATAGAAAAGTCAGTAAATAATCTAAGTTGTTGGATCTGGGCAAAAGCAGGTCGCCTAGAATTATTGGTAAAAAATAAAAATATGACCCTCTTTGGCAGTTTTACGCCACAGATGCTGCATTTAAGATGACAGCATTGAAATACGGAAAAACATGTGGGATTTATAGAAAGTCTCTCCATGTCCAGATTGCCTGGCCCCTACAAGTCAAAATGTCACTTCTGAAACACATCATTTACCAGTCCTTCAGCAAAACAAACAACCTTTAGAAAAGTCCCCCATGGAACCAACGAGGTAAATAGTAACAGAGTTGGAATGTCATCATGATCAGAAGAGAATGGAACTTCAGATGTTGCCAACATTTTATAGAGAAGTCAAAAAGCAAAGGGAGCTAACATTGAATATTGAACAGAAAAAAGCCTTTGAAACAACAAAATGAATTTTTGACAACTACTAAGTATGTGTCCTGGGGGAGATGCTTGGTATGATCAGGGAGACAGAAAGTAGCAGTGTATACTTACTTACTTCAGTCTGTGAAGAAAAATGAGAACTCCAGGGATTGGAGAAACTTTATCTAAAGACTAATGATTTGCTATA
The DNA here is from genome assembly GCF_026419965.1 of Kogia breviceps. Classification (NCBI taxonomy): domain Eukaryota; kingdom Metazoa; phylum Chordata; class Mammalia; order Artiodactyla; family Physeteridae; genus Kogia; species Kogia breviceps. The sequence continues at coordinate 47,411,421 of NC_081312.1, forward strand.
GTTGTTTCCTATGAATTCTGTACCTGAGCCTATAGCAGGATCCACCTAAAAATTTCACCTGCCATCTTGGTCAGGTAAAGAAGTATGTCAAATGTTTAATCTCATTTTAATGAAAGCTAAAGCACAGAAAAAGACATGTTTTAAACTTCTATTATTCTTTAGGAAGGAGTTCTAATGATCTGATGTTTTTGCTTGCAATCTGATATTCAGAATAGTCTGGTTTTAGGATCAGACAATCTTGGGAGATCCCAGGCTTTAGCACTTGTTAGCTATGCTCTCCTGACTGAGCAAGTTTTCTAACCTGTTGAAGCTTCAGACTTCTCATCTGTCAAATGCAGATAGAACCTTCTTCACAGTGTTTACAGAATAATGTGAATTATGTTGAGCCTTTAGCAAAGTGTGTGCCACGTAATAAGTGCTTAATAAAGTATAGCTGGTATTATTAGAGAAAACACACTAGAACTCTACATCCTAATAAGTGGTATGAAATTATTCTCATCTAAAGCCCCAAGTACTGTGTTAGGTGCATCCTACAAGACATAGATCTAAATATAGGACAGATTTAGAAAATAGTGAGTATTCCAAGTAATAACAAACTTCATCCCTTCTTTGTAAAGATTGTGATGCAGCTACAAATTGGTTAAGCAACAAAACACTACAGTCCTCCAAGTCCATCCATGTTGCTGCAAATGGCAAAATTTCATTCTTTGTTATGGCTGAGCAGTATTCCATTGTGTAATTGTGTATATATACCACATATTCTTTATCCATTCATCTGTTGATGTAAATAATGCTGTTTTGAACACGGCATGTCTTTTCAAATTAGTTTTTGGGTTTTTTGGGGGGATATATACCCAGGTGTGGTATTGCTGGGTCATATGGTAATTTTATTTTTAGTTTTTTGAGAGTATAACCTTTAAAAATTGTGAATCACTATATTGTACACCTGTAAGATATAATATTGTACATCAACTGAATTTCAATAAAAATAAAATAAATAATCCTAAAAAAAAATTCACTGCAGCCATGAGGTTCTGTTAACCAATGAGGAAACAAATTCACACATGGTAAATATGAGACTCTCCCATTTTGAAAAATGTATCATCATATTTTTATTTTGGATGATCTCTAGATTCTTGGGTAACTTGGAAGCAAAAAGCCATGATTCAGTTTTGCACAATCATTTTAAAAGGAAGAGTAAAGGCTTTTATCTTGGTTTAGCAATTACCGTGTTTGTCTCAGAGGGTGGAAATTTGACTCCCATATCTACTAACTCACCTTGTTATGGGCAAATTGCTTAATAATCTTATTAATCATCTTCCTCATCCATAAAATAGCACAATAACATTTACCTTCCTCATAGGGTGTTATGAGTCTTTATTGATTAACATTTGGAAGATTACGATCCTTCAATGAAAGGAACTGTCAAGTATAATTATCATTTATTTTTGCATGATATGTTATGGAACAAGACTTTAAGATACTATTCCTGTGAGCAAGACCAATAAAGATATGCAGATCTATGCATCTGATTGCCAAGAAACACCCTATAAAGTGATTCCCTTTGGAGATGATATGAGGGGTTTTATCAGATTCCAATTTTAGAATGTTTTCTTTTTAAGAAAATGTTTCCTTTCCTTCTCCAACTGCATGATGTAGCCAGTGATGAAGGAAGAGAGTTAAAATTTCCCTCCATCATCAGAGCATCCTACCTTCAGTCTTCACCTCAATCTTAAACACTCCTGAGACATTCAGAGTTCATTCTTTTCAAGGTCAGGTTAAAGGGAAGGGTCTCTAAGGATAAGAAATTAGTATTGAGAATAGGAACACGAATAAGGCATTTCTCTGTGTTCACTTTTTCCTCCTTTCATACATTTTTTGCATCAACAATTCTTTTTTCCTCTTCTGGGAAAATGCCTCAAACCTTACCACTGAATGTGAAATTTTAGTACCCAGAGACACACTGACTAGAAAATACCCAATTACAGTGGTTGCTCCCCCCTTTCCTCTTCACTGGGGAGGGCAGTTTTGAAAGACGATCGCAGGGTTGGATGATGCTTAGACTTCTGAAGGAAGCAGACCAAAGCTCTTCTACCAAGTTATCCACCCTACAGACTTACTTACTACAACACACAACTCATCACATGCCTGGCTTGCTCAAAACCACCTTCCCAGAGATAAAGGTCATGATTTAGGGGCTCTTCACAAACTAGCACAAATTTTCATTACAGCCTATTGCCTACCGCCCTCCTCACCCCAGACCCTCAGCCCAAAACGCTTTTTCCCAGCCTCAAACTAATCTTTCAAGACTCAGCTCAAAAGTTCTCTCTCCCACCATGCCCTAAAGTCAGTTACACCATCTTCTGTATTCTCATAGTATTCAAAAATTTGTGCATTAACAATTGTTGCATTCATGTACATATATATACACATACATATATAGCACATATACAAATGATATACAATGTATTTAAATGATTTTAATATATTATTTAAATTTATTTACATTATATTACATTTTATTATAGCTTTATATTTATTTAAACTTTAAATAATTATTTCTCTGATTTATATTTTGTCCATATATAGTTATTGTATCAATATTTTAATTAATTAGATATATTAAATTTTATTTAAATATATCTGTATGGTCATCTAAATATGCATGTATTCATAATGTATATATTTTATTTAGCATTTTATTTATTATTTAGAGTATGTTCAATTAATATTAAATTTGAAATATATATAATTATTTAATAGCCTGTCTGCCTCAAGCACCAGGATCGTGTGAATTCCCCTGGGATAGCAATGCAGAATGAGATTCAGACTCAACTAACCATGATAATCATATCCACTTTTACTGAGAACTTGCTCCATGCCAGACACTGAGGTAAGTGACTAGTATACATTATCTTATTTAATCTATACAACCATCCAATGAGATTGATGTTATTATCGTCCGCATATATAGCTGAAGAAATAGAAACACAAATAAAGGAGGTAACTTGTCCCCAGTATTAAGTGCTTAGTTGGGTTTCAGCCAAGTTTTGGTCTTGACTCCAAAACTCTGGCCCTTGACCACTTGGGCCAGGGTGGGGGACACAGGGTGAGTGCTGCACATCATAGTAGTTAAGAGAAGGGGCTTGGGTGTCAGATGAGCCAGGTGTGAACTCCTGTTCCATTATCTCTTAGGGGTATAGTTCTAGACTATTTTGCTGCCTTTCAGGGTCATATTGTGAGCTGAGAGCATGTCAGCAGTTAGTAACAGAAAGAATAGACTTGGTAAATAATTGACATCTTTACTTCCCTGGGATAAAGCTAGAAAGAGCACTGGCTACACATTAAACTTGAATCTCCTCTATACTTAGACAGTTTCCATCGTTTAGATCCTTGCTACTCAAGAACAGGTACTATCAGCCTCACGTGGGAACTTGTGAGAAATGGAGACTCTCAAGGCCCACTCCAGACTCCAGAATCAAAATCTGCACTTAGACAAGACCCTAGGGTGATCCCAATGTACTGTATATCTTGGGAAGCACTAGTCTAGACCATTCTCACTTCCTGTCCAATTTGTTAAAACATGGTTCTAAATAGGGCTTGTCTGATCCTCCATTGTTGTTCTAACAACTTATTTCTAAAAGAGATGAGAGGACCATGACGGAAATGAGGGGAGTGAGGTAGCAGGTAAACTGAGAGTCAGATTCAAGTACCAGATTTGCTGTAAGTAAGCAAGCGGTGTGAGCTCGGGGAAATTACTGTCTCTTTAACTTAAATTGTACCTCTAACAACAAGCGTTTTTGGAAGAAGGAGATAGGAAAGATGGAAATTAGCATAGATTATTTTAAAGGTGACTTAAAATTCAAGTATTCATTAAATTAAAATTAAGTAAAGTAAAACACAGATCTGACTAAAAATTGTGAAGATTGTGGTTCTGTCTTAACCACTGCTGTATTTTTAGCACATAGTAATTGCTCAATAAATATATGAACCAAGAATGAATGGTCACTCTTACATTCTCCGAAGTCTTCCCCAAAGCTAGCAGCACCTTCTTCTGTACTCCTATCATAATTTTCACATATATTAATTGGCATCTAAGACAATGTAACAAAAATTTTCCAAGACACTTATACATTATTCATTACCCTGCCAACGAATAACATTTCTACACATTTTCTTCCATAGGCATGCATCTTGCACATATAGCTAACATCATAGCGTACATAGATTTGAAATCTGCATATTCCTTTATTGTACCAGAGTAGAGATACATGGTAGGCCTTCATTCAACATTTGTGAATAATTGCTTTCATAATTATAGATGTCATAATTATTTTAGGACTGCATAATAGTCCTTCAAGTGAATGTGTCTCAACTTTCAAAACAAGATCCATAATGTTGAACATCTTGGTGGTCTCTCATTTTTTTACTCCTACCAAAAAAAAAAATTACTAGAGTGAACATCTTTGATAATGTATACTTGTGGGTCTGTTGAGTGACATTTCTTTGCAGTTCCTTGGAGTGTATTGACTGGAACAAAGGGTTTTAGCATCTTTATGGTCCTTGTTACATCTTGCTGATTTTTCTAACTAGTTCCAAAATTCTGGGATTCTTAGAGAATCTCACATTCTCGAGTAGCTGCAGCAAAGACTAGAAGCAGCCAGCTACTGGTACCACCACGGTCCTTGAAAATGGCAAGACAGACATTTCCACATTCTTTTCTTTCATGGATGATTATAACAAAACGGAAACCTTGTGCTAGAAATTGGCTTAGAGCATCAAATGGATGAATATCATGTTACACAAATGACCAGAGACTAGTTGGATAAACAAGATAAACTCAAAGTTGCATTCTTTCCCAGAATCTGAGAGTAGTGCTTTAGAGCATGGATTCACAATTCTGTTTCTAGCCTATTTTTAAAATATCAAAGAGAAGGGCCAGATGTCACAATGAATTAATATCCTAGACTTCCAAACCTGGAGACATAGGTTCCAGTTCTCCCTGGTCGAAAGTAAATATGAATATTCTGTCTTCTTGGAGATCCTTCGTGGATATTTCATTCACCCCCAAATTTGCCAGTTTGACAGGATGATCCCAGCATCTTCTTTTTCATCATGACCTGAAGGCTGAACGCTCAGATGAGGTGAGGCAGGTGCCGTACACAACCGAGCCGAGGGAAGAATCAGCCTGGTCTCCCACTCCCCTCCCCACACATTCCTCTTGGGATTCCTATCTACTTTTCATCATTTCCCCTTTAAGAGCACTGAGCTACACAGCTGTTGTTTAAGAGAGGCAGGAAATAAATAAGGAGGAGCTCTGGCTCATTGACTGACTTAGTGATGGAGAAGTCGAAAGCCATCAAAGTGCAGCTGCGAAATCCATCGTCTCGGCCAGGGTAGTGTTGCAATCAATCCAAGTGGATCTAATAGAGGTACTCCCCGGCAAATGTCCTTCAGTGACACACAGGTCTCTTCTCTACTCAAGTCAGTTTCTTGGGCCTCATCACAGAGACTGTGCAATATCATTAGCATCCTTATCCCCAATCTCCACCTCTTCTAGGACGTCTTCTTGCTACATCAGGGTTACACATCCATTTATTTGTGCTCTCATGATATCCTTCTCCCCATCATAGCATGGCTCTCACTGGTAAGCGCCTGCACTTGTTTGTTTCCCCCACTGGACTCCATGGGAACAGTGAATGCATCTACCCAAGTCACTGGCATATGCCCCAGCGCGTAGCCGAGAACATGCCCATCTCTAGATCCATCGTTTGACTTTGTCTTTTTAAGCATCTCAGTAAGATCTTCTGGATCTCCCTGGAAATCATCTGAGACATCTCCGTGAAAAGAAGAGTGGTGTGGAAGAGGATCTCCTGATTGGTCCTGCGATGAGGGAGTTGTCTCAGCTCCCTGCCAGCCAGACACCTCAGCCCAAGTGAACTAGATTTGCACCAGAAACTCCATGCAGGTCCTCACATGAGAAGCGTGAGTGGTGTGATGATCGGAAGTGACAAGTGATCTTTCCCAAAGAGACAAGGGGATGGAAGGAGGCAAATGGAACAGACTTTACTCCAGCAATGTCACTATGCAACCCAGAATAATACCACTGAGGAAAACCTGGACTGAGGAATTTTTAATCAAAAAAACCAACTACATGTATAGCCTTACTTTATATCTGCTTTTCTTTCTAGTTAAGTTGGGTCTTCCACTTAAAGTGTTTTTAAATAGACTTTTAACAAGGCAGAAAGAGCTCATTCTTTCACGTGTCTCCCTCCAAAAAGTTTTCCCATGGGATCCAAGTGAAGAAAGCCTGGCTGATCCTCGACTTTCCAAATAGGTGGGCTCTGCACTTATCTCTGACATAGATGCCCTGCTTTTATTTGAGTTCAGGTGTATCAAACTGTGAGCATATGTTTAAAAAAATTGTCCTTTAAGGCATACTAAAGACTGTTGAAGCATTCCCTCTTTCTTGTTGAAACCCAGGGATGAATTCTTCACCATTGAGGAAAAGTGCAAAAGAGAAAAGGAGCCAGCCAGGGGGAAAAGAGAACCCAGAGAGCAGATCTGGAAAGACCAGCTCCCCAGCCTCTAATCTGCAGTCATGGGAAATCCCAGAGAACCTGTCTGTTTCTCTTTCATTTTTCCTGAAAGATATTATGCAGAGCTTCTCCCCTGAGCTTCACTGCACCCCAGTATTTGGGATAATTGCATCCCACCTCTCTTAGACTTGGGTGCTAGAATCTCACAGAGTTGGGGTTGTTAAAGAAAGCAGGTTTAAAACTGTCAGCAAGAGAAGAGAGAAGGCCAAATTGCTCTCGTGCTTGAGCCCGTGGGCCAATTTGTTTGTAATTGGATTGGTATGCGGTGAAGATAGAGCTGTCTGGGGGAAACGCTCCATGACCCTCTCTTCAGGGAACGTTCCTCTGACACTGCTGCTAGGCCAGCACCATCCCCCATGGGGGAAAGGCAGAGAGACCTTGAGCCCAGAGAAGGGCCAATCCTATGTGTTCATAAGACAGAAGGAGAGCAGGGAATGCCCCCAAATAAACCCAGAAGTCAGAGCACACATTGCCAGGGCTGTGTCCAAAGTCAGAGACTGCGGGCCAAGGAGGAAGCTGCAATGAGGGGATGGGAGGGGAGGAGAGAGGCCCCCTACATGAGACTAACAGCAGCCTCAGACCAGGAACCAAAGGAACTCTTTAAGAAAATGGAATTGCTACCACTTCTACTGCCCCCTCAGTTGGGCCCAGAGGGTCCAACTGTCAGGCAGTCATATAAATTCCATCCCAAGGCCGGCAGCAGCTGCGGAAGCTGAAAAATGTAGGCTTGGGAAGAAACAGATCTGGGTTCTAATCTTGGTTTTGCTACTTCCTATTTATGAGATTTTAGGCGAGATATTTAACCCAACTGAACCCCAGGTTTCTGACCTATAAAATAAAAAGAATAATTCCCTCAAGAAGGCTGACTTGAAAGGATTTTAAAAGTTTGAAGAGCCATATTGGGTACCATTCATTGTCAGTTCGCGCCGTCCCCAACCCCTGCCTATAGGTTCCCCTTTATCTCGGGTGCTTGATGCCTGGGAACTACATATCCCAGACTTCCTCTCCACCAAGGTTCTGGATATGACATGTTTAACAATAAAATTCATTTGTGAACTTATTTGTAAGGTGGGAGAGAGCAAGGGCCCCTCTTCCTCTGTCAGCAGCGGTGTGGGTAACTGAGCATGACTGTCAGTAAATGTGGCCAGTGAGGCAGCTGGCTGGTCTCCTTCACTGCCAGGCCCCCGCTTCAGGGCTGTGAGTCCGTTGTAATTTCCTGCAGCTCCTGATCTCGGGTGGCAGCCTGTGGGGGTATAACCTGAAAGCTGGGAGTAGCCCACCTTGCTTTCCTGACTCCAGGTTTTTCCACAATCTGTTAAGCACCGCATTTGTCTTCTATCGCGCTGTAGCAAGCTATTGCAAACTTAGCAGCCTGAAGTAACCCCCTTTTATTACCTCACAGCTCTATAGGTCAGAAGTTCAGGCTCAGCTGGCTTCTATCCCAGGGTCTCACAAGGCTGAAACCAAGGTGTCAGACAGATTGGGATCTTACCTGGAGGCTCTGGAAAGAATCTCCTCCCAGGTTCATTCAGGATGTTGGCAGAATTCACCTCTTTATGGTTTTAGGACTGAGTTCCCCAATTCCTTGCTTGCTGTCAGCCAGAGGCCTCTCCAGCTCCTAAAAGCCACCCACATTTCCCCCCACATGGCCTCCTCTACCTTCAAACTAGCAACGGCACATCAAGTCTTTCTTAGAACATCGTGGCCAGCAACAGGACCCTCGGGTCAAATGCCCTCACACTTCTGCTCTGATTCTGTTCTCAGCTGAGAACATGCCCTGCTTTTAAGGCCTCTTGTGATTAGAGCAGGCCACCCAAGTAATCTCTTTCTTAAGATAAACTATGCCATATAACACAACATAATCACAGGAATGATATATGAGCACATTCAGAGCTTCTGGGATTAGTGGGGGAACTTCTTTTAGGGGATCATTTTAGAAACTCAGACTGCTATAGCACCTAATTCCCTCTATTAAATCATATTCTGCTTGAAAACCTAGAGGCGTTTCTGTTTTCCTATACTGAACTGTAAGTGAACTGAGATCACTGTCTGCAAACAAACTCTTCAGAAGTAGAGAAAACAACCCTTCAGATTATAATGGGCTTACCCTTAGAGGGTTCTGGACCCTTAACCAACAAAAGTCAGTTCAACAATTATTTAGCAACTGTCATGTATCAGTTTGTGCCATATTTCAAGGAATCAAAAGAGAATAAGAAACTTTACCAATGTGGTCTAATGGGCCAAATAGACACATGAAGAGAGAATTTCAATGTATCATCACAGATGATGAGAGATTAGTTCAAAAGTGAGTATCACTCATTTACTCAAGAAATATTGATTGATCTGACATCTACTAAAGATCAGGCATTGGCTTAGGTTCAAATTATTTAAAGACCAATGAGGCCAATTACTGCCCTAGAAAATCTCAACTGCTTGTGGAGGAGTGATATGCAATCATAATAAAATGCTGTGTTATAATAATGTAACATTTTTTGACTTTTTTACGAGTTACCCCACACTATGCTAAATACTTTCCACACATTATCCTATTTAAACTTCACCTTAAGCAGGAGAGTTAGATACAATTATTTTCTAAATCTTACAGAGGAGGAAACTGAGACTGAAAACAATTGTCACAATTCTCTAGGAAAAGATATATCTGGGTTTGCAACCAGATAGACTCAATTCTAATACCCCTTGTAGTGGATACCCCTTGTAGTGGATAATGTCGAACGTCTAATGGCTTCACTTCCCACAGCCAGAACCTGCCCTCTATCTTGGAGAACTATCCTTTGAGCCTCCTTGGCACACGCAGATGGAGAGACCAAAGCGCCTGGGAGTGCACACACGGCCCCTGGGTGGTCCTTAACTAGTTACTGATGGATGTGAGAGTCTGAAAGCTCTAGTTTCTTTGCCTTCATTCAGGACAACTCTAAAGCTTGATTTATAGAGTTAATAAGTTTGCCTGCAGATCGGGCAAAAACCACCCTCTGTGTGACTTTGTGACTGCACACTTACTTGGCTTCCTCCCCTCCCTGCCCTCTGCCCCCACCCACTACTTTCCTAGTTTCCCTTGGGAATTTCCTTACAAATATTTGCTCACAGATCTGAGAATCTGCCCTAAGGCACCCCTACTCTGATGTTTATACTACGCCACTATGGGAATCCAAAGAAGAGGGTGATTAACTCAGTTTGAGGCAGTTGGCAACAATTTTACAAAGAAAGTCATATTTCCGGTCTTGAAAGATAAGCAGAGATCTGCCGAGGTGGACGAGTGGGAAGAAGAGTATTCCAGGCCAAGGAAATTGCACATACAAAAACAGAGTGACAGGAAAATGAGGGCAAGTCAAAGGATGGATTAAAAATTGTATATGCTGGAGCAGAAGGTAGATGGAGTTGAGGGCCTGCCAGGACTTAAGAGCTCTCTGGCCGGGAGAAGCACCAAAGACTATTAAGGGAGGATGCAGCATGATCAGATTTATGTTCTCATGCAACAAATATTTATTGAGTGTTTACAACGAAGGTAGGAAACCAACCCAGGTACTGGACATATCACAGTCAAGACCAACCTGGTCTATGTCCTCACTGAGTTACAGAATAATCCTTGTTGGTCCAATACAGTAACCACTAAATACATGTGTCTATTTACATTTAAGTTAGCTGAGATTGACATTTAGTTCCTCAGTGATATTAGCTGCCTTTCAAGTGCTCAGTAGCCACATGTGGCTAGTGGCTATCTCACTGGACAGCACAGGTATAGGACACTTTCATCATTGCAGACAGTTCTATTGGATGGTACTAGTCTAATCACATGAGAGGATAGCTCTGAGTTTTCCATCTAATTGTATGTGGCTATCTCCTGTTTAGTCTTTTTAAAAAATATTTTATTTATTTATTTATTTGGCTGCACCGGCCTTAGTTGCGGCATGTGGGGTCTTTAGTTGCGGCATGTGGGATCTTTAGTTGCGGCATGTGGGATCTTTAGTTGTGGCATGTGAGATCTTTAGTTGCGGCATGTGAGATCTTTAGTTGCGGCATGTGGGATTGAGTTCCCTGACGAGGGATCGAACCCAGACCCCTGCATTGGGAGCACAGTGTCTTAGCCACTGGACCACCAGGGAAGTCCCCTATTTAGTCTTTTTTAAAAGTCACTTCTTGTGCTTTTCTTTTTTGCATGGAGGAATTTGAGGATTCTTTTGATTGCACTACCACCTGCATTCGGCAATCAAATTGTAGTGGTGGTTGTCAAAAGACCAGGATTGCAGAAATCCCTTTGAAAATGCACGTGGTCCTTTTATGTATTGGATGAGGGAGATATGCTCACACCTGCCTAGAGAACCCAAGTAGTGGGATCTGCCTGCCTCAGTCTGTTTACCTTGTTCACTCTGAATGTTTGTAGCTCAAAGTACATCCTCTAAAAGCAAAATAATATTCATGAAAGAGGCACAAACTGAATTACCCACCTGGAGTTCTGTCATTTCCAGGGCTACAAAAATGAAAGTAAAACAGCCACTAGCAACAGTAATCTCTGAAATCTGTATGGTAATGAAAACTGATTTTTAAAAAAAATTTTACATGGTAAGCTGATAGGAACTGGAGTTTGCCTTGAAGAGTCATTTCCCTTTATTTCATCTTCCATTTTCTTAAAAAAAACAGTGAACAACAAAGTTTTTACTGATATACTAGAATAAACCTATCATAAACATAAAAACTGAGCTACGTAATCAAATATTTCCATCGAAGTGTCACTACAGGGAAATTTATACCTAACAATTCTGAAGTATGCAATACAAAACTTAACGACTATGGCATTCAAAAACTAAATTCACCCTAAAGAGGCAATTTAATACTCAGTTGAGAAAAGATTATGTTTCCCTATTCCTGGTATGATACAGCTTTCAGGCTCTAAACAAACATTGCTGATCTTATGAAAGGCCCCCTCTTTATTATAATAATAGGAGGAGTTGAGTTATGCATAAGAGAAAATGATGTATTTTAAAATAATATTATCAAGTTTTCTTGACTGTGATGCCCGTGTGAGAACCTTAACTCAGCTTTGTAGGATTTTTAGTAGTCTTGATTTAAAATCAGCTGGTACACACTAGTAGACCAGTTCCTCAAGGCCTGGCACAGCTGCAGGAACCAGCAGCCAAGTTGCAAAGATTGTATTATTTCCAGGGGAGAGAAGATGTCATCACAATCAATAGGATTGCTTTTTACAGATAGTTGGCTTCTCTTGGTTTGGGTTTTTTGTTTTTGTTTTTGTGTAGCCCTTGGTTAATTCTGTTGCCCCGGCACCTGCAGGCCAAAGGGTACAGGATCTTCCCTCTCTCCTCTTTGTCTCATTCCGCAAGCCTACAGAGGCAATAATGACCAAACTCTTGGAGTTTTCCCGTTGATTATAGAGAGGTGCATTGTATTCACAGTATATTCTTGCAGCCCTGCCCCCAGATGAAAGGAAGAGCATGAAAGCGCCAGCAGAGCCGGGACTCTGCTTTTCCAGCTCTAACATGCCATCAAACACGGACGGGGCGCTCGACTGACAGAGGCATTCTGTTGTTCATGTGCACCGAGTTCAGCTGGGAGCGGCTGAGATCAACAGGTGGCCTCGCTAATGGAACAGATTCACTCATTGTTTATGTGTTTAATGAATCATTGAGTTACCGATCAGCAGTGAGCAATGGAAGCTGTTCAAACAGAAAGGCAGCCCAGCCGTGCGGTGGAGCAGCCGCCATGCTCCTTTGAAGCCCTGCTAGCCCCACGGGGAGTGCGGGAGGCTTGGGGGTTACTCCCTATGGTTCCCAGAGAAACCGGTAGCGAGAAGAAGGTGTTGTTTCTAATTGGATGATGAAAGTCAGCTCAGAGGACAGACCAAAGGGCCAGATATAGAAGGGAAGGGAAGGCAAACATCTGAATCAAAGGTTGAGGTAAAACCGAGAGACAGGTGTTTGCGGTGAACCGTGCAATAACCCTCATCTTGGCTCCCGCTCCTCAGGAAGGAACCAAGTGGGGAAGGTCCAAAAGAAGTGAGAAAAAGCAAGGCTCAGAATTCGGAGGCCGATTTTCTTACAAAGGGTTCATGGTACAGTGGAGATGCTGTGTCGTATCAAGAGGTAAGGCTGACCCTACTTTGTGGGATTCCCACGTGTTGCACCGGGCCTTTCCTGTGAGCAGAATTTGACTCGATTCTATACCAGAATTGTTTTTAAGGGACTGTGCTTTTCTTTTTTTCCCCCCACAAATAAGACTTTGTGTTTGTTACCATTAGAAGTCTGAATTTTAGGTAGAGAATGGACTTGAGGACATGGGGAGGGGGAAGGGCAAGCTGGGATGAAGTGAGAGAGTGGCATGGACATATATACACTACCAAACGTGAAATAGATAGCTAGTGGGAAGCAGCTGCATAGCACAGGGAGATCAGCTCGGTGCTGTGTGACCACCTAGAGGGGTGGGATAGGGGGGGTGAGAGGGAGACGCAAGAGGGAGGAGATATGGGGATGTATGTATATGTACAGCTGATTCAGTTTGTTATAAAGCAGAAACCAACACCCCATTGTAAAGCAATTATACTCCAATAACGATGTTAAAAAAATCAAAAGTCTGAATTTGGGGCAGATCTGTGGACTGGTGGCCCATCTCCATCAGCTCGCTCAACCTTATCGCCAGTCTCATCCCCGGGACCTTTTCCAGAACCATTGCCTTCACTATGAAGCGCCATGAATTTCCCGAAGCAAACTTGGGCTTCTTCAGCGCTTTTACTTTTCTAATGAACACATCATAAAGCGGTGTTTCTAGATTGGCAAGCCTTTTTCTGTGTCTCTCCCAGTACGATCTGGAATCAATTTATAGAGCCCTTCTTTCAAATCATTTGTCTGTACCTCTTGGGTCATGATTTCCATCATCTTTTTCTAGATTTGGGGGACCTATACGTAGGTGCTGAGTGTAAGAGTTCTTCCAAATCTGGTTGTTTCTTTTTCGGTTTTTTTAATAAGACCAACACAAGAGACAAAGTAAATGGCCATCTTGACATTAACCTGAGCTTCAGTCATGGTCTGCCATTCTTTTGACCATGGAGCACATTTTTTCATGGGTAAGATCCATGCCATGGAAGTTGGTCAGACAGTTTTTGCCCCGAATATCCTCGGTAGTTAGCTTGGATTTTCTTAAGTGCAACTTCATCCTTCTGTAGATCAACAAGGCTCACTTTAAAAATATGACACTTGAGGCCATCAGATACAATTTTGGTTCCTTGAGTCCTTGAGAGTATTGTTTCTTGTACTTCTGATATTGAACATAGCTGATACTGAAACCTTGCATAATGATTAGTCAAATCCATTTCACCTGCCTCCACTAATCGAGGTCATTTTAACACTTGAATGTCCTCCAAGCAACATGCAGCCTAAACAATAAGATGTTTAGGGGAGTTTTTTCCAGGAACTTGGAGTCTCAGCTGCAACTAGTTGAAGCTGAGCTAGTTGAAGACTGGATAGGACCTCCGACCCTCCAACTGGGCATGTGCGAGTGTCCTCTTGGTGACCTTTTGATGGCAGAGGACTGAAAGCTCCACCCCCAGCTCGTGCTAAGTGCCTCCACTTTTGAACTTCAGAGGCCTGTACTTAGTTACACCTGCGCAGAACCACGATTACCGCACCTTTTCCCCATGTCCCCCCATGCCCCTCACATGCCCCATGCCTCAGACGCCCTGCTTCCATATTCGTTATCCCATAAACACGCCCAGCCCCTTGCCTATGGGGAGGTGGAATTGAGTCTTGTCTCCCATCTCCTCATTTGGTCCATCTTGCGAATAAGCCCTCTCTTTGCTGCAGGCCCGGGTGTCTCAGCGTTTTGGCTTGCTGAGCGCCAGGCAAAACAAAGTTGGTTCAGTGACAAAGCTTTCTTACCGATCTTTCTTAGAAAAGGGACTAACAACTTTCTTCTTGGCTCCCTTTTAGCCACTTTTGTGGGCTGTGGGGTTTTTTATCCCCCTAAGGTAAGAAACCTATGAGAGAGATGGCAGAGTGTGGTTTGGTGAGGAGAGCACTGTGCTTTGGTTTAAGAAATGTGTTTCAACTCTGCCACTGTCCTTGGAGCACCACTGGCCACATACTCTCTATGGTAGAGACTGACTGGCTATTCACCAAATCAGTATCCTTTCCTCCTGGACACACAAGCTAAACCCAGTTCCCGGTCTTCCTTACAGTCAGATGTGTCTATATGACAAGTACTGGCCAATGAAATGTGAACCAGGGTCAGGCAATTGGCAATCAGGCCTTGATCATAATCCTTCTAGATGAACCTCCACCTTCTCTTTTTCCTCACCTTCAGCTATTGATATATAGGGTTGGCTTTGAAGATCGCAGATCTCTTGAAGATCCCCTCAGCCCTCAGGGTGGCCAAGCAGGGCAGCGGGTGTGCCCAGCTTGGCACCTCAGCTATAAGCAATCTCCTCCGTTTACCTTAGTTCACTATGCAAGCATTAACTCCCCCTACCGTGTGCCTAAAATTCCCAAAGTAAGGAAGTATTGAAGTATTCCAATGGACTCTGCAGTTCCTTCCAGACCTATCATTTTGTATCTGAAGCTGTCCCCTCATTTATACTTTCATCCCTAGACAAAGACAAGAAGGACACTCTTCTGTCCATTCAAGAGCTCCTAGAGGAAGGAGTGGGACTCTTCTCCATTACCTTCTCCTTCAAGGATAGAGAGAAAAGGGGAGACTGTAGAAGAGAGAGAAAACAAAAAGTCTGTCAGGGCCTATATGTTAGTTAATGGAAAGGAAGCATAAAGGGTGGTAGCATGAAATCTGGGCGACTCCAGGCCAGAGAATGAGAGGAAGTCATTTGCCATTGCACCTGGCTGGCAGCAGATCTTGGGGTTATAAATCCTGAATGAATGAGGGGCTAGAGAAGTGACAACAAGCTGCTATTCCACTAGCACATCTCTTGCTGTAGGTCTGTGCTTAATCAAGCCAGCCTCAAATCCTTTTAGAACTGAAGATCTCAGCTAGTCCCAAATAAATCTCCATTTATATTCCCTCTTCAATAAAGCCTTCTTCCCAACCCAGAGGAGGATGTGAAAGCCACTGCTCCTTTAGGCAAAGTCACTTCTATTTGAAAAACCAAGACATGTATATGCACATATGTCCTGTGTAAAGGTAACTTACAATGAGATTTTCTGACTCTGAATGTATGTACAGTAGAATGATAACTCCTCTTAGACATAGAAGCAGCACTGTATGTCCCTGTAGTAGGAATACATCCCAATCCTAGAATGATGGGGTTGCATTTAGTGTGTGACACTAAAGTCAAACTATGTCACTAAAGTCAAACTAAGTCAAACTCACTAGTGAAACAATGCATAACTGGTCTACAAAGATGTTTATAAGCCCCCCCTCCCTTTTTTTACAAGGTGGGTGAAGGATAATTCCATACTTTTCATGTCTCTTTTTAAATCTTTGAAACATTTATATAGTGTTTGTTATGTAACAAGCATTATGCAACAAATATTGTTCTACATGTTTTTTACAGATATTAATTTGTTTAATTCCCTATGAGGATACTATCATGACTCCCTTTTATAGGAAAGAAAGTGAGGAACAGAGATTAGATTATTTGCCCAAATTCACACAGCCAGTTAGTGACAGAGCTGAGATTCAGACCCATCTCGTCTAGAGCCACAGTCTATGTGCTCGGTAACTATGCCATACTGCCTGATTTTTGTTGTTTTTTGGTTTTGTTTTTTGTGGTTTTGGCTGCATTGGGTCTTCGTTGTTGTGTGTGGGCTTTCTCTAGTTGCAGCGAGCGGGAGCTACTCTTCGTTGTGGTGCACAAGCTTCTCATTGCGGTGGCTTCTCTTGTTGTGGAGCACGGGCTCTAGGGCACGCAGGCTTCAGTAGTTGCAGGACATGGGCTCAGTAGTTGTGGCTCACAGGCTCTAGAGCACAGGCTCAGTAGTTGTGGCGCATGGGCTTAGTTGCTCTGTGGCATGTGGCATCTTCCCGGACCAGGGATCAAACCTGTGTCCCCTGCATTGGTAGGCGGATTCTTAACCACTGAGCCACCAGGGAAGTCCCCTGATTTTTAAAAAATAATTGACCAGCCCTTAAACATGTTTGTCTCATACCCACACATACTCCCCTGCCCTCCCCCCATGCTCATCCAGGTTATACCCAAGTCTACCAAGAAGTCTGAAGTGTGATCCTGGCTATGAAATTCTTCATGGCAAGCATGGCAGCTGAACATAGGCTCTTGGTGAAAAAAAAATCGTTTATTTCTTATAAAATGTCATTCTTAATGAGAAATGAGAATCAAATATTCAAACTACCCCTCTCTATGGAAAACAGAAATCTACTCTACAATATTGACTTTGCCTCTGTGATTTTCTCGTTGTCAAATATGAGTCAAGAAGACAGTACAATTGTGGTATATTTTAAAGACGAGGTGTTTAAGTGTTCAACGATTCTCAGGAGTCCCACATTTTTAGTATTCAGGAAGAGTTTAATGATAAGTGACAAAGACTGTGGGTCGAAGATCTTGTTTCCAGTTGTAGCATAACCAAGGTTGGCTGGTGGAGATGGAGTGACAAAATCTCATCTCTTCAGGCTCTGTTTGCTCATTTTTGAAGTAAGAAGGGCAAACTAGATGCATGCTAGGGTCTAATCCAATTCGAGGACCATTCTGGATTCACTCTTCCCCTGGCCCACAAGATCCCTCATGATCTGGCTCCTGACAAACTTTCCAACCTCATCATGTATCCCAACATCACTCAGCTCCAGCTACACGGGTCTCTCTTCTGTTTGTTCCAAAACACTAAGCTCCTTCCCAGCTTAGGGCCTTTCCACTAGCAGTTCCCTCCGCAGGGAAGCCCTTTCCCTGCATCATCACCCGGTTGGCTCTTTTTTGTCATTCAAGTCACCGATTAACATCTTTAGTTAGTCTGTCTCCAACATCTCAAGCTAAGTTATTCCCACACCCCAGCACTAACTCTCCATCCATCACCCTGATTTACTATCACCTATCACCATCTGATATTTTCTTGTCTATTTATTTGCTTATTTGTTCATAGTCTGTCTCCTCTCACTCGGTATAAACCCCCATGAGAGTGAGACATTGTGTTATTGTCTTATCTCCAGTGCCTACATAAAAGCATAGCAGCCACTGAGCTCAGCACATCTAGTGTTGACCATAGGGACAAAAACAGTGCCTTGGATCTAGACACAGTAGGATTCCTTTCTGAGAGCCACATCATGGAGTAAAGAGCTCGATTAATGCTACATTTCCCCCTTTTTACTCAATTTAGTGGTTTCAGAGTAAACATCAGGGTGACTATGCACAGACCCCCATCACAAGAGGTAGGTTTGTACATCCTTTCTCTCCTGCTGACCTACTTCTCAATGACAAACCATGAATCTTCAGTGACATCTTCTCCATTTATATTGCCTGCCTAACAAGCAGAAAATAGCATATCCACCTGAGGAGACCAGCCCCTCGGTGCTGTGGACAGCTGTGTAGTTCTGGTTCTGCAGACTCTGGGCTTCAGGATCTGAGTGAGGGAGGTTCAAGTCTAGTGGTCAGAGGGCCTAGAGAGTCTGGATGTGGAGCTCTACCTGGTGTTCTGTGATGGCAAGAAAGGTTTTAGGGGTCCTGCTACATCAGTTAATTGAACATTAACTGAAGATGATTCAATGCTGGTTGCTGCCCTGATGCAAGGTCATTCCTTCTCCCCTAATGGAAGAACAGGGTACCAAACAAGACCACAGTAAACATCTGTTTTGGGTCTCTGACCTGACAGAGAAAGCCTCTGGGGCTTAAGGAAGCTTTGTGGAGTTTCTGGGACAGCTACAGAAGCTGCTCTTCCTAGCTCAAAGGGGAGAAGTGATGCTCAACTCACAGCTGAAGGCAGGGCCTCCACCCAGGTTAATCACCTGGGATTAGAGTAGAATGAAGAGGAATAATTGGTGAAGTCACGGGGCAATGTCAGGGTGTCACCATCTGGATTTCAGCAGTGGAGGCTCCCCGATCCTGCCCCATGTCAGGAATCATCTCAACACATCCACGACCCAGGGATAGAGATTATGTTATGGTTTTTAAGGGTTAATTGACTTTGACTTTTCCTTCTCCCCTCCAACCAGTTTCAGAACTTCCAGATCTGTCAAGAGACAACTTCACACTCTCTCAGATTCCTCCACTCACCCCTCAGGACCTCCTAGATCAAATACGACGTATAATGACAACTCAGGACTGGTGATCTTCTGTCCTATCATAAAAAGATTACAGGGTCAGACATTTCAGCACTTCCTTGCCCCAGTATTTGGTCAAAAAAGTTCTTCCTTAAGCATTACTAACATATCTTTTGCTGCAGTGTCAGCTCATTTCTTCTTTATAATCTACTGTGGAGAAGCCAAATGAATATCTACATTATTTATGATACTTGAAAACCGTGAAATCAACCCTTAGCTTTCTCTCTCTCTCCACTAAATTCCGTAAGAGGCCATGCTCCCACCACTCTAATCTATCTGGTAATACTTTTATGGACTTTAATTCTTTGAATCTTTTAAAATCGTAGAAGTCAGAACTGCATACTGCTCTCATAAGGTCCTTTGGCAAGTCTTGGAGCAATCAGAGTTTTCTTTCCAATTTGTGAAGTCAAATTCCTGTCACTTTAGATCTGGAAATGAACTGCTGACTCACATTCAACATGCATTTGGATCTCAGCTCTCTTCCTCTCATAGGTACTCACCCACTTCTTACCTTAACTGCATTGACTGCATTCATTTTTTGTTCCTGGGTGTACTGGTCTTGTCCCAATCGTATCCTCTTTCAGATAGTTGGCTTCCTAAGTTTTCCAAGTTTACTTACATCTATTGTTCCTTCATTGGAGGTTTCAGAAAACTCAGCCAGCTGAGAAGATACACCTGCACATCATCCGATAAAAATAGGGGAAATCCTGAACCCAGGAAGGTACAGCAATGATGTCTGCACCCGATATTAGATCAGTCTGGGCCTCACTTCCCAAATGTTTTTTTTTTTTTTTTTTTTTTTTTTTTTTGCGGTACGCGGGCCTCTCACTGTTGTGGCCTCTCCCGCTGCGGAGCACAGGCTCCGGACGCGCAGGCTCAGCGGCCATGGCTCACGGGCCCAGCCGCTCCGCGGCATGTGGGGATCCTCCCGGACCGGGGCACGAACTCGTGCCCCCCACATCGGCAGGTGGACTCCCAACCACCGCACCACCAGGGAGGCCCCCCAAATGGTTTTTTGAAATCCATTCTCAGTGTCCTTTGTTCCCCTGACTTATTCTCACCCTCACACAAACTACCGTATTGTTCCGTGTGTCTAGATACTTTTTTGCCTCTTTCTGTCATACATACTTGCCCGATTCTTTTCTAAACATTAACTACATTTGATTTCTGTTCTAGGTATAATGCTCTTACCTCAATTTTATTCTCCCTCAGATAATTGACTTCCCACATTAACACAGTTTACTTACATTTTTCTTTCCCTTTCCTCAGAGATTTTGGCAGACTCAGCCAGTAAAGATTGCCTGGGAGAGTATCTGTTTGTAGTTGCAATTTCATCATGATGATTACAGAATTTCCTTTCACACTCAAAAATATCTTAGTTTGGATGGTAAATTATATGGTCACTCTACAGACAGGGCAGACTGACTCTCAGCTGTCCTTTCAGACCAACTCGGAGCCACACCACATACCTGAGGGTACCTTAGCTTCTTCCAGAACTTCACATCGAGGCTACACATCATCCTCCCTCCAGGACTAGTTTTAGTGGTCTTAGAAAATAAGTATTTGGGCCCTGTCAGGACACTGTGGCACTGCCTAGGATTTTAGTCTGATCTCTCTAGCTATTAGAGCCATGAGGGTTAGATGATGATTGCTCTATGTATACATCAGGAAGATGCAACGTAGTGTAGCAATTTAAAACTGGAACTTTGGAGCTGAACTGCTTAAGTTCAAACCCTGGCTCTGTCACTTTCACTTATATTTTAATTGGAGTATATGAACCCATGTACATGTTCTTTATCAAGAGATTCTCTGAAACAGAGTATATATGCACAGACCCAGCACTTACTAAGTTGCGTTCGTTATCCAACAGTTGTGGATTTCCCACGCCACAAGATCTAAGCACATGGATATGTCACGGGGGACTCAGCTTTAGGCCAGCTTGCTCATTCCACTCTAATTCATGGGATGGTAAGCTTGGCAAAATCTCTCTGGCACTAGAACTTCCCCTCCACAAGACAGACCCAACAACTCTTCCACTCTGGATGCTCTGTAAAGGTTGAATTATGTCACTCATTTACTCATTCACAAAACACAGAGCTAAGGGCTGTAGGGGATCTAAAGAAAGTAATGTCCACGCCTAACCTCAAGGAGTTTATTATTGATCTGGGGATAGTAGAAGTATGCACACAAAAATTAAACGACAGGCAAGACACTGGACCTAGAAATGTTACAAAGAAATAGTATAACGATTAAATGTTAAATGAGTGGGGCCTCTCATAAGATCTACAGGAGTTGAGAAAAAAGACAGATCACCTAGGAATAAAGACACCAAGGGAATCAAGACCTAGAATACGAGGGAAGTAATGGATTTGGGACAGAAAAAGATAAATGTTAAATATGCATTAAACTTCAGGATTTAGGCTCAATCTTGTATTTGGCATCAGTTTCAGCCTCACGTTCTAGAAGACCAAGTAGCTGAATGTCTACTTCAATATTATTTTTTACTATCCTGGAACTTGTAAATGATCAGTGACCCTGTGATTGTGTTTTACAATCATATCCAATGAGCATAACAGCACTAGTAAGATGACCAAAATGTGACATTTGGATTACATTTTAAATAGAGGTGCCAACTTTTTAATTTGCTAAGTAAGTATGTTGGAAAGGGCAACACTATCATTCCATAAAATTCGTTTCATATTTTGACACCAAAAGCAGATTAGACATAATTAGACAATTTTAATATCTCAATATTAACTTTCAAGTGTGGGTCAATGTGCTAAATATCATTAGAGTAAAAAAAATTACCTTATTTGCTTTATCTGCTAATATAATATCTCTCAATTAAAATATGAAATATATTTATCATTGTAAAGTAAAAATGCCTTACTAATTATTCATGATTATAATAGCTAGTAATTTGTATAAAAAATTAATAACTTTCTAATAGGTAACTATAATAGAGTTTGACTACTAACACAAATATTAAGAGAAAGCGCATTTCCTAGATAACTTAGGAAGAATGTTATATTTTTTCAAATGTACACAGGTTTATAAAAATTTAAATAATAATACAGGACAGAATAATGATGATTAGGTTTTCTGTAATTATAACCTTTATATAATTGTTTGCTATACTACTGAAAAAACTTTTCTTTAAATTCTATTCTGCTCTTCACAAAAAGTTAGTGATGTTGGGGCTTCCCTGGTGGCGCAGTGGTTGAGAGTCCGCCTGCCGATGCAGGGGACACGGGTTTGTGCCCCGGTCCGGGAAGATCCCACGTGCCGCGGAGCGGCTGGGCCCGTGAGCCATGGCCGCTGAGCCTGCGAGTCCGGAGCCTGTGCTCCGCAAAGGGAGAGGCCACAACAGTGAGAGGCCCGTGTACTGCAAAAAAAAAAAAAAAAAAAAAAAAAAAAAGTTAGTGATGTTATTAAATGTGCTTCCTTTGTATCTCATATAGCAGATATTGAGATGAGCAGAAACTACCAGAAATCTTATTTTTTACAGTTGGCAGCATTTAGGATTAATGATGAGTTGAACTAGGTTTCTGCTTTACCTGGTTCCTGAAGGATTTCTGGATCATCACAGGGAATCAATGATCATCACAGGGAATCTTACTGAAGAAATATTTATAGCATGGAAAAATCAGGAAAGAAAACTGTCATATGGCAGTGGAAAAAACATGAAGATGCCATGAATGATTTAGAAAATACAAACATGTCTGGCTCACACCATTCATATGTGTGGTCAGAAAATAATTCTAGGACAGAATAAGCAGTGATCAGCAGAAAGATGGTGAATCACTCTGATCAGTCTTCTCTACCCAGACAGGAACTCCTTGATGCCTAAAAGGTTTGAGAATTGCCAGGTACTTATGCATGGTACACAAACAAGATGGAATAGCGGCTAATACATGTACAAGAAAAAAAGGCCACTTGGCAAAGGATGTCTTAACCTTTTCCTGACAGCAGTGCCAACACAACAGGATTTACTGCTACCACAGTACCTACGGGATGGAGTCTGTGTGCTGAGACCTGCTGAAGAAGTAGCAACCACGGAGTTCCCTAGAGAGGACAACCTTTCCTGCATGGTACCTTCTTGAAAGATCCACCAATAATGCCATGCCAGGTGTGCCTAAAATGAGAACGAGAATGCAAAAGGAAATTCTGAAATGGTTTTGTTATCTGGAGATCTACTTACTTTGTTCCACTGACACACTTCCACATCCAGAGTTTAAGGACAGTTTTTTCTCAGGTGATTAAGGGAGAAGCAGCAAGAACATGAAAAATATTAGAAATAATTTAAATGAAAGTAAAAATCATAAATCAGCTTCTGGAAATAGTCAGAAAATAACTTCTTCAAGTGTTTTTTTCATCCAATAATCATTTATTGAGTACCTATGCAGCACTGAATCTGGAACCATACTGCTTGGGTTCAAATTCCAGCTGGGTTGCTTGCTGGCTGTACAACCTTGGATTAGTTATTTAAATGTCTCTAAATTTCTCATCTATAAAATGGAATTAATCATAACATCTACTTCATAAATGGGATTAATCATAATACCCACTGGGTTTTTTGCTTTTTAAATTTTGTTATTTAAAGAACAAAATAAAAGAGAATATACACATCCACCAAAATGAAGTTCTCCATTAAACAGAAGAGAAATCACTTTGTAATAAAGACCATCCAACTAAAAGCAATATTAGATCAGTAAAACAAAAATAGCAATTTGTGCTTTATTTCAATAGGTACTTCATTCATTATCTGCAGGACAGTGTAACCCACTTAAGATTCAGTGAGTTAATTTTTGTAAAGCACTGGGAATAATACCTAGCAGGTTACACACAGGATGTAGTGTTTGTTAAAATAAGATGTGCCCGGCATAACCATGCCTGTTACACATGCACAAAGCAACTCTTGTGAGGTTATTTCAATGGTGATTGTCATCACTGTCAACCAAATCTTCAAGTCCTGGAGTTGGAGAGGACATAATTCACTATTCCAAGTCAATTCGTTTTAGAGAAAGGAAAGCTTGATACTTTGGTGGCAATGCTGCTATCAGCCATATCCCACATTGGCAGAATTAGCCAGAAAGTGTCTTGCTTCTTCAACCTCAGTTGAAATAAATGAATGGTGAATACATGTTGATTCAATTAAATTAGACTAAATAGAAGAGAAATCAATTCAGAAGACAGAACCATGAGGTGCCATGGATGCTAATGAAAAAAAAAAAAAACATAGAAAAAGGGGCATGTGACAAGGTCATGCACTTCAGGAAAGTTATGAAGGACACATTTCTCTGGGGAAATATGAAAGCAAGGGGAAGGAAACATGGAGGATGATGCCTGAAGAGGATAGCAGGGTTAAAAAAAAAAAAGTTTTTACTCTATGGGAAACACACATGACTACAAGGAGGCACTAGAGAAGGCGAGATTGAAAATGTATAGTAAGTAGAGAATCTAATTGGTAAAGGAGAATTCAGAGGAAGATAAAGGGGGATAAGATTAACAACACTGGCAGAGCAATTGTGAGGTGGAAAAAAGTGAATGTGAGGGAGCTCAGGTCAGATGTCCTTGATTTTCGCGGTAAAGAAATAGGAATGAGGGTATAGAAGTTTCTTTGGAGACTTCAGGAAAATGGAAAAATTTAGAAATGCTACTATGGGGAATATGATGTGGCATTAACTAGACATGAATAAAAGGATATCCAATTAACCCTGGACACCCAGTTGAGATGCAACAGCAGGGATTTGTGGTGAATCCAAGCACAACCTCCAGTAATGACCCGCCTTCTGGAATGGTTAGAGATAGGGCATATGGAGATCACAGGCTTGGAAGAGCCAAGTCTGTAGAGGAGAGATTTTCACATGAAAGGATTTGTCCAGCCAACCCAGGCTGGAAACGAGGAAGTAAAGACAGAGGTGGGGAACAGGTGCAGATGGCGGAATTCCAGGGTGTAGTGAGGACATAGTGACGTTTTGCCTTGGTGGGCACAAGGGGGAAGGACAGGGCATTATTATCAGCCGGGTATCTGGGGAGTGTGAGATCCTGGAGGTGGCAAAGAAAAAAGGGCCAAGAATCAAGTCTTGAAAAAAAATGTGCACAGGGGCAGAAAGAAGAGAAGCTAGAAGATAAGAGAGAATCATCAGAGAGGCAGCAAAACAAAAGAGAGTCATTTTACAGAGATCAAAGAGAGAGAGAATTTCAAGGAGAAAGAAGAGTTTACACAGCATATTTTTACATAATAATCCTAACGAATATGCACTGCCATAGAATAATGGTTATGGAATGGTAGTTACAAGCCAAGCACAGTGCTAACGGTTTTAAAGGCATTGCCCTAGCAAAGTTTTCCAACACTCCAATGAGGCAAGTACTATTATCACTGATGCTTTACAGCTGAGGAGGATGAGCCATAGCTGTGTGAATAACTTATCCAAGGTCACACAGCATGAGCTCCTAACCTCGACCCTGAACCTCTTTTACCTTAATAACAACATTGGGTCTGAAGCAGTTTCTATATTATTACCATCATTTTGCAAATACTGTATCAAGCCCATGCATTATCTTCGTTACCTTTCAGGCAAGTAACGGAGAATTCAAGGACTGAGACCAAGAAATGATTGTTGGATTTGTGCACTAGGAGATGGTTAGAACTGATGACAGAGCAGAGGGGGGGGGATGTACAGAGCACGTTACTGGGAGACAAGGACTGAGTGGGGGTGAGGTGAGGGGGGTGAAAGAGGCCCATAGCGTAATTAGGATCATGAGGATTGGAGTTTGACACAAATGAGTTCAAATACAGTTCAGTCATGCAACTGAGTCACTCTCAGTTGCGTGATCTTGGACAAGTTTTTCCATGTTAACTAAGTTTCCTTTTCTTTAGGTGTACAATGATCATACTTCATAGGGTAGTTCTGAGAATTAATCAACACAATTCCTATACATATTTTTGCTGTTCTGGGCTCACAATACCCATTCAAAAATGTCTTTATTATGCATATTGCATATACACTATGGTTAACTGTACTGTAATCTCTTGATTTTCTTTTTAAGATTCTCTTCCACTTAGGTATTCATAATATAGCCATGTTTTGATGATTCTCTTACTACCCCTCTGCTCTCTGGTTTCTTGAATTAATGTAGCACATATTACATTTCTGAGAACTTTTGAATATATGTGGTTTTTTTCTCAGACAAAAGTTTGTGAGACAGGTACAGCAAATTCTGTTAGCTCCTCTAGGTAGGGAATGATGTAGCCTGATTAAACAAATCTTCTGCTTTATACCATACACAGATAATCGTTTGTCAAATAATTAACATAGAACACATTTACTAAAACCGTGCTCCTCGTAATGTGAACACCGTTTAGTGATTCAAAAAGTCACCTTAGGATTTTTACTGTCTTCATATCTCTGTATCATCATTAAGAGAACTTATTTTCATCTTTCCTAGAGGTGCAATTACACTCCTCATTACAGAGAGCATCTGACCTCTGTGAAGATAAATATGTACAATATACATTTACATATACATTGTGTTCAAAAAGGACAAGTCCCTAGAACACTAAAAATACAGTAGGGAGATCAATTGTACACATTTTCAGGGGCAATGTTTGGGATTAAGGAAACACTCAGAGTCACCAGTAATTTTTGGAGCTCAGCATCAACCTTCTAGATTGTTCCTCCAGATCAGAGAAGTGTAAGCTTAGCTAGACATGGAGAAAACCAAAGATGACCTAGAAATTAAACACATCTGTTATATTCATTGAGACATCAGAATTTAGCTTTTGGAACTAAAGGCTATATTTTAGATAAACTCCATTTTTAAAGAAATCCTTATTAAGGACCTCTAAACACAGGACCAAATTCTGTCCTCAGATTCTTAAGCAAAACTGGGTCTGAAATCAATATAGGCACTGTTAGAAAGGATCTGTGGACTGAATCAGAGAATAGGATTTGGCCCCTAGGACACAAACCACGCTACTAATCCCGGAGAAAGGATTTGCCTATTTAAAGGATTATAAATTTTTGAAAAGCATATTCTGTTGATAATACTTTTCATTTCCTGCAAATCAAATTACTGAGGGATATTTTCATTGTGAATAGAATTGGACAATGTTTTCATTGTCGTTTTTCGAGTATAAAAGGGTACCAAATTTCAAAGTAATTAGATGTGAAGTTTCATGGCCCCAAATGGCTACACATCTGAAGATTCGAGCAAATACATTAGAAATAATGCCTACTAGCAAACCAAAAGACACTTACATCTAAAAGAAAGTCTACTTGATTTGTGAGACTGGCATTTATGAAAGTATGAAAGTATCTGCAGTTTTACATGACAGTGGCAGCACAGAGAGATCTGGGCGATGAAGGGCAAGTCTAGCAGTCTTGCTTGGTGGGCTCTGTCACATGCTGGCTACTTCCCACTCTGGACTTATTTTACTCTAGTGAAAGAAATGGCTGTAAGTCATGTTGAAAGATAGTGTTTTAGTAATAGGAAAATTCATTGATTCTTGAACTTCCTTAATGGAATGAGCCTTCTAGAGGCTATTTGTCAGGCGCAGAAGTAAAAGAGAGAGAGAAAGCAAGCAAGAGAAACATATGAGGTCATATAACACTTTGGTCTCTAATGTTCTCAATGCCTCCCTCTGTGCACAGACCTCACTTTGAAGTTATCACCAGCCATAGGCCTAGAAAATCCTCTCATTGGAGGCCATGTCTAATGCTTTGTTCTAAAAGTCACCTGGAAGGTTTTCTCTAGAGTAGCATTCACTGTCAGTCAGCATCAGCATCATATTTTACTTACACCATCCCCACAAAATTGCAATGAAGGTTTGGATCCTGTGGGCTTTTTCTTGTTCTGAATTTTCTGCTGTTGCTCAGACAATGGGCCAACCATTTCTGAAAAAGGAAAGGCAGGGTTGGGGTGGGGAAAGAGACTGCCAGAAGTCACAGCATAACGCTATTAGTCTGAACTGTCCCATGACGGAACCCTCACTGGGAAAGACAATTACATGGGAAAGGATGATAACCTCATGGGGCAATAACCTTCCGAGACATCCTGTTCCACTGTGTACAGGTTATTAATTTGATTACCTTTCAGAGAAGTAGCCAAACTTCAGGAGCCCTCTCAGAACCTAGTCAATCCTTTCAAGGTTTGCCCATCTCTAATGAGCTGGGTCTTTTCGGCAGTCATCTAACCACATGATTTCCTTAATTTTCAGCCGGTTGCATAACGACAAAGATAAATGTGGCTTTTCCCAGCTGCTTCTAAAATAAGTTCAAGACTGAATTAATACAAATGGAAATACTTTTTGTGTGTGTAAAGGGTCGGGGAAAGAAACCACACGTGTGGGGTTTGCCGACACCTGCTAAAATGTACCCTATGTGTCCCACACTTGGGACCCAAGAGTGGCAAAGACAGCATAGTCAGCTCCTAGAACCCCAAACTCCTAAGATGGTGAAACTCCATCAAATTCATTCAGCAGGAGCTAGAAAACTCCAAAATTACCAAAATAGACTTAGTTGTAAAAGAAATCTTTGGGGGGATTCTTGAATCCCATCACTTGTCCAATGAAATATGACAACTATGTTATTTCTAAAAACAAGGGTTGCCATGTGTTGAAATATCTCCAATCTGTCAATTTATGTTCTCATCAAGCTCTCATTTGTATTAGGAATATAATGGGTGATGGGAGGGCTTGGGAGTCTGAGAACAGCAAAGATTTAATGACTGTAGAGGAAAAATATCATACTTGAAATTGCACAGAAAAGTGGGAGCCTCATACTGAGTGAGAATCTTGACCTAACTGAAAAAAAAAGCATTCCTTACTTGTTAAATTGACATTCTCACCATGTACCATTAACCCTTATTTGGGACACATTTGTAGTGAATAGATGCCCTCCAATTAAATGACACCTGTGTAGGACACTATAAATTGAAAATTAAAAACAAACACACAAAAGACTTGTTCTGTCACAGGACCCCATAATCTAATGGGGGGAAATAGCTCCCACAGACCAAAGAACACAGAAGGTCTTGAAGATGAAAATACACAAACAAGGGGCAAAGTCCCTGAAGGCTAAGTGAAAATGGAAAAGAATGATGAGGTCAGTCAGTGATACTTTTTCTAGGGAAAGTTGAATTTTTAGGTAGATTTGAGAGGATAACATGGCTGGATGGATAGAAGAGAGGATATTCTAGTGGAAATGGAGGAAGTTAAGACCCTGAAGCTCAATCCATTTTATCTCTTTGTTCTATTCCCTCCATCTGAACTGCAGCCCAATCCCCTCCTCGCAAGTAGAGGAAGAGTAGATATGGCTTCTGTGGTTAAGTTATAAAGATCGTCTTGCTTGTTAGGTACTGCGAAGTATTTTTCTGTTACTAACAAGCAAATCAAATCAGATCAAACTGTTCAAACTCAGTTCACTCTCTTATAAGAAGATAGACATGGGTTTCGGGGGGAAGGTTATCATTTGCTTTCTTATTATCTCATCTTTCTTTAAGCTCCATCAAGTGCCTTTACTGTACATCATGATGATTCCTTTCAATAAATTCTTTAATGCATCAAACTACCCCACGAGGCAAAAAATCTTCAGCTTGCTGATCCACCTTTAAGACAAATCCCTTTCAATTTCTTCTTAACCAGTTGCTTTAAATTCCCTTACTCTCCTCTCATCTGTGCTATGTAAATTCAGATTAAAATGCAATCAGTTAAATCCATAAATGCCCAAATAGTCAATTTGATGTTCCTGTTATTTATGTCTAAGCCCAGAGTGTCTTAGACATGAGTACCGTGTATCGGCACTTTCTGCATCCAGGCCCTGGCCTAAACCCTTCACATTCATTAGTTTATTTAATCCTTATAGCAACACTAAACAATGTTTCCAAATTCCCAACAGATATTTAAGTTTTAGGAAACAAGAAATCAGAATTCCCAGAAATTCTTGTGAATTCCTGAAATCATAAGCTATTCATTTTAGAGGTATTTACCAAGGAAAAGTATTTTAGTAGTGGTTTTTATTTTATTTTATTTATTTTTATTTATTTTTTTAGTATTTTAGTAGTACATATTTATAAAGACCTATATGCTATACTGAATAATCAGAACCTGGAAAATGTGCCAGAAAAAATTATTGGATGATGCTAGAAAAACCTAACATTTTGGTATCCTAGCAAGATTATCAGCATTACACAAAATCATACATCAAAATCACTAATTTAGGGACTTATTTTGTTTCCAAATGTGTTATTTCTGAAAATACAACTCATAAGATTTACATAAAGTATACTATGCATACAGACTTTTGATGTTGATAATATTTTGTTCACAAGAATGGCTCACCATGAGTCACAGAGAAGGCCACAAATAAGTTATTGTAACATGATTCATTGAATTTCTATTGCTATGTAGCAAATTGCCACAAATTTAACTTAAAACAGCTCACATTTATTTTCTCATAGTTCTTTAGATCAGGTCCACTGGGCAGAAATCTAAGTGTCAGCTGAAGCCTCAGTTCTCTTGGAGAGGGGGTGGGTGGCAGGGCCAGTTCAGGGTCCTCTCCAAGCTCACTGGTTGTTGGAAGAATTTATTTCCTTCTGGTTTTAGGACTGAAGTCCCCATTTTCTTGCTAGCTATTGGCTGAGGACCCCTCTCAGGTCCTCTCAGGTGTATATCCTTGTAAGCTTGGAGTAGGCAATGGTTTCTTAGATATGACATTAAAAGCAAAGTAACCAAATTAAAAATAGATAAATGGACTTCAACAACATCAAAAACTTGGGGGTTTCTAAGGACACTATCAAGAAGGTGAAATGCCAACCCATAAAATGGAAAAAAATGTTTGCAAATCACATTTCTGATAAGGGGCTAACATTCAGAATATATAAGAACGCTACAACTTGAAAATTTATAAAAGACAAATAACTCAATTTTTCAAATGGACAAAAGATTTGAATAGACATTTCTTCAAAGATGATATACAAATATCAATAAGTGCATGAAAAGATACTCTACACCATTAGCCACTAAGGAAATGGAAATCAAAACCACAAAGAGATATCACTGCACATGTACTAGGATGGCTATAATATTAAAAATATCCATTCATCAACTGGTGAATGGATAAACAAATGAGGTATAGCCATACGATGAAATTTTAGCTAATCACAGAAAGGAAAGAAATACTGATACATACTACAACAAGGATGACACTTAAAAACACTATGCTAAGTGAAAGAAGCCAGACCCCAAACACTATATATTGTATGATTCCATTTATATGAAATGTCCAGAATAGATAATCCATAAAGACAGAAAGTAGATTAATGTTTGCAAGGGGCTGGGGGGTTGGAGAAATGAGAATTGTTAATGGATATGGTGTTTCCTTTTGGGGTTATTAACATATTCTGGAATTAGGTATTGGTGATTGTTGCACAACTTAGTGAATATGCTAAAACAAATTAAGTTCTCACTTTGGTGAATTTCATGGCATGTGAATTGTATCTCAATTAAAAAATAATAGAGACCATAGAAGAACTTGGCTTTTGTTCCAAGAGGAAGGAGACAGAAAAGGAAGTAGGAGCAGGAAGATAAAGGAAGAGCTTTTGGGGCAACATGGCTGGAGACTGAGCCTTACTTGTTGAAAGGGACAAGGATAATTTTAAGATTAAGGATGTCCAATATTCCATGTTAAGATGTTGCAATATTAAATCCTCTCCATCTTACCAAAACCTCAGTGAAGTCTGATAAATACATAAAGACTTCATATAAATTGTTTGTTTGGGTCTTTCTTCGTGTGTAAGAGGTGGAATTAAGTAAAAGCTCAGAGTTCCAAGTGTAGGTCAACACACCATGGAATAGGAATATAATGTGAGGAATGACGTGACCAACCACAAACAGAACTAACATGGGAACTTGGAACCAGAGGTGCTCATGGGAATGTGAGCCCTTGGAAATTTGCAGAAAACTTGGGAAAGGTGCTCTACTCTCCACAAACACGGAATGGAGTTTCTAGATAATATTATCTCAATCTTAAGTGTAAGGGTAACTCCTTACCCTTACTCACAGAGAACATGAGTAATCGGTAAAATTTAGTCTAAGGAAAATTTATATTGCTTCTTTCATATGAGATTTAGACCAGGCCTGCCCTCATAAGGGCTATGTGTATTTCAAATCTCTATCCTCAGTTTCCCAGTTTCTATAAAGTGAGAGGGTTGGTCTAGGTCCTTTTCCATCCCCAAATTCTTAAACCCTAAAAAGTTTTTAAAATGCAGCTGAGGTATTCAGTCCAAAGCTTTCTGGGTTAAAATTTTTTTTTCACTGACAATTTACCCTCAAATCAATAAAATTTCAAATCAGTCAGTTAGGAAAGTCACAAGGATGCCAGCAAGTACTTGCTAACAGATATAAAGCAAAGTTCTTTTTCAACTGGACACGTAAGGCAGGAGAGAACATCCTCCAGGCCTACAGTTCTTAAAATCAGTTCTTAAAAACTCAAGGTCCAAGTCCATATCAATGTATTTAGAAATAATTTTAAATTTAGAGTAACCTAATTTGCAAAATGGAGAAGGGTAAATTCTTCATAAGACGTTTTCTTTCCTTCTTTGGCAACTTTTTTCTATCCGGAGAACAGTATCCCATGAACAGCCTTGTTCCTGTAACTAAACACTCTCACATGAGCCAAATCCCAAAGAAATCAATATAAAGTTTTTATTCCTGTCCCTCTACACCTAAAAAACACCTAGAATGTGTACAGCAGTCAAGAACAGGCTCTAAGGAAAGAAGAGTCTTCTTCCATCTAGAATATAAACTCTGTGAGGCCAGGAGATGTCTTATTCATCATTACATCCCCAACACCTAGAATAATGCCTGACACAAATAAATTGTTTAATAAGTGTTTATTAAATAAATGAATGGTTGAAATAGCCACTCTACCACCATGACTTAATTCACTGAACCTCCATTTCTTCATCTGCAGAGTGGAGATAATCGCACTTCCGTCATAGAACTTTCTACAGTGTAGGGTATGCAATGAATGAGCTTAGCACAGGGCTGGCACATAGCACTTGCTCAATCCATGGTGCTTCTTGTTGCTGTTTTTATAGCAACCTGTCTTTGAAACATTTCCTGATACACATTATGAAAGAGTGTTTTAAAAGTCACACAAATCTGACTAGCAGAGCAGTATAAGGATAAAGAAATTTCAGTCTATATCAAAAGCCAACACAAATAACAACAGAGAGAATAGTTTTAGTGGGGGAGCCACTGTTTGCCCATCGAAGAGCTAAGATTTTGAAGGGGCAAAAATGACATTTCCAATTCTGATCTCTCATAGCCCCCAGAAACACTTCAGGAGGAAAAATAGTACTGCCACGGCCTTAAAGCATCCACCAGACTGTTCCCAGCTTTGCAACTTTAGAAACTTTGATAGAAATCAGGGGTATTGATGGGAAATCTATGAATGGAGTAATCCCACTGCTTTAATTCATACCACAGAATGTCTGATTGTTCAGTTTTGCAAATTAGCAAGTGAACGAACCAATTTAAAGAAATAAGGACAATGCCACATAAAACACACTCCTCTTGTTTATCTTGACAAGGCATGGTTCCATTTTAATGATTTATGTTAATGTTTTATTGTACAGTGGTTATGCCCTGAAGTGCATTTTATAAGACTAATGAAGTCTTAGTAATCCCAGACGTCTTCTCCAGCATTCTCTTATTATGTCTTTGCTGAGAACTCGTGTGGGAGAGACCACCAACCATCGATTGAGTAAAGAAGTTTGTGAATTAGTGAAATGAAAATCAGTCAAGTTCTACAGTAGTGAGGAGTCCAGAGGCCACTCCGATGGGATTCTGTGTTCTCACACACAAAAAATTGTCTATTGGTCTTCATTACGAGAGATGAGCAAACTCTGCTGTATTTAGGGTTCATCAAACATCAAACCAATTTTTTTCAAATGTTTTGGGTTTGCCAAAATCCAAAACACGTTTTGCCCTTAGCATTTTTCCCTTCATTTTCAAACCCCTGTGTATTTTAAGGGAAATTTAATCCTTATGTTTCTGACTCATTTACACTTAACACGTGAACATGTTGTTTCATAAGATTTATTTGAAGTCTATGAAGCCTTGTAAGTCTTTCAAAGTCCTTTTTCCATAGTGGCAGGAAGCTGAGTGTTCCAAAGACATGAAAACTTGGACTCCCAATGAGTGGAATGGGTTTGAAACTCAAGATTTGTTAAGACCCAATGTTAGATTGAGTTAGTCTTAGTAAAACCCATCTTCTCTCCCATAATTACCATCCTCTACTGTGATGCATGGCTTTTAACAATGAAATTGCTGAGGCCACAAAACAGTCATTATTGACATTCCTGTGATATATGCCATCAGCTGGATTTCCATACAAGAGAAACAAGTGGAGGTCATTTATTACCTGTGGCCAGTGGAGTAGTTTAAGTTCTGTACTTTCTAGCTTCTAGTCACAACCCTCCATGGACACCATTGTCTCCTGGCTGTTTAAGCTAAAAGTCTCTCTGCAGTCCTCATCCTTATCCTCTTCGACTTCCCCCAGCCTCACAAAGGTCTGGGTAATGTGTGGGGAAGCCCATGTACACTGGCATTCTACCAGTGCTACCACTTCTCGGAAGGCATATGGGATGGTGGAGGAGGGCTGTCAGAACAGAGTCTTCTTACCCTACAGATTCAGAGAATGAAACCCAAGGTAGTGATCAATGCATCGAGGTTTATTACTGATATTGTGGCAGTACTTGGGGTGGCGGGGGGTGGGAAAGGAATGGCAAGGCTTCGATTCCTTCCCTATTCTTATGTCCAGTCCTCTCATGTATCCTTTATCCCTAAGCAGCTATTTCCACTGCAGTGGGACCCCAGACGGATTTACAACGTTGGTATAGACGGGTCATTCAGAGCCATCTCCAGATTCTTCCTAGAATGGATACAAAGCATGGGCCTCCTGATGTTTCTGGGGGCCAGAAATGATTTGGAGTGATTAGCTATAAAGCACAAGAATTTTAGAGTTTATCAAATCTAAACCTGTGCCTCCACTACTTCTTAGTTGCTTGATGCTTGGGAAGTTAACTGTGTTTCTTTTCTTTTTTCTTTTTTTTTAAACATCTTTATTGGAGTATAACTGTTTTACAATAGTGTGTTAGTTTATCCTTTACAACAAAGTGAATCAGTTATACATATACATATGTTCCCATATCTCTTCACTCTTGCATCACCCTCTCTCCCACCCTCCCTATCCCACCCCTCTAGGTGGTCACAAAGCACAGAGGTGATCTCCCTGTGCTATGCGGCAGCTTCCCACTAGCTATCTAATTTACATTTGATAGTGTATATATGTCCCTGCCACTATCTCACTTCGTCACAGCTTACCCTTCCCCCTCCCCATATCCTCAAGTCCATGCTCTAATAAGTCTGTGTTTTATTCCCGTCCTACCGCTAATCTCTTCATGACATTTTTTTCCCTTAGAGTCCATATATATGTGTTAGCATACGGTATTTGTTTTTCTCCTTCTGACTTACTTCACTCTGTATGACAGACTCCAGGTCCATCCACCTCATTATAAATAACTCAGTTTCATTTCTTTTTATGGCTGAGTAATATTCCATTGTATATATGTGCCACATCTTCTTTATCCATTCATCTGTTGATGGACACTTAGGTTGCTTCCATGTCCTGGCTGAATGTAAATTGATACAGCCACTATGGAGAACAGTATGGAGGTTCCTTAAAAAACTACAAATAGAACTACCATACGACCCAGCAACCCCACTACTGGGCATATACCCTGAGAAAACCATAATTCAAAAAGACTCATGTACCAAAATGTTCATTGCAGCTCTATTTACAATAGCTAGGACATGGAAGCAACCTAAGTGTTAACTGTGTTTCTGAACTCTATTTTCTAACTGCAAGTGGAGATTTAAAATATGACTACCTCATAAAGTGATTGCACAAATTAAATGAGATTTAACATGGTGAGTGCTTAGTGAACACATATTAAAACCACAATGAATGGTACTTGTATTCATTGCTATTACTGTTGCTGTTGTTCTTATTTTCAAACCAACTCCTAGAGGATTTCTCATATCTGGAGTCCTTCTCCCCACTATTTACAACCCATTTCCCCATTCCAATATTTGGATAAGACTGAATATCCTAGAGTGGCATTTTGCTCTATTTAGTTTTTGTCACTGTTGGATGTCCTCAGGGTGTCAAATTAGGAAAGGGTGCCTCCCTCCTATCTGTCCATGGGATCCATCCTGAGAAAGGCATTAGGAAAATCTTTAACCTAACCTTTAAGCAGTGGTCTTCAGTACCATCTCTTCTTAGGTACAACAGGTTGAATTCAAGTATATTTGAC
This sequence comes from Kogia breviceps, assembly GCF_026419965.1. Classification (NCBI taxonomy): domain Eukaryota; kingdom Metazoa; phylum Chordata; class Mammalia; order Artiodactyla; family Physeteridae; genus Kogia; species Kogia breviceps. Next base: position 47,447,642 of record NC_081312.1, read on the forward strand.
TTTCTTTTGAGATGGTCTTCCACTTTTCTCCATTTCAATCAATTCCTCCTCTGTACTCACTCCTCTGCAAGCAGACACATGTATTGATGGCCTTCTTTCTGCCTTCATGCCCTTCAATACCATTTCCTTCCGTTGTTTATGGAGTGCTTTCTCACTTCTCAACTCCTTCAAGAGGTATCCTCGGTTTAATTCATACCTTGTTCTCAAAACAACCCCTGTATCCTTTTCCACAGATTAGTAAATGACTCTACCACCTTCCCAGATACTCAAGCCAAAACTCTGGAGCCACTTTCGTTCCTCCCTTTCCATACCTCCCTTCATGTAATCACTCCATTGATTTCACCTTGGCAGCAAATGTATTTATCCCTCCTTTTCTCTCCATGTTCACCGCTAACATCCCAGGCTTATCCACTATTACCTGATGCCTGCACAACTGTAACAATTTGAACTGCTGATCTTGTTTCCATTCTTCCTCTCCTACAATCCATTCTCCACATGGTAGACCCATCTTTTAAAAAGGAACTTTTGATCATGTCATCCTTTTGCTTGAAGCCTGTTGTGGCCTTCCCATATTTTTAGGATCCTTCAAGGCCCACATCATCTAGCATATCTTGTTTCACTCTCCCTCTAGCTCACTGTGCACCACACATACTAACCTTTCAATTCTCCAAAGGTGTTGATCTCTTTTCCACATGAGGGTCTCCCCTCTGTGGGTAACAAGTCTCTCCCATTTCTCTCTCAATCTGGTCAATTCCTACTCTTTCTTTCTGTCAGAGCTGAAACGTCACTTCTTCTAAGAAGCCTTTCCTAACTTTCTTCATACACGTTCACAGTACCCAGACTTCTTCTCTGTGAGACTTATCACAAGCATCACTGACTAATTTGGGGGATGACTTTTGTTTACTAGCTCATAGTTGTATCGTAGGCCTAAACTCCAGGAGGGACTGTGTCTCTTGTTCACTGCTGAATCCCCAGGGCTGACAGGAATGCCTCAGCCTGATTTCTTCTTCTTTTTTTTTTTTTTTTTGCGGTACGCGGGCCTCTCACTGTTGTGGCCTCTCCCGTTGCGGAGCACAGGCTCCGGACGCGCAGGCTCAGCGGCCATGGCTCACGGGCTTAGTTGCTCCGCAGCATGTGGGATCTCCCCAGACCGGGGCACAAACCCATGTCCCCTGCATTGGCAGGCGGACTCTCAACCACTGCGCCACCAGGGAAGCCCTGATTTATTCTTAATAAAAATGTCTTGAGTGAATTAACCCCACCTAACTCTGTGCACTCTTGCCCCACATCCCTTCTCATGTGAGTTTCAGTTTGCAGGGCTGAAATTTGTACTATTCTAAAGGTCCTTTAGTGGTTGTAGTCAAGGTACTTGATCTGGTTCAGGATTAGATTGTAAGTTCTATGTGGAAAAATGCCACATTTTCTATTTCTTTCATTTTCAACCAATATTCACTATTTCCAATACTAGGACATCATATTTACTACTGTTTACTGAATGGCTGGTAACTCACACTCTTCCTGGATAACTGTTTACTTATCTGCAAGATTCATCCTTTCTACAGCATCCAGTTATTGATATAACTCTGGTTATATAAATTGATAGATTTTTCTACATATATATGGTTATATACAGATATGTATATGTTGATAGATTCTTCTACCTACTGAGTGGCAATATGAAATCAATGTTGTCAAACTTCAGTAACCATTTTAAATTTTTAATAAATTATTAGCTTAATATTCAGTAACTTAATACTTCTGATAAAGCATATTAATTCTAAGGCATGACCTAATTACATGAGAAAACATAGCTCTAGGATACAAAGACATTTAAAACACATTTAAAACATGTTGTTTAAATTCATTAACTGATTGGTTGAGGGCCACCCACATTAGGGAGGGCAATCTGCTTTACTCAGTCTCATGTTAATCTCATCCAGAATGTTAATCTCACCCCGCAGACATACCCAGAATAATGTTTGACCAAATATCTGGGCACCTCTCGGCCCTGTCAAGTTGACACATAAAATTAGCCACCACACCTTGGTTTTCCTAAATCTGCCTGCTTTTGTCTTTAAGAATTTTTTAAAGATTAAAGTCTTCCCTCAAACTTTAGATTAGATTAAATCCCCTTAGTCGTCTTCATTCCTATAGTCCCCTGTCCTTTTGTTTTTTGTGGTACGTTTTGGCTGCGTCAGGTCTTAGTTGTGGAACACAGGATCTTCGTTGAGGCATGCAGGATCTTTTGTTGCAGAGTGTGGGCTTCTCTCTAGTTGTGGTGTGCGGGTTTTCTCTCTCTAGTTGTGGTGCATGGGCTCCAGGGCACGTGGGCTCTCTTGTTGAGGCGCACGAGCTCAGTAGTTGTGGCGTGCTGGCTTAGTTGCCCTGCAGCATGTGGGATCTTAGTTCCCCAACCAGGGATTGAACCTGAGTCCCCTGCATTGGAAGGCGGATTCTTTACCACTGGGCAGCCAGGGAAGTGCCCCCTGTCCTTTCTTATTTATGACATTTATCATTCTTGTAATCAATCACACGTTTAATATCAGTAATTCTCCTGTCCTATAGTTCCATGGCTGCAGAGGCTATATTTCACTTAGTTTCTGCTACTGTCCTAGGTCCCAGCCCTGTGCCTGACCCAGAGGAGGCACCTGATAAACACTGGTTGAATTGAATTGATTATGTTCTAGTTCCTTGGTTTTATGACCTTTGAACGATTGTTCTCCAGGTCTGCATCCATGCTGCACTGTATCCCAAGTACAAATGGTGACAGTCTTCTTCCTATCTGTTTTCTACTGAACAACGGGACCATGACTACAATTTTTCTCAAGCTTTGGGTTTAGCCAAAAATCCATACTCAGTCAAACAACCAACATTCTGGATCTGTCGCTCATTCTTCCAGCACAGAACAGTGGTTTCAGCAGCATACAACCCAGCCTGTCATTGTCTACCCACAGTACCCTCAGAGAGGAAACCCGCTCTCTTGAGGAAGCACGATTAAGGTGATTGTGACTACAATTATTTGCCAGTCCAGCTTTGCATCCCTTGATAAACTTTACTATCAAATGTAATAGAAAAAAACAAAAACAAAGGAAATCCTGAGGCACTTCTCAGGTAAGACAATCTGGGGCATCTCCCTCCTAAAAAAATTTTTTAATAATATGTGTTCCATGTTTAAACTTGAAATATTATATTATGAAATTTCTCTACAGTCTTACTATATTTAAACCATAGCTACTCTTTCATTTTTACTAGGAGATGAAAGCTTAGCAATACTTTAATTTACATTAATTTTTAAAAAGAAAAATTACGACAGCAATTACCACTGAAATGCTACCCTCAACTTTAAAGTGTCACACATGCAAATGTAGCTATTTATTATTTTCCTCTCTTTCAGCACTATAGTAGAGAAGGAATGAGGTCAGCCTAAGACTCAAAAGACCTACTTTTGATTCTTGGCTCCATCTCATTCTAGCCTTGTAACTTTAGCTATCAACTCATCAACATGTAAAATGACGATGGTTAATGCCTTTCCTACCTGTCCCCAAAAGAGTTGTATAAATTAAGAGAAATCCTATGTAAACATACTTTATAATTATTAAAGACTACAGATGTGAAGCTAATATTGATGCTACGTTAAAGTATATTTAACCTATATTTTTAAATAAAGGTTTTCACAAAATGAATTTTCCATTAAGATATGACATAAATTGTACTTTTAAACATTTTCTCCAGAGTTCATACTTAACTTTTTTATACAGCAACTTCTTTTCCTAACTCCATTGGGATATCTTGTACTTAATGAGTAATGAACATATAATTTGTTGAATGAACAAATGATTACTTCATCTTTTCAGGTGGGGAGTTATTTGATAAAGCAACACCTTTAGTTAATTTCTTACCCAATGCATATATAGGCAACTGCAATTTTCAGGAAGAACTTTAAACCTCAGGGAATTCAATGAATTTTATTTAAGTTAAAGATGCTCTGATATAAAGCACCAGGCGAGATGCTAAATAAAAGACAATGCTGGCACCATGTTTAAACTTCTCAGTGAGGCTTCCATCTTAGAAAAGGATTCCTTGATGGTTTATTTCCACCAGGGCATCAGAGACAGCAGCCTGCTCTCACCATCTGGGTATAATAAAGGAAGAATTTGAGTCATAAAAATTTCTACCCAATTTAAGATGCACAGTATTGCTTTTCTCAAACTAACCACCCCTGGTGGTTCCAGTTAATACTTCCGTTCAAAATTTTTTTAAAAAAACCTTAAAAGCCTTTTAAGCTGACACTCAAAATAATTTGGGAAACAATGCTAAGATTTAATCTTTTTACATCAAACCTCCTGTGAGACACAACTGTGCAGGCTCTCCCCGGTTCTCCCCCACTTACGGCAGACCTGCTGAGAAGCCATGTACAGGGTAGGAATCAGTCTTCCCAGGAAAGTGAATGATGAGACAATGTTCATTTTAGATTTCTCCACAGAGTAGGGTTTAATCAACAGCAAAAACAGCAAATCCAACAGAGGATTGGATTCTGTCGAGTCACAGGCAAACTGAGTCAAGAGAAAAATGTAATTTTTTAACTGCTTTTCCAAAGTCTGAATCTTTGTCAAGCAATATCCCATGATTTTTTACCAGCTTGTGGGAAAATATTCTCTACTTAACCTGGCTACTGGATATACCACAGACTCAACAAGAAACTGGTGTGAACCAAGGGTAGAAACTTTGGAATTGACAAAAAAATATTTTCCAAACATTGGTCTTGAATTGCCTTTGATTAACATAGGTTCATTTGAAGTAGGAGGAGAAAGAGCAGGAGAAAAGAGAGCATAATGAAGAAGAAGCATCTCTTCTACCTCTCCTTGGTAAAAAATTTAGTTTCTAATACAGATTTTTAAGATAAACAAATTTCAGACTTTCTAGATTGAAAAACAATGAAAGAAATCACAAGCGGAAACAAATTTTAGACCGACTTTATAAGAATGGAAAATTCATGGGCATCAAAACCAAACAGGAATAATTTGGCACAAATGTGACCGAGAGTTACTATCATTACTGTGTAAAGAGCTCATTTGAGTTGATAGGAACGACAAACCCCCCCCGCCCAAAAAAAATTGAACAAGGGGTACAGACTATCACAAATGGAGAAATCCAAAGCAAAGAAACATATGAAAAAAGCTCAACCTCACTAGTAAGCAAATAGTTACAAATTAAAGGAAAATGCTATGCTTCATCTGTTAAACTGACAAAGATTTTAAAATAATACTAATTTTAATTAATATAAAGTGAGATGTATAAAACTCTTAAACATTGCTGGCAAGAGTATAACTTATTTTAACTTTTCTGAAACCATTTTAACCATAAACATTCAAAGTTTTAAAAACACCCTTAATCCTTAACCCAATACATTCATTTCTAGGTTCATTATCCTAAGGAAATAATTAAAGAATCTCACAAAGACCCATGGGGAAAAATACTCATCATCATTTTTATATAATAGAGGAAAATTATAAATAGTCTAAGTTATAACAATAAATGACCAAGGGATTTAATATGATGGAATATGATGTCAACATGAAAAGCAATGTTTTTAAAGAATAATTGTTAGCAATGCAAAATGCCATCCCATGGAATCAAGTGAAAAAGTAGAACACAAAACTATATATTCACCATCACCATATTTTGGTTAAAATACATGCATAGGAAAAAAAAGACAAGAAGGAAATACAAGAATATGTCAATAGGGGATAAAGGAAACTATATTTTCTTCCTTGTACTTGTATATTTTCTAAATTTTTTATAGTAAACATTATTTTATAATTTTTTAAAGTTCTGATTATGGAATAAAAGACCCACTATTGATAAATTCTTGTCAGATAGGTCAGTGGGATATCAGCTTGGCTTCAGAAGAGAGTCAGTGAGTGCAAAAACAATAACATTTCTACTTGTTTTGAACTTCAAAGCTCAAAATCAACCTCATCCCAAGCATCCATGGAAATATCCCTAAGTATTCTAACTCAAAGAAATCTCCCCTTCAAAAATTCACACTTTGTTTACATACATCTTTTTATTTAAGAGCTATCGTTGATCTACTAGCCTAAGAACATTAGATGTGTTAATTAACCATCATTATTCCCATTATAAAGATGGGAAAATGAGGCATAGAGCAGTTAAGTGACTTGCCCAGAATCACACAACTAATAAGTGATAGAATGAGGATTGAAATCCAGTCATTGTGACTTCTACACCATGTCTCTCTACAGCATTTTCGTATGTTCTGTCTGCTGTGTCACCATTTCATGTGTGTTTAGTCTCCCCAGTGAGAGTGTAGATCCTTTAGGGGCAAGCATAGGACCTTGGACTTCTTCATCTTGTCCTCAATAAAGCCTAGAATGTTGTTAGGGACTAAGGATGCTGATCATAAATATGGATTTAATTGTATCAAAAAGCCAAGTTGCATATGTTTACTCCAAAGAAGAATACTTTAGAAATTATTATTACTGGTTTTCAAGACTTGTTTCCTAGACAGATATCTCTAAAAAGCAAACAATAGCTGGTCTAAATATGCTCCAGCCTTAACTTCCCTGATTCAGCAACAAAAAGACAAATTAAAAAAAAAAAAATTGTCACTGAAAAAATCAAGATGTTATGAATGGCCTTTCATATAAACCCATTCATTATCTGTGGAATTCTTTAGGACAAATGCAATTCAAAGGTGAGAAATAAAGAAGGATAGAATGAAAGATCCTCCTTTTGCATTCTTGCCAGATAGGCAAGTGGTTTATAAACTTGGCTTCTGAAAGGAGGTGTTAAGTGCAAAGCACAATTATTGTACTACCTGCTGCCTCAGCCAGCTTGGTGGTGAAACATGTTTAATAGTATGTAACGTGATGCAAGGTTGGCAGGGGAGGTGGCCAAGAGAATAAAAAAACGCAATGAGTTATCCAAGTGAAATTACTGGAGAATTCTGGGTTGGTAGATTACCCAAATTGTATTTTGGCCAAATGATTGAAGTGAAGGTCTCCTAACGGGTGGAAAATCTGCTGGACCCTTACTGACCAGGGAAGACTAAGATTCCATGTTGTAACAACAAGCACCAGAAACCAAACTAGCAGTTATAGGAGTCAGATTGGTGGTTGCCAGAGTAGAGGTGGGCGGGGCGGAGGTATGAAGGTGAGCAAAATGGGTCAAGGGGGTCAAAAGGTACAAAGGTACAGTTATAAGTCATGGGATGTAATGTACAGCACGGTGACCATAGTTAATAATACTGTTGTATAATTGAAAGCTGCTAAGAGAGTAGATCTTAAAAGTTCTCATCACAAGTAAAAAAATTGTAACTATGGAAAACAAAAAAGACTCCATGTTGTAACTCAGTTGAAAGCCAGTCCTCCCAGCAGTGACCCCTGACACCAAAGCTGGCACAGGCCTGGTTCAGAAGAGAGAGTGCCAGCATGTTGAGTCACCAAATCATTTTCTGGAGCAGATTTTTCTTGGATGTCTCCCATGCACTTGCATCAAGGAATGGATCCTATTTCATTTATGAGCTCATAGCCCTAAGTGATGTCTCTATGAATATTCAGAGAAGGGATTAAAGGAAGTGTCAAGGATATTTTTTAAATATCAAGGTGCTGAAGGCAATTTAAAAAATACTAGGCTTCTAGGACCATGCGCTGAAATCAACACCAGCATGAACTCATATATTGCTCTAGCCATGTTTGCCATTTCTAGTGACTGTTGCCATGCTTCTCATGTCCCATATCCCTTTCTTTTTTATTTTATTTTTTAATTTTTATTTTTTTAACATCTTTACTGGAGTATAATTGCTTTACAATGCTGTGTTAGTCTCTGCTGTATAACAAAGTGAATCAGCTATATGCATACATATATTCCTATATCCCCTCCCTCTTACGTCTCCCTCCCACCCTCCCTATCCCACCTCTCTAGGTGGTCACAAAGCACTGAGCTGATCTCCCTGTGCTACTATCAGAATGGCCATCATAAAAAAAAATCTACAAACAATAAATGCTGGAGAGGGTGTGGAGAAAAGGGATCCCTTTCTTATTTTAGAAAGCTGTTTAAAGCTATTTGCTAATGGAAACTCTGGCAGCACCTTCAGTGAGACAACTTTCGTAAGTTTACATCTACTGGATCCTATCTGTTCTTCCTGTTCCCAAGTATGTAAATAACACAGTGCTCAGTACTTGGTAGGTACACCATGTATGTTGTTAAACTCTTGGTTCTTTTTATTGCACTGCGGCCTAGTCTAAGAATCTCCTCTCCCCCTAAAACCTCCCTAAGCTCATTCCCCACTCTCATTCAGTCCTTCCTTCCTATTATTAATCTAGTATCTTCTACACAAGATGATTCCCGTGTTGAAGGATATTTTGGTGAAGCATCTTCTGCTTCAGCTACAGCAGCCAAAAATCCAACTCACACATCTCTCTGCAGGGAAAGTCTTAAGGTTGTCCAGCAGTTTGCCTCTTCCTGTTTCACCACATCCACATTCTCACAGCCACATCTCTCAAACTCCTTTGTACATGATTCTCCTCTATTTCTCAGATTGCAGTATTTCTCCAAGTGCTTGCATCTGCAGGGGACAGAAACCAATTTCCTCAGGTGCTACAGTGCAGCCCTGTCATATTTTTAATTGTCTTCAAGGAGTTAAGAGAGAAGAATCCTGAACTTGGAATTGGAAAACCTGATTTCTAGTATTGAATGATGGAAACCACTTAACTTTTGTCTCGTTTCCAAATGGGAAATAAAGATCCCTATCCCAAATAACTCTTGGTAGCAAGGATTAGAATCTTTAATATATTTGAAAATGCATAAAGCCTATGGAATTATGCAAATAAAATATAAATACATACAGGCAAATTCAAACAATTTCAAAAATGTAAGTTGATTCAAAGTACGGAGTCACTCTTATGGTCGACCAAAATTTACCTGTAAATGGCCAAATCAATCATATTCAAATTAAAAGAGTCTTTTACCCTTTTACTCTTCAAAACATTCAAGAGTATTGCCCTAAAAAGGTAAACACTATAACAGGTCTTTGAAGTAGGAACTGGTTCTGCTGCCTTTCCCCCTCATTCCAGCCCCTTCAAAGTCATCAAAGCAACGTTCTTAAAGTGTGAATGTCTTACAAGTAGCTTCTAATGGATTCACCCTTCACTCTGTTCCTCACTAATCAGAGGTAATCTGACTTTTACATTCCTAATTATGCCTTTTGCAAAGAGCATTAAAGCTAAGATTGGTTTTAAATGGTCCTAAATGCATCTCTGCTTTTGACCTGGGCTGCTCTGGCCATCATGCATCCTGATATTAGAGCAATCCTAAGGACAGTATGTCCCAAGGGCACCTAGACAGTAGGGCTCTTTTCAGGGTCACTTCCCTTTCTTTTCCCTCAACTAACTGCGGGATGTTCCCTAACTGATGATTTCCTTAGACCCCTCCCAAAAGAAGATCAAAATTTTCAAAGGATCACCCTTGTCTGAAAGAGTGATTTTCAATTTTAGTGCACATTAAAACAAAAACAAAAATCCCAAATCGTTGGGGGATATTGTTCAAAATGAAGGTCCCTAGCCCCATAGCTCAGATATTTTAATCTGGTTGGGTGAGGCTAGGGATGTGCATTTCAAATCAGCAGATTAACCTGTTCACAGATGTTGGTAATCTGCCTTTTGAGAAACACTGTACTGCATAATAATGTCTATCCCAGGCCCAACTCACCTTCCAGGCTTAGCTCCTACATTAACTCTCAACTCCCATTCTTACTCTGTACACCACACACGCATGCACGCACACACACTCAAACACACATGCACACACTCACACATTGGGCCACAGAGGATGATGGATAGTCCAACGTGTATTCTCTTCCCCTGTTCTCTCAGCTTTGACTGTCGTTGAATGTCCTTCTGTGTTCCCCCTGTCACATGAAATCTGTATGTTTTCAAGGTCTTGCCCAGACACCATTTCTAAAGCCTACCCTGACATCCCACTTCAAGGAAAGATATCCCAATTCTTTCCTTGAAGTTTCTGGAGAACCAGTGTATATGTCATTTGATCCTTACTGAAATATTCTTTGCATTACACTGATTTTTCAGTCTATCAGTGTTCAGTACTTGGAGTTAAGTATCATACCTCTTTATCTTTTTAGTCCTAGCAGAGGGCTGTGAACATAATAATTGCTGAATAAATGTTTGTAAAATTAAACTTACTTTAATTATGTCTATTAGATGTATTTAAAGTTAGTTACTTAAGCATCTCTCCCATCTTCCCTTGGAATACTGAGGTAGAGACCATCTCTGAGGAACATGGAATAATACACAGCCCAGCTAGCCAAAAATATACATTGCTATGTCTTTATTTTGAAAGGGCTGCCTACCTTGTTTGGGCAACTTTGGGCTCCAGAATCTCATCCATAATAGATAGGCTGTAACTACAAGTATCTAAATATAAAAAAATACTTAGGATAGTTCTTTAATGAAGAACTTAAAAGGATGCCAAAATATTAACTTGGAAATTAAATAATCCAATATTAAGAAAACCCTTTATACTCATCAAATTAGCAAAATATTAACAGGATTGATAACATCGTATATTATTAAGGAGATGGGGGAACTGAGCACCCTCAAATATGGTGGGTGTGTAAACTAGAACAAAAGTTTTAGAGAACAATAGTTTTGGAGAACAATCTGATAGCTTCTAGTACGATACAAGGACTCACTGACTCAGTAATTCTACTGTGTGGTAATCTTCCCTATAGAAATTCACACATGAATACACAGAAAAATACACACAAATATTCATTGCAGTATGAACTGTAAGAGCAAAAGATCTATTAGGGGATATGTAAATAAGTATTGGTATGGTCACACTATAGGATATTTTGCAGCAGTTAATTATAAAAGATATGTACATGTACTGATATGGAAAGATCTTTAATATATATTGTTGAATTTAAAATGAAAGTTGTAGCACCTATATTGTAGGATACTCTATACTTATTTCTTTTAAGTTGATACTAGAAGTTCAACAAAATAATGTCTACATTGAACTGCAGTTCAAATGTAAACCTATGTATTAAAAGGTGTGGAAGAACATAACACAAACTGATGACATGAGTTACCCCTCTTAAGGAGATGAGTGAAATTAACACAGGGGATATAGGAGGAAGGGGGACAGCCCAGAGTGGACTCTTCCTTTATTTGTGTTGTCTGAGTATATGTTAAGTGAGCTTGTATTCATATGTGAATACCATTATGGAAATGTTTTACATAAATGTGCTGTAAAATGATAAATACATTCTACTACGTATATGGTATAGTAAAGTACTCTATTATATGGCTATCCTACTATCCAGACACTATATGATTAGCTTAAAGCTGAAGTTTCCAAAGGATGTGCAGAGGTTCTGATGCTAATTGCCGATTTCCTTTCACAAAAGGCTGACACAGACACTTAAGTAGCCTGTTGAAAACAGAGATCTCTGTTTGGTCTGGTTACACTCACTTTCTTCCTGTTTCCATGGGTCCTCTTCTCAATGTCCTCACGCCTGCATGCTACGCTTGCCCTGTGTTAGCATTTTCCTATCCCAGGACTGATGACGAATCACAGAAGTTCTTACTCTCTACAGCTCCGTATGTATTAGAGTGCTCCAGAGAAACAAAACTGAGAGCCTAGATATAGATACATAGAAAGAGATTTATTATGAGGAATTGGCTTACATTGTTGTGACTTGCCATCTGCCAGCTGGAGGCCCAGGAAGGCTGGTGGTGTAGTTTCAGTCCAAACCCCAAAGGCCTGGGAACCAGAGGAGCCAATGGTTTAAGTCCCAGTCTGAGTCTGAAGGCCCAGGAACTAGGTGCACCAATGTCTGTGGGCAGAAGAGGACGGATGTCTCAGCTCAAGCAGAGAGCAAATTCTCCTGTCCTCCACCTTTTAGTTCCATTCAGACGCTCAGTGGATTAGATGATGCCCACCTGCACTGGTAAGCGTGCTCTCCTTTACCCAGTCTGCAGACTCAAATGCGAATCTCATACAGGAACACCCTCACAGGCACACGGAGAAATGCTTTCCCAGCTATGTGCTTATCCCTTACCCCAGTCAAGCTGATGCATAAAATGCACCATCACAACCCAGCAGAGCCCACAGCTTTGCATATTTGCCAGGAATGGCTGCACAGCCCTGCAACTTGCTCTCGCTAACACGAGCTGCTTGCTAAGGTGCTGCTTCTGAAACTGTGTTCTCTGCACCCCCAGAAGAAGGGAGTATTTTAAACACTCTGTTCGTAGAAAAGTCATCACGATTGAGGGTTCAAGCTGAAATGGATTTTGCTCCCCCTTTCCTCCTACCTCTGGAAAGAATCACGGAGTTTAGATATTCCCTACTTCTGTGACACCTGAGGCTTACACAGTTTGGGGAAGCCATCTTTAGGAAAGCAAATAGAAAATTACAAGCAAAAATTGCTAGGGTCTATCTCAGGTCCTTAGAAAAGACATGCAAGTATAAGGTCCTAAATCTTAAGTTTCATTATCTTCTTGGTAAGTCCCTCTGTGCAGTGTGTCATATCAGTAAATTTGCACCTGAGGTGGTTTAATCATCTCATATCCACTGTTAGCTAAGTCACATAACACTCTGGGTAATTTAGTAAACATTACCGACCTATGATGATGGTGATAAGATTGGTGATAAATTAAGGGTAGATGGATACAGATTCTACCCTAAATTATTCTAAGGTAAAAACATAGATAGCTAGTGGGAAGCAGCTGCATAGCACAGGGAGATCAGCTTGGTGCTTTGTGACCACCTCGAGGGGTGGGATAGGGAGGGTGGGAGGGAGACGCAAGAGGGAGGAGATATGGGGGTGTATATATATATATATATATATATATATATATATATATATATATATATATATAATTCACTGTTATAAAACAGAAACTAACACGCCATTGTAAAGCAATTATACTCCAATAAAGATGTTAAAAAAAACCACACAACATACATCCTGCTTTATCTATCCTGTAGGTCATGGATAATACACACTAAAGGAAAAACAAGTAAAAAACTCAGTGACTTTTGAGGACCCACAGATTTTGTGTATACAAGTAGTTCCAATTTTCTGACAAAACTGTTTCGAACAAGAGTTATATTATTTGTAAGAGTTTGTCAATACAAATTTTATACATGATTTGGTTGACAAATTTTATAATCGGCAGGTTACCTGTAGGAAATGGAAATCACTTCTCATGCACTAATAGCGGGATTAATGGAGTTTGCAGCATTTCCCAGCTATGTCCCTACCTTCAGAAACCACACACTGACATTCCCTGAAAACTGCAAGGACAATCGAAATAGTACTTTGGATTTGGTTTAAGAAAAGCCGGTTATATTTGAGGGTATTGTCGTCTTGGAACAATGTGGATCTTGAGCCCGCCTTAAGTTTGTAATGGCGGGTAATATAATGGCGGGTGGGGTGAAGGGGAACTCACCGTTCACTAAAGACCCATGAAAGAAACAATGAGAGGTCGAGAATCACTTAATAGCAGACCTTCTTTTTAATACTCAATGGGGACATTTAGGCAAATTTTAAAGTCTGTCTTTACATAAACATTGTGGTAAAGTAAAATTGTTTTAATTAACAATACTCTTGCTTTTTAAAATCATGTCAGCCAAAGATACACTTCCCAGCATCTTCTCTCTGTATTTGCCAAATAATTTCTCTAACCCATTCTCTAGCAATCATAATCACCATCATCATCATCATCATAACAATAGCTACAATTCATAGGTGCACCCACTCTCGTCAGTCACCGTGCTGATGCCATACATAAGCACAATCCTCGCTATGAGATAGATGAGATTCCACAAAGGCACTTCTTCCTAAAAGACCATCTTGATATCTAGGTTCAAATTGAAACTTCACTCTTTCTTCTTCTCCGGTATATCAGTTAGGAGTTTGGGAGCCTTCCAGTTACAATGCCAGAAAACCTTAAAATAGGAAATATTTTTTTAAATCTCATGTGACTAGAAATCCAGGTAGGGTCACCTTCAGCAGAAACTGGATTCAGCAGCTCAATCCACATAACACAAAATTTGTTCTTCTCTGTCCCTCCATTCTGCCTTCCTCAATGTTAGCTGCTCAGAAGGTCCAGGTTCTCCCCTTGAGATTAAAAAAAAATAGCTGCTGAGACTTCCCTGATGGCGCAGTGGTTAAGAATCTGCCTGCCAATGCAGGGGACATGGGTTCGAGCCCTGGTCCGGGAAGATCCCACATGCCGCGGAGCAACTAAAGCCCTGCACCCCAACTACTGAGCCTGTGCTCTAGAGCCAGTGAGCCACAACTACTGAGCCCGTGTGCCACAACTACTGAAGCCCACACTCCTGGAGCCTGTGCTCCACAACAAGAGAAGCCACCACAATGAGAAGCCTGTGCACCACAACCAAGAGTAGCCCCTGCTCGCTGCAACTAGAGAAAGCCCACGCACAGCAACGAAGACCCAACGCAGCCAATAAATAAATGTAGGAAGAAAAAAAAAAAAAAAAAGCTGCTAAGTTCCAGGCCTCACATTCTCACCACAGCACATTGAATGGCAAGGTCCTCAGAAGCCCTTAGATTCAGTCTTCTTGGCCCACCTTGTCACGTGTCCACCCATATGCCATCACTGTCACAGAGGAGCAGGTGAGACAAGGTGATTGGCCTAAGGGATCAGCTCACCCTTTGAGCTCCATGTAAGATGATGTTTGTCTGATGGATGAGACTGAGGTAGGAGGAACTTCACCAAAAGGAAATCTTGGTGCTATTGGCAGGAAAAGGGAAGAATAGAGGTTGGGGGGAGAGGGGTATCAGCACCAAAAATATGTCTACTACACCTGCTAAGTATTATTCTCATACAGCTAAGAGAATCTAAAGCTTTGATATAGCAATCTGCTCATGTGCATTCAGCTAAAAATAGTAAGTAAAACTGTTGGTCCCTCATTCTCTCTCCACTCCCTGAATAAAATGAAACAATTGAATCCTTATCTACAATAAAAAATCCTACTAATAAAGATTATATTTAATCACTATATATATGGATTTTCTTCTCTATAGAAAAACTATGGTGACCTAATGACCAGAATCCAAAATCCTCCAAAAAAGCAGACCAAATCTATGTGAGAGGAAAATGGGCACCAAAATGATGATCCAAACAATAGAGCTCTAATGTTCTTTCCACTCTTTTTAGAGACTTCCATGTCAATCAGACCATTTGTACCCATGTGTACCTTCATACTATGTATTTTTACATTTTTCTTATCAAATAATTTTTATCCTTTGATCAAGACTGTTGAATTGCTAAAAACATAACTATATTTGAAATTGTTCAAATATGAAGAACTGAAATGTGTTAAATCTTAACATATTTGAGTTCAAGACTGTTACACTTGTTGACAATAATGTACTCCAAATATGAGAGCAAGATAGAACACTGTTCCATGTGTATTGATGAACCAGGTATGGGTCTGAATTTTCACCATACTCAACAACAACAAGAACATGTTTAGACTTGAAGCAAAAACCAAAAGAGTAAGAGGAATTTTCTTTTTCATATATATATATATATATATATTTTATATATAAATGGAGTATAACCTTTATTTTTTTTGTGGTAGGTAATCTCTTTTTTACATCTTTATTGGAGTATAATTGCTTTACAATGGTGTGTTAGTTTCTGCTGTATAACAAAGTGAATCAGCTCTATGTATACATGTATCCCCATATCCCCTCCCTCTTGAGCCTCCCTCCCACCCTCCCTATCCCACCCCTCTTTTTCATATGTTAACAGAAGACTTGTTTGGAATATTATTTGTGATGGTGTTCGGTTTACCATAAAAAGTACGGTTTAACTTGCTTTTAAACGGAGTGGTGGGAAATGGATTGGACTGGGGTGAAAGAAATTTAAGTTGTAGTCTAAGCTTTGTCCCTAAATAGCTGTGTGACCTTGGGTGAGTCACTTTCCTTATTTGAGCAATGTCCAGTTTGGCAGAGGTTATCTTTATGAGTTCCTAAGCCTGAACTTACTAGAATTTTGTGAAGTGAGCATACTAAGTAGGGGGCTTCATTTACCTAAATTTCTAAAATGGAACATTGCCATCCATTCCCTCCTAGGAAATTGATATCAGATGATGGAGATAGAAACTTTGTAGGATAATTCTGGGTTTTACAAACAAATTTCCACGTACCTCTTTAATTTGCGATTACCTTAAGTAAGCAACTCCCTTTACACTTTTATTCAAAAATAACAAGCTGTGTTTGAAATGCCGGTATACGCCATTTATTACGCTCTCCAACCCAAACACGAAAACATTTGTACTTATGTTATGACTTCACCTGGTGGCTTTCATTTTCCCCAACATAAAGACAGGGTGAAGCAAAGTAATAGAAAAATAGAAAACATCTTTGTCGGAAAATGAGATTGCAGCTGTGTAACTGGAGCACACAACCATAAATCAGAATGTCAAATCCAAAACACATGACTTTTTGCAAGTTCTCCATGTGCGCTCTAATGTGATTACAGCCTGGTTGCTATTATGATTTAAAACAAAGTCTTTCATGCTAGAAACAAAATGCGGAATGTGAGCCGCCTGGGGGAGAGAGCTGCAAGCTAGCTAGCGACATACCCCTTGCTGTCAGAGAGGTGGGCTACAGTATTTCAAGTGCTGGTTTGTCAGGTGTGAGAGAGCAAAGAGGATACAAGAGGAACCTTGGCAGAGGTCTTAACATGAGGGACAAATTAGCCAGCAGTGTTCAGCTCAGCTTGACAATACGAAATTAGCTTCTTCACCACCCCCATCTTTTTTTTTCTAAGCAGAATCTTGAAGCCAAATACAAAGATTACAGAAGTCATTCTTTCCTGCCTATCACATAAACAAATGGCCCAGCTGTTATTGCTAAGATTCCAGTTTTAAACTTGGACTTTCTTGTATAAACTTCAATGTAATGGCATTTAAAGTGTCATAGGCAATAAGCATCTAATCCTACTCAATAAATTGTAGGCTCATTGCATGAACTCCTAGAGCTGTTAAAGACAGCTGTGCTTTTTTTGTAATTTAAGTCATTTCCAAATTGGGCAGCTCTCCAGGTGTATTTTCAGACAAACAATATGTGTTAGAAAAAGTGATGTTCTGAGTCTTTCAGCAATGGAATAAACACAAAGGAGTAAAGGCAGAGATACGAGACCATGCAAACATCATTCCTGCTCACCCCAGCAAGGCAGGCATCAAGGTCGGGGTGCTAGGAAGCTGTTCTTGTTTCCTTGGACTGTTAGAGTATGAGCCAGGACATTTTCCCCCCAAGGACCTTTTGCAAGCCCGATTACTTTTGTAACTGGTTGCTGGGCCAATGTCATTGATGGGTACCAGGATGAAAGATAACAATTTAGTATTTCTCAAAATAGAACCATCAACTCCCAGAGCAAAGCCACAACCCTGAAGTAGACAAAGCTCCTCCCATGGCTGATATCTAAAGTGTCAGGAGAAAATGGTTTCCACCCTTTGACGTCATTGCAACAAATTATCATGAGACCATAGGATAACACAGAATTATAAGAGGTCATTTCAACCCGTGCACTGTCTCTAAGAAGACCCACAATAAAAGTGTTTATAGAAGATTAATTGGTAATTATTTTATATCCAAATCATCATTAAGCATTAAATGAATCCTCTTCTAGTCCTAAGAGCTCTGATGGGTAGGGCAAGGAGGATGCTCATCTGTATTCACCCCAAGCTGAGTATTCTACAGTCAGCTGGTATACCTGAGTAGGAAGAAGCCCACGTTCTTCTGCACCAGGGTTAGACGCTGGTGTGTGGTCTTTGGGGAGACCACCGCAAGTGTCTGCCTCCTGGATCTGATTCCAAAGCAGAGAAGTGCTGTTGTTCATGTAGTTGTTGTTTCACTTTGCTGGTTGTTTCATCATTAGCAGTTGGTTTGTGCCTGCAAGATCTTCCTGCCCACCTCTGTTCCGCACTGTGGTGAGGTATTGTGCGTTATCTTTTGACCTAAACATGTCTGATGTCTACCTCACTATCAACAGTACAGAGAAAAGCACAGGCAAAACGTAAATCACAGACCTGGAGCCCACAGTGGAGTTCCCCTGAGTCCCTCTGTGGTGGGTTGTACTTCATCGTAGACAAACTAGGCCTGAAATGAATCAACACCTCTTGCAGTTGCTGGAACATAACACAAGCTCACAGGTGGAGGCAGTTTCAGGCAATGACTCAAGATTGCTTTTGGCCTAGGTGGACGGCCTGGCAGCTACACCTAGTCCCAAAACTCTTAGAAATGACCTTCTGGATCTCTGCCCCTACACAACCTCCAAAATGACAGTTCTACATGCAAAGTAGAAAATTCCTACTGAGACTTTTAAGTTAGGGCTTAATAATTAGCACTTCCCTTCATCCAGGGATTCTGGTGGTATCCCCACTGTCCCCATTTGAGAAAGTTCAGACCTGTCACCTCAGAGGAAAACTTCACCTCAGGCAAAAGCAATGGTCCGCTTGTTTCTAGCCCCATAAAGCAAAACCCCTCAGGCTTTGTTCAGTTTTGAGGGGAAACTCAACAGCTCTGTAGAGATTAAAGACCTAACCAAAAAATGTCTAGAAACAACTAATCTCTCAGTGTCACTTCAAACAAGTATAACATACCAGACACATGGTATTTATCAAACAATTTAGTCTCTCACCTAGTCAACCTATTGGGTCCCATTTCTCTCATTTAAAAAGTCTCTAAAAGCCTACAGAAATATTGTCAAAACTACAAATGATAGTGTTCGGAATTTTATTCTCAAGGCAATTTACCCAATACTACAGGTGGCATTTTTCAATATGTGCATGATTAAAATGCTCTTTAATTTTCATGAGTGTCTTGAAAAGAAGGACATGTCCCATAGAATGGAATGGTGGGTAGATTTTTTTTTTAAGCTAAAAGCTGGAGAATGAAATTATTGAAAACATCTTCTGTTCTACTTTAATTTTCACCAGCTTTTTGCTAGTTTACTTTAACAAGTAATGTTTGATTGAATTCAGGCCTGCTTTTGTTTACAAAATGAACCAGAGCCAGCAAGTCATGGCCTGGCTAATTTGCACATCCAGTGCCTTGGTCTCCTCCCCTTTAAACAGAAAACTGGAGTTTGTGATTTATTGTTGATTTGGTTAGTTCAAATGATTTTGATGGTTAAAATCTACTTTCCACCCCATCCTTGAGATTTTCACCAAAAGTACCCAGTCTATGTCTACTATACAAGGCAGAAATGATTCCCCTGCTCCAGATAAATACAAAACACATTGTCTCTTTAACTCCCAAGATTTCAGATGCCAACAAAAGAAACTAAGAATGAAAATTCACAGATGGAAGAAGGGAAAAGCAGGATCCATATATCAATTGCTTTACAAACCAAACCGAACCATTGAAAAGAATAATGTCCTGAGAGCAAAGGGGCCATTGTTGATGACAGCTCTCTTTGAGTCCTTATGCACCTCCTTGCTTGCCAATCAGGTAAACAAGTGGTTCTCAAGTGTAATAGAGCGTCAAAGTGACCTTGGAAGCCCTATTCCTAAATCTCTTCTAGAAATTCTGATTTGAAAAGTCTAGGGTAGAATCTGTATGTTCACAGAGTACCCCCAAATGGTTCTGGATATCTACCAAGCTCTGAAACATTGATCTAGTCTTTATGCGTGTCTAATGTCACCCTGGAGAGCCAGTCTTGTTTCTTCCTCCTCTTGAATTCTCTATTGCAAATCTAAAGCTCTCCTTCTCTTTCTAGACTGTGAAACTGGGGTCATGTTCCTTGTATAGTCAGATGAGAGTAAAAATGTAGAGGGGTTATTGCCCCACCTCCCTGTCACTTATGTACAAAATCCACACACATACTATTGTTTGGGTTTGCTCCACAAGATAGCTATCTAATGCCGGAAATCACGTGACTCTCACATGCCCACAGTCTGTCCTTAGCATTCTGCCTCCATTCAATTTTCCATTCTCCTAATAGTGAGGCAAAACTCATTACCAGTCTTCTCCACCCCCATGGAATCTGCTGCCTTTTTGTAATCTACCCACTTTCTTTTGGGTTGCTCATTTAAATTGAAACTCATGTGAAATAAAAAGGGAATTTACCCAATAGTACAGGTATTGAGGGAATGACTATTAGCTCTCAGAGAGAAGGAACCATACCCTGCTTATCCCTGTATCTCCAAAGCATAGCCTAGTGTACAGCACATGGCAGATGTTTAGTAAATATTTGTTGAAAATACAAATGGATGACCAAATTTAACTGTGCTCTTAGAGACTACTTTAATAACCCATGACTTTTTAGAATGCACCTTAACCATGTGCAATCATAAAATCTTAGGGATGGAAGGGCTGATGAGGTCATAAAAGTTACGGTCTTTCCAAGATCAGCAGCACATGAGTGGCAAATCTCTGACTAGTGAAGAATCCATCGTTATTTCTGTGGGGGTTTTTTGTTAGTACTCATCTATAAAATAATTACTAATGCTTCCTACAATAGGATAGAGGAGATAAATGTAAGGAAAAGATACCTAAGGTACCTAAAAAATACCTAGAAGTGTCTGACACATGGCAAAGACTAACTAAATTTAAGGTTTTGTTATTTTATTATATTGTACAATGTTCCCTTTCCGAGTCTAGTGCCTGATATCTAAATCTTCCATAATCTGGCCCAATTTTGTCAATGCAACTGGATTTCCCATTATTGGCCTTGCAATACAATTCTGACACTACCCAAGGTTAGGTCAAATTTCACAGGTCAAGGGCACAGTCCTCCACAGTAGTCCTCTCACTTCAGACTCAAGCCACAAGCTCTGGAGTTCTCAGGCCAGCTGCATTTCTGACCAACTGACTACAAAGTCAGGGGTTCCCACTACCACCTCAGGTTCAAGAATTCCCTAGAAGTACCCATAAAACTCAGAAAAGAACTATATTTATGGTTACAGTTATATGTAAAAGATAAAAATCAGGATCAGGCAAATGAAGAGACATATAGGGCCAGATCTGGGTGGGTCCCAATGCAAAGCTTCCATTGCCCTCAGGACCTATCACCCTTCCAGCACACCAATGTGTATCACTAACCAGGAAGCTCACCCAAGTCACAGGTGTCCATAGTTTTTATCGTGGTCTCATTTCATAGGTACAATTGATTGAATCATTGACCACAGGATTGAACTGAATCTCCAGCATCCTTCCCCTCCCCACAGGTCAGGCTGATACCACATGGGTCAAGCCCTAATGCTATAATCACATGGTTTGTTCTTCCAGAGTAGCTAACCCCATCCTGAGTCCCCTCATGAGCATAAATTTAGGCATAGTTCTGGTTTCTACCAGGAACAACAAATACACTGATCACTCAGGAAATTCCAAGGAGTTAGAGGTTACCTCCTAGAGACCAAAGTCTAGCCAAATTCTTTATTATACAGTGGGCCTCTGTTCCAATATGACTGGTCTTCTTGTTGTCATCAGGCCATGATCAGTTCTAGGTCAGCTCCTTCTTTCAAACACACCTTAGTACTTTGTTTTGGTAACACTCATCATACTTATAATTACTTGTTCTTTGTCTTCCTCATTAGACTGTAAGATCAGTAAGGGCCAAGGTTGTGTCTGTCTTATTCATTATACTTGGCCACTTTCTTACACTGGTCCAAGAACATAGTTAATATAATTAAATACTTCGGGTAGGTGAATTCCATCTTCATGACTTTATTCACAGGTATGGAAAGAAAATTTGCAAACCTAAAGCTAGCACCAGGGCCGCAGTAGCTACAGTAGAAGCAGGTATGAATAAACAATAGGATGACCAAGAGAATCTCCAGGTCATTGAAAAAGATGCAAAGTCGATTTGAAACATAGTTTACCTCAAACCCTATTGTGTCACAAGAGAAACCTGGAAAAATGTGATGTGAGACAAGAGGCACAAAAATAAGAAAATTTCTATTGACATCAATATATTTTTCACCCTGAACGTGCTGCTGATGATTGTAGGGGAAAAGAAATGTTGATTGATTTTCTTCTTTACTCAACTTCTAGTTGAATTTTATTCACCTTTAGCAAATAGTCATGCTCTACATAGCAAGACCGTATCAGATTTTCTCTGCTTGAAATCCTTCAATGGCTTCTTACTGCACTTAGAATAAAACCAAACTCACAACAATACCTGTCAGATCCCACATGATCTTGTTCTACCTTTTCCTCCTACCTTATCCCTCTTGAAACTTCTTTCTCTTTTCATCATCAGCCACAATGACCTTCTTTTAGTTTCCTCTTATTTCGGCTTTTTCAGAGCCTTTTCAGAATGGAATATTCATTGCGCTCCTCCTTACTCCACTCCCACACACAGTGAATGATGTCTCTTTGCATCCGCACCCCTTTGCAATGAAACTTTGCCACTCGTCCCATCAAGAGATAGAGGCCATTTTCCCTCCTCTTAATAGACTAGATTTCTGACTAATATAATGCAATAGAATTAACATTCTGGAACTTCTGAAACCAGGTCTTAAGTGGCCTTGTAACTTCCACTTTTGTTCCCAGAACCCAACTGCTAAGTAAAAATGTTCAAGCCAATAATAGACCATACAGAAAGAGATGTCACGTGAGGAACCAAGGTGTTTTAGCTGATAACCAGCAACAAGACTCAGAAATATAAATGGGGCTGTCTTGGATTTTCAAATTCCATTTGAGTTGACACCATATGGAACAGAAGAGCCATCCTAGTTGGACCCTGCCAAGTTCTTGACTCACAAATTTGTAAGCAATAAAATGGTTATTGCCATTTTAAATTTACCTTATTTTTAAAATTTTACATACGGTAAATTTCTTTTTTTTTTTTTTTTTGGTTTACAGTTCTATGGGTTTCAACATATACATAGATTCTTGAAGCCACCACCACAAATTAATTCAGAAAAGTGTAACATTCAAAAATATTTTCTTGTACTACCCCTCAGTAGTCATAACTCCATGCCCACCAAACTCTAGCAATTACTGATCTCTTCTCTGAACCTATAATTTTCCTTTTGTCAGTGTCATATAAATGAAATCATACAGTATTCAACATTTTGAGACTGGTTTCTTTCAAGTACTATAATACATTTGAGAATCATTCATGTTGTTGATGTATTAATAGTTTGTTACTTATTGTTGCTGAGTAGTATTCCACTGTATGGATTTACTAACCACTGAAGTACTTTATGGATGTTTCCAGTTTCTGGTGATTTTTAACAATAATATTTTAAGCATTTATGTAGAGGTTTCTGGTTGAAAATAACTTTTTATTTATTTGGGATAAATTACTAATGTGTGATTGCTGGGTCATATGCTAAGTGTATATTTAACTTGTAAGAAACTGCCAGAGTGGTTGTACCATATTGCATTCCCACCAGCAATACATGAGAATTCTTGTTGTACAACATCCTTGTCAACATTTGCTATTTTCAGTATTTTTATTTTCGCCATTCTAATGGTAACTCATTATGGTTTTAGTTTGCATTTCCCTAATGACCATTAATGTTGCACATCTT
The DNA here is from genome assembly GCF_026419965.1 of Kogia breviceps. Lineage (NCBI taxonomy): Eukaryota > Metazoa > Chordata > Mammalia > Artiodactyla > Physeteridae > Kogia > Kogia breviceps. Next base: position 47,471,210 of record NC_081312.1, read on the forward strand.
TTCACATACTTATTTGCCCTCTGCATATTCCTTTTGGAAAAATGTTAGGTCAAATCATTTGCCTATGCTTTTATTGAGTTCTTTGTTTTCTTATTGTTGAGTTTTGGAAGTTCTTTATATTTTTTGGATACAAAGCCTTTGTCAAATATGTGATTTACAAATATTTTCTCCCAATTTGTTACTTTTCTTTTCATTTTCTCATTGATATCCTTTGAAGAACAAAATTTTAAATTTTGTTGAAATACAATTTATTTTTTTGTTCTTAGATTTTGCTTTTGGTGTAGTATCTAAGAATTCTTTGCCTAGCCCAAGGTCAAGGAGATTTTTCTCCTATAATTTTTTTCAAGAGTTTTATAGTCCTGCATTGTATATTTAGATATTTTTTGAGTGAATTATTGTGTAAGGTGTGAGGTATGGGTTGAGGTCCTGAATATATTTTATTAGATTTATAGCTAAATGTTTCAATCTTTTAAGTTGTTGTAAATGTTACTTTTTTAAAAACATTTCTGTTTTGAATTGTTCTTTGTTGGACTATAGAAAGGCAATTTACTTTTGAAGGTTGGCCTTGAAACCTGTTACCTTACTAAACTCACTTATTAGTTCAAGGAGCTTTTTTTCTATATTCCATAGGATTTTCTATGTACAATAATGTCATCTATGAATAAATATAGTTTTCTTCTTCCTTTCTTATCCGAATACCATTTATTTATTTTTCTTGCCTTATTGAATTTGCTAGGAGCTCTAATATGATTTTTTTAATTTAATTTTTTATTATTTTTTTTACAGTAGGTCCTTGTTGGTTATCTATTTTAAATATAGCAGTGTGTACATGTCAATCCCAACCTCCCAATCTATCCCTTCCCCACTGGTAACCATAAGTTCCTTCTCTAAGTCTGTAAGTCTGTTTCTGTTTTGTAAATAAGTTCATTTGTATAATTTTTTTTAGATTCCACATATAAGCAATATCATATGATATGTATCTTTCTTTGCCTGACTTACTTCACTTCGTATAATCTCAAGGTCCATCTATGTTGCTGCAAACGGCATTATTTCATTCTTTTTAATGTCTGAGTAATATTCCATTGTATGTATATACCACATCTTCTTTATCCATTCATCTGTTGATGGACATTTAGGTTGCTTCCATGTCTTGTCTATTGTAAAGAGTGCTGCAACAGGAGTGGTGACAATAGTCATCTTGCCTAGTACATGATCTTAGGGAGAAAGCATTCAATCTCCTCCCATGAGGTATCATATTAGTGTAGAACTTTTTTATGCCCTTCTATTTTTGGCTTGCTGCAAGTTTTTAGTTATGAATGGTTGTTGAGTTTTGCCAAATGCTTTTTCTTCATCTGTTGGTAAAACAATGTGTTTTTTTCTTGTTTTCCCCTTAATTTAGTGAGTTACACTGACTGATTCTTAAATTTTGAACCTGTCTGTATTTCTGGGATAAATCCCCCTTTGCAGTGGTATATAACTAATTTTTCTTATATATTGCTAGATTCAATTGGCTAATACTGTTATTTTGTTAAGAACTTTTTTATCTTTGTTCATAAAAGATATTGGTCTGTAGTTTTCTTTTCTTGTGCTAATTTTGTCAAGATTTGATACCAAGGTAGCAATGGTCTCATAAACTGAGTTGAGAAGTAACCCCTTCCTGTTCTGTTTTCTTGAGTTTATTTTTTTCCTCTGGCTACATTCACCTCCATATATAGGAGGAAAAATAAAAACAAAAAATTAGGAAACTCACTGCTGGGTTGTTTCTTGAGCCATGATTTCTTCTATCCACCTTTCAGGGTCTCCCAATAATTGTTCTGTGTATTTTGTCCATGACTTTTTATTGTACACTATGGGAGTACCATAACAGGGACCTGGTTATTGTTTTAAGCCCCCAAATTTGGAGTTGTCTGTTAAGCAGCAATAGATAACAAATTACAATTCTTCTCATTCTTCACTATTTTGATCCTATTTGCCCTTCAGATTCCAGCTTAAATGTTAGTTCCTCAGAGAAACTTTCTCTAATTGTTGAACCTTAACTAGATCTTACTTATTAATTTGATTACCCCACTTGTTTTCCTTCATAAACATTTGTCAATTTATAGTTATTTTATTTGTTCGTGTCCTTGCATTATTAGCCAGTGTAGAGTGAGTATTTAGCATGGTGCTTGGCACATAGTATGCACTCAATAAACATTGCTGAATGAATGGAGGAATTCATTTTTTTAAAAAGAATGAATAAATGAATGTACAAAACAACAGCTTATAATTCTGGAGAGGTATCTTCACATGCAAAGGGCAGAATACATATTGTTAAGCAGTTCAAAAGCTAACAAAATTCCTCTCATTAAAAATTAAGCTCCCTTCTCTCCTTTCTGTTTGATCACTAGTGGAAGTAAACACTGAACAGTAGCTAGTCTTCATCTTCTGTTTTGTATATATACACATAAATACACATGTGTATACATATATATACATTTATAACATGTTTTTATTTATAATACAGTATAAATGAGATAAATATATATGAAATACACAGATATTTATCATCCTGCTTTTCTTGCCTTCCAGATGTTTCTCCACATTCTTTGTAAACTCATTTTCATTGAGTCTTTAAGCAAAGAGTTTCATTTCTTTGCTTAAAAAATTGAGCCCCCCATTGTTCCTTCTTTAACCTTATGCTTGACCCTAGTTACCCTAGAAAAGTCTTGTGCCTTCTATAGCCTATTGCTTCTGGGAATCTTTCTGGTCCCTGCTCTTAAACCTCATTACTCCATCTTGTCTGCAGCTCTCTGATGTGATGCATTGCTTTAAATCTGGTTTTTGTTTTTTCATCCATTACCCTTGCACCAGATGTTTTGGAACTTCCCATACTTCCTGGGCTCACCCCAACCCTTACCTCAACTTTGATTCTAATTCCCCTTTAATCACAGCCCCCAAAGTGCAGAAAAACCACACCCACTCCAATACCAATCCCTGCTAGTAGAATTTCAACCTGGGTCCAGTCTCTGCTTGCCTGGGAAGGAAGATTTGACACCTAGTTTGTTACAAACATAATATGATACTCAGTAGCATGGAACCACCATGGAATAATTCATGTGGTCTTGCTGACTTTATTGATTTCATTACAGCTTAACTCATTGTACAAAAGATCTTTGATTTTAAATAGTATAGGAACTAAATTTTTCTTCCTTCCTAAAAGATTACATGAACTATCATTTAACTTTTTTCTTGATAACATTTTAAAGTCAATTATCTAGTGGGCTATTAGAGAGTTAGAACCCCAGAGCTTAGTAAAGTGAGAAAGACTATTTCTCTCCTAAAATGCCCCAAATTGTCATAGGTTTTCTGTTTTTTCCTTGGTGGTGGCATGTTTGTATTCATTCTTTTTCTACTTCTTGTGGTTTTGATGTTTTTTCCTTTTCTACACAGCTCTTAATTTTCTGTTAAATTGTCTTCTTAAAAAATTGCTTCTAATTTGCTATAAACATTATTTGAGGAAAAAAACCCTGTTATTCACTTGACTTACAAACTTTTATTCTTTCTTTTGACTTTTCATGCTTATCTATGGCTTGAATTTTTCACAATGATTATATTACTACTTTTACATTTTTAATTTATTAAAAATAAATGTTTATATGGATTAAAAATAGTACTTACCTTATCGAGTTGTGAACATTGAATACATGAAAAATGTGTAGGAGAGTGCCTTACGCATAGTCAGTACTCAGTAAATATTAGCTATCATGGTCTTTGCTTTTATACGTGGTCCTAGAGACAGTCCAACTCTGCATTTGAAGCTCCTATTAGACAGCTTCTCCTAGATATTCTACTTATACCTCAAATTACAGACTTGAATTCACCATCTTCCTCCACCCTCACCCAAACCTGTTCTTCCTCCTGTGTTTCTTAATTCTGTCAGAAGCACCATTTTACCACGACAGACTTAAATTTCTCAAGACACCTTTAAATTTTCTCTCAACCAAAACAATTCCTTTTTATTCTACTTCATAATATTTCTTAAGACTTTACTTTCCGCTCCATACCCTAGCTCACCCGTGCTAATGCCATAGTCTCTGGACTAATGAAATAGTATGATAACTGCCTCTGATTTCCAGCCTCTGAAATATATTCTACTCACTTAGATTATTTTTCTTAAAGAATGTGTCTGATAAAGTCTCTCTTCTTCTCAGTAGCTCATTGACTATCTAATGTATCCTGAATTAAGGCCTTCCAGCTTCCAGTCCCAATCAACCACTGCAATCTGCCTCAGCAGCCCCTTCAGGCTTTGCACCCTCCAGGCAAGTTATTTAACTTATACTAAAAGAAAACATGGTAATATTCTAATTCAAGGTCTATGACTTTTTTCTTTCTATATTTAAATGCATGAGATGTAGTGAGTGGGCTTTGATCACCTCTGTCTGGCCTTCTAAGAAGTCTCTTTTGTTGGCTTTTAATAGATTCTTGGCTTTATTCTGGATTGATGAGATTGTCGAATAGCTGAGTTCCTTATAGGTGAAGTTTCCTGCCATTAAAAAAACATACCATACACACCCACGTGTTCACACCACAAACACACACTTACATACATGCTAAGGAATACTTTGGAATTTCAACAATATTAATTCTTTACCTCAAATGCAGTAGATAGCAGAGAAATACTTTTCCATTTCCCTTTACATTAGACATATTTGCAACTTGAGAACAAGAGCCAGTGTTGGTTTTCAGACAGAATCCATTTAATTAATCATACTATTTGAACAGCTGGGGAGGCCATATATTTATATAAGAGTTTAACATTCCTTCAAAAATTGTGAAGTATGAATCAAAATAATATTATTTCACTTTTTAATGATACACTATTTATCTTTAGATTTTATTCACACCTAACTTTATAAATCAATATTTCTAGTCTTTGAGACACATTATTACCTATCTTGAAATGCTTTCTAAAAGCGCTATCTTACGCGGTGTGGTAAAATAGAGCTAAGTTTATATTTACTACAGGGACTCATTTGGAAAGTGTGAGATTTTCCAATTTTTGTTTCTAAACTTGACAAGCAGTGGATAGAGTAGAGAAGAAATAGCTTGATAAAATTATATTCCCCTTGATAGTCACCAGAAAAAAGATGAACTTTTCTTATTTAAAAGGGTGAATTTTGTCTTATTCTATGCAGCAGCATAAATTCTACACAGACAACTGTGCTTTAAATCACTAAGAATATGGTTTTAAATAAAAAATTAAAACATGCAAAATAATAGCAAAAATAAGTGGGAAAACTGTATAAAACTAGTTTTAATGCTGGATTCTAGCTTCTATTACTAAAGTAAAGGCTAATTTGAAGGAGAAACTTTGGATTCTGCCAGAGATCATCATATAGGAAACTCCATTGCTATGGGCGATTATTTAAGTGAAAGTAGCTTATCAACACTAGTCCTTTGGGCCCAGCCAGTGTGGTCAGGGCCCCTGGGGGCCATACTGAGGGCCTCAGAATTGCAGTGTAAACTCAAAAAAAGGGGCAGAGGCTCCATGAGACTAAATTTGGGGATAAAGAGAAGGATAAATGAAACATGGCATTGTCAATTTTAATTTTCCATCTTGAGTTCTATCATTGCAGAACAAATCAGTTTAGGTTAGGAGTTTGCATAGCTAATACCATATGACTTTGACAGTTATGGTAAGATTCCAGTGGAGGTAGGGCATACGCTCTTTCCTATGGGGATAAGGCAGGAAGGTGTCCACTGCAGGCTGGTGCTCAGAGAAACCTAAGACATTTTATGTGCTAATTCAGCCTTGAGATTCTGAGTCATTAACCAAGGTGCACATACCCACATACCACTCAGGCTACCTTTGCCTTTTTGTTCTGTCTCTGCTTCTTTTCCACCTGTTTGATTTAAATACTTTTCTCTGTATAGGAAGCAGAGGGGCACATGTTATTGGGTTCTCTGCTCTACGACCCTATAGGCATGGTCCTGGCCCCCACCACTGTCTGAGACTGAACTCAGTACTAGACAAGAGAAACTTGTCTCAGAAGACTGAGAGCCGGTCTCCACCCTCTAGAATTTTAACAATGCAAGAGAGGAAATGTAGATACTCCCCAAAGTATGAGCTTCAGAATACAAACATTGACCTCCTACATAAAATAGTCAGGTGCAGGTCAAGTGAACCTTAATGTTATTCACTCATTCATTCATTCTATAGATATTTATTGAATACTAACCATCAGGCAAGTTCCTAAGCACTAGAGAAATAAAAGTGAACAACACTCAACCCCATCTCTGCCCTCATGGAGCTCTCAAAATAGTGGAGTAGAAAGACATTCAAACAAGACATAAATGTAAAATTGATGCTGTGATGTGAAGAACATGGTAATATAAGAGCTTATTATAACTGCATGTGGCATAGTCAGGAAGGGAAGTCTTCCACGAGGGAGACAGACTGAGCAGGACAGGAGTAAGCCATGTGACCATGAGGAAATAGTTCTCCATGCAGGATGAAAGAACATGGTAAGAGGCACTGAGAAAAGGCCAGTGTGCCAGGAATGGAGAAAGCATGGGGGAGATGATGGAAAATGAGATGTGATGAGGAGAGAGACTCAGACTCTGCACAGTTTGTAGGCTTTGCTGGTGAGTTTAATTTGGAGTAGAAAGGAAGGGTAGCACATACTTTGAGATAATTACCCAGAAGCATCATGTCCAGTCCAGACAGAGGCAAGATAGACCTGCATAGTTTAGAATCCAACATAGTTGAGTATAGTAAAGGCACACCCACCCTTCCCAGGGTACATTAATTGCTGGGGACAGCAATATTAAGAGATGGCTTCTTGAATAGGGGCCAAACCACTACTTGGTTAAAACAGGGAAGTTTTGACTAGCTCCGCTAATAAATAATGAACCCAATATCCTTTGCCTGGCCTTCACTCTTTCACATAAATTCAATATGCTAATGCATCTGTAAGAAATTAAGTGTCTCTTAAAAGTCCCTTAAAAGTCTCCAAATCTTTTAAAATTTAGAGTGCCTACGGAAAACAAATAAGCAAAATCCTTGACCTTTTCACTATTCATAAGTAAGATCAATGGAATACGTCAAGAACCCAGAAACCTTTCTATTTCCAGAATTTTTTTAAAGGAATTTGCTTTTATAAACCCAAAGCAAAATTGGAAATCTCTTTCAAAAAACTAACTTTCTTGGTTAGCTTTTGATAATGAAGTCAAGAAAATACTAATATATACCAGTCGCAATGCAGAATAACCTAATCTCCAAAACTCACACTGATATTCGACATATGTAGCCTAGACAACCCTTGGAATCTAAGAGTAGCAATTTAAGTTGTTTATTCTTACATAATGGGAAAGGAGGCGAGGAAGAATTTTTATTTCCCATTAGTCAGTGTCACATGCCCCTCCTGTGTTCTGGTGAGCATTTTCTATAATAACCAATAAAATACCTGAGACCACGCATGAAATCCAAACAGAACCTTGGAACAGAGAGATAACAAGAAGACAGTTTTTTGCAAGCATGTTTTAAATAACAAATTTTATTTTCTTTTATTTTGAAAAAAATGAAGAAAAGAATGGGGAAGGAAATGCCATTAAAGAACGACCACAAGGAGTCAGCAATTTCTGAGTTTTTCAATTAAGTTGCCAATTTTAAGGCTATTACACTGCTCCCTGAATCAAAAGGATTAACAATTTTCCTCTTAGCAATTAGAAAGGTAGCATTTTACCATGGACGCACATGGGGGAAAACTGTACAAGAAGTTAGAATTAACTAAATCTCCAGTGAGGACCACCCAAGAGGAGCTAAATGAGGGGTTACTTTCAAGTGGGACTGGGATCAAAGATTGAGGGAGATTAGAACCAATAGGAGGTTAAAGGAAAACATCTGGTCCTTCGCAGTAATCACCAATAGAGAGGTGGATCTTCCTTGAGGGAAGAGCAGCCCATCTGACCACCGACCCTACAGCATGCCATAGAATGCTGATTCCACGGGGGAGGATACCTCTGTCATGCTGCAGGAAATGCTCTCAAACCTTCAGAAAAAATAACGGGGGTCTTTTATCATGAGGCAGAATGCAAATGTACAATTCGGCATCGGGGTTAGAAAGACATTTTTTTCCCTGTTGGGGCAACATAGCCATGCTGCATATTGCATACAACCAACCTTCCACAGTCTCCTCTCATGAAACCCATCACTGTGAATGGTGCAGGTGGAAACTGACCTTTGGGGGAGTAGCTTAGAGCTGAGGCCCTCGGAAAAGAAGGTGATGCATGATTTTAATTAGCCTGCTGACTTTGGCTTACATAATAAATACCTATGTCAGTTTAGTCAAGAGATGTTAAAGTCCTGGGGAGAAAATAGAAATATTCAGAAGAACTAAGGGAGAGGGGAAGTTCCTATGTTTTCCTAATAAAAAAATCTTTGATGAAAAGAGTACTTTATTTTAGAATGTTCCTGCTTTTTGTAGACGAGCTTACTTTCACCTGGTTTCTGTGCAAAGTGTAATTCTACCTTATTTCCTATTCTTAAGATGGTCCTGCACAATTAATCACCCAAATGAATGACAAAACAGCCTTCAAAATGGCATCTTTCAATGTGCCAATTTTATCTGTTATCTCTGCATATCACATTTCCTTAGAAGAATTCCAAGGAAAAAAATTTTTAAAGGATCAGAGCAAACGTGTTTACCTGACTCCTCTATCTAACAGGAAGGCGGCTGGGAGGAGACCCTGAGTGCACTTGGCCGTGGGGTCATGGACGGCAATGGGCTGTTTCCTCAGGCTACACATGGAGAGAGGGTGTGCGCTTTCTGGGCACCATCTCTCCACACGACATTCTCATCAGCGATGAGCTTGTGAGAGGGAGAATCACGGACCACCAGGACTCAGACGCAGAGGTAAGATGAGACGCTTTCACTTTTCCAATAAGCAAACCAAGGTCTGGAAGAGTCATGCAAGGGGCCGATTTGGAACCACTTCCTGCGGGTTTTCATCTTTGCAGCTCAGGACTTACTTGCATTTCTCCCAGGTCTCATCATCAGTGTTCCAGGTGTCACTCCCCCTCGTCGGTGGTCTCCACTTCTCCTCCCCTCTGTGTCACACAGCTAGAAGGTGGGGCAACGAGGACCAGAAAACCTCTGGCCCTGAGTTAGTGCTACAGGCAGGGGAAGGGAGAACTTCAAGCCAAAGAGCACTGGCCTCTAGCTTCCCCCTCATGTATAAGTGGGTTTCCTTACTAACCTAGTGTTTCCCCCTCCACTTTTCTAATTCTCTTCTCTGGACCTCAGGTGCACAATATTGAGAATTATCATGTTCCTCAGTTTGTGGCTCACTATCAGCATCTGGCCATGCAACCCTCCCTCTCTTTTTTAAAAGTTTGATGATTTTCCCCCTTCATCCCTCACCCTCACTCCCTTGCTCTCCCCCCCACAGGTAACCCCTCTAATGTGTTTACTATCTGTCCTTGGATATCCATGTGTCCTTGAAGAATGTAGTGTTGCTTTGTGCAGTACCTGTTTTTAATTTACAAAGTGATATCACACTAAGCTCTCTTTCTGTTTGTTACTTTTTCACTTAATACTCTCGTATTAAGAACTATCAATGCTTCTGGATACTAATCTAGTTTATTACTTCAAACTGCTGCATACTATGTGGGATGCATCATAACATTTTATTTATCCATGACTTCCAATCATGGACATCTAGGTTGCCACCAGTCCCAGCTACCATAAGTGATGTTGCACTGAACATTCTCATATGGATTTTTCTTAGACAATGGGAGAATTTCTCTTGGGGAATATATCTGAGTTAGACAACTGAGCCATGGGGAAGATGCATACCTATTTTCACCACGTATTCACATACTGCTTGTCCTTCAGAATGTCTGTACTGGCACATATGCCCATCTGCAATACAGGAGAATTCTCACATGCTCATTAGCACTTGGTTTTACCTGACTTTTTAACTGTTGTCAATCAGGTTTCCCTCCTCAATAATAACAGGGCTTTTGATTTGCCAACTTAAATCATTATTTTTGTGTTATATTTTTCCATTTCATGAAATTATGTGTAATGACCAAATGCAGGAAAATCTCTTGTGCAGTTTAAGCTGGTATTGGGAATGTTATTGGGTTCAATGTCCTGGTTAGTGGATAGCTATTCGTATGGCATAGCTAGATTGCCATTTTCCAAGCAGCAGAAAATGAACAACCTGTAATTGTCAAAACCCCTCCATGACTGTAGTTAGTCGATGAGTATTCAGAAGTCACCTCAGAATTAAGTGTGATCTATAGATCATTATCATGAAAACTAATTCTCATTGTATTTTCCCTGTGGCTAGATCAGTTAAGAAATCACTTTGTTTTATAACAAAGAACAATTTTGGATAATGTAGAAGACATACTCATAATTTCCATGCTCCTTTGTCTCACCCACACTCCTGCATACATATGCTTTTCCTTGAAACTGTTCTCCACCTATGACCCCTAGTGAAGGACTGGTCCTAGGTCCATGAGCTAGGAGCCCTCTGGCCACAGTTTATAGGATGAGGGAAATCCATTGATCTAACTTTGAACTCATTGATAGATTTGGATTTATCAGTAAGTCTTACAACTGAACTAACTGAGATGGAATCACTTAAACAAGGTGAGTGCCAGAGGCAGCATCAGGGCAAGACAGAACTAATGTCATGAAAAAGCAGAAACTGAGAAGTTGCAGAGGATCCTGGTCTGCAAAGAGGAGCAGAGGTTACAGCCACCAGTCCAACAGCTACGAATGCATGAGTCAGCCAAGCAGAAGGCTTATTGGGAAGAACCTTGACCTAAATCCTTCACCTGACCCCACTCTCACTCTACCAGAAATAAAGCTGATAGGACATTCTACCTCAAAGACAAGCCCCTATTGTAAATAGAGCTGCAATGAACATTTTGGTACATGACTCTTTCTGAATTATGGTTTTCTCAGGGTATATGCCCAGTAGTGGGATTGCTGGGTCGTATGGTAGTTCTATTTGTAGTTTTTTAAGGAACCTCCATACTGTTCTCCATAGTGGCTGTATCAATTTACATTCAGCCAGGACATGGAAGCAACCTAAGTGTCCATCAACAGATGAATGGATAAAGAAGATGTGGCACATATATACAATGGAATATTACTCAGCCATAAAAAGAAATGAAACTGAGTTATTTGTAGTGAGATGGATGGACCTGAAGTCTGTCATACAGAGTGAAGTAAGTGGGAAGGAGAAAAACAAATACCGTATGCTAACACATATATATGGGATCTAAGAAAAAAAATGTCATGAAGAGACTAGGGGTAGCACGGGAATAAAACACAGACCTACTAGAGCATGGACTTGAGGATATGGGGAGGGGGAAGGGTAAGCTGTGATGAAGTGAAAGAGTGGCATGGACATATATACACTTCCAAATGTAGGGTGGATAGCTAGTGGGAGGCAGCTGCATGGCACAGGGAGATCAGCTAGGTGGTTTGTGACCACCTAGATAGGGAGGGTGGGAGGGAGGGAGACGCAAGAGGGAAGAGATATGGGAACATATGTATAACTGATTCACTTTGTTGTACAGCAGAAACTAACACGCCATTGTAAAGCAATTATACTCCAATAAAGATGTTAAAAAAAAAAAAAGACAAGCCCCATCAACACCAGGTAAGTGGTGTTAGGCCTTGGTTTTCTCCAGTTTCCCAGAGTTCTTTTCAACCAAGCACCAGGCATCGTTTTTAGGGGGAAAGAGAACATCTAAGCCTCCACTGTTTTTATCCGTTAGAAATAAGCTTTGATAATTACTCTCAAGGAGATAGGTAGGGAATGGGGGGACAGAGGGGAGCTATGGCATTTACTAGGGAGTCAATTTCAGCATCCAAAATTTGTCAACTAGAGTGTGGATAACATATATAGCCTGAAGCTACTGGAATGTCAAAGCTAGAAAGGGTCTAAACATAATGTAACTAAGATATTTAATTTAATAGTGTTTTTTAAACAACCACAGAACATTACTGTTTGAGTACATTGAAGACACTCGATATCACTTTCGAACAGAAAAAAAACAAACTTGATGGAAGTCATCAAGCTGAGGAAAAGGATGCATAAGGAAATCAAGAAAGAGAGCTCTGGAGGGGGTCCTGGAAGATGGCGGAAGAGTAAGACACGGGGATCACCTTCCTCCTCACAGATACATCAGAAATACATCTACACGTGGAACTTCTCCTATAGAACACCCACCGAACGCTGGCAGAAGACCTCAGACCTCCCAAAAGGCAAGAAACTCCCCACGTACCTGGGTAGGGCAAAAGAAAAAAGAATAAACAGAGACAAAAGAATAGGGACGGGACCTGCACCAGTGGGAGGGAGCCGTAAAGGAGGAAAGGTTCCCACACACTAGAAGCCCCTTCGCGGGCGGAGACTGCGGGTGGCGGAGGGGGAAGCTTCGGAGCCTCGGAGGACAGCTCAGCCACAGGGTGCAGAGGGCAAAGCGGAGAGATTCCCACAGAGGATCAGTGCCGATCAGCACTCACCAGCCCGAGAGGCTTGTCTGCTCACCCGCCCTGGCGGGCGGGGCTGGGAACTGAGCCTCGGGCAGATCCCAGGGAAAGGTCTGGAGTTGGCAGAGTGAAAACAGCCTGAAGGGGTTAGTGCACCACGGCTGGCCAGGAGGGAGTCCGGCTGGCCAGGAGGGAGTCCGGGAGAAGTCTGGAGCTGCCGAAGAGGCAAGAGACCTTTTCTCCCCTCTTTACCTCCTGCTGCGCGAGGAGAGTTTAAGCGCGCCGCTTAAAGGAGCTCCAGAAACGGGCGCGGAGTTGCCGAAGAGACAAGAGACTTTTTCTTGCCTCTCCGCTTCCTGGGGCACGAGGAAAGGGAATTAAGGGCACCACATAAAGGAGCTCCAGAAACGGGCGCGAGCTGCGGCTGTCGGCACGGACAACAGAGACGGGTGTGGGACGCTAGGGTTGCTACTGCCGCCACCAAGAGGCCTGTGTGCGAGCACAGGTCACTCTCCACACCGGCCCTCCCGGGAGCCTGTGCAGCCCGCCACCGTAGGGTCCCGGGATCCAGGGACTGCTTCCCCGGGAAAACGCGCGGTGCGCCTCGGGCCGGTGCAGCATCATGCCGGCCTCTGCCGCCGCGGACTCGCCCCACATCCATGCCCCGCCCCCCACCCCGAGTGAGCCAGAGACCACGAATCAGCTGCTCCATTAACTCTGCTCCTTTGACCCCGCCCTCTCTGAGCGAAGGCCAGATGCCCTCAGACGACCTGCGCACAGAGGCGGGGCCAGGTCCAGGGCTGAGCCCCAGGAGCTGTGCAAACAAAGAGAGGGGGAGGTCCCTCCCAGCAGCCTCAGAAACAGCGGGTTAAAGCTCCACAGTCAGCCTTTAACATCGTCCTGTCTGAGCGAAGGGCAGTCGCCCTCGGACAACCTACACGCAGAGGCGGGACCAAGTCCAAGGCTGAACCCCAGGAGCTGTGTGAACAGAGAGGAGAGGGGGAGATCTCTCCCAACAGCCTCAGAAGCGGCGGATTAAAGCTCCACAATCAACTTGAAGTGCCCTGCATCTGTTGAAAACCTGAATAGACAACGAATCATCCCAAGTTGAGGAGGTGGACTTTGGGAGCAAGATATACTATTATTTTCCCCTTTTTTTTCTTTTTGTGGGTGTGTATGTGTGTGCTGCTGTGTGAGATTTTGTCTGTATAGCTTTGCTAGCACCATTTGTCCTAGGGTTAGACCGACCCATTTTTCTGTTTTTTGTTTGTTTGTTTGTTTGTTTTTTGTTTTTTTTGTTTTTTAAAAGGAAATTTTTCTTCTTAATAATTATTTTTTATTTTAATAACTATACTTTATACTACTCTGTCTTCTCCCTTTCTTTCTTCCTTTCTTCCCTCCTTCCCTCCTTTCTTCCTTCCTTCCCCCTTCTTTCCTCCCTTCCTCTCTTCCTTCCTCCCTTTCTTCCTCTGCACCTTCCGTCCTTGCTTTCTTGCTTCCTTCCTTCATTTCTTCCTTCCTTTCTTCCTTCCTTCCCTCCCTCCCTCCTTCCTTCCTTTTCTTTCCTCTCTATTTATTCTACCTTTTATTTTGAGCCGTGTGGATTAAAGGTTCTTGGCGCCCCAGCCAGGCACCAGGGCGGTGTCCCTGAGGTGGGAGAACCAACCTCAAGACACTAGTCCACAAGAGACCTCTGAGCTCCACGTAATATCAGACGGCGAAAATCTCCCAGAGACCTCCATCTCAACACCAAGACCCAGCTTCACTCAAGGACCAGCAAAGAACAGTGCTGGACACCCTATCCCCAACAAAGAGCAAGACAGGTCTACAGCCCCATCCATTAGCAGAGAGACTGCCTAAAATCATAATAAGGTTACCAACATCCCCAAACACACCACCAGACGAGGACCTGCCCACCAGAAGGACAAGATCCAGCCTCATCCACCAGAACAGAGGCACTAGTTCCCCCAACCAGGGAATCTACTCAACCCACTGAACCAACCTTAGCCACTGGGGACAGCCACCAAAAACAACAGGAACTACGAACCTGCAGCGTGCAAAAAGGAGACCTCAAACAAAGTAAGATAAGCGAAATGAGAAGACAGAAAAACACACAACAGATGAAGGAGCAAGATAAAAACACACCAGACCTAACAGATGAAGAGGTAATAGCCAATCTACCTGAAAGAGAATTTAGAATAATGATGGTGAAGATGATGCAAAATCTTGGAAATAGAATAGACAATTTGCAAGAAACAGTTAACAGGGACCTAGAAGAAATAAAGAGGAAGCAAGCAACGATGAGCAACACAATAAATGAAATGAAAAATACTCTAGACGGGATCAGTAGCAGAATAACTGAGGCAGAAGGACGGATAAGTGACCTGGAAGATAAAATAGTGGAAATAACTACTGCAGAGCAGAAGAAAGAAAAAAGAATGAAAAGAACTGAGGACAGTCTCAGAGACCTCTGGGACAACATTAAACGCACCAACATTCGAATTATAGGGGTCCCAGAAGAAGAAGAGAAAAAGAAAGGGACTGAGAAAATATTTGAAGAGATTATAGTTGAAAACTTCCCTAATATAGGAAAGGAAATAGTCAACCAAGTCCAGGAAGCACAGAGAGTCCCATACAGGATAAACCCAAAGAGAAACACGCCACGACACATAATAATCAAACTGTCAAAAATTAAATACAAAGAAAACATATTAAAAGCAGCAAGGGAAAAACAACAAATAACACACAAGGGAATCCCCATAAGATTAACATCTGATCTTTCAGCAGAAACTCTACAAGCCAGAAGGGAGTGGCAGGACATATTTAAAGTGATGAAGGAAAACAACCTACAACCAAGATTACTCTACCCAGCAAGGATCTCATTCAGATTTGATGGAGAAATTAAAACCTTTACAGACAAGCAAAAACTGAGAGAGTTCAGCACCACCAAACCAGCTCTACAACAAATCCTAAAGGAACTTCTCTAGGCAAGAAACACAAGAGAAGGAAAAGACCTACAAGAACAACCCGAAACAAGTAAATGGTAATAGGAACATACATATCGATAATTACCTTAAATGTAAATGGATTAAATGCTCCCACCAAAAGACACAGACTGGCTGAATGGATACAAAAACAAGACCCATATATATGCTGTCTACAAGAGACCCACTTCAGACCTAGGGACACATACAGACTGAAAGTAAGGGGATGGAAAAAGATATTCCATGCAAATGGAAATCAGAAGAAAGCTGGAGTAGCAATTCTCATATGAGACAAAATAGACTTTAAAATAAAGACTATTACAAGAGACAAAGAAGGACACTACATAATGATCAAGGGATCGATCCATGAAGAAGATATAACAATTGTAAATATTTATGCACCCAACATAAGAGCACCTCAATACATAAGGCAAATACTAACAGCCTTAAAAGGGGAAATCGACAGCAACACAATTATAATGGGGGACTTTAACACCCCACTTTCACCAATGGACAGATCATCCAAAATGAAAATAAATAAGGAAACACAAGCTTTAAATGATACATTACACAAGATGGACTTAATTGATATTTATAGGACATTCCATCCAAAAACAACAGAATACACATTTTTCTCAAGTGCTCATGGAACATTCTCCAGGATTGATCATATATTGGGTCACAAATCTAGCCTTGGCAAATTTAAGAAAATTGAAATCGTATCAAGTATCTTTTCCGACCACAACGCTATGAGACTAAATATCAATTATAGGAAAAGATCTGTAAAAAATACAAACACATGGAGGCTAAACAATACACTACTTAATAACGAAGTGATCACTGAAGAAATCAAAGAGGAAATCAAAAAATACTTAGAAACAAATGACAATGGAGACACAACGACCCAAAACCTATGGGATACAGCAAAAGCAGTTCTAAGAGGCAAGTTTATAGCAATACAATCATACCTTAAGAAACAGGAAACATCTCGAATAAACAACCTAACTTTGCACTTAAAGCAATTAGAGAAAGAAGAACAAAAACCCCCCAAATTTAGCAGAAGGAAAGAAATCATAAAGGTCAGATCAGAAATAAATGAAAAAGAAGTGAAGGAAACAATAGCAAAGATCAATAAAACTAAAAGCTGGTTCTTTGAGAAGATAAATAAAATTGATAAACCATTAGCCAGACTCATCAAGAATAAAAGGGAGAAGACTCAAATCAATAGAATTAGAAATGAAAAAGGAGATATAACAACTGACACTGCAGAAATACAAAAGATTATTAGAGATTACTACAAGCAACTGTATGCCAATAAAATGGACAACCTGGAAGAAATGGACAAATTCTTAGAAATGCACAACCTGCCGAGACTGAACCAGGAAGAAATAGAAAATATGAACAGACCAATCACAAGCACTGAAATTGAAACTGTGATTAAAAATCTTCCAGCAAACAAAAGTCCAGGACCAGATGGCTTCACAGGCGAATTCTATCAAACATTTAGAGAAGAGCTAACACCTATCCTTCTCAAACTCTTCCAACAGATAGCAGAGGGAGGAACACTCCCAAACTCATTCTATGAGGCCAACATCACCCTGATACCAAAACCAGACAAAGACGTCACAAAGAAAGAAAACTACAGGCCAATATCACTGATGAACATAGATGCAAAAATCCTCAACAAAATATTAGCAAACAGAATCCAACAGCACATTAAAAGGATCATACACCATGATCAAGTGGGGTTTATCCCAGGAATGCAAGGATTCTTCAATATACGCAAATCAATCAATGTGATACACCATATCAACAAACTGAAGGAGAAAAACCATATGATCATCTCAATAGATGCAGAGAAAGCTTTTGACAAAATTCAACACTCATTTATGATAAAAACCTTGCAGAAAGTGGGCATAGAGGGAACTTTCCTCAACATAATAAAGGCCATATATGACAAACCCACAGCTAGCATCGTTCTCAATGGTGAAAAACTGAAACCATTTCCACTAAGATCAGGAACAAGACAAGGTTGCCCACTCTCACCACTCTTATTCAACATAGTTTTGGAAGTTCTAGCCACAGCAATCAGAGAAGAAAAAGAAATAAAAGGAATCCAAATAGGAAAAGAAGAAGTAAAGCTGTCACTGTTTGCAGATGACATGATACTATACATAGAGAATCCTAAGGATGCTACCAGAAAACTACTAGAGCTAATCAATGAATTTGGTAAAGTTGCAGGATACAAAATTAATGCACAGAAATCTCTGGCATTCTTATACACTAATGATGAAAAATCTGAGAGTGAAATTAAGAAAACACTCCCATTTACCATTGCAACAAAAAGAATAAAATATCTAGGAATAAACCTACCTAAGGAGACAAAAGACTTGTATGCAGAAAACTATAAGACACTGATGAAAGAAATTAAAGATGATACAAATAGGTGGAGAAATATACCATGTTCTTGGATTGGAAGAATCAACATTGTGAAAATGACTATACTACCCAAAGCAATCTACCGATTCAATGCAATCCCTATCAAATTACCACTGGCATTTTTTACAGAACTAGAACAAAAAATTTCACAATTTGTATGGAAACACAAAAGACCCCGAATAGCCAAAGCAATCTTGAGAACGAGAAATGGAGCTGGAGGAATTAGGCTCCCTGACTTCAGACTCTACTACAAGGCTACAGTAATCAAGACAATATGGTACTGGCACAAAAACAGAAATATAGATCAATGGAACAGGATAGAGAGCCCAGAGATAAACCCACACACATATGGTCACCTTATCTTGACAAAGGAGGGAAGGATATACAGTGGAGAAAAGACAGCCTCTTCAATAAGTGGTGCTGGGAAAACTGGACAGCTACATGTAAAAGTATGAAATTAGAACAATCCCTAACACCACACACAAAAATAAACTCAAAATGGGTTAAAGACCTAAACGTAAGGCCAGACACTATCAAACTCTTAGAGGAAAACATAGGCAGAACACTATACGACATAAATCACAGCAAAATCCTTTTTGACCCATCTCCTAGAGAAATGGAAATAAAAACACAAATAAACAAATGGGACCTAATGAAACTTAAAAGCTTTTGCACAGCAAAGGATACCATAAACAAGACCAAAAGACAACCCTCAGAATGGGAGAAAATATTTGCAAATGAAGCAACTGACAAAGGATTAATATCCAAAATTTATAAGCAACTCATGCAGCTCAATAACAAAAAAACAAACAACCCAATCCAAAAATGGGCAGAAGAACTAAATAGACATTTCTCCAAAGAAGATATACAGATTGCTAACAAACACATGAAAGAATGCTCAACCTCATTAATCATTAGAGAAATGCAAATCAAAACTACAATGAGATATCATCTCACACCGGTCAGATTGGCCATCATCAAAAACTCTAGAAACAATAAATGCTGGAGAGGGTGTGGAGAAAAGGGAACCCTCTTGCACTGCTGGTGGGAATGTAAATTGATACAGCCGCTATGGAGAACAGTATGGAGGTTCCTTAAAAAACTACAAATAGAACTACCATACGACCCAGCAATCCCACTACTGGGAATATACCCTGAGAAAACTATAATTCAGAAAGACTCATGTACCAAAATGTTCATTGCAGCTCTATTTACAATAGCCAGGACATGGAAGCAACCTAAGTGTCCATCAACAGATGAATGGATAAAGAAGATGTGGCACATATATACAATGGAATATTACTCAGCCATAAAAAGAAATGAAACTGAGTTATTTATAATGAGGTGGATGGACCTGGAGTCTGTCATACAGAGTGAAGTAAGTCAGAAGGAGAAAAACAAATACCGTATGCTAACACATATATATGGACTCTAAGGGAAAAAAATGTCATGAAGAGGTTAGTGGTACGACGGGAATAAAACACAGACTTACTCGAGCATGGACTTGAGGATATGGGGAGGGGGAGGGGTGGGCTGTGACGAAGTGGGGGAGTGGCAGGGACATATATACACTATCAAATGTAAATTAGATAGCTGGTGGGAAGCTGCTGCATAGCACAGGGAGATCACCTCTGTGCTTTGTGACCGCCTGGGGGGGTGGGATAGGGAGGGTGGGAGAGAGGGTGATGCAAGAGGGAGGAGATGTGGGAGCATGTGTGTATGTATAACTGATTTAGTTTGTTGTAGAGGGAAAACTAACACACTATTGTAAAACAATTATACTCCAAAAAAAAAAAAAAAAAAGCTCCACAGTCAGCTTGAAGTGCCCTGCATCTGTGGAAAACCTGAATAGACAGCGAAATATCCCACGTTGAGGAAGTGGACTTTGGGAGCAAGATATACTATTATTTTCCCCTTTTTTCTTTTTGTGAGTGTGTATGTGGGTGCTGCTGTGTGAGATTTTGTCTGTGTAGCTTTGTTTTCACCATTTGTCCTGGGGTTAGACTGACCATTTTTTTTGTTTGTTTGTTTTTTATTTTTCTTTAATAGAAATTTTTCTTCTTAATAATTATTTTGTTATTTTAATAACTGTATTTTACCCTACTTTATTTTGTCTTCTCCCCTTTCTTTCTTCCTTTCTTCCCTCCTTTCTTTCCTATTTCCCTCCTTCCTCCCTTCCTTCCTTTATTCCCTCCTTCCTTCCTCCATTCCTTTCTTCCTCCCTCCCTTCCTCCTTTCTTCCTTCCTTGCTTGCCTTTCTATTTTTTTTCTCCCTTTTGTTTTGAGCCGTGTGGATTAAAGGCTCTTGGCACTCCAGCCAGGTGTCAAGGCTGTGTCTCTGAGGTGGGAGAACTAACCTCAGGACACTGGTCCACAAGAGACCTCTCAGCTCCACGTAATATCAAACGGCGAAAATCTCCCAGAGATCTCCATCTCAACACCAAGAACCAGCTTCACTCAAGGACCAGCAACGAACAGTGCTGGACACCCTATACCCAACAAAGAGCGAGACAGGTCTACAGCCCCATCCATTAGCAGAGAGGCTGCCTAGAATCACAGTAAGGCTACCGACATCCCCATACACGCCCCCAGACGTGGACCTGCCCACCAGGGAGACGGGATCCAGCCTCATCCACCAGAACAGGGGCACTGGTCCCCCCAACCAGGAAACCTGCTCAACCCACTGAACCAACCTCAGCCACTGGGGACAGCCACCAAAAATAGATAGAAATACGAACCTGCAGCCTGCAAAAGGGAGACCCCAAACACAGTAAGATAAGCAAAATGAGAAGACAGAAAAACACATATCAGATGAAGGAACAAGATAAAAACACACCAGACCTAACAAATGAAGAGGTAATAGCCAATCTACCTGAAAGAGAATTTAAAATAATGATGGTGAAGATGATGCAAAATCTTGGAAATAGAATAGACAAATTGCAAGAAACAGTTAACAAGGACCTAGAAGAAATAAAGAGGAAGCAAGTAACGATGAGCAACACAATAAATGAAATGAAAAATACTCTAGACGGGATCAGTAGCAGAATAACTGAGGCAGAAGGACGGATAAGTGACCTGGAAGATAAAATAGTGGAAATAACTACTGTAGAGCAGAAGAAAGAAAAAAGAATGAAAAGAACTGAGGACAGTCTCAGAGATCTCTGGGACAACATTAAACGCACCAACATTCAAATCATAGGGGTCCCGGAAGAAGAAGAGAAAAAGAAAGGGACTGAGAAAATATTTGAAGAGATTATAGTTGAAAACTTCCCTAATATAGGAAAGGAAATAGTCAACCAAGTCCAGGAAGCACAGAGAGTCCCATACAGGATAAACCCAAGGATAAACACGCCGAGACACATAATAATCAAACTGTCAAAAATTAAATACAAAGAAAACATATTAAAAGCAGCAAGGGAAAAACAACAAATAACACACAAGGGAATCCCCATAAGGCTAACATCTGATCTTTCAGCAGAAACTCTACAAGCCAGAAGGGAGTGGCAGGACATATTTAAAGTGATGAAGGAAAACAACCTACAACCAAGATTACTCTACCCAGCAAGGATCTCATTCAGATTTGATGGAGAAATTAAAAGCTTTACAGACAAGCAAAAGCTGAGAGAGTTCAGCACCACCAAACCAGCTTTACAACAAATGCTAAAGGAACTTCTCTAGGCAAGAAACATAAGAGAAGGAAAAGACCTACAAGAACAACCCGAAACAATTAAGTAAATGGTAATAGGAACGCACATATCAATAATTACCTTAAATGTACATGGATTAAATGCTCCCACCAAAAGACACAGACTGGCTGAATGGATACAAAAACAGGACCCATATATATGCTGTCTACAAGAGACCCACTTCAGACCTAGGGACACTTACAGGCTGAAAGTGAGGGGATGGAAAAAGATATTCCATGCAAATGGAAATCAAAAGAAAGCTGGAGTAGCAATTCTCATATCAGACAAAATAGACTTTAAAATAAAGACTATTACAAGAGACAAAGAAGGACACTACATAATGATCAAGGGATCGATCCAGGAAGAAGATATAACAATTGTAAATATTTATGCACCCAACATAGGCGCACCTCAATACATAAGGCAAATACTAACAGCCATAAAAGGGGAAATCGACAGTAACACAATCATAGTAGGGGACTTTAACACCCCACTGTCACCAATGGACAGATCATCCAAAATGAAAATAAATAAGGAAACACAAGCTTTAAAGGATACATTACACAAGATGGATTTACTTGAAATTTATAGGACATTCCATCCAAAAACAACAGAATACACATTTTTCTCAAGTGCCCATGGAACATTCTCCAGGATAGATCATATCTTGGGTCACAAATCTAGCCTTGGCAAATTTAAGAAAATTGAAATCGTATCAAGTATCTTTTCTGACCACAACGCTATGAGACTAGATATCAATTACAGGAAAAGATCTGTAAAAAATACAAACACATGGAGGCTAAACAATACACTACTTAATAACGAAGTGATCACTGAAGAAATCAAAGAGGAAATCAAAAAGTACTTAGAAACAAATGACAATGGAGACACGACGACCCAAAACCTATGGGATACAGCAAAAGCAGTTCTAAGCGGGAAGTTTATAGCAATACACTCATACCTTAAGAAACAGGAAGCATCTCGAATAAACAACTTAACTTTGCACCTAAAGCAATTAGAGAAGGAAGAACAAAAAAACCCCAAATTTAACAGAAGGAAAGAAATCATAAAGATCAGATCAGAAATAAATGAAAAAGAAATGAAGGAAACAATAGCAAAGATCAATAAAAGTAAAAGCTGGTTCTTTGAGAAGATAAATAAAATTGATAAACCATTAGCCAGACTCATCAAGAAAAAAAGGGAGAAGACTCAAATCAATAGAATTAGAAATGAAAAAGGAGATGTAACAACTGACAATGCAGAAATATGAAAGATTATTAGAGATTACTACAAGCAACTCTATGCCAATAAAATGGACAACCTGGAAGAAATGGACAAATTCTTAGAAATGCACAACCTGCCGAGACTGAGCCCGGAAGAAATAGAAAATATGAACAGACCAATCACAAGCACTGAAATTGAAACTGTGATTCAAAATCTTCCAACAAACAAAAGCCCAGGACCAGATGGCTTCACAGGTGAATTCTATCAAACATTTAGAGAAGAGCTAACACCTATCCTTCTCAAACTCTTCCAAAAGATAGCAGAGGGAGGAACACTCCCAAACTCATTCTATGAGGCCACCATCACTCTGATACCAAAACCACACAAAGACGTCACAAAGAAAGAAAACTATAGGCCAATATCACTGATGAACATAGATGCCAAAATCCTCAACAAAATACTAGCAAACAGAATCCAACAGCACATTAAAAGGATCATACACCATGATCAAGTGGGGTTTATTCCAGGAATGCAAGGATTCTTCAATATACGCAAATCAATCAACGTGATACACTATATCAACAAACTGAAGGAGAAAAACCATATGATCATCTCAATAGATGCAGAGAAAGCTTTTGACAACATTCAACACCCATTTAGGATAAAAACCCTGCAGAAAGTAGGCATAGAGGGAACTTTCCTCAATATAATAAAGGCAATATATGACAAACCCACAGCCAGCATTGTTCTCAATGGTGAAAAACTGAAACCATTTCCACTAAGATCAGGAACAAGACAAGGTTGCCCACTCTCACCACTCTTATTCAACCTAGTTTTGGAAGTTCTAGCCACAGCAATTAGAGAAAATAAAGAAATAAAAGGAATCCAAATAGGAAAAGAAGAAGTAAAGCTGTCACTGTTTGCAGATGACATGATACTATACATAGAGAATCCTAAGGATGCTACCAGAAAACTACTAGAACTAATCGATGAATTTGGTAAAGTAGCAGGATACAAAATTAATGCACAGAAATCTCTGGCATTCTTATACACTAATGATGAAAAATCTGAGAATGAAATTAAGAAAACACTCCCATTTACCATTGCAACAAAAAGAATAAAATATCTAGGAATAAACCTACCTAAGGAGACAAAAGACTTGTATGCAGAAAACTATAAGACACTGATGAAAGAAATTAAAGATGATACAAATAGGTGGAGAAATATACCATGTTCTTGGATTGGAAGAATCAACATTGTGAAAATGACTCTATTACCCAAAGCAATCTACAGATTCAATGCAATCCCTATCAAATTACCACTGGCATTTTTTACAGAACTAGAACAAAGAATCTCACAATTTGTATGGAAACACAAAAGACCCCGAATAGCCAAAGCACTCTTGAGAACGAAAAATGGAGCTGGAGGAATCAGGCTCCCTGACTTCAGACTATACTACAAGGCCACAGTAATCAAGACAGTATGGTACTGGCACAAAAACAGAAATATAGATCAATGGAACAGGATAGAAAGCCCAGAGATAAACCCACACACATATGGTCACCTTATCTTTGATAAAGGAGGGAAGGAAACACAGTGGAGAAAAGACAGCCTCTTCAATAAGTGGTGCTGGGAAAACTGGATAGCTACCTGTAGAAGTATGAAATTAGAACACTCACTAACACCATACACAAAAATAAACTCAAAATGGGTTAAAGACCTAAATGTAAGGCCAGACACTATCAAACTCTTAGAGGAAAACATAGGCAGAACACTCTATGACATCAATCACAGCAAGATCCTTTTTGACCCATCTCCTAGAGAAATGGAAATAAAAACAAAAATAAACAAATGGGATCCAATGAAACTTAAAAGCTTTTGCACAGCAAAGGATACCATAAACAAGACCAAAAGACAACCCTCAGAATGGGAGAAAATATTTGCAAATGAAGCAACTGACAAAGGATTAATATCCAAAATTTATAAGCAACTCATGCAGCTCAATAACAAACAAACAACCCAATCCAAAAATGGGCAGAAGAACTAAATAGACATTTCTCCAAAGAAGATATACAGATAGCCAACAAACACATGAAAGAATGCTCAACATCATTAATCATTAGAGAAATGCAAATCAAAACTACAATGAGATATCATCTCATACCGGCCAGATTGGCCATCATCAAAAACTCTAGAAACAATAAATGCTGGAGAGGGTGTGGAGAAAAGGGAACCCTCTTGCACTGCTGGTGGGAATGTAAATTGATACAGCTGCTATGGAGAACAGTATGGAGGTTCCTTAAAAAACTACAAATAGAACTACCATACGACCCAGCAATCCCACTACTGGGCATATAACCTGAGAAAACCATAATTCAGAAAGACTCATGTACCAAAATGTTCATTGCAGCTCTATTTACAATAGCCAGGACATGGAAGCAACCTAAGTGTCCATCAACAGATGAATGGATAAAGAAGATGTGGCACATATATACAATGGAATATTACTCAGCCATAAAAAGAAATGAAACTGAGTTATTTATAATGAGGTGGATGGACCTGGAGTCTGTCATACAGAGTGAAGTAAGTCAGAAGGAGAAAAACATACTGTATGCTAACACATATATATGGACTCTAAGGGAAAAAAATGTCATGAAGAGATTAGTGGTAGGACGGGATTAAAACACAGACCTACTGGAGCATGGACTTGAGGATATGGGGAGGGGGAAGGGTGGGCTGTGACGAAGTGAGAGAGTGGCAGGGACATATATACACTATCAAATGTAAATTAGATAGCTAGTGGGAAGCTGCTGCATAGTACAGGGAGATCACCTCTGTGCTTTGTGACCACCTAGAGGGGTGGGATAGGGAGGGTGGGAGAGAGGGTGATGCAAGAGGGAAGAGATATGGGAACATATGTATATGTATAACTGATTCACTTTGTTGTAAAGGAAAAACTAACACACTATTGTAAAACAATTATACTCCAATAAAGATGTTAAAAAATAATAATAATAATTACCTTAAATGTAAATGGATTAAATGCTCCCACCAAAAGACACAGACTGGCTGAATGGATACAAAAACAGGACCCATATATATGCTGTCTACAAGAGACCCACTTCAGACCTAGGGACACTTACAGGCTGAAAATGAGGGGATGGAAAAAGATATTCCATGCAAATGGATATCAAAAGAAAGCTGGAGTAGCAATTCTCATATCAGACAAAATAGACTTTAAAATAAAAACTATTACAAGAGACAAAGAAGGACACAACATAATGATCAAGGGATCGATCCAGGAAGAAGATATAACAATTGTAAATATTTATGCACCCAACATAGGCGCACCTCAATACATAAGGCAAATACTAACAGCCATAAAAGGGGAAATCGACAGTAACACAATCATAGTAGGGGACTTTAACACCCCACTGTCACCAATGGACAGATCATCCAAAATGAAAATAAATAAGGAAACACAAGCTTTAAAGGATACATTATACAAGATGGATTTACTTGAAATTTATAGGACATTCCATCCAAAAACAACAGAATACACATTTTTCTCAAGTGCCCATGGAACATTCTCCAGGATCGATCATATCTTGGGTCACAAATCTAGCCTTGGCAAATTTAAGAAAATTGAAATCGTATCAGGTATCTTTTCTGACCACAACGCTATGAGACTAGATATCAATTACAGGAAAAGATCTGTAAAAAATACAAACACATGGAAGCTAAACAATACACTACTTAATAACGAAGTGATCACTGAAGAAATCAAAGAGGAAATCAAAAAGTACTTAAAAACAAATGACAGTGGAGACACGACGACTCAAAACCTATGGGATACAGCAAAAGCAGTTCTAAGAGGGAAGTTTATAGCAATACAATCATACCTTAAGAAACAGGAAGCGGGCTTCCCTGGTGGCGCAGTGGTTGAAAATCCGCCTGCCAATGCAGGGGACACGGATTCGTGCCCCAGTCCGGGAAGATCCCACATGCCACGGAGCGGCTGGGCCCGTGAGCCATGGCCACTGAGCCTGTGCTTCCGGAGCCAGCGCTCCGCAATGGGAGAGGCCACAACAGTGTGAGGCCCGCATACTGGAAAAAAAAAAAAAAAAGAAAAGAAACAGGAAGCATCTCAAATAAACAACTTAACTTTGCACCTAAAGCAATTAGAGAAGGAAGAACAAAAAAACCCCAAATTTAACAGAAGGAAAGAAATCATAAAGATCAGATCAGAAATAAATGAAAAAGAAATGAAGGAAACAATAGCAAAGATCAATAAAAGTAAAAGCTGGTTCTTTGAGAAGATAAATAAAATTGATAAACCATTAGCCAGACTCATCAAGAAAAAAAGGGAGAAGACTCAAATCAATAGAATTAGAAATGAAAAAGGAGATGTAACAACGGACTCTGCAGAAATACGAAAGATTATTAGAGATTACTACAAGCAACTCTATGCCAATAAAATGGACAACCTGGAAGAAATGGACAAATTCTTAGAAATGCACAACCTGCCGAGACTGAGCCAGGAAGAAATAGAAAATATGAACAGACCAATCACAAGCACTGAAATTGAAACTATGATTAAAAATCTTCCAACAAACAAAAGCCCAGGACCAGATGGCTTCACAGGCGAATTCTATCAAACATTTAGAGAAGAGCTAACACCTATCTTTCTCAAACTCTTCCAAAAGATAGCAGAGGGAGGAACACTCCCAAACTCATTCTATGAGGCCACCATCACCCTGATACCAAAACCAGACAAAGATGTCACAAAGAAAGAAAACTATAAGCCAATATCACTGATGAACATAGATGCAAAATTCCTCAACAAAATACTAGCAAACAGAATCCAACAGCACATTAAAAGGATCATACACAATGATCAAGTGGGGTTTATTCCAGGAATGCAAGGATTCTTCAATATACGCAAATCAATCAATGTGATACACCATATCAACAAACTGAAGGAGAAAAACCATATGATCATCTCAATAGATGCAGAGAAAGCTTTTGACAACATTCAACACCCATTTATGATAAAAACCCTGCAGAAAGTAGGCATAGAGGAAACTTTCCTCAATATAATAAAGGCAATATATGACAAACCCACAGCCAGCATTGTTCTCAATGGTGAAAAACTGAAACCATTTCCACTAAGATCAGGAACAAGACAAGGTTGCCCACTCTCACCACTCTTATTCAACCTAGTTTTGGAAGTTCTAGCCACAGCAATTAGAGAAAATAAAGAAATAAAAGGAATCCAAATAGGAAAAGAAGAAGTAAAGCTGTCACTGTTTGCAGATGACATGATACTATACATAGAGAATCCTAAGGATGCTACCAGAAAACTACTAGAACTAATCGATGAATTTGGTAAAGTAGCAGGATACAAAATTAATGCACAGAAATCTCTGGCATTCTTATACACTAATGATGAAAAATCTGAGAATGAAATTAAGAAAACACTCCCATTTACCATTGCAACAAAAAGAATAAAATATCTAGGAATAAACCTACCTAAGGAGACAAAAGACTTGTATGCAGAAAACTATAAGACACTGATGAAAGAAATTAAAGATGATACAAATAGGTGGAGAAATATACCATGTTCTTGGATTGGAAGAATCAACATAGTGAAAATGACTCTATTACCCAAAGCAATCTACAGATTCAATGCAATC
Source organism: Kogia breviceps (assembly GCF_026419965.1). Classification (NCBI taxonomy): domain Eukaryota; kingdom Metazoa; phylum Chordata; class Mammalia; order Artiodactyla; family Physeteridae; genus Kogia; species Kogia breviceps. The sequence continues at coordinate 47,499,733 of NC_081312.1, forward strand.
CCTATCAAATTACCACTGGCATTTTTTACAGAACTAGAACAAAGAATCTCACAATTTGTATGGAAACACAAAAGACCCCGAATAGCCAAAGCACTCTTGAGAACGAAAAATGGAGCTGGAGGAATCAGGCTCCCTGACTTCAGACTATACTACAAGGCCACAGTAATCAAGACAGTATGGTACTGGCACAAAAACAGAAATATAGATCAATGGAACAGGATAGAAAGCCCAGAGATAAACCCACACACATATGGTCACCTTATCTTTGATAAAGGAGGGAAGGAAACACAGTGGAGAAAAGACAGCCTCTTCAATAAGTGGTGCTGGGAAAACTGGACAGCTACCTGTAGAAGTATGAAATTAGAACACTCACTAACACCATACACAAAAATAAACTCAAAATGGGTTAAAGACCTAAATGTAAGGCCAGACACTATCAAACTCTTAGAGGAAAACATAGGCAGAACACTCTATGACATCAATCACAGCAAGATCCTTTTTGACCCATCTCCTAGAGAAATGGAAATAAAAACAAACAAATGGGATCCAATGAAACTTAAAAGCTTTTGCACAGCAAAGGATACCATAAACAAGACCAAAAGACAACCCTCAGAATGGGAGAAAATATTTGCAAATGAAGCAACTGACAAAGGATTAATATCCAAAATTTATAAGCAACTCATGCAGCTCAATAACAAACAAACAACCCAATCCAAAAATGGGCAGAAGAACTAAATAGACATTTCTCCAAAGAAGATATACAGATAGCCAACAAACACATGAAAGAATGCTCAACATCATTAATCATTAGAGAAATGCAAATCAAAACTACAATGAGATATCATCTCATACCGGCCAGATTGGCCATCATCAAAAACTCTAGAAACAATAAATGCTGGAGAGGGTATGGAGAAAAGGGAACACTCTTGCACTGTTGGTGGGAATGTAAAATGATACAGCCGCTATGGAGAACAGTATGGAGGTTCCTTAAAAAACTACAAATAGAACTACCATACGACCCAGCAATCCCACTACTGGGCATATAACCTGAGAAAACCATAATTCAAAAATAGTCATGTACCAAAATGTTTATTGCAGCTCTATTTACGATAGCCAGGACATGGAAGCAACCTAAGTGTCCATCAACAGATGAATGGATAAGGAAGATGTGGCACATATATACAATGGAATATTACTCAGCCATAAAAAGAAATGAAACTGAGTTATTTGTAATGAGGTGGATAGACCTGGAATCTGTCATACAGAGTGAAGTAAGTCAGAAGGATAAAAACAAATACCGTATGCTAACACATATATATGGAATCTAAAAAAAAAAATGTCATGAAGAGATTAGTGGTAGGATGGGAATAAAACACAGACCTACTAGAGCATGGACTTGAGGATATGGGGAGGGGGAAGGGTAAGCTGTGACGATGTGAGAGAGGGGCAGGGACATATACACCCTACCGAATGTAAATTGGATAGCTAGTGGGAAGCTGCAGCATAGCGCAGGGAGTTCACCTCTGTGCTGTGTGACCACCTAGGGGGGTTGGATAGGGATGGTGGGAGGGAGGGTGACACAAGAGGGAAGAGTTATGGGAACATATGTATGTGTATAACTGATTCACTTTGTTGTAAAGGAGAAACTAACACACTATTGTAAAACAGTTATACTCAAATAAAGATGTTTAAAAAAAATAAAATAAAATAAAGGACTTTGAGACTCTGAAAAAAAAAAAGAGAGAGAATCTGATCATTTCATTGCCAATACTTAAAATAATTTCATGTTTTAATTTCTCAACAAATGTTGGTTAAGCAATTTATACTAAATACTGCAGGGATACAAATACAAATGAGAAATGATCTTCAGTGTCAAGAAACTTGCCTTCTAGTTATAAGTCACGCAAACAAATAATTCTGATGCAAGTCAGGATGTGTCACTACCAATGGAATCATCCAAGGTGCCCCAAGAGTTGGGAAGCTTGAGCCTCTATTAAATCAGGGATGGGTTAGAACACTTTGAGGAGGCGCTGTACTTTTTCTGGGCTCTGAAGGATGAATTGGGCTTGGATAAAATTAGTGAGATGTTCATGGCTGAGGGAATATCATGGACAGAGGAAGACATGTTCTATTCATGTGAATAGCTGGATGATGGAGTGAATTCGTAGATTGGCGAGAGATAACACCAGGAGGCTATTAGTCTAGAGTCAGCTTCTGGAAATGTCTGAGAGAGTCTTAACTACCCAGACAGCTGAGTCTTAAGCAAAAAACACTCTAATGTTCTTTAGTGCAATTCTTAGTTTTATTTTCCCCGGAAGTGGGTCTATTGTAGACCAATAATTCATTTGTGGGCCTGGCTGGGTTTTTTGGGGCTCTTTCATTTTCAAAAGAGAGGGGATTATTCATAAGCATGTGTGAAAATCATTTCAGGAATTGTATTGGTTTATAACACCCAGGTGATTCTGAAATGTCCTAAATCCACCAAAAGGCTTAAATATGACCTAAACATTTCTGAGAGGTCCTTATTTTTTTTTTCTTTTAGTATTGGGAGGGATGGGGTCATGCTCTGAATACCCATCTGAGAAAGAGAAAACTTTCAGCAAAGTTTGTTGGGCAGCTCATAACTAAATTACAACTTCTCTCCAATGATGTCAAACTAACTGACAGTATAAGAAGTGACGAAATAAAAGCAAAAGAGAAATGTGTTTAACTTCTAAGGTTGGTAAGTACTACATGAACTGTGTATTACTTCTGTAAGACAGTTCTCTCCTATGATGATTTAAAATGAAAATGGATTTAATTTAAAACAGTGAGGGGGGGAAAATTGAGATTTGGGATAAAACTTTGGAAAACAAGAATAAACAATATATTTACTAACATATTTTAACTGCTATCAGTTTCATCCTTCAGAAGTAAAGCCAGCCATGGCTGCAGCTCATCTCCAAGGGTCAGAAAATTCTAATTTATTCTTATCCTAACCTTAGTTTTCATCCGGATCCACGTCTAGGTTATCCGCCAGCATTCTGTGATAGTCTTGTGGCTCCCGCTGAGCAGGAGGGTGGACCTGTTGAGTTTGAGCAGTTCAGCCCCAAGTTCCTTTTGAAGAAATCCGTGATTAATGTGTTCTCACATCTTCCTCAGCAGGTTGCACGTTGGAAAGGTCTTTCCAGAGGCTTTCTGAGAAGAAAAAAAAAAAAAAAAAAATCACAGGGCTGGGCAGATTCATGAATGTCTTCTAGCTCCAGGAAAGCCATCCAGACTGGAAGTTTGCCAAAGGGCATACTTTGGCTTCCTGCCAGTATTTTGTAGTAGGGAAACATTATGTGGAGGGACTTCCTTTGCTCTAGTGAAAGCTTAGTAAAGGTCAGAAAATTATCCATTTTACCCACACACAGAGTCTGACGTTCCCAGATTTATTGTGGCTCAGGAATTCATGACATATCCTTAGAGTTTACCCTGGATGACAAAGAAAGTAGAAATATGTTAATGAAATCATGGTACATAAACATTAGTCATTTCCCCATATTTTTTTACAGTGCTCCCCTCCCCCAAAATATAAGTAACGATTTGATTTGCTTCATTCTATAAATAACTTTAAATAACTTCTAAAAACATTTTTCCAAGAGAAACATAATACCATCTGGTTCATAATAACTAAACCTGATGGACCAAAACATAAATATAACACATTCTTTTTTTTAATTGGCTCATCCTACTCATAGTTTCATTTTTAAGCTACACTGCTTAAACAAAACATTTGATGTAAAGAAAGGGATATATCCCAATGCCAGATTGGTTACTCCTATCCCTTTATTCTCTATTCCATTTTCTTTTTTTACATGAAATGCTGAAATTAAAGAAAATGTCTTGTTGTTCTTCTTGAAACAAATAGGAAATAATGCGCACAAACTGCTAAACTTTAACAAAGCAATGTGTAGAGTTTTATTCCTTTCACAATTAAAATTTACCTCAAGTCTCTTTCATTCAATAAGAGGCCTAAGACCACCAACCTAGAAACAATTTCTAGTTTTTAATAGCTTCCATTAATATCTACGAAAACACAGTAAATGCATAAATTTTCGCATCAGGATATGGAACCACAAGAAGTAAGTTATTTATATGGACTACATAAAACTAATCTAGCGATACCCATGCTTGTCAAACAAAAGTATCCTTTATACTTTTCATTCATTCAACAAAGATTCACTGAAGTCCTACCAAATGCTTTGTATCAAGGCAGGAGGTTTAAGGGTTATGAGATATATAACATGCAACTCCTATCCTAGTAAAGGTAGACTCCAGTTAAAAAAGCGAACATGTATGTGTGCATATATGCTTGCACATATACAAAATACCCAGCCATATCTGATTGTAGACTGTGAGAAATAATAGGGATCACTATTTCCTCTGAGCCGCAGTCTAAGGAGTTGTCATGGAAACTCCTTAGGAAATGGTGGGCATTTTTCCAAAGGATAAACCAATGGCCAAGGATTCCATTCTTCACAGATATGTACAACTAATTGAAAAGAAAATTCTGTTGATACTCCGTTACCCTGCATAAATATTTTTATACCTAACATCCTTCTTTCTTCTTTCTCTCCTACTCACCCCGCACCCATCAGCTGCATGTGCTTATAGTGCCTGTTGCTATGATTCCTACACAATCTGCCAGAAATCCTAAGCAAAAGTGTCTTAATCTCTGAGCGCCAGAGAAGATGATGTTATGTTAATGACACATTCTTATGTACAAATAAAATGGCCTTCTCAGAGTTGGGAAAGGGGCATATATATAAATGCATGGATTTTCTGAAGAACTTTTACTAAGAGTTATAAGCCATCCTTTGTATTATCTACCATGGAACCAAATCAGCTTACTTCAGATTTATCTTTGTGAATGGACAAGTAAAGTAGCTGGAAACAAAGTATTCATACTCTGTAGTTAAGTTTTCTAAATATTTCTGAACCTGCACATTTAATCTACTTCTTTTTTTAACTTTATTATTTTAATAATTAATTAGAACCAGCACTAGAATGTATTATAGCATTAGGAACTTTACAGATACATAAAGGTGAGGGAATTAAAACCAGGTAGAAACTGCACGAGGTTCATAATAAAGGTGAATTGTTTTTGTTTTCAACCCTCCTGGGTTGTAATACCTCCAAAAATGTCGTAAGACAACTTCATCATGAGATGACGGTCCGTGATCTGAGATGGATGGTACAGAGTAGATGCTAGAAGCGTAGGAGCACAGAAGCTCTCCAGAATGTAGTAAGATTTCTATTTTCTTTCAAAACCGTTTCTGCTTTGTTTTCTTCAGAACTTCACTAAATTAGGATGTTTCACACATGTGTTAAGCCTTATTTGGAGAAGTCAAGCCATGTATCTTTAAAAAATTGCCTTCCCTCTGCACCAGCAACATGGATGTCTTTTTCACATATCAAGCCAAAAAAAAAAAAAAAAGAAATCAATTTACAGCCTGTTACTCAAATTAGGCCAGCTGTGAATTCCTCTCTGTGCAGGGAGGTTTTTATGGCCATCCATTCTTAAAGCTGACAGTTGTTCAAGAAATATGTGTTAATTTTACCAATTGAAATTTTATTTATTAAGAAATTCCATGTACTCAGAAAGATATATGACTTGAATAAGCTAGCTTTGTTGAAAATGTGCAATCCAGATTTGGGGGAGATATAAGAACCAACTTTCCAGACCAAGATGCCCCTTCAACTAATGAAACAGCAGAATTTATTTTACCACTGAGGTTGCTGATAGCCAGAAACTTATTCTAGAACACGAGTCTATGACCTACCAAAGAGCTGGAAGACTGCACATTTCTGAGGTTAGGCGAAGGTACCTAAGGGTCAAAAAGATGTATATCCACAGAGCACAGAGCTACGGCCTGAGGAATCAGGAGAAGGCTACAAGAATCCCCTTCTCAACTTTTCTCAGCTGCATGGCTGTTTTACCCAGTGAAGTTATCTTCAGTGACTAATTCAGCATCATCGAATCTGGGTCTACAGGAGCTGGGAAAGTGGTACAAAGAACTCTGAGCTCCTAAAGAAAAGATCTATGTAAACATAGGGATTTTTACTTAACTTTTTCTTCTTCTAAGAACCTGCTTTTACATTTCTCTTTCCTTCTCTTCTTCTTCCCCCCCCCCTCCCCCCACCCCCCATCAGTCATTCTTTTCTGTGGTCAGTTGGGTTACCTCCCAAACCCACAGTGACACCTGCTGGTCAATCAGGAATGGCGGGACTGAGTCCCTGCAAAGGCCTTGGCTGGCCTGCAGTGAGCCAGTGAGTCCATTGAAACAAACATTAAATACTATAAAATTATTTTAGAAACTTAGTGAGAAAAAAATTAAGTGAGCCTTTCCCTCCAAATGTCACGTTGGGAGGAGGTAACTTTTCAAGGAAATCTGCCTGAACCATTACAAATGTAAAATTTAAGTATTATATACGTTTTGATCTCATAAAAATGAGCCAAAAATACATCCTGTACTACGAACCAATTATTAAGTGTTAAGAAAACTGTTATGCTAATTACTCATGGAAAGTCACTTTTTATATTGGTTTTTATCAGCTATACTTATAGCCCAAAAGATTTTACGTAGTATTAATTTAATGAAGTCCCAAAAGAAACACACTGGGGTGTGTTACACGCACGCTGCTTCCTTTAAAAACGCTGATTAGATCTCCAACACAACGGGTTAAAAATTTAGGTTTAAGACTTTCCTTCCTATCATTTCCCCCAAACTTCCAATTCTTGTTTCTTTACTTAAGAATATTCATATTTTGTTAATCCTAGGTATTTATACATTGGTTATTTTGGCTGGGTACATTTTTGAGGATGTTTGCTTTGTTTTAAGCAAATCCGTTTCTGACTTGAAAGTACAAATTCTAGTAAAAACAGAGACAACAGGAATATTTTTTAACATTTGTACATTTTCTTAAAATATTTACGCTTTTCATTTGAAGGTTAAATCCTAGGGAAAATTCCCCATACACATGTTCATATTTGAACCAGGAGGCTGTCCCTGAGGACTTGTTGCAGCAAATGTGTATTGGACAAAAATGCTGGCCTTCTTCATCCTTACTCTGTGTTCTAAAAGCCAAAACTTCATTTTAGCATGACCTTAGAAGAATACTTTTAGCATTTCCTGGTATTTGGTGGAGGGAACGTTTTTATTTGACTGTGGATGTCACTTGGTTTACAGGAAAGATTTGGTAATGTGTTCATGCCAGTACTGCACTTACCCCCAAATTTCTTGCTATGTAGGAAGAACACATGTCAAAGCTCACTGTTTGTTAAATGGAAAAGATTCAGTACACCAGAAGCTTCTATTATAAACATTGTGACTTCGTGCAATTTACAAAATGTTCTATCTCCATTAAACAATAAACCCTTGACCCCAGAGCTCAGTTTCGGGATTCTGCGATTTGAGAAGGTAGACATAATGGATGGCAATAATAAATGAAAAGTTCAAGAGGTTAAGAAAAACTGTTTAATTATTTCTCTAGAGCGTGGGCTGCAGAAGCCTTGCATGTCTGCCTTCATCGTTGTGAAAACGCTGCATGGAAGGGGTCCATCAGTGCAGCTCAGGCAGGGCATAAAAGCAGGTTGCTGGCCCTCAGCTGTGTTTATGAACAAATGGTCTCTGGATACCCTTCCATCACTGAACCTTGCAGTTCCTGCCAGGGGAGATCCAGTGCCAGTCCCAGGGCTCAGCATCTGTTTTCCAAAGAGCTTGGATTTGTTAGCATGAGAAATTCATTGCTCATAGTTGCTTCCCAGCTGTGGCACTAGTGAGTGTAGCCTTTTTGCCTTATTTATTTGTAGAAAACCATGTTCCATCCTCTCTTGGAGCCTCTCTTATATAACTAGTCCCGGACGCGGGCTGCTGTGCTTTCAATCCGAGACCCATTAAGCTGCCTTGTCAGCTAAAGAGCTCCTTCTTAAAAGCCTCCTCATTTGAACTTTGCAAGGTGGGAGGTGGTGTGGAGGATGTCCCACATGAGGGTGGGACCTGGCAGTTCCCAAGGTACCATGTTCTCTAAATCAGATATCCCAGAAATAGGCCAAGTCTACAGACTAGGGCCTTGGTTGGAGAAGTAGTCTGGGGAAAGCTCTCAGTGGAGCTCTGGAGGCCAGGGGAAAAGCCCTCCCAGAGGAGAATGAGTGAAGCAGATCTGTTGGGAACTCCCCGCAGAGTCTGTAGCGTGCTCAGAGCAGGAGCCAGCAATGAATACACAGTAGGTCTACACCCAGGATTTTAAGGAGAGAGGACAGACATTACCAGCTGAACCTGAATGCTTTAGAGCTTTCTCTCCCTCAACCCAACCCCAAAACTTTTACAATAATTTGCTGTCTGTCTGATTCCATCTAGACATGCAGAAACTGGATCAGGGGCAGCTGTTTGGATGAAACTTGGCTTCTGAACTCTAGAAGAATAGTACTGTGAAGGCTTCAACATGGGAAAGCAAAGTGACTTGGCTTTGCTATAAATTAGACTGAGCATTTTTTCATTATAATCTGAGAAAAACATTGAAATTAAAACTTTAATGAAAGAATTACAGCATTCTATTTATCTAGTGTCTTAGTGTGAAAGACTACTATCAGCATGCTCCTAAAAAGAGGGGAAACTGACTTTTTTCCAGTGTGAGGACTATGCAGCAGGAGGTGTGCAGAAGGACGGGTAAAAACCAGAGCTTTGAGAGTTAGAAAGTTCTGGAACCCACTCTTACCTATCAGGGTGATCTTGGGGAGGCTATTTAACTTCTCAAAACCCATTTTCTAATCTATAATTAGGGATAATAGTTCCTACCTCAGAAAGCGGTAAGGATTAAACGACACAATGCACCTAACAAGACACTCAGCGTAAGGTCTGGCATTACTCAATCACTGCTGGTGATAACAATTATATTGAAGGCATCAACTGTGAATACAAAGACCTTGAATTTAAATCCAGTCTTGACAACAATATTCCACGTGAACACAAATTTCTTCCCTTTCCTTTGGCTCAGGATCTACCCTTAGGTATCACTGGGATGCATAATAGAGTGGATAGAATGTTTCTTGTTTCCAAACTGCACGAGATTAAAATTAAATAACCATTTTGAAGAGAAAAGACTATGTCCTAGGAGTAAGTGTCTACTCCATCCTTATTCTGCACTATACCGATAACTTCCTGACAAGAGGGCAATTACAAACCCATGGCCTCAGTACTAACTCAGACAGGTGGGAGAAGGGGCACATGACGGAACACACTGGATACAGGCCATCTGGTCCACAGGAAGAGAATGTCCAGCTGAACCAAAAGGCAGGGGTGGGCTTGAGCAGAATTTCTCGACTGCTGTGCCCACCCACACTGCACACGGAGGGTGCCTCAAATGGATTAGAGACACGCTTCCAGATTAACCGAACCCCTTCCCAAGCCCCCGCACCCTTGCAGCAACCCCTCTAGGTAGGGGCTGTTTGTCTGTTTGTCTGGATGGCATACACATGCTTGATGTGAGTCACAGCAGGAAGAAGACAGGGAAGCCCCAGGTTGAAGGCAAGGCTGGGACAGGGTGAGGCAAGTAAGGTACAACATGTAAGAGGGTGACAAAAAAACTCAGTAATCAAGATAAATAATATTTCAATGCAATGTTTTAAAAATAAAAGTTAGTGTGTTAAACCCCACGATGGACAAAATATAGTTTTAAATAAAGTGATTGGGAGGTTCAGAGCACCAGGCATGGGTAGGGCCAGAACTGCCCATGGCTGGCACCTGGGCCTGTGGCTGCACCAGGAGAGATCTCATGCTGGCAGAGCCAAAGGGACGCTAGGAGGCCCCAAAGGAAAAGCCCAGAAATGTCCAAGGTTTGTTTCTGAGGGCCTTGTCCCATAAAAGCCTTGTCCCCATCATTGCTTTATACTAGATACATGTAAAGCTCCACACACTGGCTAGGAGATAATTTGAGAAGTAAGCCTTGTACTGCTCTGGGTTCAGGGTTCATTCAAAGCTGGCAAAACTTTACTTTTGAGTTCAAAGGAAAAAACTGCTTATCAAAGAACTCTAGAGATTTCTTGAACCCAGATCTAGTATTTACCTTGCAATGTTTTGATGAATGAGGGTTAAATGATTCCAAAGTACACAGATTAAATTTCCCCAGAATATACACAGTTTTGGAAAAAGAAAGGGAAATGGCGCTTTGAGCAAAGTACATTTTGGGCTCTGCTGTACCCCAAATATTTTTTTAAAATACCACAGAACTTGCCAAACCCCATGTGCTTCTGGGCTCACATAGCCTCGGCTCTCTACTTGAAAATACCTTTCCACCGTGGTTTTCTCCCACAGGAAGTCTGTAACTCTTCTGTAAATGAAAGCATCTCCATACAACATCCACAGCAGAAGGCAAGAAAGAAAGGCAAATAGAGCTCTTTCTGGTCTTGTCATCTACGCAGGATCATCATGCAATTAGGCAAGGAGATGTCAGGCCCTGACCTTGGAGGACGCACTGTGATGGAACAAACAGGACGGGTCTCACGTGATGTTACCTTGCATGACGAGGCCTTGGGAAAAGTACAGCATTGTCGCCAAGCTCCTGAGTCCTTCCTGAAACCTAATTACACGGATGACCCATGAGCGCCGGTCTGTTCAAACTTAGAAGCACAAAGTGTTCGCCAAGCAGGGGAGTGATCCGTCTGGCAGGATGCAGCACTGTGTCTGGGGGACCAAAGCAAACGAACCGCATTAGTATGGAAGCCAAAAGGTCGTGTCGGAGGAAACAGTCTCATTCTCCTAGAGCAGGATTAGACGTGGGTATCAAACAATTTTGTTCCTGAATTGGAGCAGCCGGGGCAGTGGGTTCTCAGGTTCGCAGCAGGGTGAGCAGGCGGAGCCGAGGTGTTTCTGTTCGTGAGTTTGTTTTGCTCGCTCTTTGGCATGAGAAGCCAGGCACATTTCTTTAACCTTGGAAGCCACGAAGGAGTCCTATTCATTGGGGTTTGTGAATCAACCAAGAGGAATGGCGTTTAATATTTAAATATGTCTCATGTAGCCATTAAAAATCTTTTACGAGTGTTAAGCCATTATTAAAGCAAGATGGGCTCCAGGTCACTGACCCCTTCATGGCACTCCCACTGTGTTAATGACACAGATAATGTCTCTGCACAGGACGATGGATGCCTCCAGTACTGAAAGAAAGGCACCCAGTGTGCCTACTGTAGTTTAAAATTCGAAAGGAAAAAAAAAAATACCATTAGAAATATTCTACCCCAGGAAAATTTCCCTTTTCATTGTCTGAACAAAAACAAACACAGTTTCTAACTCAATGTTAGGTTGCTGTGTGTGTGTGTGTGTGTGTGTGTGTGTGTGTGTGTGTGTGTGTGTGTGCGCGCGCGCGCGCAGTTGGAGGGTCTGGGTAGGGAATATAGACCAAGGATGGTCAAATGCATGAATATTAAAAATACACATGAACGCCTGTTATCCACTGGACCACATGAGTTATGTCTCTAGAAGTTATTCACCTTCTATGTTTACAGATGGCATTAGGTTCCACTCCAGCCTAAGCCATCCATTCCTTCCATGGCAACTGAAGGGATGACAGAAAGAAAGAATAATGTCCACACAAGCATGGAAAGCTAATTAGAGAAGATAAATATACTGCATAAGAGAAGTACGTGAGTGAGCAAGGATGCTATAAATTTTACATAGCAGGTTGTTTGGGAAGACCTACCTTACTCATGAGTGATATCCTGCACTCGCCAAAATTAAAGCTTTATTATATCCCACTGCTGAACCATATTCTACAGAGAGAGGCAACCACACATTTGAACAGTAACATAGTTATTTATGTAAATGCTCCTGACTACACTTCTTTCACTTAACCCCACAGAGGATTGAGTTCTATCTTCAACTGCCTTCAGAACATGGCATTCCCCACTAAAGAGTAATCTGCTGGCAGCTATCACACCATGAGGATGACATACAAACATCCTGTGGTTTCCAGATCATGTATTCAGCACAATACTTCATTATAGCCTATCTTTATATCACATGTAACAACTTACTGGTTCCATAAAGCATTCATTAAAACAAAATAACAAAGGACTACATAATATGGACCTCTAAGTTCTGATATTGATGGTATCTGATTTTTTTAATGAACGTCACAAAGGAGAAAACAATTTCCAGCGGTTTTCTAACTACAATCTAATATCAAAGCATTTAGAAGAAAATTCAGCAGATGGCAAGTAGTAGCAGGAGGGCAGCGATTACATCAGATATCTTTTAGTTAACTTATCTTGTTGCTGCAGTACTGTTAATTGTAGTGCTGCAATACTCAACAAAATTCACCACACTTCACTAGTGTTTGGTCACAAGGGGCAAAGGTGCCTCTTTCCAGGTGCCTCAAAGTAAGAAGCATGGGTGAAATTGGAAGCAGACAGCACTCAGGAATTGCAGCGGTTGTTTCTGTGTCTGTCCATGAACTTGCCTGTGAGTCTGTTTTTTTCCCTTTCTCTCAAGAACTTCATAGATGCCCAGTCACACCTTCTCAGTGCATCTCTGCTTTGTTCTCCCCATTCTCTTGACCTTTACCCCCAAGTTTTCAGCTGATAATTGCTGCCCTGGCCCCAAGTCTACCCCATAACCTTTCAGCTCTACTCCTAAAGCTACCCTCCTCAGGCCCTGTCCTCAATTCTAAATTCCAACAAGAGAGCAGAGAGAGGATGCCTCCTCTCTTCCACCCAGACATTCCTGCTGGAGGTGACCACCAAGACTATGGACAGGCCATCCTTGGGTCCTATGTACCCCATCAGTCCAATCTGGTCTTGTCAGACAATGGAGTCACTGATTCATTAGGGCAGCGGCTGTGAGGGGACCTGTCCAAGCACAGCTCACAACACTGAGGGCATGAAACTGACAAAACGCTCCACCAGGGAGCTGCCACTGTTGGGGAGGATACTTAAGAGCTGATGCAAGACGCGTGATGGCAGCTGTGTTTCCAACTAATGGAGAACTCTGTTTTAACTTCAATCTGGAAGAAATTCGAAGGTAAAAGTCTTCTCCCTTGTACATTTTGGTTGAAAGGAAAAAAGCTCAGACTATAAGAGTGCACAGAAAAAAAGATGGCATTCCCTGCTAATGAGTAATTAGAAGCAAGCATTTTTCACACTAAAATGGGTGGAGCAAGGTGTTCCTGGAAACAAAATTGGTTAAAACTAAACAACAATAACAACAAAACAGTGCTTCAAATAAACCTGGACCAAATGCTCTTGGGGCCCTGAGACATGGAAATGATCATATGCCAGAATAGTCTGCAGAAGAGTAAGGGTGACACTCAGAAGAGGCACAGGAGCCACTAGAAGACCCAAGAGAAGAAACATGTGTCAGGGACGTAGGGCTGCTATTAGTATGTCATTATTTCCAGTATGTGTATCAATGTCTTTTATTAGCTATCCTTGGCCTGGATTTTCAACAATCCTTAGTGAGAAGGGACTTAGGAAAGATCATTTGTTACCCATAATTATGCTTACATTAACTGATGTGTAATAAACGGTATGTGATTTTCAATCCACGGTGGACCTTAAACACACAGTCTCTCTGATTCGTTTAATCTGGAAATAGATACATCCGTTGCTGCCTATCCTAAGAGCTTTCGAGAAATAGGAAAACTCTGCGGCAAGCCTGTCGGGAGCTTTTTCTTTCAAAATGTTGTTTTTAAGCAATTGCCTAGTCCCTTATTATCTTCTCAGCCATCTTCTCAACTGTTTCAAGGACAGAAACAAAAAATGACCAGCAGTCTTCTAGTTTACATCTCTATTCTCAATCCACCATGGAAGGAGAAGGAAGTGGTTACCCAGACTTAAATTCTAACAGAATACACTTCAACCTATTGCTTTTTTTTTTTTTTTTTTTTTACATAACTTAGAGATTGTGTCCAGGATAAAACCAATTCAGGAATACTCAAAATCTTGGTGAGAGCACTGGAGCCTAAGCTCTACAAGGGCAGTGAGAGAATGTGTCTGGGTCATTTCCCTGGTGCCTAGGACAGTGTTTGGCCCAGGACTCAGTATTTGTTGAATGATTCAATTAATTAATTGATAGTAGGCAGGAAGGGAGGAAAGGACAAAGGGAGGTAAGGGGCACTAATAACATTTTGCAGGATTTTCCTCCCATCTTGTTAGCTATTGTTATACCAGTAGAATCCAAATTTGGACACTTTAGTAAACACAGCTGTTAGATCCTGCTGAATGATAGACAGAGACCTTCTAAATTACTTAACTCTAAAAGAGCACACACAAAAACTGTAGTCTTCCTCGTCCTCAACTAAGTCAGTGAGTAGTGTGGAGGCTCTAGAGTCATTGTCAAACACATATGACGTTTTGAGTTGAAGTTTTGGAAATTACTCGGCTAATTCTTAGATGTGACTGATACAACATCAGAGATTTTAGAAATGAACAATGATGATGTTAATTATGATTGATGGCCCTGACCATACTCTGATTACTATTTGTAGTTTCACCATTTGAGTTGCAATTCACTGCCCATTAGCTCATATCAATGTCTGGTTATAAAAGTGTTCATAACATTTACAATGAGAGGCCTTGGTGATTACAGTCATATAAATGTGTGAATAATTGAGAGGTTATGCTGCCGTACACGCCTCATCAAGCTTCCTTTTCAAGTCCCAAGAACATATTTAAAGCTCAACACTAGACCTCAATTATGCTTGAATTGCCAGCAAGAAGGAAAAAAAAAAAAGAGCTACATTAACAAAGCTGTCAAAAACACCCTCTGCTTTAAATTTACTTGGACAGCTGGACAATGGAAATAGTTCACTCATTTAAGGGTTGACTTCATCTGGTAAAGATTCCACTGCATTTAAAAGAAGGGAAAAAAAAGAGGCTTAAAATTTATTGAGTTTCTTTCTTGGTCCTTAAGGAGATAGATGGAAAGTCAATCTTTTTTTTTTTTTTTGGAAAGTCAATCTTGATAAAAGGATTGTAAAGTTGACTGGATTGCCAAATTTACATTGCAGATTCAGTACAATTTATATAGAGAGATGTGAAATGTTTATATATGTACATATATGATCCAACAAGATCATATTACAGTGGTCTCAATAAATTACAAGGACACAGCAATAAAATAATTTGGTGCAATGCATACCACCTAAAGATTCCAATTAAGTACCTATGAAATTTGCTTTTACTCCACAAGAGAAAGTCCTGCAGTTTGGAACAGAAAATAGCCAACACATGTAGAAGAGGTCTGTCCTTTTCCACTAATAAAGATACATTTCATACCTGTGCTATTTTAGAGGATACTTCAAGTTTCAGGTATAACTCCAAAATGTTCTAATGTGAAAACATGAAGATAAAAACTGTATGTAAAGTCTGAACCATGAAATTTCAGACTTTATTAAATTCTAATCCATATTTATTTTTAGTGTAATGTACTTTGCAACTTGTACAATAGTCCAAGTGGATATAATCTTGGATTACTCCTGTAATGCTAGATTTTTCATCTTAAACTGTTCACAGATACATTTGATAAATTCCTTACCCTGCATACCATATTTTTGTAAAATAATGCTTACCACTCAAAACAGAGTAGATGTCTATTGCTTTGGAATCACCCTATTGGCTGATTATCATTTTAAAACATTTCTTGATTTGCTTGAAGTTCTTTTCAGCACCTTAGCTTAGATGAAGGTAGCATTAAACAAGGAGCCTTAAAGGCCAACTCATCCCATTCTCTCATTATAAAGAAGAAGAAACAAATGTTCAGAGAGTTCAGTGACTCGGTCAAGGCCACAGTACAATAACAGAGTGGCAAAGCTTGGATTACCATCCAGTTCCCTGACTCTTACTCTGATTTTCTTTCCCTATGCCATCCTCCACCCACACCAGATGCTCCTCAGCAGCCACCACCACTTTTCTTTCCCCTGCCAACTCTACCAAAGAAATGAAGTAATTCAATGTAGAAAGTGTTCATTGTACACCTGCATGCATATTACTCTAGAAGTTAAGGTGGGCAGGTATAAGACTGACTAAGCCTAGGTTCCTGGCCCTGGAAGGAAGACATAATCCCAAATGACCATCAGCCATGGTCAGGGCTAACAGAAGAGCTGCCATGGAAATAGCCAGTGTTGGGAGTCGTTACAGGTTAAAAGAGCTTGGATTGCTTTGAGAAGCAGGTGGCAGTTGAGGATGGATGAGGAAGATTTTGGCAGGTGGCTTGTCATTCACTCTGGAGAATTAGTTCATTCTGCCAAACTAGTTTAATTTTAACCACTAAAAAGTACATTCTAAACATATAGTAGACCATACCTGGTCCATGAGTGGTGGGTCAGAACATTACTACAGACTGAACAGATAAGCCTACAGACTGCTAAATGCTTTATCCATAACTTTGTCCAAGTTATCCATATAAATAAATCTGTCCCCAACCCAATGCTTCATTTACAGTAGGGTATGTAGGGAAAATATCATTTTCTTAGTTTTATGGATTTAAAAAATGATCAAAAAGATTGAAGACTTGCCCACAGACACATGGCTGACAAGTAACAGAACTGAGGCTAAAACCCATCTCTCCCCACTCCCTGCATTTTCCATCCCTGCATTTTCCATCCCACCATATTGTCTTTACAAGTTTATTGCTTTCAAATCCATTTTTATGAGCACTGAATAAGATGGGAGTTGGATACATATAAGGTCACAGACTTTCAGAATATCACTACAAAACCAATCTTGATAAATCTGATGTAGTTGTTACACACTGTGGACTCACTCACAACCCCCATCAAAACCGTGATCAGCAACCTAGCGTTATCGCGCAATATCTTCCAGATACGGTTGGTCAGGCATTGCATAGACATTTGCCTTCTTTCCTAAGAAAACTAGAAACACCTGGATCATGTTAAGTCTCTTGTGGGTTTCTACAGCTGGATTTTATGCTTCTCCCCTCTTAAGGAGTTGACAATCTGCAAAAATCTTGATATTCAGCCAAGAAAACAAGAGCCTTGCATTTTGAACATGGACATTTCGATATGTTCTGGCAAAGGAGTAAAGTGGGGAGGAGTTGGAAATTATTCCTTATGGTGTATAAATAAAAGTGCGTGCAATAAGAAAGAGGGGTCATGACCTTCTAGTACAGATATATTAAGCAAGAAAAACCCACCCCATTTTCCTCCTAAACAATCCTCTTCAGCATGACAAGTGGCTGCATGACTCAACAGCTCAGTCAGAAGAGCCCAGTGGAGAGGAACTTCAGGCTGCCTGTGTTTCGAGGACCATCTGCTGTGTGGGTCCACGCAGCTGGGCCTCTGCTCCGTCCTTCCTCCACCCTCTCTCAAAGAGACACTTGAAAATCTCCTTGATCCAAGCAAAAGGCAGGGGGCCATGGGTGGGGCGGCCCTGCTTACTCTGTAGCATACTATTTCTCTGGTTGAAAGTTTCTGAGGTAAAATTAGTCATCAATTTAGCTATTTTTTTCCATGAGTTTAAACTCTGGCTTTTTTAATGTAATGCATAGATGTAAAATATCCAAACCATGGGAAGGGCTACAGTTTCCACAACATGTACTTTGAGGCCAGCAAAGTTCAGAGTAAATTTGACATTCACGAAATGTGGCTTCCTTACCCAGGCTGTGAGCTGAAAAGTCACCATCCCGAAAACAAGAAGAGGAGGTTCCCTGTCCAAGGGAGCATGACATACTCTGAGACAGCATGAAACAAAGGCTCGCTGGCCTTCTGCCTATGGCCAGAGCAGGCTAAGGTATATGCATGGGAGGGGTAGTAAATGCTGCTTTGCATTGACCAGCGATGAAATATATACTTCACCCAGCAGGGAGAAAGCCAAGGCAAGAGGGCAAACTTCACCTCCTGCTGTATTATTTCCTTGACCAAATTGGATTTATTTACATATATATTTTTTCCATCAATGTATAGCTAGCTCAGTGCTTGTGGGCTGCTGGAGATCTGAGGGCAGGTGAGTCTCTTGTTAAAAGATCCCTTCCACATGGGCAGTCCTGGTCATACATCAGATCTACCCCGATTAGATGCTGTACTGTTAATCTATGTCACCACTCTCACATGCTGACTTCTGTCCAGCCAATGGCCATTAAAGTCAGGTTACCATGCTCTAGCTTTATTTTTGCAATTTTCCCAAACTTTCTTTTATTGTTCCTGATCTGGCCTCATTCTGGTTCCACCCAGCTCCTAACTCTTGACTTTTTCTCTCATTGGCCAACCTGAAGGCAGCCCCTTGTATTTAATGGCAGCACTGGTGCTCGTGTTAAGACTCCATGCTCCCTAAGGACAGTGGTCCAGAATCATCCATTGACTTCTCCACTCTTGGATACCCAGATGGTGACTTCCTTGTTCCTCTACCCAGCACTGGTCCCTGGGACCCAAACTGCAGCCCTGACCTGTTGAGCCTGTCCTGTGGAGTTGGGGGAGGGGTAGAGGTACAGATCATCCATTTCTCTATCGTAGGGCAGCTTGTTACCTTATTAAGGAGTCACGCCATGGGATTAAACAGAAAGAAAAACCTCCTTAGGTAAGAGGGTCAGAGGAAATAAGGGGACATTAATGAATATTAATAAATCAAAATAAGAAAAACAGTAACAGGAAGGATTATGCCTACTTCCTCAATGTCAACAGCCAAAAGCTTTGATAAGTTTGCTCCTATGGAGAGAACTCTGCTGCTGCTCCTAAGAGACACTTCCTTTCAAGAGATAAAAACTGGCAATATCAATGCCCACAATATTTCAGAAGGACATTCCAAATGCAGTCATCGTCAAGTCATTGTCAAATAAATAAAGCGTTAGGAGAACCTAAATAACATGCTCATATATTTTGCTTGGAAGGTAAGGAACATGCAAGTCACTCCCATTTAGACAGAGAAAGCATCATCCTAGAGGATGGGTTGTTAGGATCCTTGCAAACCAGCAGTGAAACAATTTAGAAAGCCTGGCAAAAGAGGAGATCCCGTGGCTAAGAGACCCCAAGCACTCAGACTTAGAGCTGAGCAGGCACGTGGTTGGAGAGAGTATGTTGTGGAGGGAAGCATGTAATGGAGAAGAAGAAGAAATAGTAGCTACGGTTCATTACCCATAAAGAAACCAAGGTTTAGAAAGGGTGGGTAATGTGCTGGACCCCAGTTATGCAACCTTCCTGCCCTAGATTCACTCAGAAATAATTCTCTTGCCAGAGCTGTGCCAGGTTCTTGCTCAAAACCTGCCAACCCTCACCTTTAGCAGGAGCTGACATAAATCTTTAATTCACAGGGCTCTGAGATAAGAAAGGAAGCTATAGGGACACAGACCAAAAAATCACATGGCACCGGCTGGGACCAAGATGGTGATGAATTTGACCTGCAACAGACCCTGAGTCTCACTATACACTGATTTTACTACATTAGCATATTAAATGACACACCTACCAGCAGCCATGACCAGGCATTAAGGACCAAAAAAGGATCAAAAGAGGGTGGTACCCCAGTCCTTCAAAAAAGCCCTGCCCCTTCCCCGGTAGACTAATATATATGCCTCCCCATCGTTAGCCTCATTCCTCTTCCCTTTGTCTTCACTCATTAAAATCAAATCTCTCTTGCCACATGGAGGACAAATTAATCTGTGAAGTAAGTTCCTGCTTCTCCATTCTGTATAAAGCTTACACTGAATCAATCTCAGCTTCGGTTTTGTTACTGGCTGCTTGAACCCAAATGGAAACAGAATCTCTCCCCGCTGAGGCAGAGGGCCTGAGCAGGGTCCATACCACCTAATTTGGTAACAGTTTCCTGTTGCTTATGACCATCAGGAACCTTGCCCAGCACCAAGTATTGCCTGGTAGGCCATGAGGAGAGGTTTGGATCTTTGCAGGTGGAAGGTTCATCTGTCTTGGTGGTGCCAGTCCATATGCTGGGCCAGCTGGGCCCCCTGCAGCAGCTGCTCCTGGAAACCGATGTCATTATGGACATGACTGAAAGCATCTTTCCTCCCAGCTCCCAACCAGAGCTTTCCACGTCTTGCCAAAGCAGGGTTTGGTTTAGTCCTACGAGAGGGACTGTGCCACAAGATCCTCCTGGTGTTCATGCATGTGCACCAGTGCGCCTGGTCCTGCAGAGTGTGGGAAAGCTGGCCAAACAGACACCTGGCTGGCCGCTGTGGCTCACTGCAGAGCAGCTCTCTTGGGTCTGGGCTTCCACTGTGGCTACAGGAGGACCAGCTGGTACAACCCAGAAGTGCAAGGAGTTGTGGGGCAAACTTTGACCAATGGGAGATGGGAGCTGATGGATAAATCCTCCTCTCTCCCTTCCCACAGGTAGACTGTTCTGAGACATGATCATTCACAGGGCACCCCTGAAGATGTCCTAAAAGATGGAACGATTGACCCTACTAGTTACAAAGCTTTGGCCAGCTTGGGAGCATATCCCTTTATATTTGCTCTTTTCCTCCTATGCTGCCTCACTCTCTTTTCCCTTCACTATTATTTCTCTAAGATAGCATTTCCCTTTAAAGTGATAACACATGTTTTCCAGGCTAAGCTAAGTGACATCGCTACTGCTGTACAACTTGTAAGTGACAGAGCAGAAATGGAAACCTGAACTAACCTAGGCTATGACACACAGATGAACAGAGATGCCAGGTAGCCATACAGACAAAGCAAAGAGTCAGAATCTAATGAAAGAACAATGACGGGCCTGCCTGAATTGCTAAACAAGAAAACAGTACAGCAAAGTAATGTTGGCTGTCTGCATCCAGGGGAAAATTAAAGCTATCCGGTCTTCTGCCTCCCATCTTTCCATCACAACAAGTGTCCTTACAATGACGGGAGGTCTTGATTTATCCCAAGAAAAGAAATTGTCTATGAAGATAACAGAAATTTGTTTCTACGTATAATTTTCACTCTGTTTTACATTCCTTCCAGAGCACTAGCTCGAAAATGGGTACAAAACATTCCCTCAGAGGCTGGTAAGGAAGATGGCGGAAGAGTAAGACGCAGGGATCACCTTCCTCCTCACAGATACATCAGAAATACACCTACACATGGAACTTCTCCTATAGAACACCCACCGAACGCTGGCAGAAGACCTCAGACCTCCCAAAAGGCAAGAAACTCCCCACGTACCTGGGCTCTTGGCACTCCAGCCAGGTGTCAAGGCTGTGTCTCTGAGGTGGGAGAACTAACCTCAGGACACTGGTCCACAAGAGACCTCTCAGCTCCATGTAATATCAAACAGCGAAAATCTCCCAGAGATCTCCATCTCAACACCAAGACCCAGCTTCACTCAAGGACCAGCAACGAACAGTGCTGGACACCCTATACCCAACAAAGAGCGAGACAGGTCTACAGCCCCATCCATTAGCAGAGAGGCTGCCTAGAATCACAGTAAGGCTACCGACATCCCCATACACGCCCCCAGACGTGGACCTGCCCACCAGGGAGACGGGATCCAGCCTCATCCACCAGAACAGGGGCACTGGTCCCCCCAACCAGGAAACCTGCTCAACCCACTGAACCAACCTCTGCCACTGGGGACAACCACCAAAAATAGATAGAAATACGAACCTGCAGCCTGCAAAAGGGAGACCCCAAACACAGTAAGATAAGCAAAAT
Source organism: Kogia breviceps (assembly GCF_026419965.1). Classification (NCBI taxonomy): domain Eukaryota; kingdom Metazoa; phylum Chordata; class Mammalia; order Artiodactyla; family Physeteridae; genus Kogia; species Kogia breviceps. The sequence continues at coordinate 47,521,342 of NC_081312.1, forward strand.
GAGAAGACAGAAAAACACACAGCAGATGAAGGAACAAGATAAAAACACACCAGACCTAACAAATGAAGAGGTAATAGCCAATCTACCTGAAAGAGAATTTAGAATAATGATGGTGAAGATGATGCAAAATCTTGGAAATAGAATAGACAAATTGCAAGAAACAGTTAACAAGGACCTAGAAGAAATAAAGAGGAAGCAAGTAACGATGAGCAACACAATAAATGAAATGAAAAATACTCTAGACGGGATCAGTAGCAGAATAACTGAGGCAGAAGGACGGATAAGTGACCTGGAAGATAAAATAGTGGAAATAACTACTGCAGAGCAGAAGAAAGAAAAAAGAATGAAAAGAACTGAGGACAGTCTCAGAGATCTCTGGGACAACATTAAACGCACCAACATTCGAATCATAGGGGTCCCAGAAGAAGAAGAGAAAAAGAAAGGGACTGAGAAAATATTTGAAGACATTATAGTTGAAAACTTCCCTAATATAGGAAAGGAAATAGTCAACCAAGTCCAGGAAGCACAGAGAGTCCCATACAGGATAAACCCAAGGATAAACACGCCAAGACACATAATAATCAAACTGTCAAAAATTAAATACAAAGAAAACATATTAAAAGCAGCAAGGGAAAAACAACAAATAACACACAAGGGAATCCCCATAAGGCTAACATCTGATCTTTCAGCAGAAACTCTACAAGCCAGAAGGGAGTGGCAGGACATATTTAAAGTGATGAAGGAAAAAAACCTACAACCAAGATTACTCTACCCAGCAAGGATCTCATTCAGATTTGATGGAGAAATTAAAACCTTTACAGACAAGCAAAAGCTGAGAGAGTTCAGCACCACCAAACCAGCTTTACAACAAATGCTAAAGGAACTTCTCTAGGCAAGAAACATAAGAGAAGGAAAAGACCTACAAGAACAACCCGAAACAATTAAGTAAATGGTAATAGGAACGCACATATCAATAATTACCTTAAATGTAAATGGATTAAATGCTCCCACCAAAAGACACAGACTGGCTGAATGGATACAAAAACAGGACCCATATATATGCTGTCTACAAGAGACCCACTTCAGACCTAGGGACACTTACAGGCTGAAAGTGAGGGGATGGAAAAAGATATTCCATGCAAATGGAAATCAAAAGAAAGCTGGAGTAGCAATTCTCATATCAGACAAAATAGACTTTAAAATAAAAACTATTACAAGAGACAAAGAAGGACACTACATAATGATCAAGGGATCGATCCAGGAAGAAGATATAACAATTGTAAATATTTATGCACCCAAAATAGGCGCACCTCAATACATAAGGCAAATACTAACAGCCATAAAAGGGGAAATCGACAGTAACACAATCATAGTAGGGGACTTTAACACCCCACTGTCACCAATGGACAGATCATCCAAAATGAAAATAAATAAGGAAACACAAGCTTTAAAGGATACATTATACAAGATGGATTTACTTGAAATTTATAGGACATTCCATCCAAAAACAACAGAATACACATTTTTCTCAAGTGCCCATGGAACATTCTCCAGGATAGATCATATCTTAGGTCACAAATCTAGACTTGGCAAATTTAAGAAAATTGAAATCGTATCAAGTATCTTTTCTGACCACAACGCTATGAGACTAGATATCAATTACAGGAAAAGATCTGTAAAAAATACAAACACATGGAGGCTAAACAATACACTACTTAATAACGAAGTGATCACTGAAGAAATCAAAGAGGAAATCAAAAAGTACTTAGAAACAAATGACAATGGAGACACGACGACCCAAAACCTATGGGATACAGCAAAAGCAGTTCTAAGAGGGAAGTTTATAGCAATACACTCATACCTTAAGAAACAGGAAGCATCTCGAATAAACAACTTAACTTTGCACCTAAAGCAATTAGAGAAGGAAGAACAAAAAACCCCCAAATTTAGCAGAAGGAAAGAAATCATAAAGATCAGATCAGAAATAAATGAAAAAGAAATGAAGGAAACAATAGCAAAGATCAATAAAGGTAAAAGCTGGTTCTTTGAGAAGATAAATAAAATTGATAAACCATTAGCCAGACTCATCAAGAAAAAAAGGGAGAAGACTCAAATCAATAGAATTAGAAATGAAAAAGGAGATGTAACAACTGACACTGCAGAAATATGAAAGATTATTAGAGATTACTACAAGCAACTCTATGCCAATAAAATGGACAACCTGGAAGAAATGGACAAATTCTTAGAAATGCACAACCTGCCAAGACTGAACCAGGAAGAAATAGAAAATATGAACAGACCAATCACAAGCACTGAAATTGAAACTGTGATTAAAAATCTTCCAACAAACAAAAGCCCAGGACCAGATGGCTTCACAGGCGAATTCTATCAAACATTTAGAGAAGAGCTAACACCTATCTTTCTCAAACTCTTCCAAAAGATAGCAGAGGGAGGAACACTCCCAAACTCATTCTATGAGGCCACCATCACCCTGATACCAAAACCAGACAAAGACGTCACAAAGAAAGAAAACTATAGGCCAATATCACTGATGAACATAGATGCAAAAATCCTCAACAAAATACTAGCAAACAGAATCCAACAGCACATTAAAAGGATCATACACCATGATCAAGTGGGGTTTATTCCAGGAATGCAAGGATTCTTCAATATACGCAAATCAATCAACATGATACACCATATCAACAAACTGAAGGAGAAAAACCATATGATCATCTCAATAGATGCAGAGAAAGCTTTTGACAAAATTCAACACCCATTTAGGATAAAAACCCTCTAGAAAGTAGGCATAGAGGGAACTTTCCTCAATATACTAAAGGCAATATATGACAAACCCACAGCCAGCATTGTTCTCAATGGTGAAAAACTGAAACCATTTCCACTAAGATCAGGAACAAGACAAGGTTGCCCACTCTCACCACTCTTATTCAACCTAGTTTTGGAAGTTCTAGCCACAGCAATTAGAGAAAATAAAGAAATAAAAGGAATCCAAATAGGAAAAGAAGAAGTAAAGCTGTCACTGTTTGCAGATGACATGATACTATACATAGAGAATCCTAAGGATGCTACCAGAAAACTACTAGAACTAATCGATGAATTTGGTAAAGTAGCAGGATACAAAATTAATGCACAGAAATCTCTGGCATTCTTATACACTAATGATGAAAAATCTGAGAGTGAAATTAAGAAAACACTCCCATTTACCATTGCAACAAAAAGAATAAAATATCTAGGAATAAACCTACCTAAGGAGACAAAAGACTTGTATGCAGAAAACTATAAGACACTGATGAAAGAAATTAAATATGATACAAATAGGTGGAGAAATATACCATGTTCTTGGATTGGAAGAATCAACATAGTGAAAATGACTCTATTACCCAAAGCAATCTACAGATTCAATGCAATCCCTATCAAATTACCACTGGCATTTTTTACAGAACTAGAACAAAGAATTTCACAATTTGTATGGAAACACAAAAGATCCCGAATAGCCAAAGCAATCTTGAGAACGAAAAATGGAGCTGGAGGACTCAGGCTCCCTGACTTCAGACTATACTACAAGGCCACAGTAATCAAGACAGTATGGTACTGGCACAAAAACAGAAATATAGATCAATGGAACAGGATAGAAAGCCCAGAGATAAACCCACACACGTATGGTCACCTTATCTTTGATAAAGGAGGGAAGGAAACACAGTGGAGAAAAGACAGCCTCTTCAATAAGTGGTGCTGGGGAAACTGGACAGCTACCTGTAGAAGTATGAAATTAGAACACTCACTAACACCATACACAAAAATAAAATCAAAATGGGTTAAAGACCTAAATGTAAGGCCAGACACTATCAAACTCTTAGAGGAAAACATAGGCAGAACACTCTATGACATCAATCACAGCAAGATCCTTTTTGACCCATCTCCTAGAGAAATGGAAATAAAAACAAAAATAAACAAATGGGATCTAATGAAACTTAAAAGCTTTTGCACAGCAAAGGATACCATAAACAAGACCAAAAGACAACCCTCAGAATGGGAGAAAATATTTGCAAATGAAGCAACTGACAAAGGATTAATATCCAAAATTTATAAGCAACTCATGCAGCTCAATAACACACAAACAACCCAATCCAAAAATGGGCAGAAGAACTAAATAGACATTTCTCCAAAGAAGATATACAGATAGCCAACAAACACATGAAAGAATGCTCAACATCATTAATCATTAGAGAAATGCAAATCAAAACTACAATGAGATATCATCTCACACCGGCCAGATTGGCCATCATCAAAAATTCTAGAAACAATAAATGCTGGAGAGGGTGTGGAGAAAAGGGAACACTCTTGCACTGTTGGTGGGAATGTAAAATGATACAGCCGCTATGGAGAACAGTATGGAGGTTCCTTAAAAAACTAAAACCAGAACTACCATATGACCCAGCAATCCCACTACTGGGCATATAACCTGAGAAAACCATAATTCAAAAAGAGTCATGTACCAAAATGTTTATTGCAGCTCTATTTACGATAGCCAGGACATGGAAGCAACCTAAGTGTCCATCAACAGATGAATGGATAAGGAAGATGTGGCACATATATACAATGGAATATTACTCAGCCATAAAAAGAAATGAAACTGAGTTATTTGTAATGAGGTGGATAGACCTGGAATCTGTCATACAGAGTGAAGTAAGTCAGAAGGATAAAAACAAATACCGTATGCTAACACATATATATGGAATCTAAGAAAAAAAAATGTCATGAAGAGATTAGTGGTAGGATGGGAATAAAACACAGACCTACTAGAGCATGGACTTGAGGATATGGGGAGGGGGAAGGGTAAGCTGTGACGATGTGAGAGAGGGGCAGGGACATATACACACTACCAAATGTAAATTAGATAGCTAGTGGGAAGCTGCCGCATAGCACAGGGAGTTCACCTCTGTGCTTTGTGACCACCTAGAGGGGTGGGATAGGGAGGGTGGGAGGGAGGGTGACACAAGAGGGAAGAGTTATGGGAACATATGTATATGTATAACTGATTCACTTTGTTGTAAAGGAGAAACTAACACACTATTGTAAAACAGTTATACTCAAATAAAGATGTTAAAAAAAAATTCCCTCACAAAAGACTCTGTTTACACTTGCTCTTTGATTTTAAGACAAAGACTTAGGTTTAAGACTCTTGACCACAACTGTTGCAACTTTTATTACCTTTATTATCCTCTCACCCTATTTAGATTCTTCAAGAACACTTAAGTGAAAAAATCTCTACATGAGCAACAGCAATAGAACACTCTTCTGGAAAAGTCCACCATCTTTAGCAAAGAAATGTCATTTTTTAAGCCATGTATATCTTTGGTTTCTCATACTGTCTTTAGGAGCTCTAGATTTTGACATTGAGCACTGACATTCCAGTAACGAAAGAAAGATCTCCAACATACATTTGCCAGCTCTACCTCATGGATGGAGATCTAATTTTCTCCAGTCGTGGAAGATGGACCACACATTACCAAATAAATCTGCCCTGGCTTCTTTTCCAGCAAAATGTGCATCTTCTCCCCAGAGAACTATTAAACAGATGATACAATCATTTCTTTGGACTCTACCAATCCGCTTAGCTCATCTTCTCAGATTCTTGCTCCAGACTCTACAGCATGTCTGAGTTTAGGCACATCGTTGTTGTCTCATTTATCTTCTTGCATATACCCTCCCCCATTTTATTCATTCCATCAAGGACAACTCATTAATAAAGATCACATAAAAACACCATGAGCATCAAAGAAAATTTAAAATATTCAAATTCTCCCTTCTAGAATCCTTAAACACAGATGTCTAGAATCAATGATACTCCTGGTATTAAAATCTTTCTTTTCCTACAAATGTGCCCAAATGAATAACCTTGAAGGTAAAAAAATTTTTGAACTGGATCCATTTGGAATTTCCAGCTTAGTGAGGTCTGTGTTCCACAGCAGTTGACCACCTGACCTTCAAGGAAGTACCAGGAGAGCTAGAGTCTATTAGTGAAACTCATTAAAAGAGGTGCTCAGAGGTATCACTCCAGTCAATTTCATAGGTTCTATCCGCTATCACAGTTGCTGTTAAATTTTATATGCCTTAAATAGAGATTAAGCGCAGGTTTGGGTGGGAAATCACTTGTCCAAGTCCAAGACCAGCCAAGAGGTGTGTATGGAAGTAGAAAATCTTGTCCAACTCTGTGCTTTGGGTAAGACACTGGCAGTGAGTATTTCAATGACTGAAATATGTCTGAGGGCATCATGTCCCTTTTTGGCTTGTGAAGCCCCCTTCTCTCTCCCTGCCCATAGGCCAACAGCACAGGGGTCCCCAAGCCATGGACCTTCATAAAATCAATTACCCCATGATTGGGACAACACTGTCCATTGAATAACTCTATTTTCTCAGGAAATAACGACTGCCACTTAAGATAATAGAGTCAAATGAATTTCAGTTTTCAAAACAGATCTTAACTCTACAGAAATAGATTTTAAGAAACCTAGTCATTTGGAACAGAAAAAAAATAAACATTTCTTGGCCTGCTACTTTTTAAAACTTTTTAAAGTGTTTTTTGTTTGTTTGTTTGTTTTTACTCCAACTTCAGTGGTTTCTTGGAATCCATTCAAGCCATTTCAACACAGCCAGTTAAATCCCATGCCATCCAAAGTGTACAGACCAAAGTAATTTCAGAGAAATCCAAGAGGCAGAGATTATCCATTTGATCACTTTTCTATTTGAAGGAGAGTCACCACTTTGTTCCTACAATAAATCCAGCTTTTGTACTGTGGTTGTTATTGAAGTTGGGAGGGGACCAGGAAGGAATGAATTGTGGCCTTTGAAGCAATATTAAGTGTTGGAAAAATAATCTATATTTGTTACAATTTCGGACTGAAGATGTAGCAGACCATACAGTCAAGGAGTGAAGGACACCCTTTCTTCCAGAATAAATGCTCTCCTACTGAGGGTCCAAGGACAAAGAGTGACACCTGCAAAGCCCACCATCTCCATGGTGGCATAAAGGGAGAAATCCAGTGGCCTCTCATGATTCCTTTCCCTTTAATCTATAATTAGGGAACTCTTACAACATTCAACCTCTCTATGATTTTTCAGATCCCTGATTTTTTTTTCCTTACTCAGATCGCTTTCTCTTGTGCTCTACATTGGGTGGCAGAATTTAATAGGAATGCTGCCAAAGAAGAATGCATTCAGGGGAAAGGAAAAGGAAGCAAACATTTCTTTAAAATGTTACAACAGTGAAGGGTCTGGTAAAAGTGTCATGTAAGGAATTATTAAGGTTAGAGAAGAAATTTAGCCAAGAGAAGACTCTATGGGATAGTTCTTCTGTGTAGAAGAGAAAAAAGACTTATCTTGTACACCCCCTCAAGACAGAACTAGGATTAAGATTCAACATACTAAGAAGATTTTACTTTATTTTAAGGGGAAAAAATCAGAGTTGTCTAATCTTTGAACACGCTACATAAATAAGGAGTGAGCTTTTCAACACTGGAGGTATTTTAATAGAAACTAGATGATTCCTTGAATGTCTCCTTGAAATAATGTTTGAACAATATTTCCAACTAAAATATTCCCTAAGTGCCAATCAGCACCGGTAATTATGATTAAAGTTTTTCAAAATAAAAAAGCTGGCACCAAATCAACAAATTTATACAACACTGTTTTTAAAGTAGAATTATTTATTTATTCATCCACTCATCAGATAATTCTCTGAGCCCCTAGAATACGTCTGTACGATTTTAGGCACCACAGTACAGTGACAGAAAGGTGGATAAGGACACTGCCTTCATGGCACTTGAATTCTTGGGGGAGTACCACACAACAAACACTTTTACAAATACTACATCTGGTAATTTTGTCAGTGACAAATTCCATAAAGAATATAAAAATGAAGTAATAGAATAAAGATTGACCGGGGGGGGGGTACTTTAGCCAGGGTGAGTAGGGAGGGCCTACCTTGGAAAATGTCATTTGAGCTAAAGACTTGAATGAATAGAAAAAAAAAAAACTGGACTTGCTGAAGTTTGGGGAAGAGAGTGGAAGGGGTCCTGAGGCAGAAGGGATCTTTATCCCGAAACAGAATGAAGGCCAGGTATCCTTAGGAGGATGGGTTAGAGAGAAAGGCAGGTCATAGAACTGTATAGACCGTGGTAAGGCATTTGGATTCTACTCCTATTGCAGTGGAAGCTCCCAGAAAGTGATAAGTGGGGGTGATATGGTCTGGTTCACTTTTTTTTTTTTTTTTGCGGTATGCAGGCCTCTCACTGTTGTGGCCTCTCCCGTTGCGGAGCACAACTCCGGACGCACAGGCTCAGCGGCCGTGGCTCACGGGCCCAGCCGCTCCGCGGCACGTGGGATCCTCCCGGACCGGGGCACGAACCCGCATCCCCTGCATCGGCAGGCGGACTCTCAACCACTGCACCACCAGGGAAGCCCCTGGTTCACGTTTTTGAATTACTCTGGCTGCTATGTAGAAAGTGGCTGTCAGGAGCCAAGGGTGAATGCAGGAGGTCTAGTCAGGAATCGATCACAGTGGTCTAGACGAGAACTAATGAGGGCTCAGGTGGTAGCATAATTCAAGTAGCGTGTTGACTATTCTTTAGACATTGAGGCAGACCACCAGTCTGAATGCTCTTCAAAATAGAAATGACTTAACGGGGTGTGTGTGTGTGTCTGTGTGTGTGTGTGTGTGTGTCTGTGTGTGTGTGTCTGTGTGTGTGTGTCTGTGTGTGTGTGTGTGTGTTTACACATATAAATGTATATACACATTACACTTGAGGAGTCTATGCATAGTATTTTTAGAACTTGGACAAGAAGTCGAATAGAAAGCAATCTTTGATATGCAAGCCTGGATCAAACTGATGGAAAATTTAACAAAAGACAGAAAAACATCTAAGTTTTTGTTTTATTTGCCTCAAAAACACTCTCCCAGTTTTCCAAGGAAAGTCAAAAACCCTTTGTATCTAGTTACATGATTAGATTTAACTGATAAAGAAATTGGTTTTTATGACCCTGTGGGGATGGACTTTCTTCTCCAGCTGTGAGAAGACAACGTGGGAACAAACTACAGACTAAATCTGGCCACCTTCTCAGGACCCACCCCAGAGTCACACAGAACTAGTAACATAACAAGCGACAGGCTCCTCCGGCTTACTGAATGTGGGAGAAATAAAAAGCTAACTTCCAAGTATTCATTCTCATTGTTTGGTATTTTGCTTTGGGGGAATATTCGGTTGTTTGGAAACTGCAGGTAATATGTCCCATTCGAACCAAGATTGAAATGTTGGTTTATTTGCAGATGGCTAAGCCATCAATTATTTGGCTGTAGGTGAAAAGTCTTTGCTTAAATCATCAGTGCTCCCAAGTGTAATCCTACCTGTGTTAAGCAGGGGAATCCTGTTTTTTTCTGTGATTTGATATTGAGAAATAACCTGAGCAGATAAGCTTTGTAACAGCACTAGAAACCCCTGTTATATCTAACCAATGAGAACCCCTGGACTCAATAGCTGGACTCAGGCTCATGATCAGCATGTGTGATGACCAAGGAAATGTGGCAGGACCGAGATCACTCACGGAGCAGAGCAAGAAAACAGAGCAGTTGAACCAGACAATAAGGAAGGGTGTGGGAGGGGTGTGGAAGAGGGAATCAATGAAATAGAGACTAGCCAGTTCCCAAATTTTAAAGTTACTACTTTATGATATTGTTCAATTAATTTCGAAGTGACAGCAAACTCAGGAGAGCAGTTTTTCCTAAAGGCTCTGTGCTCACACAGATCAAATCCAGAGTGCTCCTGACCCTTGCATCTTGAAAATTCCTTCCCTACCATTCCATTGTTAAAACCTTAAGGAGAACTGTTATCATTTAACATCTATTGAGAGGTTTCAACTTGAGAGCTGTTCAAAATACCCCTCCCCTCCTTCTTCTTTTTCCATATGGCCTGTTCTACTCTCTTCCTGTTCACATTTCTCACATTCTTCCAAAAACAGTTGGGAGTTCCAGTCAATAGTAAGGATGGTAGTGTAGCCATGTAAGAGGGAAGCTCCTGCACTTAGAGATATTAACCCTTTTTATGCCATCTTCTCGCTGTGTCCTCATGTGGCAGAAGGAGCAAGGGAGTTCTCTGGGGTCTCTTTCATAAGGGCACTAACCCCATTCATGAGGGCTCCACCCTCATGATCCAATCACCTTCCAAAGGCCCCAACTTCTAATACCATCACACTGAGGGTTAAGATCTCAAAATATGAATCTTGAGGGGACAGAAACAGTCAGTCTGTAGAAGCAGGTTATTTTCAAACACAGATAGGAGGAAATGCGAAATCAAGCTCCATTATAATTGACTTTCACTAAGAAATTTCAGCTCAAACTACAGACAAAAAGGGTGACCCAGGCAATAAGATCGAACACCAAATGTATGTGCATCGATTTGAAAAATCATGATATTGAAACTCAGACTAAGTATAGGACACTTAACTTCTAGGTCCAATGTCCTGGAATCTGTTAAAAAAAAAAAAAATCAATCCAAAAACGGGCAGAAGAACTAGATAGACATTTCTCCAAAGAAGATATACAGATTGCCAACAAACACATGAAAGAATGCTCAACATCATTAATCATTAGAGAAATGCAAATCAAAACTACAATGAGATATCATCTCACACCGGCCAGATTGGCCATCATCAAAAACTCTAGAAACAATAAATGCTGGAGAGGGTGTGGAGAAAAGGGAACACTCTTGCACTACTGGTGGGAACGTAAATTGATACAGCCACTATGGAGCACGGTATGGAGGTTCCTTAAAAAACTACAAATAGAACTACCATATGACCCCACAATCCCACTACTAGGCATATACCCTGAGAAAACCATAATTCAAAAAGAGTCATGTACCAAAATGTTTATTGCAGCTCTATTTACGATAGCCAGGACATGGAAGCAACCTAAATGTCCATCAACAGATGAATGGATAAAGAAGATGTGGCACATATATACAATGGAATATTACTCAGCCATAAAAAGAAATGAAACTGAGTTATCTGTAATGAGGTGGATAGACCTGGAGTCTGTCATACAGAGTGAAGTAAGTCAGAAGGAGAAAAACAAATACCGTATGCTAACACATATATATGGAATCTAAGAAAAAAAAATGTCATGAAGAGATTAGTGGTAGGATGGGAATAAAACAAAGACCTACTGGAGCATGGACTTGAGGATATGGGGAGGGGGAAGGGTAAGTGGTGACAATGTGAGGGAGTGGCAGGGACATATACACACTACCAAATGTAAATTAGACAGCTAGTGGGAAGCTGCCGCATAGCACAGGGAGATCACCTCTGTGCTTTGTGACCACCTAGAGGGGTGGGATAGGGAGGGTGGGAGGGAGGGTGATGCAAGAGGGAAGAGATATGAGAACATATGTATATGTATAACTGATTCACTTTGTTGTAAAGGAAACACTAACACACTATTGTAAAACAGTTATACTCAAATAAAGATGTTAAAAAAAAAATTCAGCCAAGTACATACCAAGATCAAATTGGCTTTATTCAATGATTTATGAATCGGGCAGCATCCCAGCTACCAAATAAAAGGGCGCTCAGAAAGGGGGTACAAAATCAAAGGTTTTTATAGGCAGGAGGCTGAGGCAAGGAAGCTATTAGCAATAGCAAAGAAAAGATTGTTTCAGTCCAGGTCACATTCTTTTGCGGGGAAGGGTGAGGGTCTATCATGCAGACCACCCCTTCTTCCTTTTGGGTGGGTAATGGAGAGGGCCCATGTGACATATTACCTCATTGGTGCTGACCAGAAAATTTCAGACTACATTCCTGGGAAGGTCAAAACTGCAAATTAGGTCAGGTATTCAATCTAGGTTTGGTAGCATGGGTTTTAGCACAGGTGACACCATTTTGAGCCTGCAGTTTTCTCTTTAATAGTCCTAATCCTGTGCAATCTGTGGGAAAGCCATCAAACCTCACAGAACCTCAGCTTCATCTTCTATAAAATGGGACAAGAGTTCCTACCTTGTTTATTTCATAGGTAAGAATTGAAAAGAATAGCATAATGGAATATAGAGCCTCAGTAGTGGTCTTCATGCTGGGACATGGACCACATAGTAGAGAGGACATGCAGGGGACCATAGCAGTCAGGGTTTAACCAGAGAAGCAGAACCAACAGAGATTCATTCCAGGGAATTGGCCACGTGAAACTGTGGAGCTAGATAAACAGTCTCTGTCTCTACATCTGATGCTGGAGCTGGATGTCTACAGGGCAAAAGAGAAGATAGCTGTAAAGTAAAGGATATCAAGGGCATGCTGGAAGCCATAGGCCCGAGCTGAAACCCCTTAAGGGTAGATAAAACCTGTGCCTGACCTTGGTGATGGACAGAAGCTGGACCCTTCGTCACAGAGCTAAACACATATACACCTGGTCCAGGAGTCAGAGAAACTGAAGCAGGGTCCAGGGGAAGGAGAGTGTTGCAGATCTAGCTGCTGTTTCACACCAGTCATGCAGTAACTCAGCAAATCGGCAACCATACGTGTGAGCTGCAGAAGGGCTACTGCTTCCCTTTAGTCCTCAAAATCTCACAAGAATTTTCCCTTGGTTCCTCTGTCACCAGAAATATACCAGAAAATGAATTCTGGGAAACGTGGTTCAGACTAGCCAAGTTGACACACTGAAAAAAAAATCACAAATCTCTCAATTACTGTCAAGGAGGAAGAAATTTTCCTCTACCCTTCTACCTTCCTCTGGCTGGTCTAAGAATTAAATTGGCATGAGGCAGATTAATATGAGAAAGCAAACAAAAGTTTAATAACATATATACATGGGAGAGACCCAGGAGAATGGAATAACTTGCCAAACTGGCCAAAACCCTCACCTTAAATACCATCTTCAGCTAAAGACAAAAGAGGACGTTGAGGGTAGGGGTTTGGGGCTTCAAAGGGGAGGAAGGCCATTCACATGAAGATGGAAAAGCAAATGTTTGGTAAACAAATGTTTGCTAAGCCACACAGAGACAACAGGACACAGAGTGGACTCTGATCTCTAGGATCTGCCTAGAGTTTCCCCCATGACACTTAGCCCAGATTCTGTGCAGATATCTCTGGTGAGAGGTCTATTACAAAACAGACCCTCTATCTAAATTCTTTAGGCAGCTAAGGGGGAAGGTCCAAGTTTCTTCTTGAGTCTTTTGGGCCTTTATTGTTTTCAGCTCAGAATAATCCACATGGCAAAGAGGTATTTTGGGTGGCAAATTTTGCTTCCTTTCATTACACTTGGGAAATTGACATAGTAATTTTCACATTGTTATCCAGACCAATGTCACCGGGTTCTAAAGCACCAGTACTGCAGTGGTAAAGAACAAGAACTTTAAAGTCTTCCCGACACAAGTTCAAATCCCAGTTTTACCACTTTCTTGTTTAGGGAGGTTGAGCAAGCAAATTATTGAACTCTCTGTGCCTCAGTTTCCACATCTGTAAAACTGGAATTATGGTACCTGCCTCATCAGTCGGATCAAAGATTAAGGGAGATAGTGCAGGTAAAATGCAAGAATAGTGCCTATTATGTTGTCAGTGCTCAGAAAGTGATAAGTTATTCTAATGGTCATCCACTGTCAGCTCTTAAGAACTAAGTACGTTAGAATCAAATGTCTGAAGAGATTCCCAGAGATCTCTTTCCACAGCTCAGCCACGGTGTGTGCTTAAGGGGAGTGCAAAAGAAGTATTCAAAGGACATTCTTGAGGCAAATAAGAATGGAAACAATTTATACATCAAATCATAGAGGCTGACTATTTTCATATTTTCCCAGCTGCCAGAGATATCTGCTGAAAGAACACAGGTATTTTTGAAGCATTATGCTTCCAAGTTGACTTACATAGTAGGTTCCTCAGAAAAAGTATTTAATAGGCTAGCCAAACTGCATTGGACAATACATGTTAAGAAATCGAGTTATGAGTATGGATTCACACTCTGGGGACAGACTGCCTAGGTTCAAATCCTGGCTCTGTCATTTATTATGCTTAGGCAAGTTATGTAAACTCGATCTCTTGGTCCACACCTGTAAAATGGGAATGACGCTAGCATCTATGTCATAGACTCCCTGTGAGAAATTAATGAGTTAAAATACATAAAATGTTTAGAACAGTGAGCATAGTAATCATCGGGTAAGTGCTTGCCATCATCACTGTTGTGGTCATCATTTTGTCATCGCCCACAGATCTCTCATCTGCTTTCAGCCAAGAATTAGAACCTGTAAACTCAGGTCTATCCACACCCAACAAGAAGCATAAAAACAAGCAAAGAAAACTTGACCTCCACCCAGGGACCAGCAATCAACTCTCTAACATCTGTATCCCCACTTCCTATAATCTACCTGCTCTTTTTGCCTTGGTAGTCTTCTCTGGACTTGACTCCTCACCTGCCCAGACCTGGGCCAATTCTCTATCTTTAGCTGGATTTCAAGACCTTCTTCCTGGCCAGCTGCAGCCAGCTCCCATACACACTCCAGAGTAATAGTCCACGACAAAGGACTTCCATGACACCTTTGTGCCTAAAGAGAATTGGTGACATCATTTTCCATTACCTTTGTTAACAAGTCAAAATAATGGACTATTTCACAATCTCACTGTCCTAAAGACACTGCAATTCTTTAAGCTCTTTGCTCACCCATTGCAAAGCAACAGATGATTGCAAACTGAGCCCTGCCTCTCTATAAAAACCATAGCTTTTCTCAAACGTTTGCTTTTCCATACTTGCACCTGCACTTCACCATAATAATAAAAACTAAAGAAGTTTAAATAGCAGTGTGTCTAATTCAGAACACAGATGCTTAAGGAAAGATTTCTGTTTTTAAAAGAGATTCCTATAAATGATTTAGCAAATTTGAGCATATAACCTGTCCAAAGTGCTAGCACACTTTGCTTCAAGCAGCCAATTTTGCAGGCAAAGCTGTGGTTTTCTTCTTCCTTCTGTGAGTTGTGGCTGCCATTTCCTCATGGCCCAGCGCTCAGTGATGCACGAACCAGGGATGTATTTCTCATTTATGCATAAAAGTGGTTTTCTTGAATTACGACGAGCCCCAAAGTTCCAAGAGGCTCACAGCCTGTGTGGCCACACAGGTATAAGTGCATAAAAGTCTGTTCTCAGCGTGGCTCAAGGAGTGAATGTATTCACTTCAAACAACTCATCTCTCTGGGAACATGCTACACAGCACTGCGTCGGGGATAGGCATATTTGTGGTCATAATGTACTACAGAAATGGCACAAGGAGACATACACCAAGAGGAGTTAGAAAACCGAAGAGCAAGAAAACTCCAGCTCTTTATAGGACAGGATCCCCCACCCCCACCACCCTGCTCTGAACCATCTCAGCTCCTTGGAATTCAACAGAAATGCCAAAAGGGAGGTTGTGTCTGTGAACCTAACCATAAGCCCAACAGTAGCAGAAATTAAAATCTACCCTTCCAAAAGAATAAAAAATAAATAGACAGAGATTTTTGGATAAAGGGCCTCAACTTTTGGTTAATTGCACGAAATAAAGAGTCCTCTAGAGGTGAAAGCTCTCACCCTTTTAAGACTTGGAGTAGGAAGGCTCCCGCGGGCGGTGCAGGGCTGCTGCGGTGGTGCGTGTACATCAGGATCTGAGCGGAGCGAGTCAGCACAGCCCACAGCTGGCCCCAGGCTCCCCCGCCCCGACCAGAGACTGAGGACCACTGCCACCAGATGAGTCACCCCTGCTCTACTGGAACAGAGGACGAGGATGGAGATGAATCTGGCCACCTGGAATTAATGCAAGTTCTTTGAATTCAGCAGATTCATTTTCTCTTCTGAGCAGGTCCTGGGGTCCCAGAAACTTGCTCTTCGAAAAGCCAAGAGGACTTCCCTGGTGTTCCAGTGGTTAAGACTCTGAGCTTCCACTGCAGGGGGCACGGGTTCAATCCCTGGTCAGGGAACTAAGATTTCGCATGCCACGAGGCATGGCCAAAACCAAAAATTAAAAATAAAAAAATAAAAACAAAGAAAACTTTTAAAGGGTTATAACCGTTTGCCTAGAAAAATTAACCAGTTTCCTATAAGCAGTATATCTTATGCTCCTTTTTCCTCCTATGCACCTAGGAATAGAATTATTATTGATTATAAAGTACATATTTGCCTATTAAAATAAAATTCCCCAACTGAGCAATGCCATGATAAGTCATTATGAATGCATGAATTTGATTCTGTCTGGTTATATGTGCACTTGGACTAAAATTGTCTACAGATGTATTTTTGACTAAAGAATAGATACACCCATAAAGAGTTGCCAGGAAATCTTTGAAAATAGAAATGTATCTTTCGAGTGCTTGGGAGCTCATTATTTCCAAGAGCCCTGAGATGAATGATTTAGTAGAGAAACAATGTGTATTTATGGAGGGCTTAATGGGTGAAGGATGTGGAAGAAATATAAGACACGACCTCTTCCCTCCATCAGATTCCAATTCAGGGAATTGATTCAAGAATTTAATTTTTTATTTATTAGATTTTCTTAAAATGAGGCCACCTGTACAATATACAGGATCCAAGAAGTCCCAGTCTCACTTTGGGCCAGGGAAGCAGACTGTGATAAGACCCTGTGGTCAGGTGACACTCCTTCCTCAGAGCTGGGGCAGAACTGAACTTTAGATATCTTGGCTCATTCATCCAACTTGCAGAGGGGATTTGCCCAGGATTGAGCAACCTCTAAGGAAAGTCAAGTAGTCACTCTTCCTCCTCCTTCTACTGTCTTCCCATGTCACAACTGTCCTTTGCTCCTTCATCATACTTACACAAGCATTCGGACACACACACACACACACACACACACACACACACACACACACACACACACAGAGTTTCCAGGGTCTTGGATTACACTTCTCAGTTATCTCAGCCCTTCTACAGGAGGTCTCGCTGGAATGAGTTCAGCATCACCAGCTCCTTCTCCAGGTCCTCACGGGCTTTGTCCCACCTCCTCCCTTCCCCCAGTCAGAAGAGAATCAGAGGCAAGATGGGAGGTCTCTCTGAGTCCCTCCAATCACACAGCCAGTGTAAGTAACCCTAGTATGTCTGTGTCTAGGTCCTACCCTAACCTGAACAAAATGTGAACAAACATCTCTGCTGAACGGTAGAGATTCTTCACTCTGTTGGTTTGGGTAGAGATGAAACTGTGCCCAGATGGCCAAGAGCACCCTGGGGGTCGCCCAGACCAGGTCTAAATAGCAAAGGACTGCTGGTGGTTTAAGTAACAGCAGTAAGTGAATCAGGAAGAATGCTGTGCCCTGAGAACCCAGGGAAAGTTAGAGCCCGCGGGTCCATCCCTCTGTGGCCGGTGAAGCGCTTCTAAATCAACATGGCTGGGTCTTGACCCTGGCCACCCGCTCCTCCACACAGCTTCTCCTCTTGGCTTCCATGACACCACGCCCTCCGGGTTTTCATCTCTATCTCCACTAACAACAAAAATAGCAGCAGCAACAACAATCTTTTTTTTTTTTTTTTTTTTCGGTACGCGGGCCTCTCACCATTGTGGCCTCTCCCGTTGTGGAGCAGGCTCCAGAAGCGCAGGCTCAGTGGCCATGGCTCACGGGCCCAGCCACTCCGCGGCATGTGGGATCCTCCCGGACCGGGGCACGAACCCGTGTCCCCTGCATCAGCAAGCGAACTCTCAACCACTGTGCCACCAGGGAAGCCCCAACAATCATTTTTATAAGTTATAATAATAACAGATTTATTGAGTGCTTCCTCTGTCCCAGACCTCGTGCTCTCACTATATTTCCATGCACTATCCCCAGCCCTAGGCCCTGCCTTCTCACTTCATTCTCCTCCATGGACTTAAAGACCACCTGTACGCTAATCATTCCCAAATTGCTATCTCCACCCAGACCTCGTGCTTTGCACTCCAGACCCACAGTCTAACTGCCTAGTTGGCAACTCTTCTTGAATATTTCCCAGGCATCTCAAAGTGAGCTTCTCATTTATCTTCACACAGCAGCCACTTCTCCAACGTTCCTGGCTCAGTAAACGACACCATAAGGACAGGAATGTAAGGGTCATTCTGACACCTCCCTCCCCCCAAACCCTCACACACTATCCACCACCAACTTTGTCACAACCACTCCGTACACCCGACCTGCTGCTCCCTCCCTTCCCCGGCCACCTCTCTCACATGGACCAATGCCATCACCTTGGAACCAGCCTTCCTACTTTCGTTCATGGCCCAGTGTCAACCTCTTCTCCACAAAGCAGTCAGAATAATCTTTTCAAAGTAAATAAACTTTTCAAAATAAGATGGTTATTATTACGTGAAGCCCTTCCGGCAGCTTCACATGGCCCTTAGGAGAGAATCAAGACTCTTCACGCGGCCTCTGCCTACCTGTGCAGCCTCAGCTCTCACCATCTCCCCCTCCTTCACTCTGCTTCAGCCATGACTCCTCCCAAACCCTCCAAGACCATCCTCACCTCAGGATCCTCCCACAGGCTGCTCTCTGTGCTCTCTTGATGTTGGCCTCCCTCCCTAGACTCTACCCTTCATTATTTTTTAACCAAAAGAACATGCAAAAATGTAGCAAATCAAAAATGGGGAAAGGAGAACAGGGATAGGGGGAAGATTATGTGATTTAAATTCCTCAGCTTTCATAAAGGGCAATTACCACTTAAAACTGATAAAACATGAAACAGAGGAACAAGGCTTCAAAACATAAATGGCAAATAGGTTACCACTGGAATGGGACAGGTATCAGGAATGGGGCGGCTTTTACCTTTCATTTTATACACTTCTATACTTTTGAATTTTTATTGACATGTGCCTGGCTAATGTTAACAATAAATAAAACGAGATTGGAGGAAAATAGTAATGTTAATTTAAAAATTCCTACCTGGCTCTAACCCAGGGTTTGGTGTGCGCATTGAGACCACTTCCCCAGCCGCCATGTTTGTCAGAAGATGGAGGCAAAAGTCCCCTCTCCGGTCCCAGCTCCTCTGCAGTTGCCCTAATGTGGTAGGGCTCAAATCCACAGCACCCGCCTATGTACCTGACCCTGAGTTGTAGGCCTCTCTGGGTTATTTTTGTGTGTGTGTGTGGTATGCGGGCCTCTCACCGCTGTGGCCCCTCCCTTTGCGGAGCACAGGTTCCAGACGCGCAGGCTCAGTGGCCATGACTCACGGGCCCAGCCGCTCCATGGCACGTGGGGTCCTCCCAGACCAGGGCACAAACCCGCGTCCCCTGCATCGGCAGGCGGACTCCCAACCACTGCGCCACCAGGGAAGCCCTGAGGTATTTTTGAATAGACTCTACCCTTTATGAGGGGAAGGACTCTACCGGTGCAACACTGCATCCACAGAGCTAGCACAATGCCTGCCATATGGGTATTCAGTATATTTGCTGAATACATGAATACAACTCAGGTCTTTTAAATATTCAACACAGGTCTTTTAAAGGTCTGTTATATGCCAGGTACAGACATAGACACAGGAACCTCTCCACAGGTAAGATTCAGTACCCACTTTCAGTGTGTGGGTTTTTTTCCCCAGGCCAAGCCATTCTTTGACACCAGCAGTGGGTCCTACAATTAAACTCAATTCTGACACCATCAACCCAGAGATAGCCCCAGATCCCACAGGTTAAGGGCTCAGACCCACAAGACTGCCCCTACTTCAGATGCCAATCGCCAGTCCAGGTTGTCTGTCACCCATGCTTCTGACCCATCAGTTATAGGTTGTAGCATCCAATGACCCCCTTCTTGGCTTTGATTAATTTGCTAGAGTGTCTCACAAAACTCAGAGAAATATTTGACTTCCTAGATTAGTGGTTTATTATAAAAGTATATAGCTCAGGAATAGCCAGATGGAAGAGATACATAGGGCAAGGGATGTGGGAAGGGGCATGGAGTTTCCAGGCCCCCTCCTGGTGAACCACTCCCCCGAATCTCCACATGTTCACCAACCTGGAAGCTCTCCAAACCCTGTCCTTTAGGGATTTTATGGAGGCTTCATCACATAGTCATGACTGATTAAATCATTGGCCATTGGTGAATGCGTCAACTGCCAGTCCCTCTCCCCTACCCCAGAAGTCAGGGGGTGGGACTGAAAGTTCCAATTCTCTAATCACTGGGTCCCTTGGAAATCAGTTCCCATCCTTAAGATACCTAGGTGCTTTCCAAAAGCCCCCTCATTAATATAACAGGAGACACCTTCGTGGCTCTCATCATTTAGGAAGTTCCAAAGGTTTTAGGAGCTCTGTTCCAGGCATGGGAGCGAAGACCAAATATATATTTCTTATTTTAAATCACAGTATCACAATAGGTCCACCTACATTATGGCAGCTAACTTCCTTAACAACATACAAATAAAAGGGCAAAAGAGTAAGAGACAGAAGCTGGTCTTTTGGAAACCTCATCTCAAAAGCGTCATCCAATTACTTTTGCTATATCCATTTATTAGAAGCAAGTCACTGGATTCAACCTACACTCAAGGGGAGGAAATTAAACCAGAGCGTGAATACTGTGAGGCAGGGATCATTGGGGGCCATTTCAGAGGCTGCCTACCAGAGTGCCTGCCACTCCATGTTTGTATATATAAATCTGTCTCCTTGTTGTTAAAGCTGTATAGTATTCTAAAGTAGAAATGCAGTAATTAAATATTTGAAAAATTCCCCATTATTGGATAGTTAGGCTGCTTATAATTTCCCACTAATTTTGCAGTAATCATTCTTAAACACAAATATTTTCACACTTATTCCAACTATTTCTGAAGGATCAATTTCTGGAACTGACACTGCTGGGCCAGATGATCTGCACAAATTTAATTATTCATGTATGTTGCCAAATTGCCTCCCACAAATGTTGTACCAATTTCTCTGTCAACAATTTCTATTACTTTACATATTAAACATTGAAATGTTTTCTATTACACTTTTCCACTATGTAAGAAACATTGGGATGGTGTCACCTTCTCCTCATGGCCTCTTCCCCAGTGTTCCTTCACTAACTCCTCTGGTCAGGTATTTGATGATCTGAAGATACGACCTCTATAACTGTGTACTTTACTTAATTCCTCCCCTTTTCACAGCTTTTCTTCTTTTTCAGAAAGATGATGGTGAAGGAAGTATTAGCTAGGATAGGCTAGGTTATGCTGCAGTAGCAAACAAAACTAGATATCTCAATGGCTTACACATGAACATATATTTCTTGTTCACACAAAGTCCGTTTAGGTTTTGAAGACTCTCCATAACAGCTTTGCTCCCCATGGTGATCCAGGGCCACCAGCTTCTATCAGATGGTTCTGCCACATCAACACATAGTCCCCTTGGTTGAAGTAGGGGAAGAAGAGAGAGCTGAAGGGTTAAGTAAGAGCTTTTAACCAGCTCAGAGAGGAACTGACACATCATTTCACTCAAAGTGCTTTGACCTGAAAGAGTCATGTAGCCCCACTCAAAGATTTTGGTGAACATTCAATTAGTAATTGCATTTTGAACTTTAGTAAATATTGAGTACCTAATACCAATAAACATTTATTATTAATAAGTTATAATAATTGATACTAGTAGACATATGCTGATAAATATATATTGATAGGTAATTTATTTCATATCTATTAAATTATATCTCTGTCACAAAGCACCACAGGTAAATACACTTTTATGAATAACAGAGGCCTCTCTCCGTGGGCCCAGATGTTGTCAGCAAATCGGCAGGCTTGCCGTGACTTTGGTCTTCTCAGGAAAGTCATATAAAAATAGAAAAGTAAAATTGTAAGTCTGTAAACTTGCACTGCTTCGTACAGACAGACATGTGCCACTTCGCTCCACATGTTGAAATGGCTGTTGCCAGATGATGTATTTTTTAAGTGGACACAACTTGGCAGTGGACTTTTCCACCTCTCCTGTTTCTAATCATCCATTGCCTGGGCATGTCAGGGTCAGGCTTAAAGACTTGCTAGAACTGGAGTCAAGATTTACGAGAATGAGATGTAACCAGGCCTCTCCCAGAGGTTTGGGAAGAACAGCTGGAGTCTGGCCCTTAGCATCATGACAAGGACTATTAAAAACTAAAGCAGCTTTTTTTTTTTCTTTTTTTAAAGATGAGTATAGAAAGGCAAAAAGTACTCCAAAGGACTATCAAAGGCATCCTCAGAAGGGGCACCTTTAAAGCAAAAGACGGTAATAGCTCTGGCTCACTACCTCACTCACATTTCAAACTCTTTGTAAACAAGAGGCAAAAATTATTAGGTTTGAGCTGTGGATTTTCCCCCTTGACCCATTCCTGAATGGAGTTGAATCATTCCCACTCAAAGCAGTGAGGGGCTGTTTTGTTCTCCAGGCTCCACCCTGTGCTGATGTAATGCGCCCCGGCTGTGTTTTTCTGATGAGTGTGCTAGGGAGGGTCTTCGCCAGGAGGAGGGGAAGCTGCTGCCCAGGCTCCTGGGATGGATGGCAGGGAGAGAGGAGGCCAAGGAGCACAGATGCCTGCAGCAGGACTGACAGCTCACGCTGAGCACTGCAAAGCTCACCTTGTCCGCCCTCCTCTTACCCCACCACAACCACCCCCTGCCCCCTGACCCCTCCGCCCCCTGTCCTGTCATCCCCTCCAAGACCATCATCCATCCCTGAGGACTCACCACTCACCCCAGAGAGCTCTATTTTCTTGAAACTTGTTCCTGCGGCCACACCTCCCTTCCTATTAGGCCTTAGATAAGGATGTCCCCAGCCCACGTGTGTCTGCAGGCTCCCCGCCCAGGTTCACCTCCTAAGAAAGGGGAAGCCTGAAACAGACAACCCAGGATCTTCTTCTGGCCCTCCCTAATGGGCAGCCCTGTCCGTCTTCTCAATGGGACTGTTTTTTGTTGTTTTTTAAACTGCTTGATTTACTTTTAATGTTGAATTTGTATTTGTGAACGTGTCAGAAGACCAGGCAGAGAGCAAGTTTTAAATGAAATAAAAAGAAAAGCATTCCATTTACTCAGTCCCTCACCCCTCCACCCCACCTTCCCACCCCACCCCCAAACACACAATTTTCCTCACTCCCAAGTCACTTCTTTAATGCCTTTACTTTTCCTATTGATTTCCACTGTTTTGTGCTACTTGGGAATTATTTTAATGTAAAGAATTAAGCATACAGTTTCTTAAAAGAATATGAGAACAATATATACAGATAAATTTTTGTAAGTAATTTTTTAAACTCTCCAGGGTACTTCATAAAAATTGTAAGTAAGTTTGTTATTTTGAAGTAATTTTACTGTCTTTTACGTGAAAGCAACTTTAGTGAAAGACTGTGACTAAAGATAATACGTTCCTAATGGGTCGGTGGGAAAAATAGGAGCATCACCAACTCCTTGAACTTAAAGAAAATTGTTTTCTTAAATTTTCCAAGGCTTGATTTGTGACCCAAGATGTGATCTATCCTGGAGAATGTTCCGTGTGCACTTGAGAAGAAAGTGTATTCTGCCACTTTCAGGTGGAATGTTCTATAAATATCAATTAAATTTATCTGGTCTATTGTGTCATTTAAAGCTTGTGTTTCCTTATTTATTTTCTGTTTAGATGACCTGTCCATTGGTGTAAATGGGGTGTTAAAGTCCCCCACTATTATTGTGTTACTGTTGATTTCCCTTTTCATGGTTGTTAGCATTTGCCTTATGTACTGAAGTGCTCCTATGTTGGCTCCATAAACATTCATAATTGTTATATCTTCTTCTTGGATTGATCCCTTGAGCGTTAAGTAGTGTCCTTCCTTATCTCTTGCAACAGTCTTTATTTTAAAGTCTATTATATCTGATACGAGTATTGCTACTCCAGCTTTCTTTGATTTCCATTTGCATGGAATATCTTTTTTCATCCCTTCACTTTCAGTCTGTATGCGTCCCTAGGCCTGGAGTGGGTCTCCTGTAGATAGAAGATATATGGGTCTTGTTTTTGTATCCATTCAGGCAGTCTCTGTTTTTGGTTGGAGCATTTAATTCATTTACATTCAAGGTGATTATCAATATGTATGTTCCTATTAACATTTTCTTAATTGTTTTGGGTTTGTTTTTGAAGGTCCTTTTCTTCTCTTAGGTTTCCCGTCTAGAGAAGTTTCTTTGACATTTGTTGTAAAGCTGGTTTGGTGGTGCTGAATTCTCTTAGCTTTTGCTCATCTGAAAAGCTTTTGACTTCTCCCTCAAATGTGAATGATATCCTTGCTGGCTAGAGTAATCTTGGTTGTAGGTTTTTCTCTTTCATCACTTTAAGTATATACTACCACTCCCTTCTGGCCTACAGAGTTTCTGTTGAAAACTCAGCTGATAACCATATGGGGATTCTTTTGTATGTTATTTTTTGTTTTTTTGTTGTTGCTTTTAATATTTTTTCCTTGAATTTAATTTCTGTTAGTTTGATTAATGTTTGTCGAAATAGTATCAAGCATTTTTCTGACCACAACGCCCTGAGATTGGAAATCAATTACAGGAAAAAAAATGTAAAAACCACAAATACATGGAGGCTAAACAGTGAGCTACTAAATAACCAAGAGATCACTGAAAAAAAATCAAAGAAGAAATTTAAAAATACATAGAAACAAATGACAATGAAAACACGACCACCCAAAACCTACAGGATGCAGCAAAAGCAGTTCTAAGAGGGAAGTTTATAGCAATTCAATCTCACCTCAAGAAACAAGAAAAACCTCAAATGAACAATCTAACCCTACACTTAAAGCAACTAGAGAAAGAAGAGCAAAGAAAACGCAGTCAGTAGAAGGAAAGAAATCGTAAAGATCAGAGCAGAAATAAATGAAATAGAAACGAAGAAAATAATAAAGATCAATAAAACTAAAAGGTGGCTCTTTAAGAAGATAAACAACACTGATAAATCCTTAGCCAGACTCATCAAGAAAAAAAGGGAGAGGATGCAAATTAATAAAATTAGAAAAAAAAAAGGAGAAATCACAAGTGACACCACAGAAATACAAAGGATTATAAGAGACTACTACAAACAACTATATGCCAATAAAATGGACAACCACAAAGAAATGGACAAATTCGTGGAAAGGTACAATTCTCCAAGGATGAACCAGGAAGAATTCGAAAATATAAACAGGACTATCACAAGTAATGAAATTGAAACTGTAATTTAAAATCTTCCAACAAGCAAAAGTCCAGGACCTGATGGCTTTGCAGGAGAATTCTATCAAACATTTAGAAAAGAGCTAACACCAATCCTTCTCAAACTCTTCCAAAAAACTGCAGAGGGAAGAACACTCCCAAATTCATTCTGTGATGCCACCATCATGCTAATACCAAAACCAGAAAAAGATATCGCAAAAAAAAAGGAAATTATAGACCAATATCACTGATGAACATAGATGCAAAAATCCTGAACAAAATACTAGCAAACAGAATCCAACAACATATTAAAAGGATCATACACCATGATCAAGTGGGATTTATCCCAGGGATGCAAGGATTCTTCAATATATGCAAATCAATCAATGTGATACACCATATTAACAAATTGAGGAATAAAAACCATATGATCATCTCAATAGATGCAGGAAAAGCTTTTGACAAAATTCAACACCGATTTATGATAAAAACTCTCCAGAAAGTGGGCATAGAGGGAACCTACCTCAACATAATAAAGGCCATATACGACAAATCCACAGCAAACATCATTCTCAATGGTGAAAAACTGAAAGCATCTCCTCTAAGATCAGGAACAAGACAAGGATGTCCACTCTCGCCACTATCATTCAACATAGTTTTGGAAGTCCTAGCCACGGTAATCAGAGAAGAAAAAGAAATAAAAGGAATACAAATTGGAAAGGAAGAAGTAAAACTGTCAATGTTTGTGGATGACATGATAGTATACATAGAAAATCCTAAAGATGCCACCAGAAAACTACCAGAACTAATCAATGAATTTGGTGAGGTTGCAGGATACAAAATTAATGCACAGAAATCTCTGGCATTCCTATACACTAATGATGAAAAATCAGAAAGAGAAATTAAGGAAATAATCCCGTTTACCATCACAAAAAAAGAATAAAATACCTGGGAATAAACCTACTTAAGGAGGCGAAAGACTTGTACTCAGAAAACTATAAAATACTGATGAAAGAAATCAAAAATGACATAAACAGATGGAGAAATATACCTTGTTCTTGGATTGGAAGAATCAATATTGTGAAAATGACTATACTACCCAAAGCAGTCTACAGATTCAATGCAGTCCCTATCAAACTACCAATGGCATTCTTCACAGAATTAGAACAAAAAATTTTACAATTCGTATGGAAATACAAAAGACCCCGAATAGCCAAAGCAATCTTGAGAAAGAAAAAGGGAGCTGGAGGAATCAGCCTCCCTGACTTCAAACTATACTATAAAGCTATAGTAATCAAGACTGTATGGTACTGGCACAAAAACAAAAATATAGATCAATGGAACAGGATAGAAAGCCCAGAGATAAACCTATGAGCATATGGTGAACTAATTTATGACAAAGGAGGCAAGAACATACAATGGAAAAAAGACAGCCTCTTCAATAAGTGGTACTGGGAAAACTAGACAGCTACATGTAAAAGAATGAAATTAGAACACTACCTAACACCATATACGAAAATAAACTCCAAATGGATTAAAGATCTAAATGTAAGGCCAGACACTATAAAACCCTTAGTGGAAAACATAGGCAAAACACTCTATGACATAAATCACAGCAAGATCCTTTTCGACCCACCTCCTAGAGAAATGGAAATAAAAACAAATATAAACAAATGGGACCTAATGGAACTTAAAAGCTTTTGCACAGCAAAGGAAACCATAAACAAGACGAAAAGACAATCCTCAAAATGGGAGAAAATATTTGCAAAAGAAACAATGGACAAAAGATTAATCTCCAAAATATACAAACAGCTCATGCAGCTCAATATCAAAATAACAAACAGCCCAATCCAAAAATGGGCAGAAGACCTAAATAGATATTTCTCCAAAGAAGATACACAGATTGCCAACAAACACATGAAAGGATGTTCAACATCACTAATCATTAGAGAAATGCAAATCAGAACTACCGTGAAGTATCACCTCACACCTGTCAGAATGGCTATTATCAAAAAAATCTACAAACAGTAAATACTGGAGAGGGTGTGGAGAAAAAGGAACCCTTTTGCACTGTGGGTGGGAATGTACATTGATACAGCCACTGTGGAGAGCAGTATGGAGGTTCCTTAAAAAATGACAGATAGAATTACCATATGACCCAGCAATCCCACTACTGGGCATATACCCTGAGAAAACCATAATTCAAAAAGAATCATGTACCACAATGTTCATTGCAGCTCTATTTACAATAGCCAGGACATGGAAGCAACCTAAATGTCCATTGACAGATGAATGGATGAAGAAGATGTGGCACATATACACAATGGAATATTACTCAGCCATAAAAAGGAATGAAATTGAGTTATTTGTAGTGAGGTGGATGGATGCAGAGTCTGTCATACAGAGTGAATTAAGTCAGAAAGAGGAAAACAAATACCATATGCTAACACATATATATGGAATCTAAAAAAAAATGGTAGTGATGAAACTAGTGGCAGGACAGGAATAAAGATATAGACATAAAGAATGGACTTAAGGACACGGGGCAGGGGAGGGGGAAGCTGAGGTGAAGTGAGAGTAGCATGGACATATATACACTACCAAATGTAAAATAGTTAGCTAGTGGGAAGTAGCAGCATAGCACAGGGAGATCAGCTCAGTGCTTTGCAATGACCTAGAGGGGTGGGATAGGGAGGGTGGGAAGGAGGCTTAAGAGGGAACGGATATGGGGACATATGTATACATATATGTATACATATGTATACATATGGCTGATTGACTTTGTTGTACAACAGAAGCTAACACATTATTGTGAAGCAATTATACTCCAATAAAGATCTATTAAAACATAATAATAAAGAAAATTGTTAAGTAAATCTATATGGCTGCAAAACACTTATTTAAATTTAAATTCAAATGTATCCCGATCTATTCGACGATTTCAACTTGTTCTCTGTTTGGTAGTTGATATTTTGGTACATATTCCCCTTGGAAAAGGGAGCAAAAGATGGTGGGGAAGCAGCTTCTTTCTTTGAAGGAGGCTAGAAGTTGTGTGTATTGTGCAAAACAAACAAAAAAGCCATTTTCTGGTTCTCTTTCATCATAAGTGGAGAGTATGACAGCTAAGCATCAAGAAGTCTGCACAAATGATTACAATTATTTAAAAAACACAGTTCACCTAAAACTATCTTTTTCTGTGGTGAGAATTTGGTCACAAAAATTTTAAATTTGATAATAGATAATAGCTTCACAAAATGCACCCTGAAAAATCCTCTAATCTTTTTGGTTGAAAACATTCTAACCTCCAAAAGAAAAATGTTCCTTATTACCAAACAAGGGGAAAAATATAAACCTATTTGAATTTATTAGCCTGAGATTTTAAAAAATGTAGAAATGGATTCTATCCTTTATAAAACTTTGCCTTAGGGCTCTGTCTGCTCCTACCCCTTTGAGGATACCTAACCTAATAGGCATCCCTGAAGGTCTTTGCTCCTGGCTGTCCCCAAGGGGCACTGTGGTACCCCAGGGCTCCGCTAGCCCCGATATTTAGAGGCTTTCATATGGCTTGGCTAATGGCATTGGCAGAAATCTGGAAGGTGGAAAGCCAAGTTCTTCTTCTGGGACAGGATTGTGGAGAAGACAGCAGAGCCACTCCAGGTGAGATATTCCAGCTCTAGGGTGAACAACTGCCCAGTCCAGAGCCAATAACAGGGGAAATGTGGCCACCCAAGCCTTTCTGCTTCCTCTTCTGTTCCCCTCTCTTCACCTCCCTCATTTCTTTCCTCTGACTTGCCTCTCATGTGCCCTTTCTTTTCCCTCTCTTATTTTCTCTCCCCCTTCATTTGTCCCTTAGGCCTGCAAGTGGCAGCCACTGGCAAGACTTAATCCACTGGAGACCCCCAAATATGGACCTTCTGCTCCCTAAGGTAATTGAGGTTTCTTAAAACCAAGTATCTTCATCAATCAAATATTTACTGAGGATCTACTATATACCATGCCAGGTATATGGTATTCAAATCCATCCAGCCTTTAGATCACCTATGTCTCGGGGAGATAGTCATGCATGATTACAGATGGTTACAACCCAATGGGATAGCAAGAATGATGAAGATCACGTATCAGTCAAGGTTTGGTCAGGAAACAGAAGCCAGCCACTCTCTCTCTATAAAAGATTTAATATAAAATTAGGGGACAAACAGGCCTGTTGGAAGAGCTGAGAGATCAGACACCAGGAAAGCTTCACTGTGAAGATGGCAAGCTCATCACCTGAGAGTGGATAGGGGAACTGAGCTTTCCAGGAGTCTGCAGAGGGGGAGCCTGCAGAGAGGTGTGTGAAGCCCACACAAGCACAGAGTGGGAGCTCAGGGAGAGGGCTGGGAAGCACCGTGACTGACTCCACACCTCGCTGAGAACACTGATCTCCACTTCACTTCCACACCCAAATCTCACATGAGTTCCTCTAACTGGCAAGGTTCAAATGTGGAGCTGTACAGGGGAAGTGATTCTAGTAAATAAAGTTCCAGCCTGAGACAGAGTGGTGGTGGTGGGGCCAGCTGACTACAGAAAACCCACCCCAGATAAGAAAGGATGCTACAGAGCACGGAGAAAGTTAGAGCCCCCTAACCCAGGTGAGAGAGGAAGAGGAAGGAGGCAGAAAGGCTCCCTGGAGGAGACTGCCTGAAATGGGTTAAAGAATGAGTCAGTTAACCAAGCCAAGAGACGAAAGGAGGGCACACCATGTAGAAGGCACAGCATGAGCAGAGCCACGAAGAGGAGCTACAGCAAGGATGTACAAGGAATGAACTGATGTTTATGGTAGTAAGGTTCTCCCCCAATTTCGTTTTTGTTTTCAATCAGAAAAAAGAAATGTTTTTTTTTCCCTTTTAAACAGAGCCCATCAGGAGTCTCCAAGTATACATCCAGTGAGCCTGCTTAGGACTTACTCAGCAGGTGGTAATAAAACAACATGGTTAATAGTGTGAGCTCTAGAATCAAACTGGGAACAGAAGAGCTCTATCACTTATTAGCTGTGTGATTTCAGGCAAGTTACCTAACTTCTCTGAGCCTCTAATTTTGTGTGTGTGAAATGCCAGTAGTCACCTTCTTTTGAGGTTATTGTGAGCCAGAATTAAGCTGTTCCATGAAAGCTCTAATATTAGCCATTATTATTCTTATATTTCAGACACTAGGGGGGGGTCTTAATTTCTTACAATTTCTCATTTGTTTAATCATATATTCATAATTCATACAAATATATGAATATGAATGCATATATGAATAATTCAAATACTCATAATTGATCTTCAGTTAAAGTTAGAAAGCATAAGGAATGCTGATGTTAAAATTATAACAATAATGAGAATAAAAATAATAATTCTGCAAATTAAACTCAATTTATCTTCATCAGATTCACAAAGGGCATTCATTTCATCAAATTTGTATATATGTGAAGAAATCCCTGGTACTTCAAAGTTACAAAAAATTTTAGTGACAATTGCTACCTGATTTAGCTTTCATTTACTGGCAGTCAAGACTATCCATATTTGAAAGGTATTATTGGTGCAGAAACACTTGCAAATGGCAACCTCAAAACTTCTCCCAGATTTAGATTTAGAAAGAAAATATAAAAATCATAAAATCAAACCACTTAAGCACCAAAGGCAAGAATTACAAACATCAGACAGTAAAAGCATTTTTGTCTATCTTTTATGCCATTAAACAATTAAATTCTGACTTATATTTTCCTGTATGTTTGTCTTCATTCCAAGTACAATGGTATTTTCAGTGTATTTGTCTTACACTATACTTTTTACTACATCATTTACTGAAAGAAAATTAAATTGTATGCATCACTTGCAAAATAGGGTCTATATTTATGAATATTATTGAGACTGGAATCAAAATAAAATTAGTAATAAAATAAACTAAGATTTGATTTACCTAAAATAGCTCCTTTATTGTATACCACACACATTATAAAATCATTTTTTAAAAAAACCTCCGGGCTTCCCTGGTGGCGCAGTGGTTGAGAATCTGCCTGCTAATGCAGGGGACACGGGTTCGAGCCCTGGTCTGGGAAGATCCCACGTGCCGCGGAGCAACTAGACCCGTGAACCACAAGTACTGAGCCTGAGCATCTGGAGCCTGTGCTCTGCAACAAGAGAGGCCGCAATAGTGAGAGGCCCGCGCACCACGATGAAGAGCGGCCCCCGCTTGCCACAACTGGAGAAAGCCCTCACACAGAAACAAAGACCCAACACAGCAAAAATAAATTAATTAATTAATAAAACTCCTACCCCCAACATCTTCTTAAAAAAAAAACAAACCTCCAAGAAGGATCAAGAGATTGTATAGTTTTAAAAGGGAAAATACATCAGAAAAGATTGGGAAACTCTGCTATAGGCAATGAGAGGTTTTATGCAAAGAATGAAGAATGGATTAAAGAAGAACAAGATTGAGACAAGAAGAACAATTGCGGGATGGTTAGTAGAATCCGTGTGAAGGAGGGTGAAAACCTGAATTTAGAAGTGGTAATAGGATTGGCTGGAGAGGAAAGATTTAGAACAATTTTAGGAGGCAAAATTGGCAGGATTTGTGATGGAGTGATGGGCTAGAGTTTCTCAGTGAGAGAAAGGGAGAGAGAGGAGACATAGATGGTTCCTAATTACTGCATGGCAAGTAAGTAATAAGTGCTGGGGGAGGAACCCTTAGGAAAGAAGATAATGACCTCAGTTTTAGCCAATCAAGGAAGCCAGATTAATTTTTTTCTTCCTAGTTGAATACATATTTCCTTTTCTTCTCTCTTTTTCCCTTCTACTCTTCTTAGCCTCTTTTCCATTATTCTGATGATAGTGACTCACAAAAACTAAGAATATACCTTGAAAGGCTCTGGATTGTGGATAGAAGTAAGGCATATTTTACAAAACTAAAGGCTGTTCTAAGTCTGTAAACTCAGTCTTAGTTGTGATTGATAGACCCAAGTTCTGATCCTGGTTCTTCCATAAACAAACTGTATGATCTTGGGTAAGTCACCTCGATCCTCTGGGTCTCAATTTTTTCTTCTGCAAAATGAAGGGGATGAATTAGATATCTTTAAGGCTTCTTACAATCAAGACTTTTATTTCATAGAATCAATATTTTTTGCTAAACCCAGAGCTTGGCAGTATGATAATGGTTACTTTTACATTGACTAAAATCATCTTTCATTTCATGCCAACTAGCAGGCACTCTTTGAAGTTTAGGATAGAGAGATAATGTTATGAACTGAATTGTGTTCCCCAAAATTCATAAGTTGAAATCCTAAGCTCCAATGTGACTACATTTGGGAGTAGGGCCTTTAAAGACATAATTGTGGTTATATGAGGTCATGAGGGTGGGGCCCTAACGCAATAGGATTGGTGTCCTTATAAGAGGAGGAGACACCACGGGTATAGGCACATAGAGTAAAGACCATGTGAGGCTACAGTGAGAAGGCCAAGGGGAGAGGCCTCAGGAGAAACCAAACTTGCCGGCACCTTGTTCTTCGACTTCCAGACTCCAGAACTGTGAGAAAATTAATTTCGGTTGTTTAAGCCACTCAGTCTGTGGTATTTCATTATGGCAGCCCTAGCAGACTAAGATAGATAGATAGATAGATAGATAGATAGATAGATAGATAGATAGATAGATAGATAGATAGGTAATAGAAGGAAGGAAGGAAGGAAGGAAGGAAGGGAAGAGGAAAGAGGAAAACCACCATGCTTCTTGCTTCAGGGCTTTGGAAGGTGTTATGCTTTTTGCAAGGAACTTTATTCCCAACCGTATCTGCCTGGCCAACTTTTATTCTTCCTATAAGTCTCACTTCAAATGTCACCACTCTTAGACACTTCCCCTGACCCTCCTGGTTGAATTAGGTGCTCCTCCCATCTGTCTTGAGGATGCACTTAGGCTGTTTTAATCTCTGATATTCTTGAATGCCTAGTGCATCAGACTAGAACCACTGGACAGTAGCTTTGGTTGGGTTTGTCTCTGAATTCCTAGTGCCCATCACACAGCAGGCCCTCCATGTAGAATTGTAAAGGGAAGAAACGTAAGAAGAATGGGAAGAAGTGGTGGAAAGAAAGGAAATAAAAGGGGAAGAAGAAAGGAAACAGAAAGGGGAATGAGAGGAAGATAAAGATATTTTGACATGCTAAAATATCCATTCAATTCAAAGGATACTTCCAGGAAAAATACTCATTAACCCGAATAAGGTTTACGTGACTAAATCTCTTCTATGTCAGTGATGCTGTATAGTTAAGGATTTATGATCTACCAAGATTGCAATTCAGTGAGAAAGGAAGATTTGAACCAATATAAATTAAATAACTTAAAAAACAATTTTCTATTAACAAAAAGGAAGTAAAAGAATATAAGCCAAATAAGCAGTACATGGGGATTAGATTATATACTAGGAAAAATGCCCTGATGGTAGAGGTACTAAGGTTCTCAGAAACATCACTGAGGGAGGTTTTTCAAGTCTCTGTAGAGATTTCATAGGAAAGCCAAAAGCAAAAAAAACCATATGATATGATATGTACAGATAAGTAATTCTGAAGGTGATTTGAGGGCAGGTCTGTGCCCATGTTTCACTTTCCAGGCACGATTATTTCTTTGATGATCTTTTTTTTCCTGTGGTCAGATGATTAAAATTTTGAACTATGACTATGATTATTACTTCATCCTTTCAAACAAAATTTTTAAACTGAAACCTTTTTACTTCAATTCACTGCATGGCCTCATTTTTGAAAGTCCATACCCAGTGAAGTTTTAAATCATGATATTCCACATTCAGCAACTATAGAGCGATTTAAAAGAACAGTTCTTCAAAACAAAAACCTGGACACCATTAGCAAGTCACAACACAAACACTTCTGTTGCTATTTTAGTGTTTTCTCTGAGCCTGTCTCTCTGGCAATGTCTACAGGGATGAACCAAATGAAGTGGTCTGGCTACAGGGGTTAAGAGCTGCAAATGCTTAATAGAATGTTACTCAAAGAGGAACAGAAAGAAGGATTAAAGGACAAACTAAGCAGGACTGCCTTACACCAGGGACTCATAATGTCTTTTATGGTGAAGATTTTTCTATGCTTTCAGGTCAGCATCTGACCTTGCCTCAGGGAAAACACTTTCTGGTCCAATTCCCTTGCCTGGCTCTGGAAAGCATTGTACAACCTGACGTACAGAAACCCAAATTCAAGCCCCAGTGTCCACATCTTTCATTTTAAAGGACACTGAATTACCATAACGTCATCAGGGAGCATAATTTCTAAGCAAATCTCTTTTAGTGCAAGAAGAACACTCTCAATACACCCTGTTGAAACCATTATTTGCAACAAATCCCAGATTTTTTTTTTTTTTTTTTTTTTGCCGGGTTATTGTGAAGGTTTTGCCCATTCACATGTGAACTGTAAACAGACTGACAGATGGAATTCTTTTGTATAAACAATTTCAGATACACTGCTCCTCTGTGGCTGTGTCAGTTGTTTACAGTATCAAAAAGCCACAGATATGCCTAAAAGTAAGGAAAGTCCGTATTTCTGCCAAACATTTGCACAATATCCATCCAGAATCTGTACCCGGGTGCTCAGAGTGTTGCTGATGAAACCCAGTTTCTCAAGTGTATTTACGACCATTGTGTCAACCAGACTCCCCAGGAACTTTCTCGGAGTACCCCCTTCCAGAGTAGCCCAAATCTCTTTGAAGAGACCACAAAGATGGCAACACCAATCTAGAAGCAAGTTGGGAAATAAACGGCCCTAGAAGAAACACAACAATGGACAAACAGAAAAGGTCGCCTCCTCTCTTCTCAGTTTCTCCTCCCAAGCTCAGTACACTTTTTCCAATGCAAAGGGTTCATTTCTCTTCTTTCCTGCCACCCAAATTTAACAGGCTTGCGGAGCTTATTTTGCAAACATTCGCACCCACTTTAGATTTCTCTCCCTCAGCCTTTTCATCCATTTAAGCACCCTAATTCTTAATTCCCCATACTTCTGCTAAGGTGATCCTCTTCCCTGGCTATTTAAGCTAGTTGGAATCTCCTTTTCATTGTTTTTAATGTCCCTTCCTAACCCAAAGTTCAGCTTTTCGGAGAAAATATTTGGTTTCATGAACTGTGCCTAATGTTCTCCAAATTAGTAGAATTGAGACAGTCTTATCCTGATCCATCTACCTTATACATAAAAGCTGTTCAATATATAATTCACATGCAATATAATTCATTCCTTTAAAGTGTTCAATTCAATGGTTTATAGTATAGTCATAGAGTCGTGCAACCATCAACACAATCTATTTTAGAACATTTTCATTGTTCCCAAATGAGACCTTGCATTCATTTACAGTCAATCCGCATCCCCCATCTCAACCCACCCCAGCTGCCCCAGCCCTAGGCAACCCTGCATCTGCTTTCTGTTTCAATCAGTTTCCCAATCCTGGTCATTCATATAAGTAGAATTATACGATATGTGGTCTCTTGTGAGTCACTTCTTTCATTTAACATAAAGTTTTCAAGGTTCCATCCATGTTATAGCATGTGTCAAAAAATTGTCTTCCTTTTTGTTGTTAAATAATATTCTGTTGTAAGAGTATGTCATTTTATTTATGCATTCATCAGTTGATGGACATTTGGATTGTTTCTACTGTTGACTATTATGAATAATACTACTATGAACATTTGTGTACAAGTTTTTATGTGGATGTATGTTTTTCTTTCTCTTGAGTGTTTAGGTAGGAGTGGAATTGCTGGGTAATATAGCAACTCTATGATTAATCTTTTGAGGAACTGCCAAATTGTTTTCCAAAGTGGCTACAACATTTCATATCCCTACTATCAATATATTAAGGTCCCAATTTCTCAACATCCTTGTCAGCACTTGCTATTACCTGTGTTTTTATTACAGCCATCCTACTGGGTATGCAATGGTATCTCATTGTGGTTTTGATTTGCATTTCCATTACAGCTAAAGATTTTTAGTATCCTTTGATGTATTCAGTTGCCATTTGTGTATCATTTTTGGAGAAATATCTTTCAAATCTTTTGTCCATTTTAAAAAAATTTTTTATTGATTTTTAAATTTATTTTTGGCTGCATTGGGTCTTTGTTGCTGTGCACAGGCTTTCTCTAGTTGTGGCTACTCTTTATTGCAGTGTGAGGGCTTCTCATTGAGGTTGTTTCTCTTGTTGTGGAGCACAGGCTCCAGGTGCATGGGCTTCAGTAGTTGTGGTGCACAGGCTCAGTAGTTGTGACACATGGGCTTAGTTGCTCTGCGGCATGTGGGATCTTCCCAGACCAGGGATCAAACCCATGTCCCCTGAATTGGCAGGCAGATTCTTAACCACTGTGCCATCAGGGAAGTCCCTTTTGTCCATTTTTAAATTGAGTTATCTTTTTATGATTGAGTTGTAAGAGTTCATATATTCTGGATACAAGTCCCTTATTAGACATATGATGTACAAATATTTTCTCATAGTCTGTGTGTTGTCTTTTTACACTCTTGATGGTATCACTAGCAGCATGAAATTTTTTAATTTTGATGAAGTCCAGTTTATCTCATTTTTTCCTTTGTCACTTGTACTTCAATGTCAGCTGTAAGAAGACTTTGCCTAACCCAAAGTCATAAATATTTACTGCTGTGTTTTCATCTAATAGTTTTATAGGTTTAGCTCTTACATTTAGGTGTGTATCCATTCTGAGTTAATTTGGGGGGATAGTACAAGGAAGGAATCTGAACTCATTCTTTTGCATGTGGATATCTAGTTGCCCAAGCAAAGAGAGAGTATCTTTCTCCCATTGAATAGTCTTGGCACCTTTGTCAAAAATCATAAATGTAAGGCTTTTAAGGTCTGGATTCTCAGTTCTATTTAATTGATTGATATGTTTATCTTATGTGAGTACTACACTGCCTTGATTCCTGTAGTTTTGCAGTAAGTATGAGTCCTCCAACTTTGTTTTAGCTCTTCTGGATCCCTTGTATTCCCATATGAATTTTAGGATCAGCTTGTCGATTTTTACAAAAAAGCTAGCTGGAATTCTGATAAAGACTGAGTTGATCTGTACATCTATTTGGGGAGTATTGCCATCTTAATAATGTTAAATCTTCCAATCCATGAACATAGAATGTCTTTCCACTTATTTAGGTCTTCTTTGCTTTCTTTCAACAACACTTTGTATTTATTAGAATACAAATTTTGGACCTCTGTTAAACTTCTGCTTAAGTATTTTATTATTTTTGATGCTATTATAAGTGGAATTTTCCCTAATATTATTTTCATAATGCTCATTGCTAATGTATTGAAATTCAATTTATTTTTGAATAGTAATCTTGAATCTTGCAACTTTGTTGAACTTATTCATTTGTTCTATTCGGGGTTAGAGTTTTTTTGGTGGTATAATTAATATACAATATTATATTAGCTTCTTGTTTTTACTTTTTGATTCCTTAGGATTTTCTATATACAAGATCATGTCAACTGCAAATAAAGTTTTATTTCTTCCTTTCCAATTCTGACACATTTCATTTCTTTCCTTTTTAAATGGACCTTACTAGATTCTCCAGTACAATTGTCAATAGAAGTGGCAAGAACAGTCTTTCACCGTTAAGAATTATGTTAACTCTGGGCTCTTTATAGATGCTCTTTATCAAGTTAAGGAAGTTCCTTTCTATTCCTAGTTTGTTATGTGTTTGGTTTTTTAAATAAATTTATTTATTTTATTTTATTTAGTTATTTATTTTTGCTGCATTGGGTCTTGGTTGCTGCGCACAGGCTTCTCATTGCAGTGGCTTCTCTTGTTGCGGAGCACGGGATCTAGGCACACGGGCTTCAGTAGTTGTGACACACAGGCTCAGTATTTTGTGGCTCATGGGCTCTAGACCACAGGCTCGGTAGTTATGGCACACAGGTTTAGTTGCTCCACGGCATGTAGGATCCTCCCAGACCAGGGCTCGAACCCGTGTCCCCTGCATTGGCAGGCGGATTCTTAACCACTGCGCCACCAGGGAAGCCCTTGTTATGTATTTTTAATCATGAAAGGATGTGGGATTTTGTCAAATGCTTTTTCTGCATCCATTAATATAATCATGTGGACTTTATTCCCTTTATTCTATTGATAAATTACATTGGTTGATTTTTTTCGAGGTTATACCAGCCTTGCATTTCTGGGATAATCCCACTTGGTCATGGGTATGTGATACTTTTACAAAAGCCTTTTGAAATATTTTCTTTTTAAGTTAAAAATGGGAAGAGATATTGAATTTGCCAATCCTGGAATTCATTGTTTATATGTAATGCAGGCTGGAGGAATGACCTTCTTAATGTGACCTGAGCTCTGAGCAGTGCACTCAGGAAACCAAACAGCCTCAGAGCAACAAATAAATAATTCCCACAGGTCGCTTGTACCTGAATCATTAGGAAAACTCTGAGAGTTGTAAGTAATAATTGAATATTGGTCTAAATTTAAGCTGTAAATATACACAAATGATACATTACAAATAAAAAGAATTAAGATGGGAGAGTGATGGGTGTGGAGAAAGAATCACCTAACAATCTGAAAATTTAAATACCCAGAGAATAAAGCCATTTTTTTACAAAACAACAATAAAAACTGCAGCTTCCAAGTGACTGTCAGACCATGGGGATTTAAAATTATTTCTATCACACATTAATGTGAGAAAAATAAAAGTAGGACAGATGGAAACTGCTGCTCAAAGAAGTCATATAAATCTACCAAAGTCATATTATCTGACTCCCAGTCCACTTTCCCTCCCCTTAACAATGATGTTCAAATATTTCTGACCAGCACCTTATAGTTTTCAAATCACTGTCACATATGTGATCCTGCTTCATCCAAAGGCCTTTGTACAGTGCCACCCGCCTCAGATGTCTGTTAAGGAAAGATGCTGAGTGAGCCCTTGCCTCTTCAATGATGACAATGGCAGAATTCAAAGTTATTAAGAATTTTGTTCCATATTTTACATATAAGTCAGGGTAATATATATATTTAATTTAAAATATGTGATTCACTGCACTAAAATGGAAGTAAATACAGGGGGATGACCTGTTAAGCAATGATCTGCATAAATCTGAATTGCCTGTGGTGGAACTATAAAGTGAATAGAAACCAGCATTTTTAATCTGCTGCTTTGTATAATGTGAATGTACCCAGACATTTGTATTGAACTAAAGCACAGAAGGAAAATTTACTCGTTTATACCAGTGCTTAGGACAAGCCACATTGTTTTTCTTTTTGGCATCCTGAAAAAGATTTGGATAAACTAATTCAGTGTAGAATGAAATTCATCCATATTTACCCAAAAGGGAACTTCTAGTAAGTCCCTGCAAATGATAGACTAGTAAAATGGAGATTTTTCTGGGCTCATCCCTTAGCATGGATTGTGGAAGTTATCCTAAAAGGATACCATATAAGATGGGAATGGGGTCTCTTTCATAGCAGCACAGTGTAGAGAAAAGACTGTTGAGCTGAAAAACAGTTACCTCAGATCCTTTGAAGAAAGATTATGGACAAATGGATGGATGAAAATGTAAATGGGCTTCTAATCAAAAGACCTGGAAATTTGTCTCAACTGGGTGTCTTGAGGCAGACGAATTAGCTACTAGGCTTTCATTTCTTACCTAACAAATGGAAATAACCATATCTGCTTTTCCTGAACCTGTCCTTCACAAGTTTCTGTGAATTTGAAATGAGATACTGTTTTTAAAGTAATTTCACAACTTTAAAATAGCAAATAGATATGAAGCAGTATTGTTATTAGCTGATAAACACTAATAATTTCAAGACCACAGCAGGAAGCTGGTGGGGAGAAACCAAGTTGGAGGAGTTGGGAGGGAGGTGAGAGATTGGCAGTAAAACAGGTTCTTATTGAAAAAATCCAGTCTTCCAAACGTAAAGACCCACAGAGATATTGAGGTGTCTATGTTAAATAAACACCCTCCTGCTCAATGTACACTTTGAATGTTACAAAGTACTTATGATAGTGCAAACCACTCCAAAATGCATTCATAGACACAAACAAAATTAAACGGTGGAAGCTTCAGCCACTATCTCCCCTTATTTTCCTCTGATTTTAGTATGTTGAAGCTTTTATCAAAACAACCTTGTGAAATATTTTGAAAGCACGTTTAAAACCTAAAATATGAAGCAGGTGGATAAAACAGAGACCACGGGAGCCACAGAACTGCAAAGAAAACAACTGAAATATCAGTTCAGGAAAGGTGTTTGTCATGGGCACACTTGTGTAATGGGAAGAAAGGAGAGTTGCGTGTGAGGACAGAGAGAGAGAGAGAGAGATTCAAGCGGGGGTTGGGAAATAGTGCTTAAGAAAATAGATAAGCTAAAACTTTCCCCCACTTTGGATCAAGTAAATGTCCTTTGAAAAAGCTGGACTCAGGTTCAGGGGAAGGACAGAGACACAGAACCCTTATGATTAATAGCATTAATCAGCTAGTATGATAGCATTAATGAAGCCAAATTTATTAAGCCATTCCGGAGAGTGTGCCCAGCCCCACTTTTTGAGACAGACTCTTCTATTTATAATACAAATTTCAGGGTACATCTTTGGGGTCACTAGGAACCCCTACCACTTTAAATTTTTTCTCTTACAAAGTACTGGTTTAAAAGAATATTGCTTGGAATGCTTGAGGCTTACCCTTCTCGATTAGAGTCCTACAACACAATCTGAATTATTAGGTTACTAAGTGTGCAGTGCAAAGATTAGCAAAGCAATGAGATTTAGCATCTTTGGCCTAAGCTACACAAATGCTGATGAAGCCTGTGAGGTCACCTAATTTATTCTATAAGCTTCATTGGCATTTCTATGAAAAAGTAAAGAAAGAATGGTATTTCAGTATAAAGTCATGACCTGGCAACTATTTTCAAGTCTACGTATCTTATAGGTCTTTTCCTTTCTCATTTCTAAGATCTTTTCATGGTGGTTATTAATTGTGTAGTACTTAACATAAATGCATTTAAAAACCATACCACTGCATCTTAACATACAAGAACGTATATTACAAAAACCCTCAATGAAGTGGATGGACGCCTCATCAAAATCGGAGGGAGAAACAAAAGTAATACCTCCTCCCCCCACAAAAAAAGTCATGTGATCAAGAATCCAAACGTAAGATTCACCTTAGGGAAATGGAAGCTGAACTACTTGTGCGATGGCAGCTCTTACAACTATTACAGATTTAGAGCTCTGCTGCCCACAATGGCAGCTAGCAGTCACAGCCAAGCACTTGAAATGTGGCTGCTGAAACTGAGGAACTGAATTTTAACCTCATTTCATTTTAATTAGTTACAATTTAAATTGAAAAACTGGTAATTCAGTTCTTGGAAAACTTTCAAGTATGTTCAGAACAACTTGTCATGTAAATCCACTACTTCAACAATAAATTTTATGAACTCTAAATACAGACCAAGTACTATATTGCTAAGGAATATAAAGTGTCTAAATTGAGATGTGCTGTAAGGGTAAAGCACACACAGGATCCCCAAGGTTTAGTAGAAAAAACAAATTTAAACAGTCTATGAATAATTTTTAATATTGATTACATATTGAAATGATAATTTTTGATATCTTAAGTTAAATCCTGTTCAAATTAATTTCACATGAGTCTTTTTACTTTTCTTAATGTGACTACTAGAAAATTTAAAATGACATGTGTGGCTCACATTTCATTTCTATTGGAGAGTGCTGCTTTAGAGAGTAGTATGCTCCCAGGCACAGATGAAAGATTACAAATAATTAAATAAGATTTCTCTCTATAAAGGCAATCTCATAGCCAAAGTAAACTCATAGAGCACTTTTTGAAGAGGCAGGCAAAAGTAGCCCATATTAAGAAAGAGAGGTAATACTGGCTTCCTTACTCAGTCCAGGGTGAGACCACACTCAGGAAGGTCCATTCAAGCTTTGGGGACCTCACAGTGAGAAAGATGAACAGTGTGTAGAGTTCAGAGCAAGTCAAAAAGCATTACTGGATGGCCAGAGGGG
Organism: Kogia breviceps; assembly: GCF_026419965.1. Lineage (NCBI taxonomy): Eukaryota > Metazoa > Chordata > Mammalia > Artiodactyla > Physeteridae > Kogia > Kogia breviceps. Next base: position 47,563,498 of record NC_081312.1, read on the forward strand.
TTGACTTACGAGGAGGGAAAATAAAAGAATGAAATACAAGGAGGAACTAAAGATGATATAATTGTCTGCAAAGGACAGAGGGGAATTAGTTGGCATGACAAAAGAGGTTGTAACTAGAAGTAATGGGATAAAGGTAAGAAAGGAAAATTTAGGCTTGAGACATTTCAAGCAGAGGAAAAGCTAGAAAGGGCTCAGGGGGTGAGGAGGCTGACCCAGGCTTGACAAGGGAATGGAGGACTTGACCTGGAGGTCTTTCCAGCTCTGGTTTCTAAACTCCTTTCTTGGCTTATTAATTTGCTGATGGGGGTGGGTGTGGTAGGCAAAAGAGGAGTTGGAGAACAAATCTGATGGCAATTTCAATCTAAGGCAGGGCTGAACCAGTATTGTCTCCCTTCCCCCTGGCTTCCTTAAGCATCATGACCTCTGTAGTGTCCATTTGATACCCATGTGTGTCTGCACAAAAACTCCACCACAAAGAGTGTGTCACTGGGCAAATCTGCCTCAGACAGGGTACACCTGTTTGTTACTGGGTGTGCCTTTCCCACCACATTTTCTTTGTGAAACAGAAATAGAAAGAGCTGAGCCCAGGCCTGAATATTGAAAACAGATTGATATTAACACGCATGCGCTGAACCTATTTCCTTCTCAGCCGCCTTCCACAGACGGTGCAGACTCCTCCCACTTTCTGAGATGGGAGACAGTAACTACAAGAGAAGATAGATCACCAACTTAAAAACACATTATAAATACTTGTCATCGGTCTGCAAACATCCCTCTGGCAATCTTTTGATAACATCACTTATGCTCCAATATAAGACTTCAGAAACCAATATGTTTGCAAAACCAATGGAAAGGAAATGATTATTTCATGTCTACTACTTCAAGTACGCTGTTATTAGAAAGGTACTTTTCATTATCATCAAGCATGTATATGGGATAGGAGCGAGCACTACATCCCTTTTTCCTCACTTCATATAAAATCAAGAATAGAAAGTAAGGATACTCCAAACTCTTGCACACACCTCTGTAGCAGTTGCCCATTGTTCTACTGATTTCTTAAATGTAAAATGTAAACAAGCTAGCTCTCATTTGCAAAAATTAGCACAGATATAGGACTTTTCTTACAGTACTCTAATTAAGAGCATGGATTTTGGAATCAGAGTGCCAGGGTTCAAATACCGGCTCTCCCTCTTTAGAGGTGTGTGACTTTTGACCAGTTACTTTCCTCTGTGGGCCTTAGTTTCCTCATCACTAAACTGGGTATTGTACCTCTCTCAAAGAGTTACTTACGGAAGTGCATGAGCTGAAACATATAAAATCCGTAGCATAATAACTGGCACACAGTACATACAGACACGTATTCTTTGTTGTTATCATTTCTGTTGCTGTTGTCATTATTATTATTAATACCACAGTTACCGTTGATATAGCACCAAATAGCTATTGGGGAGATACAGCAGATAAAACAATGGAAAACAGAAATTTAAAGATATCCGGCTCTCCGTATGAGAGTAGCAGGTTGCCTTACCTGCCAAACACATACTGGAGAGTAGACTCCACTCTTTATTCAGCAAAATGACTCTTGAACCTTAAGATCAAATGGCTTGGACGAGCGAATTTGAAATAGCCATTGCATAACTCCGTTAAGGCTAAACTGGGATAAATTATTAGCATGGCCTTGGAACTGTGCTTCATTGTGCAATCAAGAGATCCTGTATGGTTTTACTTTTCATACAAAGAAAAAAATATCAAAAACTAGAACCAGAAAACATTTGGAATTTTTTTTAGTCCATGGCCAGATCTTACAACATCAGTGATTTAAACCAGGCATAGAATATGTAGTCAACTAGGCCTCTAATATTTCTGCATTACTTGGTTACAGCGAACAATGAAGACATGGGCTGTTGTCGTAACTCTGCAGCATGTGAAGGCTAACGGGCCATGCTAGACAACTGGAATCTCACTTTCACAGAGTTACTCTGCTGGTATGCTGGAATAACTTAGTACTACCATGCTTAAGCCTTCTGCACCATAAGTAAAAAAATAAAAAATTTTAATAAGCTCAGAGACTAACATCAAAGCCACATTTACTGCCGAAGAAGCCAACTAACGGGGATGTGAAGCAAGGAGAGAGAAATCTATATTCACCCTGGTTTAAATTTCCAAGAAAATGATGGCAGAAAAAAGAATGATGTATGTCACTCTAATATACCGTGGGCTGAGGCCTCCTTTCCAAAATCTTCAAGAAGTATGCATGGCATTTCATAAGCCCATTATGAACTGATTTTTCTAAATGGCTACAGTTCTACCAGCACTGCTTTTCCTGAAAGAGGAAGATGTTTATTTGCATCTTCTATGTTGTCTTTTCGAAAGAGCCATTAAGCGAAACAACGTAGCCACAAACAAGTACCTGAAAAGAATGGGGATCAAGGCGATGGTACAAAGTTTTGTCCCAGCAATCTGAATGCAGGTGTGAGAGACAAAAACCAGGTGGCTAAAAGGCTTCTTTGTTTGAAGCTGTCAGTAGGAGGACCTGATTAATCTCATGCCCCATCCCTAAACTCCCTTTTAACTATGTCAAGACATCGCCTCACATCAGGAAGTCTACGATGACATGGCTATGTGCTAAGCTCAGTTAATGTGGCCCTAGGTTTAAACACTTCAGGTTGAAAGTGGATAATTGGTGGTAGTGGATTTTAAAAGCTCACACAGGTGCCTTTGAAAAGAGGTCAAAAGTCAAGTGCATCTCTCCCGAGAGTACTGGTGAGCCCTTCCTAAGGAGATCAAAATTCTTTTACACAAACCCCCAGGGTCTTGTAAGAACTGTTATTAATTTAGTTCTGTATGTTCCAAATAATGGAAAAACGATACCACATGTGTATATTACCAGTAACCTGGGCATATTTGTTCCAGAGAGGTAGATGTTAGATAGATTTTCACCTGGCACTTCTAGATTGCTAATGAAGTAATCCACTTTCTACCAGGGCAAAACTGGGAGTTCGGGTCAGGGTAATGAACCTTGAAAATGGTGAAAAGCCTGAGGGAAAAAAGACTGTAAACATAGGAATGTGTTGTCATATGCTGAATATGTTCGCAAAACCAAAGCTATGGAGTTTTAACTATATAGCTCAAAAGAACCAAACATTGCTGAACATGTTCTGACTTCCAAAAAAAGTGTGTGATTCAGTTTTTTCTCTTTTTATTTAATATAAGTTACAAAGTTTCATCATCATAGCCTATTCTGTGTGTTTTGAAAAGTACCAAAACACTCAACCAATAATTGGTACCTTTCAAATACCACTTGGGATGAGTTTTCTAGATCAATTTGGAGGTCTTCCATTGTCTATTTTTTCTTTCCTCCATTTGTTAGACATTTTTATTCAAAGTGTCTATTATTCTATTACTCTTAAGTTGTGTTATTTATTAGAATACTGTATTTGAAGCAAACTTGAAAACAAGAACCCATAATTAGGAAATTTGATGTTTTCACGTATATCCAGTAATAAATATTTAATTTTATAATCTTTTATTTCTGCACATGAAAAGCCACAATAGCATACCGATACATTTTTGAAAACCTTCGTATATATCTATTAGACTGGCTGTTAGGAAATACAAGTGCTGGTGAGGGTGAGAAGAAATTGGAACAGTGCGCACTGTTAGTTGGTACGTAAAAGATGGTGTTGCTGCTATGGATTCTCAAAAAATTAAAAATAGGATTGCTATATGACCGAGCAATTCCACTTCTGAGTATATACCTAAAAGAATTAGAAGCAGGGACCTAAGCACATATTTGTACACCCATGTTCAGAACAGCACTATTCGAAATAGCTAAAAGGTGAAGCCAGCCGCATGTCCATCAACAGATGAATGGATAAACAAAATGCGGCATACATATTGTACAATGGAATATAATTCAGCCTTAAAAAAATGAAGGTAATTCTGACACATGCTACAACATTCATGAACCTTGAAGACATTATGCTAAGTGAAACAAGCCAGGTACAAAAGGATAAATACGGTATGATTCCACTAACATGAAGTACCAAGCATACTCAAAATCATAGAGACAGAAAGTGGAACGGTGCTTGCCAGGGGCTGGGAGGAGGGGAAATAGGGAGCTACAGTTTAATGGGTATGGAGTTTCAGTCAGTTTGGGAAGATGAAAAAGCTCTGGAGATGGATGGTGGTGGTGATGGTTACACAACGATGTGAATGTACTTAATGCCACTGAACTGCATTCTTAAAAAATGATTAAAATGGTAAAATTTCTATTATGGATATTTTACCACAATAATTTTTTTTAATTAAAAAACGTTTCTATGTACTTTTGTGGTCTGGAGTTGGGGTCTGGATTGGATGTACTTGCCTGATTGATGCACTTAACAAGTCTGCTGCACTGTTACTAATCAAAAGAAAATGTGTTTTTTCAAGACCTTAAAGAATCCAACTGGCTTGAGCAAACAGATAAAAACAAGGGTGTAGCTGACATTTTGAAACTGGTACACAAATTCTTGGACCCACTCACTCTATACTTATAATTAGGAAAGAATGTTTGTCACTAAAATTTTTAATGAAAATCACAGGTTTGTCATAGTAGTTTTGCCACAAAATCGTGGTTTCACTCAAGAAATGAGGAAAGAAGAGGAAAAAACTCTTTCAGAAATAACACTTTAATTCAAATTTAATGTTAAGCACACATGTTCGTGGTATGCAGCAAAGCAAAGTTAATAGCATAAAAAGTAATATGACATTTGATTAACTGGTGTTAAACTGAACGTGTTAATTGCAGAGAAGAAAGACTTGCCAAGGCATGTTAGAAGCTGAGCTTCCAATTTTAACTCCAAATACCAAGGAAATGACTCTAAGATCTGAGTAGCTACTTTCACATTTACACAAGTCCAAGAAATTCCAAGCTCAAATCCCAGGAACATAAGTCTATTTATTCTACTTAAAGTGTTAACAGAGGACAGTTCAATTAACAGTATGTAACATTTTTTGAGAAGACCTCAAAATCCCTTAATTTGCCAATAATAGTTTAAAGACTCCACAGTGTTTTAAAGTCTGGGAAAAGATTTGGTCTCTACCAAAAAGGAGGTTGCCCTCGGAGAGTTTGCTAAAGACTTTGGTTAACCAAGAAGCTATAAACCCCAGTGTTCTCACTATTACTCACATATCTTTCACTGTTGATAGATCACAGTGGTTCACTTGATTGCTTATAATTAACAGTATCCTCGGTAGAACATGAACAAGCAGAAAGAACTCAATCCTCCCAATTCCCACCTTCCCAGCCAATTTTCACCTACTAGTAAAATAATAATAATAATAACCATAACAACAGTAACAACCAGAGTAAAATAATAACAACAACAATAATAATAACCAGACAGATTGGATGGTCATGGAGAGACTGGGTAGTAACGCTTGATTCCTGCTGTCTTTTAATTTGTCTCATGATTTAAAACTTTGGTAAACAAAGAAAACACACACATGCCCAAACACACATACACGTAATTTTAGTAGAATTAAATTAAAGGGGAATGTTATTTATTACCTTAATAAGCATGATTGGTAAGTTGCTAGCTGAGATACTGACAAACATCTTTTTTGACATTGGCTGCATAAAAATCTGCTAGATTATAAATTCATGAAGTCAGATCTGACCATGTCTGCTACGTCCAGAGCTAAATCCTCTGTTCCTAGCACAGTGCTGGTCCGTGTTAGGCCCTCATTACAAATACGTGTGGAATGAATGAATGCATGGGAAAATAAAAACAGGTGACGTTACTGACAGCCATTGGAAGCACACAGAACTTAAAGAACTTAAAACAAATTATGAAATGCTTACTGTATGCGCAACACCATTCTAAGTGGTTTACATGGAATAAGTAATTTCATCCCCCAAACAGTCCCATGAAGTGGTCCTAAAATTATCCCCATCTTATAGCTGAGGAAACTGAGGCACGGAAAGACATACAGCTCAAGTGGGGGAGTTGAGATGCAGGTAGTCTGGCTTCAGCGTCTACACTGTTACTCTTACCCATTATACAAAAGTCTTAAACTAAGATTGATGATGTAAAAAGTAATGGGAACTCTGACCTGCTTCTCCCTAAAAGTAGACCTTGAATGTATAACATTTTAAAAGTACTAAGGTGGCTCATTCCCATCAGAAATGCTCACTTATAGACATGAAAATGCAATTACTTGGGGGAAAAAATAGCAATGTCTTAGTGTGTCAGCCAAAGCAATGATTTTTTAAAATCACTCCCTCAGAACCACCAAATATGAGAGAGAAGCCAAGGGAGCCATCTATTCCCGTTCCTCACCCTTTTCAAGTGTTTAGAGAGTACCTGGCAAGGTGTAATTGCCACCTAAGTGCTGTCATCACAGAAGTCCCTTATTCAATACACGTATCTGGTTCCAGTTTTCATACTTCACTTCCCGCAGACATTCAAGGGACGACCAAGTCCATTGCAAGCAACTGCATTAACAGAAAACAACTTCTTAGAGTGAGATAAAATACAGATCGGTTTTATCACTGTCCACTTTGACAATTCAGGACAACTGTTGTATAAAACTCTCTTCTGTAGGACAGCAACTCAAGTATTCAAAGGTAGTAATTTGTTCCCTTAAGTATTCATCTGACATCCTCAGATTCATTAACCACTCATTTTGTACTGTGAGTTCAAATTATCTTCACCAGTTTGAATGGCCTATTCTGGATACAAACTAATCAGTCACTAGGCCTCCTAAAGTATGTCATCAGAATTGGACATAATATTGCAGCTGTTTTCTGACCAAGGCAGCTTTTTAAGGGATTATTAGATCTCATGATCTGGAAACTATTTCTGTTAATGTGGCCTATTATTATGCTATTTCTATGCCTTTTCTATGCTTGCATCATACTGTTGGTTCATAATAAAATGGAGGTCCGCTAAAACCCCTGAACCAGTACCATACATCTCTTAACCTGTGTTTGCAAAATTAATGCTTTGACCCTAACTATTCGATTTTACTTTTATTGAATTAAATTTCATTCTGTTTCAGTCTAGAATTTTGAGATTATTTTATATTTTAATTTTATTGTTAGATGTGGATTTTACAATAAAGAGAGTAAAACTTAAGCTTTCAGGGCCCTTTGCTTGCACAGATCCCTTCTAAGACCCTGGGAGGGGCCCTAGCAATGCAGCCATGTAGTCAAAGTTTTGATAGAATAAGCATAACTAAGACATCTTAATTCTAATTAGTTCTTGATCTTCCCATTCCATCTTCCCCTCTGTCACATGTGTCTTATGGCACTCAGCAAAGAAGTGTGTGGGAATGGAGGAAAAACAAGACATTAAATCTAGAGAGCCAAAAGTTAATCTGTGGAAAATCCTTCCAACAGCTCATGTATAAAAGAAATTTATAGTTTTCTCAAATTTGACAATTCTACAAATTACATAGCATTATCAAAATAAATTTCAATTAACCATGCTAGAGACGAAAGAGTATCTTCACATTCTCTCACTAGAAAGACATTACAAAATATTCCCATATGAAAAAAACAAAGAGTAAGCAGGCAAAAAATGAAGGGAAATAGGGTATTGTGAAGATGTGTGCCAAAGTTACATATAAAATTGCTATGTATTTTCCCATATATGGGAGTGTTTTTAGATATGTAATTTGTTGTATTTTTTTCTTTTTCTAAAGAAATAGATTATAGATCCTTCCTAAATCTTGATAAGCACTCCAGATATCAAGCCTTGGCAGAACTCTGTAACAGGTAATATGTGGTCTGCTAACAGCTTCAGAAGAATGGAATAATTACTGCAAATCATGTTGCAGTAACTTCATTTATTTTCCTTAGCAGTGCCAGCTTTGTACATTAGGATAACTACAAAGAGTGTAATGACATTAGCAGGTGATACTGGGTTTGACTGTATCTCCCATAATGTACATGTGGATAAATAATGTCGATGGGGGTATGTGATAAATGTGATGAGATAGTCTGTGTGGGTTTAGGTTGTGTGGGCTTGAAGCTTACACATCTGGGGGAGCAGGGAGAAGGTGGGAGAGATCTCATTAGAAAATGAATACAAAATTACAGATACAAAATTGGGTATGAATGTTTATTTGGAATGAAAAAGGAAATCGCAAAAAATTACCAATTTAAAAAAGCTGGCATTCCACAAGCATCACAAAATCCAGAAAAATAACGTCATATTTTTATTAATTCACATCCTTATAGACCTTTTTTTTCCTTTTTTTCCTACAGTTTTCTTGCTTTATGTTATTTGTGTCTGCATAAAGTCCTCCTCCAATAGTGGTTGATTGATTAATAAATAAACATAAAATGAAACCTCAGAAAACTGGAAAAATTGGGTCAAACTAGTCTAAGTGGAAAATATGAATTATAGAATTCTTAAATTGCATGAATTTCAAACACTCTTCAATATATGTTGCTGTCAAAGGCAGAGCTAAGTTATAAATGTATAATTTAAAGGCAAAGTTAAAAAATTAGAATATAATCGGACTACACCATATAATAATGTAACATAAGTGTAAAATTTCTTTAGCATAAAAAGTTAATAATGCAGAAACTGGGTTGGTTGAGCCATTTACTTTGATAAAGAAAATTGGGGTTGAAGTTAATTTTGAATGCTTTATTTAATAAAATCATATTTTGTGATGGAAATATTGCTAGTATTAAAATGAATTATGGTTTTCAATTAGTAGAAGTTTATTGCATATCTGGATGGGTCTGGATGGAGATTTTTATAAAACTGATGCTTGGATCCAACAGCCTCTGTAATGTTGTTGGGTCCCAGCATCTTAAAAAGCTGCCAGGCGATTCAAACATGAATCCAGGATTGAGAACCAGGCGGTAGAATCAGGGAGAGTTTGTCCAGATGATACAGGAACCGCAGAGCAGCAGAAAAATCATCAGTTCATTTTATCATACCTTTGAGAGTGCAGTCAATTTAGAAAGGGTGACCATGAAGGCTTGCCAGTAAATTCGAGTGACTCTAAGGGTCTCAAACTCAAATGTAGAGGGGCTGGATGAAAACCAAAGCAAAACAAAAATCAGTAAGGATTCCCCAAGGTGACAAACAGGAGAAAGTGAAAGCGCCACCTAAAGGGGGCATCTGTGACTCAGCTCTTGTTAGTTATTGTCACTCAGAATGTGAGTAGGTGTTGATAAGTATTTTACTTTTTCAAGAGAAATCAGGTAGAAGTGTGTGTGTGTGCATGTGTGTGTGTGCGTGTGAGAGAGAGAGAGAGAGAGACAGAGAGACAGAGAGACAGAAAGACAGAGAGACAGAGGGACAGAGATCTTCCTGACTTTTAAATGATAGCTCAAAAAAAATGTTCAAAAGTTGAAAAACCAAAAAAGCATGCCTGCCAAGTAGACTGGGACCTTTGCTATGCACAACCCAGGGCGCAATTCCAAGTGCCAGAGCTATAGGATCAAGGGGTACGCCCTGTGGTGGCTGCAGGGTCCTGAGCTTCCTGCCTGAATTGTCAGTCCTGTACCAAGGACCAAAAATGAACAACTTCGACACTGAACATGTGACATGCAACAAAAGTAAACATTTCTCCACACTGTCATTTACCCCTTAAAAATATTGCCTCACACTGCCATTAAAAAAGAAAATGAGTACTTACTTAAAAACCACATTAAAGTCATTTTGAGAGATGTGAGATCATAAAATTCTGTCTAAAAATGGACACATCAGTGGAACACACATAGCATGAGGGGTGTCCATCCAGACTTGCCCAAGAATGGGAGTGCTAATAAGAAAGGAGCAGATGGCTACCTCTTTTCTGTGATTATTGAAATCAATAGATAAGTATGAAAAGAGTCCATTGTACACTTAAGAAAAAAAATTTAATAGGTAAAATGTAAAAATTGCACCAATCAGCTCAAAGTAAGACAGCTATTTTCAGCAATACATTTTTTAAAATTTCCCAAGATTTTTATAATATTATTCATATGTATACATTGAAATAGCATGGGCTGGGCAATTAGGCCATATCCCCTTTCTTACATTTACTGTGTCACTATATAACAAATCACTTTGCCTCTTTGAACTCAGTTACCAAATGTGTCACAGAAAATAATATATATGATTGCTCAAGAAATCAAAGTAGATAATGCAATTTAAAGTGGCTTGGACTTTTGTGCTGCTGCGCTCTGCATCCACCTTGGTCCTAGGACCTGCCTTGGGATGGTTCAGCCTGTGTGCTCTGGCTCCCTGCCTTTGCTCTCTTTCCACTTCTTGCACATGATGACGGCTGAAACTACATTTGTTCAGAGAGATTGGTTCAAGATGGTGGAGTAGAAGGACATGTTCTCACTCCCTCTTGCAAGAACACCAGAATCACAACTAACTGCTGAACAATTATTGACAGGAAGACACTGGAACTCACCAAAAAAGATACCCCACATCCAAAGACAAAGGAGAAGCCACAATGAGATGGTAGCCACAATAAAATCAAATCCCATAACTGCTGGGTGGATGACTCACAAACAGGAGAACACTTATACCACAGAAGTCCACCCACTGGAGTGAAGGTTCTGAGCCCCATGTAAGGCTTCCGATCCTGGGGTTCTGGCAACGGCAGGAGGAATTCCTAGAGAATCAGACTTTGAAGGCTAGTGGGATTTGATTGCAGGACTTCGACAGGATTGGGAGAAACAGAGACTCCACTCTTGGAGGGCACACACAAAGTAGTGTGCATGTCGGGACCCAGGGGAAGGAGCAGTGACCCCATAGGAGACTGAATCAGACCCACCTGCTAGTGTTGGAGGATCTCCTGCAGAGTTAGGGGGTGGCTCTGTCTCACCGTGAGGACAAGGACACTGGCAGCAGAAGTTCTGGGAAATACTCCTTGGCATGAGCCCTCCCAGAGGCCAACATTAGCCCCACCAAAGAGCCCAGGTAGGCTCCAGTGTTGGGTCACCTCAGGCCAAACAACCAACAGGGAGGGGACCCAGCCCCACCCATTAGCAGACAAGCAGATTAAAGTTTTAATCCCACCAGTCAGTCCCTCCCACCAGTCCCTCCCATCAGGAAACTTGCACAAGCCTCTTAGATAGCCTCATCCACCAGAGTATAGAAAGCAGAAGCAAGAAGAACTACAATCCTGCAGCCTGTGGAACAAAAACCACATTCACAGAAAGATAGACAAGATGAAAAGGCAGAGGGCTATGCACCAGATGAAGGAACAAGACAAAACCCCAGAAAAACAACTAAATGAAGTGAAGATAGGCAAACTTCTAGAAAAAGAATTCAGAATAATGATAGTGAAGATGATCCAGGACGTCGGAAAAAGAATGGAGGCAAAGATCGAGAAGATGCAAGAAATGTTTAACAAAGATCTAGAAGATTAAAGAACAAACAAACAAACAGAGATGAAAAATAACTGAAATGAAAACTACACTAGAATGAATCAATAGAGAATAACTGAGGCAAAAGAAAGGATAAGTGACCTGGAAGACAGAATGGTGGAATTCACTGCTGTGGAACAGACTAAGGAAAAAATAATGAAAAGAAATGAAGACAGTCCAAGAGACCTCTGGGACAACATTAAACACCACATCATTTGCATTATAGCGGTCCCAGAAGGAGAAGAGAGAGAGAAAGGACCAGAGAAAATATTTGAAGAGATTATAGTCGAAAATTTCCCTAACAGGGAAAGGAAATAGCCACCCAAGTCCAGGAAGTGCAGCAAGTCCCATACAGGATAAACCCAAGAAGAAACACTCCAAGACACACAGTTATCAAATTGGCAAAAATTAAAGACAAAGAAAGATTATTGAAAGCAGCAAGGGAAAAATGACAAATAACATAGAAGGGAACTCCAAAAAAGTTAACAGCTGATTTCTCAGCAGAAACTCTACAAGCCAGAAGGGAGTGGCATGATATACTTAAAGGGATGAAACGGAAGAGCCTACAACCAAGATTACTCTACCAGGCAAGGATCTCATTCAGATTCGACAGAGAAATCAAAATCTTTACAGAGAAGCAAAAGCTAAGAGAATTCAGCACCACCAAACCAGCTCTACAACAAATGCTAAAGGAACTTCTCTAAGTGGGAAACCTAAGAGAAGAAAACGACCTACAAAAACAAACCCAAAACAATTAAGAAAATGGTAATAGGAACATACATATCGATAATTACCTTAAACGTGAATGGATTAAATGCTTCAACCAAAAGACAGGCTTGCTGAATGGATACAAAAACAAGACCCATACATGTGCTGTCTACAAGAGACCCACTTCAGACCTAGGGACACATACAAACTGAAAGTGAGGGGATGGAAAAAGATATTCCATGGAAATGGAAATCAAAAGAAAGCTGGAGTAGCAATACTCATATCAGATAAAAATAGACTTTAAAATAAAGAATGTTACAAGAGACAAGGAAAGACACTACATAATGATCAAGGAATCAATCCAAGAAGAAGATATAACAATTATAAATATATATGCACCCAACATAGGAGCACATCAATACATAAGGCAACTGCTAACAGCTATAAAAGAGGAAATCGACAGTAACACAGTAATAGTGGGGGACTTTAAAACCCCACTTACACCAATGGACAGATCATCCTAACAGAAAATTAATAAGGAAACACAAGCTTTAAATGACACAACAGATCAGATAGATTTAATTGGTATTTATAGGACATTCCATCCAAAACCAACAGATTACACTTTCTTCTCAAGTGCATATGGAACATTCTCCAGGATAGATCACATCTTGGGTCACAAATCAAGCCTCAGTAAATTTAAGAAAATTGAAATCATGTGAAGCCTCTTTTCTGACCACAATGCTATGAGATTAGAAATCAATTACAGAGAAAAAAACATAAAAAATACAAACACATGGAGGTTAAACAATACATTACTAAATAACCAAGAGATCACTGAAGAAATCAAAGAGGAAATCAAAAAATACCTAGAGACAAATGACAATGAAAACATGGCAATGCAAAACCTATGGGATGCAGCAAAAGCAGTTCTAAGAGGGAAGTTTACAGCTATAGAAGCCTACCTCAAGAAACAAGAAATATCTCAAATAAACAATCTAACCTTACACCTAAAGGATCTAGAGAAAGAAGAACAAACAAAACCCAAAGTTAGCAGAAGGAAAGAAATCAAAAAGATCAGAGCAGAAATAAATGAAATAGAAACAAAGAAAACAACAGCAAGGATCAATAAAACTAACAGCTGATTCTTTGAGAAGATAAACAAAATTGATAAACCATTAGCCAGACTCATCAAGAAAATGAGGGAGAGGACCCAAAACAGTAAAATTAGAAATGAAAAAGAAGAAGTTACAACAGACACCACAGAAATACAAAGCATCCTAAGAGACTACTACAAACAACTCTATGCCAATAAAATGGACAACCTGGAAGAAATGGACAAATTCTTAGAAAGGTATAACCTTCCAAAACTGAACCAGGAGGAAAGAGAAAATATGAACAGACCAATCACAAGTAATGAAATTGAAACTGTGATTAAAAATCTTCCAACAAACAAAAGTCTAGGACCAGCTGGCTTCACAGGTGAATTCTATCAAACATTTAGAGAATACCTAACACCTATCCTTCTCAAACTCTTCCAAAAAATTGCAGAAGGAACACTCCCAAACTCATTCTATGAGGCCACCATCAGCCTGATACTAAAACCAGACAAAGATACTACAAAAAAAGAAAATTACAGACCAATATCACTCATGAATATAGATGCAAAAATCCTCAACAAAATACTAGCAAACAGAATCCAACAACACATTAAAAGGATCACACACCATGATCAAGTGGGATTTATCCCAGGGATGCAAGGATTCTTTAATATATGCAAATCAATCAATGTGATACACCATATTAATAAACTGAAGAATAAAAACCATATGATCATCTCAATAGATGCAGGAAAAGCTTTTGACAAAATTCAATACCCATTTATGATAAAAACTCTCCAGAAAGACAGTGGGCACAGAGGGAACCTACCTCAACATAATAAAAGCCATATACAACAAACCCACAGCAAACATCATTCTCAATGGTGAAAAACTGAAAGCATTTTCTCTAAAATCAGGAACAAGACAAGGATGTCCACTCTCACCACTATCGATCAACGTAGTTTTGGAAGTCCTAGCCACAGCAATCAGAGAAGAAAAAGAAATAAAAGGAAAACAAATTGGAAAAGAAGAAGTAAAACTGTCACTGTTTGCAGATGACATGATACAATACAGAGAGAATCCTAATGATGCCACCAGAAAACTACTAGAGCTAATCAGTGAATCTGGTACAGTAGCAAGATACAAAATTAATGCACAGAAATCTCTTGCATTCCTATACACTAATGATGAAAAATCTGAAAGAGAAATTAAGGAAACACTCCCATTTACCATTGCAACAAAAAGAATAAAATACCTTGGAATAGACCTACTGAGGGAGACAAAAGACCTGTATGCAGAAAACTATAAGACACTGATGAAAGAAATTAAAGATGATAACGGGCTTCTCTGATGGCACAGTGGTTAAGAGTCCACCTGCTGATGCAGGGGACATGGGTTCGTGCCCTGGTCCAGGAAGATCCCACATGCCGCAGAGCGGCTGGGCCCGTGAGCCACGGCCGCTGAACCTGCACGTCTGGATCCTGTGCTCTGCAATGGGAGAGGCCGCAACAGTGAGAGGCCCACGTACTGCAAAAAATAATAATAATAAAAAAATAAAGATGAAACCAACAGATGGAGAGATATACCATGTTCTTGGATTGGAAGAATCAATACTGTGAAAATGACTATACTACCCAAAACAATCTACAGATTCAATGCAATCCCTATCAAATTACCAATGGCATTTTTTACAGAACTAGAACAAAAAAATCTTAAAATTTGTATGGAGACACAAAAGACCCCGAATAGCCAAAGTAGTCTTGAGGGAAAAAAACAGAGCTGGAGGAATCAGACTCCCTGACTTCAGACTATACTACAAAGCTACAGTAATCAAGACAATATGGTACTGGAACAAAAACAGTAATATAGATCAATGGAACAAGATAGAAAGCCCAGAGATAAACCCACACACCTATGGCCAACTAATCTATGACAAAGGAGGCAAGGATATACAAAGGAGAAAGGACAGTCTCTTCAATAAGTGGTGCTGGGAAAACTGGACAGCTACATGTAAAAGAATGAAATTAGAACACTCTCTAACCCCATACACAAAAATAAACTCAAAATGGATTAGAGACCTAAATGTAAGAAGGGACACTATAAAACTCTTAGAGGAAAACGTATGAAGAACACTCTTTGACAGAAATCACAGCAAGATCTTTTTTGATCCACCTCCTAGAGTAATGGAAATCAAAACAAAAGTAAACAACTGGGACCTAATGATTAAAAGCTTTTGCATAGCAAAGGAAACTATAAACAAGATGAAAAGACAACCCTCAAAATGGGAGAAAATATTTGCTAATGAATCAATGGACAAAGGATTAATCTCCAAAATATATAAACAGCTCATACAACTCAATATTAAAAAAACAAACAACCCAATCCAAAAATGGGCAGAAGACCTAAACAAACATTTCTCCAAAGAAGACATACAGATAGCCAAGGGGCACATGAAAAGCTGCTCAACATCACTAATTATTAGAGAAATGAAAATCAAAACTACAATGAGGTATCACCTCACACCAGTTAGAATGGGCATCATCAGCAAATCTACAAATAACAAATACTGGAGAGGGTGTGGAGAAAAGGGAACCCTCTTGCACTGTTGGTGGGAATGTAAATTGATACAGCCACTATGGAGAACAGTATGGAGGGTCCTTAAAAAACTAAAAATAGAACTACCATATGACCCAGGAATCCTGCTACTGGGCATACACGCTGAGGAAATCATAATTCAAAAAGACACATGCACCCCAATGTTCACTGCAGCACTATTTACAATAGCCAGGTCATGGAAGGAACCTAAATGCCCATCGACAGACAAATGGATAAAGAAGAAGTGGTACATATATACAATGGAATATTACTCAGCCATAAAAAGGAATGAAATTGGGTCATTTGTAGAGACGTGGATGCATCTAGAGACTGTCATACAGAGTGAAGTAAGTCAGAAAGAGAAAACCAAATATCATATATTAACGCATATATGTGGAACCTTGAAAAATAGTACCGATGAACCAGTTTTCAGGGCAGAAATTGAGACACAGATGTAGAGAACAAAAGTATGGACACCAACGTGGGAAAGCGGCGGGGTGTGGGGTTAGTGGTGTGATGAATTGAGAGATTGGGATTGACATGTATATACTGATGTGTATAAAGTGGATGACTAATAAGAACCTGCTGTATAAAAAAATAAACAAAATTCAATAAAAAATAAAGTGGCTTGCATGTAGTAGATGCTAAATTAATGTTTGGTTTGTTTTTTATGACAATAATAATTACATAGGCATTGACATTATATAAAATAGCCACACATTTTATGATGGATTCTGAGATTACCATTGTTCTTTTTTCACTTCTTTACTATCTTATAAAGTATACTAATTCAGTCATTAATTTTTTTTTGTTTTGGGGGGGTTTTTTTTGTTCTTTTTTGCGGTACATGGGCCTCTCACTGTTGTGGCCTCTCCCATTGGGGAGCACAGGCTCCAGACGCGCAGGCTCAGCGGCCATGGCTCATGGGCCCAGCCGCTCCGCGGCATGTGGGATCTTCCCGGACCAGGGCACAAACCCCTGTCCCCTGCATCGGCAGGCGGACTCTCAACCACTGCGCCACCAGGGAAGCCCAGTCATTAATGTTAATTGAGCTCCAAGTCATGTTCAGGCTAATGTGTTCAGAATTATAGAGATCCAAAGAAGATCAACAAAAGCCCTTCCATTAAAGAATATATATTTTAATCATTTTATTTATCCAACAAACATTTAATAAGCACCTACTATGTACCAGGCACTATTCTAGACAACAAGGATACATCAACTGAATAAGACAAAAACCATTCCAGTTCTCATGGAGCTTAAAATGTAGTGGAGCTAGTTAAACAATGAACAAATAAGAAAATTAAGTAGTAATAGATGCTATAAAAATACAATAGGCTTATGTACTGGAGAGTTATTGGTTGACTTTTAGATTAGGTGGTCAGCCAAGAAAGGACTCTTTTAAAAGACAAAAGAAAGCTAGTCATGCAGACAGTTTGGGGAAGAGCATGCCCCCGCCCCCATGGGAATGTATCTGGCCCATCTAGAGAGCATTATGAGGGCACATGGGAGCCAGTGGAATGGGCAGAGGGGAGAGTGTGGTACGAGGTGAAGAAGGAGAGTAAGCAGGTCCATATCATACAGGGACTCATAGCCAGTGTGAAGAAATGAACTTAACTGTGGGGTGGGGGGAAGTAAACACCCAATTATAATACTAAGGAGTATTAAATAAGTTCTATAAAAGCAGTGTTGTGGAAACCCAGACAAAGGCTGTTAATTCTGCATGCCTAGCGGTGGGTCAGAAGGCTTCTGGAGAAGTGGATTTGAACTGGCCCTTAGAGGACGAGCAGGACTTAAAATGTAAATAGGCAGAGAACAATGTAAAGGGCATTCCAGGCTGGGAAAACTGTAAAACAAAGAACTCATGCATTGGGTGGTTGGGAGGGTTGGCGTGGGAACCTAGAGAAACAAAGAGATAGATAAAGCCGAAAAGGTAGACTCCTAGGTAGGGAAAAATCTTTAATCCAGACTGAGGAGAGAGGATCTTGTCCATAGACAGGAGAAGGCACTTAGAGCACAGCCTGCTGAAGCAGTAGGGACGTGTCTCCTTTAATGGTGATTTCATAGTGACACTAGAGACACTCTCTGAGGACTGGCTGAACACCTCGAGTGACTGTGAGTCTTGCCTTAACGTTCTATTGTTGTTACCTGGACATATCTAGGCCCCACATGCACTTATGTATTCTAGAACATGTGCAGAGGATGTTTAAGAAAGCAATCCAGGGGCTTCCCTGGTGGCGCAGTGGTTAAGAATCTGCCTGCCAATGCAGGGGACATGGGTTCGATCCCTGGTCCAGGAAGATCCCACATGCTGCGGAGCAACTAAGCCCGTGAGCCACACCTACTGACCCTGAGCTCTAGAGCCCACGAGCCACAACTACTGAAGCCTGCGCGCCACAACTACTGAAGCCTGCGTGCCTAGAGCCCGTGCTCTGCAACAAGAGAAGCCACCGCAATGAGAAGCCCACTCACTGCAACGAAGAGTAGCCCCGGCTCGCTGCAACTAGAGAAAGCCCATGCACAGCAATGAAGACCCAACGCGGCCAAAAATTAAAATAAATAAATAAATTTGGGAGGAAAAAAAAAAAAAAAGCAATCCACAATGCAAATTAGAATTTCTAAGGCACAAACTCTTTGGTCCAGCAATTACTCCTTTAGTGATACACAGTCTGTAGGAATACTCACCCGAGTACACGAGTGCAGGGATGTTCCGTGAAGAGCTGTGGGATCAGCTGAAGTCCTGGGAGCCACCCTCATACAATCGACATCATTCAAAAAGGCAGGAGGTACTGAGGAATGGGAAACCAAGGAATTATCTGAAAACCCTCACAATCTCCAAGATGACCATTTAAATCAGTGTTTTGCAAACTGTAGGTCACAATCCATTTGTTGGTCATAACATCAATCCAAGGGGTAGCCACTGACATTTTTTCTTTCAATTTAAAAGAATAGAGTAAAATAGAACAGGACAGAAAGGATTAGAGTGAATTGAACATAGTAAGGTTAAGTGTTGTATTTCATAAACACATTGTTTCCATTTTTCTTACATACATATGCAGTCATCTGTGTACTGCATTGTGATGTAAGATGTGTTTCTTACTATGGGTTACAATTTTAAAAATTGAGAAATATTAAATTTATTTTGGGGGAATTAATTGAGTTAAGCCAGAACTCTATTTTTTAAATTCACTGCTAGCAGGCGGCAGCTTATTAGGAAAACCCATTCAGTTATATATGTATGTAAAAATATGTCCTCTGTAGGACTGTGAAATCCAACAGTTAACCGTGCATACCTCCAGGGAGTATGCACGATGTTATAAAAGGAAAGAAATTTGGGACTTCCCTGGTGGCCCAGTGGGTAAGACTCTCCTCTCCCAATGCAGCGGGCCTGGGTTCAACCCCTGATCGGGAACTAGATTCTGCATGCCACAACTAAGACCCAGTGCAGCCAAAAAAAAAAAAGGGAGAGAAGTTTGATTTTATATTTTATTTTACATACTTCTAAATTGTGACTTTTACAACTAAAGCAAAAGAGGTGGTTAAGAATACCCTGCCTGGAGACAGCTTAAAGATGGCGGAAGAGTAAGACGTGGAGATCTCCTTCCTCCTCACAGAGACATTAGAAATACATCTACATGTGGAACTTCTCCTATAGAACACCCACCGAACGCAGGCAGAAGACCTCCCAAAAGGCAAGAAACTCCCCACATACCTGGGTAGGGCAAAACAAAAAAGAATAAACAGAGACAAAGCATAGGGACGGGACCTACACCAGTGGGAGGGAGCCATGAAGGAGGAAAGACTCCCACACACTAAAAGCCCCTTCGCGGGCGGAGACTGCGGGTGGCGGAGGGGGAAGCTCCGGAGCTGCGGTGGAGAGTGCAGCAACAGAGTGCGGAGGGAAAAGCGGAGAGATTCCCACAGAGGATCGGTGCCGACCGGCACTCACCAGCCCAAGAAGCTTGTCTGCTCCCCCGCCGGAGTGGGCGGGGGCCGGGAGCTGAGGCTCGGGCTTCATTCGGATCCCAGGGAAAGGTCTGGAGTTAGCAGAGTGAAAACAGCCTGAAGGTGTAGTGCGCCACGGCTGGCCGGGAGGGAGTCCGGTTGAAGTCTGGAGCTGCCGAAGAGGCAAGAGACCTTTTCTTTCCTCTTTGCTTCCTGGGCGCGAGGAGAGGGGATTAAGCGCGCCGCTTAAAGGAGCTCCAGAAACGGGCGCGAGCCGCGGCTGTCGGCACGGACAGTAGAGACAGCTGTGGGACGCTAAGGTTGCTGCTGCCGCCACCAAGAGGCCTGTGTGTGAGCACAGGTCACTCTCCACACCGGCCCTCCCGTAGCCCGTGCAGCCCGCCACTACCAGGGTCCCGGGATTCAGGGACAGCTTCCCCGGGAGAACGCGCCACGCGCCTTGGGCCTGTGCAGCGTCATGGCGGCCTCTGCACTCGCCCCGCACCCGTGCCACTCCCTCCCACCAGCCTGAGTGAGCCGGAGCCCCCGAATCAACTGCTCCTTTAACCCGTCCTGTCTGAGCGAAGGGCAGACGCCCTCGGATGACGTACACGCAGAGGCGGGGCCAAGTCCAAAGCTGAACTCCAAGAGCTGTGCGAACAAAGAGGAGAATGGGAGGTCTCTCCCAGCAGCCTCAGAAGCGGCGGATTAAAGCTCCACAATCAACTTGAAGTGCCCTGCATCTGTGGAAAACCTGAATAGACAACGAATCATCCCAAGCTGAGGAGGTGGACTTTGGGAGCAAGATATACTATTATTTTCCCCTTTTTTTCTTTTTGTGAGTGTGTATGTGTGTGCTGCTGTGTGAGATTTTGTCTGTATAGCTTTGCTTTCACCATTTGTCCTAGGGTTAGACCGACCCGTTTTTCTGTTTTTTTTAATAGAAATTTTTCTTCTTAATAATTATTTTTTATTTTAATAACTATACTTTATCCTACTTTATTTTGTCTTCTCCCTTTCTTTCTTCCTTTCTTCCTTCCTTTCTTCCCTCCTTCTCTCCTTTCTTCCTTTCTTCCTCCCTTCTTTCCTCTGTTCCTTCCTCCCTTCCTCTCTTCCTTCTTTCCTTTCTTGCTTTCTTCCTTCCTTCACTTCTTCCTTCCTTTCTTCCCTCCCTCCCTCCTTCCTTCCTTCTTTGCTTCCTTCCTTTTCTTTCCTTTCTATTTTTTTCTCCCTTTTCTTTTGAGCCATGTGGATTAAAGGCTCTTGGCGCCCCAGCCAGGCACCAGGGCTGTGTCTCTGAGGTGGGAGAACCAACCTCAAGACACTAGTCCACAAGAGACCTCCCAGCTCCACGCAATATCAAACGGCAAAAATCTCCCAGAGATCTCCATCTCAACACCAAGACCCAGCTTCACTCAAGGACCAGCAATGAACAGTGCTGGACACCCTATGCCCAACAAAGAGCAAGACAGGTCTACAGCCCCATGCATTAGCAGAGAGGCTGCCTAAAATCATAATAAGGCTACCAACATCCCCAGACACATCACCAGACATGGACCTGCCCACCAGAAAGATAAGACCCAGCCTCATCCACCAGAACAGAGGCACTAGTTCCCCCAACCAGGGAACCTACTCAACCCACTGAACCAACCTTAGCCCCTGGGGACAGCCACCAAAAACAATGGGAACTACGAACCTGCAGCCTGCAAAAAGGAGACCCCAAACACAGTAAGATAAGCAAAATGAGAAGACAGAAAAACACACAGCAGATGAAGGAGCAAGATAAAAACACACCAGACCTAACAAATGAAGAGAAAATAGGCAGTCTACCTGAAAAAGAATTCAGAATAATGATAGTAAAGATGATTCAAAATTTTGGAAATAGAATAGACAAATTACAAGAAACAGTTAACAAGGACCTAGAAGAAATAAAGAGGAAGCAAGCAACGATGAGCAACACAATAAATGAAATGAAAAATACTCTAGATGGGATCAATAGCAGAATAACTGAGGCAGAAGGACGGATAAGTGACCTGGGAGATAAAATAGTGGAAATAACTACTGCAGAGCAGAAGAAAGAAAAAAGAATGAAAAGAACTGAGGACAGTCTCAGAGACCTCTGGGACAACATTAAACGCACCAACATTCGAATTATAAGAATACCCTGCCTATGGAGTATTCAGTTAATTGACATGAAATGTGCAAACGTCTTTCAACCAAAAGTCAGAGAGCAATGAAAGGGAAGAAAGCCATATTCCAACCATGGAAAGTTGGTAGTAAATTGGCGGGAATGTGAGTGATAGAAATCAATGTGTGGCCTATTTATTTATGTCCCACCTAATTTATAAAATGATTCAAGGCAGCTAGGTGTTTGGACACCCCGAAGACATGCCAAAAGGGAATCTGAGAAAAAAATCTTAGAAGAAAACTTGGCATGAGAAGGGAGACTTGGAAAGTGGGAGGAGAGTGAGATTCAGGATAAAAAGTAGGAGCTGTAGAAGATCCAGTGCCTGCAAACAAGTAAAGCTCTGAGGAATGTTTATCGGGTGGCCAGAAGGCCCTGAACCATTAGGACACTTAGGAGCCAGGAAGAAAAGAGCTGTTACCTAGAGCTCCAGGATGTTGAGGGCTCCTGTGACCACATGATAAAGGCCAGTGGCCAAGTGGTTCCCTTGGTTCACCATCATTCCATCATGCCAGGCTGTGGCAACCTTCTCCACCATAGGGCTCACCTAATGTGTGGATGAGACACTCATGTTCATGGGCCTGGCACTGGAGAGTGCTGGGGTGCTCAGAGTTTGCTTCTTTGCCTCTCCCTTCTTTATAATACTGTGGTTGAACAGCCTCATTTCTGGCTAGCACGTGTTTGCAGCAGACATGTTAATATCCTCAGTTACATCTCATCTAAGAAGTAGTGTGGATCATATTGGATGGCACATAATTGCTTAGCTTTTGCATTAAACCAACTCCCATGGTTGATGATACCAGGCATTGAAAGTCTAATATAGCGGTCCCCAACGGTTTTTGCACCAGGGACTGGTTTCGTGTAAGACAATTTTTCCACGGAGGTGGGGAACTGAGGGGGCGGGGCATTAGTTCAGGCGGTAATGCGAGCGATGGGGAGTGGCAGATAAAGCTTTGCTCCCTGTCCCACTGCGCACCTCCTGCTGTGTGGCCTGGTACCTAACAGGGGTTGGGGACCCCTGGACTCCATTTGCTTTCCTGTCCTGTTGTTCCCAACTGGTTCTTTGGCCTCTCACCTTTCCCAGAGTGTACTGATGGAAAAATGGTCCTTCTGTGTATTTGGTGCCTGCTGGCTTGGAGGTGATAGCACAGATTTCTTTTTATTGGTAATAATATAAACTTGAAAGGCAATTATACCTTTATGAAGCTAGATGTAGCCAAGTTCCAGGATGCCAAGATGTTCTAAGTAGCATATCCAAAGGGAGAAGGCTTCTGTGTCCTGGATTCTGATAAAAATGTGCAAAAAGTGCAAGGCCTCAAGTATATGCATACTTACCCACTGGGGTAGACCAACCTCAAGCTAAGCCTCTGTAATATTTTTGTCAAAGTTACAAAATCTATTTAACAGTGGAAATGGTAAGCTACTTGCCTAACTAAATATAAAACCACAAATCCTCATCGTATCACTTTATACAAGGAATTACCTGTAAGTAGCAAACATATCTTAGTCATATTTGAAATTTCAGTACTCAGCAGTGGCGTTGCACATAGCACATGCTTAATAAACATTAAATGAGTACGTTAATGGGTAAACCGTTAGGTAAGGTGGACTTAAGGCCTTATTCCATTAATGACTGTTGCTAATTATCACAGAACTTTTGATTCATGAAAGCAAAGGCTAGGGCTTCCCTGGTGGCACAGTGGTTGAGAGTCCGCCTGCTGGTGCAGGGGACACGGGTTCGTGCCCCGGTCCGGGAAGATCCCACATGCCATGGAGCAGCTGGGCCCATGAGCCATGGCCGCTGAGTCTGCGCGTCCGGAGCCTGTGCTCCGCAACAGGAGAGGCCACAGCGGTGAGGGGCCCACGTACCGGGAAAAAAAAAAAAAAAAAAAAAAAAAAAAAGCAAAGGCTAATTCTACTCATGAAATTCTGCACTTGTGAACATTAATTATTCTTTTTTCTGACTTTCCTTCCTTCCAGTCATCGAGAAAGCTGCAAGATTCTTTGATCTCAGTTTTTATGGTAACTAAAATCCATAAATTTCCCATGTTCAAAATATTCAGTCCACTGTTCAACATTGGCAGTTTCACTCTGGTTAAGTCCCTCCTAAATCACACTGATGATGCCTGATTTGTATGAGCAGTGAAATCTATTAATTATCTTTTCTGTTGCTCTTTGTATTTTATTATAAGTGAGAGAAAGGAGAGCTAATCCTTTTATAAGTAAGTAGCAGAGACATAACACACCCATAATCAAACCTAACTCTTTTTCTCTTCCCACCCACCTTTTCTTCTTTCAGAAGAGTTTAAACCCAAAAATCCAGATTAAAGTCAGATTCTTAATGTTAAATGCATTTTTACAGAGGCAAATGTCTGTGAAAGAAATTTTATAGGAACAAATGATCAACTGCATTTTTAAGAGCAACTCCTACACACACTGCTGGGTAAATTGCCAAAGGGTTCACTGTATTTCCCACACTAGGACCGATGGCTAAGGACACTCAGGAAGTGAGCTAAATATTTCAGATGCCTGGGTTTCACAGCTTAGAAGCTTAATTTTTTAAAACTTGAGTGAGATAAAGTAATGGCAGTTTCAGAATAATAACTGTTATTCAGATTCGCTTTCCCGATGTCATGGGACTATATTTTTAATCCTCCCTTTCAAAAGTTAATCATTCATCTAATTAGATAGGAAATAAGTATTTTCCAAATCCTTGCTGAGCAACAGATTCATACTATTAGCCATATCATCAGTTCTTTTTCCATTGTGGGTCAGAATTTACAATCTTTATAATTTTTAAACTACAGGCATTAGAGAGGCCTCCTGGAGCAATGCACCAGCCTTGGTGAAACCAACCTAGTATTTCCTTTGTGTTTCAGCCAAAGGTGGCAAATTCTCAGTGGTTGAAGTAAACCTTTTTCTAACCACTGGTTCTCCAGGTTGACAAGTGACAATATCAACAATGACTAATCCAATGCCAGCCAGCTATAGACACCTGGCCTCTTCATTTGTTCAATTTCTCTTAGTAGGAAATGAATAGTTCTATTTACTTACATATGGGAGATACTTAACCATCTTGCCGAAGAAACAAGCTTCTCTCTCAAATCAATTTTAAAACTACATAGCATATAATCAAGTGCTGAATGAAATGAGCCTGTTCTCTGGTGTGGTGGATATAACCTTAGCCAGCATGGATGCCATTGTATATCTGAAGAATCACAGTAAAGAGGAAAGAAAACTAATGCCAGTGGATAGAAGTGGTTAGTTACCATAGGGTGATAAAGTTGTATCTCAGCAAACTTTTTTTCTTTAGGCAAATGGAGGAGCTGCGGGAGTCAGGTAAGGAAACATCTTCCTCTCTGATTTTGGTCTAAGTCAGTGATTCAAAGGAATTGGGTTTTGCTGCCTCACAGGCAAAGGCTTCGTTTTCCATTGACAGAGTAACCTTGCCACCATTTTGATGAAGTGTGCAAATCACACCACGGTCCATAGTCAAAGAAGGAGAAAAAAGGTACTTTGCACATGAAATAAATAAACAAAACCAAAAACAAAGACAGAAACAGGGATACCATGTTTACCTCTAGTCCCCTAAATAGACAAAACTTTGGGCTCTTTCTAGTAAGTTACTGTCTGCCTAACAAAAACAGCTTTTTCCCCCAGCTGCTTTTGCAATGGATACAATGCAACAGCAAAGTGAGGAAACTGTTGTTTTTCTCTCCACCATGTGCAGACAACCTCTAACCTTGATAATTTTGAGAGTTTTATCCCTTAATATCCATGTATCCTTTGAGAAGCCAATCCTTCAGAATTCTAGTCTTCCTTTACAATTCTAGTCTTCCTCCCTTTAAACTAATTTTCTTTTCTTAAAAGTTTTTGTCCCTGAATCTTCTATTTTCTTTTCACACCCCTAAGGCCCAGTAACACATAAAAATAAAATTTTAAAAAGACATCAAACAAACATGGCAACTTTCAGATTCTCCATGTTCAGGGCAGATAATTTGCTTCAAAATGGTACAGGCAGAGAAGGCTCCAAGCAGACAGGACTCAGTGGAATGAAAGGAGAATAGGTACACAAACAAGAGTACTTCTTCAGGAAAGAACATCCTGAAGAATAGTGTCAGACTGTTTCTGTCCAGGAAGTTGAAGCAAATGAAGAGGGAGGCTGACATGGTTAGAATTTTCCTGAGCCTTTATATTTTTTCCTTACCTTTCTAACACACACAAGAAAATCCATCTCCAGAAAGACATAAACAGGCGCAAGAACTACATCTAAAGAGGCCTCTGTTAAACAAGTTAGGCCCAACGTGGAACTTCAAGAATTCATTTCCAAATCCAAAGTACTTGAGGGCAATCAGGACAAAGTATTACTTGACTTAATGAGGTCAGGAGATTAATTTTTCTTCCTTTCCAGAACCAGAGATTGCTGAAGCAGTCCAAATGCTAAGAACTTTCAGAGAGTAAGAACTCCTTTCAGGGCCTGGGAATCGAGATGGCATCCTTCTCCTAAGGCACGAGTATACACTGTCTGGGCAAATAAACTTTTATCATGTGGCAGGAGAGTCAATATCAAGAGATGAATCAATATCAAGAAAATAAATTCAACGTGCACTTAATAATGAAGATCAGGTGTTTTACTGTATTTTAAAATAAATCTGTTATTAAACCCTTTAAAAGTTACAATCAATATAGAAAAGAATGCAACTTCAATAGCAGCATGCCCTGTTGGCCATTCCATTTTTAGTCAAAGACCCCTAATCATCCCATTTAGTCAAAAACAACTTCCTTTATATCTTTGATTGCTGGAAACTGAATGATAAACTGAATTTTAAAAATAAGTAAAGAGGGAACATAAGGAAAAGAGTTGCTCTTAGAGACAATAATGGCTAGAAATATTCCAGTACTATTCATGCATTTCCTCGCATCTCCCTGGTAGTTATTCCCTCCCCTACTTATTCCCTATTAATCTCCTTTAATGAACTTCATCTTTCAATTCAGTCACTCCTTAACTTCTCCCAACTGCATCTCTTATCTCACTCTACACATAACTAACCTAATGAAAAACAACATGGGATTTAGCAAATGCCTATATTTTTTTCATTTACTAAGTTTTACAATATTTTTTATAATATTGTTTATTGTGTATACATATAGAGATATTATCTTAGAACTCAAGGGTCATAAAAGTATTTCCATGTTATTACCACATACCTGAGAACATAATCAACACTTGCTAAAAAATCGACTTCTATTTGTTAGGTTTTACTTTAGGTTCGGTAGCCCCAAAAGACCAGAGCTAGATGGTAAGGGGACCATATAGTGTTTCCTGATTATTTTTAGTTCCACTTAATACTAGTCAGCCTGAGATATTGCAAAGTGTTTTGAAGAGGGGGGACAGATTTAATACAGAGAAGTAACAAGGACTAAGAAATTACAGAGTAAACTCTAAAGAACAAATTAACAGCAATACTCATATAATCCAAACCACGATAATGATAGGTTGTACTTTTATTACACTTAATGCTTTGCAAAGATCTTTCACCTGCATCAACCCCATTAACTGAAAAAGATCAATAATTTTTCTCTCATACTGAGAACAACCTGTAAGAAAATTGTGTTCAAGCGTGGTTCCATTAGATTTCCTAAATACCTTAATGGGGATAACAGAAATAAGCAAGTGAAACATAATGGCAAACTTCCCAACTGGGAAAGTTGTCTGATGCCAACACAGGTGCCAACATTTTTAGATTTTTTTTTCCTAAAGACATTTAAGAATACGCCATGGGGCTTCCCTGGTGGCACAGTG
Organism: Kogia breviceps; assembly: GCF_026419965.1. NCBI lineage: Eukaryota > Metazoa > Chordata > Mammalia > Artiodactyla > Physeteridae > Kogia > Kogia breviceps. The sequence goes on from NC_081312.1 coordinate 47,591,208, forward strand.
GTTGAGAATCCGCCTGCCGATGCAGGGGACACTGGTTCGTGCCCCGGTCCGGGAGGATCCCATATGCCGTGGAGCAGCTGGGCCCGTGAGCCATGGCCATGGAGCCTGTGCTCCACAACGGGAGAGGCCGCAACAGTGAGAGGCCCACATACTGCAAAAAAAAAAAAAAAAAAGAATACGCCATGTACCTAACTCTCTCAGATGGTTTAGGTGCAACCCTATCTATGGGAAGAAGAATGTATGGGTTAACTACACTGGCAAGCAGGTAGCTCATTAGTATTCCATTTTACTAATGTCTAGTTGCAGCTCCCTCACCACCCTGAAGCCATTAATGTTACTCTGAAGAGAACCATGCTGCCCTGAACTAATTGTCCCGTCCAGTGTTTGGCATGAGAATCAGGATCATTTGACATGGTTTCTCCATCACATCACTAGATTTCTTTGCTCTCAGAGTGGTGTATTATGTACACACTGTCCTCTTCCCTTACCCTGGTTTTCTTCCAATAATTTCTATTCATCCTAATTTTACCTTTTGGGGATTTGTAGAACCCTCTAATTCCTCTTGTGCAAGACAGCTTTTCTACTTCTTCATTCCCTCTCATTCAAGCTGAACATTTCCTTGTTGTCCAATAACCTCAGCATCTTGATTTATCAACTTTCAACACACTTTAGTCTATGTCCCTCTGACGGTGTGGTGGTCAATTTTCTAAGTACAGTCTGACCACAGCAAAACAGAGCGGGATCGCCCTTTTCCCCAGACAAGGCACACACGTTCACTAATACAGTCTAAAAAGACATTAATTTTGTGGGCAGCAATGTCACTCTGTTGACATACATTGCATAACGACAACTCCTAACTTTCTAAATTATATAAGCTAAGGATCCAGTGCTATATTCTTTAAAAGAACCCAGAAACTCACCTCATAAGCTCCAATCTCCATTTATGTCCTTATTTTCATCTAATCAAATCTGCTAGACTTCAAGCACCAACATTAAAAATTAGTATCATTGGGACTTCCCTGGTGGCGCAGTGGTTGAGAGTCCGCCTGCCGAGGCAGGGGACGCAGGTTCGTGTCCCGGTCCGGGAAGATCCCACATGCCGTGGAGCGGCTGGGCCCCTGGGCCCGTGGGCCATGGCCGCTGAGCCTGCGCGTCCGGAGCCTGAGCTCCGCAATGGGAGAGGCCACAACAGTGAGAGGCCCGAGTATCGAAAAAAAAAAAAAAATTAGTATCATTGGGCTTCCCTGGTGGCACAATGGTTGGGAGTCCGCCTGACGGTGCAGGGGATATGGGTTCGTGCCCTGATCTGGGAAGATCCCACCTGCCGCGGAGGGGCTGGGCCCGTGAGCCATGGCCGCTGAGCCTGCGCGTTCAGAGCCTGTGCTCCGCAGCGGGAGGGGCCACAGCGGTGGGAGGCCCGCGTACCGCAAAAAAAAAAAAAAAAAAAAAAAAAAAAAAAAAAATTAGTATCATTAAGATGAACTTATTTGCAAAGCAGAAATAGAGACATAGACCTAGAGAACAAACGGTATGGATACCAATAGGGGGAAAGGAGGGGTGGGATGAATTTGGGATTGGCATATATACTATGTATAAAATAGATAACTAATGAGAACCTACTGTATAGCACAGGGAACTCAACTCAGAGCTCTGTGGTGACCTAGATGGGAAGGAAATCCGAAAAAGAGGGGATATATGTATACGTATAGCTGATTCACTTTGCTGTACAGCAGAAACTAACACAACATTGTAAAGCAACTATACTCCAATAAAAACTAATTTAAAAAATTAGTAAATATCTTGTTGGCATTTCATATTTTTTGTATTATCTAATTAGTGTTTTTACAACAAAGGTCTTTCTGGTATTTGTTTACGGTAATACATAGCTTTTTTACCTACATTTTGACTTAAATAGATTGGGATAAACCTAACCACATCAGAGAACTTCATATATTTAGGAAATGTATCCCAACCTGCAAACAATAAACCCAAAATGCTTTTTGGAAGCATAACCTTGTTTGGAATAGATGATTTAATAACAGGCTTAAGTTGACTGGCGCATCTTTATTTTCATTAACATTTGTGTTCTAATTAGAGTCACAACATTGTCTCAATCTTAACTCTCGTTTTCTTGCCTTCACTCTCCATCCAAAACTGTTTAGTTTTAGACTTAGCCAACATCTGTGTTTATGTAACCATAAACTATTTGTAGATAAGCACAATTTTGCAAATAATGTTTCAGGACCCCTTTCCCAGCTTGGTGACTCATGGACAGGCTGTATAACTGAGGTAAGTCTTTATAGTATTTCTAGCTGAAATCCGTGAGTTCATCACTAAGTCTATAAATTATATCTCTTCATATCTCTCAAATCCAGCTACTTCTTTCCTTCCCCGCTCCCCTTCTCTCTCTCTAGCTGAGTATGTCATCCAAAATCTCTTTCTGTATTTGATCATGCTGACCCCTCGGTTGTGCCTGTTATCAATTTTTCAACTATCCCTAACTTCACTGTGACTTTTCATATGTAACATATTGGCTTAGGCTAATCAACAGAGAATTTCCTGTCCCCTGCTTTTTCTTGTCTAAGCCGAAATGTGGCCCTCTCCTCGTGTCTTCAGATAAAAATAGTCTTAAATGACGCTGGCATCTGCCCCTGTCTAGGTTCTGTTTGGTGAGGATGTTGTAGAAACCATACTTATTTTTCCCAGCTTATGTCCCTTCTATATTTAATATCTAAGTGTTTCAGCCAAACGGATCAAAACTCATAATGATCGAGACACTCCAATATGTATAAAGGTAAGACACTGGCTTGACCATGTCCTAGATAAAATCCCTGAAAATAAGACCTAAATGTTAACAGTAGGTCTGGCATTCTGTGTGGTCCCTCAGGGTACATCTTTGTCTGTGGTTTTGATCACCAATCTTGGGCCTATGAATGCCTTGACAGCGGGTGCGTTGGTGGCATTGCGTATTGGGATCAAAATTGTTAACTCGAAGCTGGGAGCAAGAGAATACTTTCAAACGCGTGCTAAGCAGTTTCATTCCTCAGGTCTTTGTTAGGTCTATCTTACCTGCAGGAGTAGCAAAGCGGTCATCACCCCTCTTCCCTCAAGACTGAGGAATGATCAAAAGATGGGGGGGAATTGAAACCCTGAGTGATCATCAGTCAAATCCACTTCACCTGCCTTCACTAATCAAGGTCGTTTATAACACTTGCAGGTCCTCCAAGCAGCACACAGCCTAAACAATAAGATGTTTGCAGGAGTTGTTTTCCAGGAACTTGGAGTCAGCTGTGTCTAGTTGGAGCTGAGCCGGTTAAGACTGGATAGGACCACCGACCCTCCAACCGGGCATTCGCGAGTGTCCGCTTGGTGACCTTTTGACGGCAGAGGACTGAAAACTCCACCTTCAGATCCTGCTAAGCGCCTCCACGTTGGCACGTGCAGAGGCCTGTACTTAGTTACGCCTGCGCAGAACCACGATTACCATCACCGCATCTTTTTCCAATCGCCTTTCCCCACGCTCCCTACGCCTTCCAAGCCTCGAACCGCCCTGCTGCTTTATTCCTTATCTCATAAATACCCCCCAGCCCCTGGTTTTGGGGTGGTGGGTCTGAGATTTGTTCTCCAGTCTCCTTGCTTGGCTACCTTGCGAGCGTGCGTTCTCTTTACTGCAAACCTCGGTGGCGTCTCGGCGTTTCGTTTGCTGCTCATCGGACAAAATGAGCCTGGCTCCGTAACACTACTATCAACATATACCAGAAACCATTCTGGAACAAAGCAGACTAAAATCTCTAGCCTTGAAGAGCTTACATTCAATCAACAAATAAGCCAAATACATAGGAAGTCAAATAAGTAGCAATAAGTGCTACTGAAGAAAGTTAAGGCACAGAAAGGGGTCAGGAAAGATATTGAGGGTGGGGTGGAAGAGGGGGAGGACTGCAGTTTTCAACAGGGCATTCAGAGAAAGCCTGAGACAGTGGCATTTGAGCAAAGCCCTGGGGGAAGTGAGAGGGCGAGCCAGGCCACCAACGGAGGAGTGTTCTGAGGAGAAGGACAAGCTGAGTGCTTCCACCCTGGTGGGTTTGAGGGATGAATGACAAAGAGCCAACAGGGGCTGGAGTGGAGTGAGAGAGATCAGAGAGGTGGCAGAGAGCCAATTGCGGAAGGCCTTTTAGGTTGCTCTCTGAGTGACGTGGCACCACTTGAGGGCTTCCCACAAATCATGTACTGTTCTGACTGCACCTCAGAAGGGTATCCAGGCCTGTCTGTATCCACCCTGCCAGCCTTTGCCTCACACCTGGGCTGTATTTCCCTGATGGTGCTCTCTCTCTCTCTCTCCCTCTCTTTCTCTCTCTCTCTCCCCTTCACTTCCCTGCCTAAGCTCCTTAGCAGCCTCTGCCTAAACGAGGCCTCATCTTACTCAACTCCACAGCTCACTTGTTCGTGTACTTGGTCTGTAAGACTCCAGGAACGCAGGTCTGCCTCGTCCAGGACGCCCTCCCTGATTCCCCTAGCCTGGGCTGGCTAAAGCTTGTTGAGATTCCCTGAGTGTCTAGGTGACACTGCTGAGTGGTGGTAACCTCTGTTCCATTTCTACACTGTACCCTCCTTGAGAACAGTGGCCTGAGCCTTCCTTGTAACCTATGGCTCCTGCGTGCGGAAAGCCCTCAGTAAATGCTGAATGAAGGGATGAATAACAATGAAACAGGATGAAGCAGGTGAGTGTGCAGGAAACTCACTTGTGGGACACATTTTGAATTATCTAGGATCCCGATATATATAGACTTCTGGTCTCCTTTTTGGAGAAGTACGTTTTCACAAGCTTCTTTTGAATTCGGATTGTGACTACATTGTTCTGAGCTTTAAACTCAGCAACAGAATGAAAAAGAAAAGCTATGAAATCTTGCCTTTGTCAAACTTACACTCTTGAACTTGTGAGATGAGAGAGATGTCCAAATACAATCAAAGTTTCTAAAAAATTTAAAATATTAAATGTTTAGTGCTATTAACCATGCTAACAGATACAACCCAAAATGCAACTTGCTTATAAGTGGAGGCATATTGGCTATTTCGGTGGAAAAAGGTATGGACAAACTATGTTTTAGCCACCATTTGAAATCTTCATTCTAAAGTGTGAAGCTAGAAATGAGAGATCACCAAGAACAGTTCAGTTTTGAATTTTAATATGATCAGCACCTGAAAAGATGGTCAATGTTCATATTAATATCCTCCACAGACATAATTTGAGCATTCTGGGTGGGAAAGAGGAATGGAGCGTGGAAAAACAAAAGTATTTGGTGTGATATAACCTGGTCAAAATATTAGCCTGAAAGGGAGGCTACAAAGTCCTTTATGGTACTTGGGGGAAAAAATTTCCCTCTCCCTTCAGAAGAACATGGTGTTTAGTGTCAGTTTAGAAAGGCACGCTCTCCCTTTCAACATACATCCGAGGCCTCACTCTTGCAAAAAGGTAAGATAATGTGCTCTCTAAGTAAGAAGTCAAGTACCCACTGCCTTTTGAAACTGCCTGATGAGAATTAACGGCCTTTGCCATCCTCTTTTAAACAACTTTGGCCAGGTTTTCTGTAAGCACCTCGTTTATCTTGAGACTCTTTCATCTATTATCTGACTGTAAGCGTGTTCATAGTTCATCAGCTGAATTCACTTTGACAGCGAAGTCTTATGACGAGTAGCCAACAGCCTAATGTCAGGTCTGTGAATATCTCTGGAATTAAGGTGATGGGAAAAGGGTAACCTTCTGCTACCCCTCAGAGCTTTGCTGAGCCACAGAAATAGAGCCTTAAATCATCCTCCATTTGCCAAAGCAGGTCCTCTTTGCTAATATTAGCACAGAGTGCAGCTGGCTTCCTGCTTACATCAAACACACCACGTGAGGCCACCTCTGCATTCATCCTTGGACGTAGTTATAGATGTGAATCATGACATTTCCAGTTGTGTAGATGAATGTTACCCTCCAAAGGGTTTTTACTTGACCTCTAACAAGTCCATTCCTAGGTATTTTTGACAATAACAAGGGGAAAAAAAAAAATTATCATCATCCTCTATAGTTTAGCCACCTGGACCCCAGAGGTTTATAACTGTTACTTCTTCCTGAAGAACTGGAAATGGGTTTTGTGATGAAAACAAAAATACCTGTGCTGCAAACATAAAACTTCTCTTTAAACAGCTCCAGCTTGGTTTACGAGCATCTGAAAGTACGTGCTGCTTGAACGAAAGACTTCTGTTTACAATAACTTATAAGAATTATATTTCCAAACAAGTTCAAGGCTGGCTGTACACATTTATAAATATTTTGAGTAACTGAAGTAGACTTTTGAGAAACCTTGCCACCACAGAACTCAAAGTTTACACATTCTGTGGATAGAACAGGAGCTTTCTGAAATTAGCATTTTTACTAAATTGGCAGGGAAATGCCTGTTGTTCTAAACCCGTCATTAACCAACCAGCATGGCCCATATCTGCCCAGCTGATGGGTACATCGGGTCATTGGAAGGTGTTTAGCTTTGCAAATCACGTGATGACTATTCAGAAACATGAAAAACAGAACTTTTCACTCCCCAAGGTAAAACTATGCTATAAACAATGGCTTTCAATTGCTCAACACTTAGTCAACACTTCTGCTCCAATCCTGAGACTGTTACTTCCGTTAAGACGGAAGGAACCAGCGTGGACGTACCCCAAGTCATACTAATAAAAGAGCAGTTGGTATTTTAGATAAGTCTGTTTCAATCTTCAAAGTCCTTTGGACAGACCAACAGCCAGGTGCCTTAGGAGTTGGGATGAACCAAGCATCTATGTATTACAGCCTCCCCACACTTAATGTGCTTCCATTTGCTCCACTTGTCACTTGAAAAAGAATGTTCTCAAATTTCCATGGATAGAAACAACAAGGATAAAGGCTATCTTTTGTTTACCTGTCACTCCTTTATTCTTGAGAAATTGTGAGGATCATCTACAGAAGCAGGTGCCTATCTTGCGTGGAGCAGAAGATCCAGAAGAAAAAGTTGTTGCTAGGTGTCTTTCAGGGTAAGAATTTCTTGAAGTTATGTTTTCCCCTTAGGAGTTGTTAACGAGTGAAAAGCAAGAAGCACTATAAACGTACTAATAACAGTAATGGTTCTTCAGATGTACCCTAGCAGAAAGAAAATAGCTCCTTGGAATATTGTGATTAGCAAATTGGGGCTTTGGGAATTGTTGTTATTTTCAGTCTTTGTCTGAAAAGAAGAATCTGCCAGACTCTGTAATATAATTTTAAAATAAGAAACCCTGCAGCCCTCTATCCACCCCTCAGATATACCACACACAGATATAGAAACTTCTACAAACTACCAAAAGACCCTAAGCACCCACCACGATGGAGTTTACAACGGGCTCAGCCCTCTGTTCCCATCTCCATTGCAGGAGCTTCCACTCGGAGCACTTTTCTGGCAGCTGCACCTGAGCCAATTCCAATCTCCCAAGTCTTTCTACTTGGATAACTGCAAAAAATCAAACTGACTTACCTAAAAGCAAACTCATTCATGCATACATCTCTCTTGCCTTGTCTTCACTTCCCTCCCCACCTCAAAAATCCCCCTGATGTGTCTTCCTCGCTACCCCCACTATGGCTTTCCTGACTTGTCAACGGTATGGACAACCTCCCAGTCACCCAGGTTATGGTCTTGGGTTGTATGAGATGACTCCTTCTGCTTCATTCATTCCCTGCACCTATCATTTCACAAGTCCTGTTAATGCTTCACAAAAATGTCTCTCAAATCCAAGCTTCCTCGTCCTTCCCATCTCCACTATCCTAGGAGAGCTCCTGTTGTCCATAGCCAGGCTACAACAATAGCTGCCAGGTGACTCCCCTCATCACAAGCTCTCCTGTGCTCCAAACCTTCAGAGGTTGTGGATACCACTGACAAAGTTAGGAAAGCCACAGGATGAAGACACATCAAGGGTGTTTTTGATGGAGAGAAGGCAAGGGAGATGTACGTATGAATGAGTTTGCTGCTAATATGTCACTTTGATTTTCGGCAAGCACCCAAGTGGAAAGACTTGGTAGTCAGTTGGAGATTTGGAACTGGCTCAGGTGTAGATGCAGGCAAAACACATCCTAAAAAACTATTGATATTATCAACACCTTGCTACTTGATCATAAGCTTTCAATGGTCGCAGACATCCTTGCAGATCAAACTACTTTCACAATACTACTTTCACAAAACTGGTAATAAAGATTTTTGATAAATTGATAATAGCATGAATGTTTTCAAGAATTTAAGCGAATGTAAGAAATTTTCTTATTTTATACTTTTATCTTCATCATGGCACATCATTTGTTTTAATAAATATTTGATTGGCTAACTTCAATTAGATATGAATAATTGTGGTTGAGAAGATGCATGGGGGAAAAAAAACAAATCTCGGCTCCTTGGATATGATATAACTTAGGCAGAAAACCAATAGAACTCACTTTACAGAGGCATTATATCTTTAGCTCCCTGATATTGTAAAAAAAAAAAAAAAAAAAAGGCCCTGTAGCTACCGTCAGACAAGAGTTAAGAGTCTTTAAACATACTTTGCAGGAAACAGTCACTCCACTTTCATTCCCCCATCTCTTAAGCCAGTGACCTCCCTTGATCTCTGAGATGACAGTTTGCCAAGTTCCATGAAGACGGCATTCACAAATGACCCCATTAGATTTCCTAAAGACCTTAATTGCCCAATTCCTTTCACCCAGGTTTCTGAGGTTCAAGGAATGCTATCCTTCAGTTACTCTCTTGCATAGGTTCTAGCTATTGTTACCTTAATCCTTTCTGAATCCCTGAGAATGCAAAGAACTGAAGCAGACTTTGATTCTCCTACTGAATTACAAGATACTTTACATACTTCTGTCACAAAGTCATTCCCCTGTGTTTACTGTTCAACAATGACATTCACTTTCATGTCTAAACATAGAAGGGAAGGACCATGGCAATAAATATAATCTTAAAGATTCAAAAGCTGAGCCCCTTCAAAGGAACATGTTAAAATACCTAAGAAAATTAATCACTTCCTGCTGTCCTAACCTCACAGTGCAGCCTTATCTGGACAAACACTACAGGCTGAGGGCCAAGGATCCACTTTGCATCTATTTTGGAAAATATTATCTGGACTTTTTCTTACAAATCAAATCAACTTATACATATTGATTACTCACTATTTACACGGCACTCTACCCAGGTGAGTCTATTGGAAAACAAAGTAATGTAAGCTTGTGCTTTTCTTTCCGGGTTTGTGATTACCTTGAAGAAAAGTATTGTGGTACATATACGCAGATTTATTTCATTGAAGCCAGAATGAATATATGATGTGGACGGGAGCAATAAAATAAATAAAAACATTTTGATAAGTTAACCAAAAAAAGAAGCTCTTCTATATTTAATTAAATTATTCCAGAATCATAATGCTTTAATTCCCTTGTCCAAAATTCTTAACAGCATTCTATTGACACTGTTTGACTATAACAGTTTCTCAATTCCATGAAACTTTGTTGTACCAAGTGGAACATCTGTGAGTGCTAATGTTTCCTTTACTTCCAATGCAATTTGTTTCCAGTGACATATAAAAGTGTATGAAGGGCCATATACCAGTCCCAACCAACACTCTCCACACACACAGCACACAGGCACACACACACACACACACACTCACTCACTCACTCACTCACTCACTCACTCAAAGGATTCAGAGGCCGAAGGTTAAACACTCCTCTGTTATGGGAAAAACAGGATAAATGGAGGAGGTTTTACTTACAGGATGCACGCAGAGGAAAATAATCACCCTATAGACAAGCTAACAGCTTCCAGCACCTCCAAAAGACTATGACATCATTAGATAATAATAACTATGCAGCTAAATCACTCAAGTGACCCATGAAATAAATCATACATTTCTTCAGTCAAAACTTAGTCATTTAAACTGTATTCTATCACTTGAAGAGAAATTGCGCTAAAATATCTCCAAAGACACACACCAACTCTAAAATTCTATGAATTCACAAGATTTGCCATGGAGGGGAGAGGGGTAAAAATAAATAATACTGAAACAGCCTCTGTTGAGGAATAGGATAATTACATTATTTCATGATTAATGTAGCACACTTCAAAATTAACATGACATGTACTTTTCTGCATTTATGTTTTATTTCAGTAAAAATGTCCAAAATATGATAGCAAGCTGATTATTTGTCTAGGACTTCTACTACTGGGGACCAATAGGAAACAATATTGTCAAGAAGAAACAATAGAAAATGTGGTTCACAGACTAAAAGGGGTGAGCCAGAAAATAAAGAGGTGTCTCATCAAGGAAAAAAGATAAAATGAACTAAGGGAAAGAGAGTAAAGTGTTTCCTCTTTACTCTCCATAGGGATTGGGTCTGCAATGTGACCCTGGGCTCAAATCAAGGAAAGCCAGCATGCAACTCAGGATCTGCCAGACTCTGTGAAACAGCCTATGGATCCCAGAAAGGCACAAGGTGCTGAATTGCAATCCCACTGAATCAGCGTTTCAGGTTCCAGCATGTTTGACAGTAAGAAGCAAAAGAGGTGGAACCCAAGTCAGAAGACACTCCACATCTCCAGCAAATATGGATAAAAGGAAGAGCATCCCAAGTCTGGGAAGCCTGGAGAAGGAAGGGCTGGTCATCTTCATATTTCAGCTAGCAATGTTCTTATTTATTTTCTGCTTTTTAAACTTCTTAACATACTCTTTCCAAGAGTTCTTGCAAGATATGGTTAGAGAAGAATAAAATTTGGACCCATTCTGGGACTTCGCTGGTGGCACAGTGATTAAGAATCTGCTTGCCAATGCAGGGTACACGGGTTCGAGCCCTGGTCCAGGAATATCCCACATGCCACGGAGCAACTAAGCCTGTGCACCACTACTACTGAGCCTGCGCTCTAGAGCCCGCGAGCCACAACTACTGAGCCCGCATGCTACAACTACTGAAGCCCGCATGCCTAGAGCCTGTGCTTTACAATAAGAGAAGCCACCGCAATGAGAAACCCATGCACCACAACGAAGAGTAGACCCCGCTCACCACAACTAGAGAAAGCCCGCATGCAGCAACGAAGACCCAACACAGCCATAAATAAATAAATAAATAAATAAATTTCTTTAAAAAAAAAAAAAAAGTGGACCCATTCAGTTTGGTTAATATTCTCAGATTCACCAGAGACCAAAGTGAGAGAATATTCATATGCGTCATTCTCTGAACCCCCTCAAGTGATACTGTTGTGGTGGGCTAGAGGTTGCCAACAGCTCTTACCCTTTCTTTTATACATTAATCCTTTCCTGCTTCTGGGAAATCCAATTAAAAGCTCACTTCTAAGGCTCCCTAAACCATAGAAATTTCTCTCTTGTCTGGGATGTCCAGGGCTCCACATTTACAGTCCTTAGCACTCGAAATCTGTATATTTGCATAATTTGTGCCAGGATAGTCTATGAGCCTTACCCACAGTTGACATCATCTAACTTGATTTTCTCCAGTCAGTCTGAAAATTCCTTAAGGTCCAAATGGCAGGTAAAGTAAAAGAAGAGGGTTCCTTCTTTGATCATTTCAGTATGTTTGAAATCTTAGGTATCAAGCTACTTGGAAGATGAAATGAGATGAAGACAAGAATGTTATACATTTTTTTAAAGTATTTACTATCCTCATAAGAGACAACATAGCATCATGTTTAAAATTGTAGATTCTAGGGGCTTCCCTGGTGGCGCAGTGGTTGAGAGTCCACCTGCCGATGCAGGGGACAAGGATTCGTGCCCTGGTCTGGGAAGATCCCACATGCTGCGGAGCGGCTGGGCCCGTGAGCCACGGCCACTGAGCCTGCGCATCCGGAGCCTGTGCTCCGCAACGGGAGAGGCCACAACAGTGAGAGGCCCGCGTACTGCAAAAAAAATAAAAATTAAAAAAAAAATTGTGGATTCTGGAACTGGGCTGCCTGAGTTCAAATCCCAGCTCCACCACTTAGTAGCAATATGACCTTGGGCCAGTTACTCAACCTCTCTGTGTCTCAGTTTAAATGAGTTAATCAGTTTAAATAAGCTAATACATGTAAGAAACTTATAATAGTGCCTTGCTTATGGTAGATGCTAAATAAGTACTAATTAATTAAAGTCAGATGCTAGCTTCCTTTCCAATATAAATTATAAACTTAATAACTATGATTAAATATACCACATCAGAGCCCCAGCTGTCACCTCAATGTTCTTCTGGTATTAGAGCAGGGATTCACAAGTCAAATCCAGCCCCTGGCTTGTTTTTTTACAGCCCACAGCTAAGAATGATTTTTTTTTTTTTTTTTTTTTGAGATACGCGGGCCTCTCACTGTTGGGGCCTTTCCTGTTGAGGAGCACAGCCTCCGGACGCGCAGGCTCAGCGGCCATGGCTCACGGGCCCAGCCGCTCCGCGGCATGTGGGATCTTCCCGGACCGGGGCACGAACCTGCGTCCCCTGCATTGGCAGGCGGACTCTCAACCACTGTGCCACCAGGGAAGCCCAAGAATGATTTTTACTTTTTTTAAGGGATTGGGTTTTTTTGTTTGTTTGTTTGTTTTAATTTAGTTAGTTATTTTTGTCTGTGTTGGGTCTTCATTGCTGTTCATGGGCTTTCTCTAGTTGCAGCGAGCAGGGGCTACTCTTCATTGTGGTGGGCAGACTTCTCATTGCAGTGGCTTCTCTTGTTGTGGAGCATGGGCTCTAGGCACATGGGCTTCAGTAGTTGTGCCACGTGGGCTCAGTAGTTGTGGCTCATGGGCTTAGTTGCTCTGCAGCATGTGGGATCTTCCCGGACCAGGCCTCGAACCCGTGTCCCTGCATTGGCTGGTGGATTCTTAACCACTGCGCCACCAGGGAAGTCCCTAAGGGGTTGTTAAAAGAGAAAACGAGGAGGAGGAGAAAGAGCAGGAAGAGAATATGCAACAGACAGTAAACATGCTGTGCAAAGTCTGGACCTTTACAGAAAAAGTTTGCCAACCCTCATATTGGAGTATAAAAATGTCATTACACTCTGAGAACAACGTAGTTTTCTAGAATATTTTTCATGCCTGTTGATGCTTTAAGTACCATAAGTTTTTAGTAATTGGTGAAAAGAAATGTCAGGGCTTGGTGACAGGAAGTTTTAGGCAACCTCACAAATGGCAGCTTTGCCATTTCTGCTGCTTCGTTGTCTTTAAGGAGGAGCAGCCCTTTGCACATCTTCAGCTCACACCTAGAAGCTCCCTCCAGGACTGACTGCACTGAGACATGCCCACCAAAGGGCAAGTGGACACACAAATCCTCTCCACTCCAAAATGGGCAGGGTAACCAGATTCAGCAAATAAAGATGCCAAGTTACCTTTGAATTTTAAATAAACAATGAATTTTTTAGTATAAGCATGCCCTGTGCATACTTATTTGGGACATACTTAACACTAAAACATTACTCATTGTTTACCTGAAATCAGATTTAACCAGGGCATTTTATGTATATTTATCTATCAACCTTAAAATGGGGCATCTGTAAAAAATGATGGAGAGAATTGTGCACTATACTCAAAGCGTTTTTAGAGTAGTAAGGGATTTCTCTTTTTTTTTCTTGTTTACATTAGTAACAAAAGTTTACATTCAGTGAGAGTTTTCTATGTTCCAGGCACTGTTCTAAGCACTTTATGTATAATATCTCATTCACTCGTTACAGGCACACACAAAAATGGCAAATCAGTGTTAACTTTTTCCTCATTTCACATACGAGAAAACTCAGGAAAAGAAAGGTTAGGTTATTTATGCAAGGTCACACAGTAAGTGATGGAGAAGGGAAAAGCAGAGGACCTAATTTTCTTGCTCTAGTCTAATCAGCAGCTAGTTAAGAATTCCACTTGAATACAAACACACAAAATACTAGAGAAGTAAATCCACTTTTGTTGGCTTTGGATCCTGGAATTGGACACAAAGACACTGGCCTGCCAGTTCGGCCAAGACCAGGGTCTCTCAGTCTCGGCACTACTGACATTCGGGGCTGAATCCTTGACATCTACCCGTGAAATGCCAGCAGCACCTCCCTTCCAGTCATGACAATCAGAATGTCTCCAAACATTGCCAATCCTCTGGGCATAGCATTGCCAGATTTTTCAAAGGAAATTATAGGATGTGCAGTTCAATTTGAGCTGCAGAGAAGCAATGAATAATTTTTCAGTGTAAATATATCCTATGCAATATTGGGAACATACATATACTCAAAATGATCTGTTGTTTACCTAACATGCTGTTTTAACTGTGCATCCTGTAGTTTGTCTGGCAACCCTACTTGGAGGACAAGATCGCCCCCAGTTGAGAACATGAATTCGAGCTCTGCTAAGGAAGCAGGTAGGAGGGACAAAGTTTCTCACCCTCCTTTGCGCTGAACCCCCATATAATGCTCCAACCAGGCAGCTAGAGAGAAAAGGAGAGGACTCCTCTGGCAGCCAGCTGAGAAAGTGTCAGAATCAGCCTAGTTCATCTTCCCTCCCACCACGCACACTCCCTCTTCAGCACAGGCCACGTATTGCCCAGCCTCTGTTCCAAGCTTTTGGAAGTCTTCTTTCAAGGACGTGAAAACCCCCTTGGACTTTCTTCTTGGTGCTAGTGAGCATGGGCCTCCTGATTCCTCACTCTCTATTTAATTTGCCTTATATTGTAGGGTTTTTTTTCTTAGAATAAGAATTCTGACTCGTTCTTCTCCTGGCTCCTATGTCTTTGGGTGCTGCCATTTCTCCCCTACTTCCTGGGATCACTAGACCAGTCTTGTCCCTGGGTCCCTGTGTTAGGTGCCCAAGCCCTGACCCCTTTGCTGTAACCAGGACTGGTATGCAGGAGGTCAGGGGTGAGCCCCAGGCATAGTTCTCCCTCTCCAACACCTGCTCCTGGACTGGCCTAGTTGAGGAAATGGATTTGGGTCTCATCCTCCTTCCGAATTCTGACCAGTTTCTGGTACACTAGACCTTCTGTCTAGGCCCAGAGTTCAGCCACAACTTCCTGTCTGAGACGTGGGCCCTTATACTCTGCCCGGTGATGGTCAGGTACAGGAGCATGTCATTCCTCCTCCAGCCCCATCCTGCCCCAACATGCTGACATGGGAGCAGCCGAGTGTGTGCAAGTCACTTGGAACCACAAAAGATGCCTGGGTACCTCCAGGATCCTCCACTGCCACCTGCATGCCAGGCTGCTTTTCTAGTCCAGAGAGACCAGGGAATGAGTTGGCACACGTGTGGGAGTAGGGGACTGCTGCAGATAAAGTGATGGGGAAATTCCACCTCTTTCCTGTGAGTTACTCATAAAGGGACCAAAGCCCAGAAAAAAGGAAAAAAAGTATTGACGTATTGGAAGGAAGGGAAGGAGGGAGCGAGGGAGGAAGGGAGGGCATTTGTTTTGGATCCTGACTCTGCCACTTCCTTGGACTAGTTACTAAACTAACCTGAGCCTCCATTCATTTATGGAGAAATAGAACAATAATATACACCACAAAGAGTTATTGTGAGAATCACATAGATTAACATACGCTACTCCTGGGTTATAAAAAGTGCTCAGTAAATATTAGATCCATCTCCCTCCTTGCTTTCCCTATTCTTCCTGAAAGACAACAAAGATTATCATGACCTTCAAGAGAGGGCAGAGATTTTTCCTTCCACCTACCCCTCACCACACCCCACTCTTCCAGCCTCTCCCCTTCTCTGCCCCTACTAGTCTCATTTTGTCACGTCATTCCTTTTGCCTGTGTGAGACAGTCTACATTTTTATAACAATTCAAATTCCATTAACTGGATTTTAAGAGACCTGGAAAATCACTGCTCTGTTAAATTATACATGCAAAAATGAGAACACAACAAGCTTCGTGCCTCAGAGCAGAAGTTCCTACTTCTCATGTGTGAGGAAGCCATTTGTCCTTGGCCCCAACCCAGCGCACCCTCTAAGCACCCATATTCAGCCTTACCCAACCATTTAGATTCACTAGGGAACTATGGTTGCCTTTCTTCCAAGGCACAGCTATTGGTGACCTCTGGAGGTAAATACCAAATGTGACAGAGCAGTGTTCTGACCCAGCATGTTCTGCTTGAGTGGTTGGGCAAAAGTTGTAACTGCAATGGTCTCAGCCACCCCTCACCACCTTAATTAACACACCTGTTCTGGAGATCCTGAGGAAATGATGCTCTCATCACTCCATTATTAATGTACATCTTGCCCAAAGGAATTTGCCAAGCTATTAAAGGGACATGATTCCCAGCTCCTTGTCACTATGCATGCAATTCCTTTGGGACTAAGAATTGAGTGAATCAGAGGATTATCACCTGGCATTACTAAGATATGTCAGGGTATAAAAATTCAACTCCCCACTGACTTCTGTCATGGAGAAAACGAAAAATCAACGTTGAAGTGTTTGCTTTCTAGCCCATAACCCCATCGTCTTTCCTATAGTTCAGTTCACTTAGCTAGTTTCAGCAACACCATCGCAGTGGATGACGTCACTGTACACTTAGAGTATTTCCCAACTGCTTTTATTTTTTCTTAATGCTCAGATTCCTACGGTACTGTGTATCCCGGTGAGCCATGCTACCTTGTCCTATAACTTTCAAGAGCTATCTTCAAAAAAAAAAAAGAAAACAACTAAATTTATTTTAATAACATTATGATGATAATCTTCAGAGCATTATAATGACTGAGGACTTCTCATTTATTTTTTTTCCACGGCGAGTGCTGACTAGCTTCATAAACCACCCCCAGATTGATAAGTATGTCCTTTTTAGTTAGAAAAGGAAAGCACAGAGAATACAGCCTCCCACAAATCATTCATCTTTTTAACCAATGATGCTCCAGTTCTTTGAAGGATAAATGACCTTCGCTTCCTTCTGAATGGCATTTGTAAAATGAGGGAAACATCCAATTGCCTAATCACTCTTTACAGCTTTTTCAGCTTCTATGAGCCTTTTTAATGGGTCTCCATCCATTTCCTCTTTGCCCCCGGCTGTAAGGACTCTTTTCTGTAGATTTTTTCCTTCCTCTCTCACCATTTCTTTCCCGAACCTCCTGCGAGTCCCTTTTCCCCCTCTTTGCCTTCTTTCCTTCAGCGAGGCTCAGGTTGGGGCCGTGGGCTTTCTTCCTGCCCAGCACACTCCTCTTGGAAGTTCCCGTCAGATGGCTTTAATTACCACCTGAATGCAGATGACTCCCAAATCTCCAGCCCCAGCCTTGACCTCTCACCCTTTCTTCAGTGCCATATTTCTTTCTGTCTGCAGAATATCTCTACTTGGGTGTCCCACCACCTCCTAAAACTAAACATGTCAGAAACGGAACTCATTATCTCTCCACAGCCCACTTCGTTCTCTCCCTGCTTCTCCAGGGCTGTCAATAGCACCCTCCCCTCAGGCTCCAACCCCTGGGGATCCCAGATGGGCACAGAGCAGTCCGTCACCCCCATGCTTCAGAAAGGCAGATCTCAGCCCCTACATTCCAGCACAGCTAAACACTGTGCTCTGTGCACTGTGTTGAAAGAACACTGTGATCTCAATGGATTTTACTTTGGGTGTTTTTTTTTTTTTTAATTCTACTTTCTTATTAACCCAACTGTTGACAAATATTTAAGATCCCTGCTGCATTCCATTCCTTAATACATCTTGAAATCCTGGGACCCTCTGAACTGAGCAGCAACTCAGGTACCTCCTTCTGATTCATGACTCTAAATTATAGAATATATGAGACTGCATATTTTAAAAACTTTTTATTTCCTAACATAATTAACAGCTGTAGTTACCAATTAGATAGTAAACTAATTAATAATTAGCCTGGGAGATTGATGAAATGGAAGTTTTAAATGATTGTTTCTATTCTGAATTCCTATTCTCTGTACCAAAAAATCACCACCACCCTGTCCCTGGGGCTTGGTTACATATCATTATCTGTAGCACTCCCACCTCCCCCCAACCATGAGACAATAATTGTACTGCCATGATAGATGCTGCCTTAGAAATCACCAGGCGCTCGAACTTCACTGGTGGCACAGTGGTTAAGAATCTTCCTGCCAATGCAGGGGACACGGGTTTGAGCCCTGGTCCCGGAAGATCCCACATGCCACGGAGCAACTAAACCCGTGCACCACAACTACTGAGCCTGCACTCTAGAGAGCCCACGAGCCACAATTAATGAGACTGTGAGCCACAACTACTGAAGCCCGCATGCCACAACTACTGAAGCCCCCGCGCCTAGAGCCCGTGCTCCTCAACAAGAGAAGCCACCGCAATGAGAAGCCCGCGCACTGCAACGGAGAGTAGCTTGACACAACTAGAGAAAGCCCGCACGCAGCAACAAAGACCCAACACAGCCAAAAATAATAAATAAATTAAATTAAATAAATTTTAAAAAAAGAAATCACAAGGCACTCTGCTAAGATATTTATTCACATGCAGCCACTCTAGAAGTAAGCATATAAATTGGTTTATGTGGGAAATAACTCAACTCAAACTGGCTTAACAAATAAGGAAGACTTATTGCTTATATAACTGAAAATTCCAGTGGTGGTATGGGCTTCAGGCATGGCTTGATCAGTGCTCTGGATCCATTTCTCTGCAGTTCCCTCATCTCTGTCCTCCCCCACATGTTGGATCTGTCATCAGGTTCATTCCCTTCACAATCACAAAAAATTGTCAGCAATAATCAGGCCTCCATGCTTCCTCATTCACATTCAAGGGGGTGGGCATTATCCCAGAACCAATGAACAAAAGCAGCTCTTTATACTGACCTTCATACTGAGGCCTGACTTACTTGTACTACATCCCTGACACCATCATTGGGACAAAGAGTAGGAATACAATAATAGTCTAATATTAAGGTTCACTCCTGAAGTAGGGGGAGGGAGGGTCAGTTTCACTAAAAGCACACGTTACACAAAGGAGGAACAACTAAAAAGTCATGGTCTCTATTGTTTACATGAGAAAACTGACCATTACAAAGCCAAGGAGTGATAAAACCTGGGTTAAAATTTGGGTCTCTCTGACTTCAGAGTTTGCTTTTAACCCATAAGCAGTAGTTCCTCCCTATAAACAGCTAGGTTCTTCAAAAATAGGAGGTGAGAATTCAGAATGTATATCTCTTAGTTCTTTGCAGCTAACATGAGAAGGTCATCATTTGCTCCCATTCATTCATTTTTTTACACCTAACATTTCCACCACACTCAGTTTATCTTGTTCTTTTACAAGGACTTGTCTTTCAAGGGGAAAATGGTGTCACTAATATTTCAACCAAACATTTTCTATTTGGAGTAATTATGCTTAACCACATGAGATAATAAAGTCCTCAAGACTTGACCAATGGCTGATATATATATTCCAGGTCACTATACCCTTGACAAGTCACTGGTACATAATGTCAGTGACAATGTCTTTCTCCTGTGCACTAAATGGTATCTGCCTTATGTAGGACAATCATTATTGTTCACTGACAATTTTCCATTACAGAGCCATTTGGAACATAAAGACTTCTGGACACAAATGATAGCAATGTTGAGAGGTGAAAAAGCTTGCCTTTCATGCCTCCCATTTCCATGCCCTTTTCTCCTTTGAATATTGCTATCCAGCACCAATATGGTGTAAAAGAAAGAACTTGGACTTTGGAGAGAAGTGGGGTGAATACTGGCTCTTTCTCTTCCCCAAGAAAGTTATTTAACTTCTAGGAGCACAGATTTCCTCTTGGTGGTGGGCGGGGGGTGGGAGTGGGGCCCTACTTCATAGAACTTAATTTGTATTTTTAACAAACGCTTATATAGAGAGCTTGCCTTTTGCCAGCCACCATTCTTAGCACTTTAAAAACATTAACTCCTCCTCCCAACCCTCTGAGGTAGATACCATCACTATCTTCATTTCAGGGCTGAGGAAACTGAGACACAGAGGAATTAAGGAATTGTCCAAGGTCACAGAAGTGCTAAATGGGAGAGCCAGGATTCAAACCCAGCCAGTTTGGCTCCAGAGTCCGTGTTTTTAACTACTCAACTGTCTTGAGTTATTATGAGGATTGAACCAAACAGTTTACATGGAAGCATATTGGTATATTACAGACACCCAGTATGCATGACAGCATCTCCCCTTCTTGTCCTTTAATGGTCCTTCCCAGCTATCAAAACACAAATGACCAAAAAATAAAAATAAAAACACAAATGACCAGACTTGTAATTTGATGAAAAAAGGGTTTATGAGTTTAGTGTATTCTTTAAGCCTTTCTTAGTTGCACACAATTTTATGTGTCATTGAAGGAATTTCAAGTGTCCTTGAGTAGGTAAAACAGAGATTTCTGTGACCCTGGATCATCACACTATTCCTACCAGTACAAATGCTCCTTAAGAATCACCGGTAGGGGGCTCCCCTGGTGGCGCAGTGGTTGAGAGTCCAACTGCTGATGCAGGGGATGCGGGTTCGTGCCCCAGTCCGGGAGGATCCCACATGCCGCGGAGCGGTAGGGGGTGACAAACCCACAGCCAACATTGTTCTCAATGGTGAAAAACTGAAAGCATTTCCACTAAGATCAGGAATAAGACAATGTTGCCCACTCTCACCACTATTATTCAACATAGTTTTGGAATTATAGCCACAGCAATCAGAGAAGAAAAAGAAATAGAAGGAATACAAATTGGAAAAAAAGAAGTAAAGCTGTCACTGTTTGCAGATGACATGATACTATACATAGAGAATCCCAAAGATGCTATCAGAAAACTACTAGAGCTAATCAGTGAATTTGGTAAAGTAGCAGGATACAAAACTAATACACAGAAATCTCTTGCATTCCTGTACACTAATGATGAAAAATCTGAAAGAGAAATTAAGGAAACACTCCCATTTACCATTGCAACCAAAAGAATAAAATACCTAGGAGTAGACCTACTGAGGGAGACAAAAGACCTGTATGAAGAAAACTATAAGACACTGATGAAAGAAATTAAAGATGATACAAACAGATGGAGAGATATATCATGTTCTTGGATTGGAAGAATCAACATTGTAAAAATGACTATACTACTCAAAGCAATCTACAGATTCATTGCAACCCTTATCAAGGTAACACTGACATCTTTCACAGAACCAGAACAAAATATTTCACAATTTGTATGGAAACACAAAAGACCCCGAATAGCCAAAGCAATCTTGAGAAAGAAAAACAGAGCTGGAGGAATCAGGCTCCCTAACTTCAAACTACACTACAAAGCTACAGTAATCAAGACAGTATGGTACTGGCACAAAAACAGAAATATAGATCAATGGTATAGGATAGAAAGCCCAGAGATAAATCCATGAGCTTATGGTCAACTAATTTATGACAAAGGAGGCAAGAACATACAATGGAAAAAAGACAGCCTCTTCAATAAGTGGTGCTAGGAAAACTGGACAGCTACATGTAGAAGAATGAAATTAGACACTCCCTAACACCATACACAAAAATAAACTCAAAATGGATTAAAGACCTACGTGTAAGGCCAGACACTATCAAACTCTTAGAGGAAAACATAGGCAGAACACTCTATGACATAAATCACAGCAAGATCCTTTTTGACCCACCTCCTAGAGAAATGGAAACAAAAACAAAAATAAACAAATGGGACCTAATGAAACTTAAAAGCTTTTGCACAGCAAAGGAAACCATAAACAAGATGAAAAGACAACCTTCAGAATGGGAGAAAATATTTACAAATGAAGCAACTGACAAAAGATTTATCTCCAAAATTTACAAGTAGCTCATGAGCTCAATATCAAAAAAACAAGCAACTTGATCCAACAATGGGCAGAAGACCTAAATAGACATTTCTCCAAAGAAGATACACAAATTGCCAACCAACACATGAAAGAATGTTCAACATCACTAATCATTAGAGAAATGCAAATCAAAACTACACTGAGGTATCACCTCACACCCATCAGAATGGCCATCATCAAAAAATCTACAAACAATAAATGCTGGAGAGGGTGTGGAGAAGAGGGAACCCTCTTGCACTGTTGGTGGGAATGTAAATTGATACAACCACTATGGAGAACAGTATGGAGTTTCCTTAAAAAACTAAAAATAGAACTACCATATGACCCAGTAATCTCACTACTGTGCATATACCTTGAGAAAACCATAACTCAAAAAGAGTCATGTACCACAATGTTCATTGCAGCTCTATTTACAATAGCCAGGACATGGAAGCAACCTAAGTGTCCATTGACAGATGAATGGCTAAAGAAGATGTGGTACATATATACAATGGAATATTACTCAGCCAGAAAAAGAAACGAAATTGAGTTACTTGTAGTGAGGTAGATAGACCTAGAGTCTGTCATACAGAGTGAAGTAAATCAGAAAGAGAAAAACAAATACCATATGCTAACACATATATATGGAATCTAAAAAAAATGGTCATGAAGAACCTAGGGGCAGGATGGGAATAAAGAGGCAGACCTACTAGAGAATGGACTTGAGGACACGGGGAGGGAGAAGTGTAAGCTGGGACAAGTGAGAGAGTGGCATGCGCATATTTACACTACCAAATGTAAAACAGACAGCTAGAGGGAAGCAGCCGCATAGCACAGGGAGATCAGCTCGGTGCTTTGTGACCACCTGGAGGGGTGGGATGGAGAGGGTGGGAGGGAGGGAGACGCAAGAGGGAAGAGATATGGGGATATATGTATATGTATAGCTGATTCACTTTGTTATAAAGCAGAAACTAACACACCACTGTAAAATAATTATACTACAATAAAGATGTTTAAAAAAAAAAGAACCACCAGTAACCCACTGCACAGCACCTCAGTGTTGTAGGCACAGTGTTTCTAGTTCTCCTTTTTCTGGTTTCTCTACCACCTGGAAGAAAGGTAAGGTGTATCATTACTTCGGCCAATGGCATGTGAATGAAGTAACTTCTGTGATTTCTGGGCAGAGCCAGTGTGCTTTACCTTTCCCTTCCCTTCTTCTTTGCTTAGAAATCATGGGTGCCCCCTGTTAGTAGAGGGTCTTTCAGCTTGCACGCCAAGTGAAGATGACACAGGGGAAAGTGCCCAGCCAGCCCACGATGGTCACGCAGAATAGGACAGAAATAAATCTCTGCAGTGTTACACCACTGAGACGCCTAAAGGTTGCTTTTTATAGCAACGGCTCTTAATCTGTCCTAAATTATTCACTAGGGGTCAAAATAAGGGGGCAGCATTCTTCAGTCTGTCTCCTCAATATGTTTTCTGTCTTACTCAAGACAACAGGCGAGGGACTACACCAGCTTCTGTTACTTGAAGCCCATTCCCTAGAGTTGCTGGATGAGGAATCTCTTTCTGACTGGAAACCATCCCAGTCAAGCCTGTCCCCTTCCCTAGCAAGATCCTTCCTCCTCTTTTCCCAGACAGAACCTAGGTTCTCCTCCTGACTTTACCTCCCCTTTCCTAAGAGTTCCAGTTTCTATAGAGCAAAAGCCCTCCCCACTCTGGGTTTCTGCTCCCTGTGCCATCCATTCCACCATGTGTCTATTATGCCCAGGAGCAAGGTAGCCCCAGGGCCATGAACCAGAGTCCCCTGGTGTCCAGAACCTTTACCATCCCCAAACTTAGAATTGGAAATGCTGGTGGAAAACCCCTCAGTGGCCAACAGAGGGCAGGTAAAAAGGCAGGCACCAAGGGAGTGAGGCTGTCTATTGGAGAAGGAAAGGTTATTTGAGGAAGTTATATTTTTAAGCAGCGAGACCACAGATTATGGGATGCAGGACCATTAGGCAGGAACATGTAACCATCGCTCTATAGCATCTGTATGATTCAGAGTAAATTTTACACAAACTTCTCAACTTTAAGGCCAAGACTGTTCATACTTCTATCCCCGGGAGGCCATCACAATACCTGGAACATAATAAAAACTCAATAAATGTTGATAAGTGGATTTTAATTGATGGTACATTATATCGATGAAAACTGCTGGCAGATCCATTTTAGATAAAGAAGTAAGAAAGCAAAAAGAGAGAAACATTGATTTGACTTCCATATGAATTACAATATTTTACAAGAACTGCTTACCACCTGTGCCTAATTACAATATAGCACAATAATGACTGTGAATGTTATTAAATATGTGTCAGATTACCTTTGCTGTGTGCTTTACTTGATGACAACGGGCTTCATAGTTTGCTGCTCACGTAAAGTGGCCGTTTCTGTAGTTTGCTCATCTGCTTCCACCTTAAAAAATTAAAGACAACATTTTTCACTGATGTTCTACTGGATTGACTTATTCAACCAGAGCTGAAGTTTGCTTATTTGAACAATAACAGAATCTCAAATCATCACTAATGCCTTCTTCTGGTTACAGTAGTGGACCTATAGTTTTTAGCCTGCACAGGGTATTTTAAAAGGGGCCATCCCTATTTGTTATGATCCATGCCATGCTAGACTTTGCCTTAAGCCTCTTTTTACCAGTTACCTGGCAACTCCTGATTCCTCCATCCTGTCCCACATCCTCAGGGAATTCAGCCACAGTCTCAATCTAGTTCTCCCTTGAATTTTAGCTCCATTTTATCAGATGCCTTTGAGATATCTCTAATTTCATGTCCCCATACCTGCACTCATTCTTTTCCCAACTTTCTCACTTTCCCATGGCATCACCATTCTCTCCACCACCGGGGTAGAAACCTTGTCTATTCTGCTCTCTCTGTCGTCACTCTCTGTTTCCAATCATCAATCCTGTTGCTTCCTTCCCACTTACAGTTTGTCAAATGTGCCTCTTCCCCTCTATTCTCTCCATCCCCACATAATGCAGGCTAACACTGGTCCTGAATGATACAGGAACTCATGAGCTTTCCTATTTACTCCATCTGGGGAAAGCCTGTGTCAGTCAGGGTCCAGTAAAGAGACAGAAATAATATAGTATAAAGAAATAACTAGATACTGAAGAACAGGGCAGCAACTTTAACGTGTCACAGACATTAACGATTACAGGTAGCAGTGACCACTCCTAAGGCTGTAAGAACAAACAGAAGAGGCTGGAATTCTTACAACTTAGAAAGAGGGCCTGCACAGAGAGGAAAAACTCAGACCTCTGAGGAGGGGTGCTGTTCGGCTGGGGCTGGTGTCCCTGAGTTGAAGAAGGGCCCTGTGAGATTGACACCCCACACCTCTGATCAGATGGTGCTTCTTAGCTGCAGCTGGTATTGTAGTGGGTGGAGTGTGAGAGAGGTTCTGTGAATGTTGGGAAAACTGCCCTTTAGATTCAACGGCTGCTCCTGGAACAACTGCTGCTACCAGGTTTCGTAAAGAAGTGAGGCTGGCGTGATGTTCCCGGGGACAAAAAGCCAACAAGAAACCCACAGGAAACAGGAAGGAGCAAGTCTCTCATGCTTCATCAGCATCCCCAAATGGCCAGCCTCACACGGAGGCAGCTGGCAAAGCCCTGTCATTCATGGAGTCCCTGCCCCGGCATCACTGAAGGGAGATAGAAGGGTAGGCCTGAAGCCGAAAGACAAGAAATGGCACACAAAACGAGTGAGGGTCACTTCATTTCATCATGACTCTCATCTTCTTAATTTCTTCTGGCTCAGGTCCAAGTGCCAAACCCTAGAACTAACTGTATTTTCTGTTCTTTCTTCATGTTTCCAACCTTATACTCTACACCACACATATTCTGCTTGAATCAATTTTCTTGACTCTATCTGACCCACCAGCCCTCAACTTTTCACCAGTGCCATTTTCAACTGCTTCTATTATCTTGCCAACTAGCCTACAGTCAAGTTCCCCCAGCAGTCAAAACTCTATCAGAATGTGTATTTCTGAGTAGCTCTTTTCATATCCATTCATAAAGTTCAAGCATGGGCCTACTCTGGGATTTCCTCTGCCATACTGAGGGAAATCCATCTCTTCCCTTAGGAAGGAGCTCCTTTATTTATTTATTTTTTTAACATCTTTATTGGAGTATAATTGTTTTACAATAGTGTGTTAGTTTTCCCTCTACAACAAACTAAATCAGTTATACATACACACATGCTCCCACATCTCCTCCCTCTTGCATCACCCTCTCTAGGAAGGAGCTCCTTTAGAGGAGGAATAGTATGCACTGGAGCAGGGTGTAGAAGCACATTGAAGTGGAATCCATCGATATATAGAACTGAATACAGTCCTACTGAGAGCCCAGTGGAGAAACATCCATCAGGTCAGGCAGAAAGATGGCCGGAGCTTTCCTCTATCGCAGCCACGAATGAACTGGACCAAGAAACCAGGGATTCCAGTTTCTATGACTTTGCTCAAATTCCAGAAACTCCCCTGGTTGGAATTTCCATTTTTTCCCCTTCTATCCACAAAAGTAAGCCCTAAATTTCCTTCAAAGTTAACCCTCAGACTTACTTCTTCATGGTACCATGTTTACCAAGAAAGCAAGCCTCTCAACTCTTGGTAGTGTGAACAAGGAAGGATTAAATTTGAAGAAAATGGTTTACATGCATCTGGTCCTCACCCAGAGCAAATCCTATACCCAGAGATACCAACATTCACTCCGTAGTCCAGCAAAATTTTTAAAAATTGGTAAAACATTATGCTACTTTAAGGAAAAGATAGTGGCATAAAAATGTTTATGTTATAACATTTATATTTATGCACAAAGTCATGTATTTTATAAAAGATCTGAAAGGATATACATCAAACTCTTAAAGGGGTTTCTCTGGGGAGGGGGGTTTGGGGGAAAGAGAGTATAGGAGGACTTGCACTTTTCATTCTATACCTTTCTGTACTGTGTGCCTTTTTTTATAATGCTGATGTACATATTCATAATTTAAAAAAATTTTAATGGCAGACCCCACTTTTGGGGGGGTCTGGATAGACATCAGAAACAGTCTAGTGAAAATACTGGAAACTCGATAAGCTCTTTTCAGAAGTATACTGTATTTAACTACTTGTTTACAAAAAGCGAAAAATTAAGTTCAGTAGATCAGTTTGTACAAGCAGCCAGCTGCCCTTTATCTACTGACATATATCAAAGTGTGTATTTCTGAGTACATTTCCAAGGAGACCTGCCATCCTTAAAATGTTATTTTTGAGCTTTTCTGCAGCTAAAAAATGTGGGAGTCTATACAAGGCAGTCTGCAGTGTACACTCTGGCACACACAGTTGAACATTTGAACAGAGCAAAGATCAATGTGAAGCCCGTTATCCTTGGGTTTGGCAAAGTGTTTAAACCTGTTTGGGTTGAAGTATTCGGAATGATGAAATGTTAGGCCATCTGAGACTACTTCAGCCTTTTTTCAGGTGCAATCTCGACAGCTGTGTAAAGGATTTATGCAACTTTGGATGAATTCAAACACAGGTGTAAAAGATAAAAGGCAGTGGAACAAATGCTCTACCTATGATCATTTTTCCATGTTTGGCCATTTATTTGTGCCTGTTGATTCCAGTACCCTTTCATGCAACATCTATCTTATGAGTCATCAAAAAACACCACCTTATTTTAATTTATTGCTAATAAAGAATGAAATTTTGAACAAAATTATGCCCAGTTCTTCTCTCTAAACTCAACTCTCTTATTCCCTTGTGTTTCTTGCATCTTTTCTCCACAGCCTTCAAATCGATCACTCTGGGCCCCCTCAATCTCTCTGACCTATAGATGGACTTAGCAAATCTTAAAGCATGTCTCAAAATGATACAGCAAAATATTTCATTGAATCATTGGGCTATATTCTAATTGAAAGGATTAATATTTTGCGTCCCCAGTAGAATGTAAGGTCTGGGGAGTGGCACAGAGTCTTAAGTTCTTTGTTGCTTGTCACACCAAACTTAGTGCTTACCGACTGATGTCAGGTCAAAGATAATCATACCCTTAAAATCAGATTTTTAAAATTTTATACTCCATGAAAAACATGTTGTTAAAAGAATTTTTGTCTCAGTGATATGTTAAAATGAATTCAGAATGAGATGTGCCATTCTTGCCCAGAGTTTGTCTGAAATAAGGGGAACCCTACCAACACAGCTGAGATCTCACCATAGCAATAGATAAGAGTGGCCCAACCAAAGGGACAGCCATGCCTGACAGAGAAGCGGGACATAAAGGAGCAGGATCAGGGCAGCAGAATAAAACTGGTAGATTCACTTTAGCTCCCAGACTCGTTTGTAAGCTCCTGTGTTACATAACAGTTTCAAAGTCTTCTAGAAATTCTTGGAAGTACTCCGGGGTCCTGCATTAAGCAAACAAACCAACACCAGAGAAACACAGAAGAGAAACTCAGGTTATATGTTGCATCCATTTTAGGGTGCTCGAAGCACTAGACAGGATGCACGATCCTGGATTCTGACTTAAATTACTAGCTATGTAACTCCAGGAAAATCCCAACTCCTGCACCTCTTTTTCCTCATATGTAGTGGGAATAATAAATCCTGAATAAATAATAAATTCCGAAGCAGTTATGAGGCTCAGATGGAATGAGAAACATGAAACTGTTTTTGCAAAGTATTGAGCACAATTGAAGGTAGTACTGTTAGTGTCATTTTTTTAGCTTATAGACAAAAAATAATAATAATAATGCATAATTTCATTCGCTCATAAAATTGTGTTTAGGATATTATTGTTAAAGAAAATTCTTAATACCTTAATAATTAAGGAAGAGTTTGGGCTATTTCAGCACAAATTATTCCTTCCGAATTTATTTACTAAATTTACTTTTAACAGTCTAATTTTTGTTGCAAGTGGAATTCTTAGCTGCAAGACTTGGACATTTCACATCTACTCATTTCTGGCAATTTGTGAAAGCAGGGAAAACTCAAATGTAACAAAACCACAAATATTATAGTAGTAATTTTTATTTACTTTCCTAATATTTTGAAAACTCCCTACTGCAGAGTTTTTTAACTCCCATATTCTAAGAAAAAAAAAAAAAAGGAATTATAAAGACTCATTATAAAAATACTCATTGTATGTAACTTTTGCACCCAGCTATCTGCCTGATTATCTCAAATTTTTGAGCTACTGATATGCAAACTTTTCAAATTTGTTGCTGGTTTCTTTTATCATCTTTGTAGATTTCTAAACAACAAGGGTTTACAATAATTGAATCCTGCTTCTATATTGTTCCTAGAGTGGAGCTGAAAAGGACCTCACCAATACCTCCTTTTTTTTAAGGGAAGGAAAGAGGTACAGAGACTGTATGACTAATCTAGTAAGGTACTGGAAGAACCAGGATCAACCAGGTAGGTCTCCTGACATGGTCCTTGATCTTTCCAGAACACCAGCCAGCTATTCTAATTTGATGGTTCCAACCAAAATCCACTTTCCTTTATGTGCAATAAATGATGGAGACTCTAAATTAGAGAAGTTACAATTGGTACCACATTGTAGGGAAATGCTGGGATGTCAAGTTGCATCCCATGCCTCCTGAAGGTCCTTTATTACAACAGTCATTTTCTAACCCTAAGTCTTATTTGCTCCCACCAAGGGCCTGACCCTCTTAAAGCCACCTTCTGGAGAGGGCTTCCTAGCCATCCAAACTAAATCACTACCAATGCTCTATCGCCATCCCCTCATCTTCGTTCCCTGTGTTCACAATTGCTTCTCTGCGTACGCCCATCTTCTCCCACCAAAATGTAAGCTCCACGTGAGCAGGGACCCTGTCTGTGTTGCTCGTCAACCATTTCCCGACACATAAAATACACTCAATAAACTCAACAAATATTTGCTGAATGAATGAATAAATTAATGAATGTGCTTCTTACTTTGTATCATCACTTGCATTTCTGCCTTAGGAATTTTGTTCTAGCAGATTTTCAGCAGCATGAGTTCACCAAAAATAAGAATCTTCCTATTTGCTTTCCTATTGCCTGGGTCGGTAATATTAATAAAATATTTCATTTGGCTTTCTTCTGTATTTATATGAGAAAATACAGTTCTGCTCATGGGGAAGGAAAGATTATCTTTGCCCTTTAATTGGACAAGTGTACTAATTGAATCAATATTTCCAATTTGGAGAAAACTAAAATTTGTCTAGTTCTCAAGGAGAGATTTTTTTTTTCCCCTTCCTTCCCAGCCTTAATGTATCCAGACACTCTGTTGTTCTTTGCCCAGAAGTCCCTTCTCAAAATGTTCCTCTTTAAAAGCTTTCAAGAACATACCAGTGCTCTTTAGTGTAAAGGCTATTTTTAAAAGAGTGAAGGGGGGGGTGAGGCGGAGGAAGTTAAACAAAACAAAAGGAAAAAATGGAAACTTCTTGCCTATTTGACTTGTCCACTTGGTGCTGTTAAAACACAATGGCTTTGTCTACCCCACTTATCACGGGATAGACACATTAAATGGCCCCTACTCTTCAGGAGAAATTAAGAGTTTCCTGCAACAATACCCTCACCTACTTAATCGAGGGTATTAAGTACCCTTTGAAATCTGTGAAAATCTGTGCAGAGCAGAGACTGCTGAAACAAATCGGCTAGATGTTACTTGTTGAATAAATTAATATATGGTGCTAGGATGCTGATTCCTAACTTTGCATGATAATAAAACCTGAGCCAACTAAGGCAAGAAGGGCAGATGAAGTTCCACTGGCACCTTTTCTTTTGAAGCGACCCCAAACCTTCAAGCCTGCATTTCATTTGGGAAAAGCTTTTGCTAAAACCACTTCCCATATGTAACCCATCTGGAGGACTATAATCTAGTCTTGCCTGCAGCAAACCCACAATAATGATGCTTGCCTTTCATCACAGATTCCCAAGCACTAGACAAACATTAATTAATGCCCCCGATGCACCTGTGAGGTAGGAAAGTATTATTATCCCTGGCTCACAGATGAGGAAATCCAGACACCAAGAGGTTAAATGGCTTGCCTGAGGCCACAGAGTGAGCTAAGAACAACGGCAAAACTTTCCACTAACAGTCCCCCACCCTCCTTACAAAACTTTGCTATCAGCCCCCTCAGCAAAACCATTTCTAGAGGAGGTAGGCTATAGCCGATGTATTTATCTTTTTCCCAGTAAGTTTAGACCCCATTCCAGATCATAAATGAACTCTGTACCCAAGAGTCTTAAAACGTAGAAACAGTAAGAGAATCTGGATTGTTTATATCTTTCAGTGCCCTTCTTAAATATCCTCTAAACATCGTGTCTGACAGAAAACAATCAATTTGCTGCAATCAAACTGCAGATAGCATCTATTGAGTGCCTACTATGTGCCAGGCACTGTGGCTTCAGTGCTGGCTCCTAGCTCCTTTCCAGAGAATGCAAGTGTGACTCTAGGAAAATAATTATTGCAAATTTTGGGTCAAGTGGAAATTAGAAACTAAGGTTGACTTCTCTCCCACCCAGAGTTTGGCAAGAGGGATATGAAAATCACCAAGAGAATCCCAAAAGTGAATGGCTCTTAAACAGCCTATGAAAATTTCTCCCAACATGTACCATCCTAATTCTATAAATAACGAAGACTATTCGTCACTAATTGAATTTTGCTATGTTCCAGGTTTATATAAAATATCACATTTAATTTTTGCCATAACTTTCAAAGAAATTAGTATTCGTCTCTCATTTTACGAGTAAGGAAGTACTAAGTTTCAGCGTGTTAGACAACTTACTAGTAAGTGCAAGAAACAGCATTTAAAACCAGGTCTGGCCACCAAGTCCATAGTCTCAACCATAGTATTTTACTACTTCTTTACTGAGGATAAATGAGGATTCTCTTAACTGATCATCTCTTCTTTTACTCTCTTTATTCTCTTACACCTTCTATTGGGTTAGCCAAAATGTTCGTTCGGTTTTTTCCATAAGATGGCTCTAGTAGCAGTTAGCTGTCTTTAACTTCATTCAAAACGATTTTGTTAGATTGTATGTGACAGCTGTCATATCAGCGTGCATTTAAAAAAAGACTTATCAAAATTGGTGAATTTTTGTGTAGCCATTTTAATATTGAAGATGGAAGAAAAAAAGCAACATTTTTGGCATCTTATGCTTTATTAGTTCAAGAAAGGTAAAAACGCAACCAAAATGCAAAAAAAGATTTGTGCAGTATATGGAGAAGGTGCTGTGACCGATGGAACGTGTCAAATGTGGTTTGCAAAGTTTCATGCTGGAGATCTCTCGCTCCACGGTCGGCTACCCCAATCAAATCGAGACATTAATTGAGAACAATCAACGTTATACCACGTGAGAGATAGCTGACATACTGAAAATATCCAAATCAAGCATTGAAAATCATTTGTACCAGCTTGGTTATGTTCATCACTTTGATGGTTGGGTTCCACATAAGTTAAGCAAAAAAACATTCTTGACCATATTTCCGCCTGCTATTCTCTACTTCAACGTAATGAAAACGTTCCGTTTTTAAAACAAATTGTGACGGGCGATGAAAAGTGGATACTGTACAATAGTGTGTAATGGAAGAGATCGTGGGGCAAGTGAAAGGAAACACCACCAACCACACCAAAGGCCAGTCTGCATCCAAAGAAGGTGGTGTTGTGTATATGGTGGGATTGGAAGGGAGTCCTCTACTATGAGCTCCTTCTGGAAAACCAAACGATTAATTCCAACAAGTACTGCTCCCAATTAGACCAAAGCAGCACTTGACAAAAAGTGTCCGGAATTAGTCAACAGAAAACACATAATCTTCCATCAAGATAACGCAAGACCGCACATTTCTTTGATGACCAGGCAAAAGTGGTACAGCTTGGCTGGGAAGTTCTGATTCATCTGCCGTATTCATCAGACATTGTACTTTAGGATTTCCACTTATTTCAGTCTTTACAAAATTCTCTTAATGGAAAAAGTTCCAATTCCCTGGAAGACTGTAAAAGGCACCAGGAACAGTCTTTGCTCAAACAGATAAAAAGTTTTGGGAAGATGGAATTATGAAGTTGCCTGAAAAATGGCAGAAGATAGTGGAACAAAAGGATGAATACGTTGCTCAATAAAGTTTTTGGTGAAAATGAAAAATGTCTTTTATTTTTACTTAAAAGCCAAAGACACTTTTTGGCCATCCCAGTATGAAGGCTTTCGAGTAGCAGCCAGGTATCCACAGCATGAGAATGAACCTAAATGCCAGACTTCCCTGTGAAAATCTCTGCTCTTCACTGGCCCACTGTTAGTTTGCCACACAGCCACACTTCAAGATTTCAGACTTTTGCTCACCAAACCCTGGGAAGACTATCTTTTGATTCTGCTACATAAAAGATTCCTGTTTGAAGTAGAGCTTCTTATTCAAGGAGCACTGGAACCATTTTCATACTCTGGACGTCATATCTGGTTTGAGTCCCTGATATCAACCTCAAGCTTCTGTGTAATAACTGGTTCATTTCTTCATCCATTCATGTATCAGTTTAGGCTGCAAGTATCAGATTAACCAAGCCAAACTGCCAAACAATAAAAAGAATGTATTGGTTGACTAAGTGAAAGGCCAGCAGTAATGGGGGCTTCAGGTACAGTGTGATCAGGACTGTGCTCTAAGATTTCTTCTCCTCTGTTGTCAGATTGCAGATTCCTTAAACTTCAGTTCCTTTTACTCATTCTACATCAGACTGACCTTCAACCTTCTCTAACACTTTGTGCAGATTCTTTTCCACAGTTCTCTGGGTCCCAGTTAAGAGTTCTGCCTCCACTGTCCCCCACTTTCCAGGGCCCAGTGTGACAGGAACTCCTCTTCTGGGCAGGTTTTCCTCTCACCCAACTTAGGTGGATGAATTGAGATTTTTGCATGTCTTTATTTAGTTAAGCTCGATTTTCTTTAATAATCCAGGGGAGAGTGAATTATTGTGTATCCCTAGTACTTAACAACACGTATGACCTGGTTTGTCTTCCTTCAAAACAGCAAATTCCCCTTTGCCCCTTCAGCCTTGACTCTCTTCTGTGAAATGATTTTCTAACTGAGCACCCTCCATTTCCTACTTCAGTCAAAATCTGATTTGAATTATAACACAAAACAGCACATATATTTTAAAAATACCTTTATGGGTCTATGTCAGTAACTACGTAGGCTTGGAACAAAAATGCGTGCAAGTGGGCACTTCAATGCTTTTTAATGAAAAGCATGATGATGTATTTATTTGCTAATTTGAAACAGTACAATAAGGATACCTATGCTATTTATTGAACACTTACTATGCTGCAGGAACCATACTAAGCACATTGAATTCTATCATCGCACTTAAATCACATAATGACCCTATGAAGCAGGAGCTATCATTACTCTCATTTTTCTAGATGAATAAACCAAGAACTTAAGTGATTGTCAAAGATCACACAGCTAGTAAGTGGTGGAGTCAGGATTTGACCCTAAGTCTGGATGGTACCAAAACTCTGAGCACACATAAGGAACAGAAATTTTTCTAGGAGGTGGTACCTTACCTGTAGTCACAAAGGTAAGCTGCCCGGAGCTACACAGTCATTCTCGGATTGGATGGGAAAAGATATACGTTAAAAGGAAAAAAAGGGGAATGTAGAACTTCATTTTTTCACCTTTGGGAGATAATCAGAGCTACTCATACACTTCCCTATTACCTGTCAAGTATTAATCTCTAGAACCCAAGCAGAGAGTCAGGGAGACCCTTTCACTGAAAAACTCATGAACCAGAATTTTCACTTGCTCAGAAAATTACAGCTTCCAGTATAACACTGTATGTGTGTGTGTGTATATATATATGGAATAAGTGTGGTCTCTTAACAAAGATCTTGGGCTTTTTTGGAATTCTAGCATTCTTTTCTAAACGTGAAAGCAGTCTTTAAAGGCAGGTTCCCTGATACACAGATACCTGGTTTCCCCTCACCAGTAGTTGCCCCTGCTTGTAGTGCAGAGTTAGAAAATAAGCGAATAGCCCCAGCTCTGAGGGCTGTTGATAAAGCACGTGACAGCGAAGCCACCAGCAAAGGGTGCTTGTTTTAGCCATTTACAGTTGTACAGTCGAAGGCAAGGAGACTGGGAAAGGACTCCAGAATCCACAGCCATGCTCACACTGCGCCACCTGTAGGCAGAACCCGGTAATCTCTGGGAATACCTGAGATACAAGAAAGGGCTTGCTAATTCACCAGAAACGAGGGAATAAGCCTGGAAATGAGGGGGGCCACTGAGACAATAGCACAAGGTCAAGGGTCACCCTTGTAGGGGATGGAGGAGGAATAAATCTACCGCACACCACCTATGGCTTCTGAGCGCTGCTTCCAAAAGAAACAAACCTGCATCTCCACCTTCCATGTTTTAAGATCCTAAAATATTCTAGTGTGATACATTTAGGGTAAATATATTGGTGCATATTATTATTGTGGGGATGAGGGGGGATTTTTTTTTTTTTTTTTTTTTTTTTTTTCCGGTACGCGGGCCTCTCACTGCTGTGGCCTCTCCCGTTGCGGAGCACAGGCTCCGGACGCACAGGTTCAGCGGCCATGGCTCATGGGCCCAGCCGTTCCGCGGCACGTGGGATCTTCCCGGACCTGGGCACGAACCCGCGTCCCCTGCATCGGCAGGCGGACTCTCAACCACTGCGCCACCAGGGAAGCCCCGGGGGTGGGGGGAGGGGGTATGTTTTAACCTTCCTTCAGTTCTCACTCTACATGGGAGGTAGCTTCAGTTAGCTATAACTGGCTTCACCATCCCAGTGATCATTTTCAGCATTCGATTTCTTGGCTTAAAATGTAGCTCAAATCCAGAAACATTGTGGATTCATTATCTGAGTATGTGTCAAACTCTGAGTCAGAGCTGTCCTATTCAATTCAGTAGCCACAAGCCACGTGTAGCTACTCAAGTTTAAATAAAATAGAAACAAGTATAATTGAAAATTCAGCTTTTCAGTTACAAAAGCCCCCATTTCAAGTGCTCAATAGCCATGTGTGACTAGTGGCTTCCGCAGAGATAACCCAGATACGGAACATTCCATCATCACGGAAAGTGATGTTGAGCAGTGCCGGTCTCTAGTGTAGATCACCAGGGTAAGAGATTCCCTGGCTAAGAGGTTAAGGCTGTGAATTACAGATATTAACTGCAAAATATACCACGTAATTGTCTGAGTTACTTTGAGTTGTACTTTCACAGATTCACAGTGATCCACGAGCTGGTCCTTTAGTTCAAGTATAACTTTCTACAAGCTACATGTCTCCAGAATTAAGTTCAGCCGCGTGTGACAAAAACACAAATCAACAGCAGCTTAAACACATAAAGTTCTCTATTATGTCAAAGTTCCAGAAATCAGCAGTCCAAAGCTGATACGGTAATTCAATTAATTGACCAGGGACCCCCAACTTCTTCCCACTTCCTGTTGTATCTTCCGCAGGGAATGGACTTCAATGGCCTGACCTAAGTGGCGTCTAGAGCTTTAGTCTTTATATCTGCCTTCCAGCCAACTGGAAGGAGAAAAGGGAAGGAGATGGGTAGGTCCTCTCTTTTAAGGATATCTCCTCAAGTCAAAAACAACATTTTTGCTTGCATCCTATTGTCCAGAGTGTAAACACATGGCCATGCCTGGCTGCAGGTGAAGGTGGGGAATGTGGTCTTTGTTCTGGGCACCATAAAATTAGGGATGTTATTATTATGGAAGGAAAAGAGAATGACTATTGGAAAGTTACCGCGAGCTTATACCACACTAAGAGTGTTGAAAAATGGTAAAATGGAGAAATAAAAAGAGATTCAAGAGAATTAATTTTCCTAAGTGCAAGCAGTATTGGTAAAATGTGGAAAAAATGTTTTCAAGTATTGAATAAATAAAAATCTCTGAGTTTTTGGTGATTTTTCAAGGATCTATTTCCTATCTATTTTCTTGGTGGTCACCTAAGTGCTGTGATTTAAGGAATACCTCTCCTCTCCTCAGCTCTCCTCCACATTGCTCAGAATTCTTCATTTAACTTTCTCACATGGCTCAAAAATGCCATCAACTGCAAATTTATTACTGTTAACAAGGTCTCTGCAAAATGGAAGCATTTCTGGGAAGGTAGAATATCAACTCATTCTCAATTTATTATGAATTAGTCAAATCCAACTTTTGATTTCCAAAGATAGAGGAATTTGGAATTGGAACTTGGAATTTTGTGGGGAGTAGGGAGAATGAGGAAGAAGAAATGTTGTGACTTTTGGCTTGGGAAAACATGAGAAAAAAAGCATTCTGAGTGTTTCATAGAGTGGCTGAGGGTAGCTACAGAGCAGAATCAGATCATTGGAAACTTGGGAGGAAGAGGCAAAAGGTCGTGAGTAAAGAGCCAGGGCGAAGAGAGAATGAAGGACACCAATATGAAGTGAGAGCTGAGGGGGCACCAAAGATGAGTTTAGTTATCTTGAAATTTTGCCTCGAGTTCAACATGAATATTACAATATTTCCGAGGTTTCTTAGCAAAATATGCAAGGATATAACCTTATTTTTATTTAGAAGTTAAAAGGTATATAGGAGGTTAGAGTGCAGAGCTCATTTAAGCTTACATTTTATTTACACTCAACAGAAGCAAAAGAAATTCTATTATCTACTATCTATTTTATCTATTATAAAACACCCCTTTCTTACTGTTTTGGAGCTGTATTAACTCATGTACTTTTGATTTTAATGTAGCTGTCAGAGTCTACCTAAAAACAATAACTGCAACAACAATAGCATTTAACAAGAACTTTGAGGAAGGCACTACTCTAAGTGCTTAACCTCTATTATTTGATTTAATCTTCACAACATCTCTTTGAGGTAGATATTAAACTACTCATTTGACAGAGATGGAGACTTTCATAGCATCAGAAAGGTTAAGTGACTTGCCTGATATAACACAGCTAATAGAGGCAGAGTCAGACTCCAGACCTATAAAGCCAAGGTCCAGATTCTTTGCTCTTAATCCCAATACTTAACACTATCTCCCTACTTGGCGTTTGTCCAAAAATATCAATGATTCACATTTAGATCAAAAGTGTCATGCGAACAGGCCATATGCTGTACTCCTTCCCCAAAAAGGCATGTGATGGACATGACTTCTGCTGGCCTCGCACGTTCGTTGTGGAAATGGGTTGCCACTTCCTCCTATGACGGACAGCCCGCAGTGTCCTCTCCCTCTCTCCATCCCCACCTCACCACCTCCTGACAGCAACCTAGGTGTTTTCCGTCAATAGTGTCACCTAGTGGTCAGAAAAAGGAACTTATTTATTTAAGCTCCGTTTTCTATGCCCTATTCTATCTTCCTCTTCTGGGATCTTTTTGGCAGAACATATTCACCTCTTTTAAGTCATCACTCACAGGCCATTAAGTTCTACCTTAAATAATATTTTTCATTCCCATACATCCACCCCCCTTTAACCCCCTTTCCTCTCTTCCTCTGTCTCTCTGAAGGAAGATCTCTCCCCAAATCATCATTTATTGCACCAGCTGAAAAGTCAAACTAATCATCAGTGGATAGTGGGCTCTGGAGTGAGACAGAATGGGACCTAACATTCAGATCCATCACTTATTAATGGTGAGATCTTGAACAAATTACATAACTTCTCTAAATCTTAGTTTTCAAACCTATTAAATGGAGAGGAATGGCCTACTTCAAAGAGGTGTTATAGGAAAGAGATTAATTAAAATAAACTTAAGAAAAGCACTAATACATATCTGCACATAGTGGGTACTTAATAAATATCACTCATTCTTATGGTATCATCAGTACTGCATAAAAATACTCATGCTATTGTATGAAAAAAAAAAAAGGTAAGTCATACTATTTAGGCTCAATTGGTTCTACTAAAGAAACAGTGTTGGACTTCCCTGGTGGTGCAGTAGTTAAGAATCTGCCTGCCAATGCATGCGACAAGAGTTCGAGCCCTGGTCTCTGAAGATCCCACATGCTGCAGAGCAACTAAGCCCGTGCGCCACAAATACTGAGCCTGCACTCTAGAGCCCGCGACCCACAAATACTGAAGCCCCACCCCGAACCCGCGCTCTAGGACCCGCATGCTGCAACTACTGAAGCCCGCGCACCTAGAGCCTGTGCTCCACAACGAGAGAAGCCACCGCAACGAGAGAAGCCACCGCAACAAGAAGCTCGCGCACTGCAACGAAGAGTAGCCCCCGCTCGCCACAACGAGAGAAAGCCGGCGCGCAGCAACAAAGACCCAATGCAGTCAAAAATAAATAAATAAATTTATTAAAAACAAAACAAAAAAAGAACCAGTGTCTGTAATACCTAAATTCTTTTAAGTGAAGTCCCTTCCAAAGCTCTGTACAAACTGACTTCATAGTGAAATATGAGCTTGTGAAGTTTCTTGTCTTGTACTGTTCTGACATTTCTTGCAGTGTGATTAAAATAAAATAAGCTCAAATAGAAAATACCACTTTTTGAGATATAATTGACATATAACATACCAAAATCCTGTAAATAAGTTTCCATCAAAATCTGCACAAGCCTCCACCTACTTGCTGGTTCTTCTCCTTGTTATAAATGTATTTCTTCTGTGTGATGGATAAATCAAATATTTATGGGATAGCCTGAGTATGTAACCATCATTTACAAACACTATTTCTATGCAAAAAATGCATTATAAATGTTAAAGAACTATAAATTAGAAATTTCTTCAAGTTTTGGTTTTTAAATTATGAAAAATCTTTAAAGTAAATGAAAAGAGTACATTCCATTTTTTTTTTCTAATGGAGGCCAGGACTCCTAAGTGGGTCTGCTCATAAAATAGAATGAAATCTGTTTGCTGATACACTGCAGAAAAGTGTTAAAATTCTA
This sequence comes from Kogia breviceps, assembly GCF_026419965.1. NCBI lineage: Eukaryota > Metazoa > Chordata > Mammalia > Artiodactyla > Physeteridae > Kogia > Kogia breviceps. The sequence goes on from NC_081312.1 coordinate 47,630,853, forward strand.
CTTGCTCTAAGAAACACTGATCATCTTTAAGCATAATTTTGTCATCTCAGTTACACATGTGACACATAAAACAGATCCAGCCACAGGAGCCTGTGAAACAGCATTTGGCAATATATGTAAATTACTGGCTTGTATTATTTAATAAAATGTAATGTTTCAAAGGAAATTTAATGGAGAAAGAATAACCATTTCAACAAATGGTTGGTACTGGATTAATTGGACATCCAAATGCAAAAGAATGAAACTTGATCCCATACTTCATGCCAAATATAAAAACTAACCTAAGATGGACTATGACCTAAATGTAAAAACTAAAACTATAAACCTCTGGAAGTAAATAGAGGAGAAAATCTTGTGACCTTGGATTAGGTAATGACTTCTTAGACATGACATAAAGAGCATGATGCACAAAAGAAACAGCTGATAAATTGAACTTTATCAAAACTGAAAACTTTTGCTCATCAAAAGACACCATAAAGAAAATGAAAAACCAAACCACAGACCTGTAAAAATATTTCCAAGATACATATCTGATAAAGCACATGAATCCAAAATATATGAAGAACTCTCAAAATGCAATAATAAGAAAATAAGCAAACCAATTTTAAAAATGGGCAAAAGATTTAAACACTTTCCCGAAGAAGATATACAAATGCTAAATGCACACAATCAAAGATGCTCAATATCAGTCATCAATGGCTGAAGGCAAATTAAAGCCATAAGATACCACACACAGCTATTAGATTGGCTAAAACCACCAGAACTAAACAAAAAACCTGACAATGACAAGTGCTAACATAGATGCAGAGCAATTAGCAGTTTCTTGCATTGTTGCTATAAATGAAAAAGGATACACCTGCTCTGGAAAACACTTTGGCAGTTTCTTAGAAAGTTGTACATATGCTTACTATATGACCCAGGAACCCTCTCCTAAATACAAAACAAATGAAAAAACGTTCAAACCAAAATCTGAATGCAAATCTTGATAATGGCTTTATTTGTAATCACCAAAAACCAGGAACAAAACCTATCACTTAACTGGTACTTTTTTTAACTTTTATTTTACTGAAGTACGGTTGATTTACAATGTTGTGTTAACTTCTACTGTGCAGCAAAGTGATTCAGCTACATACGTGTATGTGTACATACACACACACACACACACTCTTTTTCATGTTCTTTGCCATTATGGTTTATCACAGGGTATTGAATATAGTTCCCTGTGCTATAGAGTAGGACCTTGTTGTTTATCCTTCCTATATATACTAGTTTGCATCTGCTAACCCCAAACTCCCACTCCTACCCTCCACCACTCTTCATCTCCCTTGGCAACCACAAGTCTGTTCTCTATGTCTGTGAGACTTTTCTGTTTCATAGATAAATTCATTTGTGTCATATTTTATGTTCCACATATAAGTGATATCATATGGTATTTGTCTTTCTGATTTACTTCACTTAGTATGATAATCTCCAGGTTGCTACAAATGGCATTCTTTCTTTCTTTTCTATGGCTGAGTAGTATTCCATTGTGTATATATACCACATCATCTTTATCCATTCGTCTGTCAGTGGACATTTAGGTTATTTAACTGGTAAATTGATGACCATATTGCATTGCATCCAAACAATGGAACAACACTCAGCAATGAAAAGAGCAAATTACTGGTACCCACAGCCACATATATGAGTCTTGAATGCATTGTGCTGAGTGAAAGAAGCCAGACTCAAAAGATTACATACTCCATGACATTCTGGAAAAGGGAAACTGTAGGAGAGAAAAAAGACCAGTGGTTGCCAGGATCTGGAGGTCAGGTCAGGGATGAGTTGATGAAAAAGAAGCATGATGGAACTTTTGGAACTGGTAGAAATGCTCTATATCTTGATTTTTGTTGTTGTTACAGTGCTGTATGCTTTTTTCAAAACTCATAGAGCTGTTCACTAAAAAGGGTGAATTTTACTGCCTATAAATTATAGCTCAATTTAATAATGTAAGTGAGAGTGTCCAGTTTCACATTTCCTTTCAGGAGATAGATAAAATTAAAATTAAAATTTTCTCCATTTTACAGTTCAGATGTACAAAATAATGTGAAGTGTCATCACTATAGCTACTTTTGATATGTTACTAAATAAGAAGTGGGTCATAAAACAGCAGGGATAGTATGTTATGAGTTGCACTGGGGGGAAAATGCATAGAAAAAGATTATACTCAAAACATTATCATTATCATTGGGTTATGATTGAGTGATAAGATTATAACTACGTTTTCTTCTTTTCCTTATTTCTATTTCTGTAATTCTCTTACACACAGATGAAGTAAGAAAATAAAAATCAAACAGATATAACTGTCAAAAAAATCCCAGATATAACTGTCTGGATGACAGGATTTACATTGGTAATTAAAGGAAATTCACTGACTCACAGAGTATTAGAGTTGTTAGGAAATCTTAAAAAATCACTCATCAACCACCTATACATTGCTTCATGAATAAATAAATAAATAAATAAATAAATAACATTAACCCAGAGAAATTAAGTGCTCTGTCCCAGGTCTCAGACCACGTTAGGACCTCTAGACTGAAGGTCTCCTGGCTCCCACCTAGGGTGGCTAGCACACCAGGGGAGAGGGAAGAAGCTACAAGGTAGAATGGAAAACAATTCTATCACTAGGCAGAATTATGTCATAGAGAACCTAAGAGCACCCTCTACTTTTCTATTTGCCAGTTGAAAGACAAGGTTATTTTTTATTAATGTTGGCTTTAACTGACTCATGTTTTTTAAACTGGAAAGAGAGAAACATTGGCTTGTAAAAAGTCACAGCAGATTATGTTTCTTTTTTGTGGGGTAGGTTTGGTAGATTATTTTCTATTATTGAATAAGAACCATGCTACTTCTGGTGCCTTCCAGAAGTACTAGCGTTGATAAATGATACTGCTGTGCTTGTAGCCACTCTCTAGCAATGTTTGCAGTCAACAAGTTGGCTCACATAACAAGAGAAATGGCAGTGGGGAAGAAAAGGAGTTATACTACTAATCCTAAAACCTAAATGTGTCAAGAATCTTCTTGGATTTATTAGAGTCAAGAGTTGCCTTAAAGATCCATTTAAGATAATTTCAAAGGTAAATGGAGTATAGATAGCCATGCCTCAGAGATTGTTCGTAAGTTGGATCAGCGTAATACCGTGCTGGTCTCAAGACATTCAACATAATTTTTTAATGAAAATAATGTTTTGGTGCAGAAGTAACATTTGCCAAATGCTTTTTAAACAAGAAAATGATTCAGGAAAGTATTTAAAAAGCAGAAAATAAAAATAACTCAGTCCCATCACAACAAGATAACTAGTTTAATTTTGGTACACTTCCTTCCAGACTTTTTTCTGTTGATGTTCGTGTGTGTGTGTGAATTTACAAAAATCTACTTAAATACAAAATTAATACATAATTCTATCTTGTAATTACACTTTTTCACTTAACAATAGAATGATAGAAATTCATTTTCATGTCAGTAAACATAGATTCACATTATTTTTAATGTTGGATAAGCCTCTGTGGATAGCTATTTAGGTTGGTAACATTTTTATAAATCAAGAATATTATCTGGGGCTTCCCTCGTGGCGCACTGGTTGAGAATCCGCCTGCCAATGCAGGGGACACAGGTTCGTGCCCCGGCTTGGGAAGATCCCACATGCCATGGAGCGGCTGGGCCCGTGAGCCATGGCCGCTGAGTCTGTGCGTCCGGAGCCTGTGCTCCGTGATGGGAGAGGCCACAACAGTGAGAGGCCCGCGTACCACAAAAAAAAAAAAAAAAAAAGAATATTATCTGATGAATAACTGACATATCATTTGTTGCTTGATAATTATTTCCTTTGTAAAAATATCTGGAAGAGAAAGAGCTAGATAAAAGTATATGTACCTTTTAAAGATTTTTTGTTCACATGAAAAAATGCCCTCTAGAAAGATTGTGCTAACTTATACTACCATTAGCAGTTATATGAGACTGTCAGTTTCCTTACTTCCTTGTCAAGAGTAGATATTATTATTTTTTTCAATAATGTTTTTCCTTCTGAGAATGGGGAAATGATATTGTTTTTATTTGTGTTTTTAATTATTCCCAATATTGAATATTTTTCATGTATTTATTGCCCATGGGAATTTTTTCCCTTTGTAACTTGACTTTGTTCAGTCTTCTATATGGATGTTACTGTTATATGTATGAGAGCTTTTCTCTACAGTAAGACACACACAGGAATTCTGATTGACATTAAGATATCGGCAGCTACCTGAATCTCAACCTCTGCACACGTCCTCCCAAAATCATAAGATCAGAAAGGAGAACAAATAAACCACATATGACCCAGGAGACAGAATATTTCAAGTTACTTGTAAAAAGATAAATAAATTTTAAATTACAACAGACACTACTAGATTTCCTCCCGACACTATTAGTCTATTGGTGCAGAAAGTAGTGGGAAGGCAGTCTTAAGATATTCCATGGGAAAGAGATGGGTGGAGGACATACATAAGACAAAGACAAATTTACTCCCAGAAAAAGTCCAGCACCTAGCTCTAACATGGTAAACAAAAATCTGGAACTTGGTGAATCACAGTACCCGTTACCTGGAATTCAACAAAACTGGAGGTAGTAGTCTTGAAGAAGCACTACTTCTGAAAGAAAAAAAGATAAATAGAGAGGAAGTACCCTTCTGATATGTGGAAGTGAAGGAAAAGGAGTATGTAAGAGGAGGAAAGTAATGATTCTGTACAAATAAAAGAGGACCATAAGACATGCAAACAGCTTGACTTCCCAACCACCATCACAATGAAGTACCTACTCCTTATGAAGTACCTAAAAGTTGGAGAAATCAGAGCAAATCTGTTCAAAGCCACTGTAATAAGAAAACAGAATATGCAAAGCCAAACATTTCACCTGATAAAAATTCTCCTTAAACAACTACAAAGCAGAAGAAAATCATAACACAATACTCTAAATGGAACTAAATATCAAACATTTATTTGTAATTTTAGAAATCTAATATCAGAAATCTGAAAACTGAATAGAAATGTACCCCTAAAAGGGAAGAAATGGAATGAGTTAATTGAATGTAAGGAAAAAAGTTGAAAAAAACCTCAGAAATGGAGAATAAATTACAAGGTACCCAAAGGAGAATATTTTCAAATGAAGAAAGGCAAGAAAATAAAAAAGAATAAAAATGAGATAAAGAAAGAGAAAAGTAAAAATGTTCAGGGAGGGCTTCCCTGGTGGCGCAGTGGTTGAGAGTCTGCCTGCTGATGCAGGGGACACGTGTTCGTGCCCCGGTCCGGGAAGAGCCCACGTGCCGCGGAGAGGCTGGGCCCGTGAGCCATGGCCGCTGAGCCTGCGCGTCCGGAGCCTGTGCTCCGCAACGGGAGAGGCCACAACAGTGAGAGGCCCGTGTACCTCACAAAAAGATGATCTGGGAGAAAGTTGTTGAAATGGAAGACTAACAAATAAAATCTAATGTATGTATAACTCAAGCCCCTGAAAAGGAAAAAAACAATACTTTCTTCAAATAAGAAAAAATATAAATAGACATATTGAAAGGGCCCACCAAGTACCTGGGAAAATTGATTCAAAATGGTTAATTCTGAGAAATATTGCCCTTATTTTGAAGGAGGGTAAGGACAATTAACTTTATAATTATTAGGTATGGAGGGAGTAAAAAGGAGATGGGGGGAAAAGCCTTCATGCAAAAGAGGTGAAGGAGAGTGGGAGGGGGAGGGTGGGCAGCAGGGGGAAAAGAACAGAAAAGGTAATACAAATACAAAACATAAGATTAGAAATAAATCCAAATATATCTGTAATCACAATACATGTAAATAGGCTAAACACTTCAATTAAAAAACAAAGATGGTCAAACATCAAAAAGATTTAATGCTATGCTATTTCCATAATGTTTTTAAACTATAAATTAAATTATTAGAAATGTTAAAAAAAGTTGGGCAAGATAACTGAATTTTTTAAAACCAATGCAAAAAAATCATTGCCTTTTCATACACCAGCAACAATCAATTAGAAAATGTAAATTTAAATGTTTAAAAAGTTACCATGCACAAGAGCTACAAATAACAAAATATTAAATATCAGGGACACATCTAACAAAAGATCTTCCTTTATAGATAAAACTCATTGACAGACATTAAACGCTTGGACAGGTAATAGACATGTCAGTGTTTGCCAAATCTATTCATATTTTCAATGATATCCCAATCAAATTCTCAACAGAGTTTTTCGTGAAACTTGAAACGCTGATTTTACAACATATATGGAAGAACTAAAGACAAAAGAAACACTAAGACATTCCTTAATTAAAACAAAGTGGATAGTTTTATACTATTGGCTATTGACTTAATATAGAGCTATACTAATTAAGACAGAATGATGTTGGTGCAAAGGATAGCCAAGTAGATCAATGAAACATTATTAAGATAATGGAAAGTCTATTTAAGCCTGGCAGATCAGTGACTAAAAGACGGACTATTATTGGCCATTCATATAGGAAAAAAGAAACTTGATTATTTACCCTCATAACCCAATAATTTATTCCAGGTGAATTAAAGTCTTACATATGATTAGCAAACTGCAAAGCTTTTTATGATAATAAGGAGAAATTCCTTATGACCTCAGATTAGAGAAAGATTTCTTAAACAAAATACAAAGTGTACAAAAATGCAGAAGAAAAAATAAATGTGACTATTATGAAATTTAAAAATGTAATTCATCCAGGGTACCATAAAAAAGATGAAAAGATAAGCCACATACTGAAAAAAGATATGTGTGGCACATGTAACTGACAAAAGGCTAGTGTCTTGACTATATAAGGAAGTCCTACAAAGACAACTCACTGGAAAAATGTCAACTACATGAACAGGAAGAGGAAATATACATGCCCTATAACTTTAACAACAAAGAAAGGAAAATGGTAGAGACAGAAAAAATTGTCAGCCTCATTAGGAATTAGGCAAAGGCAAATTAAAACTACAATGAAATACCATTCTACACACACCAGACTGGCAAACATTTTTAAGTTTGCTAATACCAAACAACCCCATGGAAAAAATTTGGCATTACCTAGTAAATGAGAACATATATATCTCCATGACTCAACAACTCCAAGAGAAATGTTTGAACATATAACCAGGGGACAAGAATGTTCACAGTAGCATTTTCTCAAATGACAAAATGTTGAACAATAGAACAGATAAATATATTGTTGTATATACAGACAATTGATTACTATACAGTAGTGGAAAATGAAGGAACTACAGCCACTGACATCAACATAGATAATCCAAATCAATGTTGAGCAAAATAAGCACATCTCAAAAGAATATATTCAGTATTATGTCAACTTATTTAAAGCTCATAAATGGCAAGATTGAATGATATACTTTTTAGGGATGCATACATAGGTGATACAACAATGAATAAAAGCAAAGGACAGTGGTTACCTCTCAGTGGAAAAAGTGGGAGATGTTCTTGGCAAGAGGCACATATTATGTTTCTAAGTTATTAGTAACATTCTATGTCTTTATCTAGGGGTTAGGTACACTACTGTTTGTTTTAAATCGTACATACACACTTTAAACACTGTGTATATGATATATGCTGAAATTAAAAATCAGAAGGAAAATATTGTAATGGAAGCTTCATTTGGGGCTGCTTTTTCCTGGAATGTTAGCCAGATGAAATTTTTAACATTTTAAACTTGTATCTCTTGGAAATCAAAACCAAAACAGGCAGGCTGTAAGCCTCACATTTCTGACCAACTGGATGAGTGATTTTGCATGTGCTAACTGCTTTGGTTATTTAAGTGACAGATTTTCTTTATCTGCCATGAGAAACTCATTTATGAGACCAGAAGGCACAAAGCTGCATTTGACTAATAAAGTGCTCTGCATGTCTCATCTTCTCCTTTCTTGGTTATTTGCTACAGTTGCACAACTCCCGGGAGAACAACTTTCCACTAGCATCTGTGTGCACCAGCGTTAAGTATATATTACATTTTAGTGGGGGCTAATTTATATCAGACTGTAAACCAGCTGGGCCAGCTGTGTAACTCACAGATCTGTGAGCAGGCTCCTGCGTAACTCCACCAACGAGAGAGAGAGAGAGAGCAAGAGAGAGTTATCTATTCATACGCGATAGATGAAATGTCGGTAGATAGTGGAGAAATAGGAAGATACATACATAAACAAATGGGAGAAAGAGAGAATATTTTGATGGGATTTTTAATGTATATTCTCATGTCAACGCTAAGTATATAACAGACTAACTCCAAATCAATGTAATTTGAGTTCTCGGATCCAGCCATACCTGAAGCAGGGCTCTACCCCAGGACCATTCAGTTACAGGAGTCAAAAAAGGAGTTCCTTATTTTTCTAAGGTAATTTAAACTTGGGAAATTTGTTTCTTAAATTTAAAAAGTCCTTACAATAGTACAGTGTCACCAAAGACCCTGGGTGTAGTGTGACATGATGAAAGGTTTGTGGACTACAGCATACTAGCTTCAGAGACTCTGTGAGAGTCACAGAAACAGCTGCATTTTGTTGCAGAGAAAATTGAAACTGGGGTCTGGGCCCTGAGAAATTGGTGAGGGTGAGCAGCAGACACATATATTTAATGAGGAAAGGACAGCCAGATTTAAAATCACACTTCTCAGCCCCTCAATTAGAAAATTCATTCAATATTTGCACACATAATATCTTCACAGCCAAATCAATAAAATGTGGTTTTGATATGGAACCTGTGTGGAGAATTTTCTGTTTCTCATGTATCCTTCTTTGAACCAGCCAGTGGCTCCACCCTGGAAATGAGAAACCCAAATAGAGAATGTGGGCCCTCCTCCTTCCCTCCATGTTTTCTGAAGAGAATAGAAAACAGCTCCACCTAAGGAATGAAAACTTAAAAGGCCTTGGAAACAAGAGCTCACTGAGATTGAGGAAGAGACAGAAGGGAGAGGGATTAGGTTTGCCCAAGACGTTCAATTAATGTAATCCAGATGTTGGTCTATAATCTAGATAAGATTGTCTAGAAACCCCCATTCCATCATTTGTGGAAGGATCAATGCTGCCCCCTAAATTTCTGTGAGTTCCTGGGTTCCTCATGTTGCCAGTGACACCTGCAGACTTCCTTCTGGTTTTGTACAGTTTTCTTATCTTCCAATTCAGATACGTAGGGATATCAGACACTTTTCATGACTTCCACACCAAACAAACACACAAAAGCAAAAACACTTGCAAAAGCCTTTGTGATCGTGGTAATCTGTAAACATGAAATGCACATAGTTGTTCTTTAAAGTCTTTAGTCACTCCACTGCTGGCTCCCTGATGTCTGCACCCCTCGCCCCATCTCCCCATGCAGTTCGGGTACAGAGCTGGCCATCTAGCTCTTTTGTTCCTTGTCTACAGCTAACCCACACTTCTCAGTATTTACCCCCAAGAGTTATCAAATGTTTTCTTACACAAAACAACCAAGAGAAATTTTGGTTTCAAGTGTTAAGATAATAAAGTTTGTCACCACGATATGCAAAGAACCAAAGAGAATGGAGCTGTCCCCAGTAGAAGGCATTTTCTCTGTGTCCCCAGTCAATGGCACGTTTGCAGGAAAGGCAGAGGCTCAAAGGATGTGCAAGGCCCTCTGCTCTAGGGACTCAAGTCTATGGAGAGTGCACCAGGGGACAGTTCTCTGGCCAGGAGGGCTGGAGCAGAGTCCACGCTAGACACTCAGGATAACCAAAGACAGAAAGCCCCGGCCCGTGCTTAAAGATTAAGAGTGATTATCGAATCTCCAAGACTTTGTTTGTTTTTTATAAATTTATTTATTTTTGGCTGTGTTGGGTCTTCGTTTATGTGCGAGGGCTTTCTGTAGTTGTGGCAAGCGGGGGCTACTCTTCATCACTGTGCGCGGGACTCTCACTGTCGCGGCCTCTCTTTTTGCGGAGCACAGGCTCCAGACGCACAAGCTCAGTAGTTGTGGCTCACGGGCCCAGTTGCTCCACGGCATGTGGGATCTTCCCAGACCAGGGCTCGAACCCGTGTCCCCTGCATTGGCAGGCAGATTCTCAACCACTGCGCCACCAGGGAAACCTGAGTCTCCAAGACTTTGGGGAACTGTCTTCCTATGCAATCTGCAGGTTTAGGCTTGTTGATCCTAACTTCTATTCATTAAATCTTTTCATAAAGAATCATTTGGGGCTGATGGTGGTAGGGAAAGAGGAGGGATAGCTTAAGTTTACCCCATACTTACATATACTTTAAAAATGCATTATCTTCATTATCTCTAATGGATCTCATCTCGCCTTCAAATTAATGTGCTTAGTGATGGCAAAAGAAAAAAGAAACTATATTTGTTGTTTAAAGTTATCTCAGCCTCTCTTGGCCTCGTTTGGTGTTTAATGGATTAGATATTCATTTCAAAGTTCAACCTGTCTAGCAGGGCTGATTATTTCTTCTCAGAATGTCTTCCTTCATTCTCCTTCTCTCAAGGTTGTGTCTCTGCAGGAGAAGTTACATAACTGTTGGGTGGAGGGGTGCTGGGAGGAAGGACCTCAGGGCTGTGGGCCCTCTCCATGAAGTGGAGTGGCTCATCTTGTACCTGGAGGTGCAGCTGGTTCTTTAGGCACCAGCCTGGCACCCTTTGCTAAAGTCCTTGGTCCCGGTCTCACATTCCAGCTAGCAGTCTCTGCTATTTGTGATTGCCTAATCCTAGTTCTTCTGTTCTCAAGACTTTTGCATCTCACCAAAGCAGGCAAGAACATGAGCCCTCTTTCATGTCTTTTCTAGCTGCAGTAACTGTACTATACGAACCTGACAGCCTCAGCAAGACAATCTTCTCACTGAGTTCCAGACAGGAAGTAAGAAACCAGCTCCTTCTGATTCAGTTCAGTCCTCAACCTGTCTGGAGTTTTGGTCTCTTTTTGCCTCTCCTCCCTTCTCCCCCATCCCAACCTTGGGCTGAGGCACAGAGGAGCAAGGTAGTGGGTGCAAGACCATTAGCTCAGGGAAACTGAGGGTTTGTTATTCAACATGTTTTTATTGAAAACCTACTATATGCCAAATACTCTTCTAGGGTCTGGGGTACAGCAGCAAACAAAACAGTGTGAGTCCCTGTTCTCTTAGAGTTTACTTTCTAGTTGTAGTGGAGAGTTAAGAAACCTATCTACACACAATATATACCATGGTCAGTTTGGCATGAGAACCAAGAAGAAAAAGCAAAGCAGAAAAGGGTATAGAGAGTAATAGAGTTATATTTTAGTCAGGGTGACCACATATAATTAAAGTGCAGGCTCCCCAGCCATTCCCCAGAGAATAGTTATAATGTAGAGAGAACCATGGATTCCTCAGATGCCCCCTGGTGATTGTGTGTGTGTGTGTGTGTGTGTGTGCGCACGAGTGCGTGCACCTGCCTGTGTGTTGGGGGAGGGGTAATATTGAGGGGCTAGAGGGTCCAGAGACTGGAGACTTAAGAAACACTTCTTGGAAATGGAGCTGGAAGAATCAGGCTCCCTGACTTCAGACTGTACTACAAAGCTACAGTAATCAAGACAGTATGGTACTGGCACAAAAACAGAAATATAGATCAATGGAACAGGATAGAAAACCCAGAGATAAATCCATGCACATATGGTCACTTTATCTTTGATAAAGGAGACAAGAATATACAGTGAAGAAAAAAATTCCTCTTCAATAAGTGGTGCTGGGAAAACTGGACAGGTATATGTAAAAGTATGAAATTAGAACACTCCCTAACACCATACACAAAAATAAACTCAAAATGGATTAAAGACCTAAATGTGAGGCTAGACACTATCAAACTCTTAGAGGAAAACATAGGCAGAACACTCTATGGCATAAATCACAGCAAGATCCTTTTTGACCCATCTCCTAGAGAAATGGAAATAAAAACAAAAATAAACAAATGGGACCTAATGAAACTTAAAAGCTTTTTCACAGCAAAGGAAACCATAAACAAGACCAAAAATCCCTCAGAATGGGAGAAAATAGTTGCAAATAAAGCAACCGACAAAGAATTAATCTCCAAAATTTACAAGCAGCTCAATATCAAAAAAAATGACCCAATCCAAAAATGGGCAGAAGACCTAAATAGACATTTCTCCAAAGAAGATATACAGATTGCCAACAAACACATGAAAGAATGCTCAATGTCATTAATCATTAGAGAAATGCAAATCAAAACTACACTGAGGTATCACCTCACACCTGTCAGAATGGCCATCATCAAAAAATCTAGAAACAGTAAATGCTGGAGAGGGCGTGGAGAAAAGGGAACACTCTTGCACTGTTGGTGGGAATGTAAATTGATACAGCCACTATGGAGAACAGTATGGAGGTTCCTTAAAAAACGACAGATAAAATTACCATACGACCCAGCAATCCCACTACTGGGCATATACCCTGAGAAAACCATAATTCAAAAAGAGTCATGTACCAAAATGTTCATTGCAGCTCTGTTTGCAATAGCCAGGACATGGAAGCAACCTAAGTGTCCATCAACAGATGAATGGATAAAGAAGATGTGGCACATATGTACAATGGAATATTACTCAGACATAAAGAGGAATGAAATTGGGTTATTTGTAGTGAAGTGGATGGACCTAGAGTCTGTCATACAGAGTGAATTAAGTCAGAAAGAGAAAAACAAATACCATATGCTAACACATATATATGGAATCTAAGAAAAAAAAAAAAAGGTCATGAAGAACCTAGGGGTAAGATGGGAATAAAGACACAGACCTACTAGAGAATGGACTTGAGGATATGGGGAAGGGGAATGGTAAGCTGTGACAAAGTGAGAGAGTGGCATGGACATATATACACTACCAAATGTAAAATAGATAGCAAGTGGGAAGCAGCCGCATAGCACAGGGAGATCAGCTCGGTGCTTTGTGGCCACCTAGAGGGGTGGGAGGGAGGGAGACGCAAGAGGGAAGAGATATGGGAACATATGTATATGTATAACTGATTCACGTTGTTATACAGCAGAAACTAACACATCATTGTAAAGCAATTATACTTCAATAAAGATATTTAAAAAAAAAAAAGAAACACTTCCCGGGGACACACAGTTTTATGGGGCACAAGCCTGCTGTGTCCCCCTTTGCCTGGCAAAGCAATACAGCTATTATTTTTAAAAAGGAAGAAAGAAAGAAAAGAAACACTTCCCTCTAGAGAAGAAAAATGATGAAGGAGTGGCTCGCAGATTTTGAAGCAGATATAGTTATACCGATCTTATGAAAAGAAAGGGGAAGAAAGAGGAAGAATGGCTCTGAAGTGACCAACCCAACTGGTTATCTATTTATAGAAAGGCAAAAAAGGAGCACAGTTGGCGAGAAAGACAGTGACATAGGTCCTCCCACACCAGCTGTAGAGCCACTTCAACAGGCAGGTATCTGGATGTGCAGGACACAGCATCCCCAAGAAACCCATCCCCAGTGGATGTGGGGGAAAATTTCTCCCAATCCTGATTGAAACCAGTACCAGACTGACCACCAGCTGGAGGGCTTGGTCGCCAGGAGCAGGCAGTGCTAGGCCAACCAAGGAGAGACATGAGTTGTTCCATGTCTTCACCCAAAAACCCAGTATGGGTACCAAGTCAAGTATCCCAAAATGCTTAAAAGAGTCAAAAGGACTAGGAAATGTTAAATACCAGAAGTGATCTCAGAAAGCATTCAGCCCAGGGGCTTCCCTGGTGGCGCAGTGGTTGAGAGTCTGCCTGTCAATGCAGGGGATACGGGTTCGAGCCCTGGCCTGGGAGGATCCCACATGCCGCGGAGGTGGTGGGTCCGTGAGCCACAACTACTGAGCCTGCGCGTCTGGAGCCTGTGCTCCGCAGCAAGAGAGGCCGCGACAGTGAGAGTCCCGCGCACCGCGATGAAGAGTGGTCCCCGCTTGCCACAACTAGAGAAAGACCTTGCACAGAAATGAAGACCCAGCACAGCCAAATATAAATAAATTAATTAATTTTTTAAAAAAAGAAAAAGAAAAGAAACCATTCAGCCCAAACGCCATATTTCAAATATAGCTTTCTGGGAGCAGAAAGGAGAGAGAAAGGAGAAAAGTGGTCTTGGGAAGATTCAGAGAAGGGAAGGCACCAGTAGTCAGTCTTGAAGGATGAATAGGAGTTTGCCAGATGAACAAGGAGGAGATACGTAGGTGAAAACATTATCATAATAACAGCATCAAAATGGTATCTCCCTGGATTTGCTGCACCCCAGCCTATTGAACTCAGAGCCCATCAACCTATTCTGGACATGTCAAGGGAGGTCTCATGGTAGCCCACTCCAGTCTTTTGGCTCTGAAGTGGCCATCCCTGCTGTGCTACATAAACAGGACAACACACATAAAAAAGGAAATCACGGGCTTCCCTGGTGGCGCAGTGGTTGAGAGTCGGCCTGTCAGTGCAGGGGATACGGGTTCGAGCCCTGGTCTGGGAGGATCCCACATGCCGCGGAGCGGCTGGGCCCGTGAGCCATGGCCGCTGAGCCTGCGCGTCCGGAGCCTGTGCTCCGCAACGGGAGAGGTCACAACAGTGAGAGGCCCGCATACCACCAAAAAAAAAAAAAAAAAAAAAGGAAATCACAACATTTATCAACATTGTCAAGTAACAGAACAAGGTTGGTCATTCCACGACTAAACTCCAAGTGAATGGTAGGAAGTTCAGAGAAAGGAGAAGTCACCTGGCTTTGAGCTCAGTAAAGAGATGCCCCATTCCATGCCAGCTCCATATGTCAGCTCACAAAAGAGGTCATGGACACAAGTTTCTTCACCACCTCTTACCTCTTTTTGCCAGCCCAGCGGGGAGTACACCCAACACAGGTCCAATTTTCCAATGACTAAAGAATTTTCCAGTGTGAAGTTTTAAAGAGGGAAAAAGCACCAAAAATAAGTAAATACCTAAAGACACAGAACTATAAGTTTACAGACATGGATTTTAGTAACAACTCTGTCCTAACTAACTGCATGACTTCAAACAACTCCCACACCACTCTGCTGTTAGGTTTGTACATCTGTACAACGAGGAAGTTGGTCAGTCACTCTGAAGCCTCTCCACATCTGAAACTGGGTGATTTCACATTTCTGCATCAAAAATGCTAAAGGTACTAAAATCTTTGTCACCATCTGCTGAACTTTGGATTTAATTATCATTTAATTATTATTATTTTGTGTGATACCAGGCCACTGGAATATCATAATATCAAAAAAGCATCTGAAATGATTGGCCCCTCTTACTCCTTTTACCAACTCTTAGGACAAACAAAATCTATAACAACATAGGCATTCAAAGTAGTTTCGACCTTTTGTCAGAAAATATCCTAATTATAACCACACAGTGGAAGTATTATGCTTTTCCCATGTTGTTCTTACTTGAAGCACCTCCCGTAATTCAAGCTAGCAAGATACTTTGAAAATATATGTATGTTGGAATTTGACTCAAAATGACTATCTTTCGTGGTTTACATTGACTCTAAAGGGAGTTAACTGGTAAGATGTACATGTTTTGGGGTGCCCTCCATGTGCATTTACAAGTGTTTTTTCTCTGTGATGATCTAAACCATATGTTGAGGTATTTAGAAGATTATTTTATCAGAAATCCCCCAGTTTGAAAGAAATACCAGGGCACAGCCCACAAGTTTATGCAAGACGTGTATGCACACATGCATGTACACACACACACAAATAAATCATGTAAATCATCCTTTGTCTTCCAGGCGTTGGACTGCCATATTGATAAATAGGACCTGTCACGTTAATTTAATCCTGAATTGCTATGAAACATAGTTTTGGTGCAAAAATTAATTCCGTAGGGTAATGGAATGTGTTGAGGTTTAACAAACGAAGGTTTAATGACTATGAAAAAAACATAAATAATGAGAAACGTAAGTTACAGATTTGGTAAACTTATCCTCTAAGTTTGCAAAGCTTGTAAAATATTTAGAGGAGGCAATGTCATATCATCCTTCACATAATGCCGTTGAAAAGCATTTCTGTGACAGACTCCGCCAAGATCCTGATGGAGATTTGCCACAGAGTAAATTCGAAATACTCAGTGACTTTAAGACCTGCAAAATATATTTACCCAATGATGCCTCATTAGCAACCGTTACATACTTGAACATAAGCCTCTGAGAAGGCAATAGTTTTCATCTCTTTTGCCAATTCTAATCAACAAATAGTAAGTTCAAGACTTCTGTCTTGAGAAGGATCTGAGGCTGCATCTGGGATCAGAATCTTGCTTGATTATTGATGTCTGCAGTGGGAGAGGGATGCAAGAGTGGCTATATATGGTGCTGCACATCTTCACACATCTCCACAGACATCCACTGAACCACTGTGCATGGTGCTGGAAGCACAGTCTTCCTCTCACACAGTTTCCATCATGTCCCTATCCCCTTCCAGATTGTACTTCAGATAAACTATAAACATTATTGAAATTCTTATTTCAACTGATTGCCTTTTCTAGCTGCCCCACCCACTCCCTTTCTCACCTTCCCAATAGTTTTCAGTTCTTTTCTGTTGCTCCCTATAACAGAGCCCCCCTTGTGAGTCACTACATCTCCACTCTGTTTCTCCCTCATCTTTAACTATTCCCACCTCCTTGCCTTTACTCATTGCATCCCCCGTCTTTGGCCTGCCTGCCTGCCAGTCTGGGCCAGCCACCTCCTCAAAGACTTGGGTTTAACATCCAAAATTTTTTTGTAACAGGCAAATTTCTGGCGCTTAATTTTAGCCCCATTTCCTCAGTCTTATACTGTATTTTTTATACTGAATTATCAAACTCTAATTTTTATGTTGATTTATAAACATTCCCTGATTAAGAGGGTTGTTTTCTCTTTTCAGTTAAAGTGGATGCACCATAAAGATAGGTACCACATCTTCTAATTTTCCACATCCCCAACAAGTCATCTTATTGCTGTTAGGATATACCAATAAGAATTACATATTATTTTAAAATATTCTATTTTTTACCCTTCATTACATGCATAAGAAGAAAAGAATAAAGGACAATAATTTTTCTGTGTTTACTGTGCCCAGAAACAGGGCCTTACTTGCATTTTCTCATTCAGTGCTTATAACAACCCTATGAGGAAGATATTATTATTATTAAGCTACATGTCCTAGATGAGAAAATTAAGGTTCAAAGGGAATAAGAGACATGCTCAAGGTTACACAGCTAATAAAACAGTCTTTCTGTTGTCCTTCACCATCTCCCCTTTGACAACCTTCAAAGAACGTAAACGCTTTTTATTACAGAGAAAAGAAATTAGCACAGCTAGAGAGGCGCAGGATGTTAAAAGATCCATATTTCGGAATCCTCAGTTTACTAAGAACCCTATTTTCTGTACATACAAGAAAAGGAAATGTGTCATCACATTACTTTTTTGTAACCTCAATAGAGAAAAAGCTAATGCTATTGGGTGGACATTGCAAAAATTGGGCATCTACTTTTTTCCACGGGTAGAAGCAGACGGAATGGATTTGTTCTGTCCATTCACTTCTCATATTAATACCACTCTTCTCAGCTCCCATATAATCAATCCTTTTTGTTTTTAATGTCCTTTTCATCACCTGTCTAATGCTCTCCTGGCACCCAAAACAAAAACAGTGAAGAAATGGATATGACCAGAACACAGGCAGAAGAAGAAGCAGGGATTTACATTTTTATATTTTATTTTTATTAAAAACTTATATTTTCGTTTTCATTGATAAAAACTAAAGAGCCTCCCATGCTGCAGGATTTTATTTACCTAAGATTTACTTTAGAAAAGGAAAACCTGTAGGCAGAGAGACCAAATCTGTGGTGGCCAGGGGCCAGGGGTAGGAGGAAGAGATTGACTACAAAGCGGCATGGAGGGGAACTTCATGGGGTGATAAAAATCTTCTGTATCTTCACTGGGGTCATGGTTACACAACTGTATTCATTTGCCAAAATTCATTGAACCGTACACCTAAAAAAGGATGAATTACACTCTACGTAATTATACCTCACTAGAGTCGGTTTAAAAATAAAATAAAAAGCCTTGACTAATTTGAAACATAAAATCTGACAATAGTAAGAGAATATAGGTCTTGCCTGAATTTGGATATACATAACTTGCCTATTATAATGTGCATTTAAGTTCAATTGGTATTCTAGCATATGGTTTTTTTTTCCTCAAAGAATTTGAGGGTGGCAAGAGCATTTACATTAGGCTGACGTGAACTTTTGTGGAATTGAGAGAGTCCCCCTCAAAGAAGTCAAGATCACACAGCCTGGACATTTTCCACCTGCAGGTTGGGCTCAGCCAACACCTCTTCCAGCTGCAGGACATTTGTAATTAATAAGACAAATGAATTCTCTTCACCTAGATTTCCAATTCCCAGGAGATAATGTATTCAGGCATTCTTCAACCCCTGCCCTCCCCTCGAAAATATTACAAAAGAAATAACCCATTTACGATCATTAAACTTTTGATCTGTCAGAATAAGGAAATGAAGGTCCAAATATTACAAACTATCATTAGTACTATCATTAGTACTCTTCAAATCAGAAACAAATTATTTTGTTAACTCAGTTTATGAACATTATAATAGTACAACATTACAGTTTCTAGTGATTATATTACCCAGGATGTTCAGGAAGAGAAAAGTTAGATCAAACCTTTTATTTTCTTCATTTCCAGTGAGAATTAGAAATTGCCTATGTGTTTAAAATGTGCATATTATTAACAATAATAAAAACTCACTATACCTACTAATAAATTTTATGAAAGTATACCTAATTTCTCAGGGTTTTTTTTTTGTTTTTTTTTTTTTCCTGCAGTACGCGGGTCTCTCACTGTTGCGGCCTCTCCCGTTGCAGAGCACAGGCTCCAGATGCGCAGGCCCAGCAGCCATGGCTCACGGGCCCAGCCGCTCCGCGGCATGTGGGATCCCCCCGGACCGGGGCACGAACCCGTGTCCCCTGCATCGGCAGGCGGACTCTCAACCACTGCGCCACCAGGGAAGTCCTCTCAGTATATTTTTAAACAAATCGCCCATTTGGACTTTCATCATCCTGTTTTGTAATCTCAATAATAATTACTTATGTACTTAGTCACTATAAAACTATGAAAGTTATATTAACCTATCTAAATTTTACGGTAAGAAATGTTAAATGTTTCAGGCTATAACTTGAGTCTGAAGAACATAAAGAAAATATGATCATTGTCTAATTAAAATAGCTCCTGTCAAATGCAGAATGGTCTGACGTTTTAAATGTGTTTTTAATTCTGCCTTTTCAACAGAAAGTAAAATATAAACAAAAAGTGCAACTACTTAATGGCCTTATGATTCCACTTCTAAACTAGGCTGTTTGGTTGTTTTTTTGTTTTTGTTTTTTATTTTAAGTACCCAAAGAAGCAGATAAGAGCACTGACTAATAGATTTAAATGTCATTTGTGTATAATAATGAGCATAAAAATCTAAAATCATTTTCAAATTGTAACACCAGTCTATAGGCACCCTAGTTGTGAGGATTATATAACATATATAAAGCTCTTAGAATAGTACCAATTGATAGAATATAGGTACTCCTATAGAATATAGGCCCTCCTTAAGTGTTAGCTATTATTGTTGTTATTTGTTGCTGTTGTTATAATAGTAGCTACAGATCTTGGGACATCTACTTTTTTCCAAACACTGACATACTTTAATTTTCTTTATTTCTGCAAAGTAGTATGTTATCCCCATTTTACAGATAGGAAAACTGAGCTCAGAGAGTTTAAGTAACTTGTCCAAGGACATGTCAACTTAGACAAAGCCAGGACATACCAAGACCTGTCTAACATCAGCTCCGTCTACTATGCTGCTCCAGCAGCATGACCCTTCATCCTTCATTTTCACACATTTTAGAGAAGATTTGAGATGTTCTTTACTCAGAATAGTACAATGAAGCCTTTTGGAAAAGGCAACAAAGTCTTAGTACACAGTCCTTAATTCCCACTAAGAATGTTTGTATTTATTCTGTCATGAGTCAGATAATTAATCTTGACACATCCCAAATAAAAGCATGTGCTAGCCTCAGTGGATTCTTAGGTGACTTTTTAAAGTTTTTTAAATGAAATAAATGTTAAAACATACTTACAAGTGTGCTCTAGTTAAGTAGCAGAAGAAGCATTGTAGCTTAGTAGCTTCATAAGCAACTGGTCAGAGGCAAAGTGTTTTATTCTGAAGAGGAAACTAAGGTTCCCCTAATTCTTTCCCCATCTGTGCAGTGACAGTTTACCATCAACCTTTCTGTAAGGCCCTCTGAAGAATACAAATCTACTGCTTATAACCTATCCTTGCTATTCTCACAGCATTTATTTACTATACCACACATAGAGTATTATTTATATTTTTCTCAAGTTGTTTTTGTTTATATTTCTTATTTTTTCAATGACTGACACAATAGGCAAACTATCACATTCTTTTTTCTATTTTCCTTAAATTAGATCTAGGAGCACATTTTTCAAGTGCGATTGAAATTAACCAAATTCTAAGTAGAAGATGGTCATTATCAGCACATCACTTTGTTCATGACTGTTAATCCACAAAGACAGTCCTATTAAAGGAACAGAAACTATTTAAACCAATGGGAATTGACAAATAAAGCACAAAATAGGACAGAGAAGCAGATGTTTAATGTGCTATGATGGACTCATTGAATAACTCTCAAAAGACACAAAGACATGGGGTCAAATTGTTCAGTACTGACCAAAAGGATTGGAATTTTTTCTTGCTGGCCAATATACCCAAAAAATTTTTGAAAAAAAGAAGAAAACATCACTGTGTATAGTAAAAACAGTTTGTCTCCAGGATATTTCTCATTCTCAATTGTCTGAGTTTTCCAAGTCAAACCAGCTGAAATAGAAAGTCCTTAAATGGCTATAATTCATGAGACATAACCTGGGTAATTTATGGTTTGTAGTCCAAGAGTTCAAAATGTGAAGGATAAGCAACTATACTTCCCGTCTAAAATGTGTGTGGGGTGGGAGAGTGGGGCGAGCTGACATCCACACTATCAGTGCCATGGCCAAGCATCATCATGGTTTGAAACGTGCACATTGCCCATTAGTGTACAACGTTGCAAGGTGCAAATCCCCAAATGTAGTCAATGTGGGAATCTGGGCTTGAATCTGACATGTTAGCATGTAGTTGGAGTATCTCCAATCTCCATAACTTCTTACCCTGACATCTTTCATCACACTCATTAAGGAGGAGGAGGAGGAGAGTACATGTGGTCACCAGATTCATTTTTATTTCTGAAAGAAAGCTGCATCCTTTAATTACCCCTTACCATCTTATTGCTCCAATTTTTACTGCAACTTTGAAATAATTCTTATTTGACATAGGCTTTTTAATCAAGAATAAACAAGACCACACACCCTCCTGATGGATACATTAAAAACATATGTCTATTGTGATAAATACCCTCATGGAAAAAAAAGTTTTAGTTAAACACGAAGAACCAAACTTAGTGATGGAACCAGGCTCAACTGTAGCCCATTTATCACCTTTCTAAGGTTGCCCCTCTTTTGAAATTGAACCCCTAATGTGCTGAATAAGACGTGTGTGTGTGTGCTTTCTGTCAGAATATCACAGTTTGGCCTAGAGGGTTCAGAGTATGATTCTGATCTCTAATTTACCATACTCTAAGAGTGAGAACCATAGAAGGAGAGAAGAGAGGAGAAACTGAACTGTGACACAAAACTTGTAAAATTTAGGACATGACAAGCAAGTCTGAAGCTAGGCATCATTGACCATTTTAATCATTCATCTGAAAATATTCAAGCTTCATCAGATGGTACTGAAGAGCAGTTGCATCAAAAAAAATTCTGGATATTGAGTGGAGAATTTCAATGCCTGACATTAAATTATCAACATGTGAAATATGTCTAAAACAATAGGAAGATTGATATCTACTGGGCATAGTCCAAACATATATTTGTACAAAAGCATATAAGGGAGAGCTATGTGAGATCCAACAGCACAGATTAAGGACACAGAAGAACAAAAAATACAAGAAGCAAAAAGGAAGAAAAGAAGAGGGGAAAAAAACAAGAAAAAAGAAAAATAATGGAAGACAGAAAAATAGCAGGACTAAAAGGGGAATCACTACAGTTACAAGCGAGAAGATCAATCAATGAGTTTGAAAACAACGTTTTGTGAATCTAACAAGGTTGCAGAGTTTTCATCAGAGTTCTGGTTGAGAATTTGTGTTTTGTTTTGTTTGTCTCTTCAGACGTTATCAAAGATTGACGAGATCCCAGACTTCTAGGCCAAGTAACTGAAAATTAATGAGGCCATGGATTGGCATGGAGAACTCAAATTGTAAGAAAGCCAGTTAGAAGGGGAAGAAGAGCGTGACATCGCAAAGTGACGTGGTTGGCAGCTGTGCAAACTGTGAGCTGGAAGAATCATTTGAAGGCATAAATCTTCACAAAGAGAGAATTTTTGCAGTTATGAGAATTAATAAGTGCACCAGAGTCCACACTCAGTAAATATTTGCTAGAATAAACTGAATGAAAAGAAATGGGTAAAAAATAAACAAGGGCAGGGAGCTAAGAACAGAGCCTTAGAAGATGCCCTCAGCTATGAAATGAATCAACCGAAGAGACCTAGAAACAATCACAAAAGAGGAAGGAGGCAAAAAGGGAAGGCACTGTGTCAGGGAAGCCAAAATTAAGGAGTATTTTTTAAAAGACATGGTCACTAGTGTAAAATGAAAAGAAGTGATGAAATTGGGTTAGATCTGTTGAGGGGAAATATGTTTCAAAATGTCTCTGGAAGGGATATGATCCTTAAATTTTTCTGAAAATTTTAAGGGCTGAGACTTACAAGTTGAGGTAATTTATGGTAACAAAAATGAACAACAACTATGCAAAGTAAGCTAAAGCCAATTTCAGCTAAGAAAAAATTTTTTAAGCTATTGAGAAAGGGACCATGGAAAAAAGGAAAGAAAAAGCTCCCTCTAATGGAAAAAAAAAAATCATCTGGGCTTTGATAAACTTAATGACATCATGCTACTGCATAACATTTATTCTTGTTCAGCTTTCTCAGAAGAAAATAAGGCAGCATTTCCCCCAAAGTACAGGGAGATTAAGACCTTCCCTGTGAATATTTAGAAGTAGTTTATTATTTAAAAGTAGTTTTACAAAATGCCAGGAGTCTTACCCTGGGATTCTTGGATGATAGGTTTCAGAAAGTCTATGACCCTCCCCCGGGATACTGCATTCCATTCCTGCTACTCGTGTAGAAGAGGGTCTAAAGCTTCCATCAGATTCTTAAAGAACTTGTTACCCTGTAAAAGTTAAGAACCACTGTTCTAGAGAAAGTAATACTTTGGGCCACTGGGGGAAAAGGTTTTAAGGCGTTTTGATGGCAAGTTGGGCTGACACCTGCACATTCTTATTCATCCTCACCACTTTCCCCTTCCGTCTCCATGGAAGTATTGCTCTCCTCTTGGGCTTTCTCTTTGCTTTAAATCTCACCTCCTCTCTGTTTCTTCTCAGTCTCCTTTGCCCCATAAATATTGTAGTTCCCAGGACTCCGTGTCCCATCCCTTTCTCTTCTTACTTTATATATCCTATTTGGTTGATCTGTATTCTATCTGGCTCTAACAAATTTCTACAGGATGGTCATAAAGTCTGGAAACATAGGTGGATACAGAAGAAATGATTTATTGATACTAT
Source organism: Kogia breviceps (assembly GCF_026419965.1). Classification (NCBI taxonomy): domain Eukaryota; kingdom Metazoa; phylum Chordata; class Mammalia; order Artiodactyla; family Physeteridae; genus Kogia; species Kogia breviceps. The sequence continues at coordinate 47,654,599 of NC_081312.1, forward strand.
ATTATAAAACATGACAAAATATTATTATCTCTGTTTTCAGAATTTATGGTCACCCTGTATATATTTATGGTTTCTAAATCAATCTCAAGCCAAGTAGTCTTTCTTGAGTTGGATGTGATTTTCAGACTGTGGACTGTCTATGGAGCATCTCCACTTGGCATCCTCCAGACCCTTCTCACATAACATGTTCAACATCACCTCCTCTTGCATTCCCCATTTTAAGGGATGGTATCCCCCCTCCTTACTCAACTCCCAGGGCAGGAACCTGGGAGTTACCCTCTGTCACTCCCAGGTTTCTGAGAGTGATACTCATCAGCTCCATCTTCTTTACTACTTCTCTTTCCAACCGATCACCAATCCTGTCTATTCTATTCACAGACACTTTTCAAATCTTCCACCACCCCAGTCTATCTCTACCGATATTGTCTTAGTTTAAGCACTTATCATTTCTTGCCTCAACTATTATAGTAGAGCCTCTTCGTGGACTTCTTACTACTAATCTCACCTCCTTCCAACAAATTCCTCCTCCAAAGAATCTTTCTAAAGTGCAAATCTGATTGTGATAATCCACTACTTCAAACTCTCCCATAGCTCCAATTGCTGAACAGTATCACTCAAACTCCTCGGCCTGGCATACAAAGCCTTCATCTTCTACCTTTCCCCCCTCATTTCTTTGGTGCTAGCGCCATGCCCACTAACTTGACCTTGCCCAAACACGTCTTCATCCTTCTCCTTGATTCACACCAGTGATGAGGTTCTATTTCTCTTTCAAGGCTCAGCTCAAGATTCCCTAGAACTATCCCTTCCCCCACCACTATTCACCACCCCTCAGAATTTCAACTTCTTTTTTCTGTGCTCTGGGAGCAACTTACATCATTATCATAATATATTACAGTTGTTTGCTTAAAATCTCTTCCCTACAAAACTGAGAGCTCCCAGGGACCATTTCTTTATTAATCTTTGTATCCCTAGCACCAAGCATTCCATAATTATGTGTTCAGTGGAAGGGGGAAATATACTGCTTAGAACCAGAAAAGAATTTGTATTTTGTGATGGGAAAAGGGCCTCATGTAACAAATACTAGCTCCTGACCCAGATTAGGCATGTAAGTTTTAACTGGTCTAGAACCATAGAGACCATAATTAGACAGGACTCAGAACGGAGCACAGGTAATGAAGAAGAAGACCACCTTTGGGGAGTGAGAGGAAGTCCCGACTGGTCAGCTATTCAGGGTATCCAAAAGGATAACAAACACCTGATTTCTTTAAGAAAGAAGTCCATGAGGGGATGGGTTGTCAACAAGATCTAACAGAGTGGCTGGCAGTGGAGAGCCCACAGCAATGCCTGAATCAGGCCATATTTTGAGATTCTGATTGAGGGTAACCAGCAGTAAGAGGTCATTGAGCAGGAAGTAGTGCCCAGCCAGAGGGAAGAACTGGCAAGGCAGGCCTGGGCCAGGCTGGGACTCAGCATGTTACCAGGACTGGGCACCAGGCACAGGAAACAAGGTAAATTTTGCTTCAGTATCAAGGTTAAGGGGATGTGTGCCTTGGTGTCAGGGGCACAGCTAAACTGGGAGCAAAGCCAAAAGCAGAGTTCCAGCAACAGTGACTGAGGCTGTCATGGGAGTACTGAGTTAGAGCCCCTGAAAGTCCCACCAAGGACAGGATTGATGGAGGGTTGGAGAAAGAGCGGAGTGAGGCTAAGATGTTGTCTCAGCCTGAGGAGAAGCACAGTGACCAGGGAGTCAGGCAGGCCCTGACGATGTCTGATGGACACTGCACCCAGGAAACTTGAACATCCTCTTAGAAATGCACTCCCAATTTTATTTCTTCTAATAAGATACTTTTCTGTCGGTACTTTTCCCATTAAAACCTTAGCTTTTCCAAGGACACATGGGTTTTTCTCCTTCAGAGTAAGATATGTAAAGATAAGTAAAATCAGGCTAAAAAAGTTTGTTTTTTACATCTTAGTTTTAAAACTTAGAAACAAAATTCTGACAGAACAGGATCACTGGATTCTTTCAAAAAGCATAAAATCAAAATCTGTTAGAGCAGAACCGACCACTCTTTATTCAATTATTTTACACTCCAGGGTTGGGCAGTGGCGATTCAGGCCACTATAGACAACAAGGGGAGGTCATCTGGAGGTCAAGGAGGTGAGCCTAGAGTCTCTCACTTTATATGTTGAGGTTCAGATTAGATTATACTTGAAAAACTAAAAAGAGTTTTGAGGCTGGATTAAAGTTTTTAAGTGACCTATCAGATACAACTTTCTTCTTTTATAGATGAAGAAATTGAGGCCTAGAGAAATTCAACAAAATTCTATAACCATGCTCTGAGGACTTCCCTGGTGGCGCAATGATTAAGAATCTGCCTGCCAATGCAGGGGACATGGGTTCAAGCCCTGGTCTGGGAAGATCCCACATGCCACGGAGCAACTAAGCCCGTGCACCACAACTACTGAGCCCACTTACTGCAATACTGAAGCCCGTGAGCCTAGAGCCCGTGCTCTGCAACAAGAGAAGCCACCGCAATGAGAAGCCCGCGCAGCGCAATGAAGACCCAACACAGCCATAAATAAATAAATACATTTTTAAAAATAAATAAATAAAGCTGTGCTCTGGTTGTGGTAGACATCTGATGACACAGTGGAGACTAGTAAAAAGCTCTTCACACATTTTCCAGGAGTTTCCAGTCTACAACAGAGAGTCAATGTCGCACTGCACATGTTCAGGAAACTGACAATATGGTATAAATGTTAAACAAAGACATGACTGGAAAGGTATATACATCTATACTGATCAAAGTCAATATTTTCAGCTTACACAATAAAAAAAAAAGTCTCAAAGACAAAATGACAAGTGGTCCTAGCTTTATAAAATTTAAAGAACGGTTTAAGCTGAGCAGACCAGTGAGGGTGCAGTCAAGAAAACAAAAGCAATTCTGTATCTCTCACACAAAAGGAAATTGGTATAGAGATTAGTTACAAGGATGATGGAAAAGCTGAGAATCCAAACAAAGGAGAGAGAGACTTCACCAAGACAAACATACCAGGAAGATACCACCATTCCTTGGGCTGCAGAGTCAACGGTGGGAGGTGGTGTTCCCAGAGTCCATCCAATGGGAGCTGGGCCAGGAAGGGGGTTTCCAGGAGGCGATGGGCCCACAGAGGGAGAAGCTGCCCATGGAGCCTAAAATCCTGGAGCAGATTTGGTTGCGACTCCTTCCACAAAAGCACAAAAGACTTTCTTTCAGGATAAGGGAAAGTCAAGTTCAATTACAAAGTGACTCTTCCCAACCTCACCCCATCTCTCTTTTTCTGGTTTTTGCTTGCAGTCTGATTCATCTTCCTCACCCCCAGAGACACCTGTGAGAGGAGCCCACTCTCCAAAGGAAGGAAGCAATCCAACAATGCTGATCTGAGCCAATGGCCCCCTGTATCCTTTGGGGTTAGGAATAATGGCATGAGGAGTGAGCCATCACAAGACAAAGTGACCCAGAGAAACGTGCTTCCTGAGCATAATGAAAACACGAAGGTTAAAGATGATGACTAACTGCATTTGAATCGCCTTCCAAGTTCTATGTAGCTTAATTAACCCTTTTCTTCACTCTCTGACATAAAGTGGACTCTTAAAGGAACATTTTAAACCTACACAGTCAATCGCCTCCTTCAAGCTGGCAAAAGCATAATCCAGAAAGACATGAAACAGAGATGTCAACTCTGCTTTACCACTGAGATGTTTCTGGAAACCCATCATTTTTCATATCTGTTCCTACAGCTGAGGGGAATACTAGAGAAGTTCTCTGGCCTAAGTTAGTTGATGGAATATGCAACAAGGGATCATGGATCCCCACTTTTGAGGTCACCCTGACCTGTGGAGGTTTTCCAGCATTCCGGAACCTGATTCATTCCAGCACATTGCTTTGTTATGGTGTCAGCTGTCAGTGGGCCAGGTGACAGGAGTCAAGCCACCTCTGAGCCAGCCAAGCCTGAAGTCACAGAAGCAGATGTTGGATTCTAAATTTGCTCCCTCTCCCTTCCAGTTCACACTCCCACCTGGACACCCAGCCCACCCCTAATCCATCCCACTTTCCTTATTCACTCATCAATTCATTTAGTAAACATTCACTGATCACCTAGTATTATGTGCTAGGCACCGGCAGCAGAGCAGAGAACAAAATAGGCAAAAATCCCCATCATCATGGAGCTTATATTATAATCTGGGTTGATAAACAAATAAGTTAAAATATATAGTTTGTCCAACAATGATATGGGATTGTGAAAAATAATAAAGTAGGAAAAGATCATGTATCTTCCAGGGTGGGAGCATCAAAATTTATCAAAAAAGGTCCAAGGAAGACCTTTTTGTAAGAATGACCTTCGAGCAAAAATCTGAAATGAGAGTGCGAGTGCCATAAATATTTTAGGAAAGAGCATTTCATTCAGAGGAAATGGTCCTGGAGCTGGACCATGCCTACTGACATGCTCTAGGAATAGCAAGAAGCCCACTGGAGTCAGAGTGGAATGAGTATAGGGAAGAAATACGAGTAGGAGACAAGCTCAGAAATATGAGAAAAATGACATTTTGCAGGACTTTGTGGGCTTTTTGAAGAACTCTGACATTTACTCTAATTTAGAGGGAAAGCCAGCAGAGCAGAGAGTGACATGCTCTAACTTGCTTTTTCATAAGGATTGCTCTGTCTGTAGGACAGAGGATAGAATGTAGGGGACACAATGGCAAAAGTAAGGAAACCAATTGCATTAATCCAGGGACAAAGGTGGAGGCAGTAATAGTTGGATTCTGAATATATTTAGACATGTTTTTAAGATCCTACAAAGGATGGATTTGTGGCTATTTATCCTCTTTACTTGAGTCTTTGGGTTAAGTCTAAGATTTCCATTAATCTAGGATACTGGGGCTTCCCTGGTGGCGCAGTGGTTGAGAATCTGCCTGCCGATGCAGGGGACACGGGTTCGAGCCCTGGTCTGGGAGGATCCCATATGCCGCGGAGCGGCTGGGCCCGTGAGCCACAACTACTGAGCCTGCGCGTCTGGAGCCTGTGCTCCGCAACGGGAGAGGCCGCGACAGTGAGAGGCCCACGCACCGCGATGAAGAGGGGCCCCCGCTCGCCGCAACTGGAGAAAGTCCTTGCACAGAAACGAAGACCCAAGACAGACATAAATAAATAAATAAATAAATTTATCTTAAAAAAAAAAAAATCTAGGATACTGGAACTGCAAAGCTTGGGTTAGTACCTGGCACTGAACGTAAAGAGGGAAGTACAATGAGGAGGAAAGGAAATAAGAGGTTAATATTGGTTAGGACGAGAAACAACATCAATACGTTGAGATCCTAATGTGGTTAAGTTTCTATATTAAGAGGTTTAAACATGTTATCTCATTTAATCCTTAAAATAACCATATGAAAATAGAACTTTTATCCTCTTAGGAAGAAGTGATAGCTCAGGAAAGCTTAATAACTTTGCCTAAGTCACACGACTAATACAAGGCCAAGCTAGAAACTGAGCCCAGCACAGTTTCTCTAAAGTCTGTGGTATTTCCTCTACACTACAGTTATTCATTCATTCAACAAATATGTATTGGGCGCAGCTGCATAAGACACAGAGATGAGCAAGATAAGGTACCTGGTCTCAATGAACTTCTAATTGGAAATATGACACTATGCTTAGAAGATTATTGCTGGGAAATACAGCTCTCTTTCATTCGTTCATTCTACAAATATTGATTGAGGACCTATTCAGATCTGACATTTAAAAAGTCATTCTCTTTTGTTGTTGTTGTTGTTCTTGTCTTTTACTTTTTAAAAAATTTTTATTGGAGTAAAGTTGATTTACAATGTTGTGTTAGTTTCAGGTGTACAGCAAAGTGAATCAGTTATACATATACACATATATTCACTCTTCTTTAGATTCTTTTCCTATATAGGCCATTACAGAGTATTGAGTAGAGTTCCCTGTGCTATTCCTTATTAGTTATCTATTTTATATAGAGTAGTGTGTATATGTCAATCCCAATCTTCCAGTTTTTCCCTCCTCCCCCCACTTTATCCCCGGTAACCATTAGTTTGTTTTCTACATCTGTAACTCTATTTCTGTTTTCTAGATAAGTTCATTTGTACCCTAAAAAAGTCATTCTCTTTTGAAGCTTATATTTTGATGGGAGGATCCAGACAATAAACAAATAAAAATGTAAATCCTCTCAGGTAAGGATGCATACTATAGAGAGAAATAAAGTCAGGCTACACAGCTGTCACTATCCTATGTGGATTGCTCAGGGATGCTGTCTATGCTAAACCACATTTAAGCAAAGACCTGGCTGGGTTTGTTTGTTCATTGTTCCATCACACAAGTTGATCCAAAAAATCCTAGCTTGCTTCTGTGTGCCTATTAAACAAGGCAGCAGATGACCAAAAAAAAAAAAAAAAAAAAAAAAAATTAAGAGTTACTTTTATGCAGGTGAGAGTTATCCAGGAAAGTGCCAATAGCAGACACCCCAAAAAGGGACACTGATAGGTGGTACATATCATGGAGCTTGACAAAGTCATGAATCTGATGGTGAGATCAACAAAAGGGAACTCAAAATCGAAAGGCCAGCAAAAGCAAAATGGCCCCAAGAGAGTCATGGCAGCTGACTCTACATTTCTATACATGTATATACTGCTTGTCACAGAAACAGCTACACATATTAGGATTGAAATTCTAAGTGGCTGAAAAAGAGCAACCTAAGATAAACTGATCGAGGGAAATAAAGCTAAGTTAAGGCTTCATAAATCTACAGTGTTTAGGACTGCTGAAAGATAAAATGATCAGAAACGTCCACCTGGGGATTCCGAGAGAAAAAAAATAGCTAGATTTGCTGAAAGGCCCAGTAAATGTTTGGAGAATTGAATCCCTGCAGAACGTCGTGTATAACTTGGGATGAAGTTATACTTGGGTTCTCAATTCAAATACCAGCAGCATGGGAATCGCCTGAAAGCTCGTTAGAAATGCAGAATAGCAGGTCAACCCCAGACCTCCTGAATCAGAATCAACAATTTAATAAAAACCCCAAGTGGTTTGTCTGCACATTAAAGTTTGAAAAGCTCTAATGTGGGCTTCTGTTGCCCTTAAAATCGTCACTGATGAAGTAGGTAAAAGGAAAGGAAATGGTGGACGGCTCCCCACCAGCCTATGGTAGAGAGTGCACAGACACCCAAACCCTCTTCTTAGATTTCAACAAAAAAACCAGGAAGCCCCTCAGTTTGTTAGCAAATGAAGATTGGTGAAGGAGGAATTTGGACGAATGGTATGAGCCCTTAATTAAGAGCAGTCCCAGACTTGCTACCAACTAAAGCAATGGAAATTATAGTCAGAGCGATGATTCAATTTTGGTAACTGGAATTTCCAGTTGCGTGGAAAATACAAACTTTTAGAGGATTTCACAAACATTAACCTTTCTGCAAAGTCTTCAGTGGCCATGAATTGCACTTGCTTGCAGAGCACTGAATTCTAACCATTTCCTATAGTGAACCTCAGCCCAACAGGCCTGACCAAGTCCACCAGGAGCAGAATCCAGGAATTCTGTATTCTAAGACAAACCAACACATGTGCTCTTGCTGTTCTGAAAGTGCTTTCTGGAGAGGCCTCTTCCTTCTGCACCACAGTATTGAGCAAGGGGTGGGGAAAAGTCATATCATTATCCCATATATTCTTTTCATCCAACCACAATTACAGGGAGCCTTGCAGCATGTTACACAAACCTGTCATCAAGGTTGAAGCTAAAAAGTTCAAGTCACGCAACGGTAAGAATGGGCCTGATCAGCCACTTAAGCAAGGAAGTTCAACCTCAAACCAACTTGCTTAAGGCTCTTCCACCAGCCATGCTAACTGCAGTGACACTGCAGAGTTTGGACTCACATCCATGCTGATGACCTGCAAAGAGACCAGGAAAAAAATATTCTTAAAGCACTGAATAGTATTAACTTCATGCCAGGTGCTCTGTTGAGGACATTTTATGCATTTTTACATTTGATCTTCAAATTCAAACTCTGACCACTTGGCTCCAAAGCCTTACACTTCTCTACTAAAGGGCTAGACTTCCTATTATTTTCTGCCCAGTCTCCCAGCATAAAGTATAATGATGGTAGAAGTTATGAAACAGCTTTATTTACCATCTACTTAAAGGGGACCTTCTTGCCTGACTAAGTGCCTATGTGCAAAGGAACTTGATAAGTATACCTCTTCTGAGTACCTACTAAGCACGGGAAGTTGCTGTAATTGAGGTGAAAAAGTCAGACTGTTCATGCTGATTTGGACTTCACAGGGGCCAGTGTAGACCGTTTAGCACAATCTGTACCAAAAATGAAGTACAGCTGGTGGACTCGAGCTCCAACTGTTCCCATCTCAAGGCAGAGACAAGGGAGCATTGGCTCTGATTTGGAGGACATTTCTGCATGAGAGGATGGGAAGGCACCAAGAGAAGAATCAAGGTTGTCCCAGTAGACAGAGCAGTCACCCGAAGGAGCAGGCATTCAGCCTCAGAAAGTCTCTCCAATCCTAAGAAATCCTACCGCACAGTTACTACGGCCCAGGGAAGGGTCGTGGTGGTCCACCCGCTTCCCTGGAGGTTAGCAGCCAGTCCTAGCCCAGGCTTCCAGGAATGCTCCAAGGGGCTGTGGCAGATTGATGTGTCGGCAGGAAGCCAGCTTGCCACACAGACACTGCTGTTGGAACCGGATAGAACTTGGCATCTGACTGGTCGAGCCACCAAGCACACCTTGCCAGTGACTGCAGATGCTGGCTGCAGTGAGGGATAGGAGAGTGCAGGAAAATACTACATGGGTGTATTTGCAGCTAGGGCAGAGAGTATACCACTGTACCAGTGTGTGTTGTCATCGTGTTGCTATATGGAAGGGCAGGGGTATGATATCGTGAGCCCATTCTAAGCACTGACGCATCATCAGGGTTGAGGGAAGCCTTTCTCGTGATGGTTCTCAGTCAAGAGAACTTTATCACTGAGCACACACGTGCACAGCCCCCGAATTAATATATTTTAGAATCAGCAGAAAAATTATTCTATGACTTTAAGGAGGACATCCATGCAGGGTCCCGGGGGAAGGAGAAAACATTAGGTGGTTATGGAAAGAAAAGATGGTATCTTTTATCACCCAGCTGAAACCGCGCTTCCCTCCTGGCTGGGAATTTGCAGTTTTACACCAAGCAGAGCAGCATGTGGCAGAGGAAGAGGTAGCAGGGAGATCCAGGAGTCTAAATAGAGCACAGTGTGGGTTTTTGGATTCCCCAGGATGAAGAAAACTTACTAGAAAACTATTATTAAAGAGAACAGGGAGTTCATAAGCAGAGGTTCATTCCCAAGTAAAGCCAGTAAAAGGAAAGAAGACAGGGGAAAAAAATCTTTCAATTCAGTAAGTTGAAAAAGAAGATAAAGGCCAAGTTTCATGTAAGAAAATGTCTGATCATTCAAAAGCTGGCTGTTAATAATTGCATACAAGAAGTCACCTATTTGTCCAGGAAGGTTTCTGGTCTCCACTCTGCTACCAATGTACTATGGAACCTCAGGTGTGGTCTCACAGCCTCTTAAACCAGAGATTCTCCACCAACTTAGAGAAACTAACCATGCTTCTAGGCCCAGCATCATCCATGCCTGAAGACAACATGACTGCCAGGAGAGGGTGCCTAAGCCCCTCCAGGGCATGATTAGCTGCCCTTCCCCAGAACAATAAACACTATGGAGATGTTAGGAGACAATCTCATTACATTGAATTCACCAGTATTCACTGAGTTGTGTACATGCCCGGCACTGCACACTAACCCACTAACCAGCACCAGAAATGTGCACAGGTTAATTCATCCATTCCGCAGATAATTATTAAGCACTTAGACAATGTAAAACATTGTATTAGGTACAAACTCTTAGGTATAAAATAAGTTACAAGGATGTCTTGTACAACACAGGGAATGTAGCCAATATTTTACAATAACTATAAATAGAGTATAACTTTTTAAAATTGTGAATCACTATATTGTAAACGTGTAGCTTAAATAATATTGTATAGCAACCATACTTCAATTTTTTTAAGGTTTTAAGTAAATAAAAAATAAAACATTGTGTTAGGTGCTGACAAGAATATCTGTCCCATATCCTCAAGATGCTAACTTCCTAGTAGGGAATCTTAAGAAATATATACAAATCACTATGACTCACAGTAGACTGTGAGAAGGGCCAAATGGCATCAGCTGGATGTTTTGACTGCTTGCCTTATAAAGACATTATTCTTTTTAAAGTTGATTTTGCCGGTTAAAAAGCTAAAGAATTTTTGAGTGGTTGGCAGAGCAGGTTTAGTAGTTAGTTCTGTGGGAATCCTATCATTTAGAAACCAAGGACGAGGACCGAATGTAGGAAAGGGGTAAAAGGAGCTCAAGCTCTAAAAAAAGGCTTTGCACTCACTTACCTGGAAATTATCCTCTTTATTCTTGGGCTAGAAGAGGCACCATGGGTGAAGAGTTTTCACAACAATTGCATAACGATGGTCAGTTCCATAAACACTAGGAAGCTTCGCTATTTTTCCTAGTTCTTCATCTTTTGCGTATACACTGACAAAACTATATTTCAGTTGTATCCACACACAAAAAAAGTTGAGGTAAGATAATATTACTAAAGATTTCCAGCTCCTTGTGCAAATGAGACCAAGTTGTTCCTGCAACAGTATATCATTAACTTGCCAACATCCAAGCTGAGAGGTGTGTGATGTTTTGAATCAAACTTCAAAGGTCAAGGGTAAGCAGGGACCTAGAATTACTATTGCATCTAAAATTATTTTACAGCCCTCAAAAGAACATGGAAAAAATGACTGCAGTTCTCAAAATTATATACTGCTTTTGGGGAAAACATACATCTGAGTCTTGGGGAGTGCATAGGTAATGTAAGCAGGGCTGGGCCATTTTCCACATCTTAGTCAGTGCCAGACAGGAGGTTGGGCACCGTCTTAGAGTCCCCACCTGTTGTCTGAAATTAGTGTGTGAGTGTTCATCATTTTCTCCCACAAATAGACACCCCTTCCCATTTTTTCCATTACCTCCTTGTTCCCTAAGTTTGCAATCCTGAGTCATTTTTCACTCTTCCTGTTCTCACGTCATTTATTCACTTACTTGACAATTCCCTAATGACTATCTGTACCATATCAGACCCTGTGCTGGGTGTCAGGATTGTAATGGTCTCTGCTCTCCTAGACCCACAGTCCAGTATGCTAACAGGTAAGCAAACAATTACAATAGAGCAGTGTTTCTAAAAGTGTGGGCTCAGCCAATTTCTACTAAACCAGAGCCTTCAGTCTGAGTTCTGGAAGTATGCATTTAAGAAATATTGGAGGTGAGTTCTGTGCCTACCAAAATTTGGAGAGTCATTCAGTATGGAATAGTTTGTGCTGCTCACCTAGGAAGCCATTGTGCTAGGCAGGGGGACGAAGAGATACAGAGTGGTAGACGGAAGAGAGGGTTGTCGGAAGAGATTTTCTGCAGAGAGTGATGTCTACATTAAGGTCTCAAGTATGCAAAATAATTACCCCTATTCAGGTGGAAGAGGTGGAGGGTAGGTACAAAAAGAAGGAATACCCCAGGGAGAGGCATTCTTTACAAACCCCAGAAGTGCTCAGGGTGACTGGAACGGTGAGTTCAAGGTCAGCAGGAAGGAGAGATGGATTGAAAAGGTAAGCAGGAAGCAGACTGTAAAGAAGCATATAACATGATTGTGGAATTTGGACCTTATGTTGAAGGCACTGAGGAACTATTGAAGAATTTTTAAGGAGAGGGGTCGGTGGGAGGAGAGAATTGAATGGGCAGAGTGATGCCTTTTCCCAATTACCATGGGTTCTTGCTTCTCTTAGAGAGAAGCACCTTCAATGTGGAGGTTCTTTTTCTACCATCTCTTCTAAATGTGTCCCTCTCTTTCCATTTATGCAGACAAAACCCTATTCTGATATTTCAAATCCCCTCATGTCTGGATTATGGCCACATCTTTCCAAGTGTTTGCCTTGTCATTGTGCCCAATCTTGCCTGTTGAATACACTCTCAAAATGACCTCGGCCATTAATTCCATCATGTACCAAGTTGCTCAAGAATCTTCTTTTCTTATCTGTGACTAAATTTCTCATCCTAAGACTCAAGGCCTGTCACCATCTACTCTTCCTACCTTTGCACCCCCCAACACCTAGGATCTTCATGCTTTCCCAATACTTCAGGCACAGCAAAGAAGGAATAGCTGTACCACCTGGTACCCGCTGTTGAAAACATTTACTCTTGAAAATTAACTCCCAATTATATCACATATTCAAGTCTACTAGCTTTAATCACAGAGTGAAAGACTCTATTTCTTATCAAAGGACTGTCAGGCAACAGCAAACTAGGTAGGAAAGATTTTTGTGAGAGCAAAGCTTCTCTCTGATTTCCTGACCTCATATGTGGTATAAAAAATTGCCTAGTGAAGCACAATCTAAGCCGTAGTGGTAGGAGATGACACTTTGTATTTAGTGTCAGTTCTGCACCATGCCCCCCATGGCATTTTGCATTTCATAATTTATAGAGGTTTTTTTTTTTTTTTCATGAACCATCAGTCTTTATGTTCTGTTGTATTTTAAGTAGTTACTAAAAGGCTTTCTCCCATATCTGGAATACCAGGGCATCATTTGGAACATTTCATTGCAGTATTGGGGATTGACATGCCACAATACTAAATTCCCTCCTGACCTTCCCCATGGCAGAAAGGAATTCAGAATCTATTCTTGATAGGGGTGCCAATGTCTCTTTCCCAATCTCTGGACCAGTGCCCCAGTGAGCCTCCCACTCCACTTCAAGGTGATGAAGCATGCTATCACCCCTACTCTTCATCCCACTCACTGGAATAAGTGAGTGGTTTATCCAGTCCAGTTTCAAATGAATTCAGGTATCAAGACGTCTGCCACTTCGCTTGGCATATTTATGGAAGTTGTGTAAGAAATATTTTTTCTGACTTCTAGGTTGAGTTTTCCTTTCTCAGTTTCATCAAGTTAGTCATCTAAAAGTTAGAGTCATCTGTGAGTCATAAATTATGTCTTTCGTAGAATAAGTCAAAGAACAGACAGAAAAAGAGAGAGAGAAAAGAGATTGAGAGAGACAGAGAGAGGAAGAGAGGATGGAAGAAAAGGAGTGAAAAGTTCTTTCATTTTAAGATAAAAAGAACAACATTTTCATAATTAGCTTTATTGATGCCCGGTATCATGGAGTCCTTTTTTCTTTTAACAGCTTTAATGAGATACAATTCACATTCCATGCAATTCACCATGTAAAGTGTACAACTCAAAAGGTTGTTGTATATTCACAGGGTTGTGCAACCACAATCTAATTTTAGAACATTCTCATACCTCCAATCCACCATCCACTGGCCACCACTAATCTCCTTTTGTCTCTATAGTTTTGTCTATTTAGTGTATTTTACATAAATGGAATTATACAGTAGGTGATATTTCATGAGTGATTTCTTTCACTTAGCATAATGTTTTCAAGTTTCATCCATATTTAGCCTGCATCACTATCTCAATTATTTTTATTGCCAAATAATGTTTCACTGTATCTATATACCACATTTTATTTATCTGTTCATCAACTGATGAACATTTGTGTTTTTTTCACTTTGAGCTATTATGAAATATGCTGCTATGAATATTTGTTTACAAGTTTTTGGGGGGATGTATGTTTTTAATTCCCTAGTGTATATAGCTAGAAGTGGAATTGCTGAGTCATATGCTAACTCTATATTTAACATTTAAGAAAGTGCTAACCTGTTTCCACAGCAGCTGCACCATTTTACCTTTCTACTAACAATGTGTGAGAATTCCAATTTCTCCATATCCTCACCAACAGTTATTATCTTTTTTATTATAGCCATCTGAGTGAGTTGAAGAAGTAACTCATTATGATTTTGATTTTAATTTCCTCGATAACTGATGATGTTGAGCATCTTTTCATGTGCTCACTGCCAATTTGTATATCTTCTTTGGAGAAATATCTGTTTGGATCCTTGGATTATTTTTTAATAGAGTTATTTTTCTTTTTATAATTTAATTGTAAAAATGCTTTATATATCCTGGATGCCAGTCCGTCATCAGATATATGACTTGCAAATATTTTCTCCCATTATGTGGATTGTCTTTTAATTTTCTTGATGGCATTGTTTGGAACACAAAAGTTTTTAATCTTAATGTAGCTCAATTTATCTATTTTTTTCTTTAGTTGCTTTTTGTGTCACATCTTAAAAACCATTGCCTAACTCAAGGTCATGAAGATTTACTTCTGTGTTTTCTTCTAATAGTTTTATAGTTTTAGCTCTTAAATTCTGTCATTTTGAGTTAATTTTTGTATATGGTATGAGGTAGGCATCCAGCTTCATTCTTTTGCATGTGGATATCCAGATGTGTCAGTGTTATTTACTGAAATGACTATTCTTTCCCCATCAAATTGTCTTGGCACCTTATCAAAGATCATTTGACCATAAATGTAAGGGTATATTTCTGGACTCTTAATTCGATCCCATTGATCTATATGTCTATCCAGTACTACACTGTCTAGGTTATTATACTTTAGAGCAAGTTTTGAAATTGGAAAGTGTGAGTTCTCCAATTTTGCTCTCTTTTTTAAAAGATCGTTTTGGCTCTTCAGGGTCTCTTGCATTTCCATATGAATTTTAGGATCACCTTATCAATTTCTGCCTAAAAAAAAAGCGAGCTACCATTTTGATACAAATTGCATTGAATCTGTAGAACAGTTGATAAGCTGATCCCTGTTCTTCTGTTTTTTGGAAGTGTTTGTGAAGGATTTGTGTTAATTATTCTTTAAATGTTTGGTAGAATTCAACAATGAAGCCATCTGGTTCTGGGCTTTTCTTTGTGGGAATTTTTTGTTGTTGTTACTAATTCAATCTCCTTACTTATTATAGGTTTATTCAAATTTCTATTTCTTCTTGAGGCAGCGTTAGTAACTTGTGTCTTTCAGGAAGTCTGTCCATTTCATCTAAATGATCTAGTTTGTTGGCATTCAGTTGTTCATAGTATTCTTTTTTCATCCTCTTCATTTCTGTAAAGTCAGTGCTTTCCCTCTTTTATTCCTGATTTCAGTAATTTGAGTCTTCTCTCTTTTTTTCCTTAGCCAATCTATCTAAATGTTTATCACTTTTGTGGACTTTTTGAACATCCAGCTTTTGCTTCCATTGATTTTTCTGTTGTTTTTCTATTCTAACTTATTTCCACTCAATCTTTGTTATTTCCTTTCTTCTGCTTACTTTAGATTCAGTTTGCTTTTCTCTTTTAGGTTTCTTAAGGGAGAAGTTAGACTACTGACTTGAAATTTTTTTTTTAATATAGGCATTTACAGGTATAAATCTTCCCTGAGCACTGTGTTAGCTGCATACTATAAGATTTGCTTTCTTTCTGCTGTTTTCACTTTTATTTATCTCAAGATATTTTCTGATTTCTCTTGAGATTTCTTTTTTGGCTCATTGATTATTTAGGAGTAAGTTGTTTAATTTCCACATATTGGTGAATTTTCCAAGTTCCCTTCTGTTATTGATTCCTGATTTAATTCCATGAGAGTCCTTTTATTTTTAAGTACTTCAAGGTGTCCAGACAAAATTACTCTTGTTGCAATGCAGTTCCATTCTAAATGTAAAAACAAACTAAAGCCTGTACCCAAATAAGCTTCAACAAAGCAGTTTAAGGAATGAATTCTGGAAGGAGGAAAAATGTAATAAGCATCCTGGTGATATTTTTTTTCAGTGAATCTAACTCTTATTATTTATTTTAAAATTAAAAAGAGATTTAAAAAATACCTTCAAGAATTTCACGGGGAACATCTAATTTAGAGAACTTGCAAATAACAGTGAGAACAAAGAAATCATAGATTTTTAGATAGAGAAAAAGTGGTGTGGGGGACTAAAAAATATGAGTGGTTTCTCCAATCTAGTTTTAAGTGATTTCAAATAACAAGACGTCTACCACTTCCCTTGGCAAATTTGTAGAACTTGTATAAGAAATATTTTCTTGACATTCAGGCTGAGTTTTCCTTTTCTCAATTTCATCATGTCAGGCATAGCTGTGCCTCTGTACACCACCCCAAACAATTCCTCTCCTTATTTAGTTCGAGTTTCATCTCCTCAAGGACCTACAGAAGGCTATTATATCCCCTCTTTTCATTCTTATTCCAAGTCAAACATATTTAGGCCTCTTAATCTGTCTTCTTAAGCCAGCTATTCTACTTTTGAATTTATGTTCTTTGAATTTAGTCCAGTACATTCACTTTTACTAATTCATAGGGACCCTGAACAGTGTATGAGTCATAAGGACTCACACTTGATGTCACATAAGCAACTGTCCACTTCTGTGCCCCTGGCATTTTATTTGAGGTATGAAGCCCAAAATAGTACTTAAAAATAAAAATTAAGACGTCTGCTTTCCATTACCAACCACAGGTGGTTTTCAGTCTCACTGCTTTCCAAGTACTGAACCACCATCCAGTTGGATGTCTGTCATTTGGATTATTTTTTCCCTCTTTCAGGAGGCAGAAATAAGCAAGCTCTTTCCCTGGCTCTCTCAACATTCTCAACAGTTCATCTGCTCTGGTTCAACCATTCACAGCTAAGGCCTGCCAAGTTTACAAGTGCACAAGTTCTTTCAGAATCCTGCTAGTGTACTCTGGCTATTTCTGAAACCCTGGGGCTAATCTATAACTTTATATGCCTCCCAGTGCCTTGGCAGATTCCCAAGCACAAACCTAAGTCTGATTATTTTGTATGCTTTTAAAAATCTAACTAAAAGTATAAGATATTCTCTATCTAATTTTTAGAATTGCGTTCTTTAAAAGGTTCAATGGCTCCTGGATTCCAGTGGTATGTAAGTTCTAGTACAAGAAAGTACTAGTACAGAGTACTTGCACAGGATATAAGATTCACACATGCACACTCTCAAGACTATTGGTCACGGAGCATTTTGCACTGGTTTCCACCTACTGATT
Organism: Kogia breviceps; assembly: GCF_026419965.1. NCBI lineage: Eukaryota > Metazoa > Chordata > Mammalia > Artiodactyla > Physeteridae > Kogia > Kogia breviceps. The sequence continues at coordinate 47,671,656 of NC_081312.1, forward strand.
TTTATGAGCAAAATGCACTGACTCCTTATTCATTTGAAGTCCACTAATTGAGAATGTAATGTTGCCAGGGCTGAAATTTCTCTTTGCCCTAGGGATGAAGATTCCCTAAGCAAATACACACTATGTGGGCAGGGTTGGTATGCTTGGCACATCTAAAGGAATAATGGTGCCTGAGAACTGTAACACACAAAGTATTGGCTATTTTCTCCATGAGTGTGTCTTATGTGTTCATTAAAGCAGGCCTGGTAGCATCCCTACTTGAAAGAGTATGTTAAAAAATTAATTTGAGTTACATATGGAACAGAGAAGACTGAATTTCTTTTCAAATGGGAATTCAGGTCTCTTTTACTTCCCACAGCACTGGAAAAATTAGATGTGTGTCATTCATTTAGGCCCCAACCACAGATGCAAAGCCAGGATCCCAGAATGGAATCCATCTCCTGCCATATTGGTTTACTTTCATCTGACATTGTGCCTTTAGTGGTCACTCCATTGCTCAAAAATTACTCTAGAGGTGTTATCATTGTGTGACTTCTTTCAGATAATGTATTTGTCAGATTGTAAGCACCTAAGAGCAGCTATTGGGTCTATGCATCCTCACACAAAGGATTTTATATAATATGTCCCTCAGAAAGTAAATTAATGTACGGGCAAGATTTGAATGCCTCAAACCAAAGAAGTAAATAATAGAAATGTCAGACATTCTGGGTGAACTTTGGAAATGAGTGGGACTTTTCATTTATTTTAAATTATACCATGAAGACTTTTTATTTGCTCTCCCAACAGGTAGGGTTTCACATAGCAGTGTCTAAGAAAATATGGAGCCAGACATTGGCTCAGATGACTGGACCTAAAGAACAAACACTTCCTGACAAAAAGAGAAAGTAGAACCAGCAGCAAGATTATACACTCAACCCAATAAATCATCAGATAAATGCCAAAGCCAGATACACAACCAATATTCTAGAACTAGAAGGGAACTCATAGAGTACTTTGCTCAATCCCTTTATTTCCTAGATCCAGATATTGAGACCAAGAAAGATTAAGGGACTTGCCCAAGAGCACAAAAGTAGTGCTAATGCCAAAACTAAAAAACACTTTTCCTGTCCCCCAATCCTTTGCTTCTCCAGCTATATCCGAGGTTCATTATTTATACTGCCAATTGAGTGGATGATCTTCCGTATAAACCTAAAGACTCAACAGTGACTCAGATTTTGTTAAGTTTGAATAGCAAAACCATTTGTTCATATTTAACTCACTGGAAGCCTAAATCTTATGCTTTACAAAACATCATTTGCTTCTTTCTCATGCCAGGTGTCACAGTTAATTGCTCTTCAAGATATCCTCTAAGATTTTTGCTTTAAAATGGTCATTATACTACCACAGGGCAAAAAATATGTAAAATAACTTAACTCCCCTGACTAAGATGGTGAGTAGGATAACAGGTTGTCTATGAAGGAATACCACTCAGGGAGCCAATTCAACTGTTTATGTAAGTGGAAGAACACACAAAGCTTCCCGGGTACAGAACTGTCTGCTGTATCTTGGGGAGCCCAGAGGACCTGCAAGAGAACAGCTACTATTGTTCCTGGCCACAATCTCATTTGGATGCTATGTCTGTACAGCAGGCAAAACAAAAGGCCAAAAGTAGACTCCAGAAGAGAACAGCAGACCCTAACGATACAATTTCTCATACTGCTAATGAGCAATAGCAGGCTTTTCCTCTCTTTTCTTAAGCCCCAAGTTTTCTTACATTTCCTAGAACTTTGCCAAGGTATGGGTATGCATGTTGGTGTCAAGTATAAGGAACATACATTAGAAGCCAACATGGTAGGCCCTATAAAAAATTGTGAGTTGCTTTCCCACACCTTACCAGCTCCTCAACACTTTCTTCTTTCTCTAGGCTTCTATTCCCTCCAAAAGTATCTTGTGTCTTGGGGCTCCTGATAAAGGCTTATGGCAGGGATGGTAAATACATGATAATGTGTGCCGCTACTCCTTGCCTGCCGTGCCTCTGGCAGACATTGCTAATCATGATTCTTTCCCCAGTGCATGTGACCTCCTAGTTTATCTCAATACAGAATTCCCAACGATCATTCCTAATCAAACATAGCACACAAGAGAAAAATTCTTGGACCCCAAAAGTCTCCAATGACTCAACAGACTTGGACAATAATACGCAAAATAACAAGCTGCAAGGTTGACATTTCTCCCCTTAAATCATCCTCAGTGGAGAGGCAGCCTTTGTTTGCCAAGATAAATAAGAAAGCCTTAGAAAATACTGTACCCTAGATCTAGAGACACTGCAACAATTAGACTTAACACTTGGAGGTTCTAGGGCTCAACAGTCTCACTATGAATTCCCATAACGCAGTAGTTCTCAAACTTCAGCAGCCATCAGAATCTCCTGGAGGGCTTGACAAAACACAGAATGCTGGGTCCCACCCTCATAGCTCCTGATTCAATTGTCCTGGGGAAGAGCCCAAGAATTTGCAGAAATCAGTTCACAGATGATACTGACGCTGCTGGTCAAGGGAACACACTTTGAGAACCACTGTTGTAATAATCCTTTTTCCTGGAGATTCCATCCTTATCCTTAACCTTAACCCCACTCACCTGAACCCACATTCCTAAAATCACAGAGGTCTAAAAAAAAGCAACTCCAATGATCTTCTCTCCATCTCTCTTCTCCCTGACTTCTCAGCAGTATTCTGTTTTGATACCCACTCCTCTCTTATCTGCCTTAATGCTGAACCACCCAGAGTTTCCTCCTAAATATATTACTGAATAAATTTTCAGTATCCCCTTACACCCAGAGAAATCTAGACTTGGTCCTTTGTTCTTTTCTCTTTCTGAACGTACTTTATCTCACACTAAATCCAGTTTAATCTGCATCTCCCAAATACATTCCTTCATTCCATCTTTGCATTCCCAGCACATGGTACAGTGACAAATCTTCCATTCAACATGATCCACAAGACAGAGGAATCTACCTTTACAGTCTTGCCTCATCCCATTCCCCCAAATGAATTATGTACTGATAGTTGTACTTACTACAAGTTTTTTTTCTTTGTTTCCAAACTTGTGGGTTCCATTCATCCTGTGCCTCCACCTGAAAGGCCCTAGTATAGCTCCTTGTTCAAAACCTATTCAGCCACTAAGACCCAATTATGTGCTGCCACTTTTATGAAGTCTTCCCTGATTACCCCAACTAGACAAGCCCTCTCCCTTTCCTGAACTCCTCTCATGAGCAACTATCACATGCAGCCTCTGTTACTTTCCTATATGCAAACTCTCTCCCTCCTATTCTGAGGTAAGCCCTCTAACTGCAAGGCATATCTTGGTGATCACATGGTCTCCTATTTTCCAAAACAATCCTGATTGCAAGTATCTTATGCAATTATCTTCAACAGTATGCTCATATCTGTCACACTATGTATTCTAATTTTTGGTTCAGAGTGTATGTTTCCCAAAAAACAATAACACATGATTTATTCTGGGACATTATTATACTTCTCCTCATGTAAGAGTCACCCAGAACCATCACAAATATTCCCTTAATAACAGTCTAATTCTTTCCACATTAAGACTACCTATTCTATGTCACAAAGACCTTTTATCACCTCCAAGGAGAGAGTGCCCACCCCAGTTACCTCCAGCTAAAGGTGTTAAAGATTTAAACTGCACATTGAGCCCCAGCTAGATCCTGAGCCAGTTCTAACCCCCCAGTATGGAGGTCTATCAGCAGCCCCACTCCCACCAGTATGTAGGGCCTAGGATTAGATACACTGTTGCCAGTATAATATCCTGTGTCCCTGAAGGGAGCCACTGGGTCCCACAAGTCTGCTGACTGCAGTCTCCTTACCAGGAACTGCTGAAACTCTACCCAATCCATGTGACTTTGTTTCATCTCCAGTTCCCAGTTTGCATTCTAGTTCTTTATACTTGAGCCTCATCTTGACTGGGTGACTACAGCTGATCTAGTCTTTACCAGGCACCTCTCTACAGAGGCCCAGACCCTGTCACTCTTCCTCCAGGCCTCCATATAGGCCCTCCTTCATAAGAGTTCTAGTTTCTAACTACAGGTATGCTGCTTCTCAGAGATCTCTGCCATTTATATTTACTCACCAAATTAGAGTCTACCCAGCATTTCTGAGGACTCAGATGAAGTGACTTGGGCAGCTTCAGGGCCACACTGTTGTGGCTGATAACAGTCCACATGACACTGCCCTTCCAAGAGCCCCAAGGCCTGGATGGCTGCCAGGGACTCATTTCCCATGTCATCATCTGGCCCTGGGTCACTGCTTCTCTTGGGGCTCCCCCTGTGTGGGATTGAGAAAGGCCTCACTAGTGCTACTCCTGGCTGCCATATACTCTTCCCATGGGGTACATCAGTATGGGCCTTAGCTCAAACCCTCTGAGCTAAACTTAGCTCACTGACCCATACCCTTCAGTTCTAGCCTACCATCTCGTGAGGAATGAGACATACCACAAGTGTGGTGAGCTCTCCTAGAGAGTTTCCTCCTGCCAGACTCATCCTCTTGTCAAGGTGATGTAGCTCTCCCCATGACCCTACTCTCCTCCCAACTAGTTTCAGAAAACTGGAAGGATTGGGCTGAGCAAGAGGAAAATCTTGGTCCTACCTTCTTGGGGGACCTCAAGGCTTGAGAATTCTTGCCCTGAAACTTTCACCAACCCTCCAGGTACCAGTTATTGAATTCCTACCAATGACCATCAAGAAGCCCCACTGCCAAGGGTTGGACCAGATAACTGAACAGATATAGGTAGGATGGTTTTGGTCTTCAGTTCAGAATTCTTATGTTTATACACTAGATTTGCATGATTTTCAGATTCTCCCAGAGACAACTTCAACAGCTCCTCAAAATAATGGAACTCCTAATGCAAGTTTAGCACACATAGAAAGCAAAGACATGCTCACTCTATAATCACCAGGAGTGACATTCAAATTCAACACCTGGCAGCCATTCATTAATCTGACTGGTTGCCAGCAACACCCTTAAAAGAATAAAACCTCAGGGGCTTCCCTGGTGGCGCAGTGGTTGAGAGTCCGCCTGCCGATGCAGGGCACACGGGTTCGTGTCCCGGTCCGGGAGGATCCCACATGCCGCGGAGCGGCTGGGCCCGTGGGCCATGGCCGCTGAGCCTGCGCGTCCGGAGCCTGTGCTCCGCAACGGGAGAGGCCACAACAGTAAGAGGCCCGCGTACCGAAAAAAAAAAAAAAAAAAAAAAAAAAAAGAATAAAACCTCAGAATACATTAGGTTTTACCATGTTGCTAGAATACACTGCTCTTGTATCTAGCAAATCTTTTTCCATTCTGCTGCCAATGAAAATAAGCCGTCTGCTGACCCAACACTGTGAACAGGAAGTTCTAGATGGAGAACACTAGTTGTCAACCTTCTCAACCTTCTACTTATATTTATGACTTGCTATTGTCCAACTACTCTTTGATTTGATTTAATATAACTAAGCAAACACTGATTTGAAGGCTATTGCATTACAGAGGCTGCTTTCGATGCTGTAATAATTAATAATAGTAGAGATTTAAGAATTTACAAAGCACTTTTTCATTTAATTACATATACCTAATTACCACATAGATCAGATCAGTAAAAACTTGAAATCTTGCTTCTCACCTCCTTCCACCCAGCAAACTATTTTAGTTCCCTCTCAAGTCAGCTCTCTACCAAAAAATGAAAATGAGAAAACTCAGTGGCCCAGGGATTTCTGACAACCAGTTTTTATAACCAATTTATCTAACTGCTCCATTTGTCCCAATACAGGTCCCCAAGGCTTCTACTCCCATCCCACCACCTCTGAAAAAACAAATTAATTTATTAAAATTTCTCTCAAATAAAAATGCCTTGAATCATGACTCTCACTAAATTTGAGAGCTGGTTTTAATGTTGGCATTAAACAAAATAGAGTCAAATTTTGTTTCTATACTCTATTTGGACTATTAGTCATGAGCAACCCATACAAACAATTTGAAACAATTTCAAATTGACCTTTCCTACTCCTATCATTTCCATGTAAGTGATCCACGACTTCCGGTCATCCTACATACTTTGTACTGACAAACACTTGCAAATGGAGAATGGGATGACTTGGGTAATTTTTCATTTAAGTAGTAATATTTTTATTAAGTGCTGATTGTCTAAGTTAGCAACCAAAGTTAAATCCACAGGGTATAAAAAGTTTTGTTTACAAAAAAAAAAAAAGAGAGAGAGAAAAATCTTTGTCCACATCATTCTTCTACAATGCATCTGAATAATAGCTGATCTATAAATAGAAGATGCAAGAATGACTAATTCTGTTTTGATTCCATCTCTTCAATGACAAAGGAAATCCCTCTGTACAAACATTAAGCTAAATCAGAACAGCTGGATTTGTGGAACTTTATCTAGAACATCTACATCAAACAAGAGTGCCAACCTTGAAGATGGACAAATAATTCCCAAAGGAACCCGGTTTTATAACTATCAACTCAGGGACTTGTGATTTAAAAGAAAGAAAAATACAGCATTCCTTTAAGAGAATACTCACTTAAAATCGTCACTGCTAATGAAATGCAAGAGAAATTTACCCCCAATTACTTTATCCTAGAAAAATCTTTCTGTCATTTATGACTGAGACTATATGCATCATTTATAGTTAGATCTTTCTTTTAGAAACTTAGTTATATCTTCAGAAATTAGTCAGCTAAATTAGGCCCCTAGCCACATAGAGAGAAGTATTCTGGCAATGCACTGGGAAGGGAATGAATGAAAGACTGGATTGAATTTTCCATGGAACCTGACAATTAAAATTGTTTTCTTTGGTATATCCCTTTCTGTCAGTTGTTTTTGAGCGCTCTAAGAGAAGAAAAAAGTTAAAAAGCCTGATTCAGTCATTTCCAAATCTCACTTCCAGTTTCCATCCTATTAAAGACATGACAACTTTAATGTGTATAACATAAACAGAATCATAAAAGGGAAAGAATTGGAACAGTCTGGAAGAGTCAGTGTCCAAGGCAAGAAAATGCCACAGCTGATTTGCTCCTTTTATTGTTGTTGTCCTTTCTCCTTGTTTACTGCGAGGAGAGATTCTCCGCCCCTCTACTGCTGATTCCTCACCCTCCGTTACAATCGCTGAGAATTCCAATTTCACGAAGTTATTACAATACAGCCACAAATAATCCATCTTGTCAAGTCCATCTTCGGGACTGAAGATAAAGTTGGAGCTGAGTTGCTACACACATCTGGAGAAGGTTCGTTACTTGTAATCGTGAGCCGCTCTGTTAATGCACCCATGAGAAAGGGGCTGACAGGCTGCATATTTCTGCAGACTGTTCCCAGAAAGAACCAATTTCCTGACTTCCATGTGGTGTCAATAATGGAGGCATGAGATGGAGCAGTGCTTATGAAATATTGAATCTGCTTACAGGACCAGCAAGAAGCAAATTCAGACCACCTGTGAGAGGGAGCCTTGCCGTGGGTACCCCTTCTTTGGCACACACATGGCACATGTGAATGATATGCTCTAATGGATGTATTTGGGCTTATTTGACACAAAACTTCCTGACGGTAGTACCAGAGAGAGAGGGGGAGAAAGAGAGATTGAGAGAGCGAAAGAGAAAGAAAGAGAGGCAATAAAACACATTTCTGTACATTTAGAATTGAAACAGTTCAAATCACTGACATTATTAAATTTACTATCATAAGCAGCCAAAGTTCATCTTATTCATCAGGAAAAAAGTGACTGATGTTTCATGGCATTAGTATTAGATCATTTTGGTTCTTGCCAATAAAAACAAAGCATTAGTGTTTCAGTGTTTTAATATCATGATTTAATTCTCTCAATGATATTAGGACCAAGAAGCTCAACCAACGTGAAGACCCCATCAAAATTCTTGAGTCAAAACTATGGTTCTAAAATGAGTTCACCATCCTGACCTCCCATTTCACAGCATATATTTTATGCTTGTGACTTTCCAAATATGGATTCTTAACATTGCAAATGTAAAGTTTTATATCACTAACTTGTGTTTCAAGGGTCTGCCTAAGTAAATAGAAAAACATCTGGGCTCTTTTTGCTGGCAAAAGCAAGAGATATTTGACCTCAGATCAGATTCTGAGACTTGAACGTTAACTTGGTCTTTCCACAGAATGTCTCTAATTTTCCACAACTCTCTGCTGAAAGGGTTCAGCCCAGTACTTTGAGGGGAAGGACAGGACTAAGCACGTGTCCCAGTAAGACTTATGTCCCAGTTGGCTTCCCTCACCCCCAAGCTTTACCCACAAGTCTAACCCATTCTTGTCTAAACAAAGGGATACGATTCTTAGGCAAGAACAAACTTCCAAGGTCTCATTCAGCCTGAGGGGGTCTAGCTCACGACCTCCCCACACAGGACGATGTGCAGGATACTACTGCTTCAGCCGTGAATCTGTCAGAGCTTTCAGTCTGTCCTATCAGCAATTCCAGGGCACCATCTGCAATTTCAGTCTGAGATTTCCTTGCCTTCAAACAAACCGCCTGCCTAGGACTCCCTAGAGTCCGGAGCTACCCCTGTCTGCAGAGTGGCACCTGGGCCTCAGCTCCATTCCCGACTTGACACTGCCCTCCACAGACACAACAGGCCCTGCATACAGGGGCAGAGTGGAGACTATCCACGCGCAAGAGGACAGAAGTACGGCCACCTGTCCTGGCACAGCTCTGGGCAGCACCATTCTCACTGTTCCCCAGGTGAATGGCACACCTGGACCCACAACGACAATGAAAGGTTGCCCCCTGCAGTCATGCAGCATGGCAGCCCTTGGACTCCAGTCTAATTCTTCTTGAAATTTTAATTGAAATGCAAGAATGACAAACCTAAACCCTGATCAGCTTTTGACTAAATATTTGATCAAAATTAACCTTTTTCTTTTATCTTTTTTAATTGGAAGGTTAAATTTTTATGTTGGACATAAACAATTGTGTATCTTAAAAATATTCTGGCAAAAATATAGTTATTGAACAAGCATAAGAACCAAGGCCTCTTTCAAAAGTCATCCTCTTCACAAGTTCAAGGTTTCTTAGAATTTTAGACTTTTAGACATGGAAGATTATATATTAATGTGTTCACCCAAAGACTTATACACAAATGTTCATAGCTGCGTTATTATTCACAATAGCCAAAAAAGTGGAAACAATCCAAATGTACACAGACCGATGAGTGGATAGGTAAGATGTGGTATGCCCATACAATGGACTACTATTTCTACAACAACAACAACAAAAAGTAACAATCCATGCTACAACATGGATGAACCTCAGAGACATTGTACTCAATGAAGGAAGCCGAACATGAAAGACTGCATACTGTATGACTATATTTATATAAAATGTTTAGAAAAGACAAGTCTATAGAAACAGAAAGTAGATAAATGGTTGCCCAGGGTTGAATGGGAATAGAGTTTAACTATAAATGGGCACATTGAGGTGATGAAAATGTTCCAAATTTGGATTGTGGTGATACTTGCCCAACTCTGTAAGTTTACTTCAAAAATCACTGAACTGGGACTTCCCTCATGGCGCAGTGGTTGAGTATCCACCTGCCAAAACAGGGGACACGGGTTCAAGCTCTGGTCCGGGAAGATCCCACATGCTGCGGAGCAACTAAGCCCGTGTGCCACAACTACTGAGCTTGCACTCTAGAGCTCACGAGCCACAGCTACTGAGCCCACGTGCCACAACTACTGAAGCCCGCATGCCTAGAGGCCATGCCCTGCAACAAAGAGAAGCCACTGCAATGAGAAGCCCATGCACTGCAATGAGGAGTAGCCCCCACTAGCCACAACTAGGGAAAGCCCACGCACAGCAGCGAAGACCCAACGCAGCCAAAAATAAAATAAATTTATTTTTTAAAAAATTATAGAACTGTACACTTTAAAGAAAAAGTTGTATAAAAACAATAATGGCTGACTTACTCTGTATTCAAGAGCTCTAATAAGTTCTTATATACAATCTCTTATTTAATCTTCACAACAAGGTGTTGAATAGGTATTAGTATTAGTCCCATTTTACAGATGAGAACACTGAGGCTTAGAATCATTAAATCATTCTCTGAGTCACACAGCTAGTAAATGGTGGAATGAGGACTCCAGTCCAGACTACCTGACTCAAGAGTTTAACCACTACTCCAGAGCATCCCAAAAGTTGTTCTTCAGCGTACTGGTATGCCCTGAATTTGTTAGAGATGTGGGAAAATAGGGATTCTCGTCACTCTCTGGTATAATCAGAAAGGACCTAGAGCAGGCAGAAGCCCAGGCCAGTCTCTTTAGGCTATAAGTAGCCTCAGCAGTTTACCCTAAGTGCCACGTAAATGTGTTTATTTCGAATACATGCCATAACTCAAAGCCCCATCGCAGTTTAGAATCACATTCTCTTATATTGCAGCTGTTCACACTCCCTGCAAGCAGAAAAAATAATTGGCCAGGGTCACAGTTGGGGGTTGTGACAGACCTGTACCTGACCTTCTGAAAGGACCTCCTGTCTTTTCCCTGGAGCACAGTGCCTCCTATGTCATGATAGAATGTTTGACTAGATGACATGACGGCAGTTGCTCTTAAAGGCAAAATAATTTTAGATAAAAAAGCTTCATTTTCAAGAACATGAAAATATAGAATAGAAGAATCCTGGGCTTTACCCTTAACTGCTCTCTCACCCACATGCCTGACTGATAATCAAGCTCCAGCGCTCTTGTTTTCTAAACTCCTACTGATTCCATCCATTTTTCTCCATCTGCACTGCTGTTACTCAGCATCTCTCACCGGGATTACGCAGTGGTGATGTAATGGTCTCCATGCAACCAGTCTGGCCCTAAGCCTTGATTCTCTAGGCTGTACCCTAAGTGGTTTTCCTAAAGTATGGAGCATATCATGTCACTCCTCTCCTTAAAACATGTCAGTGGCTCCACTGATCACAGGGTGAAGTCCAAACTCCTTCATATGGACCCATTTCACCTGCATACTCTTCCTACAGCCAGAATAGACTATATTTAGCTCCTCAGAGTGTAGTGTGTAGACAGTGGGCCTTTGCACATGCTGTTCCCATGGCCTTACTTGAGGTTCATAGGTTTGCCTAAATAAACAGAGAAAAAAACCTGGATTCCATTTTCTGGCAAAATTAATTTTTTTCTTCTACCAAAGGAATGGCCTCAACCCCTTCTCACCTCTTCACCTGGATAACTCCTAGTCATCCTACAGAGCTCCAGCTCAGAACATCCTCCAGGACTCCTTCCCCTACCTCCACCACTCCCAGCTCCAAGCCTGAGTTAGAAGTTCCACCTTGTGGCCTTTTCATATCTCCTCATCATCTGTCTCACCTTCTAGTCCACAACTCTGGGGAAGCAGATCTGTGGTCTGCTTTGTGCCTGGATATACTCCCAGTGTCTGGAACACAGTACACTGAAGGAAGTCTACATATTTTAAATGGATGAAAGAATGACAAAAATAAAAACCATCATAGTGTAAAACTGGATTAACTTTTTCTTAAGTTAAGTGCATCACACCTACAATCCATTCATGGGCTTTTGTCCTTCAGCTGCCCTTTTTGTGGGAAAACAGTGGGATACAAAATATCTAGACAGCTTCTCTGCCAAGCTGGCACATCGAAAGAACACACTGCCCCAGCAGCTCAGGCTCTTTGATAGGATGAGAGAAGATAACTGCAGTTTTTAAACAGCATACAATTAACTTGACTGGTTTGATATCTTAGCATCTATTGTGTTCACTGGAAAATAACAAAATGCAAAAATTGATCTACCCTAAATGTAGCTCTTAGATAATGTGTTTGTGCATGAATGGGTAAGGACGGGCAGAGACAATGGAAAAATGAAAACAGTAGCTTTGTCAGCGTTATAAGATCTTAGATGATGTTTTTATTCTTCTGTTAGTTTACCTTTATTGTTATCATACTATCATTTGTGCTAATGAGTACATATATATATATAATAACATTAAGCAGTCAATGTCCATATACCAACTTAAACATTGGGTCTGATGGCAAATCAATAAACATAATAAACAGAGCTAGTTGCTCTATTTGATTTCCAGTAATAGTGCTCCCATGGGACCCATGATGTAAATTTACTTGAGAATTTGCAAGAATCATAATAATATAGCCAACATGTTTGACCACTTAATATGTCCAGGCTCTTTATCTTATCTTCTTTATCTTACTATCTTATTTGAGCTTTATCCTCTTATCTTCATTTTACAAAAGGAAAAAACTCAGTTTAAAGAAGTTAAGTAACTTGCTTGTAAGTTAAAAGCTACAGTGATTGTTAATTTTATGTGTCAGTTTGGCTAGACCATGGTGACCAGCTGTTTGGTCACACTAGTCTAGATGTTGCTTTGCGGTATTTTTAAAATTAACATTTATAATCAGTTAACTTTAGGTAAAGCAGATTACCCCTCCATAACATGGGTGGGCCTCATCCAATCAGTTGAAGGCCTTAAAAGCAAAGACTGAGGTTTACTGAAGAAGAAAGAATTCTTCCTCTAGACTAAAACATAGAAATTCTGCCTGAGTTTCCAGCCTTCTGATTCAAGACTGCAACACCTCTTACCTGAATCTCCAGCCTGCCAGCCTGCCCTGCAGATTTCAAATTTGCCAGTCCCCCCTATTATATGAATCAATTCCTTAAAGTAAAACTCTTGATCAACAGATATATATAGATATAGAGACTGGTGTTCTGATTAGGGATAGAGATAGAGATAGGTAGAAATAGGGACAGAGACAGAGATACAGATTTCCCACTGGTTCTGTTTCTCTGGACAAGCCTAATACTGCTAGTAATTAGTGTTACCAGGATTTGAATCCTGTAAAGCCACTGCTTGTAACCGTTACAAAAATAAGATAAATTACCAAGTGGCTTCTATGCTCGTCTACAGAGTGGCCATCTGGCAGGAGAAGTACAGGCCAGCCGTGCTACCTGCATTGTTGAACAGCAGAAAGCTCGGCTGGCCTTCCCGTGGCCTCCCTAAGCACAACAGTGCTTACCTGTGGCTTTTCCCGGGTTCCGAATCCCCTTCCAGTACCCTTCTTTACAAGGGATACATACTGTGGAGGAACTCTGCATGTCATCGCCCAGATACCTCAGTCATCCACACTTTTCTTCTCTTGTCTTCTCAACAGATTGTCTTACTCAAAAGCCCTAGGTCTCAAACACAGCAGTGAGACAGAAACACCACCTGTGGCCCTCAGAAAATATATACCATTGAGGACGAAAAGAGGAAAGAGAATTAATCAAGTCGCTGCAGGGAAGATTTAGATTCCTGCCATTAAAAAAGAATTTTGTGAAGAAAAAGTATTGCTGAGTAAAATCACGAATGTTCCTACCCTGGGGGGAAGAAAACAAAAAAACTGAAGAACTCGGGGCTATTTTTTAAATGGCTTTCTGGGAAATTTCAGGTGTGGCTCATCATCACAGCACAAAGATGTGGGTGATGTCTTTGCAAGGTTCGTTTCGGCCCTCCGGCCCTGCGGGGGGAGCCTGCGCAGCGGTCGCCTGCAAGCTTGCGCAGGCCGACCCTCCCTCTCCCAGCCCCGTGGGCGCGGGCGCGGGCCGGGCTCAGGGTACCTCTTCCCTTGATTTCAGAGCAGCACTCGCAGTTTGAGAGTCCTGGCGCTTAGCAGGCTTCCCGCTGAGCTGTAAAGTCTTTCCAGACAAATCCCTCTGTTTACAGAGATTCCAGAGCAGCAGGGAACATCTCAGAATACCAGTCTGGACATGGAAATTCTCGGGATCTGTGCTAAACTGCTCTCCACACCTGCCCTCGCCCTCAGCGCCCCCTTCCTTCCACACCCACGCTTCCGCTTCCTTCTCTGCATCTGCTGCGGTTTCCTTCACACTGAATCATTCTGGGGTGTTAGTAGTAAAGTCCTTTTAAAATCAAGTTAAGCCAGAGGGAGTGAAGTGGAAAGAAAGCAATTATTTGAGGAATAAATGAAAGATAAAGCAAGTGGGGAAAAGAAACAAAGCTTGGGTAGGAACCGTGGTCGATAGCCTTGTCTCAGTGCCTTATGAAGACGGAGTCAGAAATGACTTATCATAATAAACTGGTGGTTCCACAGGCCATGTAGGCAGCTCAGGTGTGTTACCTGACCCACCCGTACCCTTCACTGGAAGTCAAACATTTTCTGAACCAGACATAGGGGATTGAATTGAGAGTCAAGAGACAGGTTTGAGTCTTGATTTCACTACTTTCCAGTCACTTAACTTCTCTGGGCTCTAGTTTTCCAGATCCTTAAAATGGGAATAATAACACCTCCTTTGCATAAATCCAGGGCTGATAGGATAAAGTGACATAATGTATGTGAAAATCCCTTTTAGCTTATACAAATATAAGGTGTTTTTACTAAATTAAATAAACAGCAAGTGTTTCTTATTCGTTGTTCTTTCCGCTTTGCAACCCCTAGAAAATCTTTCGCAGAAAAACTGCCTTCCAGCCAGCATAACTGGGTTATTTTTAAAGCACATACAAGAGCTCTCAAACGGAAAAGAAAATCTAAAATTTGCCATTCGGTAGGGTTTCCAAGGCAGCATTCAGCAATCCAAAGTCATTCTAGAAGCTCTGTTCAGATATATCAGCAATAGCCAAGCTCTTTAGAAGAGGTCAGGGTATATGAAATACAAAAGTGGCAAATAGTCTTTCTAATACTTTTTGTGTAGAGAGATCAGGAGAAAATGTCACCCCACTTACTATTATCCATGTCTCAGCCAGTTCTCCTTAATCACAACTTTTCCTCCTTAGATCTTTATGCAAATGTATCAACTGTTCTCAGTGAGTTTTAAACAACATGTCAAGTGAATTTTTATATAACCAGGTAACCCAGGATGAGGCTAGACTCCCAAGTTTCACAACCTTGACGAGAAGAAACTGAAAAGAACGTTGCCAGGGCTGTTCATATCCCACATGTGGTGTCATTTAAGACCAAATAACCTGAACTTTGGAGCATGTGCTTATGTAAAACTGTTATATGTCAGACCACACCCCTATGGGTGGGGTGGGGTTTCCCCTGAAGGGAATGGATGTACCACTGTCAGTCTTCTTGGAGAAGGGTCAGTACTGTGTCAGGGAATGAGGGCTTTGACAAGCAGTCCTGAGAATGAAGTCAGGGGAAAATTTTCTCCTCTCTCTGCATCCAGAAGTTGGTTTAGTCAGCATTCTGGGGCAGGGAGCTGCCTAGATCTGTTCCAGTGATAGGCATTGAGCCAAACCAGGGCACAGTGGAGGCAGACCAAGAGATGGGCAGTAAGGGTCTATGATATTCTCATATCCCCAAATGAACAGGTTTTGCTGAAGGTTACCATTTGGATTCTACTGAGTTACTTTCCAACCATGAAATGACTTGGATTAGGGAGAGGTGTGGCCCTGTCCCTGAGTCTCATCTGGCCAGTGATGTAACCTTCACCATCAGGAGTCAGCCTTGCTGCATGGGGCTGAGACTCTAGAGAATCCTTAGAGGTGACAGCAGCACAAAAAACAACCTCCTGGAGCCACCTTTCAGATCAACCAGCCCCCAGGCCTGGATGTGACATAAGTTTCACCTGGGTACTTGTTAAATCATAGAGTAAGCATCCAAGATTCTGCAGTTCTGGAAAGCTCCCAGGTGGTGGGAATGTTATTAGTCCTCGCACCAACACCTGGAAGTAACAAAGGTGGAGCCTTTGCACTATGAGGTGCGAGTCTGAGAACCCGCTGCATCCGCAAGCAGAGAGGACAACCAGGACTAAAGGTAAGACCCCATTCCACATGCCCAAGGCTCTCGCTCGCATTCGGGGAGAGGGGCCCCAGGGGAAGGCTAGCTGGGGTCCTTGTTGATTAGGGAAATAGTAACTCTAACTCGCCGTATCTCTCAGAACAAATGTAAGGGCGGAGTGCTTGCATCCTCAAGCTGGTGAACGATGGGCATAACTACCCTTACGAAAGCAGAGTGTGAAAATGATCTTTTTGTGGGGGGGTGGGGGGGGGGATGGTACGCCGGCCTCTCACTGCCGTGGCCTCTCCCGTTGCGGAGCACAGGCTCCGGACGCGCAGGCTCAGCGGCCATGGCTCACGGGCCCAGCCGCTCCGCGGCATGTGGGATCTTCCCGGACTGGGGCACGAACCCTCGTCCCCTGCATCAGCAGGCTGACTCTCAACCACTGCGCCACCAGGGAAGCCCAAAATTATCGTCTTTTAATGCTCAGTTGCTAGAGTGTAGTAAGGCTCGTCTAGGAAAAACTGTGTTTTCACTTACACTCACACAACTACCACACTCACAACATCTATGACACCCGCAGACGGGTGGGCTTTGCACACCAAGCAGTTCTGACGCTAACTACGTGGAATTTGGGCAGACCCTACAGGTTAAGGGCTCAGTCCCACAGGAATGAACTTTTCAAGGTATTCCAGGCAAAGTCTGCAGCAAGCAAAAAAGTCCCTGAGGAAGGGAAGGTTCTTTGTATTTGAGAAAGAGAGGCAAGGATGGTTGAAGAAACAGAAGCACTGTTTCTTCAGAAATGGAGCACTCAAGGCTTGGAATCTTGTGTTGTGTGTGCATGGAAGAGATGATGATGGGTAGGGGTCGGCAAGCTTTTTCTGTAAAGGACCAAGAAACAAAATCAAGGATACTATGTAACAAGAGACGGAAGAGTTCCACAAATTTTTTATTGATGAAATTCAAAGTATAATAATTGAGAATAATTTTTGTAATGGGTCTAATGAGAAGAATAGAATTATTTGGGGGAGGATAACATTTTGCTTAATTTGGGTTCAAAATGTGTGTTTCGTATCGAAATTGGTTGATATGTTCATGTTAGTGCTGACCTGTAATAAGATTTTACATATTTCATCTTTGAAAATGTCTTTCACGAAGATAGATACTAACAAATATTGATATCAATCCACGAGCATATGATTTTCATTGAGCATTTTCATCACTCAGAAGGCATTTATGGAATTGTATTAGAGTCTTCTCTTGATATTTGACATGGCATTGCAGATTAATCACTCCCAACTGAAGTTTAGGTGGAAGCTCCTCAAGTGAACAGTTAAATGGATTTCAGAATATGGAAATTTCCTCCACACTTAGATGTAGGTCTGACAAATTCTGCTGGAACTGCAGTTTGAGTTCAGAAAATATATCTGCGGCAAATTTGTGTGGGAATGGAGATCTTATTTTAGCTTTTGATGGCATGGAAAGTGTATCTGAGCTTGATATTACTTTTTTTTTAAACTTTATTGAAGTATAGCTGATTTACAATGTTGTGTTTAACTTTTTTAAAATTTTTTGTGTGTTTAATTTTTGCTGTAAGCAAAGTGACTCAGTTATACACATGTATACATATATATGTATATATATATTCTTTTTCATATTCTTTTCCATTATGGTTTATCACAGGATGTTGAATATTGTTCCCTGTGCTACACAATAAAACCTTGTTGTTTACCATTTTGTATATAATAGTTTGCATCTGCTAATCCCAAACTCCCAATCCTTCCTTCCCCAAACCCCCTCTCCCCCTTGGTAACCATAAGTTTGTTTTCTATGTCTGTGAGTCTATTTCTGTTTTGTAAATAAGTTCATTTGTATCATATTTTAGATTCCACATATAAGTGATATCATATGATATTTGTCTTTCTCTGTCTGACTTACTTCACTTAGTGTCATAATCTCTTAGTCCATCCATGTTGCTGTAAATGGCATTATTTCATTCTTATTAATGGCTGAGTAATATTCCATTGTATATATTACCACATCTTCTTTATCCATTTATCTGTCGATGGACATTTAGGTTGTTTCCATGTCTTGGCTACTGTGAATAGTGCTGCTATGAACATAGGGGTGCATGTATATTTTCGAATTATAGTTTTGTCAGGGTATATGCCCAGGAGTGGGATTGCTGGATCATATGGCAACTCTATTTTTAGTTTTTTGAGGAACCTCCATACTGTTTTCCGTAGTGACTGCACCAATTTACATTCCCACCAACAGTGTAAGGGGGTTCCCTTTTCTCCACACCCTCTCTAGCACTTATTATTTGTAGACTTTTTAATTATGGCCATTCTGACTGGTGTGAAGTGGTACTTCATTGTACCTCATTGTTGTTTTGATTTGTATTTCTCTAGTAATTAGCAATGATGAGCATCTTTTCATGCGCCTGTTGGCCATCTGTAGGTCTTCTTTGGAGAAATGTCTGTGTCGGTCTTCTGCCCATTTTTCGACTGGGTTGTTTGTTTTTTTGTTATTGAATTGTAACAAATATTGTTACAAATATTGTTTGTATATTTTGGAAATTAAGCCCTTGTCAATCGCATCATTTGCAAATATTTTCTCCCAGTCCATAGGGCGTCTTTTTGTTTTGTTTATGGTTTTCCTTTGCTGTGCAAAAGCTTGTAAGTTTGATTAGATCCCATTTGTTTATTTTAGCTTTTATTTATATTGCCTTGGAAGACTGACCTAAGAACACATTGGTACGATTTAGAGCTTGACATTTCTTGTGAGTTAAACAACATTAGTTGTCATCACAATGACTTTTCCAAAGAAAAGTTTCTGTGTATAAGTTTCATAGGTAAGCACTGTTGTGTACTGTAATTTAGGTTGAATTAATTAAACACTATCACGTCTGTAACAAAATTTCCAAAGCCATTCAACATTCGAAAATAGTGGTTGAAGATGGTTCTTCTCCATCTCGTTCAGAAAATTTCAATTGCAATTTGAAAAATTACAATAAAACTGTGCCACTGCTAAGCCATTGCACTGCTGTGTGGTAGGGCAAGTCAAGATATTCAGCTTTTATTTCTAACAAAAATTCAGGGAACCAACATCCAGGGTAGTAACCCCAAAACATTCCAACATTTAGTCACCAGGTTGAGAAGGAAAAGCCAGCAAAAGAGATTTAGTGGAGCGGGCAGTGGTAGGAGGAAAACCAGAAGAGAGAAGAGTGTTAAAGTTAAAAGTTGCTGGATGAACTGATAGATGAACTGGCAAAAAGTGTCTATTGCTAATGACCTTGCAAGTGCAGTTTCCATTTTGTGGTAGGAAAGAAGCCAGATTAAGGTGAGCAAAACAATGAGTGGAAGGGCAGAAATTGGTGTTTTTCTGTGAAGGGGGCAGAGCAGTGGAGCCACAGGTAGAGGAGGTCATGATGGCAAGAAAGAAGTTTCTGGTTTATTTTCTTATTTGTGTTTTTTTTTAAATCTCCATCCTTTAACAAGAAATCATAAAGCCTCATAACATACCAGACTACTTAAAATGTGAAAGTGACCACAATTAAACTCCACGACCAGGCATTCATGTAGCAGGAGGTATTCCACATATGTGGCTTTGCCAGACAACAAATTTGCTTAATTTATCCCATTAAGCATCAAATCATTTTGAAATTTTTAATGCATTTTTGTGCAAACCTTACAAAATATACTAACCGAATCTCAACTTGTGGAATAATATTACAGCCAGCAATTATATTCTGGACTACATGGTGTAATGATGTCCTCTCAAGGACAATGAAAGTCCTTGAGAATATTTTGCTACTTCACAAGATGATCCCCGATGATTAGAGATTTTTAATTTGCTTCTCCCTCACTTTATCAGATGTTCCTAACAGTGGTAGATGCAAGAGAATGCCAGGCCCAGTGGATCTCCACATGACTGTATAATAGAATTACCTGGTGGGGAGTGAGGGCAGGGGGCTTTTAGAAACCTCTGCCTGAGCACCAGAGAGTCTCATCCATGCAGTGTGGGCTATGGCCTGGGCATTAGAGATCATTAAATTCTGCAGATGGCTCTAATCTAATGCAACCAGGGCTGAAAACCATTGACATGGCCCATACTTTTCCTTTTAACACTTTTCATTTTAAAATGAGGAAACAGATATCCACAGAGGTTGGGTGAACTAAGGTCACTTAATTTCCAGTCGTCAGTGTACTGTGCCTCTTTAGAAGACCCCCGAGCCCAGCTTTTGTACAGGCTGGGAAATTTCTTCATCCACTGGAACATTTGTTGAGTTCTTGATATGTGCTGGAACCTGGTAATGGCCCCTGGAGACAAAGATGAATAGATAACAGTGTTTTGTTGTGAGTAGTTCAGAGTTGATTGGGTTCAACTGCAAAAATAAAATTATAGTTAAATGTGTGAAAATAATCATTTATCCAGTGGAGTATAGACTAGCAAGTGACTAAAGACTGTCTAAAATAAAATAAAATTAGTTCTGGGTGAGAGCCTGAATAAAGAGGATGAGCTTTAGTGGGAACACATAATTCCTAGAGAAACCACAACATAATAGGCAGTAATCAGCCTGTTCCATTGCATACTAACCAATCCTGAACTAGACTTGCCTAAGTCAACTGATTCCTTTTTCTTGTGAAATGGTGAGGGTTTAACTTTTTATAAACCCCGGCTTTGCCTTTGTTCAAGGAGGCAATCTTCGCAGAGGCTGTTCTGCCTTTGTGCATACCAGGAAATCCTCAGTGCTTTAAATGATTGTCTCTGATTATTTTGGACCCATCTGTTTTATATGCTTATGTGGTTCTCATTTCAAGGTCTTCACTTGTGTTTTATATGCTTATTGTCACTTCATACGTAACTTCTGGATAAGACAGCTACAGCTATGGAAAGAGTACTTAACTTGAACTTTATAGTGTACTCAGTGCATGCCAGAAATGTTCCAAGTGCTTTTCATGTACTAATTTATTTATTTCTTAAGTGTCTCTATGAGGTAGGTACTATTGGTACCATTCCCATTTTACAGAAAAGTAAACTGCAGCAAGTAAGGTTGAGAAACTTTTTCAAAGTCTCCTAGTTGGTAAGAGGAGTTGGGCTTCAAACCCAGGCATTGGACATCAGAGGCCACATGCTTTACCATGCTCCTATACTGCTTCCGTACTGAGCACTTCACAAGAAATGTACAGATCCCATAGGAAGGCAATAACAAAGCTTAACTGAGGGACATGAAAGAATACTGATTACACTGAAAACCATACTATTTTCCTAGAAGGGAGTACTGAATACTCAATGCCAATTTTTCTTCCTTCCCACCTCTACCAGATTAATTTATAAGTTGAATGAAATTCTAATTAAGATGTCAGAGTTTTCTAGTACCAAGCAAAAATTATTCTTTTAAATATAAAAGTCAACATATGAAAAAAATATTCAAAGAGAAGAGTAACAAGAAACAAACTGCTCTACCAGATAATGTACTGTGTTATAAAGGTATCATAATTAAGAAAGAATGATAGCAGGAGAAGAATAGCTACTATATCAAGGGAAAAAGACACCCAGAAATAGATTCAGGCAGGTATGTGGTATATGCTGCATTTCAAATCTGTGGCAAAATAGTTTATTTTAATAAATATTGCTAATATAAATTGGTCAACTATTTGGGATAAGAACTAAGACGGATCCTTACCTTATACCTAATTTTTAAAAAAATTCTAGATGGTCTTTTAAATGTGAAAAAAGGAAGCCACAACAAAGCTAGAAAAGAATATAAGTGAGTTTGGGGGGAGGCTTGCTTGCTTGTTTATTTTTGGAATCATGGGTTGGGAAAGGACTTTCAAATCATGATACAGAAAGAGGTGTTTGGTAGATTTGGATCATTAGATGTGGGTAGAAAGATTTCCTCAAATAAAATTTTACCAGATGCTTAATTACAAAACAGATAAATGCAAAGATATTTTGATTGACACTAGGTGGACTGGGGAGCCCCCTCCCTGAGTGCAGTGCCTAGAGCATCTCCACAGAAGTCTGGGGGCAGAACAGAATCCTCTTAGACACTTGATTAAAATGCAGATTCCAGGGCCCACACCATACTACTGAAGTAGAATCACTGGAGCTAGGACTCAGAACTCTGCATTTTAACAAAACCCCTAATTTAATATTCATGCACTCTAAAGTTTGAGGGTCACTATACTGCCCTGAGCTCAGGGGAGCCACATTGGACAAGGAAAACAGCAATCTAGATCAAAGAATTAACATAACTTCACGAGAAAGGGGGTCCTTACAGTCCTTAAAAGTCCCCTTGGAGCAAGCTCTGGGGAGAGGAGAGCCTGGGGGCTGGAAGTAGGTGGCTGAGACAGAGAAGTTGGTCGCTAACTGAAGAGCATGTATGTGGAGAGTGAGTCTCCAAAAAAAGCCATAATGTGGTATTTAACACCTGTATTCTAGAAGCTGAGGAAAAACTGAAACAGAAAAGCTGGTAATAAGCAGTATAAATTGTCTGAAGTAGCCAGAATACTGGAAACAGTAAACCAAGTGGCAGATGAACTGACTTAAACTTCAGTTAGAAAATTTAAAAAAAACACCCTAGTTGTGCTTAATCACCTTGCATACGTTACAAGATTTGCTTCAAATAGATTCTCTTGCATGTTTTCACTTTTAAATATTTGTTATCTTTATAACTTCAAAATTTTTCAAAATAATTCCAAAATGTCAAAATCTGTTCATTGGAAACAGTTAACCATACTCAAATATTTTAATGCAAAGTGGACATCCGCCATAATGCCCTCAGAGAAAAGCCCCATGAAGTTTGTGTACTTTTCTGATTATTTTTCTGTGTACAACTTATGTATTTTACTTATTACAATTTCATAAAAAAGGGAATGTACTGTAAAACTGTTCGATAATTTGCTTTTTTAACTTAACAGTACTTCGTGGACATCTTTCCATGTCAACACATAGCAGTTACACCTTGAAGGGAATCAGACCTTGCCACTTTGGAATAAGGATTATTTTGAGCTGAGGGCAATTGAGGAATAGCAGGCATAGGAGGAGCTCTCTGCCCACCCCTATCTGCCTGAAGCAGGGCATAAATTTCCCTTTGTAAAGGTGACATAAATTTCCCTTGTGAAGGTGTCCTCCCCTCCCTCATACCAAAAAGAGAACGACGTTTACCACAGGAGGTGGCAACAAGATGTTTTCATAAACAAAGCTTACTAAATAAACCTTATTCACCATTAGTTTCCCCCATGTATTTACCTCCCCACAAGTTATTTCCCCTAGAAGCCCAAACCCCTTTTCCTTTTTCTAGTCACTTTTCCACAGTGTATCAGATCTAACTGCCTCTTGGGGACCCAGTGCATGTAAAATTAAAAATAATCTTTGAATACCTTTTCTCTTGTTAAACTATCTTTTGTCATTTTAATTCACAAGCCTCAGTAATTGAACCTAAGAAGGTAGAGGAAAAGATTTTATTCCTTCCCCACAACTTCATTTCTTTAAATGGCCACACGGTATTATGCATTTTGCAATTTCCAACTAGAAAGTGAGGTTGATTTATGCTCAGTTTTTCTGATGAAACAAAGTGTGTTTATCTCAGTTGTATTCAAGTTTGCACATACTATCTCTGCTTAAAATAATTTACTGAGACATCACTAACCATACTTTACTGGAAGCTTCCAGCAATAAAGGCAAAGTACCTAAGGGCAACTGAAGAGTTTTTAGAGTGTGAATATTCTTCCTTTGGATATTGGATTTGGATATTTGATAATTATTTCTCAATGATAAGAGAAATTGTACTTTTTCATGGCAGAAATTGACCAAGTAAAACAATGAAAACAGAAAAAGCGAACCACTCGAGGATAAATGTTTTCAGAATTTCAAGACTTTTGATTCCACAAGGAATAATAATCACCAGCATGTATTGATCATCTATTAAATGCCAGATGCATTATATGGGTTGCTTCATTTAATCACCATGATAACCCCCATGAGACTACTCTTATTATCCCTAAGATGTGGAATTTCTTAACTCTGATACCATTCCCATTCAACAGTCCACATTCTTAAAATACTAAAAGGCTGATTGAGTCTGCTTCCCCTTACAGGACTTCTGCATACCTAACAGAGGTCTGGAATTTATGTCTAAATCTCCTCTGAAGTCAATAAATACGTGCAAAATCAAGAAAGATCATCTTCAACTAAATTAAGATCTTACAGAACTGCATAAAACTTTCAAGGCAGACTCTTAATAAGTAGTTTCTTCATGACACAATGGAATTTGATTTCTAACATATAGGAATGCCTCTCTGTGGGAACTGCTCACATCATTAGAAGTGTCCAGCTTCCTCTTCTAAGCTAATACTGCCCTTCCTTTGGCCTGTGCTCAGGGAAATGACAGGATGGGGTCAGGGGGACAGGTATGCAATCCTTGGCCAGGTGATCTCTGACCCAAAGGCAGTTAATCCATGGGGGAGTTAATAAGCATAGCCTGACTTAGCCTGGCACATGAAGATGAGCCAGTTTCCCTCTTAAGATTTTGAACTTATTCAAATACTGAAAGATTGAGGCTGTTAGCAAGAGAAGACGAAGCTAAATGTTCATGAGTAACAGAGACTAGAGGATGCAGTAGGGTCATGAAAAATCCTAAGAAAGTAACAGGATGAAGTTAAGGAAAAAGGAGAGGGCTTCAGCATAAGGGACAAACCCAAAGTCTAAAAGGTAGCATAACACCTGGGCTCCCATACATCTCCCGCCCCCTGGGCTGTGGAGGGGATCAGAATATGCTACCCCAAAAGCTGCTGCATTGACATGGGGATTATTTGAAGCTGAGGGTAGTTGAGAAAAAGAACACACACACACACACACACACACACACACACACACACACATATCACACACAGAGACAAAATCCACCCAAAAGCTTTCTACCCTCCCTCTGTTTGCCTAAAACTGAGTAGAAATTTCACTTTGTGAATGGGCTCCCCCACCCCTCTCTTGCACCTGGAAGGGCAAAACTCTTAATCACCAGAGACTCTAGACTCTTCTCAGCCCAGAGACAGCACTGAGAGGAATCTACATAAGAAACCTTACTAAACAACTCTTATATTCCATTAGTTTCCCCCATATGTTTACCTTCCCATAGTTTGCCACCCCTGAGAGCCTAAACCCCTTTTCCTTCATCTTATCACTTTTCCACAATTTTACTGCTCTTTGTTAAAATGGTATATAAGCTCCTGTGTCTAACCATCCCTATGAATTACTCATCACTGAGTTTCTCCTGCATGTATGCACACTGCATGTATAAATAAATTCAGTTTTCTTTTCTCCCATTAATCCATCTTTTGTCAGTTTGACTTGCAGGGGCCCAGTTTCTGAACCTCCAAGGGGAGAGGAAGTTTTTTTTATTCTCCTACAGCTGCAGTCTGAGGCATTTGGGGCCTTAGTGCAGGGAAACAGTAGTGGAGCCCTAACACTGAATTCTAGGAGAGGCACCCACAACAGAGACACCAGGGCAAATGAGCACTAAAGCAGAATTCTTGTTTTAATCAGCATCATCCTACCCCCTACCCAATTCTTGAGCTCAACAAGAGGCATAAATAAAGTTCTATGTTATAGTAAGATCTTTATTACTTCCTAATCTGGATTTACATAGTTATTTGAAATAACTAGACACAACTATTGCACCAATGTGTACTGACATTTCTGAGTTAGAGGCAGTAAACAGTTATAGGCTGTCAAAGTTTTAGCCAAATGTCACCTACCTATAAATATTTTACTTAAGTACCCAGTGAATCTTTGGTCAGAATGAGAGGGTTACCTAATGTACCTACCATGTCTGCTTACAATATCACCTTTCTATCATCTGTATCTCTCTGAGAAATTTTAGACTTCAAACACAGGTTTAAAATATATCTATTAATATATCTGTTAAAAGCAAGTGGTAGAGTTCTACCTAACTTTGCTCTTACCTTTTCTTTACCTCTTAGATATTCACAAATCTGCTGAGCTTTATATGTTTATGTCCAGGGAACATAGACCTGCCTTCTGAGTGCTCATGAGGGGCTGTTAGCACTGCAATTAATAAAGAAGAAAAATTCCATAGTATATATCTCCAACCCCAGGAATTTTGTTTAGTTATTCAAAAGACATTTATTGAGTTCCTGCTCTGTGCTTTCTATATGAGGCAAGGTGACACATCAGAGTTTCATACACTACCCTACGTTTTCAAAACATCTACCTGAAATATACTCCATCCCAAGGGTATATTATAATCTCTGAAGAGGAAAGAGCTAAATATGTATATTTCTGAAACAAGTCTTTAGGGGATTCTGATATACTTACCCTCACTCCCAATTTTACTCTCTGTTGTTGGATAAAACTACTATGTAGACAGAGGATTCAATCATAAAATTATGCGGTTATTTTGAGAATGTAAATTCAAAATGTGATTAATGAAACATCACTAAAAGTAACACATCTTTTTTTTTTTTTTTTTTTTTTTTTTTGCGGTACGCGGGCCTCTCACTGCTCTGGCCTCTCCCATTGCGGAGCACAGGCTCCGGACGCGCAGGCTCAGCGGCCATGGCTCACGGGCCCAGCCGCCCCGCGGCATGTGGGATCCTCCCGGACCGGGGCCCGAACCCGTGTCCCCTGCATCGGCAGGCGGGCTCTCAACCACTGCGCCACCAGGGAAGCCCAATACATCTTTTTAAGGCCTGTATTATCATCATTTTATTATGCTAAGGATGTATATAGCTTACATACAGGCAGACCTCATTTTATTGCACTTCATTGTGCTTCACAGATACTGCCTTTCTTATAAATTGAAGGTTTGTGGCAACCCTGCATCAAGCAAGTCTGTTGGCAACATTTTTTTTGTTTGTTTTTTGGCGGTACGCGGGCCTCTCACTGCTCTGGCCTCTCCCATTGCGGAGCACGGGCTCCGGACGCGCAGGCTCGGCGGCCATGGCTCACGGGCCCAGCCGCTCCGCGGCATGTGGGATCCTCCCGGACCGGGGCACGAACCTGTGTCCCCTGCATCGGCAGGCGGACTCTCAACCACTGCGCCACCAGGGAAGCCCTTGGCAACATTTTTTGAGCAACTATTGTTCACTTGGTGTCTCTGTGTCCCCTTCTTGTAATTCATATGATATTTCAAACTTTTTCATTATTAGATTTGTTCTGGTGATCTGTGACTAATGATTTTTGATGTTACTGTTATAATTGTTTAGGGGCATTAGGGACATTGTCGTCTTATCTTAAGAAATTGACACAGCTACTGCGACCTTCAGCAGCCACTGCCCTGATCTGTCAGCAGCCGTCAACATCAGAGCAGGCAAAAGCAAATCTCTGCCAGCAAAAAGATTATGACTTGCTGAAATCTCAGATGAGGTTTAGCACTTTTTAACAGTAAAGTATTTTTAATGTATGCACACTGTTTTTTTAGACAAAATGCTATTGCACACATAATAGACAACAGTATAGTGTAATCATGAGTTTTATACGGATTGAGAAACCAAAAATTCAGGTGACTCGCTTTATTGTAATATTCACTGTATTGCTGTGGTCTGGAACTGCACCCGCTTTATCTCCAAAGTATGCCTGTATCGGTTTGGCTGCTGTAACAGAGAGTTCTCGCTCACATAACAGTCCTAAAAAGTAGCCCAGATGTTGTATGGTAGCACGATAATCATCAGGGACCCAAGTCCCTCTATTTTGCTACTTTGACATCCTCAGCATGAGGCTTTTATGATAACTGCTCCATCCTCCACCATTATATCTGCAATCCGGCCAAAAGGGAAAATAGAAAGGGGAGGACGTCATCCTTTTCCATAAGAGCCCAGCGCAGAAGGTGCACGCGTCAGAATCGCTTACCTCCCATTGGTCAGAATGTGGTCATATTATCAAGCCTAACCTAGCATATAGGCAGTATATGTCCTATGAAAATTTTTGTTATGACATAAAAATGGGAGAAGAGACATTAGATACAACTAGCAATTTCTGTCACATATTAGTAATAGAAATTGATGAGCGCAATGAAATCTGCCTCATTTTTAGCAAGTAGCAAAAGGGGGAAGCATTCAGTCTGCTTCTGAGGATTACTTTTGATACCAAGTGTCTTAGTCTGAGCACCCTGGGGAACGGACTCTGAAATGGAGATTTCCTCCTGTGCAGGAGGTTTATTGGGGAAGTGTTTCTCATAATCTGTGAGATGTCTTAATCCATTCAGGCTGCTATGACAAAATACCATAGACTCTATTTTGTAAACAACAGAAATTTAATTTTTATAGTTCTGGAAGCTGGGAAGTCCGAGATCAAGGTGCTGGTAGATTCAGTGTCTGGTGAGAGCCTGCTTCCTGGTTCATAGATGGCCATCTTTTCACTGTGTCCTCACATGGTGGAAGGGACTAGGGAACTCTGTAGGGTTTCTTTTATATGAGCACTAATCCCATTTATAAGGGTTCCACCCTCATGACCTAAGGCTCCATCTAATACCATCACGTTGGGCATTAGGTTTCAACATATGAAATCGGGGGGTGGGGAGAGACAAATATTCAGTCTATAGCATGAGGGAACCAGCAGGACTGGGCAGAGGGAGGTGTTGAACTGTGATAGTGTCACAGCAGCGCCCTCAGCCAATCCCATAGAAGGCTCTGAGCTGGAACGGCCTTTTTGAATTGTCCCTAAATTGAAGCAAGGGTCAGGCTTTTGTACGTGGACATAAACCTGTTAAAGTGTGCAGGCTGGCTCCGGGGAGCGCGTTTAATCTTGGGTAAAGTGGCTCCCTTAGGGCAGCGTTTCTCAACCTGAAGCACTATTGACATTCTGGGCTACTTGATTCTTTATTGTAGGAAGCTGTGCAGAGCACTGTACATGGTTGAGCAGAATCCACAGACTCTACCCACTAGACGCCAGTCACATCCCACTCCTGTTATGACAACCAAAAATGTCTCCAGATGCTACCAAATGCCCTGAGAAACCAAATTGTCCCCATTAAGAACCACTGCTTTAGGCCAAAGGCAATGCTTACAGATGGATTCAGCTGTGAGCCATCATTCGCCAATACCCCAGCAGTTAGGGGACCGGAGCCTCAGTCCTGAGGGGGGGCATCTGGGTGCTGCATCACACTTTTCACTACAGTGATGACAAGATCACACAAGTGGAGACGATGCTGGAGCTCCAGCCTCCCAGTCCAGTGCTCTTCCCTCAGAAGGTTATTTATGATTTGTACACTTGAAAAGCAGGAATAACTGATCTGGTCCAATCTTGATGATGAGCCTAGGAAGGAGTCAAAGGAAAGGGCTCAGAGACTCTGAACTGCTATTGAAACTCATTAGCTAAGCAAAACTTCAAGGAAGGCCCAAGGACTTGCATTTCCAGAAATAGATGCAGGAAGAGGAACAGGAGAATAAGAGAAGACCCATTGGAATTGGACCGCATTCCAGCATAATGGAGCTCCAGAGCTGACTCTTCACCATTTCCTCTTGCCTGTCCTTTCCTGGAAGCAGTGCTGTCCTAGCCTGTGAGCAACCTAACATTTCATCCACCTCTCAGACAAAGCCCTGCGGCCCCATCACTCACTTCCCTGTTCCTTGCTTCTCCCACCAGCCTCTCAGCTTGTCTGACCTGCTCGTTCCTGCCTTCAGCTTCTCAGGCCCACTGAGGACCCTGTTTCCTCGAGGCTCTCACAGCCTGGAGCCACATTCCTCTGGAGCAGCCATGGGATAAGAGACCAGTTGGGAGGAGAGGGAGGTGGACACAGAGCTTGTTCTTTCTTTGCCTTGAGAAGCAGCTGGTTTCCCCCACTAACTAGATATTGAATGGACTAGCCTGACACCCCCCAACTGCCCCACAAAAAAAAACCCGTGGTGAAATCAAAATGGCCACAGCAGGATTTTTTTTTAAAATTCTGAGCAGAAAAACATGAGAATGAGAAGAAAAAAAGGAAAAACAAGTTAGTATGAAACATTCGCCAAGAGCCACCTGTTGGCTTTTTTCCAGAATGAGGGAAGGGTAGTCGTAACTACATTTTAATGAGCTGTCCCATCCAAGGATCCTGCTGCTTCCCAGGAGCTCTGAAGCCAAATTCGGCATCTTAGACTTGGGCCTGTTTCTTCAAAACCTGTTGCTGACTTGTTCCTTCAAACCAGTGTTGCTAGGCCAAATCCAGCGTCAGAAGGCACTGGTGAAGATATGACTAGATGATTCACAACAAACAAGACTATGTTGTTCTTCTTAGACACTCTGTCCTTTTCAGACATTTTCTTTTACAACTATAACCAAATTTTACCGAGCACTTAGTGTGAATCATTTCAAAGCCTATACCCTTGACATGCATTGTGTTGTCTATCCACATAAAGCAAAACCCTTATTCCCCATTGCAATGGACTGAATGTTTGCATTTCCCCAAAATTCATTTGTTAAAATCTTAACCCCCAATGTGACGGTACTAGAAGGCGGGGCCTTGGAGGGGTAATTAGGTCATAAGGTGGAGGCCTCATGAATGCGATTAGTGCCCTTATAAAAGAGACACCAGAGAGCTCTCCCTCTTTCTGCCCTGTGAGGATACAATGAGAAGATGGCAGTCTGCAACCCAGAAGAGGGTCCTCACCAGGACCTGACATGCTGGCACCCTAATCTTGGACTTCCAGCCTCTAGAACTGTGAGAATTAAATTTCTGTTGTGTATAAGCCACCCAGTTTATGGTACTTTGTCATAGCGACCCAAAATGACTAAGATACCCCTTTTACAGATGAAGAAACTAAGGCATAGAGTCCAAGGTCACTTACCAGAGCATGATGCAGATGGGCCTTGAACCCGAGAAGTGTGACTTTGGAGCTCTGCTAACCATTGTGTGGTCCAGCCCACCTTGGCTCCTCTCCTCCTGACTGCACTTCTATTGTGGCAGAATGGAGATAGATGGAATGTGAGCGTACCGACATCAAAACTGGCCTTAACCTCCCAGCAAGAGTCAGACACAAAACTAACCACACAGATGCTTTCTTGCCAGCCAAAATTTGCCAAATACCAAGCAATTTTGTACTTCAGACTCAGGAGGCAGCAAGCCCAGGGAGATAATCTACAAAATTTGCTTTTAAAAGGGCTGGAACAGGAGCAGAAGGGGTTTGCTCTCCCTGAATCTCCCACAGAAAGATCCAGCACCATGGGAATTTTCCCAATTTGAGTGATTCTTTTTGAAATAGGAATGTAAAACTACCTTCAGTTTGCTCTTTTGCCAGGCCAAAATTACTTCCTTTCTATAAACACTCTAAAAATATTGACTGTCTGCCCCATAACCAAGTTAGTGTTTGCTTTAATTTATGGTATTCCAAGTTGAAAGAGTACTCAAGTCAGAGTCAGAAAATCTGACTTTGACAAACCCTGGCAGTTCAGACCAAGCTACACATTTCAACTCTCTGGGCCATAACAGCCTCATCCACAAGTGGCGACCACACCGGGCACAAGGGGGAAGTCGGCATGACATGGAGGTATAGAGGGAACAGCCTTCACGGTCAGCCTCGGGTTAGGTTCCTGACTTTACCACTTACTAGGATGTGACATTTAACTTGACATTTAACATCCCTAGGTCTCAATTTTCTCATTTTTAAAATAGGGATAATTATAGTGCTAATCTCTGGTGGTGGTGTCATAATTAAATAAGATATACATGTAAAGCTCTTAACACAGAGCCTGGAATAGAGCACTCAAAACCTTCACTGTTTTTTTTTTTTTTTAAATCATCATCATTATTGCCACATGACTTTCCAGAATTACTGTAAGTGTTAAATAAATTGAGGAAAAGAAAAATACTTTATAATTATGAAGCACTACGGAAATGAAAGTTATTTTTCTGTCTATTGGTTTGCACTCTCAAATTCTACCTGCTTTTCTTTGAAATTATGAAATATTTAAATGCTAGTTTTCCAAGAAAAAAAATGGTTACTTTCATTTTTCTTTGCTGTGATTTCTAAAAATTTGCCTTGTATCCATCTAAAATGGAATTCTTTCCAACTTGCCTCTTTTGCTACCAAATTTTCTGTTGTTAAGAAAACTAACATAAAATTTTAGAATTTAATAGTGCAAAATAGTCTTCCTTATTAGAGTAATCCTAGCTGCTGTAAGAGGTAAATCCAGAAATCTCAGTGGTTAACACATTTGTTTATTTATGTGAGTTTATGTCATGTATAAAATAAAGCAGGTATTCCTGTTCAGTGTGCAGGGGTACATGTGGAGTGGAAGGGCATGGGAAGCGGGGGTCTCTGCTCTACACAAGAGTTTTTCAGAAACTTGGACTTCAGAAGCTCTGCCATCTTCAGTACAGGGCGCCCAAGTCACCTTGGGCATCCAGATCCAGTGGGTAGACAGGGAGAGAGAGGATAGAGAAAATACACATGCTTTTTAACCACGCCAATTTGAAAGTGACCTGTTCACTTCCACTCATGTTGCATTGGACACATCACCCCGATACAAAGTGGTCTAGGAAATATAGCTGGACCATGGCTGAGCAGCTGCTCCTAGCAACTATGGACAACTCACTATCTCTGCCCCACCCTCCCGATGGCGGTCATGGTCCTATAATCAGATGTTTCATTTCTTTGCCCTTGGTCCAATGCTTTTACCACACCAATAAATAGTAAGCCCTAGAGTTCAAGTCTCTTAAGCAATAAAGTTGATAAACAACCTCAGATCTGAACAATTCACGATCTAAAGTTTGATCTCATCGTTCACCCCATTTTCTTCATGTGCTAATCAATGGAGAAAAGACCCTATATGAATTTAGAGTTTGTCATCAATTACTATTTAACTAGTCCACGTCTTAATAGCCTAATGTCTTATCTGAGAAAAAATAAGTAAAACATTTAGAACGGTGTCAGATGTATGAGAAATGCTCACCAACAAGTAGTTATTATAATTTTTCTCCTCGTCACTGGTGAGAATATGAGGTGAAAGAAGATTAAGAGAGTGAAGAGTAGGAGCCAGTGGTACCATAGTGCTCTGAGACCACATAGTTTCACATCGAACTGAATGACTCTAACTCCCAACCACTGTGGGCTAGAATATACCCTGTCCCTTCCTCAGACCTGGTCACTGAGACCTTACCCCTCTCTCTCCTCTGTATAACCCTGCTGTGGATTTCATGGTATGAAGTAAAATTCAGAATTGTTTCATACCTTCTGTATTTTTCCATTGAGCTATATAATAGATTCTGACCTTACTTCCTCTGCCTCTTAAGCTTTTCCAAAGGAAAATTGGGTAGATTTTTTTCCTTTTATGGTTTAATACATGACTACATGGAACAGCCTTTGGGGTGCAAATCATTATTTGTCTTATTGCCATGGTGTTTATCATTTCTTCATAAACACTCTGAATAACGCTGTCTGCTCCAAGGAAAGAAAGTTTCTTCCCTTCCTTCTTAAAGCCTTCATCTTTTTATCCAATATTTCCTTTATCTTCTTCAACATGATTTCAACTCTGAAAATTAAAGTCTTTAAGGGAAATATCAAAAAGGAAAAATGAGTTCATATTCAGCAGAACTGGATTGAGCTTGGACTTGGCAAGAAACAAACATGACAGGAAGTTAGTAAAGCTACTTACCGCTTTTTTTTTTTTCTCACAAGTAGAAATTATTCAGGTGATTCATCTTCTAAGAAGTCTTCCAGTAGCAGTACTTACTTTAGTAAGAGATTAAGCATACAGTATTTTAGTAATTAATTAAAAGACTAATTCCTAAGAGACATTTCCATTGTAGGTCTGAGAGGGAAGGAATCCATAACAAGTTTCCACTTCAGTTTTTTTACATCTTCCATTTAGACTTAGGCAGCCAACTTGATGGGGCAGCAGAATTGAGTTTTCTTAAGTACAGAGCAGTATTTACCTCTCTCATTGCTTTTGCTTCTTGTTAGGCATTCCTAACGTGCTAGGGACTTTCTGGATCAGTTATTACAAAATCCCTGTTCTCTGCAGTTTTTGAAATAATAAGGAAAAGTCCATAGAATTGATCTAGATGTTCATGGTGAGGATACCATTCTTAACAAACCACCACAAGATGTGCAAGGAAGATCGAAGCACCACCCCTGGAGGGATGGTTTCAGATTTGCACGTGGAAATTACCATTGTAGGAACAACCAGAAAGTAACCAAAACTTTCACCTGTATTAGGAAAAGTTCCCTGATATGGAAAGCAGATTCACTAGCAATCCTAAGATGTCAAGCTCACCTTGAAAACTGTAAAGCAGATCAGTACAAAATACCCACCAGTGCCACAGGAATATGCAGCATACTGTTGGAATTATATCAGTTCATTTGGATGTCAAGAACCACACATCATCATCCCAGAGAACTGCAAGAAATTTTCTTAAATTGGAAAAAGATACAGAGTCCTCGTTACCACAGATACCGCAACAATCTGCAAATTGAGGGCTGTGTTTGCCAGACATGCATTCCCTGCTGGTATCATCTGTTTGACAATGGATCATCCTCTCCTAAGTAATTTGCTGAATCAGCAAAAGCCAGGCCAAAGGAATTCCAACTGGTGCACTTAAGTGTGTGGTTCCAGGACAGAACAACATGGTGCCCACATGGCTCTTACTCCCCAAGGCAGGGCCTGAGGTATGGGGTTGTTTAGTAATGTGTTGGGGTCCACATGTATACACTACAACTAAAATGTACTGTCCTTTATTTTCCATTATCAATCTCAAACTACTCCTGCAGTTTCATTCCCTGATTCCTTGGGGCTGGTGGTGGTGTTGGGAAAAGGAGATGGCAAAGAGAGGATTTTTAATTTGAAAGATTCTGTGATCAAGTCAATTTCTCTTGGCTCAGTAGCTTTTCTAAGTCTGAACACCCTAACAGAATGGCTTCTTCGTGCCTTAAGAGGATTTCCCTCACCCTGTCCCATCCACATCAAGGTGATATCTTGGGGCAGGGCTAAACTTAAATATCCTCATGGGGCTGGATAAAGGATCCCCTAATATACACACTGCTCTCTGCTCGGTGTCTTAGCCCCAGCGTCTCTGGGCCTGGGTTCTGTCTGCACTCGTGCTGCTGTGCGGGGAGCCTCAGATGCTGTGACTCTGGACCTGGACTCTCAGGGTGGCGGAAAGTGGTACCCGCTCCTAGGGTGCTTGCTCACAGGCCCCCTCCCAGCTCTCCCTGGTGCCGTGGCTTCCCTGAGGTATGGGTCCCACTCTTGCTCTGTCCCCACCCTGGGAAAGCTGCCTGCTGTCCTCAACTGCAAAGTCCCTTTTCCTTTGCTCCAGTCATCCAATTGGCAAAGGTTACCAGCAAGCACTTTCAGTTCTTTGCCACATGCCTCAGGAGGAGGCGGGGTCACAAGAGAAGGACATCAGAACATCTGTGTCAATATGTGCCACCTACAAGCCACAGAGAACAGGGGGCTTGGTCTCGGGCCTCCTTCTACCTAAGCGGGCCATATGCCATCGCTGCTCTACTACATTTGCCACGAGGATGCAGGGGAGCCCTAAAATGTAAGCTCCTCTTAAAGTTATAAATGGGAGGCTGGGCACAGGTAACCTCTGCTTCTAGCTATTTCCTCAACTATATGATGTTTCTCCTTCTTCCCAACAGGCCTCCCCAGGCTGAGGCCTAGGGCAGTGTCTTCACTCCATTCTCCATCCCTTTACAACTCCTTCCTCCCTATAGAAGAAGGCTTTCCACTTTCTCTTCCTATTTGGCAGGAACATCCTTTACATGCTATCACCTGTCTTCTCTACACTTTGACATAGTCTACCAAGCTAGGCTATTCATGTTTTAAGGGAGTATCTGCAATTTAGAAAACACTGCTCTCCTGATAAAGCCAAGGTTTAAAGATTTGTTGTGTTACTGTGGACTCAGAATTTCTCATACTGGAAGTCAAAGGCTGAATATGGACTTCTTTTTCACTCTTTGCATTCCTGACTTAACAATCTGAATTTTCCCTAAGGTAATGGATACCTCTGGCTGAATAAGGGTGAGATTGAAAACAAGGAAGTGTGAAAAGGAAAAGAACTTTCAATTATTTTAAACTAACATCCTTCCTTCCCATCCATTTTTCTCATCCTCCCTTCCAATTCCATATTTCATTTCTTTCCCTTCCCTTCTGTGTACAAAGACCTCAGCATCCAAGGAAGAGACAGTGAGGAGTGCAGCCGCTTGCCCAGCAACCTGGGAATCTAGACAGTGAAGAGGAGAGGGCAAGTGGAGGTGTGGAGATTGGTTATTGCGATCAGATAAGTCGATTGAACAGATAAATATATTGAGGGTAATATGAGCCATGTTTCTTTTTTTCTTTTAAGTGAAAACAGATCCTAATTTAATGAAAAAGATTTTTTTGGTTACCTACTTTTTTTTTAAACATCGTTATTGGAGTATAATTGCTTTACAATGGTGTGTTTGTTTCTGCTTTATAACAAAGTGAATCAGCTATACATATACACATATCCGCATATTCCCTCCCTCTTGCGTCTCCCTCCCACCCTCCTTATCCCATCCCTCTAGGTGGTCACAAAGGTGGTCACAAAGCACCGAGCTGATCTCCCTGTGCTATGCGGCTGCTTCCCACTAGCTATCTATTTTATATTTGGTAGTGTATATATGTCCATGCCACTCTCTCACTTTGTCCCAGCTTACCCTTCCACCTCCCCATGTCCTCAAGTTGAGACATGTTTCTTAATGTCTGGGAAGAAATTTTTAAATATGGAAAGGAGGAAGGCTAAAATGAATCCTGAGGCATAAGACTGGAATTGGAAGTATAGGTATGAATTAATGAATTTTGACTGATTGACAGATGGAGAAATTGTCAAAGATGTATATGTCTGATGAGTTTTTTTTTTTTCATTGTAAAGTCTCAGTTTAATTTTATGCAAATAGAATATCCAAAATATCATGATACAAGAGCTAAACTGCCCTGTCCTGAACACCTTACCTACTTCAAGTCTGATGACTTTTGATGGGTCAGCTAACTACACCTGACTACAGTCACAGAAGTCCCTTTCTAGCATGTTTCTGGCTAGGATGGGTTGCAAGGAATATTCTCTCAGGAAAGCTGGAAGACAGAAGGGAAGAAGAGCCATTTTGTAGCTTGCACATATCTTTTTCCAGTTAGTCAATCAAACACTAACATAAGTGCTTCTGTGAAGGAATTTTGCAAAATGTGATTGAAGTCCCTCCTCAGTTGCCTTTAAGTCCATCAAAAAGGAGAATATCCAGGGAAGGCCTGAGTTAATCAGTTGGAAGACCCTTAAAAGAGGGCTTAGGATATTACTAAGTGAAAGAAGCCAATCTGAAAAGGCTAATACTGTATGATTCCAACTATATGGCATTCTGGAAAAGGCAAAACTATGGAGCTGGTAAATGGATCCATGGTTGCCAGAGGTGGGGTTTGGAAAGAGATAAATAGACCAAGCACAGAGGATTTGGGGAGCAGTGAAACCCTGCTGTATCATACTGCAATGGTGGATCCATGTCATTACACATTTGCCCAAACCCATAGAATATACACCAGTAAGGGTGAACCCTAATGTAAATTATGGACTCTGGGTGATAGTGATGTGTGAATGTAGGTTCATCAGTTGTAACAAATGGACCACTCTAGTGCCGAATGTGGGGAACATTATACAAGTGTGGGAATAGGGGTATATGGGAATTCTCTGTACTTTCCACTCAATTTTGCTTTGAGCCTAAAAATGCTCTAAAAAAGTTTAA
This sequence comes from Kogia breviceps, assembly GCF_026419965.1. Taxonomy (NCBI): domain Eukaryota; kingdom Metazoa; phylum Chordata; class Mammalia; order Artiodactyla; family Physeteridae; genus Kogia; species Kogia breviceps. Next base: position 47,709,102 of record NC_081312.1, read on the forward strand.
TTTTAAAAGTTTATTAATTAAGTTCTGTCTTGATACAAAAAAGCACATAGCCTGCAATTGTCCTCCCTTCCCCCTGGATCTTCCTTCTAGACGGCTTGCTGCCTGTGGACAAAAAGCTTCAAGTCCATGCCATCTGGTGTCCAGCCTGCTTGTGATATTTTCTTTCTGACTGATTGCCCTTCAGATTTGCCTAGCCAGCTCCCAACAATTGCATAAGGCAATTCCTTGTATGTGTGTGTATATATGTATAATCTATTTACCTACCTATCCATCTAATCTATATAGTCCTCATATAAAGATTATATATATATATACACACAGAATATATACATATATATGTATATATTCCCCAATTATCTTTGTAGTTAGTAATTAAATGAGAAATGCAGAACTTTGGTGAGTTCTTCAAAGATAAACAAGATATTATTCTTTTTTTTAAGTATATATTTTTTGCATTATGTCACAAGTATAGTATTTTTTAATTAATTAATTTTTTATTTTTGGCTACGTTGGGTCTTGCTGCGCACGGGCTTTCTCTAGTCACGGCGAGGGGGGGCTACTCTTTGTTGTGGTGCGCGGGCTTCTCATTGCGGTGGCTTCTCTTGTTGCAGAGCATGGCCTCTAGGCTCACAGGCTTCAGCAGTTGTGGCTTGCGGGCTCTAGAGCGCAGGCTCAGTAGTTGTGGTGCACGGGCTTAGTTGCTCCGCGGCATGTGGATCTTCCTGGACCAGGGATCAAATCCGTGTCCCCTCCATTGGCAGGCGGATTCTTTTTTTTTTAAATTTATTTATTTATGGCTGTGTTGGGTCTTCATTTCTGTGCGAGGGCTTTTTCCAGTTGCAGCAAGCGGGGGCCACTCTTCATCGTGGTGCGCGGGCCTCTCACTGTCGCAGCCTCTCTTGTTGCGGAGCACAGGCTCCAGACGCGCTGGCTCACGGGCCCAGTTGCTCCGCGGCATGTGGGACCCTCCCAGATCAGGGCTCGAACCCATGTCCCCTGCATTGGCAGGCAGATTCTCAACCACTGCGCCACCAGGGAAGCCCAGGCAGGCGGATTCTTAACCACTGCGCCACCAGGGAAGTCCCACAAGCATAGTATTGAGAGTGAAATGACCTATAGCCCTATATAAATCAAATGCTGATTTCCCAGACTTAAAAAAAAAGAAGTATGCTGATAACAGAGTGTATCAGTTTTCTATTGCTGGGTAACACTTTGTCACAAACTTATTAGCTAAAAACAACACCCATTTATTATCTCAGTTTCTGAGCCTGAGATCTGGATACATTAGGTTGAATTAGGCTGAATTCAAGGTGTGACTGGCTCTGCATCCTCATCTGGGGCGCAAGGTCCTCTTCCAGGCTCATCCAAGTTGTTGGCAGGAAGTTCCCTACTTTCTTGCTGGCTGCTGGCCAGGACCACTCTCATCTCCTGGAGGCTGCTCCCTGGGAGGGTCCCGACCATTGGACTCCATGGGTAGTTCACAACCTGTTTCCTCCAGACATCAGAGGAAGTTCTCGTTGCTCTATCTTCTTTTAAGGGCACATCTGATTAGTTCAGACCTACACAGGATAATCTCCCTTTTCATTAACTCAGCCTCAGCTGTTTAGAAACTTAATCACAAGGGTGATATCCTATCATATTCACAGGTCTCTCCCACACTCAAGGGGAGGGTATTGTACAAAAGTGTGGTCATTAGGGGTCATCGGAGAATTCTGCCTTCCACACAGAATCAGCTACCTGCCAGGCCATGAGTCTCACAGTGGGTCAAGATGACTTACTAGAGAGAAAAATCCTAAGCAGTACCATTTTGTCATTGTTATTCAACCATGACACACCACAGTATTCAAGTGCCTTGCACTTCTGGTTAATTCTTGAATACCCCCTGATACTTTTTTACTTCTTCCTGGTCATGTAAATCAAAAGAGCAGTGTAGCCAAATAAATAAATAAATATTTTTTAAAAAAGAGTTTACTTCTACCAGACATCTAAAATCACTGAGTGCCCACTACCAGCCCAGTTTAAGATTCAGATTCTGGTTAAGACTGTGGTGCAGGACTTGAAACTATAAAAATAACACTTGCCTTCAGGTTGGATCAAGTGATAGAGTTGGCTTTTCTGACATTCATGCCTCAGGAGTCTTGAGTCAGGGCATCACAGGTCCATTGCCTGATTCTTCAATCTTCCAAGAACCACCATTTTTAAAACACTCTACCCTCTTCTAATTGACTACACTCAGACCCACCCAGAACAGTGGGAGCCCATGTGCATGATTCCTGCGCCATTGCTTCCCTCCCATCCAGCTATATGGCTTTGCCATTAAGATTAGCATCACAGGACCCCAAGGAGAAAACCAAAAGTTTGAGAAGATATGGGGAAAAATGATGGGAAGATGCAGAACAAGTAACAATCGAGCCTGAAAACAGTCCAACCCCCACAGCCATGCCACAGTTCTTTGGCACAGTTTCAGGCATTCCCTTTCTTAACACCCACTCCCCACATCCTCACCACCATTTTCCAAATAAAGGCTAGGGAAAGACACCCACTCCTACCTACAGAACAATTTCAGTTTGTTCTGCTATGTAAAGTAGACTACCCAAGTAGATAGTTTGGTACTTGACTCTATGAAGTGGCCTGTGCTTTGGGTGGTTTAGGATTTTTTTTTTTTCTCAAAAAATAATGAGGAGAGAACAGCTGTTACAAATAACAAGAGAGGGAAAGCAATACATCACTTTGAATGGCTTGGACTTCCCAGCCCAGTTTTCCTTGAGATAATCTAACCTGGCTAGATCCTAGATATGGAATATGAATACCCAATATTTTTAAAAGTTGCTCAGTTTTTGAAATAACTTGAACCCTCAGTAGAATCAAAGTCTCCCCAGCATTAGCCACTAACAATGAATGCTCTGACACCCAAGGAAATTGGGTTTTCTCCTGCAAAGGCCGTGGCCTCTCCCTCATGACCCTCTGCTGAGGTTTGTCTGTAGTGAGAGATTCTCCAGATAAACATCCAGTCAGCAGTTTAGGACACAGTGTAAAGAAACCTCATGACAAAACACTGAATGTGATGAGTATTTTTAAAGTATAAAGATCAGCCATAATTTGTCTTCTGAGCTGAGCCACAGCCCCTTTCTTTGCCATTTTGGTCACTGGCAATGTAAGATTCTTCCTGGATGGTTTCTGCAAGGCTTATTCTTGAACTCAGACTTGATCAGACTACTGCAGTCCTGAGCCCTAATGATGCCATTTGTGTTGTTAAGGTAACACTAACTGCCTAACAGATAAACCCTGAAATCTTTGTTCCATACGGTCATTCAGGAACCAGACTAACAAAGGATCTTTCATCATCAACATATGGTTTCCAAGGTCACACTGGTCACTGACATATAGCCTGCAGAGGAGAAAACGTGAAGGCAGATCACCTAGGAAGTGTTTATGGGCCCACCTGGAAGTGATGTACATGACTTCACCTGGCATTCCATTGGCCAGAACTTGGTCACATGGTCCCACTTGAATGCAAGGGTGGTTGGGAAATTTAGTCCCTGTTTGGGCAGCCACTTCCCAGAAACAATGCCCTATGGAAAAGAAGCATGAAGCTTTTGTGGACAGCAACCCCGATCTGCTACAATGAAGATAATAGTTTTGGTGGTGGCAGCAGCTACCGTTTATTATGTACCAGGCACCTGCTAAGTGCTTAACAAATAATTTCTCATTGAATCCTCAGAATAACCCTATGAAATACCTTTCATCATCCCATGTTTAAAGAGGCCCATGTTAAAGCTGAGGCTCAGAAAAAAATAAGTTACTTGCCCCAAATCACATGACCAGCCAGGGAGAAGCAAGGACCCAAATCCCAGAACATCTGACCAGAAAGTCTATGTTCTCAAGTACTAATCCTATATTGATTCCCTTAAATTTAGCTATAGTTATTTGATTAGTTTTTCCCTCTTTGAGTTGTCTTATTGCCAGAGAAGGTCTCACTCATCACAAAACTTGGAACTCCCCATGAGCCGACGAATTATCTAGGATCTATAAAATTCCTTTGTACATTTAAGCTAATTCTTCCTTTTCATTTAATGATCACTGGATCTCTCAGTCACCAAACTCCTCTTGAACCGGGCTTTCTCATTTCTTGGTTGCACAGCTCCAGGGAGCTGGCCTCACACCCTAGTCTTTCCTAATGAACTTGCCTCAAGTCATTAAAGGTACTTTTGTTGCCCTTGGAGTTCACCCAACAAGACGGTTTCTCCAAAAGTGCCCTGTTACTTTTCATACTCCCCTTCCCAACTCTCAGATGTCACCAATCTCTCCTACTCACTGTTTCTCTGAAACTGTTTTTAGGCTTGGTTTTGCAATCCATTGCTTTTGTTCCTCCCTCAAGAAATGACACCTTCAATATTTAATTTTAAAATTGCTCTGGTCCAATTTAGGGCCAGATAGCTTTCTTGTTGAAGAAGAGGCTAGAGTCAAAACAGGGAAAAAATTAATAACAGAGAGGGCTGCAGATGTCTTCAGTTTGGTGGATTTGATTTTTATTGTGAGGTAGTTCAACCAGACAATCTCAAGTATTTTCTGACATAAATTCAATGGAAGTTTCAGCCTTGCCTTTTGGAGTGTTTTAAAAAAAAAGATTTTATGTTTTTGGTTGTTTATTATAATAAAAGCCATTTCTCAGTTTGCTATAGCCTTGTGGATCTCAGGATGCCAGCCCCATTGGTTTTGAAAGCTAGATGTTTTGGGGGCTCATCTCTCAGATGCAGATCTTAAAAACTGGGGTGCCTGATGTGAGGCTCAAGCCCTTCACTCCTCAAGGAGAAGATCCAGGTTTTGAGTTCCCTCCTAATTGAAGGTCACAGCACTGAGGATGGGATTTATTGTGTCTCAGCCTCTCCTACCTGCGCTGATGTAATTTTTTCTCATATGCCCAATGTGTAGAAGTCATTTTTAGGTTTTCATCAGAAATTGTTCCATATGGAGCTGCAGATTTGGAGTGTCCATGAGAGGAGGTGAGTTTAGGATCTTCCTCCGTCAATCACCATCTTGAATTGGAGCCTCCTAAAAGCCCAGTTCGTCTGTTTCCTCTCAGAACTTTAATTCACATTGCCAGAGAAGTTCTCAGATCCTCACCGGAGAACTTGGAACTCTCCAAGCAGCAAAGCTTTTCTTTTTTTTCTATGACCTACAAAATCCCATTTTACTTTTTCTCTTTTTTTCTCCTCTTTTAGTTAAGAATGACTTTTCTATGGAAACATTTAATATGACATGCCACCTTCCCTTTCAGCGAGCTAACACTCGAATGGTAAGTGATATTGATACTAGAAAGTCTCACCATACTGCTTGCTTCTTCAAGAATCTTCATGAACTTACCAATTGCAAACACATAATGGGATGTATGTGTATGTCCTTTCTTCCCTTGCCAACCAAGAGCCTACTTCCCAGAGCCAGCTGTAGCACCTAGTATGTCCCCATAGTAATCACACCCGCAGCAGTGTTCCTGACCAGAATGACAATCAAGCTTGGTCCCTGAATCAGCCCTACTCCCTTCCCATCTTTTATGGGAGAATCAGAGAAAAGTTTCCCTGGGCCAAAAAGACTCCCCAAAACTATTATTTCTCTTTGCCGAAAGCCCCAAGACACCATTGTCATTTTAAGTACTTAAGAAAACTTGTAGGGAACATTGAGTTAAATGTGGCAGATTGAATGTATATATTGACCTCCACTGTATGCCAAATGCCACAAAAACTATAGTGAGGACAGAACAAAACAGTTAAACCTGCAAGGAAGAAGACAATACAAGAAATTAGAGTAATTCAATTTTGGAAGCTGAAAAACAAATGGGCTGGTAACAACTGACTTAGCAGACCTGAGAAAAAGAAAACCTATAAAAAGCCAGAAGCAGGCTGATCTGGACGACAGAAGGCTCGAGAACAGGAGACACCTCGCACCTCTCAAAGGAGGAATCAGCACAGGCCTGAAAGCAAAGTCTCCATAACACAGCATCTCTGTTATTTACTGCTGCATTAAAACCTATCCCACAGTTAGTGGTTTAAAACAGTCATTTTGTTTCACTCACAGTTTTATGGCTCAGGAATTAAGGAAGGGCTCATCTGACCATGTCATCTCTGAACCTTACAGTATCAGCTGAGGTAGCTGAAGCAGGAGGATCCACTGCCAAGATGGCTCCATCATTTACATTCTGGCACCTAAGTGATCCTTGGCCTCTCTCTTACTCTTGCTCTCACTCCTCTGTGTGTGTGTGTGTGTGTGTGTGTGTGTGTGTGTGTGTGTGTCTCTGTCTGTCTGTCTGTCTGTCTGTCTCTCTCTTTCTTCCCAAGGAGTCTCATTCTCCGGAGTCTGCCCATGGCTTGGGCTTCTCAGGGCAGAGCTGTACTTCGTACATAGAGAGTAGATTCCAGGCATAGCAAGCAGAGCTGCCAGGCTAGTTAAAGACCAAGCCCAGAACTGGCCCAGCATCACTTCCACTTATTCTATTGATCAAAGCAGTCCCGAGGCCTAACAGATTCAGGGGAGTGAAAACAGGGTCTCAGCTTTTGATGAGAGGTGGTAAGGTCACACTGGGAAAAGACCAGTCCAAGGGGAAAAAAAACCCCTACAGATGCTGTCATTTGGGAACCCTAATGAAGAAGCCCACTCCAGTCACTGGACAGTTCAGGCTACCTCTCAGTAAGCCCCTCCTCCCCATGCAGAGCTTACAATCAGCTTTTTTTTTTGACAGTGTCACACGCTTCAATATGAGCTAGTAACCATGGATATCACATATTTGAGGAAAGCTACTAACATAAAAGAGTGAAATCAAAAAAATTAGGACTTTGAGACTATGTGTATATATATATATATATATATATATATATAATCCATGAAGACAAACTTTGTGTCCATCAGTTTAAAAGAAAAAAAGATGCTGTTTTTTTAAAAGTTAATCTTCCTCAAAGTCAAGAAGCTATAAGTTTCAAAACTAAAATAATGCTACCAAGACATATAACAAAACTGTTCAGAAGCAAACATTTTCAGCTCTTGTAGCTATTTTTATGACAGTTACCTCCATAGTTCTAACTAATATGATTATACCAATATTTCCTGATATTTCCATTTTTGGTATCATTTATTGACCTCCTTATATGAAACAGAGGATCTAGCTCTTTTATGTGAAACTAGACATGTGTGTTATAGGAAACTGTATCATCGAATTTTGTAGTAGAGAATGGTTTGTTCATTTAATGCTGTAATGCGTTGGTATAACAGGACTTTTTGATCCATCTTAGAGCATGGATGCTGCTGGGGGAAGTTTAACAGGGCTGTGCCACGTAGGTTGCAGTTTGCACCCAAGAATTTACGTAGGAACAGAGGGGTCTTTTGAAAGAGAAAAGAAATAGAGATTCCAATCCCTTCACTCTGAGGCTTAAAGTGATTAAAATCTCTCTAGGGTACCTGAATGGCTCCATATTGAAGCTAGAGGGCAGTAAAGGACACCAAGCTCCCTGAAAAAAAAAAAAATCTATGAGAGCAGGAAGTTTCAACTGCGAATCCGAAGGCTAAATGGGCTATCAGAGCTCAACCCCGCTCGCCAGACATCTACCCTGGTGGCAGCTCACTTCTACCCCGAATCTTGACCGTCGTCCCCTGGGGAAGCTGATGCTTTCACTATACTTCCTGAACTTTTCAAGACTGACTCAAGAACTGAGCACCAGTAGACCACACTCTAGGCAGCTGAGAAAGACCAGGGCAAGTTGATACCAGTCTTAGATTTGGGGTAAGAGGGAAATATCTATTTTTAAAAGATGGAGGGAGGTGGGGAGACAGGGAGGAAAGTATCTCAGAGAAAAAAATCCTGCTACTTTCCAAGGGCTCAGTACACATAGCCATGCTTTCCCAGAAATTGTTCTTTTGGTCTCAAAACTCCAGGGGCAGGATAAATGGTCCCTCCAAGTATTCTGAAGGCAGAAAGCAGAGGAATCATTGAGATCTTTGACCATGAAACTCAAAGAGAGAATAATGGAAGGAAAAGCCCAAGATCAGGTTGAAGATTAGAGTCAGTCCTTTGAGGTTAGAGTCTCTTACCAGCAGTAGGAAGATTTTACCAGTGGCTGGCGACAGGTAATTAAGTGCGAATTAAGTACTCCCAACACTAATTAGTTCTAGTACCCCACATTAATTATTAAGGGTAAAGTACATCATTCACTCATTGTAATTTGATATCTTTTCAACAAATTGGAAGTTTTCACCATCCCTTCTAAAAGAATCCTTTTGAATATTGCTAACTTGGAAACTCCTGAGATAGACAGGCTGAATCGACCATCTGTGACATCTTGCTTGTGGGTGGAAATAAGCACATGCCCCATCAGCCCGCCAATTACCCAAATACCAAATATACAGCTGGCCTTGGGAATGAAGCCTTGAATATTGCCAGAAGTATAACCTAGGATGTTCTGTTATAAGCAGCAGGAACCAGGTCTGGCTAACTTAAGGCCAAAAGAGATTTGTGGGGACGATGTGGTAAGAGCTCAGAGAACTGTGAGAACAGACGGACAGTCAGGCCTCAGGAAGAACAGACACCTTGGAGCTCCTGCAGGCGCTCCTGGGCTTTCTCTGTGGTACTTCCCACGGATGACCATGCCACCCACTCTGCCTGCAGGAGCTGCAGATTCCAGATGGGGTTGGGGGCAGGAATCTGGCAGCTGAGCCACATGGCGAGGGTAGGTGGTACAGGGATGGGGGGAGGGCTGTTAGCAGAAAAGAGGAGAGGTGTTGGGCACACAGACAGGGTAGCCCCCGTACCACACAACCAAAGTCTCATTCTTTCTGAAATACTTCACTTTTTTTTTTTTTTTTTGGTACGCGGGTCTCTCACTGTTGTGGCCTCTCCCGCCGCGGAGCATAGGCTCCGGACGCGCAGGCTCAGTGGCCATGGCTCATGGGCCCAGCTGCTCCATGGCATGTGGGATCTTCCCGGACCGGGGCACGAACCCGTGTCCCCTGCATCGGCAGGCGGATTCTCAACCACTGCGCCACCAGGGAAGCTCAATACTTCACTTTTAATATTCTAGATTTAGTCCCCAAGTAGAGAGTAAACCAATGTTAAATGGCTGACGTCTGAATTACACAGTAGTTTTCTCAAAGAGAAAAACTAATGTAGCTGTTCAGTGCATAGACTTTGGAGTCAGACAACCTGGGTCTGAATCCCAGCTTGGCCTTCACTAGCTGTGTGACCTTGGATGTTTTCCAAATGGTCGGTGTCTCTAGCCACCCTCGACCTTTCTGAGCTTCGGTTTCTTCATCAGTAAAACGGGGAGAATGTTTACCTGTGTAAGTTAGGATGCCCTTGGTGACGAGTCATAAAACCCAAATAAATAAGAGAATTTAATGTCTTATATTACTGAAAAGTCCAGTGGTAGAGAGGGCTTCAGTGACTCAACAATTTCATAAAATACCCAGCTTCTTTCCATTGTCTTCTCTGTTCTTTGGAGCATCCACATCATTCCTAGGCTGGATGCAACCTGATAGCACGATGGCTGCCAGATGCTTCTGGAAGTTAATGTTTTCTCATTTATATTCAATAAATAGGGGAGTCTCTTCCCAAGCCATCTAACAAAAATTCTGGGCTTTCCTTTAATTGGACCACCTTTGTCCGTATGCCACCAGTCACTTCGGCAAAACGGATGGATCTGAGAAGCAAAACATAATGGGAGAGGGACAGAGAGAATGCTTAGGGGACAACCACAATCCCCAAATCCATCATATTATATCCTAAAGTTAATCTGAGGATTCAATGTATGTAAAGTGCTCAGTAGGTGCCTTGCAGATAAGTGTCAAATAAGTGTGTGTCTGTGTCTGTGTGTGTAGTGGAAAATCAAGAGATAGAGACAGAACTCAAGATAGAGATATAATCTTCAAACTAAGACCTAAAGAAGACTTAAAAACTTAAAACTTTTTAAAAATAAATTTATTTATTTTTATTTACTTATTTTGGGCCATGATGGGTCTTCGTTGCTGTGCGCGGGCTTTCTCTAGTTGTGGCGAGCAGGGGCTACTCTTGGTTGCAATGCATGGGCTTCTCATTGTGGTGGCTTCTCCTGTTGCGGAGCATGGGCTCTGGGCATGCAGGCTTCAGTAGTTGTGGCACATGGGCTCAGTAGTTCTGGCTTGCGGGCTCTAGAGCGCAGGCTCTTTAGTTGTGGCGCACAGGCTTAGTTGCTCCGCAGCATGTGGGATCTTCCCAGACCAGGGCTCAAACCTGTGTCCCCTGTATTAGCAGGTGGATTCTTAACCACTGCACCACCAGGGAGGTCCCAAACCTTAAAAGTTATAGGACCAACATATACAGTATTAATCCTTAAAATAAATGTAAGAAAATCTAATAAAGCTAATTTTTCTCAAGATGATCATTTGGATCAGGTTTTTCATATATCAAATGTTGAATTCTTTCTGAAACACTTTCGGTACTGTGCTCGAGAACAGCTTAATCTGCCTATTTGATAACGTAACATAATGTATTTGTGTGGGTAGATAGAAGAATGGAAAGATAGATAGATGAAAGATAGATATATAAATTGATAGAGAATACATTTTAACTGCTCATGTACGCATTTCAAAGCCTATTTAAATGCAGATACAAGATTAATTTGTTAGAATGTTATCTATGTGCTGAAAGTGCCTCCAAAATGACTCATCTTCTTCTGAAGGCAGATTACAGAATTCTAAAAGTGGAAGAGACAACAGAAATCATTATGCCAACCACTTTCCAGATGAGGGAATTTAGACTAAAGAGATCCCTTAGCCAGAACCACATAGTTGGTGAGTAGCAGAATGAAACCAGAACTCCAATATCCTGACATCCAGCAAAGCTCTATCCACAATACAATCCCATGTCCCTTGAGAATATTAGATTTCTTAGCAAACAAGAGCTTCATTAACGGTACAAAGGGAGACTTCCTCTCAATCTGCCACAAACAGATAATGACTATTTTGGAATTAGTAAAACTCAGATAATGCAGACACTGTCACCCAAGGTAGGACAGGCGACTTGGAAGAAGTTTTACTTGATACAAGTTTCCCAGTTCTGAGAAACATGGTGGGATGTATTTATTATTGGTATTGTTGCTTGTCAGTAATACTGAGAAATGGCACGTTAATCAGCAAGGAACAAATTATGCTATCATTTGTTTCCCTAAAAGGTAAAGAGTTAACATGTAAATCGTGTCCACAAAAACTTTCCATTTTTCACCGTCTTACCCATAAGTTGGCTTTCTAAGTGAGGACCCAGCTTTAAAATAGCTCTGAAATGAAAGGCTACTCTAGATATGAAATATTCCATGGAGCAAACGCAATATCCTACTTCTCTTGAGTGTTCTATTATTCTCATTTCCAGATGGCCACAAAAAGCCTTGGGCAACTGGACCAGGTACAGAAACTAGTTAAAGAAAACAAGAGTAGAGGATAAAATTTGGATAAGCCTGTCACCAATTTTAGCTTCTAAGCACAGCACCAAAACTTTAATATTCAACAACTTAAGCAGACCTTCTCAACAACTTAAGTTGACTTCAACAAATCCTGCTTCAGTTGACTTGCCACAGAACGAGGGAGGGATCTCACAGAGAAGAACCTCTTCTATAGCCATCCTCTACCAGCTTAGGTCTGAGATCCTAATACCAAAAACCTAAAAATCAACAGAAAAGATTCTGTGTGCTTCTGGAGCCGTTTTTTTGTTTGTTTTCAGGGCAAGATGCTTTACTCCTACCCAAGCAAGGTGGCAGAATCCACTGAATGTTGCCTTGCACGTTCCTTGTCGTCAGACTGCCCTTTAGCAGAACACTGAATGCCCTTTTTCTGCTGTAAGACAGATACTGAATCACCACATTATACTGTCTGACCCTGCGGGGCCGCGGTACAATATCATAATGTCAAACTGGGTCTGAAAAGAGCTTTGTGTGGGAAGAGACAAGACTCTAAAGATAGCAGAGCTGCTGAATCACTTAGGGTGATGACCACAAACAGTACTGCACTCAACTCGCTGGGGAAAGCTGGTGTCAGAAGCCCCTGGTAAATCTCTGGGCTAATTATGGTGGGTGGGAGGTGGACCTTGGAAGCAAGTCATACTTGACCCAGAGATCAGGAAGCCTAAGGGAAGAAACCCAAGTTGTAAACCCTAATAAATAAGTTTTAAATTCGCTGACAATAAAAGCATGCTATCGTATGACAGGTAGTTCTCCTTAGAAGCAGGTGCATTGCAATTTTTTTTAAATATTAAATCTTCATAGAGTTACACGATAGATGGCAGCCTGGAAATACGCTGATGTGTCCTGGCAGAATTTCAGACATAATGATTTTCTTCTCTTTGTAAACCTTCCATCAGTGGGAAGGCAAGCCCTGCCAAAACTGAGGAACCCAAGCTGGAGGCAGCGAGACTCCATCACGCAGACCGTGGCGACCGGCCAGGACTCCAAGGCCAAATCGGAAACAACCACGCTGAGTTCATTAAAACAACGGAATGATCAAAGGCGTGCAAGCCTTCACAAAGGCAAAAATTAATCTGTTTAATACTTGGCTAAGTTCTCATCTGTTGAAGTAAATTTGAAACGAAATTCATCAAACTCCCCCTCTTCGGGTGGAAAAATCCTTTGAGTTCCTTAGAATGTCCAGAAGGTGGCAGAAGTGTTCTTTGTTTCAGTTCATAGGACCCAGCAACCGTTCCATCCCCAAAATTAATGTGAAAACGTGTATCTGGGTATAATACATTGAATGTAAATATACATTTGCAGGATATCAGGAATTGTATTCAAACATGAATAAGCCAAACCTCAGGTGGTGATATCTTTTTGAGGGAGGAAATGTCCTGGGGAAATGGTAAGTTTAAAAAAAAAAAATTGTGGCCATCAATGAAGTAAGTGGCCAATGGAAGGACTTACAGCCCAACACTAGGACCATATTCCTGTACCTCTCCTGGCCTCCGTGAGCCTCACTATTCCCCGGACCTACCCCCTCGTTTCCCTTCCCTTCATTAATCCTTAAAGACTTGTACACACTTCCAAGTCATCAGAAACCCGTAGCCTCACCATTAAGTTGATGAAGCTGTAAGACGTACAGGGAAATTTTCCTTCTGTGAAGACTCCTACCCTCCCCTCAGCCTGCCTCCGTAGGGAAGTCAACCTCCATAACCAGAGGTTTATCCACTGCCCTAAACATTAGAATATTGATTCATGTTGGACAAACTGAGGCTGGTGTAGGATCTCAATACCTCAATTTCCTGGGCGGACAACATGTAAAAATATTAATACAGTCCATCAGGAGGAACAAAACTCATTAAAAATTCATAGAAATTCATGAACAGTCTTTTGCTGTTTATTTCATGAGCTGAAAACATTTATTCTAACCAGATCAAGGGAGGGGAAAAAATGTTTTCTATGGCTCCAATTTCACAGACTCTAGTATGAAATGAATCAATAGTAGCTAGGAGGAGTGAAATCAAAGATTTCCTTTTCAACAGTAATAAATCCAGTCAAACCCTATTTGGTATGGCAGTTGACATGGCTTGTAAATTCTGAAGTTACTCAATTATGTATTTAAATAGTAATCCCCTACAAAATTAATAGGAAGTGCTAAATTAGGACAAATGGCCTCCAATGGGATCCAGATGCTTAAGCTTAGACTAGGTAGAAAGTGTGAAAAATTAAGAACTATACTGATTCTCTCTCTGAGTTTCTTGGAGGAGCCAGAGTTCTTCAAGCATGGAATGTAAATACTTGGGAAGCATGTGTTACAGAGCAGCCGGAGTCCCAGCTGTGTTTATACTCAGATTCCAAAATATCTGAACCTGGAAGGAGAACTGGTAGCATGAGGAGGGACACGGGAGCCTTCTGGGACAGGCTAATCACAAGGGGAAGGAGAGAAGCTGTTTCAAGACAGATGAACGGTGTGACTGTTGACAGAGCATGGTCCCTGCCTGTCACTCAGCCTGTCTTGAAGCCCCCCTCCTGGACTTGCATCTGATTCCCAAGGGGGTGAAGAAAATGCTGAAACATGGTGACATTGTTGGTCTCTTTTGCGGAGGCGGCTGTGTGGCAACAAGAAGGGCAGCAGTGCATCATTTAAAAATCTACAAAGAACAAATGCTGGAGAGGGTGTGGAGGAAAGGGAACCCTCCTGCACTGTTGGTGGGAATGTAAATTGATACAGTCACTATGGAGAACAGTATGGAGGTTCCTCAAAAAACTAAAAATAGAGCTACTATATGACCCAGCAACCCCACTCCTGGGCATATACCCTGACAAAACTATAATTCAAAAAGATACATGCACCCCTATGTTCATAGCAGCACTATTCACAATAGCCAAGACATGGAAACAACCTAAATGTCCATCGACAGAGGAATGGATAAAGAAGATGTGGTACATATATACAATGGAATACTATTCAGCCAAAAAAAGAACAAAATAATGCCATTTACAGCAAAATGCATGGACCAAGAGATTATCATACTAAGTGAAGTAAGTCAGACAGAGAAAGACAAATATCATATGATATCACTTATACACAGAATCTAAAATATGATACAAATGAACTTATTTACAAAACAGAAATAGACCCACAGACATAGAGAGCAGACTTGTGGTTGCCAAGCGGGGAGAGGGTTGGAGGAGAGAGGAATTGGAAGTTTGGGTTTAGCAGATGCAAATTAAGATGGATAAACAGCAAAGTCCTACTGTATAGCACAGGAAACTATACTCGATATCCTGTGGTAAACCATAATGGAAAAGAATATGAAAAAGACAGTATACACGTGTATAACCGAATCACTTTTCTGTACAGCAGAAATTAATATACTGTAAATCAACTATACTTCAAAAAAATAATTTTTTTTTAAAAAAGGGCAACAGTGGCCTTGGGTGGTGTCAGAGCTGACACCACCACCCTCAGTCTGAGGGTCAGCAGTACCCACAGGGACACCGTGCCTTCAGGGTAGGAGGGGAACCCGTGGCACCACTGCTGCCTTTGCCATTGCTGGGAAAGAGCCAGCAGCACCATTCCAGTGACCCAGTGTAGCAAGAAGAGAATAGCAGACCTCATGTTGTGACCAGAGAATTAGTCCTCAGAGAACTTGATTACCATAGGCCGAATAATGACCCCTCCAAAGATGCCCATGTCCTAATCCCCAGAGCCTGTGAATACATTACCTTACATAGTAAGAGACTTTGCAGATGTGATTAAGGATCTTGAGATGGAAAGATTATCCTGGATTATTTGGGTGGGCCCAATGTAATCACAAGGGTCCTTGCGAGAGGAAGGCAGGAGAGTCAGAATCAGAGAACATGTGACAACAGAAGCAGAGGTCATACAGAGAGATCTGATGGTGCTACACTGCTGGCTTTAAAGATGGAGAATGGGAACCCCCAAGCCAAGGAATGCAGGTGGCCTTGAGAAGCTAGAAAAAGGCAAGGAAATGGGTTCTCCCTTAGACCCTCTGGAGGGAGCATGGCCCTGCTGACCCGTTTTAGACTTCTGACGTCCAGAACTATAAGAAAATAAATGTATGTGGATTAACTGTGTGGTAATTTGTTACAACAGTAATAGGAAATAATACACTGGTGACACACTCCTTTAAGAGCTTTCAGAATCATTTGTGAGAATAAGGAGGTTCAGATTCCCACAGAACAAGGAGAAGCAGAGGCAGAATGTTTGGGGGTCTTTCTCATTCCATCTGTGTGAATAGTGGATGCAGGTTAGGGTAGGGAAGACTAGGTCCACAGGTTTGCTTTACACTCCAAATTTCTGCTGCAGAACACTTCATCTTAGATCTCACCTGGAATCTTCATTCAAATCATCAGCATCTGTCTTCTGCAACACTTAAGATTCCAGACCAGGGCTTCCCTGGTGGCGCAGCGGTTGAGAATCCGCCTGCCGATGCAGGAGACACGGGTTCGTGCCCTGGTCCGGGAAGATCCCACATGCCGCGGAGCAGCTAAGCCCGTGAGCCATGGCCGCTAGGCCTGCGCGTCCGGAGCCTGTGCTCCGCAATGGGAGAGGCCACAACAGTGAGAGGCCCGCATACCGAAAAAAAAAAAAAGATTCCAGACCAAAACATGCATTACTTCACTCTCTTCCCTTCCCTTTAAAAACTTCTGAGAGGCAAGTCATGCCATGTGTCCCTCAGAAGATACCACTTATATCCATAAATGAGTTCCAAAGTCATTTGAAACCCTGGGACCAAAGCTCATCCCTAAAGATACCACTTATATCCATAAATGAGTTCCAAAGTCATTTGAAACCCTGGGACCAAAGCCCATCCCCATATTTTGGATACTAATAATGTAGCATTTCTCAACCATTAGCTCTAGATTTTAGCTCAACCCTTAAAAGCATTCTGCTGATGAGACATTCTAGAAATATCTTCAGAGGTTTGTTCTAAGACTACAGAAGAAATCCAGCGCATCTACCTGAGGCTCAAGACTCTTCAGCCAGGTCATCATTAAAGATAGAGGACTATTTTTCAGGGCCCAGAAAAGTATTTGAGTTGGCTGTACTCATTCAGTACTTTCTGCCAAATGAACCAGTTGTTTCTTCCCAAAATACAAATGTGTCCTAGATCTGAAAAATATATACAGTCCTCCTATTAATAGCCATTACAGTATATTTTACTAATATCCAACTCTATTATCTCTCATAACAATACAGACCAGGGAACACACAAGAGATTGCAATTAACAAATGATTTCCAAACTTCATTTTATCATTCATAAAATTGATCTTAATTCTTATACAAGAGCTATCAACAAGAAGGAAAAAAAAATTATTAGCTTGTTCAAATTCCTTTTATTATTTTCCCTGACCATCTTTTGGCAAAACTGTTAGATAATACAAAAATAAATAATGGTAGGGCAAAAGCAAAGTAAACATTTGACCATGACTTTCAAGGACTGGAAACAACCTGCTCTGTGGTTCATCCCAGCCGAATTTACCCTCTGAACGAGTTAGACAACCTTGGACGAGTCATAATGTCTTTCAATTTCTTTCCCCTCCATACTTCCAGGTTTTGTTTTTTGTTTGTTTGTTTGTTTGTTTTGCGTTACGCGGGCCTCTCACTGTTGTGGCCTCTCCCGTTGCGGAGCACAGGCTCCGGACGCACAGGCTCAGTGGCCATGGCTCACGGGCCCAGCCACTCCGCGGCATGTGGGATCTTCCCAGACCCGGGCACAAACCCGTGTCCCCTGCATCAGCAGGCGGACTCTCAACCACTGCGCCACCAGGGAAGCCCTCCAGGTTTGTTTTAATATTCAACATTTAATTACCTGCCAGGTAAATTGTTTACCATTTCTTCTTCACATTTTCAAGTTGAAATTGGCACTGGAGGAAAATGCTCCCCATTTATAGTGTGGGCTCAAGGAACTCCACCAGGGAGACAAGTGCCCTAGTTTGAGAAGCATGGGCCATTATACCTGTTACCATGCCTGCTGCATCTAAAACCATAGGTACCCATATGCCATATATTCCCATCTGCATTGCTTTGGTTCACTTCATTTGTTCCTCTTCTACTTTCTTCACCATTTGGAAGTGCCCTCTTCTTCCACCAATTTGCCCACCTTTGAAGGCCAGCTTATGTCCCACTGCCTCCAGAAAGCCTTCCCTGATCACAGCTGTTCAAAGAAATCCCTCTCTCCTTCAAATTCATGGCATTCATTCTATGTAGCATTCAGTTGGAATATAAATTTATCTTCCTTGGGATGCCTTTTACTATTACTTAGCTCTTAAGTTATTTCCCTTTTTTTACACCTCTGGTCTTGCAGAGATCAGAGACCGTGGAAGCTATTGTTTTGTAGTCCCTACAACACCTAGATCTGCGCCTTGCACATGAAAAGTACTCATTCATTTATTATTTATCCATTCAACATTTATGTATTAAACTATGTGCCAGGACTTCCCTGGTGGTCCAGTGGTTAAGAATCTGCCTTCTAATGCAGGGGACGCAGGTTAGATCCCCGGTCGGGGAAATAAGATCCCACGTGCTGTGGGGCAACTAAGCCCATGTGCCACAACTACTGAGCTCGCGCTCCACAACTAGAGAGCCTGTGTGCCGCAGATATTGAGCCCACGTGCTCTAGAGCCCATGCACCACAACTAGAGAGCCCATGTGCTGCAACTACTGAGCCTGTACACCACAACTAGAGAGAAGCCCGAGTGCCACAACAAAAGATCCTGCATGGAGGGGGCTACTCTAAGCGGTCTAGGCCAGAGATGGGTTTAAATGCAGGTTCTGGTTCATCAGGTCTGGGTCAGGCCTGGGAATCTGCATTTTCACCATTTCCCAGATAAGGCTGGAGCTCTGGCCAGATGTCTGGGCGGGAGAGCTGCTAATATTCTCTCTGATCCACATATCTTAACCCCAGTCCTCCCACCAGAGAAAAGTCGGTTCTAATATTCATCATGCTAATTAATTAGTGTGTCTAGGATTGACTGGTGATTTAAATAAATAAATAAATAAATAAAGGTCCCGTATGCTGCAACAATGATCCCATGTGCCACAACTAAGACCAGATGCAGCCAAAATAAATAAAATAATTTTTTTTAAAAAAGAAAGCAACCATTAAAGTTTCTTTAAAAAAAATTTTTTTTAATAAACTATGTGCCAATGAATGAGAAGCGAAATAACTCATGTGATCTAAAAACTGAATAATTCAATTTTTAACTCAGAATTTATCCTTCTCGCTTCAGATTTACTCTTTGTTAACATTATAGGGTAATTTCTCTGTTGGCAAATTTAAACTGCAAATATTCTAAACAGATTTCAAATATGGGATGGTTGTACATGTTCTTGTAATGACAATTGACACAAAGTGCTTCAGGTTAACTAAGTGCCTAGCTGAACAGATTTTGTAGATTTATAAACTGCAGAAATTGCCAAGACTAACAGGGAGAAAATAACACTCCCTACAAGTCATTGGTAAACTGCATGTTACATGACAACATATTTGCTTTTATTTAATCACATTTTGTCTTTATGGAACATAAGTGTATGCTTATTCAATTCCTTCAGGGGCAATAAAATAGATGCCCTTGCTCCACTTTGTAACCAGAATTAATGGCTACCTGCCATTTCTACCATAAATCTCAAGTTTCAAGTATTGTAAGTACCTAAAAATCATATTAAACTAAAATTTACCATCAAAATTATTAAACCAGATTCTAGTGATTCCATTTTAATAAATATCAAGGTGGATTACATTGATTAAATAAATTGTATACCTAAGGCCAGAAGTCCCAAAATAGTCCAAAGAGTTTTTCCTACATTTTATCTCATAAACTACATAAAATAGCCTCCATTTCAAAAATAAACGCATTTATGTCATTTTATGAACTGCTGCCTTTTGCAATTTCACCCATGTAGAGTTGGCAAATTATTTCACTTTAGAATGAAACTATGTGAGGGTTCAGAGCTGTTGGTGTAATTGGATAAACTTGATCAAGTGCCACCTGGTGGTCAGATTAATATTTTTCCTACCATAGTGAAAGAGAGTTTTGGTGAGAAGCTAGTCAAATATGTTTTTAGTAATTACCAAAAATAAATCATTATAATCACTAATACTTTTAAAAAATATTTATTTATTTATTTGGCTGCATTGGGTCTTAGTTGTGGCACGTGGGACCTATCATTGCAGGGCAAGGGCTTCTCTCCAGTTGTGACACACAGGCTCCAGGGAGCATCGGCTCAGTAGTTGTGGCACGTTGGCTCTCTATTTGTGGTGCATGGGCTCTAGAGCATGCAGGCTCAGTAGTTGCAGCACGCTGGCTTAGCTGCCCTGTAGCATGTGGGACCCTAGTTCCCACGCCAGGGATAGAACCCGCATCCCCTGCACTGGAAGGCGGACTCTTAACCACTGGACCACCAGGGAAGTCCCATAATCACTAATACTTTATCAACCTTTAATTTTGTGGAGTACTGAGCTACTGGAGGAAATATTCAAATCTGATTGATACTCGTTCAAATCTCAGTTCTAGCAATTTTTGTTACCAGTTTACCTTGGGCCAGTAACTCAAACTCTCTAGGGCTTAGTTTTCTCATGGATGTCATAAAGTTGATGTAAGGAATAAGTAAGGAAAGACATAAAGGGGATAACATAATGCCTTGGATATGATAGGTATCAATAAGTGGTACCAACAATTGCTATCATCATTTTATCAGCAAAATGTAACTATTGAATCCTTATTATATATCATATATATATATATATATATATATATATATATATACACACACACATTCTTTACCTACATTATCTCAGTTAATCCCCACAAGAACTCTTTCAAATTGGCATTATTATCTATCAGTTTAAAAATTTGGAAGCTCACAATAAGTTAAATGATTGACTCCACATCATAAGTGGATAACAGCCAGGATTCAAACTTGACTGTCCCGTACCAACGCTGTGATCTTTATCACTATGCTTATACTGCTATTACTGTCATGAATAATGATCATGATGGTAATGATGATCATGATAAAAAAATATTTCATGGGATTCCCTTAAGAAAAATACCTTTTCCTTGCACAAAGGTCATTTGAAATGTCAGGGGAACATTTCTGTCTTTTTTCTCCCAGTGTACAAAAAACATGGTGAAAAGCTACCCATTCTATCGAGGATGATAACTCTTATTTCTTTGACAAATATTATCACACCTCCTGACCTTTCCCCTCAGGAGGATATCTGAGATGCCTCATACACTTTTCTATTAGAATTTTTTTGTAATAGAATTCATTTAGATAAGCATTTGTTTTCAAGTCACTTTGTTTCCAAGAACTACCCAGAGGAACTCAATGTTCTGTACTCTATTTGCCTTCCTGTAATTAAAATAAAATATAATAAAATAAAATTTTTTGAGATATTGTATTTAACATTTTGTTACAAAAATAGTATCTGCCCATTATTATAATTTTAGGAAACTATAAATAACCCCCCCAAAAGATAAACATTAACCGTAATCATACCATGCAGGGAGCATTATTAATATTCGTGCTACATGTCCTTTAGACCTTCTTTCTCTTTGCCAATACATTTTTTAAATGGGATCATGCTATACACCCTGTTTTAAACCTCAATTTTCATTTAATATCAATGGTTAAGAACATGCTCTGCCATCTGTGAGCGCCAGCCAGCCTTCATCTTTCTAATCCAGAAAACATTGTTATTCAGGTGACTTAAAAGCCCCTCAAGCATTTTAAGTTAGAGACCGAATAATTCTGTCTGAAGGTGCAGATTGAAAACTTGTGAAATCCAACTTCAACTTTGCTATATACAACTTTCTTCCTTGTCTTTAAAACATTCTTTTATTCCATCAAGTATTATTCATTCAATTAAAAGATAAATTAAACACCAGTTAGGACAAGATCCTGTACCAGGCACGTAGAGGGCACCAGTATGAATCAGATACATCATTGTGGCCTGTTTGGGGAGCCAGGTGCTATGCTAAGTACTTCATGAATATCAAAGGTGTGCTGTCTGGAGTGAGGCTGAGATATAAATGTGTTTCAGGTCTATAAAAGTAAGGCTAGGCAGTTCTCCTTCCCCATATCTGTTGCATTCTCCAGTTTTTAATGGAAGCTGAGAAGTTTCCTGGGGAGAAAGTTAAAAACCACAAGCTGGGCTTCTGAAATACAAGAACATGTGGGAACCAAGAAGTAGAGCAAGAAGATCCAAGAGAATCAAATTGAAACGTTTTTCCCTTTTAGGGCTTCTGAAAGAAAATCATCATAAAGGAAGCCAGACTCCACCACAGGGCCAACACATAGAAGGGAGCACTGGTTTCAAGATGTAGAAGTGGCCTGTTACTGTCTCGTGAACCTGCCCTCAGAGTCCTGTGGCTGGGTCAGGGTGCATCTCGGCTGAGAGAGCCTGCAGAGCTTGCACCAGATTATGCAGTGATCAGGGCCCACCAAGCTTTAGTGCAATACCCATCGAACAGAGCGTGACACTCTCTGGGGAGAGACTGTGTCCCTGCACTGACAGCAGAGGTAGAACCATCATCACAACACTGAGCAGATTGACAGCCCTAGTGGCTGGGGTCATTGGTAGAGAGCTACATCCCAGAGGGCAGTAGTAACAGCCGCTATGGTGGCAGCACCTGACAAACACAAGGACAGCCACAGTTTAGTAAACGTGAGATACTGTCTGGGGATTCGGGAAAATGCAGGTGGACAGAGAGCCTGCAGGCAGACAGCTGGAGGCTAAAGAGGTTGTTCAAGCACTGTGAACTTAAATGCCTGTGGGCCAAACCAGTAACCTAAAGGAGCCATGTGGACTGAGCAGTGCCTGTGGTGAATGGGCCAGCACATGTCCTGTCCAGCAAGGGCCAGTGCTCCTCAGCCCCAGCTGATGGGAGCTGGGCCCACCCAAGGGAAATGCTGGCCATATCGGCAGCAGCATCAGGGTGGGAAGAACTTGGACACGGCTGAAATGCGAGAGAGGGTGTTTACCCAGAAGCAGTGTAGCCAGACTAGAGGAACACAATCCCCTCCCTGGTGAGCCAAAGCCATAGCGGAGGGAAAAGGGGTGAAGCATCAATTTTCAAAGAAGAGGCAAGAAACAGCGTATCGGCATACCGGATGTGATGAGATATTCACCAGTGTCTCTTCTGCATCTAATTATTGTCTTGTGACCATTGCCTGGAGGGATCAGAGAACGCGAGACCTCCAAGGGCTCAATGAGAAGTGGAGCTACAGGGTTAAGGTATCAAACTCGGGTTTTGAGTACAAAACACAGAGCAGGCAGCCAATGGAGAGGGTAGGAGCAGGTGATCTGCAATTGCGCAGTTGTGAGTAGCCATTGAAGCCACACCCATCAGTGGAGAGGGGTGTTCAGCTTAAGATGAGGCACAGACAACATGTAGCACTTACCTTCACATGGTATAAAAAATAAGGGAGCAACCAAATACCCACACTCAAAATATATCCCTGAGGAATCTGATACTGGACTGGAAATTCCAAGGCTTCAAGTGGCTGATTAACATCTTTTTTAAAAAATTTTTATTGGAGTATAGTTGATTTACAATGTTGTGTTAGTTTCAGGTGTACAGCAAAGTGATTAAGTTATACATTTACATATATCCACCCTTTTTTAGACTTTTCCCATATAGGCCATTAC
The DNA here is from genome assembly GCF_026419965.1 of Kogia breviceps. Taxonomy (NCBI): domain Eukaryota; kingdom Metazoa; phylum Chordata; class Mammalia; order Artiodactyla; family Physeteridae; genus Kogia; species Kogia breviceps. Next base: position 47,732,243 of record NC_081312.1, read on the forward strand.
AGAATATTGAGTAGAGTTCCCTGTGCTATACAGTAGGTCTTTATTAATTATCTATTTTATATAGAGTAGTGTGTATATGTCAGTCCCAATCTTCCAATATATCCCTCCACCTCTTATCTCTCGGTAACCGTAAGTTTGTTTTCTACATCTGTAACTCTATTTCCATTTTGTAGATAGGTTCATTTGTACCCTTTTTTTAGATCCCACATATAAGCGATATCATGATATTTGTCTTTCTTTGTCTGACTTACTTCCCTCAGTATGACAATCTCTAGGTCCATCCATGCTGATTAACCTCTTCAGTTTGGTACCTCTAAAACTATAGATATGTCATGAAATACTGGCTTCATTCCCCACCAAGAGCTTAGTGACACATGCTTTCCCTAAGGAACCAGGAGTTGCCTATCGAGGTTCTGGAACAAGGGGATAAGTGATGAGAGATGGCAGGGTCTCAGTGTGGGCCATGACCACAGCACCATGGGAGGGCAGCTCACTCTGGGGTGCTGCATCTGGGTTCAAGACCTGCTGGCTAAGCTGAAGGACAGGAAGAAAAATAACAAGGTAGGTAGGACTTTCCAATTAAATCCAGGGGACGTTTGGATAACTCAGCACATTTATAGCTAATGGCAGTGTAAGCTATCCAAATTCCCTGGAAATGACTTTAGTACATCACAGATAGCTCACTTAGTGCCCACCCGTGCAGCTCTCATGGATTAGTGCAATGGTCAGCAGCAGGTGGGGTGGGCACAGTGGAACAAAAATCACAAGCAGGCCATGCACCTTCCCTGTTGTCTGTGCCTCTTCTATTTTTCTGCCATTTAATCCAATTTTGTCCTCAAATTTTTTGAATGCTACCAAATGATTATTTTCCATTAGAATAAATAGACCTATGATTATTTCATTGATTCAAATGCACAGTGAACGTTAGAGCAACTCAAGGAGCATAAATCTCAGATAGATGTGGGGTCATGCACCGGAGCTAACCACGTTGACCAGTAGAACAACCATGGCAATGGCCAAGAAGTTAAGACATTAGGCAAATAAACCTCTAACATCAATTGTGAGCAATACATTGATATTTCAGGAAGATATCTCCATAGAGATCATGCTGTGATGACCTCATGTTGTTCCAGATTTAGTCAGCACTTCCATTTCTAAGCAGGCATCTGATATGAAGCAGTATCAGAAACTATAGAAATGATCAACCCATTGGCCTAGTAATTTCCCCCCAAGGAATTTAACTTGAGCAGACAGCAGAATCACCCAGAGAGCTTGTTAAAACCAGATTACAAGGCCCCATCACCACCAATTCCAATTCAGTAGGCCTGAGAATTTGCATTTCAGATCAGCTCTCTGGTGATGCTAATGTGCCTTTCTGCAGATCACATTTTGAGAACGTTTTTAAAGGATTTGCCAATCCCTTTTACTTTTGCCCTACATGTTTCCTTCAGAATCTAATGCTAGTATAGTACTAGGTTCTAAAGATGAGGTATAAAGTAAGTGCCCAGAAGATGCCAGGCCAAAACAGGGCCATTATCATATATTGGACAGTAAAATTAAACCATGTAGTATATAACAACATAGAACAGTATATTACCCTAAATAGTTATATAGAAGTCCCTGTCTTTCAGAGAGCTCTGGGTACTTCCTGTGTCTTCTTTTTACTGAATATGTAAGCATTATAAAAATGTATTTGGTAAAGAAGGGATTTACAAAAACAATTGATTTCCAATTCAACAGCCTGTGACTGCTCAGACCATGAGACTAACCACTGTGCTTTTTATTATCTAGTGCAATTAAGTGACTTAAGAGAAAAATTTAATGGTGTCATTACATCTGATAGGATGCAAACAATTAAGGTTTATGTTTGATAGGATATATACAAAAAAGGTACTTTATTATCAATGTATCAAAATAATTGGATCATGTCATTAAAATCAAAGAGGAAATTTAATTCAGGAAAGCAGGGACATTTTGATCTTGAAACACAAAGACAGTGTTTGTCCATTATCTAATGAAAGATAGCTATTGCTGTAGAATTTTATTACCAAATCAGTGGCTTTACTCCAAAAACAAGCACCATAATTACAGCATTGGAAATACACATTGTATATTCCATTAATTCTGATGCTCAAGCTTGTGTGTGAAGAAGAAAATGTTATTTGGCAGCAAGAAACTACTCTCTGAAATTTTAGTTTAAAATGTAAGAATTCAGGAAACTGATTTAGATGAAATTTATAGAGAACAGCTGAAGGAAACAACAAATTGCCTTAAAAGGATGTTTTCGTAACTGTGGTTAACTTTTGACCTATTCTTAATGCAGGATACCCTCCCTAAATGCAAGGAGAGCATTTCCCAAAATATTTTCTGAAAATTCCATTTAAAGATCTTGAATCTTTAAATCCTAAGGGTTTTCTATATTTTTTCTTACAAATGAAATATGTAAACCAATTCTTAGATATTAAGGAATATAAATTGTTACATTGAAGAGAAATTATAATCTGTATTTTGTGTTTCATGTTTGCATTTTTATACACCTAAGCAACTTTACAACATAAACCTAAATTTTAAACATTAAATTCTACTTACTGGCAGTTCAAATATTTTTCTGACCTTATGCTAGTAGGCACACTCATTTAATAAATATTTACTGGGTATGTACCATACGTAGCAAGGCTTATTAAAAAAAATACAGATATAAAATCTGCCCTAAAGGAAAAAGCAAATTGCTTTAAAGGGTGGTTTTCACAACTATGGAATTTAACATATGAACTATTTTTAATGTAGAATACCCTCCCTTTATGTAAAAGAGAGGATCTAGCACAGAGTTTTCCAAAGTATTCAGAAAATTTCACTATCATATAAGTTTCAGAAACACTGACTCTCATTTGTAGAGTTATAAGTTATTCTGGTATATGATAGAAAGTGCCAAGGATCATAAACACTAAAAAACATAACTTTGACCGCGTATGGGCTGGGCCTGCAGGGCGGCGGGGAGTGGGAGGCTGCCGCAGGGGAGGTGCCGCGGGCCGCAGGGACACCTGGCTTGGCCATAACCTGGTCTGGAGCCGGGTGGGACCTCGAGGGCCCATGCCCGAACCGACTCCATTACCTCTGACTTTTGAGGAGGTGACCATTTATTTCTCTGAGCAAGAATGGTGGAATCTAGAGGCGTGACTAAAGGAGCTTTACAAGCAAGTAATGAGAACCAATTATGAGATTCTTGTTTCTCTAGCGAAGACCCAATTAAAGTAATTGAATGTATAGAGAAAGAAAAATAATCTTGTGTCATGAACACTGTGCCACCCAAAAAGAATGTTCCAAGCATCAAGATCAAATGGACGTGGACTTCCATGGTGATGCAGTGGTTAAGATTCCACCTGCCAATGCAGAGGACACAGGTTTGAGCTCTGGTCAGAGAAGATCCCACATGCCCTGGAGCAACTAACCCTGTGTGCCACAACTGCTGAGCCTGCACTCTAGAGCCCACGATCCAGAACTACTGAGCCCACATGCCACAACTACTGAAGCCCATGCACCTAGAGTGCATATTCCATAACAAGAGAAGCCACCGCAATGAGAACCCCGTGCACCACAGTGAAGAGTAGCCCCTGGTTGAGGCAACTAGAGAAAGCCCACGTGCAGCAATGAAGACCCAACAAAAGATCAAATGGATGTGAAATGGTGTATCAAGTGGGTTTGGTTTGCATTTCCTTAATGACTAATCATGTTGAGCATCTTTTCATTTGTGTATCTTCTTTGGAGAAAAGTCTATTCAAATACTTTGCCCATTTTTAAAGTGGGCTATTTGTCTTTTTATTGTTGGGTTATAAGTGTTCTCTATTTGTTCTGAATACTGAACCCTTATCAGATATATGATTTGCAGATATTTTTTCCATTTCTTGGGTTGTCTGTTCCCTTTTTGATGGTATCCTTGGAAGCACAAAAGTTTTAAGTTTTGATGAATTCTGGTTTATTTTTTCTTTTGTTGCTTGAGTTTTTGGTGTCATATCTAAGAAGCCATTGCCTAATCCAGAGTCACAAAGATCTACTCCTATGTTTTCTTCTAAGAGTTTTATAGTTTTAGTGCATATATTTAGGTCTTTGATCCTTTTTATTCCTTCTTTGATCCATTTTGAGTTGATTTTTTTACACTGTGTGTTATAGGGATCCAGCCTCTTTTGCATATGGATATCCAGTTGTCCCTACACCATTCGTTGAAAAGACTATTCTTTCCCCCATTGAATTATCTTGGCACCCTTTTAGAAAACCAATTAACCATAAATGTCAGAGTTTATTTCTGGATTCTCGATTCTGTTTCATGAATCTCTATGTCTAGCCTTATGCCAGTACCACACTGTTTTAATTATCATTGCTTTAGGATTAGTTTGTCAATTTCTGCCAAAAGAAAAAAAGGCGGATGGGGTTTGGGGAATATTGTCACCTTAACTGTACTAAGTCTTCCAATTCATGAACATGGGATATCATTTCATTTATTTAGTACTTTTCTTTTAGGACTTTTAAAATTACTTTCAACAACATTTTATGATTTTTGTTGTGCAAGTCTTATGTTTCTTTTATTAAATTTATTCCTAAGTATTTTACTCTTTTTGATGTTCTTGTAAATGAACTTGTTTTCTTAATTTATTTTTTGAAAAATAGTTTTATTTTGAAAGGTGCTGAGAGTTCAACCCAGATGAAGACTGAGAATAGGTGTATGGATTTTTTAAAATTAATTTTTATTGGAGTATAGTTGCTTTACAATGTTGTGTTAGTTTCTGCTGTACAGCAAAGTGAATCAGTTATACATATACATATATCCCCTCTTTTTTAGATTTCCTTCCCATATAGGTCACCACAGAGCATTGAGTAGAGTTCCCTGTTATACAGTAGGTTCTCATTAGTTATCTATTTTATATATAGTAGTGTATATATGTCAATCTCATTCTCCCAATTCATCTCACCCCTCTTTCCCCCCTTGGTATCCATACTTTTGTTCTCTACATCTGTGTCTCTATTTATGCTTTGCAAATAAGTTCATCTGTACCATTTTTCTAGATTCCACATATAAGCAATATTATACGATATTTGTTTTAGGTGTATGGATTTAAATAAAACATAGTGATTCCTTTTTTAAAAAAATAAAAATAAAAAAAGTAAAAAAACATGACTTTTATAGAGTTGACTCCTTCATTTTGCCTCACTTTCCACCAACCAATCTATCACTAAATTATGTGGTTTCTACTTAAATGTATATCTCCAGTCAGTTTGTGAAAAGACACTATGCAATAATAACAAAAAGACTTATATCATATAGTATATGTCCTCTGACTTCATTAAATTAAATTACAACTCAGTAAGATAACTAGAAAGATAACTAGGAAATCTCCAAATGTGCAGAAATTAAGTAACATACTTCTAAATAACCAATGAGTTAAACAGGAAATCATAGGTAAAATAAGAAAATGTTTTGATCAGAATTAAATGAAAACTTGACACATCAAAACTTGTGGAATGCAGTGCTCAGGGGAAATTTTATAGTTCTAAACACATTTATGAGAAAAGAAAGAAGGTTGACAATCTATAATATAGCTCCCAAATCAAGAAAAAGAATAGAAAATTAAATCCAAAGTATAAAGAAGTAAATAATAAAATAAGAGCAAAACTCAGGGTAAAAGGAAATATATGTGTAATAGAGACAATCAACAAAGACAAAAGATGGTTCTTTGAAAAGAGTAATTAAATCAATAAACTGCTAGTAAGACTGATCAAGTAAAGAAAAAACACAAATTACAGATAAAAGAAATGGAAAGTAAACATCACTAATAAGTCTATAGACTAAAAAGATAATGAAGCTATTATGAACATTTTGGTGTCAATAATAAAATAATAATTAATAATTTCATCTGAAAAATCAAATGAAATGGACAAATTCCTTGCAAAACAAAACTTACCAAAATTGACACAAGAAGAAATAGAAAATTTGAATAGTCTTGTATCTATTTTAAAAATGAAATCCATAATTAAAACTCTTCCAACAACAAAACTCCAAGATTTAATAGCTTTGCTGGTGAATTTTCCAAATATGCCCAGAGCCACACAACCCTGTCTCATCCTCCTTCTGCCTCAGTGTTCAGATCCTCACCATCATGCTCTGCTTTGAGACCAGGGGGACCAATGCCACCATTTCCAATATCCCTGTGTATGTTAGTTGCCACCTGAAGCCCAAGGTCATCTCCCAATACCCTCATCTCCACACAGCTCTGTACATTTCTTAAATGAATCCATTTCTAATGCATCTCCAAATTTCAGAAACCTTCAGCTGTGCCCTCTGGAACTTAGCTCACCATCAACTATACCACCCATAAACACAACCTCTTATCTGAATAATCCCTTCACTTTGTTGCTCTAATTGAAACTGGTTCTTACCTGAGGACACATTTTTCCCTCTCAGATGGTGGCTGTTTTCTTTCCCACAGTCCTTGTATCTGGATCTAGAGTATGAATAAAGCACTAAGTATACTGGAGTCTAATAGTCTAGTTCTATACTAGGGTATAGATAGAAGAGCCCTGCTTGGTCACACCTTCCTCTTACCTTAAATTCCTTTCCTCTCTACATAACCAATTTATGACCTTGCTACCTATTTCAGTGAGAAACTTCACTATGAGAACTTCTATATAATTTCACCACTACATCTTCCCACAGCTATACTCTGGCTTTCCTCCTGTTACTATGCGTGGATTATTACATGCTCCTATCTAGCCAACCCTTAGCTCCCACCTAAGGTCACCAGGTCAGATCCCCTTTCACCTACTCAAGGACATCACACTAGGAAATGTTCCCTCTCACTTCTAAATCATCGAATGATTCCTCATTACTGGATCATTCCCATAAATATGCTATAATATCTCCCATCATAAAAAGAAAAAAATTGACCCCACTTCCCCCTCTAGTTACCATCCCATTTCTGTGCCCTCCTTTCCATGAAAATTTCTTGAAGAAGTTATCTATACTCACTGTCTCCACCTTCTCTCCTTTCATTCTCTTCAAACCACTCCAGCCAGGAGTTTGTCCCCACCATTCCAATGCAACTACTTTTGTCAAGGTCATCAGTGATCACAAGTCTAATGGCCAATTATTACACCTTATTTTATTCAACCTCACAACAGCATTTGATCCATTACTCTCTAGCTGCTTTCTTCTCTTGGTTTCTAGGACACCACTCTCTCTCGGTTCTCCTCCTACCTCAATGATGGCTGTGTATCAGTTTCCATTGCTGGAAACTTCCTCTCTTTGACCTCTAGCCGTTAGAATTCCCCAGACTCAGCCTTGGACCTCTTTTCTTCTCTATTTATACTCATCCCTTAATGATCTCACATAATTCCATAACGTCATGTTATGTAACTATTGACAATTCTTACATTTTCTCTCAATCCCTGGCTTTTACCTTGAATTCCTACCTTGCACAAGATCATGTTAGGTCCTAGAGAACATTCTCAACCCACAGGGAGTGAGCTGAAACCAGAGGCACAACAAAGGGTAAGAGGTGGAACAGGGACACCAGAGTTCCAATATCTGGAAGACCTCACATTTTCCTTTAAGGGAATATGTTATAACATAAATGGTTTAACTTTAATTGTTAGATCTATAACTCTGAAATATGAAATTATTTGTATGATGTGTAGAAAAAAAAGGCACACCAGATACAGATTATAAAATCTGAAGGAAAACATTCTGAAAAGGTCAGACCTAATTAGGTAGTTTTATTGTTCTACCTAATTTCAAATAATTTAGCTGACAGTATCAAAAGATAAGGAGTCTTCTAAGCAATTAAAATGGAATAAGTTTGCCTGGACAAATGTCATTTTAAAAAGCAAAGCAGTAGGGGAAAAGGTAGATTTTTCAAAGCAGTTAGCTTTCAAGCAATATGAAAAAGTAACAAATAGAACCAAGTAATAATATATATCTTCTGATGATAAACAATAATAACTTCCAAAATGATATATACAAAATAGGTCTGTGATTAGTGGTCCACACTTAAGAAAAAAGAAGATTTTAAAGGAACAGTTAAATTAAAAGAGTATGTAAATCTCAAATATATAAAGTATCCAGAGCCTTATAGACACCGGAGATCAATGGAGGAATGAGAGGAAAACAGAGACCTAAGTGGAGTAAAGATTATCTTGCAAGAGGATGGAGAGAAGTGTGTGATAACCTCCCATATCCTATTGTCTGACTGGCTTGTTCATCTGCAGCAAGTATGACAAGTGGTTTCACAAGTCCCATCCCTTGTCCTGTTAACCAGAAGAGAATATTCTGATGAGCTCCCACAGGAAACAGAGGATATATTTATACTACTTCCAGTTGATCAAGCCTGGAACTAACTCCAGTTGGAACTCAACATAATAGTAGAGGTTGCAGACATTGAGGGATTGCTAACAACTGCAAGTATATAGAGGTGCAGCAGGACTGAGAACTGTTTTGTACTTATCCTTTTTTTTTTTTTGAGTCCTTCAAATGAAACCTAAAATGTTTTGCTTCTTACAATGGCAGAGTAGGCCATTTTTAAAACAACCCCCTTGCAAAGAACAAGTAGAAAAGTTAGATGAACTTTCTTTTAAGAATCTATTGAAAGGTACTGGAGATCTCTCTAAATGGAGAAGATTATAAAATCAAAAGAGAAAGGAAGCCAAGAGAGAGTAGTATAGCATTTAAAGATGCTTTTCCAAATTTTCTAATTCCAAAAACAGCATCAGAGAGTCTGAGTAGCTGAATAAAAAACTTTGTATGGACTCATTGAGAACCCCAGAATTGGTGTAAAGATTATTTTAAGCAGAAAACATTTGAGACTCACCAGATGCAGAAAGAAGCTTCATTCGAGATTCACTTATCTGACTAAAGCAGAAACTTCTCAGAAATGAGGCTGTTATAAATTCCCTTTTCAGGGTAGGTCTATTTCCAGAAGAGAGACTAAGAGTAAACCTACCATAAATCTCCTCTCCAGAGAGTTTCATGGCTATGACAGAAAGACCACTTGCACCTGCATAAACAAACATTGCAAACCTTCTTAGCTTTCGTTTGTTCTCCTAAAAACCCATTTGTCTTTCCTAAAGAAACCTATTTGTTCTTCATAGAGGAGCCTTTTCTCTCCACTCCCTTTCTCCAACTATGTTAGGTGTATAAGCCCCAAGTTCTAACCACCCTTTGAGTTAGTCACCACTGGGCACTCCTGCATGTATGCATGTTACACACGTAAGTAAACTTTTTCTCCTGCTAATCTATCTTTTGTCAGTTTAATTTGCATGCACCCAGGACGTTAACATAAGAGAGTAGAGGAAAAGTTCCTCTCGGACACAAACTTCAATAAACTAATGGGGCCAGGAGGACAAAAGGGGAGGCTTAGTTTCTCCAAGGAAGAGAAGTTCTAGTCAACAGGTTTTCAAGAGTGACACCTAAGAACTATACTCCAGGTTAAGAATGAACACATAAACAGACCGGTCCTCACAGGAATTGAAAACCTTATTTGAATCATTCAATCCTGGTTAGGGTCATGAACTGGGATTGATTGCTGGTGCCATGGCTAGCTGAATGCCAGAAGCAAAAGTTAATCCTCTCTAGGGTAAGATATCATCACATAGCATCTGAAATTATCTTTACAGAGTTTTCATATTCAATGTTTGACACTCATGTTTGTATGCGTTTGTATATAAAAGGCATACAAAAATACAACATGATTGAAACCCAAGAGGGGAAAAAGGCAGATAAAAGAAACAGACTTCAGAGAGCAGGGAGAGCAGAAAACAGGGAGTGATTGCTAACTGATACAAGATTCCTTTGGGGGGAAGATGAAAATGTCCTAAAGTTAGACTGTGGTGACAGCTATTCAACACTGTAAATATACTGATAACTATTTACTTATACATTTTAAACAGGCTGATTTTATAGCATATAAATTATATCTCAATAAAGCTCTTTCTATATTCATTAATTAATTAATGGGGGAAGGATATGACTGTGAGAATTTTGGCTCAAGACCCTGGAATTGGGGAGACATCATAAACTGAGATGGAGGAATCTGTGAGTGGAGCCAGTCTAGGGGAATGAAGCTCAGGAGCTCAGCTTTGGACATACTGAGTTTGAGATGCCTGTTTTACATCCGGTGTAGGTATCAAGTAGAGAGTTGAACAGATGAGTCTAGAGTTTGGAAGAGAGATCTGGGCCAGAGATAAAAATTTTGGAGTTCTAATATAGAGACAAAGTTTAAAACTATGAGACAAGTGGAGATCACCAATGGAGTAAGTACAGCTAAAGAAGAGAAGAGGTCAAGAATTTAGCGCTGGGAGACAAAGACAGACAGAAAGGAAAGGAAAGGGGAGGGGAGAGAAGGAGAGGGAAGGGAAGGGATGAGAAGAGGAGGAAAGGGAAGAACGGCGGAAAAGCAATAAAGAAGAAAGAGAAGGAGCAACCAGTGAGTGTTCAGTGTCTTGGTAGCCAAGTAAAGAAAGTTTATCAAGGAGTAGGGAATCATCAACTGACAGGCCAATAAGCGGAGGAGTCACAACACTGGATTTTGCAATGCGGTGGCCACTAATGACATAAAAAAACGCTTTCTGCGGAGAGCTAAGAGAGAAGGACTGATCGGACTGAGTTTAAGGAAAAAATTAATGAAGACAATTAGGAAATTTTTAGAATGAATAATTTTTTAAAGATATTGTGGAAATGAGAAGCAAAGAAGTGGGTATATAGCTAACAGAAGAGTAGGGTCAAGAAATGAACTTATCCTTTCTTCAATGTCTGGTCTTCAAATTTCAGTTGATGGTAAAATTGTAATTTCACTACCACCAAAACCAGACCCATAGATAAGGAAAGTATCAGGGACAAACTTTAAAATAATGATGACTAATATATTAAGGGAATTAAAACATAAGATTGATCATTTTAACAGTTAAATCCAACTATTTTTAAAGAACTGGGAAATTCTGCAACTGAAAAAATACGATAAATGAAATTTTAAACTCAGCAGATGTATTTTTAAGGTTACTTCAAATACAGGGGTTCCATTTCTGTTAATAGCCAAGTAAATTTCTCTTGTACCAACCATTTCAGAAATCACAACTCTAGACGAATAATAAAACAACTATCTGCAGGCACTGGGGAGGGACCAAAAGCAGGCAGGTTCTGAAAGGGAGTCAGCACTTGGAGGAAGGACCTGGCACTGAGCGTTCCCCCATTTTACCATTTCTTGCTGGAGGGAAGGTACCAGTCAGATCCCTGCAGGATTTTTTAAAAAAACCTCCCCATCTTTCTGCCATGAGGAGCCAGAGCACAGAATTTAGAGCAGCCAGCAGCTGTGAAGTGAGAAGGGAATCCCAGACAGGGAGCAGAGAGGGGACTCCCAAGTCCTGCTTTAACTTCCTGCTTTCCCAGTGTTGTCAGGGTGTATTCCTAAACCTAGAAATTCCAGAAGTGACTGTGCTTGTCTCAGGGAACTAGAGACACTTGTAGATTGTATTGGGCTCGGGCAAGGAACCCTGGACAGAAGTAGTAGGTGGTGCCGAGGGCAGAGAAGCAGGCAGCCCTATCTTTGCTGCCACTGGGCTGAAAGGAAGAGGACCACCAGGGGATCCTCGGCCTCTGCGCAGGAGTAAGCATCCCACAGGAGGTCCCCAGCACCCATCCCCCAACTCCTACAGTATTCAGTCTCCAACTCCTTCTGCATCCTCTCTTTTACTCCAGTTGGAGACTTGCCTTCACAGCATTAACAACCTCTATGACTTGGAGTATAAAGATTCCCATTCCAATTGCAGGGAAGAACGAAGGGTGCCGGCATCCACTAATATGAAGCTTAAAGAGTTTGACGTTATCAGCTGAGGGTTGAAAACTGTAGTGCATACCATTGTCTTTTCTCCTCCACTAAATATATTGATGTTCCCACCTCTGTTAACTTATATGGTGGAAATAAAACTTTTCCACGCCAAATCATGTTCTGACTCACATAAGAGTTCATAATAATAAATAAAGACTATGTGCTTCACACCTATTAACTCAGTTCATGTTCATAACAATGCTGTGATGTAGGTATTATTCTTATCTTCATGTTACATATGACAGAACCGAGGCATAGAGAGATTAATTTATACAAGTTCAAATTACAAATTCCTTGCAAGTAGGTAGTATGGATTCACACCTGGGCTCCAGAATCCATGCTCTTAATCACTATACATGCAGCTTCTCATGGGCTCACAAGAACCTTCACCAAAAATATAAAATGCAAGAGTACATTTTTATTCTAATGGGCATCGAAAGATTATAGTTTTTTTTTTCATTTTTCACAGTTTTGCCCATTGACCAATACCTGCATTTTGTATAAGCCTATGCTAGGTTAGAAAAGTAGAAAGCTAGAAAAGAGGTGAGAAACACAATAGAAAGGGCTAGAATTGAGAAGGCAGCCCATGAGTTGTATGAGTCTAGTTTTTATCCAGATAAATAAAGAACTGTGGAATATTAATACATAGGGACTTCACAGCATCAAGAGACATTTTGAAATGGCTGAACCTAAACATATCAAAGAACAGTGTTTCCATGAAAAAATATATTAGGATTGGCCAATACAGCCTAAATTTTTATAATTAAACTTTTTGGTACCTCAAACATACCTGTAAGACAAAAGTAGGTATTAAAGCATAATTTTGCCTCATTTATTTGTATAAATGTATATCTTTATTTGTATAAATATTTGTATCTTGTCGATTCATTTTGTACGTTGGGTACATTCTTTGGCCAAAAATCCTGAGGAAAGAAGTATTTACAGATTGTCACAGAACATACGGGGACTTGAAAACAGTCTGTTAACCAAAAAACTTTTGATTGGTCATGTGGTAATAGTTGGGTTTGATGCGCAGAAGACTTTTCATTAGTGAATGGATTCTTAGCTAAAAAGCCACGCTTACTGTGGCTGAGGACCTTAACCAAGCACCACCTGGCAACCAAATGCGTCACCATCCCCAGGACCACTCAGAAAAGCTTCTCCCCTGGGGTTACCCATGATTCTTCCTAGACCAGGGGATACCTGGCCTTTCAGAAAGTAGCGTCCTAGTATATGGTTCTCCTTCCTTCTGTCATGGCTTCCCAATCTCAGCTCAGTTCTGTCTAATTCCACTTAACACACACTTACTGATATTTACAATGCACCAGATGCAGCTAAACACCAGGCATGCAAAGATGGAGAAAGTATGGATCTTGCTCTCAGGGATTTCACAATCAATAGGAAAGACAAGTATCAAGAGATGACTTTAATTCAGAGTGGTAAGTGACCAGATACAAAGATATTCGCAGTGTGGGAGCCCAGGGGAGAGGCCTTTAGCTAGTCTGGGGTTTAGGAATGGCTTCTGTGAGAAGCTGAGTATTAAAGGATAAAGGATAATAAAGGGAAGAACAAAAGCAAGGGCGCCAGCAGGAGGAGAAGCATGGTGTCCTGAGAAACCAGGACGCCAAGGGATGAAAGAGGAAGCCGCGTAGGGAGAAAAGGGCATGTCGTGGAGGAGGGTTTGCTTTGCTGCAGAGATGTAGGAAACTTGGGAAGGTTTTAAGCAGGGGAGAGTCACGATCAGATATGTGTATGGAGGCTGGATCTAGAAGTGGCAAGGCCTCAGTTGGCCTGAGACTACTCAGTAGCTGGAGCTTCGTGAGTGAAGAAGAGCCTGCTCTAGATAGGGCTGGGGGGCTCGAGGGCCCCTGGGTTTTATTTCGAGAGCAATAGAAATCCATGTAAGGGTTATAGCAGAGGAATGACATGACATCCTTCCTTCTTCCTTTCTTTCAATACATATATACTAAATACCTATTACTCAGACCCTACACAGATCTTCCAGTAAAGATATACAGTTAAACCAGCAATTCTTGTTTGTTTGTTTGTTTGTTTTTAACCTGTGCTAAGGATTTTGATAGGAGAAGAACCTAAAAGACCTAACCTGACCTCTAATGGGTCAGGGAAAGCTTTGTCGCGGACAGGGCATTCAGACTGAGCCTTAAAAAGAGACAGAAATTGAGAGTGGTCTGGGCCACTACTATGTGAATGTCCTGGCTGCTCCTCCTCTTTTCTTCTTCAGTCTTCCTTCAGAGATGTTAACTTCCAGGTAGGATACCTAAGTCTGGCCACCATCAAGAGCACCTCAAGACTCTTGGCTGCCTAAGTCTAATCATCTTCTTCTAGAAAGAGTTTAATTATAACATAAATTGTCTTCAAAAAGATTACACTATGATTTGTCATTGGTTAAAAAAAAAAACATTGCATATATAGAAAGACAGAGAAACAAGGCAATTGAATGTAAATTTGATATTGGGATGCAAATACTTGGATAAATGATTGCAATTCTTATTTTGTTGCAAAACGACAAGCAAGTGCTCTCCTGGACCTAGAAAGAAAGAAACACATATGCCACTGTGAAACTGTTACATTATTTTACTGACTCCCTTGGGAAAGTACTGCCCATCACTTGCCAAGCATTGTGATTAAAGGCAAAAGGAAATTCCAAGTCCCTCAGTGTAGATAAAAAAGATTTCACTGTAACAAGAGGCTATTATAAGAGGCTGATCCATTTATGCCTTCCACAGAACTATCATTAAGGCATTGTATCATAGTCTTAATGAAACATAAAATAATAGTGCATCTTACAACAGTGGCATCTTCAAGTTGATAAGATACAGTCATCCTAAAGCCAGGCTTTATTGTTGACAGAGAAAAGAGCTTTTTTTTTTTTTTTTTTTTTGCCGCCTTTAGTATTTCAAGATTCAACCTTAGTGCCCTAGATCATGAGCTTATTATGGGCTTTACTAAAACAAACTCACAATATAGAGGAAATAGAAGGCCTGTCCCTTCTTCCCAAAGGACTGTGAAAAGGAGAAAGGTATGGCTGCAGGAAGAACACACTGCAAAATCATGTATGATGACCACTCCACATCTAGTGAAAATCCTAGAGAGATTGTGTTAATATAAACCGTTGGGTAATCTGGAGGGTCCCAGGGAGACCGGTTTGATTCTCGGTCTATTAGGCAACTCTGAGCTAAGTGGAGAAATAGTGGCAGAGGTTGATACATTGATTTTTGTTCCCTGTGAGAGGCATAGCCTGAGAAGGATAGCTGGGGAAAATCAGGTGATTGGGAAGCTCATTTTGGGAGGAGGGTTTCCTGAGTCTCTTGGCATGTAATTAATTAACTGTGCCCAATAGCTCTGAGTCAGCCGGGCATTTCCCACCCATTCAGTGAGGAAACATAGATCAGGGTATAACTCTATGCCTGGTGTGGAGTAAGCACCATACCACGATGATGTTAATAACCAGGCCACTGGACTTTCCATATGACAATTTATTTAACTAACATTCTAGGGAGAGAGAGTTAAGTTGTATCAGATGTTTTTTCCCAAAACAAAGAGAGGTGCAACTCACACCCTTGGGAAGTACTATGCCTGCATCAAACTCAAGTGCCTGGTTCTCTTTCCCCATACTTCCCCAGCTGTCTGTCTTCTCAGCTCCTCACTGAGACTAGGGTTGAACCCACCAGACCAGCCCTAGCAGGGAACACAACTTAAACTCGGGTATGATTGATTCCCTGCTCCCAGAAGTTGGAAATCAAAGTCACCGGAAAAGTCCAGTGGCCTGGTTATTAACATCATCCTTGTATGGTGCTTACTCCACACCAGGCATAGAGTTATACCCTGATCTATGTTTCCTCACTGAATGGGTGGGAAATGCCTGGCTGACTCAGAGCTATTGGGCACAGTTAATTAATTACATGCCAAGAGACTCAGGAAATCCTCCTCCCAAAATGAGCTTCCCAATCACCTGATTTTCCCCAGCTATCCTTCTCAGCCTATGCCTCCCACAGGGAACAAAAATCAAAGTATCAGCCTCTGCCACTATTTCTCCACCTAGCTCAGAGCTGCCTAATAGACCGAGAATCAAACCGATTTCCCTGGGGCCCTCCAGATTACCCAGCGGTTTATATTAACACAATTTCCTGTGCTGGAATGAATCAGAACTACAGCTTCAGGGTGCTAGCTCTGGGGATGCAGACCAGGGTTACTAAAAGGCCTCACATATCCTGAGTTGTCTGCCCGTATGGTTAGAATGTGCCCCAGACACGGGGCACCACAGTGTTTTAGATAAGAAACACTCAGCATGATCTAAAAATAATTAATTTATTATGGAACTGATAGCCTCAAACTAAAATAATTAAATATATGCATTGCTTAGAAATTAATGTGGTAAGTAAATTTTATTGATTTATATAACATTAATTATGGATCATTCCAAGCAATTTGTATAGGTGGGTTTATTTTCTTCCTGTACGCACATTAATTTTTCAGCTCAACCATGTTAATGCATTTCATTTAAGTAAATTTTTGTTGTTCTTTTATTCTGAAAGATTGTGCTCTGGAGAGAAAATTTGAATAAAATAGATTTATGCCTTATTCATTGTAGTGGTTACCATTTCAAGGTACCACTTTCTGTATTAGTTGTGGTAACAACAGCTATACAAAATAACTCCAAAATGTATACTAATTTAAGACGAGAGAATTTGTTTCCCACTCCTCTCCATTCTAAGCAGTAGTGTGGGAGTGGAGGGGAAGCTCTGTTCCACATGGTCATTCAGGGTCCCAGGCTGTTGTAGGTCTGCCATCTTCACCAAGGTCATCCAGGGCACAGACATCCAGGAGAAGAGAGAGAAGGAGATTTCAAAGGTGTTTTGGACCAGGCCCCAAAATAGGGGACATCACAGATGCTCTCATTCCACTGGCAATAATCCACTCACTGGCCACACCTAGCTGCAAGGGAGATTAAGAAATGTAGTTTATCTGGGGTTTCAGGAGGTAAACCACATGGTTTGGTAAAGAGCTAGCCAATCTCTGCCTCACCCTTTGATCTAATAATGTCATTCCTGGAATCTATCCTAAATAATCAATCCAAAATATACAAAATTTTACACAAAGAATTCTTATAATAGTGAAGAAAAACTGGAAGCATACAATATATACAAAAATAATTTAATTAAATTCTACTTCAGTCATTTGATAGACTGAATTTCATGCATTTTTAAAGTGGTATTATTGAGACTATATAGAAACACTTGGAAATGCTTAAACTACAAATAGAATGAAGTCAAAGCAGAGCCCAAAATTTTATATACTTGTTACAACTATATTTAACTGTTCACAGGACAATAAAAGATTGTAGAATAAGCGCTAATAATTTTTAAAGTTATAATAATGATCTTTTATTTGGTTTTGTTTGTTTGTTTTTTTCGGTATGCTGGCCTCTCACTGTTGTGGCCTCTCCTGTTGCGGAGCACAGGCTCAGTGGCCATGGCTCATGGGCCCAGCCGCTCCACAGCATGTGGGATCTTCCCGGACCGGGGCACAAACCCATGTCCCTTGCTTCGGCAGGTGGACTCTCAACCACTGTGCCACCGAGGAAGCCCTACTAATGATCTTTTAAAGCATGCCTGCGACGGGCTAGGAAAGCACTACCAGCATTTGTATGTATTATCTCTAATGCTAACCACCCTGTCAGATAGATATTACCTGCAGCAGACTGAGTTAGTAGCTAACAGGTCTCAGCCAAGAAGACAGGGCTGAACCCCATTCCCACCCTTAATCACTGGTTGATGGGTCCAGAGATGACCCATTTCTGGCCATGAGACATATCAGCCAGAGACCATTTGGAAAAGAGTTTCTTCCCACATAAAAGTAGAATCTTCTGAAGAGAGAGTCCTATTGCCCCCATGTCTTGCCTTTCTGCTCTGAATATCATTATGTGAGGCATTATTTATTTATTTATTTTTGGCCACGCCCCATAGCTTGCTGGATCTTAGTTCCCCAACCAGGGAATGCTGAGGCGTTATTTCTGAGCTAAGGTGGCCATCTTGGGACCATGACTTGACCAGCCTAATAATGAAAATACTTCGGATGTCAAAGAAAAAAAAAAAGAAAATAGAGCTTGGACCCTTGATGACATTGTTGAGATGCTGCTGCCTCAGTCCTGCAGAGCTGACCTTCAGACTTCTTTTTAAGGGATATAATTTAATGTCTTTACTACTTAAGCCACATATGGTTGGGTGTTCTGTATGTTTAGCTGAAGATATTCCCAAGTGATATTTCATCCTTCCTTTACAGGCCTCACAGTCAGCTAGTAAGAAGCAGAACTGGGATATAAAACAGGTTGCTCTGGTTCTAAGGGCCAAGAACTCTCTACTCCACCACCATATGGTGAAATCAAAGCATTCTCACCTCACTCCTTTTCCTTCAGGTTATTTCCTATACATGTACACACAGCAGCCATAGCCAACAAAATCCATTTCCCTCTCTCTCCTCGTTAACCTCAGATGCCTATCAGCTTCCCTCATTAACTTGACAGATGGTGTTTTCTGCTACAGGTGTTTCCAAAATGTCTGTAAATATTATTCCTTTTTGGCATGTCTCTTTTTTTTTTTTTTTTTTTGCGGTATGCGGGCCTCTCACTGCCATGGCCTCTCCCATTGCGGAGCACAGGCTCCGAACGCGCAGGCTCAGCGGCCATGGCTCACGGGCCCAGCCGCTCCGCAGTATGTGGGATCTTCCCGGACCGGGGCACGAACCCGTGTCCCCTGCATCGGCAGGCGGACTCTCAACCACTGCGCCACCACGGAAGCCCCTTGGCATGTCTCTTGACACAGTGATCTTAGAGGTAGATGTTTGAGAAAGGAATGATATCCCCCAAAACATCTTTTTCTGGCCTTTTTCTGTTTTTTCCAGGTTCAACAGACTGTACTTGAACCTTCACTTTATTCAATGTATTCAATCACTACATACCTTTGGTTTTGAAACTACTCTTTCTCCAATGCAGTCCTTTATTTCCCATGTGCTATCTATCCTCCAACTGTTTGCTCAAAAAAAAAAAAAAAAAACAATCTGAAAGAAATCTAAAATGGTAACAAGTACATAGATGAAATACTATCTGTACTGCCAAAATCACCTTCAGACAAATTCCTACCCACTTTGTGTCTCTGTAACACATATTTCACTTTTTTCTGCTTCTTTTATGCACTTTTCTGCTTTTTTTATGACTTCATAAAATGAACTTCCTCCTACAGATCTCTCTGGCATAGGTCTCCTTTTTTCCCCATTTAATTTCTACTCCCTTTTAACTAGAACACAAGAAGCCAGAACATCATGTAGAGAGGACATTAACTCGCTCATCTGGAGAAAGGGACATTTTGTTGTTTACATCCAATGTCTTAACCTCAAAGAGATGCTTTGGAGGGCCCCACCTGTGATGATCTTTCAGATTAAGAATTGTGTTGGATATTTTGGATGCATGCAATCAAATACTGTGTAACAAGCTTCTGTAGATCCTTTGACACCACGTATTGTAGTGGAGAATGCATGATAAAGTTGAATTCCCCAGATATAAAACCATGTCCCACTCCCGAGAAGGGCAAACAAATGATCTGCAAAAGGGAAATTGCATCTATGAACACTCTTTCCTCTAAATTCAGAGAATTAACATGCACCTCAAGTCCAAGTCTAAAATTGTAAGGTAGAAAGACACAATTTAAATTTTTACCTATTTACTACTCAATGAAACCAAATCAGAGAATGAAAGAGAAAAACTCAACTGCTGCAAGTTGAAATAAAGCACTTCAGAGAGAGTCCATGGAAAAGAATTCAGTCTAAGAATTTGGACACTCAGCTTTTAGTTTCTCCTCTGTTACTAACAAGCTGTGTGTCCTTAGGCAAAACACTTACTCTTTGTGAACAGTCTTGGTTTTCTCATATGTCAAATAACAGTAGTGATGATAACATATTTATTCTGAGCTTCATGGTTACAAGGTCCTTCTTCATATTTTGATACAACA
Organism: Kogia breviceps; assembly: GCF_026419965.1. Taxonomy (NCBI): domain Eukaryota; kingdom Metazoa; phylum Chordata; class Mammalia; order Artiodactyla; family Physeteridae; genus Kogia; species Kogia breviceps. Next base: position 47,752,134 of record NC_081312.1, read on the forward strand.
TCCCTGGGAAGTGGGTTAGACAAATCCCCATTTTAGAGATAAGGAACCAAGACTCAGGGAGTTTAAATGATTTGGCTGAAGTTCATTCAGTTGCTAAATATAAGATGATATACAAATATAGGTCTTCTAAGTCTAAAATCAATGGTCTTTCTGCTATGCCCTATTGAGCAGAAAGATACCTATGATGCTATGATCAAAATTCCAAGAAAGTAAGGTTAAGTTATTCGTGTGTATATTGAGAGATTAAGTCCTTTGTTTTCATTTTCTTTTTGTTACCTATATCATTCTTAGGGCAAAGGCCATAGAAGTGAAGTGGGAATAAGCCAACCTTCAGAAATAGGAGAAGGGGCTATGTAATTACATAGGAAGAAGAGAAAGAGTAATGACAAGTTCAGGACACAATGGAAGGAGTTGTTGAATACCTCCAAATAAGAATTTTTATAAGCCAAGGAATCATTTTGATTCCAATAAATCAGTCTACTTTTTCTCCCTTGGGTACTTTGATTAAAGGATTTTTTTATCCACTATTCATCACAGGCATCTTTATCATCTCAAAAGAAAATCCTGCTGTGAATTAAACTGTGCAGCATAATCAGCTACTATTACAAATATGTTTCCCCCTTCAGTCATCATCCTCTTGGAATATACAAAAGTAATAAAATGAAATAAGTTAGCATGCTTTATTGCTCACGGATCTAAACTGTTGCCCATTCTGAAAAAGAGAGAGGACCAGTATATAAGATTTCCGAGAGTTGAGGGATGAGAATCTCAGAGTTATGGGGGAGGGGAACGTATATTAATTTTTTCCTTTGTGAATTTATTTCATCTTTTTATATGTAAATGTACATTTTCTAAAATGAATTTGGGGCAATTTAGGGTAAAAGACACCTATTAAGCCACTACAATTGAAATAAAAACAGCTTTTTTTTTTTTTTTTTTGGCCTCACCCTGTGGCTTGTGGGATCACAGTTCCCCAACCAGAAATTGAACCCATGTTCCCTGCGGTGGAAACGTGGAGTCCTAACCAATGGACCACCAGGGAAGTCCAATAAAAACATCTTTTATTTTTCTCTCCATCTTAAGTTTCAAAGAGTAAAGGTGTCTCACTTCAAAAGCAAATAATAGTAGAAACATATATTGCACCCTAAATACAAATTTTATAACCCCAGAAATTTATTACTAGTTTAACTAACTATCTACTGGTATCATTGAATGAGGTGAGCAATATAAAGCAGTTAAAGATTTTGCTTCTCGGATACCATCATTGTTGTCATCAATTTTATGAAAAGTGTTAAGTGCCTAATTACAAAAGTCAATATACTTAAGGATTATAGTTTTTAAAAAGTTGAATAGACTTGGTCCCTATCATCATGGAAGCAGAATATATCACATGAGAAGCAGAATAGGAACATTAAACCAAGCCTTGACTGGACAGCAGGGTCAAATGGGATGAAGGCATCTCTTCCATGACCATCAGGGAAGGCTTTGTGGATGAGTTTTGTCTTCAGGGACTTTGGAATAAGGGAGACAGGATGACTAACTAGTTGCAGAATAGAGAGTGTTTGTTAAATGGCATTGCATTGGAGGTAGCAGTGGTTGAACTAGTCTAATGGTCAGTCATTCTGACATTGGTTGGCAGCCAGTGGAATAACCATCCTCTCCTTGCTGGTAGGGAGAGAAGATGGGGAGTAACCATGGAAAGTCTGCCTACCAAAATGCTTCAGAGGACTTAGCCCAGACCATGAAGAGATGGCTCTGCCCATATACATAAATCTCAGGGTGAAAGGAAGGACAGCACAATTATAGTGATTTAATCAAGATAGACAACCAAATTCAGATAACATAATGACAGTCAAATATTTGCCAACATTTTCCTCTATACATGTATATTAGCCAATTTTAATCCCGTTTGTGAATATTGTGAAAGTCGTGAAATGTGAAAATGTGAATTTCAATTGTGAAAATGGTATAAGTCATTCTGATTATCAGAATGCTGATAATGACGTATAATGGTGTAAGTCATTCTAAATATCAGAATGCTGTAAGAATAAAAGGAATAAAGTATTAATAATAAAATGTCAAGTAGAACATTTGCCATAATCAGAGTTAGCAATGTAATGTGAAGAGCTACTTCATATTTTCAATTCAGTAATGTAGGATTTAGTTTCTTCCAATTTTCATTATCAGACTTAGAGGATAAATAACTACTTCTTAATTTTGTCTATTCAAAATACAGAAATCTCTGAGGAGAAAGAAATGAACTAACATTTTTCTATAGAAGCAAAAATGAGAAAAGATAGTAATTCTATAAAATCTAAGGAAATGTTGATATTTATGATTATTACTATGAAAAGTTTCATTATTTCAGAATTCTTAGCCAAATCTGATAAAATCCCTCTAACTCCCTCTCTCTGACCACTATTCTTCCAGTTCTTCACTCCTTCAATCCGACCTCACTACTTCCTACCTCCCAGGGAGAGCTCCAATCCCACCATACCCACTCCCTTCATCTAATCTATCAGCTTTCCACTTCCATAAACAGCCCAGACAGACCCAATGGTTCCTCAGTTCTATCGTGCTATTGACAGAATTCTCAGACCCCTTTTTCTTCACCTAGAGATCAATCCAGTTATCTACTGTGTATGTTCCTACATATGGCAGCCAGGTGGATTGCTGCCAGAACGAATGACTGATCTCCCACTGCAGACACTATTCTGTGTCAGACGTTATTAGGCTCAGGAAATATAGAAGTGACTAAATGTCCTGTCTCTCTCTCTAGAGACAGACCAATAAACCAAAAATTATATGAGACTGAAATGAGATACCATTACACATCCACCAGAATGGCTAAATGTTAAAAGTCTCACAGCACCAAATGCTAGTGAAGATGTGGAGCAACACATTTTTGGTAGGATTATAAAATGGTAAAACCACTTTAGGGAAAATCTGGCAGTTTGTTTTAAAACTAAATATAAATATTCTATGACCATAAATTCCAATCCTAGCATTTACCCAAAAGAATTGAAGACATATATCCCCAAAAAACTTGTACAAGAATATTCACAGTAGCTTTATCCGTAATAGTCAGAAACTAGAAACAGCCCAAGTGTGCATCTGTTGGATAATGGATTTTTTAAAAACTGTGATATATCCATACAATGGAATATCAGTAATATTTTTTAAATGAGCTTCTGATACATACAACAAAATGTATGAATCTCAAAAATATGCTGAATGAGAGAAGTCTTACATGAAAGCATATATACTGTATGATTCCTTTTATATGAAGTTCTATAACACAGAGAACTAGTTGGAAGAAAATCAGAATAGTCATTGCCTCTGAGAGAAGAGGGAGCAGAGATTTCCTGAGTAGGATCATGAGTGAACTTTCCAGAGTAATGGTAATGGTCTGTATGTAGGAAGGGTTTAGGTTGCTCATGTGTATGTATTTAGTGGATCTCATGGGACACTTAAGATGTGCGCATTTCATTGTATGTAAATTTTACCTGACATTTAAAAAACAAAGAACTGCAAACAGACACAGAACTCCACATGCTATGTATGAACTCTAAATGATACGTATTCTGAATTATTTGGAAGGAAGTATATTGATATCTGCAACTTACTTTGAAATGCATTTTTTAAAAAGATGGATTTATGGATAGATAGAGTGGTGACGAACTAAGCACAGTAAAATGTTAATTGTAACATCATGCAAAATTCTTTCAGCTTTTCTGTCTGCTTGAAAATTTTCATGATTAAATGTTGGGGAAAATTATATGAGAGTACAGAAGATAAGTAAGGTACAGAGATGCAGACAGAAAGGTGTTTCACTCTAGCTGTGGAGGAGAATGGAGCAACGTCAGAGATAATGTCAATGAGAAGGTGACATCTGAGATGTGCTAAATGAATAGTAGTATTTCACCAGGCATGAAAAACCTGTCTGGTTGGCTGCAAGCAGCCTGATCTTACTGGAGCATGGGTAAGCATGTAAGGAAGAGGGACCAGAGGTCGGGATAAAGTGGTAAGCAGAGGCCAAATCATAGAAAGTTGTGTGTACTATGCTAAGGTTTATCCTATTATGGATGGCGAATTATTGTAGGGTTTTTTTTTTTTTTTTTTTTTTTTTTTTTTTTTTTTTTTTTTTTTTTGCGGTATGCGGGCCTCTCACTGTTGTGGCCTCTCCCGTTGCGGAGCACAGGCTCCGGACGCACAGGCTCAGCGGCCATGGCTCACGGGCCCAGCCGCTCCGCGGCATGTGGGATCTTCCCGGACCAGGGCACGAACCCGTGTCTCCTGCATCGGCAGGCGGATTCTCAACCACTGCGCCACCAGGGAAGCCCTATTGTAGGTTTTAAACATAGTTTGTGGTGTGATAAACCTTGCACTTTAAGAAAGTTCACTCTGAAAATAGCATGAAAGAGAAATGTCCAACTATGAGGCTGGGGGCAGGAAAAAGAGGACAAAGCCTGCTGCACTAGCTTTGATAAGGGGTAAGAGTGGCTTGACTTAAGACAACGGAAGTGCAGGTGGTGAGGAAGCATTGGATTTGGAAACTGTTTAAGATGTAAGATTGACAGGAGATAAAATTGAGAGAGTTGGTGATTGAGTTGATGTGTGGGGTGAGAGAAAGAAGAGTTGAGAATGATCCTAAAGGTCCTGAGTGAATAATGATAAAATATAAGGGGTGGGAGGAGCAAGATTTAGGAGAGAATATGCATTCAAATGGGGAAATGTTTATTCTCTAATGCCTATATGGAATGTCCAGGTGAACCTGTTCAGGAGGTTATTGAACATAAAGCCTGGGCCTCAGTAAGGAAATCAACATTGGATTGATTGATTTCCTTATTTTCTTTTTATCATCGACTCACATCTAACTCATTCCAAAGAGGATTTTGGAGATAACGACCAATACATAGTTCAAGCCATCAAATTGGATGTGATCTTGTATATGACTAGCCCCTTACCAACTGCAAAGGGAAAAATCAATTGTTACGTTCTACAGCCACTCACATACAGTTTGTGTTTTCCCCCCATGGGGATACAGTCTTCTGTGCGTCCGTGATGTAATAGAAAGAACACTAAACAAGGAGTTTGGAAACATGGTCTCTGGTTCCGGCTTCTCCATTAGCAGTGTGACTCTGAGCAACTCATTTAAGTCCTCAGAGGCCTCCAATGTGAGACAGCTGAATTATTTGATCTCTGTGATCCCTTCTAGCTCTCTAGTGGGAATTTTCTTTGAGTTCCATTTCATGGGTTATTATCCAGACCCTTGTCTTCTCTCAGTGACCTTCACTTGGCCTCCAAGGTACTAATTAGCACCTCAACTTGAGAAGGAGAGAAAGAAAGGTTAAAAAAAAGTATGTGCTCTTTCCCGGATATTATGATAAGAAAATATTAAAAAGGGGAAAACATATCACTAAAATTGATGAGGTTTGGGTTTATACAGACTCTCCCTACCCCACAACGTCGTAGACAATGTAAATCCAGGTCCCCAACAGGAAAGACCATTTAAAGTAAGTTCATTTAAAGATAAATGAGGAAGTCCATATACTGTGGTTTTCCCATGCATTTCTATAAAAATCACAATGTTTTCAGTATAATAAAAAGAGTGTTCAGCCAACTTCAGAGTTTGATTTTCAAAAAAGAAAACAATCAAACTATCATACAACCAAAGTTCTTTCTAAATGTGATGAATAATCACAATCATAAAATTAAAATGCTTTATGACCAAATGACCTGAAATGAGAAAGACAATAAAGATACATGGAACAAAATGTTGAGCAAAACTGCTGCAAAATTCCAAGTACAGTCAACACACTATGTTCAAGCCATGAAAAAACCTCATGGTATGCTGTGAGTGAGCTTTATTCTGGTTTGGGGGCACAGTTTTCCAATGGCCTGCAGTGCTCCTTCCCATCTCCTGTCTGGAAAATGCTTCCAGCCACTGTTGTCAAACTTAAGTGTGTATGAAATCCAAAGGAGGGCTTATTAAAACACAAACTGCTGGTCCCTACCCTCAGAGTTTGTGATTCATTACATCTGGGAAGGGCCAAAGAACTAGCATTTCTAACAAGTCCCCAGGTGATGCCAACGCTGCCGGTCCAGTAACCATACTTTAAAAACCACTGGCCCTACCTACTTCCATTTCAAAAACCCAGCTCAAATCCCAGTCCCTGGGTGAAAGTGGGGTGGAGTGGGGAGGGGTCTTACTTTCCAGTTTTCTTCCCAGAAGACTATAGACAATACTATCTTATAGCTAGATTACAGCACTAGTCCTGAATCTGCTTCCATGTCTCTACCCTACCCCGACCCTGGTCCTTCAGAAGTTCCTGGAAAGGAAGGCCCAAATCTTATTCATACTTTTATGTTTCCCAGTATGTAGAGCAGTGTTTGTCCTCATCAGATACTTAAAAAATGGACCAAATAATAATAATAATATTAAATTAGTAAATGGATGAACAAAAGAATGACAATGAAAGCACTTTTACAGTCAAAGTGCCATGAAAAAAACATACTGCAGATGAATCTCCTCAAGATCTAGTTAAAATGCAGATTCTGATGCAGAAGGTTTGAGGTGGGGCCTGAGAGTCTGAATTTTAAAATTTCTAAGTCAGGCTAATACCATTCACAGACCACACTTTAGGTTGCAAGAGATTGTAACAGTAGTTCCCAGCCTTGACTGTACATTAGGACGCCTGTGGACCTTTGACAACATAGTGTCTGGTCTACTTCCCAGACCAATTAAGTCAGAATCTCTGGGTGTGGGTCCCAGGTATCAGTGTCTTTTCAAAACTCCTCAGTTATTTTAACACACAGCCAGAACTGAGAGCAGTTGCTATCTACAATAATCACATATGATATAGTCACCTTACCTTAAAAGTCAAACTTATGTGATCCAAATTATGGGAGTTTTATATTATTTATGATTATATTGATATTACCAAATATATAATTTTTTCTCTTAAAATCACTTAACATAAAATCATGTTGTTATCTGGCAGGTATTATCTAAACCCAGCTAGAAAAGAAATTTCTGACAGCTTTTAAAATAAAGTTTTATTTAATGTTTACTTAATGTTTCTCAAACCACCATATTTTAAAAGATCAGTAACTATTTTAGACAATTATGATATGTATTTTTCTTAGAAACAGGGTAATGTACCCCTAAAGAAAGTGCCTTCAACATTCATATATGACAAATGTCAGATTTCAGAGCATCTGGCCCTGAAATACTGACTTCCAGAAAGGACCATTGTTTTCACAGTCTGTCTTAAAGCAGAGTCTCACAGTCTATGCCACAATATAAGGAATGCCTCTAAGATTGACTTTGATCTTGGTGTTTAAAAAAGTGGCCCAGATACTACTAAACTTTCCAGAGTTGGGGTGATCTGTTTTGATATTCCTCTAGAAAAGGGCTACATAATCCATCCCAGGTCCCTGCCACCCAGGCTCCAACCAGCAAGTTCAGAGTCTTTCCTGGCCAGGATGTGTGTTAAACTGTCATACACAGTACTAGGTAGAGCTACTTGGCAGTGCTGCAGATTCTAGTGTTCTGTACCCGATTCTCAGGATAAGAAAGAGAAGCTCAATTATGCATATGTGCAAACCAAAGCTGAGTTCAGGGAATTAGGCCTCTTCCAGGCCTCTTATACTTTAAGAATAAAAGATTGGAATGAAAAGATTTGAAACACTTAGAGTTGAAACTCTTTATTAGGTACAACTCTTATGATGTTCCTTTTCTGATAATCTTAAATATCCAGTCAATTGTAATCATCAAAGACATATTTGAGACAGCATGACTTGCATATAAGTATGAGTAAGCATGGTGCCAAGTTCAATAAATTGTGCTGTTATAAAACAACCACCTGACAGAAAGGAGACATGCCAGAAATAAGCCAAAAGCTGTCTACACATAAATTTCCTACTGTACTGAATTTCTTATTCTTGTGGCTGAATTCAAAACCAAAAGGTGTTTTGAACACATTAAGGAAAAGCATTGTGAAATCTCAGATCGGACTTTTATTTTCTTCTAATTAATTCAGTGCCTTAAAATCCGATTTCCAGTTTTATTTATTTTTTGAAACTCTTCTAAGATCATCAATGGCATCTCACAAAAAAGAGAAGAGGTGCCAGAAATCTGAAGAATACCATTTTTTTCATTCCTGATTTCCAACAAAGAGCAGAATATGAGTTTTATAAAACCAAAAAGGTAAGGTAAGCCCACCACTGATTCTAGAAAAAATTCTAGAATCAATTATTTTAAAGATATTAAGATAGCACAGGGAACTATATTCAATATCCTATTATAAATTATAATGGAAAAGAATATGAAAAAGAATGTATATATATGTATAACTGAATAACTGCTGTACAGCATAAATTAACACACTGTAAATGAACTACAATAAATTTTTTTTTTTTTTTTTTGGCTGCGTTGTGTCTTCATTGCTGCGCACGGGTTTTCTGTAGTTGTGGCGAGCAGGGGCTACTCTTCGTTGTGGTGCGCGAGCTTCTCATTGCGGTGGCTTCTCTTGTTGCGGAGCGTGGACTCTAGAGTGCAGGCTCAGTAGTTGTGGTGCACAGGCTTAGTTTCTCTGCAGCATGAGAGATCTTCCCAGACCAGGGCTTGAACCCATGTCCCCTGAATTGACAGGCAGATTCTTAACCACTGTGCCACCAGGGAAGTCCTCAGTAAAATTTTTTAAAAATATTAAACACTTAAAGAGGAAGTTGTGATCACTAGGAACTACCCTGAATTCAAGAACACTCATGACAATTTTTTTTCCCTAAGATTAGTGGTGTGGTAGGAATCACAGACCTGCTATAGATATTATAAATCTGCATGTCAGCAATCATGATACCCTTCTAAACAAGATGGATAAATGTGAACCGCTTTAAAACATAAGTAGTGCCAAACCCAAAGAAAGCTGAGTTATGAATCAAAGTCACTCCAGAGAGAGGTTTCCAAAAGCTTTATCCTTGTTCCTTGTTCCTAAACTAGTTCATGCTTTTATTGGCAACTTGAATGAGGGTATTTGTGGCCCAGTGATCAAATATTCAGGCAACTTGAAGATGGAAAAGAGAATAATGGTAAATGACTGAATAGATCACAAAAAGATTACAACTGCCTGCGCCAACTGGCCAAACCTAATTCGATTAAATTTAACAGGGTAAACATAAAGTTCCTTGATCCAGCTCATCTACTACCTCCAGGACCAGAACGGGAAAGCATGTATTTCTCAGGGCCGATGGATGGGAGAAAACGCCAGGAGGTTGCTCAGCACAGAGCCTGGCACATAGTTAAGTCCCCCAAAATGCTAATTATTATGATCATCCTGATTACTCATTATTAGTTACTTTAGTTCATGAGGCTCTGCCAAGAAAATAAATCTATCTTTTAAAACAACTTTCAGACAATTGAAAAGCAGAGTCACACCCTTCATTCTGTGCCATTGTTTCCACTATGGTGAATGTATGAATGGATGACCTCTTGCCTCACTTCCTGTATTGGGGGAGAAGAGAGGTGCCAATCATGTACTTTGTATCTGTATTAATATGTTAATAATTTGGCTCCCAAAGCCCTTTACTTGGATTTTCCTGAACTGCCTGCCATATAGTTTTTCCTAAGCAAATCTGAGAAACATTTATAAACATAATAGCTACCATTTATTCAGTGTTTCCTGTGTACCTATCATTCAGCAAGGTATCCATTGGTAGATTATCTCTAAACCTCACCAAAACCCAATGGGGTAGGTATTATTCAATTTTATGCACAAGGAAACTGCAACTCAGAGGATCATAGAGACGTGTGTGTTCAAAGAATCAGTGGTCAAGTCCCTCAGTCACCTTCTCTCTCCTCCTTGAGGCCAGATAATTGTCCTCAAATATTTTAGGCATCCTGCAATCATAGCCCCCCACCTCCAAGCCCCAAACCACCAAATCCCCGGGCCATTCCTAACCTTAGTATACTTGCACACGTGCATTTTACACTCAGCACAGAGCAGTCATAGCTTCACCTGGTCACTGAGGATCAGCCAATCACAGCTGTGGGAAGGCATCCACGATTCTGAAAGAATTCTTCATTAAAGTCCCAATTCTCATCTCTCTGGACTCACAGAGGTCATTCCTTATTGAGAGTGAACCCCCTTCACCATGGTCACACTAGGACTTGAGAACTAAGGCCCTCCCCTCCTGCAGCTTCTCTCTTCCAAAACTTAAATGACCCCATAAGGGAGAATACACTTCTGGCTAAAAGCTGTATTTGAGCCCCCAACACCTCGTTGTAAGAACAACACCCTTAAGGGGTCGATTTAATTGAGTTGTATAGTAAGTGTCATGATAATGTTACAGAGTCCAAGCTTACTCTGCTCCCGAAGAACAGGTCAATAAATCAGGAGACGAGGTGCTGAGGCAAGGAATACAACTTTGACTTTTCCAAAAGCCAGCAGAATGAGAAGATGACAGACTAGTGTCTCCAAAAAACCATCTTATTGGGGTTTGGATGCCAGTTTCTTTTATAGAACAGAGATGGGGAGAAGATGAGGAAGTAAAGTGAAAAGGCCTTAAGTTTTGCAAATGTCCCCTGGGATGGCCAGCCTCAGTTCATTTCTTCTTTCTTGCAGCCATCCACAGGTGGACAAGGTCAGGGTGCTTCCCTGAACAAAGGCACTTTGGTTTAACATTCAGGCAGAGGGCAGTGTTCCCCAAGGCAGGTCACTGTGTATAGACAGTATCCTTTTAGTGAACAAAAGCATGGGAAGCAAAGGTTCAAGTGAAAGAAACAGATCCAACATGTAGTCAGATTTGGCTCTTTCCTGTTACAATAGTATGTCGTGGAAGATCCATTTTCAGTAGGCGATTCCATTTAGGAAGTAATTTTTTTTTTTTTTTTTTTTGCGGTACGCGGGCCTCTCACTGCTGTGGCCTCTCCCGTTGCGGAGCACAGGCTCCGCGGCCACGGCTCACGGGCCCAGTCGCTCCGCAGCATGTGGGATCTTCCCGGACCGGGGCACGAACCCGTGTCCCCTGCATCGGCAGGCGGACTCTCAACCGCTGCGCCACCAGGGAAGCCCCCCCATTTAGGGGGTAATTAAAGAAGAGTTTAAAGACCTCTCCATCACTGCAGTGTCACAGATTGCTTATCCATCTCACGGGGACATCTCGGACGCAGGGGCATCTCATATGAGAAACCAGAGGTAAAGCAGGCAGGATTCCAGGCTGATAAATCAAAGTCAGAATCCCAGGTGTCCAGCATTCTGGGTTCACCTTTTCTTTAACATCTAAATGCACTGGCTAAAACCCTCATTCTAAATACTACACAATCCAGAATTAGGGAAGAGCCAATTTCGACTCCTTGTAGGATCTGTTTCTTTGACTTTAACCTTTGCTTTTCATTGCTTTTGTTATTATAATCATACATAATGGCCTGCCTCAGGGAACCCTGTCCCTCTGCCTGAATGTTAAACTAAAGTGCCTTTGTTCAGCTCACAGTTAGACAATCTGACCCTGCCCACCTGTGAATGGCTGCAGAAAAGAAGAAATTAACATGTCGCCTCCCGATGCTGGCCATTCCAGGAGATGTTTTGCAAGACTTATGGCCCTTTTTACCTTACTTTCTCACCACCTCTCCCTCTCTATTCTGCCTTTTTACTTTACTCCCTCTTTGATGGTATAAAAGAAAATGGCATCCAGACCCCAATAAGTCGGTTTTTTGGGGACCCTAGTCCGCCATCTTAGTCTTTCAGCTTTCTGAATAAAGTCGTATTCCTTGCCTCCGCACCTCATCTCCCGATTTATTGGCCTGTCGTGCAATGAGCAGAGTGAGGTTGGACTCGTTAACAGAATCTCTGGTGGGATTTTCTTTCATTCCAACAATTTTTTATTGAGTGACTATTGTGTGTCGAGCTTTATTCTAGGCACTAGAGATAAAGCAAGAAGAACATAGATTTTAAAAAAAAAAGTCCTGCCCTCATGGAGCTTACATTCTTTGTGTGTGCTGGGAATAGGGAAGTTGGGGATAGGGTGGGCTGATCTGGTGAGTCCATTCTGAAGCCTGTAGCCCCCTGTATCCTGGTAGCTGCTGCCATCTCTCTCTGCCGTGGTGGGCAATACCACCCCCACTTTCTTCACTCCCCACAGAGTACCACTAATACAAGCTGGTGTATAATAGGTTTTTGTAGGGGGTGAAGGGTAAAAGAAGATGATTGCATTAGTGAAATGCAAGAAACAACTTAAAATGGAATATTAAATACTGCTGATCTAAAAAGCCACTACCCATTCTCCCTGGTGGGCTGTTTCTTGCTGGCCATATTCTCCCTCAGGCTCTGGCTTGTTGCCATCTTCTCCCACCTCTCTCCCAAGGTCCTTTTCCCAGCCCCTGGTTCTCCTAGCAGCCAGCCTCTGACCCTCAATTTCTTTTACTTTTCTCACGCAAAGCAATCACCCACAGCTTCTGGACTATGCCCTGGGGTGAGGTGGATGGAGAGAGAAGGGCTTCACCTTTCCCATCCAAAAAGTCAGCCAAGATATTTTTTAAAATAAAGAGCCATCTTTCCTGTTTTGAATCATGCCACTCCCGTACTAAGGCAGCTGCAGTCTGTTCTAGTTTCAATAGAATTTTTTTTTTCTCATTGCCGTCAGCCAGCAATTGTGGGAAAACAGTATGCAGAATGAATTGCTAAAGACTACCAGTAAAGTGGAATTTTAAGCACTCTCATTAACAAAGCCTTTGGAAAATGTCATTAAAGATTCCAAACAAGTAAGCAATCAATCCCAGTAAACTCAATGAAGAACAAGTAGAAAGTGAGAGCCTTTCGAAAAAATAAAGCTGGATCACTACCTCACGTATTACATTAAAATGACTTTCAAATATATCAAAGATTCAAACAGAAAAAAGGGTCCACAAAAATAATAGAACATGATTGAGGTTTCAAAAAACAATATTTTTGGAGTAGAAAAGACTTTGTAAGTATGATATTGAATCTAGAAAAATAAAAGAAAAAAGTTAGCAATCTGACTGAATATAAATATTAAACTTCCACAAAGCAAAATTACCATAAATCAAGTCCAAAAAAGGTGTGAGAAAACGTTTAATACAAAAAACAGATTAGAGAATAAATTTCTCAATAGACAACTCAAATATCATCGAAATGAACAACAGAAATTTTAAAGGTAGGCAAAGGATATGAACAAGCAGCAACACACACATGGTCACTAAAAATATGGAAGTATGTTCAACTTTGCTCCTACTTAAATAAATAAAATTTTGAAAAGGACATTGTTTTCCACCTAGCAGATTGGCAAATACTTCAAAATTTACAACACCAAGTGGTGGTAATAATAAGAAGAAACACTCATTTTCATATACGTAGATGTGTAGTGTAAATTGGTACAAACTTTTTGATAGATACTTAGGTAATATCTGACTCAAATTCTACCTTGGGAATTTTTCCTCAGATGTATGTAAAATGATGTTTTAGTGCAGCGTTGTTTATCATGACAACACAACTATAACAGTGGAAATGCCCATCACAGGAGTGGTTATTTCAATTATAGTGCATTCATACAATAAAATACTGTGCCACCATATTAAAGAATGAAGATAGTTATATCATAGATATATTATTATGGAAAGAAGTAGTAATACCATTTGTATAAAGATGTATACATAGCACTTTTGAATCTTAATTTAAAAATTGAAGAGTACCCAAAAAGTGTAACTTTATTTCTTTTGAGCTATATGTAATGTCTATATTGAATTCCTATTCAACCAACTGGCAAAAACCTAATTGTAATCAATTTGATGTCACACTTTCCTGAGGGTTGTTGTTGTTTTTAGCTCTGCAAAGGGTTATTTTTAAGTTCTGGGGGAGCTTCCAGCTTGGAAAGACCTTTAACAGACAAAGACATCTGTTCCCTTGAATGGTCATATATCCACATTGGCTTCCACGAGTCATCTTTTTTCCATCTGGTCTACCATGATCAGTTCACCAAGGACTAATATTTAACTGGTACCCACCTGTAAAGGCAGTACAATGTTTAACCAATTTTTAAAATATTGAAAATCTTCTAATTGGTAAACAGACTGCTTTAAGCACTCTCCTTCACCCACTAGACCTGGCCACCCTCCCCCTCCTCTACCAGAGGAGCCTTCCTTAGCGCCTCCACAATCCAACAGCTAAAGGGTTATTGCCAGGAACAGCCAGAGCTTCCAGGAGCCTTCTCTAGGGACACAACCAGTATGTCTTCAGATTGGCAAGTATGCTATGCCTGCTGCTAAATATTGTCAAATGCTGACTCCCTCAAAACACTGCCGAAATAGTCTGTTCATAAAGCAAAGCTGAGTTTATTGCTCACTGTAGTAAAAGGAAAGCGCTACACTGACAGTGTCTTAGTTGTATTCTGAAGTGGAAAGGCAAAGTTGGAATGTTTATGAGGTTTGGGGTTTTGGTTTAAGGCAAGTCTTCAAATAAGGGGATGATTTAATTAATATTGGGGAAGGATCATGACATAATAGTTTAGGATTGGTGTATACAGCAAGGTAAGGTGTTTTTTTTTAAGTTTTATTTTTTATGTATTTATTTTATTTGTTTATTATTTTTGACTGCGCTGGGTCTTCGTCACTGTGTGCGGACTTTCTCTAGTTGCAGCGAGCGGGGGCTACTCTTCGTTGCGATGCATGGGCTTCTCAATGCGGTGGCTTCTCTTGTTGCAGAGCACAGGCTCTAGGTGTGCGGGCTTCAGTAGTTGTGGTGCGTGGGCTTCAGTAGTTGTGGCTCGTGGGCTCTAGAGCAGAGGTTCAGTAGTTGTGGCACACGGGCTTAGTTTCTCCATGGCATGTAGGATCTTCCTGGACCAGGACTCGAACCCATATCCCCTGCATTGGCAGGTGGATTCTTAACCACTGCCCCACCAGGGAAGCCCAAGGTAAGGGTTCTGAGGCAAGGGTTTTAAAGAGTCTTGGAGAATAAATCATCATTTGATGTTATGTATTAAACATTTAGATGTTTATTTAAATGGGTTTTTAGGAAAGTTCTTAAAATGGGAAATACAGGTATTTGCAGTTTTTATCTTCTTGGTTAAGAGTTTCCTGAAGTCTTGGGTGAATCGTGTCTCTTTCCAAAGACTTTCTACTTTGGAGGGTTCTTAAGAATCTTCAGTTTGAGTTCTCCTGCAGTGACTTTATTGCAGTGATTCAAGGATGGTTTGTGCCTCTTTAATTAAGAGGCATGAATCCAAGGAACAACGCTTTGGAATATCACTACCATTCTAGTTAGCTAATAGGGTCTTTTCCATCAGGGTTCAAGAGCTGTCTTTCTCTTATATTTCTTCCAAAGGCCAGATCTTCAAGTTTTAGGTCATAAAAGGAATATTTAGATGTTTAGAAAAGGCTACTCATAGTTGCTGATAAGACTGTGTGTACTATGAATTCCCTGCATGTCTACTTGGTCATGTCTATTTGTGATAAGATGGTCTCTAAAATTGGGGAAAATATTCCTAGATGCATGGCTGGCCTGTTAGTAATCCATGAGAAGAGAGTCAGTGAAATTCAGAAGAAAAACTGATCTCATTGTCATTAAAGTCAATAGCAATGTCTTAGGACATAAAAATACTGGAGTCTCTAAGACCTTTGCCAATAGAGTTTTGGAATTCGATTTGTATTTTCTGCCACTCCTGAAGATTGTACATAATATAGAACAGTGAAGTTTCTGTTTAAGTTGCAGGCTTTGCAAAGTTCTTAAATAATAGTCTCAGGAAGGGGAATGGGATTAGAGACATAGGTTGGAATTCCCCAGGTCAGAAGCAAAATCAAATAAGTTTGTTTGCAATTGTTGGAGCCATAACTCTCTGACAAGGAAAAGTTTCAATCCACCCTGAGAATAAGCAAACAGGAGTTTGCCGCTGTCTAGAATGTAGAAAGCTGGAAAGAGTTTCACTCCCATCCTAACAACAAGAAAATGCCAGATAGTGATATTTCTTAAACCCATTCAAGACCTGAGGTCATAATGCAACCAAAAAGCCTGAAACCCAAAAAAAGACATACCCTTCCAAGAAGAGATGGGACATGTGCACTGACTCACATATGGCAGAGTACTGAGGGGGAAAAAAAGACACTAGGTGCCATAGATGCCTGTAGGAAGAATCCAGCTAACATTTATAATGAACACTAAAGTTGGAGTGTGGACTACCATGAGAGGATAAAGCCATAGGAGCAGTAGACACAAATGGAGTTCACACATACTCACAGGATCTTCTCCATGAACCTCCAGCAGCTGCTGACGAGAATGACTAAAGCAGAGCAGGAAACTGGCAAATTCTCCTTCAGTGAGGCATGAATGAAGAGAAGTGGCCACCACAATGCAAACCTTTGGGACTTCCCTGGTGGTCCAGTGGTTAAGACTCTGAGCTTCTACTGCAGGGAGCGAGGGTTTGTTTGTTTGTTTGTTTGTTTGCTTGTTTTTTGCGGTACGCGGGCCTCTCACTGTTGTGGCCTCTCCCGTTGCGGAGCACAGGCTCCGGACGCGCTGGCTCAGCGGCCATGGCTCACAGGCCTAGCCGCTCCATGGCATGTGGGATCTTCCCTGACCGGGGCACGAACCCGTGTGCCCTGCATCGGCAGGCAGACTCCCAACCACGGCGCCACCAGGGAAGCCCGGGAGCGAGGGTTTGATCCCTGCTGGGGGAACTAATATCCCACATGCTATGTGGCATGGCCAAAAAAAAAGTGCAAACCTTATCCAGTCCCTATTCTCCTATGGATGAGGAGACTTAAGATATTGGAAGAGCAGAGAGAATCCTGTAATATCCAGGGCACTGGTGATGACCCATTGCAACTGGGGAAAATGTAAAGGAAAAAACCCTCTGCTGCTGAGAGTGGAGCAAAAAACAGTCCTGTGCCCAGATGACTAAAGATCTCCTAGGAATAACAGAAGGGCAGAAACGCTCTCCTATCCAATACCCAACAAGGTCTGGTGGCAGCCATCAGCTGAGCCGAGATGAGTGCTTACAAGTACATCCAGGAGCTATGGAGGAAGAAGCAATCAGACATGATGTGCTTTCTGCTCAGGGTGCGCTGCTGGCAATACTGCCAGCTCTCCGCACTGCACCAGGCCCCCTTGCTCCCCCCGCCACCGGGCCCAAAGAGTAGCGCAGGCTGGGGTACAAGGCCAAGCAGGGTTACATCATATATTGGATTCGCGTGCGCCACAGTGGCTGCAAACACCCAGTTCCTAAGGGTGCCACCTATGGCATGCCTATCCACCATGGTGTCAACCAGCTGAAGTTTGCTCGAAGCCTTCAGTCTGCTGCTGAGGAGTGAGCTGGACGCCGCTGTAGGGCCCTGAGCGTCCTGAATTCTTACTGGGTTGGTGAAGATTCTACGTACAAATTCTTTGAGGTTATCCTCATTGTTCCATTCCATAAAGTTATCAGAAGAAACCCTGACACCCAGTGGATCACCAAACCAGTCCACAAGCACAGGGAGTAGCGGGGACTGACATCCGCAAGCAGAAAGAGCTGCAGGCTCCACCTCACTATCCGTGGTTCTCGCTGCACAGCTTGGAGAAGGCACAATACTCTCCAGCTCCACCGCTGCCGCTAATATGAGTAATGTTTGTAAAATTCTTACCTGATAAACAGTTTAGGACATTCATGTCTACTTAAAAGTGTTTTTTAACTTGTCTGTTAAAACTAGTTGTCTGCAGATTGACTCATTGAATGCGCTGTCAAATTATGAAAGTTTAAGTGCAATCATGTTTGAAGACTTTAAGTGATGGTATATCTTGTTTCTAATAAGGGAAATGCCTGTGTTTTTGCTTTATTAGGGAGTTGATATGTCCGTGTTTAAAATGCTGTTTGGTACAATAGGTGTAAAACAAATTCTGTAAAATAGGAGTGCAGAAACTAGTCACATAGATTTGTTGGTGCATGTGATGAAACCTACAGCTTTACTGGGTGATGCAATGCTCTGCTGGCTGTTTTATGGAGTTTGTCAAGGACAAACATTTTAAATTGGATTTTCCTTGGAATTGTGAAGGGTGTCCTAATCCTTTATCATGATCATATGCAGAAAAATAATGAAAGTTGACTAGGGCCCACATTTTTAGACTTAATCTAATATTCCATTCATGTAACTGTGCTTCTGAAAAGTGAAAAGTAATGCCACCATCTTTAAGAGAATTGAATAAGCCTGTTGCAAGAGGGTTCTCTTACAAATGAAACAGATCCTAGTTAACCTAAATTAAATTGCCTTAGCCTCAATGGTACCTCTGAAGTTCACATAAAAGGTGGGAGCTCCTGGTTCAATCCCATGACTCTGGGATCTGTGGAATACTTAACTTCATGCAAAAGAGTCATGGTATTTACACTGGTGTATCTTGAAACTAATGGAAATTGAACAGTAGAGAAATGAGAAGGGAGTTATTAGCCCTAAGGTTTGTAAGCTAGTGATGGTAGGATTGGGAAATTGGTGTTCAACAGATACCTTTCAAGTGTGGGATGATAGAAAAAGCTTGGATCAAAATTTAAAATGTTTTATCTGTAGTATTAGTTTGTGACCATTATGAACTCTCTAAGCCACCTTAGGGGGGAAAATAGGGTCGGTTTTATTTAGAAGTAACATTGCTAAGTCTAATCAGTGTTATCTTGGGTCAAGCCACTTTATTCATTCCCATAAGGCTACTGAGAAAAGTCATGTAGTTGGTGTCAATACAAGTTCAATTGGTTTCCAAAAAAAAAATCCACCAAATACAAGGCAGAGTTTGACTGCCAAAGGAGATTGAGAAGGATCATTGAGAAAGGTCTACCCCAAAAGACCTAGGTATACTGCCTAAGATTGATACTGGACAAGAAAATAGAGAATCCCCTCTGTCCTCTACCACCAGGCTATTACGCACCAAATAATAAGCTACAGCAGCCTAGCCCTTGGGGAGAGTTAAGAGCATGGAGATAGATCACCTCTGTGGCAGTGGCACACAGGGAAAACTGAGGTAGAAAAGCTGAGGGTAGAATTGAAACATTAAGAGAAATCCATTAATACTAAGCCCTTCCCCTAAGCACAAGGTAATGCTAAAGGAAGTTGAAGTTTGTAGTGTGCATTGAAGGTAACCACAAAGCAATAACAAAACCCAAGCTCAACTCAAATCCTGACTATATTGACTCAGTCCCCTGTGCAAACAGCCTAGAACAAGAAATGTGCCTATTTCCTGGCCTAAATACTATTTACCTTAATCTCTACTATATTACACAAGAAGTACATCTTTCAACAACAAAAAAATATGAAACACAAAGACTCAAATGAAAGGAACCCACTGTCTAGAGACAAAGCAATCAACAGAACAGATACAGAGATGACACAGATGTTAGAATTACCACAGGGGCCATTTAAAATAACTATGATTTATATCTTAAAGCCTCTAGTGGAACATTTGTGAGGTTTCAGCAAAGTGATAGAAACTATAAGAAATAAAAACTATTAGAAATAAATTTTAAAGTCTATTTAGAATATAGATAACAGAAACACAGACAAAGGATGGGCTCATAAATAGACTCGACATAGTTGAGGAAAGAATCAATGAATTTGAAAATAGACCAATAGAAATTAGCTAAATGGTTTCATTATTCTTGGAGTGGCGGCACCCTTGGCCACTTCTCTGCAGTATTTGGGTGGCATCCTGAAGGCACTGCGCAGCAACTCCTACGTCAAGCTGAGCCAGTACTGGGACCAGCACTTCTGGCGTGACAATGAAGAACAGGAAAAATTACTGAAGAAAAGCTGTACATTGTATGTTGGAAATCTTTCCTTCTATACAACTGAAGAACAAATCTATGAACTCTTCAGCAAAAGTGGTGACATAAAGAAAATCATCATGGGCCTGGATAAAATTAAATTAAATTAAATTAAATTAAATTAAAACAGCATATGGGTTCTGCTTTGTGGAATACTATTCAAGAGCAGATTCAGAAAATGCCGTGCAGTACATAAATGGAATGTGTCTGGATGACCGGATCATTTGCACAGACTGGGACTCAGGCTTTAAGGAGGGCAGGTAGTATGGCCGTGGTCATTCTGGGGGCCAGATGTGAGATGAGTATCGTCAGGACTACGGTGCTGAGAGAGGAGGCTATGGAAAACTTTCCCAAACCTGTGAGTGGTGAGAGCCCCATCATGAAAAACTCACTCTTTTGGCCTGTTGAATTTGACATGCGTTACCCAAGGTCTGCGAACCTTCCCATTTTTACCAAGCTTTAATCAATGTCTCTACTGAGCTGGAAGCCTCTTCATGGTTTTCCTCTTAAAAATTATTAAAGGACAGAATCCAAAAGAATGCCTTTAATTCTATAGTCTTCGCATCTTGGTCATGTGTCAGATTACTAGAATAATTTACCAGGTCGAAAATTGTGTTCCTGGGCTTCCCCGGTGGCGCAGTGGTTGAGAGTCTGCCTACCAATGCAGGGGACACGGGTTCGTGTCCTGGTCCGGGAAGATCCCACATGCCGCGGAGCAGCTAGGCCCGTGAGCCATAGCCGCTGAGCCTGCACGTCCAGAGCCTGTGCTCCGCAATGGGAAAGGCCCACGTACCGGAAAAAAAAAAAAAAAAAATTGTGTTCCTTAGCAACAGACTTTATGTATAATATTGATCTATCAGCCAAAAACACACTTCTTTTAGGAAGATTGGAAAAAAAAAATTTTAAGTGTTTACCATGTTTACTTCTAAGTAGGTCTACCTTGGGGCCTGGAATTACTATTTTTTAAATTTTAAGTTTGCATGAGATAAAGTTTAATAAGTGGAGTTTTGCTATGTAATGTAGCTTTGCTCTAAATTAGGAATAGATATTTGATAACTGAATTTTTTTCTATGTTGAATTTTAATCTCGAAAGGAAAACTTAAGAGTCAAGGGAACTTCCTAAATAGTTGGTGCAAAAGTAAGCCTTAGACAGTCACAAGGGACACCACCTCTTATATGCTTTATATATCAGGAAATTAGGTCAGGACTTGAAGGGTATTTACTAAACCCCTTTTTCCAAATATGTGTTTTAGCTAACACTAAAAAAACCAAGGCTCTGTATTACAGGGAACCTCAACTACTCTAAGGGCAGGGGGGACGTTGTCAGTAGGAAATGGGGAAGAAACATCAGGAGATGTGAGTTAAAACATTGCCTTGACATGCTGAAGGCTGCTGTGAGAGCCATCAGATCTATTTTTTTCATTTTCAGACTGATCTTGGGAATTGAGTAGGGTTTTTTGGGTTTTGTTTTGTTTTTAAAAAATAACTTAAAGATCAAGGAAATGCTTAACAAAAACAAATTCAGAAATGTTTCCCTGGGGAAATGTTTTGGCTAATTGTCATTCTGAAGTCTGTCTTGTTTTTTCCCTAATTGTGCTAAGTTTCAGAGCCTGGATAGTGAGCTGATGGTCTCTACAGAGAAGGGAGTCTAGAGGGTTTATTTTGCATTTGTAAGGCAAGAGAGAATTTCTCTAATATTATGTGAACTATTGCTCATTTTAAACTGGTAGTCTAGTATAATTTTCCCTGACATAAGTGAAATTTTTTCATCTAGCAACAAAGTATCTCTTAATTTCCAGTAGCTTGTGAAATTGGGGCTGCAGTATCTCAATATGACATCTTTCAAGTTACAGTAAGTATGTTTTCTCAAATTTAAACTGGCTATTTGAACTTTAAAAGATATCTAAATTCGTTGTAAGTATTTAGGAAAATATTTGTAAATATCTAATTTAATGAAGACATATAATTCATTATTAAAATCTTTTTATACTGTAGTTTGAATTAATACATTATATATTTTGCAGTAAAACATAACTCAGATTTCTATAGGCCTTAAAACCACAGCAGTGGTTCCTATTTGAATTGTCTTCTGTAAAAGATTTCTATAAAATTGGACCAACTTTTTAAAAAAGAAAGAAATTAGCTAAATGGAACATGATGATAAAAAAAGAATTTAAAAAAACAGAGAATTCAAGATCTGTGAGACAATAATGAATGTTTAATCTACAAATACTGGAAGCCTAGAAAGTGAAGAGGGAGAGAACAGGACAGAAGAACTACTGGAAGAGTTCATGGATGAGAAATTTCTAAAAATAAAAAAAGACATCAAACTACAGATCAAGATGATCAGAGAATCCCAAGTAGGACAAACACTGAGGGAAAAAAAACAAAAAACTGCTGAAACCAAAGATAAAGAGAAAATCTTAAAGGCAACCAGAATAAAAAGATCTATTATATATAAAGAGACAAAGACTAACATTAGCAGGCTTTTAGTCAGAAACTGTGCAAGCCAGAAAACAAGGGAATCACTTCTTTACTGAAAGAAACTGTTGGCCAGAATTCTATACTCAACAAAAAGTATTTTTTTTTCAAAAATGAAGGTGAAATAGTTTTTAGTTAAGCAAAAGCAGGCCAAATTCATTACCAGCACATCTGTGCTGCAAGATATGCTAAAGGAAATTCTTCAGGTAGAAGGAGCATAATATCAGAGATTTAGATCTACATAAAGAAATGAAAAGTGCCAGCAATAGTTAAAATGAAGGTAAATGTAAGTTTCTGTGTTATTTTTAATCATCTAAGGATAACTAACTGTCTAAAGCAAAAATATAGAAATGTAATGTGGTTTACAACACAAGTAAAAAGTATGGCATTAGCACAAAAGATGGGAGAAGGAAACTCTCTCCTGCATAAAACCTGCCAAGGATATAAGTCAAAGTTTGACTGTCACAGGAAAGAAAGACAGGATCACTAAGAAAGTCCCGACTCTGAGAAAGAAAGACTATTCATTGGAGGAAAGGCAAAAAAATGTTCTTTTCAATAAATGATTCTGGAACAAGTGGACATCCATACGAAAAAAGAGAATTTACCCATACTTCACACCATTTACAGAAATAAATCCATTGGAGAATGGATCACAAAACTAAATGCAAAACTTGAAACAATAAAGTGTCTAATGGAAAACATAAAACTTGTTATCTTGGATTCTTAAATATGACACAAGCCACTGCCTAGGGGAAAGTATTTGTAAAATGCATATCTGATAAAGGACTTATATTTAGAATATAATATTAACAATTCTCAATGTTCAATAATAAAAAGACAAAGATAAGTTTTGAATGAGTAAAAGATTTGTGTAGACACCTCACTGAACAAAAATTTTAACTGTCAAGTAAGCCCATGAAAAAATGCTCAACATTATTCGTCAAGAGAAAAATGCAAATTAAAATACAAAGAGATACCACTACATAACCTATTAGAATAACTAGAAAAAAAAATTTTAACTGACAATACCAAGTGTTGACCAGGATGTGGAGCGACTGGAACTCTCATACCTTGCTGTATGAGAAGGTAGAAAGAAGTTTGAAAGTTTCTTACAAAGTTAAACATGAACTTACCATTACAGCCCAGCAATACCACTCCTAGGTATTTACTCAAGAGAAATAAAACCCTATGTTCACATAAAAGCATGTATGTAAATGTTTGTAGCAGCATTATTTATAACCACCAAAAACTGTAAATAACTCTTCTTCAACTCATGAATGGATAAGCAAATTATGGTACAAGCATTCAATAAAAAGAAACTATAGATACACACAATGACACGGAAGAACCTCAGAATAATTATGCTGAGTGAAAGAAGCCAGGCTTGAAAGGCTACATACTTTAGCTTCTGTTCATAAGACATTCTGGAAAATGCAAAATTATAAGAATAGAAAACAGATCAGTGGTTTCTAGGGGCAGAGGCTAGAAGGAGAGTTGCTGACAAAGGGTAATGAGGGAATCATTTCAGGTGATAGAAATGTTCTATATCTTGATTCTGGTAGTGATTACATGACTATGCATTTATCAAATCTCATAGAATTGTACTCTGAAAGAGATACTTTTTCTGAATGCAAATTATAGCTCAATAAATTTGACTTTTAAAAATACCTTTGCCAGTAGTTATGAGAAATCTGTTTGGAGGTGTCTATATACTACCTTCACAATTTAACCAAGATTATGCTGGTGACAAATGAGACATGAACCAGAAACACCCTCAGTAGTTTGACATCAATATAGATTAAGTATAGTACCCAATTTATCCTTACTCTGGTGGATAATTTCATGAAAATTTTTTGCAAGGTCCCATTTGAGCACCTCTGTTGCTAACAAGAAGCCAGAGTGCCAGAGACTATTCTCGTGTGATTTGCATCCAGATTTCTCCTAGTATCTTTTTCTGACTCTGAAGCTAACCAGTGCCATTCTAGAATAGATTTTTTGAACCTCTGCAAAAACTTGGTCTCAGGGTTCCATAGGGGCTAGGATATTAGCAAGGGCTGCCTCTGAGGCATAATGATCAGCCTGAGCATTTCTTTTATCTTCCATGTTATCCTCCTTTGCATGAGCTTCTGGCTTTAGAGTAGCCATCTCCTTAGAGAGCATTAGATCACTCAAAAGTTCTTTAGGCTGCTGACCATTTTTAAAGGGTTCCTACCAAAGTGAAAAACTTTTGTGGTATCCAAAGCATTTCAAAACCATGAACTTGGGCTTCCCTGGTGGTGCAGTGGTTGAGAATCCGCCTGCAGATGCAGGGGATACGGGTTCATGCCCCCGGTCTGGGAAGATCCCACATGCCGCAGAGCGGCTGGGCCCGTGAGCCATGGTCGATGAGCCTGTGCGTCTGGAGCCTGTGCTCCGCAATGGGAGAAGCCACAACAGAGAGAGGCCCGCATATCGCAAAAACAAAAAACAAAAAACCATAAACTTATCCAAAATCCTATCTACTCTCATTGTATGTGTTAAATCTCCTAGCCCTAGCTAATTGACAAGCTTTGATGGGTACAATGAGTCCTGCCACCTGCACAAATTTTGCCTCTGGCAAGAGGTCATATTTTGAAGTGTGAAGCCACACCTGTTATAGTGCACCCCACCTGTTTCAGTTTTAAGGTATGATTTGTCAACAAACAAGATTCAGTCGGAATTTCCTGAAGTGATTTTAGTAAATCAGTTTGGGGCACAGTTCACAAGCAGAGGTTGAACATTTATGAGTTTCTCCTTCTTCAGATTATGGAAGAATAACAGAATTTTTAAAACCACAATGATGACTGGAAGAACATAGTAGGATTTCATAAGAAGTAACCCTACTTGCTGAGAGTGTTGCATGTTATCAGTGTGCAATGAAGATTATACAGCATGAGGGACCATTAGGTTAAAGGACACCCTAGTACCAAGTCAACCGAAACCTCCACTAGTTTAGCTGCTGCAGCTGTTGCCCTTAGGCAAGGCCAGCAGGTTTTGCCACTGAGTCAAAAGACTGTAGTAGCTATTGGTGTTTGACGAATGCCAAGAAGGTGAAAGAGAACTCCAAGGTCTTGCTCAAGGGTTTACAGAGAAGTGGTTTGGCTGCCCATTACTTAGTAAAATCATATGATGGCAAGGCAATTTCAGTAGCTAGTGACATCCAGGAATCTTTTTAAATGTCTCTTTGTGCTAGTCCAGGAAATTTTTTAACAGGTTGTAGTCTGTCAAATGTAAGGGATTTACTGCTGGATAAGTCACGTTTTAGCTAATAACAAAATTGTAACTTTGGTGGGGGGGGAGAAATCTTACATCTTTCCAAGCTAAAACAGTAAATCGATAGCAGGATTAGTCTTAGAGCGCACCTCAAATTTGGAACACAACCCAAAGGTCATCCACAAATTACATGAGAATAGAACCACAATTTGTGGTTGAGGACTTGTGAAATGAAGAAGGATACCTCAATAAACTCCTGGGGCCTAATGGTTCAGGTATATTATTGACTTTCCCAGGAGAAGGCAAATAAGCACTGACGATTTTGATCTAAAGGGACTCTAAAGAAAGCAGAACACGGATCTATAGCTATAAAACATACAGCCTCTAAGACACCAAAGATAAAATAGTCTTTGGGTTTGCTACTATGGTGTGTATGATAAGAAATCTGACTGGCCTTTGAATGCAGCTGTATTGCCCAGTGGTAGAAATAACCCACTAGTTCTGTACCTATGTAACTGTCAACCTAAATAAAGAGGTAAACTGGGGCAAGCTTGAGGCAAGCTACAGGTAAGTCTGTTGAGGGTTTGGGGAGGACTGTATTTATTCACAAGGGATACAAAGATTGGGGAGTCCAGCCAGAGTCCAAGTAGTAAGTACGTTGGCTTGAGGATGGGGAGAGATTCTTAGATGTTCATCGGTCAGGAGATAAGTCTCAGTCTTCTGTAAATCAGGCTTTTAGGAAAAACAGTCTCTCAGTTGTTAGGTTCCTTTCTTCTTCTTTTTTTTTTTTTTTTTTTTTGTTTGTTTTTTGTTTTGTTTTGGTTTGGCTTTTTTTTTTTTTTTTTTTTTTTTGCGGTACGTGGGCCTCTCACTGCTGTGGCCTCTCCCGTTGCGGAGCACAGGCTCCGCAGCCATGGCTCACAGGCCCAGCCGCTCCGTGGCATGTGGGATCTTCCCGGACCGGGGCACGAGCCCGTGTCCCCTGCATTGGCAGGCGGACTCTCAACCACTGTGCCACCAGGGAAGCCCAAGTTCCTCTCTTCTGATGGTGCATGCATGAGATTCTCATAAAGAGAAGGAGGAATCTTCTTAGCTGAGGTAAAGGAATAAACAAATGGGTTATGCAATGAGGGAAATACAATGCTACATTAACACTTCAGAAGAGGCTCAGAGCAAGAAATGATATTGTCTCTTAGCTCAATCATACCGGATGCCTGAAAAGGTGAAGCTATGTATTGTTGAGATCATTTCTGCTTTTGGAACCCGACAGGATCGAATGGAAGCCTGTAAACCTGAGTGACCTCACCCTGGAAGACATTTTTGTCATGTGATAAGATGATGGACTGGACTAATTATTAATGGCTAAATAGGACTGTAGCAATGTGCCAGTATCTTTTGACTTTATTTTTAGGCTACATCTACCATATTGTACACTGGCATTGTTAGTAAGATTATAACACTGAATATAATACTGATATCGATAGTCAAATGTGTTAGGAGATAGAGTTAAAATCCTGCTGTCCCTACCCCTCATTGGCTGCTCCAAATGTTAGGCGTATAAAAAGAATGATGGCCAAAGGCCAAGGGGTTGCCTGCCGTGTAATAAAGAATTTCAGTGGCCTTTACCACTGGCTCCTGGGAGAGAGACTCTAAATCCTTGCAATTTCCTAAGTGATAGGAATTTCTTTGTTATTTCTAAGCCCCTTGGATCACACCTGAGTTTATGCTAAGAGATAAGATGATTCAGGATGGGGCCTGGTCACCAGAAAGACCAGCCATGTAATTAGATAGTTGGGAATTTGAACCAGCCTGACCTCAAGGGAGAAGAGGAGGACTGGAGATAGAGTTCAGTCATGTGGCCAATAATTCAATCAATCATGCCTCTGTAATGAAACCCCAATAAAAACTCTAGCTTCCTGGTTGGTGAACACATCAATGTGCTGGGAGGGTAAGGCACCCTGACCCCATAGGCAGAGGGTGGGAAACTCTGTATTTGGGACCCTCCCAGACCTCACCCTATAAGTCTCTTTACTTGGCTGGTCCTGATGTGTATCTTTTATAATAAAACTGTAATTGTAAGTATAACACTTTCCTGAGTTCTGTGAGTCATCCCAGTGAATTATCAAACCTGAAGGGGGTGATGGGAACCCCCTGGATTTGTAGCCAGTTGATCAAAAGTGCAGTGGCCTGGGGCCCTCACTTGCAACTGAAGTCTGAAGTGGAGCAGTTGTTATGGACTCTTCCCTTTAACCTGAGGGTCTGACACTAACTCGGAGTAGTTAGCATCAGAACTGAATAGTTTTGCAGCATACCACTTGGTATCAGAATAACAGTGTAGTGTGGAAAGTCTGTCTTGTTTATGGCCCCCAGGACCTGAATGAATTTACATCCCTGCCCACTGGGTTTTCTGACGGAGAAGATAGGAGTGGAACAAGGACAAGAACAAAGTAGAATAATCCTCCCATTCATTAGCCTATGAAATTACCCAGCCCATAAAAACTAACCATGGCATATTTCAAGGCCTCTCACCTTCTGAGGTGGCCCACATTCTTTCTGTGGTGTGTGTTTCTCTCTAAATAAATCCATTTCTTACCTATCACTTTGTCTCTCACTGAATTCTTTCTGTGAGGAGACATCAAGAACCTGAGCTTCATTAAATCCTGAGACCAGGTGTGTAATCTCAATTAAAAGACCGTGGGTTCAAGTCTCAATCTGAGTTGCAGTTTCTAACAGGAACACCATCTACAGCGTCTGTACATTCCTCTAATTTCCTTCACACTCAGCATCTTTTTTTTTTTTTTTTTTTGTGGTACTCGGGCCTCTCACTGTTGTGGCCTCTCCCGTTGCGGAGCACAGGCTCCGGACGCACAGGCTCGGCAGCCATGGCTCACGGGCCCAGCCGCTCGGCGGCATGTGGGATCTTCCTGGACCGGGGCACGAACCCGTGTCCCCTGCATCGGCAGGCGGATTCTCAACCACTGCGCCACCAGGGAAGCCCACACTCAGCATCTTTTAAGTTATCCCAGTGTCATCTTATTCTGTCTTTTCCATCCACTTATTTTGCATCTGAGGTTTCCTCTAATATATGACCTATTATACAATCTTACAATAATGCAAATTTCTTTGCAAATTTCTGTTTATTTTACCTAGGCTTTCAAAAGTATTTAAACTCTCTCTCAGGTCAGAATGAGACTAGGGAATAAAATCAACCACAAGTGATTTTTCCTGCTCTCAGTTAAGGGTTAACTGGTGTTTGGGGGGTTTCTGGCTGACCAAGAGAGAAGGGGAGCCTATCAGGAGATACAGGGGCACAGGGAAATGCAGGAGCAGAAATAGTAGGATAAAGTCCATTAGATTATATCCTGATTTGTTTAGATTACTTTATGTTTTTCAGAGTTTTGTTTTATGCCATGGTCAAGAAATCCCTTCAGGAAGCAATTTTGGAATCTGAATTTCTTCTGGTGCTTCTTCATAACAACCAAAAAATGTAGAACATTGGATGTTTTAGATTTTGCTCTCTTTTTATTCTAAGGTACCTCTAAAATGAACAATTTTGTCCATATCAAAGGATCCCCCAAATAGCCACTGTAATCCCAAATTATCATTGATGAAATTGTGCATTTAGAACGATAAGTGTACAAGACTGTGTTATAGCTTAAACATACATAAGAAATAGGAATCTGGCTCAAAGAATGTATTAACTCAAGTTTAGACCAGAGTGGGCAGCTCATTGGCTATTTATATAAATAAAGTTTTATTGAAACACAACCTTGTCCATTTATCTACACATTGTCTATGGCTGTTTTAACAGGACAGTGGCATGGTTGAGTAATTAGAACGAGACTGCATGGCCTACAAGTCTGTAATATTTGCTACTTGACCTTTTACAGAAAAAGTTAGCAGGTCGTCAGTTAAACTAATTTAAACCCGCAAGAGCCTGGAAATGGTCAGCTGTCGTTGCAATTAGATCAGCTGACTCTGACCACACCATTGTGACACTTGGAACTAACTAACTATGTAACGTTTTTGGCCTTTTGGACCATGGTGTACCTTTTATTACCAAAGCCACTCAGCATGTGTTTGATGGACCTTCCACGCTTTGTACTGTGCACAAGAATCTGGTTTTGTTGAGCTTGGAAGAACCTCTGTAAAAATCAGCTCAGGGAGACTCTATCTTCCTCACCTCCTCCTGGTCACTGAATTCAGCTGTCTCCAGAAAGGGATCATCATCTCTCAGCTGCTTCCAGAGTAATGGCCAGGATGAAAGGGGTATAGGTTTATATAAACCCATTTCGAAAATCCAGGATTCGATCCTGACCACTGAGCATACTTCTTTCTTTCCCTAATGGCAACCCTGCGTTGGCCTGATTTGTACATCTTCCAGGTAAAAATGCCCAGCCGAAAGAGGGCCTGGGGCATTCAAACTAATTCTGGTTCAGCCACCTGGATTCTCTTGTTGGATCAATATCGTTGTACATCATTAGTATAATAACCACTTTGTTGAATACACTGCTCACCAAGTCCTTCTATAGCAGCCCACATGGGCCAAAGTAGGGAATATAACAAGTATCTATGATTTTTATAAAAATCCTTTGTCCATCTTGTGACTGAGCCTTTCAGACAAAATGTCTGGGTGCAATGGGGGATGACTGGGGGAGAGGGGAAGTGAAGTTATAGATACCGGAATGGGTCACACTGGTTTTGTGCTGATGGAGGGAGAACAGCACTTGGCTCTTAGGAGAGACCACCTCAGACTCCAAAGATATGGAGGAGGAGGGACATTAATGATCTCTGTCTTTTAGAGTCACTCTAGGGGCCTTCCTCACAAAGAAAAATGCCCCGATTATAAGCAGGAAAAAGTCCCACGTTGGAAATGGTTATAAGCCCCTTAAATTTGACTTACTGATGGCTTTCTCATTCCCCTAACAGATGGCTCTCACCATATTTAACTGCCATTTCCCTTAACCTTATCAAAAAGTCTGTCAGAAAAAGCAGAGGATGACCCCAGATCCTGCATCTCTCATGCAAATCACTAATTACTACCTCTGATATCTTCCCCACTTCTATTCTCAGTCATTTTGTGGGGTAGACAGATGTCACCTGGTTAATGGCTGTACAAACAGGACAGGTTGGACTGACTGCCTTCAGAGAGTTCCTCCAAAAACAAGGATTAGACTCAATTACTGGAACTAAACTGGGAACCTTAAGGCCTGCCAGGTGACAAGGACTGTACATGGAGATGCTGTCCACCTGTGCACTGGACTAACGTAAGTCACACTTGGAGGAACCTAACAACCATAAACAACATTTTCCTTCCAGGCACACCATGTGAGCCTCCAGGACTATATTTCTTGTGCAGAAGCCAGGCATTAACTTGCCTCTCTCTCAAAATCAGGGTGACTTTGCCCCTGAGGGGTTGTCTCAAGAGCCCTTTGTGTTTTTAAGGAAACATCACCTGTAGACCATGTTGCCCTCGGATGACTGTGAAGATCTGTCCAAAAAGAGGCTGCCCTTGCTTACTGGGAGGAGTCTCCCAGAGGGATGACTGACTCGTTTCTTATGTGCATCCTTTTAGGCGTTATCCCTACAAGGGGTATCATTGAATTAGAAAAGGTTATGTAAAATTTGTCCCAGACTTTAGCTGACATGATCAATGACAGGCCGGGGTTGAGGCTGTAGACCGCTATGGCCTGTGCTCTTTCCATGTAGGGTGGTGCTGCTGACCTTGCTGGCATGAGGGGTCCAAAGGTTGTGTGCTAGGAGACCTAACCTTATTATGGCAGGTCTGGGATAAAAATCACAACAGGTAATATTTAGGAAGTCCAGGTGTGCATAGAAAGAGAGAGCTGGAGGTATAAGTTCATGAAGTTGGCCAACTAGTAATGAGTCAAGGAATCTTCCACCTTGTAGCAAAGCCAAGCACAACGAATATGTTGAAACCTTGCCCTTGACCTGGCTGTCCTCCTACAGAGTGTGTTCATATGCTAAGGCTGAACAGCTCTCCCAAGTCTGTCTATAGGTATTGTAGGCATGTAGATCATCAAGGTACTGGTCAGTGGTTGTATACTTGAGAAAAGAGACTAAAAGAATAATAATGCAATCTGTAGTTTTAGTAGAAGGATTTGTTCTAGGTAAAATTATAGAGAGAATCACAGATGAGTAGTGGGTGATTCATCTGGCCAGGAAGTAAGGTCTAGTACACAGGCACTCCTCTAGTATGTGGTTAAATCCATTTTTCTCCAGCAACTGGACTGGGGGGATTATGGTAAAAGAGTGGATATGTATTTAGGAAGCCTTGAAACTGTCCTCCAAAACATGACTGAAAATTAGACATCCTGGTCTTAGATGATGGAGTTGGGGAAACCAGTGACTTGAAAGACCTTTGATAGGATCTAACCATGATATCTAGAAGTTACAGGGATATCAAGTAACAAATGTGGCCATTCTGACCAACTTGTCAACAAAGACCAGGTTGGCATTGTGGCCCTGGCCTGGGCAAAGTGAACAGAGAATGCTGGCTCTCTTCTTTCTGGAAACCTGCTGGAGGTTCACCTCATAGAGCTCACACCACCAAGGCAGTCATCACAGTAGAAGTTGGTAGTAGAAGAGAAGATCCAGGCAGAAAGTACAACCTAAGATAATACTTCCTGGCAGTCTCCATCCTACAACTATGAGGGCTGTGAAAGAAATCCTGAATGTTATCATTTCCAAGTAGGGAGCTGGAAGTGAGAGCGAGTGAGTCTACCATGGGCCATGTGAGGAGGCCCTAGAGCTGAGGCTGCAAAGGGCTGGCCCCAAACCAGGACCAAGCTGGAATATGAGCAGGGCCAGGGCTGCCCAGTTAGCTGGGGAAGGCTGACAGCCTCCCCTTGAGCAGTCTTGCTGCATTGTCAAGGCTGAAGTCATAGACAAGTACAAGAGCAGTGGATGTCAGCAAAAGGAGCAGCCACAAACCAGATACACACACACACACACACACACACACACACACACACACACACACACACACACACACACACCGGCACCTGGAGTAACCCCTTAAGAGACAGCAAGAAGGGAGAGAGAGGGAGACCTGAACATGCCTGGGTCCTAAGACTAAGTTTAAACCAGGAATGACTAAGTACATTTAAATGACACAGAACCATCAGAGGAAAAGGGACCAGAGAGTAAAAGACAAAGTCTTGGCTGTTTCTTGAACACACAAGGCACATTCCTGCCCCAGAGATTTGCCCAGATTTCTGTCTCTGCTCTTTCCCCAGGTATGTGCACAGGACTAACTTGCTGGCCTCCCTCAGACTTTGCTTAACTATCTCTCTATGGGCCCACTCTGATCACCCTGTTTAGAACCAAGGTCCTCCCATCCCCTGAACTCCTGATGTGCTTCAGCCTGCTCTAGTTTTTCCGTGGTACTTTTAACCTTCTGACGTACTATGTCATCTACTTCTTTATGGTGACTATGGTTAATTGTCAATCTGCTCACTCCCCAAGAGCAGAAAACTTTTCTGTTTTTTTTTCACTGATATATCCAAAACACCTAGAAGAGGACCTGGCACATCACAGGTGCTTTAAAAATATCTATTGAGGCTTCCCTGGTGGCGCAGTGGTTGAGAGTCCGCCTGCTAATGCAGGGCACACGGGTTTGAGCCCTGGTCTGGGAGGATCCCACATGCCGCGGAGCAACTGGGCCCGTGAGCCACAACTACTGAGCCTGCGCGTCTGGAGCCTGTGCTCCACAACAAGAGAGGCCTCGACAGTGAGAGGCCTGCGCAACACGATGAAGAGTGGCCCCCGCTCGCTGCAACTAGAGAAAGCCCTCGCACAGAAATAAAGACCCAACACAGTCAAAATAAATAAATAAATTTTTTTTTTTTTTTTTTTTTTTTTGCGGTATGCAGGCCTCTCACTGTTGTGGCCTCTCCCGTTGTGGAGCACAGGCTCCGGACGCGCAGGCCCAGCGGCCATGGCTCACGGGCTCAGTTGCTCCACAGCATGTGGGATCTTCCCGGACCAGGGCACGAACCCGTGTCTCCTGCATCGGCAGGCGGATTCTCAACCACTGTGCCACCAGGGAAGCCCTATTTATTTATTTTTTTAAAAATCTATTGAACAAGTAAAGAACTTTAAAAAGAACCTGGCTTGTCCAAGTCCATCCAGGCTGCTATAACAAAATACCACAGACTGAGTAGGTTATAAACAACAGAAATTCATTCCTCACAGTTCTGGAGGCTGGAAGTCCGAGATCAGAGTGCCGGCATGTTTGGCTGAGGGCCTTTTCTGGTGGCAGACTTCTCATTGTGACCTCACATGGCCAAAGGGACAAGGGAGCTCTCTCAGACTTTTTTTTATATGGATATTAATCTCATTCATGAGGCTCTGTCTTCATGACCTCATCACCTCCCAATATTCCAACTCCTAATACCATCACTTTGGGGGTTGGCATTTCAACATATGAATTGTGGGGCGGAGGACACAAACATTCAGACTATAGCATGGCCCATAGTCAATGCTATATAAGTGTTAGTTCTCAAGGAGGAATATCTAGAGGAAAAGAAAGAAGAAGAAAGAATTCTTTAACATAAAAATAAAATTCTCAGTTGTTAAATTAGCAAACCTAACCCTTCTTTAATTCACTTTAATTTAGGAGAAGCCAGTTGGTAAAGTTACATTTGCATGTAATTTAAAAGAGGTTTTTTTCTTACAACCATAAATAACAATTCTTTTAACAGAATGTCCAGATAGCAGTTCCTCTGGATCTGCCTTAATGACATACTTTAATTAGCAGATATTGGCATATAAACAGGAACAAAGCCCTTCATAACATTCCTTTTCAGATACAGAGGAAAAGTTGATATCTTAAAAACATCATCTCTATAGCTAACTAACTGTGTTAGTTTGCTAGGGCTGACATAACAAAGCACCACAGATTGGGAGGCTTAAACAACAGAAATTTATTTTCTCACAATTCTGGAAGCCAAAAGTCTGAGAGCAAGGTGTCATCAAGGTTAGTTTCTTTTGAATCCTTTCTTTGTAGCTTGTAGATGTCTGTCTTCTCCTTGTGTCTTCACATGATCTTCCTTCATATGTGTCTGGTTCAAATTTCCTCTTCTTATAAGGATACCAGTCATATTGGATTAGGGCCTGCCCTAATTTTAACTTAATTACCTCCTTAAAGACTATCTCCAAGTACAGTCATATTCTGAGGTACTGAGTGTTAGGAATTCAACATTTAAATTTTGGGGGAACATAGCTCATAACACTAGTAAAATTTAAAAGAAAGTTATTTATATTGATAAGGGATAAAATTAAGCAAGATCTATGCTTAGATAAGCCTAATAGGACAGAGAATATTAGGTACAACACAGGGCTCTTTTGAAATCTGTTCAAAGTAGTCAACTTCAAAGTACATATTTTGAACAAATATAAAATTTCTTCCATATTTTTTGCCTTTTACTGTACATTGTACCTAGACAATGTACAGTAGGAGGATTACTTGAGCAGCTTCTAAAATTTTGAAGAAGGGACTGTTATTTGAGGAAGAGAATGCTTTTTGTAAATGCCATACAGTTTATTTTTCTATTAAAAAATAAAGAAAATGGATGATTTTGAAATATCACTGTTTCCTGAGTTTACACACTTTCATAAGAAATCAGGAATTTAAAAATTATCTTTTGATTCAAGAAGTGTGGTTGTCTTTTCTAAAGTCATTGTTAGTGAGTTACATATCTTTAGCCCTCTAACCATTAGTGATCTGTAATCTCTAGAGTAATTATATATACTTCTCTCTAATGAAAGGAAATGACATAATAAGTGTATAATTGTAGTGAATCCCTATTTGATCATCTGCCCTGTCCAGTCCCCTTTCTTGGAATTGTCCTTTTCCCCACTTCACTTGGTTACACAGGGAGCAATCGCCAATGTTGCTTTATCATCTGAGAAGTAGACACCTGTGCAAACTGAACCAGTGATTGGCATCTGGATCAAAAGTCTATTCAGAGGACTTCCCTGGTGATGCAGTGGTTAAGAATTCGCCTGCCAATGCAAGGGACACAGGTTCGAGCTCTGGTCCAGGAAGATCCCACATGCCGTAGAGCAACTAAACCCGCGAGCCACAACTACTGAAACCTGCATGCCTCGAGCCTGTGCTCCACCACAAGAGAAGCCACCACAATGAGAAGCCCGTGAACCACAACGAAGAGTAGCCCCCGCTCACCACACTTAGAGAAAACCCTAGAGAAAACGTTGCACCTAGAGAAACACCTAGAGAAAATGTTGCACGCAGCAATGAAGACCCAACGCAGCCAGAAAAAAGAAAAAGTCTATTCAGGTGTCAAGAAATAAAAAGACAACCTCCAGAATGGGAGAAAATATTTGCAAACCATATATCTGTTAAGGGGCTTGTATCCAAAATAGAGTTCTTTCACTCAACAAATATCCCATGGGAAACAGATTTCTATAGATATTTCTCCAAAGAAGATATACAAATGGCTAATAAGCGCATGAAAAGATATCAAACATCATCAGTCATCAGGGAAATGCAAGTCAAAACCACAAAGAAATACCATTTCACACCCACTAGGATGGCTATAATCAAAAAGACAACAGTAACAAGTGTTGGCAAGAATGTGGAGAAATTGGAACCCTCATACGTTGCTGGTGGGATTGAAAAATGGTGCAGCCACCTAGGAAAACATAGATAAACCTTGAAAACATTGTACTAAGTTAAAGCACCAAGACACAAAAAGCCACACATTGTATGATTCTATTTACACGAGATGTCCAGAATAGGCAAATCCATAGAGACAGAAAATAGATTAGTGGTTGCAAGGAGCTGGGGGTAGAGGAGGAACGGGAAATGACTGCTAATGGGTATACTGCTTCTTTTGGGGATGATTCTTTTTTAAAATAATTAATTAATTTTTGGCTGCATTGGGTCTTCGTTGCTGCATGAGGGCTTTCTCTAGTTGTGGCAAGCAGGGCTACTCTTCGTTGCAGTGCATGGGCTTCTCATTGCGGTGGCTTCTCTTGTTGCGGAGCATGGGCTCTAGGCGTGTGGACTTCAGTAGCTGTGACACACGGGCTCTGTAGTTGTGGCTCACAGGCTCTAGAGTGCAGGCTCAGTAGCTGTGGCTCATGGTCTTAGTTGCTCTGCGGCATGTGGGATCTTCCCAGACCAGGGCTCTAACCTGTGTCCCCTGCATTTGCGGGCAGATTCTTAATCACTGCACCGCCAGGGAAGTCTTGGGATGATTCTTATTTGGAATTGGTTAGTGGTGACTGAGACATAATTTTGTGAATATACAGTAAATTCTCATTTTTCATGGTAGTTATATTCTATAAAATTGCCACAAACACTGAATTAGTGACTACAGAGGCATTACTCCTAAGGCAAATATAGGATTAGGTTTCCAAAGCTTCTGGTCATAACATTTTCATCAGTTAATCGTACATTACCTTGTTTTGTGTGTGGTTCTGTTTAAAGACAACTTACTTAATATAGATTTCTTTTAAGTAATTATATTTAGTATTTCTTTATACTAAAACACCAGCCAAGAAGAGTTTAACATTTTCCTCACCTGGGTAATGTGACAGTAAATTTCTTTGACTTTCAGCATCACAACTATGCTACCTACTATACTTATGCTTTTTAAAAGTTGGTTATCATCTCATGAATCCACAAATTTAGCCACTTTTCCATCTTATCCATAGCCTCATCACACTATATAGGTGTTACATCAATACTTGGCAAACTGCCTATTCCTTTTTCTGGATATACAGCATTGTTGATTCATTAACATTGAACTCATAGCCAACAGCACTATAAATTATGCCTGAAAAACAATTATCTAACATGCGTTTTCTCTGTCAGATCCCTCCCAGCCTTCCTGTGTTTAGGAACGCTAGACCGCACTTCAGCTCTACACTTGGGGGCCATTCAAACCAGCAACATCACTAACAAAAAGCACAAAAATGCTAAAAATGTGCCCTCAATAGACTACAAAAAGGGTACTTGTCTTTAGTATGAGAGTGTGTGTCCAGCAATTCAAATTTTTCACCATTCTGCACAGGTCCGTGAATGAGCGACTATACAAAAAAACACTGAGTTGTACACTTAAAAGTGAACTTGATAGTGCTGTTGAACCCAAGTTCATATGCCTGAAGCACAGTGAGACCAAACAAACCAAAACCTCAGAGTTTGGAGCAGAGAAGGGTTTATTGCAGGGCCAAGCAAGGAGAGTGGTAGCTCAGGCTCAAAAAGCCCAAACTCCCTGATGGTTTTCAGGGAAGAGTTTTTATAGGCAAAATTTCGGGGGAGGTCTGCAGGATGTTATCTTCCTCTAATTGGTTGGTTAGTGGGGAGGTAACAAGGTGGTGTTCCAGGAATCTCAATCATCAACCTTCTGGTTCCAACCAGTCTGGGGTCCAGTGCTTGTGCTCTGCCTGAGGTAACCATCCTCCACCAGGGCAGGGCCTTAGTTCCTATAGAAGAGTTCAGAGATAAGTATCAGATTGTTATGTATATCCCTTGAGGAGGAATCAGGACCCTGCCCCATCACTGCACTATTTTTCTTGACTGCCTTTCCTTTATTTCTGCAATCCCTCACTCCCCTAATTAGTAGCTGCTTGAATCTGCCCTTTGCCACTCAGGGAAGGTTATAAAGCCTTTTCCCTACAAACAAAAAACAGGGAACATGGAAAAATATTTGTACCCGGTAGAGCCCCACAGGGTCCTGCTCAGTTTCAACAGTATGTGAATTTTAAAATTATATCTCATTAAAGCTGGGGGGTTTTTTAACTTAAAAAAAGAAAAATATCAAGTATTTCAGTAGGCAATTCTACATGTAACATATAAAACTCATGACTATCTGTACCTTTTCTTCTCCCATGTATCCTGCGAAACAGAAAAATACCATTCTGTTCCATGAAAGAACTTTCTGGGCTCCTTACAGTGCTCTAGACCCTGGTTGCTACCCTCTAGAGGCCTGCTTGTCCAATTGTTTCTTTGATTGCACTGTAATCAATGCTCCCTTCTTGCTTAAGCTGGCTCAGGTAGATTCTATTTTTTGCAGCCAAAATAATTCTACTTAATATAATAAATTTTTTAAGAGAAATTTCTGGGATCTTTTGATGAAATGATGAATGAGTATAATTGGGTCAACTAGAACTTGAAGAGATATTGAGATGGCTGTTAACCATCAGACTGAATTCCTTGAGAGCAGGATATCATCTTGGTCTTTGTTCTACCCAGTTAGACCCACCATCCATTCCCTGTAAGGGAAATGTTGAGTGCTATCAGGTATTCCTGGCACTGCATATAGTGTATTAGAATCCCTAGAACAAGCTCTCTTTAGGAATGGTGACAACTCACTTTGTCATCCTGCCTCTATCACCTCTGTGAGACCTCTGTAAAATGAGGAGATCAGAAAAACAATCAGTTCCTAAGGCCTCTTGTAGCTCTGATATTTTTTGTTATGTAAATTAAACATACTCTTAAAATAGTTCATATACTATAGATCATCTTACTAAACCCTCCTTCATGGCCATCACAGAAGATAAATGTCAACTCAGGCTAACTCAGCCCATACATCCAAATCAACTTACAGTGTCCAAACAAACTCTATTCCAGCTTTCAGCTGAGTTAGCAAATCCCTATTATCCCCCCCCCCCCCGCCCCCGCAAACATCCAGTTTCTCCACTGTCCAAGAGCCCAAATGAGATTTCCCAGGTGATCTGAGCCACTGGTACACAGCAGTCTGGGAGGTTCTGGGTGGAGCAGTGGTTCTCAAAGTTTAACCTATAGCAGGATCCCCTGGAGAGCTTGTTAAAAAACAGATTGCTGGGCTCCACCCCAGAGTCTCTGATTCAGTAGGTCTCAGGATGATCAAAAATTTTACACTTCTAGCTGGTGTCCAAGCAGCATGTTGGTTCAGGAACAAACTTTGAGAACCATAGAAGAAGAAATTCTCAAGGAGTTGACTCTTGGGAGTCAGGTAATATTGCCCCTGAGAGGTTGTCAAGTTGGGGCATTGTTGTAAGAGACATTGCAGAGCCTCCATAATGGTTTTCACTGTGGTCTTCACCCTTCCTATTTTTAGCTTTCCTAGAGGGAGTTAGGGAGCTTCTCGTAAGAGCTTTCTAAAGCACTAGGTATATCTTCTTTCAAAGTCCCACGACATGACATACCAAATGAAAGAAACCTGTTCCCTCCTGAAGCATCTGCCTGATTGCTATGTAATGTGAGAATAGTTCCTTAATGAAACTGGTACGTTCAAGCCTCACATGAATATTTTATGCCACATCCTTTATCAGGTAGTGACTCCCCTCCCCTTAGGTTGATCTTAGAGATGGAATTTTCTGATACTCCTTTATGAGTTCCTACTATGCACAAGGTACCAGATTAAGAGCTATGGGAGCTGCAGATGCCTAAATGTACTGGCCACAATGCATTTATATTGCACAGTGGAATTAAGGGTACAAAGTAGAAGATGGCCTGTGGCATTAGGAGGGCATGGGCAAAATTCTATCAGGGTGTGGAAGTGGTCACATTCTGAGGAGGGAATTGTGGATAACTTCATTGCGTGGCTTTTTTTTTTCTTAAGGTTTTGAGCTTCTGGAAATTTGGCCTTCTGTCACCTGGTGTTTAGTGCTTTTTATGAATGATTAAAATGATTAATGAATGACTATGAATGATTGATCTAACATTAGTAGTATAACATTGTCTCTCTAAGAAATAAAAAGAGAGATAGCTGCATAGGACCAAAGAAAGCAAAGGGCTACTTACCGAATAAGAACTGGGAAGTGATAGTAAGGTAACTGGTTACCCTTAGTAGTTCAGTGGAACTCCCTTTTCTAACTTTGTCTCTTCCTCTCCCATCTCTCTCACACACACCTCCACCCACATTGTCAGTTATCAGCTTACACATGGGCTAAGCTAGCTGGGATATTTGCAATTTTAGAAAGGCCAGAGAAAAAGAGCATAAAAACAGGTTGCTCACCTTATAATTTGGAGCTGTTGGGACAAACATACTTGGAATTCCACTGTGACCTGCATTTATATTTAGTCTTAGAATAAATAGCATTATGCATACCAGTCTCGAGTATTTCAAGACAGATATAAGAAAGAATGTGTGTGAAATCCAAACTGTGACAAACCTTTCCACTTAATATGTATTTAGTTCAGTTAGATACACGTTTCTGATCATACTTAAATCTGAGAAGGAGGGAAAAGTATCTTAAACTTTTAAATTAAGATATAATTGATATATTTAAAGATTAAATATCTTTAATTAAGATATAATTATATCTTTAAGATATAATTAAAACTGTATTAGTTTCAGGTGTTCAACATAATGATTCAAATAGGTATATATTACAAAATGATCACTGTTGTAAGTCTAGTTAATACACATTACCACACAGTTATAACCTTTTTTTGTGTGTTGAGAACTGTTAGAACTTACTATCTTAGCAGCTTTCAATATACAATACAGGATTATTAACTGTAGTCACCGTGCTGTACATTGCATCCCCAGGACTTATTGATTTTATAACTGGAAGTTTGTACCTTTGACACCTTTACCCATTTTGCCCCTCCCCCACCCACTCTACAGAAACAGCCAATCTGTCCTCTGTACCTATGAATTTGTTTGTTGTTGTTTTTTCAGATTCTACATATAAGTAAGATCGTATGGAATTTGTCTTTCTTTTTCTGACTTATTACACTAAAAGTATCTTAGATTTTTTTTAGCAGCAGGTGGGGGGAAAAAGGTACTTATACCAAATTATTATATGATAATGAAAATTTTAAATGGGCTCTTAATACACAATGCTATGTTTTTTTAAATTTTATTTAACTACTCTAGGTATATTTCATTTCAAAAGTCAGAGTAGAGCAAAAGAGACTGTACTATGATAGTTAGTTCTGTTTTTTAAACCAAGTGAATGATCTTTCAGTTTCCTCTTTTTTTTTTTTTTTTTTTTTTTTTTTTGTGGTATGTGGGCCTCTCACTGTTGTGGCCTCTCCTGTTGCGGAGCACAGGCTCCGGACGCGCAGGCTCAGCGGCCATGGCTCACGGGCCCAGCCGCTCCGCGGCATGTGGGATCTTCCCGGACCGGGGCACGAACCCGTGTCCCCTGCATCAGCAGGCGGATTCTCAACCACTGCGCCACCAGGGAAGCCCCTCAGTTTCCTCTTAATTCCACATCCTGAGAGACTGCACCAGTGTACCCCAGTCTTTTATTTAAGTGATTTTTTGAGGCGTTTATTATCTTACCTCCTAACTGCTGCTTCTGATTAGGCATACTGGTCCATTCAGAGCTAAGCTTCCCTCTCATACAACATCCAAGAAAAAATATTTTAAAATTATTTATAGAGCTGTGTCTATGGAATTGAGGCTATGGTAACCTTAGCTGAAATATGGAAATCTATGTGATATAATAGAAGGGACAATACTAAGTTCTGTCACTAACGAGCTATCAGACTTTGAGCAGCTCACTTCAAATCTCTGGGTCTTAGTCTCTTCATCTATGAAATAGAGTGACTGGACTTCATATGTGGTTCTGAACTAGAATCATCTGGAGAGCTTCTTAAAAGCATCCGTGCCCAGTCTCCCATGCCTAGCTCCTATACTCCAGATCACCCCATCCAAGTCCAGCAGGTATGTTCTGAAAAAGCTCTCAAGATCATTCTGGATGGTCTTCTGGATCCTCCCTCCTCCCTTTTCTAAGATTCTCCAAGGCTATGAAATATATCTATTTTTTCTAATTTTATCTCAAAGTGGAGCCAAGTAAGAGAAACACTTAAAGCACTTCAATAAAAACTTGGATATTTATTTTTAAAAGATGCCTTCCTGTCTTATTTGGATTGAAACCTTAGAATTTCAAGCTCCCAGAGGCCATTATAAATGTAGGCTACCCCCAGAGCTTTAGAAATGAGACATAATTCCATATTGTTTTAAAACTGTCCAAAGTTTATTGGCCTCAACACTTGGCTTATTTTCACACTGGAATGTCCTCTCTTTTTTTTCTTAACTTTGTTAAGAAAAAGAAAAAGAGTATCCTTTCTAGCTTGGATTTAACCGTAATCAAAACATTTGTTAAATACCCTTTTGTGTCTGATACAATGCTAGAGGATACATAAAGCAAGAGAGAAAGAAATCATTGCTGCTCTCTGAAAACACATGCCAAAATCAGTAGCATAAATAGCAAACCTTGAAGATTTATGATTTCATGATTCAGGTATAGAATTTTGTCTTGACCCATCGTGGATTCCTTATTTTCCAAAACACTTGAATGTTTATAATCTTTTTTTCCACACAGATCAATAAATAAACTAAAATTTATTAGTTTATTTGATAAATAAACTAAAAAACAGGTCCTAGTTTTGTCTTGCATGCTCTTCTGTTGTGGTATGTGAACTCTTAGTTGCAGCATGCATGGGGGATCTAGGTCCCTGACAGGGATTGAACCCCAGCCCCTGCATTGGGAGCACAGAGTCTTATCCACTGTGCCACCAGGGAAGTCCCTGGATCCCTTGTCTTCTGTGAGCAACTTGAGTTCAGGAAATGTGGATGATCATTGTAGCCTCAGTGCCTAGCGCACTGCCAGGCACAAAGTAGGTGCTCGATAAATGTTTGAATA
Organism: Kogia breviceps; assembly: GCF_026419965.1. NCBI lineage: Eukaryota > Metazoa > Chordata > Mammalia > Artiodactyla > Physeteridae > Kogia > Kogia breviceps. The sequence continues at coordinate 47,795,271 of NC_081312.1, forward strand.
CATGATGTGTTGCCTCCTTCCTCCGGCCAATTCTCCAAGGCAAAAGCAGGAGAAGCAATTGAAGCAGCAGGTTGCCTTGACTGCTCTGAATCTTCCCACAGGGCACTGGGAGAGTGAGCAGCCACCTTTCCTCAGTCTGAGTTCCTAATTTCTGGGGTTTCCTTCCAAGTGGTGATGCTTTGAAAAAAACAGGTGAGATACTATGGATACACAACCACATGATTGATTCTTTTCATTGACTTTGACTTCAAGGATTCTTTTTTTTCTTTTGCGGTACAAGGGCCTCTCACTGCTGTGGCCTCTCCCGTTGCGGAGCACAGGCTCCGGACGCACAGGCTCAGCGGCCATGGCTCACGGGCCCAGCCACTCCACGGCATGTGGGATCTTCCCAGACCCGGGCACAAACCCATGTCCCCTGCATCGGCAGGCGGATTCTCAACCACTGCACCACCAGGGAAGCCCCAAGGATTCTTTTAATTGCCTCCTGATCTCTGGGGCTGCTCAACCTTGCTTGCTTTTGTAGCAACTGCAGCAGTGACAGCTTTGGAATAGTTCACAGCTGCTAACTGTTGTTCATGCTTACTCAGCTGTGTACACCTGGCATCTCACAGAGCGCCTGTATTTAGGATCAGTAGGGTTTAATACATGTTTGTTAAATTCAGTGGCAGAGGCTGCTGTGTCTGAAAAATACAGATGCTTGGTTCCCAATTAAATCAGGTTCTGGTTTAATTGGGCTTGAGTGCCGCCTTTCATCAGAATGTTTAACAGGTTTTCAGGTGATCAGAAGACCAAGGCTAAGAACTATTGAACAGACTTCTCACACGCTGCCCCTTATTAAGAGGGAGATGAGTTGTTCATCAAAAGCCACAGGGTGGGGACTTCCCTGGTGGTCCAGTGGTTAAGACCCCGAGCTTCCACTGCAGGGGACACGGGTTCAATCCCTGGTAGGGAACTAAGGTCCTGCATGCTGCGTGGCATGGCAAAAAAAAAAAAAAAAAAAAAAGCTACAAGGTGTTGAAGAGAGATTAGCACCTAACTGGAATTTTCTCTTTGATGGAGTCAGAATTCAAAGTTTAGAAATAGGGGTTGGTACAGAGAGAAATGGTCATCATTGTCACACCCTTTAAGTACACCTCTCAAGGGCATCATATTGATCCTGAGATAAGATCCCAAATCCTTAGCATTGCTTGCAAATCTCCTACCAGGACCTCAACCTGGTTTTCCCACCTCATCTGGTGCCCCCTCCTCCCTCACCTTCCCTGTAGCAGCCCTCTTTCAGCTCTTGACTACCACACCTCTTCTCACTTCAGGCCCTCCCAGCTCTTGTACCCTCTTCCTGGAATGGTGCCCTCTCCTCATCCTGTCTCACAGCCCACCCAACCACTCATCCCTTTGCCTCACTAACTCCTATGCAGTGTCAAGGATCACAGTTGAACTCACTTTGTCAGGCAAGAATGTTTTCCTTGACCCTCAGAACTAGAGGTCATGTGTTCTCAGCACCTGGCATGACACTCCTCACAGCTGTCATCAATTATTTATTTGGTTAATTGTTCAATATCTGTCTTCTCTCTGCAGAGCTGGGATGGAATCTATCTGGCTCACCCTTCAATAGGGCTCTGTGACCAAATCATTCTGTAATTTTTGGCATAGTATTTAACCTCTCCAAGCTTCAAGTTTCTAATTAGTAAAGTGACAGTGTCAATAGTACCCATCTCATAGAATTGCATAGGAATTAAATGAGGTCATTAGTGCAGAGGCTTGTGATCTGGTGCCCATCACGTAGTAAGTGCTATGAAAAATGCTAAGGATGATTATTTTGTGGAAGTCTTTAGCTTAGAAGTGGTTCCAGATGACCTCTTAAGGTTCCTTCCAAATTCTCTCTTACAATTGTATGATATCACGCAGTGTTGGAGTTTAGGGACTAAATAAATAAGAGCTCTTTTCTTCCTTTCCAAAATCTGCAACCAAATAAGAAATAAAACCTGAGACAGAAACATAAATATCTGTTAACTTTATAACAGATAAAGCTGATTGGATAAAGTGAGTTTAGATATGAAGCCAAAGGGGTTTATAAGACCCTCTCCAAAGTGAATTTACCCCAACTCTGAAGCATCAGACCTCATCTCAGAGGTGCAGAGATGCCTCAGTGAGTGAACCACAGAGAAGAGCAGAAGAGGTGGGCATCCCAGAGACAGACTGGCTCTGAAAGATAAACCCAAAAGGCACAGAGCCAAGCCAAGCCCCCAGTGGGGCAAGTTACCCCATCTCCCTGGGGGAGGAGTTGGTGGTGGGGAGCAAAAGATAAAAGGAGTCCTGACATGACTATTCCTCCTGGCAAGGAAATGGATCATCCACCCCTGTGTGGAAATATGAGGAGTGGGAAATAAGTACTGTCTCCATCACAATAGAGTTTCAATGCCAGAATGGTGTTTTTCACAAAATAATTTGCACACTTTACTTGGAAAAAAGTCAATTCCAAGTGCACTACGGGTGGTATGTAAAAAGAAGTTTGGTGAATGACTGCTTTGGTCTTTTAAACCAGTTGGTGTCTCTTTGTGTCTACAGGTATAGCAATATTTGAAGATAGCATCAAAAGTCTAAAGTTGAGGCCCCTCATGGAGCTCAGGCCAAAGCCTACACTGGCCCCCTACTCTCACCACCCACCTCTTGCCCCTTCCTTGAGAGATAACCTGATTTTCAGGTAAGAGCAGGTCTGCGACCAGGTTTTTCATCTGTTAATATCAAAATTAGAAAAATAAGTTATGTAACCTTTTTTTTTTTTTTTTTTTTTTTTTAGTAAAATTAAATCTTTGTGAGGACTTACCAAGACTTGTCACATAGTTTTTAAAACCATGGACTCTGGAGAAATGAATCCAAAGTCTCCCCTTACTACGTTACTTTAGACACATTACCTCTTTGTACCTCAATGTCCTCATCTGTAAAATAGGAATAATAATAGTATCCATTTCACAAGGTTGTATGAATAAAATAGTACATTCAAATGGCTTAGAACAGTACCTTGCACGTAGTAAGTGTTTAATAATTGTTATTCACTGTTATTCACTTTGAAAGACCATTCCTTATTCTGAAATGATATCCACCCTTTTATTTTGGTATTCAGATGTCTTTCTTCATGAAATGATAACAATAGTTTATAGTCAATCTCATTTTTAATTTCCTCACTTGACAAATCTGCAAAAAAGTTAGTATCCTTATATTAGTCCCTCCAATTCTTGTTTTTAAATTTAACTGATTCATGAAAAAAAAAAAATCTAGAAATCACTAAACTATAGTACCCTATCTCCCACTTTCCTTTTTTGAAGACCGGTAAAGGATAGAGAACTATATTTTTAAATTAAATAACTTAGAATATTACCAACTCTCCTGCTCCTTTAACTACATAATTTATCTTTGTTGCAAATTAACAAAGACCCATTTGGGTATTTACACTAGGCTCTGGAGGGCTCTGTGAAATTATCTGTGTGTTAAGCAGTCTTGATTCATGGGCAATTATTTTGCCTATCTGTCTTGCCTTGGCATCGTGCAGTGGTGAATTTATGATAAATACTAATCAGTGGTGATGATATCTGTGGTGACAGTGATTCTGATATTTTCTGTCACTCGACTTGAGGCAGTGGGGCACTGAATGAACAAACTATTCATACACGACTGACTGAAAGACAGTGGACGACATCGAGTGAACACAAACCTCATTTCTGTCTCTCCAGGCCTGACCTTATGAAATCACTATCACCTTGATGGTCACTAGTAGGAGGTAAACTCTTATATTGAAATAAGTTGGTAATTAAATAAGGAAATGAAAACCCATGTAGTACAGAACTGAGAATTCTTGTCAGCAATAACACCCAGAAGTTCTACACATTCTCTTGAGATAAATTTGAAAAGTCCAGGACACTTTCCCAGGACCCCCTATTTGCTTACACTGCAGCACTGCAGATTAAAATTGTGATTAACGGACTCTCATGGTGGCGCAGTAGTTAAGAATCCTCCTGCCAATGCAGGGAACCCTGGTTCCAGCCCTAGTCCGGAAAGATCCCACATGCTGCAGAGCAACTAAGCCCCTGTGCCGCAACTACTGAGCCTGCGCTCTAGGGCCTGCGAGCCATAACTACTGAGCCCGCGTGCCGCAACTACTGAAGCACGCATGCCTAGAGCCTGTGCTCTGTAATGAGAAGCCACTGCAATGCGAAGCCCGCGCACCACAACGAAGAGTAGCCCCTGCTCACCGCAACTAGAGAAAGCCCATGCACAGCAATGAAGATCCAACACAGACAAAAATAAATAAATAAATAAAATTTAAAAACAAAACAAAACTGTGATTAACTCTGGCCATAACCACACTTAAGGGGTAATATTTATCATACAAACATATCAGCCTTTCCTTAAAACTAATGTGTGGAAGTATCCACTACTGTGAAACTATCTGAGCTCCTCCAGCTAGCTCTGAACGCCTGGCCCCACGAGTGAGCAAAGGAGTAATGCCAAAGCAGCAGGCACGTTCATTCAGTGTCTCCCTTGTTTGAACTCTTGATCTGCCTTCCCTGACAGCCTTCTTGGAGAGGAACAGAGAGATAAGGGAGATGCCTGGCTTCTGGGAATGTGACAAGTGACAGTTTCTATCAGCATTTATCCCTACTTGGCAAAAATAAGGGAAGTCTAAAAACAGGCTTCTGTGGAACATGCTGGCAATCACAAACCACTCTGAGCTGTGCCTTCGAATCCAGGAATGTATGCATTTCATCTGTCATAACCAGATAACAAGCTTTATGAGCTACTGCAATCTGACCTTCCTTCACTGAGATAAAAGCTGTCATTTATTGACCAACAGATATATATGCATTATCATTAATCACTACAATAACCTCTCAGATGAGTATTACTATCCCTGTTTTCTGGCTGAAGAAAACCAAAGCTGAAGAAGATTTGCTCATCTCGCACAAGAGCACACAGCTGGTAAACTGGAGGGCTCAGAACTTCAACTCAGGCCTGTCTGGCCCCCAAGCTCAGACTCTGTCCGCTGTGCTAATGGACCTCTTGCTGTCTGAGTAAGCCTGGGTAAGGTAAGACTGCTCTCGGCAAGACAGGACTGTGTTTGTGAAACTTTCTAATTAACCTCTGTCCTGAAATGTTTCTCAGAAAGGACCACACCATCAGGGATTCTTGTTCGTTTTTTCTTTTGTTTTTTTTGGCCGTGTCGCATGGCCTGTGGGATCTTAGTTCCCTGACCAGGGATCGAACCCACGTCCCCTGAAGTGGAAGCATGGAGTCCTAACCACTGGACTGCCAGGGAAGTCCCGCCATCAGGGATTCTTTTTTTAAAAAAATTTATTTATTTAATTAATTTATTTTGGGCTATGTTGGATCTTCGTGGCTGCACGTGGGCTTTCACTAATTGGGCGAGTGGGGGGCTACTCTTCGTTGTGGTGTGTGGACTTCTCATTGCGGTGGCTTCTCTTGCTGTGGAGCATGGGCTCTAGGCATGCAGGCTTCAGTAGTTGTGGCACGTGGGCTCAGTAGTTGTGGCTTGCGGGCTCTAGAGCACAAGCTCAGTAGTTGTGGCACAGGGACTTAGTTGCTCTTCGGCATGTGGGATCTTCCCAGACCAGGGATCGAACCTGTGTCCCTTGCGTTGGCAGGGGGATTCTTAACCACTGTGCCACCAGGGAAGCCCCATCAGGGTTTCTTAAGTATTTGGCTTGCTTGTTAGCTCCTGTCATTTTGCAAAATCTACAGCTAGGAATAGTGTGTGTATTTAATTTGGTGTATCCATTTCCTCCTTGGTCTGAAGTTGATTCATCTTAATTCTCATCTCACCTCAGGAGAGTCTCCCAAGCAAGGTTCGTCAGCCTTCAGTCAATAATCCCTTTTGCTAATAATTCTTAAGAAGCACTTGATTCTAAGGACTTCCCTAGTGGCGCAGTTGTTAATAATCTGCCTGCCAATGCAGGGGACATGGGTTTGAGCCCTGGTCGGGGAAGATCCCACATGCCACGGAGCAACTAAGTCCATGGGCCACAACAACTGAGCCCACATGCCACAAATACTGAAGCCTGTGTGCCTAGAGCCCTGCTCCACAACAAAAAGAAGCCACCGCAATGAAAAGCCCTCACACCGCATCAAAGAGCAGCCTCTGCTCGCTGCGACTAGGGAAAGCCCGTGCACAGCAACAAAGACCCAACTCAGCTAAAAATAAGTAAATAAATTTAGTTTTTAAAAAAAGAAGCACCTGATTCTAAAGGTGTATTCTGCTGGCTTGTCACTCAGAAAAATGGAAGTAAAAAAATTATTTGTTTTATTTTAGTTAACTAACTATCAGTGATGATAGGACTACAAATAAATTATTGAAAAGAAGTTTTGTAGGATTACAATTAGTATCCCAAGTATAGTATCTTTTTCAATAACTGAAGACAAGTAGGGGAAATTCAATTATAGCTTAAATGTATTTATTTGGGTTCTACTCCCAATCCTGCCCTCCATCATACTAATAAATTTAATCAAGGTCCTCATGTCTGGACAACAATATACCAAAGGGTGGCCCTAGGCCTTGGCACATGCATCCAGATCTGGCCAAGAGTGAAGACCTGCAGTCAGGAAAGCAGGAGATTGGTGCCAGAGTCCAGAATCATAAGCAGCCAATCAGCTGAGGGTTGACTAAACAGATATAGATGCACTGGGACAAGCTAAGTCTTGTAAGGAGACACTGAACCAGGTGTGGGCAGGTCAGGCCAGACTGTGGGAGCCTGACAGTATTCTAGGTGATTCCTTATGTACTGACCCTGGCCCACTTTGCTGGGCCAAAGTTGAAATGAAAGGATCCAGCTACACTGGAAGATCTTAGAAGTAAGACTCTGTTATGGACTGATTGTTTGTGTCCCCCTAAAATTCTTATGTTGAGATCCCAACCCACAATGTGACATATTAGGAGACGAGGCCTTTTGTAGGTGATTAGATCATGAAGGTAGAATCCTCATGAATGGGATTAGTGCCTTTATAAAAGAGGCCCAAGAGAGCTCTCTCACCCCTTCTACCATGTGAGGACACAGCAAGAAGATGGATGTTTACGAGCCAGGAAGCAGACCCTCACCAGACACTGAATCTTCCAGGGCCTTGATCCTGGACTTCTTGGACTCCAGAACTGTTAGAAATAAATTTTCATCATTTAAAAGCTACCCAGTCTATGGTTGTTTTGTAATGGCAGCCCAAAAGACTATGACAGACATTTTTTTTTTACAACTTTTGCAGAGAATATAGGTAATAAGATACATCTGAAAGCCATTATATTAAGAACTTTGCTTGGTACTTAAGGAATATGCCAAATACCAGCTCTTGAAAATAAATTCTGACTGTATTACAAAACACAGGAAACAGGACACTTGCATGGGAGGGACTTTCCAAGAACACTAAAGAGAGTCTACTTCCCTCATCTTTTCGTCATGATCACTAACCAGTCTGGCTCTGTATCTTTAAGGCCACAGCAAACGCCAAGCACCACATAAAGCAAACGTCTTTTCTCATTCTGAGTTTTAGACCTCACCTGGGAAACCCTCAGCCCCCACCGGTACTTCTGAACCCATCCTGATGTTCCAGTGTACCAGCCAGGTTCCATGCCTGCCTGTCTCTGATTGGTTCCTTCTGACAGCAGCCTTGCAATTCTGCCCCCTACAGCCTTGCAGATACTCCCTCACATCCCCTCATTCTGCCTCGGGGCTGCTCCTTTATCTGAGTTTTCCTCCCTTACCTGATTTGCCCCGCCTTTCAGAGAGGGAGGAGAGAGTACCCATTCCTTTCCCCTGAACCATGGAATGGTCACTCCCATAGTGAAAAAGAGGTAAAAAACTCTCCCCTATGATTATCTTAAATTCCACTTATGGTGATCCATTCCTTTGTGTTAAACATTGACCTGTCTCTACTACCGTTTTAAAAATTTTAAATACTCGTATGGACAGAGACTTTCAGCATGAATGAAATACCTCATTTTTCCCCTGGAACAGAAGAAATCGGATAGCAGAAGCAACTCAGAAGAGGAAGCACTGAAAGACAGAAAAAGAGAGAAAGGAAAGGAAAACAGAAGCACCAGGCAGCATCAACCCTTTGTAAAATCACTGTTACTATGGACAGCATTGGACTTTTGAATACAATATCCTACCTTAGCTACATCTTTAGAATGAAAAAGTCAAAATAGTTTCTAGGTTTATTATTATTGTGCCCCAAATCAAGGATTAAATATAGACTCATTAATATTGATGTAGTGGGGTAATATTTTGCGATATTAAACTAGAGTCCTCCCCCTTACTCTCACTCCTCTACCCCTCCCCCACCCCTCCACTCAGTAGTGCCTGGTATTCCTAGGCCCTTCCCTGGGCCCCGCAGTAGGTCCTTCTACATTCACTGTCTCCAGGGGGACCTAGGGAGCCTGCTAGGTCCTTCACCTCTGCCCACTTGGCCTAGTGTGGGAGAGTAGAAATGGTTGCACAAGGTCTCCCCTTTTGCCCAGAGGGCCTGAGACAGCTTCGCTGAGTTTTCCATGTACCTCTGTGGTCTTCAAGTTGAACAATGCCCAACATACAACTGAGAGAGGACCAGCAGGCCTGAAGATGCCTTGAGATTGGGACAAGGGAGACACAGAGTGACCCACTGACCAACCATCAAAGATCAGAGAGGAAAGCTGACAATCTAGGCAGATGCCAGGATGGCTAAATGATGACAACATAAAACACATGTCCCAGCTCCCCACCTCCAGTCTGGTGCCTGGCAGAGGTGAGCACCCCAGAACTCAGACCCTGAGATGAATTTTGACCACCTGGCAGAATAGAGAAAAAAGAGGGAACGTCCCTTGCATAACTGCATATGTAGCCCGAAATGGGTACGCTCTACGTTGGTTAATAGAAGTTGCAATTTAAACAGAGAGAAAAGTGTTTTTTAAAAATAAGGAGGGGCTTCCCTGGTGGCGCAGTGGTTGAGAATCCGCCTGTCGATGCAGGGGACACGGGTTCGAGCCCCGGTCCGGGAAGATCCCACATGCCGCGGAGCGGCTGGGCCCGTGAGCCACGGCCGCTGAGCCTGCGCATCCGGAGCCTGTGCTCCGCAACGGGAGAGGCCACAACAGTGATTGGCCCGCGTACCGCAAAACAAAAACAAAAACAACAATAACAACAACAAAAAAAACAACAACAACAAATAAGGAGATAGGGCACAAGGTTATCATGGACAGAAGCAAATCAAGAGCCTCTACCTCATGCCGTGGGAGTCACATGGCACTGGTACTTGGATGACAAGTATAACAAGTATGACAAGTATAACCTCCTCTCCCAAGACCCCAGTGCCAGGACCTCCTCTAGGGGCAGCGCCACCCACACTCACACTCCAGAGGCTTTGCCCAGTGTGAACTGATGCATGAAGTTGGCCAGGATTACATTTCATTTAGCAAGAGTTACAATATGACATTTCTTTCAGACCCTGAATTCTGAAAATTCCTTTGCAAGAGCACTGAAACCTGAATACTGTAAAGGAAAGAAAAGGGTCAGAGTTGGGAGACGAATATAAAACACTGTAAAACACAAGAATAAGGTAAGAAAAGAATGAAAAAATGAGAGAAGCACAGAGAAGAGAGAGAATACATAAGATCACGTAAGCAGTTACTAAGCCACATCCAATGTCCCCCCAACCCGTGAGACATTCCCACTATTTCAATACCTTTAGTTCCCTCTGGGTGAACATAACATATCAGTGTAATTGCTTACATCTCGGTAGGTGCTAATAATGGCATGCCTGATGCCCCCATTTGGCAAAAGAGCCAAAAATCTTATGTAGTCATAGACACCAAATTTGGGAGTAGGAAAAATAATCATAGAGGATCATAGCTAGAAACAACCTTAGCTCTATTTCCTCCTATTGCATATGAGAAAAGTCAGACCCTGTGAGACTAAAAGGGTTGCCAGAGGTCACATGTCTAGCTGGTGGCAGACCTGAGTCTAGAATCCTGGTTTCCTAATTTCCTGACCCATGCTTGTTCCACTCCTTCATTTCCCTATGCTGCTATTCCCTCTACATCTTGAAACACAGATGCTTTCCCTGATCTCTGTTAATAGTACCAAATTTTTCCCTTCCATTTCTATGAAGGACCCTTCTAAGGACTTCCGGGATCCACAAGGCCAACTGTACCCACCTACGAAAAGAAAGAGAAAGTTACTATAGCCCAAATATTATTTTTCCAAACCCAGAGCTCTTCCTGGAAAAGTTCTGAAAAATACTTCCAGGGCTTCCCTGGTGGTGCAGTGGTTGAGAGTCCGCCTGCCGATGCAGGGGACACGGGTTCGTGCCCCGGTACGGGAAGATCCCACATGCCGCGGAGCGGCTGGGCCTGTGAGCCATGGCCGCTGAGCCTGCGCGTCCGGAGCCTGTGCCCCGCGACGGGAGAGGCCACAACAGTGAGAGGCCCGCGTACCACAAAAAAAAAAAAAAAAAAAAATACTTCCATGCAATAGTTATTAAAACAAAACAAAAAAAACAAAACAAAAACAGTTAATTGGCTCTCTAGTCACTTGAGTACAGCTGATGAACCAGATGACAGCAGGCCTCCATTGGGCAAAGGGTAAGCCATCATTGCATCATCATGTCCTTGGTGAGCTGTGGGGAGCATAGTTAAAACAAAGGAAGTAAACAGAAGAAATCTAGACAGGAAAATGGGGCTTTGCTTAATGTTATTGCCAATCAAACAGAATTGCTGTTCTGTCATTTCTTTGAAAGAAAGAAGCTATATTTATGTTCATTTGGGGAAGGGCATCTTCTAAGAAGGTTGCAGTATTTGTTGAAATATGTATCTGAAAACTCTTTGTTCTTGGAGTGAAGCCAAACTTAAGGAAGCCTCATTAAGGTAGGCTATCTTTGCAATGAAGCAGGACGATTAAAAATGAATGGCATAGCCATTTTAAGGAGGCCTAGAAAATGGTTCCTCATGGGTCACAGACACTGAGAAGGAAAAAAAAGAAATGGACTTTCTGAAAATGGAAATCCCCTAATTCTTGATGCTGATGCCTCCTAATTTTTGTGGAAGGACAAAATTTCTTTAAAAGGACACCTCTGTTCAATTAGAAAAAAATGAGTTCTGGGCTGTTCTTGTGTGATATCCACTTATACAGAGCCTCATGATACATTAGCATCACTTATCAAGCAGCAAGGTCCACTGAGAGACAGTATTATGGATGGAAGAAGTCAGTGCATAATTCAGTCCTTTCTCATGGGTTTTGCCAAAGCTAGATTTCCAACAACATGCCTGTGCAGATCATTCCTAGAACTGTTCCCTCATCTTTACAATTATGATAGGCAATCTCATTTTCTTTAATCCATCTTATACCCCATTGACTAATTAATCTTCCTTTCAAACAGAGGGAAGGGGCTGAGATGATGTTGCTCTTCTACTAAAAAAACAGTCTGTGTGTTCCTAGTATTACAGAATAAATTCTAGCCTCACGAGCATGGTACTGGCTCAGGGGCCTCTGTGATCTAGCACAAACAAACTTGGCTTGGCACAAAATAGAATGCAAGTATTGTTTCACTTTATATTTGGTTTTGTTAATGTGCCAAATAAACCTTTTATCCAATTCTTTTAACCATTTTTAAGTTTTCTTTCCCTCTTCAGCTAATTTTCTGTTCATAACTTCTGCCCAGTTTTTTGACAGGGGTTTATTAGTTTTTCCAATCTATGAATAGGAACTCTATCTATTAAGATTTATAATCTTATGTCAGTCATCTTTATAACAACTTTTTCAGTTTGTTGATGATACTTACGGGTGAATTTAGAAAGGCAAAACATTTATCACTTAATTGATAGGGCCAGAGTTTTTCTTCCACACAACTCATGTCTAGAATCTCTTTCTGGAAGTTTTCCTCTTACCCTCTGTCCTTCCTGTTTTCTACCAGATTCATATGGAACTACCCAGTGTTTTCTGGCTACAGCTCTTTCATACACTGACATTGATTGGTCTTAAGAGTTTTAACCCTTTGTGCCTTTACCAATCTGATAAACTATTGTGACTTTATTGGGTTAATGGAAAAAAGCTACCTTTTTCCTTCTGGATGGCAGAGCTTCCATTGTACCCTAGGATGCCCTAGCTGCGCCTGGGCCTTAAGATTTTTCAAACGTGGGTGAGTGGGAGGCAATAGAAAATACATATTGGTCCCTGCTGCCAGCTCCTGGCACAGAGCTCCTGAAACCCTTGTAATTTCCTAGGTGATAGGAGTGTCTTTTGTTTTAATGAAGTGACTCTGATTCCGCTCCTGGATGGCTTCTGGATGAGGGCTGGTTACCCTAAAGACCAAGCCTTGATTGGAAGCTTAGAATTTTCAGCCCTGCCACCCCCCCCCATTCTCTTGAGAAGGGAGAAGGAATGAAAATGGAATTAGTGATTGATCATGTCTGCATGATGACGTCTCCATAAAATCCAAAAAGTATGCGGTTTGGAGAGCTTCCCGGTTGGTGAACACATGAAGGTGCCGGGAGAGTGTGGGCCCAGAGAGGGCATGGAAGCTCTAGGCTCTTTCCCACATCCCTTGCCCTATGTATCTCTTCATCTGGCTGTTCATCTGTAGCCTTTATCATATCCTTTAATAAACTGGTAAAAGTAAGTAAGTGTTTCCCTGAGTTCTGTAAGCCACTCTAGCAAATTAAAACTAGGAGAGATTGTGGGAATCTCCATTTGCAGCCAAGTTAGACAGAAGTGGTGGGTAACCTGGGAACCTACTAATTTCAGTTGGCATCTGAAGTGTGGTGGGAGGGGCAGCTTGTGGGACTGAGCCCTTAACCTGCAAGATCTGACATTATCTCCAGGTAGATAGTGTCCAAATTGAGTTAAATTGTAGGACACCCAGCTGGTGTCATGGAGAATTTCTTGGTGTGGGGAAAAACCTCCACATGTTTGGTGACCGGAAGTGTCAGAAGTGAAGCGTTCTGTTTGAAGGTAAAGGAGACACACAGGAGAAAAAGGCAGCAGGGAAGAACTGGGTTTTTCCCTAACAGGAGGAAGGGGGAAAGTTGAGGGTTTTCCTATACAGTGAGTATAAGTGAGAATGTTGTCATGTAAGAGTTGTAGTTTTTTTTGTACTCAGAAGCAGAGACTTCTTTCTTTGCCTTTGGCGGAGAGTATTCCTTTGTTCTTGGGAGAAGCTATTAAGGTGCTTGAACTTTTTAGTGTATTAACTTGACCACAGATGCTAGATGTTCTGATCTGAGCACTTACTGTTCTGTGCTAGTTGACCCCAAGCTTTATCTTCATCTTTTATGTTGGGAAGGGGAAAGACAGGAAGAAGAGGGGAGCTGAGAGTTGGCCCTGGGGACTGGAAATTGAAGGGAGAGGTTGTAGGGGAAGCTTTGTGACTCTAGGCAGAGTCTCGAAGTTTCAGGTGAAAGGTGTTGCTCAGAGCCCAGAAGAGGGCTGATCTCTCCTCCTCCCAACTCAGCCTGGTACCACTCTGGCACCTGGATGGTGGAGGCTCGGGGAGAGTCTGAAGACAGCAACTTGGCAAAGCTACTGCCAATATCAGGAGAGGATGGTGCCATTATTAAGGTGACAGTGAGGTTCCTTCAAGATACTTGGAGGCCAGTAAGAGCACGTGGGTAGATACAGTGCTACCAGAGCAGTAGAAGTGGAATGTGGTGGGCGAGGATGATTATTGTGGTGGACAGAACAGGTTGTGAGCAGATGTAAGCCATCCTTTTGGGGACAACAGAAAATATTTGGGAAATGTTTGACTAGCAATCCAGTCAGTGGGAGCTCAAGTAATAATTTGTGCATTAAAAACTTAATATGACCTCATTTATACTTAGTGAAAAGCCTGGTCATACCACTTACACACATTTTAAGGGTACATATACAAGAACAATACACCTACCTTTATTATATAACTCAAGAAAGTGCCTCAAATTATGGGTGTATATCAGAGCAGGTAGGAAGGAAGGACTCACCATGGCAGGCTATTGAAGAAATATCAATATTTTGAAGCAGGTTGAGCTTTGCAATGTCTTTCCCATCAAAACTGACCAAAGACTTACACAGGATAAGCCCCTGGTGGGACCATATGAGAAAGATGATAATATCAGTAATTTTAAAATTATACAAGTAACATACAAATGTATGCTTATATAAAGTTCAAATAATATAGAACTTAAGGTCCAACTTCATTTTCTTTCCACCATACAGAAGTAACTATGTGGGTAATTTGCAGCTTATCCTTTCAAACTTTTACCAATTATTTACACAGATGTAAGTGAATATATACAAACATGTGTCTATATATACATATAGAGTGTGGGTTTATGTTTTTAATGTAAAAATGCAATCAAACCACAGATAATTCTTCTAACTTGTTATTTTCACTTAGTAATATGACTTGGAGGTCCTTCTGTGCCAATACATATTTTTTAATTGCGCTTTGCCTAATGTTTCATAGTTTCACAGATGTACAATAGATTATTTAACCATTCTGCTGTTTTTATTCCAATGCCAAGATACTTCCTACTCTGGGTTACTTTTTGTTTTGTTTGTTCTTATTGTGTTGTTTTCAAAACAGAGATAATACAGTTTGAATTGTATTTTCTATTACTATGTCTCTGTAAGGATTTAGGAAAGATACTCTCCCCCATTGCCCACCCCCCAAAATGTTCTGTAGAAAACCCATGACTTCTCTGAGAAATTTTGGAAAGGAATATCCATAGTAAAGTATTACAATAATATATTTATCATCTAAAATTCTAAAGATGAAAATAAGTAATTCCCTTTGCTAAATAATGTTTATTTCCTTGTTTATATATAAAGAAAGATATCAATAACTGTTTCATTTTATCAAGACCATGGATCATATAACTAATATACTGGAAAGCTCAGAGCCAAACTGTGTTCCATCTCTATTTCACAAATACATAAGAATTTATCCTGTATGTTTTATTTGCAGACTTCTTATTTTTCTAAACTCACTTTTCCCCTTTATCCAATTTTTTCACTTATATTCATTGTTTTGAATGCACTTTTAGAAATCACCTTAATTTCTTTTTGAGTAGGTGAGAAGATGAACAGATAATTGGATGGGCAGAGAATGGAAATAGCCGAATGAGTCAAAAGCCACTTTTTCTGGAGCAACCTCTGCAAATATCATTTTTGTTTTGTAATGAATAACTGCCCTTACTATAGTAAACATTTTGCAAAACCTTCTTTGTACCGTATGCTTTTCAGTATTTGGAATGTTGAAACTCCCGCATCTTTATTTATGATTTTACACTTACCATTTTAATTTACATATACAAGAGTTCTCCAAGTAAAAATTAATCTAATCATTGTTTATATATATGTTCAACAAAGTTGTTTAAACACTTGTGTTTGCATATTCTAAAATTCTTGTCCACCTGGAACATTAAAATGTGACCCTTTTTGGAAATAGAGTCTTTGCAGATGTAATTACTTAAGATGAGGTCATACTGAATTAGAGTAGGACCTAACTCCAAAGACTAGTGTCCTTATAAGGAGAGGACACACAGCGACACAGACACACAAGGAAGAAATGTGTCTCTGTGATGACAGAGGGAGAGATTGCAGTGATGCAGCTATAAACCAAGGATTGCCAGCAACCATCAGAAGCTAGGAGAGAGGCATGCAACAGTTTCTCCCTCAGTCTCCAGAAGGAACCTACCCTGACTTTGGACTTCCAGCATTCAAAACTATGAGACAATAAGTTTCTATTGTGTTAAGCCACTCGGCTTGTGGAAATTTGTTATGGAAGCCCTAGGGAACAGATACACTGTTCCTCTATGCCTTTATTAAAATTATCTCAAGAGCACCTGTGGATTATGGAAGTACAGTTATATGAGTGATCAAGGTTTATCATTTCTAACTTGAGAAGCATGGTAATATGAATAATCAGATGAGGGACTATTTGTATGCTCTCATCGATGATTAAGTATTAGTTCGATCAAACTAATCAAACGTAAGAAGTGAAGAAATAATGAGTGTAAAGGCAAGGCCGTTGTTACCCATTTCTTGTATTCAAAATACAAGTTGTTAAATCTTGAAAAGATTGTATTCCTGAAGAACTTTGCTTTCCTACCATCCCATTTTAATTCATCAATGGCCTTACCCTAACAGCTGTTTAGTGTGGATCAAAAAGCCGATGGGAAAGCTGTGAAAGAGCTTTTATCTGTGGGCTTGAGAGTCTAGAATTATATATCATTCAAACTGAAACCTTATATTTGAAATGCTGACTTTATGGTGTAAGGATAAACACTCTTAAGCAGCAGTTGCAAAAACAGCAAATCGATTCTGCCATTCAGTCCTTTAAAAATTCTGCGAATGACCCAGAGTTGCTCTAATGGAAATCCCTACTGAAACATAACTTCTTTCTTCTCTCCGTTTTCTCTTGTTATATGAAAACCAGAATAAACTATACATATACATGATGCTGCTTTTAAGTCTTTCTCAGCCTAATATTATGCTTATCAATTACTTTGTGTTGAAGGCCCATAGGAGTTATATACTATATAACTGCTATATTTCCAGTTTATATACTAAATTTTCAGTTTAGCCCCGGGGTGAGATAGGAAAGAATCCTGACGCACAAAAGTCATCAAATGCATCTATAATGCATGCATAATGTAGACCTCACAGCAGCCTATGGTTATGGTCCAACTCACTTTTCTATAATGAAAGGTCAGGGAGATGGCTAAATCTGCTGTTTATGATATAAACAAGCTGAGGATTTTGCGGCTGCCTCCATTGAGCATCAATATTGCATTGATTTACATTTTCTTTCATTTGAATATAAACCTTCAATACCATTGACCTTTATTTCCAGAAGGAATATAAAAAAAATTTTATGAGGTTTTGATAAGTACAGTTTTGTGGGCAGACTTCTTGCAAATCTTTAAGTAAATGCATTTAATAATTCTACATCTTAAGCGTGACTTCAATTAAACATAAAAACAACAAACCATCAGCAAAATAGCACTAGACAATAAATATTTGTTGAAAGAATAAACAAAAGGATGAATGACTTTATTCATTATGTATTCCTACGTTATTTCTGCTTGCCTAGGTACCTTCTGATTGTAACTTGGCTTCCTCTTTTGATTTGTCTTTAAGGGAAAGAATGACTCCTGTGGTCATTCTGGCATTACAGTTATCAATATTTTCCTCACAGGAACTAAAACGTTGGCATTCTGGGTTTATTTAAAGTTACCTCTAGATTGTTGTCTAGATGCTTCACTGCAGCGCATAGGATAATGCCTGAAACTCTGTAGACATCTTATACAGGTTCAATGAATGTTTCCTGCTTCAGGCTAGGTTATCATTTCCATTTAGTCTGTGACCAAAGACACTCTCTGCTATGGTCTGAATGTCTGTGTCTCTCCAAAATTCATATGTTAAAATCCTAATCCCTAAGGTGATGGCATTAGGAGGGTAGATCTTCATCTGTGAAGATCTTTGGAGGGTGATTATGTCATGAAGGCCCTTATAAAGAAGCCTCACAGAGCTCCTTAGCCCCTTCCAATAAGTGAAGACCCAATGAAAAATAACCATCTATGAACCAGGAAGCTCTCACCAGACACAATATCTGCCAGCACCATGATTTTGAACTTACTAGCCTCCTGAACTATAATAAATGTTGTTTATAAGCCACCCAGTTTATATTTTGTGATAGCAGCCTGAGACTAAGACACTCACATTTTAAGAAACTAAATAAATAATAATCCTAAAAATGAAAAATTTAAATGTAGCAGATGGCTTATCAAATAGGAAATACAGCAGACGGAGGGTATTGTTATATGACTTTCTTCCCTGTAAATATTCTGCCATATGCTTTGGTTTTTTGTTTTATTTTATTTTTTTTGCGGTACGCGGGCCTCTCACTGTTGTGGCCTCTCCTGTTGCGGAGCACAGGCTCCGGACGCGTGGGCTCAGCGGCTATGGCTCACGGGCCCAGCCGCTCCGCGGCATGTGGGATCTTCCCGGACCGGGGCACAAACCCGTGTCCCCTGCATCGGCAGGCAGACTCTCAAGCACTGCGCCACCAGGGAAGTCCAATTGCCATATACTTTGGACAAAGCCATTTCAAGTGCAGGTGTGGGTTATTAGCTCATAATAAATTACATGGCATAAGGCTAACCCTAATATTTTTACACATGTGAAAATGGATTAAAATGGACAACAGGGACAACCTTTAAGAGAGGAGAAAAGGGAAGGGTAGCACAAAATTGCACCATGTAACTTTTGAGAGGTGGCGAGGGGAAGATGGCTGTTATTGCTAGATAGCCCCTGCCATGTGCCCAATAGTAAATGGAGGATGGCAAGATGTGCAGATGAGATGCTTCAGTCTCTTATACTACAAACCAGCTGGCTTTGCCTCTTTTTCTCTCCCACACCAATGAGAACTTACCAGGCTTGACTCCACATCCACCTGGTTATTGCAGCAGCATGGGTCCACAAAAGCCAAAAGTCTGAATCGATCATACTTATTTGGCTTATGTGAAGAAGGCTTGGTCTTGGGTAATTATTTTTAAAAAAATAGAATGCTTTGCATACAACCATGGAAGTTCAGATACTGCTGTGTGAATCGCATACACTAATAATGTAGAGTGGTGAGGACCCACCTAACACCTGTTCCAACAGGTTGGGACTGAAATAGAGGAACCCTTCCCCTTCTTGTCAGGATCATGTGATCTGAAAAGATGCCCTGGAAAGCAAAGGTAGGATAGTGGTAGCAGGAAGAATCAGATAAAAGATGACTTCTTAAAGCAGAAGACATTGAATAGAGCAGCTTTGTGGCTTTTGCCTTGATATGGCTAAGGAATAACAATGAAATAAACATATACAGTTATGTGAAATTAGGTATTATACTTTCAAATATCTTTTATTCACTGTCAGCCTGAGGTTGGCTACATGGCTCTGTCCTTCTGGTCCCAGCTCATCTCCAAGGGACAGAGGCAATCTCAACTAACTCCCACAAATACTGATTGATATCTGCCCTCACCAAGGTCTAAATCAAGATAGTGAGGTCAGGAGAGAACCTGAGGTTCCTTACTCCTGCCAAATGGATAGTGATTTTGTTCATCATCTCTGAGGATCAACATTTTCTTCAAGAAAGATCATACTACCTAAAAAATTGTGGCCTTATGCAATGGTCCCTAAGAGGATAATCTTCTCAGCATAACCTAATAAGCACAACATTTAAACAATAGGAACATTCATTCAATACAGGGAAGGGAATAATTTTTTTTTCTTTTTCCAGAAGATAATACTCATTAGTGGGAATTGTACTGTCCTTAAGAGTTAGAATTTGGCTAAAATACTCTGACCAGGTAGCTGTACAGGTAGTCCATCAAGAAACCTAAAGGGATATTTTAAATATTGTGATATCCCTTATATTAAATAACCTTTATAGTACTTTGCACACTGTACTATAATGTATCTTACTTGTATGTGTCCCCCACTTAGGCAGTAATGTCCTTGAATTAGGAACTGAGTCTCTGCCATTCTCTTTTGTATTGGAACCTAGTACAGAGATGCCTGGCACATAGGTGACCATCAAAACACTGTAGAATGAATGCTGTTATGGGTAGCAAATAGATCAAAGCTCAGACCTAATTTCAGATTCTGAAAGTTGTCCATAGAAAGACTGGAGAAGAAATCGACACGCAGGTACTCAGAAAGCAATATAAACAGAAAAAAGGGCTCTGATCTTACGTGCTTTGAGTCAGGGCTGCAGTGTCCAGTTGGGCAGGTTGTTCACTGTGCAAGATTATCCAGCCAAGGGCACAAATTGGAACAGAAATCCAGCCTATGCTCTACTTACCAAGCCATGACCGCCAACAGTGTTTTGTATCTGCCCATGGGAAGCAATGCCTTTTTTCAAATGCATAAAAGCTAGAGATTGTCCTTTTTTTGTTGTTTTGTTTTTTATTTTTGGCTGCGTTGGGTCTTCTTTGCTGCACGTGGGCTTACTCTAGTTGCGGCAAGCGGGGACTACTCTTCGTTGCTGTGCGCAGGCTTCTCACTGCTATGGTGTCTCATTGTTGTGGAGCACCGGCTCTAGGTGCATGGACTTCAGTAGTTGCAGCACACAGGCTCAGTAGTTGTGGCTCAGGGGTCCTAGAGTGTGAGGGCTTCAGTAGTTGTGGCATGTGGGCTTAGTTGCTCTGTGGCATGTGGGATCTTCCCAGACCAGGGATTGAAGCCGTGTCCCCTGCATTGGCAGGCAGATTCTTAACCACTGCACCACCAGGGAAGTCCCAGACTGTCCTGTTTTAAATAATGGCAATCTCTGACAGGTTAGATCCCAGCAGCAAGAAAAAAATGCTCTATCAATCTGATTCCACCACAAATGGAGGAAAAAGAAACTGAATACTGTCTGATCTTGAATTGAGAATACTGACGTTGGATATTGTTTTTCTCTGGATTCTTAATATAGGGTGATTGGCTTATAAAACTTTTTTTGTAATATAAAAGAACCGCATAGGGGAGCCTCAGCATTCAACCTGATCCCAGGAAATAAGCTACAGAATCAGAGATGCATGGAGAACAGGTTTGGGTTCTGCAGGGGGCCCGGGTGCTATCCTTAGTTAGGCAACTAGATACCGCATGCCGCAACTAAAAAGGTCCCATGTGCTGCAACTAAGACCCGGCGCAGCCAAATAAATAAATAAATATTAATTTTTTACAGAAAGGTTACAGAATTCCATTGCTATGAGACTTTAAGAGAGCATCTAGTCCAATAATCATTTAATTTTACAGATGAGGAAACCGAACAGATGGAGACTAAGTGACCAGCCTGCGGTTAGTTATCAAAACTAAGTCTAGAACCTGGTTTTCAATCCAGTAATCTATCACAACTGGCTGTGCTTGACACCATTATAATCAACATTGACGGTGCATCCACTGTGTGGGAGAGATTGAGACATATAGACTTGGTCTCCAACAGGGGCCTTACAGTGAGGTTGAGAAAACAGGAAATAAGTATTGCAAGACAAGCAGTAATATGAGATGGCATATGAAGGGAGATTTAGACTTGGGTTTGAGTGGGAGTGGCGGCGCCACATAAGCAATCAGTGGGCAAGGGGTGGAGTGCCCTGGCGTAGGCCGACAATTCTGGAGGAACCAGAACCAGGTGATTGATAAGGTCCAGCTGGGGCTGCAGGCAGGCCTAAGGTCAAAAGCAGTGTCAGGAGAATCCAATTTCCCAGGCCCCTCTCGACGGGTAGCTTAAGCCTTTGGGCTCGAGACCCGCATTGCAAGGATGAGTCGGCTAAACCTTCTCCACACCTGGGCTCTTACCCTCAGAAGGGCGGGGTCTGAGGCAGCAGCACTGCAGGGAGAAGAGAGAGGAGGCGAAAGGAATTGAGGAATCATGAGCTGACCCCTCTCCCGTGGCAGGCAGGGCAAGAGGTGCAGCTCCCGCACTGCTTGAGCTGAGAAGGGACTTCCGGGACTGCACACGCGGCCTGCGGGGCGGGGCTCCGGGCCAAGCGCCACCTACGTCGAGCTGCGTGACAATGGGGCGGGCGGCGGAACACGGCTGCTGCGGCCGGGGGCCTTGGAGGGGGTGGGGGCGGAGCTGCTGCCGCTGCCGCCGCAGCCCCGGTCAGGATTTGAAAGATTAAAAACTCCTGGTTGAGAGGGCGGCGGCGTTGAATGTGTGGCGGAAGCGCTGGGGGCCACGGCTCGGCGCCGGGCCGGGCAGCCGGCGGCATCTCCACAGCATGAATTACCCGGGCCACGGGCCTCCCGGGAACCCCGAGCATAACGGCCGGGGCGGCGGCAGCGCCGCCGCTTGGGAGCTGGGCTCGGATGCGGAGCCGGCGTTCGGCGGCAGCGTCTGCTGCTTCGACCACCTGCCAGCCGAGGACCCGGGCGACGACGAGGTGCCCCTGGCCCTGCTGCGCGGAGAGCCCGGACTGCATTTGGCGTCGGGAGCGGAGGACCACAACCACCACCTGGCGCTGGACCCCTGCCTCAGTGACGAGAACTATGACTTCAGCTCGGCCGAGTCAGGCTCCTCGCTGCGCTACTACAGCGAGGGCGAGAGTGGTGGCGGCGGCAGCTCCTCGTCGTTGCAGCAGCCGCCGCTGGTCCCGACGAACTCGGGGGGCGGCGGGACGACCGGAGGGGGGCCCGGGGAGAGGAAACGCACCCGGCTCGGCGGCGCGGCCGCCCGGCACCGCTACGAGGTGGTGACGGAGCTGGGCCCGGAGGAGGTGCGCTGGTTCTACAAGGAGGACAAGAAGACCTGGAAGCCCTTCATCGGCTACGACTCGCTCCGCATCGAGCTCGCCTTCCGAACCCTGCTGCAGGCCACCGGGGCCGGGGCCCGGGCCCGGGCGCAGGACCCGGACGGCGACCATGTGGGCGGTCCAGCCTCCCCCGCGGGGCCGGCCTCCAGCTCGGTGGAGGACTACGCCGAGGACCGCGTCTGCGGCTTCTGCCCGCGCATTGCCGGGCACGGGCGCGAGATGGAGGAGCTGATGAACGTGGAGCGGGTGTGTGTGCGGGGCGGCCTCTACGAGGTGGATGTGACCCAAGGAGAATGCTACCCGGTGTATTGGAACCGTGAGTAGCCGGCTGGGGGAGGGAGCGGGACGGGCTGCCTCTGCGGAGGCCGATACGCACCCGGGTGGGTTTGGAACTTGACCGCGGGGAGAGCGCGTGAGGCCTGGCGTTTGGTCCGAGTAGGGTGGAGACCGTGCAGGCAGCGCCGGCAGGTGAAGGGTAGAGCGAGCAGATGGCAAAACCCCAGCCGCTTGGGGGATACTGCCGGGGTAGCGCCCCCTGGGTCAGCCGGGCGCTGCTGCCATCCCCTGGAGGTGATCCAGGAACGGGTGGCCAGCGCCAAAGCTTTAATTTCGTGATCCTACCTGAGCTTCGTCCACCCCGGGATCTGATTCGGTCTCATTTACCCTGAACTGCCTATGATTTAAATACCAGTCTGCCCTCTGGATTGGGAACGTTTGAGAGAATCTGAATCAGCCGTTCAGTTATGGACCTGGGAAAAGAAAATTAATCCCTGGCGGGAAGGGAAAGGAGATAGGTTGTTCCTAGTAGGTGCGTTCGGGAGAGGTGGAAAGCACTGGTCGAAGCATTTGTGGCAAGTGGAGTCCGCTCACTCTATGTGGAATACTTGTTTTTCTCTCTCAGGTCCTTGTTTACATCTTTTCATTTTTGCCTCTTAACCTGGAAAAGGTACAAGGTTTATGCGTTGGTTTTCTCCTCTGTAAAATAGGGATTACTGTATCTACTTCGTAGGGTTGTTGTGGAGATTAATGAGGCAATATACATAAGGGCCTTGGAGCTGTGCTTGGTACACACGTGTGATGTAGGTGTTAACAGTAAGTCCTTATTCATTACACAACAACACAGTTAGGTTTGTAATTAGGTTAAGGAGGAAGGCCGTCAGAAATATCCACCATTGCATGTAGCAAATGTTTTATATATATACATGTATATAATCTATAATAGGAGCTATTGGCCCCCAATAATTTGTAATATATAGCTATAATTTTTATGGTTCCAGTGCCCTAGCTCAAATGTCTTCCTTACATCTTACAACATTCTGCCTTGTATTAATTATATGTATTGATGACTTAGCTTCCTTTTTGTATGTTTAGCATCTTATGGGCAAAGTCCATCACCTTTGTCTTCATATTCTCATAGGGCCTAGTGAAGAAAATATTTTTTTAAATAGGTATTGAATTGCATAAGCGATTCTGTAATGTTAAAACATTCACGTTAAGCATGAGTCACTAAGATAGCAATTACAACAAGTATCAAATCACCAAACAAAATAAGCATAGCAGGAAATTCAGTTTCTTACTACACTTTTAAGATGACATTGAAGGCATTTGTTACCACTTTCACAAGGTGAGATTCATATGGGACTTGTCACATCACTCAGTCCTTTTGATTATAAGCTCACTAAGGACAGGATATGCTTGTATTCACTCACTCATTCATCTTTTTCCTTTTTACCAGTATTTGTACATCACGCAGTACTCTTGTGAAGGCAATAGGAAAGGTGGATAAAAAAGGGCAATCCCTACCCTTGAGGAGCTTCCCACTAAGTCTTTTCTTCAGATGACCTAGACATCATGATAGATTTTTTTTTTCCTTTGAAGATAGAAGCACAAGGACTTAATTGGAGTCATAAAGTTGGATAAAATGCAGGGCATCCTTGGAGAGGCCTGGAAACCAAGAGATGAATCTTACCTTTAGATCAGCTGAAGTATATTCACCTAGAATACTGTGTGCTCTTTTGGTTTATGATAAGATTGTTAATGCTTACACAGTGCTTGACTGTCTACAAAGTGATTTTTCACATTCATTATTTCATAGTGATAGCAGCAAATGAATGCTAATGTTCTTTATATGAAGAAGCGGGCTCAATGAAATTAATGAACTTGTCCAAGGTCACTCACCTAGAAAGTGGTAAAGCAGTTCATAGTCTAGTGGGGGAATACAGCCCAGTGTCCAAAGAGCATCTGACCCACCTAGGGATGAGGATGTCAGAAAAGCTTCTCAGATTATGTGAGACTGAGTCTTCAGGGATGAATTTAATCAGACAGAAGAACCAGGGAGATGGAGAGAAAGGCATACCAGCCAGATGGAGTAACATATGCAAGGATACAGAAGCATTAAACCTCATGGCACTTTGAGGAAATTAGGGCTATACCTGCAGGGGTCAAACCACACAGCTTAGGTTTGGGATCTGACCACCACAGAGACAGACGTGTTTGATTAGGGACATGAGGTGATTGTGAAGGAAGCATCTGCCTGTGAATGGTGCATTTGGGAGAGTAGCTAGAAAAGGAAGAGGGTAGGCATGCAGTGCTAAGGAGTTTGGACTTTACCCTGTATCAGGGAACCAAACACTTGAAGGTTCTCTATTACTTAGATGATTAGTGACAACACACAGGTTGAATTGGACAGTTGGAGAATATAATTAGAATGCTAGTTTTATAAATCAAGGAACAGTTAGGGCCTACAAAAATTAACTGGAAAGGAAAAGTGGACTTAGTCTTCTCAAATCTTCTTTCCTAAATCAGATCACCAATAGACCAATTATAGCTTATAAATTAATTTTTGTTTACTGGCATAACAGCAACACCTATTTTGACTCCATTTTAGCATTTTCTAGATAGTTTTCTGCAAGGTACAATCCTGTGGGTGTCCCAAGCCTCCGTATGAGTTGAAAGGAAAATAGTGCTTTTTGTCCATAATTTACTACTTCTCACAAAATCTCCCATGTAACTTTATTCTAATTGGCTCTTCAGATCTTTGTGTATTATGTAAGTTTTCACACGGTCTCAGGAGGGTTCAGTTCAGTCCCAGTATGGTCTCTTCAGCCTTTCTTCAAATGGAAGGACTCTTGTGAACTTTGCAACTTTTCACGTTCCTCCCTTTTACTTTTCTTTTTAAACCTTTCTGGAAATTTTCCAAATAGAGGTAAGTGAAAGGTTAAAAAAGAGTCCAATATGTTCCTACACATAATGGTGGTAGGATTCTAGTGACTTTTGTGACCTAAGTATACTTTATCTGGGTATTGAAGCCAGTACGTTAGCTATCCATGCCTAGTCTAAAAGAAAGGTGTTAATTTAATTTATATTTACTTTTCCTTTTGAATTCTTACTAACATAAAATTTGAACCAATTTGGGGTACATGAATTGGAAGGGAAACAGAATTTTCCATAGCTAGGAAGCCAATATTATTACATGTGAAAACTTTAATTATAGGAAATTTATTTTTGTTTATTGACTGTTCAGATATTTTTCTCAATGCATGTGGACATTTTAGATAAAAACTGATCATTGCTGATAATGGCTAAGTGAACTCCCTTGCTCCCTGTGTTTTAGCTAAGCTGCTTGTAGCCACCTTACAGGCTTGTTTTGAGAGTTATTATTATAACATGCTTAGAACAATAGTAGTCACAAAGTACTAGGTGTTAACTATATCTGTGTGTATCAGAAAACTTTATACCTTACTTGTAGAAACTCACATGAAGGTTTATAAGACTGGGTATTCAAACTGTTGAGTACCCAGGGTTTGTTGTCACTGGCCTTTACCCCATCACAGGGGAAATGTTTGTCAAGAATAATAACAAGAAATGGCCGAAGCATTTAGTAGTAGGCTATGGGAAGGCATTTGGAACATTATAGAGATATTTGATGAGTTAAGAATAGTTTTAGGACTTACCTGGTGGCGCAGTGGTTAAGAATTCGCCTGCCAATGCAGGGGACACCGGTTCAAGCCCTGGTCCGGGAAGATCCCACATGCCATGGAGCAACTAAGCCTGTGTACCACAACTACTGAGGCTGCGCTCTAGAGCCCGCGAGCCACAACTGCTGAGCCCATGTGCCGCAACTACTGATGCTCACGTGCCTAGAGCCCATGTTCCCAGCAAGAGAAGCCATGACAATGAGAAGCCCACGCACCGCAACGAAGAGTATCCCCCCCGCCCCCGCCCCGCTTGCCGCAACCGGAGAAAAGCCCGCGTGCAGCAACGAAGACCCAACGCAGCCAAAAATAAAAAAAAACAAAACAAAAAACAAAAAAAGAATAATTTTAAAGCAATTCTGATAGCAGTGATGTGTGCACTGTGCACTAGGGAATATGTAATATCCATTCATTGACTAAATTATTTTTTTAAACTTTATTTTATTTTTATTTTGGCTGTGATGGGTCTTCATTTGCTGCCTGCAAGCTTTCCCTAGTTGCGGTGAGCGGGGGCTGCTCTTTGTCGTGGTGCGCAGGCTTCTCACTGGAGTGGCTTCTCTTGTTGCAGAGCACAGGCTCTAGTAGCACGGGCTTCAGTAGCCGTGGCATGTGGCATCAGTAGTTGTGGCACACGGGCTTAGTTGCTTTGCAGCATGTGGGATCTTCCCAGACCGGGGATCGAAGCCGTGTCCCCTGCATTGGCAGGCAGATTCTTAACCACTGCGCCATCAGGGAAGTCCTAAATTAGTTATTTAATTGACCAAATATTTATATGAATGTGTAGTTTCCAGAAGCAGTCATTAGTTATAAGCCACAGCTTCCCTCACCCCTGCCCTTCCCCCATTTTGTGTACTATCAGGCCTATGTACATTATTATAATTCTAAGCCATTTTCAGTTTCAAACACTTCAGAAATTAGTCTTCATGATATGTTGAAGAGAAAATATTATCCCAATAAAATATTGGAAAGTGTTATCTCAATAAAAAGGTAGAAAAATTAGGGCTTTTTCTGCAAGTACCCAAATTATATGATTTTTATTAACTTGGCATAGCTGTAACCATCTCTTAAGTCTTTTTCATTCAAGGGTTAATAACCTTAATAAGTAATAATCCTTTATGAAGCACAAGGCATCAGGGGAAAGTAATAGAGTCCAAGCTGGTAGAAGGTACTCTTTCTTGATCAGTTTCTGCCTTCAGTAAAGCAGAGCTATAGGGACTAGAGACGCCTGACTCTGAAAAACTTGGGAGACTTTTATCTTTTACTCTTTTTAACTGCATTATCTCCCACTAGCTCAGCCTGGAAAGCAGCCTTGGGCTGCACTGGAATTCTGACTGTTCAGGTTTTAGAACCCTGGCAGAAATCTTCTGAGAGCTCCATTCCAGGTCAAGCCTGCTTTAGACTTTGTTTCAGAGACCTACTGAAATAGCACAAAGGTATGAATGACTAGTGGGTGACTTGTATGGAGGGCAGGACTTGGCACAACCAGACCAAAGCATTCAGGACTTTTTTTTCCTTTTGCATTGTACCATTAGTTTAAAAACTCATCTAATATCAGTTATCGATCCACCTTGTTTTTGTATGGCTCAAATGTGATAATGCATGTTGTGCAAGTTACTTTATATAAATGTTCAGAGTGATTAGTATGCTTTTCTTTCCTCCATCTGTCATCACCCTCTTGTTTCCTCCTTTACTATTTTGCCATAAAAAAAGACCTTTTCTACTCTTCCCTCTTCCAAATTTTATTTCCTGGGTCTTTTATCTCCACATTACACCCTGTAATTTCTGCTTTGCCAAGATCTTTGATGTCTGAAACCCTATGGCTGATTCTTTTCTGTAGAGAGCAGGGAAAAGCTGGATATGCTGTGCTGGTCATGGAATCCTCCGAGAATTATGGTCACTGGGTGAGGAGAGTAGGGGGATAAAAAGGAGAGAGGGAAGTATGGAATGTGTTCACAGGAAGCCTAAGATGAAGATTCCTGGCAGAATAGATGGGGAGGTAGGCAGTTCTTGAATCCCTGATTGTTGGGCAATCTGATCCAAGACCTTTATCTGTTCATGAGTCTGATGAAATTTAAACTGTGCACTTTATCAAGAAGAACTTCAACACTGATGAAGGGTATAGATACAGTCTCTTTTTTGCCACAGTACATTCCTAAAAGCTCATTAAAAATGGGGCTTCCCTGGTGGCGCAGTGGTTGAGAGTCCGCCTGCCGATGCAGGGGACATGGGTTCGTGCCCCGGTCTGGGAAGATACCACATGCCACGGAGCGGCTGGGCCCGTGAGCCATGGCCGCTGAGCCTGTGCGCCACAACAGTAGAGGCCCGCATACCACAAAAAAAAATAAAATAAAACAAGGAAAAACGTTTTTATAGCCACTGTATTTAACCTACAATTCTACTGTTTTGAGTTTGCCTTGGTAAAGGAAAATTGTGCCTATAAAAGATGTTGAACCACTGACACAAGAGTGGATTAATGGGATGAAAAGCTTAATACAGATACTTTTTTGATATCCCTGGATTAGGGGACACGTGGAATTCGAAGTGGTGAAAAGTAGAAATTGCCTATGCTAGAGAACTAAGGGAAAATGGTAGAAATATTGATATGATCATATAAAAGTAATTCTGTTATGTACTGCTTTCTAATTTTGCCAGATTACCATATGATAAGAATAAACTATACAGTCATTAACATTTGTTCTAATATCTTGTTACATTTAACTGTATCTACATAATCTTTATAATCATTACACTTGTGTGTTCAAATAAACTCTCTTCACTGACTGTTGGGGGTCAAGGCCAGTCTTTGGAAATTACAATGTTATTAGTATTTCTGTACCCAAGAACCTCAGATATCTGGAATCTTTGAGAAATATAAATTCCATCTGAATGGAATGAATTCCAAATAGTTGAGAGTTAAGCTTTTATTTGCTGTCGTATAATTTTAACTATATGAACGGAAAACTCTCTAATATTACTATTCTCCCTTTGGCTACTTCTCAGTGAACCATCATTCTGAACATCGATGCAGATAGTTCTTGGGACACATGATATAGGACAAAGAACTGGATGAACTACGCTAAAACATAAGACTCTAATAAATCACATGCCGTGGAAGGAGCTGCAAAAATAACTTTAGGTGAAGCACAAGGAACAGAGTTGGAATTACTTCTGAGCCTTGATATACATAGTTAGATGCAATCCCACCTTGTATTTTACTACTTACTACAGATAATCAACTTTCAGTTAATATTTTATTGACTGAATACATTATTTTCTTCTCATTCTATAGAATCACTTATAGGTAGACCCAGGGTATCCCGTTTCTACCTGATTCACCCACGTAGATCTTCAAGAAAACTTGCATTTTAACAGCTGATATATATGTTAATGTTAAGTACCCCCCACGTTTGTTTATGGTTTGGAAAATGAAATCTTTGCTGTGAATCCAAAGATATTGCAAGGAGAGTCTACTTCAAAGAGATTGTCGAGGACCACTCAGCCTGAGGAAAGCATAGTACACTGCTCAAGCACTTTCAATGGTACTCCCTCTTCCATGCTGGCTCTCCACTACTGAAATGAGCCGTATATATGTCTGGCACTAAATGAGACAGGTGTATGTGTCTGTAATGTTTATGAATAGATTCTTGCCTTTGCTCGACATTTTCATTGTATAGCCACTGTGCTTACTCTTGTTTAAGACTAGCACCACTACCCATGGTTCTGCTCTTTGCCTTTCACTAGAAAAAAATTGGGACCTTAAATTTTAGAATATCTTTGAATATAGTTGCAGTTTATTCTTTAACCTGCTTACTATTTAGCCTCATATTATTTTGTGTAAACTACATTATCTGTTACACTTTTTTGGTGGGGGAGAAGGGTGTAACTGTACTCTGTACTTCATATATACTGAATGTCCCAAATCCTGGAATACTGTATTGAATTTTTTAGAATTATGCTAGCCTGCCAGGATTCTGTCTTTTATGGACAGACCTAGAACCCATCAAAGTATATGGTAGATTACAACATAAAGGGTGGACCTGATTCACAACATTTGTTTTCGGATCAACTCTTATCCTACCTCAGCTCATCAATTTCATCTCTGCCACCTCCATTTCAGTTCATACCAGTTTTTCTAGAGAGGCAGTGTTGTATAGTGATTATGAATGTAAATAACCACTGGAGGCAAACTAGGTCCAAATCGCAGCTTTTCTATGTACTATCTGTGTCACTTTGGGCAACTTAAATGCTCCATGTTTCTTCTGTAAAATGTGGATAAGAGTACCTACCTTTTAGAATTGTTGTAATAAGTTAAAATATTTGAAGATCTTGAAACATCCATGACAAATAGTAAGTTATATATAACAGCTGTTTTTATTTCTTCATTTTCCTGCCTCTTCTATCCTTTCAAATTTACAACTCACTTGACATTCTTGGCTTTCAACTCTCCTGTTCCAGTTTGTAGTCTCTTTCCTGACATAGCAATTCTTTGGCCTGCTATCTTGATAATCAACACTGAGGTACAGCCCTAGAACTTCTATAACTGTTGCCTTCTCTTGTAAGAAACTGTGATTGATTTTTGCCTAGTCTTTCAGACCCCTGAAAGAGCTGTACTATCTTGAGTCTTCCTGGCTTGGACCCCAGAGAAGTGCACCAGTCATTCTCTTAGAAAGCTACTGCCTGTGGAAAAGGAAGAATTCTTTCCCATAAAAGCGTTCTAAATTCTTAAGCATCTACTATTTTTTAGTGTGCAGATCTTGTCACCAGATGTAGGGAGTGCTGAGCCCACCCCAAAAGCTCATTTAAAACATCTACCAGCTATCAGGATTTTTGATACACTAGAGAACTTTACGGCTTTCTTAAAGACGGCTCAGGTTTCAGTCAAGGCAGAGCTAGTAGTGTTCTGGATTTTCTGCCACATTGACAAAAAGAAGTGGCGCATAATTCCTCTTACAGTGCAGACCTCAGCTTGAAAACTTTGAGGAATTTCTCTTAATTGACCTGCAGATGAACCAGCAGTGGTAGGGATGGCAGCTAGATTCTGGCACCTAGTACAAGGTCTAGCTTCAAATATGAATCTACCCTTACTCCAGGGGTCTGAAGTGGCCATTCCTTATCCAGCATTAACCATAAAAGCCAAGTGGGCTCAGAGAAAAGATCTTTGTTGTCAAATTCCCTTAGTTTGAATCTTTGATTTACCATAACTGTATGACTTTGGGCAAGTTATAATTGCTGTGTGGCCCAGCTTCTTTGTAAATGGGGATAATAATTCCTGCTTCACAGGGATATTTGAAGATTCTGTTGAAATACACATGTAGAGCACCTAGCACAGAACCTGGTTTTAAAACGTGTTAGCTGTTGTATTTAAGTCAGGCTGGTATACTGGCTCTTGAACTAGAAGCCAAGCCTAGCTTCTGGAAATTAAAGAGTGTGTGGTTGACCTGTTGTATTTTTGAAAAACAAGAGTAGGATGCTATGGTTCTACCAGAATTACTTCAGCCTAAATTCAATGACCATATATGCACATGACATGTACATACACACATATTCCTCCCCTTCCCACTCCCCCAAGCCCCCCACCCCCCATATGTATACATCTGTGTGCTCATCTTAAACCAGCTTTTTCACCCCTGAGAGTTCAGGGAATCACAATGAAGTATCACACAGCAGAAACCTTAATTCCTTCTGTAGACTCTGAGGTTGAACAGTATGAATATCTTTCCAGGTGAACTAAGGACAGCGGAATACTCTTTAGCCTCTGAATCACCTCTGCTGGATTCCCTTGCCGGTGGAATGGCATCCTGTCTTAGATAGTAGTTGGCAGATTTCATTGAGCCTAACGGTCACTGGGGGAATTGTTTTCTACATCTGTGACTCTATTTCTGTTTTGTAAATACGTTCATTTGTATCATTTTTTTAGATTCCACATGTAAAGTTATACCATATGATATTTGTCTTTCTCTGTGACTTCACTCAGTATGACATTCTCTAGGTCCATCCATTTCAATGCAAATGGCACATTATTTCATTCTTTTTTATGGCTGAGTAATATTCTGTTGTATATATGTACTACACCTTCTTTATCCATTCCTCCATTGATGGACATTTAGGTTATTTCCATGTCCTGGCTAGTGTAAACAGTGCTGCAGTAAACATTGGGGTGCGTGTATCCTTTCAAATTATGGTTTTCCATAGGCAGAACACTCTGTGACATAAATCACAGCAAGATCCTTTTTGATCCACCTCCTAGAGTAACGGAAATAAAAACAAAAATAAACAAATGGAACCTAATGAAATTTAAAAGCTTTTGCACAGCAAAGGAAACCAAAAACAAGATGAAAAGACAGCCCTTAGAAGGGGAGAGAATATTTGCAAACAAAACATCGGACAAAGGATTAATCTCCAAAATACACAAGCAGCTCATGCAGCTCAATATCAAAAAAACAAACAACCCAATCCAAAAATGGGCAGAAGACCTAAATAGAAATTTTTCCAAATTGCCAACAAACACGTGAAAAGATGTTCAACATCACTAATCATTCGAGAAATGCAAATCAAAAGTACAATGAGGTATCACCTTACACTGGTCAGAATGGCCATCATCAAAAAATCTACCAACAGTAAATGCTGGAGAGGGTGTGGAGAAAAGGGAACCCTCTTGCACTGTTGGTAGGAATGTAAATTGATACAACCACTATGGAGAACAGTATGGTGTTTCCTTAAAAAACTAAAAATAGAACTGACAAATGACCCAGCAATCCCACTACTGGGCATATACGCTAAGAAAACCATAATTCAAAAAGAGTCATGTATCACAATGTTCATTGCAGCACCACTTACAATAGCCAGAACATGGAAGCAACCTAAGTGTCCATCAACAGATGAATGGATAAAGAAGATGTGGCACATATATACAATGGAATATTATTCAGCCATAAAAAGAAATGAAACAGTTATTTGTAGTGAGGTGGATAGACCTAGAGTCTGTCACACTGAGTGAAGTAAGTCAGAAAGAGAAAAACAAATACCCCATGCTAACACATATATATGGAATCTAAAAAAAAGAAAAAGAAAAATGGTTCTGAGGAACCTAGGGGCAGGACAGGAATAAAGACACAGGTGTAGAGAATGGACTTGAGGACACGGGGAGGGGGAAGGGTAAGCTGGGACGAAGTGAGAGAGTAGCATTGACATATATACACTGCCAAATGTAAAATAGATAGCTAGTGGGAAACAGTTGCATAGCACAGGGAGATCCAGCCCCATGCTTTGCGACCACCTAGAGGGGTGGGATAGGGAGATGCAAGAGGGAGGGGATATGGGCATATATGTATACATATAGCTGATTCACTTTGTTATACATCAGAAACTAATATAACATTGTAAAGCAATTATACTGTAATAAAGATGTTAAAAAAAATTTGTGGTTCTCTCCAGATATATGCCCAGGAGTGGGATTGCTGGATCATATGGTAGCTCTTTTTTTTTTTTTTTAGGTAATCTCCATAATGTTCTCCATAGTGGCTGTACCAACTTGCATTCTCACCAACAGTGTAGGAGGGTTCCCTCTTCTCCACACCCTCTCCAGCATTTATTGTTTGAAGATTGTTTTGATGATGGCCATTCTGACCAGTGTGAGGTGATACCTCATTGTAGTTTTGTTTGCATTTCTCTAATCATTAGTGATGTTGAGCATCTGTTCCTGTGCCTCTTGGTCATCTGTATGTCTTCTTTTGCGAAATGTCTATTTAGATCTTCTGCCCATTTTTTGGTTGGGTGGTTTTTTGTTTTTTTGATACAGAGCTGCATGAGCTGTTTGTATATTTTGGAGAGTTTGTCAGTCGCTTCATTTGCAAACATTTTCTCCCATTCTGTGGGTTGTCTTTTTGTTTTGTTTATTGTTTCCTTTGCTGTGCAGAAGCTTTAAGTTTAATTAGGTTCCATTTGTTTATTTTTGTTTTTATTTTCATTACTCTAGTGGGTGGATCAAAAAAGATATTGCTGCCATTTATGTCAGAGACTGTTCTGCCTGTTTTCCTCTAAGAGCTTTAGAGTATCCAGTCTTATATTTAGGTCTTTAATCCATTTTGAGTTTATTTTTGTGTATGGTGTTAGAGAATGTTCTAATTTTATTCTTTTACATGTAGCTGTCCAGTTTTCCCAGCACCACTTATTGAAGAGACTATCTTTTCTGCATTGTATATTCTTGCCGCCTTTGTCATAGATTAGGAGACCACGGGTGCATGGGTTTATCTCTGGGCTTTCTATCCTGTTCTGTTGATCTATATTTCTGTTTTTGTGTCAGTACCATACTGGGGTTTTTTTGTGGTTGTTGTTTTTTGTGTGTGGTACGCGGGCCTCTCACTGCTGTGGCCTCTCCCATCGCGGAGCACAGCCTCCGGACGCACAGGCTCAGTGGCCATGACTCATGGGCCCAGCTGCTCCGCGGCATGTGGGATCTTCCCAGACCGGGGCATGAACCCGTGTCCCCTGCATCGGCAGGTGGACCCTCAACCACTGCGCCACCGGGGAAGCCCTACCATACTGTTTTGATTGGGTGCATATATATTTACAATTGCCAAATCTTCTTGTTGGCTTGATCCTTTGATCATTATATAATGTCCTTCTTTGTCTCTTGTAAAAGTCTTTGTTTTAAAGTCTATTTTTTCTGGTGTAAGTATTGCTATCCCAGCTTTCTTTTGATTTCTATTTGCATGGAATACCTTTTTTCATCCCCTCACTTTCCATCTGTGTGTGTCTTTAGATCTGAAGCAAGTCACTTATAGGTAACATATATGGGTCTTGTTTTTTTAATCCATTCAGCCACTTTATGTCTTTTGATTGGAACATCTAGTTCATTTAGATTTTAAATAATTATTAAAGGTATGTACTTACTGCCGTTTCGTTAACTGTTTGGGGGCTGTTTTTGTAGTTCTTTTTTGTTTGTTCTCTTGTGATTCAATGACTATCTTTAATGTTATGTTTGTATTTCTTTCCCTTTTTTTGTATGTGTATGTATTATAGATTTTTGGTTTGTGATTACCGTGAGGTTTATATATAGCCATATATACAGAGTGTGTGTGTGTGTGTGTGTGTGTGTGTGTGTGTGTGCTTATTTTAAGTTGCTGATCTCTCGATTTCAAATGCATTTTAACAACCCTCCAGTTTTACTCCCCTCCCCTCACAGTTACTGTTTTTGACATATTTTCATCTGTTTTGTGTACCCCTTAACTGCTCATTGTGAGTATAGGTGTTTTACCACCTTTGTCTTTTAATCTTCCTGCTAACTTTGAATTTGATTGGTTTGCTAACTTTATATTTGCGTTTATAGATGAGCTTTTTCCATTCATAATTTTCATGTTTCTATTTGTGACCTTTTCTTTTTCAGTTAGAGAAGCCCCTTTAACATTTCTTGTAAAGCTTGTTTGGTTGTGCTGAACTCTTTTAGCTTTTGCTTGTCTATTATATTTTTGATCTCTTCAAATTTGAATGAAAGCCTTGCTGGGTAGAGTATTCTTGGTTATAGGCTTTTGCTTTTCATAACTCTATGTACTCCCTTCTGGCCTGCAGAATTTCTTCTGGGAAATCAGTTGATGGCCTTATGAGAGTTCCCTTGTACATAACTTATTGCTTTTCTCTTGCTGCTTTTAATATTCTCTCTTTGTCTTTAATTTTTGGCATTTTAATTACAATGTATTTTGGTGTGGTTATCTTTGGTTTGATCCTGTTTGGGACTTCCTGTGTCTCCTAGTCTTGGATCTGTTTGCTTTCCAGGTTAGGAAGGTTTTCAACTATTATATCTTCAAATATGTTCTCTGCCCCTTTCTCTGTCTCTTCTCCTTCTGGGACTTCTATAATGCAAATGTCAGTACACTTGATATTGTCCCACAGTTCTCTTAAACTGTGTTTATTTCTTCTTATTTTTTATTTTTTCTGTTTAGCATCAATGATTTCCACTACTTTGTCTTCCAGCTCACTAATCCTTTCCTCTGTATCATTTAATCTACTGCTGATTCCATCTAGTGTATTTTTCTTTTCAGTTATTGTATTTTTCATCTCTGTTTGGCTCTTCTTTGTATTTTCTAAATCTTTGTTAAAAATTTTTTAACTTCTTCCTCTGTTCATCCATTCTTCTTCTGAGTTCTTTGATCATTTTTACAATCATTACCTTAAACTCTTTCTTGGGTAGATTGCCTGTCTCTGCTTTACTCAGTTTTTCTTCTCAGGTTTTATCTTGTTCCTTTCTTTGGAACATGATCCTATGTCATCTCACTTTGCTTGATTTCCTTTTTGTGTTTTTATGTATCTGTTAGGTTGGTTATGTTTCCTGACCTTGGAGAAGAGGCCTTTTGTAGGAGACGTCCTATGTATCTCAGCGGCTTACTCCCTTCTGGTTACCAGAGCTGTACGTTCTAGGGGTGCCCCCTATGTGGGCCGTGTGGGTCCTTTTTGTGTGTGATGGGCTGACTATTGTGGGCAGTCTGATATGCATGGCTGGCCCCTGCCTTGTGCAGAGGCTGCCAGCCGCTGGTTGGTGGGGCCAGGTCACAACACAGCTGGCTGTGGAACAAATCCAGGGGAGCCCTGGGTCCCAGTGTGTGGGAGACTTTGTGTGCACCCTTTATGAGTGAAGTTTCTATTTCCCACAGCTTTCTGAATCTCCTGAAAGTAAGCCTCGCTGTCCTTCAAAGCTAAATGTTCTGGGGGCTTATCTTCCTGGTGCTGGATCCCCATGCTGGGAAGCCCAATGTGGGGCTCAGCCACCTTGCTCCTTGGGGAGAGCCTCTGCAGTTGTAGTTGTATGAGCCTTGACTGTACTGCAACTCTACCCTCCTACCCATCTCATGGTGGTTCCTATTTTATATCTTTAGTTGTAGAAGGCCTTTTCTAGTAGATTTTGGTCCTTCTCATCAGTAGTTTCTCTATTAATAGTTGTGATTTTTGTTTGCCGTAAGAGGAGTTGAACTAGGGGTATTCCTACTCTGCAGTCTTGGGAACTACCTTGTTTCATGTATTTTGAAGCTCTGTTATTAGGTGCATACACATTTAGGATTGTTATATCCTTTTGATGGAATAATGCTTTTATCATTTAGAAGCATGTCCTTTTATCTCTGGTTTATTTTTTGTAGTGAAGTCTACTTTGATACTAACTTTGTCTCTCCTAACTTTCTTTTGATTAGTATTTGCATGTTATATCTATTCCTGTCCTTTTACTTTTAAACTTGCAAGTGTCTTAATAAACCTATTGGATGTTGCTTTTTAAAATCCATTCTGACAATCCCTGCCTTTTATTTGGTGTTTTAGGCCTTTTGTATTGAATGTGATTAATGCCACGTTTGAGTGTAAATTTACCATCTTCCTAGTTTTCTATTTGTCCCATTTCTCTTTGTTCCTTTTTCTCCTCTTTTGCTGCCTTCTTTTGGATTGAGTTATGATTCTTTTTTATCTTCATTATTAACTTCCAGGGATACCTTTTTCATATTTATTCTGGTTTGTTCTTCCTGAGCTATTTGTGTCCTAATTTCACATATATTAGATCTTATGATACTGCTTCCCAGCTCCTAGATGCTCTATTCTGTTTTTTAATTTTTCCACTGCTGTGTGTGTGTGTGTGTGTGTGTGTGTGTGTGTGTGTGTGTGTGTTTCAGTTTGGGTAACTTTTTTTGATTCACTTTAAGTTAACTGATTCTTTCCTGTGCTGTGTTGAGTCTACTGATGAACCCATCAAAAATATTCTTTATCTCTCACTGTGTTTTTTAATTTCTAGCATTTTTTATTTTTATAGTTTCCGTCTCTGCTGAAATTATCCATTTGATCATGCATGTTTCCCACCTTTTCCACTAGAGCCTTTAGCATATTAATCATAGTTATTTTAAATTCTCTAATATTTCCAACATCTGGGACATCTCTGGTCTAGTTCTGTTGATTGTTTTGTCTGTTGATGGTCTGCTTTTTTCTTTTTTCTTCCTCTTCTTTGTATGTCTCAATTATTTGCTGAAAGCTGGACATTTCATGTTGGACAGTAGAGTATTTATGCATAGAATTAGGCACACCTGCTCTTTTGTTAGGCCTTTAGTTGGGGAGGTTGATCAATCTAATTGGGGATTAAACTGGGTTTGGATCTTATTACTACAATAGTTACAATTAATGCACTACAGGCATAAAATTGCCTTCTTTACTTTGTGTTTAGATTGGCAGCTGGTTTACCAAAGGGTTTTTTTTCCATGCGCTTACCCTTCCCCAGCAGTAGATTGAATGTTTGCTGTATTGGTGATAATGGTGGGAGTGGAGAAAGGGACATTCTCTGTTGTCCTGATGCATTTTCGTTCTTAGGGACAATATGTCTGAGTCTTAAGAATGAGGTCTTTGGGCTTCCCTGGTGGCGCAGTGGTTGAGAGTCTGCCTGCCGATGCAGGGGATGCGGGTTCGTGCCCTGGTCCGGGAAGATCCCACATGCCTCGGAGTGGCTGGACCTGTGAGCCATGGCCGCGGAGCCTGCGCATCCGGAGCCTGCACTCTGCAATGGGAGAGGCCACAACAGTGAGAGGCCTGCATACCGCAAAAAAAAAAAAAAAAAAAAAAAAAAGAGTGAGGTCTTCTCAGCGGTTTTACCCCTGCCCCAGCTGTAGGATCTAGACCCAGGACAGCATCCTGCCCCTACACCAGGGGTAATTTGTTTTTGTTTTGTTTGTTTCTGTTGCCTTTTCCCAACTGATATGAGTCTTCATCTGCACCCTAAACACAACAGAATGTGCTGCCCTTCTAGCAGCAGCTTAACACTTTTGCTCTATAGTTGAGATAGGAAGGCTCCAGGCAAGGCTTCATATCTTTCCCACAGCTACTGGTATCCCTCTCCCCTAGACTTGTACCATGAAAGGTTTCTCACCCTTCCCCCAGTCTTTCTTAATGAGCTCCTGGTGAAAGTTTTGGAGAAGGGGGTGCAAAGGGTGCAGTTTCCCTTTGTTTCCCTTCAGATACAATTTCCTTTTGTGTCTTCCAGGGGTTCTGTTTTCTTGATGTAACCCACACTTTAACTTTTGCAATTTGTTAAAAATTTTAGCTGAAATTTTTTTATTGGCTTATATGGCATCTGGTATCTACCCTCAGTAAGTAAGTGCTCACATTTTGTTGCCATCTGGTGTCTACCCTCAGTAAGTAAGTGCTCACATTTTGTTTCTCCCTATTTTTCCTTAGGTATTGTATTAGTTAGTTGCTCTGTGTCCTTAGGTCTCTGAGGGGTGTAAGAAGACATAATTTTACAAATTAAAGGTGTGTTTTTTTTGTTTTCAGGGTAGGAGCAACAGTCTTTCAGCTTTCTACATCCTAAGCAAAGGCTGAAATTCAGTTGTACTTCTTTGTATATGTGGTTGCTCTAGGATTTTCACTAAACATCTTTAGTTTGTCACAGTCTAACTTCAAAAGTTATATTTCATTTCATGTAGAATACAAGAAAAACCATATTATTGTACTTCCACTTATTCCCTTACAGCCTTTTTGCTATTGTTTTATACATTTTACTGCTACATATGTTATAAACAAAATATTTTTGCTTTAAGCAATTTTTAAAAGATTTCTTTAAACAAAAGGAAAAGTCTTATATTTACTAAAACTTATCGTTTCTATTATTTTTCATTCCTTTATGTAGCTTCAAATTTTCATCTAGTTCTTCTGCTTAAAGGATTTTTGTTTTGTTTCTCATACTGTGAATCTGCTGGTGATAAATTCTTTTAGCTTTTATCTAAAGAGTCTATTTCTCCCTCATGTTTGAAAGATAATTTTGCTGGATATAGAATCCTAGGTTGACATTTTTCCTTCAGAACTTTAAACTGTCTTTCACTTGAAAGATAGTCACTCCACTATCTTTCACTTGTGTAGTATTTGAGAAGTATGCTGCTCTTTTATCTTTCTTCTAGATGTCATTTTCTTTTTCTGACAGCCCCCCGCTCCACCCTTTCCCACTTTATTGATGATTTTCTGCAGTTTGATTATGATGTGTCTTGGTGTGTGTTTTTTTGTTTTTTTTTTTCCTGCATTGGGTCTTTGTTGCTGCGCACAGGCTTTCTCCAGGTGTGGCGAGCAGGGTCTACTCTTCATTGTGGTGCACGGGCTTCTCATTGTGGTGGTTTCTCTTGTTGTGGAGCACA
This sequence comes from Kogia breviceps, assembly GCF_026419965.1. NCBI lineage: Eukaryota > Metazoa > Chordata > Mammalia > Artiodactyla > Physeteridae > Kogia > Kogia breviceps. The sequence continues at coordinate 47,835,674 of NC_081312.1, forward strand.
GGCTCTAGGAGCATGGGCTTCAATAGTTTTGGCGCGCAGCCTCAGTAGTTGTGGCGCACAGGCTCAGTTGTTGTGGTGCACAGGCTTAGTTGCTCTGCAGCATGTGGGATCTTCCCGGACCACGGCTCAAACCTGTGTCCCCTGCATTGGCAGGTGGATTCCTAACTACTGCATGGGAAGTCTGGTATATTTTTCATTTTTGATGTATTTTCTATGTCTAGAAGTTCAGTTTTAGGTATTTTTTTGTCTTCCATTTTCTTCCTCATTAGGTTTGTTTTCCTTTGCCTTCTGGAATCTAGGGAGTGTGTGACTGTTTTAACATCTTTGTCTGATAACTTTACCATCTGTGCTGTTTCTGAATCTGTTGCTGTTGATTGACTTTTCTCCCTGCCTAAGGGTTGAATTTTCCTGCTGCTTTGAAAACCTGTTCTTTCTTTTCTTCTCTTCTCCTCCCCTCCCCTCCCCTTCTCTTCTCTTCCCTCCTCTTCCCTTCTCTTTTCTTCCTTCCTTTCTTTCTTTCATGCCAGATGTTATAAATTTTATATTGTGTGCTGGATTTTGTAGGATTCCTTTAACATTGTTGGACTTTGTTTTAGTACACATTTGTCACTTCAGATTGATCTTGATCCTATCAAGGCTTTCTTTTGAGCTTTATTAGAGTGGTGAGAGTAGCCTTTAGTTTTGGGGATAATTTATCCCTGCTACTGAAGCAGTACCTTTCTGAGAACATTACTCATTTCCCCATGGAATAGGTCTTTTTTGCTCTGATTGATTAGAACTTGAACTGTTCCTAGCTCTATCTGAGCTCTGGATATTGTTCCACCTACCCCTTTCCAGTGGTCCTTTTCCCTGACCTCAGGTAGTTTCCTCCCATGCGTGCATATAGGTGAGTATTTGACCAAAGACTCAAGGGAACTCCTCTAGAGAATTCCAGCACTTTCTTTCTGGATAGCCCTCCACTTTCCAATATTTTGCCTCACACATTCTAGCTATCTTGACCTCCCTGAACTGTGAGCCGTTTCACTACTGAGCAAGACTGCTAGACTCTGTGGGTTACCTCTTCCTGTTCTGTAGCCTGGAAACTCCAGGCACAAAGCTTGGGCAGTTGTAGGAGTTCTCTCATGATCATTGTCCTCCCCTGCCTGTTGTACAATATCTGAAAACTCATTGTTCCGTGTGTTCTTTCTGATTTTCTAGTTAAGGTAGGATAGTAAATCCAGTATGTGTTGCTGGAAGTATTAGTCTGCTTCATGGCTAGAAGTAGAAGTCTGTCCTTCCAATTTAGCAAACTGATTTAGTCTCTCACTTCTTGATCTTTCTTTATTTCTCTCTTTATTAGGCATAACCTACTACTCTCATATCCTACATGCCTTCCTTCTCAGGAATGTTGGAATAGACAAAGATAATACCTTTAGTAAGCTAATATGGATCAAGTGGCTGTTTGCCACACAGACTAGATTGAGATGTCTTCTGCAGCTGTTTTTATGGGCTGTAGAATAGAAGTGATTTGTACATCAGAACTCTTTGCTAGGTCCTCTCTCCCATAGAGCTGTAGGAGGTCCCTTTTCTCCTCAGCCAGAACTGGAGGCCAAGATCACCCCTTGAGGGTCGTTGGCAGGGCTGCCACTAGCGGGGCAGCCTTGTTTTCCTACCTCAGACACCTGTAGTTGCTGGGAGCCCCAGCTTGGTCTGTACCAAGCATGCTGGCTCCACAGCCAGACTAGGGCCTGCTTTCCTTGGATTGGCTCTTGTGAGCCCCAAAAGTAGCTTGGCCTCTGCCTGCCCCACAGGCAGGTATGTATGTATGCCTAACCACATGGTCAACCACGTGGATGCCTGCAAGTGACCGGGGGACCCCACCTCCCCTGCCTCCTCCTAAACGACCGCTCTGGCCCCAGCAGATGTCACCAGGAAGGGAGTGTCCAGAATGGGGACTTCTGTTGTGGAAGGGACATCTGAGGCCACCTGACTCGGGAAGCTCACCACGCTTACCTGCCGGGATTAACCTAGGTGCCAGCCAGGCCACTCTATCCACCTGCTCACAGCCGTGTCTCTTGCACAGGGTCCCGTACAGGATGGCGAGGCAGGGGGTGGTGAGGAAGAGCCGAGAGTGGGTGCTGGAGAAGAAGGAGCGCCGCCAGTGGCAGGGCAAGGAGGTCCGACCTGACACTCAGTACACCAGCTGCAAGCGCAAGCCCCTCTTCTGAGCAGGCGGCCGTGTCCAGTGGGTCAGCTCAGGGACCACACAGATGTGAGCTGTGCCATCCAGCCCAGACACTTGCTTCTGGAGGGTTTTCTATATTGAAGTGCCTACTTTATCAGCTGACAAAAATAGTGTTTTAGAAAAGTTCTAAAAAGGTTTAAAGTTCTAAAAGTATTTTCTTCACTATAAAATGTTCTGAGAGCGTCTTACTTTGTTCTAAAAGCAATAAACCACTTTCTGTGGAAGAAAAAAGAGAAAGAACTCTTTGCTGTTGCCTCTTTTTGCTGGCATACCACCTGTAGCCTAACAAACCAGTTGCTGCATTTAATTTCTCATGCTTCCTAGTCTCCACCTTTCTTTTACCATCTTATTTCTTCTAACTCAGTGTAAAAATAGACTCTTGAGGATCTGTTTTCACATTCAAAGGACGCACCTTTTATTGATATCACCAGGAAGTTAATTGGAGCACTGGATTAAGCTGCCAGTCATGTGTGTCTGTGATCTCATCTGCAAGTCTTAGCTTATACTTTGTTTTTGCTTTTCTTTTATATATATATATATATAAATTTATTTATTTATTTATTTATTTATTGGCTGTGTTAGGTCTTCATTGCTGTGGGCTTTCTCTAGTTGCAGCGAGCAGGGGCTACTCTTCTTTGCAGTGTGCGGGCTTCTCACTGTGGTGGCTTCTCTTGTTGTGGATCATGGGCTCTAGGCGCACGGGCTTCAGTAGTTGTGGCAGCGGGCTCAGTAGTTGCGGCCCACGGGCTTAGTTGCTCTGCGGCATGTGAGATCTTCCAAGACCAGGGCTCGAACCCGTGTCCCCTGCATTGGCAGGCGGATTCTTAACCACTGTGCCACCAAGGAAGTCCCTAGTTTTTGGTTTTGTGAGCCTGCTTTTCTGGTTGTCATAGTGTGAGGTTTTCATTTTGGAAGAGATGATGGGGGGAAAGGAGGCTAGTTAAATCAAATGGCTGAGGATTCTAGAAAGCTAGTCTTGATATAGTCAGATTTAACTGCTGCGTGTGGTTTTAGATATCGTGTGTATACAATAATGCCATAATTTGGAATGGGATTTTATAGTTTACAGAATGCTTTCATATAGGTTATTTTATTAATCAGTATTATAACTCTGCAATGAGATAGAATATCCTCATGTTACAGATAATAAACAGGCTCAGAGAAGTTAAGGATGGAACTGGAATTAGAGCCCAGGCCTTCTGAGTCCTTAATCAGTTCCTTTCTGCTGTGTCACAGCATCCATGATGTCACAGCTTATGCCATGTGAAGTCAGATGTGAAGATTATATGCCAACAATACCTAATATCCTGGAGTATTTTGTAACCTATGTAAGAGTAATTTGCCCATTTTTACTGCTACTTACTTATTCCTTCTATTTGATGATTTTCTGAATATGTTCCTCATATAAGTTCCTTATGACTTTAGTCTTAGGAATTTCTCAAATGTTTTCCTCAGCTTTAGTTTTTCTTTTGATTTTGACCCAATATAGAGCTTAAATTCTGATGATCACGTTTCACTTATGGCTAGTTAACCTGCCTGAAGAGAAACTGTTTTGACAGTCTGACATTTGTTTGCCAGCTTCCTAAATTTTGTGCTACTCTTTTTTTCCCGTTGCGGAGCGCAGGCTCAGCGGCCATGGCTCAAGCGCCCAGCCGCTCTGCGGCATGTGGGATCCTCCCAGACCGGGGCACGAACCCGCATCCCCTGCATCGGCAGGCGGACTCCCAACCACTGCGCCACCAGGGAAGCCCGGTGCTACTCTTTTATAATATGAATTGTTTTCTTTCAGTACTTTTTTAAAAAAAATCAGGAGATCACATTTTATTTCATTCCACAATACTCATCTAATGTCTACTAGATAAAAGAAGGGAGTGATCACCTCTACCTCAAGTTTATAAAAAGCTTTCCAGAGAAATGTATGCTTGATTTGGATCTTAAAGAAGGGTGTTATTGGCAGAGGAAATAGCATGTTTAAAGGCCTGGAGTTATGAAGGAAGATAATGCATGCAGAGTACACAGGCTCTCTTTTGCAGGAGCATTGGAAATAAGGTAGAAAAGAGTGGAAGAGGGAAACTGGGTAGATAGACAGAGACTAGATCAGGACAGGCCCTTTCATATTGAAAATTTTATTCTATGAAAATGAAACATTGGAAGGTATAAAATGGAGAAATTACTTGATCAGTTTTGCATTTTAAAATTTTCATTCTGACAGCCATGTGGAAGATAAGTGAAGAGCCAGGTGGGGGGAAGGGATAAATTAGGAATTGGGGAGTAACATAGACACACTACTACATATAAAAGAGATAAACAAGGACCTACTGTGTATAGCACAGGGAACTATACTCAATATTATGTAATAACCTATATGGTAAAAGAATCTGAAAATGAATATATTATGTATGTGTAAATCACTTTGCTGTACACCTGAAACTAACACAACATTTTAAGTCAACTATACTTCAATAAAAGATAATTAATTTAAAAATATGAAAAAAAATGAGTGGAGAGCCAGAAAAGTGATACATCATAATCAGGGAGACTAGTTAAGGAGTTACTGCAGTACTGCAAGTGAGAAACGGTGAGGGTCTAGGGCAACCATCCCCAACCTTTTTGGCACGGGACTGGTTTTGTGGAAGGGTGGGGAGGGAGTGGTTCAGGCGGTGATGTGAGCGCTCACTTGCCTGCCGCTCACCTCCTGCTGTGCAGCCCAGTTCCTAACAGACTGGTCCGGGCCTGGGGGTTGGGGAACCCTCATCTTAGGGCATCATTCTTTGAATGGTTATTGAAGGGGCAGAGGAAGATATTAAGAAAGTAGAATGTACACTATCAGTGCAATATTAGTGAAAGGAAGGGTGGTCCAGGTTATCGCTGATGTTTTTAACTTGGGTGGGTTGTGGAAGAAGAACAGGTTTCCCACCCAGGTCCATCTTGGGGTGCAGAGGGAAGTTAAATAACAGTTTATTTTGACATTGCATTTAAGGTGCCTATTGTACACCCAGGGAGAAACATTCACTAGGCATTTGGATTAAATAGGTCTGGAGCTCAGAAGAAAACAGTGCTGTAATTAAAGATGCAAAAATCCTCATAATTTAAACCGGTGGTCTCTAAAATGGGGTATGCAAGCTCTATATTAGATGTGTTACAACAAAAATGTTTGAATACATATTTACTTTCTGTTTCATCTTTTCAAGTTTTCTATTTTTGTATGTTTTATAATGTGTTAAACATTTTAGAACAGTAATACATTTGCATGATTTATAAATAAGTACATATGTATGAGAATATGCTTAAAATATTTTTGGAGATATTAATTTAAACTGGTTGGAACTAGTGATCAGTCTGAACATTTTGCTTTATGATAATAACCTGGAGGACTTTTAAAAAAATACATATAGGGCTTCCCTGGTGGCGCAGTGGTTGAGAATCCGCCTGCCGATGCAGGAGACATGGGTTCGTGCCCTGGTCCGGGAAGATCCCACATGCCGCGGAGCAACTAAGCCCGTGAGCCATGGCCGCTAGGCCTGCGCGTCCGGAGCCTGTGCTCCGCAACGGGAGAGGCCACAACAGTGAGAGGCCCGCATACCGCAAAAAAAAAAAAAAAAAAACAAACATATGTCTATGTATCTCCTTATTTCCAGAGACTGATTTATTAAGTGTGTAGCAGGAAATATGAAAAGTTTATCTTTTAATTTAATTCCACAGGTAATTCTGATAATTGGCCAAGTTTGAGAATCACACATTAAAACTGGAAAATAGGGCTTCCCTGGTGGCGCAGCGGTTGAGAATCCGCCTGCCGAGGCAGGAGACACGGGTTCGTGCCCTGGTCCGGGAAGATCCCACATGCCGCGGAGCAACTAAGCCCGTGAGCCATGGCCACTAGGCCTGCGCGTCCGGAGCCTGTGCTCCGCAACGGGAGAGGCCACAACAGTGAGAGGCCCGCATACCGCAAAAAAAAAAAAAAAAAAAAAAAAAAAAACTGGAAAATATTTAGAGTATAGAAAGAGAAGATAAGGAAAATATAGACAGGTTTGAATGACACTTTGCTGATTCTAAAAGCTCCAACTATGTTAATTCTTATTCTTTTGATTTTAATAATCTGATAGAATGGCCATAGTCAGTATTGAATTGATTATCTCCAATAAGCTAAAATTAACATTAAAAATTCAAAAGTCTGTTTTAATGTTATATATTCCATTTTTGGCACAGATTTCTCTCCCGTATCTATGCAAATTATATCAAACATTCAAGTACCTAGAGAGAATATGTTCCTTAAGCGTGTAAAATTCTGCATTACTTAGATCTTAGATCCTTCAGAATATTAACCATGGAAGGCTAAGGGCAAAAGGGTATATGAATTAAAGCCTATTCTCCATTTTGAAATGGCGAGATTGCTAACAACATCTAAAAGCTGCCTTCTGTAAATGAAAGTATGAGAAAAGGATGAAAATGTAATGTGAATTCCTGGAAGGATCATGTAGTAAAAACTTTTGAGGACTGTTGTGGGCTGAATCGTGTCCCCCCACAAACTTATATGTTAAAGTCCTCACTGCCACCACCGCAGAATGTGATCGTATGTCTAGGTAGGACCTTTAAAGAGATGATTAAGTTAAATGAGGCCATTAGGGTTGGCCCCAATCTAATCTGACTAGTGTCCACATAAGAGGAGGAAATTTGGACACACAAAGAGACATCAGGGATACATATGCACAGAGTAAAGACCATGTGAGGCCATAGTAAGAAGGTGGCCAAGGCAAGCCAAGGAGAGAGGCCTCAGAAGAAACAAAACCTGCTGACATTTTGATCTTGGACTTCTACCCTCCAGAACTGCAAGAAGATAAGTTTCTTTTATTTTAACTACCAAGAATGTGGTATTTTGTGGGACTTCCCTGGTGGCGCAGTAGTTAAGAATCTGCCTGCCAGTGCAGGCGACACGGGTTCTATCACTGGTCCAGGAAGATCCCACTTGCTGTGGAGCAACTAAGCCCTTGCGCCACAACTACTGAGCCTGTGCTCTAGGACCCGTGAATAGATGCTGAGCCCACGTGCCACAACTACTGAAGCCTGCATGCCTAGAGCCCTGCTCCGCAGCAGGAGAAGCCTCTGCAATGAGAAGCCCGTGCACCACAACGAAGAGTAGCTCCCACTCACTGCAACTAGAGAAAGCCCACGCACAGCAATGAAGACCCAGTGCAGCCAAAAATAAATAAATAAGCAAACAAATAAAATAACATTTTTAAAAAGCCAATGTATTTCCCAAAGGCAGTAATAAATACTATCTTTAAAAATAAAAATAATAATGTGGTATTTTGTTATGGTAGCTCTAGCAGACTGATAGAAGGCCAGTAAACCACTTATTCAACTTTACAGTTACACTAATGAAGAAATAAGAATATATATGCAGTCTTATGGTCTTGTTTCTTGAATCAAACGAAGCAAAAAGTATTTAAGGTATAATTATATTGCCCAGAGTTTCTTACCCCTATGAAATTGATTTAAACTTGGTGAGTCATAAATCTTAACAGTAGCTCTTGCCTAAACATAATTTAGTATTTTAGTGTAATTGTTACTTTCAGATGGAATCCCCGGTATGTTTTGAGGTATAGGTATTTCTTTCATAAGACAGAATTTTTTATGATTGCTAGCAAGTATTTAAATTTTGCAATTATAACATTTGTAGCTAAGCTAAATGATGATTAGGATAATGACTGTTTAGTTACCTTTGTCCTACAGTATTCCTCCAGATTATAGTTCCTTTCTAGTGAATGAGCAAGTCTTCAGGTATTAGAATGGAAGGTAGCATTTTGTTATCTAGTTCCTAATTTACTACCGTTCATTCCATTTACCAATTAAACGTTATTATTTTCATGCATAATGTTTTTCTTATCACCCACATTTTGAGAAAGTCAGTTTGTTACTTTTAGTATTGATTTTTATTATGAATTATCTCAAGTATATACAAAAGTCTAGATTATATAACCACCAGTCAGTACTCCCCCTTGCTTAGCTTTTTAAGCATTACAGATATAATAAGAATCTCTGCAACTTCTCCCATTCCCTTTTCTTCAGTCCGAAAGTAATCACTCTCTTAGATTTGCTGTTTATTCCCATATATTTTTTAGATTATTAGATTAGTGTTCACATTGACATTTTTTGGTCTGTTTTAATAACTTTATAGTGCCATTCTGTTGCCATTCTGTGCCTTCTGCAATTTGCTTTCTGGTTCAGTTTAGGATTTTGAGATTTATCCATGCTGACACATGTAACTCCAGCTACTTGTCTTCTCTGTATATAATAATATTCCACTGCGTGAATTTACCACAGTTTGTTTTCCTCTTTGGACACGTAGAATGTTTGCAGCCTTTTGCTATTATAAACAGTGCTGTAATAAAAAATTTTCTTTACATCTCCATGTACAAATGTGCCAGAATTTCTGTAGAGTATATACCTAGGAATGGAACTGTTTCTCTGATTACCAGTGAATCTGAGCATATTTCATGTTATAGTTTTATTGACTATTTGGATTTCCTGTTCTGTGGAAATCTTGTTATATCAGAGGCCAGTCAGGAGACAGAAACCACACAGTAATTTCAACAGAGAAAGTGTAACATGAAGAATTATTAAGAGAGGAATGAAGTCACAGGACAAGGAGAACTCTATGAAACATACAGGAATAGCAGATGCAGGTAGCAGCCACCATCCCTAGGACTGAGATAGAGCACTCAAGGAAGAGACTATTTCCTCTCAGTACTGAGATTCTGACCCAGAGAGTGTGACAGTAGTCACTGAGGTGCTACCCCTCTGAGGCTGCTGGAAATCTGCCCTCTGGAGTGCTGGGGGGAAGACTTCCACAGGAACTCACCACAGGCTGCCTGAGGGGGTGTGGAAGAAGTATTTCAAGGGGAGGTGCCTGGCAGGTGACATTCCACAGTGAAACTGCCTGCAGGGTTGTGGTCCTGGGCAAAGCTGCCCATGGGAGGGTGCCACTGCTGTTAGCACCTGGGCACTAAAAAATAAAATTCACACCCTGCAAGAATTCAATAAGGTGAGCACACGGGAACCGGAGAGAAACCCCTTCCTTCCTCTCCCATTATAAAGGACAGTTTGAAAAAATAAATAAATAAATAAAGGACAGTTTGGTAGAAGTAATTCAGCAAAATGTTAGCCACATAATGGGTTAAGTGGGCCTCTGTGGGGCTGATCTAGAACCCTAGCCACCATTTATAGCATTAATTCTATGAGAAGTATATTCAGAGTACTAGAAAATAAATACTAGGTATTAAGTATTTTTCTTAATCTTCCACCTCTTTTCTATCCTCCTTGTCTCTCATATCTCCTTCCCCTTTTCTTATATCTTCTAATTTTCATATATCTCATTCTTTCTTATTTCTTCTTCCTCTGAATAGCAATACTCCACCAGTCCTATTTTCCGTTAACTCTGTGACTTCCTCCATCTTTTAAGCCCTCTGTGGTCAGATGTGCTCTGTAAGTTTCTAGAGCAGTGAATTATAGGCATGCTTTGTACCTGAGCGTGTAAAGCTGTAAGGGCATAGTGAAGCTGGAGGGAAAGTGTCAAGACTTTCTCTCTATACATATCATACATTGCAAAGTACAATATGGGTTGAAATAGTTCTTGTAAATAGTCCTTTAGAAATCTTATAATAGTTCCCTCTGCCTTCTGGTATAAGTCTAGCTTCTTAATATATAAAATCTTTTTTTTTTTTTTTTTTACTATGTATGTATGTATGTATGTATTTGTTTTTGGCTGTGCCAGGTCTTAGTTGCAGCATGCGGGATCTCTGTTGCGGCATGCAGGATCTTTTTTAGTTGTGGCATGTGAGATCTTTAGTGTGGCATGTGAACTCTTAGTTGCAGCATGTGAAATCTGGTTCCCCAACCAGGGATCGAACCTGGGCTCCCAGCATTGGGAGTGTGGAGTCTTAGCCACCGGACCACCAGGGAAGTCCCAATACATAAAATCCTTTTTCCCAGAATTCCCCTACCCACACATAAGAGATCCACTCAGGCTTTTGCTTAAATGAAGGAAGTGTTCATAGTGGAAAGTGGACCTTGTAATTGTTTTCTAGTCAAGGAGAACCCACATTTTTCTTTTGATTCCAGTAAAGGCCCACCTTTTATCATGATTTGCCTAAGAGTTTTAATTAGGATAATAACTTGGTTGTTTTCTTCCAGGCAGGTGGTAATGATAAGTACTAGTCTTTATATTAAGTTTAAATTGACTTTCAATGAGTGTTTTATAAATGAAACGTAATTCTTTGTTACTCTAGTTCCAGCATATTAATTTAATCCATTAGCCCTTTGAAAAATTTGTCTCTAGTCCCTGTCTACATACTCTGTTGTATAACAGATGTATCCCGATCTTTCCATTCCATAAAAGTGAGGTGACATTTCAAATATATATCTCTGCAAGTCCCTATCAGCATGAGATTCTGTTGCGTATGATTTTTAAAAGCCAGAATAACAGTGGCTTTAAACACAAAAGGGCCTATTTCTCTGTACCTAAAGGAAATATGGATGTCTAGAGTTCAGGGCTATGTGACAGCCCCACTATAATCAGGGACAGAGGCTCCTTCTGTTATTCAGCGTTCCATTCTTTGTAAGTGACTTGATCTAAGAGAGTTTCAGGAGCTCAAGACATAGGTAGCAGAAAACAAAGAGGGGAAGGTCAAAGAGCTGTACCACCAGTAATTTCTGCTGTATCCTATTACCCAGGTTCAATCACATGACCAAACCTAGCTGCCCAACGAGACCAGAATTGTCTTTTTACTGAACATATTACTGCCCTGAATAAATTGGTATTCTGCTATAAGGAGTAGGAGGAGGATAGATACAGGATGGGCATCTAGCAGTTTCTTCCAAAATATGTGATCTTTATTTTTGCTGAATGTATTAGGATTCTCCTGAGAATAACAGAGATTATAAGGAATTGGTTCACGCAGGTTTGGAGGTTGGCAAGTCAAAAATTTACAGAGATGTCCCAGTTCAAATCCAAAGGCCAGCTGGCTACTCTTAGAGCTAGGAAGAGCCAGTGTCCCTGTTCAAATCACCAAGCAAGAAGAGCTTAATATTCCAGTTTGAAGGCTGTTGACAGAATTCCTTCTTATCTGAGGGAGGGTTAGCCTTTTCTTCTATTCAGGCCTTCAACTGATTGGATGAGGCCCACCCACATTATGGAGGGCAGTCTTCTTTCCTCAGTCTATGGATTTAAATGTTAATCTCATCCAAAAACAACTACACATTGACATGTACACACTGCTATATTTAGAATAAATAACAAGGACCTACTACTGTATAGCACAGGGAACTGTGCTGAATATTCTGTAATAACCTAAATGGGAAAAGAATTTGAAAAAAGAAGATACATGTATATGTATAACTGAATCACCTTGCTCTACACTTGAAACTAACACAACAGTGCTAATCAAATGTACTCCAGTATAAAATAAAAATAAACAAATCAATAAATAAAAACAAAACAAACAGAAACCGTCTCACAGAAGCACCCAGAATGTTTGACCAAATATCTTGATACCCTGTGACTCAGTCAAGTTGATACATAAGATTAACCACTCTGCATATAAAATGAAAACATGTATATTATCGACATGTCAAACATTATAGATATTTATAATATGGAAACAGAAAGATCCTTATAGTCCCATGTCCCTGAGATATCTGTTAATAATAGCTTAGTGTATTTTTCTCCACTTATTTTCAGTACATATATATACTTTTATAAATCAGGATTATACTATTTATACATATATATGCACATGCACAAATATATATACATGTAGTATTATGATTTAATTTTTTCATTTCTATTTTAGACATTATTCCATGTCTTCTGAGCATTATTTCACTATGGATTATTATCCATTCATTCATATTTTGATTTATTTAATGAATATTTTTAACACCTGCTGTGTGCCAAGCATCATTTACATAGTCAATCATCTATTGGTAGAAATATAGGTCATTTTGTTTGTTTGTTTTTATTTGTTTTCTATTGTAAAATGAGATAAACATCTTTGTACTGTATCTTTAGGCATTTTTGCAAGAGTTCTTATAAAGTGTATTTCTAGAATTGGTCTGTAAAAGATAGAAGTGTTTTTAACTTTTAAAAGATACTGTTAGGCCAGTTTCTCAGCCTCCGCACAGTTGACATTTGGGGCCAGACAATTCATTGTTGCTGGGAGGGGTGATGTGGGGTGGGGGGAGCCGTCTTGTGCACTGTAGGATGTTTGGCAACATCCCTGGCCTAGATGCCAGCAGCACCACCACCCCAAACCCTGATGAGTGAGAGATGAATCTGAGGGTGACTTAGGCAATAAAATGAATAATCTTCAGTGTGTGTCCAGCTATAGTTGTAAGACACATGTAAGGAGGAGACATGTTGGATGACTCCCAGATTTCTGTCTTGGGTGACCAGCTAAATACTGTAAGCACACCACTTGCCATGATAGAGAATACAGGTGGAGTAACAGGTTTGTGTTCTGTTTTGTTTCTTCCAGGAACCTAATGCTCCATGGCTATTTGTGATTCTGGTAACTATTGATCTTTCTACTAGGAGATGTTCAGTTGGCAGTTGAATGTTTGGATGTAGAGTTCAAGACAGAGGCCTGAACCAAAATGATGTAGTACTTAACCGCATACTGCTGGAATTTAAAGCTTAGGTGTAAAGCTCCCAAGACATCTCTCCAGAGAATATATACTTAGATTTATTTGGTTGGCCAAAAAGTGCCTTCGGTTTTTAAGTTAAAATAAAAGACACATTTTTAATTTTCACCAAGAAATTTATTGAAGAACATATTCACCCTTTTCTTCCACTGCCTTCTGCCATTTTTCAGGCAACCACATAAATCCATCTTCCCAAAATTTTTATCTTTTTGAGAAAAAAAGGATTCCGAGGTGCCTTTTATAGTCTTCCAGGGAATTGAAATTTTTTCCATTAAGAGAATTGTTTTAAAATTTATTTATTTTTGGCTGCATTGGGTCTTCATTGCCGTGCACAGGCCTCTCACTGCGGTGGCCCCTCCTGTTGCGGAGCACGGGCTCCAGGTGCGCAGGCTTCAGCAGTTGTGTCACGTGGGCTCAGTAGTTGTGGCGCATGGGCTGAGCCACTTCACAGCGTGTGGGATCCTCCCAGACCAGGTCTCAAACCCGTTTCTCCCACATTGTCAGGTGGATTCCTAACCACTGCACCACCAAGGAAGCCCAAGAGAATTTTGTAAAGACCTAAATAAATGGAAATCCGGAGGTGCAATATCTGGTGAATACAGCAGATGAATCGGAACTTCCCAACCAAGCTGTAACAGTTTTTGCCTGGTCATCAAAGAAACATGCAGTCTTGCATTATCTTGATGGAAGATTATGTGTTTTCTGTTGACTAATTCTGGATGCTTTTCATCAAGTGCTGCCTTCAGCTGGTGTAATTGGGACAGTACTTGTTGGAATTAATCGCTTGGTTTTCCAGAAGGAGCTCATAATAGAGGACTCCCTTGCAATCCCACCATATACGCAACATCACCCTCTTTGGATGCAGACTGGCCTTTGGTGTGGTGGATGGTGGTTCATTTCGCTTGCCCCATGGTCTCTTCCATTCCACATTATTGTATAGTATCCACTTTTCATCACCTGTCACAATTTGTTTATAAAATGGAACGTTTTCATTACGTTTACGTAGAGAATTGCATGCAGAAATACAGTCAAGAAGGTTGTTTTTTGGGCTTCCCTGGTGGCGCAGTGGTTGAGAATCTGCCTGCCGATGCGGGGGACGCGGGTTCGTGCCCCGGTCCGGGAAGATCCCACAAGCTGTGGAGCGGCTGGGCCCATGAGCCATGGCTGCTGAGCCTGCGCGTCGGGAGCCTGTGCTCCGCAGCGGGAGAGGCCACAGCAGTGAGAGGCCCGCGTACAGCAAAAAAAAAAAAAAAAAAAAAAAACCCAAAACAAGGTTGGGTTTTTTTTTTTTTGCTTAACTTATGTGGAACCCAAACAGCAAAGTGATTAACATAACCAAGCTGGTGCAAATGATTTTCAGCGTTTGATTTGGATATTTTGAGTATGTCAGGTATCTCCCTCGTGGTATAACATTGATTGTTCTCAATTAATGTCTTGATTTGATTGCTATCAACTTAAACTGAGCTACCCGACCGTGAAGCATCATCCGTAGAAAAATCTCCAGCACGAAACTTCTCAAAGCACTTTTGACTCGTTCGATCAGTCACAGCACCTTCTCCATAGGTTGCACAAATCTTTGCATTTCAGTTGCATTTTTACCTTTCTTGAACTAATAAAGCATAGTATGCTGAAAATGTTGCTTTCTTCAGTCTTCAATATTAAAATAGCTATACAAAAATTCACCAGTTTTGATAAGTTTTTATAAATGCACGCTTATATGACAGCTGTCACATACAATCTAACAAAATTGTTTTGAATGAAGTTAAAGACGAAGTGCTACTAGAGCCATCTTATGAAAACGAATGAACTTTTTGTCCAACCCAATATTAGGCTCGAGAGGAAAAGATTTGAGAGTGTAGATGTGTGCTAAAACTTGTTTTACTCTTTTTAACTCTGCTTTTTACTTCCATGGTTTTTATGGGGAGGCATGTTTGCCTCTGGTTTGTAAGTCTCATAATAGCCTGGCAATGTAAAATTTCCCAAATTATTTATTTAAAAACTACGAACACAACTAACTAGCCTGTATTTCTTGGGGAGAGAGATAAAAAGGGACCTTTTCCTGTTTGAGAATGTAGGTTGCATTGTGTGGTAGAAAGAGTTTGAGTGAACTTTGGAGTCAACTTTGGTTGGAATCTTGGTTCTCATAATACTTGTTTGCCTCTAGACAAATTATTTAGGTTCACTAAGAGTCATTTTACTCATTTGTAAAACTGGGCAAGTCATAGCTATCTTTAAGATTACTGTTAAGATCAAATGAGATGAGCTTTTGGATGTGGAGGATAATGGCAGCTGTCCAAATCTAAATCTCTCCACACATTCTCCCCAAAAGCCACATATGCATAAACCATACATAGCTGACACCTTTAGCATTACTACAAGAGAGACAATACCACAAATTTTAAATTACTTGTAAGTAAAGAAACAGCAAATTACAATAGCTCTTGTTACTGCTATAAACCTCTGAATCTGGAAACTGGGGCAGGGAGAGGCTTAAGAGACAGTGAAAAAAGAGAGGAGATTAGAGGTTAAAATGAAGCACAAAAGCACCCTCAGAAAGAAAATGTCCTCCACACAACTGGCAAAATACGAACACAGGCTAGTGACTTGGTAATTCATAGCACTAACTGTAGGGAGGGTGTGTGAAAGTGAGAGAGACCAGAAGTAGTAACATCAGAGAAACATTGCTGGTAGGAGAGGAGAAGGAGAAAGGATACTGCCCCTTGGAGCCATGGCAATAAGAGGAAAGAAGAAGTAAGGAGAAAATGAAGGGTTCTTGAGAAGTGAAAGAAGAACAAGGCACACCAGTCCAGTCTTCAGTCACCACTACCACCACTGCCATCACCATAACATCCATCCATTAAAGGAGCTGCTGTTAATAATCTGCAGCAGCAGACACTCTGGAACTAAGAAGTCCATCCATAAAATGCTCATGAACAGAAATAAATCAAACACCATTCAAAGCTACTCAAAGAGGAATACAGAAAATGTGAGATCAGTACATTTCCACTGATTATAGTTCTTCCCCCAAAAGCAAACACAAAACAAAGAGAAACTGTATTGTAACACTCCAACCAAATATTCTCAAACAAACCTAGGGACATACTAATAGGGGCATTGATGAAAGGAATGTTGATGTAAGGGGCACTGATGAAAGGAAGGAAAACAACCAAAAGAATGAAAATGAGATGCAGAAAGAAGTAAAAAGTTTCAGAGAGAACGTGGTTGAAATGCAATACAGGCAAAGGAAGACCCAACATACTTATAATGGAGTCTCTGAAGAAGAAATCAGTGGAACAGAACTAATCCAACGAAACTTTTCAGAAATAAGAGGAAAACTGAAATCTACAAATTAAAAGGACCCACCTTGACAAATTGATTCAGAACAGTGAACTCTGAGTCATAAACGGTTAGAATGTAAAGACTAGTAAAACTGTTAGATTTTAAAGGCAAATTTTTTTCTGGACCTCCTGGTGGGGGAAAAACATCACATTACTAATTTAAAAAATTAGGCTTACATCAGACTTCTCTAGAATGATATACAAAGGAAGGCTACAGTAGAGCATTTTTTAAAACTCAAGGAAACAAAAGTTCAAGCTAGCCAACCTGTCCTTCAAGTATCAAGGCTATAGATAAGCAGTTTTGAACATGAAAGAATTTAGGAAATCTTTAGTGAGAATTTAATATATTGTAGATCCAAGACTAAAACAGTGGTGGGGACATGGGTGTAATTGTTATATGTAAGTGAGTAGAGAGAGAAAGGGAAAAATAGCATTAGATCATTTTCTATTATATAAGTAATAAGTGGGAATTTTGGATACCACTTAAAATGGACAGACCAGGTAATAAAAGTTTAAATAAACAAAAAAGAGACTTAAGACACTGTAAAATACATTCATACTCACACATGCATGTGTGAAGGTAACCCCTAGAACCAAAAATGCAAATATTCCTAAATACCAAAAGAATTTTTTTGAAAAGCAAAATCATCAACTAGAGAGAGTAAGTAAAATCATCAACTAGAGAGAGTAAGAATAATAAAAATAGTAATTATGGAAAAAGAGTTCAAACATATTAGTTATATCAATAAGCATAAATGGGCTTAACTCACCTATTAAAAGAAAAAGATTTTAAATGGCTTCATAAAGCAAAACCCAATTCTGTGCTGTATACAAGAGACACATCTAAAACGGAGAAAAAGGTTAAAAATAAAGGGATGTACAAAAACATCACAGGCAAATGGAAGCAATAAGAAAGCAGGGGTTGTAATCTTGATAGACAAAGTAGAATCTAGCACACACGCAAAAAATCATCAAACACAACAGAGTGTACTTTATAATGTTAAAACCCAAAATTCTCAACGAATTTATATTTTTGAGTATCCACCAAATAACACAGCAAACATCTGACTATAGCAGAATTGGTAAAGCAGAATAAAGGATAATGCAAGAAGAATTAGAAACACATAATAGGAGACTTTGAATACATCACAGTACAAGTCTGGTACAAGATTTTTCAGGATCATCTAGTAAATTTTCTGTTTCAAACCAGTAATTGGCCATTTCTTTAAGGAAATGGTATGTAGAAATCATGATCTTTATATCAGGAGTGCTCACTTATACAGGGTTGGTCTTTATTTCTAGACCTTTTTGGCACACAGAGCTTAGGATAATTTTTTTAATAGAAAATATACATCATTATTTCATGCTGACATTTCTAACTGAAATTTTAAATACAGATTTATTTCTTTGATTTTTATATTTGTATCTCTTTTTACCTGTGCTAAAAAATCTGGTTTCTAATGATATTAATTTATTCTAATGATGAATAAAATTAATATATTCATCTTAATCTACAGTTTCAAATTAACAATACCAATATTATTACAATTATAACAGCGTAGCTACTGTAAAAGGTTTAAGATATGTTTGCAGTTCTTTTTGTACATGGGGTATATCCTAATATGTATATACAAATTACTGTGTTTTGAATCCTCTTGAAATAACTTCTCAATATGTGGTTAAACCACCAACTCTGTATAGTAAGGTTCATTTTTTTTTCATTTTGCTTTTTATTTTTAGGGTTTTGTTGTTTCAATTTTATTTTTGCTTTGTGGGTTTTTTAAAAAAAATTTTTAAAGGATTCAAGATAATTTAGCTAACAGTTGTGGTTTATAAATAGCAAATAAAAGTCTTAGGTTTGTGGGACACTGTTTAATCAAAGAAATGTTCAATTTTTCAAAGAAATTTTTTCTCAATTTTTTTCTGAAATGGATGAGGAATTTACTGAAATTAAAAGTTTCACTTGGGCTTCCCTGGTGGCGCAGTGGTTGAGAGTCCGCCTGCTGATGCAGGGGACACGGGTTCGTGCCCCGGTCCGGGGAGATCCCACATGCCATGGAGCGGCTGGGCCCATGAGCCATGGCTGCTGAGCCTGCGTGTCCGGAGCCTGTGCTCCGCAAAGGGAGAGGCCACAACAGTGAGAGGCCCGCGTATCGCCAAAAAAAAAAAAGGAAAAAAAAAAGTTTCACTTATTCCTATATACTCTCTGGGAGCCCTTGACCTCCAAGGCAGCCCTAAAAAATGTACCACACTATGACAATACACATTATTTCTAAACTACTTGTGGAAATTTATCTCAGTATTTTCTAAGACATTGGAACTCTCACTGGAGTCTTGCATGAAGTTTGTCAACCCCTTAGCCTACTAATTTTGGTTACCGGGGCCTCGGTTACATAAGTAACACTCCTCTCCCTTTCTAATACCAAAGTACCTTTTACATGTAATATTTAATACAAGTAAAATTATATGTTGTAAACAAAATTATATACTGTGACTTGATGTCTGAAATTTAAAACTTTAAATGATTCTATTGGATCACGAAAGTCTGTTTTTGCCACAGCAGTAGCAAAATATAAAATTGTAGTTACTATTTCACTTCCTGAGAGGATGGATCCTAAAACGTATAATTCTGTGATTTCCCTTTTCAGAGTCCGATAAAATACCAGTAATGCGTGGACAGTGGTTTATTGATGGTACTTGGCAGCCGCTAGAAGAAGAAGAAAGTAACTTAATTGAGCAAGAACATCTTAGCTGTTTTAGAGGTCAGCAGATGCAGGAAAGTTTTGATATTGAAGTGTCAAAACCCATAGATGGAAAAGATGGTAAGACCAATTAATATATTTAATATGTTTTGTGAACCAAGTAAGTTGTTGATAAAGTTTAGAGTGGTTCCTAAGTTTGAAATAATTCAGAAGTGTTAGAATTTATACAATTTGATTATTTCAAACATTTGATTATTATTTTAGAATTTAAAACTGCTGTAAATTTCTGAACTATTTCCATTTTTATTTTACTTAATATGTGTTTTCACTGACATGACACATGATTTACTATAAATGTACAAATTGTTACAATGTGCTCTCTGAATTAGTCCTTTTGAGTAGCTTTTTAGTCATCAAAGAAAATTGAACTTATAGAAAATCCCTTGTCATTATATCAAAAGAGCAGTTTTGCTAATATTTTAATGTTGGTTCTTTTCCTGAAGTTTAAAAAAACTTTAATTTCTTTTGTGTAAGTCCCTTTTAGGTGTCTCCATATTGATAACTGTATCAACTTTTAATTTGAAACAATCTGCTCCTTATATTTCCTTATTCAGCATTTGGATATTTTTTCTTTCAATAGTTTAAAATACTTATATACTAGCCAAGATTGCCATGTTTCATTATGTGTCTGATCTTGAGTAAAATTCAAAATGTGTGGTAAAGTTAAAAATACTTCTGTTGTTCCATTTACTGCAGGCAGTGGGATCACCTATTCTGGTGAGTATAACAGTACAGGGAGATTCGAACTTGTGGATTTCTCTAATTTTTTTTTTTCCTAAAAATGTTTCTTCATCCATGCTTGCCTTTATTTGGGAAGTTTCTTGGCAAGCCCTACTTAACCTAGTGAATTAAACTATGAATTAAGTGATTTTTTTCCTTCTCCTTGTAAAACATCTATAAAGCAGAAAAACTCAATATTGATCAAGTAATTCACAGAATGCAGCTTGGAAAAAATGAATTATGTAGTTGGAAGCAATTGATTATATAACATAATTAATTACAAAACAATCAGCTTTAAATTGGCTTTTTTCCCCCTTATTGTTAATAACATTCCAAGTCTTTTCTCTCTCCTATTTCTTACTCTTTTATCTCTCTCTGAACACACACACAAGCAGGGAAACTGTATACTTTAGCTTATACCAAGTAAAAATATCTTTTGTACCTTTAAAAGTCTGCATAATTGAGGAAAATGGTGGGTTCTAAATAAATTGGTAATTAAATCTAAGAAATGTCTATTATGTGCCAGATACCATATCCTAGGAATTTTAAATATTTCATTTTGCTAATCCCTAGAGTCAACTATGTTCTTGTTACACTGTGAAATTCAAGCTCAAGGTTCTTACATATCAATATACAAAGAACAGTTCAGTATCTATAAAGCAGAGCTGTATCTATATTCCTACTGATTGCCATAAAGACAATACTCTGGTTAAAGCACAGATAGCAAATTTTGTATATCTCTGATCTTTTATTAGTGACTGAAATATTTTGGAACCTCTCATCACCACTATCAAAATAATCACAAAAGCCTACTTCATAGTATTTGAAGGACTGAACTCTTTTCAAAATTTCATTCCTATTGGGAAAGGCTGAGTTCTGGATTTTTTCCTTTCTATTAATTTTCCTTAAGTCTTGCCTCAAAACTGGCAGTTCGGGCTTCCCTGGTGGCGCAGTGGTTGAGAGTCCGCCTGCTGATGCAGGGGACACGGGTTTGTGCCTCGGTCCGGGAAGATCCCACATGCTGCGTAGCGGCTGGGCCCGTGAGCCGTGGCCGCTGAGCCACACGCCCGGAGCCTGTGCTCCGCCACGGGAGAGGCCACAACAGTGAGAGGCCCGCGTACCGCAAAAAAAAAACAACTGGCAGTTCACCTTAAAAAACCCAGTTTATCCACCCAAATTCTTTACAATTAATGCATGGAAAGAAACCAAGAGCTTGGAGGAGGAAAAAGATGAGTATGAAAAATAAAAATATAAGTATATTGTCTCCTTTCTCTTACTGTGTTCAAAGCATTTCTTTTCCACTTGCTAAGTCTCCCTGTGGAAGTTAGTCATCAGCTGTGTTTCATCTCTAGATCCCATCTACTTGGAATCTGAAATGTTAAATGGAGCAGCATACTTCAGTTTTCTTCAAAGTGCCCTAATTTTATGATCCAGTCACTTAAATAAGTCTGATAAAAGAACATAGTTTGTATGAGTAGATTTTTCAGTATATCTTTTGAGTCTGTGTCAATTCTTGAGTATCAGTCTAGGATAATATAGTATTATTTTTTGCTAGCTTTTTTTTTTTTTTTTTTTTTTTTTTTTTTTTTTTTGCTAGCTTTAAAGATACACATTGGTAAAATTCTAATTAGTAATAACAGAAAATTGTTAAACTGTTAGAACACTTTTGTATTGTAATCTTTCAAAATGATGATCTTTAGAGGTTCATTGGAAGAAAAATTGATTTTTTAAATATACTGTGACATAAAACATCAACATGTTTTGTTATCAACAAAGATTATAAATTCACTTCAGTATATATACTGTTGTCATGAATTTCCAGCCATTTTATTTATTATTTAGTATTATGTAAAGCATACATTCATGTGTTAAAATGTGACTTTTGACTTTGAAGATTATGGGAAATTCTGTAGTGCATTTGAAAATTATCACTGGTCTTTTTTTTTTGGTATAATTCAGTGGCTTTATTTTATTTATCTTTTTTTTTTCAGAATTTATAGAATTTTTTTTAACATCTTTATTTGAGTATAACTGTTTTACAATAGTATGTTAGTTTCTCCTTTACAACAAAGTGAATCAGTTATACATATACATATGTTCCCATATCTCTTTCCTCTTGCGTCACCCTCCCTCCCACCCTCCCTATCCCACCCCTCTAGGTGGCCACAAAGCACAGAGGTGAACTCCCTGTGCTATGCGGCAGCTTCCCACTAGCTATCTAATTTACATTTGATAGTGTGTATATGTCCCTGCCACTCTCTCACTTCGTCACAGCTTACCCTTCCCCCTCCCCATATCCTCGAGTCCATGCTCTAGTAGGTCTGTGGTTTATTCCCATCCTACCACTAATCTCTTCATGACATTTTTTTTTCTATCACTGGTCTTAATGAAAGAATATTTGCTGCCCAAAAAGCTACTGTTGTTGGAAAAGATAACTCAAATTTATAACACAAAGATTAAAAGTATTATAATTTTGATTATTTTGCTTCTTACCTCCAAGCTTCTGAAATTTCATATTTTATTAGAGGGGGGAAAATAGCTTTTCCACCTAAATTTTCTCATGTCCATAGGATAAAGCCTTGACCCTTCATACTGTTAGAAGATTTTGAATATTCCTTGTGCAGATAGTACTGTGCCAGTTACTTTTGTGAAAGAAACAGACAGGGTTTGGGCTCTCAGGGAGTTTTAAACCTTTGGGGATGACAAAGCCTGCAGATGAGAAGTTACAAAGAGTAAGTACAAGATAACCAAGTAGACAGTGCATGTTAAACATTCTGAAAAGGGATGTACAATAGAGTATTGTACAATAAATTGTACAATATTTTTTGTACAATTGTACAATACAATTGTATTGTAAAGTATACAATAGAGTACAATCCTGTATTTAATAATTTAAAATAATTTAAAAGTACTATATTCAAGAACTCTTTTTAAGTGCTCTGGGGAATTCCTAAGAAACTTAACAGAGTTCTTGCCTTGAAGGACATAAAATACTAATGAAATAAAATACTAATTCTTTTTCCTTTTGACCTTATCTATGTCTTGGTTAGGGTAGTTATTGCCACAAATACACTGAATATATTTATTATTCTCTGCTTATTAATTATCCTACTAATCTCAAAGTTAGCATTGAATTTAAAAGATCTATTGGGGCTTCCTTGGTGGCACAGTAGTTGGGAATCTGCCTGCCAATGCAGGGGACACAGTTTCGAGCTCTGGTCCGGGAAGATCCCACATGCCGCGGAGCAACTAAGCCCGTGCACTGCAACTACTGAGACTGCGCTCTAGAGCCCATGAGCCACAACTACTGAAGCCTGCGCGCCTAGAGCCCGTGCTCCACAGGAAGAGAAGCCACCGCAATGAGAAGCCCCCGCACCACAATGAAGAGTAGCCCCCGCTCACTGGAACTAGAGAAAGCCGCGTGCAGCAATGAAGACCCAACGTAGCCATAAATGAATGAAGGAATGAATGATCGATTGAAGTTTAGCATAACTTTTTTATCATTCAGAGAAAGATAAACCCCCAAAGTATAATCATATTTTGTGATTTAGATTTCATCTTTTCTGAGAGTTAAAATTAAAAATGTTTCTCTTCCCACCCCACCTCCTAGGCTAGGAAATCTTTATCTAGCAGCCTAACAAATGAAAGCTAGAAGTTCACTGGGGATGAATCATACAGATAAAATCAGGCCTTCAAATAAGTAATTTTGTAAATACTTAAAAGTACTAAAGTAGTATTTCCCTCATTTTATAATTTATCTATGCAAGCAGTGATCAGTTTTAAAAGAAATGGTTGAACTAAATGGGTAGTTCTGCACCTGCTGGTCAAAAAATGTGTAACCTCAATCCAGTTATGAGAAAACATCAGACAAACTCAAATGGAGGGACATTCTACAAAGTAACTTACCAGTATTCTTCAGAAGTGTCAAGGTCATAATTAACTAGATGGGGGGAATCCTTTCACAATGTATGTGAAATCAA
This sequence comes from Kogia breviceps, assembly GCF_026419965.1. Lineage (NCBI taxonomy): Eukaryota > Metazoa > Chordata > Mammalia > Artiodactyla > Physeteridae > Kogia > Kogia breviceps. The sequence continues at coordinate 47,859,396 of NC_081312.1, forward strand.
CACAGTATACACTTTCAATGTCTTATAATATTGTCAATTGTACCTCAGTAAAGCTGAAAAAAAATTTTAAGTGTCAAGATCATGAAAGACAAGGAAAGACTGAGGAATTTGTCGTAGTTTAGGGGAAACTAAGGAAACATAACAACAAAATACAACATGGTACCCTGGATTGTATCCTAGGACAGAAAAGGACATTAATAGAAAAACTGGAGAAATCAGAATAAAGTCAATATTTTAGTTGATGGTATTATACCAATGTTAATTTCTTAGTTTTGATAACTGTACTATAGTTATGCTAACATTAGGAGAAGCTGGGTGAAAGATATTATGGTAACTCTCTGTACTATTTTGGCAACTTTTCTGTAGGTTGAAAATTATTCCACAATAAAAAGTTGTTTTGTTTTTTCTTAAGGCCAGTAGAGAAATTAAAATAGTAAAAAATATTTAATTAATCCAAAAGAAACAACAAAAGGAGAAACACAGATGGAACAAAGAAAATATATGGGAAATGGTAGACCTAAATTCACCCATATCAAAACTATAGTAGGGCTTCCCTGGTGGCACAGTGGTTGAGAGGCCACCTGCCAATGCAGGGGATGCAGGTTCTTGCCCTGGTCCGGGAAGATCCCACGTGCCGCGGAGAGGCTGGGCCCATGAGCCATGGCCACTGAGCCTGCGTGTCCGGAGCCTGTGCTCCGCGGCGGGAGAGGCCACAGCAGTGAGAGCCCCGCGTACCGCAAAAAAAAAAACAAAACCAAAAAACTATAGTAAATGTAAGTGAACTAACACTTCAATTAAAAAACAGAGATCGACAGATTTGCTAGGAATGCAAGATCCAACTGTATGCTGTCTAGTAGAGTCACATTCAATATAAAATCACAGGTAGCCTGAAAGTAAAAAAAAAAAAATGGACTTTTTACTGTTCAAGCTAATTTGGGGTGCTATGACAGCACACGTGTTGGTGGATCTCTAAGGATTTACATCATTTAACAATTTGGCATGTAGTGTATATGCCTATCCTATTGCTGGATAAGGATATCCCAAACTGTGAATATATCATTTCAAAAGTCTAAAAGGGGGAGGGCTGGGGTGGAGAGAAGGAAGGAGTATTAACCCTTTCTAACCGGCTTTTCTTTTCCTTTCTCTTTGGTGACTGAGAGGATTCCCACCTTCTCTAGCTTTTAGTTATCAATTTTTATAAATGTATTTAATTTAATTTCTCTGAGATCCAAGAAGATTGACAGAAGTTTTCTCATTATAGTTGGTAGGTTTGAGATGTGCAAGCCTACTTCCCTTGCAGTTGAGATTATCTAGGTTGCCATCTTTTATAGAGGGAAAAGTTAGAGTTATTCTATTCTAGGGAGTAGTATATCATCAGCAACCCCCTTTTTTGATACTCTGCTTTCAGAATTATATAATGAAGAACATTTCTTTAAGAGATCAATTATAGTAAAGAAATTTATTGAAAACACTGTATTTTAGTACTTAAAAATATTTTTCATTGCTTTGTAAGACTTTAATACATAAATGAAAAGTTATTAAATGTTATTTAATTAGCATTTTAGTTGCACTTTGTGTTTATGCATACTTTTGCTAACACTAATAAGAATTCTTAACTAAAACTTTATTTTAGTGATCCTTGTTGGAATGATAGTAAACCTTTTTGTCTCTAGTGTACATATGGTACACTATGTACTCTAGTGTACTTATGGTACACTTACGTACTTATCCTTTGCTTTGGGTTGGAAAAAAGTTAAGCTGTCTGTGCTAGAGGATGTGTAACAAAGCAAATGATTTTCAAATGAAAATAAGAAATAGGAGAAGAAGGTAAAGAAGCATGTCTATCTAATTTTGTGAAAATGTTTTAAATAAATATGCTTCTGTGATTTTAGTATGTTGGGATGTTTGGCTTTATGTTAATCCTTAAATTAGTATTCCTTTAGGGGAAAAAAGCCTTTCATTTTTGTATCTTGACTAGCTTTTAGAAAGTGTTTATGTAATTTTAAGTGTGATCAGGTGGTCCATGTGTTTCCCACTAGTTCTTTTTTAGTAAATGTGGAATTGTTTCATGTTAGTTTTACTAGTAGACCTATAAAATCTAGGTTTTGTTAGAGCAGTAAAGTCTCAAGTTTATGCCAAATTTGATCTACTTGGTTATGTTAGCTTTTTCCTAAGGATCTTTTTGTGTGAAAATGTTTCTTGCAAGTGGTATATCTACTCCTCAGTAACTGACCAGAAGGCACATGAAAGAAGAAACATGTTCAGTGAAGAAAATTACTTTGGTTGTCATTTTCCACCCCTCTATGACAATGAAATGTTTTCATAATCCTGATTTTACAACCCAGTTTTTAATTCTTGTCTATACTTTTTTATAGTCATCGAGTTACATACAGATAAAGTTATTAAGTGCCTCATAAGCATTTCTCAATTACCTTTATCACATATATCTTTAAATATACCTTATCTGTTTATAACAGCAGGTTTCTTTTTTAACTTCTAGTACTATACAACGGGAATTAAGTATTTTTGTATTTGAGTAGTATTTAACCTTTGAATGTCACATTAATGTAGAAGGGAGTGAGGATGAAAATCAAATGTATTAGAACATAAATTTGAACTAAATCATAAAGATTCTGTGATTAACTGAACGGTAAAGAAAATGATAGTAAGATTCAATTCTAAGTGGATTTTAAAATAATTGCTTATTTAAAATGTAAAGAAATATATTGATATATAAGTAGCAATATTTGATAGGGAAAGTGTTGACTTTAAGGTTATCTACTGATTTACCACATATCTATGTCTGGCTTTACTCTGTTGTCTGCTGTACTCTGTTGTCTGTTTTACACTTACAAGATGTCACAGCATACATTTTTACTAATGGCTTTTTTTTTTGTCATTCTATTGCTAACAAATCTTTCATTATTTTGTCACTAATAAGTCAGTTCAAAGTAGAGCTTTCAACTTAATTTTGGGGGGGGAAAGTTTCATTTTTAACAGTATTTTAACAACTTGAACAGAATTGTGAAAAGAATATTTTGTTTCTGTGGGAAGGCTCTATTACACTTCAGTAAGGGAAAGCATCTAGTGGAACGTATACTGTGGTATCTTCTTAGGAAAGCTGCATTAGATGGTTATATTATTTATTGCATTTTCAATTTGCACATCAGATGTTGGCTGTGTCATAGTCACAAATTTGGTGAGAGTAAATAACCTTAGTATTGTAAAGATGTGGTTTATAAATCTCTTATGCATACAAAAATGCCGTGTTCTATTTTTTTATTCCATCTATACAGACATTAAAAATGGTGATCACATAGTTGTCTTTAATTGATAAATTTAGATATCATTTGCCTTTTTTTACTTTCAGTAAAAGTAGAGCATATATTTGATAAACATTATTAAACTAATATTTTGCTGCACTGATTTTTAATTAGAAATTATATAAATAAAGCATTTAGAATAATGTTTGTCAAATACAACTCATTTTTTAAAGTTAATACAACAAAGAGGCAAACCTCATTTAAAATTTACTTTGAAGCTCAGTGTTTTTGCTTTCTTAGTTGTCTACCACATCCCTCCCTTCTCCCTCCCTTCTCTGTTCAAATGGAGAGGATATAAGGAGAGTACAGATGCGGCAGGTCTTAAACGAAAGCGTTCCCAAGGTACAGTAATTGTAGCTTTACTTCTCCATGTAGTTATATTCCTGACTTGTAGCTTTCAGTTGTGTTTATAGCATTCGGTTGTATTTAGAGCATAGAAATTACTAGTATTTTAGAAATGTATCCATTGTATTATTTTGTTTAGTGTTAATTATAAATGGTGTAAACATTTGCAAGCAATGTGTATAGTTCAATAATGGGATATTCGCCAATATTAAGATGCTTTAAGACAACACGAATGGTTTAGAGAGAAACAAAATTTTGTTGGCTTAACTTGGTCTTATAGTTTTAATGTTTTAAGCATATGTTGCTCAAAACTATTTTAACAAAATGCAGTTTTGAAACATTGGATTAAAAGACTTAAAGTACTGACTTGGATCAGACATAGAAGTAGAAAAGTAAATAATTATTAAACTCTTGCAAAAGATTTTTTTTAATTTATGAAAAGTTCTTTTATTTAAAAGGCTGAGTTTGTACACTGGTTTTGTGTTTTATTTGCAACTGAAGATATTATTCATGTTTGTTATGTTAATTGCATCTTGGTCTTGTGTTCAATATTAGTAATGTGTCCTGGCAGGTAAGTAAGATATAAATAGGTTTTTCATAAATTTTTGAAGTGGCATTTGTACCATAACTCAAAAGTACATTTTCCTGGCAATGATTTGCTTTTCTGTATATTCTAGTAAGGAATAGCTTTTCACAAAAATGTCTTATGATCTTAGATCTTGACCAGGACTCCACCCTTTCATAGTTAGAGTCTTCAAATCAGAAGAGTTGGACTCTGTCACTAACTAGCTTTGTGGCAAGTCACTTAATCCCTTTGTACCTCTATGTCTTTATATATAATGGGAGATAATATTTTTGCCTAAAGAGGATTTTAAGAAAATAAATTAGGCATAGTGATTTGAAGGTGGCTGGTTTTCTGAAGGTATGTGAATTTTTCTTACCTCTATACAAGAGATAAAGAGGAAAAGTTTAAGTCCTTCAGACAATAAGACATCGAACTGTGAATTGGTGGACATGTTTTGACAATTTTCTTAATCTGTTGCTTCCATAAACATTACTAAATTTGTGATATGTGGCAAGCACTGTGCTATGACTGTGTTTGGTGCTAGTGATACAGAATGACCCAGGTATAGTCCCTGCCTCATAAAGTTTGCATATTCCTGAAGGATATAGGTTTGCATTTGGGTTTTTTTTTAAGAGCTCATTTTCACCAAGCATACCTTGGTTACAGAAATGAAATAACCATACTAATTTGAACATCATAGTAGGAAAAAATTTATTTCTTGTTAAAAGATCTTTCAACCTTGGAGCTCTGTTATGGTGGGCAATATCCAGTGGTAACTGGCTTTAGTATCCATTCCAAAAATACCTTATATTCTAATAAATTAGATGATTCTCTTCCCAGTTTAAAGATAATTTTTTTTCATCTGAGTCTTGTTTATCTTGTGCTGAGTGAAATTTTCACAGATCAAAAAATAAAATCAACAGAAGAAATGAAACTTAAGTTTCTGTGTCAACTGTACTGAGAACTTTCATGAGGGTGTATATCCCTTAGTCCTAAGGAATGGCCACATCACCTGGGAAAGCAGTTCTTTAATAATCAGAGCATATTTCCTATAGAGGTTAAAATTATGGTAGTTAAGCCAGTTTATTCCATGTTCCAACAAGTTGCCTTTTCCTATAGCATGCTTAATAACTTATAAAGTCCAAATCCATTACTTGTTTCACATCAATATATGTTTCAATGAAATAGTTTTTTATTGAACTGAGTTAAAATAATGATTCAAAAAATCTGTGTATTATAATTTTCACACAAATGAAGTTTGTCTTGGAGACCTTCAAATTAGTTTTTCCTTTTGCAACAGCTATTCATAGTTTCAAGTTGAGTCGAAACCATGTGGACTGGCACAGTGTGGATGAAGTGTATCTTTATAGTGATGCAACAACATCTAAAATTGCAAGAACAGTTACTCAAAAACTGGGATTTTCTAAAGGTATTTGTTAAATATTACTAGAGTTTGTCAAAATGTTGGGAATCTAACTTTTTCTGTTATGTTCAAAATAGATGATTCAGGTTTTATTTTTAGTATTTTTAAAGTATGTATTAAATTTAGTGACAGTTACTACCTTGTTAAACTCTTTTTAAGGTGACTGAGTTAACATGTATTCATTAATGAATAATTATATATTTAGAATGGTCTGGCAAGATTAATAAATATACTTTTTTACTTCTAAAAGTACAAAAGCAGTCAAACCTGAGGCAGTGATGTGAAATAAAACATGGCAGTTGAAATATAGTGTCAGTAAAGATGAAGACTGGAAATTTTTCACTGGATTTAGTGAGATGTAGGTCATCAGTGACTTAGATGGATTGCTGGGACAAAACCAGATTGGCATGGGTTGAAGTTTAAATAGAAGTTGAAGAAATGGAGGCAGTGAGAATAGATAGCTCTTTAAACAAGTTTGACTAAAAGAAAGAGGGACTGGTACTTGGGGAAGAGGTGAATGCATTATCAAAAAATCTTTCAAAATTTTTTTTTAAGTCTGATAATTTTTTTACTGTCTCATTTTTAATTCTTTGATAATAGATGTGCTTGAATATTTACATGTTCATTAGTCAGTTGTATTTGTTTTGCGAGTTACTTTATCAACATCTTTAGCCCATTTTGCTATTTGGATGATTCATTTTACTTTTTGATGAATAAGTTCTTTTTGTATACTTACGTAATTAACTTACTACTGTGTATCATATTTTGCAAAAACTTTCCCAGTTTGTCATTCATCTTTTATCTTTGCTTCATGATACATTCATTATAGAGAAGTTTTTAATTTTTATGTGTTCAGTTCATCCTTTTTTCTTTCCTTTGCCTTATAGTTTCTGGCTTCACTGTTATGTGCAGTTCAGCAGTTTATATTAGACCTCATCAATACTTACCTTAACAAATTTTATCCTCCCCAACCCAGTGAAATTTTTTCATAGTAGTCCTTTTATTTCTTTATTTTTTCAATATATTGTGAAAATGCTATTTCTGTAATAAACAATAAACTTAGAATCATAATTTTCCTACAGCATCAAGTAGTGGGACCAGACTTCATAGAGGTTATGTAGAAGAAGCCACATTAGAAGACAAGCCATCACAGACTGCCCATATTGTATTTGTTGTGCATGGCATTGGGCAGAAAATGGACCAAGGAAGAATTATCAAAAATACAGCTATGTGAGTTCTTTGATGAATACATTCTCCATCTAGTCAGAGTCCAAACTTTTGTCCAGGGTATAATAGAGTTTAATTGTTATGCCACATGCTTCTTCAGTGCCAACTATTCTATTTGCTTAAGTTGTAGAGTAAGTTTCTGGACCAGATTTTGAGAGTGATTATATCTAGATGATGATGATGATATTTATTTGATTCTTTTTCCTCCGTAACATGGAGAAGAGGATTAAGAAAGCCTTTTTAACTTAATATATTGTTAGTTTACATTAAACTGAGGTTGAAAGCAAGAAAAATGTCTGGTTTTAAGTTTGTATGTTACTCTCTGAATTGCAGAAACTGTTAATACTGTATAATTCTGAAAAAGCTAAGAATTGTTTAAGTTGCCAGTCAGCAGCTTAACTTGTCCAAGTAATTACAATCAGAGGAAATTGAACTCTAAATTTTACACGGAGAACAAACAGTGGGTGCTTTGCCAACACACCAAGCCGGTTATTTACCTCATTTATTTATATTCAGCTTTATTCTAAAAATTTTTTAAGATGTTGTTGTGGGGAGGGATGTTTGTATTTGTGCTTCAGAAATGTTTAGGACTGTGTAAAAGGGAAATTTTAGAGTTAAGGTTCCACCACATACTTGGCTGTGAACTAGCAGCCAGTATAAAGAAAAATCTTATCAGATTTATAATATGATGAGGACAAATCAGTTGTTGAGAACACAGTTTATCAGGTTCTGAAGCTTCAAGTAAATGTATTTCTTGAGTCCTTATAAAGCAAATACTGTGTGATACCAGGAACTATGTCCTCAGCAGTATCTCTATAATAATAGTGTTCTGTTTAACTTTTTATTGTAATACCTCTTAATGCCAGCTCATGGATTAAAATAAAAATGCAGTTCAATTTGGAAAAAAAATCTGTCAGATACTGCCAGGCCATCCTGATCCTTGTCAATCTCCATAGCTTATATTACAGAGATCTCTTCCCTCTGATTCTGATTTTATTTTCTGATGATTTGCACATTACTTCCCGCAATATTTATATTATATTCTGTGTCAAGATGCTAATTTTTTGCTTGACTATCTAAGGAACCTGAGAAGTAGTTTTAATAACGTTCTCTCTGGAGCTATTGATAATTGGAAAGGTACCAGCAGCTATAGATCATTGGAAAGGTACCAGCTTGATTTCTTTGGGTGCAAGTGAGGGAAAACTTAACTCAAAAGGAGGATTTAGTAGCCCATAAAACTGACAAGTCTAAGATTTGCCAAACAAGTCATCAGAGTCCAGTTTCTATCTGTTCTACTTGCCTTCATTTTTGAGCTATTCTCAGACATCTCCTGTGGTTCCAGATGTGGTTTATATCATCTTGTGTTCGAGTTCAAGAAGAAAAGTCTTTTTTTCCAGAAGTCCCTGCTAGTCTGTGCATTTCAGTGACTGATGGTGTCACCTCCAACTGCCTGAATCTATGCATGACCCTGATCTGATCGGCAAAACTTGTCATCTTTCTACCCTAGAATCAGATGGAAGTTGGCTTCATCATAACCATAGGGAGAGGTAGAGCCACAGATAAATATCAAGAGCTACCATTGGAAGTAGGATGAGTGAATATAAGGTGGCTCAAAAAAAATTGTTCACTACAGAGAAGATGGCCATCATTTCTTCAGAGACAGGTTAATTTGTTGGGAAACTCCTCACATAAATTAGTAATTGATGGAAAATATTCAAACAGAAAGGAATTCCGCTCAGTAATAGATGGGAAAGTTCAGAGGATTTCTTACCTTTCCCCGGCTTTCTACCATTCCTAGGTTAGTTGTCCAGGACTTTAAAGAAAGTAAAATTAACTTCATCCTTGTCATTGCTACTCTGAAGCTTGTTTGTACTTGTGATTTGATTTGTGAGACTACTGTTGAAATGAGCAACATAGAATAAGGGGTTACCACACTCCACTTCTTTGGCAACCTGCTGTTCTCTGAGGATCTCTTGAAATCATGTCCCAGAGGCCTGGAAATAGATATTTTCGCCTCTTACCTTATTTTAGTGAATGTGCAAATGAATTCAAACTGGATTTAATCAATTTTGTTCCAACAAAATATGTTTATTATTTAAATGAGTTGAGAAGAAAGTTTATAGACAACTTCTAGGAATATCAGAATTGGTTTACTAAAAGGGATGAATGTATTTTAAATACAATTGAATTACTTTTTGTGGAGTTTTATTACAAGGGAAATCTTTACTGAACTTATATATCTAATAGAATAAATTAATAATTTTATTTTTTAATATCTTTATTGAATTATAATTTCTTTACAAACTAGTAATTTTAAAGCTACAATTTAAGAGACTTTTAGTTAAGCCTGGCAGATTTAACACATAGCTTATCTTATTACGTCCTGAAACCTCACTGAAAATGATAGCAAAATAATTTTTTAAATAAATTGGTGTAGACCCATATGTACAGAAAAAAATGGGAGGACACAGCAAACAAGAATATCAACAAGGTTTATTTTTTGAATAGGAAATTCATTCATATGGTTCACAAATCAAAATAGGAAAATGTATAGAGTGAAAAACGTCTGACTCCCTTCCTGTCTCCATCTTCCCCCAGTGTCACTCATCATTGTATCTCAAAGCAATGTTATTTATCTTATATTCTTCTGGAGTTTCTTTAGACAAATACAGATTATTTTCACTCACAAGGCAGCATACTATATACACTCTAGACATTGCTTTCTTGTGTAAAAAAATGTATCTTGGATATTATTGCATGATTTTCTATTGCCCTCCTTTCATATATATTATACATATATATATATATTCTTAAAACCAGTTAGTTTATCAATTGATTGTTTTCCTAATTGAGAAGAATTATAAAGTCTTTTTTTTCAGAGCTATTTAATGATCCTTAATTAAACAGTAATTCTCAGGTGCTGTTAATCTCTTCCTTCCTTTTTCAAAATATGAACTAAACATTCACTGCTTAGCGGGAGAACATGGAAGTTTAATAAGCTTAGAACTGAAATCATGAGTTTTGTGCATGGCATTACAGCTGCATAGTAATGGGTTAAGTCTGAGCTGTAGGATAATATTTTTAAATCATTCCTTTTTCTCATTGCCTCCATCCCTCCTTGGTCTGAGTGTTTCTCAGGTAGTCAAGACCTATATATTTAGGAAAACAGTTTTTATTACTTTTAGTAAGGCAATAGTAGGGACATGGCGTGTGCGCGCTCTCTCTCCCGCTCTCTCTGTCTTTCTCGCTACCTATCTATTTGTCTATCTCTATCTCTGTCCCTCCTCTTTTTCCTCCATCTCTGATTATCTTCTTTCATCTTTCTTTCCTTTCCTTTCCCTGCCCCTCTTGTGTGTGTGTGTGTGTGTCACTCCAGTGAATTACAACCAAGTGATTTAGTAGACATACCTGCTTGCCTAAAGTATCTATATATGTGGCCATCTGAGAACTATGATAGTGATCCTATGGAGTAGAGGATTGTCTCAGTTTACTGTAGAAGAGGACAGTATTTTAAACAAATGTAGTGTTTGAGTTTATAAGTCAAAATCAGGGTTCTTCAACCTCATCACTGTTAACATTTTCGACCAGGTAATTCTTTGCTACGGGTGGCTAACCTATACATTGTAAGATATTTAGCAGCATCCCTGACCTCTACCCACTAGATGCAAATAGAACCCCTAGTTGTGACAACCGAAAATGTCTCCAAAAAACAAAAAAAGTCTCCAGACATTGTCATTGTCCTCTGGAGGGGAAAAAAAAAAAGTATGTTTGAGAACCACTAGCCTAAATGAACTTATTTATTTATCTTTACTATTAGTATTTTTGTGTGTGTGTGTGGTACATGGGCCTCTCACTGTTGAGGCATCTCATGTTGCAGAGCACAGGCTCCGGACGCGCAGGCTCAGCAGCCATGGCTCACAGGCCTAGCCACTCCGCAGCATGTGGGATCTTCCCGGACCAGGGCATGAACCCGTATCCCCTGCATCAGCAGGTGGACTCTCAACCACTGCGCCACCAGGGAAGCCCTGAACTTCTTTATTTTTTTGTAAATTCAGACAGCAACACATATACCACTTCCTGATTATTATATCATAATGAAATATATATGAACTATACAGCCATCAAATGAATAAGTACATAGAATGATATTAGAAATCTTAAAATATATTCTTTCTTGTATATGTTCAAATTTGTTAAAGCTGAACACGATGGCAAAAAAAACTTTAAAAATGTATCTGTAACCATTACTTGAGTATCTGCTGTAAAAAAAAAAACAAAACTTTTTAGAATGTGGTAATAAAAGAGTCTGGGGCTTCCCTGGTGGCGCAGTGGTTGAGAATCCGCCTGCCGATGCAGGGGACACGGGTTCGTGCCCCGGTCCGGGAAGATCCCACATGCCTCGGAGCGGCTGGGCCCGTGAGCCATGGCCGCTGAGCTTGTGCGTCCGGAGCCTATGTTCCGCAACGGGAGAGGCCACAACAGTGAGAGGCCCGTTTACCGCAAAAAAAAAAAAAAAAAAAAAAAAAAGAGTCTGAAGTTTTGGCTCTCATCTTTATTTTCAGTGATGTTAATGGAAGCAGATTTTCTTTTTCACAACCTAGAATCTATATAGACTTTTTAAATGGCAACTTTATTGGTAGATAATCAATAAAATATAATCATATTGTAAATAATGCTTTAAAAACATACTAGAAGGACTTCCCCAGAGGCGCAGTGGTTAGGAATCCACCTGCCAATGCAGGGGACATGGGTTCAATCCCTGGTCCGGGAAGATCCCACATGCCGCAGAGCAACTAAGCCTGTGTGCTCCACACACCACATTGAAGAGTAACCCCTGCTTGCTGCAACTAGAGAAAGCCTGTGTGCAACAATGAAGACCCAACACAGCCATAAATAAATAAATAAATAAATAAATAAAGAATTTTAAAAATAATATACTAGAAATGGAGAAAGATAGACTTTTAACAGATAGTGTGTTGGGATAGCTAGGCAGCTATATGGAAGAAAATTAAATTGGGCCCATTTTTCACACTAAGATAAATTTCAGTGGGATCACATTTGAACCCAAGAAATGAAACCATACAAATACTATGGATTTAAAAGGTAGGATTGAGGAGAGTTTGAATTCTTATGTACCTTAGTAATAGAGAAAACTGTCCTATAACTTGATCCAGAGATCTTAAGGGAAAATATTGATAAATATATCATCCCCAAAAAGCCATATGGCAAAAAAAATAATAATAATACAAACTGAGAAAATCCGTTTGTATCTTGTATTACAGATGAACAGTTAATATCCCTAAATATAAAGAACTTCTAAAAATAGAGGAAGGGCTTCCCTGCTGGCGCAGTGGTTAAGAATCTGCCTGCCAATGCAGGGGACACAGGTTCGAGCCCTGGTCCGGGAAGATCCCACATGCCACAGAGGAACTAAGCCCATGTGCCACAACTACTGAGCCTGTGCTCTAGAACCCGTGAGCCACAACTACTGAAGCCTTTGCACCTAGAGCCTGTGCTCCGCAACAAGAGAAGCCACCACAATGAGAAGCCCATGACCGCAACGAAGAGTCGCCCCTGCTCGCTGCAACTAGGGAAAGCCTGTGTGCAGCAACAAAGATCCAATGCAGCCAAAAATAAATAAAATTAAAAAAAAAAAATCCCACAAGCCGTGCAGTGTGGGCCCCCCCAAAAAAAATCAATTGTATTTCTACAGTAGCAATGAAAATTAAGTTAAAGCATTTCCACTTATTATAGCATCAAAAAGAATAAAATACTTAGGAATAAGTTTAACAAAAGAAGTGTAAGATTTGTACACTGAAAATTATAATACACCATTGAAAGAAATTAAAGAAGACTTAAATAAATGGAAAAGACAACCCACATTTGAGGATTAGAAGATTTAATGTTAAGATGCCAGTACTTCCTAAATGGATCTACAAATTTCACCACAATCCCTATTAAAATTTCACCTATCATTTTTGCAAAAATTGGCAGGCTGATCCTAAAATTCACATGTAAATGCAGGGGACCCAGAATAGCCAAAACAATCTTAAAAAAGAATAAAGATGGAGGACTTACCCTTCCCAATTTCATAATTTGCTACAAAGCTATAGTAATCAAGACATTGTGGTACTGGCTGGCGTGTAGATAGTCCTAGATCAATGGAATAGAATTGAGAGTTCAGTTGATTTTCAACGAGTGCCAAAATAATGCAATCAGGAAAGAATAGCCTTTTAACAAATGGTGCTAGGACACCGGGATATCCCCATGCAAAAGAATGAAGTTAAACCTCTACCTTATACCACATACAAAAATTAATTCAGAGTGAATCAAAGACCTAAGTATAAAAGCTAAAACTATAAAACTTAGAAAATATAGGAGTAAATCTTTGTGATTTACAACCATTGCCTTGGGTTAGGCAATGGTTTCTGATATATAACACTAAAAGTAAAAGCCACTAAGGAAAAAAAAAGATAAATTGGGCTTTGTCAAAATTTTAAACTTTAGTTCTTCAAAGAACACTATCAAGTAAGTAAAGACAACCCACAAAATGGTAGAAAACACTTGAAAATCATATATCCGATATGGGTCTAACGTCTAACATATATAAAGAACACCTACAAATTCAGTAACAAAATAACGCAATTTTTTTAATGAGTGAAGGGTTGGAATAAACAGTTGTCCAAATAAAATATACAGATGGCCCATAAGCACATAAAAAGATGGTCAGTATTATTAGTCATTAAGGAAATGCAATTCAAAACCACAGAGACATCCCACTTCATGCTGACTAGGATGACTCATCAAAAAGATGGGAAATAGCAAGTATTAGCAAAGATGTGGAAAAATTAGGACCCTCATATGTTGCTGATGGGATTGTAAAATAGCACAGCTGCTTTAGAAAACAGTTTGGCACTTCCTCAGAATAGTTAAATGTGAAGTTAGCATATGAGCCAACAATTCCACTTCTAGGTATATACTGAAGAGAATTGAAAACATACATCTATGCAAAAACTTGTTAATATTCACAGAAGCATTATTTATAATAGCCAAAAAAAAAAAGGAAACAGTCTAAATGTCCACCAGCTGGTGAATGGATAAGCAGAAACGGTGTATTCATACAGTAGAATATTATTCAACCATAAAGAGCAAAGTAGTAGTGACTCATGATACAACATGGACAAACCTTGAAACATTGTGCTAAGTGAAAGAAGCCAGACACAAAAGGCCATGTATTATAGTCCATTTATCTGAAAAAATCCAGTATAGGCAAATTCATAGAGACAGACAGTAGATTTATGGTGCCAGGGCCTGGAGGTAGGAATTATCAGAAGTGACTACTCTGGGTATGGTGTTTCTTCTGGGAGTGATGAAAGTATTCTGAACGTAGATAATGGTGATGGTTGTACAACTCAGTGATATACTAAAAGCCACTGAATTGTTGAAAAAAAAAAACAAAACTAGTGAGGTCCTGTCAAAAAGACACAAGTCAACTTGAAGAGACTCACCAAAAGAAATAATTTGAGCATCCGTAAGGGTAATAACTACAATGGGTTGGAATACTTCAAATATGTTTAAATCTATGAGTTAGTAATGAATGATGTCAAAAAATATAAAACCTCTAGCAACTCAGTATTTAATTGTTAATAAAAGAGAAGAAGTAACCATTTATCGTGCCTTTTCTCAGTTCACACAGGAACTATTTGATTGTATCACAAGGCAGCCAATACTTGATGTGAGGAAATTTCTCTTACCAGAAGTGTAAGGAGTGATGGGATTTTAAAAACACTTTTTTACAATCATAGTAAATTAACAGATATAAGCAGTGATTGTAACAACTGCTAGTATCACCAAAAAGAGAGAAAACCAGGTATATATACCTATGGAGTAGTAGTCTTGCCAAAACAATAGAACTTGAATCTTATCAGGCCCCTATATCTCACTAGCAAATAGGGAGCAATGAACATGTTAAATAACACTTGGGGTTGCAGTCATTAAAAATCAGACTCTCAGAAACTCTACAGAACATGAACAGAATTACCAAGCCAAAGAAGAGAGAGAGCGATCGATTAAAAGACACTTGAGAGACATATCTTCCAATTGCAATGCATAGGCTGTATTCGGAGCGCAATTCAAAAGTGTAAAAAAATATTTTTTATGTTATTATAAAATAACATTTATAGTCTAACTGGGAAAATGGGACCGCTAAACATAATTGTTGAAATGAAGGATTGGTATGATAATAGTTCTGAATAGGTTATGTTTTCCTTACATTTTAGAAGTATATACTGAAATATTTATAGATGCACTGCTGTGATATCTGGGATTTGCCTTAAAATATTATGGGGGGGGGGGATCCCACGTGCTGTGGAGCGGCTGGGCCCGTTCGGCATGGCCGCTGAGCCTGCGCGTCCAGAGCCTGTGCTCCATAACGGGAGAGGCCACAACAGTGAGAGGCCCGCGTACCACAAAAAAATATATATATATTATGGGGGAAGGGTGCTAATATAAAGGGATAGCATGAGGGAGGTTTTTTTGATAATAGAATTATTCTGTATCTTGATTGTAGTGCTGCTAACCACGAATCTATAAAGTTGACACCTAAAAGGAAAAAAGTCAATTTTGCTGTACCTTAATTTTCAAAATAAAATTTTAAAATCTATATTGTGGGGAGAGCGTGGAGGAATAGATGAAATGACAGGTCACGATGTGCTAATATTTGGAGCTGGGGTATTTTATTATACTATTCTCTCTTCTAAAGATTTATACATATAATTATTTAGAATATAATATCGAAGCTTGTAATATTTGAAATCATAGATGGAAAATTTAGGAAAATAGTTTTGAAATGAAGGTGTCCTAGTATTACAAACTATTGCACAGTGTAGCAGTAATTGAAACATAATTGGACAAAGTTATAAGCAAGTGGAAGTGTTATGATTAAAGACATTTTATACCATGTAAATACATATGGAAAGTTACTCTGATAAAGTTTTGTTTTGTTTTTTTTAGGATGAGAGAGGCTGCAAGGAAAATAGAAGAAAGGCATTTTTCCAACCATGCAACACATGTTGAATTTCTGCCTGTTGAGTGGCGGTCAAAACTTACTCTGGATGGAGGTACATTTTGTTTAAAATTTAACTGATTTAGTCAGGCAACACAGTGTTGCTCATTGAGAATGAAGTGTCTTTAATTTATTTGTCTTGAGTTATACTCACTCTTTGTTCTAGATTATTTAAGAAAATAAAATCCATTGATTTAAAAAATAATAATTACATCCACTTATGTTGTTTTGGACCACCATATAGATTTCACAGATAACACAGTTTTCATGCATGCCCTCTGTGGATGGGGGGAAGGAGAGGGACAAGTGAAGGGAACAAAATGTTTTCTAAAGTTTTTGACAGAGAAGTGACCTGTCAGTGCTTCTAAAACATTTGTTGCCTGCAGTTTTATATTAGCTTACGTTTTCTTCCTAACAATTTTCTTCCCTTATATTTGGAAGATAAAAATCTCAGGCCTTTTGTTTTATTGTTGTTCCTGCATTCCTTGGACTGGTGAATTATAATCTAACATAGAGAAATTATATAATACATGCATCTTTCTTTACACAAAGTTTTGTCCTTTGAATATTAAGAACATTAAAATAGAATGTCGAGGTTGATTATTTACATAATCTGAAAGATGAGAGAATTGTACTGGACATTGTAGCAGCTGCTGTTTGTTGAGCTTTTACTATGTGCCTGGCACTCTGTGGTTCATTTTACTTGGAATATCTCGTTAATTTTCTCACAAATCTATGAAATACCTACTTTTAATTTCTCTTACAAATAGGGAAACTGAAACTCAGTAAAATGGGAATTTAATGAAGAATGGCAGGCAAAAATCTAGGTCTGCATGATACCAGAGCCCTTGTTCATCGGAACTGCCTCCCTGGATGATTTCCAAAGTTTCTTCTGAGTCTGTGATTCTGCCTCATAGTTAGGAATGTCAGTTATAGCTTATAAACCAAAGTGACATCAAAGTTGTAATGCGTTTAACAACAACAACAAAAAGATTGTGACCAAAGAAGACTTCTCAGCAGCAACAGCTCAGATGTAAAGTTCTGGTGTAGTAACATTATCTTTTGAGCTTTTTCCATTCACCCAGATAAATATTTTAGGCTGCTCAGGAATGTATCAATAGGTAACATGGATGAATTAACATTTAATAAAACCCCTATGTCTGTAATTTTCTGTTAGGTTTAAACTACTACAATGGAATCTTGAAGGCATTATGCTGAGTGAAAAAAGCTAAAGGAAGAACACCACTGTTTCTCTCTCTTCTCAACACTTCTGACACCAAATATGTTGGGAATTTTCCCACACCAGCCAATTCTTTAGTTCTTGGTGGACATCAATGGAGTGTCCTACAATTTAATTCATTTCTGACACTAACTGCTCAGAGATAGTATAGACAGATTAAAGTCTCAGTCTCACAAGACTTTTCCCCACTTCAGATGCCAATCACAAGTTCCAGATTGTCCCCTGTAGTTGTGACTGACTATAGATTGGGGGGTGGGGGGGGCTGTCCCACAACCCCCTCCTGAGCTTCAGTAATTTACTAGAACAACTCACAAAATTCAGGGAAACATTTACAGTTGACCTTTGAACAATGTGGACATTAAGGGCACCGACATCCCCCTCACCTCCAGTCAAAAATCCAAGTATAAACTTATAGTCCAACCCTGTATTTACAGTTCCCCATCTGCAGATGCAGCCAACCACAGATGGCCTAGTACTGTAGTATGTATTTATTGAAAAAAATCTGCATATTAGAGGATCCACAGAATTCAAACCCATGTTGTTCAAGGATCAACTGTACTTACATTTACTGGTTTAAATTACATTTATTCATTTAAAGACTATTACAGAGGATACAGATGAACAACCAGATGAAGAGCTACATAGGGCAATGTATGGGGAAGGGGTGCAGAGATTTCATGTCCCCTTCAAGTGCACAATGCTTCTAGTACTTCCATTTGTTCAACAACCTAGAAGCTCTTCAAACCCTGTTGTTTAGGGTTTTTATGGAATTTCCATCATGTAGGCATAATTGATTAAATCATTGGCTATTGGCAATTGAACTTAACCTCCAGCCCCTCTCCCCTTCCCAGAGGTTGGTGAATGGGACAGAAAGTTCAAAATTGGTTCCTCTGGCAACCAGCCCCCATTCTCTAAGAGTCAGCTCATTAGCATATACTCAGTTATGATTGGCAGAGGCTCATTATGAATTATAAAGACATTCCTTTCACCCTATTACTCAGGAACTTAAAAGGGGTTTTGGAACCCTGTGTCAGAACCAGGAACAAAGACAAAATATGTATTTCTTATATCACAGCATCACAGAAGTGAAACCCAAAGGTTATATAATTTATGCTCCCATTTATATGACATACTGCAAAAGACAAAACTATAGAGATAGAGAACAGATCAGTGGCTGCCAGGGTTTGGAGGTGGGGAGTTGAGTTCTAAAGGGCAGCATGTGGGAGTTTTTTTAGGGTGATGGAACAATTTTGTGTCCTGATCATGGTGGTAGTTATGCAAAACTATACATGCATTAAAACTGAGAGTCAGTTCTAGTAATTTTTCTGTAGATTCTTTTGTATATTCTGTGTAGACAATCACATGACCTGCAAATAAAAACAGATCTTTTCCGTTTCTTAAAACTATTATTTCTTTTTCTTATCGTATTGCACTGGCTAAGACTTCAAGTAGAACATTTGTTAAAATAGTAAACATTCTATGATAAAAACTCACCAGGAAATAGGCATAGAGGGAACATACCTCAACATATATGGCCATATATGACAAGCCCACAGCTAACATCATGCCCAGTGGTGAAAAACTTAAAGCATTTCCTCTAAGATCAGGAACAAGACAAGAATGCTCACTTTCACCACTTTTATTCAGCAGAGTATTGGAAGTCCTAGCCACAGCAATCAGATAAGAAAGAGAAATAAAAGGAATCCACATTGGAAAGGAAGAAGTAAAACTATCACTATTTGCAGATGTTGTGATACTATACCTAGACAGTCCTAAGGACACCACCATAAAACTGTTAGAGCTCATCAATGAATTCAGTAAAGTTGCAAGGTACAAAATAATATTCAGAAAACTGTTGCACTTCTCTACACTAACAACAAACTGTCAAAAAAGAGAAATTAAGGAAACAATCCCATTTACCATTACATCAAAAAGAGTAAAATACCTAGGAATAAACCTACCTAAGGAGGTAAAAGACCTGTTCTCAGAAAACTATAAGACCAATGAAAGAAATTGAAGATGACACCAACAGATGGAAAGATATACTATGTTCATGGATCAGAAGAATTAATATTGTTAAAATGACGATACTATCCAAGGCAATCTACAGATTCGGTGCAATCCCTATCAAAATACCAAGGGCATTTTTCACAGAAATAGAACAAATAATTTTAAAATGTGTATGGAAACACAGAAGACCTGAATAGCCAAAACAATCTTGAGAAAGAAGAACAGAGCTAGAGGAATCACACTCCCTGACTTCAGACTATACTATGGAGCTACAGTCATCAAAACAGTAGGGTACTGGCACAAAAACCAACACATAGATCAATGCAACAGTAATAAACCCATGCACTACGGTCAATTAATCTACAACAAAGGAGGCAAGAATATACAATGGGGGAAAGACAGTCTCTTCATTGAGTGGTGCCAGGAAAACCAGAGTTACATGTAAAAGAATGAAATTAGAATATTCTCTAACACCATATACAAAAATAAACTCAAAATAGATTAAAGACCTAAATGTAAAACCACAAAACTAGAAGAAAACATAGGTGGAACACTCTTTGACATAAATCATAGCAATATCTTTTTGGATCTGACTCCTAAAGCAAAGGAAATAAAAGTAAAAATAAACACATGGGACCTGAGTAAACTTAAAAGCTTTTGCCCAGCAAAGGAAACCATCAGCAAAATGAAAAGACAGCCTGTGGAATGGGAGAAAATATTTGCAAATGATATGACCAATAAGGGGTTAATATCCAATACCTCATATAGCTCGACATCAAGAAAAATAAACAACCCAATTAAAATGGGCAGAAGACCTGAATAGACATTTTTCCAAAGATGCACAAATGGCCAACAGGCAAATAAGATGCTCAACATTATTAATCGCTAGAGAAATGCAAATTAAAACCACAGTGAGCTATTACCTTGCACCTGTCAGAATGGTTATCATCAAAAAGGACACAAATAACAAATGTTGGAGAGGATGTGGAGAAAAGAGAACCTTCATACACTGATGGTGGGAATGTAAATTGGTGCAGCCCTAGAAAACAGTACAGAGGTTCCCCCAAAAACTAAAAATACAGCTACCGTATCACCCAGCAATTCCACTCCTGAGTATATATCTGAAAAAAACAAAAACACTAATTTGAAAAGTTACACACACTCCAATGTTGATAGCAGCATTACGTATTTATAATAGTGAAGGTGGGGAGGACCCTAAGTGTCCATCAACAGATGAATGGATAAAGATGTCAGGTATATATACATACACAATGGAATGCTACTCAGCCATAAAAAAAGAATGAAATTTTGCCATTTGCAATGACATGGATGGACTTGGAGGGTATTATGCTAAGTGAAATAAGTCATACAAAGACAAATAATATATGTTATCACTTATATGTGGAATCTAAAAAACAAAGTAAACTAGCAAATATAACAGAAAAGAAACAGACTCACAGAGAACAAACTAGTGGTTACCAGGGGGAGGGAGAAGATAGGGGAAGGGGGAAATTGAGAAGTACAAACTACTACATATAAAATAAATAAGCTACAGGATATATTGTTCAACACTAGGACTATAGCCAATATTTTATCATTGTAAATGGAATATAACCTTTAAAAATTGTGAATTACTGTTTGTACACCTGGAACTTATATAATATTGTATATCAACTGAACCTCAATAAAAATTTTTTTAATTATAAAAAAAGAGTAGATATCCTTAGCTTGTTCCTGATTTAGAGGAAATGTTTTTTAACCTTTCAGCACTAATGAGCATAGTGATGTTTGTGGTAGGTAAATACCCTTCATCATTATTTTTAAATTTACAAATAGTAAAATTTCAAGAAGATGAGGTTCATTAGATTCAAAGCTAGTCTTGAATATATAAATGTTAATTTAAAGCAGTTATTTCAAGGAATGTAACTTTTTTCACAGTTTATTCTTTCCCTAAAATGAATCTTCTCTAAGTTTAATTTTTTTTTAACTTGTAGACACTGTTGATTCCATTACTCCAGACAAAGTGCGAGGTTTAAGGGATATGTTAAATAGCAGTGCAATGGACATAATGTATTATACTAGCCCACTTTATAGAGATGAAGTAAGTATCATGATTATCTTATTGCTATTGGGTATTTTTTTGAGTGATAACATGTATCCTGAATTTTAACATTTTATGTTCTTTTTTTACAAGCAAGTGAGAAATTATAGGAATCCATTAATCTATAAATAGCCTGTATTTCATAGTGCATTTGAAGTCTTAAACTGCACATTGGGACGCTTAATAAAATGTATAACCTTGGAAGTGAGAGGTTGGTTAGAAAATAGATCTTTGAAAAATAACAGTTTACAGATCTTTGAAAAATAACATCCCTAATAAGTCTGATTAGTAATATCTATGAGTATTATCCTCACAAAAGAGCTTTTTAAAAAATATTTATTTATTTATTTAGCTGCGTCAGGTCTTAGTTGCAGCATGCAGGATCTTTCATTGTGTCACATGGGCTCTTCATTGTGGCGTGTGGGCTCTCTAGTTGTGGCACATAGGCTCTAGAGCATGCAGGCTTCGTTGCCCAGACCAGGGGTCGAACCCATGTCCCCTGCATTGGAAGGCAGATTCTTGACCACTGGACCACCAGAGAAGTCCCACAAAAGAGTTTTAAACACTTAGAAATGTCCTTCAAGTGTTTTTGTATATAAAAGACTTGATTTTATTGTGTCATTTCTATAGTGGATTTGTGTAGTTCTCAAAGGGTAATTTTGCTCATGCATCACAAAGATAACCCTAAAGGGGGGTGGATGGGGAGGGTAGGTGAAGGGAGATAGTTTATTCAGAGTGATGAGGGAATCTCTACCAATGTAGTTTGTCACTTTATTGGTAACAGAAAAAGAATTTTGTTTCATGGGAATAACCGCATTAATTACCTAATAACATGTATTAACTTGTTTAATCCTTACTCTATGAAGTAGATATGATTAGTATCTTCATTTGAAGGTGAAGAAACCAGTACAAGGAGTAGTTACCAATAGAGCGGCTCTGCTGCTCTGTGCTACTCCAAGCCAATCTGTTGCTGATTTTGTTCATTCAGAGTCATTCCCTAACTTAATCCAGGATATCTTTTACATATCGACAGAAATATGTTTGGTTAGTTGCCACAGAAAATTCCTTCTCTTCCAACTACCATCCCCTTAGGATTTTTCTTCGTTCCTCTTTCTATATCCCCTCATTGCCATATACCAGTATTGGGCAAGATCTGCCTTGATCTGATTGAGAACAAACAGTAAAAGAAGCTAAAAGGAGAATTGCTATTCTGGGCTTAATTCTAACCAAAAAGGAAGGCCTAGTCAGTGAAGTAGAGCACTAATAATTTCCACATTCATACTCCTTTATAGTGTACAGTGGGCATCGTTAGATATTCCCTAAAGGTTAGAACACTGAACTATAGTATTGCAAGTAAACCAGTGAGGGGGGAAAAAAAGGAAAGAGAAGGGCTGAGAGCATATTACTGCACGCACGCACGCATGCATGCACATGCACACGTGGTTGGTAGTACTCCTAAAACGGTATCCTGTATCTTCAAGGCTAAAATGTGCTGAGTCATGTCCCCCCAAAGTAATAAGTGCTTTTTAAAAACTTTAATTTGGTGTTAATATCCAGAAAAACTAAAAAGAGAAAAGTGCCAGACTCAGACCTCTGGCCATTGGTGAATCATGACTGAGAAAGTGATCACTTTTTATTTTGCTCTTATAGTCAAAGATAATTTTCCTCAGAATGGAACTGAATAAACCAGATATTCAGAAGGAAAAGGGAACTGATCGTTAAGATAAATGAAATGGAAGGAGAACACCCAGTGTTTTAAATTAGTTGGTTTTTTGATGCAGTTGAATTTCATGGAAAAGCACTGAGAACTTGTGTCTGAGATTCACCAGCAATCTTCAGCAGTGTATCCTGAACATCCCTAATTAGAACAATCACTTGTGGCGCTCATTAAAAATGCGGGCAAAAAAAGAACCCCGTGAGGGGCAATGGAATTTAGGGTATTAATGTGAATTTATGATTTTGAAAATAAGCCAGTGTATGTAGATAACATCTATATATTTAAGCGTATATGCTTAAGCACAGAAGTATATATATATGCATATATTTCCTACCTCTGTCCACTGAAAGGGCCAAGAAGCAGACACCCCAATCCAATGAGCATACCTAGCACCCAGATCTTTGCCTCTAGTGTTATTCTCCACTAAGAAAAAGTAGAGTTCCTTGGAAAAATGACTGATTCCAGGGCTGGGGCAGGATAGGTCCAAGTCAAAGCTGGAAGAATTTGTTTTGACAGAAGGTAGAAAAATGCTCCAAAGAATGATGAGGCAAGACACAAGGACATAATAGTCAAATTAAAGAAGCATATCCCACTGACCAAATCTGGAACAATTTGAGCACCAAAATAATTAAGTAATTATTACTTATTGTAAGGAATTATTAATAGTTCTTTTGTAGAATTATAATAAGGATAATGTACTAAGGAATTCTAAATCATTGAAAAATTTGTAAGTCCTTATCAATGATAAATAGATAAACAAATTGGGAAGAAGGGAGGTCCTTTGCTTCAGTAGGATGCCAAGGGCCTACTAATAAATGTGGAAGGGATTCTGGAGTTGGAAAGTCTCATTTTGCAGCCATCATGGTAGGATCAGGTAGGGGAGAGGACTGGGCAAGAATCATCAGTGGATGCTAAAATGAGGGCAGATTTTTTTATGAGGAATAGAATATTTGCATGGTCTTAAAGTGTATCCTCTCAGACTGCTTTTAGTTTAGAAAACAAAGGTATACAGTGGAGAAATCAAGCAACAACTTTATGGGGTATTCCTGAGGGACACCCAGAGAAGGACACAGCATTATTTATGCAGTATTCCAATTATGAGGAAGCATCAGACAGACATAAAATGAGGAAGTTGTAATAAAAAAGTAGGAATGAGACTGTTTTCTTTTAAAATGTTGGCATAATAAAAGAGAAAGAATGGCTGTGGAAAATGTTCCAGATAGAGAAGATTAAAGAGACGTGATAGCTAATTATAATATCTCATCCTAGACTCTATCCTGTACTGGATTGGGGGAATACTACAAAGGATAATATTAGATCAACTGGCAAAATTAAAATGTGAATGGTAGGCTAGATTAGATGAAATATATCAAAGTGAATTATGAAGTTGATAACAGCACTATGATTGTGGAAGAGAATATTCCTAGTCTTAGGAGATATACACTGGAGTATTTGGGGGTAAAGGACCATGACATATGTAATATATCCTTAAATGGTTCACAAAAAAGTTGTGTGTATGTTATAGAAACAGAACAAATGATAAGGCAAATAGGAGGAAATGCTAACATTAGGTGAATTTTGGATTAAGCCTATATGAGGATCTTTGTGCTATTTTTATTTTGCAACATTTTATAAATTTGAAATTACTCCCAAATAAAAAGTTAAGAAAAAGAAACTAAAAAATACTTTCCCAGGTCCCTCCTCTGGAGATCCTGATTCAGTAGGTCTGAGATAGAACCTGTGAATTTGTGTTTTTAACAGTTCCCCAGGTGATACCATCAGAGAAGTTTGGGAAACATTGCTTAAGGCATTGTGAAGAACAAAAGAAAATAAAAGAATATCTTAGTGAGAAGTGGGCAAAAATTATTCTTATTCTTTAAAAAGGAAAGCTGATTCTGCGAATCATAGTCCATTTAACACAAGGTTGGTGTTAGGCAATATTTAGACTAAATTATTTTTCAACAATATATGTTTCCTAAGGGAAGTAGTGATAAGTAACAGCCAGCAGGTGTTCTGTAGGATTGTCATGCCTGGTGAATTAACCTTGTTAGATTTATTTGATAGGCATAAATAAGAGCCTTTTTTCTCTTCCTCTCAACCTTTGGAATCAAATAAATGCAGATTCAAAACCTGCCACTTAACTAGCTTAGATCAAATTTCTCACTTTCTCAGCTTCCTCACTTAGCTTCCTCACTTATATAATGGACATAAAATACCTAGTTGATAAAGATTGTCATTATGATATATAAATTCCTTGTGCTTAGATTTTCAGGTTGTAATTAAGTTATATATCTGTCTTTATATATTTCAAGGGCTACAATTTTTAAAAAAAGGGGGCTTCCCTGGTGGCGCAGTGGTTGAGAGTCCGCCTGCCAATGCAGAGGACACGGGTTCGTGCCCCGGCCTGGGAAGATCCCACATGCCGCGGAGCGGCTGGGCCCGTGAGCCATGGCCACTGAGCCTGCGCATCCGGAGCCTGTGCTCCGCAACGGGAGAGGCCACAGCGGTGAGAGGCCCGGATACTGCAAAAAAAAAAAAAAAAAAAGGAATAGACTTACTCTCTTAATTCTAGAAAGTAAAATAAGGATCCATGAATTGAAAATACAGAAAGGGACATGTTTGGTTACTAATGAAGAACTGTGTAATAAGCAAAACTGCCTTAAAAATACAGAAGTGTTATAATGAAAAAATTTGTAAATAATGTAAGGTGATGGATTTTAACTAAATTTACTGTGATAATCATTTCACAGTATATACCTATATCACATCATTACATTGTACACCTTAAACTTAAACAGTCTATCTCAATTATATCTCAGTAAAACTGGGGGGGAAATTTTTTTTAAATAGAAGTGACCACTTCTGGATGAAGATACTCACTGGGGTGGATGCTGAGCTCCTTATCCCTTAAGAGGGGTGTTACTGAAGGGACTTTTATCTTCACAGCAGTTCAAGTTAGATCATCTCTAAGACGCCTTTTCACTCAAGTTTCTGAGATGCACATGGGAGGACCCTAATTAGTAATTGTGCACTAAAAAGCTGTGCTTAGGGGAAAAGTTTTGTGTATCGATCAGTACTTCTCAGGTCATACTTTCTGCGGACCAGTTTTTAAAAAAGAAACTAACTCCGGTCTATCAAGACATCATCAGATATGGGAACATATATATATGTATAACTGATTCACTTTGTTGTAAAGCAGAAACTAACACACCATTGTAAAACAGTTATACTCCAATAAAGATGTTTAAAAAAAAAAAAAGACATCATCAGAGAGCCTTTGGCTCTTTCTTCAACCCTAAATAAAGTAACATGAAAAATCCAGAGAGAACTGTATATCTTTGGTACATCTGTACTCTCTTTTCAATGGCTTTTAAAAATGAAGAACTATAAAGAGAATTGTCATGGCCCTTATCTTGCCATTGTTGTTTGAAAATTGTTTAATTGATGTATATGACTAAAACTCTCTAAATTACTTTTTCTCATTAAAATTTCCCGTAACAGGGAGAAAGACAAATGACTAATTATATTCTTCAGCCCTATTTTGGGTATTTGGATTCTCTCTTGAAGCTACTGGGGTTTTTTCCTCTTTGGTTGACTTTCTTCATAAATTTTAATTTGGTGGCAGTGGTTATGAGAATTAGAAACTTTTAAACTTTTGAAGAGCCATCCAATGCCTGCGTATGTAAGAGATTAGCTGAACTGATTAGATAATATTGTAGAATTAATAAAATTAAGATCACAGGGTATATCATTAATCTTGATTCAGATATCCCAAATGAATATAGTTGGTCACAAAGGGATCTAGTGTTTCTATACTTACGTGGTAGGAGTCTTAAAATCAAGGCCTTCAAAGGTAAAAACTATTAACAAATGTTGCTTTTAAAGGAATTTATTTTATTGCAACATTAGCTTTTTCTACACCTCCCTTCATGTAGCTTATAAATTAGGAAAATAACAAAATTTTAAGGGTTGGTTCATATTCTTATCAAAGCCAAGTCCAAAGCATTATGTTATAGCCCCCTTTGAAAAGAGCATGTAATTTGACATCACACTGCCTATTTCTTAAATTCTGTTGACTAGAATTACCTACAACCCATGTCTTGGGAGATTTTTATATGCATTTGCCACTAGTGTGGTCCCCAGAATTGCTGAGTCTGAAACTCTGGGATGGAGCCCAGCAATCTGTATTTAACAAGCCCTCCAGACCCAATACATGGTTTCAATAGCTTTAACCAGACCTCAGTATTGCAGTGTAGAGCTCTGTGATGTCAGCAATCAGAAAGAACATTGCACCTTCATTCATGTCACTGCTAACCCAGCCAAGCATGAGTGCTCAAATAATTTCCAGTTTGTATCTGCTAAAGAATGTTCAGGAAAAACTTATGGAGGCTAAAGATTGAAAATGGAAGCAATATATAATTAACGTTTGTCTGAATAACAGCTGACATATTAAGGACTGACGTGAGAAATTGAATATCAGGCAGGAATTTTATAACTAAATATTAGTAAGCAATGATAGGAAGAGGAGAGGACTGCCTTAAAAGTTAGGTCAGGGCCATGTATGAATGAATTTGAGTAACAAAAGAACCTTGTTCTTCTCACTTCATAGAATACTTTAGTAATATTTGTTAAAGCTAAATTTCAAGAAAGCAGTTTTACAAAGAAAAATGGCTATGATACTCCCCACATTATTAACCTCTAAACCTTAAAAAAGTCCTGCTTTTTAAAAACAACTTTTTGCTCTTATCTATATTACCAACTTAGTGGGAATTTTGGAATATCAAGTAGATCAACATAAGCTTTTTCTTTTGTCACACAGTGGACTTCCATTACATTACTCTTATTTAAATGCATAAAGTGGGACTTCTAGCAGTGCAGTGGTTAATACTTCGCCTTCCAATGCGTGGGGTGAGGGTTCCATCCCTGGTTGGGGAGCTAAGATCCCACATGCCTCACAGCGAGAAAACCAAAATATTTAAAAAAAAAAAAAAGCAGTATTGTAACAAATTCAATAAAGACTTCAAAAATGGTCTACATCAAAAAAAAAATCTTTAAAAGAATGCATAAAATAATAGTACATATATGTTGCATATACAATATGTTAGTAACCCTGTTACCATAAACTCAGATATTCTTTTCCTAAAACTTACTGTGGCTTAAAAACTACAAGGTACAAGACTTTAGAATTGCATATGAGTCCGTTGCAACGAAGAAAAAATATCCAGGACTCCTTGGAAATCTACTAGAATCTGCATGGAACTTTTTTTTATATCTCTGGAACTGCTGGCTTAAATAATTGGTTTAAGGACTATGAAAGGATCTGTGTGGGTAACATCTGCCTTTATTCTTTAGTGTTGATATGGATTATAATATTATATATACCTTTACTTCATTTCCTATAGGGTTCTGAGTTAACTTTAATAACCTAGATATATTTGGCCAGTAATGTGTGTTTTTCTTAATGTATTTGAGTTTAGAAATAAAGTTTATAGTAGTCAGTGATTACTCTAATTTGATGTTTTCTTATTTCAAACAGCTAGTTAAAGGCCTTCAGCAAGAGCTGAATCGATTATATTCCCTTTTCTGTTCTCGGAATCCAGACTTTGAAGAAAAAGGGGGTAAAGTCTCAATAGTGTCACATTCCTTGGGATGTGTAATCACTTATGACATAATGACTGGCTGGAATCCAGTTCGACTCTATGAACAGTTGCTGCAGAAGGAAGAAGAGTTGCCTGATGAACAATGGATGAGCTATGAGGAACGTCATCTTCTTGATGAGCTCTATATAACTAAACAACGGTAAAACACCCTAATCTCTTAAAAGAATTTAAAATGTCTTCATGGAATCACTGGACTTATTAAGTGAAAACTTAAGATTTTCATAATAAAGAAAAAAATACATTGTTTCGGGTACAAAGATTATTGAATAACATGCCTAATCAAGCTAGAAACTTAATTTTCATACTAATTAGGTGTTTTCCTATAGCATGAAATGAATTATTCTTCCATCTTCCTCTTTTTCCTTCTGTCTTTTCCTCACAGTTTATTAGGAGTGAAATCTAAAACTTATTCCAAGCTGAGTCACTTTGTAGAATCCTTACCAAAAATGTTTACTATCTTGTAATACTTAATAGTTTTACTAATCTTAGAGATGGGCCTCTACCTTTCTTATTATTCTGAAAATAATTTAAAAGCCCTTTTTTTGTTGAAAAATATATTTTTGACAGATTTTATAATTATCTAATCATTTGCAGCCTTCCTGATTCTATCTTTTAATTCTTTGCTACATTCCTATCTTCATCTCTAGTTACATGCTCTATCTTTTGTTCTCTTAATGATCATATGATTGATTCTAATAGAACAGTGAAAAGTCACTCATTTTGATAGTTAGCATTATATAAAAACAACCAATTTAGCTGACTTAAATTTTCACTCAGGAAGTGTTGAATTTATTTTTTTCTTATGGAAGTTGTCTAAGGTTTTCATTTATAATTTTATTAAGTACCATAGGAAAAATACATAAAGTTTTTAGTGTCAGAAATAATTGATAGTTTTGAAAGAAAATGTCATGTTGGCAAGCCTCAGAGCTATATTTTAGACATAAAATCCAGTAAAAAAAATTTAACAGACTTAGATACAGAACATTGTAATAGGAAAAAGTTGATATAACCCAAATGTTCATCAGCAGAGGAAGGTTAAACTGTGGTTTATCTGTATGATGGACAATTACACAGTTGTTGTAAAGACTGAAGTAGGTCAGGACACAAGTGAAAAGATTGCTAAGATTCATTATTAACTGTAGAAAAAGGAAAGAGAGAATAGTGTATGTGGTAAGAACATTTGCTGTGTTTTTTTTTAAAGGTGTATATATGCTTGTATGTGCCTTACATTTTATTAAAGGTTTCCCCCCAAAAGCTATTAACAGCATGTATTGGAAGAATAGGGGTACTTTTACTAATTATTTCATATAAACTTTTTGTTTTAGCCTTTTTTTTTGGCCGCGCCACGTGGCTTATGGGATCTTAATTTCCCAACCAGAGCTCAAACCCGCGCCCCCTGCTTTGGAAGCGCGGAGTCTTAACCACTGGACTGCCAGGGAAGTCCCTTCATAAACTTTTAGACTTTCTGTACTACAGCAGGTACATTTATTAAATTCTGTCAATAAGGATTAATCTGAGGGATTGGATGATGGGTCATTATTTCCTTCTTTATGCTTAGTGAACTGGTAAACATCTAATACTTATGAAATTATAAATATGAATGTGTACATAATCTCATACTCCTTTCTAGGATGAGAGACATAGAAGAACGGCTACACGGATTGAAGGCATCATCTATGACACAAACACCTGCCTTAAAATTTAAGGTAAGGAAAGACAGGTGATATTTTCATTGTTGATCTCAGGGTTTTTTTCAAACATCATTTGAAGCATGATGTTAGTGTTCAAATCCTAATTATTCTTTCAAATGAATTTTTTTTTTTTTTAACACTTACAGTGTGTTGGACACTGCTGGTTTCTGGGTTCCACTAAGAATGGACAAGATGGTTTCCTAGCCCTCAAAATACATAACACAGTGTTATTGGGTCTATTAGCAGTATAAAGAATGATGTATGCATGAGAAGGAGGTTTAATTTTGCCTGTAAATGTTTACAAATGAATGACATTTGTACTTAATCTCAGTAAATTGGATATTGCCAAGTAGAGGAAAGGAGAAATGCTGCTCTGTTCTTGAAAGAAATAGCATAAACAAAGGCGTGGAGGGATATACCTTCATAGTACATCCAAGAAACACCAAATAATCTTAAATAGTGAGAAAAGAAAAACAGAGACAGATCTGGTAAATATCTGATATTTAGAATTTAACAAATCTCTGTGACCAACTAGTGGTATGTGGTAAGAAAAATAACTGGAATTATATCAGTGATGATTCCAGGGATGGAAAGCTGACATTTCAATCAATAAGAAGTGTATGATAAAAGCACAAGAAGTGTATGATAAAAGCACAAGATGAGGTGCACGCAGTTAGTTTGGAGCAAAGTGAGCAAACCAGTTTGGCTAGAATTTACAGGATAATAAAGGGCATGGAGGCTGTAGGAAAGCAGGAAGAGCTAGAAAAAGGGACCTTATGTTTGATAGGGGCGGTGGAAAGCTTTTCAGGGTTTTTGAGCATCGGAATAGAGCTGTTAAAAGCAATGGTTTAGAAGAATAAAAAGTTTCAGAGAGACATTGACATTGACCTGACCATTGGAGAAGACACAGCCTATACCTGAATAACAATTCGTTTGCAGTGTTAAATGGAACGTGACGTAAGTTTCCTAATACTCATTTCCAGTTGAATATATGCCCATGTCTAGTGTACTATATTGTTTCTTCTTGATATCTTTTATCATGGGAACTTAACATACAGGTTAAGTGCTGGAATGATGCAAAAATTCTTATTGAATCTATCTCTATGACTTATAAAGGTTTTTTTCTTTTTAACTTATACATTTAAAAGCCATATGGTAAAGTTATAAGATACATTTAAAAGCCATAAGGGTGGGAGGGAGACGCAAGAGGGAGGAGATATGGGAATATGTGTATTTGTATAGCTGATTCACTTTGTTATAAAGCAGAAACTAACACACCATTGTAAAGCAATTATACTCCAATAAAGATGTTAAAAAATAATAAAAATAAAATAAAAGCCATAAGAGCATGGTCTTTGGAGTCACCCCCCACCTGGAATTTGAGTTCCAGCTCTACCACCATTATTATATATAATCAATGTTAAATATGCAGAATTGATCTGATAGTAAAAGTAAACTCTTCTATTTCATGTCCTAGGTTTTGTCCTAGAGAGTTGAGTACAATCCACTAAGTATATTATTATCTCAATATTCAGTTATCACATTACCAGAATTTATGCCCTATAGTTGTGTATCTTTCTAATACATAGTCATGTAGTCTAATAATATGAATTTTTAATTATTTAATTACTTATAGAGAAAAAATATAGAAATCTGAAATTTTAAAAGGAATATATGGTGAATTAGCAAATTAATATTTAGTACTCCAGAGTTCTCAAAGAAACAGAGGTCTTTCTGTGCCTGTTAACTAGCAGATGGATTTACTTTCATAAATAAAAGTGTTAGATTTGTCACACATTACCATTGAACTTTCAGAAGAGGAAAGAAATGTCATCAACAAACATTGGTCTAGAGAGTGGGAAGCTTTGGTTGTGATCATGAGGCTTTGCCACTAAACTAGTTATTTAACATTAGCCAAATCAAAATCAGTTAACATCTCTGAATTCATCTGTTTATTCATCTCTAGATGAGGCAGTTAGACTAAATGTCTAAAGCTCTTCTTCACCTTTAAAATTATTTGATGGATATAGATAACACTAAAGCAATCGTTACTCTTATCTGAGAGAGAATAATTCCTTTGTGTGTTTGTCTACCAAACTGCAAACCAATCATAAACAAAGAAAGAAACGTTGGCATATCCAATTCTTTATTTCTTGTCTTAAATTCTCAATTACCTGTTAGGTATGTTACAGATACCTTAAACTAATTGTGAACAAAAACATGATTTACTTAGAGTATCTGTTACAATTAATGGATTAATTAATATCTTCCCTGTCAGCCAGACCCAAATCTTGTGAATTGCCTCTGGCACCTTCCTTATCCCCATCTCCATTCATTCATGATTCCATCCTAATCTCTCAAATTTCCATTTCTGAATGGAACAGCTTGTCCTCCTGGGTGTAGATTATCTTTTGCCTAAACTCTTTCAGTAGTTTTCTAACTTGTCTCCAAGTCACTAGCCTCTTAATTTTCCAGTTCATTCACAAGCTGCTACCAGATTTACTAACCTCCTAAAACATGGGTCAAATCCTATTCTTTTTCACTACCTGTAAAATAAATTAAGCCAAACTCTTTTAGTCAAACAGTCAAGGTTCTGTACATTCTCATTCCAAGTTACATTTTCCCCACACTCAATTTTCAACCATATCAGGTTATTTTTATTCTCTAAATTAAGCCAGTTTCTTTCCTCCCTCTGCTTTAGTTCATATGGTTCTATCAATATGGAATATCCTTCCAGCCCCAGTATATCCCAACCCCAACTTTGGAAATCCTTTTCATCTTTTATGGCCAGTGCAAATGCTTCCTCCTTTGTAAAGCCCTCAAAGTTGGGATTAATTATTCCTTTGTCTACTCTCCTGTAGCACGCTTTCCCTCTATTATGCACTATTTTATTCTGCCTCTGCCGCAGGATTGTAAACTCTGAGTGCAGAAGCTCTGCCCTATTGGTCTTTATATGTTTTAGAATACCTAATATACTATTACTTTACACAAAATAGTAGCTTAATAAATCTTCCTTCTCCTTATTCTCATTCTTCATTTTCTATTAGATTTTTTTTACGCGGGCCTCTCACTGTTGTGGCCTCTCCCGTTGCGGAGCACAGGCTCCAGACTCGCATGCTCAGCGGCCACAGCTCACGGACCCAGCCGTTCTGCGGCATGTGGGATCTTCCCGGACCGGGGCACGAACCCGCATCCCCTGCATCGGCAGGCGGACTCTCAACCACTGCACCAGCAGGGAAGCCCCTCTATTAGATTTAAAGATAATGAAGTTGCTCCTGGATAGACTGTTTAGAATAATTCATGGTTGTTATATAGTTAATAAGTAATGCAGATACCATCTAGCCAAAGCTCATTTAAAAAGATACATATTTGGAGATACATTTATTATTTGTATTTTACCATATATTATGTTGTGCCCCAATTCTTTGAAAAACACTTCACCACTTTTAAAATTTAGGATGACTTTATTATTGTAGGTTGAAAATTTCTTCTGTATGGGATCACCACTGGCAGT
This sequence comes from Kogia breviceps, assembly GCF_026419965.1. Classification (NCBI taxonomy): domain Eukaryota; kingdom Metazoa; phylum Chordata; class Mammalia; order Artiodactyla; family Physeteridae; genus Kogia; species Kogia breviceps. Next base: position 47,893,276 of record NC_081312.1, read on the forward strand.
TTTTTTGGCATTGCGTGGCATCCGCCCAGGAAACACTGGAAGTCAAGACCATATTTTGCCCAGAGAGATTTGTAACCGATTACTGAACATTTTTCATCCAACAGATCCAGTGGTGAGTTGCAAATATGGACATTTATCTCTCTATTAAATTTTTCCTAAGAGACTATGTAAGACATCTTGCAAGGTACTGCTGAATTTATGAGAAAGCATTCATTTACAGACATCTCTCGTGGATACTGCGTTTTTTTTACAAACAAGGTTTGTGGCTACCCTGCCTTGAGTAAGTCTATTGGTGCCATTTTTCCAACAGCATTAGTTTTTAATTAAGGTATGTATGGTGTTATTTTAGACATAATGCTGTGGCACATTTAACAGATAGACTTAAGTATAGTGTAAACTTAACTTTCCTATGCACTGGGAAACTAAAAAGTTTGTGTGATTTACTTTATTGCAGTGATCTGGAACCAAACCTGCAGTATCTCCAAGATATGCCTTTGTTTATTACATTTGCATGAGTTCATATTTTTAAAATATTTGTTCTTTGATTAGTTTAGGGATTAGGAAATAAAATACCTTAAAGATGTTCTGTTTATGTTGTATTTGTAGGATGAAAGCATAATGTAAAAATATTATCTTCAGACAATTAATCCAAAAGAAAGGAGTCATCTGGACTTTCAAACCTTAACCAGTTGTAATACCGATAATGTAGCAACCATAAATTTTAAAAATCCCACTTTAAATACTTTTTTCTCTAAAGTATGCTGCAACATTGAAATGTGATTGGTAGATCCTCTTAGGAATGAAAATATTTAAATATTATGTATTAAACATAGAAAAGTGGAAGAATTTATTTTAGCTTGGTAGAATTATGACATTTTAGATTTTTACATTCTCTTTTATATTTGTACTGTAAATAAATTTTTTAATGTAAATACTCCTAGAATCTGTCTGCATCCAGGTAAACAGCTTAATGCCAAGTGTGATTTTTGGATGAGAAAAATTCTTCCTTAAATCGTCTTGGGGACAAGCCTAGATATAACCGGATTTAAGACAAACTATTTTAAATAGCATTTATTCTCTGAAAAATAGCTTCATATAATTCTATAAAGTCTTTTAAAAGATCTTTAGCTAATACCAGATAAATATAACATTGGCCAAACACCAGAATTTTAGAAAATTTCTCATATGTTAAAGAATCAAAACGGTTATATTTAAGAAATTTCACTGAAATGGAATCTAGTATTAGATTCAAATACTGACTGCATGATCTTGGCCAACTCACTTCTGAGACTATTTCTTATCTATATGATGCAGATGATAATATTTTACCTCATAGCGTTGTTAGGATTAAGTAAAACGTGTGCAAAACACCCAGTTAGACCTTGAGTATTTTGTTAATATGCGTTCATTTAACTCACTCTCCTATAACTTGAAAGTGAACTTGAGATCATAGGTGAACTCTAAACTTTCAGTATATACCCTATACTTTGTACAGTCTTAAACTTTGTTATTCAGTTGGCCCTTGAACAACTCGGGTTGGGGTAGGGGTACACCCTGTGCTCAGTCAAGAATTGGGGTGTAATTTTACAGGAAGCCCTCTGTATCCACGGTTCTGCATCCACAGATTCAACCAACTGCAGATCATGTAGTGCTGTAACATGTAATTATGGGGGAAAAAATCCACGAATAAGTGGGCCCACGCAGTTCAAACCTGTGTTGTTCAAGGGTCAGCTGTATTCTAAAGGAGCGTTCCAAACTCATTATTACAAATTATTTTTATTATTCGTTTTATAGTTCTTCTGTGAAATTTTTTTTTTAAATAGCTTATGTCAGAATTGTGCTAGGCAGTTTTTCCAAAGCTATCTATTCTTCCCAACATCCTTGTGAGGTAGTAGGAAGTGTTATCTCCTTTCTATAGCTCAGGAAACTGAGGCTCTGAGACCTTGTGACTTGATGAGTGTCTTATAGTTAATAAGTGACAGAGGCCAGAATATGAACTCGGGGAATTCTGATGCCAAGTCCATTGCCTTTTCTGCTATATCATCCCTACTTCACATTAGACAAATGGTCTTATACCATCATCTAGTGTTTGTTACTATATTAATCTACTTGAAAGTAGGGTTTACTGAGAGCTTAGATATTAAAAAGTGACCTTATTTGCTGTGTTCCAGGTTACTGTTTACTGCTTCAGTTTTGTTTATGAGACTAATATAAATCTAATTGCTAGATGATATCAGAACATAATAAAAGTGAATATTTCTCTGAAAAACTAATAAATGGGCACTATTAGCCTAGACTAATTGTTTTTTTATAGTCTCATCAGGATCTATAATTAGACAAACTACATATTATTAACAGTGAAGAAATAAGAACGCATGTTAAGAATATCAGGTTTTTAAACATTTGCTAAAGTCTACTGAGCATGCAATAAAGAATGAACAGTTTACTAAAATTCAAGCATTGTACCTTAATGTTTTGTTTCTTTGAATTTTTTTTTTAAATCAAGGCTTATAGATTAGAACCGTTAATACTGAAACACTACAGCAACATTTCACCTGTCCAGATCCACTGGTATAATACTTCCAATCCTCTACCTTATGAGTATATGAAGCCAAGCTTTCTTCACCCAGCAAAAGAACCTACCTCAATTTCAGACAGTGAAGGCGTTTCAACAATACCAAGCCCTGTGACTTCACCAGTCTTGTCCCGCCGACACTATGGGGAATCTATAACAAATATAGGCAAAGCAAGCATATTAGGTAATTTCTTTTCAGTATTCCTTATCAATGAATTTAAGCACTTTTATATAGACATTAAATTTTAAGTACTTGGAAATACTCTATGTATTACAAAACATCCAACAGTTAATCCTCATGGTTAGAGTTAACCACCTTCTCACTGTTCATATTTGAGGGCAAAAGCCCTAATGTTCTCTTAATTAGATCAGATCCTGTAGTTAAAGAGTATGAGATGGCAAAATATGAGATAACAAAAGAAGATCGGGGAATCAAGTCCCTCATTTTAATCTTGGCCCCATCACTTACTGTGAGATCTTGGGAAGTCACGTAGTTTTTAATGCTCTGCTTCCTCATCCATGAAATGAGGGAGTGCTTGAGTACTAAGGGTGCCCCTGCTGACCGGTTCTCTGATCCCTGTCCTAAAAGTCTCCCGCAATATGTGCCCTTCCTGAGGGCAACAAGGGTATTGAATTTCTCTGAATGATCTCCAGTACCAGCCACAATGGTATAGTGCCAGAGTTCAATTCTGTGCCACTTTAGTTTGTCCATTGCTTTTGATTACAAGTTGCCTTAGTATAAAATACCACAAGATGGCACTATAAAAAGGCTTTATCTGCTGGACTCATTGATATTTGACTTCGTCATAAAGATTGTTTATTCATAGCTTTTTATAACATATCCACTTAACCTCAGGAGTAAGCATATCAATAGTGAATATATGCCCATGTGAATGGCATGGTTCTTTTATTAACATTTTTAATCGTATGAAATACTTTTAAAAACAATGATCACAAATAAAATAGAATCTTTATTCCTCTGTAAGCTATATTCCTAGAGTTTGTACAACTCTCATTCTATTCAACACCATTTTTATTTAGAAACCTACAATATAAATTGTAATTTTCTTATGTACCCACCCTGGAAAAACATGACTAGGGCTTAGTCCCTCTGCCAACCGGCTGTAAATATGGGTGGTGCTCTTTAGCCTGGTGTGTGGTGTAATTCAGCAGAATGACTGCCCTGTTTTGTGAAATGTAGGGGCTGCGAGCATTGGAAAGGGACTTGGAGGAATGTTGTTCTCAAGGTTCGGACGTTCATCTGCATCACAGCCATCTGAGGCATCAAGGGACTCTGTGGAAGACGAGAAGAAGCCGGTTGCCTCACCTCCCACGTCCACTGTGGCAACGCAGACCCTTGCACATAGCAGTTCTGGCTTTCTTGACTCTGCATGTTAGTTCATACTGTTCTTTGCAAGTTTATACCGTGCCTTTCTAAAACGTGCGGAGCACAAAGGGTTAAGATATTAACACTAGCAGTCAACTCTTAATCTAAAGCCTGCCTTAGCTTTTAAAGAAACAATGCTTTTTCTTCTACTTACATTTTTAGGAGTAATCCCTAGGTAAATGCAGTTTTACTCTCTGCATTGGTGAATTAAGTAAAAAGCATTAATAATCAGGGCCTTGTGGCACAGAGGTGTTACACATCAAGCATAAAACAAATCTCTTTGTGGTAAGCACTCCCTGATATTTCTAAAGTGGTTTTTTTAAAAAAAAGTATATATGGTCTTCTCAGCCTTAAAAATTCATGTAATTGCTTCAAACCTATGCTGTATTTACTCTTGATACTTTTTAAAACTGCTATGCCAAATCCGTCTTGGTGCTAATCCCTCAGTTCCCTTCATCCAACCGAATTATAAAACCTTCAGAGTTTTAATTGTATTGGACCCACTGTATCGCTTCCAATCCTATCCCAGCTACCTTGTGTAAAATAGATACTCAAGAAATGAGTGAATGAAAGGATAATTATACTGGACTTATATTAGAATGGAGCTTTATTTAATTTTTTCCAGTGGATTTATAAGGTCTAAACTCTTGAATAGTTGTGAAACACTAATACACTTAGTATTTACGTCCAAGGATATAAACTTGAACCTTATTTTTAAATGTCCAGTAAAATAAGACTAATAAGTCAAGTCCTAGTTTTCCATTGACTTACATAAGGAAATGTTGACTCTGAAACTAGCTACTTCCTTTCGGTAACTATAGCCAGAAAATTTTATTTTCTTCCTCTAAAAATCTTTAAACATTTCATTTCAGATACTTAGAGCCTTGTTTTCTTACTGTGTCTGCTACTCTGAATTTTAAAACAACCAGCATTCATTGCTGTGCAACAGTCCTAGGGGCTGGATCTTTCTCCAGAGTCACCTCCACTCCATGATGAATTATCCTAGCCATTTCTGAGTTGGACATTCCTATTTGAGCCAATTCCATTTTTTTAACTTAATCCTATCTATGTCAGACTCTGAGTACTAAAAATTTTATAATTGCAAGTCTTTTGAACACTGCCTAGAAAATTCATTTCAGATTTTGATATTTGTACAAAATTCATAGTTTTCTTATAAGAGTTCCTATACTATTGCTGACTTAAACTCTCACTTCTGCTTACTATCAGAAATGAGATTGTGAAAATACAAAATTCTGTTATGCAAATATCAAAAGAAAACTAAACTTCTGAGGAAAAATAACTTCAAAGAATTTTGTAAAATGGCAGGTAAAAAGTCACAATTCCTTGTAATGTTAATGCACAGCAATGATGCTAGTAAACATTAAGGTGAATGAGGGAACAAGAAGAGCAGGGTATTTTGAGCCCAAGAGACGGGGTAATGAAGACATACAGAGAGAAGTCTATAGGGTCTGAGAGAAGAAACCTATCTTTTAGTTTTTCTACTATTTAACATAGAAATTTCAAAGTGATAATGAAGAAACCTATTTCTTCTTCCAGTACAAGTGAGTAGAGATGCTTAGCTGTATTTCATTATTATATTTTAATATCTTAACAGAATATGTTTTGTCATTCTTGCATATAAATTCTTTGTTGGTCCTAATCGTAAATTACTTGCCAACTATAGACTCAACTAACTGTGAGCTAATCATGATTTCTTAGTTACATGTATTCATCTTTAGTTACAGATTTTAAAAGCCCAACTTTAAAAATTGGACCACTACTATAGGCAAATTATGCCTTTTAAATCAAATCCCCAAGATTCACTTTACTAATTCTTGGACTTGCTTCAGTAATACACTCTTCTATGTAATCCTGATTTAGACAAATTTCTTAAGTCACAATTGCTATTTTGGCTATATGTTGCAAATCATAAAACCTTTCTTCCTTAAATCTTCTTTCTGGAATTTGGTTCTGGCTTCCTTTCTTCCTTCCTTCCTTTCTGCTCACATTTGATTGCCTCAATTCTTCTCGATAACCTTCATTCTGAAGCTACCGACTTTGATTCTCTTGCTTTTTGAGGGTAAGATGGACACAGACTGTGAATTCATGATCAATCAGGGTTTCTCTCTTTGAAGACTTAGTGTTATCAATTGAAACAATCTTATTGACATCAATTTGAAGCATCTTATGTAGCTACTGTTCGTTTCTTTTGAAAAGTATAGGCTTATTTCCAGTGGTTTTACTGTTTCATTTCTTATACTCCCCTGTGTTTGTAACATATTATGAAAAGAATCTGTTTCTTTTAGCATTGTTTTGCCTCTGGGTTAGAAATTAAATGAACTGTACATTTGGGAGATATTTGGGTGTTAACAGATTATGACATTATATTTCAGAGTTAATTATGCTTACATTTTCCATGAAAGAGCTCTTCACAAAAACCAACTTGTATACTTCTTTATGTATGCTAGGTTTAATCAGCTCATTTGGGAGTATTGTTCTAACTTTTGGCCACTACATCACTGAAGGCCATTTGTAACCATCAGCCAACACTTTACAGCATCTTGTGTTTTTTTTTCACAGATTTCAGACTTCAAGAATCGTTCTTTAATCTCCCACAACTTCTTTTTCCGGAAAATGTAATGCAGAATAAAGATAATACCCTCGGTATGGTATATGTCAGGAATAGCATTCAGAGCACTATGAAAATGATCTACTTAGATTTCTCCTGCTCATTGAAAAATTGGATCAGTTCTATGAGATCAGCTTGAATGTTACCATTAATAGACTATTTTATATGTATTCTCTTCCTGTATTTTCTAATCTTAAATGTAGTGGTCCAGAAACCCCCGAGTATTGATTAGACACTTAATGTGCTAAAATATATGATAGTCCTGTATGCTTCTACAAAGAAGGAACCTTTTAGAGGGGGGAGAAAAGCATGAGGCCATTCTCTTTCTCCTCTATTGCCCTACAGCCTTCAAAGAGGTTCAGTATTCTTTTCATGTAATATACTTAAAAGGATTTCATAGTATAAAGGATTTTATCATTTCTAATTATTTCAGATATTAATAACACTTCCCCTAGGGCTGTTGGTATGCCATAACTGATACTGATTTCAACATAAATATTTAATGTTCTTTAGAGGTGTAGGTTCACTTTGAAAAAATTATTATTATTGGATGCAAGAGATATTTTCAGTCTCTTAATTTTCATCAGATTCAAAATGTACAGTAAAGATTAATCTTAGCAGTTTAAAATTATTTTCATCATTAACTTCTCATTCCTTTTTTTATAGCTCCTTTTCTCTTTCCTTTTTTTAAAATATAGAATTTTACCTTTAACAAAAAAATAAGTTACAGGTGTTTCCTTGGATTTTTTAATCATATCTAATTTTATAATTTCTGTATTTATAATTGCTAATTTTCATGCATTTTTTCTATTTTCAGAAAAAAAAATCTTACTTGATATAGATTCCAAAACAGTGTTTCAGCATAACAAGCTGATTTGGGTTTTTGGCTCTATAACAGCAGTTTGTGTTGATCTAACTCAGTGAAATCCCCTCAAGAAGTGATCTTATATAAATGCTCTCTCTGGTCCCTGTTCATGTAATGGTCACTTCCATAGAGAAATAATTGATGTGTGCTTTTTGCATATTTAATTGGAGAAAGGAAAATTAATCCACTCATACATTTGTCCTACATTCAGGTAGTCCTTTTTATTCATTACCTTAAAACCATCCCAGCTACCCAAGCAATTAGACCACTAATCATAATTGCACCACACTGATCTGATTCAGATGGTATTATGTATATGGCTTCTATTTTCTCTTTTCTTGTTTTTATTCATTCAACAATTTTACCATGAGCCAAGTAGGTAGTCACTAGAAAAGATACCAAGATGAAACAGATTTCAGTGCTGCCCATAAAGATTTTAAATGCTGGTGTGGAAGTTAAGTATTTTTTAGAGGGCATATATTCTAGTAGGGAAGGTAGATAACTACAGAAATAATTATAATATATGATAGAATGTGATGAGCCACATAACAGAGAAACAGGTAAAGGCCTCTGTCAGTTCTAAGGAATGAGAAAAAGATTTAACCTGGAGAAATCAAAAAAAGCTTTGTGGAAGTAGGATTTGGACAAGCAGAGATGAAGAGACAGTGCAGAGAGAATAAACAGCATAAGCAGAAACACAGAGGTGGGAAGCACAGGGTATGTAGAGAACCAGAAGTTAGTTTTCAGGAGAACCAAGGATGAGTAGAAGGGAGTAGTTCTGAATATGATCAGGAACATTTCTCCAACCAGATGATAGAGGATCCAATAAATCTGGGCATCTCCAGGAGTTTCTTTATATTCAACCCTTGAGCCTGTATTTACCCAAATAGCCCATCTGTTGTCAAATGTTATATGAATGTCTTTCAGGGTATATTAGTGTCAGGAAATTTGGGGGTTAGAAATGACAACTGATTATAAAACTCATTATGGAGTTTTTGTTATTTTTTTCAAATAAAGGATGGTTAGAGAATATTCTTAAATACATTTGAAGCTATGATAAGTCACAAAATGTAAATATTCCTTGGATGTCAAACACCTAACCACATGAAATATATAGTCGCTCTGAGGCAACACAAAAATAAGAAGACATAATTTATCAAGAACTCTGAGCACAATCTTTCTTATTGCAAATGAATCTTTCACCAGTCATTTGGCAACCCAATTTCCTTTACCTAGTACTTTAATTGGTTTTCTTGGTATCTACCTGAAGCAAAAAATCATGCAATTATGACCATAATTGTTATTTACAAATAAGATAACTTTTAAGATTCATTAAGTTTTTGAAAATTTCTCTCCAGGGAAGTTAAGACACTCCCATTAAATAGAAGAAACCTGTCTAGTTAGTACACATTATAATACTAAGATGGTTACTTTCTATTCATATATTTTACTTTTCAACACCATATCCATGTTGACAGGCCCTGTGCACAAAAGAATCCTCTGCTGAAAGCACAGTGCAAATTGTTGATTATTGTTAAAAGCCAACAACCTTTCTTTCATTTTTACCTCCCTTCAATTGTTCAGGAATCTCTTTTTTTTTTTTTTTTTTTTGGTAGATAGAGGAATTTTAGCCCTTAGGCACTCAAGAGAGAGAAAGAAGGACAAAGTGATGATTTTATGTTCTCCTTTCTTTTTGACCTAACCCAGTGAGAGAAACTCAGAAAAAACTACTAACCTGTATGGTGCCACCCCTTCTTGATATGGTAACAGTGAGAAAGTGGGTCCAAGGCAACTCCATGTAGATATGGGCCAACTTTGGCCAAGAGCACATCTCATAGCACATATATTGATGGAATAGTACTGCCATGTAGTAACCCCACTCCCTTAGGAATTCTGTGATCTACAGAAAGGGGGAAAATGAGACATAGGCCCTCTTACATCCATCCATCCACCTGCAAAACCGACACAAATGTGAGGTCAGCCGCAATGGCAGCCAGACTGCCTGGGGTAAACCTTTTAAGGAAGATGAGAGACTAAAATAGGTTCATCAGGTACAAGCTGGCTACCTAATTCCCATTTTGATGGGGACAACCTACAGATAAATATAAAGGGATAGGGAGGGGCAATCTAGTTAGTGACACTTATTGAAGATCCTCTGGGTGATGAGAAGTACAGGGGCATATAATATAATGGAACAATAAATTTATCATTTGAGTTTATAGTATATGAAAGGCAGTGTTACACAGTAATAGCATATTAAGAATAAATTTCAGGGACATAAAATCAAAGTGGAGTCAAATAACACTAGTTGAAAATCTCCCTTTCTTTGACTTTAAAACAACAGTTCAACCTAAGACTTGGACTAGGAAGACATTCTACAGTGGCATTTAAAAGTGAATTCTTAGAAATAACTTGGTGTGGGCTTCACCAATTTTACTGTGTATGTTTCCCGTCTCTTCTGTTTTTCCTCTTATTTCTCCTTTTTTCTCTTTATAACTAACTTCACCGTGACTCCTCTTTATCGTGCTTGAGAATTCATTTCCTCTTTTCATCTTCCTGTCTGTTGTGCCAGAATGTACCTACCAATTTAACACAAATGTCCCATGGAATACAAAAGATAAAAAATTAAGACATTACTATCCCACAGTTCCACATGTGGATTTCAACTATTTCTTATTATGGATTAGCTTATCATAATTTAAATGAGAAAAATACTTTGTATTTTGTTTTTAAAAAAGCTTTGTAAAAAGCCTATGTTGATATATTTCATGGGGTTTTATAACCTAACTGGGTATTTATGCTGTTTAAGTGTAAACCTTATCTAAAAATGTATAGATATTTTCGGACATTCTTTGTCAGAAAAGCACAATTGAATAGAAAAATAACAACTGTAAATGCATTTTAAAATCACCAAATGGTATTGTCACAAAATACCTGTTTAAAATAAGCATTAGCTAAACATTTATGTGAAATCATTCTCTAAAATGATGTGATTTCCTATATGCAATTACCAAATTACCAGGGTAAAGCAAAACCCAACTTTTTCTCCCACCTCCTTAGTTTTTGCCAGTTTTTACTTTTCACATCTGCTGGTGCTCTGAACAAAGAGCAGACTTTGAGTGTCTGAATAGTAGTGATTTCAGTGCTTTTTATTTTTAAGACCCTTCAAAATATTGTATGGCTCATTGACAGTTTTAAAGGAGTTCCTGAAGATCAAATTATCGTTTTCTAAGTGTTTTATCTCTAAGGATTTGTTAGATGAACCGATCGTAATCTTAGAGCCTTGATTTGGTAAGGTGGTTTTTCTCTAACATGTATTGCAGGGACTTTCTGTGTGTTTAGAAAAGATTTGAGTGAATTCACTGAATTGTTTGAAGACAACACTGTTATAAAATGAAATCCTTCCTCTCAAGGATTACCATTGTTCCTCCCAGTTTAACTTTCCTGGCCACCTAATGGATTCTTTTATTGAACAAACATTTAATGAGCGTGTATGTCCCAGGTGCATGTTAGGCCCTGCTGACAGGATAGAGACTAGGGTGTGTCGTGGCTGCCTTTGAGGAATTCAGCCAAGTGGAGAGGAAAACGTGGTAGGACTGTAATAGATGTTATCTTCCAACACGTCTCCCTGAGCCAGTTGATGTAAAGGGCCTCCCCAATGAAGGAACCTTTGAGTGCCCTGTTGCACTCCTGCAGGCATTGTTATGTGTAAGCCTGGTGCATCATTCTGCAAGAAGGCTGTTTGCCTTATTTTACAGATTAGGCACAAAGATTAAATGGGAAAGCCAGGATTTGAGCCCAGTTTCTTTATTCCAAATATATTATGTGATACCAAGCGAGATTTTTGTTTTCTTGCTTTATTATTCCATATTGACCTGAGCATACAAAGGAAAGGGTTCACCAAATAGAATCCTGAGTTGCTGAGGCTCTTGAGTGTTTTTTCCTGTAAGATTAGAGTGTAAAGTTACTTTTTAAAAAATAGTAATAATAATTAGGAGAGTCACTTCTATTTGGTAAATTTTTATTCTCAACTCTAGTAAGTCTATATAGAACCAATCTTGTAATACTTATTCATTTGTTTGACTTCTTTTCTTTTTAGTGGAATTGGACCACAGAATTGATTTTGAACTCAGAGAAGGCCTTGTGGAGAGCCGCTATTGGTCAGCTGTCACATCACATACTGCCTATTGGTCGTCCTTGGATGTTGCCCTCTTTCTTTTAACCTTCATGTACAAACATGAGCATGATAATAGTGCAAAACCCAACTTTGATCCAGTCTGAACTGTTGAAGGACATTAATGGCCCAAAAGTGATTTTTTTCTGTTAAAATATATGTGTCAGCATATGGAAGTTTCAGGTTTAAGTATGTTTCACTTTTGTTTAGGGTAAGAAATATTTGAATTTAGAAGCACTTTATTTTACTTTAAAAAACAAAGGAAATGTTCAGTCTGAAAGAAGTTATTTATAGTTTTCATCATATAAGTATGAGTCTGACAGAACCCCCGGCAGAGAATCAAGCAAGACATTGAAGTAAGGAGGACTTGGGTGGACTCAAGGTTATAGATCACAATCTAATTTCTCCCAAATATAAAGACATACTAATGGGTTGAATCTAATGTATTAACCAAAATATGTTATAAATCTAAAATGATCAAGGTCCCCAGGGTATTCTACGTAAAGATCACAAGGTGGTATCATTGTTTTTGATTTCCATGAAAGCTTCCATTTCCACAATTTCTTTGAAACATGAGTGTAACAGATTTTAAATGTTTTGAATTTAACTTGTTTAGAAAAACTAATGCTAAAATAGAAACATATGAACTATTGTATTTATAGTTTATTACCTCTGACTAATTGTTTTATGTCAATGTATGAAACATTACATTTTTTTAAATGTTTCCTTTGAACAATTTAAGAACCACATTTATTTTCTATAGTGTTAAAGACACTTTTTTCTCAGAACTCCATCTTTGTACTCTTCAGATGAATATATAGACACTGTGGCATACTTTCAGCATTTTTTTCATTAAAAAGTTGTAGTTTTACACAAATAACACTAGTTCAATTATTTTGAAAAAACATGAACTTTTTATTATGTCACATGTACCTCAGAGAAAGCTAAAGTTTTCTAAACTTGACATGGAATACTCCATAATGGGTACATTTAATAAACTTTACTGGAAAATTAGTAAACTTCTTTGGAGTAGGGAGTATGACAACTAAATTTTAAGTATATAAGCATCTGTGTGCCAAACAATTAATGTATAAAAAGGAGATGGAGTGCCACTAACAAATTCTATTTTTGAAGTGTTTAAGGAATCGTAATTGAGACATAGACACAATAGTTCAAGATTCTGAGGCATTGAAAGAGTTTCCTCAGCTGTAATTTCTTCCACAGTGCTTTTCATCTGAGGAGCTCAAAGTGCTTTGCAATTTAATAATCTATATAGTAGCTTCTTGAGGTAAGTAAATGAGTGTTATTCTCATGTTACATGTTAGTACACTAAGGCACCAAAACATTTAAAGTGCCTTGAATTAGATTACAGAGCAAATCAGAGCTCAGACTGAAGACAGACCATATTCTTTTATGTGCTGTTCATTGACTGGTAATTCACATGTGACCTCTTGTGTTGCAAACAGTAATAATAACAGAAGTTGCAATTCATAATTTGGAGAAATGACTGTGAAGCCAGTACTTTACCCTACTCGGCATATACATTCTTTGGTTCTCACACTCAAAGGAGGAGTTACTTAGAGGGGATCAGTAGCCATCTCTGCCACAACCAACCCATATTTCTGAGAGGCTTCCACTGGGTTCCACTTAAGGTGCTGTCTTTGCTTATCTTAGCTCCCCAGGAATCGTCAAACTGGAAGCAAAGTTGGTTGGTCGTACATCTCACCTTCTCCTTCCTTTTTAAGATGATAGAATCTTTGGATTACTTGTAGATTTTACTCAGCACTGTCAGTCCTCTATCTATTTTGGCCTTTCATTGAATTTGCACAACGTAAAGCACTTCTTCTTAGTGCTTAAAAAGATCCCAAGGCTCCATGCCCAAATACGTGACTCACTAAGAAACTCTTGCTATAAAAGGCTTTTGATGCAATCTTAGCAAAGCTGAAGCAATGTCTTTCGAATTTAGAGATTCCTGTGAACTCAGGTCATTCTCATACCCTGTTTATTTCGTAGGTCTATTTAGTTCTCAGGAGAATTAAACTCATATCCCATATGACTTTATCATTAAAGGTATGTGAGCATTTGGGTGGTATGACACTCAAATGCCTAAGAGCTTTAAGGGATTCGTTCTCTTTTTTTTTATTGGCTGCTCTGGGTCTTTGTGCAGCTTGCAGCTTCTCTAGTTGCAGGCTTATTTGCGGTATGTGGGATCTTAGTTCCCCGACCAGGGATTGGACACCCTGCATTGGAAGCGTGGAGTCTCAACCACTGGACCACCAGGGGAGTCCCAAGGGATTCATTCTTAACCATTAGAATGTGAAGAGCCCCTTTTACCTGAGACGAGTGAAAAACTAGCAAACCTTTTCATTTGATATAGAGTAAAAAGAAAAGTATATTCCCATAGCTATAGGAATATATCTGCTTCCCTTTTTTCATATTGAGGAAAAAAATCCAATTTAACCAAATGGAAGTTATTTGAGTTCTTGAAAACAGCAACATTCAAAACCCCCTTTTCAAAATGAGATTCTGGATTATTGGGATAGGAGTTTTGTTTTCAATTCATTATTTCATCAATAGAGATGGCGATTTTGAGTTCACAGTACTCTTCTTGTTTCCATGTCTCTCTGCATGTTATCATGGAATGTACTTGTATGTACTCAAGTAATATACAGAGTATGTGTAATTCTAGCTTTATTTAGAAGCTAAGTCAGTTACTGAGTAATATTTTGCAACTTTATTCCAGCAAGTACTAAATTTTTGATACCATTAAAATTTTATTCTCTATTTTGTGTACCTGCTATGATGATTCTTCTGAGTACTGGTCAGATTGTTAAAGCAATTTTAATCCAGTTAGGTCCCCAAGAGTTATTTAAACTTAGAATAAGGTGAATGTTTTGTTAGTTCATAACTTTATTTTCAACAGTAATTATGCTTGTGTTATAATCCAGTGTTACAGTATATTAGAACTATTACAAAATGTACTCAGTTTCCCATAGCAAGCCTTAGGAATCTTATGTTTGACTTTAAATAGCATCTGTCAGCCTTTGGAAATTCTCACATTGAACGTTCTGTAGAAGCCCTCAGATAGTGACATGTGAACATTCATCTCATTCTCATTTTCTCTCTGTTGTTTCCTCTTTGAGGGCTGAAGCATTCAGGTCATATCCTTCCCCAAAAAAGTAAACAGAGGAAAGGAAACCATCAGTGGAGTGTCACAGCCAATTCCACAACTCCTTCCACTGATGATGCTTGGGCCCTTAAGGTGGAATCGGACCAAACCTAGAAAGTTCACTGTAAGGCTTACAGTAGAGGGAAAAAAACTGAATTGCTTTCTGATTAGGTTAGTTAATATTTCTGTCTTCTCAGCTGTAATGAGTAAGGCATTTGGACAATTGAGAAAACTAATTTGAGTGTTATGTCTTAACAATTGTTTGAATAATCTTTTGTTAGCATGGAAATGGGGCTAAAAAAGATACATGATATTAAAGAAGAGTCAAGGCAGAGCTTAAAAGAGGATGTAGCAGTCATTGACTTGGAGAAAGAACTAGAACTTGACCAGACAGTTTTGAGTGTTGTGTAGGTAACTTCTGTGGTTGCTCTCAAGTGTCTCCTACCCAGATTCTGCTGTCATCCCTGCGCCTCAAGCCTCTGCCAGGAGTCAGATGGTCCTCTGGCTGAATTTGAAACACATTCATTAAATCCTTTTATGGTTAGGTATGGGCAATGCATATAGTTTCCTGACATTTTATAATAACTTACCTACATAGAAAAACTTTTGCTGTATCTACAGCAGATTTAGCAGGAAGCCCTTCAACTGAACTCTGAACTCTGTTACTTCTAGGATGGATCTAGGAAGCCTGCAATCCACGCTGTCTCCTTTTGCAGTAGTCAGAGGGAAAGGAAGTTGCCAAGGAAATATGTGTACTGTTGAGCTTGGAGCAGTGTCCAGAATGGCAGGATATAAAATTTCATCTCAAAGGTCTCATTTAGTAAATGTTACTCCTGGCATGATAACAGCCTGGGTCATATGCATCCTATTTTAGTCTTCACTGGATGTTTGCAATGATTCAAAGGATCCTAAAATTTCAGGGTTTGTTCAGATTTTAGAGGTCATCTAGTCCAACCCTGTTTTAGTTTCATATGAGCATTTAAATAGCATAAAGGTCATGAAAAGTGAAGTGAGGGGTGGCATGTTAGGTTCAGCCCAAAGACATTGAGAGACTAAATACTCAGGGAATTTGATGGTGTCTCTAAGGAAAAATGTCGTTGACCACAGTAGAATTCTAAAGCTGGAAGGACTGTAGATATTCCAAAGCATGTTCTGGGGACTTTAATAGATGTCGGTTCAGAAAATACGCTTGGGAAATGCCAAATTTAGAAGATTCCTTTACAGCAGGACTTTCAGGAGTCTCTGATGCATTAAATGCAATGTGAATCTGGTGCTGTGGGGTGGAGGAGGGGGAGTTCTTCCAAATTTATTTAACCATAACTTTATTTATACGAATATACTTAGAGAAATGCCATCACATTTAATTCCTGTATTTTACAGAGATGTATCGTTTTGTTTGACAAGTGACCACTCCCACCCTATAAGGTCACATGGCCAGCCAATGACAGAGTTAGAATTAGAACCTAGTCCCCTGATTCCCAGCTTTGTTTTACACCACAGTGCCTGTTTCCTTCCCATAATACATAGCGAGCTCCTAAATGGCAGAAACTACCTCGGGGGTGGGAGGGGTGAGAGTTGGTGGGTGGAGAGGGGCGCGTGGGTGTGTGTGTGTGTGTGTGTGTGTGTGTGTGTGTGTGTGTGTGTGTCTTCCCCATCCCCTCCCCCAGCCCTCTAGCTGTAACCTGATGCTTTAGGAGCTGTGAACTCTCACAGCTCTAGGATTGCTCTAGAATGGCTCTAGGATTGAGTTCCCCAGTTGGTCTCCTTTGTTCCCAGGCTCTCCCGAAAGAGTGCCCTACCGGGTCTGGATAGACTTCCTTTGGTGTCTTAGATTCAAAATACCCAAAAAAAAGAAAAACAAAAGAGGAAATTTCCTGGCAGTCCAGTGGTTAGGACTCCATGCTTTCACTGCCGAGGGCTGGGTGACACAATCAAAGAAAATAATAATAAGCAAAAGAATGAAAAAATTAAAAAGAAAAAGCCAAAATGCCCAGGATACATTGTATTAGTTTTCCATTCTAGTGACAAATACAAACTTGGTAGGGAAACAAGTTGCACAGTGTTAAATAATGTTTAATGTTCCTTTTGTTTCCTTTCTATACTGTTTATATGTTTACCTTTTATCAATTCATGACAAGTAGAGCCCTTCTAAAACTGTTCCAACATAGGTTAACTCATAGAAATTTTAAAATTCAAGTACTGTGTGGAGAATATGAGACGAGTTTCTGGTGTGTGTGCGTGTTTTCCCCAAAAATAGTCTCTTGGCAGGTAGTTAGCATGAACTTTTCCTCGGCCTTTGTGTTTGAATAGGGTTGGGAGTGCACTTAGTATTGTCTGTTACCTTCTGGTTTTTCATTTATGTGTCACAGAGTGCGTCTTGCTTCCTTCCCACTGTACAGTTGCCAGGCTGTGTTGGGAAGCTATTCTTTAGGGAGGTTACATCTGGTCTTCTGTTGGAGAGTAAGATGAAAACAAGTATGTTAATACTTGACCTTTAGTACTTTCTCCTGGAAGACATAGAATATCTATGAGCTCCTTCATACCTTCCCTTGACGACACCCACACTCACTACCATCTCTGCTTGATCTCTGAAAATATTTGATTCCCCATGAGCTTTGTGATGGAAAAGTACAACCATTTTGTGGGTCTAAGGCTGTCATAATAAATCCAAACTCCGCCAGTAAGAGTCTGGGAAGGTTTTTGTTTTTTGCTCTTAGGTACAATTCTCCAAGGCAGCTAACACTATGACTCCCTTGCCACCCTTACGTTGTTGCCTTTCTTTCAGCTTCTATGACCTCTTGCGTTTACCCTCCCTAAGTGCTGTCAGTGACTGCAGTAACAGTTCACAGAAGGTGGCCTTTTTCCTTTCCTTTCCTTTGTTGCCTCTCATTTTCAGTTAGCAAAGCAGGTTAGTTTTCTCAGAATGTTCAGTTTTACTGAAGCATTATTCCCATTTGATCTCTGTAGCGATCAGTTCAGAGGGCAAAAAATATATAACTTTCATTTTAGAATTGTCCAATTTTGATTTTTCTCATTTGGAACTAGTGCATGCACCTTTAATAATCTCAAGGAAGTGAGAGATAAATGTAGTTGTCTCCTGGATTACACTGTTTCTCTAGCTGAATGATCCATTCATTATCTCATTCTCCAAGTGCAAGTAATTGTGCTCTCTAGTAAACAGCCTCAAAGAGTAGGCTATTCTAAGTATTCTTGGGAACATAGTCCTCCTAATCTTTGATTAGATAATCCAAAAAGTTCATGAAGAGTGAAAATATTAAAATCTGCCTCTTCATGAGCAATGGCCACCACACTACCTCCTACTAGGAGGGTCGGTGGCCACTGTGGCACACTGGCTCCCTCAAACGTGAGAGGAAAAGGTTGGCCCATTCTGATCTTGTAGAATAAAACCCATTCACAGCTTCTCAATTGTGAATGGGTCAAAAGATGACCATAGTCCTCAGGCTTTCAGGCTAATCTGAATATGTGATAACTGATAGAAAATTAAATCCAAGAACCCATACAGATTGGGACCAATCACTACGACAGTTCCACTGAACTTCCCATTTCCCTCACCCTTTGGTTGGTGCCAGACTGACTGAAAAGTAGGGTTTTAGGTGTGTTTTGTAAGAATCCAGAAATTTCAGTGCTAGACAAAAGCAATTCCCTCAAGTGGTATTGACTTTAGATTGGGGAATAAACAGCCAGGATGTAGGGACTACATATAGCATGGAGACGGGACAGTGTATGAACTGGAGAAAGAAAAGGCAAACATGGGGAAGGAAAGAAACTGGTCATGATAGTCTGACAGCTTAGACATTTCATTTTCAGAGAAGGGGGGGTGATAGGGTGGCATGGGTCTGATCACAGCATTTCTCGAACTGAAGCCCTTGAATGGTTCCATTTATCATTGGAGGCCCTACACCCTAGCCCAATCTGCATCTCCTGCCTGAGTTCTCACTGCCTATCTTCAGCATTTCTGTCACAGGCTGCACACCATTTGCCTAAGAATGCATGCATTTTAGTTATTGTAGTGATCACCTGTTGTTTTTGTCTACCAAACATCCTGTTTCTCCTCCTTTAGGTCCTCTCCTCCCATCTCCTTATGAAGTACTGCCCTTGCCTTGCCCACTCTGTGTGGTTCTAAGTTGCTAATCCCATAAAAGTCTTCTTGCAACCTTTCCCACCCTTGGTTAAAATTATTTTGTGTCGCATGAGTCCCTATTATTAAAACAGCATGATCAAAGCACTGTCTGTACCGTGGCCAGGTGATGGGTACATGTCTCAGATCAGACCATATTTCCCATCTCATAAGCCACAGTGATTATCCCAGAGCTGGGCACATGCCCCAAACTAGACCAAGAAGAGAACTTCCATAGGACTGAGTTGCTGGCCCGTATGTGCAGATAGCCGTCTGTGGCTATTCAATACAGTCTGGTGGCACATGGTGTGATGTGAGCATGGAGCCACCTGTAGTCAAACTCCACCCCTTCCTCCTGCAACATGGGTTATGTCCCTCTGCTATGGGAGAGAAGGAAGCACACACAGATGAGCAGGGCCAAGAGTTCCTGGAGAACTGAAGCAAATGCCACCCCTAGCGTTCCCAATTCCACTTTCCTTTTATTTGCTTAAGCTATTTTGAGATGGGTTTCTGCCCCTTGGGTCCAGAAGAATTCAAGTTAATAATCATTTGACCAAAAATAACCTCCACATCCCTAATGGAAATTCTGTGTTTAAGGACAATGTCTTCTGAAGACTTTCCTTAATCCTCTGGTTTAAATTGATAACAGCTTGTGAGCTCTCATCATAGTCCATTTGGGCTGCTGTAGCAAAAATACCATCAACTGGGTGGCTTATAAACAGCAAACAGTTCTCTCAGCTCTGGAGACTGGGAAGTCCAAGATTCATGGCAATGGCAGATTCAGTGTCTGGTGAGAGACCACTTCCTCACTGACTGCATCTTCCACTGCAACCTCTTTATAAGAACACTAATCCCATTCATGAGGACTCTACCCTCATGACCTAATCACCTCCCAAAGGCCCCACATGAAAACACTATCACATTGGGGACTAGGTCTCAACATATGACTTTAGGGGGGACATATTCAGTCCTTAGCACCCCCCATTAACAATGTGTTTGTTGCACTGGTTTCATTTTGCCTTGATTTGGGGTTTGATTACCTGTCGCTTTTTCACTTACTGACAGACTCTTAAAGGTAGGGAGCATCATCGGACTCTCCATAGGTCACTACATCATAGGGGCTCAGATTTATTGAATTATTTCTAGACTGGTACTGTGTAAGTGCTAGGAATAACCATGAAAATTACGTGACCGAAATTCATGGGAATTGCTGAATTGGGAGAAGCCTTGAGAATAGGCAAATCCTACATGGAACCAAGAGGCTCAGACAGAAGGGATCTTGCTTTTTCCACAACCAAAGAAAGCAAAATTAATAGCTCCTAGGATGTGGCAGAAAAGAAGTAGGAAATATTATATGCCAGGGTGAACTTGAAAATAGATCTTGGGTGTACAATTTAAAATACTGACTGTTGTATTTACCTGTGCAGAACAAAAATGCCTAATTAGGTATTCATAATCACTCCCCAACTTGTGCCCCTTAGTAACTCAGTGGTGTTTCCTACAGTGACCAAGAAGTTTTTCCTTCTTGCCATATGCTGTTCCCTAAACGTAGCAGTGCATGTTCACATCTCTCTGCCTTTGCGCTTGCTGTCCCCTCACCCTAGAATGTGTTCTGCTTATTTCCCATTTACGGAGCTTTCACTTATTTTGAAGTCAGTAATCACTGCATTCATGATAAGGAAAAGAAAATTCTCAGTGCTTTCCCAATTCCTTCCAGCTGCAGACTATTTTCTCTATATACCAGACAGTAATTTATGATTTACCCTCTCTGCAACTGAAACATAAAGGAAGAGAAAACAAGCAAAGGAGGAGAAGATGGAGTTCATGGAGAATGGTAGTTGGTCAATTAATTTGCTTCTGTGAGAGACGTTATAATGTTGTTGTGTTTTGTTTATAAAGAAGGGAATGTTTTCCAGGTTTCACATGAATAGCTATCAACTTTTGGAGCACAACTTTTGTGGAGGGTGAGGACCACCAGTTTGTACCTGTACATAAATGTACAAAGGTTTGTGTCAGTACTTACACAAAACTTTTGCCTCTGATGGTTGACTGATCACGTGCTGTACGAAAGAGGACCTGTGTGGGGAAAGGATACCGCAGCACGGCAGAGGGGAAGGACTGCTCCCGCAGGCGGTGACAGTGGAAAGTGACCTAGCAAGTGGGAACAACTGGGGCATCTTATTTAGGGCTGTCTGACTGGCTCCTCATAGTAACCCCAAGTTGGAGAACACTCCAGTCTGACACATTGAAGCCTGGGAATTTTTCTCAACTAGATCTATGGTTGTAAAGATTTGCTGACATCACCTGTCTCAAGGATTCCCTGCTCATTTTCCCCTCTATCTACTGTAAGAAGATTTAAGGATATGTCTATATGCATCGGGGGAGGGGGAGAGCTTACTAGCTTGCCAAATTTATTAAACCCTCAATCATGTGGCTTTTGTTAAAATTATTGTTAACATTTACCTGTTTGCTCTCTACTTGGCACTGTTCTGGATGCTTTAGATGAATTCCTTCATTTAATGTTTACAGTGCCCTCCTGAGGTAAACACTGTTGTCAGGCCTTATTTGTCAGCAAGGAAACCAAGACATAGAAAGATGGAGGTAACCAGACCCTGGTCACACAGCTACAAGAAGATGGAGCTGCGGTGTATGAGACTCAAGCCTGTACTGTGCTGCCTCTCCTAGTGCAATGCGTGGGAAAACAGTCCAGATGGGCCTCAGGACCAGACTCTACCTCACCATCTAGGTAAAAGCCTGAGAATTGTAACTCAGTCAAAATTCTAGCTTACTCCCCTGCTTGTGGTCTCAGATGCTGGTAAAAATAACCACAGTGCTTGCAAGCAGGATAGAAATGAGCATATTTCATGAGAGGAATAAACCAAGGTGATCACATCCTGCTTTGCCCCCTTCAGGGCTAGGAGCAGAAATGGCCGATGTCTTGACAAGTGAGTTGCCCAATGAGTATAATCTTAACTGTACTCCTTTAAGTACATACAGCAGCTAAATATTATCACCCAGGAATACAACAGTCCTGGGAATAGTTAACTCGTATTCCCTAGGTTTTGAAAGGCTGAAAAATACCCTGTATTGTAATCTGTCATAATCATCCTGGAACCACATTTTTAATGGTGTGAAGTCTGTTGCAGAATTCAGACTCTGAAATCTTTCAGACAGTTCTCTACAATGACATATATATATATATAGATGAAGACACTCAGATTCTGAGCTATATAGAGGTCCCTAAGGAGTCCATAAATCTTAAATGAAAAATTGTCTTCAAAAGGAACTAGAATTCCCTTTAGTTTTTCTTTCTTTTTCTTTTTATCTTTTGGCCATGCCACGCAGCATGTGGGATCTTAGCTCTCTGACCAGGGATCCAACCTGCATCCCCTGCATTAGAAGCACGGAGTCTTAACCTCTGGACTGCCACAGAGGTCTCCTCTTTAGTTTAAATCACGTTTTACATTTCTCTAAGAGGTTTGTCAGACTCTCGTGACTTGACACAAATTCTATTAATATGAGGAGAATCGTGAAATTTGTGTTTGTGTCATTTTCTTAGACTTGAAAATGCTGTCCTAACTTTATACACCCTTTACCTAATTTACTGTAACACTTTACTTTTGCTCCCCATTTTGCCTCACCTTTCGTTAATTTCTCATGTATAAATGGTTAATATTTATAATCTAAGGAGTTGCCGTGATAGTGGGAATAAAAGGCAAGTGATATAAAACACCATCTCACCATCACCATTCTCTGTTCAGAGAGGTCTAATTTCAGAATTTTGGCAACACTCTTAATGCTCAACAAACAAGTGAGATCATTGAATCAAACAACTATCCCATTCACAGCTCATCTTTATACTTTTATTAGCTGGATTTTACAACATGGTCTCTGCCTTGATAATTAAACATTTCAACATCCATATGCCTTTAACTTCACCGCTTAAAACTTGCCCCACATTTTTGCTTTTAGCCTTTGTCCTACTTTTTGGTATGTCACTAAACAGGCTGAGCATTCAGTAAACTGTATACTATTCAGAGTCTTGCATAACATTCTAGTTTAGAACACAGTAGTCTTTTTGTTGCAGAGGGACGAGCTAAAGAAAGTTCTCATTTATGCGGTGCCAAAAAGCCTCAGATGCTACCTGAGTATGTGTGTCACACTGCTGTACATTTTTTAAATATTTTACCTAAGTCAGGTCTTAATTACACATGACATTGAGGAGAAAAGTGTTGACTAAAAATAAATGATGCAAACAGTACTTGTTTTGGAAATGTAATCCAAAAATATACTCAGATACATGTCGACACATATTTGTGTCCTAAGTAACTGCGTAACTAATGTAGGCGCTTTCTCGGCTCTCTCCATGTTAATTGAACTAGGGTGATGGTAGGCAGTGCCCAGGCTACTGCAGATTAGCAACTGTTTATCAAGTCTTGGCTGACCTTTAGTGAGTGTCAAGGGTGGCATTAAAGATAGCTTTTAAATACATTAGATATTTACTTAAAAACTTGACGATCCTCCAGCTGGAACACCAGTGTGCCCAGGTATGCAACTCAGTACTATTCACAGTAGAACATTCTCTCACAAGATCTTTGCCTTCCATTAACAGTTCAGAAACTGTCCTTCCTGTCTGCACCCTCGTGCCAGGGCTACATGAGAACTTATTTACAACAGAGGTTTATCTAAAAATTATAGTCCAAAACCCCTTGGGCAGACAAATGCCATTGATCCCAGTGTAACATTGAGGAAGTCACTGATCCAAGTACCATATTCAGCAAATTCCCAGGCATGACCAAACTTGCTAGAAAACCAAAAAGGGAAAATCTGGGAAGTAAGCCAAGATCCTGGGTGTCATTGTACAGCATTCAAGCCAACTCTGGTTTCAAAATTCTCTTGAGATTGTTACTCCATGATTGGAATGCATTCCACACTGGTTGGCCACAGATCACAACACAAAAAATACACTGCAGAATTGTGCTTCCATATTGCTTGCTTTTGCAATAGGAAATTTTAATTGTGGGTGGAAAAGTTTGTTTTGTTTTGTTTGTTTTGTTTTGTTTTTGAATTTTCTTAAAATCTACTTACTGGTGAGGCATTACCAAATAGTAGATATAAAACTGGGTTAAGATCTTCTATCAAATATAATCTGGGACTAATCCTGGATCTCCTATCTTCCCTGCCTGTTTCCAAAGATGCTGTGAAGAATGAATAAGAAAACATTTTATTTAAGACAGTGTTATAAGCACAAGGAAGACATTATTCAAAAGATATGGACAAGAAATGGTAAGCCTTAAATAACAAGTGAGTAGTGATATCCCTAAGTAATCTATTGATATGATGCAATCTCAATAAAAATGCAGCAGGATTTTATTTGAAGACAAACTATTTCTCAAATTTATATTGGAAAAATAAACAAGAATAGCAAGGAAATTTCTTAGGGAAAAGAAGAGTAATAAGGGTAATTAGACCTACTATCAAGTAAAACATAGTGTAAAGCTACTGTGATGAAAACACTATAGTGTATGAAGAGACAAGAGAGAGACCAATGGAATAAACTAGAAAGCCCAGAAAGGCATCAAATAGATAAATTTAGTCTATGATAAAGTTGATATTTTAAATCGCTCAGTGAGAAGAATCTAAATTAAAAGTATGAGATACCACTTTTCCCTTGTAAGGCTGACAAAGTTCAAAAAGCTTGATAATGTGCTCTGTTGGTCAGGGTCTAGGAAACAGATACTCTCAATTGTTTGCCAGTGGAAACACGAATAGGTGTTTGCCCTTTGGTGGGCAATTTGGCGATAGCTATCAAAATTGTAAATGCCCATACCCTTCAATTCAGCAATTCTGTTTCTACAAATGTATCCTTCAAATGTTGTCACATGTGCAAAATGACCTACATATAAAGTAATTCATTGCAGAACTGTTAGTGACAGCAAAAGATTAGAACTAATGTAAATGTCCATTGATTGGGATTGGTTAAATAAATGATGGTACCTCCATAAAGTGGAATGATGTGCACTTTAAAGATTTAAGAAATTAAAGGTAAGGCAGTTCTGGATGTACAGACATAAAACAATCCCCAAGCTGTATGGTTAAGTGAAAACCAAAACGCAGAACAGCATGTACAGAATGTAGAATGTATAGAATGTAATCCATTGTGAAGGGAGTTTGGAGGTATAAAATACCTTGGAAAGGTAAGAAACTAGTCCCAGTGGTTTCCTCTGCAAAAGAGGATTAGATAGATGAGGGATAGGAGTGGAAGGGAAACTCACTTTTAGGTATATAGTCTTTTATGCCTTTTGAATTTTTAACTGTATGTGTGAGTTACCTATTGGAAAGTATGTGTTTAAAAAAAAACAACAATACAACCACTGATAGTAGAAATAAAATAATATGAAGAATAATCTGGGATACTTTTACATACCACAGTCTAAATACTATGGAATGCAAATGTCTCTTCTTCTTTGAGAGTACTGAGCAATAGAAATATTATTATTTTCCCAGAGGAAGATACTGGGAAATTGTAGAATGTTGGAAACAGGAAAGAAATGCCTTACCCAAACATTGAAAGGAATAGAGGATCAGAATCTTTAAAAGTAGAGTGAGGCTTCCCTGGTGGCTCAGTGGTTGGGAGTCCACCTGCCGATGCAGGGGATACGGGTTCGTGCCCCGGTCCGGGAGGATCCCACGTTCCGCGGAGCGCCTGGACCCGTGAGCCATGGTCGCTGGGCCTGAGCGTCCGGAGCCTGTGCTCCGCAACAGGAGAGACCACAACAGTGAGAGGCCCAAAGTACAGTGATCTGTCCCAGTATTCTGAAAGAACTAACTGAAGTGTTGACAGAGACATGACTTCAAGTCAACCTAATAACCTAAGTAACTTTTAAAATCATAACACTTGCCCATGAATCCTAGCCTTTGCGTAGTCCAAACATTTTAGGAATAGTATTCAAATATGCATAACAGGATTTAGATCTAACACTTTCTCACAGGACCTAGGAGCTCCATAATGAGTTTATTGTTTTGTTTTATCTTTATATTGTTTCTTGTTTCTTTTATGTAGTGAATAATGTTAGGCAAGGAGGAAAATTCTATCACAGAGGCTATGAAATCTGGTCCTTTTTATGATGGAGAAGAAGCAAATTTTGTAAGACCAAAACTGACTGTAGCCACTTCTGCCTTCTAAGGCCAGTGGAATAGTGATTCCTACCTGTGGCAAAATATCTGCTCCCCACTTCACATAGAGGCCAAAAAGAAAAGTCTTTGCCAGTATTTCTCCTTGTGGTTCAAGGTTCACCTTCCCTTAGATGAGCCATTGTTTTTGCAAAACACACTGATGAGTTTGGAGATATGCAAAGGCAGGCCTGGAAAAGATCAAAATAGTTCTGCACATAAAGAGAATTGAGCTGATGAGTAAAGAACCCGAGAGCCCAGGTAAGTTTAGGCTAAGAAGGTGTGAAAAGGGTCTCAAAGGAAAAGGGAAACCAAGCCACCTTCTGTAAAGTTCACTCCATACATAAGTGCCTTGTGTGAATGATAATTTAAGGGGAGATGAGGGGGAAAGGGCTGATGCTCCTCATTGGGACAAAGCAATGAAGAACAATTGATAAGTGAAATTAATTATCCAAATACCGACGTGATTGGAAAATGCACACACTACCCAGATTTCCCTGAGGAGGCACTAAAGAGCTCAAACTAATTCCCTTCGAATTTCAAAGCAGAAGGTAATTCACCTGACTTCTGTATATACCTCCCTCCACTAAAGACCTGCACAATGAGATTGTGAAAGAGGCAATACATTTATTTAACAACAGTTTAAACAGGCACAAAGGAAGTGCTTGGAACTCCCCGCTCCTACCTCTAAGAGAAAACTTTCAGAAGTTTAAACCAACCTATTCTTCAATTGATGGTCAGAAAATCAGACTTCTTAAAACTTCTAATTTCTCCTGAGATTTTTTAAATACTTGTTTCTCCAGAGAGCTTCCAAAATTCTTTCTCCAAAGAACTTCCTAAGAATTTACAATCTCACAAAAATCTTTCCATGTTTTTTTCTATTAGTTTGTTTACTTTTAAATCTGTTGGTCTATCTCAAATTTATCTTGGTCTATAGGTGAAGTATTGCTTTTCACATCATCCCTCAGTTAACTAACTGTCCAACAGTTTTTAATTTAATAATCCTTTCTCTATTTAATTAAAATACCACTTTTATCATGAGAAAATTCTTCGTATATAAGTGTATTTCTGTATTCTGGAATCTATTCCGTTGACTTCATTCACGAAGCACACACTGTTTAGACTACTGCAGTTTTATAATGCTATGTTATCTTGTAAAGCTGGTCTTCCTTCACTGTTCTCCTGTTTTTACCTGAGGTTCTTGGCTATTACTTTTTTTTTTTCCAGTAAGAACTTTAAAATCAGTTTTTCTACTTAAAAAAAATTTCTTTGGGTGTTTTCCTTGAGGTTGTGTTATGTTTCTAGATTAATTGGGATGAAGCAGGCATCTTCTTGACGTTTAAGCGTCCTATCTCAGAAAAGGATGTGTTTTTCCACTCAAGTTTTATTTTGTGTCTCTTAGAGGTTTTTTTTTAGTTTTCTTTTTATGGATTGTGAACATTTCTTAGTTTTATCCTATACTGAAGTATTGAATATTTTGTCTTTTTTGTGACCATTATAAATGGCCTCTTTTACCTGTTATGTTTTGTCAGTGGCTGTTATTTGTATACATTAGGTTAAGCTATATGGAACTGCCATTTCTGTGAGTCTAAAAAAGTTAAATATTGGCAATTTCATATAGCTTTCCTAAAAGAAAGGCTAATGATTTTTAACATTTACTTTGTTCCTAATTACCTTAGTGAATACTCATGTTGTTTGTCATATTTTTTCAGGTGATTTTCTTTCTTGAGTTTTTCAGGTGCGTAACCATATTATCTATTAATAATGGTTAATCTTAATTCTATCTTTACAGTCCAATTTTTGTACCTCTTATTTATTTCTGTTGTCTAATTAGGTATGCTGTTACCTCCAGAATGATGATGGTGGCTTATAATTGTGAGGGTAGACATCCTTCTGTTTCCCTATAGAGCATAAGAGCATAGGCTTTCCAGTTGGGACATATATTTGTGTATATATATATATATGAATGATATAACATGATTATATCATGTTTTAAGCACTTTAATCAAGAATTGTTGAAATTTTTTAAATGCTTTCTAAAAGCACTTTTGAAGATGATCACGTGATTTTTCTCTTTTTAACACTAATAGGGTGAATCATATAGATACATATTTCCTCAAATGGAACTATCTTTGCATTTCTTATACGAATCATGTTTTATCAAGGTATGCTATTCTTTTTATTTATTATTTTTTATTGGAGTATAGTTGATTTACAATGTTGTGTTAGTTTCTGCTGTACAGCAAAGTGAATCAGTTATACATATACATATATCCAATCTTTTTTAGATTCTTTTCCCATATAGGTCATTACAGAGTATTGAGTAGAGTTCCCTGTGCTATACAGTAGGTTCTTATTAGTCATCTATTTATATATAGTAGTGTGTATATATCAATCCCAATCTCCCAGTTTATCCCTCCTCCCCCTTCCCCCAGTTGGTAACCATAAGTTTGTTTTCTACATCTGTGACTCTATTTCTGTTTTGTAAATAAGTTCATTTGTACCATTTTTTTAGATTCCACATATAAGCTATATCATATGATAATTGTCTTTCTCTGTCTGACTTTCTTCACGTAGTATGATAATCTCTAGGTCCATCCATATTGCTGCAAATGGCATTATTTCATTCTTTTTTATGGCTGAATAACATTCCCATTGTATATAGGTACCACATTTTTTTAATCCATTCCTCCGTTGATGGACATTTAGTTTTTTTCCATGTCCTGGCTATTGTAAATAGTGCTGCAGTGAACACTGGGGTGCATGTATCATCTGTATCGAATTATGGTTTTCTCTGGATATAGGCCTAGGAGTGGAATTGCTGGGTCATATGGTAACTCTATTTTTAGTTTTTTAAGGAACCTCCATACTGTTCTCCATAGTGGCTGTATCAATTTACATTCCCACCAACAGTGCAGGAGGGTTCCCTTTTCTCCACACCCTCTCCAGCATTTGTTCTTTGTAGATTTTTTGATGATGGCCATTCTGACCGGAGTGAGGTGATACCTCATTGTAGTATTGATTTTCATTTCTTTAATAATTAGTGATGTGGAGCATCTTTTCATGTGCTTCTTATCCATATGTATGACTTCTTTGGAGAAGGTGTGCTATTCTTTTTTTTTTTTTTTTTTTTGGTGGTACGCGGGCCTTCCACCATTGTGGCGTCTCCCGTTGCGGAGCACAGGCTCCGGACGCACAGGCCCAGCGGCCATGGCTCACGGGCCCAGCCGCCCTGCAGCATGTGGGATCTTCCCGGACCGGGGCACGAACCCGTGTCCCCTGCATCGGCAGGCGGACTCCCAACCACTGCGCCACCAGGGAAGCCCTGTGCTATTCTTTTTATGCGATGTTGAATCTGTTTGGAGTCTTTGCATTGATACTCATAAGTGCTTTTGGTCTGTTGATTTCTGTTTTGTGTTCCTTTGTCATGTTTTGCTATCAGTTTTAGTTTGGCTTCGTCAGGAGGATCTGGAGGTTTTTTGTCTTTTCTGCATACTCTAGAACATTTGGTGTCATCTTTTAGTTAAAAGTTGGTAAAATTTACTAGTAAAATCACTTGTGACTAGGGTGTTATTTATTTGTTTATTTTTAGTAGGAAATTTAACAACTTTTCACATTTCTCTCATAGTAATTGCTATGTTTTGGTTGTCTCTTCTGAGGACAACATTGGCAATGAATATTTTACTAGAAAATAATCTATTTTGTTCATTTAAAAAATTTATTTGCATAGAGCTGAGCAAAAGCAGCTTTTAGCAGGCTTTTTCATTTCCCTTATGTCTGAGGTTATTAATTTATTTCTATTTCCTATTTTTAGTTTGAGTGCATTCTCCATTTTAAAAATAGGGTTAATTATTGGGACTTCCCTGGTGGCACAGTGGTTGAGAGTCCACCTGCCAATACAGGGGACATGGGTTCAAGTCCTGGTTCAGGATGATCCCACATGCCATGGAGCAAATAGGGCCGTGCACCACAACTACTGAGTCCGCGTACCACACTATGGAAACCCATGCGCCTAGAGCCCATGCTCCACAACAAGAGAAGCCACCACAATGAGAAGCCCGCACACTGCAACAAAGAGTAGCCCCCGCTCCCTGCAACTAGAGAAAGCCCACGTGCAGCAACAAAGACCCAATGCAGCCAAAAAATAAATAAATAAAAACAAATAAATAAATTTATTTATTTATTTATTTATTATTATTATTTTTTAACATCTTTATTGGAGTATAATTGCTTTACAATGGTGTGTTAGTTTCTGCTTTATAACAAAGTGAATCAGTTTTACATATACATATGTTACCATATCTCTTCTCTCTTGCATCTCCCTCCCTCCCCCCCTCCCTATCACACCCCTCTAGGTGGTCACAAAGCACCAAGCTGATCTCCCTGTACTATGCGGCTACTTTCCACCAGCTATCTATTTTACATTTGGTAGTGTATATATATCCATGCCACTCTCTCACTTCGTCCCAGCTTACCCTTCCCCCTCCCCATGTCCTCAAGTCCATTCTCTATGTCTGCATCTTTATTCCTGTCCTGCCCCTCGATTTTTCATAACCATTTTTTTTAGATTCCATATATATGTGTTAGCATATGGTATTTGTTTTTCTCCTTCTGACTTACTTCACTCTGTACGACAGACTCTAGGTCCATCCACCTCACTACAAGTAATTCAATTTCACTTCTTTTTATGGCTGAGTAATATTCCATTGTATATATGTGCCACATCTTTATCCATTCATCTGTTGATGGACACTTAGGTTGCTTCCATGTCCTGGCTATTGTAAATAGAGCTGCAATGAACATTTTGGTACAAGACTCTTTTTGAATTATGGTTTTCTCAGGGTATATGCCCAGTAGTGAGATTGCTGGGTCGTATGGTAGTTCTACTTTTAGTTTTTTAAGGAACCTCCATACTGTTCTCCATAGTGGCTGTATCAATTTACATTCCCACCAACAGTGCAAAAGTGTTCCCTTTTCTCCACACCCTCTCCAGCATTTATTGTTTCTAGAGTTTTTGATGATGGCCAATCTGACCGGTGTGAGATGATATCTCACTGTAGTTTTGATTTGCATTTCCCTAATGATTAATGAGGTTGAGCATTCTTCCATGTGTTTGTTGGCAATCTGTATATCTTCTTTGGAGAAATGTCTATTTAGGTCTTCTGCCCATTTTTGATTGGGTTGTTTTTTTGTTTGTTTGATATTGAGTTGTATGAGCTGTTTGTATATTTTGGAAATTAAGCCCTTGTCAGTTGCATTGTTTGCAAATATTTTCTCCCATTCTGAGGGTTGTCTTTTGGTCTTGTTTATGGTTTCCTTTGCTGTGCAAAAGCTTTTAAGTTTCATTAGGTTCCATTTGTTTATTTTTGTTTTTATTTCCATTTCTCTAGGAGGTGGGTCACAAAGGATCTTGTTGTGATTTATATCATAGAGTGTTCTGCCTATGTTTTCCTCTAAGAGTTTGATAGTTTCTGGCCTTACATTTAGGTCTTTAATCCATTTTGAGCTTATTTTTGTGTATGGTGTTAGGGAGTGTTCTAATCTCATACTTTTACATGTACCTGTCCAGTTTTCCCAGCACCACTTATTGAAGACGCTATCTTTTCTCCACTATATATTCTTGCCTCCTTTATCAAAGATAAGGTGACCATATGTGCATGAGTTTCTCTCTGGGCTTTCTATCCTGTTCCATTGATCTATATTTCTGTTTTTGTGCCAGTACCATACTGTCTTGATTACTGTGGCCTTGTAGTATAGTCTGAAGTCAGGGAGCCTGATTCCTCCAGCTCCATTTTTTGTTCTCAAGATTGCTTTGGCTATTCGGGGTCTTTTGCATTTCCATACAAATTGTGACATTTTTTGTTCTAATTCTGTGAAAAATGCCAGTGGTAGTTTGATAGGGATTGCATTAAATCTGTAGATTGCTTTGGGTAGTATAGTCATTTTCACAATGTTGATTCTTCCAATCCAAAAGCATGGTATATCTCTCCATCTGTTTGTATCATCTTTAATTTCTTTCATCAGTGTCTTATAGTTTTCTGCATACAGGTCTTTTGTCTCCTTAGGTAGGTTTATTCCTAGATATTTTATTCTTTTTGTTGCAATGATAAATGGGAGTGTTTTCTTAATTTCACTTTCAGATTTTTCATCATTAGTGTATAGGAATGCCAGAGATTTCTGTGCATTAATTTTGTATCCTGCTATTTTACCAAATTCATTGATTAGCTCTAGTAATTTTCTGGTAGCATCTTTAGGATTCTCTATGTATAGTATCATGTCATCTGCAAACAGTGACAGCTTTACTTCTTCTTTTCCTATTTGGATTCCTTTTATTTCTTTTTCTTCTCTGATTGCTGTGGCTAAAACTCCCAAAACTATGTTGAATAATAGTGGTGAGAGGGGGCAGCCTTGTCTTGTTCCTGATCTTAGTGGAAATGGTTTCAGTTTTTCACCCTTGAGGACGATGTTGGCTGTGGGTTTCTCATATATGACCTTTATTATGTTGAGGAAAGTTCCCTCTCTGCCTACTTTCTGCAGGGTTTTTATCATAAATGGGTGTTGAATTTTGTCAAAAGCTTTCTCTGCATCTATTGAGATGATCATATGGTTTTTCTCCTTCAATTTGTTAATACGGTATATCACATTGATTGATTTGCATATATTGAAGAATCCTTGCATTCCTGGAATAAACCCCAGTTGATCATGGTGTATGATCCTTTTAATGTGCTGTTGGATTCTGTTTGCTAGTGTTTTGTTGAGGATTTTTGCATCTATGTTCATCAGTGATATTGGCCTGTTGTTTTCTTTCTTTGTGACATCTTTGTCTGGCTTTGGTATCAGAGTGATGGTGGCCTCGTAGAATGAGTTTGGGAGTATTCCTCCCTCTGCTATATTTTGGAAGAGTTTGAGAGGATAGGGGTTAGCTCTTCTCTAAATGTTTGATAGAATTCGCCTGTGAAGCCATCTGGTCCTGGGCTTTTGTTTGTTGGAAGATTTTTAATCACAGTTTCAATTTCAGTGCTTGTGATTGGTCTGTTCATATTTTCTATTTCTTCCTGGTTCAGTCTTGGCAGGTTGTGCATTTCTAAGAATTTGTCCATTTCTTCCAGGTTGTCCATTTTATTGGCATACAGTTGCTTGTAGTAATCTCTCATGATCCTTTGTATTTCTGCAGTGTCAGTTGTTACTTCTCCTTTTTCATTTCTAATTCTATTGATTTGAGTCTTCTCCCTTTTTTTCTTGATGAGTCTGGCTAATGGTTTATCAATTTTGTTTATCTTCTCAAAGAACCAGTTTTTAGTTTTATTGATCTTTGCTATCATTTCCTTCATTTCTTTTTCATTTATTTCTGATCTGATCTTTATGATTTCTTTCCTTCTGCTAACTTTGGGGGTTTTTTGTTCTTCTTTCTCTAATTGCTTTAGGTGCAAGGTTAGGTTGTTTATTTGAGATGTTTCCTGTTTCTTAAGGTAGGATTGTATTGCTATAAACTTCCCTCTTAGAACTACTTTTGCTGCATCCCATAGGTTTTGGGTCGTCGTGTCTCCATTGTCATTTGTTTCTAGGTATTTTTAAATTTCCTCTTTGATGTCTTCAGTGGTCACTTGGTTATTAAGTAGTGTATTGTTTAGCCTTTATGTGTTTGTATTTTTTACAGATCTTTTCTTGTAATTGATATCTAGTTTCATAGCGCCGTGGTTGGAAAAGATACTGGATACAATCTCAATTTTCTTAAGTTTACCAAGGCTTGATTTGTGACTCAAGATATGATCTATCCTGGAGAATGTTCCATGAGCACTTGAGAAGAATGTGTATTCTGTTGTTTTTGGATAGAATGTCCTATAAATATCAATTAAGTCCATGTTGCTTAATGTATCATTTAAAGCTTGTGTTTCCTTATTTATTTTCATTTTGGATGATCTGTCCATTGGTGGAAGTAGGGTTAATTATTAATTTTGTTGGGTTTTGGATTTATTTATTAGTATTACTATTTTTCTGTTTTCTAATTCTTTTTTTTGTTCGTTTTTTGGTTTGTTTGTTTTTTGCGGTACGCGGGCCTCTCACTGTTGTGGCCTCTCCCGTTGCAGAGCGCAGGCTCAGCGGCCATGGCTCACGGGCCTAGCCGCTCCGCGACATGTGGGATCTTCCCAGACTGGGGCATGAACACATGTCCCCTGCATCGGCAGGCGGACTCTCAACCACTGCACCACCAGGGAAGCCCTCCAATTCTTTAAAATCTACTTTTATCTTTATGCATTCCTTCCTTTTGCTGTACTAGGTGCAATAATGCCAGTTCATACCTAATGTAGCATTTTGGAAATTATTTAAATAAATAAAAATTAGTATGTCATTTCTGTCACCCTCCATATGAATAATTTTTTAAAGAGAAGAGAATTAAATTTTAATGAGGAGAAATGGAATAAAGTCCTTAATTTTTTCCTTTGTTTTAGGTAAATATAACTATAAATTTAACTGTCTTGTGATTTTTTTTTTTTTTATTTTGGTTGACAATTTCTCCTAAGTAACAAACCTAATATGACAATAGGAGTAAAAAAAAAAAAAAATGCTGTTTATTGACTTTCTTTAAAATGGCCTTCCTCTCTTTTCTTTTTTCTTTTTTTCTTTTTTTTTTTTTTTTTTTTTTTTTTTTTTTTTTTGTGGTATGCGGGCCTCTCACTGTTGTGGCCTCTCCTGTTGCGGAGCACAGGCTCCAAACATGCAGGCTCAGAGGCCATGGCTCACAGGCCTAGCTGCTCCGCGGCATGTGGGATCTTCCCAGACTGGGGCATGAACCCGTGTCCCCTGCATCAGCAGGCAGACTCTCAACCTCTGTGCCACCAGGGAAGCCCCCTGTCTTTTCTTATTTCTTAATAAATTATTCTACAATGGGTCAAGCTATAATATTAAGATCAAGGAAAAATACTTACCCAGCTTCTCTCCCTGCCAAAACGTTGCTTTATCTATTAATTTAATTGTTTAGCTACCTAGCAAATATTCTTTGTGTATGGTTTTGATATTATGGGCCAGTTAGTTCCACTCCTTTTAGTTCAAATCAATCCAACAGTCCTTTACTACCTGCTTTTAAGTGTTCTTAAGTGCAAGAGAGAGAAAACTCAGTAAGCCAAGCCTACCTCTCTCCACACCTTCCCTAGCCCACCCTAAGGAGCTCACAGCCTGTTCTGTTGGTACAGATTGTTCTTTAAGCCTCAATCAGACTTTGCTGAAATATGTGTCACAAAACAGGACAGGGATAAGAAGAGATGGCTTAACCCAGATCATTTGCCATAACTGTAAAAACACGGAACAAAAGTTAGGCTGGTTAATATGCATGCTCAGTACTCAGAAGGATCCTCACAGCAATATTGCTTTTAGTAGCCCTCATGAGCCTGAATGAAGCTCTTGTTTGACTCTCTAAATCCTGCTGGTATTGAATCACCAGATTGTATTTCCCCTGGAGAATACTTGGTCCTCCGTGCTCTGCCAAGGAGAGTTGAAGGTGGGGGAGGCCTTCGTTTCCTCACAACTTTTCTCAATTCCTGATGCCAGTGGATCCTGAGAGTGGTAGAACCAGTTTACATACAAGCTAGCAAAAGAGTTTAATGACCTTCAGAGATTTTTATTTCTTGCAAATGCAAAATAACCTTAATTATTTCAATTCTTACATTCCACATAGAAGTTAGAAGAGATATGCAAGTAATATATGCACTTCTGAGATATATTTATCATTTCTTACTTGAAATAGGTAATTCAAAATAATCACCATTATCCTCAGGGACACACTGATGATGGAAGTGGCCTTAGATTTATTATGAAGTTGCAAGGAAAGAACAGGGTTTGGGGCTTATCACTCACTTTAACACGTTAGAAGCCAGAAAGCAAAGTGAGAATATGAGAGTATACAATAGTATACCTTTAGAATATTTCAGTGAATTTAGATCTTGTATTTCTTCTATGATGGAAAAGGTGAATCATCTGGAGCCTCTGGACTCCAGTTATTTAGTTATTTTATGAACATTTTCTGGGAGGAAGATATCTGCATCCCATGAGTAAAGGCCTCCAAGAGGAAAGTGGGTGGAACCAGGAAATGGTCCCTCCAGGCTCATTCTACTAGTGATGGAAGTTAGTTGTTCAAACAACACTTATTTCTCATCCTAGTCCCATCTGGAAAGTTTCATCTCTCATTTTCTCTCACTTTTTATGGTATCTACCCAGATCCCATATTTGGTGCAGAGAGTGGGTGCTGTTTTTTAAAGGCCATTTTTCATCTGCCTTTGTACCATTACATTTTTATAAAATTATCTCAATGGTAACATAATTTAAAAGAATCATAGAATGTCTTCTGTATGGCTTTTCTAAGTTAAATTTCTCCGGTTCTTCATATAAAGACTCATCCCCTTCCTAATCACTCTCCCATTGGACAAATTTTAATTTGTCCGTGTCTGCATTAAAATAAAATGCTTTAGGGCTTCCCTGGTGGCGCAGTGGCTGAGAGTCCGCCTGCCGATGCAGGGGACGCGGGTTCGTGCCCCGGTCCGGGAGCATCCCACATGCCGCGGAGCAGCTGGGCCCGTGAGCCATGGCTGCTGAGCCTGCGCGTCTGGAGCCTGTGCTCCGCAACGGGAGAGGCCACAGCGGTGAGAGGCCCGCGTAACGCAAAAAAATAAATAAATAAATAAATAAATAATAAAAAATAAAATAAAATAAAATGCTTTAAACAGGAAAATACACTATAGTTGTAGTTAACAAGAGCAGAAAGATGAGGAAGCAGGCCTCTGACCTTCTTTGTCCTACCTGCCTGTGGCAACCACGCCACTTTATTGATCCATTATATTATGGTGCACAAAAATTCCTAAGTCTGTTTCACATGAATTGCCAAATATCCAGGTCTTCTCAGTTGATTTTTGAATCCTGAACCCAGATATATTATAGTTGTCAGGGTTCTTGATTGTAAATAACAGAAACCGACTACAGTCCCTGAAGTAGAAATGGATTGTATTGGATGGGTATCTGGTGGCTCTTAGAAGCAAAGAAAAGTAGAAATGGATCAGATACTCACCACAGTAGCAGGCTGCTCAGGACATGCCACTCACCGACAGGGCACTCAGCACCCCAAGACTGGTATCTGCACCACTGGACACCTACCATCCTTGTGCTGGGTTCTACTGTCATTGAACATGCACTTTGCCCTTCCAAACTCTCCTCCCTGCACAGCCACCAGGAAGCATCCCTAATTGGCCTGAGCTGTGTTGTCACCCCATCAGGATATAAAGTCCAGGTGGCAGCATTTGATTGGCTGTGCTTAGGTCTTGTCCTTGCTCATACTCCCAGGGGAATAACAGTCATTTTGGCCTCCATAGTGGAGGGGGGCTGCTTCCCTATTATTATCTTAGGGTTCCTCCCAGATAGGTAAAGCTTTTGGACACTGGACAACCAATAGTATAAATATCTACTATATATACATTATCTTTTTTTCCTTTTTTTTTTTTTTTTTTTTTTTGCAGTATGCAGGCCTCTCACTGCTGTGGCCTCTCCCGTTGTGCAGCACAGGCTCCGGACGCACAGGCTCAGTGGCTATGGCTCACGGGCCTAGCTGCTCCACGGCATGTGGGATCCTCCTGGACCGGGGCACGAACCCATGTCCCCTGCATCGGCAGGTGGACTCTCAACCACTGTGCAACCAGGGAAGCCCTTTAATTTTTATTTCATATTGGAGTATAGTTGATTTACAATGTTGTATTAGTTTCAGGTGTATAGCAAAGTGATTCAGTTATATATATACAGGTGACTATTCTTTTTCAAAATCTTTTCCCATTTAGGTGATTACAGAATATTGAGTAGAGTTTCCTGTGCTATACAGTAGATCCTTGTTGGTTATCTATTTTAAATATGGTAGTGTGGGGAATCCCTGGCGGCCCAGTAGTTAGGACATGGGCTTTCCACTGCCGTGGGCCCAGGTTCAATCCCTGGTTGGGGAACTAAAAAAAGCCACATGACACAACCAAAAAAATAATGCCAAAAAAATACCAAACCAAAAAATAATAATAATAAATAAACAAACAAATAAATATAGTAGTGTGTATATGTCAGTCCCAAACTCCCAATTTATCCCTTTCCCCCACCTTTCCCCTTTGGTAACTGTAAGTTTGTTTTCTAAGTCTGTGAATCTGTTTCTGTTTTGGAAATAAGTTCATTTGTATCATTTTTGTTAGGTTCCACATATAAGCAATATCGTATGATATTTGTCTTTGTCTGACTTACTTCACTTAGTATGATAATCTCTAGGTCCAGCCATGTTGCTGCAAATGGCGTTATTTCATTCTTTTTAATGGCTGAGTAATATTCCATTGTATATATGTACCACATCTTCTTTATCCATTCATCTGTTGATGGACATTTAGGTTGCTTCCATGTCTTGGCTATTGTAAACAGCACTGCAATGAACACTGAGGTGCAGGTATCCTTTTGAACCATGGTTTTCTCCAGATATATGCCCAGGAGTGGGATTGCTGGATCATATTTAGTTTTTTAAGGAACTTCCATACTGTTCTCCATAGTGCCTGTACCAATTTACATTCCCACCAGCAGTGTAGGAGGGTTCCCTTACTCCACACCGTCTCCAGCATTTATTGTTTGTAGACTTTTTGATGATGGCCATTCTGACCAGTGTGAGGTGATATCTCATTGTAGTTTTGATTTACATTTCTCTAATAATTAGTGATGTTGAGCATCTTGGCATCAATATGTCTTCTTTGGAGAAATGTCTATTTAGATCTGCCCATTTTTTGATTGGGTTGTTTGGTTTTTTGATATTGAGCTACATGAGCTGTTTGTAAATTTTGGAGATTAATCCCTTGTTGGTCACATCATTTCCAAATATTTTCTCCCATTCTGTGGGTTGTCTTTTTGTTCTGTTTATGGTTTCCTTTGAAGTGCAAAAGCTTTTGAGTTTAATTAGGTCCCATTTGTTTATTTTTGTTTTATTTCCATTACCCTATGGATTGAAAAAGATACTGATACAATTTATGTCAAAGAGTGTTTCGCCTATGTTTTCCTCTAGAGTTTTTGTTATCCATTCAGCCAGTCTATGTCTTTTGGTTGAAACATTTAATCTGTTTATATTTAAGGTAATTATTGATATGTATGTTCTTACTGCCATTTTGTTAATCATTTTATTTTTTGTTGTTGTTGTTGTTGTTGTTGTTATTGTTGTTTTCCCGGTATGCGGGCCTCACACTGTTGTGGCCTCTCCCGTTGCGGAGCGCAGGCTCAGTGGCCATGGCTCACGGGCCCAGCCGCTCCGCGGCATGTGGGATCTTCCCGGACCGGGGCACGAACCCGTGTCCCCTGAATTGGCAGGCGGATTCTCAACCACTGCGCCACCAGGGAAGCCCTGTTAATCATTTTAGATTTGTTTTTGTAGGCGTTTTTTCTCCCCTTCCTGTTTTGTTCTCTTCTCTTGTGATTTGATAACTAACTTTAGTGTTGTGTTTGGATTCCTTTTTCTTTTGTGTGTGTGTGTGTATCTATTATAGATTTTTTTTTTTTTTTTTTTTTTTTTTTTTTTTTTTTTTGCGGTATGCGGGCCTCTCACTGTTGTGGCCTCTCCCGTTGCGGAGCACAGGCTCCGGACATGCAGGCCCAGTGGCCATGGCTCACGGGCTTAGCCGCTCCGCGGCATGTGGGATCTTCCCGGACCAGGGCACGAACCCGTGTCCCCTGCATCGGCAGGCGGACTCTCAACCACTGCGCCACCAGGGAAGCCCTGTTAATCATTTTAGATTTGTTTTTGTAGGCGTTTTTTCTCCCCTTCCTGTTTTGTTCTCTTCTCTTGTGATTTGATAACTAACTTTAGTGTTGTGTTTGGATTCCTTTTTCTTTTGTGTGTGTGTGTGTATCTATTATAGATTTTTGGTTTGTAATTACCATGAGGTTTTGATATAGCAGTCTATATATAAACAAGATTGTTTTAAGTACTGGCCTTTTAATTTCAAATGCATTTCCAATATCCTGCATTTGTATTCTCCTCTTCTCACGACTGCTGGTTTTGATAACCATATTTGTGTGTGGATGATTTCCTACCTTTACTCTATGTTTGCCTTTACCAGTGAGCTTTTCCATTAGTAATTTTCTTGTTTCTAGTTGTGGCCTTTTCTTATCCACCTAGAGAAGTTCCTTTAGCATTTGTTGCAATGCTGGTCTTGTGGTGCTGAATTCTTTTGGCTTTTGCTTCTCTGTAAAGCTTTTGATTTCCCCAAATCTGAATGAGAACCTTGCTGGGTATATAAATTTTCATTTTGTTAATTTGATTTCAAACTTAAAACTAATATCTTTCAAGTAATGGTGCTATCATGCAGTTAATTAGTTTTCATTACCAGGTTTCTGCTGCTACACATTTTCTAAGCTAGTCCTTTGTGTTTCTCCAGACTCAGTCAAAGGATTGCACAGGATAAGGTCAAAAGTAAGCATTGTGACCAGGCTTCCCTCTAGTTTGAGGACCACATGTATATCTTCAGGAAATAGTTGTCCAAACCTAAACTCAAACGTATTCCTCCCCACATCCCCAAGAAGAGAATGCAACCTTCAGCTGGGTGAAAGAAAGCTGGTACAGGATACTTAACAATATTTCAGAAAAGTAGAGCTCAAATATTCTAAGACTGAGAATTGCCTCAGTTGATGTCTATCTCTCTATCCACTACCATCACCTCAAGTCACAGACAGCACAGTGTGAAGACACAAAATTTCCAGCCCTCAAACCATATAGAGAGGTATAGAGAGGAAAACAAAGTGCAGCAAACTGGTTTCAGAAGTTTACAGAGGAAAAAGAATCCTGATTCAAAGCAAATTGAAAGTAGAAAATCTAGATGGAATGTGAGCAAAATGAAAAAATAAATTGCAAGGCAATTTTATAAACATACTTGCTTTTCCAACAATTCACAGAAAGAAAAGAACATAAACATGGTAGATAAAGGACACAATTTAGAAGAGCCCTAGAAACAAGGGAATTGCCTACAAATGCTTTCCACCACAAAACATTTTAAGAACATGCATTAAATAAAACAAGAGCTCACATACCCTGTGATGAAAAAATAAAACAGCAAGATGAGCTGAAAGAAAATAAGGACAAAACAACATAATTATAAAACTAATAAAAGTAAAACAACAAGGAACAAAGTAGAAATACCTAAAACTTGATTTTCT
Source organism: Kogia breviceps (assembly GCF_026419965.1). Taxonomy (NCBI): domain Eukaryota; kingdom Metazoa; phylum Chordata; class Mammalia; order Artiodactyla; family Physeteridae; genus Kogia; species Kogia breviceps. Next base: position 47,934,584 of record NC_081312.1, read on the forward strand.
AACATAGAGCAAAAGTTTGAAGTGGGCTTCCCTGGTGGCGCAGTGGTTGAGAGTCCGCCTGCTGATGCAGGGGACATGGGTTCGTGCCCCAGGCCGGGAAGATCCCACATGCCGTGGAGCGGCTGGGCCCGTGAGCCATGGCCGCTGAGCCTGCGCATCCGGAGCCTGTGCTCCACAACGGGAGAGGCCACAGCAGTGAGAGGCCCGCGTACCGCAAAAAAAAAAAAAAAAAAAAAGTTCGAAGCAATCACAGTAAATACAGATTTAAAAAACCCAAGACTAAAGTAAGTAGAAAGAAGGAAGGTAATGGAGACTAAAGATTATCTAATATAATCACAAATGACGGCCCTCATATAGTAAACCCATTAAATTAAAAATATTCAAGAGAATACCCCTGAAACAAAGGAAAGTGAATCTGCAGAATTAAAAAATATACTGTGTTTCATAAAACTTCAACATGGAACATTCAATACTGAGACATATCATGACTTACCTACTGAAACTCAAAAGTAAGAAAGAATTATTTGGGCATTCAGACAAACAATATCAAATTATCTGCAGGAGACGAACTGACCTCAGAATTTAATGTCAGAAAACAGGAACAATGACTAAAGTAACATTAACCAAGAGTGTCTTATCCAAATAAATTGTCATTCCAGTACATAGGCAAAGTGGACTTTCCTAAACATGCAAAAAATCAGGAAACACAGCACCCATGAGCCTCTCAAAAAAACTACTTGGTGATATCCTGGGATTTTAGAGAAAAATTTAAGAAAAAAAGGAACAGAGAAACCATATAAAGGGCTTTCGGTGAACACCAAATCTATTTAAATATAGACCAGTACAAATTGTTGCACTGCCACTGAAGAGAACATTACTGTTGCAAACACATAAAAGTTGGGGAGAGAGGGTGTGAAGATGGGGGGCCATGTGAGCATGTTATCCCCATCTTTCATAGAAGGGGTCAACTAATGTATGAATTTGAAACACGTGACTCAAACACGCTTAGTGACTTTGAAAATCTCTTCTTAATCTTTTTTTTTTTTTTTTAAGCTTTTTTTGGCTGCACCCCATGGCATGTGCGATCTTAGTTCCCCAACTAGGGATTGAACCCGCGCCTCCTGCATTGGAAGGTGGAGTCTCAAGCACTGGACTGCCGGGGAAGTCCCTCTCTTCTTAATCTTAAAGAGATCTTTTAGGAGCTAATATTTCTTATAAAGAAGAAAATGTTATTGGAAATTCAGCAATTCTTTGCACTTAAATTTTGTTTTCTAAGAAATCCAAGTTGTTTTCATCTATGAAATACAAGTGAAACTAAATCAAATACTATTATTTGTTTGATAGTAAAGGAGACTTAACATGAGATGATGTTACACCCATGGGGTTAGGACAGTACAGGTGAATATTAAATACAGTTTATCTCCCCTTTAAAAAATGTACATTTATTTCATTGTGTTCATATCTACTAAGCCAATGGTTTCAAATTATACCTTACATGGTATATACAATTTGCCAAAACTTATCAAACTGTACACTTAAAATGGGTATATTTTATTGGATGCAAATTTACCTTGATGAAGTTTATTTAAAAGATTTGTTTAAATTACGCCCTATTGGAGCCTGCTTAGAGGACCAGGGAAGAAATGAAGGTAAAGGTCACTGGGGAGGGCTTTCCCCTCCCCCAGCTCTCACCCATGGCTTTTTAATTAACCTGGGCAGTTTAGAATTTCTTTCTTTCACACAAAGACTTCAACACAGGGTTCCATAGCTTTATGGAAGAAAAAAAAGGAACACAACTGTTTTAAAAGTAGATATCAGTTGACCTGAATATAAACATAAATTGTGTACAGTTGTAGGTGGTGGGTAGGAGAAATAAGCTAACATAGTAATTCCAGTGAATTAAAGGTAAACATATTTGAAGCAAACATTTTTGGATGAGACACACACTTCCGCTTTCCAGAGTGGCTTCAACCCAGGTCCTTCCTGGGCAGATGGAGGTGGTCTCCAGATGGCCAGTGGTGTTTTTGCATGTGTGATTGGGCCTCACGGGGTCTCGGACAATCACTCCCTACAACTCGCCCTCTATGGCTTCCCCCAGCCCTGATCAAATTACCAGCAGGCCCAGGCCAGGGAGTGGCTGGCCAGGGTCCTGCTCTCACAAAACGTTTTCAGTTTCTCTAACAATTTTTCCCCTCATCCTTGCAATGTTTTGGCAGCTGTGGGACCTCTTTTGCTCCTCCCTTTGAACTTGCCTAATGCTTCGAGCCGCAGGGGAGACCCAAAACCCTGCAGAACATCCCGGAATGCAAAGCATTTGCAATGAGTCACAGCTGCAGAGGTGCCAGCAAGGGTTGTTCCAGACTGAGAGAGGGAATGAGGGAGGAGGGGTCGGTGGCAGCAACTGCAGAGCTTGTGTCAAAGGCTAGACCGGGAAAGAGGAGCAGCAGCACTGGCTGAAATGAAGAAAGAAAACAACCAGGGAAAAGCTGTGTAGGGACCCCTCCTCTGAAGCATCCCCGCCTGCTCTGCATGGAGCTGTGGGCTCTTAATAAACACATCCTCTAAGCCCCAAACATTTTCACAGGAAAAACGACCTGGAATATAGAGGACTGCAAGTTAGCTGAAGGAAAATGATCCTGACAATCCTCTAACCAGCAACCAGAAAGGGCTGAGCCCACTGAGCTTTGCAGTACTCTATTTTAAGAAGCTCTTTAAAAATGCAGTAGGCGTTCTCTCCTTTTATGCCAACAGAGGGGGCATTCACTGGCTCTTTCTTCCTGCCTGAAAGCACTCCTCCCTTTTAAGTCCTGGAGAGAGCCTTTGGTGTCAAAACACTACCCTCTTTTAAGTGTATTTATTGATAACTATGAATAGAGAATACATTCGTAATATCCATGCAAAATATCTGAAAAACTGTAAAATAAGAAGTAAGTGCCCTTCTCACTTGTGTTCACCCGTCACCTAGTTCTCCATCCTGGAAGCAAGCATTGTTATTTGTTTCTTGAATATTTTTCCAGAAGTGTTTTTTGCATGTACAAACATGTCTGGTATATGTAAAGTTTTGTACAAAGAGTATGTGTTACACGATGTTCCATTCTTTATTTTCCATAAACTTAGAAAACTGTTTCATATCAATACAAATAGAACTCCCCTGTTTATTTATTGATTTTTAACTAGGTATTTAAACAATAGCCTGTTAATACACATGTTGGTTATTTTCAATCTTCCCCTATTCCAATCTGTGCTTCAGTGAATATCTTTGAACATATGTCATGTGCAGGTATACATGTAGGTCAGATTTCTAGAGGTGGGATGTCACATTTTGACATTTTGATAGATATTTTGTCAAATTTCCCTCCATAGAGATTATACAAATGTATATGCACATCCATGAGAGTTTCCCCTATTCAACTTTTTTACCTTTGCCAGTTGATAAGTTAAAAACTGGTATCTCGTTGTAATTTTAGTTTAGTTTCTTCTTTAACAAATGAGGCTGAGCATCTTTACCTATGTTTGAGAGCTGCTGGCATGTTCTTTTCTGTGAACTATGTTCTCTGCCCATTCTCTATGGCATTGTTTGTTCTGATTCACTGAACTCTGTATGTTAAGGAAAATAGTCCTTTGTCGATGTATATACAGGACAATTTTTTTCCACTTGATTTTTCTCTTCCCTTTGTACTTACATTGTTTATTTCATACTGAACTCTCTTTAGTTTTATGTTGTTGAAGTTATCTTTTTATTCTTGGCATCCAGAAAGTTTAGCATTTAGATTGTATGTCCCCTGAAATGACAAAATTTCCCCCCATATCATTTCCTTGAAGATTTGTTATTCTATGTTTAGCATTTTAACCTGATCCAGCCGGGATTTATTGTAGTGGCAGGATAAGTAGGGCTCCATCTATGTCTTCCTCAGGTGCCTATCCAGTTGTTCCAACACCATTTACTGAATAATCCAATCCTCACCCATGCTACCTCTATCAGAAACTAAGTTTCCATATAAATTTGTGCAGTAGTTTTTTATTGCTACATAAAAAAATCACGAGAAATTTAGGAACAAAATAACACACATTTATTACCACAGCTTCTGTGGGTCAGAAATCCAGGCACACGTTTACCTGGGTCTTCTGCTTCAGGGTCTCTCACAAAACTGCAAAGTGTCAGCCAGGACTGGGGTCTCATCTGAGGCTGGCCTGAGGAAGGATTTGCTTCCAAGCTCACGTGGCTGTTGGCAGGATTCAGTTCGATGAGGGGATGTCAGATTGAGGGCCTCAGCTTCCTGCTGGCTGGTTGGAGGAGACCACTCTTAAGTTTCTTGCCACGTGGGCCTCTCCTATGGCAGGAAGCTTCATCAATGCCAGCAAGGGGCAGTGTCAGCAGAGTCCGCTAGCAAGGTAGACGTGCAATATACAGAAGCCACATTCCATCAGCCATGGCGTAACCTAGAAGAAAGCCAGAGGCCCCACTCACATGCAAGGGGAGAGGATTACACAAGGGATTAATTGGGTGCCATCCTAGAGTCTGTCTGCTTCTGGGCCCCAATGATTGGTGTCCCTCCCACATGCAAAATGCACCCACCTCTAAAGTTCTCCAGAAGTCTCATCCCATTACAGCATCACTTTGAGGTCCAGAATCTCAACCTCTAAATCAGTCCCAGGTGGGGCTGAAGCACCTCAGGTGTGGTTCATTAAGTCCAGTCCCCAGAGCACAATTCCTCTGCCTGTGAACCTGTGAGACTAAAGAGACAAGTCATCTGCCCACATACCCAACGTACAGAGGTGGGATGGCAAAGGATGACAGCCGTAGCCACTCCCTTTCAAAAAGGGAGAAAACTGGGGTGTGCAAAGGAGTCACTGTCCATAGCAACTCACAGGTTTGGGTTTGTTCAAAATTTCCATAGCTCAATAGCAATATTATTCTATTTCATGCATTTGTTTTTTTCTGCTCCTTTCTTTATAAATACATATAGTTTATTTTTTTATTACTCCTCTTTTAGTCACCACCTTCATCATTATCACTTAATTCGTGCTTACTAATTCAAAGTACTTTTTTTTTTTTTTTTTTTTTTTGCTGTACGCAGGCCTCTCACTGTTGTGGCCTCTCCCGCTGCGGAGCACAGGCTCCGGACGCGCAGGCTCAGCGGCCATGGCTCACGGGCCCAGCCGCTCCGCGGCATGTGGGATCTTCCCGGACCGGGGCACAAACCCGTGTCCCCTGCATCGGCAGGCGGACTCTCAACCACTGCGCCACCAGGGAAGCCCCAAAGTACTTTTCTAAGTGCTTTACACATATTAACTTATTTAACCCTCACAACAGCCTGATGAGGGTAAGTACTATTGTTATCCTTATTTTACCTAAGAGCAAAATGAAGTACTGAGAGGTTAAATAACTTTCCAAGAGCGTGCAGGTAGTAAGTGGCAGAGTCAGACATAAGATGAGTATTCCTAGAAGAATAATTTATAGGAGGTTTGAGTGAAGGAGGAACTGAACCGGTGTTGTCCGCTGGCAAAAATTCTTCCCTGTTCCTGGTCACACAAAGTTGTATGTGTGAGCACATGTGTGTGTGCGTGTGTGTGATGCTTTAGCCGTTTCTGTTCCCCAGTGAGTAGCGATCAACAGCTGCGGGGCTATTCACAATTCATAGGTATTTTTTTCCTACCTTATTTCACTGACAGGCTGTTTCCAGCAAATACAGCAAGGGTGTGTGTTTCTTCTTTTACCCCTCCCAACCCTGCCACTCCTCAGTGCCACCTGGGAACTCCTGCAGCCGCCTAAGCCAGCCTGTTTGCCTCCCTCTCTGACAAGGGAGTGTGGAATTCTCCCTCATGGCGTAGGCACGCCACACGGAGGAATCTGTTTGGGATCCACACTAAAAGGCCTCTGCCTGGCACCTGCACCAGCCCTCACTGAATCTGGCATCACTTCCTCTTTGTTGTAGATCAGGGCTTGTAGTTTCACTTTGGTTGCCCATTCAGTACCATTCCCCTTTTCTCGCCTTCTAATAAAAGCCCAACTTTTTTCAAGCATCCAACATACCCCCCCACACAGCCCAGGAGATTCAGGGGAAGATGGCTCCATCCCTTGATTCTCAGTCAAGAAATGGGCTGTGGTTGACCTAAACCGATTTCAGTGATTCTTCCCCCTCCTTCACCTGTGTTTGGTTCAGTGACCGAGGTTTGAGCCAAACAGCACGTGGCAATCCCTTTGGTGACAGTTATTGATCCAGAGGCAGGCATGTGAACTAAGTTGGCCTATCAGGACTTTTATGGCTTTCTCACCTAGAGGAGGTGAACAAGAAATCAGGTAGCCAAAATTGCTATGGGCAGCCACAAGAGGAACACAAGGGGAACCAGCATTCAGATGAATCCTAGGGACAACAGCAAAAAGAGTCAGAGAAAATCTGGGTGACTGATGATATTGTCCAGCCTGACATATCTTTGGAGTTCCTGTTATATGACCTGATACATTTCCCTATTTTTTAAGCCAGTCTGAGTCAGACTTTCTGCTACTTGCAGTCAAAAGCTTCCTAATTAGTACAGAATTAAAGAAGTTGCCTAGTTTGGTCAAACATATATCTTGTATTTTTGTTGTTTTAGCTTTTTCACTTATTTTTGAGGATGTTCAAAACTAACTAGGAGTTCAGATTACCTTCATGAACTCTACTAGTTCAATCAGAATTTTAAACTATCGAAAAGTATGATCAGCTTCAAAACACAGAGCAGCAAGGGAAGCTCAGCTTTGCAGTAATTGTCATACTCAAGGAAGCAGGGGGAATCCCACAGCATTACATGGGTACAGGCCTCCTTAGACTTCCCACTGTATTTATCTCTCTATATGCCAGTCACCCGCACTGCGGGGTGTGGGGTGCTTGAGGCAGGGATTGGGTCCTCCTCATCCAATGTCTTTGTATAGGACCTGCAACTTAAGAACGAGTGCCAGGCACAAAACACTCCAATGTTCATTTCTAAATCTCAGAGTAATTCCAAAAGCCCTTAGGATGCCCCAGGTATAAAAACTGAAATCAGAATAGCACTCTGAGTATATAAGGGGAGGTGCTGAATAAGTAAAGACTTCTCTGAATTTTCAGAACCCGTAACTATGGTGGAGTGCAGGAAGAAATGTTACATCAGGGTTTTTCTTCCTCAATTACTCATTGTGTTGTTTGTGCTAAATTTGTTGTATATTATGTCTGAGTGGTCCTTACTACTCTTCTTCTCCCAGAGAAAAGGAAAGAGTTTTTGTACTTCAAGCCCAGCATGGAGGATTGATCTAAGTGAGTGTAGAGGAGGATGAGATAAGGCTGAGCTTAGAACTAGGCATTTCGGGGCTTCCCTGGTGGCACAGTGGTTAAGAATCCGCCTGCCAATGAAGGGGACACGGGTTTGAGCCCTGGTCCAGGAAGATCCCACATGCTGTGGAGCAACTAAGCCCGTGAGCCACAACTGCTGAGCCCATGCACAACTACTGGGCTCGTGAGCCACAACTACTGAGCCTGCAAGCCACAACTGCTGAGCCCATGCACAACTACTGAAGCCCACACACCTAGAGCTCATGCTCCGCAACAAGAGAAGCCACCACAATGAGAAACCCACACACCGCAACGAAGAGTAGCCCCTGCTCACTGCGACTAGAGAAAGCCTGCGCACAGCAAAGAAGACCCAACGCAGCCAAAAATAAATAAATAGATAAGTTTATTTAAAAAAGAACTAGGCATTTCCCCAAACTTGGGTAGCTGGGAAAGGGCAGCTTTTACAGGTTTCCAGGAAGTGACAGGGATGGGACTCCATTTGCACAGTGTTTCAGGTAAGGGATTGAGGGAATGCCTGTGTCTCTGGGAGTGAGTTTACCCACCAGCAGAGTGGACAACTCTGAAGAGCTATCAGGTTGGCTCAGATAAAATTGTCTTAATGGCTGCCCCTGGAGGCCCAGCACTCAACAGCTGCCGCAGTGAGCAGGAAGGGCAACCTCAACAATGTCAAGAAAATCTTGTTTCCACTCATGGTTTGTGCATTTTGCATTTTAAGAAGTCCTTTCCCACACATAGGTCACAAGTATATATATATTTTTTCTATTAGCTTCATGATAGCTTTAAAAATAAGTCTTTAATTCTTTTGGAGCCATCATTTGTTTGTATAATCGATAGGGATTTGGTTTAATTTTTCTCAATATAGTGAGCCAGTTCTCCTATCTAGTAAACAGTCCATCCTTTCCCAGACTTATATGTGGGGACCAAGTTCCAATTTAAACACAGTTCTATTTCTGAGTTCTGTCATTCTGTTCCAGTTGTCCATTTTGTCTGTTCTTGAACCAGTACCATAATGTTTGAATCATATAGCTTGGTAGTATTCTTAAATACTCTTTGCCTTTCTTTCTCAAAGTAGATTTAGCTAAATAATAGACTTGTGTTTCCAAATAAATTTTAGGATAAATTTTCAGTGTTTCTCAAAAAACAAACAAGACAACCCTGCCATTTTGACAGAGATTGAATTTAATTTATAGATTAATTTGGAGAGAATCTGCATTTTCATATTATGCCATTCTGTTCATGAGTGTGGAATACTTCTTCATTGATTCAGATCTTCTTTTATGTCCTTTAATAGAGTTTAAAATTTTTTATTATAGAGCTCTAGTGTATTCTTTGTTAATTCCTAGATATTCTAATAGTCTGTTGCTACTGTGAAATATGTCTTATTTTTCTATTATATATTTTCTAGTTTATTAGTGCTAGTGTAAAGAAATGCTATTGATTTTTGTCTCATCAATTATTTATACCTTACTGAGGACAGGTTCCATAGATTTTTCCCTGGGGAGATTTTAGTAGGTAAAAGGGGGAAGGAAAAAGAACATGAAGATACATGTGAGGACAAGAGGCTCTGCAAGAAGCCAAAAGGACAGGCTACCAGATGCTTTGGAAACCAATTTTATTACTTCATCTTTCTCCCTAAGCTTTCATAAAAGTATCCTCATTCTAGCAAAGAGGGCAGCCTCTTCAGAAATGTTTCTGCCATTCTTTCCTCCATTTCTGGTTCCACTATCGGAATCTATCTGGAGTCCAGTCCCCTCTCAGCACTGTCACCACTACCTCTGTAACCCAGGTCCTCTCCTCTAATCCAAGCAGTCACCTATGACAGTAGCCTTCCAGTTGGTCTCCCACATTCTACACTCCCCCATACAGTCTGTCCCATCAAGCCTGTCCTTTCATCATGTCACTCAGCTACTCAAAACTCTTCACTCTGGATCCTTACCTCATTTGGTTTAGAAGCCAGAGTGCTACAGTTGCTCTCCATGGGAGCTGGCTCCCCGTTTGCTCTCTGACCTCATCACCTACCATGCTCCCTTCTGTTCACTTTGTTCCAGACACATTCCAACTTGGCGAGCAAGCTGCAGCCTTGGGGCCTTAATGAATTATACTTTTCTACATAACAAATTATCCCAACACTTAGCATCTTGAAATAACAAAGCTTTATTATTTCTCAGTTTTTGAGGGTCAGAAAGCAGGGGGGTGGGGGGGGGTTCTGAATCAAGGTCTCGGATAAGGTTGCTGTCAAGCTTTTGTCTGTGGCTACAGTGGCATCTGAAGGCTCAACTGGGGGAGGGGCTACTTCTAAGCTCATTCACGAGGTTGTTGGCAAGCCTCAGGTCCTCGTGGATTTGGGGACTGAGGGCTTCCTTTCCTCCCTGACTGCTGGCCAGACACAGCCCTCAATTTCTTGCTGCGTGAGCCTCTCTGTAGAGCGGAGGGCAGCTCTCCCGGCAGCTTGCTTCCCCAGGGAGAGTGATCTGAGAGAAAATGAGCACCCAGAGTGGAAGCTGTAATTTTTTAAAAACCTAATCTCAGAAGTAACATATCACCAGATTTGCCATATTCTATTTCTTTCAAATTCAGCATACACTCCAGGAGAGGGGAGTCAAGCTCCACCTCTTAAAGAGCACCAGGCATTCATGGACATATTTTTTGTAACCATCGCAAGAACTTTGCACCAATTACATCTGCTGGCGGCGGGGGGTTGGGGGGGGGCGGTCACTGAAATGCTGACTCCTTCTCTCATTCAGGTCTCTGCTCATCATAGAGGCTTCCTGTTCCCTTCCTCTGTTTTTTTTTTTTCATAGCCCTTATCATCTGACACGTTAGGTTTTATTTGTTTATAATTTGTCTTCCCACTAGAATATTAGCTTAATAAGTGTAGGAACTTTGCTGTGCTTGCTGTTAAATCCCCAGTACCCTAGAATTATGACTGGCATATAGTAAACATTCAGTAAATACTTGTAGGGAGAGAGTAGAAAGGGGAGAAGGGAATCCCAGGAAAGGGGTCCCTGTCTTTAGTGTCTTCCAGATGGAGACCTGGTTCATGTCTTGAGTCAACTAACCATCCAACCCAGCCCCTTGGGTCTAGAGGAATCCCAGGTGCCGGGTGGCAGGTCAGAAAGGAACCGGTGGCTTATCTAACTCTATGGGAATTTGTAATACGTTAAATTATGTCACCAAAAAAGATATGTCCGAGCCCTAATCCCTACTACCTGTGAATGTGACCTTATTTGAAAAGAAGGTCTCTCCAGATGCAATTAAGTTAAAGATCTCAAGATGAGATCATCCTGGAGTTAGGGTGGGCCCTAAATTCAATGGCTGGTGTCCTTATAAGGGGAAAGGGAGATCTGAAGCACAAAGACACAGGGAGAAGAAGGCCAAGTGAAGACGGAGGCAGAGATTGTATTTATGCTGCCGTAAGCCAAGTAACACCTGAAGCCACCAGAAGCCAGAAGGAGAAAGGCAGGATTTTCCCTTTGGTCCTTCAGAGGGAGTGCAGCCCTGCCAACACCTTGATTGCAGACTTCTTGAGCCTCCAGAACCATGGGAGAATACATTTCTTTTGGTTAATGCCACCCAGTTTGTGGTCATTTGTTAGGGCAGCCCTAGGAAACTAATACAGGATTTAAGCACTTCTCTGAGACCCTCTTCCTTGGGCCTCTGATTATAAGTGATTAAGAAGAATCATCTATGGCTTCCCTGGTGGCACAGTGGCTGAGAGTCTGCCTGCCGATGCAGGGGACACGGGTTCGTGCCCCGGTCCGGGAAGATCCCACATGCTGTGCTTCGCAACGGGAGAGGCCACAACAGTGAGAGGCCCACATACCGCAAAAAAAAAAAAAGAAGAATCATCATCTCCAAGACTTACATAAAAACGTATGACTCAGATCATTTTTCATAACTTACATGCCAAATAAAAACCCTTTAAAATCATATTGCTAACTACACATATAACTTTTAAAAAACAACTCACTTATTATATATGCTTAGAAGTCTAACTTTGGGATATATAAGAAATGGTATCATTTGATGCCTCTACTGAAGGGGGCAAGGGCAGGAGGGAGACATTTTGAAATATATACCCTTTTGTGCTACTTGAGGTTTTATCTTGCACCTTCCTTTCCTTAACATACAAACGCACAATTAAGAAAAAAGTAGCATAGTATTCCTATTGCTTCTATAAACTAGGATGTAGTTGTCACAGAGTTATGTAAGAGTACCTTTTAGCCAACAATTGCTTAATCAAAAACAAACAACTATCGAACTATTCATTTGTTTACATAAAAAACAGCAATAGAAGCAGGCTGGTCATGGGGGGCGTTAGAGAGGAGGGAGAATCGGGAGGTGTTTGCCGAAGGGTACATAGTTTCAGTTATGCAAGATGAGTAAGTTCTAGAAAATCCGCTCTACACTATAGTGCATATAGTTAATAATACTGTTCTGCATATTCCAAAACTTGTTAAGAAGGTAGATCTTGTATTAAATATTCTTATCACAAAAAAGAGGGGAGGAGGAGATGTTTAGAGGTGATAGTTATGTTTATGGCAGTGTTTATTGTGGTGACAGTTTCATGGCTGTATACTTACTTTCAAACTCATCCAGGTAAATACGTACAGCTTTTTTTGTATATCAAGCATACTCAATTTAAAAATATTTTTTAAAAGGACACTGATATTACTAATAACAGTTTGGCACACAGTTGTGAGATTTTGGTGCTTTGTTACATTGCTGCTGCCTGAAATCTGTTGGCAAGTCAAATTTGTCTTCCTCCACTTATTTAATTTTTTTCCCTACAGAGAGCTGAGACAGGCTTATGTGTGAATGTTAAATTTAAGGATAATGATCATTGTGTCTGTCAATAAGTAAGCATTTTGGGAGATCCAAAGTAAAACTGCACTCATTGATATTCATTTCTTCTTTCTTTCATTCAAATGTATTGCCTGCATGTGCCTTGTAATGTTAGAGGCTAAGGACAAAAGCAATGAGGCAGGGAATCTGCTGTCAAGATGGTGACAGACTTGTAGCTGAGTATGCATGATTCACTACGATGGGTACAGTAATAGCACACAGCAGCCCACATGAAAGGAGTGAATTGCCATGCCAGGGACCAGCGAGGAGCTTAAAGAGGAGACCTCAGACAGTAAAAGTCATAGAGATGATTAATTTTGTTAATAGCTCCAGGATGGACTATATTACTATACTATAACTGTAATACCAGGCCATCTGAACAGAATTGTTTATTTGTCTTATATTATGAATGTCTGTGATTCTTTTTTTTTTAACGCTTCACGAATTTGTGTGTCATCCTTGCGCAGGGGCCATGCTAATCTTCTCTGTATCGTTCCAATTCTAGTATATGTGCTGTCGAAGCGAGCACTGAATGTCTGTGATTCTTGGCAGTGTATATGTCTGATGTGCCCTTAGCAAATTTCAAAGACTTCACTGGGCTCAATCACATATGTCATGGGAGGATGATGACCATCAAACAAGAGGTATAAATTGGAAGCAGAGAGAGATTTCTCTGTAAGGAAAGTAAAATGAAGGAGCTATACATTTTGCAATTAAAATTTGACATTGTTGGCTAATTCAGAACTTTAGTGATTTGGTCCATGCACTGCACTACACTTTACAATTCTCACTGTTAGGAGCTAGACAGAAACTTTATAAAACTGTTTTGAATAGTGTGGTTCTATCAAAAGGTTAGTCTTGATTTTAGAATTAAAAAAAATTTTTTAAACTTTTTTCAATTAAAAAAGATTTTAGTACAAACCAGTTTTGCAAAAGGACATCATTTGCATTCTATGGCAGAGAAGCTAACTGCTTCTCCTCTTCTTCTTGGGTACGTGGCTGGACCACATGGCCCAGCTACCCTTTTGCCGACAGGAGTAGCCCTGTGACTGAATCCCAGCCAGTGGGAGGAGCTAAACTGGTGTGTACCACTGCCAGGCCTGACCCATGAAAACCCCATGCTGACCCTTCTTGCTCTTTGTCCCTTGCAGCTGGCTGGAATGCAGATGACCCCCAGGACCACCTTGGAAGCCACAAGTTAAAAGACAGCAGAGCCTTTATCAGCTCAGCTGCCCAAATGATACACAAGGAGGAGCCCCACTGACCCATGCAGTTTACCCAGTCCTGTTCTGTGAACAAGAAATACCTCTATGATATTTCAGCCATGATATATTTTAGGGTCAGTCTGTTGCAGTAGTTAGCCTCTTCTAAGTCATACACTTGCCTAGCAAAATTCTTCCCTCTTACTTTTTTGGGGGAGGGAGGAGACACACAAGAAGGGACAAGTTGAGGGAAATTTAATTATAATGTTTGTGCTGAGCCTCTGTCATTTGCCCCTTTAAACCCATGCTCCATCCTTCTGTACCCTGCTTTCAGTCCCTGAAGACTGACTTCCATCTCTGGGCCTCTCGGCCCTCTGAGTGCCTGGGAGATGAGTGGGAGGGAGGGAAGGGAGGTCAGGATATTTCTGGCCCTGGTTTGCTCCCTGTGAGGTCCTAACCGAAGTTCACTACTCCTCTCAATCTGGCTGTTTCACATGACTGTCTCACTGCTTCCAGATTCAAGTAGCAGTTCCCTGCCCTTGTCCACGTGGGCTTTGTGTTGGTCATCCCAGCTTAGTCAGCTTCAGCCGCCATAACAAAGTACCATAGACTGGGTGGCTTCCACAACAGACATTTATTTCTCACAGTCTAGAAGCTGGGAAGTCTGAGATCAGGGTGCCAGCGTGGTGAGCTTCTGGTGAAAGCCAACTTCCTGGCTTGCAGACAGCTGCCTTCTTGCCTTGTCCTCCTCACATGGTGGGGAAAGAGAGAGAGAGAGAGAAAAAAAAACTCTCTGGTCCCTTCTCATAAAAGCAGTAGTCGCATCATGGGGACCCCACCTGCATAACCTCATCTAAACCTAATTACCTCTTTGATGCCATCACACTGGGAGGTTAGGGGCTGCAGAAGGGTAGGGGGGTCACAAACATGTAGTCCATAGCAGGCCTAGGCATGTGTTGTCAGCCAGGCTGCTATGAGACCCAGGTCACCAAAGCATCCCTTGCCCACACCTAGCCTACGCCCACCCCTGTGTGTTGTCCCTCTGTAAATAAATCCTCCTAGAATCATCCTTTGAATGTGCCGTTTCCTGTTAGCACTCTTGACTGAGACCATATTGCTTTGTTTTAACTCTCAAAAATGATAGTAGCAGGGCTTCCCTGGTGGCGCAGTGGTTGAGAGTCCGCCTGCCGATGCAGGGGACACGGGTTCGTGCCCCAGTCCGGGAAGATCCCACATGCCGCGGAGCGGCTGGGCCCGTGAGCCATGGCCGCTGAGCCTGCGCATCCGGAGCCTGTGCTCCGCAACAGGAGAGGCCACAACAGTGAGAGGCCCGCGTAAGAGGCCCGCGTACCGCAAAAAAAAAAAAAAAAAAAAAAAAGATAGTAGCAAATACTGTACATATTACCAGAACCTAGTAAGGCAATTATACATTTTAGGACAATAACCATCACAAGCAGTAATTCACAGGCAAAGTATTCCATCTCCGTCTTTAGTGGCAGCGGAACTCTCTCCACAACCCAAACCTAATATGTCAGTCCCCTTAGCCTTTACGCCAGAATCTGAACCTTAGCCCAGTATTCAAAGCCCTTCATAGTCTGGTCTCTGGCTCCTCTCCAGCATTATCATCACCATTTCCTTCCCTCTCACCCCCTGCCCCCATACCAGGAGCTGGGAGAATCGTTCCTCTGTGATTCTGCACATCACAAACCCTCTCTCTGAAACCCCTCCCATCTTCCTCTTCACTTAACTTCTGGTAGTCTTTTAGAACTCAGCTCACCTCTCTCCTGCTGGGAGAATCCTGACATCTACACCCACACCTCTCCCCATCCGCACACGTGCATGCCTTCCTAGGCTGGAGGACGCTCCTCTCACGCTGTCTCACACCACTTTACTCTCCTGCCCCCTGACTCCTGGATCATGATCCTTTTAAGGACTAGAGTTGACTGTTATTAATGTCTATATGCCCATAGTAGGTACTTCATGTTTGTTGAATGCATATCTCCAATGGTGTTAGGCTTTTGTTAAAAACTTGCATGTGCACTGGACTTCCTGTAGGGGACCTGGATAAAGCTAGGACCAAGATAGAGGCATGTTCCTCTTTTCTCCCCATTCACCCACTACAAGAGCTGGAGACTTGGCAGAAAAGTCTGTTTCTCTTCCAGCATCTCTGCACTTCCCTCCTCCCCATATGGAATGAAGACAAAACTCACCACCCCTGCCTTTAACACGTTCAACTCACCGCAAATTCCCTATGAGTAGGACCTGAGTTACTCAAGTTTTGGTGTTACACACTTTTAGGGTTGGTTGTTTTTTTTTTTTAATTTAACTTTCTGAATAGGTAATACATCCTCAAGAGTCAAAACCAAAACGTATAAAAAGTTATATAGTGAAATGTCTCCCCTCACCCAACCAATGTTTCCATTAACCCAGTTCCTACCCTCCATATGTAACCACTCTTCTTAATTTCTTACATATACTCAGTTCCAGAATTGTTTAGTGCAAATACAAGCAAATTTCAAATATACGTTCTTATATTTCTCACTTCTTTACCAAAGAATGCCATACTTTTTTGAACAGTGTTTTGTTTTGTTTTTTACTTAACAGGTTTTGGAAACCTTTCCTTACCTGTTCATAACTTGTTTCCTCATTCTTTTGTGCAGCTGAACAATATTCCAGTATGTGAATGCATCATAATTTACTTAACTAAACCTTTATTGATAGACATTTGGGTTGCTTCTAGTCTTTTTTTTGTAATACCTATAATGATGCACATTACAAATTTTTTTAATTTATTTTTTTGTATTGAAGTATAGTTGACTTACAATCCTGTATTTGTTTCAGGTGTACAGCAAAGTGATTCGGTTATACATATATCTATATATATATCTATATTCTTTTTCATTTTTTTCCATTATAGTTTATTATAAGATAATGAATATAGTTCCCTGTGCTTTACAGTAAATCCTTGTTTATCTATTTTATTTATAGTAGTATGCACCTGTTAATCCCATACTCCCAATTTATCCCTCCCCTGCTTTCCCTTTGGCAAACATAAGTTTGTTTTCTACGATAGTGATGCACATTTAATCTTGACATGATGCTATACTATTCAATGTATAATTCTTTTAACATTTTGACTTTATACTTTATTTCAAGAAACTTTTCATCTGTGGGCCCATCAATACATGACATTTGCTAAAGAATACATTAAGGTTAAACCACAAATCAATGACCTGAAAAAGTTTTTTAACTTTATGAGTTCATTTCTGGGCATTTATCCATAAAAATATTGGACGACATAGCAGAGTATGAGTTCATTTCAATGGAGCAGTGCGTGTGTAAGCTTTGCAGTTTCTGCCAAGGTCATTTGGACAAAGGAGCATTCCGATTCCCCTTGGGAAAAATCTTAATCATTCTTGTGCTTTTGATGATCAGTAATATTTTAATATTACTTGGGATGCTAATGTGTTGTATTCATCAGAAGTTACAAAAAGAGGAAGGACTCAGAGAGTCCATCCAGAGTACCATAAGCCTTTGAAGAAAGGCATTATGCATCAGTGTCAAACCGTGCTCTCCAAAGGCTGAGAGGTCAGTTGTGGGTTCCCTGTCTACTTCCCAGTACAGAATAGACATGTGTGGGATTTTGTATGTTTATCCTGTACATCCCTGCTGCTGTACGGACTGGTGTCCCACTTGGCCACAGGGCATTCCATCCAGCGGCTCCCTCCTATGTGGCTGGTTGGCAGGGTTGATTAATGAGGCGAGCCCTCAGGCATGGCACATGCTACATCTACTAAAGCGCAGTGATGGGCTAGAAAGGGCCAATTGAGTATTACTAGAACTTACCAAAGACTTGTAGGACCTCAAAGAGAAGGACCGTGGGTCTTATGAAGCTACTTAGCCTAAACAATGTCTGAGCTTTAGACCCAACCTCAATACGAGACGCATCTCCCTTCAAGAAGGCTGGACCTCCAGGCCCTCTGAGACAGAACCAACTGAGGACACTCAGTGGGGCCACACCACCCTCTGCCAAACCTTGCTTTGGGGCCTAGAGACCTAAACTCATCTAAAGCAGTGAGGTGCTCCATCTCCTTTATCTCTGTACGTGTATAGTTTAGACTTTCCAAAGTGAAGGTCTTTTTTTGATTTAAGAAAATGAAACAAAAGAAAAAGATGAAGGTAAAATCAGAGGTCTAAATTAGAGAGAACTACTGCTGAAAGATATAGGTTTAAAGCCTTTTTATGAATAGTTTTTACAAACTTTGGCTTTATTTTGACTGTGAGCCTTCCTAACTCTTCTGAGCCTCTGGTAATGGTATTATATCTCTTTTATAGGTTTCTGGAACTCTCTCCAAGTAACTCATTCCGCTTCTTCCCATCTCACCAGTCATCAGGTTGGAAACCCTAAATTGGATGAACTACTCTATTCCATTTCTGATATTTATTAGGTAAGAATTTTTAATTATATTATGGTTTCCATGTGTGTTTATTTCCTGCCACAAGTCCTCAGTGAGCACTTATGAGTTCCCCTTCCAGTCACCTGGGGATGCATCAGTGAGCAAAACCAGTGAAATCATGTCTCTACCAATTTCTCCACTGAAGGGTGGGGTAGTAGATAAATGGTTTTTTATGATCGATAGTTGAACACAAGTCAGTTTAATAAACTGGTTTCCAGTGCTTCTCAAGTTAAAATATGGTCCTGAAAGGTGAGCCCTTCTGTTAACTGCTTTCCCTTTTCTTCTTCCTCCTTCAATTTTCCTAGACATCTCCTTGACCTTCCCCCAACATACACACACACACACACACACACACACCCCTCTCTTTGTAAACTTCCTGACTGAACCCTCATGCAGTTGATTAATTAAAATTTTGTATTGTGACAATATTTGTATGTTTTAGTTATCTATTGCTGTGTAACAAACAGCCCCATGATGAAGAGGCTTAACAAAACAGCCATTTTATTTGCTCAGGAGTCTGTGGATCAGGAATTTGGGCTGGACTCAGCTGGTGGTCCTACTTCATATAACTTTGGCTGGGCTCACTCATGGGACTGTGTTCAGCTGGGAGTTTGGTTGGTGCAAGGTGTCTTCAGGCCTCTCTCCACTGGTCTCCAGCAGAGCAAGGAAACTTCTTACATGGCAGCTGACTTCCAAGATGGAAGACCAGCCTTGGGAATTACACATCACTTCTGTCACATTTCATTGGTCAAAATAGCTCACAGAGCCAGCACAGATTCAAAGACAGAGGAAACATACACCACTTCTTATTGGGGGAATGGCAAGGTCACAATGCAGAAGAGCATGTGGGAGGGGTGATATTGCAGCCATCTTTGGAACCATGAACTACTGTACAGACCTGTTTTATTTTAAGTGTTAATCCACTATAAACCATAGTTGTGGGCAGTAGTAATGAATCTAGTGTTAGTTTATTTGTTTTCTCTCTGTGTCTGTCCGCTTTTTACTAATCAGTACCTCAGCTCTAAAGGAGGTTTTGAACTATAATCCTGAGTTTCATGAGTGTCCATCAGTATTTTCAGTTCCAAGGCACAGGAAGTGATTCTGGCTCGCTTTAGCAGAAGGGAATTTTTGTTGGTTTACCAGTTAGTTCATAGAAGATAGGAAGGTTGGAGAATTAGACTCAGAACATGGACAGAATGTAAGGAAGACTGGGTGGAAGGCATATCCACGGTGACTCCACCATGACACTCTGGGCGGGGCACTGCTGCTGGCACTGCACACACTGCACAGTGGACACGGCTGCCATGGGGCTCTTACTGCCACCATGCCTGTGCCAAAGACTTTGATTCTTTCTCTTATGGCTCCAAGTCCTAAGAACAGTCAATTGCCCAGTCTGTTTGCTCCCTCATTGACCAGGAAGTGGGGAGAGGGTCCTTTCTACTTCAAAGGTTGGGGCTGAGGGTCAATAATAAATTGTCCTGATCTGACCTCTGCTACCTCTCTGACCTCAACCCCTATTCACTCTGCTGTAGCCTCAATGCAAAACACCAAGCATGCTCCTCCTACCTCAGGGCATTTGTTCATGCTATTTTCACATCTAAAGTGCTCTTTCCCAAATGTCTGCATGACTCTCTCTCACCTTATTCAAATCTTTATACAAACATCATTTTCTCATAAGGCCTTCCAATAACTATTCTATCTAAAATTGTAAGGCTTTACCCCACACTTCCTATCCCCTATCCCTGCTTTTCTTTTTTTTCTTTTTAACTCTTAACTTTTTCTAACATAGCGTCTGTATATATTTTCTTTCCCCCTAGGATATAAGCTCCACGGGGGCAAGAATTTTAGTCTGCTTTGTTCAATATTGTGTCCTCAGCATCTAGAACAGAGGCTGGAAAATAGTAAGTGTTCAATAAATATGTCTTCCTTAAAATGAATGTAGAGCCAGTATCTACATGATCCCTTTGAAATCCCTTTCGAACACATTTGTTGTAAGGTTGACAATGATTCTTCTTAGAGTTCAATCCTCTTACCAGTATATCTGCCTAGAATATAGTTTTCTCATTTTAATTTGTTATACAAGACAAAATGAAAATTTTTGATAGTTAAAAATTGTTTAATTTATTGTTTCTTTTCCTTCAACCAGGCTTATCCCTCTGCCTAGAAGGAAATTAAACGAGTCAGACAAGGATCATTTATTATAAAAGCATACCTTATGCTTTGTTCACTTCTCAGCATTTCTAAATTGATATTTGGCTGATTTATTGCACTACTTTTCAGGGTATTGCCGCAAGCTTAATAGTTTTCAAGGTCATCCCTTTCATCCCTCATTCAGAAAGACATGAAGTTGGCCTTTTTCCAGTTTTCAGGAATGTATTAGTCCTCAGGAGCTGCTGCAAGCAAAGCAGCACCACTGTGACCTTAACTAATTCATGATGCGTCCCAGGAGGCAAACCATCAGGCCCTTCCCGGAGACTCAAATACATTGATGGTGTCCAAATAGTCATCAGTGAGTCAAAAACGTGTACTGAGTATCTACTGAGTGCAAAGCTGTGCTAGCTCTTCCCTTTCTGTGGTTTGATGGCCGGCCTTCTCATCAGTGGAGGAGTTCATCAAGCTCTGCCATGTGCACACTGGGCAAACAGGAAGCAGAAGGGAGAGGATCCAGCCGGCTTTAACAAGCGCTTCATGACACTTCACATTTGTGTCGCTGGCAGGGGGCCCAATTTCAGTGGCCCTGTATCCGATGATAGGGTATTTCCCTCTTTGTATAATCATTGATGAACTCTCATTCATTCACCGAACACATTCAAATAAATGAAATGTTTCAGTAAGTAAGACGGTCTCCATATCCACAAGATATATGGTGTTAGAAAAATTAACATGTCTTTAATGTTAGAAAAATTAACATGCCAACTTCATGTCTTTCTGAATGAGGGATGAGGGATGAAAAGGATGACCTTGAAAACTGTTAAGCTTGAGGCAATACCCTGAAAAGTAGTGCAATAAATCAGCCAAATATCAATTTAGAAATGCTGAGAAGAGAACAAAGCATAAGGTATGGTTTTATAATAAATGAACCTTGTCTGACTCATTTAAAAGTTAACTTTCAAATGATTCCAGAAAATATATTTGTGGGAGTGTGAGAAAGAGAAAGAGATAAAGCAAATTTAGTAGATGCTAACAATTAGTGAATCTAAGCAAAAGATATATGTGTATTCATAGTACTGTTCTTGCAATTTTTCTAACACCAGAAGGTGTTAGAAATTTTAATTTTTCAAACTGCAGAAAATTATAACTGCTATAACAAAACCCATATTCCTACCACCCAGAATTAGTAACCATTACTCTTTTGTCTTATTTTGTTTCCAGCCTTAAAAAAAAAAGTCATACAGTACATGACAGAAATTAGAATAATATCAAAGGGCTTACAGTAAAAATTAAGTCACCTGCCCCCAGACCCCTGATCTTCTCTCGAGGCAACCTCTATTACAGGTTTCTTGTATTTCCTTACAAAGATATTCTATGTACATATAAGCCTATATGTAAATGTATTCTCCCTTTTTTGTATTCTCTCTTTTGTTCACAAGTGGAAGCTCATAACATACAACACTCTGTATCTTAATTTTTTTCAATTAATATATCTCGGAGACTGTTGGAACAGGAGAGTTTTAAGTCTAACATGAGAAAGTACTTTTTAGCTGCCATGATGATAAAATTCTAGAATGAGTCACTAAAACTGATAATATTAGTTTCAGCTCTGTCAAGCCACTTCCAGCGCCACTCTGGTTGACGTTCCTGAGAAGCTGACTCTGAAACAGAGATTAATGTGCAGGAATGTCACTGGGAAGTGCTCTTGGAATCAACACCTATGGAAGAGAAAGGAAGAGGGGAAAAAGCAGAAATGAACAGAGAGAAAGTTTGGGTTGCCATGCAGTCTCAGCTAAGGTCTTATGTCCCCGTGGGGGGGCTGAAGCTGGAATGGCCTTTCCAAGTTGTCCTCATTCAGGAAGGAGTCCAGGACTTTATAACTCACATCAATCATTCATGGAATACAGATGGCCCTGGGGAGGGTGTGACCTTGGTTTACATGGTCTCCCCAGCTAAGACAATTTCCAGGGAAGGCCGACAGCTAAGGGCTATCTGCCAGTGCACTCCCAAAATAGGGAGGAATAATTTCTTCATCCCTGAAGGGACATCTGGGGAAAGCATCATAGTATCTACTATTAAAAAAAAGAAGTTCTTATTTCTAAGACTATATGCCACAATATTTAGGAGTGAAATTTCATAATATGTATAGTTAACTTTTAAATGATTCCAGAAAATATATTTGTGGGAGTGTGAGAAAGAGAAAGAGATAAAGCAAATTTACTAGATGCTAACAATTAGTGAGTCCAAGGAAAAGATATATGCATATTCATAGTACTGTTCTTGCAATTTTCCTATGGCATAGGTGACACAGTATAAGAGTTTGTACCTGGAACCCAAATGCTAGAACTAAGTGACATGACTTGTTAAAGGCAGATTTTATAACTATCTAAGGTAATTATGCTAGAGTTTCATGGTGACATGACTGGGGAGTACAGAAAACTTGGTGAGCGCCCCCTGAGGTCTTCTCCCAACTTTCAGACCTCACTCTGGATAGGAAGGATTTTCCACCAACACAAACATGCCTTTAGTAAAAGGATAGTGGGGAAATTTGAGAAGACTTGCTCTCTGCACATCATTGTAAAGAAAAATACCCAAAATGTAACAAGTAAAACAGAAGGTACTGTGTGCCCTTTCAATATTCTACTAGAGCAGTATCTCTAACGAGACTGCCTACCAAGGCTGATTGTCTAGGAAATGTAATTTTGTTTGGTTGACCATTTACTGTTGATCAGAGCCTAGGCTCTGTAAAGTTAAATATTAACATAGAAAATTGATAATGTTTTTTTTCCCAGTCAATAAAATAACCTCAAAGATTATGGTTTTACTGCCCTTAGGACATCTACCAGTTTTGTATCTAATTTTGCCATCTTATTCCAGCATTCTTTGTTTCACCAATCCTATATATCAGCTTCCTAGATCCCCTCTGGATCAATTTCACCATCGTACTGTTTCCTTCATTAATAAGTTAAATAAATTTTTGACATATGTTTATTATACATTTATATAAAAGTCATGTTTTTTAAAATTATACTGTGACCTCCCACAGACTGCCATCTCCTAGTATCCTTTGTAAAAAATGCATTCCTCTTGCTTATCACCATAAATTCTCTTATTACAATTTATAGATCAGAATGCTCTTTTACACCAAGGCTTCAACCCTGTCCTCCATGGGATGACTCTGAGGGAGTTTTCTGTGCCTTGCAACTGACAGCATTCTCCTTGAGACATGTAGTTTATTCCTCTCCCCCAAGTACTTTAGGGGACTTAAAACTCCACTAGGCCTGCAAAAAAAAAAAAAGAAAGAAAAAAACAACAATCTAGACAGTCAATAAAATCAGCTGCACAACTATATTACATGAAAAGAAAATATCTAAAAATACAATACAAACAGCAACATTAGCATGAGTTATATGAGAGAAAAAGGTTGCCGTGCAGGTGTAGGAACTGGCCAGGCTGTGCTGTTCTTTACATCGGTCATCCACTCTGCCTCGGCTGAGCTTTGTTCTCATTGTTCTTTGTTCTCAGTGCCCCTGCCATGCCAGTTGTTAAATATTTTGAATGTCACCCTTGAATTAATACAGCTGTAATAAGGTTATTGTTATTTTTGTCATCACTTAAAAGCATAGTTGTTACAGTTTAGAGGTGTTACTTCCTTTAAAAAATAAGAATGAACTTATATGAAGTGCCTACAATAGTCAAATTCATAGAGACAGAAAGCAAAACAGTTACTAGGGACTGGGGTTGGGGGGGAATGGCAAGTTAATGCTTAATAGTACAGAGTTTCACTTTGGGAAGATGAATAAGTTCTGGAGACAGGTGTGGTGATAGTTGCACAACAATGTGTATGTACTTAATGCTACTAAACTGTATGCTGGAAATTGGCTAAAATGGTAAATTTTGTCTTATATATATTTTACCACCAGGAAGTCACTACTAAAAAGAGTTAATTTTAAAAAAAAATGAGACTACAAGTAGAAAATAAGTTCATGTAGATAAGGATAGAAAAAATGTTAGGTGTTCATAAAACAAATGGTTAGAGGTATTAATTTCATTGACAAGACTGAAGGAATAGATTGCCTACTGGGAAATTGTTGGTACACTTATACCATATTTGAAAATTTTATCTCCTCAGAGAGAGGAAATAATCTCCATGAGAACAAGATGAAATTTAAAAATTTGGGGTTGATTACTGGAAACACTCCCTGTCTAGGAGATAAATATTGAATTATGAAATGGTCTCCTCAGGGAAATTGTGAAAGTCATCATCTAAAATATTAAAAATTAAATCAGATAAAACATTAGATAGACCTAATGTAGGAAATGATCCTGTTCTGGTTTTGGGGAGACAGACTGGAAGACTTGTTGGGGCTTTTCTATTATTTATTTGAAAGGTTCTGCCAAGAAGCAAACCCCATGTGCTCAGTTTCAGGCATAAGCTCTGAAATTGCTATCCAGAGTTCCTGAAAATAACAAGTATTTTCATAGAGGTTGGAGGTAGGGTTTGAGTCCTATTTTGAGTGTATTAGTCTAGAGACCTAGGCGTGCCCAGATCCTGCACTGCCAAGCATCCTTCATGCTCAGTTGGCTTGACCACATGAAAACAAAGAGCCAAATGCAAAGTGAAGTTTTCCTTCATTAATATCTGAGCAAACACTTCATACTCCCACAGAGAGGGAGGGAGACTCTGGCTGGATTGGAGAATGTAGCTTCTGCTTAAGGTCTAGGTGAGGTCTCATTTCTTTCTCCCAAATAGGAGGAGCCTGAGTCTCTGGAAGCCATATAGAATGGAAGAGAGGAGGCACGGAGCCTGCCCCAGGTGGAGGATACCTACCATGCAAAAGATGCTGGATATAGGTTCCAACTTTAACATATAGAAAACTTGCCTGTTAACAAAACTGCCCCAACTCATAATCTAAACTACAAATTAACAACTCCTCCGTTGGGGCATGCAGGCAACAGAGGTGGGCAAAGACCTAGAGCTGTGGGGAGAAGGGGGATGTGTCCTTTCCCATTTTCTCACACACAAAGGTAAATTATTTATGAAAGCTGATTCTCAGGAATGCAAAATTATTTAATATGTATTCATATGTTCCCCTCCTGTGGAAGTGTGAAAGCCAATGGAAGCATTCAATGAAAAGCCTTTATAGGCTTTGAGGATGGATGCCCAGGAATATTGTGATTTGAAATTTAAAGTCTTATTACAGAAGGAGTCGTTTCTATAGTTAGAATAGGAGGACAGATGTTTTGGTTGAAAAGGAAATACTTTATTTATTTTTTATTTACTTATTTTTTTTGTGGTACGCGGGCCTCTCACTGTTGTGGCCTCTCCCGTTGCGGAGCGCAGGCTCCGGACGCTCAGGCTCAGCGGCCATGGCTCACGGGCCCAGCCGCTCCGCGGCATGTGGGATCCTCCGGGACCGGGGCACGAACCCGCGTCCCCTGCATCGGCAGGTGGACTCTCAACCACTGCGCCACCAGGGGAGCCTGGAAATACTTTAAAAGATAAACTTGGACCAAACTAAGGGAGAGTCACAGTATTATGTGGGGAACGTCATTGTCCTAAACATGAAATGAAAAATATTGAATTTTATGAAAGGAGAGAGAAGGAGACTAGAAGGAATGTAAAAGAAAAATATGTTGAAATGTAGGTGACAGAAAACCTGAGAATTTCTCAGCTAGCCCTTCAGCAAGTTATGAATGAAAGGGTACTATCCATTCATTGTCATTCATTCGACAGACATTTACTGGGTGTCTATTTATGTGCCTGGCGCTGGCGGGTGTTGAGGATAAAACAGGGTGGGATAGACACTGTTCCTTCAAGGTGGGGATGCATACATTAACCAAAGAATCACACAAATATCTAATTATAAACTCTGGAAGGTGCTATGATGCAAAAGAAGAGGGCTTAAAAAGAGCATGTGGCAGAGTGAACTGATTTAGTTTGGGAGTAAAGGAAAGCTTCCCTTACATGGGGTATCTGCACTGTGTATTCTAGTTTGCATTTCCCAAAAGCAGACCCTAAGACAAAGATTTGGGCACAGGTACTTATTTAAGAGTTGATTCCGGAAAGCTCTGTGAATGAGTAAGGAAGGAAAACCATTAATGAACAAGTTGCCACTATGACTAACCAGGGTTCAGTTCTCCTGGGGACCCTCTGGGAGACTTTGTGGAACATCCCTAAGAACGTCTCATGAAGGGGTATGAGGCTGGGACAGTTATCCACCCACTCCCATTCCTTATTAGTTAAGGGTGACTCCAGGGGTGTTCAATTCTCAGCACTCGCTGCCACCACCTTAAGCAGAGGGACATAGGAAGCTTATACAGACACTACAAGCCAGTGGTTCTCAAATCATCCAAATTACCTCAAGGACTGAATAAAACACAGATTGCAGGGCCGCACAGCAGAGCTTCTGATTCAGTAGGTCTGGGGTGGGGCTGGAGAATGTGCATTTCTTACAAATTCCCAGGCGACGCTGATGCTGCTTGTTCAGGGATTACACGTTGAGAACCACTGCTCCAGACCAGCTATGGGGCCTCTAGAGCATCAGCAGTATCCACCACTTACTAAGAACTAAGGGATCATAGGCGCTAAGTAGACAAAGGGTGAAAGGGAAGCTAGAGTTGTTCAGGTAGAGAAAACCCTCTACAAAGACCCTGAGGCTGGAGGGAGTCTGTGTGGCTAGACCACTGGAAGGTAGTGCCAAAAGGGAGAGAGCAGAACAAGATGAGGCTGGTAAAGTGTGTGGGGGTCAGATGAGTCAGGGCCTGGGGCATGGGAAGGATTTTGTTCTTTTTCCTAAGAGGAAGGCAAAGGCTTCGAGTGGTTTTAAACAGGGGAGTGAGCCCATCAGATGTGCATTCTGGCTACAGTGCTGAGAACATTAGAAGGACCAAAGGCAGGTGAGAGGACCCCGGTAAGCTTCTATTGCAAATCCATATGGGACACGATGGTGGCTTGGATTAATGTGGTGGCAGTGAAGATGGAGAGAAAAAAGTCAACAGAACTTTTTTTTTTTTTTTTTTTGAGAAAAAAGTCAACAGAACTTGGTGATGGATTAAGAAGAGGAAAGAGAAAAGGAATGAAACTGAGTCATCTGTAGAGACGTGGATGGACCTAGAGACTGTTGTACAGAGTGAAGTAAGTCAGAAAGAGAAAAACAAATATCGTATATTAACGCATATATGTGGAATCTAGAAAGATGGTACAGATGAACTTATTTGCAAAGCAGAAATAGAGACACAGGCTTAGAGAATAAACGTATGGACACCAAGGGGGGAAGGTCGGGTGGGATGAATTGGGATACTGGGATTGACACATATACACTACTGATACTATGTATAAAACAGATAATGAAAAAAAATAGATAACTAATGAGAACCTACTGTATAGCTCAGGGAGCTCTACTCAATGCTCTGGGGTGACCTAAATGGAAAGGAAACCCAAAAAAAGAGGGGATATACATATACGTATAGCTGACTCACTTTGCTGTACAGTAGAAACTAACACAACATTGTAAAGCAACTATACTCCAATAAAAATTAATTTTAAAAATAAAAAAAAAGAAGAGGAAAGAGGTGAAGAATGCATAAAAGATGACTCCAAAGTGTCTGGTCTGTACAGTTGAATTAATGAATCTCACTGGCAAGAGAAGACCCAGGTTTCACTTGTGTGCATGTTCAGTTTGAGGTCCATGTGGAACATCCAAATAGAGATCTGGAATGAGCAATTAGGTATAGAACACTGGTGCTCAGAGAGCACTCTGGGCTGGTGATTTAATTTGGGAGTTATTAACATGGAGCTGGTGTTTGAAGCCATGGGCCAGGGTGAGACCCCAGAAAAAGATCCTTGCATGAGAAGAGAAAGAGGTTCAGAAAGAACCTCAAGGACTCCAACAAATCATGAACATGATGAGGAACATAAGCCGGCCAAGGGGTCTGAGAAGAAGCAAGGAAGGGCCAGGAAAACATGGTGTGACAGGAGGCAAGGGAAGTGTTGCAAGGCAAAGGTGATTGCCAGTGTTAAGAGTGGCCAAGAGGGCTTCCCTGGTGGTGCAGTGGTTAAGAATCCACCTGCCAATGCAGGGGACATGGGTTCGAGCCCTGGTCCAGGAAGATCCCACATGCTGTGGAGCAACTAAGCCTGTGCGCCACAACCACCGAGCCTGAGCTCTAGAGCCTGCGAGCCACAACTACTGAGCCTGCGTGCCACAACTACTGAAGTCTGCGCACCTAGAGCCCATGCTCCACAACAGGAGAAGCCACCGCAATGAGAAGCCCGCGCACCGCAACGAAGACCTAACGCATCTAAAATAAATAAATAAAGATAAATTAAATAAATTTATTTTAAAAAAAGAAAGAGTGGCCAAGAAATCAAGTAAGATGAGGGTTAAAAATGGCTTTGAGGGCTTCCCTGGTGGTGCAGTGGTTGGGAGTCTGCCTGCCAATGCAGGGCACCCGGGTTCGAGCCCTGATCTGGGAGGATCCCACATGCCATGGAGCAACTGGGCCCGTGAGCCACAACTGCTGAGCCTGTGCATCTGGAGCCTGTGATCCGCAACAAGAGAGGCTGCGACAGTGAGAGGCCCACGCACCACGATGAAGAGTGGCCCCTGCTCGCCACAACTAGAGAAAGTCCTCGCACAGAAATGAAGACCCAACACACCCCAAAATAAATAAATAAATTTATTTTTTTTAAAATGCCTTTGAGTTTAATGACCTGGAGGTAATTGTGCCCCCAACATGAGCCACTTCAGTGGAGGTAGAAACAAGGATGAAATGGGTTCCATAGTAAGAGAGTAGTAAGGAAAGGAAGACAGTGAGTATATAGACAATGTCCAACATGCTTCTGAGAAATTTTGCTCTCTATGAAGGGGAGGAGAGCAACTAGGGAGACTGTGAGGTCCAGGAAGTCTTCCTGACTTGTTCTCCACCGGCCTTTCAAATGTTGGGAAAGACTTGAGTGTATTAAAATGCTGATGAGAAGTCTCTGGTTTAAGGAGAGAGTTTGAAGACCCTGGAGAAGCATAACTGAGAATTGATGAATTAAGACTAGGAGAAAGTGGGATGCGGAACACAGGTGGATTAGCTTTTGATAAGAACATGGATGTCTTTTCTGCCTAATGGCAACAAAAGAGGAGAGGGCACCTTGTGCTGATGCAGGCAGGATGGAAGATTTGTAATGTAAGTCAAGGCAGTTCTACCCTGATGGCTTCAACATTCACTCTGAGATAGGAGATGAAGACGTGGGAGAGTGAGGAGGGAGGCTGGGACGGAAGGGGCCAGTGTTGACTCTTCAAAGACAGTGGACAAGATTGGAGAAAGACTTTTTTTTAAACACTGGAGAAAAAAGTTATTGCTTGAATTCAAACTGATTTTCTCAAGTGGACTATCCTTGTGTGAGAATGAGGACAGCATCTATCTACATTGATACACTTGTTTATCTCAAAGACCAGAGGCACCATGCTACTAAATATGCATGTGGCTCCAAGAAACCCATCAGTATTTATATGTGATGTTTATACTTTTGGTTCTAATGCTTTTCTAGAGTGTACGTTTCTTGGAGGCTTGGATCAGAGATGTACATCTGGGATCATCTGGTTCACTGCATTTCACTCTTTCATTGGTTCCACAACCTTTTATTGAGCACTTGCCATGTGCCAGGCACTGTGCTAGGTGCTGGGGGGCTATGGCTGTGCACAAGGCAGAGGACGGCAGGTGGCTACAGGGACCTCCATTCCCATGGACTACAGCACGAATGGTGCCCACATGCATCGCGATGCAGTTGGAAGTTTCCTCCCTTCGAGGAGGTTACATTCAAAGGGCAGAGGGGAAGGCTGGATGGGAAGGAGACAGATAAGCTAACAAACAAGATAATTTCAAATTTTGATAAATTTTATTGAAGAAAAAAAGCAGATGAGGAATTAGAAAGTAACTGGGCAGTAGAGGGCAGGGGGCAAAGGCTACTTTAATTGTGTGGCCAGGGAAAGCTTTTCTGAGTTGATGACATTGAGGCTGAGAAAGACAGAGTCATGGAAAGAGCCAGGGAAAAGCCTAGGGGCAGGGGAGTGGCAAATGCTAAGACAGAAGAGCCAGGAGTCCTGTCTGACTGGAGACAGTGAGTGGGAGTTCAGCAAGGTAGGTTGGTCTTGGTCTGGTGAAGCCTTTTCAGACACCATGAGGAGTTTCAATTTTATTCTAAGCACAATGGAAAGCTATTGATGTTTCTAAAAGAAGAGTAGGGCCTTCCCTGGTGGCACAGTGGTTAAGAATCCGCCTACCAATGCAAGGGACGTGGGTTCGAGCCCTAACCCAGGAAGATCTCAATGCCTCGGAGCAACTAAGCCCGTGCGCCACAACTACTGAGCCTGCGCTCCAGAACCCGCGAGCCACAACTCCTGAAGCCCGGGCGCCTAGAGCCGCTGCTCTGCAACAAGAGAAGCCACCGCAATAAGAAGCCTGCGCACTGCAACGAAGAGTAGCCCCCACTCACCGCAACTAGAGAAAGCCCGCGCACAGCAACAAAGACCCAATGCAGCCAAAAATAAATAAATTTTTAAAAAAGAAAAAGAGTAAATGTTGTGATTTACATATTTAAAGGATCACTGTAGGTACTGTGTAGGAAATGGACTGGAGAGGGGAAGAGCGGAGAGACAATTTAGGAGGCTATTGAATAAATAATACAAGTGAGAAGACGGTGGCCAGGGCCAGGCAGGTGATGGTGGAGATGTAAAGAAGTGGGTGAATTTGGGATATAGTGTAGAGACAGACTTGGCATGAACTGAGTCACTGGAGGAGGGGTGGTGAAGGAATGTGGGAAACCAAGGCTGACTCTCAGCTTTTTAGGCTGAGCCAGTTGGATGCATGATGGTGTTATTTACTGAGATGGAAAACACTGGAGTGGGAATAGATATTGTAGGAAAGTCAGTCTCATGTTGCACAGGTTAGTTTGAAATATCTATTACACGTTGATCTCCAGGTCTGGAGCTCCAAGGACAGGTCTGGACTAGGACTTGGAATCGTCAGCATAGAGACAGTATTTAAAGTCTCCAGGCAGAAGGAGGTAGGCTAGAGAGAGAATGCATATAGAGAAGAAAAGAGGTCCCAAGCTGGCTCCCCTGCCTACCATGCTGAATTTAGAGATTGGCTAGGGGCAAAGGATCCAGCAAGGGAGACTGAAAAAAGAAGACAGAGAGGTAGAAGAAAGAGCCCAAGAGCAGCGAGCATTTAGAAAGAGCAGACAGCATCAAATGCTGCTGAGAGGTCGAGTGAGAAGAGGATAGAAAAAGCACTGTGAGTTTTGCAACAGAGAGGCCATTAGTTTCAGTGGAGTGGTGGAAACAGAGACCAATTTGGGGGTGAGTTAAAAAGTAATTTAGGCTTGAGGAAAGTAGAGATGTTGCATATAGGTATTTCATTTGAGTGGTTTTAAGTTCAAAGGGACCATAGCAGTAATGGGTAGTGCAGGGATGTATGTCATCAAGAAAGACATTTTTCTTTCTTTTTTTTTTTTTTTTTTTTTTTTTTTTTTTTTTTTGCGGTATGCGGGCCTCTCACTGTTGTGGCCTCTCCCGTTGCGGAGCGCAGGCTCCGGACGCGCAGGCTCAGTGGCCATGGCTCACGGGCTTAGTTGCTCCGCGGCATGTGGGATCTTCCCGGAGCAGGGCACGAACCCGTGTCTCCTGCATCGGCAGGCGGATTCTCAACCACTGCGCCACCAGGGAAGCCCTTCTTTCTTTCTTTAAATGGGAGATGGTAGAGCCTGTGTATATGATGGCAATGATCTAGAAAGTAAGGGGAGAATTATATGAAGCAGGAAAAACTGCTGATGCAGGAATAGATGGATACCTCCAAGAGCACTGTCCTAAAGAAAGGATGGGATCCCAAAATGAAGAGTTTATATTTTAATAGATGCTTATTTTCCATTTGCTCATTAAGTTCACATTGAAATTTATGTTGAATTTGGTTCAAGGGAGAGAAAAGATTTGCAGTGACACCTACCAGGCCAAGGGAGAGAAAAGATTTGCAGTGACACCTCCCAGGCACCAGGTGGTGATGTTCAGCTGAGGTCAATTCTCTGTCACCTGAGTACCTGCCTAGGAGCAAGCTGATAAAAGGCACTTTTGTCCTTCCAAGTTGAACTGAGTTGGCCTTAGGGCAACTGAAATTGTAGGTGACTTTCTGGTTTGGCTCTTTTAGTGGAATTGCAACTCCTGGTTTGGGAAGAATAGAGGGTTTATGCATTTGAAGAGGACACTGTGACACAAAGCACAAAGGATAGGGAGCCTTTCTCAGAATGAGGGCTGGGAGTAAGCAGTTTACCAGCCAGGAAAAACAGGGAGGAACTTGCTAGACTGTAAATAACACTGAAAATCTGGGAGGAGTCTAGTGTGTTCATTAACAAGGAAACACTAATCTAGTGGGAGTTTCTGCTGTGTTGCAGGAATTGACTGCATGAAGGCAGCTCTGGGGGGTTGGCCTCGTTGGCCTGTGGCCTTCCAGTGACTTACACGTGATGGCTGTACTGTCTCCAGGCCAGCTGATGCCCAGCAGCACCTATGGGCCAGGCAAGTTGGCGTCTGTGCTGTTAACACTGGTTTTCCCTTGTGAGCCTCTGAATCTCTGTCCTCGTTGTACTGAAATAATCTCTTAATCACATCATTCCTTTCTTACATCCTGGCCCTAATCTGACCTCCTGGGAGGGTGTCCATCCGAGCAGCAGCAGGTGTCCATCCTCAGCCAGCCCCACCCTCTTTATTGCCGCATATAAACATTATTTATTTAAATATGTTTATGCGCTGATTTGTTGTATCCTGTGGTGGGTTTCCACACTTATAAGATGGTTCCAGCCTTCCAATAACCCAATTCTATCCTTGCAACCTGGTGTGTCTTTCTTCTGTCTTGGCAAGGGCTGCTCCTATTCCCCCTGAATCTTTGGCATGATCCCAGAGAATCCTGGAGGGAATCCTGGTTTCAGTGTTAAGCAACAATTTCCCCCTTATATTTTCCATAGTCTTTACGAATGCTTAGGTCTCCTTTGTTTCAAAAAAGCGTCTTTGCTCCTGTGGCACCTCCAAATCACCATCCTATTTCTTGCTTTCCTTTCATTGATAAACTTCCCTTTTCTTTAGCTCTTTGAACTCTGTCTTTGGTCGGTCAGCTATAAAGTGGTCTCTGCAAGGTGAACAATGATTTTCACCAGCCTCGTGTTCTTAAACACTTCTATTCTCCTGGACTCCTCGGCATCATTTGATACTACTGACCACCTTTCCTTCTTGAAATGGTTTCTTTCTTTCTTTGTTTTGGCTTGTCTGACACTGTACTTACCTGATTGTTTTCCCACCTCTGATCCTTTCTTCTCTGTTGCCTTAGATGCCTCTTCTTCCAGCTTCTGCCTTTGGGGAGCAGTTCCCCAAGGGTCAGTCTCATTTGGGGGGTTGAGCCATCCATGAACGCTCACCTCTTTGTTAATGATTTTTCTCTGTGTGATCTGATCCTCTCACAAGACTGCCAGGCTTATTTATCTAAATGTTTCCACTGAGATATACAGCTTTCACCCCAAGTTCAATATTTCTTTTTTTAAAAGCTTCATCTTTCCCTTGGTCCCTGAAATCAGCTCCTCCCAATTTCCCTTTCCCAGTTCAGTAACTCCACTGTTTTTCCTGGTCACCCAAACGTGAAAACTTTGAAGGATTTATGACCTTCTGTTTTCAGACCTCGGTTTTAATTCCACTTCTTCCATGTACCAACTGTGTGGTTTAGAACAAGTTATACAACCAGGTAATCACTCTGGCTATCAGTTAACTCACATTAAATAAAGATAATAATAAAAACTCAAGGTTGTTGTGAGGAACAAGTAAAGTGTCCTGCATAGCACTTAGAACATCAAAAATGCACAAAAGCTTTTGATAATAGTAACTTTTTTGAAATTTCCTCCATCTCCCACCCATTACTTTCCTCATCAGCCAAAGGCTTTTTCTTACATCTAAGTCACGAACAGATTCCAAGCCTACCTTCTGAATTCTAGTCCCTTGCTCTTCCAGTCCATCATGCGTATTTTTTTTGGATTAATCTCATTTGAACATTGCTTTCATGATGCTACTACTATGCACCAACTTTTTAATGCCTCCCCATTTTCTATCTCAGGCTCTAAATTTCTGTCCTCCCTAGTCAGCCTCACTCCATGCTCACTCTTCCTCAGAGCATCTCCTTGACATTTCTTCCTTTCTTCTCCCTGGCTGGTGATCGATCATGCCATGCTCACTTTTGCCTCATGATTTCACATATAAGTCCCCTGGAAAGGCCAAACTCCACCTACTCCTTCATATCTGCTTAGATTTATCTTCTTCATAAAACGTTCCTTGACTGCATTGATGACTTTCTTTCAAAGGCTAGGTTATCACAATCTTCAAAGTGGGTCTGTACTTCACAATTTAGTCCTTAGAGTAATAGAGTTTTTCTCCCTTCTGATTTTTTAATGAATCACTAAAAAATACCTCTATATGAATATTAATAATAGTCAAAAGATGGAAATAACCCCAATGTCTTTCATTCATCACTTGAAATACATTTGGGTTGTTTCCACCTTTTGGCTATTATTAATATTTGCATATAAGTATTTGTGTAGACATATGTTTCCAATTCTCCTGGGTATATACCTAGGAGTAGGATTGCTAGGTTACATGGTAACTCTATGTTTAATGTTCCAAGGAACCTGCTAAATTGTTTTTTGAAAACAGCTGACCATTTTGCATTCCTACAAGCAATGTATGAGGGTTGTAATTTCTCTACATCCTAGCCACTATTTGTTACTGTCATCTTTTTTTTTAATCATATCATTTTAGTGGGTGTGAACTGTTAGCTCATTGCAGTTTTGATTTGCATTTCCCTGATGCCTAATGATGTTGAGCATCTTATTATGTGCTTATTGGCCATTTGTACCTCTTCTTTGGAGAACTGCCTATTCAGATCATTTGCCCATTTTCAATCAGCTTGTTTTTCTTCTTATTGTTGAGTTGTAATAGCTCTTTATATAGTCTAGATATAAGTCCCTTAAAAGATAAATGATTTGCAAATATTTTTTCCTATTCTGTGGGTCTTTTCTTTTTTTTTTGGCCCCACTACTTGGCTTATGGGATCTTAGTTCCCCAACCAGGAAGTGTGGAGTCCTAATCACTGGACTTCTAGGGAATTCCCTCCCTCTTTTCACATTTTTGATGCTGTCCTTTGAAATACAGGCATTTTTGACTTTGATAAAATCTAACTTAGTTTTTCTTTCATCATTTTGGCTTTGATGTCCTATCTAAGAAGCCATTGTTTAATCCAAGGTCACAAAGATTTACTTCTATGTTTTCTTCTCTTTTTTTTTTTTTTTTTTTTTTTTTGCGGTACGCGGGCCTCTCACTGTTGTGGCCTCTCCCGTTGCGGAGCACAGGCTCCGGACGCGCAGGCTCAGCGGCCATGGCTCACGGGCCCTGCCGCTCCACAGCATGTGGGATCTTCCCAGACCAGGGCACGAACCCGTGTCCCCTGCATCGGCAGGCGGACCCCCAACCACTGCGCCACCAGGGAAGTCCCTATGTTTTCTTCTAAGAATTTTATAGTTTAGATCTTACATTTAGGTCTACAATCCGCTTTGAGTTGATTTTTGTATATGGTGTAAGGCAGCGGTCTAATTTAACTCCTTTTGCATATGGACATCCTTTCTGGTGTTTTAAATATGTCTCCTATATTAGATAGATGTTCCTTAAGCGCTTGTGGAGTGTGCTATACATCTACACGTGTCTCAGTGCCCTGCCCTGTGCTGTGCACACAGTGAGCTGCCTTGTTTGTTTGTGTGAATCATTCATATTTTTGTCAGAGGCAGAACATTTCACAAGATGACGTGGTGCTCAAAAATTGTTTTCTAAGTATCACCCAGCATGGTTTTCTACGAAAAGCTTTCTATAATCTAGACCAGTAAATGCAAGCAGTGCGTTTCTTTCCCCTTGAAGTAGAGATTTCATTGTTATCTGAGAGGCTTTCTTTAGATCTGTGTCAAAACAGCCCCACTCCAAAGCAAGCCTTCCTTGCTGCTCAGTTTGCCAGGCCTTTTCTTGTTGTTTACTCTGAGTATCCACTTCTATCAAAAAAGTGGCCCCTGCAACCTTCCTTCCCATTCTTAGTTCACACTCCATGCTCCTTGATTTCTACCTCCTTAGTAGCTTTACCAGTGGGCTCCATTTTTGGTAATCCCTGAGACAAACAGGAATTCTGCTCACCTGGTATTTGACAGGAATAATTCATTACATTTCATCTTGCTGGCCTCATATGGCATTTTTACGTGCATTTTAAACTACCCTTACACGTTCACACTCACACAAACCTTCCCTTATGTTCTCCTCTCCACAACCTCTCTTTCTGTCAAACTCAGTGGTTATATTTTGTATTAACCTTTTAAGAATATAAAGCACAGTTTAAGTAGGCTCAGAGAAAAAGCTGAAGTCAACCTGCGGATAACCAAGCCGGAGGGCTGCATTAGACGGCCGATCTGTGAGGTATCATTTGGTCTAAACCTAAGCCCAGTGCTTGGTACCTTATTTGGATATTACTGCTTTCAATGCTTGAGCTGTTCTTCCAAACACTGGAGTTCTCCGCTACTTTTCAGTATGATGTAAGTACCAGAAGCATTGCATTGTCTTAGAGGTTCTAGTGGGGGATTTCAGATAAGATTCAAGATAAGATTCCACATATGAACACACTGGGAAACGTTAGGTGGAAGTAAACATCTAAGAAATGCACTTGAAGGTCTCACTCGATAACCTAGAAAAAAATCCCCAGTTTCAGAGATTCAAGTCTGACTCTTCTTTAATCTTCAAAGCAATCAGCAGCTTGAAATACTCAAAAAGAAGGCCTAAAGGGACCAGCTGCACCCATTTCACCCTAACTATTCCTGCAGCGGTTCCTTCAGAGGGTCACTGCCTTCCTGTGCTTCATGCTGCTCAAACACAAACTGCTGACTTTCTAAAGCTAGGAAAGTCTCTTATAAAGATATAATTAAGCTGTTTCAAATGCTAAGAAATGGGGCCGGTATTTGCAATATTAACATCTCCCCTTCCAGCTCCCCGTCCCTAATGTAGGGATCATTCACAGAAGTGGGCAGCAGTCAGAGTAGTGGGCCCTGTGGTGGGAGGTTGTTCAGAAAGTAACTCACTGGAGAGTGAGAAAACAAGAACTAGAATGTGGAAACTGAGCATTAAAAGGGTTTCTGAGACACGACAGTTGGCTTCGACAAATTTGTCTGAAGAAAAGGGAATATTCAGAAAGGACAAGGATATTTTGGGTTCTATAAAGGCATGTTTGAGAAGCCCTAGTCATTCAGAGCTTACTGGAGCCCTTGCAAAGGTTGTTAAGGTACAGTTTTTAGCCTCATTCCTGGCTCTATTTGAAATTTCTAACTCTCCACTTTCCACCTTATTTCCTGTTGTTTTGTGCCTTTTATAATGTATGCTGTCTCATAGTTTATGCGTCTTATACATTGCCATAAGTTTTGGGGGGATAAGGTGTGGAAATAAGCCACATAGATTTAAAAGCCAGGATTTCCCCCCAAATGAAATCTCTCCCTGGGGCAGACTTAGCGTTTCCTTGACATTTGTGTTGATTTGGTACCAGCATGTTTTCCATTTTCTTTGTGCCAAGCTATTTGTGAATCTGTGGGCAACGCAAAGACTTTGAAGTCCCTGCTCTCGAAGAACTCATGTTTTATTTGGGGATATTAAAAAACACAAAAGGAAATCTCTGAAAGTCCTGTCCAGGTGTCCAGCAGCTGCTCTATCAGTTGTGTCTATCATTGTGAAGGTAACGGCATGCCCAGAGAAATCGAGATGCTGGATGCAATTAAAGCCGGCGACAGACAAGTCCTGAATGCAAAGCTTTGGAGTTTTCGGAAATTAAAGAATAGAGGGGAAAAAAAAAAAATCTCCTGATCTCAACACCCAGAGAGCTTCTTAACATTTTGGTGTATTTCCTTTCAGTATTTTTTCTCTGAATATTTAGGACTAGATACGCTTGTGATTTTACAGCTGCATGTACAGTTCTGTACAGTTTTTTTTTTACCCTAACAAGTTATTCTCTATTTTATTAAAAACATTTTCCTATATATTTCCAACACCATAATTTACATAAACATTCCCTCCTCTCAGGAAGTTCATACTGCTTCCAAGAGCACTATTTAGACCCTCCATGAGTAGAAATGATTGGAGAGTGGAGAGACTACAGACTCGAGGCATCAATTTCTCCATGATGACTAGCTGAAAATACTGTAGTGGTTTTCCCTATTTGTGGTGCCAAACCTCTGGCATCTGACTAAATTTCGCTGCTTTTCTTTCACTCCTTTATGGGTCCCACCCCTTACTTGAGGCCTCTAACCTCGTTTCCCAATTGTATTGCTGAACACAGGGTTATTTGCGCGCGGGGGTGGGTGGGGTGAGGTCCGTCTTTCTGACACAGTTCAAGAAGACTTTGAGACTTTAAAAACTGGGGTCTTTTGTGGGATCTGGGATATCTTATCTGCATCTTCCTGACCTAAATTCGTCGAGCACGCATTTGCCAGCGAGGCAATTTCTCGGGCTAGCTGTTTCTGACCGGAGCCCTCTCCACAGAGTGCGCCAGTAAAAGGGGGAAGTGGAAGTAAAGTGGGAAGCAGGAGGACCGTTCTCCATCACTGGTCAGTCTCCACAGGTAACATTCTTTAGTTCTTCCCGTACCTGCTGGCACCGGTCCAGAGCTATTAAAATTCCTTCAAGGTGTGGCTCAGGGTGCGGTTGAGGATGTATATCCATCTAAATGCCTTAGTAGGCTATCAGTGCTAAATTGCATATAAAAATACACAAATACGTACGAAGAGTTGAAAAGGCTGGAAAAAAGAGTTTCCGAGTAAAACTCACTGCCCTGATTTTTTTTTTTCCCCCTCTAACAAGCGTATCGTAGGACCTAAATGACACACTTCTGGTTGGAGCTTCCGAATGGGTTAAGAGCGCAAGCAAATTCTTGGGAGTCCAGTAGGAGTTGCTGATTGTGCCGGACATTGCTTGCAAAGCAATTTTTGTGGTTCACCTCCCTCCGGGTTTTCTCATTCTTTTGTTGGAGGTTCACGGAGCTGGTCTGGGCATTTACTTTTTAAAGTTTTTACGTCCCCAACCCTCTTGTCTCCAGCTCCCAGAGTGCGGCCCCTCTCACCGCCCTGAGACTTTTGGGCTCGCTCCAGGCATTGGAAGGGGGCGGGGGGACTTTGTTCCCTGTAAACGACATTGCCCTGGGAATTTCCTGTGGCCGTTTCTCACGGACGAGCCCCCTCCGCCGGCTGGGAGCGCCGACACCCACCGTCGCGGGCCCTCGCCGAGCCAGAAACGCGAGCGCGGAACTCAGCGCCCGGCGTCCACCCGCGCCCCGGTGCGAGGCAGCTGCGCTCCCGTGGCTCCCCCTCCTCAGGTCCCGCCGCCGAGAGCCCGGATGTTGGATTCAATCCCTACGCCGGGTCCTTCATTTCCATAAAAGGGCAGCGGCACGGCGGGGCAGAGATTGCTGCCGCCTAGGGCGCCCCCGCCTCCCCCGCACTGCACGCTCACCCGCCGCGCGCCGCCCCGCCCCCAGCCCGGGAGTCCGTGCGGCCTCAGCCTCGAGTGCGGCCGCAGGGGACGCGGGGGGAGGGGCGAGGCAGCAGGACCCGCTGCGGACGCCTTGGCGGGGCGAGGGGAGGGAGCCGTACTCGGACTGAGGGGGCGGAGAGAGAGGGGTGGAGCGCGGAGGGAGAGGCGAGGGGCCGCGACGGCCGGACTCCATTAGTCGCTCCGGCCGGGACGCAGCGTTTCGCACGCGGAGGAGGGGACCCGCCGCCGCCGCCGCAGGGCGAGCCTTCGCCCCGCGCCTGTTGCCGCGCGAGCCCCGGGCCGGGACCGCGAGGAGCGCGGGGTGAGGGGCCGGGCCCGGCGGGGACTGAGGGGGAGCGCGGGCGGGGAGGAGGTCTGTGGAGCCCGCAGGCGGCGTCTCCCGAGCCTGGGTGCGGCCAGCAGGCGGGCAGGTGAAGCCCGCCGCGGTCCGCTAGGCGAGGGCCGCTAGGTTGGGGCCGCGCGGGGCGGGCGGCGCAGTGTCCGCCGAGGGCCGCCGCGGTGCGGGAGCGCGGGGCAGCCGCCGGGAAGGGGCACGGGGCACAGGATCCTGCCTGCAGCTGGTCTCGCCTCCCCTCTCCCGAACTTGGGTTCGTGCGGAAACCCTCGCGTTTTCCACCTTCTCGCATCCCGCGGCCGACTGTGCGAGCTCGGTGGGATTTGCCTTCCTTTGGGGGAGTGACGCTGACGAGAGCCATTTCCTTCGTGCTTGCAGGAAGGAGCCATGGCTCTAGACGGGATAAGGATGCCAGATGGCTGCTATGCGGATGGGACGTGGGAACTGAGCGTTCATGTGACGGACCTGAACCGCGATGTCACCCTAAGAGTGACCGGGGAGGTGCACATTGGAGGGGTGATGCTCAAGTTGGTGGAAAAACTCGGTGAGTAGCATCCCGGCCGCGTCAAAGTAACGACTACCCAGACTGGGCGCGGGGTTGGGCGGGTGACTTAAGGCGGGAGGACGGGTGGGTTTTGGAAATCTTGCTTGGCATCCCGCAAATACTTTTTTAAAAAAATGTAGGCTCTCTCAGTATTTAAGCAAATAGACCTTTTTCCCTTTGAATCTTGTTTTGTATTGTTACTCTGAAATTTTCATAATGTGGTGATTCCAGCCTCCCGATTAATACGCTCAACTGCGTAGTAAACGGAGAAGATTCCTTAATTCTTTACACTTAGCGATTTCACATTAAAAGAAATGAGAAGAGTGCGCAAGTGAATGTTGAGAGGGTTATATTACAGGGTTTGTGGTTATCAATTACTTGTCTTCAGTGTACCTGGATGTTGGTGACGTTTGGTATTGAGGATGATGCAAAATCTATTTAAGAATAAACTCTACTGGAAATTGTTCAACTTCTGGCGCTGATATGAAGGTCTTGTAACTGTACTACTACGTGATGGAGTATATTAAAATGTTACAGTCATCCACTCTTACAAGGGGTAGGGCAGTGTTTGACTACCTATAGTAGTCCGTGCTTTAAGTAAGTTATTTCCTGCGTTCGATTTTATATGAATAACAAGCTGGTGAAAGAATTTTGTTTTAAAAAGCAGACATTATTGAACTTACTCGAGATTGACAGTATTTGCTTAGATACAAATATTATTGATTTAAAACTGTTGATTGATTTAAAACTGACTCAGTCTTAAATAATAAGGTATTCAACAATGTGAAGTGTAAGAAAATTTTTCAGTACACATTTGTGATGGATGAA
Source organism: Kogia breviceps (assembly GCF_026419965.1). Classification (NCBI taxonomy): domain Eukaryota; kingdom Metazoa; phylum Chordata; class Mammalia; order Artiodactyla; family Physeteridae; genus Kogia; species Kogia breviceps. Next base: position 47,975,895 of record NC_081312.1, read on the forward strand.
ACCATTTTCAGCTGGAAGAATCAACTAAAATGATTCAATAGATGCTTTTATTACAAGAGAAATGATTGGAGGACTGTTCCTGAGCTTTAATGTGCCATTTGTTTGTAATACAGGTTCTGAAAGTGGAAATGCATGGCATTATCTTTTTAGGCTTTGTGTGTGTGTCTCTTTAAAACACAGCATTCCTTCTTCTGGCCATTCTGGAAAAGTAGAGAAGTGGTTATTTATCAGGAAATGTATTTCTTACCAAGGGATTAGTGTATACCTGCTGCATAAACTTACCGAAATAGTGCTCCAATGTAATTTGCAGTGTAAGACAGCATTCATTTAGGTGGGCCTTCTTTGGATTCCTGCAGGAAGTTTAATTATTGAAGGACCATAAAGAAGCTCCTTGTAGGGTAGCCTCCTCCTTAGGACTGTGCATTGTTTGGTTCTCTGAGACATAACCCAGGACAGAGCCCCCCTGGGTGGCCCTTTGAAAATGAGATTTTGCTGTGTGTTTATCCACTTAACTGTTGGTTAGCATTCTTCTTATCTGATTAATCAATCACTGTGCAGAATATTTCTGAACCTTTTTTGTTCAGCACTAGTGAGGGATTACATTTAAGGAAGAAAATTTCAAATATAATTGTTTGTATTTCCTTTGTTTTCAAAGGAAGCAAGCATTTTCTTCAGAGATTGCTTTATATATGATAAATGGACCTTATTAATACTCTGGTTTCAATAAGAGATATTTCTTATTGTGAAAAAAGACCTGTTGAAGGTAACTTAGATAACTTGTAGTTCTTGAAAGCCAGGCTTTATCTAATGAATAAATAATGACTTCTATATATTGCATTGATTAGAGCTGTTTATTACAGAATCACAGGCATAAAGATAAATACAGAGAAGAAACTATTTTTAGACAGAACTGATGTTAATTTGCAGTGACTATAATTTTAATCTTTTAATATTGATGCATTTTAAATATTTTATGCAGTGAAAAGAAGCCCAACAAGGTAGGAGATGTTGTGTATGTGAAAGCCTTACATCTTTCTTGAACTGAGCCAATACTGATCCTCTTAGATTTTGACTTTCAAATAGAAAGTGTTTTTCAGCATAATTCTGACTCTCCTGTTTGGTAAAAAGTAAGGCTAAATGATTTTTTGCTCCTGGTTTTAGGATTAGACACTTTGAATGGCAAGCTATTTTGTTACCTATTGGCAAATAAATAGAGGAGAAATGCAGGACAGCATTTAAAATTTAGCTAATCAGATTAGAAAAGAACTTTATAATGCTTCAGAATTTCCTAAAACTGGAATGGTCTGCCTTCTGAAGCCCTAAGTTGTGTTACTGAAGGTATTAAAGGGCAGACTGGATGGTTACTTGTCAACGGAAGTAGATCAGAGCAGTTCAGAGCAGCTTGCTGAGTGTAGATAAGAGGTGGAGGTCATGGTAGGGATGAGACGGCGCAGGGTGTCATGTTGGAGGGGATTGCAGAGCAGGGATGGACAGTTAGCAGGACCAGGGTGCTCTGGCCTCAGAACAATTACGGTGCCTCAGAACAGCCTTCACCTACGTTTTCAGACTCCGGATGCGTGTTTGATACCCTTCTTATTCTCATCAGGGTGTGTATGAATACCAAAGCATTATGTTTTAAGGCTGTCTTCCATGTAATCAGTGATAGCAATTATTTCTCTGGGATGGATAGAATCCATGATGACTCCTTCCCTCAACATTGTGTTAAAATTTTGTGTGTATGTGCACATGTGAAATTTTCTGGGAAGATGCTTCTTAGCTTTCATTAGATTCACGAAGAGGTCTGTGATCAAAAAAAGGGTTATGATAGGTCAGCCTTATTTTGAAGGTACAGTGTTCATCCCAGACTTAGGCACTTTAATTAAGCAAGCTGTAAAAGTAAGTAATGGTTCCTTAGAATGTCAACAACATCTTTATATTTAGTTAGAATTTTATAAAGAACTTGTGTGCTTCTTCAGCTAAGGTCATTCAACCGTGATTCTTAAGATTTATGACTTTCATTCAAAGATCTGAACGAACCTTTTTAAATTTTAGTACACAACACATTTGTCATTCTGCACTAACCTTTTAAAAGAAAATAAAGAGTGTATACCATGAAAAAGTGGGCTTTAGGGAATTATATCCTGGTGTCACAGAAACTTTTTGCATCTGTGACTTTAGGTTGCTACTAGACAAATAATTTCGACCTCATTCTGAAAATGAAGTTACTTAATTTTTAAAAAAATCCAGATTAGAAGCTTTAAATAGAATTTTTAAAACTTATTGTACTTTTTGTTAAAAACAGTTTTGAAAGCTTATAGTTGTTGTTTTTGGGGGACGCACCAGGTGGCATGTGGGATCTAGTTCCCTGACCAGGGATGGAACCCACGCCCCCTACAGTGGAAGCACAGCATCTTAACCACTGGATCTCCAGGGAAGTCCCTAGTTTTTTTTGTTTTTGTTTTTTAAAGAAAAGAGTTAAAATATAAGACATCAGCGTTAAGGATTATAAAAATAAGACATCAGAGGATAAAATTATAAAATAATTGTATTCAAAAATAAATGTTGTAAGGAAGAGGCCCAATTTTATGGGATTCCCTGACGTTCCTCTGGAGATCATTGAGAATTATTAAAACTGTTCTACTCAATAGGATTCAGAGGTCAGTAAGTGTTGAGGATTCAAAATGCCAAAGAGATGTTTTGTACAATTAGATCTTTAATTTTCTAGAAAAATTTATGGTAGTTAGAGAGTAAGGAATTTATTATAACATGGAACTTAATGAATGGAAATCTCCAGCCAACAGCTCTATGAGGTTGGAGGGACGAATAGGCTGTGTGATTTCTAAGGTTTTTCTAACTCTGATTCTATGAGTAGGAAGAATGTAGAAGTGGAGTTAAATCAGATTAAATGATAATCCAGAGGAAAAAATGTAAATTGGCAGACTCAGGAGTACCTAAAAAAATATATGGAGTTGACTTAGAAAATTTGAGGAATATGTTTCTGGATGTAGCCTTTGGAAAGAAGTCATCCTTGCTTTTAAGTGTGTCATGTTCTTGCTATAATATTGAAATAGAGTACATTTGCGTTGGAGTTGCATGTTAGGATTGAGTTAAACTGTGAATTTAGCACACGTGATGACGCCCCTCCCCCCCCAAAAGATTTTGGTTCAAATTACCGTAAAAATCCCTTAAAGTCATCATGAAGTATGGTTTCCATACATTCATTCCATCTCACAGAAGTGCAAAATAGCTAGTTTTTCCTTCAGAAACTCCAAAAATAAATTTCTTTAGTTGAGCACCAGATGAAGAAATTGGCTTGCATTAGGGGCTTTGTTACACAAAAATACTTTGAATACTAGGATCAGAGCTTGGCAAGATGCACACAGGGAGAGACACATATGTTACTGGACAGCTCCCTTATACTCCTGCTTAGTGCTCCTTGGGGAAGGTATGCTTATTTCGTGGAATGGTGCTGTGCTGTTGAAATCCTCAGTTTTTCCCCCTGAGAGCTTATGGTTGAATCCATAAGAAGTAAAATGTCTACATGATGCAGCCTCACTGCATTCGTAGTGAAATATATTAAGATAAAAATAAATTTGTAAATCTTTTGGGGTGGGGTGGGAGAAACACCTAATGGTGAAATCATATATATTAGAGTGAGTAAAATTTTAGTTAAATATGTACTGTCTTACTAAGTGTTTAGAGTACTGTTAATGATCCACAGGAGCTGGACATTGAATTTTATGTTTCTCAGCACATCTTAAGCTCCTTAAAATAAAGGGCAGTATGTAAATTTTACTGAAATTCTCATAGCACCTAATAAAAGTATAAGCTATTCCTTGGATACATTATGGGTGGTTTGCTCCCGTGTTTTATACCCAGTTTTTTAAAGATCAACAAATACTGTTTGATTCCAACTAGAGTTAACTTATTTATAGAGGCACTAGAAAGAATATATCTTTTTTATTCAATTTCTTAGAAAAGATCTTGTTGGAAACATCTATTAGCTATTGAAGAAAATTGGAAGAAAATTTAAAGTTTTGCTTTTTACCTTCAACTACTTATTTTTTGAAATTTTAAACTTATAAGTTCAAGAATAATAACTGAACACTATAATCTTCATCTAGACCATCAGTTAACATTTTGTCATTTGATTTCTCTGTACATGTAAACACATACACATTTTTTGGGAACCATTTGAGGTAGTTGCACACATCATAACCCTCATCCCTAAGTACTTAAAATATGTAGCATCTAAGAACAAGGACTTTCTCTTACGTATTATGTTACAGTTATCAAATTCAGGAAATGTAACATTGATTCAGTACTAACATGTCTAACATGTTCAATACTAATTGTCTGACATGCATCCATGTTTCAGATTTGCCAGTTGTTCTAGTATTGGCCTTTGTCTTTTCCATCCAGATTTTCATTCTACATTTAACTGTCACTAAATTGACCTCTTTACTTAGTTTCCTTAATATACACACTGGCTACCAAGTTTGGAACCATAGGAGAGTATGTAATATGTGGCCTATTAATATTACATTAAGATGCGTGTAAAGCAGTTGTACCTGTTTTCAGACTTCATAGCCACCCTATGGAACAGTTCCTGAGCCTTTGTCTTTTCAAGACATTGTTTTACCTTTTTTCAATGATAAGCTTCTTTATCAGTGTGAATTTCACTTCAGAATGATATTTTTATAGGTTCTTTTTCATACACTTTTATCTTTAAAGTTCAGTTTTCTTCTTAGCTTTCTATTGGGTAAGGTATAGATAATGGTTTTAGACATCATTGGGTATAGTTTTCCCATAGTGTTGGTTGTCTTTAGACTGTAGTAAATGTTAATGCATCCATAGAATAATAAACAGTATTCTGGCTCTGCCACATATTGGTTTGTGTGATCACTGGACAACTAATCCAATCTGCTGAGTGGGTTTTGACATCTGTAAAATGCAAATTTAAGAAAACTTTCTCATAGGTCTTGGTGGGAAAAAGAGATACTACATGTGAAAATGCATTACGTGGACTCTGTGCTATACAAATGAGAGTGGCATTGAAAGTCCCTGAATACCCTGAACTGGGGGTGGGGGTGGGGGTGGGGGAGGGACTCCTTTTGAAAGGAGTTAAGATATAATCTAGACTGTTTAATAGGTTCCAGCTTTAATCGTGGAGAACTGTACTCCTCAGAAGGAGCCTAGTTTGGGACTGCTTTGTGCTTTCACCCCCTAAACAGCAAGGAAAATAGCTATCATTCCGCTCTTTCGTTCACTTCCAAACACACCTGCCCCTGTAATGTAGCAAAGAGCTATTTAACTACTGTTTTCATGAGATTTCTGAAATGGAATGGACCAACAGTGGACGATGGTATTCCAGAGATTTGAAACATTTATAACCATGAAGCCCTCAGTAGTATGTTTTTTATTCACTTATAACAAAGGAATGATATAAAATTGTGTCTTGGCATATGAAAACATTAAGCCCATTTAGAGACTAATGAAAGTGGTTTAAGAAAAAAGCTAACGTATTCAGTATTTTTATTTAAATAATTATATTACGGAAATAAAAATTAATAATGCTGATGCCACTGTACATTACAAAATGGTTTATATGCCCAGTGTGAGGTAAACAGATATTCTAAAAGAATATTATAAAATAATTTTTTAAATGAGATGTGACATTCTACACTTGGGTTTGTGGTTACAAATTCATATCCAGTATAATTCATTTGTAACAGTTTTGCATAACTATTGCATTTTTTGCTTGTTAATTTTTTCTTAATGTCAAGCTTACTGAGTTATATTTACATATAGTGAAATTCATACTTTTTAGTATAATGTGCTGAGTTTTGACAGACCCATGCAGTCATGTAAAACAACCACAATCAAGATATAGAACTTTTCCAACACTACAAAAAATGTCTTTGTGTTCCTTTATAATCAGCCCATCCCCTCAACCCCAGCTTCTGAAAACCACTGAATGCCTTTTCTAGAATGTCATATAAATGGAACCACGTAGCTTTGAGGGTGGTTTCTTTCGCTTAGTATAATACATTTTATTTTATTAAAAAAATATTTTTAGCATAATACATTTTAGATTTGTGTGTATCAGTAGTTTTTTCTTGTTGTTGTTGAGTTGTAGTTCATTGTATGGATGTGTACCACAGTTTATCCATCTACCACTTGTTTCCAGTGTTTCCAGTCTACCAGTGTTGTTTCCAGTTTGGGGAGATTATGAATTGGGCTGTTGTAAACATTTTCATGAATGTGTATTTTCATTTCTCTTGGATAACTACCAAGGAGAGGGATTGGTGGGCAGTATCCTAAGTATATGCTTAAATTTATTTTTTTAATTTAATTTTATTTTTTATGCAGCATGTTCTCATTAGTTGTCTGTTTTATGCATGTTAGTGTATACATGTCAATCCCAGGCGCCCAGTTCATCCCCCCCCCCAACCCCACCATCCCCCTATGCTTAAATTTTTTAGGAAACTGCCAAGCGTTTCCAAAGTGACCACATCATTTTGCATGCCTGTCAGCATGGTATAAGAATTGAAACAAATTGTTTTGAGAGTTCCAATTGCTCTCAGTTCTCCCTTAGCACTTGGTATTGTCAGGTGTTTTTGTTTTTATTTTTGTTTTGTCAGTCTAATAAAGTATGTAGTGGTATCTCATTATGATTGTAATTCACATTTCCCTAATGACTAATGATGGGAAGCTTTTCACATGCTTATATGTCATCTGTATATCTTAGTGAACAGTCTTCATATCTTTTGCCTATTTTTTTAATTGTGTTGTTTGTTTTCTTAGTGAGTTTCAAGAGTTCTTTATTCTAGATACAAGTACTTTATCAGATATGTGTTTTGCAGTATTTCCTCCCAGTCTATGGCTTGTCTTTTTATTTTCTTAACAGTATCTTTCAAAGAGCAAAATTTAAAAATTTTGAGGAAGTCCATTTTATCAAGTTTTTTCTTTTCTGGATTGAACTTTTAAAAAATTGTCTCATGCAAGGAAATTGGCCTAGTCAAGGTCTCAAAGATTTTCTCCTGTAAGTTGTGTAGCTTCTATTTGTATGTTAATAAGGAGGAATATGTGAGGTACAGTAGTGATAATGTATTAGAAAGGAAATAATTGCATCATATCAATTTAAAATAATGTAATTACAACTTTAATTTGGTAGAATCTGAGGTGTAAAATAATAGTCCAATGAAAACTGATTTATCATCAATCTACTAGAAAAGTTAGATTTTTTAGAACTTTAGTTATAAAAATAGATCTGTAAAGCATCACTGAATAATAAAAGTTTTAGGGTTTAATGTTACAGAAAGAATTAAGTCTGGATTCCAATCCTGACCATCTCACTTAATAGCTGTGTGATTTTTAAAATTTTTTAAGTCAGGGTTTTCACGTTAAGGATCTCAGTTTCCTTATTTGTACAACATAGATAAACACAGAATAAGCTTTCATTTATGTTTGTTCCCTTACCTTTGTAATGTTATTAGAGTTCTTTGAAAATTATTTTTCAAATATGATCTCTCTCTAAACTAGAAGATAAACTAAAACAGTACTATTGTGTATAAAGGGTCATTATTTGAATCCTGATCTACCTTCCTTCATTGAGAATACTACACTATTTATCATAGTGACTCAGAGTTACATGGTAAAATGTTTTGAAAATTTTATTTTTTGATATTTTCTCTCAGTCTCAATAATTTTGCTTCTAAGTGAATCAGTGTTCTTAAGAGAAGATAAGCAATAAATCATTGAAATGTGGAGTTTACATTTCAATTTCCTTTCCTTTCACGATTCAGTTTTCAGACTCGATTATCTACTATTTAGTTGTATAAGGACCAGCCAGTTTCAGTGTATCCTTGGGCAACCCTTGTACAGTTTTCAAGGTCATGGAGCCGATAACCTTTGGCCCAGAGGAGGTGACATTTGCTTTGGAATCTGTAGTGAATCTTTTCTGAGATATTTACCTATCTTATATTATGCTGTAACTAAAAACTACATTAAGTATTTTAAAGATCAGTTGTGATGTTAAAGCATCAGTCTATTGATGGTTTTGATATCTTTTCTTAATGGAACACTCAAGGTTATGAATAAAACACCAATAAAGTGCCAGCATTATTTATTGTAGATGAAGATGTCTATTGGATAAGTGCCTCCCAGCTTACTGTTCCTTAATGCAGTTCCTGAATTTCATAACCTTTGAAATTAAAAATAACTTGAAGAAAGCAAACAATTGCTGTATCATTTTAAGGTTTTATGCAAGGTGTTGATGAAATCTGTTGCTGTGATAGAATGCCCTTGTTGCGGACCACAGACTGTGGGAGGGCCTCCTGATTGTGTCACAGTCCTGACTTTACCATATTCTAGCTGTGCAGCTCTGTGACCTACCTGTCTGTGCCCCTGCTTGCTCATCTGTAAAATGGGAATAATAATAGTATCTTTATCCTAGGATTATTATAAGGATTCAGTTAGTTAATATATATGAAGTGTTTTAGAATAGCCTTTGTAAATGTAGCTATGTTGATGATGAAATGTGGCTGTGTAAAATGTTCCCTTTTACTGAGCTAGAGAAATAATATTTTATAAAAGATTGAGAAAGTGTCATTTATAAAGGTAAGCCAAATAGTACTGATTTATCCTTTACCATATTAGGAATGCATTTTAACTTTATTATGCTAACTTGCATCACTATGGGTAATATTTTTAAAAAGTATAACATGTTTTAGAAGAAGTAGATTTTATGCTTCAATATGTACAAAATTATAGATAAACTATGCTTAAATGGAGGGTATTTCCAATAAATTTAATATTCTGGTTTAGGCACGTGCCTTCTTTAAAAAGTGAACTTTGTTAGTGTTTAAGAACTTAAGTCTAAGACATGCCACTTAGAGTTATATATGACCTTGGCATGTTATTTTAACCTCTCCTGATTATTAGTCTCATTTAACCTTAACCTTAGTTTACTTCCCTGTTTCCTGGAGTTACTCAGTTAACCAGCTGAGTATGGTGTCAAAAGTATTAACAGAATCCCTAGTAATAAGTAGACTGCCTATATTAAGAGCTCAAAATATGTTATCCTCAGTTGTTCTTCAAATACGATGTAAACCTAAAACATAAATTTGAACTGTGGATTGAAGTAGGCTAATTCATTTTCATTGTATTTATGTAGTACTTAACCAGAAACCCTGTTTATTTTCTTGCTTTTGTAAGTTTTGTTTAATGGTTCTGAACTCTGAATATATTCCCCGAAGCCACACTGCCTTGGGTTTAAATACTGGTTCACTCCCTATAAGCTTTGTGACCTTGTGTCAAGTTATTTAACATTGCTGTGACTTAGTTTCCTTACACGTAAAATGGAGATAATGGTATACTTACCTCATAGGGTTGTTGTGAGGATTAAATGAATACATACATATGTGTAAAGCACACAGTGGCACATAGTAAGTTCTGTTAGAGTAACTGGTGTTATGTTATTGAGGGTCCTAATGGACCTCTGGGATATCTCACTATTAAATATCTTACCTTATGAGTTTGGGGAATAAATGCCTTAAAGAACTTAGACTAGGAAAGAGGGGCTTTAGAGCAAGAGGAGACATTCACATGTAAATATTCCTGCCTAAAGTCTGTACACTCATATTCTGTTTTCAGTAGGTTAGAGAGGTTTATAACATGAGACTTTTGTGGGGATTAAAGAGGTACATGAACTTGACCTCATCAGTAGTAGCAGCAAGCAAAACATTTATGGAGGGCCAACCATTATATTAGCTAATGGGACATAGTCCCCACTGAAAATGTGAGCAGCTTTCTAGTACCAAAATGAAAACAGAAGATTGCTTTGAGTTGACAGTCTGGTTGTGAAGTGCCAAATAAGTGGTACAGGAAGGTGGTGGAGATTTGGAAGCATGAACAGAGACTGGCTTTATTTAAAGAGGGCCAGGGGGCTTCCCTGGTGGCGCAGTGGTTGAGAGTCCGCCTGCCGATGCAGGGGACGCGGGTTCGTGCCCCGGTCCGGGAAGATCCCATATGCCGCGGAGCGGGTGGACGCTGAGCCTGTGCGTCCGGAGCCTGTGCTCTGCAACGGGAGAGGCCACAGCAGTGAGAGGCCCGCGTACTGCAAAAAAAAAAAAAAAAAAAAAAAAAATACACTGTAAAGAGGGCCAGGGTGAAAAGTTAGGAAGAAAGGCATTCTGGATTGAGGATTGTGGTGTTTATGGTGTTCTGGAGACTAGCTAAGAGAAGTAGAAGATAATAATTATAGAGAGGAAAGATATAGTTGAGTAAGTGAGGAAATGATATTCTGTTCTATTATTCCTTCACTCACCCACTTAATGTTTTAAATGAGAACCTGCTGAATGCTAGATACCACACTATGAATGGGAGAGACAAGAAGTGAACAGAATTAGCTTATTCCTTACACTCATTCACCTTGTAGTCTTAGGGGCAAGACAGTCTTTAAATAAGTAATTGCTATAATGTGATGAGTGTTAGGATAATTGAAATAGTTATGAGAGTATGTACTGGGGAACCTGACCTAGTCAATGGGGAAGGGTTTCTGGAGGAAATTACTTTTAAAACGAGGGCTGACCGTAGAGTAGGAATTAGCCAGAAGAGTGACAGAGGATCTTAGCATTGGGTCATGGGATAAAAGAACAACAGGTTGGGAGAAGATGAGAAGTCCCAGCATGAGAGCAGGGGAACAAGGGAAGGCTGCAATTTGAGGAACTGAAAGAAGTCTAATGTTGGAGGAATGGGCCTGGGGAACCCGTAACTTGACAGGCTTAAGAAATAAGCAAGTGCTTGAAGTGCATTGTAAACCAGGTTTAAAAGACTTAGTGTTGTACTAAGAGCTGTGAGATACCAATAACAGATTTTAAATTGGAAGAGACATTAGATCTTTACAAATTTGGAGTTCGTCATGTACATATGTGTCAGTAACATAAGATAAAAGCAGTAATAAGCCTCTTGGATTCCAGGAAATATTTTTTCATTAGTCTGCACTCCAGTCCTGTATTAGAATTTGTTTCTGAGATAAATTTTAAATGTCAAAGCCAATAAAATATTCTTAAGTTACTTCTTTTTTGAACTATAGAATAGCTAGTGCCTTTGACCAACCTTTTTTTTTTTTTTTTGCGGTACGCGTGCCTCTCACTGTTATGGGCTCTCCCGTTGCGGAGCACAGGCTCCGGACGCGCAGGCTCAGCGGCCATGGCTCATGGGCCCAGCCGCTCTGTGGCATGTGGGATCTTCCCGGACCGGGGCACAAACCCGTGTCCCTTGCATCGGCAAGCGGACTCTCAACCACTGCGCCACCAGGGAAGACCTGACCAACTTTAAAAGACAAATCCAGTTATTACTTCTGTGAGTCAAATACTAACTGATACATTCAGCCTTGATGTTAATTCTCTTAGAATTTGTTACAGGTTGACATTGCATGGACTCTTGAGTCCAGTCTTCTAGGAACTAAGTCAAATTGAACCAAATTAGTAGTAAGCCTTTGGATTGGATAGAAAGTTACCCACCCTCTGGAAATGAATAATTGACATGACTTCTGTTTGTGAGCTCTCTGTAATTGCATGCATGTGTGTCATCTGGTAAAGCTTATCAACTACTTTGAGTTAGTATATTTTGTAATAGGAAATAATTGATATTGAAATTGATAAACATTATTTTGGGTTTGTGAGTAACTTCAGAAGGCCATTTGTAAACTTAGCTGATTTTGTTTTGTTTTGATGAGTGAATTCCTAATTTTCAGTCAAGTTAGCTACGTCAAAGAAACATCAGTTAGTCACTTTTTAATCAGGAGTGTAGTTTCTAAATGTTTTTGAAAACTGGGTGATGCATTTGCTTTAGTCAGTCATTGAAGTCTTAATGTAAACCAATAATTTTCTTAAGCTAAAATTGAATGGGGTACTTTAATTGAAATATTTTGGCAATTTGAATGATATGTAAAGTTTGAAGCACTTTACTGCTTATGCTAACAGATGAAAAACTTTTTTTTTAAGAAAAGGACATCAGGGGCTTCCCTGGTGGGGCAGTGGTTGAGAGTCCGCCTGCCGATGCAGGGGACACGGGTTCATGCCCCGGTCCGGGAAGATCCCACATGCCGCGGAGCATGGCTGCTGAGCCTGTGCGTCCGGAGCCTGCGCCAGTGAGAGGCCTGCATACCGCAAAAAAAAAAAAAAGAAAAAAGAAAAGGACATCAGATTTTTGGAAACCATCAGTATTTTGCAGAGTTTCAGTATGCACATGTTTCAGTTATGGTTTAGTTAACACCAGTTATCCAACAACATGGTTCACATTTTAGTTACCACCATACTTTGAGTAATTGCATAAAGTACCAACTTTGCTTCTAGCTCTTCAGTCTACAGTTCACTGTGTCAATAATGGGTATCATGATCAGTGACCAGTCATATCACACATTTCAGTCTGTCCATGATTGGTTACTGTATATTTGTGTTCATGCATAGACAGCATATGTAGTCGTGTTGCTTCTTTTTCTCCCACTGATAAACTCATGAGATTTTTTTTTTAATGGATAACTGAAAGAGGGAATTGGCCAACAAAGATAAATGTGCAGCAGAAAAACCCAAAAAGTGGTGATGCCAGAACTGAAATTTGAATCAAGCATAAATGGAGTTATAGAAGAAACAGCTCACCATGGGAATGTGGGTGCTGTTGCCATTTGAGAGACTCTAGATATACAGCCAGAGGAATTTAGTGAAGGCAAACTTATCGACATAAATGAGATAAGTGGTATGACAAAAAAGATAAAGATGTCTCAGAGGAAGTGACACCAGCAAAGAACTGCATATTAAAAGAACTCTCGGAGATATAGCATGGCATTGAAAGTACGCAGGATAAAATGTTGGAAATTGATCCAAACCTAGAAAGGAGTATGATAATTTGCCAGGGCATAGACAAGTAGTATTTAAACTATTCTTGGGGACTTCCCTGGTGGTCCAGTGGGTAAGACTCCACACTCCCAATGCAGGGGGCCCGGGTTCAGTCCCTGATTGGGGAACTAGATCCCACATGCATGCCTCAACTAAGATTCCACATGCTGCAACTAAGAAGTCTGCATGCTGCAACTAAAGATCCCTCATGCAGCAATACCTGGTGCAGCGAAAATAAATAAATAAATGAATAAAACTACTCTTGGTAAGTTTTTACAAAGAAGTGTAACACTTCTCAATATTTCTAACGTTTTAAATTACAGTACAGTAAATACCAGTTTTATTATTTTTTCATTTGCCTGTATACACTTAAGAGTTTACACGTTGCCTGCATATTACAAATATTTATTGGTTTAATTCCATGTGCCAGGCCCTGGGCTCTGCCTTTTTAAAAATTTATTTATTTTACTTATTTTTGGCTGCGTTGGGTCTTTGTTGCTGCGCGCGGGCTTTTCTCTAGTTGCGGTGAACGGGGGCTACTCTTCCTTGCGGTGCACGTGTTTCTCGTTGCGGTGGCTTCTCTTGTGGAGCACAGGCTCTAGGCACACGTGGGCTTCAGTAGTTGTGGCATGAAGGCTCAGTAGTTGTGACTTGCGAGCTCTAGAGTGTAGGGTCGGTACTTGTGGTGCACGGGCTTAGTTGCTCTGTGGCATATGGGATCTTCCTGGACCAGGGATCGAACCCGTGTCTTCTGCATTGGCAGGCGGATTCTTTTTTTGTTTGTTTGTTTGTTTGTTTTTTGGCTGTACATGGGCCTCTCACTGTTGTGGCCTTTCCCGTTGCGGAGCGCAGGCTCCGGACGCGCAGGCTCAGCAGCCATGGCTCATGAGCCTAGCCTCTCCGCGGCATGTGGGATCCTCCCGGACCGGGGCACGAACCCGTGTCCCCTGTATTGGCAGGCGGACTCTCAACCACTGTGCCACCAGGGAAGCCCGCAGGTGGATTCTTAACCACTGCGCCACCAGAAGAGTCCCTGGGCTCTGCCTTTGAGGTACAATATAAATAACATCAAAGACCCTTAATTGAGTGGAAGAAGATAGTTACATAAAATCAATTATAATGAAGTGTGGTATATTATTCAGAGTGCTAAGATGTACGTAACTGCTTTAACAGGAGGGTCAGTGAAGGCTTGGAGATGGTAATATTTGGTTTTTGTGTAGGATTTTGTCAGCCTGATGAGGGGGGAAGAGAAAGGTATCCAATCAAGGACGCACAAAACATCAAGTTGTTTCACAAACTGGGCCAGAGCATGAGCTGTACCTGGGGATAGCCAAGCAGTGTGGGGCACAGATGGTTAAGGTTTGTGTAACCTGCTAAGAGGTGATAAAACACTTTAGCAACAGAAGGACCTGTAAAGTTACGTAGAGAAGTAAAATGATCAAATTTGCATTTTAAAAGGTAACTCAGATAGTTTTGTAAAAAATGGGATTATAGTAGTTCAGACAAGAGATGCTGAGGACTTAAACTAAAGCAATGTAATAAAAAGAAAGGAAGGGATAAATTTAACAGCTGTTTGAGAGGTAAATTCCATAGTACTTGGATAGAAAGAAAAACTGAGGAAGAAACTAGACCTTGGAGAGAGAGATTCAATTGTAAAGATATAAAGATGAGGTTAATGTAATTACTATTTGTATGATCTTGGTATAGTCTCCCTTAATTTGTTGAATGGACGGGGTGAGTGGGGGACAGTTACTGAATTATGGAATATTTACAGGCTTCATTGCTAGTGTTTCCTTTTTTCATTTTATTGATTAACAAAAGTATATGTCAGCTGAGTTAGCTCTGGGACTTTTTTTAAAGCAGTCTGTTTCTGCTTTTCATAGCTGTGGAAAATCAGGAATACTTTCTAGTATACTAATAATCCTATTATAGTAACTTTGATTCAGTCATAGATAGCGTTGTAGTAGCGTAGAATAGAATACACCGCTGAGGATCTGTTGGGGATTTTTCCTCTAGAATGAACCGTAGTCTGGAAGGGAGGCTTACTCTTCTAGAATAAGATTAAAAATAACTGAGGAATTTACTTCTGGTCTCTGTAGAACAGTCTTAAGGAAGAGAGGAATGACTTGGAAGTTATTTCAATTATTTTTAGATGATAGAGTATTCATTTTATAATACAATTCTAGTTTCTAATGTAAAATCAAAAGTGGTTAATTACATTATTTTTCTAAATTGTGTCTTTGCAGTTGATACCTGTTTGTGTTCTTCACTTATTTTGAACTCAGTTTAATTTTGCATAGTACTATACACATTCTTCAAATAGTAGAATAGCTACTAACCATAACCTTTTTGAGTTTTATTGTCTGTAGCTGCCATTGTTAAATCAGTTAAAGACATGAATAATATAAATATTCCTTCACACTTGGTGTTTTGAGAGTGAACTGATGGGTGACTTTGTAGTGTTGGCCGGTTCTAGGCAGGACCTCCTGAAACCAGCCCTCACTTGAATCACAGTTTCCATGGTCTAGTCCTTAATTATCTGGTGTAATCCTTATCTTTCTTAGGATATATCTTGAATTGGTTAGCTTCTTGGTGTATGGTGGGGACTGGGGTCCATTATATATAAATAAATTGACATTCCAAAGTATGGATAGTATTGGAACAGAGAAATAGAGTGGTTTGAGTGACTATTTCCCCGTAGCTCTTTGAGACCCTAATGAATTAGCAGTCCTACAGGAAATAGGTATTTAGGAGTGAGGAAGAGGACAGATTGGACATGTGTAAGGAGGTAAAGAAATTATTAAATAAAGTGGAAATACCAGGTCTCTGTGTGCCTGGGAGACAGAGTTTGTTTACCTTGGGCAGAGCTGAGTGAGCATAAATTTAGTCTGTGAGCCCGTTTTTTCATGCTGACTCTTCATGTGAGATATCAGTTAGATACCTATTAGAACTGGATTCTGATCTTTCTGCCACTGTCTGCGTCCCTCACTTGGACTGTAAGTGACTCTTTGATGGGAATTCTTACATAACTAATTATATATTCGCATGGCCTAGCTTAGTGTCTGGCATATGGTAGGTCCTTGGAAAATGTTTATTGATTCATTTATTGGTTGTGTACCTGAAGAGCAACACTTCGTCCATTTTGCCTATTTCCTTTTTTGAAGGTCTGAGTGATTAAAAACAAGAACAAGAGGGCACATCCTAAAAACAAGGGAGCAGTATCCTCAGCTGCCTCATCTCTGAAATTAAAAGGAGTTTGGGAGGAGAGAGACCTAAAAAAGAGTGAGAGTGAGGGTTCTTAAGAACAAAAGATTATGTGATGGAAAAGTGAATTAATATTTAATGTCCTTTACATTTCAGTAAACATTAGGGATAACATTATAGAGATAATTTTTTAAACTTAAGCATTAATTTTACTTGTAGACCTTGTCTTTACACATTATTGGCAATAACATTTCATTAGAAACATTAGAATAGTTGTATGTTTCAGGAATTAGAGAGGAAAGCAGAAGGTAGAGCTCTTCTGTTTATAGGAGCTTTAGGAGAGGAAAGAAACCTTGGCCTGAGACAACAAATTGTAGCTGGGAAAGAGGAAGGAGGCCAGTTAATTCCTGGAGTTTATGGAAGGATGATGGGGGAGTAGCCAAGTGCCCTACTTTAGCAGGAAGCCCTTGTCTCCCTCACAACTTACCAGCAACATTGTCTTTCTTCCTCTCCATCCAACCCACAGTCTGCAGGTGCCACTTAGCAGTTTTCCTTACATCTCTAGTTGAACATCAACCATATATTCTGCAAAAAGCCTTATGATATCAGTTTAGTGTAATATTGCTAGTAGTATACTTTGGGCTATTTTAGATTTGAGTAACAGTCTGATTTGGAACCTATTTATAATGTTTCTTTGTGGCAAATCTAAATTCTGAGACTTAAAAGAACTTTTGGAACATAATCATTTCATATAGGAGGGATTGTCTTGAGCAAAAGAAGATGTGAGAAAGAAGAGGAAGTCGATAGGGTTTGATTCCCCCTGTCCAGCGGAATCATCTGTGCCATACTTTTAGTTAATGTAGATACGTTTTAATTCTGAAGAAGATAAGATTATTTTAAACACGCAACTAAATTAATAAATCTTATGTATAATTTTTCTTGTTGGTTTAAGAATAATTTCTTCGTTGGGATTAATGTTTTCTTGAAGTAATGAAGGATCTTTAAAGTTTTCAATATGAGGATTCATTCATACATCAAATGTGTGCCAGTCACCTGTGCAATGTGCTAGAAATACAATGGTGATCAAAATAGGCATTGTCCTTGTCTTCTCAGAGTTTGGCAGGGAAGAAAGATACCTCCCCATCCCATGAACAACAAACAAAATGAATGCAAATTTTGATAAGTGATATTACAGTGTACTGAAATAGAGAATAAAGGAGGGACATAGGACATAGGTCTCATCTTAGATAGGGTAGTTAAGAAAGGCCTTTCTGAGAACATGGAATTTAAACTAAAATTTGAAAGACAAGAGGGAATTAGGCATTCAAAGAGTGGAATGGCACATGCAAAGCCACTGAGGCAAGGAAGAGCTTATTTACTTGACAGTTCTCAAGAGTAGAAAGAAGGCAGGTGTGGCTGAAGCAGAGGAGGAATAGCGCAGGATAAACATGGAGGAGTAGGTGGGTTACACTGTGTGGCACTTTGTAGGCTCAAAGGCATTTGGATTTCATTCCCAGTGTAGTTGGAAGCTGTTAAAAGATTTTCAGCAGGGAAATGACATGCAAGCATTAAATAGATCACTTTGGGTGTTGTGTGCTGGACGGAATCAAGGAGACCAGTTAGGAGGCTGTTGGAGTAGTCGGTGTAAGAGATGATGGTTACCTGAAAGACAGGATGGTGCCAGTGCAGGCTGAAGTGGAGATTTTGGGAAGTGGAACTGCCTTGATGAATGTGTGGACTACGGGGAGAAGAACTCATTACTTTTAGATTTCTGGCATGGGACTTCCCTGGTGGTCCAGTGGCTGAGACTCCACGCTCCCAATGCAGGGGGCTCGGGTTCGATCCCTGGTCAGGGAACTAGATCCCACATGCTGCAACTAAGAGTTCGCAGGCCACAACTAAAGATCCTGCACGTGGCAATGAAGGTCGCGCGTGCTGCAACTAAGACCCGGTGCAGCCAAATAAATAAATAAACTAGATTTCTGGCATGAGCAAGTTTGGTTGACAGTTAGGGCTATTTAATAACAGTAGGGCTAGGAGAAAATTGGGTTAAGTTTCACACATATTAAATTTGAGTTGCCTGTGAGACATCAGGTGGAGATGTGGGATAGTCAGTAGGATGTATAAATTGGTGCTGTAAGCAGAAGGTTGGGCTAGAGATAAAAATTAGGAAGGTAAGTGTATAGATGCCATGTAAAGCCATAAGAATGGATGAGATACCTAAGAGTCAGGGTGAGAAGTGCATGGTTTTTAGAAGGTGGGAAGGGCAGCAGAGCATAGGTAGCAGGATTGGTTTCAGATAAACAGGAGAGACGCTTCTCATCATAACACAAAGGCAGGAGACCCGTACAGGTACAGATGGAAGAAGTTTTGTACATTTGGTTGGCACTTAGGTGAAATAGTTCCAATCTGATGGCTTCTCTGTTTTCTAAAGTAGAATCTGTGGTTGTCTACTGAGAAGGAGGATACTCAGGCAGTGAGGAGGGATGACAAGTTTGAAATACAGTGGTAGATAGAAGAAACATGGTAGGATTGCCTGGTGCTATCTTGGATCCTGTTGGCCATAAATTTATAATAGTTGTTTCAATCTACCTGGTTTGAAATGAAGGAGCTATTGCATTAAGATATACAGCTTTACACACACACACACACACACACACACACACACACACACACACACACACACCTTGTGTAGTTAAGTATTTTTGATGTGCAGTTGGCACTTACGTTTGCCTTGGTGAATGATTCTCAGTTGGTATATCATCTTTCTCAGGATTTTGATCAGAGTGTAAAATTGTTTTTGCTACTTCTGAATAGAATAAATAGATTCTTATGATATCTGTAGTGGAGCCAGTTGTGGAACTTGATGTGTAGATATTGTTAATTTCAATAGTGTGATACAAAGCCGAACCAAAGGAAGATTTTCTAGTAAGTGGGAAAATATTGTCTTGCATATTTAAGAGAGCTCAATCAAGTCTCTAAAAAGTTTTGAAATGACATTGTGACACAATGACTCTCTGTGGAGGGGCAGTCAAAGGAAAGAATGATAATTGGAAATGTGTTTTAAGCTTTATAGGATCATCACTATTTAAATAATGCTGAAATAGGTTTCGTTCTTAAAAACAAGACTGAAAATACTTCTTGGATTTGCCATCCCCTTTCCTTTCATCTACCATCTATGATTCTGCTCCCCACTATAACAAAATAATCAGGAAAAGTTGTCTGTATTCCTTATTTCTACTTCCTCACTGCCCAACCATTGTATTTCAAACTTTCATCCTGTCCACTCCCATGTTAACTTCTTGCACAGCCTCTGAATTTCACTCATGCACACCCCTGCCCCTTCATTCTTCAGAATTATCTGATGATTTTGAAATAAAAAAATCACTCCCCTGCTTAAAATCAATTTCTAGACCCACACCCAGAGTGGTTTGGGCTGAGTCCAGGCATTACTCTATTTGAAAAGTTACTCAGATAATTCTAATGCCAGACAAGCTGAAAAACACTGCTCTAGTGGCTTCTCTCAGACACATAATAAAAGCTAAACAACTTTATAATATACAAGGCTTCTGCCGAGCTCTCTGATGCTTCACCTCCTCAGTTCTAGTCACATTGGCCTTCTTCAAAGATGCTGGAACTTTGTTCTTCTCATCACTGTATCTCTAGCACTAGAATAGTGCCTTCTGGCACATAGTAAATGTTCAGTAGATATTTGTGGAATTAATGAATATTTTATAGATGCTGTATTTTATACAGCATCTTTATACAGATCTTTATACAGCATCTTTATACAGATGCTTGTCCTGTAGTAGTGATTATCTTATAATTAATGCTGATTAGGTTGCTGGTATTTTGAGTCTTCAAGAATGCTACAAAAAATTATACTATTTGAACATGTCACAGGCTCCCATAGTCCAACCATTCCATCTTCTAACACTGACTACTACTTTTGCTGTCAGAATGCCTGCTTTTCTCTGTTTTTGTCTCTTGGCATGTGCCCTGTCGACACTTCAGATCTTTTCTGGTGTCCTGCTTCTGCTTTTATTTGGGGTAATTTTTCTTTCCTATATCGTTACTTATCTACTATTTTCTGTGGGTAAAAAAGACTGATTTTTACCAGTGTTGCCAGTCAGTAAAAGATTTTCTCTCTTTCTGTGGGTAAACAAACTATTCATAGGTTTCTAGTACACAATCTTTGGATTATATGTCCTTCTTGTCAATGTTTATTCTTTTTGGATGCAGGGGTGCCGTTCCTTTGGTATAAAAAACCAAGGTGGAATTGATGGGGAGGGTTAAATTTTTAAAGAGGAAGATCATGGGAAGTACCTGTTTCTGAGGTCAGCGTTTGAAGCCTAATTGATGCAAAATTGAGATTTTATTGCATCCGGGCCTACAGAGTCTTTCTGTAAAAGTACATGTAGTAAATATTTCAGCCTTGGTGAGTTAACTGCTTGAGTGTAGGGTGGCCAGCCCATGAGTGGCAGCTGGGGAAATGCTGGGAATTTAATGGCCCTAGGAGCAACCCTCAACCAAGGAATTGGATAGATGCCCCAGCTTTCTCTTTCCTTAGGGGGATAATTCTAAGTCATGTTCTATGTAATTCCTCGGAGGGTATCTCACAGGACTGAACTCCAGTTATCCACAGAAGTTAATGAATCCTTAATAGACTTTTCTCCCTCTGTTTCCGCTTTTCCTAATCCCCTCAGGTATGCTTCCTGGGATTCCCCCCCCCACCCCCCCACCCCCCCCCCGCCCAAATAAGCTACTTGTGCCAAAGTTCTTATTTCAGGATTGTCTTTTGATTTAAGTCAAAGGGAACCCAAATGACTTAAGTCAGTATTTACAAAACTATTATTATTATTAGCGGTGTACAGCTTTTTCCTCTCTTCTCCCCCCACTGGGAATATATGTTGTAGTTTCCTTAATGGTTGATATTGGCAGCAGAAGTGAATGGATTGAGATATGGGGAAGAAAGTATTAGGTACCTACCTACAATTAATTCAGTTCAGCTCAGGCTTACTCTGCTTGTTTACTATCATTCATTACAAATTATCTTTTTCTGCCTTGGGTTCTTTATTCCTGAAGATAAAAGTAAACCATCTGTAAGGTGTGTGACATTTACCTCATAGAATATGAAAGGTCCCAACCTTGGTTGTGTTCTTGTGAGCTAGATCAGATTTGCTGTTTCTAAAAGTCAGTTGATAAATTCTGTGCTGGAAAATAATTTAAGATGCAGGGTACTATATACATTGTGTCACAACTAAGTAAGTAGTTGTAAAATATGTATTTCTTCAGCCAAACTTCAAATAACATAATTGACTGGGCTTTCCCAAAACAAATATTGAAATTTCAAAACGGCAATATAATCACAAGTAATTACAGTTCTCCCATTAAAGTACTTACTAATTAAAATATTTTTTTTAATGTCTGGGGGAATTGAAAGTCTTTTTCCCACCTGTGATGTGTTTCTTCCATAATGAGGAGAAGTTAATTATATCAAGTAAATTTCACCTAGGCTCATAATCGATGTGGTAGTTTGATTTTTTTACTCTGAAGCTTTCTGGTAGACAGGTGCTAAAAAAAATTTCAGGTTAGTGTATACTTTTAAAATTGACCAATTCTTTCTAAAACTGTATTAAAATGAACTTTATATCAGAATCATAATATTTTTCAATTTTATTTTCTTCCCCTGGAAAGCTTTGTTTGGCTAATACTGTTTTTTTAAAAAAAATATCCTGTCCCCCTTTTTTGGTTCTTAGTTTATCATATAATTGATCCAAAAAGTCTTTATTTTTATTGCTACTTTAAGAACTAGCTAAAGTTGGCTTTTATTTGCAAGTTTATTGTTATGATCTTCTGTATCTGGGGGTAGCCAAATCTTGTGTAAATTATAGTCTTTTTTTTGGTATAAATTTATTTTCATTTAATTTAATTGCATAAGGATATTAAAGAGTGTAACAGATATTAATGTTTTCTCTTGTACCGAAATATATTGGGGGAAAAAAGTTGGATAGTATGACTTATAAATTACTTTTCTTGGAATGTATTTGAGTGTGTGGTTGGGAGTGTAGTTTTTTTGTTTTTGTTTTCTCTTAATAAGTTATTAAGTGTTACTCATGGATGTTTTCTTTTCCAGTCTCTTCTTTACCTAGGATATTGGGTTTTGTTCACTTTGGTTCCATCTTACTCTTCACCACTCGTTAACCTCAGCATGCCTCTACAGCCTCATATGCCTCAGCCTTCTCACCTATTTTATCATCAGAATATTGTCCATTCCTCCAGGCTGGGCTCAGAATCCACCGACCCTGCCTCATCATTAATCCTTCTGATTCTAGTCCCCAGGGTTCTCTTTGTTCTCGGGATGCCTACAGAGAGTACTTACTCTCTTCGTCATTTGTGTGTCCCCCTTAAGCACTACTAGTTACCCTGTGTATTCTGCCTCGGCTACCTTCTATACTAGCTTTCAAGGGCAGAATGTTTTCTCAGCTATTTAGTATTTCTTTTGTACCTATCACAAAACAGGCACTTAGTATTTAATTAGTTGATCATATTAAATACCCAGTTATTTAGTTTTCTGCTTATGATTTCTCTCAAGGTGATCTTGATGATTTTTAGAAGTGTTTTGTTTGTTTGTTTAATAGATGTAAAAAAAGATTGGTCTGACCATGCTCTGTGGTGGGAAAAGAAGAGAACTTGGCTCCTCAAGACACATTGGACCTTGGACAAGTATGGCGTTCAGGCAGATGCTAAGCTTCAGTTCACCCCCCAGCACAAGCTGCTCCGCCTGCAACTTCCCAACATGAAGTATGTGAAGGTGAAAGTGAATTTCTCTGACAGAGTCTTCAAAGCTGTTTCTGACATCTGTAAGACTTTTAGTAAGTATTAGATAAATTCATGAAATTATGAGTTGCATGATATGTATATGACTGATGACTGACATTGAGTTTATCTCAAGGAGTAGGGATTGGGGTGAGCTATCCGTGTTTGTGTATTTTTGAAATTATTACTTTATTCTTTAAAGTTTTTATATTACTTTAAGGTAAAGAAATGTTGAGTTAAGGTAGAACAGGAGGTGTCTAGTGTTTCCTTATTAGAAATACAATTATTTAATACCTCAGTCTGATGACTTTATTTTTATGGGAAGAAGGGAACAGGCAATTGTTTTCAGAATGATGTAGCTTTTGTAGTATTTCCTTCAACGTAAGTCAGTATTCGATTTTAGTGATTCAGGCAGATTGTGTTCCTTCATTGAAGGCCTGACACAGCTCCTAAGGAAATGACCATGAGTGTTGTCATCCTTAACCAGTCTACAATTTGAAAACTCTTGTAGCAGTTCTGTTTATGTTTTCTGAAATGAGATTTAGATTACTTTTGGCTGACCCAGTTCTGTCATATGACAGGAAATATTCAACCATCAGAGAAAATATGAACCACTGTCATTATCATTAGTACATAACTCCATTGTACCATAGATTTGGGGGAGATATAGGACGTTACTGTTTTGTTCTAATGACTCAAATTACAAGGTTTTTTAATGTTTAATGGAATTTCTAAAACAAAAATTAAAATACAGAAAAATACAAAGAATTACGTAACATTTACCTAAATCCTAATATCTAGAATTAATAGCTGATATTTTATCATTTTGCTAAACTGTTTTTTAAGTCAAAATAGTATAGGTAAAGTTCTTGATTCATATTCTCCTCTAATCTCCCTTCACAAAGCAACTACTGTCATAAGGTTAGTATGTATCTTTCCAGTACTTTTGAAAATATGTAAACATACATACATGTATCCACATCTGTGGGTGTCTATATCCAAAAACAAAATGTTCCTGCAGTTGCTGTGCAGGTATCTTCTTAATGCCGTTTTGCACGAGTGTGGAGGAATTTCTCTTTTGTGTTTGTGTAGAAGTTGAAAGTAGAATTGCTGTGTTTTAAGTGTACACATAATTCATTTCAGATACCGTCAAATTGCTCTCCCAAGTGGTTATACCAGTTTACATTCCAACCGTCAATGTGTGAAAACCCATTGCCTCAGGTTGTCACTAACACTTGAATGTTGTCAGCTTTTAGTGTTTGCTTCTCTGAGTGAAAAAATACAGTATTTCTTTTTTTTTTTTTTTTTTTTTTTTTTTTTTGTGGTACGCGGGCCTCTCACTGTTGTGGCCTCTCCCGTTGTGGAGCACAGGCTCCGGACGCGCAGGCTCAGCGGCCACGGCTCACGGGCCTAGTTGCTCCGCGGCATGCGGGATCTTCCCAGACCGGGGCACGAACCCGTGTCCCCTCCATCGGCAGGCGGACTCTCAACCACTGCGCCACCAAGGAAGCCCATTTATCAGTTTTTTTAAAAAACTTTTTTTACAGCAGTTTTAGGTTCACAGCAAAATTAAGCAGAAAGTACAGAGTGTTCCCATTTACCCTGATTCCCACACATACAACCTCCCCACTATCAAGACCCCACACCAGACTGGGACATTTGTTGTAATGATAAACCTTCATTGATACATCATTATCATCCACACTCCATGGTTTACATTAGCGTTTACTCTTGGTGTTTACAGTCTATGGCTTTGGACAAATGTGTAATGACATATCCATCATTGTAATATCATACAGAATAGTTTCACTGCCCTGAAAATCTGTACTCTGCCTTTACATCCCTCCCCTACTAACTCCTGGCAATTGTTCATCTGTTTACTGTCTCCATAGTTTGGCCTTTTACAGAATGTCATACAATTGGAATCATACAATATGTAGCTTTACAAATTGGTGTCTTTTGCTTAGTAATGTACATTTAAGTTTCCTTCATGTCTTTTCGTAGCTTGGTAACTCATTTTTATAAGCGCTGTATCATATCCCATTGTCTGGATGTGCCACAGTTTATTTTCCACACCTACTGACAGATATCTTAGTTATTTCCAAGTTTTGCAATTATAAATAGAGCTGCTGTAAACATTCATGTACGTGGTTTTTTTTTTTTTTTTTTTTTTTTGGTGAACATGTGTTTTTTACTCCTTTGGGTAAATACTAAGGAGTATGATCGTTGGATCATATGGTAAGAATGTGCTTAGTTTTGTAGGAAACCGCTAAATTGTCTTCCAAGGTAGCTATACCATTTTGCATTCACATTCAGCAGTGAATGAGAATTCCTGTTGCTCTTGAATTCTCACCAGCATTTGGTGTTGTCAGTGTTCTGGATTGTGGCCATTCTTATAGATGTATAGTGGTATATCATTGTTTTGATTTTGCATTTCCGTGATGACATATGATGTGGAACATCTTTTCATACGCTTATTTGCCACCTGTACATCTTCTTTGGTGAGGTATCTGTTCAAGTCTGTGGCCTATTTTTCAGTCAAGTTTTTTGTTTTTTTACTGTTGAGTTTTAATAGTTCTTTGTATATTTTGGGTAACGATCCTTTATCAGATATGTCTTGCAAATATTTTATCACAGTCTGTGGCTTATCTTTTCATTATCTTTGGCAGTTTCTTTCACAGAGCAGAAATTTTTAATTTTTATGAAGTCTGGCTTATCAGTTATTTCTTTCATGGATCATGCCTGTTATATCTAAAAAGTCATCACCAAACCCAAGGTCATCTAGATTTTTTTCTATGTTATCTTTTAAGGCTTTTACAGTTTACATTTAGGTCTGTGATCCCTTTTGAGTTCATTTTTGTGAAGGGTGTGTGGTCTGGGTCTAGATTCATTTTTTTGCATGTGGATGTCCAGTTGTTATAGCACTTTTTATTGAAAAATTATCTTTTCTCCATTGTGTTGCCTTTGCTGCTTTGTCAAAGACCAGTTGACTATGTTTATGTAGGTCTCTTGCTGGGCTCTATATTCTTTTCCATTGATCTGTTTGCTGTTCTTTTGCCAATACCACCTTGTCTTGATTACTGTAGCTTTTTACAGTAAGAATTGAAGTCAGGTAGCATCAATCCTCCAAATTTGCTCTTCTTCTTCAATATTGTGTTGGGTATCCTGGGTCTTTTGCCTTTCCATATAAATTTTAGAATTAGTTTGTCAGTATCCATAAAATAACTTGCTGAGATTTTGTTTGGGATTGCATTGAATCTATAGATCAAGCTGAGAAGAACTGACATCTTGACAGATCAAGTCTTCCTGACCTTGAACATGGAATGTCTCTCCCCTTATTTCTTTCTTTAATTTCTTTCATCACAGTTTTGTAGTTCTCCTTATATAGATCCTGTGCATAGTTTGTCATATTTATATCTAAGTATTTTATTTTTTGGTGCTAATATAAATAGTATTGTGTTTTACATTTCAAATTCCACATGCTCACTGCTGGAAAGCAATTTACTTTTGTATATTAACCTTGTGTCCTTTACCTTGCTATAATTGTTTATTTGTTTCTGGAGTTTTTGTTAGTTCTTTTAGATTTTCTGTAGAGATGATCATGTTATCTGTGAACAAAGACATATTTCTTCCTTCCCAATCTGTACACTTTTTATTTCCTTTTCTTGTCTTATTGCATAAGCTAGGGCTTCCAGTACAATATTGAAAAGCAGTGATATGAGAGGACATCCTTGCCTTGTTCCTGATTTTAGTGGGAAAGCTTCTAGTTTCTCATCATTACGTATGTTGTTAGCTGAAGGCTTTTTGTAGATACTCTTTATCAAGTTGAGGAAGTATTCCCCAACCACGGATTGAACTCGGACTGCAGCAGTGAAAGCGCTGAATCCTAACCACTAGACCACCAGGGAGATCATACAAGCCACACAGCACAAACAACAAAAAAAAGTTGAGGAAGTGTTCCCCTCTGTTTTAGTTTACTGTGTTTTATCATGAATAAGTGTTGGATTTTGTCATGCTTTTTTTTTTTAACGTCTATTGATATGGTCATGTAATTTTTCCTCTTCAGCCTTTTGATGTGATGGGTTATATTGATTTTTGGATGTTGAACCAGCCTTGCATACTTGGCATAAGTTCCCACTTGGTCATGGTGTATAATTCTATTTATACATTGTTGGATTCGATTTGCTAATAGTTTATTAAAGATTTTTGCATTTATGTTCATTAGACATACTGGTCTGTAGTTTCCTTTTCTTGCAATGTCTTTGTTTGATTTTAGTATTAGAGTAATGCTGGCTTCATAGAATGAATTAGGAAGTATTTCCTCTGCTTCTATCTTCTGAAAGAGACTATAGAGAATTAGTATAATTTCTTCCTCAGATGTCGAGAAGAGCTCCTTGACATGGGTTTTGGCAATGACTTTTTGGATATCACACCTAAAGCACAAGCAAAAATAAACAAGTAGAATTACATCAAACAAAAAAATTTTCTGCATGGCCAAAGAAATGACCAACAAAATGAAAAACAACCTGTGGAATGGGAACAATTATCTGCAATCCATGTATCTGATGAGTTAATACCCAAAATATATAAAGAGCTCATATAGCTTATTAGCAAAAATACCCCAAATAATCCACTTTTAAAAATGGGCAAAGGACCTGAATGGACATTTTTCCAAACAAGTTATACACATGGTCAACAGGTACATGGAAATGTGCTCAACCTCACTAATCATTAGGGAAATACAAATTGAAACCACAATGAGATATATCTCACACTTGTTAGAATGGTTATCAAAAAGACAAGTGATAAATGCTGGCAAGGATGTAGAGAAAAGGGAACCCTTGTGCACTGTTGGTGGGACTGTACGTTGATGTAGCCACTATGGAAAACTGTATGGAGGTTCCTCAAAAAACTAAAAGTAGAACTACCATATGATCCAGCAGTTCTACTTCTGGGAATATATCCAAAGGAAATGAAAGCACTGTGTCGGAGAGATAGCTGCACTCCCATGTTTATAGCAGCATTATTTATAATAGCCAAGACATGGAAACAACCTAAGGGGAGGAACTGGATTAAGGTAGTCAAAAGGTACAAACTTGCAGTTACAAGATAAGTAAGTACTGAGGATGTGGTATATAGCACGATGACTAGAGTTAACACTACTGTATGGTTTATTTGGAAGTTAAGAGAGTAGATTGTAAGAGTTCTTACCATAAGGAAAATAAACTTTTTTTGGGTATCTGTATGAGATAATGGATGTTATCTAAACTTACTGTGGTAATATTTATAAGCCAAGTCATTATGCTGTGCACTTTAAACTTACACAGTGTTGTATGTCAGTTATACCTCAGTAAAACTAGAAAAAATATTTGGTAGAATTCACCAGTGAACATGTCTGGCCCTAGTGCTTTCTGTTTTGGAAGGTTATTAATTATTGATTCAATTTCTTTAATAGGTATAGACTTATTCAGATTGTCTATTTCTTGTGTGAGTTTTGGCAGACTGCTTTCTAAGTTTTTTATTTGGTAAAAATTATCTTGATTTTTTTAATAACATAACTCTTAAGAAGATGCTTCTGTGTAATGATTAAATGAGTGGTTTTTTTTTTTTCTTTTGCGGTACGCGGGCCTCCCACTGTTGTGGTCTCTCCCCGTTGCGGAGTACAGGCTCCGGACGCGCAGGCTCAGTAGCCGTAGCTCACAGGCCCAGCCGCTCCGCAGCATGTGGGATCTTCCCGGACTGGGGCATGAACCCGTGTCCCCTGCATTGGCAGGCGGACTCTCAACCACTGCGCCACCAGGGAATCCCTAAATGAGGTTTTAAGTTACATTTTCCTTTCCTTTTTGAAAGAAACACTGCTGGCAAAGCATGCTGAGTTCTTTTATGTAAGGTGGGTTCTGACATGCAGGCTTTACAAATGATGAGCCTTTTTAAGAGTAAATGGAAAGTTCATTTGTATCATTTTTTTAGATTCCACATATAAATGGTATCGTATGATATTTATCTTTCTCTGTCTGACTTCATTTTCTATGATAATCTCTAGGTCCATCTGTTACTGCTAATGGCATTATTTCATTCTTTTTTATGGCTGAGTAATATTCCATTACATACACAGGTACACTCACACACCCCACATCTTCTTTATCCATTAATCTGTCAATGGACATTTAGGTTGCTTCCACTAGATTATTTTATTTTTTTCCAGTGGTTTAGATGTAGGAATAGAAATTCACTATTTTTATTACCTTTCAAAACAAAATTGAATATGTTGAAGCCATAGGACTTTATAGACATTGCCTTTTAAAGGAAACTTCATCCAGGACAGTTAATTTAAATACTTCAGAGAGGAAATGCTAGGAAGTTGGAAAAAATATATCAGAGAATTCAGTGATTATGGGAAAACAATTAGGTTTCTAAGTGTAATATTGCTTTATAATGATAATATCAAATTGGCATGCAACACAGTTGATAGACCATTTACTTTTAATGTGATTATCAGTGTTGTTGAGTTTAAATCTATCACCTTGGTATTTGTTTTTTATATGGTATTTATTTTAAGGTTTCTATGTGCTCTGTTTTTTTCTTTTCCCTCTTTTCTTTTAAATTGAGGGGGCGTTTGTTTGTTGCAGTTACGTTTATTGTCACCTGTGACTTACTAGCTATTACCACTTTTGTCTTTTTAGTGGTTGTTCTGGGGTTACAGTGTATGACGTTAACTTTATTCACATTCTGTGTTCAAATAGTATACCATTTCACACATAGTATAATAATCTTTTTTTTTGCGGTACGCGGGCCTCTCACTGTTGTGGCCTCTCCTGTTGTGGAGCACAGGCTCAGCGGCCATGGCTCATGGGCCCAGCCGCTCCGTGGCATGTGGGATCTTCCCGGACTGGGGCACAAACCCGTGTCCCCTGCATCGGTAGGCGGACTTTCAAACCACTGCGCCACCAGGGAAGCCCAGTATAATAATCTTAAAACAGTATAGTTCCATTTCCCCTTTCCTGTTCTTTGTGCTATTGTCATATGTGTTACTTTCAAATATGCTAAAACTCAATGTTATTTTCCCCTAAAACAATAATTGTCTTTTTAAATATTAAAAAATAAGAAAAATGGTCTTTTATAATTGCCCACGCATTTATCAGTTTTCACTGCTCTTTGTAAGAATACTTTCCATGTGATATCCTTTTTCTTCTATCTGAGGAACTTCATATGACCTTTTTATAGTGCAGGTCTGCTAGTGGTAATTTTTTTTTTTTTTTTTTTTTTACCTTTTGTCTACAAAAATCTTGCCTTCATTTTTGAAAGATATTGCAGCTATGTGAAGAATTCTAGATTTTTCCTCTTTTCAGTAATTTTCAGATGTCTTTCTCCTGTCTTCTGGTTTGCATAATTTCAGAAAAGTCCGTTATGGCTCTTCTATTTGTTCCCCTCTGAAGTTTTCCCTGTTAACCTTTTAAGAATATATCTTTATCCTGGTTTTTAACATTTAATTCTGATGTGTCCTGGCATAGTTTTCTTTAGGTTTATTCTGTTATAGGGTCATGGTGTTTCTTAGATTTGTGGGTTTACAGTTTTCGTCAGATTTGTGTAATTTTCAACCACTAGTCCTTCAGATAATTTTTGGTGTCCCTCTCCACAGCTATCCTTTGTTGGGCTTGTTTCATATATGTTAGAGCAACTGTTATTCTTCCATAGGTCACTGATGCTCTCTTCCTTTTTTCGGTCTTTATTCTCTATGTTTCATCTTGGATAGTGTCCATTGTTGTCTTCAAGTTCATTGGTCTTCTGCTGATCTGCTGTTAATCCCATCCAGTGTTCATTTCAGATGTATTTCTCATCACTAGAAGTTTGATTTTGGCCTTTTAAAAAGTACATAAACCTTTAATTTTTTTTCTTCCTTATCTTTATGCTTTTCTCTCCTTTCTTAAACATATGGAGTGTGTTTATAATAGATATTTTAATATCTTTGATTACTGATTCTACCATTATAGTTATTCCTGCTTCTGCTACATTTTTCCTCTCTTTTACTCCTGGTAATGGGTCGCTTCTTTTATGTCTGGTAATTTCTGATTGAATGCTAGAGTCTGTTAATTTTTCATTGTTGGTGGCTGGATTTCTTTCTGTATTCCTTAAAGTAGCGTTAGCTGGGACTTGCCTGGTGGTACAGTGGTTAAGAATCCACCTACCTGTCAGTGCAGGGGACACGGGTTGAAGGACCCACATGCCGCGGAGCAGCTAAGCCCGTGCTCCACAACTACTGAGCCTGTGCTCTAGAGCCTGCGAGCCACAACTACTGAGCCCACTTGCCACAACTACTGAAGGCTGCATGCCTAAAGCCCATGCTTCACAACAAGAGAAGCCACCGCAGTGAGAAGCCCGCACATTGCAGTGAAGAGTAGCTCCCGCTCACCACAAATAGAGAAAGCCTGTGCACAGCAACTAAGACCCAACACAGCCAAAAATAAGTAAATAAGTAAATAAATGAAAAAAGTAGCATTGGCTTTTTTTCCGTCAAATTTTTCAGTCAAATTACTTGGAATGATTTGGATCCTTTTGACACTTGCTTTTAAGCTCTTGTTAGGGCAGGTCCAGAGCCACCATTAGTCCAGGGCTAATTTCCTTCTGGGGATTCTTCTCAATATCCTGTGAATTAGGAAGACTTTCCCCTCACAAATACACAGATCAGTATTCACCCAGATCCCAGCGGATAACTACAGATCTCTCTGTGGAGCTCTCTTCTCTCTGGTACTCTGACCCACAAATTTTAGCCATCTTGGCCTCCCTGGATTCCATCTCAGATCTCTCAACTCAGCAAGACCTGACTCTGTTTGCCCCCTCCCCACCCTGAACTACTTCTAGGCAGTAAGCTGGTACAGTCAAAGAGTTCATTCTGGTTTTTTTCTCTTCTCTCCTCTGCTCCTTGTTGTCTAATATCTTAAAAAGTTTCTTTTCCTTTCTTATTATTTAAATAAAGCAGGAGGGTAAATCAGATTCTTGTTACTCCATCTTAGTTGAGACTGTTCTTAACTCATCCTTGATTTTCTTCTATCCATGTACCTTTTTGAGAAAGCCATCATTTGCTCATTGAAGCATTATTTATAATAACAAAACCATTTCTTTCACAGAAATTTCAAATTGAACATGTTCAAAACTGAGCTCATGGTATTCCTTTCCAAATCTCTGTGTTCCGCCCTTCCCACTCTGCCCCTCAGAAGTCTCCGTAGCAGTTAAAGCACCATCCCAGATATACGTCAGAAACTTGGGAGTGATCCTTAGCACCACTCTCTTCCTTATACACATTACTTCCATCACCCAGAAGTGTTAGTCTTGCCTCCAAGATATATCTTGAATCTTTCCACATCTTTCCATCTCTACTATCCTTACTGCTCTCATAGGCCACACCACCACCATCTCTCTTCTGGACTGTTCCAGCAGCCTCCTAAGTGGTCTGCTTTATCCATCCGTGTTCCTTCCAATTCATTCTTTACACCATAAGCAGAAAGATTTTGAAATTATTTTTTTAATCAAAGCCATAGATAACAGAGTTAAAGCTAAAAAAGCATATAACATAAAATGACTTTTCTGTCCTATTTCTCTCTAAGCACATTCCCTACCACTTTCTACTTTTTTACTGTTTGTTTTAGTTCCGTAATTTAAATAATGTGCTTATGCTGTTATTTCTTTTCTTTTTTTTTTTTTTGCGGTATGCGGGCCTCTCACTGTTGTGGCCTCTCCCACTGCGGAGCACAGGCTCCGGACGCGCAGGCTCAGAGGCCATGGCTCACGGGTCCAGCCGCTCCACGGCATGTGGGATCCTCCCAGACCGGGGCACGAACCCGTGTCTCCTGCATCGGCAGGCGGATTCTCAACCACTGCACCACCAGGGAAGCCCTGTTATTTCTTGATTTATCCATTTTAGATATCTGTTCACTTCTTTTTTCTCAACTTTTTCTTTCTCACTTTATTATAACTTATAATTTTTTATTAAATCAGTATCATTGTTTGCATTATTTTAACAAGGTAAATACTTTTACTTGCTGAACCAAAGTGTATACTTTTACCTTTTCTATCTTATATGCCTTTCTGTTTATCATTTACTTAGTTTTGAAACTGCTCTGTTGTTGATTCTTCTACATTCTAGATTCTCTGTAATTTTCATGATCAAATACATTATCTGATAATAATCTCCTCCCTGCCTCCTTTTTTTTCTTCCTCAGCACACTGTGAAGTCCCTCCATCCTCCTGCTCCAATCTGGAGTAGATGGCTTCTAGGTCAAGTTGTACAGTCATAGCCCCAGAACTTCTCTCCACCATTGTCCAGGGAAAGTGTCTTCTCTCATACTTGATCCTTGCATTTTCCTCAGTGTTGATTTGCTCATTTATTTTGATGGACTATATCCTCCATCATCAAAGGTGGATGGGATGTAAATTTTTGAGATGTTATATTTGAAAATGTCTTCATTTTGTCCTTTGATAGGAATTACTGGGTTGAAAATTAAGTTCCCTCAGAATTGGGAATTCATTGTTCAGTTGTTTTAGCTTCCAGTATTGCTATTTATAGTCCTGATAGCGTTCTTAATTTTTATTTTCATCCTTTCTTTGTAGACTGCTTTTTCTCTCTGGAACGTTTTAGGATTTTTTTCCCTGCCATTTTGAAATTTCATAGTAATGTGCCCTAATTCCTCCCCTGTTTTTTTTTATTCTTTTTGTTGCTAGTAATTAGTCTGATATTGTTCTTGGATTGATCCTTTTACCTGACTTCATATTTTGTCTGTTGCTTTTTTATTGTGGCTCTCAAATTTTATTTTTCAGTGTTTTATATTTCTATCTGGATCTTTGTTACCCAGGTATTCATGAATACATTTAAGAGTTGTAGACTTTATATAAGTTAAACCTTAACAAAATAGTTCTTTTTAAAAATGGAAAGGACCCTTCCTCCCCCTTGTTAATATCAAAGAGCCCCTTATCTCTTTTTTTTAATTAAAAAAATTTTTATTTTTAAATTTTTGGCTGTGTTGGGTCTTTGTTGCTGCGTGTGCGGGCTTTGGTTGCGGCGAGCGGGGGCTATTCCTCATTGCAGTATGTGGGCTTCTCACTGTGGTGGCTTCTCTTGTTGCAGAGCATGGGCTCCAGAGCACAGGCTCAGTAGTTGTGGCGCACAGGCTTAGTTGCTTCGCGGCATGTGGAATCCTCCCGGACCAGGGCTCGAACCCGTGTCCTCTGAATTGGCAGGTGGATTCTTAATCACTGCGCCACCAGGGAAGTCCCTCTGGTTATTTTTTAACATCCTATTCATCTCTCATGGATGCCATTGTCTTATTTTTCTGAGATTTGTAATTAAGAGGTTTATGTTTTATTCTGGTCTGTTCTTTGCATTATTTGTTTCCCTAAGTTGTTCTTTTTCATTTCATTTGCTCTCTTTCACGTTGGAAGGTCTGTGAGTTTTCCATTGCTGCCATACACTTAGCAGCCTAAAACACAC
This sequence comes from Kogia breviceps, assembly GCF_026419965.1. Classification (NCBI taxonomy): domain Eukaryota; kingdom Metazoa; phylum Chordata; class Mammalia; order Artiodactyla; family Physeteridae; genus Kogia; species Kogia breviceps. Next base: position 48,010,302 of record NC_081312.1, read on the forward strand.
ATTTATTATCTCACAGTTTCTGTGTGAAAAGTCTGGGCACAGCATGGCTCAGCTGGATCCTCTGCTTAGAATTTTATAAGGCCAAAATTAAGATGTCAGCAGGGCTCTGTTCCTTCCTGAAGGCCCTGAGAAAGAATTCTGCATGGTAGAATTGGGTTCCCTGTGGCTATAGGACTGACACTCCCCTTGGCTTGTCTGCTAGCTTCCACAGGCCTTCCGAATTTCTTGACTTGTGGTCTCTTCCTTTGTCAAAGCCAGCAACAGCAAGTCCAGCTCTTCTTACTCCTCAAATCTATGTGACCTCTCCTCTGCTTCCCTCTTCTGCCTTTCTCTTCTGTTAGGCAGGCTTCCTGTGATTGCATTGGACCCACTGAGAGAATTCAGGATAATCTCGCCAAAATCAGTTGATCAGTAACCTAAATTCCATTTGCAAAGTCTCTTCACAGCAGTCCCTACATTAGCGTATGATTGTATAAGCAGGGACAGGAATTTTAAGGAGATATTGCTAGAATTCTGCCTACCACAGAGTCCTTTCTATAATGTCTGTCAGTCATTGATTGTCCATTCTAATTGTCCATTCATACATATACCTAATAGGAAACTCTAGTTGAACGGGGTTTAGCTTGTCACCCTTTTGCTAGGTATTTAGACATTGAGCACACTTTTTCAAATGTCAGTATCTAAAAGATCTTTTCCCTAGGGCTTTTCAGATTTTCCTGTAAGGAATCCTAAAGGGTGCGTATCTAAGGGGTAGGTGTAATCCGATGTGGGGCAGGATTCATTTTTCTTGTCTGTTTCCAGTACATGATCATGCTTGATGTTTGGCACAGTGAGTCAGTGTGTTTCCCATTGGTACTTCCTGCAAACACCTTGATTTTCTATTTGTCCACTTTGCTAAGTCATTTGCTTCTTTCCCATCTGGGTTTTGTCTCAGCATTCTTCTGATGTTGCTTATCTGATGTTTTTCTCCTATTATTTTTGTCCTTTTAGGTTCATGTTTTATTTCTGTACATTTTGGTATGATTTTTGGAAAGGAGTGAAAGAAAATGCACAAACTCATCATACATGTTTAACTGGAAACGCTCCAGAAAATTTTATTTTTAAACTAAAATGATTATTATTTTTACCTGAGAACCCTTCTCTGCTCCTTAGTTTCCCACTTCCTCAGCCCCACAGTTTTGGAGATATATATATGTACTATATATAATTACATAATTATATAGATAATTTATGTAGTCTGTCTTCCACTAGATTTGTGTTCTACTTGATAACATTATATTGATTTTGAGCGTTAAATTTTATTGCTATGTATATCCTTTTGTTATAAATAGATCCTGGATCATTGCTTTGTATAGTGACGCATAATGCTAGTATATCTTTATTATTGAACTATAATTTAGCATAAAGCAAAGATAGCATTGTATTTTGGTGTGCCTATTTTAAAGTTTTTATAACTCATAGTCCTCTAGGTGTATTTTGTTTTAGTATAAACCTTGTTTAATGACTTATCCTCCTCACCAAGTCCAGTCTTATACATGTGATTCAGATTCCTAAATTCACTAGTTTAATTTCTTCTTGATATATAAGACACAGTAAATAATAAGTCCTAAGTTCTCCTATCAATGAAATAGTATTTTATATGGATTTGCTTCACTTTTTCTGTTACTGTTATAATGAAATGAAAACCATTTATTCACAGACGTCATATTTCCAACAGCTACGTTGCTCCAATATAGAACTACCTGTCATTAGAGAAATAAGATGTCGTTCTTCTCCCTCCTCCCCTTTCCCTAAGCTACTAGTTCTCAAGGAAAAGTTGGAATCAAAATTACGGATAGCGCTTTCTTTAAAATAGAGATGTAATTGACATATAACATTATATTAGTTTCAGGTGTACAAAATAATGATTCAGTATTTGTATATATTGTGACATGATCACCACAGTAAGTTTAGTTAACATCCATCACTAGAACTTTCATAAAACAAGCTGTTGGAACCCCTGAGTCACTAAGAGTATTATCTGGGGGTGTGGCCTAAGCATATATTTTTAATATAATTATTTTTACATCACAGGCAATTCTCATGGGCACATACAAGTTAGGAGCTGCTTCATCTGCCTATGACCGACCCAGAAGCTAGTTAACAGTACTGATTTTTCTAATAATAGTTGGCTTGTGAGCTGACAGGAAATGACCTAGGAACAAAAATCTCAAAGGATGAGTCATGTAGTGCAGTGTTTCTCAAGCAGAAAGGACATACCAGAAACATTTAGGAGGCTTTTTCCAATTATACGTGCTTGCTTTCCCCTCTCCCGCTAAACTTGTTAATGGTAAGTTGTGATAGAAGCGTGTCATATCTCTCAGGCGTGATTAGTTTTATGTCCCTATATACTTTTTAGATTTTTCACCCTGTACCAGTTTATGATTTACTTTGGGGAAATGAATGGGTGGAGAGATAGATTACCACCCTGCCCACACTTAATACCGAAGCAGAGGGGACAAGTGCTTATTCAGAAGCTAGGAATTTTCTAAAGCCTTTATTTTCTCCCAACATGGCAGTGATAGCAAAGCTGAGGGTACACTGAGAATTGAAAGTACAACCCATAAATCATTAGGTCTCAGCATGTTAAATCTTGTTTCTTTTAAAAGTAGTCTAGGAAATGATGATTCACTTCTGCTAATTAGATAAATATGGCTCAAGAGACATACTTGAAACATCTTCTGAGTTTCTGAAAATACATAATCATAGCAATTAGCGCTACTGATTCAAACCCCAGAAGTTACTTTTGAGGGTAAATGGGTTAACTTTGTTACGGACTTGTGCCCTTGGACTCTTTAATCAATAGAAATCAATAAAAGGCCAGACAAGGAATTCAGCAAGGCTTTACTGGGACGTGTGCTGCAGCACAAGAGAGCAAAAACAAGCAACAGTTTCCCTTGCTGGCTCTCTGAGGAGGGCGGGCTGGTCCCTTAAATGGGGTGAGGGTGAGGGCAGGTTGGTGGGCTGGGCTGGAGCGGTAGCTTAGATGGTCTGCCCACCCCTTGGTGCTGTGTGTAGGGATCATGCTCAGTAGCCTAGTTTTGCTTCCCAGCATCTCCAGAATGGCAGTTGGTTTGTGGCCTTTTTGTATCTTATTGTTCATAATTGCCCTAACTGCACATGCATGCAGCTATTTTTAGTCCCTTATAGTTTCTGTGTATTCTGTTGCTTGAGGAGACATTTCTCCAGGTGCAAGCACTCTGGTAAAGGGTCCCAGGTCAAAGCCTATCTCAACTTGAATATACAAGACTGAAGAAAATCTTTGATTTTTTTTTTGTAACTTTATTTATTTATTCATGCATGCATGCAGCGCTGAGTCTTAGTTGCAGCATAAGGGCTCTTTACTTGCGACATGCAGACTTCTTAGTTGCGGCATGCATGCAGGATCTAGTTCCCAGATCAGGGATCGAACCCGGGCCCCCTACATTGGGAGCGGGGAGTCTTACCCACTGGACCACCAGGGAAGTCCCATAATTGTGTAATTTTAGCTAAAGAATATGCTGTCCTATTTTTAACTTGAAAAAGACATGCCGGGAAGCTTTTAAGAAAATGACAGAATTTAAGAATTTATTTTTAATGTGATTTCTGCTGTTTAGTACCTAAGATTCACTTAGCCCAAATTTATTAATTTATTAATAAGTAAGGAGCAGTTACGTTCACCTACTCTCTGGTAAAGTATTTGTTCAAGACAGCTTTACTGCTGATTCCATTTTCATGTTTCAGAATAATATTCCCCCCCCAAATACCATGTAAAATACAGAACAAGGGACTTGCCTGGTGGTCCAGTGAGTAAGACTCTGTGGTCCCAATGCACGGGGCCCGGGTTCGATCCCTGGTCGGGGAACTAGATCCCACATGCATGCTGCAACTAAGAGTCCACATGCTGCAACTAAAGATCCCTCATGCTGAAACGAAGATCTCGTGTGCCACAACTAAGACCCGGTGCAGCCTAAATAAATAAATTAATATTAAAAAAATAAGACTCAACTTATAAAAAATATATATACAGAGCAAAACAAAAACCTAATGTGTACCAGAGTGTTCCTAATAGTAAAAATCAAATAACCAACAGAGAAACAAAAAATCCATATAGTTATTAAAAGATTTATTTGAATTTCTTTTTTAAACATGGTACAAGATATATATAAAATAAAATTAAAAAGAAAGTTCAGTGTGGTTTGCAGTGATTGCTACCATGTTAATCTTTATATGCAACTTAACTCTGAAGAAATCTAAAAGAAAAATGAGTGAAGGAAGGAAATAATATAAATGGCTGAAAACCCATGAGGAAGTGTACAACATCAATATTAATCAAAGAAATGTAAATTAAAACAAGGGATAAACATACTGTTTTAAAAATAAAGCTTTAAAAAAATAACACAAGTGCCCATCTTCCTCCATTTTTGCCTTAAAATTATTATAACCTTTGATCCAGTAATTCTATTCCAATGAATTTCTAAAGAAATAAAATGTGGAAAAATATGTATATAGATAGATGTTTGTAGAACCATTATTTATAATGGGCAGAGTATTAGAAGAATGGTTAAATTATGTTGTATTAATACAATTTTATACATCTATTAAAATGATCACTGATTCACATAGTCATATTCCATTTTTCAAGAACAGATTTTAAATGTCTTATACTTTTTCATAATTTCCAAATTTATACCATAATTGTATACTTTTTAAAATTAGGAAAAATCCATTAATACTTAATACTTACAAAGTACTTGTCAGGCCCTGTGCAAGAAACTTTACCCATATTAATCATTGAATTTTCACAGAAAACTCCTGTGGTAGTATTAGTAGCATTAGTCTCATTTTACAGCTGAGGACACTTGGATGCTGGCAGGCTAATAAGTAGCTTGCCTAAGTCATACAGCTCATAAATAGTGGAGCTGAGATCCAGGTAGTTTGGCCGTGTGCTTCTGCCTCAAATTGTGCCTCATCAGCTCTGCAGCAGGTGTGGTCCATCCTAGTTTGAGTTCCCCTACTGATAAAAAGCTTCCTGAATTTGTAACGCTGGATTGAATCTAGTGAATACTGTGGGTTCCTGAAGGTACAAACTACCCCGTCAAATTCTGATCCAGTGACTTAGCAGTCTGCATCATTACAAGTTATGCAGTGACTTGGATTTTGTTGTCTGTGACATATGGGGTAGTGCCACCAAACACTGTGAGATACGACCTAGTGCTTCTTTTTTTTTGCTGCTTTTTTCTTTTATTGTTTTTCTTTGCTCTCCCTCTCCTTACACTCTTTATTTTTTAATTAACTTTATTTTGGTATAATTGATGTACAATAAACTGCACCCATTTAAAGTGTACAGTTGGATGAGTTTTGACAGATGCTTACATCTCTGAAACTACCACAATCCAGATATAGGACATTTGCCTAACAGTCATTGCTCTGCTCTGTCACTATAGATTTGTTATCATTTTCTGGAATATTGTGAATGTAATCATGCAGTATATACCCTTTTCTAATTGGCTTCTTCCTCTTAAGATAATGATTTTGAGATACATTCAGGTTATTGCATGTATTAATAGCTTGTTTCTTTTTACTGATGAGTTGTATTACATTTTAAGAGTAGTATCCCACTGATATGAAAGGATCACATTTTGTTTATCCAGCTGGGTTATTTCCAGTTTTGGCTTTTGTGAGTAAAGCTATTACAAATATGCTTTTCATTGTCTTAAGTAAATAACTAGGAGTGGGGTGTCTGAGTTGTATATGTTTAACTTTATAAGGAACTGCCAAACTGTTTTAAAAATTCTCATTTCACATTCCCAACAGCTGGTTCTGAGAGTTCCAGTTCTTCCACATCCTCACCAACACTGGGTATTATCAGTTTTATTAATGTTGGCCACTCTGATGGGTGTATATGTGTGTTGTGGTTTTAATTTGCACTTCCCTGACCAGTAATGTTGAGCATCTTTGCACATGCTTATTGGTTATTCTTATGTATTCTTTGGTGAAGTGCTTGTCCAAATCTTTAGCACACTGGTCTGCTTATTATTGAGTTGTATGGGTTCTTTATGTATTTTGGATACAACTCCTTTGTCAGATATGCATAATATATTTTGTGAATATTTTGTCCCAATATACAGCTTGCCTTTTGTTTTCTTAACAGTCTTTCAAGGAGCAGGGTGGTGGTGGTGTTGTTTTCTTGTAGTAAAGAGCAGTTTTTTTATGGGTGGTGTGGGTGTCCTATGGACCTAAGAAATCTTTGTCTACTTAAATTTTCTTTTAGGTCTATGAAACATTTAGAATTAATTTTTGCATATTGTGTTAGGTGAGGGCTAATGTTCTTTTAGAAAAATACATGAATCTCTTGTTTAGCACTGTTTATTGAAGAGATTTCCCTTTTCCCTTGAATTGCCATAACGCCTTTGTCCAAAATAATTGACCGCCTGTATCTGGGTTTGTTTCTGGGTCTGCTCTTCTGTTCCATTCATTTATATGTCTTATCATTTAGCCAGTAATTGCACTGTTTTAACTGCTGTAGTTTTATGATGTCTTAAAATCAGGTGGTATAAGTCTTCCAACTTTATTTTAAATTGCTTTGACTCATAAAATTTATAAGGAAATGAGAACGATTCTACAATCAACTTGTTCAAAAGAGTAAGCTGGAATTTTGATTAGAATTCCATTGAATCTTTAGCTCAATTTGGGGGGAACTGACTTCTTAACCATTCTTGCAATTTATCAACATGGTATATAATATGTAATGTGATATTTATACTTATTTGGGTCATTTTAATTTTTTGTTACTTTCCTGTAACCATTTTGCTTCTCATCAGGTTCTTCACATGAAAATGAATAGAATAAACACAAAAACTTGTAGCCATTCAACATCAAGGTAGAAAAGTTTGAGTCGACTAAAATTTTGAGATTTAGTAATGATGGGAAAATATTTTGTTTACATTTACTTCACATATCTTGTGTTAACTTATGGCATACAGAATGAATGAGGGCTACCATATAATATAAACCTTAATTTCTTACAGTTTGGGATTTAAAAATATATAAATAAGAGTTCTAATATTTTCTTTCTGTACCCTAGTAGATTATTATCTTTACACTTTGAGGTAACTATATTTATTGGATAGTTATGAATTAAGAGTGCTTTGGTATATTGTTTTTAAAAGTGTCATGCTCCGATTTTTTGCATGGCATTAGTATCTGGCAAAACACAAACACATACATACACAGAAGGAAATTACAAATTCTTTTCTTGAATGGATTAATAGATTTACCAAGTGTAATGTGTTTAAATTTTCTGTTATGCTAGTAAAATAATGTTTTTTTATTTTAACAGATATCAGACACCCTGAAGAGCTTTCTCTATTGAAAAAACCCAGAGATCCAACAAAGAAAAAAAAGAAAAAGCTAGATGACCAGTCTGAAGATGAGGCACTTGAATTAGAGGGGCCTCTTATCACTCCTGGATCTGGTGAGGCTTTGACTAAGCATTGGCTCAGTGTGAGAACCATGGACTGTATGCCTCTGTGTGTGTGTATGTGTTTAATTGAAGTATAGTTGATTTACAATATAGTGTTAGTTTCAGGTGTACAGCACAGTGATTCATTTATACACACATACACGTGTGTGTGTGTGTAAATCAGAAAAAGAATATGTATATTCTTTTTCAGATTCTTTTCCCTTATATATATGTTATTAAAAAATATTGAGTATAGTTCCTTGTGCTATACAGTAGGTCTCCCTCTGTGTTTTTGATATCGGGATAAATGGACTGTGTAGGTCAGGAAAGTGGTCAAGTTAAAGAATACTCTCCCTCAGCATCTTTTCCCTCAATCTTGAAATCATCACCAGAGTCTGTTATGTGCAGATCATCATGTCAGGTGTTAGCAGTTGCGTCAATAAAAAAAAAAGCTGGTTCTCTGCTCAGGAAGAGTCAAAAGGAGACAGTACCTTAACTGGCCTCAGTTCTTTGCTTTGTGGAAATTGGACAGTTTTTTTTTTTTTTTTTTAGCATTTAGTTCCATTTTGGGGGGTATTTTGTGAAAACCACCAGTATTTAGTTAAGACATTATTGTTTTTATCAGGTTACTTAAAACTGTCTCTATGCTTTGCATATGCTGGTCTCTTAGCACCTCTCTTTTTCCTTTAAGGTGTTGCTCCTTTAAGAAGCTTTCTCAGATTTCCTTCTGTTACCTCTCTGACCTGAATTAGGTTATCCTTCTGTCATAAGTCACCAGACTTTCCTGTGTTTGGTATTATACTCCGTGTTCTCCCCTAATAATTGTGAGCCCCTTCATGAAGGGACTGTTTCTTACCTTTTTGTTACCAGGACCCAGCTCAGCATATGGCATGCAATAGGATCGTAGGCAGTGTCTTTTGAGAAGCTAGATGACTAATTAATTAGATTACATGGTTCTTTAGTCCCGAGAAATTAGTTTCCCATGTTTCCATTGGCCACACATTTACAAATCCATTTCTTAGGATAGATCCCAGCAGCAAATAAGTAAACTGATTTTACTATTCAGTTCATTCCTGGTTTTTTAAATTCTGGAGTGATGATGATGGTAATGAAAGTACACAGTGAACACAGAGGTTATGTATGCCCAGACCTATTTCATACACTTTACTCGTGGAAACTCACTTAATTCTCACTACAACCCATTGAGGTGGATTATGTTATGACTCACATATAAGGATGAAGATATTATGGCACAGTAAGTTTAGGAATGTCTAAGGTCACATACCTTGTAACTTTTATGTCACTACTCATGTACTGATTACATTTAGGAGATACCAAGAAATAAGACAGCCCTTACTCTTAAGTAGTTTATAGGCTCGTTGAAAAGCACAATTACAGGTACTGTATATTTAAGGAGGTAATATATCAATGTTAAATGAGTGTTACACAAAATAATGTTACAAGAATTCAGAAGACAAAGCAATTCCAAATAGAGTATACTCAGTTTTGGGATTGGGGAGGTAAGTTTGTGAATTAGCTAGGATTCCAGTGGCTAGGATTTTGATGGGAAGAAAAGGCAATCCTAGTGGAAAGAATGATATTAACAAAGAACAGCTGGCAAAAGAAAAGTACAAGATGCGTAAATAAACCATTTAAGCCAATTTATGGGAGAGAGACCTCCAAGGAACTTCTGGATCACACTGGAGGGTATTTAATGTCAGGCTGAGGAATATAGGTTACTGCATTGTAGAGTCATTGGTTTCTGAATATGTTAGAAAATGAACAAATCATTATTTTAGAAAGCATATCAAATTTAATTCCAGTAAAATGTGGAGGAGGGAATGAGGGGAAAGAGTACTGGTAGAAGCCTACAGATTAGGAGGTGAAAGAGAATAAAAAGAATGTGTCTGTCATTAGAATAAGGTAAAAAATCTGATTTAGGCTTGACTATATAGATGAAGGCATCTGACAGTAGACACAATCCCTGATTTAAGTTATTTTTTAGTTTAAATGGAAACTCATTTAATTCTTAAGACAAAGAACTACATAGAAAAGTATATTTATGGGATGATTTTGGAGTGGTTGAAATCAGTCAGGATTGGTCTTAGAATTGCAAGTGAGAGCTTTTATATAGTGCTTTAAGAAAATAAAATTTGAAGACAAAGAATTAAGACAAGGGAAAGCTCCAAATCTTTTAAGAGTAAGTAACTATGGGTTTCTTTTCTTTCTTGTTTTAAATTGAGGTGTTACATACAGTAAAATGAACAGATTTTAAATTACAGATGAATATTTGAAGATGTATATACCTTGTAACCACCCAGAACTTGATGTAGCGTATCGCATGATACCAACACCCCAGAAGGCCTCTCGCATGCCTTTTCCCAAATAGCCACTGTTTGCCTCTCTCAGCACAGAATAGTGTTACCAGTTCTTAAACCTCATGTGAATGGAATCATACACTACGTGTGCTCTCTTGTGTCTGTAAAGTGACTGTGTTTTCAGTGAAAGAATTAAAAAAAAAAAAAAAGGTTTTGTCTGCACCCAAGCAGTTTAATTAAAAACATTTCTACACTCAAGCAGTTTAATTAAAAACATTTGGGCTTCCCTGGTGGCGCAGTGGTTAAGAATCCGCCTGCCAATGCAGGAGACCCGGGTTCAAGCCCTGGTCCGGGAAGATCCCACATGCCGCAGAGCAACTAAGCTAGTACGCCACAACTACTGAGCCCACGTGCCACAACTACTGAAGCCCACGTGCTTAGAGCCCATGCTCCGCCACAAGAGAAGCCACTGCAATGAGAAGCCAGAGCACGTTAACTAAGAGTAGCCCCCACTCGCTGCAACTAGAGAAAGCCTGCATGCAGCAGTGAAGACCTAATGCAGCCAAAAGAAAAAAAGTTAAATAAATAAATAAATTAATAAGTTTAAAAAAACATTTGAGGAGTTTATGTGAAATCCTAAGAAAGTACACAAAGATAGTGACATGTAGAGGACTGATTATCTGTAGAGAAGTCCCATATACACATGAAAAGGTAACGTGATTAATTTTTTAAAAAATTTATTTATTTTATTTTTGGCTGCGTTGGGTCTTTGTTTCTGCGTACGAGCTTTCTCTAGTTGTGGCAAGTGTGGGCTGCTCTTCGTTGCTGTGTGCGGGCTTTTCATTGTGGTGGCTTCTCTTGTTGCAGGGCACGGGCTCTAGGCGCACGGGCTTCAGTAATTGTGGCACGCGGGCTCCGTAGTTGTGGCTCTCAGGCTCTGGAGCAGGCTCAGTAGTTGTGGCCCATGGGCTTAGTTGCTCCGCGACATGTGGGATCTTCCCGGACCAGGTCTCGAACCCATGTCCCCTGCATTGGCAGGCGGATTCTTAACCACTGTGCCACCAGGGAAGCCCCAACATGTGATTAATTTTTAAAACAAATATTAAATATCTAGTTTGCATGACTTTATGATTTATCAGTCATGTTAGTCAGTTGGACCAAATACTGAGAAATATGATCACCTGCATGTTGTGCCCATAATAACTAGCAACAGGTCCATGTGTCTCAGTTTATGATATATGCGGGGTGTCAGATACTGTGCTCAGTGCTTCACAGATGTTACTGTACTGCAGGGTGTGGTAAGGAGTAGGTGTAATTTTCATTTTACTGAGGAGGAAACGGGCTCAGTTTCCCTTAGTGCCCACGTGCTTCTTGAGTTGTGAGCATCTCAGTGTGAGCATGGTTAACAATTATATATATGTGTGTATATATTCAATAAGTGATGATGATGATTTATTTATTTATTTATTTATTTTTTTATTTTTTTGCGGTGCTTGGGCCTCTCACTGTTGTGGCCTCTCCTGTTGCGGAGCACAGGCTCCGGACGCGCAGGCTCAGCGGCCATGGCTCACGGGCCCAGCCGCTCCGCGGCATGTGGGATCTTTCCGGTTCTGGACCGGGCACGAACCCGTGTCCCCTGCATCGGCAGGCGGACTCTCAACCACTGCATCACCAGGGAAGCCCATGATTATTTATTACATACATTATCTTTCATTTTATCCTCACAGAACACCTATGATTCTGGTGGCATTATCCCCATTTTACTTAGAAGGAAAGAACATTACAAGGGTTAAGTAATTTGCCCTAGGTCACAAAGCTAAATAGGGACATAGCTAGGATTCAAATCCAGGTTGCTCTGGCTCTAGCACTCATGTTTCTAACCATTATGTAACATCATCTCTCCAATTATAACATTTAAAGTAAATATTTTATGAATTCTAATACGAACATTTGATAAAATATTGGTGTGTAAATTATACCTCACCAAAGCTTTTTTTAAAAGTAATGTTTCAAGAGGTAAAGGATCATGAGTGAATTAATGATTCTCAGACTTTAGTCAGACTCTTATATAGAATTATGATAAAATTCTGAGTTTTTAAATACCTTGCTTACAGACTGTGCTCAAGTGATACACTCTTGAGTGCTTTGCCACTTCGTAGCTGTAACTAGGTAAATATCTAATCTCCAAATACCTGTAAGGAGGGAACCATTTAAGTAGCCTGATCCCATGTCTGGGGGAAACAATTTTTCCAAGTAAGAATTAACTTTACTGTACAGTACTGACTTACAGACTACCAATTTCAGGATTTATTATGTAAATAGAAATAGAAAATTACTTCATTAGAAACTTTCCTAAGAAATCTTAAAAGCAGCTAGACAAGTCTGGGTCCTAAAGTAATAGAGAAAGTAATCAGGACTTAACTTGCTTGGCACTGTCAGGAAAATCACCATGCAGGATGCCATTTTTCCTAACTGGAATTTGCCATTTTAAACATCAAAAAAAATTTTTTTAAACTATTCTTTAATTATAAAAGCATTGGGAGTTCCCTGGTGGCCTAGTGGTTAGGATTCTGGGCTTTAACTGCTGTGGCTCGGGTTCAATCCCTGGTTGGAGAATTGAGATCTTACAAGCTGTGCGACATGGCCAAAAAAAAAAAAAATTATAAAAGTAATGCATGCTCATAGTAAAAATACAAATATTACAGAATTATGTTTTTGTTTTTAATGATGAAAGTGGGACTGTGTTATACATGCATTTATAATTTGTGTTCTTTTCACTCAGTGATACATACTAATGGACTTATATATCATTTTTTAATTACAAAAGTTATACATTAGTACAGCCTCATTATAAAAAATAAAAGTACTGTAGTATAGAAAATGTATTAAACCAAAGCTGAAAATTTGACCTCAGTTTATTCCCTTGGTACTCCCTATCAAGAAGTAGTCATTTCTTAATCACTGTGTATAACTATATTGTAAACAGTTGGAGTACAACTTGCCAGTACCTTTTCTATATGTTTTATATCTACTTACATGTCTAGTTTTGTTTTTATAACATTAATGAGAGATATATATATTATATATTTGTTCTGCAGTATGAGTTTTTTCACTGAACAGTATGTTTTAGTGATCTTTCTATATGTCAGAGTAGAGGTCTCCCTACTCCTATGTATATAGTGTCAAATTTTTCCATGTAGAAGAACTACATTTAACTGTTTCTCTAGCTAACTAGTATCTAATTTTTCTGTCAAATATACTCTAGAAAGTTTCTCCAAGATTCAGACATACAGTTGACCCTTGAACAATGTGGGGTTGGGAGGTCAACCTTCTTCGAAATCGAAAATCTGTGTATAACCTGTAGTTACCCCTCCATACCCGAAGTTCCACATCCACAGACTCAACCAACCACAGATCATGTAGTACTGTAGTATTTAGGATTGAAAAAAATCCACATGTAAGTGGATGCACGCAGTTCAAACGTGGATGCACGTTCTTGAAGGGTTGACTGCACTCCCAGAAAGAGTTATGAAGGCGACGGTTTTGCACTCCCATCAACAGTATATAAAAGTGCCCCTTTTCCTACATTCTGCCCAATACTGAATGTTGTAAATCTTTACAAAATGTTTACCAGTGTGACAGTTATCTCAGAATTACTTTTTTATTTCCCTGGTAAACACTGAGTGTGAACAATAGTTGAATAATATTTCATATATTGATTAGCCATTCCTGTTTCGTCTCCTAATTTTCAGTTATGGACTTTGTCCATTTTCTTTTATCTGTGTTTTTGTTTTAGTGATATTAATCTTTTGATGTGATAAATATTCTCCCTATACTGGCATTCTGTATTTAAGTTTGTGCTCTTTTTTACTAAAGTCTTACATTTTTATGTATTCAAATCTGGCATTTATTTTGTAGTTCTCTGTTTTCACTGTTAATAAAATCTTCACGAATATTACAGAAAATTTTCTGTATTTCCTTTTAATACTTTTATAATTACTTCATATTTATATATTTTAATTTATCTGTAATATCAATATTCATATTTTTAATTCGCCTGTAATGTGTTTTCTAAGTATGGTATGAGCTAGATACTTTGATGGAAAATTTTCTTAAGTGCATTAAATACTTCAGTATTTTTTTAAAAAGGACATATGTATATATAATAACTAAGTTATGAGGCAGATTCTACTGTATTAAAACATAGGGATACTCTCAGGAGCTATTAGGTTACATTGGGTTTTTAATATTTATAGTAGTTGTCCCAAGACTGTAGTGCTTGTTGAAGTCTTTGTTTCTCATCCTTACAGTTTTTAAGTTACCGTTGCATGTTGTTCAGCAAACTTATATTTTATTGTTACTTCATCTTACTCTGTATTAGTTTTCTGTTTCAAATACGGCTTAAATTGGGCAATCAGGAATACAGGCTGGTTGGGATTATCACTGAACTGGGACTTTAAACACAGTGGGACTTTAAACAAGTACCACTGAACTGGGACTTTAAACACACATACCCTTTAAACACACATACCTATTCCCCAATTCTAGCAATGCTGCTAGAATTGGGGAATAGGTACAAAACTGTTTATTGGAAGGCACTGTTTGCAATAGCAGTGGTGACATCTATAATAAAACTCTAAAATGAATAAATGCACACCAACTGGGAATGGCTTAAATAAGTTACGGTACCTGGCAAGGCAGTGTATTTTAGCTGCAGTCAGACTACTGATTTACAGTTTGGCTCTGCAACTTAATAGCTCTTGACATTGGACATGTATATTAACTTCTCCTTGCCTCAGTTTGCTCCTCTGAGATGACAATAATAGGTTTGTTGGAAACATTAAATGAGTTATTACTCTAGATTGCCTAACAAAAAAGAACAAACGGGAAAAATGAAGTGATCAGATACGACGTGTAGATTACACAAAGTATAGGTAAATAAGAGGGAAGGGAATTGATTGGGTGGCTGATTCTATTAAATGATGTGTAATGTAGGGGAATATATTTTCTGTTTTAAACTTCATAAAGAAGTTTCTAAAGCAATTCTAACTTTACTCAGTTCTGAATAGTAATTATAGTTAATACCAGGAATGAATTTTCAGTATTATGACATGTTTAGTAAAAGATTTGTTTGCTAGATCTTTGAAATAAACAGTGAGAAGATTCTGCCTAGAAGGTAATGGTTTTTTTTCCACACCATATTTACAGGTATACTCCCTCTAGCAGAATTATTCTTTGCCCAGATGAGCTGGAGTAATGTTTTCAGCCCTTTTAATAAGTAACTCTTTCACAAAATGCCCTTGTAGTTTAAGGTTCTTGCTTTTAAAGGTATAACTAAATATCCCAGTGTTCTTCCTTAAAGGCTGAAAAGGAGCATTCACAGCTTTCTTTGTTGCGTATTTAACAATGTTCACACTCTACAAGTTGTTTAAGTATCCATTGGGAGAATACATTTAGGGGTATTCAATCAGATACCCTGAGGCTAGTAAGAGATTTTTTTTTTTTTTTTCACTTTGTGTTCTCTTCCTAGACTCCGTCTTGACAACTTCAAAAATCTCTAGTATTACCACCACTTTTTCATAGGTAATTGTTTCTATCATTGTGTTTGGGGGTGGTATGTCATTAGAGATGAAAGGAGAGAAATTCCTAAGCATATTCCTAAATTAGGTAAGGAAAACAGCCATTCCATTAACATCATCCATTAACAGTGTGACACCCATTTACACATTTTCTTTTTAAAAATTATGACTACAGGATGAAATATATTAACAGAGTTAGAACTTTGAAGGGGTGCTTTTACTTAATGTCATTCTGAATTTTTTTAGTCTTAATTTAATTTAATCTTCATTTTTGTAGTCTAAATGACAGAGGATAGATCATCAGTGGACTAATTCAACAATTTTTTTTTAATGTTGCCTCTACTACATACCTAGCCCTTTAACACTGAGAAAGCAGAAGATTAAAAAGACAGTATCTCTACAGCTTCAGGGGTTTAATTATAAAATGCACCTTGTTAGCCTCTTTTTAGGGCAATATTTATATATCCCTTTGCTCAAATACTTTATTTGTAAATCTATTGGAGCCAGTTCACAGCTATTCACTGAAAAAATTATTCCCTTAATTTATGTGAATTTATTCAGTTACATTGAGCTGTCTTAAAACAGGGTGCAGTGATTTCAAAGGGTGATAAATGTATACATGTTTGTCACTAATACATGACTAGAGCACAACCTCTTTTTTTTAATGACTTTAAAAAGAATTATTTTTATTTATTTATTTATTTGGCTGCATTGGGTCTTTGTTGCTGCATGGGCTCTCTCTAGCTGCGGTGAGCGGGGGCCACTCCTCATAGTGGTGCACGGGCTTCTCATTGCGGTGGCCTCTCGTTGTGGAGCACAGGCTCCATGAACGTGGACTTCAGTTGTTGCAGCACGCAGGCTCAGTAGTTGTGGCCCACGGGCTCCAGAGCACAGGCTCAGTAGCTGTGGCACACAAGCCCAGTTGCTCTGCGGCATGTGGGATCTTCACAAACCAGGGCTCGAACCTGTGTCCCCTGCATTGGCAGGCGGCCTCTTAACCACTGTGCCAGCAGGGAAGCCCAACCTCATTGTTCTGAATTGGACAAAACTTGTTTTACTTAGATTATAGCTTCTAAGTTTCCTTACTCTTAAATACACTTGGAATATTTACTTCAGTTTATGATTCACAATTAGGAAAATATCTGTATTTTCTTCTTCCATTTTCTTTTCATTTTCATTCTTTGTTTCTGTCTTCTATTATTGCCTTTCTTTACCTTCTGAATTCCTTTCTTTCCTTTTCTATAGGCACTGATGTTCTTTACATTGGCCCTCTGAAAGGTGAGCCTTGGCACAATTAAAAAACAGAAGTGTTGCTCTACCTGCTTCAGCAATATCCTTAACTTATATTCTAACTTGAACTGATTTTTTTCCCTAGAGTTTCCAACTTATATATTTTGACCTTATTGTTATACATGTTCTTAATGTTATACAAGTAAAGTTAATTTCACTTGTTTTTAAGAGAGGTAAAGTACTAAAGCTTTTCCTTCCAGAATGAAGCTTGTGTTTCACCGTATGCTTTATATCATTATAGCATGTATTACTGAAAACTAAGATAACTATACTTCATACTTACTACCTGTTTTTCATGTTATTTATTAGGAAGTATATATTCAAGCCCAGGACTTTATAGTAAAACAATGACCCCCACTTACGATGCTCATGATGGAAGCCCCTTGTCACCAACTTCTGCTTGGTTCGGTGACAGTGCTTTGTCAGAAGGCAACCCTGGTATACTTGCTGTCAGTCAGCCAATAACATCACCGGAAATCTTGGCCAAAATGTTCAAGCCTCAAGCCCTTCTTGACAAAGCAAAAATCAACCAAGGGTAAGTTTTTTGCTTTGTTTTTTTGCTGTTTACCAATTACTTTACAAGTTTTTTTGTTTTTGTTTTTTTTTACTGAAGTTATAGTTAATTTACACTATTATGTTAGTTTCAATTGTACGGCACAGCGGTTCACTTATATATATATATGTGTGCGTGTATATATATACACACACACATATACAGCGGTTCAGCTATATATACATATAGCATATGTGTGGGTGTTTGTATATATGTATATATAGTCTTCTTCAGTTTCTCTTCCCTTATAGGTTATTACAAAATATTGAATATAGTTCCCTGTGCTATATAGTAGGTCCTTGTTGGTTATCTATTTTATAAATAGTAGTGTGTATATGTTGATCCCAGCTTCCTAATTTATCCCGCCCAACCAAGAGTAAGTTTTAAGTATAGATACAATTTAAGAATTTCTTTATCCACATAGAGGTAGAATTAATTTTGTCTTGCTCTGTTCCACTATTGTTAATTTGTCCAGGTGGCTTGACTCCTCAAGATCTCTCATGGAACAAGATGTGAAGGAAAATGAGGCCTTGCTGCTCCGATTCAAGTATTACAGCTTTTTTGATTTGAATCCAAAGGTACCGAGGGTTTAGAGGGATCTCTTTTGTTCCTTTTTGTTTGCTTTTTGGAAGTTGGTGGGGTAAGGAATTGTTTGGATATATATAGCAAGTCTTGAATAATATTAAAAACTCAAAGCTTTGGACAAAGGCACCTGTATTTTAAAGTAGTCTATTGTTTTAGTAAGTTGGAAGCATAACTAAACCCTTTTCTTTTTGTTAAATAATTGAATTTTTGGTTGATTTGTATTTTAAAGGAACTGGTTAGGTACTACAGATTGGTAAAGTTAGTTTATGTGTTTTTTTTTTAACATCTCTTTTCAACTGTACCTAATTATATATCCCAGAAGATGTTGCTTCAGAATAAATTCTTTTTCTTTTTTTTTTTTTTTTTTTTTGCTGTACGCGGGCCTCTCACTGCTGTGGCCTCTCCCGTTGCGGAGCACAGGCTCTGGACGTGCAGGCTCACGGGCCCAGCCGCTCTGCGGCATGTGGGATCTTCCCGGACCGGGGCACGAACCCGTGTCCCCTGCATCGGCAGGCGGATTCTCAACCACTGCGCCACCAGGGAAGCCCTAAATTCTTTTTAAGTCTATATTTCTCTCAATTTAATAGCCAAATATTGTAATATGTTTTTACTGTCAGATGGTTGGCATCATCTGTGCTACTGAAGTACTTTGCTCTTCTGATAAGATTTAAATTTGCTATAGAGATCTGGAGTGTTTTCCCCCAGAAAACACCTGGTACAGAGATTTGGGTCTTTTGCTTTCATGTCATCCTTGTGGGTGAGGGGACCTCTCGTCTGCTTCTCATCCTTTTCATGTCTAGATTATAGCCTAGATTTTAATGTATATATTTATCATTTTAAATTATGTGCTTAAATAATTCTTCATACAGCAGTAAAATGTATATAGTAGAATTACAAAAAATCATTTTAATCCCTTTTTAGGCTATATCATACCTAATTTTGGTAAAGCCAAAGCTGTTCTGGGAACATAGTTATATTTGCATGGGGTGGGAGGGGGCTATGTATTTTGTTACCATTCTAAGATAGTATTGTTACAGTATGACTATTGATTTTTATGAACATAACTGAATGGATAATTCAGTAACATTTAAGTAAATCTTTTCTACAAATGTGTGTGTGTGCTTATGTATGTTTGTGTATTTCCTTTATTTTGGATTCTTAAAATAATTACTGTTTCCAAGGACCTGCCACTTTGTCTGGGTATGCTTTTCCACAGTGAGCAAGATGTTCCCCGAAATAATTAATTTACTGTCTGATTATGACATGTTAAGTGTGGTAAATTGCAACAACAATACTGAAAAACAGTTCTACCTTACTTTAACGTCTTCAAGTTTATTAAGGGCTATAATACCTAATGGTTATTTCCTTGGAAAATAACATACAGAATCTACTTCTAATACTGAATATGTAAAAATCTTTTGGCATATTTTAATGCCATTTTTAATGAAAAATTAGATGTGGATATATTTAGGTATACGTAACCCTATAGGTAGCTTTTTTCCTTATTGTTAATGTAAAAGGTAATATATTACAAAAGAATTGTATCTCTTTTGCTGCAGTATGATGCAATCAGAATTAATCAGCTTTATGAGCAGGCCAAATGGGCTATTCTCTTGGAAGAAATTGAATGCACCGAAGAAGAAATGATGATGTTTGCAGCCTTGCAGGTAGTGGCGAGTATTGGTAAATGGGACTTTTCAGGGGAAAGGGTAGGGGATTATTTAAATGGTAAAGTGGCATAGTAATTCCAGTAGCATTTTGATAGGTAGTGTTTTTTACTTTTTGCTATGTAGAAAGTGAATAGACACTTGGAAGGCAAAATATGTGTGAATTTTATTTAATTTTTGTCTTATATAAGAGATTAGTGGTATACTTAATAGTTACTTTTCTGTATCCTGTAGGAGAAAAATATCCTTCCACCCCTAGATGTATATAAGCTTAAAACTGTCCAATTTTCCACTGGAAATAAAACCTATATTAAGAATCAGATTTCTGAAATGAAGCTTTGCATAACTTCATAAATAACTGGGGATGGTAATTTTGTAAAATGGGCTATGGCAGAAATTAATACCTTTTAAGATGATAAAATTTTAAGAGACTAGTGAAACTAAACATAGATAAGTTTTTAGAATGGTAATCCTTAAGAAGTAGGTAGCTAATGTTAAACTAGTATTTTTCCAAATGTGGTTCTTGCTTACCACCTGTTTCAGAATTACAGTAGGGCTTATTAAAAAATTAATTGCCCACTTCATTACTGCTGTTCCCACTGGTAAAGTAATATTAAGGTGGCATCCACAAATCATTCTTGGAGACACTGAGGTCTGATTGACCACTAGATTAATTTTTCTAGATTAATAATTTCAGATATCTGAGTGAGGCTTTGGTGAGTGTTCTCAGATTATAATGGAATTCTATTTAAGTACTGGAAGCAAGGCTGACATTCAGTTATGAATATCTTTCACTATCACAATGATTTAATTTTTTCCTTAGAACACAAATAAAAATGCTCTCAATCTTCCAAATGTTTTTATGTACCCAGAAGAGTTTCTCAGTTAAGACTCAAAAAAGTCATCCTTTAGAGAGGAAGAGCAGCTCATTTCTCCTTAGTTTACACACTGAAAGAAGGGAATCAAAATGAAGCTCAGACAGGGAAAATTGGTAATGACAGATGAATTAGTTTAGTTATTTTCTAGAGACTTGCTTAATCAATTAAGAGTCTAATATTGTGTCTTTGGGTGATTCAGACTACCTGAAGAATTTCTTTAATTAAATTCTGGAGCAATTTTGTTCACAGTTAACCTCACTTGGTTATATAGGGTTCTCTACATCTTTCTCACTTAGAGTATGGGCTCATAATTTTCTAGTGAAAGTTTTGCTAATGACAGAATAATAATATATATAAAATGTATGTGGGGAAAACCACAGGTTTTCCTGTATAGTATTTCTTTTTATTATAAAAATAATGCATTTTTTAAAAAAGCCAACAGATGTATCCCAGCATATAGGTGTTCAAAAAATATTTGTTGAATGAGTATATACACCATCTTACTGTCATAGAAATGGGATTATTCTTCAGCTTTGCCCAACTCCCACCCCAACCCAATAAACATTAGATACTCCATTTCGATTCATTGAAAAACACCTCAGAACCATGGATTTTAATTCAGTGGAGACTGAATGCCCCAAAGCATAGCTTTCCTGGACCATTTTAGAATCTAGATTCATTGAGAGAATTTTGGACTACAAATCCCCTGAGTTGTTAGAAGCCTTCCAAGAGACTGACCCAAAGCCTCTTGGAAGCCATCCAGTACAAGAAGGGGGAAACTCTGAAAGTATGGCAAGGAGATGCCTAGGGTTTTTTATTTTAGACATAGGTTACAATCTGAACTATTCTCTCATTAGAGCTTCTGGTTCCTTGTGTAAAATAAATCTACAATAGTAAAAAGAAAATAATTCAAAGTAAGAAGTGTGGATAAAAAAATTAAATTAGGTAAGTTAGTAACACTGTTTTTCAAGTATTTAGGTCCAATCATGTATTGTAACATTTAACAGATACCCTATGCCCCTTTGAAAGCAAAACTGGATTTTATGACCAGTCCCATTCACATCCAGGATTTCTGCAGTATAACTCAGAAGGACCTTTTGCATCAGAATCATCTAAGGTACTTAGTAAAAATGCAGATTCCAGGCTGGACCCCATATTTGCTGAATCAGAATCTCTGGGGGTGAACGAACCTAAGCATCTATAGTTTTAACCAGCTCTCCATATGCTTCTTAGTATGCTCTGATAGTTGCGGCCACTGCCTGGGGGCCTCACCCTGCCTTTTTCTTCATGATTAATGAATATGAAAATTTCTACCACTATAAGGGTCTCATTTCAGCACAACTGAAGATATAGCCAGAGAGTAGTCATTACTAATTCACTAAATCTTAAAATACAGAGGAACGTTGATATTTGGCCTCAGGATTAGTTCACTGAATGTTCGCATGAATAGATTGTATTCAGTGAATGAATCCTTCAGAAATATGGATTGCTACTTAGTGCTTTGAAAGGTAACTGATTAAGTGATTTAAAAGTTCTGCTTAACTTTGTATAAAACCTCTCTAAAGTTTAGCATCAAAATCTAATCATTAATATTTGTTCTAAACCACTTACCTAAATGTATTTAAAATCATGACTAGTTCTATACCCAAAGATCTTTCTATCTACATATAGGAGGAGTTATCACTACTCATTATATATACACATATATGTATATGGGAGTATTCATGTGTGTCAGTGGTGGTATATGTATTCACATATAAACGTATTCTACCTTATTCTAATATATGAATGAGAAGGTTAATGTCACCTCTCTCTGATCAGGTTTTCAGCATTGAATTGAGGATGGGGGAAAGTGAAACTTTAGTTTTCAACATAATAGTGATAACTAAATTTCCTCTGCTGGATAATAGTAGTAATATAAGGTAACCAAATGTTAATCCATTTCTACAGAAGACCTTATGCATATTCTGTTCACTCATCCAATACTTGTTGGTTCTAGCCTGCTTTTTAGACATGAAATACTGCAGTGGGGAAAAAAGACAGTTAAAAGTCTCTGCTCGTGGATTTCCCTGGTGGCGCAGTGGTTATGAATCCACCTGCCGGTGCAGGGGACACAGGTTTGAGCCCTAGTCTGGGAAGATTCCACGTGCCACAGAGCAACTAAGCCTGTGCGCCACAACTACTGAGCCTGTGCTCTAGAGCCCAGGAGCCCACAACTACTGAGCCTGCGCTCTAGAGCCCGGGAGCCACAACTACGGAAGCCCGTGTGCCTAGAGCCCGTGCTCCGCAACAAGAAAAGCCATTGCGATGAGAAGCCCACGCACTGCAACAAAGAGTAGCCCCCGCTCGCCACAACTAGAGAAAGCCCGTGCACAGCAATGAAGACCCAGTGCAGCCAAAAATAAATAAATAAATTTATTTTTTTAAAAAAGTCTCTGCTCATGTAGAGTTCAGTGAGAGAGGTGTTAACTCTCTAAATCCTAGGGACACCCAAACCGAATTCATTTGTATTTGTCCAGGGACCCTACTTTTTTGAGTAAACATTTATTAGCAGGTTTAGGACATTGATTTCAGGTGCCATGCCCATTATTTTCCTATCCTTCTAATTCCTAGAGACGTTTTAGCTTTTCAGATTAGGTGATGAAAGACATTCAGTATAGATACAGATAATAATCTCATTTTAAAATTTATAGTTAGAACAATCATTTAAATAAAATATCACTTCTGGTTTCAGTATCATATCAATAAGCTGTCGATCATGACATCAGAGAATCATTTGAACAACAGTGACAAAGAAGTGGATGAAGTTGATGCTGCCCTTTCAGACCTGGAGATTACTTTGGAAGGGGGTAAAACATCAACAATTTTGGTAGGGTGAATCTTTTACCTACAAATTTAGTGTGAACTGATGTTTATACCTTTCTGTGGAATTAGGTTTTCATGCAGTGTTTGGGGGATACAGAGAAATATTTAGTGCTTTAGAAAATACAGACATCAATTTTCCAGAAACTTTCAGGGAAATTTTTAACGTTAATATTGTTCTAGTGTCTAGTGCTTCCAACACAGTAAAGATAGATCTTGACAGTCTGCACATTCTCTTACAAGTAGTGGGAGAATATTTCTTCAGAGGAAAAATTAATCTCAAGTCATGGTAAAATCCATTTAATGATCTCCAAATTTGAAATATTACAAAAAGAAGAGAAAAATAGATCTCAGGAAAATTTTTAAATGCTTAGGTATTAGTTATTACAGAAGAAACACTATTTTAAGGACTGTTATGAGTTACAAAAGTTCCATATGCAGCTATAAGCAGTTTTAGCTATAGTAAAGTCAACACTATATTCTTGTGGGTTGTATAAATTGCTATTTTGATCAAATTTTTAATAGCTTTTTATGCCATTTGAAAATACCATTGTACTATGTGACCATATAATATGATTGTACCTGTAAAATCTTTATAATCTGTATTTTATGTAATTTTCCTTGTTTACTGAATAAGCTGGTTCTTGATACCAGATACTAAACATTAGAGTTTCAAATTTATTTTTAATGAGAAAAAAATGATTTCATTCTTTTCCTAGGGTGACATCACTTCCATTCCTGAACTTGCTGACTATATTAAAGTTTTCAAGTAAGTACAAAAGGGGAGGAATTCCAAATATTAATGAATAAATGTCAGTTTTATAGCCATCCATGTTCATTCACATTTTTGAAATTTACTCTGGCAAATGAGGGAAAATAACCATCTTTACCAAATTAAAATTGCAGTACTTATTAAGTTGTTTTATCTGGTAAAAATTTTCCTTAAGGTGGGGGAGGAGATTGTGTAAACCTAGATGGATTGCATTATGCAGATTCTGAAACATACAGTGGCATATCGGTATAAAGCATCCCATCTGGGTGAAAGCAGTACATAATGAACTGCTATTGTCAGTGGCTGTTTCTTTGTTTAGATCCCCAGAATCTATTGAATTCTATTCATTTGTTGATGGGACATTTTATAACAAGGTTCCAGTGTATCTTATCTAGACTTTTAAACAGTCGATCTAGTCATACTCCACAGAATCAAGAGCGCTTGGCATTAAGGCAGAAAGAGGAAAGGAGGTGATGTGGAATATAAGATATAAAGCCATTTTGGAATAAACCATTTACTGTAGGTGAACATATAACAGCTCCACATATGTAACATTTCTGAGCTAATGGCACAATTTCAAATGCTGCTCCCTACCCCTACTTTGTTCTCCCTTTACATGCCTTACTTTTTTTTTTTTTTTTTTAATCTATCTGCACTTTTCCTTATCCTCTCTTCCTCATGCTTCATGTTTGACATGGGCGTGACAAGTTAAAGTCACCACTGAAATACATGCCTGAGAGATAAGCACTTCCCTCACTTTAGTCTTGCCAGATAAACTTGCTTGTTTAGAGAGGCTCCAAAGGCAGGCCTATGGACATCATGAACTTGCAGGTAATTACAGGACCTAGGAACCTTCCAATTATTGAGACATTTACTTCACCTTTATTTTCCTATGCTTTCCATTTGACCTAGTGGTAGGGACAGCTACAACTGACAGAAATACTGGAATGTTTGCCTTACTGTCTTCCTCTGCCCACTCACTGTAAGATCTTCCTGAGTAGATTGAGAAAGGAGGGGCAAATCCAGTAACAGCAACATTGAATATAACACACTGGCCAAAAGGGAACTGAATTCAGCATATGTAAAACTTGGTCTCAGACTTTTAACATTGTGAAACTTTGCTGCTAAAACATAGCGTTGATAAAGTTATTTCAAAAGTTTTTTTTTTTTTTTCTTCTAATTCTGTTTGACACATAGGCCAAAAAAGCTGACTCTGAAAGGTTACAAGCAGTATTGGTGCACCTTTAAAGACACATCTATTTCTTGCTATAAGAGCAAAGAAGAATCCAGTGGCACACCAGCTCATCAGATGAACCTAAGAGGTAAGGAAAGCCTTGGAATGACCAATATTGATGGTGGATATCTGTTAGCTAATATTCAATAAACTTTGTTTTGCTGGGGGATAAAGTTTTTTAGTTTTTTAGTTTCTTAATTCCTTTAGGTACTTTTTTATGTTTAGTATTCAATTTCACATGAATATTTTGTTGTAATCTCTGTGCAGTCCCCGCTTGAAGTGTGTGATTCTACTTTTATCGCAAGTAAATTTATGATGTCTCTTTTCTGTTCTTCAGTATTAGGACATTTAGGTTTTCCTCATTCTGCAGGAGCTGCCCACTTAATTTTCAGATTCTGCCGCATTTTCATCTGTGCTGTAGTCATCTCCCAGTTTTTGCTGGTTTCTCCCTTCCTCATCAGCATCCTACTCCTCTTCCTGACCTTCACTGGTAACAAGCTGGTCCAGCTCAGGCTCCCAGTCTCTTGGTTTTCTGGCTCACCAGTGGGTTAGCCACCTGCAGAGTTTAGCTGAGTTCTTCCCCTTTCCCAACACCTCTTCCCTGCACATTTTCATCATCTTCAACACTGCTCTCGTCCTGGCCCCTGGGGCAGCCCCAGGATACCCCTCTGAGGCTCCTCCTAGCTGACAACCTGAATCTCATTGGTTTCCTCTTATTTCTTCAGATCCAAAGCTGTCTCAGAACAGGGGCTGGTATTTGAGGCACACGTTGCTGGACCTGTTTCCACGGTCCTGTGGCAGCTGTGGCGGGCTTGCTTCCTGTGGCTCAGACTGAGCCTGGCTGAGGGCTCAGAGCTGCTGCTTTTTTTTTTGTTTTGTTTTTTTTTTTTCTGTTCAGGTCTGTGGAGTTACAGTTTCATTTTGGTTTTAGTGAGTTCTGTTGGTTCTTTACACTGCTCCTTCACCACTCTCATCTGTTGGATGCACTGGTTCAGGTGGTAGGAGAGTTCCCTCTCCAGGTTGGTCTGGTTCTTCTGTGGCTGGAGGACATCCTGCTGCCTCTTTCTGTGATTCTCTGCAGCCTTTATCTGGTCTTGCAGATTGTTCATGAGCCTCTCACTTGCGGCGATGTTACTTAAAAACTTCCAGCTCACTTCCGGTGTAGATACCACTTCCTCCAGGAAGCCTGCTCTCCTACAGGCTCCCCGGCACTCGCCACCCCGGGCACCCAGCATGCTTGGTGGGGGATGCGGCAGGTTGGCTCCTCGCTGCTCCACACTCCTTTTACTGTGCCTTCCCTTACAGCAAAGCTGCAAGACTAAAATACATCTTCCAGACTCATTTCCAGTGGGATTTAGATTCCAGTCAGATGCATCCTTGTGAGACTTGAATTCCTGAGTTACGGGGTTGGAGAGGCAGTTAAGAAAGGAGTTAGGTGCTTCCGGGCTCTGGAGTTACATCTGTGTTCTCAATTTTTCTTAGTAAATTGTGCATTCATGTATTTTTAGTATATTTCAACAAGATGTCCAAATCTCTACCCTATCTCTGTTCTGCCCAGTAGTCATCCGAACTTTTGCTGTATAGTTACACACGTTTTAATAAATAGAAAGACCTCTGCCCTGGGTAGATGATTGCTATGCCCATGTGTTGAAGTTCTGTAATTTTCCTAAAACTTCTAGTTAGACTCACTGTCTTTTTCTCTAAGTCATGAGTTTAACTTTTGAGTCTTTACCATTATTTGTTACTCTCAAAATCTATTGCTGCTGTCCTCTTGCTTCCCTTCTAAGTTGCTCAGGACTAGCTGCAATTATCCACTCTTGACTTAGAGACTTAATCTGTCTTCTGGCCCCTGTCTTCTCTGTCCCTACTACATCCTTAGTCTTCTCCTTCTATAACCGAGAAGTTAAGTCCTGGTATGGAGAACAGCCTACAGGGTGTCCCAATCCCACTTCTCTCAAGTCCTCCCAAAGGAACACTTTTCTAGCACATCACACTGGTGAAGGTAACACTAGACTAAGAATCAAATGGCCTAGATTCTGCTCTGCCACTAAACTAAATCAAATGGCCTAGATTCTGTTCTGCTCTGTGATTTTGGAAAAGTAGCCTATCTGGACCTTAGTATATTCCTCTGAGTAATGAGAGTGTTGGACTGGATGCTCTCTAAGGCCCCTAAGATATCTAAAATGCACAGTTCTAAAAAGTGCAGTTCAGCAGACGCTGATTGATCTCCAGCCATGAACTGTGCCAGGTACTAGAGACAGGAGCAAGAACAGATTATAGTCGCATCCTTCAAGATGTTTAGAGCATGTCAGGAGATAAACAACTACAATTCGGGCAATAAATAGTACTTTAAAAAGTAAGCAATGCCCGGGCTTCCCTGGACAGAAAAGTAAGATTAAGCCTCCATAGGATTTAGCTACATGGAGGTAGTTAGTAACCTTGATTAAGAACAGATTCAGCAGATTTCAGTGGGCTTTTAAGTATGGGAGCCAAAGTACAGTCATTGAGGTAAATAGGAAACGAACATAGCTTTTTGATGAACATTATCTGTGACAGAGGA
Organism: Kogia breviceps; assembly: GCF_026419965.1. Classification (NCBI taxonomy): domain Eukaryota; kingdom Metazoa; phylum Chordata; class Mammalia; order Artiodactyla; family Physeteridae; genus Kogia; species Kogia breviceps. The sequence goes on from NC_081312.1 coordinate 48,038,083, forward strand.
GGAGGAAAGAGGGCAGTAATAGAAGAGAGAGGTATAAGGTAGAGGAGAGAGGCATTTTATGGTTTAAGATGAGAGACTCCAGGAAGTTAAATGCCGATGGAAACGTCACAGTAGAAAGAAAGGAAGGGAGGCGGGAGGAGGAGGGCTCTGTGACAGAGCAAGGCTCCTGACGGGTGGTAGAAAATTCAGCGCACTCGGACGTAAGAGCCCTGGGAGGAGAGGCACCTCTTCCACTGTGTGGAAGCAAGGGCAGCCAGGCTTATCTGCTTTGGTGGCAGGAAGTTGGGGCACCTCACTTGTGATGGCTTTCGTCTTCCTGGGAGAGTAATGTGTGAGGTTGTCCCTTGAGAGTGAGTGGCATAGGAGGCCTGAGAAAATGTGAAATAATCATTGTTGAGAATGTCTGTTAACACAGAAGGCTTGCCAGTGTCAAGGGGCAGGCTAAGGTTGGGAATTTATGAATTTCTGGTGAAACTTACGTGCTCAGTTTTGTGATTTTTTTTTTTTTTTCCCTCCCCCTTTCCCTCCTAGAGTGCTCAGCAGCCAGAGCATAGGCAAGTAAGTGGTAGATGGTTGGGTTGAGCTAGGGTTAAGGTTTTGCTGAGTGTGTATAACGGAAAGACAGTGAGTCTGGGGAGTTGGAGGTGCCAGCTGGGCAGCGGGGTCCAGGCTGGGCTGCAGAGAAGGAAGAGGTGGAAAACATGATGGGGAGAAAGTGATGGGGTCACAGGATTGGGTCTCTCAAAGAACTTGAGGAGATTTAGGATGGAAGATTGTGATCAGAGTGGGCTGTTTGCATTTAATGCTTCAGAGGACTAGTAATTGGGTTACAGTGAGGTCCAGCATGTTACCATGAAAGCAGGTAGCCTGTGCTTGGAGCAGGCATGGGGTGAATACTGCCTGAAACGTGGCTACTGAGTGCCTCTGTGCTTACACTAGTGCCTGAGTTACCACTCGCTTGGTCTCTCCCTTTTTAGTTTTTTTGGTATTTTACTTTAAAAAGAGGTCTAATTATTATGGGCTTGGGTACTTTAAATCTACTTGCATGATTAATGAAATTTGTGGCAAAGATTGTGTTATCTTCAGACATCTCTTTGTTTTAACTTTGCAGGTTAAACACATTGCCGCACAACTTCCTAATTGTTTCTAATGATTGTATAGGAGTTAATGTGGTAGCTATTTATGTGGAGTAAATATTCTAAAAAGAAAGCTAAGAGGGGAGAAAGTCCATCAAATTAATGATTGAAGTTAATTCTGGAGAGGAGAGGATCTCTCCTTTATCTAACATGTTCTGTTTCTTTTATATGATACTTAAAACATTTATGTGATGGGGAAAAAAATGACAATTTAAACATATGTTCTTTTTGTGTGATAGATACATAGAGGTTTATTATCTTGTTCCTTGTACTCTCTGTGCCAGGAGAAGTTGCTCCAGTACAAGGAGAAAGGCAGCCGCAGGCCCTGCTAACAGTTTACATTCCTCCTCATAGAGCCTACTGGATGGTCTTAACACGTATGGAGGGTGACATGAACTAAGTACTAACACTTGGAATACTCTTTAGGGAGCTTTGACATGTTCATTATCTTACTGATCCTACAGCATCCCTGTGATGTAGAGTTTAAGGTCAGGATATTTGGGCATAAATAAATTGGACATGATTATGAAGTGGTTGAGAAAGGTCTGGAACCCAAATCTGTCTGCTTGCAGAGCTTTTCTTCACTATATTATACTGGTTACTAATTTATTCTGACCATTGTCCCATTATCTAACTGGGTATATACATTCAATAAATCTGTGTTCTCTTCTGTAAAGCCACCAGCTAATGGTTAACAGAGTTGATTACATGGATTTTTATAATCCATAAATGTATGTATTCCTGAAAACTTGCCAGTAGAGTGAAACTCTGCATGCCACTTATTTTCATACTGACTTCCCACGTATATAAGTTTATGTTAACTTCTATACCAGATGGACTCCTAATATATTGTGCTTACAGTTAATTTTTCATATGTACAAAGAAATGATTAAGAAACTATTTTTCTTCAGATGATCACCCTCTGAATCGAACTGCTTGTTAAGTATTCCAACACCCTGGAGTTTTGGAAGGAGGCCTGTGCCCAGGAGCATTCAGTTGAATCAGGAGATCCTGTGCTTCCCCTCCCCTGTGCCTTTAACTTTCTTGCTTCCACACAGGAATAGGAGAGGAGAGCAGTTGAGTTAGGGAGCAGTGGGGTCCTAAGGAGGCCCTTATATAGGACTCTAGCTCAAACTGGGTAATCCACCTGAAACATGCCTTTTTTTAAAAGGATCATAAAAGTCATTTATTCTGACCCAAACACAATTAAGTTAGAATTTAATTATAGAAAGATATTTTTAAATCCCTGTACATTTAGAAACTTAGGGAAAAAATCCCAAATAACTTAAGATTCAAAGAACTGAATGATACTAAAACAATACATATAAAACTTGTGGGATGGAGTGCAAGTGTTTTTGGTAAAATATCCTTTTAATAGGACTCTTTCCTTCTCTTCTCAATCAAGGGCCACAAACTCTGTGCAGTTAAATCTCTTGTATATTATATAGATCTGATTCTTTGCTCCACCCCTGGACAAAATTACTGAGCATAAAGAATTTATTCACTGATTTATAGATTCCATGACAGCAAATTCAACATGTTAAGATGCCATAAAATGAGGGCTGCCTATCTTGGCTTGGGATTTCTTAAGAGTAAATTTGATCATTTTAATAATTTTTTTTACTACAGGGTGTGAAGTTACCCCAGATGTGAATATATCAGGCCAAAAATTTAACATTAAACTCCTCATTCCAGTTGCAGAGGGCATGAATGAAATCTGGCTTCGTTGTGACAATGTAAGTTTTCTGATTAAAAGTAAACCTCAGGGCTTCCCTGGTGGCGCAGTGGTTGAGAATCCGCCTGCCAATGCAGGGGACGGGGGTTCGTGCCCCGATCCGGGAAGATCCCACATGCCGCGGAGCGGCTGGGCCCGTGAGCCATGGCCACTGAGCCTGCGCATCCGGAGCCTGCGCATCGGGAGCCTGCGCTCCGCAACGGGAGAGGCCACAACAGTGAGAGGCCCGCATACCACAAAAAAAAAAAAAAAAAAAAAGTAAACCTCAGTTTTCTTTGCTTCCTTACTTAGTGAGTTGACCATTCATTCTTATATTTTATACTCAAAAGACCCATCATGTGATAGATTTCAAACCTCAGTATTTCTTTTCAACAGGAAAAACAGTATGCACACTGGATGGCAGCCTGCAGATTGGCCTCCAAAGGCAAGACCATGGCAGACAGTTCTTATAACTTAGAAGTTCAAAATATTCTTTCCTTTCTGAAGATGCAGCATTTAAATCCAGATCCTCAGTTAATACCAGAGCAGATCACAACTGATATAAATCCTGAATGTTTGGTGTCCCCTCGCTATCTAAAAAAGTACAAGAACAAGCAGGTACTTGATTCATTTTACTTCATCTGCTATTTTCTGCTGATTTGTTTTATAATTTTGTACATATACTTTAGTTTCTCCCTCTTAAACACAACGTTTTCATTTTAATTGGTAGTCTTAATTTCATATCATGTGGTTAAAATATAAAATAAGAAATAAATAGCTTTCAGTCGGTTTAAATTGGTCATTTAAGAAAAGCCGTATTGTTTTAATATGAAAGATAATGAGGTGGAATATTCGGAGCATATTTATTCTAAACAACCTGAGGAAATCACTCTGCTAACAGGATGTTCTTTCAGGAAATTGAATATGGTCTTACTGCAGCATTGTGTTCCTTAATTCATGCAGCTTTATTCCTTATATAAAGTAAGTCTGACATAAAGCACAGCCAGCATTTCCCAACTAAATCTGTGATGGCTCTTCTTGCTGGCAAAATTGACTTTTTCAGCTTTGGAAATAAACTTTACGAGGGTAGATATAGTCCACGTTGAACACCGTCTTTTCTTAACATTAACAGTCAAAACCTAAGCAACATTTGCATAATGTGACAAAGTTTGGTAAATTTTCATTGAAATTCACTGCTTTTGTTCCCTCTGTTTAGAATTGCATAAGAGGATTGCTATTTAGGAAAAAGGTTCTTTGGTACAACATAAAAGGTTCTTTGCCAGGGGACTTTCACTTGGGATAGCCCCCAGTACTCTCTACACCCAGCATCATGCCATAAAAGGAAAAGGCTCCAGTTTAGGAGGGGAGTGAAGAAGAACTGTGAAATAAATAATTCATTTTTATCTAGTTTCATTTTTATTTTTGTTTAGGAGTAATTTTAAAACATTACTGGAAAGGCCCAATGATATATCCAGAACACTTGACTAATTCTTAACTTTAAATACAGTCTTTATCATATGGATCTGAAATCACTTAGCTAGAAATATTCAGAAGTTTTAATCACCAAGTATTTGTCTTTAAGTTGCAGAGGTTGTGTAAACTGCATGGAAATGGTCTATCCCACGGTCGTATGATGTGGGAGTTAGTGAGGAATGGAGGAAGTGCTGCCCTGGGGAGCTTTGTGGAATGTAGATTGTAAGTTAAAAAGGGAAAGTGAATCGAGTTCTCATTTCATTTCCTGTTCTTAGTTAATTCATTTAAAAATTATTTATAAAGAGACTTGTTTCTAAAAGTGGATTCATTTGCCTTCAAAGTCAATGAATAGTTTTAGATCTTTAGCGATCTCATTTCACTGTCAGGTATTAGGAAAAAAAGATCTTAAAGTACAATTGTGAAGATTGCCAAATGTTGGTTTAGTTGTCAGACAGGTATTGTTTTCTCAGAAGCCTTTAAAATGGTAGATTTTGCTTTAAAAAGGTACTTTTCTGTTGGTGAGTTCTTGAATAGATGTCAGCTGAAAATTCTCTTTGAGAACAGAGAATGTGTGACTGTCTTTAACTGGCAGGATGGCAGTATGTGTGTGGTCTGAGATTAAGGATCTTTCTAGCCCTGTCTTCCACATGGGCATCTTATCAAATGCACATTCTTTTTGAGTTCTCCTTTCCCTAACTACCCTGACACCTAGTAAGTGCTGATAAGCAGTTTAGTTTAGTTGTGTCAGGTGTGTACTAGTTGTTGGACATATTGCTCAGTAATTGTTTGTTAAACTGTATGATCCAGTGGCACTCCGGGGTCAGGTAGGTCTAAGATGTGCAGGCCATGGGGTCATTCAGCCCTACCAGGGCATAAAGTCTTTGGGTCCATCAATATAGCCTTTGGTATAGTTAATCTACTTTAATTCCTAAAAAACTCTATATTAATTAAATTTGCTATGTATATTTTTTACATAGATGACTCCCAAACTGGATTTTAACACTGTAAAGCAAAGAATTGTTCTACGTCTTATTCATGTTAATCCAAATTGAAATGGACCAATATGTTTATAGCCACCACTCCTATTGGTAGTGTATGGCATATTTTTATTTTCCCTTCCAGGAAAAAGGATGCAAAAAACAGATGGTAATTGAGGGATTTGCTTTTCTTGTGTAAATAAAAACAAACAGTATGGTCACTGCACTTATTTTATGCCTTCAACTTATTTCTGAAAAGCGGTGCATGGATATATTATCTGACTCAATATGAGACAACATTAAAGGCTTCTGAATATTAATTTTTATTTTGCTACTAAAATATTTAGCTTTACCCTAACCAGTAAGAACTGGTACATGAGGGGGGAAAGGTTATTTGCTCTTAATTTTCTCCCTACAAATTTCTACCCTTAATTTTAGTCACATAACAATCTAAAATAATGTGGAGTGTTTCTCAGTATTCTAAATGGAAAGTAATCGCTGCTTTCTCATTTTCATTTTCATGCTTGCATTTACTTTGCTTGGTTTCCATCTAAAGTAATTTTTTGCATGGTTTTTGGCTGGAATTTTGGTTTGCAGGTTACCGCAACTTTTTCTTTGCTTCGTTGCCATTTTTTCTGATTGCCTTTTTTTCTTTCTGCTTCCTTTTTCTTTTCCTCGCATTGCCATCTACAGCCAGGCTATATAAGAGATTTGGTAAGTTCTCCATATTTACAAAAAAATAAGAAAGAAAGAAAGAAAAGAAATAATTAAAAATATTTAAAGCCCTATAGCTACAGTCTCCCCTCATGGATTAATTTCCTTCTACTCTTTGAGGGAAGAGTCATCCCAAAGTGAGTATAATTTAAATTTAAAAAATTAACCTTTCTAATGATTCCTTTAGAAGAATTTTAAAGTTATCACAGTGATTTCAAGTACTTTAAAGCTGCTAAAATATATATTATTCCTGCTAGAAACTTGTATGCCAGGTACTCATTCTGATCATATATCTTGTTGCTGAATTTAAAACCCGTCACGTGTATGAGGATTAGAAAATATAGTTTTATAATGCAGTATCATATGTATGTGTTCTTGAATATGTCTCAAGAATGGCAGTTATGCAGTCCTAATAGTTCACTGTTTCTTGACATATGGAAACTAAAGTTAAAAAATATATATTGAGGTTTATTTTGGAAAGTCATTATTTTACTAAAATTCCCAAATGTAGCTTCAGGTATTTTCTAATTCCAACTCTTGCAATACATGATTTTGGGTGGGGCACATAATTCAATGTTTTAATCTTTTTTTTGTCTTGATTCTACCATGAAAGAATCATATCTAATGGTAAAGATGATGTTTCATCATGTTTAGATAACAGCAAGAATCTTGGAGGCCCATCAGAATGTAGCTCAGATGAGTCTAATTGAAGCCAAGATGAGATTTATTCAAGCTTGGCAGTCACTACCAGAATTTGGCATCACACACTTTATTGCAAGGTCAGTGGTTCTACTAAGCACCTATGTGTAAACCTTAATCTGTGCCTTTTTACTTAATCTACTTCATATAATTAGAAATTAAACATTTAAAGCTACCTCCTGAGACCCATTAACCTGTTACACAGTAAAATTTAAAGAATGTTGGAATGTATTTTCTATACTTAAAATTGTTTCATCAAAAATTCAAAATGATTGCATTTGTTTTGTGCAATAGCACTTTTTTTAAGAATTAAAACACACGTGTCTTGGGCTTCCCTGGTGGCGCAGTGGTTGAGAATCCGCCTGCCGATGCAGGAGACACGGGTTCGTGCCCTGGTCCGGGAAGATCCCACATGCCGCGGAGCAACTAAGCCCGTGAGCCGTGGCCGCTGGGCCTGTGCGTCCGGAGCCTGTGCTCCGCAACGGGAGAGGGCACAACAGTGAGAGGCCCGCATACCGCAAAAAAAAAAAAATAAAATAAAAAAACACACGTGTCTTGAAGAAAAACAGACCAACATTGTCCCCCTCCCACCCCCAACATGTTTTAAAACATTTATTTATGTTTTTAATGCTGTAGATTCCAAGGGGGCAAAAAAGAAGAACTTATTGGAATAGCATACAACAGACTGATTAGGATGGACGCCAGCACAGGAGATGCAATTAAAACCTGGCGTTTCAGTAATATGAAACAGTGGAATGTAAACTGGGAAATAAAAATGGTAAGTTGTAACTATGCTACTTGAATGCGTATGTAGTCCATCTGCTAAAAATGAATGAATTAAGAAGAAAAAGGCCTATAAATTCTATTCATTTCCTACTTAAAGTTGCCTGTTTCATAACTAGCCTAGATATTAAATTCTAAGAACATAATATGTTACAACATTGCCTCATCTTTAAGGTTATCTTTCTGTAACGGATAAATCCTTTCCAGTCACAAATAGCAGCTACTCTTTACTGAATGCCTGTGCCAGGCATGATACTAGATGTTTTATATTTGTACCATATTTCTAAACCTCAGCTCAGCCCTGTAAGGTTGATGGATTTTCCCCACTTTACAAATGAGGACACTAGAATTTAGAGGACTGAGGGCCGTCACTGTCCATGACCACACACTTAGTAACAGAATCAGGATTCAAACTGGGTGGGATACTTAGGGCTCGAAAGCCTGGCACATCATGCTGCCCCTAGCCTTGCAGTACATGATTATCATTTAAAATAAACAGAAGGTTTTACTAGTAAGTCATCTGTTTTAGGGTCGCTGGGTTTGTTGTATCGATTTCAGTTACTTCATAGAATCTTGTATTTCTGAAATATTCAAAGATGAAACCTAAAAGGTTAAATATCTAAAGCAGATATGAAACACAGGAAGTAGGTTTTCTCCCAGGACTTCAAGAGAGACATTCTCATTAATTGAATCACCAGAGACCATTTGGGAACCTAATGACCTAAAGCCCCCCTTGCATTCAGTCTTCCTTTTCAGAACAAGAAAACTAAAAAGGAGGAGGGGTGGGGCTAGTAAACTTTAGTTATGCTTTTGGACTTAAAGCCATTATTAGTTTAGGATTAAAAAAATAATTGAGGACCAGCAAGGACAGACCTTAAGCACAGTAGCTTCACTTGGACCCAACCATCTGGAGTTTTGCAGGGACTGATCGTTCTCTGTCTTTGTTCTAGGTCACTGTAGAGTTTGCAGATGAAGTACGATTGTCCTTCATTTGTACTGAAGTAGATTGCAAAGTGGTTCATGAATTCATTGGTGGCTATATATTTCTCTCAACACGTGCAAAAGACCAAAATGAGAGTTTAGATGAAGAGATGTTCTACAAACTTACCAGTGGTTGGGTGTGAACAGAAACGCTGTGTAATGAAGCTCCATGGCCATAACAGTTATTTAAGTTTAAAAGCTGTTGTTTGTTATATGCTGCTTAATAAAGTAAGCTTGAAATTTATTATTTTATCATGAAAACATTTTTGCCTTACCAGACCAGTTAATATGTGCACTAACAAGCACGACTATTAATCGCTATCATGATACAATATATGGACTTGAATATGGCACACGTTCCTTAGGGCCATGAATTGAAAACCGAAGTTAGTGGGCAAGTCAGAAACAAAACATCACTGATTCAAGCTAGCCAAACTGTATGTAAGAAACTCAAGCCATCTACTTTAAAGCTATCCAGGGCTTAAACTATATGAAGTCTATTTATCATGTTGAATGCATGTGTTTTAATGTATGTTTAATTTGACCTCATATTTTTCAAACAGCTTACTTTCTGGTCGCCATTTGTCGTCCGTCCACCCCCCAACCCCCACAGAATAAATCAGGCCTGCAGAAGGTGCCTGATATTTAATACTGTCGGTTCTTTGATCTTGAAGGAAAATGCTGTTAGTCGTCACGCCTGGTTTGTTTTTGTCCTTGAAAAAGCATGTATGTATATTGTCTTGTGTTTTTATTTTTACACCATATTGTATTACAACACTTAGTATTCACCAGCATATTCACTGTCTGCCTAAAATATGCAACCTTTGCATTACAATATGAAGTAAAGGTCTATGAAGTATGCATTTTGTGTAACTAATGTACAAACACAAATTTTATAAAATTGTACAGTTTTTTAAAAAAACTACTCACAACTAGCAAATGGCTTGGATGTTGCATCTTTGCATTAATTAAATGCTCTTTAAAATATAATTAATGTGCAGTTTTAATATCTGCTAAATTAAGGATGACTTCATTATAGTCATGATTTGCCACAGTGTCCTTAACTCGAATGCCTGGACTGGCTGTGTTCTAGTCTGTTGCGCTGTTACAATCTGCATTGGTGCTAGTCAGAAAATTCCTAGCTCACGTAGCCCAAAAGGGTGCCAGGGAGGGGTAGATTACCAGTATTGTTCAATAATCCATGGTTTAAAGACTGTATAAATGCATTTTATTTTAAATAAAAGCAAAATCTTTTATTTAATGTTTCTTTTGTACTTCTTGTTTTTACCGTTTACATGGCATTAACTTTGTAGAAATGATCTTTTGCCTTTTGGAAGTGCTCTACCTGCAGCTTGTGAGAACAGCTTGCTCAGTATTCTGGAGCGTCACCAGACAGACATACTTATCTCTAAGATGGAGTCTTCCACTTAAATAGAAACCCCTCATTTTTCCTACTACTTAGGAATGAACTGTAAAATATTTATATGTTAGACATGTAGCTATAAACAGAAATATGACAGATGAACCACAGTGTTGACTTGGGCAGAACTGGTTTTAAACAGCAAAATGACTCAGTTTCAAAAAATACAATTTTTATGAATTTCCTGCGTATTGTTACTGCTATCCCATCATCATTCAGACTCAGAACAGTTCTGGACTTTCCCCTTTACCCCTTGCAGTTCATCAGGCCAAGCCCTGTTGGCTTTCCCTCGTGCGGCCCAGTGTCTTCCATTTGTCATTGCTCTCACCATCCCCTGAATTCAGGTCTTTGGTCTGTGTCACATTCTCCATGGCTTTTCTTTGTACTCTAAGGCCAGGTCATAACATAAATTTAAGAGCTCCTTCCCATTAAAAAAAAAAAAAAAAAAAGTAATAATATGTTCCCTTAAAGTACAGATCACCAACTTTTACAGTCACTTGCTAAAAGCCCTAAAATATATTTAGTCTGTGGCGTGCCCGAGTCGTTGATGGTCCCACGGCCTCCCCAAAAGGGAGAGAGTAGCCGCTGTGCTGACTTCCCTACCTCTGTTTGCCGCACTGCCCTCCCAGTGATTTCAAGATTAATTTAGCTCCAGCACAGCAACAGGCTGTGCTCTAATAACTCTTGGTTGCTTACAGCATAAAAACTAAAAGTCCCCAGTTAAGTGCTCAGAGGTCTTCTGTGGCCTGTTTCCCAGGTCACATTTTTTCACCCTTATCTCCCTGCATACTGCACTCAAACTGGGCGGCTGCAGACACACTTTGCACTTGCCCATCTCCATGCCATTCCCCAAACCTGGGATGTCTTCATCCCCAAACCTTCTAATCTCCACCTGTCCAAATCTCAGCTTTCTATAGCATTTTAGAAATTTTAGAAAGAGCTCAGGTGTTCTTTCTTCCATGAATACTTCCAAGTTTCCTTGTAGCCAAAAATTTTTTCTTACTCTGAACTGCCATTGAATTTGGTCCTTTTTGGAACTTAAGAGCTATCATCTTTATTGAGTATTTCCTGTTGCCCCTAATAAATTATTACTTCCTTGAGGACTGGATCTGAGCCTCATGGTTTCTACCTAGGATCAGTTAACATACATTTGTTTATTGAATATAGTGATGGCCATCTTGGAAATCAAGGAATTATTACAACTTAGAATTTGTCAGCCTCAGCATAGTTTAATACGGAGGAAACAAACATTTTTGGCACACCAACTGTGCACTTAGAGGCATGCTAAGTGCTTTCACATACATTATCTAAAGATTCGTGCAATTCAACCTCATTTTATAGGTGAAGCTGAGAGAGGCCAAGTGACCTGTTTGAAGTCACACAGCTATAACTGACAAGTGCCAAGGCAGAGCTCAAAGTGGAACCCTGGTTTCCATCTCCCTGTCCAGTGGTATTAAAAACAAAGCCTTCATGAATCCTGGGGGAACCCTATTGGTGGTGATCTCTCTACAGAGATGATACCAGTCCATGAAAAGAACACTAGCAGGGCCTGCAGCAACATAGTTTCTGGTTTCTGCTCAGTGACTCAGCTTTAAGTGGACGTGAAAGTTTCTGGTTTCTGCTCAGTGACTGCTTTAAGTGGACGTGAAGGCTCAGTGGATGGGAGACTAAGCTCCCTTCTGACTCTTTCTCTTAAATCAGGAGGTTAGAGACCAGCTGGAAGCCCCTGATGTAGTTAATCAATAATCTTCACTTTGTACAAATTATTTTTTACAAAACCTTGAACTTCAAGTCAGGTACCTAGAGACGTGAACGTATTTTTCCCCAGTATTACTGAGGTATAATTGACAAAACTGTAATATATTTAAAGTGTACATTGTGATTTGATGTAGGTATACACTATGAAAGGATTCCCACCACCTAGCTTAATTAACACATCTATAACCCCAGAGACATGAACTTTGTAGAAGGAAAGCCACTTGACAGTTCTTGACTTGCTCTTACACAGGCCAAAAGGCAACAGTGTAGCAGATAGTGCTTATTTCATTTTGAATTCCATAGTTTTTTTTTTATGTTAAAAGTCTTATTAAGGTGCTTTAATTATCAGTGATGCAGTGGGATCGGACCAACCTAGGTTCCTGACCCTTAATTTATGTAGGAAACACCACACAGAGTTAACTGTACCTACACTGAATGTAGTAGTTGCTTAGTAAAATGTTAGGTTGTTTTAAACTCAAAACTTTTTTGATTCTCTGGAATGCATCCTTATCCTCTACCTTTCATAATTCTTTCTACCCCCTATAAGTTTGACAAGGGCTGCTGCTGTTCTTAGACCATCAATCAAAACATGGTAATGTCTTCACCACTTTGATAATTCAGAAAATAAGAACAGGGCTTTCTGAAATCCATCCCTTTGTGACAGAGTATCATCACTGATACTTCCTGAATGCCTCTCCTCCACACATGACCCTGCACAGCTGCCGTCTATGCTCTGCTTTATTCTAAAAATGCACACACTGATTCCAAAAAATCCTGCCACCCCCTCCCAAAACGTTTTTGTAGCTACTGTAGCCATTCCCTCTTTTCGCAGCTATATAGTTGCAAAGAAAGGAAGAGGTGAGCTGACTTGCTATCTGGGTTTAGACCTAATAGACATGTACAGTAAGAAGTTGATCCAATTCTCATTCTGCTGATAAAGCTTCCGTCATCTCTCTACACAGTACTATGCAGGAGGAAGGTGTTTACTGAAAGCTCTGTGCTCTTCAACAAATTAACTGTGTCTGTATCTGTGTGAACTGCTTTGGTTTGGCAGCTCAAGAATGGGGGAGGTGACAGAGAGGGTGACAGGAAATGGGAAATTGTCAAGCTGGGTAAGAGGAATGAAACTCCAAGAGTGGACGGCAGAGCCATCCAGAACAGGAAACAGGGTAGCAAAGAAGCCTTATCTGGTGACCTTATTTCCCGCTGTGCTGACTCCTCTCTTGCTTTCTCTGCTTTATTTAATAAACAATACAAAGTTTCCCAGGCTGAATGTGTACATTAAAATTCTCTATTTATTCCCTTAGTGAACAGTTACCAGAGTGCGTGCCGCACGCGCGCACACACACACACACACACACACACGCACGCACCCCTAGCTGAGTTTCCCTTTTGATATCTGTGCCTGGGCCTGCATATTACTAAAAATTACAAGCACTTAAAATAATTTGAGACCATTATTTCATGAGCTCTAGTTACATTACTGCTCAGGGAAGTAGTCCCAAGTTCAATGTTAATTAAATTTGTGATAAAAGCATGACCAACCAGACAGGTTTAACATATCTGTATTAATATGGTTTGTAGATATTGGACAATTTTTTAAAAAAACACCTTCTGAGCATAAATTCTCATCTCAAATCTAAATTTCATGAAGTTAATTTTTATGACCAAATAAAATTCAAGTAAACACATCTACTCTGATATTTACTGTTCAGAACATCTAAACCTTGTTTCCGTCTTCCTTGCCTAACTGCAAATTCAGTTAGCTCTTAGAAGGGACATTTAGAAAACAGCATTTCTTCTATTCCAGGAGCACAAAGGGCCAAGAATAGCTAAGATGCTCCTAGCGAACAACAGATGAGGCCTCACCAGACAGCAAGAAGTCGTATAACACTAGACGGAAAGTGTGGTGTTGGCACAGAGATAAATACAATAGTCGAAGGTCCCAAACAGACCCCAGAAGCAAACATGCCCACGTAGGGAAAACTTGATTTCCAAAAGCCAGCCTTGCAGATCAGCATGAAACACGAGGACCTGCCACCAAACGGTGCTGGTGGTTATCTTTATGAAAGGAACTTAGACCACTAACCTCGTCTATGAATGTAGTAGTCCAAGTCAACTCCAGATGGATTAAATACTTAAATAGGGAAAGAATAAAACTTTAAAAAGATAACATAAGAGCATTTATATGACAGTGGGGAAAGAGCGTGTGTATTAATAAGACAAAAAGTACAAACCAGTTACATCAAAATGAGAACAATAAAGATACTATAAAGTGTAAAAAGGCATATCAAACTGGGAGAGATATTTACAACACATAATTGACAGAGCATTACCATCTGGACTGTAAGTACACATGCTCACTGATGAAGCCAAAAGAAAAATGGACAGAAGACTGGAATGGGTACTTCACAAAAGACGAAGGCTGAATGGTCAGTAAATCTACAAAAAACTGTACAACTCTACTAGTATTCTAGAAAATGGAGGAAAAAAAAAATTTTAAATACAATTAAAATACAGCTTCACACATGCCACATTGGTAAAATGATTAAAGCCTGACAATATCAAGTATTGGCCAGGATGTGTAATCACGGGAATACTTGTTGGTGGGAATATAAACTGGAACAGAGCCCCGCACAAACACTTTGATATCAAATGGGAAAACTGGGCTTCCCTGGTGGCGCAGTGGTTGAGAGTCCGCCTGCCGATGCAGGAGACATGGGTTCGTGCCCCGGTCCGGGAGGATCCCACGTGCCGCGGAGCAACTAAGCCCGTGAGCCCTGGCCGCTGGGCCTGTGCGTCCGGAGCCTGTGCTCCGCAACGGGAGAGGCCACAACAGTGAGAGGCCTGCATACCACAAAAAACAAAAAAAACAAAACAAACAAACAAAAAAACTCAAATGGTAAAATTAAAGATGTATCCTATAGGCCAGCAATTCCACTCCTAGGTATGTATAGAACCTGGAGAAACTCTTGCACGTGCAATCCAGAAGACACAAACGTGAATATGCACAGCAGAACTACTTATAATAGCAAAAAAACGGAAATCAAGTGTCCATTACGGTAGAACAGATCAAATATAATACAGTCATAAAAGGCAATCAAAATAGCGAATAAATTCCGATACACAAAACAACATAGATGAATCTCAACCGAATGATGAATCAAAAATCTAGCTTGCAGAACACATAGTATGATTCAAGTTTTAAAATGTACGAGATTTTTTTAACATTAAAAATGGAAGTAAGCGAGTCTTGCTCTTGACAGCTGCCACTCTATTCTTCTGATAGACTTTCCTGGATGTGGACTGGATCAGCACATGGGTCTGGCCCATCCTGCCAAGTGAATCACTAATTGGCTGACTGTTGGGCTGCCCTGGTTTAACGAATGGAGCTAATGAGCCCAGGGTCAGGGATTCTTTCCCCTTGCGGTCCAGTTGGTTTTGCGCTATTTCATGCTCACGGGCGGCACCACTATTCTGTGAACAGGCAGGCTTAGTCACATGAGGGACTGGAAAAGAAAAGATCTATCAGCTCAAGCAGAGAATCAACTTAAAGCTCAAGGCTCAGGGCTTCCCCAGTGGCGCAGTGGTTAAGAATCCGCCTGCCAATGCACGGGACATGGGTTTGAGCCCTGGTCCGGGAAGATCCCACATGCTGCGGGACAGTGCCTCTGTGCACCACAACTACTGAGCCTGCGTGCCTAGAGTCTGTGCTCCGCAACAAGAGAAACCACCGCAACGAAGAGTAGCCCCTGCTAACCACAACTAGAGATAAAAGTCCGCGTGCAGCAAAGGAGACCTAACACAGACAAAAATAAATAAATAAATAAATAAATAAATTTTTTTTTAAAAGCTCAGGGCTCTGGTCAATATACAAATCACAGCACTGTTACTTATAAGCCTTTGTGAGGATGTCAACTCAGATCTTATTGAACCATCCAGGTCATAGCAGAGGAGTCAGGGAACTTACTTGACACCTTCCCTTGCTGCCCACCTTAGTATTAAGGTGTGTCCTTCAGATCCAGCCTTCTACAGATGCTGACTTTATAAGAGAGGAATTCTGAACAAAATGTTGACTCTCAAGAAATTAGGCTTTCATGATTTGAAAGTGCTTTATAAATATATGAACAGAAAGTCAACAGGATAGGAATGATAGATAAAAGCCACTGCTTACATAGCAGGGCAATCTTGAAAATAGCTGGAATCTATTTTTATTTGTTTGTTTTAAAAATGTCCCTGTTCATACAGAAAGTACCAGAATAAGGAGTGATGCAAGTAAGTAAAACTGTAAGAAGGTTAAAAATAATGGATTAGTAAGACTAGTTCAGCATGGCTTCAGTGAGAATGGAAAAAGACACATAGAATCATGGACTAAACAAGATACATATCAAGTGTTCTTACAAGGGTATATGTTGAAAAGCCATCATTTGTACCAGGGGGTGATGATACCAGTTGTTCTGTACAGAAGATGGGGAAAAAGAAGCTTCAAAAGTAGCTTTAACAGGGAAGAAACTTACCTAACAAGAGCAAAGAACAGACAGCAAATAGGAGACTGTTTTGAGGTCATCTTTGTCACTCAGGTTTGACTTTTATTTCTAAATGTTATACTCAAGAAATAACTTTGTATAACCAGCCTATATGTCTTTACAGAAGGTCTGGAAATGCTTCAGTTTCAAACGAGGCCTGGATGTCTTGTCCTAAATAGGTTATGCTTCTTTCTGACTGGGTTTTAGTCTCATTTCAGTGCTCCAAGTACTTGCCATATGGCAGTATTTTAGAAACTTCCTTCTGCTTTCTCATAAATTTTGTTGAAAGCAACCACATAATGAAGAGTAAATTCCTTCTACTTATCCTTAGCAGGAAGCCAGAACTGAGTTCCTTGCAACACCCTATCCAGACCTGGCTGTACTGTAGAGGGAAGCCTATAGTGTGACCTTGACTCCTTTCACATGCCCAGAATTCCTCCTGTGAAGATCTTTAAAGAGGGGACTGGACAGATGTTTCCTTTCATCTTCACTGGTTAAGACAAATCTGTGGAATGTAGAAATTCTAGAGGGTTTTTTGTCTTTTGATTTTTGGTTTTTAGGCAAACAAAATGAATTTAAAATATCTCCTCTAGTCCCAAGAACTGTTTGAGATCAAATTATGTTGATTCCTAAGCAAAAATGATTCTTAAACCTATGAGATTTGATTATAAACCTTGCCCTTGATTTATATTCTGAGAAACTGCACTAAGAAGCTGTGCTCCATAAAAGCCTGGGGCACAGTCTTTTGCAATCTGTGAGGCAACGATTTAAAGGGGGGTTGTTGGTGGTGTAATACCTAATTGAGTTCTGTCTCTAAGTAAGAGGTCACAAATCACTGGAGGCCAGTCAGCTCATTTTGTTCCAACACGTCTATAAATTCAGATGAGTTCCTCGGTGACGCAGGTAAAGCTGCCTGGTTGACTATTCTTTTGAGCAAGGGAGAAACTTTTCTTGGTCATCTGAAAACCAAAGTAGGTGCCTGAAGCTAAAGTTGGAGAAGTAGAAGGCAAGGAGCTATTAATCTTTTTTTTAAAAAAAATCTAATAGTTTGAACACTCGGGAGGAAGAGAGCACTATATTAAGTGATGTAGGGCCCAGAGATGAAAAGACTCTAGTAATCGTGGAAGACAGTACAGGAGAAGTTTGGTACATGTCACATGGCTGTTTATGACTAACTGCCAAGCCGGTGATGGAGGTGATAAGTGCTCACGAGGCAGAGAAGGCCGCGGGCCAGAGCAGCCCAGGAGCACCGCCTGACCTCGGGGACACCGGAGTGGCGCCTGGAAGGACATGGAGAGAAGTGTGTGTGTGTGGAGCGGGGGGCCGGGGGGGCCTGAAGG
Organism: Kogia breviceps; assembly: GCF_026419965.1. NCBI lineage: Eukaryota > Metazoa > Chordata > Mammalia > Artiodactyla > Physeteridae > Kogia > Kogia breviceps. Next base: position 48,055,604 of record NC_081312.1, read on the forward strand.
CAGGAGGGTGAGAAGCAAGGGTCCAGGTTACTGAGAAAATCCCAATCCTGACATGAGGAAATGGTAGGTGCTCAATAAATACTTGTGAAAACCTAAAAGAGGGATTAAAAAAATACACAAATGCTTAAAATACTCAGAGAAATCGTGTGGAGTAACGTGATATGTGCCTGAGTTATTCAAATGAATCTAAATTTAGCCAATTATTTCAGAAGTACAGTTGGGGAAAACAGAATGTGAGGGAGACAAGCCCTTCAAAATCATCCTGAAGAAACGTGGAAAATAATACACACACGTAAAGCAGCAGCTATAACCTTAATTAGTATAAATGCCTCTATTTTTAAAAAGCGGGGGAAAAAAGATGAAAAAGCAACAACAAAAGAGGTTTTATAAAAATGCAAGACAAAAGGGGATAACACACTGAAGCTTCCAAAACAAGATGTCCTGGAGAAGACTCCTGGGAAGGCCAACTTCCATTTGAAAAGACGCTCCTTACGTTTCAGGATGAGGAGGGAGATGGCGGAAACAGATCGGAGCAGATCGGAGCCTGCGAGCATCCTCAGGGGCCGAGGGAAGGGGGGAATCACAGGCCGGCTCCCAGAGCCCAAGCGTGGGAACCTCTCTGCTACACGTGAGCGTGTATGGAGAACTCTGACCCTGAGCAGATGGGCCGAAATCTGCTTTTCTACAACGAAATATGTGTGGTGCTCAGAAAAACTAATGTGAAGTGGAAAGACTGTCACCACAGATCAGTCTTCAAAGCCAGCTCTGTCTGGCAAATTCCACTTAGGTCCTTTAAAGAAAAATGACACCAAAACCCAACAGTATGTAAAGCAAGAAAAAGAGACCAACGGAGCCCTTCTCATCCGACAGGATGTGCACCCATGAATCTCGGAGACACCTTCCCTGACAACCCTTCCTGTGTCCCCATGAGATCATCCTTATTTACTGACTGTGTCCCAGACTTAGAGCCAAGGGCCGTGCTCGGCCTCGCCTCCCCAGCGCCTGACTGCCGGGATAAACAAGGTGCTCAAAACGTTTTCCCTGAATGAATGAGGTTACGAATTCCAGCCATAAAGGAAAAGATTTCCCATAACAATGTGAAGGCTTGGAGGTAGAAGCTGCTAACAAAAGACGCTCAGAGTCAAGTGTTCTCCAGGCCTGAGAGTGAATATGGTTATATACTTGTTTTTCTATTAGCCAGCTGGGGATTATTTATTTTGCTATTTTTAGGTCCCAACATCTTAGCCTTCTCTCCCTAGCACTAACTGTTTTGAAGTTACAAAACAGCCAATTTAAATACTGGCCCAAGCAAAACATCCCAGAGACAGGTGCTATTAAAAGTAAAGAAAAAAAAAAAATTCAAATTCGAAAAGCGAACAAATAAGAAAATAAGATTTTGGGATTGTCTACATCATCGTTTCATGTCAGGAATTTGAAGACAACCTCATGGAGATAAAGTTTAGGTGTTAATTTCCAAGTTCACTGCAAGGGCAGGAGCGCTTTTCTAATTTCTTCTCAGACAAACCTTCCCCAGTGGGATCCCATCATATCGATTCCTCAAATATCAGAAACAGTCAAACTCAAATTACACAGAAAAGGATTTTTTCAAAGCCAAGTAAAAATAAATTTTAAAGTGATCTCTGCCACATCTTCCCTCCGCTAATCGTAATAGCTAACATTTATTGAGCAAGAACTTGGCAAAGCACTTGACACATATTTTGTCTCCTTTAAACCTCACAAAGCCCTATGATGGACCTGAACTATGGAGAAATCAAGGAGTTTTCTCAAAGCCATGGAGGTAGTAAATGGTTCCAAAGCTTGTAATCTTCAACCACTGTTCTCCCCCATTAATATAGATAACTGAAAATTGCCCAGAAAAGTATGGCAACCAGAGCAACCCGTGATCCATCCATCAATTCACTTTTTAATTTCATACACACTCTCAAAACTTTTTATTATGGAAAAATTCAAACACATATAAAGAGAACCGTATAATGAACCTCCACGTATCAATCACACACGTTTAACAATTACCAATATCCTGACATTCTTGCATCACCTTTATGTCTTCTTACTCTTCACTCAATTATTATGTTTTTGCAGTTTTTTTGAGGTGAAAATGACATCCATTGACATGCACAAATCTCAGCTGTACAACTTGCCAAATGGATACACACCTGTAATCCACAATCCTCATTCGATTCAGAACATTCCGGCTCCCCAGAAAGTGCCTCTGTGTCTTCCCAGTTCCTCCCCATCCTCAGAGGCAACCAATGCTTTGTTGTTGTTTTTCCCACCTTAGTTTGCCTCTTCTAGAATTTCTATAAATGGAATCACACAGCATGTCCTCTTGTGTCTGGCTTCCTTTGCTCCGTGGGTTTTTGAGATTTAGCCAATGTTGTTGGATGTATCAGTAGTTCATTCTTTGTACGAATACACCACAATTTGTCTATCCGTTCTCCTACTGAGGCACATGTGGGATGTTTCCATTCTCGAGCTATTATGAATAAAGCTCCTGTGAACATTCTTGTACAAGCCTTTTTGTGAACATGTGTTTCATTTCTCTCTGGGAGTGGAATTTCCAAGTCAAAGCGTAGGTGTATGTTTGATTTTTATCTGAAACTGCTAAACCTTGTCCCAAAGTGGATATACTCTTTTATATTTCTACTAGCATTGCACAGGAGGTGCTTACAGCCTCACCAACATTTGATGTTGTCAGTCTTTTAAATTTTAGCCATTTTAATGGGTGTGTAGTCCTAGTTCATTGTGGTTTGAATTTGCATTTCTCTGATGACTAATTATGTTGAGCATCTTTCCATGTGTTTGCTGACCATTCATGTATCTTCCTTTGTGAAGGGTGGGTTTAAGATTTCTGTCCATCTTTTAAAAAAAGTGGGCTGTCTTTCACTTCACGACAGGAAGGACTGAAATGTCTCATGGATGCCTGGTCTTATCCTGATGTCCTCACGGCCACCGGGTGGGACAGAGATGGATACCCCTGGTCTTTGCCTCTGTGTGTGTGTGTGTGTGTGTGTGTGTGTGTGTGTGTGTGTGTGTGTGTGTGTCCGTCCCAGAAGGCTAACCATGCATGCTGGTCCTGCTCCTTCCTTCCTCCTCCCCCCATGTCCCATCTCCCTACATTCCCCCATGTCTCCCTTCTACCCTCTGGTGTTTGGGGTGGTCCTTCTCTAGGCTTCCTTTTCAAGTGGAAACTGAGAGAGGGATTGGAGTGAGTGAGTCCGAGATTTCAGCAGTATTTGCAACGGTTCACAATTCAATAAATGTTGATGAGGTTAAAAGAAGAAGTGGGTTGTCTTTATTATTGAATTGTGGAGTTCCTTATATCTTCTGGATACAACTCCTTTATTAGATATACATTTGCCACTGTCTTCTTCCAGGCCATGGATTGCTTATTTTCTTAATAGTGTTTCTAATAAACAAATACTTAATTTGGAAGAAATCTGATTTATAAATTTTTTTTCTTTCATGGTTATTGCTTTCTGAGTCCTGTCTGAATAGTTGCCTACCCCCACTTCATGAATATTTTCTCTTATGTTCTCTTTCTAGTGCTTTATAGTTTTAGCTTTTATATTTATGTCTAGGTTCCATCTTAAGTTTTGTATATGCTGTGAGGTACTGGTTGAGGTTCATTTTTATACATGCGGTTGTCCAGTTATTTCTGCACCATTTGCTGAAAACGCTATTGTTTCCTGGATTGAATTACCTTGACCCTTTGACAAAAATCAGCTGACCACGTAAGTGAGGATCTATTTCTGGGCTTTCTGTTCTGTCCTTACTCCATACTTTCCTCTTTATTTCCTAGCTTTATTCTTCTTAAAGATTGTTTTGACAAGTCTAGGTCCTTTGCATTTCCATATAGATTTTACAATTCTCTTGTTAATTTCTAACACATTAAAAAGCCTGCTGAGATTATATTGAATCTTTACACTACTTTGGAGAGAACTGACATTTTAACAATATTGAGTTTTCCAATCAATGAATACAGTATCTCTTTCCATTTACTGGAATCTTTTTTTTTTTTTTTTTGGCAAGACTGAGTCTCTATTTACCTGACAGAAACAAAGCTATTTTTTTTAAAGCAGCTTAATTGAGACATAACTGATACACAAAAAACCCTGTACATATTTAATGTTGCAATTTGATGAGTTTGGACATACGCATACACCCATGATACCACACTGGAATCTTTATTTTTATTTATTTATTTTAAAAGACATTTTTAAAAATATTTATTTATTTATTTATCTAGCTATCTATTTATTTATTTTTGGCTGTGTTGGGTCTTTGTTGTTGTGTGCAGGCTTTCTCTAGTTGCAACAAGCGAGGGCTACTCTTTTTTTGTGTGTGTGTGGTACGCGGGCCTCTCACTGTCGTGGCCTCTCCCGTTGTGGAGCACAGGCTCCGGACGCGCAGGCTCAGCGGCCATGGCTCATGGGCCCAGCCGCTCTGCGGCATGTGGGATCTTCCCAGAGCGGGGCACGAACCCGTGTCCCCTGCATCGGCAGGCAGACGCTCAACCACTGCTCCACCAGGGAAGCCCGAGGGCTACTCTTCATTGCAGTGTGTGGGATTCTCATTGCGGTGGCTTCTCTTTTTGAGGAGCACAGGCTCCAGGCATGCGGGCTTCAGTAGTTGTGGCACATGGGCTCAGTAGTTGTGGCTCGTGGGCTCTAGAGCACAGGCTCAGTAGTTGTGGCGCACAGGCTTAGTTGCTCCGCGGCATGTGGGATCTTCCTGGACCAGGGCTCGAACCCATGTCCCCTGCATTGGCAGGCGGGTTCTTAACCACTGTGCCACCAGGGAAGCCCTGTGATACTTTTGTATGGGACTAACACCCAGCAATGGTCAAGTCTTATGTGGCCAAATTAATTAGATCAATGAGGCATTAGTGAAATTTTGAATGTGATCTAGATACATCTTTCCCTTTGTGAATAAAAGATGCTTTAAAGATAACCGAACCAAATGGTAAAACTACTTTTCTCTACTGTGTAGTAGGGACGATTTTGGCTAGAAACCGGAGCTTACAGGACAATATGTCAATCTTTAATAATTTACAAATCATCCTAATTCTCGAAACGTACGAATGGAACTTTTAAAATACCCAGTACTCACCAGAGGTACACCAGCATCAACAATATAGTCTACATTTTACATATCTGTTATGTAAATATGTGCAATCAACTCAAATTAGAATCATCACAAAATGAGGACAAATTCCCGAGAGGGGTGTGTGTGTGTGTGTTTTGGAGGTGGAGGCGAGGGTCACGGGAACATTAGCTGTCTGAGAGCTCCCATTCCCCCAGTAAGATGTTCTTCAGCACTGCGCTCTTTTCATTTTTCCCTTAAAAGAAGGATTAGACAGACAATACCTAAAAGAAATGTCTCCAGGCCTAGAGAAATATGGGCTACTGCTTTAAAATAACCATGGAAGAGCCGGGCCTTGGCTCTGCACATGTCTGGATTACTCATGCCCACTTCCACAGCCTCTCCCTGGCACAGCTGTGGAATATGCAAAATTTATCTTTAGATTCTCCTACTTCCCTGTCTGGGCCATGGTCCTCCCTGTGGGTCCATCCACAGTGCTCGATGCCTCATTTGTCTGGGGTAGCACCACACCTGGGCCTGCCCTTCTTGAAATGTTGCCTTGTCCTTAAAATAGTGTTTCTCCCTCTCCTTCTACTTCGTCCCAACCCTCTAATAAAGTTAAAGTTAAAATTGCCTTCTTCTTAGTAATCAACTGGGAGGCAAGTGATGTAAATGAATTCACACTTGCATGTGAGTGACTAATATTTTTTATTCCTCCCATGTGCACTGGCATTCCAAAAGTTTGTTAATATGTTCCTTAGAAGGAGAGCTCAATCTGTAGGATACCCAACAGAGAAAATGTGGAGCAGTCTGGATTCCCCAAACCATCCAAGTACCATCACACTGGCAGAGTTTTGTCATCCCTAATAGAGGTAAAGTCACTACCCCCACTGACTCTCGAGCAAACGGCTGGTAAAAAACTGTGGCAGATGGATAGATTTTGAAAACCTATCAAAAAGTGAAATGTAAATCTAAAAGAAGAAATGCAATTCTAACAGTTTCCTCTTCTCAATGTAAAATAAAAGTGAATGATCAACAAGGGTGCCAAGACCATTCAATGGGGAAAGGACAGTCTTTTCAACAAATGGTGCTTGCAAACTGAATAACCACATGCAAAAGAATAAAACTGGACCCATGCCTTATACCATACATAAAAATTAACTCCAAATGGGTCAAAGACCTAAATGTGAGAGCTAAAAACTATAAAACTCTTAGAAGAAAACATAGGAGAGAAGCTTCATGACACTGGATCTGGCAATGAATTCTTAGGTATGCCACCAAAATACAGACCACAAAAGAAAAATAAATTGGACCTTGTCAAAATTCAAAACTTTTCTGTATCAAAGGACACTAGTAACAGAGTGAAAAGGCAACCTACAGAATGGGAGAAAATATTTACAAATCATATATCTGATAAACGATTAATATCCAGAATATATAAGGAACTCTTAACAACTCAACAACAAAGAAACAAATGACCCAATTTTAAAATAGGCAAAGGATTTGAATACACATTTCTCCAAAGAAGATATACAAATGGCCATAGTCACATGAAAAGATGCTTTACATCATCAATTATGAGGGAAATGCAAATCAAAACCACAATGAAATACCACTTCATACCCATTAGGAAGGCTACTATTAAAGAAAACAGAAGATAAATGTTGGTGAGGATATGGAGAATTCGGAATTCTTGTGCATTGCTGGTGGGAATATAAAATCGTATAGCCACTGTGGAAAACCAGTATGATGGTTCCTCACAAAATTAAAAATGGAATTACCAAATGATCTAGTGTATACCCAAAAGAATTGAAAGCAGGGACTCAAACAGATATTTGTACACCCATGTTCATAGCAGCATCATTCACAGTAGCCAAAAGTTGGAAGCAACCCAAGTGTCCACTGACAGATAAATGGATAAACAAAATGTGGTATATACATACAATGGAATATTATTCAGCCTTAAAAAGGAAGGAAATTCTGACGTATGCTACAACATGGAGGAAACTTGAAGACATTATGCTAAGTGAAATAAGAAATAAGCTAGTCACAAAAGGACAAATATTGTATGATTTCACTTACATGAGGTACCTAGAGGCACTCACAGAGGACAGAAACTCATAGACACAAAAAGTAGAACAATGTTTGCCCAGGACTAAGGGGAGGGAGGGGACAGGGAATTAAGTGTTTAATGGGGATAGAGTTTCAATTTGGGATAATGGAAAACTTCTGGAAATGGATAGCGATGAATGTGAACATACTTTAATGCTACTGACTTGTACACTCAAAAAGGGTTAAAATGGTAAATTTTATTCTATGTCTATTTTACCCCAACTTTAAAAAACTGAATAAATTGTACTTGACAAGGTCCAATTTATAATCTAAAATTATGTTTCCAGGGCTTCCCTATTGGCGCAGTGGCTAAGAATCTGCCTGCCAATGCAGGGGACATGGGTTCGAGCCCTGGTCCGGGAAGATCCCACATGCTGCAGAGCAACTAAGCCCGTGAGCCACAACTACTGAGCCTGTGCTCTAGAGCCCACGAGCCACAACTACTGAGCCCATGTGCCACAACTACTGAAGCCCGCGCACCTAGAGCCCATGCTCCGCGACAAGAGAAGCCACTGCAATGAGAAGCCCACGCACCGCCACGAAGAGTAGCCCCGCTCGCCACAACTAGAGAAAGCCCGTGCGCAATGAAGCCAATGCAGCCAAAAATAAAAATAAATAAATTAAAAATAAATAAATATAAACAAATAAATAAAATTGTGTTTCCAATATTTTTAATACATAAAACTAATAAAAGGTGATCTGATTCTTCCATTTTGACTCTGGAACACAGCACAATAAAAACTTCCAAGTCTCCCTGGACCCAGTTTAACAGTAGATTGCTTGGCTGGACTGGGTGGGGATGGGGCATAGGGGGCAGTGGCCTGGAAGCTCTGTCTGGCCCTGAGAACCATCGGCCCAACTGGTGACCCTGCTGGCCCAGAAGGGAAGTCCTGGGCAGAGCAACCCTGTGTGTATTACCTGCCAAGCACAGGTCTGAGAAGGGCCTTTCCCCTCTCAGGTCAACTGAACCAGAGCCCCTCCTCCCCTCTCTGCAGTGGAAACCCTGATTCAGTACACATCACAAAGACACTCCCTTGACCAAACTTGGGTCAGACTCGGGTCTACCAGGCCTCAACCTCGGCCCTCATCCTTGCTGGGATCAAATTCCTCATCCCTCACATTTGACGTACGTGTCCTTGACTTGCCTTCAGCAAGAATCCTGTTAAGTAGGTTTAGCAAACTTCCCTACCCTTGATCCTCTCAGTAGCTTTCCATCCACTGACCCTGCTCCTTCTGGTCTTTGGCTGTAATCCCCGGCTGTCTATTGTATTTGGAGTTGAGCCTCATCTCTCTCCCCTACTGCAATGCTCTGACTTACAAGAGTCCTGGAAAAGTTTTCCTTACTGTTTTAACAAGTATCAGAATAATTTTTTCTTTAACACATCTCAGCAGGAATCTTGGAAGTTTAAAAACATTTTAGCATTTCAAAAGCAATAATCCCATGGGGGTCATAGTTACTGGCAAAGTAACCAATAATGTATTCAATCATCTAATTGTGTTCTGGTAAATAAAACCCAACAGTGGTTGAGCCCAGAGGTTCATAATCTTCTAAAAGCAAGAAAATTTAATGCTCACGTCTGAGCTCTCTTGGGAGAAAGGAAAAAAAATTATTCATGGTGATTTAAAAAGCAGTGCCTAGGGCTTGAAATACTGTTGCAGGCACTCCAGAGTCCGGACCCATTTACTATGTCCACCAGTCCACCTCAGCCCAGACTCAACACACTTCTACTCATTCCCCAACACATACCCTTGCTGCTCCTGTGAAATGGGCATCAGTTACCCCCTTTCCCTCCCACTCCGTAGGATCCTTAGACCCATGCCTTGGTTTCTCAGGGCGGTGGCATTAGGCAGAGTTGGCAGGCTGGTCTGGGAAACAGCTGACGCTGTAGGCAACGCGGGATGCTGGTGTGACACAAGTCAGTCTGCTTAGAGAGAAAACGCCCAGGATGCTGGAGCATGTATGTCTGCATGACTCACTGGAGGAGCTGTCTCTCTGGGAGGGAGTGGGGAGCAGCCTCTCTGTATTCCATTTAGGTACATTAAGGGGTGGAAAACCACTTGAAGAAGCTGGAAGGCAAAGGCCAGAACTCATCCCTGGGCACAGGACTGCTTCTGCATAGAGCTAAATGGGTACAGACCCATTCAGAGCAAAACAATTTATTCCCTTTACATGATGAGAAAGCAGTGTCTTTGTCCTTTGTCAAGGTGTTCCAGGGAAGCGTGGGTGGCTCTCACAAACAGAAAATAACTACCTTTCATTTGCATCACACCTAACCTCCTGTGGGGTAAATAATGGAAAATGTTGTAGAAATGCGTCTAGAAACCTTTGCTTCATCAGAGATGCTTTATACTTCGTATGGGAAGATCTTCCTTAGGCCCAAGGCCATTCTGGTTTCCAGAGCAAGGGGTGTTGACTAAATTAGGTAACTGAGCCATCTGTCTTTTTTTTTTCCGGTACGCGGGCCTCTCACTGTTGTGGCCTCTCCCATTGCGGAACACAGGCTCCGGACGCGCAGGCTCAGCGGCCATGGCTCACGGGCCCAGCCGCCCCGCGGCATGTGGGATCTTCCCGGACCGGGGCACCAACCCGTGTCCCCTGCATCGGCAGGCGGACTCTCAACCACTGCGCCACCAGGGAAGCCCAAGTCATCTGTCTTAATAAACTTTATTACTAACTTCCTGACCTTGGTTATAGGTCCCACAATTAGTTGGTCTCTAAATGAGAATGGTATTCAGTTTTTTTTTTTTTTTAATGGCCATCATCTTATCCATCAAGTTCTATAAATAAAACAAACAAAAAAGCTTTCTTCACAAAAGTAATATCTACTCTGAGGGTGGATTTCTGACTGACAGCTAGCTGTTAACCACCTAAGCATGCACGACCCTCTCCACTCTGCCCCACTCCCCCCATCAAATTCTAATTTAATATTTTTCCTGTTTAAAAACAATAGTTTTGGGCTTCCCTGGTGGCGCGGTGGTTGGGAGTCCACCTGCCGATGCAGGGGACGCGGGTTCGTGCCCCGGTCCGGGAAGATCCCACATGCCGCGGAGCGGCTGAGCCCGTGAGCCATGGCCGCTGAGCCTGCACGTCCGGAGCCTGTGCTCCGCAACGGGAGAGGCCACAAACAGTGAGAGGCCCGCGTACCGCAAAAAAAAAAAAGAATAGTTTTCACTGGTCATAAGAATATATCTTTAAATTCTCTATTTCAAAAATCTAATAATTCGGAAGTTTATTCACTTGTGTTTCTACTCTATTAAACAATGACATTTTTCTAAAGTATGACAAGAACCGTCTCTATACTCATCTGCAGCAAAAACCATGCCAAGACAGCAAGTCAGCCAGAATGAGGATGTTACATGATGTACTATATGACTTCCATTTTTGGACCAGAAGGTAGCATGACAGTGATTTTAACTATATGACATTAGATAAAAATGTATTTCAAAACCAAGAACTCTTTTTTCTCAGTCATCTATGTTACATCATGTGATTCTTTATTCACAATTAACTGTTTAATGTTATCTGTCTTTATACATCTAATGGGTTTTTTCCCATCGAATAATATTTTCAGATGAATGGTAATTTAATCAAATGTTCCCCTCTGTTTAAAAAGAAAGAAAGAAAGAAGCCAGAGCTTGTTATGGTGGGCTAAATCTAGCTTAATTGTATTAGTTTGTTTATAAAATATATTAAATAAAGCTGAAGGAAGCATACTTTGGAAAAGCCTATTCCTGGTGACTTCAATGTTTTCTCATTAATTTTTTTAAAATCTCAAGCCCTTAGTTTTCTCTTATGAATTAATTAACAGAAAACCAGATCTGGTTCTAATTTCCAAACCCAGATCTAATTCAGAATAAGCTTTTAGTCATAGGACTTCAGACACAAAGTCTGCCTTACCCACTGACTGTGCCCAGGGCAGAGGAAAAGCTAGGTTAGGAAAGTGTAATAGAGAGCAATGGGACATCAAGTGATTTAGTCAGGCATTACTAGGGTATGTGTTTCATATCCAGAATTCTGTGTGATCCTTATGAACTCCTACGAGGAAAATTACATCTTAAATTCATTTATCTCTGACTCTGAGTTTAGCTAAAACTAGCATTAGCTAAATAATCAATTTCCCTGGAAATTTTGCATCAAAATTGATTGGTTCCTATGTCATATGAGACAAAGAAAGGCTGTGGAAATGTTCCAGATTAGAGAGACTTGATCCTACAGTAAAGAAAAAAATTGCCTTAAGCTTTTGCACAGCAAAGGAAACCATAAACAAAACAAAAAGACAACCCACAGAATGGGAGAAAATATTTGCAAACAATGCAACTGACAAGGGCTTAATTTCCCAAATACACAAACAGCTCATACAACTGAATATCAAACAAACAAAAAAACAACCCAATCAAAAATGGGCAGAAGACCTAAATAGACATTTCTCCAAAGAAGATAGACAGATTGCCAACAAACACATGAAAGAATGCTCAACATCATTAATCATTAGAGAAATGCAAATCAAAACTACAATGAGGTATTACCTCACTCCGGTCAGAATGGCCATCATCAAAAAATCTACAAAGAACAAATGCTGGAGAGGGTGTGGAGAAAAGGGAACACTCTTGTACTGTTGGTGGGAATGTAAATTGATACAGCTGCTATGGAGAACAGTATGGAGGTTCCTTAAGAAACTAAAAATAGAATTACCATACGACCCAGCAATCCCACTACTGGGCATATACCCTGAGACAACCATAATTCAAAAGGAGTCATGTACCACAATATTCATTGCAGCTCTATTTACAATAGCCAGGCCATGGAAGCAACCTAAGTGTCCATCGAGAAATGAATGGATAAAAAAGATGTGGCACATATATACAATGGAATATTACTCAGCCATAAAAAGAAATGAAACTGAGTTATTTGTAGTGAGGTGGACGGACCTGGAGTCTGTCATACAGAGTGAAGTAGTCAGAAGGAGAAAAACAAATACAGTATGCTAACACATATATATGGAATCTAAGAAAAAAAAAATGTCATGCAGAGCCTAGGGGTAGGACGGGAATAAAACACAGACCTACTAGAGAATGGACTTGAGGATATGGGGAGGGGGAAGGGTAAGCTGTGACAAAGTGAGAGTGGCATGGACATATATACACTACCAAACCTAAAATAGCTAGTGGGAAGCAGCCGCATAGCACAGGGAGATCAGCTAGGTGGTTTGTGACCACCTAGAGGGGTGGGATAGGGAGGGTGGGAGGGAGGGAGACGCAAGAGATATGGGAACATATGTATATGTATAACTGATTCACTTTGTTGTAAAGCAGAAACTAACACACCATTGTAAAGCAATTATACTCCAATAAAGATGTTAAAAAAAAAAAATGGGCAGAAGAACTAGACATTCTCCAAAGAAGACATACAGAGGGCCAATAAGCACATGAAAGGATGCTCAACTTTGCTAATTATTAGAGAAATGCAAATCAAAACTACAGTGAGGTATCACTTCCCACCAGTCAGAATGGCCCTCATTAAAAAGTCTACAAACAATAAATGCTGCAGAGGGTGTGGAGAAAAGGGAACCCTCCTACACTGTTAGTGGGAATGTAAATTGGTGCAGCCACTATGGAAAACAGTATGGAGGTTCCTTAAAAAACTAGAGTTACGATATGATCTAGCAATCGCATTTCTGGGCATATATCTGGACGAAACTCTAACTTGAAAAGATACATGCACCTCAATGTTCACAGCAGTGCTATTTACAATAGCCAAGACATGGAACCAACCTAAGTGTCCTTCGACGGATGAATGGATAAAGAAGATGCAGTGCGTGTGTGTGTGTGTGTGTGTGTGTGTGTGTGTGTGTGTGTGTGTGTGTATAATGGAATATTACTCAGCCATAAAAAAGAAGGAAATAATGCCATTTGCAGCAACATGGACAGACCTAGAGATTATCATACTACATGAAGTTAAGTCAGATAGAGGAAGACAACTATCATACGATATCACTTATATGTGGAGTCTAAAATATGATACAAATGAACCTATTTACAACATGAAAACAGACTCATGGACATAAAAAGCAAACTTATGGATACCAAAGCAGAACATTGCGGGAGAGGAGGGATAAATGAGGAGTTTGGGATTGGCAGATGCAAGCTACTGTATATAAAACAGATAAACAACAAGGTCCTACTGTATAGCACAGGGAATTATATTCAATATCTTGTAATACTCTATAATGGGAAAGAATTTAAAAATGCTTTAAAGGACAATGTCAGACCAATGGATACAACTGGAATACAGATAATGGAATAGATAGATATAAGTATTATATCAGTAATCAATTTCTCTTAGTTGATAACTGTACTGAGTTAGTAAGAGTGTCCCTCCTCTTAGGAAACACACACTGAAGCATTTACAAGTAAAGAGTTATGCTATATATAACTTACACTCAAATGTGTGTGCGTGCACACGTGTAGGGAGAAAGACAGTGCCTGCACAGCCATAAAGTAAATGGGTAAACTAGATGAAGTCGGGGAGAGTATATATGAGTTTTCTTTGCACTATTCCTACTCTTGCAACACTTCTGTAAATTTGAAATTATTTCCAAAAAAAAAGTTAAAAAACATCAATGAGGCATGAGTGTCGCATGATTTGGGGGCAGGGATGATGTTGACTGGCTAAGTTTTTAAGGCTCCTTCAAGACGTATCACTTTTGTAAACTGATAGCCAGAAGGTACTTTCTTCAGAGGATTACTATAAAAATGATACAGCCCACAGAAATCTCTTATAATTGTATCTATTTTTTAATGTAGGTTTTTAATTCTTGTGTCAGTCAGGGTTCTCCGGAGAAGTGGAACCACTAGGAGAGAATGAGATTTTAAGGAATTGGCTCATGTGACTGCAGGGGCTGGCAAGTCTGAAGTCTAAATTCAGGGGAGAGCGGCTATTGCACCTGAAGTGTGATCCATAGGGCAGTGGGCTGGAAATTCAGGCAGGGTTTCTATGCTGCAGTCTTGAGGAGAATGCGTTCTATTTCAGGGAGCTTCAGTCTTTGCCCTTAAGGCCTTCAACTAATTACATGAGGCCCATTCACTGTGGAGAGCATTCTGCTTTACTCAATGCCCACTGATTTAAGAGTTAATCACGTCTAAAAAAACATTTCTTCACAGAAACATCTTGACCAGTGTTTGACCAAACAACTGGCCACCACAGCCTAGCCAAGTTGACATGAAGTTAACCATCAAGGTTCTGGAAACAGAGAGTTCAGTGATCAGCAGAGGTTAAACTCCTGTGGGAAAATGGAGACAAAGCATAGCGTGGACCCTGTCTTTAAGAAGAGTAAACTGTAGGGACAAACCTGTACTAAGTACCCCAGAAATCACTGTAGAATAATTTAAAAATGATAGAATGAAAGGCTCCATGCCAAGGTGCAGAGCACAGGGATGCAAAGCAGGTGAGAAGGGCCTGGAAGGGGACAGGGCTCAGAGTCAAAGGAGGCCGGATTTAAGGGTAAGACGTTTTTGATTGGGGGAATGGGAAGGGAGGTTCTTCTAGACGAACTCAATTAACTCTTTTCTCTTCCCAGTCTTTCTACCTCGGGAAGTGTTTAAACAAAGGAACAAAACAAGCCCTCAGTAGGTAGCATTATGTGATATGGCTTATGCCCTACTCAATGAGCACCCCCAGTTAATAAATCCAGCAGATTTACAACTGAGCTTTCATACTCTGAAGGGCTATAGAATTCAAAGTTTGGTTTACAGTTTTCTAATTGTCTTAATTATTCAAAGATGTGGAAAACTTCTGCTTGCCTTTAATATGAAAGCCGCAGAATTCAATTTTGAAAATTCATTATTTTTTAGTCCATAAAAGTCTTCAGACCTTTGAAACTTTATTATGGATCTATTATTTTATGACTTTGCCATGGTTTTCCTAATAGAAAATCCAAGCATAATTTTAAAAGAGAATCTAATCACTGTATCTAATTACTAAAAGAGTTTTATTTCAGTTATCTTAAATATGACTTTTAAAAATAATGACTCTCGGACAGGAAGCTGCCATTTAGAACAGTTGGAGTTGAAAGAAGCTTATGTCATTAAAGAAACCCTTTTTAAAATTTCAGCTTAATAAGCCATGTTAACTTTCCAGAATACCTTCGTAAATGCAGTCGTAAAATATCAGGAAAAATCTCAGAGTGGCCTTTGATTCCTTTTTCTGTTGTTATTAACACAAATAGCTCTTCCACAACAGAAACAAAATTTTGTGACTCCATAGGAGACATCAAACCCTCATTAAAATCTTCAGCTACTTAATAAGTCAATGGACTCATGGGGAAGTCTTCTTATATTACTTTTGCATGTGCAAAGAGAGTCAAGCCTTGCCCTACCCAGTGCCTCGCACATATTATTAATGTGCCTACTAGGTGCTAAAGTTTACATAAATGTTTGCTGAACTGAAATGAGTTAAGTAGATCCGCCGAGACCAGGTGAGCATACGAAGCTCCGTGGGGAACCTTCAGGGATGCCTCAGAGGGTGGAGTGGGAAGATCCTCGTGGTGGGGTGCTCTTTCAAGGGGTCGGCCTAGACGTCACAGTTGTCAGGATTCACAGACTCAGAAAGTGGCACCTGTCAGATACTGAGGCTGCATTTGGCACTGTAAAATACTCTCTTTTCCAAAATTCTCTCTCCCTATGTTTTCTGATGCCATTTTCCTTGGTTCTCTTTTCTCTGGCTCCTCTCTCTGCCCACCCTCTATCAAAGGTTAGGCCAGGCCTCCTTGTAGAGACTCTCCTCCTCTCATTCCACACATTCTCCCAGGTTGCAGTCACCCGTGCCATCACTGCAGCATCCTCTAGAGGCGGGCTGATGACTTCCAAGTCCCCATCTCAGCTCAGACCTCTCCTCAGCAATGCCAGTCCAGTAGTGCTGGGATCCCACCTCTCAGGTATTTCTCTCTCTCTCTCTCTCTTTTTTTAAAATTTTATTGAAGTATGGTTGATTTACATAGCCACTGTTTTTTGTTTTTGTTTTTTAAAATTTATTTAGTTTTTGGCCACACTGTGCAGCATGCGGAGATTTTACTTCCCCAACCAGGGATTGTACCTGTGTCCCCTTCACTGGGAGTGCAGAGTCTTAACCACTGGACCATCAGGGAAGTCCCTCAGGTATCTCTTAAATGTCTCAAATGCACCACGGCCAAGGCAGAACTCATCACGACCCTCCCCTACTCTTCTACCAGCTGCCAACATCCCCTTCCCACCCACCCCCCCACCTACCATGGCACCAGGTCTACCCAGTGACTCTTCTTGCCCTCTCACAGCCCAGCACCACAAATACCTAGTCAGCCATGTAAGAGTCCTTCAAGTCTACCCACTAAATACTTTTGAACCTGTCTAATCCTTTCTGTCCCATGCCTTAGTTCAGGACTTCACATTCCCTGTCTGGATTACTTCCATTACCTGACACTGTTCTTCCTAATTCTGGTTAGAGCCCCTTACAATCAAGCCTCTACGCCAAAGGATCTTTCCAACATGTAACTGCTTTCAGTGGTTCCCTATAACTATCAAGATTAAGTCCTAAAAAAATAGAGAGGGAGGGAGAGAGGGAGAGTGTTATGTGTATGTCTGTGTGTGTGTAAGTGTAATATAAGCACTGGCTCTCCAGAGACAGGCCCCACCTACTTTTCAAGGCAGAATAGTACAGCTGAGGTGAATAGAGTCTGGAGTTTGAATGCCTGAGTTCAAATTTCAAATTCATAATTTATGAGTTATGTGACCTTGGAAAAGTTACTTAATATGTGATGCCTCAGTGTCTGTATTAGTTATCTAGTGCTGCATAACAAATTACCTCAAGACTTAGTACCTTAAAACAACAAACACTTATTATCCCAGAGGCTTTGCGGGGGGCGGGGTGGTCAGGAGTTTGGGAGCAGCTGAGCTAGGTAGTTCTGGCTCAGGCTTTCTCATAAGGTTGCGGTCAAGGCTGGGGCTGCAGTCATTTGAAGGCTTGACTGAGGCTGGATCTACTTTCCAAAACAGCTCCCTCACATGGCAGACGGCAGGAGGCTCTTGGCCGGAGGGCTCTGTTTCTTGCCATGTGGGCCTCTCCATAAGGCTGCTTAAGTGGCCTCATCATATGGCAGCTGGCTTCCTCCAGAGTGAATGAGAAAGCAAGAAGGAGGCCATAATGCCTTTTATGACCTAGTTTCAGAAGCCATCAATCAACACTTCTGCTATATTTTATTAGTTGGAAGCAGGTCATTAGCCAGCCCACACCTAAGGGGAGAAGAATTAGGGTATACTTACAGGGAAGCCTATCAAAGAATTTGTGGACATATTTTAATACCATCACAATGTCCTCTTCAGCAAAATGGAGATAATAATAGTAACTCCATCAGTTACATGAGGATTAAATGAGCTAAGACACGTCAGGGTTTAGAATGGTGCACGGCACATGGTAAGAACTCAGTAAGTTCTAGCTACTGCTATCTTTCCCAGGTCTATATGCCACCACCCACTCCCTCATCAACTCCCCCTCACAAATCCTGTCTCCCAGCCTTTCTGAGCTGTTTCAATAAGTTAGCAAACAGCTTCATGCCCTGGTCCTCCGCTCTGCCTTACTGGAAGACTCCCCTATTCCATATTTTTCCTCCAACCCTTAGTGGGTCCTTCTCCAAGCACCTCCCCAGAACCTCTCAGGTGGGGCGAGGTGCGTGCGGCAAGCCCCCCAGGGCTCCCTCAGCCACGAACGCACCCCATACACCTGCCTCCTCCTGCTCTAGCTTGTGATGGCGGGTGTGTGTTCCTCAGGTAGCTGTTCCCTCAGGTAGGTCTCCCCTGACGTTCCCAGCGGGACCAGGAGCTCCTTCCCAGGAGACCTCTTGGAACCTCAAACCTATTTCTGTTTGTGTATCATCAAGTTGTCATTGTCTCTGTCACCCACTCACACTGACAGGGACACTGTCTTATCTTTGTAGCTTCAAGCACAAGCATAGTGCCCAGAACACAGTGGGTGAATAAGAGAGAATTTGTTGAACCAATGGATAGGTGTCTAAAGCTTCAGAGAATATTTTTAATGTACAGGAGGAAGAAGAATCACAGAAAAATCAACAAATGGGTCAAGCACATCATAAATCTCACAGGCAAGCTCTGGCCAAACAAGGTTACACTATACTATTCATCTGGGATGCTCACAATTCTGTTTCCTCAGAATCTACTTTTGTCTTCATCACTAATTAATATAAGCTAAGTTTAAAAGTATAAATTTATGTTATAAGCTTATATAACATCACTATGTTAATAAACTATAAATAACTCTAAGAACTTTGACAGAAAATAAAGCTGTTCATTGTTTACAATTTACAATGCCAAGGCATAAAAATTTCCCCTATATCTAATACACTTTCACAATCTCTTGTTTAAACGTTTATTTCATTATCAATGCCTTTAAAGGTAGTTAAAACAAAGCACCCAGAAATAAGTGTAAGAAGTTTGCCTATAAACACATTGATGGCCAAAAATGGAATATGACTCAGATCAAATAAATATTTCTAAAACCAGGCACAAAGTAAGTCTTAACCTGAAACCTATTTTTCAACAGCAACTCACACACAAACAGGCAACCTGAGAGAAGACTTTGTGACTTAGCATTAAAGCATGGTACACCTGATAACCGAGGGACGAACAGCGAGAAATGTGAAATGTGAAGATGCTGATGTACTTGTTTGTGGGGTTAGAAGTAGATGCCCTTGGCCTCCTGTCAGAGGATATATACACTGAAATATCTTTCTTAACGTCTCACTGAAGCCTCACCAAAGTTTTAGTTTGAACTTGACCTACTCTATTCTATGAATGTTCCAGTTCTTCTAAGATTAGATTTCTTTCCATTTTTTGAAAGATGTGTTTTTAAAGCATTTGTGGTAGCTTTCAAGAGCCAAAGTTAAGCTATTTAATAATGTTGAACTAACAGGCAATAGAGTCTTTCTGAATGAAGCACCCTGTCTGGTGTCACCTCAAATCATGCCAGCTATGTATTCTGTCCACTTTAAGGCAGGCCCTGGATAGAGAGAATTAGGGAATTGTTACACGTTAGAGTTTCTGCTAACACATCCCTGTAAAAATAAAGGAACATTCGTGCATATGCTGCTGTACCCTTCCAGATGTATTCATGGCTGCAGCTGATACATTATTTTAGGAGTTCAGTAGCAGCTCCTATGCCACCAGCTCCAACGCTGAAGTACTTCCTTCTCTGAATTAACCAAGAAAATAGAAGCAGTGGCCACTAAACTATGGGATCTGGGAGGAAACTTGAAAGACAAGGACCCAGGAAGCTCCTGCTGTAGATACTGTTATGAAGGTGAAACAGGAGGGAAGAGGGCAGGGCACAACCTTTAAAAGAATGAAATAGCTGTTGAGAATACAACATAAACTGGTTAGAACCAGTTAGGTCCAAGACAGTGGAAGATTCGACTTCCAGTAGACCTTGAGCCTCATTATATGCACATTGTAATACATTAGCATATGCTAAATGACACACCCACAGGCGCCATGACGGTTCCAAGAGGCTGACCATAAAAGGCCAAAAAGTGGGCAGTAGCCCAATTCCTGGAAAACCCCATCCCTTCCCCCGAAATAGCTGGAATAATCTTCCCACTCATCAGCCTATGATATTACCCAGCCCATAAAAACTAACCACCCCGTATTTCAGAGCCTTTTGCCTTCTGAGATGGCCCAGGCTTTGTCTATGGAGTGTGCCTCTCTCTCAATAAATTTACTTCTTACCTATCACCATGCCTCTCGCTGAATTCCTTCTGGGCTGAGACTTCAGCAAGTCCTGAGGCCAGGTGTGCAACCAATTAAAAGACAGTGGGTTCAAGTCAATCTCAGTTTTGGCTGGGTTTGAGTCCCAACCAGTGGGTTCAAGTCTCAATCTGAGTTGTGTGGTTTCAAAGGGACACTGTGACCAGAAAAACATTTCAGAATCAGAAGGAATCTTAAACCTATGGTAGACTTGTGACCCAGATATTTCACTGCAAGCACAATTTCAAATATTCTGCTCCTCTGTCAGATCATGAGTCATAGGTCATCTGGGCCACGACCTTAATTTTATAGGCAAAGAAACTGAGGATAAATAATTTGCCAAAGATCACACAAGTAATTAGTGCCAGATGGAAATGCTCCACTGTTCATTCCTCACTGTCCTTCTAAGCAATCCCCAGGACAAAAGTCAAGATCTCCTGCACTTTAGTTCTAGTCTTTCCTCACTATATAACACTAAATACGTTTTTTATGAGTTGCATCATTATGAGACAATCTGAATTTAAAAAGGAAAGTTCAGATGAGCCAACATTTCCTCCTATGACAAGAATGAAGGGTTTTAAGTTGGGGATTGGGAATTTAACAAGCTTAAGTTTCAATTAAACTGAGAAACTTTCAGTAACCAGTTCAAGTACGAACTAAGGAACAGCTAGCAAAATATCTAAATGTGTGAACTATATATTAGCTAGAAAACTTAACATGCATTTTAAGGCCCCAAAATAGATCCCCAAAATTGAGTCAGTAAAAACCCCAGAATAAAATGAAGAAGGGAGAAGGAAAATCTTGAAGAAGAAAAGTGGACAACATATATTGAGGGAGGTTTGTTGAGACGTGGTGATTGTTTACCACTGTCCAAAATGAACTTCAGACTCTGGGGTTTAGAATTCTGTCCCTCTTAATCGGAGATAAAAGGGAAAGCGAGTCCGACCCAGTAATTCTGGCTCTGGGAAATAATGCAGCAGGGTGTCCTCCCTCTGACAACCAGTACAAGGGGACAAAACAGGAAGGCAGAAAAGCTGCCCACCTCCGACGATCCACAGAGTGAAAGGTTTCAAAATCATTTAAAATGCTACTTCTGGGCTTCCCTGGTGGCGCAGTGGTTGGGAGTCCGCCTGCCGATGCAGGGGACACGGGTTCGTGACCCGGTCCGGGAGGATCCCACATGCCGCGGAGCGGCTGGGCCCGTGAGCCATGGCCGCTGAGCCTGCGTGTCCGGAGCACAGGCTCCGCAACGGGAGAGGCAACAACTGTGAGAGGCCCGCGTACCACAAAAAAAAAAAAAGAAGAAGAAAAGCACTCATTCTTCTCCAGGCACATCCAGGTAACCTCTAGTAATGCTTGCCTATGTTTTTCATTATTTTTCTCCAAATGCAGTAATATTTTATATGAGATAACCCATGTTTATAGATTTTTAACCTCTTTAATTCAGTAAAGTACTATGAACATTTTCTTTTGTCAGTGAAAATTATTTTTCAAGTAGTTTGTAAACGGTTGCCTTATATCATACGCCCACCTTAATGTATATAATGATTTTCTTATTTATAAATACTACATATAATGCTGTTATCAATATCTTCGTACGTAAATCCTTGTCCACATTCCTGATTATTCCTACAGAGAGGAGCCTAGAATCTGAACTACTAGGTCAGTTTGAACAATTTAAGTTTCTTTTTAACATTTGCCAAATTAACTTCCAGAAAAGTTGTACCGATTTACACTTCCCCCGCCAGCGATGAGGCGCCTGTCTTAGCACTGGCTTTGGACCTCTGAGGGTGAGCATTACAAACTTTAGAGGCACTACACTGCTCTTCAGTTTTGATTTGATTGTTAGTAAGTTGTAATATATTTTCACATAATTACTAGCAATCTATATTCCTGTTTGGGTCCTTCAACCATTGAGAGTTCTTCTTTGGTAAAGTAATTTAGACATATATATATATATATATATATATATATATATATATATATATATACACACATATATATATATACACACACACACACACACACACACACACATATATATATACATATAAAATGATATCCCATGATCTTTCCTTACAATCTGTTTTCACATTAATTGGGCAACTTATTTTCTTTTAGAACTTCCTAAGGAAAACATCATGAATCAATAAAGTGAAATAAACTCTTAAACCTGTCACAATAGTATACATAATACTGTATGAAATAATTATGGAATGACTAATTTTTCCTCAAATAAATCATACGTTAAACATTTTGAAAAAAAAAAGGCTTTAGTCCTGGCTCTGCCTCAAACCAGAATTTTTATCTTAAACAGGCCAAATTTCAATAAGTCTCATGTGTTCATCTGTAAAACAAGATGCATAATCTTTGAGAATCTTTCCATTTCAAAAGTAGACAGTCTTGTGTCTAACAATACACAGCACCACCTAGAGGTAAAAAGAAATACTTGTATACATTTTCCCCAGGTTAAGAAGCAATCTTTAGTCTTCAGCAAAATATCAAGTTGATAAATTTTATATTAGCAAAAGTTGCCTGAGTAAATGTATTAGAATTTTAATAGTGTCTATAATACAGGATCAAACTTTTAAAATGAATCTGTCACAGCATCTTCAAGAGTTCTTAGCTCCTGTGTAAATCTAGCTCATTTTTCCCTACCATCATTTTTTTTTTTTTTAAATTTATTTTATTTTTGGCCATGTTCGGTCTTTGTGGCTGTGCGCGGGCCTTCTCTAGTGGCGAGTGGGGGCTACTCTTCGTTGTGGTGCATGGGCTTCTCATTGTGGTGGCTTCTCTTGTTGAGGAGCACGGGCTCTAGGCACACAGGCTTCAGTAGTTGTGGCAGGCGGGCTCAGTAGTTGTGGCTCGTGGGTTCTAGAGCACAGGCTCAGTAGTTATGGTGCACGGGCTTAGCTGCTCCGCGGCATGTAGGATCTTCCCACCAGAGGTCGAACCTGTGTCCCGGGCATTGGTAGGCAGATGCTTAACCACTGCATCACCAGGGAAGCCCTCCTACCATCACTTTTTTAGGGGATCAACCTTGAGAAAATTGGCATTGCTTGAGAAAATTCATGATACTATCTGAAGTCTGACTCTAAGGACCATAGATGTCACGATAACTTAATGCGATGTATCATAGTGTACAATAGATATTTGGTATACTGGAGGTATTCTTTACTCTCTGAGGCTTTGTGGACTTGATGAAAACCATGGTCAAAAACCAATTTCTCAGGACTTCTTTGGTGGTCCAGTGGTTAAGAATCCGCCTTCCAATGCAGGTGACGCAGGTTCCATCCCTGGTAGGGGAACTAAGATCCCACATGCCACGGGGCAACTAAGCCCCTGCGCCACAACTACTGAGCCTGTGTGCCACAACTAGAGAGCCTGCGTGCCGCAACTACTGAGCCTACAGGCTCTGGAGCCTGCACACCACAACTACAGAGAAGCCCACACACCACAACGAAGAGCCTGCGTGCCGCAACAAAAGATCCCACATACTGCAACGAAGATCCTGCATGCTGTAACTAAGACCTGATGCAGCCAAATGAATGAATGAATGAATGAAAACACAACTTCTCCATGATTAAAACACAATGTCACTCCCTGGCTTCAACTTCAGAGAAAATAATGCCTGGGTTGAAAACGCAGGTACCATCAAAAAATTCCAGTGGTGGTGCCCTGAATCTACTTGGACTTGAGGAAAATTTTAATCTATGGAAAGATAAGTCTATGGATGTCCAATTGCTGTTAACATCTAGAATATTATAACACTTTGTTTCCACGCTGCTATTAAGAACAGCTTCTGTAACCCCCTCTGGAACTGCACTGTTTTCATTTGTACTTTCTAAATTGTTCTGAGTGTGTTCTTCAGCTTCATCATGCTTAACCTTCCAACTAAACTATAAGCTCGCCATGTGAAGCTGCATCTTCTGATGGCCTTGGGGCCAGCCCCCCACCTTCCAGGCCTATCATAATGGGAACGTTTCTGTGGAATAAGTGACAAGTACCTTGCTAGTGGTTATGCATACACAATTCCTCTGGCAAATGTGAATGTACAAGGTAAAAGGGAGCTTGGGCAAATAAAGGTTAAGTAACTGTTGTGACAATGTTCAGAAAGAGTGTTGCCTAAGATCTGAGTTTACCCTTGACTGATGTAACTTAGACTTAAAAGAAAAACAACAAAATCCTTTCTGAAACTGCCTTAAATTTGTATGATCTCCAATTTCTAACTCATATTTCGGGGAATAGATTCCCTTTGGGGAAATGCATAATCATACATTGTTCTTAACAGGGAAGAGAAAAAGGGACTAAACACTTTTCCCAACTTTTGGGGAAAAGCGTGTAGTCCAGAAAAGTTGCAAGAATAGTATGATAAGCACCCATATACCTACCACCTACCTTTAAATTGTTAACATTCTTCTTTATGTAACTATACTTATTTCTGAAACTTTGAAACTGAGTTACAGATATCATGACACTTCACCCCCAAATAATTCAAGCATCATTTAACAACAAGGATATTCTCCTTCATAACCCCAGTGTCACTGTCACACTCAAGATAATCGACAAGAATGCCCTAATACCTAATATCCAGTTGAAATCCAAATGTCCGTAATTGTCCCAAGGACGTCCTTTATAGCTGTTTAAAAAAAAATCAAGGACTACAAATTACATGTAGTTTATGTTGTTTTTGAAGCATTCATTTATTGGGTGCTTACTCTGTCCCAGGTTACATAGATCTTCCTATTTAATTTTCACAAGAAAATCTGAGATAGTTTTTTGTTATGTCAAATGGTGATAAAGTCCTCACCTCTGAATATTCTGATGTATTTTAGTTATTCACCATTATATTCAGAGAATTTAGCACACAGCCTCGAACATACCTGGTACTAATATACAGCTGTGGAATAAATCAAATACGGACGGTGTACTTGTCCATTCTGACGGAAAAACTATAATGAAAATGTGATGGTAAAGTACCTAATCTGTTGTGACAATACACCGAGGTAGAGGCATCCCTTCATCCACACTCCCCTGCTTTTCCAGGCACTTTGGTGGGAATATTTGAGCAGTCCACCATTAGCTGCCTTAAGCAACCTGCTACAGGATAACAATTACAATTCATGCCAATTTTGCATCTATTCAATAGATCCATTTTTTTGTTTTAATATTAAAAATGGTCTTTAATTTAGCATCAAGGAGGAAAAGAGTTTCCCATTTGTTTTGTCAGGCTATAGGGTATATCAAATTTGGACACTAATTAAAAGGAAGCCAATAGCAAATATAAGTTTAGCATCCAGGCAATTTCTTTTTTTTTTGAGTCACAGGATTTTGAGAACCTAGATTCACATAAAAATAGAGATATAAATAGAAAACAATTTTTTAATCTTTGTGAGTTATGGCAGGCTAATCCCTGACAAGATATGCACAGACCATCGCAAAAGAGGTGATAGAATGCAACACTGCAGCCTAATTTTGGTAACATTTTGATAAGTATTACCTGGCAAGAAGATAAGACACTTATGTCATTTATTGGGCTAAAATATTCTCTGATACTTTGTCAGTCTCTTTTAGACTCTAAGAGACGTATCTGTCAGAGAACTGTTTAGAAAATAAAGATGACTAAAGATGATGATTTTTACCATGAATACTATAATTTCTACGACATGTGAGTGAAGAATCTGAAATAACTCGTAGTTTCCATGATAAATGTTAATTACAGCAATCTTGTACAGAAATGTATAATTCTGCCTTTCAGTTGTTGGCTGAATCTGCTAAATAAAGCCAACTTTGTAAGATGAACAATGGAGTCATTCATCTTATTTATTTACTTTAAATTTATTTATTTATTTATTTTTGGCTGCACTGGGTCTTCGTTGCTGCACGCAGGCTTCCTCTCTGGTTGCCGCGAGTCGGGGTTATTCTTTGTTGTGGTGTGTGCACGCTTCTCATTGTGGTGGCTTCTCTTGTTGTGGAGCACAGGCTCTAGGCGCACGGGCTTCAGTAGTTGTGGCATGTGGGATCAGGAGTTGTGGCACACAGGCTTAGCTGCTCCGTGCCATGTGGGATCTTCCTGGACAAGGGCTCGAACCCATGTCCGCTGCATTGGCAGGCGGATTCTTAACTACAGAGCCACCAGGGAAGTCCCCATTCATCTTATTTAGATTTTAACAGTTTGTTGTGATATCTTTTTGGTTTTCTATGAAGGGAAATAACTTAAACCTGTTCAAAGAAATTCCTGCCAGTACTTTCCCCTGAGCCAGCATATATCTATCCAAAAGAGTAATTTTTCAGTTACTTCTTTGTGTGACTGACTAGTTTGCATTAAAAGGCTAGTATTAGTAAAACTATATGCAAAATTTACTTTTGTTTTTAAACCACCCCACTTCACAGACTGAGAAAGTAAAAAGGCACATTCTCTGGGCTAAGGTATCTTCAGGAAGGATGCAGGCAGGTAGGTGTGTTCAGAGTGTGCCGAGGTTTTGGTGGCAGCCTTGCCCACTCCTGCAGGGTTTTTGGTTTTTTTTTCTGCTGTCATAAATTTGGCCTCAATTATGCAAATGTCTGTAAATTTTTTCCCAGTGAATGCTATGCTCTTTAAAACACTGATCTTTGTTGAAGATTTCATCACCAGCAGTTTTCAAATCAACATGTCTTCATATCCTCAGAAATATGTGAAATATAGAGAACAAAGACCAGTAGGTCCAAATTTCATTAATAATCATGTAGAAGACCCTTAGCATTTTTTAGCAAAGCACTGAACCCAACAAAAAAAATAACTACTTCCCTTTTAATAAACTAGAATAGTTTACATAAATGTCACGAGAACAGAGACTTCATTTGCTTGGATTGTTACTACACCCACAATGCTAGCATATGGTAGGCATTCAATAAATATTTACCCAATGGATATGTTGAATGTTTTAACTCCTGAGGCAGCTATTAGGCTCTGAAAAGACAGTGGACCCTGGCAGACCACTGAGTCTAAGCAGTGCCATGAGGTGGGTGTTTTCTGCTCCACTTAGCTATAACCTGAGCCATTTCCAGAAGTCAGGTCGAAACAATATATCTGAACTGAACCCAACAGGACCTGAATGCACAAGCAGAGTGACAATGCAGGTGGTTTACACTCGGCCCACAGATAGTACCACATGCCTGCTCTTCTCTCAACCCTCAACTATGAGACTGTGGGCAGCTCCCTATGAGCTGAGCTGAGGCTTGGTAACCCCAGACCTACCAGATGGAGGGATATGCCTTACCATATATTAAGAATTATTTTCAAGCCTTAATAACTAATACTGTTTTCTGGTATAAGAATAGATAAATAGACCAACTGAGCAAAACATATATCTCAGAAACAGGCTTATATTTATATGAATATTTGATATATGACAGAAGTGACATTACAAATCAATGTGAAAAGGATGCAATAATCAACGAATGGTATTGAGACAACAGAATATCAATATTGGAATAAATTTAGATCTGCACCTCACAGCTCAACAAAAATTAATCCTGGTTAATTAAGGACCTAACTATGAAAGAAGTCATTTTAAAACTCTTAGAAGGATAACTGGTACAACACAGATGAAATCTGAAAATATGTGAAATAAGCCAACCCCAAAGGAAAAATGTCATATTATTCCACTCATATGAGGTACCTAGAGTAGTCAAATTCACAGAGACAGGAAGTAGATATAATCGTCAGGAGCTGGTGGAGAAGAAAGGGCAGTTACTTTAATGGGTACAGAGTTGCAATTCTGCAAGATGATGAAAATTCTGGAGATAGATGGTGGTGATGGTTCCACACCAATGTGAAGGTACTTAAAGCCACTGAACCATGCATGTAAAATTTATGTTATGTATATTTTACCACAATTTTAAAAACTCAGAAGAAAATGTAGACAATGTCTTCCATTTCAATATGGCATACTCATTTACACAGTCTCTCCCACAGATAAATAAAAATGCTTAAAACATTAAAAATATTCTTTAAAACACCACCCGATGATTCCTGACACCTCAAGCTACAGTTTTAAAGTGGTCCTGGATTGGGAGAACTCTAAGAACCTGGTAGAAGTGGGTGCTACACTCTTTGAGGGAATTCACCCTCATCCAAGGCCTCACAGAATCACCACAAATAACTCTCAGGGAAATGAGCAGCTTACAGTAAGAAAAATAACCAAGCTCACAAGAAACAAAGACTCATGAGTAAGAACCAACAGAAACAACAGATAGCAGAAGAGAACTCATGAAGATTGTTATTAACCAAAGGAGTTGTCTACATGGTCTGGGATGCAAAAAGAAGTGGCAAATTTATTGGTAAATACTGTACAGATATAAAATAATAATAATGGCTTATGGAGTAAAGAAAAGAGAGAATTAAAATACACAATCACAATAAAATAAATAAGGAGGAAGATAAATGAAGTTAAAAGTGTTCTAAAGTTCTTATGTTATACCAAAGGCAGAAGTATTGCTTTTTAGGACTTTGGTAAGTTAATACGCATGTTGAAATTTCTAGCCACCACTGAAGAAGAGAAACAGTATAGTATACCTTCCAAATAAAGGGAAAAACATGGAGGGATTCAATCAACTCAAAAGAAGTCAATAGAGAAAAATAAATAAATTGTACAAATAGAAATCACAAAATGAAATGACAGATTTAAACCTAAATGTATGAGAAATGATACTTAATGATAATGGACTAAATGCTCCAGTGAAAAGGTTAGATCATCAGACTAAGTAAAATAAAAACCCAATGATACCCTCTGTAAAAGAAAGACATCCAAAACATAAGGCAGATAGAAAAGTTTAAAGTAAAAAGATGTTAAAATATATACATTGTGCAAATACCAACCAAAAGATAGCTAGTATGGCATATTAATATGAGACAAAATAAACTTTAAGGCAAGAAGCCTTAACAGAGATAAAGAGGTTAAAATTTTCACAAACTCCAGTCTGAGATGGCTTACTGGACAAGTTCTATTAAATATTAAAGAAATAAATAGCTCCAAAATGTTTCAGGGCTAGTGTAATATATAAGTGAGAACCTATAGAAACAGTAAGAGAAAGGACAATTATAGGACAATCTCATTCACAAACACAAATGCAAAAATCTTTAGCAAATAAAAGCAAAGCAAATCAAGCAAAGTATAAAAAGGAAAATCTAACATGACCAAGCTGGTTTTATTTCAGAAGTACAACATTGGTTTCACATTAGAATAAAAACCAAACAATGAAAAAAAAAAAAAAACCCCAAACAATGTAATTTACTACATTAACAGATTAAAGTGAAAAATCATACAAATATCTCAATAGATGCAGAAAAAAGCATTTAATAAAATTCAACATTCGTGACTTTAAAAAATCTTAGCTAAGTAGAAATAGAAAGGAACAACTATTTGACACTGCATTGTAGCTCTTTAACAGTGAAGTAGAGCAAGAAAAAAAATATATAAGGATTAGAATTAAAAAACCAAAACTATCATTATTCATTATTTGAAAATGATATCTAAGTAATTCAAAATAGTACTTCAATTAATTATTGTATAGGAAAATCAATATACAAAGTTACTGGGTAGAAAAATCAATATGCAAAATTTATTTTTTTCCTTTATACTTGCAACTCGTAGGTTAAAAAAAAAAATACCGGGGCTTCCCTGGTGGCGCAGTGGTTGATGGTCCGCCTGCCAATGCAGGGGACGCGGGTTTGTGCCCTGGTCCGGGAGGATCCCACGTGCCACGGAGCAGCTGGGCCCGTGGGCCATGGCCGCTGGGCCTGCGTGTCTGGAGCCTGTGCTCCGCGGCGGGAGAGACCACAGCGGTGGGAGGCCCGCGTATGGAAAAAAAAAAAAATATATATATATATATATATATATACCATTTGCAATACCATAAAAGTATGAAGGCTAGGGAATAAATCAAACTCTAAATATTAGATTCTATGCAGAGAATTTATGGAGAAAATTTAAAAAGTTTATTTAAAATCTCAAGAAGACCTGAATAAATATACAGGAATCGGAAGATTTAGCATCATAAAGATGCTAAGCTCCACTACTGATCATAAGGTAAGTGGCACAGAACTTGCTCTTCCACAGTAAACAACCAGAAACCTGGACAAAAGATATGAGACAACTGTTTGCAAATGACAGGGAAAGACTCCGATATCTGAGAGAAGGAACATAAAATGCTCCAGCTTCCTACCTGGTGGCAAATTTGAGACTACAGCACAGCAAAAACTCAAAGCACAGTGGTCTCACTAAATTGAGGAGATAGAGACTGGATCTTTGGGAGGGGAGGGAGCTGGAATTTGTGGGACAAAGTATCAGAGAGGAGGGAGCTATACAGAGAAAGAGCTTCCAAAATCTGCACAGGGGTCTTCTTGAGTCTTTGGCTGAATACCAATCTGCACAAGCACAGAATGAAACTCCACAAGGCTGGGCAAAGAACTACTACCAGAGGCTGTAAACTGAACATTTCTCAGCACACAGAAGATTAGATGATGTTCAAATTCTAGCCAACCAGAGTAGAGAGACCTCACTGAGCCATAGGGCAATCAACAGAAACCGTGGAGGGGGTCACGGCTTAGTATTAAAGCTTAACTAGCCCTTGAATAAAGGCTATTCTAGGCACACTCCAACAAAGCTTAAAATAATCCTCAATTATCAGGTTGATCCACAACTAACCTAGAGATTAACCTGTGCGCCAACACAAACTTCAAAACTCTTTGAAAAAAGACAACAAAAGGCAAACATTCAACAGCATAACATTTATAATCTGTGACATCAAACAGAAAATCACTAGTCATAGAAAAAAACAAGTTCTGAACCAGAAAAAGACCTGAAAATAATATATATAAAATATTATATATGTAATTTTCATATACACATAATATATACATGCATGTATTGTATACACACACACACACATTTTTTTGTTCCAGCCCTTTTCACTTTGACTTAACTTCAGTGCTAATACCATAAGATTTCCTGATAATGCAAAAGTGATCATTTCATGTTCATAAAATTTAGTTCCCTCCATGTTTACAAGCAAACAAAAACAACATAAATATTAGCGAGTATGGAAAAGGACAATCAACTAATTTTGCTTATTTATGTGTGTTACGCCCTTTAAGACTAGTTAAAAAAAAAAAAAGATACACTTTTTTCTCCCTATGTTTTCTTTGGCTTTACCTATTCCCAGTACATTGTCCTTATCCCAGGGGTATGCATCTAGTGGTGTGCTGGAACTGGCTCTCACCAGCTCCTGAGAGCCAACTGTTAAATATTCAGGAATTTCGCAATCCAATTGCTAAACTGTTGGAAGCTTGAAATCAGCTATTTCATTGGCAGCATTTAAACTCCCCAAATTGACAAACAGTACAAATCAGGGATTTATTTCATCATGCTGATCTGCTGGTACACTACTGTGTGTTTTTCAGTTTAAGAAGTATCCCTTAGGGGCTTCCCTGGTGGCGCAGTGGTTGAGAGTCCGGCTGCCGATGCAGGGGATGCGGGTTCGTGCCCCGGTCCGGGAAGATCCCACATGCCGCGGAGCGGCTGGGTCCGTGAGCCACGGCCACCGAGCCTGCACATCTGGAGCCTGTGCTCCGCAACGGGAGAGGCTCAGCAGTGAGAGGCCCGCGTACGGCAAAAAAAAAAAAAAAAAAAAAAAAAGTATCCCCTAGGGAGTTCCAAGGTGGCATAGTGGTTAGATTCTAGGCTTTCACTACTGTGGCCGCAAGCCTGAGGCGCAGCCAAAAAAAAAAAAGTACTGTATCCCCTAGACAGTGAGCAAACTATGGCCTCCAGGTCAAATCTGGCCCATCGCCTGTTTTTGTAAATAAAGTTTTTTTGGAACCCAGCCATACCCATTTGCTTACATACTGTCAATGGCTACTTTTGTGCTACACCAGCAGAGCTGAGTAGTCACGACAGAGACCACAAAACCTAAAATATTTACTATCTGGCTCTTTACCAGAAAAGAGAGGGTAAACAAAAGCTATATTGAGCAGAGGTAATAGTCGGACATGGCAAATAATAAATTATAGTTTGAACAGAATTCATCAAAAGCTGTCATCTTGGAAAAGTTCTTTTTACACATTCTGATATACAAAAAACCTAAAATCGATAGCCATTCTTTTTAATAGTCTCAGATGTCTAACAGTAGACTAATCCCAGGAAATACCATCATCAAATATAACTTTCATTTTTGGTTTACCTAAGCAGCTTTGTACAGATATGTAATACTCTCTAATAATGTATATCCAATGATGGTGCCATTCTCTAGTTTTCTTATGTCAAAGATCCTACCAAGCATGGTCATACACAGTTTTTGTTGTCTTTATAATTTGAATCAACATTTGTATAAGAAGAGATTTGGCATAAAAACCAAAACTCCCAATCTCTTTTGAAAAATCAAAATATCTGAAAACATCAGGGCTACTTCTCTGTGACAAGGCGCAGCTACCCACTTTGGAGGAGACATAATTTTCAAAGTACCCATCACTCCCTATTAATTTCTGACACCTAAAACTTTCCAGTTCACTCATTTATATTTCTTGTCTCTGCACCACCCTCTCCCATCCCCAAGGCAGCTGATTTCACCTGTTCTTCCTCTCTATTTCCCAGTTTCTTTTGCAAGTTCTTTTCCTTCATCCATCTCTTAAACATTAGTGTTTCCTAGGGTCTCTTTTTTGGCTCTCTTCTCAACTTTTGTAACTCTCACTGGACAACCTCATCTATACCCGCCATCTGGACTTGAACTACCAGGCCTAATGATAAGGTTAAAGAGCATGGACAGCAACCTTACACTGGTAGGGATCACCAAGAATTTTCAGTCTTTTTTCTCTAGTCCTGACCTCCTCCCTGAACCCTTGTTCCACCTTTCTATCTATAGACATCTCGCAGCAACTAAGACAACATGCCCAACACTAAACTATTAGCTCTTTCCCAAACCAGTTCCTCATTATTTCCTCGTATTGTTTAATCACACTGTAAACCACTCAGTTATCCAAGCTAGACTCTTGGGATTCACCTTTGACTCTTCGCTCATGTTCGTTCATGTTCATGTTCGCCCATATCCAATTTTTACTAAGTCCTAGCAATTCTATTCCATTAATATGTCTTAAAGTCTTGTTCATTCCTCTTTGAATTATTTAGTTCAGACACTCCTTATCTTCCTGTAGAGCTATAACAATAACTTCTTAATTTGTCTCCAAGCTTCTTGTTTTGACCCCCTCCAATTCATTCTCCACATTGCTGGCAAGGCACACTTTCTAACAGCACAAATCTGATCACGGTGCCTCTACTTAAGCTCTTCCAGTGGCTCCCCATCACTTATAGCATCAAGTCTAAGCTCCTCTGGATGAAATATCTAACTTCTAACAATCTTTACAGCTTCATTGCCCACCACTCCCCCACGTGTGTCTTGCGCTTCAAATATCCTGCACAATTTGCAGTTACTAAATGATTCATGATCTTTTTCACCCCCATCTTTGCATATAATGGGTTTTTTTGTTTCTTTTTTTTGCTGCCTGGGATGGATATTTTTCATTCTTCCATTTGCTTTTTAAAGTCCTGCATAAACTCCAAACTCAGTTCAAATGTCACATCCTCCAGGAAGATTTCTGTCATCTTCAGAGTTAAGTGTCTCCTATTCCCACCTCTTCTAGTGAACTTTCCACATTGTTCTAATGATTATTTATTTTAGTCGAGGAGACAAAGAAGCCTATGGAACTATTCTTTCATCATGAGGAGTAACTATGCCAGCTTCACTCTCTCAACTGGTACATAGTTCAAGATTTCTTAAACTAGGGTCCCCAGATTCCCGATTGTTTTTATTTTATTTTATTTATTTATTTATTTATTTTAAGGGTACGTGGGCCTCTCACTGTTGTGGCCCCTTCTGTTGCGGAGCACAGGCTCAGCGGCCATGGCTCACGGGCCCAGTCGCTCCGCAGCATGTGGGATCTTCCCGGACTGGGGCACGAACCCGTGTCCCCTGCATCGGCAGGCGGATTCTCAACCACTGCGCCACCAGGGAAGCCTCCGATTGTTTTTAAAACAGTTGTTTACTACTTATAAATAATTTTTTCATCAGAATTCACAATTAAAAGGTATTTTAATACAAAAAGCCTTTTTAGCTTATTAAGTCAATATTTCTCTGCTGACATATTCTTAGAGATTTACAAGGAGTATTTATGGGAGGGCTGTTCGTTTCTCAAGTTTGAAAAACACGGTTCTGAATAATTGGCTGAGGTATTTATAACCACGTCAGTTTTTCTCTATAAAAATCTAAGTGATTAGTACAGAATAAAACCCACACTAACCTGTCACTACCTTATTTACGGTGTACTACTCACAACCACCTTTTGAGTACATCAGAAGTCAGCATTAACAAAATTGACACGTGAATGAAGTATGTCTTATAGGTTAATACTTCTTAATTCAGAAATTCGAGATGTTTAGGAACAGAAGGAAGTAGATATGTTTAAGAAATCTGATTATCAGCATTCTAATCTAAATTAACCCTATCAACCACAAAATAGGATGCAGCAGTGCAAATGAGAATTATATCACTGTATTAAAAGAAAATCTGGGCGAGTGGGGAAAGACTGGAGATATCCTTTGCAGAGAGAGAAGCATTAGTTACAAATATACTTTTAACCATTTGAGTGCAAGCTCCACACAGGGTGGGACTCTAGCATCCCTGTTACCTGCACTGAGGGCATCTTAGGTGGCCACTGTTGAACTGGAAGCATATTCCCCTCCTTCTCTATCCTTGGAAGCCAACGATTTCAAATTCAAACCATTGAATTTAAATCATTCAGCTGACAAGGGGCTGGGAGTAGGTGGTGAGTGCAGCACAAGTCAGGTGTTGCATCAAACTAAGGAGTTAGCTAACTCACCAACCTGGCCCCTCTACCACACAGAATAAGTGGGCTCAGCTGTCCCTTTGGAGTGTCCCCATGTGGATAATGCCTCAACCAACAAAAATTTTCCCTTTACCTCCCCCCACCTTGTTTTTTGTTCTTAGTTTCTTCTTGAACTCCCCGCTTTCTTTCTTTACCTCAAAATATACAGGCCCTATCTCCTCTGTGATCTTTAAAATCCTAGACTACTCCCCTCCTCCAATCCAATTTTCCCTTGCTCAGTAAAGACACAAGGGGTCATTCCTTCAGTAGATATTTCCTGAGTGCATACTGGGTACCCGACACTGTGACCAAGAGAGGCTTACTCCCTTAATAAGGGTGGTGTTTGACCCACAAAGTCGACAGACAAATTAAATAATTATAAATTAGTACCATGAAGGAAATAAATAATAATGGGAAGTGGGGTACCAATTGGATGGCCAAGGTAAATTTCTCTGAGGGGGCTGAGAGCTGAAAGATGAGAAGGAGCTAGATTTTGCAATGGATGCTGGAGGAGAACGTTCCAGGCAATAGGAACGACTTGTCTGCAGGCAAGAAAGATCTTCACCTGTGAGACAAACTGAGAACTAAGGTTTGGCTGGAGCACAGTGAGAGAGAGAGGAACAAGATGCAGGGTGAGGGTGGATCAGAGAGGAAGGGACCAGCTCACCTCAGGCCTTATGGGCCAAGATACCGAGTCTGACTTTCAAGAGCCAAGGCACCCCATCAGAGGGGTTTTGTTCGAGGGGAACTGCCTGATCTAATTTGTTTTGAGAGGATCACTCTTGCAGCTGTGGACAGATTTGAAGGGGGCAAGAATGATATCTGATAGAACAGCTAGGCACATTTATTGCTTTTAACATTAATGTGCATACAAATCACCTGGAGATCTCGTTAAAGTGCTGTTTCTGGCGTTGGGGGGAGGGGGAGGGCGTCTGAGATCCTGCATTTCCATAAAGCTCCTAGCTCCGAGGCTGTGGCTGTTGGTCTATGAGCCACACACTTTAAGTAGTAAGTTAAGTAACTGGGAGACCCTGCAGTATCCAGGTGAGAGATGACAGTGATTAGCAACAGGATCACGGACGGCAATAAAGATGGAGAAAAGTAGGTGTATCCAAAACATATTTCATGCTGGATTGGAAAAAAGAAACATCAAGATGGGCTGTAACCTTCTCCTTCCACTTTTTTTTTTTTTTTAATGAGAATTCTCACATTGGGAGGTTGGACTTTAGGTCAAAAGCTCTCACTAGGACTATGTAGAAGACTCATCCAAATGCTAGAGAAACTTCTGGACCTTACTATTCCAAAAGAGCATTTCTTCTTCATAAACATGCATTATAACATCTTCTCCTATTCACATTTATTGGGATTGCCATTCCCAATCACTCTTCCTACGTCCTAGGATTCCCTACCCCTCTACAGCAGAAAGTATGAAATTAATAATACCCAGAACAGTAGTTCTCACAGGGTGATCCCCAAACAGCAGCAGCATCAAATGGGAATTTGCTGGGGATGAAGAGTTTTGCTCTCCACCTTACACGTACTGAATCAGAAAATCTGAGAATGGACCCCAGAAATCTGTGCTTTAACAAACCCTCCAGGTGATTCTGATGTTCACTCAAGTTTAAGAACCACTGAACTAGAAAATTAGAGAACATTAGTGTATATGTTAGTGGACATTAACATCATGGATTTGGGATGTTTCTGAGTGAATCTTTCGGAAAGATACGACAAAGAAGATAGAACAACTTTAACCAAACAAATTAGACAACCTGGAAAAAACAAAAACAGGCCATCCGAGCCTCTCAGATTATGTATATGGGCAGCTTTCACTATTACCGTTTGCCCTTTCTGTGTGTTACTATGACGACAAGAAGAAAATTAGGAAAGAAAAAGAAAGCCCTGTCTTCTTCCCTTTAAAATAAATTGTTTAATAGTTTTCAGCTTAAGCGGGTATTTGGTATTTGCTCTTTGTGCCTCTCCTTTCTTTTAGCCACAATTATGAATTAGGGGTATGAGGACAGAGGAATATATGAGAATCATCTAAGAAGCTTTCTCAAAATATGTATCCCCCTACCCTCTCCCTTCCCCAACTGAGATGTTGATATAGGAGGGTGGGTGGACTAGCACATATATCCTGAGGAATCTTCCTTGTGATTCCAATCTACTTCCATCCTCGACTCTCTCCACATCCCCCACCAGCTCTCTTAGCCTCTTCTCAATGCAGGAGGAAGTATCAGGACCACCACATCTGTCTTCTATCTTCCTGTACTTACTCATATGCACCTACTATAGCTTTAGCACCATGCTGTGAGGTATGGTTTCAGCCTTGGAGGCCTTAATATCTAGATAAAAGAAACAACCAGTGAAAAGCATTAGACTAAATGCAATCAAGTGCTATACTGTGTGACAGAGACTTCAGGACTATGAAATTTGGAGAACAAGAGCTAGGCTTCCCGTTCACTTTCATGTTATCTTCTCATCTTGGAACATTGGGGCCAGATGGTCTGAGCTGCCAAAAGGACAAACATACAGTCACATTCCACTCATACATATAAACAAAAACAACAGAAGGGAAGAGTACTTTATGAAACACACCTGAAAATTACAGATGCATTAGGGCCAAAGCAACCTGAGAGAAGACAAGAAAAGTCTTTTAAGAGCCACTGTAGAGCTTATGTGTATTTCATGTTTCTCCTTTCCTTTCTTGTTGCCTGATCCTTAACCATTTTGCTTCTTGTTTATTCTTTCAGTGGTGGATAAGTAGGACAGGGGAAATAGCAAATAAACTTTAGTATACTACATCTTGTACTCTTTAATAATAAAAGGTATAGTGACAAGAACATTTCAAAGTGTTAGCTAAGCTTTGTGTACGGCTATGAATGTGAATTCCAAGATATATTGTTAAGTAAAAAAAAAAAACAAACCAAAACCCAAGGTGAGAATAGTGTGTATTTATGTCATTTCTGTTAGAATGGTGAAAAAGACTATTTATATTTATGTATAAATGCTTTGGTAAAGATACACAAGAAACTGGTAACATCAGTTGCTCCTGAAAAGAGGAATTGAGTGACGGGCGGACAGGGTTAAAAGGAGAGTTTTCACTGGATACCCTTTTGTTATTTCTTGAATTTTGAACTATGTGTTTGTATGACCTATTTTTAAAAAACAAATAACCTTTTTTAAGAAAATTGGCAAAGAGGAGATTTAGGAATCTCAATCGTTTCTTCTAAGAGGTTTCATGGTATAATAGAAAGAGCGTTGTTTTGGGAGTTTGAAAAAAAAAAAACCAGATCTGGTTCCCAAACCTGGTCTGCTACTTACTAGTTTTGTGACCTTGGCCAAGTTCCTTAAGTTAGCTGAATCTCAGTTTGTGCATTACTAAAATCAGTATAACAAAAGCTACTTTGTGAGGATTAGACATTATATAAAACTGCCTTGTGCTTACTAAATGGTAGCTATTATTCTGTGGATTTCAATTATCCCTGCTATTCATTTCTACCAATTATGTGTTGGATGTTGATTAAAGGGAACCTGAGGTATGAAGGAGGTCTCAGAGAGTCTTAGTTTACAGATATCAATTAACTACCTTTGGGAGAAAACTGATCGTTCTTTTAAAAATTGTATTCAGATGCTTTTTGGGACTTTGGATAATAAAGTCCAAGGGCTTTTTAAGTACTATTCCAAGAGATTCCAAGCAAGCAATGGCATTTAATAACGGCCAGCTCCATAACGCAATTTCATATTGGTTCTCCCTCCTTCCTTGCTTCACTCTTTTTCTTATTCCTGTTTCTTGGACTGGCTTGCCCTAATAAAGTGATAGCACAGAAGCCTTTTCCCTCAGGCTATGTATACTTGATGGGGAAACCCAAGCTAAGACTGGGGCCTGCCTAATACTACTGAAGAGAGTCTGGGACTGTGCAGCAGGTACTATTGGTGCCCTGCCCATATGCCTTCAGGCCTCAACATTAATAGGGCTTGCTTTCCTGACTGCCAGTATTTGTATCTCTTGCACTGCCAGAGGGCTTTCTTTGCCACCCTCAACAAATATTTTCTGCCATTCTGTGGAGTGTCTTTAAATTTCTTGATGGTATAGTTTGCCCTATAAAGGTTTAAATTTTGATGAAGTCCAATTTATCAATTTTTCACGGCATCGGGGATCTTAGTTCCCTGCCCAGCGATCAAACCTGCGCTCCTTCCATTGGAAGCACGGAGTCTTAACCACTGGACGGCCAGGGAAGTCCCTCAAATTTATTTTTTTAATCACTTGTCCTTTTGGTGTTTTTGGTATCTAAGAAATCACTGCCTAACTCAAGGTCACTAAAATTTACTCAGTGTTTCTTCTAGTAGTTTTATAGTTTATTTACACTTAGATCTAGATCATTTTTGGTTAATTTTGTGTATAGTTGAGGCAAGGGGTCCAATTTTATTCTTTCATATGTGGATATCCAATTGTCCCAGCCCCATTTGTTGAAAAGACTATTTTTTCCCCATTGAATTGTCTTGGCAGCCTTGAGGAAAATCAGTTGACCACAAATGTAAGGGTTTATTCCTGGATTCTCCATTTTCTTCCATTAATCTATATGTCTATCCTATGCCAATACCACACTGCCTTGATTACTGTAATTTTGTAGTAAAGTTTGAAGTTGGGAAGTGTAAGTTCTACAATTTTGGTCTTCTTTTTCAAGATTGTCTTGGCTGTCATCTTTGCCTTTTGATTTACTTTTTGGCTCTTCTTTAAGAAAACCTTTTGGACTCCAAAGCCATAAAATATTTTTCCATGTGTTTTTCTAAGTTTTATTATTTGCCCTTTTCAGTTAGACCTTTGATCTATTCAGAATTTATTTTAGCACATGGTGGGAGGTAGGGGTCTAGCGTCATGCATTTAAATTGTATTAACACTTTTTTTTTTTAAGTCCATTCTTTCTTCAACTGATCTGCAAAGCAAGCCTGTTACAAATCAATTTTCCATTTAGGCAGGGTTCTGGTTGGGTGTTCTGTTCTGTTACGTTGGTCATTTTTTTCTACCCCTGAACCAGCATCACCCTTCCTTAATTACTACATATTTTAATAAGGTAATCTGTAGGGCAATTCTCCCCATCTTGTTCTTCTTCACAAGTGTATTTTTGGCTCTTACATATCAATTATGGATACAGCTTGACAAGTTACACACATACACATAAAAACTTCATTTGGATTTTGACTGAAATTGCATTGAATCTATAGATCAATTTGGGAAGAAATTATTTTAAAAATAATATTGAGCCTTATACTCAATAAACATGATACATCTCTTTACTTCCTTACATTGGGCTACAGTGTGGTAAAGTTCCAGGGGTGTCTCTCATCCTGAGATCCATTTAGATCTTCTCTCCTTTATGCTACCTGCCTTGTTCCTGAGCTTAAAGAGAATGCTTTCAACATAACAAATTAAGAATAATGTTAGCTGCTGTATTTGGTAGGTAACTTTTATCTGGTTAGAAAGGTCCTTTTTATTCCTTGTTTGTTAAGAAGCATTAAAAAAAATATCATGTGTTGAGTTTTATCATACATGCTTTGCTTCTAATATTAAACTAATCCTGGATTTGTGAAATATACCCGTCTTGGAAATGATGTGTTATCACATTTACATACGTCAGATTCCATTTCCTAACTGAACTTATTTAAGACTTTCACTATTAAGATTTTCACTCTGCTCAGGACAGGCCCTTTACTGTCTTAGGTTACACTGACATATTGATATCAAAGTTATACCAATTTTATAAACAGATTTGGGGAGTTCATCTCTTTTTCTATTCTCCAATATAGTTTATATAATATTGGAACTGTTTGTTACTTGACTGGTAGAACTCTGGGTCTGAAGTTTGCTCTGCAGGAAGATTTTAATTGACTGAAAATGTATTTCAATGGCTATAGAACTACTTTTCAGAGATTCACTTTCTTCTTGAGATAGCTGAAGTTATATTTTCTAAGACTATCAATTTTCATCTAATTTTCAAAGTTGTTAGCATAAACTTGTTAATTTTTAATGTTGGAAGCATTTCTAAGCCTTCTTTTTCATTCCTATTATTGTTTACTTGTGCATTCTTTTTTTCTTGATGAATCTTGCTAGAAGTTTGCTGTTGTTATGACTTACATTGGCCTTGTATAAATATGTTTACTATGTTATTACTTCCCTCTCTTATTATATTACTGTCTCCTTCCATACATTTTGTTTATTCTGTTTTTTTCTAATTTCCTAAGTTTTATGCTTTGAGCATTAATTTTCAGCCTTTCTTCAATTCTAACAGGAGTTAAGATAATAAATTTCCCCTGAAGCTCTGTTTAGCTGTCATTTTTCACTTATACAATTTCCACTTAGTTCTGTTTTTCTAGTTTCCATTTCTCTACTGAGATTCCCCATCTGTTCACTCACACTTTTCAAGGAAAACTTCATCTTTTGCTTTTAACCCTTGAACATATTTATAACAGCTGCTTTAAAGTCCATGTCTACTTATTCCATCATCCAGAGTCACTTATGTTTCTGTTGACTATCTTGTCTCTTGATTAAGGGTCACATTCCCCTGCTTCTTGAGTTACTTTTCTAAGAGTTTCTTCCTGTATGTGGAACAATTTTGGCTGCTACACTGTGAGGAACTGTATGATATTGTCTATCTTTAAAGTGTGTTGAGTTTTTTTTCTGGCAGGTTGTTGATTACACTGATTCACCTTGATCCTACTCCGGTTTTGTCCTTAATGTAGGGCATGGACCTTACTGGAGTTTCAATTGAATGTTCAAGGTACTCAGTAAGATCCCAGTCTGAATGGATTGGATTCCACACTCTTTCAGCACTGTTATTTCTGTTACGTTCTTAGTCCCCTAACAGTCACTACTGGCAGGCCTCACATGGTCTTGACTTGCATATGGGCAGCCCAGCGTGTAGCCATAGTCCTGAAGATGACCTCCTATGAGATTACCCTCTTCACAGCTCTGTCATTTTGGGTATACTGACCCACAAATTACAGCCACCTCAGCAGCCCAAATATGACCTCTGCCTCTTCTACTCAGCAAGGCTGCTTCTCTGCACTTGGGCCCGCTTCCCTGTATCACACATCAAAAAGTGCTCCCGGGCTTCCCTGGTAGCGCAGTGGTTGAGAGTCCACCTGCCTATGCAGGGGACAAGGGTTCGTGCCCCAGTCTGGGAAGATCCCACATGCCGCGGAGCGGCTGGGCCCGTGAGCCATGGCCGCTGAGCCTGCGCGTCCGGAGCCTGTGCTCCACAACGGGAGAGGCCACAACAGTGAGAGACCCGTGTACCACCAAAAAAAAAAAATAAAAAAGCACTCCCATTCAGAAAGGCAAGGCAAACATGCAGGTCACCTCACATGTTTCCCTTATGTTAAGGATCATTGCCCTGTGCTGCTGTCCACTGCCTGAGAACACTTGCTTTGTATATTTTGCTACTTTCATAGTTGTTTGTGGCACAAAGCTAAGCCCAATATTAGTTACTCTAGCATGTCTAGAAGCAGCAATCCCCATCATTTTTTAATATGCAAATATTTTTATCATTCAGTTTAAAGATTTCCAAATTCCCATTATTTTCTTAGTGGTTCATAAGTATGTTTCTTAGTCTCCAAACATGAACTTTTTATATTTTT
The DNA here is from genome assembly GCF_026419965.1 of Kogia breviceps. Taxonomy (NCBI): domain Eukaryota; kingdom Metazoa; phylum Chordata; class Mammalia; order Artiodactyla; family Physeteridae; genus Kogia; species Kogia breviceps. The sequence goes on from NC_081312.1 coordinate 48,098,160, forward strand.
TCAGTGCATATTTCTTATTTAACCCCAATGTGATCAAAGAAAGCAATATATATGATACCATTCTTTGGAAATTTGTGCAGACTTCCAATATATGGTCACAAATATTCTGCTTGAAAAATGTGTATCCTGCAATTTTGGGGTGGAATGTTCTATATGCGTCCATTGAATCAAGTATATTCATTGTTTTGTTCAAATTTTCTATATTCTTGTGGATTTTTTTTTGTCTGCTTGATATTTCATCAAGAAATGGGTGTTAAAATCCTTCATTATGATTGTGGGATTTGTCTCCAATTCCTTATTGTTCCTGGTGATTCTTTTATCATATCTAGCAACTTCTTTATTTTTAGTAATGCTCTTTGCTTTAAATTCTTACTTTTTTCTGATATTAATAGATTTATACTAGCCTTTCTATCTGCCTGATATATCTTTGCCATGCTTTTGTTTTCAACCTTTCTATATTCTTACTTTTAGCTATAGCTTTTGTGAAGATTTGTAGACATTCAGTTCCATCCTGCTTCATTACTGTGAAACAGGTGTCCCCCAGCAACATTTGGCAGTAATAGTTTGTCATAAAGATATGCTTCTTCCTTCATATAGTTTTCTCATTTTTTGTTCAGTTTTGGAAATTGGTAAAACATAGGGAAGATTAGCAGCTGGAGGGTAGAAAGTGACTGAGTATATTAGAATGCCACAGAGAAAAAAAAGTATAATAAATGAAGAAAATTCAAACTGTGGGAGTGATCTTCAGATGAAATCAGACATTACATGAGAGATTTAAGGATAAGAGAAAACAAAAAATTATGGATCTGTAAGAAAGGGTAGGCTTTAAATAGTGCAATTTCAAGCTAAAGCCAGTATAACACCCAATGCCTGGACTAAAAGGATCTGAAATGTCCATGAACAGGACTATAAAAGACCACTAAAAGGATATAAATATCCAAAACTTATAAAGTAAGACATGGGGATCAAGTAATAAGCATAATTTTGATGAGAATCTGTATTTGTATATCTATATGTAATCTGCACCTGAGATTTTTGTATTCTAAATGGCTTATTGTATATGCTATGTGCTGGTCAACTATGATTCACGACTCTCCTTCCCAAACCTTCTCTTCTTCCAGTACTCCTTATTTAAATAAATGACATCCCTCCCGTTTGGTTAACCTAGAAGTCTGGAAGTAGCCTTGATTCTGTCTCTTAAGTATCTCTTGAATCAGTCCACTTTTTCTTCCTCTTCTCTTCCAACTTCCTAACTCATTTCCTCTAACTGCCTCCTAACTGGTTTCTCCATATATATTTGTACAGCATCCTCTCCTCCATTCTGTACACAGTGCCTAGAATGATCTTTTAAAAATGCAAGTGACTATGTCACTTCCCTGCTTAAACATATAAAACAAAAAAAATAAACAAACAGAAAACTTCAATGGCTTCCCTCCTATTACTCTCAGAATAGAGACCAAACCTACAATAAGGCCTCAGAGATCTGGCTCCCGTCTCTCTCACTGCAGCCCTACCGGCTTTCCTTTCAGTACTTCAAAACCAGCTCAGTGCTGTTTCCTCTGCCTAAACCACTTTCCCCTCTATTCTTCGCCCAGCCCACTCCTCCTCATTTTTATTTTTTTTTTTGTTTTTTTTTTTTGCGGTACAGGGCCCTCTTACTGCTGTGGCCTCTCCCGTTGCGGAGCACAGGCTCCGGACGCGCAGGCTCTGCGGCCATGGCTCACGGGCCCAGCCGCTCCGCGGCATGTGGGATCCTCCCGGACCGGGGCACGAACCCGTGTCCCCTGCATTGGCAGGCGGACTCTCAACCACTGCGCCACCAGGGAAGCCCCTCATTTTTCTTGTTTTAGCTTTGACATCTCTAAAATCCATTCTGACCTCCCAAATAGGTTACATAATCCCCTGTTGAAAGCTCCCACAGGAAGCTTTCTGCTACTGCACAATCTCAGTGCACTTACAGATACTTGTATAATGTTGGTGTTCCTTGTTCTCTTAACAGTTCCATGAGGGCTGGACCTTGTCTATCTCATTCCTCTTTGGATCACCAGTCCTTAGTATATTACTTGGCACACGGTAGGATCTTAATATTTAGCAAATGATCAACACACGAAAAGAAAGAAAGAAAGAATGATCATTGAATAGAGAATTTGTGATATGGTAAAGGAGTATAAAGCAAAGCTCTAGTCCTCAGGTAGAAATCTAAGGAAATTCTCCCTTCAGAGAAGGATTAGTAATTAACATAGGGAACAATCTTTTGAAGGGCCACATGAATGGTTCTTTTATGATTCTTTATTTTTCCCTTTGTTCGGGTTTCTGCCTGGAAGAACCAGGCTCAGGATTTTGGTATACTCAAACCATACCAGTAAAATGCAGAAGGAAGATAGTCTGTATCCCTAGTTTTCAGATGAGGCAATTAAGTTCAGAGATCAAAATTACTGTTCATGGTCTCAAAGAAATTTTGTGACCTTTGAACTAAGATGATGCTATATGTTTTCTGTGTTTGACATTGAGGTATGGCCACTATTCTAAAACTGTTTTTATGATTAAATAAGGCCTGTGAGTAGACAGTCTGATACTGAAAAATTAATCATTCCAAATCCTAAAAATGTTTCCAACTGAATGTCAGTATAATGCAGTAATCCTTCCTTCGTGAGGTAACAACATTGTTCTCAAAACAGAGATCTTGCCTCATAAAATACACCATGACTAGGGTGAACTGAATTATGAAAACAAAACTTTTTATGCATCAGACTTCCAAGTTATCTGTGTCACCGAAGCGCAATTCTCTCTAAATTTGTAATTCTCTTTTCTTTGGCCCCAGCTCTTCCAAAATAGCTTCCTAGCAGCGTCATGCATTTTCCTTTAAACATGATGTTCTGGTTGTATGACTAACACTGACCAAATTTGCCCTTGATGAGAGTCTTCCTCACTGCTTGAACAAGCCTGTCACCACTTCCCTTAAATGCAGGGGTGTTCAGTGATCTCTCAGACACTCCTCCTTGGGGTCTGGGTGTGGCCTCACAATCTAGCCAAGTAAGTTTGAGAGAGTCCAGTAAACTCTTTGGGCTGAACCAGGCTGATCTCATTTTTTTGCGTCCATCATTATCATCTAATTGTTGAGACACTTGGTCATTTTAAGGAAAAACTGACAGAATTTACTCAAAATGTTTGTGCAATGTAGCCTAGTTCCATGGCAACGGAAAGTAAATCACTGGAAGAACAAAATTTTTAGTGGAAGGATCATGATAAGGATGTGACTAAGAAAAGTCTCTATTCAAACTATACCTCACATTGGCCAATTACTTGAAAAAAGTACCTAAAGTATTTTTGAGCCAGCTCTCTAATCCTCAAAACTTTTAAATTGCTTGTGGATGTACTATTTCGGGCAGCTGTTTTTTGTTTCTTTTACATTCTCAACATAGCAACATGCTGTAAGAATGATTAGGGACTGATGTTGTATTTAACAAGGTCATCACTAAGTTTTATTTCTCAATCTATAATTTTCATACAGAATGTATAATATGTCTAATCACATTAAAGGAATGATAGAAAGGGAGATAAAAAGGTAATGGTTAAGCGTTTAACAAATAATAAGAAAAATAAAAAAAAAAAAAAAAAGAAAAATAAGACTAACATACAAAAGTATGCAGGGATAAACAGCAATATGTAATCAAATGCTAGATTGTTTAGTACTCAGAGTTAGTGACGATGCAGAGAAATAAACAAGTTAAAACATTGTTCCCAAGGAAGTAAATTGATAAAATCTTTTTTTTTAAATTGAGAAGGTCTATTAAATTTTCTATCATGATTTTGTTTTTCCAAAATGCAGGTATAAAATTTGGATGTGGGTTTTACAACCAGGGCTACTTTTTCACTTTTAACTTTTTTTCACGGAAAATTTTAAACACATATGAAAATAGAAAAATGCATTTTCTTGTACACATCACCAAACCACACTAATCATTTTATTTTCTTGAAACACTCATCCTCTAGAAATAATCACAAGGCTGACTTCTTCATACCTTTCAGAATTTAACTCAAATCACCTCAAAGAGGCCTTCCATGATCATTCTATTTAAAACTGTATCCTCAGAACACCCTCTACATTTCCCCTATTTCACACCATAATATTTATTACTTTCTAACATATTATACTTTAAAAATATTATATTTCCTATCTGTTTGCAATGCAGTAAACTATATGAAAGTAGGGATTATCAAATGTTTTCTTCATTGGTATATCCTGTACCTAGAACAATGTCTGACACATGGAAGGGCTTAATAATGAATGAATGAATGAATGAATGAATGAATGAATATGTACTGATGGAGAGAGGTCCATGATAAGTTTAAAGAAACTGAAAAATTGCAACACAGTTTGAATAATATTATACCATGCTGAAGGGAAAGAAGTAGATTGTGACAGAGGTAGTAGCACTCACCAGATATTCTTCACTCCACACTCCACATTTCCCAGCTTACTTGCAGCTATGACCAATAAATTGTAATTGGATGTGGAGAATTATGGGCTGAGGCAGTAGAAAGTCCATGTGAGATTTTACAGTCTATTTTCACTGCTATGGTGACTAAAGGGGCCTTGTATTCCAGCGTGTGACCACAACATGATGGAATCTCCCTACCCTGGGTCCCTGAGTGACTGCATGGAGAAACCACCCTGCCAATCTGTGTAAGACATGCAGCATTGGCAGGAAGTAAACTTTTGTTGTGTTAAATCACTGAGACTTTGGGGGTTGTTTGTTATTGCAACATAATCTAGCCTATCGGGATGAACACATGTACAAAAAATTATATTCATTATATCACTTAATGAACGGTTAAGCAGGAACCATTATCTTACATATCATCTTATTAAACCCTCAAAACCCCCTCACAAAGCCCTGTAAGCCAGTACTATTACAATGAGGAAATTGAGGCAGCATGAGGACAAATAACTGGTCCAAGGCTGCCAGCTAAATGAAAAAGCTGGAAATGGAACCCAGGCAGTTTGGAGTAAGAGCTACCAAGCTGTTAACAGTAGCTATCCCTTACAAAACAGAAACAGACTCACAGACATACAGAACAGACTTGTGGTTGCCAAGAGGGAGGGGGCAGGGGGTGGGATGGACTAGCAGTTTGACATTAGCAGATGCAAACTATTATATACAGGATGGATAAACAACAAGGTCCTACTCTATAGCCCAGGTAAGTATATTCAAGATCCTGGGATAGGGGCTTCCCTGGTGGCGCAGTGGTTGAGAGTCTGCCTGCCGATGTAGGGGACGCAGGTTTGTGCCCGGGTTAGGGAAGATCCCACATGCCGCGGAGCGGCTGGGCCCATGAGCCATGGCCACTGAGCCTGCGCGTCTGGAGCCTGTGCTCCGCAGTGGGAGAGGACACAACAGTGAGAGGCCCGTGTACCGCAAAAATAAATAAATAAATAAATAGATAAATAAATAATGAACTAAAAATTAAAAAAAAAAAGATCCTGGGATAAATCATAATGGAAAAGAATATGAAAGAAAGAATGTGTGTATGTGTATAACTGAGTCACTTTGCTGTACAGCAGGGATTAGCACAACACTGTAAATCAACTACACGTCAATAAAACACCAAATAGGGCTTCCCTGGTGGCGCAGTGGTTGAGAGTCCGCCTGCCAATGCAGAGGACGCGGGTTCGTGCCCCGGTCCGGGAAGATCCCACGTGCCGCGGAGCGGCTGGGTCCGTGAGCCATGGCCACTGAGCCTGCGCGTCCGGAGCCTGTGCCCCGCAACGGGAGAGGCCACAACAGTGAGAGGCCCGCGTACCAAAAAAAAAAAAAAAAACACCAAATAAACAAACAAAAACCAGTAGTTATCTCTGAGGGCAGGAGGGCAGGGTTATGGAGACTTATCACTCTTTGTTCTTCATTTCTGCAATGTTGCAAAATTTTAATCATTCATTACCTTCGCAGTAGGCAATAAACAAATAGATAAATTATGTTTAGATACTTCAAGACTATGAATTCAGAGATGGAAGTCAAGTGACCACTAGAGTTTGGCATAATTAAGAAATGTCTAAAAATGGCCCTCTACCATCTATAGGCATACCTGGTTTTATAGGTGAATTTCAGCAAATAAAGGGAATCATATTTCACAATAAAATTGGATTCGTTTCGTAGGAGAAAAATACCCTTATATATTTTAACTTTTGGCAAGGAAGGAATTAATAAAATGGCCACGCCCACAGCAGGATGAATGTTGTAGTTTGGGGATGTTGTGTGGTTTTTCCCGTATTGCTGTCTGTCCCTCAGTACCTGCAGGGGATTGGTTCGAGCATCCCTTGTGGACACCAAAATCTGCAGATGCCCAAGTCCCTTATATAAAATGGTATATTATTTGCATATAACCTATGCACGTCCTCCCCATAAACTTTAAATGATCTCTAGATTACTCGTAATACGTAATACAATGCAAATGCTATGTAAACCGTTGCCGATGCATGGCAAATTCAAGTTTGGCTTTTTTGGAACTTTCTGGAATTTTTTTTTTAAAGTTTTTGATCCACAGTTGGTTGAATCCATGGATGCAGAACCTGTAGATACGGAGGGCTAACTGTACTTAAGAGTGCTCTTTAAAAGAAAAGCAATAATAATAAAATAATTCCTTATAGTTAAACATGGCTTTATTAAGTATTTTAAATGTTCTATTCAGCCATATTTAAACAAAATATATATGGCGTAATATACAATAATCCAGTATACGTGTAGTTTTGCTGGCTGACCAGGCTCTGAATCCCCATTTGGGGAATTGAACAACATATGACTTTTGACAGGAGGAAACTGAAAGGCCAAAATACTGGTCCTCCCAGACTGGGCAGCTAACCGGTTCTTGGGTACCTGGACTCTCTTGGCCTCTATCATTGTCTGAGTCTGGTTCTCGCCAGCCTTCGCACCGATTCTGTAAACTAACTCTTCCAGAATTGGTTTCCTTTGCATGGAAAGAAGAACCTGACTACCAACCAGGTAGTAGCCACTGACAGTTATATAATCTGAAGGCACAGTATTAGGAGAAAATGAGCCACCTTTGAAGGATTCAGGAACAAGGCAGAAATCTATAATATGATAATAAATGCCATAAAAGCACTTTAATCAAATTTGAGATACTTTCGTATCACCACATTTCTCCCAGGCTTGATCTTTTGCTTCCTCTCCAGGAATTTCTGTTGTATCTGAGTATTCCCTGACTCCACACATAAAACACCTATGCTTAACTCTCATCTTTCATCTTTCATTTATAATATCCCAGTTTCAAAAAGGTGTCATTATGGATCATGATCTACTCAACAGTAAAAATGCTTTAAATCTGTGGTTGAATGTTACAGAAAACAAATCACTGAACTGTTTTTTTAGGTTAGGTTCAAAAGTATAAAATAAAACACCACCTCACCTATAAGAAAATCAAAATTACCTGAGTTTCATTTGTCTTATCTCACAGTATTCATATGAGGATCAAATGAAACAATTTATGATCATTTTTAGAGAATTATTAATTTAAGATATGAACCACATTTCATTAAATCTTAGGATACACCTATTGTAAGATGCACTGTTAATTTATTATATACCACCAAGAAAGAAAAATATGGCCAATTAAAAACTGTAACACATACTTTCTTATCACTTGAACATTACCACTTAGTAAAAGAGCCCTTTATATTTAACTAGACACAGGTTGTAATATCTAGTTCTTGCGCACACACTGAGAGAAAAATATGAATGGAATAAATTGGTTAAGATAGTTTTAAAACTTCTCATTGAGTCCAACTTTCCTGAATCATTTCTCAATTCAATCACTGATATTCATGTTTTCCCACATAATATCAATACCTATTCCATGAAGAATGTTGGCAATGCAGCATTTCTTGTAAGAATCTGTAAAATGTTTTTCTGGTTCAAAATGTCAACACAGGAGAATCCTGAACTCACCTCTCACAGACACACTGAATCTATACCAACACACAGAACAATTTCCTTTGAAAGATATCCAGAAACTAGCTAACAGCTCTTACACATTCGAGGAACCAAAAAACCCACATCAAAATGGGTAGGTGAGATGCCATCTCACCATAAACCTCACCCCAATGCAGTGACATAAAACCGGGAGAGAACTCATAACTCTCGGCTTCTCCCCGAGGAGTGAAGGGTTTGGACCCCACAGCTGGTGCTACAACTTTTAAGACTTCCACCTCAGAAATGGACCCCAAAACATCTAGCTCTGAAAGCCAACAGGGGTTGCATTCATGAGACCCACAAGGCTACAGTGAACTAATCGAATAGATAGTTCTTAGAGTGCGTGGATTCTCGGTGGCTAATCCTCCAGGGCCCAGTGCAGAGGCAGCAGACTGAAATGCACCCAGTCTTTCCATGAAAGAGTCTAGTCGCTTACCTTAAAAGCCTGAGGGATAGGCTTCTAATTTAAAACACTTCTAGGGGGCGACTGTAACGCTCTCCAGAAACCACAGAGGCTGGTGGGTGCATCTTTCCGCTCTCCCTCTCTGCCTTGCTCCAGGTCACCAGTATCTCCCAGAAAGGAGCTCACGTACATTGCTGATGCCCCGATTTTAGTGGCTGCTACCCAGAAGATGCCACTTGATCTCCTGGCTCTGGTGGCCACTGAGGCTTCTGTTCAAGGGTACCATAGGACTGTAACAAATAGATCAATAGTTCTTCACCAGTTAGGCCACCTGGGCCCAGTGCAGAGGCAGCAGGCTGAAACGCCCAGTCTCTCCAGGAGAGAGAACTATCAGCTTGTTAATAATTGCGGCCTGAGGGGCTGGCTGCACTCCTCTCCAGAGATCAGGGAGGCCCATGGGGGCCTTCATGCTCTCTCTCTGCCCTGCTCCAGACTGCTGGTGCCTCTGAGAAAGGAGCTTATGCACACTTCTGCCACCCGGGGTTGTGGGACTGCCGCAGAGAGGACACACCTCCTGCTAGCCTGGCACTGGTGACCAGCGGGCCTTGTGTTCATGGGTTCAATGGGATGATAGCAAATAAAGAAACAGTTTTAAACGGGATATCCCCCACAGGGCTCAGCACAGAGGGCGCAGACAGATACATCTCCTAGACTTTCCCCGAGGAGGTATAGTTACACCTTTAAAAGGTGCTGCCTCAGGGTTTGGCTTCCATTCAGTCTGTGTCCAGGTGCTGACTGACATCCTCCCCTTTGGGACGCTGACAGGGCTTGGCACACCCTCAGCTACCGGGAGCCTATAAGAACACGGAAGGCTGCCTGGATAACCACAAAGGTTTAAGAGAAAAGCATGAGCTAGGGCAGGGCTGAATGATAAGGTGCATCTCCTAAATGAGACCACTCCTTCAAGACTGAGAGAGGTGGCATTAGAGCCAACATAGAGAGTCAAAGAAAATGGAAGACACAGAGAAATACGTTCCAAACGAAGGAACAGGATAAACTCCCAGAAAAAGACCTTAATGAAATGCAGTTAAATTCAGAATAATCTAATGTTGTAATGGTGGTAGGTTAATCACTTATAAACCTAGAAAATAACTACAACTACTATAATTTGTTAATGTGTACACAAGATAAAAAGATGTCAATTATGAAATCAAAAATATAAAATGTGGGTGGGGGGTAAAAATGTAGAGCTTTACAATGTATTCAAACTTAAGTTATTATCAACTTAAAATAGACTTAAAAGATATTTCATGTAAGCCTCATGATAATCACAAAATAAAAACCTATAGTAGATACCCAAAAGATAAAGACATTTAAGGTTACCACTACAGAAAATCATCCAATCACACAGAAGAGAGCAAGAGAAGAAGAAAGGAACAAAGGAATTACAAAACATCCAGAAAACAATCAACAAAATGGTAATAAGTTCATACCTATTGATAATTACTTTATATGTAAATGGACTTCAGAAAATTCTCCAATTGAAAGATATAGGATGGCTGATGGATTAAAAACAACAACAACAACGAAAAATAAGACCCAAATATACGCTGCCTACAAGAGACTCACATCAGCTTTAAGGACACACACAGACAGAAAGTGAAGATATGGGAAAAAATAGTCTATGCAAACAGAAACCAAGAGAAAGCTGTGGTAGCTATACTTATATCAGACAAAACAGACTTAAAAATAAACCTGTAATAGGAGATGAAGAAGGTCTTTATATACTGATAAAGGGGTCAATCCAACAAGAGGATACAGCATTTGTAGATTTACATGTACCCAACATAGGAACACCTTAATATATAAAGCAAATATTAATAGACTTAAAGGGAGAAACAGATAGCAATACAATAATAGTAGGGCACTTCAATACTCACTTTCATCAATGGATAGATCAACTAGACAGAAAATCAATAAGGAAACACTGGACTTCAACAACACATCAGGCCAGATGAACTTAACACACATTTATAGAACATTCCATCCAAAAGTAGCAGAATACACATTTTTCTCAAGCACACCTAAAACATTCTCCAGGATAGATCATATGTTAGGTCACAAAACAAGTCTCAATAGATCTAAGAAGACTGAAATCATACCGAGCATTTTTCTCAACCATGGTATGAAACTAGTAATCAATTACAAGAAGAAAACTGGAAAATCCACAAAGACATGCAGATTAAACAACATGCTACCAAACAATCAATGTGCCAAAGAAAAAATAAAAAGAGAACTCAAAAAATTTCTTGAGACAAATGAAAATGGATATACAACATACAAAAATTTATGGGCTATAGCAAAAGCAGTTCTAAGAGGGAAGTTCATAGTGATAAATGCCTACATCAAGAAACAAGAATGATCTCAAACAACCTAACTTTACATCTTAAGGAACTACAAAAAGAAGAACAAACTAAGCCCTTAGTTAGTAGAAGGAAGGAAATAATAAACATCAGAGTGGAAATGAATGAAATAGAGACTAAAAAGACAACAGAGGGCGTCCCTGGTGGCGCAGTGGTTGAGAGTCCACCTGTCGATGCAGGGGACACGGGTTTGTGCACTGGTCTGGGAGGATCCCACATGCTGCGGAGCGGCTGGGCCCTGGCCAGCCCTGGTGAGTCATGGCCACTGAGCCTGTGCGTCCGGAGCCTGTGCTCCGCAATGGGAGAGGCCACAACAGTGAGAGGCCCGTGTAACACACAAAAAAGACAACAGAAAAGATTGATGAAACCAAGCTAGTTCTTTGAGAGGATAAACTAAATCAACAGCTTTAGCTAGACTAACCAAGTAAGAAAGGAGAGAGGGCTCAAATAAGGTCAGAAATGAAAGAGGAGAAATTATAATTGATACCACAGAAATACAAAGGTTTATAGGAGAATATGATTAACAAACATATGCCAACAAATTGGACAACCTAGAAGAAATGGACAAATTCCTAGAAACATACAATCTATCAAGATTGAATCATGAAGAAACAGAAAACCTGACTAGACCAATTACTAGTAAGGAGATTGAATCAGTAATCAAAAACCTCCCAACAATGAAAGTCCAGGACCAAGATGGCTTCACTGGTGAATTTTTCCAAATTTAACAATTTAATACCTATACTTCTCAAATGCTTCCAAAAAACTGAAGAAGATGGAATGCTTCCAAACCAATTTTACAAGGCCAGCATTACCATGATACCAAAACCAGACAAAGGGCACCACAAAAAAGGAAAATTATAGGCCAATATCCTTGATAAACATAGACACAAAAATCCTCAACAAAATATTAACAAACTGAATTCAACAATACATTAAAAGGATCATACGCTATGATCCAGTGGGATTTACTCCAGGGATGCAATGGTTCAAAATCTACAAGTCAATCAATTTGATACACAACATTAACAAAATTAAGGATAAGAATCATATGATCATCTAAGATGCAGAAAAAGCATTTGACAAAATTCAACATCCATTCTTGATAAAAATGCTCAACAAAGTGGGTATAGAGAGAACATACCTCAACATAAGAAAGGCCATATATGACAAGCCCACAGCAAACATCATTCTCAATGGTGAAAAACTGAAAGCTTTTCCTCTAAGATCAGAAATAAGAAAAGGATGCCCACTCCTGCCATTTTTATTTAACATAGTCCTGGTAGTCCTAACCAGAGCAATTAGGCAAGAAAAATAAAGGGCATCCAAATCAGAAAGGAAGAGTAAAACTGTCTTTATTTTCAAATGACATGGTATTATCCATAGGAAACCCTAAAGTTTAAAGACTTCACAAAAAGAACTGTTTGAACCAATAAATTCAGTAAAGTTCACGATACAAAATCAATGTACAAGAATCAGCTGTTTTTCTACACTAACAACAAACTACCAGAAAGAGAAATTTAAAAAACAGTCTTGGGCTTCCCTGGTGGCGCAGTGGTTGAGAATCCGCCTGCCAATGCAGGAGACACGGGTTCGTGCCCTGGTCCGGGAAGATCCCACATGCCGTGGAGCAACTAAGCCCGTGAGCCATGGCCGCTAGGCCTGCGCGTCCGGAGCCTGTGCTCCGCAACGGGAGAGGCCACAACAGTGAGAGGTTCGCATACCGCAAAAAAAAAAAAAAAAAAAAAAAAAACAGTCTTATTTACAACTGCATCAAAAGAACAAAATGCCTACATATATATATATATATATATATATATATATATATATATATATATCCAAGGATGTGAAAGACCTGTACACCGAATACTACAAGACACTGAAGAAAGAAACTGAAGAAGTCACAAATAAATGGAAAGATATTCTGTGTTCATGGGTCAGAAGAATTAATATTGTTAAAATGTTCATACTAACCAAAGCAATCTACAGATTAAATGCAATCGCTATCAAAATTCCAATGGCATTTTTCACAGACACAGAACAAATAATTCTAAAATCTGACCCCGAATAGTCAAAGCAATCCTGAGAAAGAACAAAGTTTCAGGCATCACACTTCCTGATTTCAAAATATATTACAAAGCAGTTCAAAACAATATGGTAGTGACTTCCCTGGTGGCACAGTGGTTAGGAATCTGCCTGCCAACTCAGGAGACAGGGGTTTGACCCCTGGTCTGAGAAGAGCCCATATGCTGTGGAGTGACTACGCCCATGTGCCACAATTACTGAGCCTGTGCTCTAGAGCCCACGAGCCACAACTACTAAGCCTGCGTGCCACAACTACTGAAGCCCACATGCTCTAGGGCCCATGTGCCACAACTACTGAGCCCGCATGCTGCAACTACTGAAACCCGCATGCCTAGAGCCTGTGCTCCGCAACAACAGAAGCCACCGCAATGAGAAGCCCACGCACCACAACGAAGAGTAGCCCCCACTCACTGCAACTAGAGAAAGCCCACACGCAGCAACGAAGACCCAATGCAACCACAAATAAATAAATAAATAAATTTATTTTAAAAACAATATGGTATTGGCATTGAAAACAGACACATAGATCAATGGAGCAAAGCAAAGAAGCCAGAAATAAACCCATACATGTATGATAAATTAATTTACAACAAACAAACAAGAATATGCAATGGGTAAAGGATAGTCTCCTCAATAAACAGTGTTAGAAAAAGCGACAACTACATGCAAAAGAACGAAACTGGACCCCTATCTTACATCCTACACATACATCAACTCAAACTGGATTAAATACTCAAACATAAGACCTGAAACCATAAAACTCCTAGATGAAAACATGGGAGTAAGCTCCCTGACATCAGTCTTGGCAGTGATTTTTTAGATTTGATACCAAAAGCAAAAATAAACAAGTGGGACTACATCAGAAGCTGCTGTACAGCAAAGGAAACCATAAACAAAATGAAAAGGCAACGTACCAAATGGCAGAAAACATTTGCAAACTATATATCTGACAAGAGGTTAATATCCAAAATATATAAAGAACTCATACAACTCAACAGCAATACCCCCAAAACAAACCCCCCCCCAAAAAACAAAACCCCAATTTGATTAAAAAATGGGCAGAGGAGCTGAATAGACAGCTTCCAGTGTAGACATATGTAAGGCTGACAGGTGTATGAAAAGGTGCTCAGTTGTCACTAATCAGGGAAATGCAAATCAAAACCATAACGAGATATCACCTCACACCTGTTAGAATGGCATCATCAAAAAGACAGATAACAAGCACTGACAAGGGTTTGGAGAAAGGGGAACACTTGTGTTCTATTGGTGAGAATGTAAATTGGTGCAGCCACTGTGGAAAACAGTATGGAGGTTCCTCAAAAAATTAAAAATAGAACTACCATATGATCCAGCAATCCCACTGTGGGTATTTAGCCGAAGGAAACAATATCTCTATCTTATACATCAAAAGATATATGCACCCTCATGTTCATAGCAGCATTACTGACAATAGCCAAGACATGGAAACAACCTGTGCCTCCACTGACAGGTGAGTAGATAAAGAAGTTTAGGCACGCACACATGGTGGAATATTACTCAACAATAAAAAAGAAGAAAATCTTGCCACTTGTGAAAACATGGATGGACCCTGAAAGCATTATGCTAAGTGCAAAAAGTCAGACGGAGAAAGACAAATACTATATAATTTCATTTATATGTAGAATCTAAACAAACAAAAGACTAATTCATACATACAGAGAACAAACTGGTTGGCTACCAGAGCAGGGGGATGGGGTGTGAAATGAGAGGAAGGTGGTCAAAACATACAAACTTCCACTTATAAGATAAATAAGGCCCAGGGATATAATGTGATATATGGTGACTATAGTTAACAATACTGTATTATATATCTGAAAGTTGCTAAGAGAATAAATCCTAAAAGTTCTCATCACAAGAAAAAAATCTGTAACTATGTGTGGTGATAGATGTTAACTACACTGATTGTGGTGATCATTTCCCAATATATACATACATCAAATCATTATGTTGTACACCTAAACCTAATATAATGTTATATGCCAATTGTATCTCTATTAAAAAAAGAATCCATAAAATAGATTAAAATCACCAGAGGACATACCAACGGTTCTATTAAACTAGAAGTTGATGTTGTCACCTGGCTACCTTGGGCTGCTCATTGCAACAGTCAAAGAAATAGGGTCACTGGTCAGAGTGACTGACTTTGTTGAAGAGGAATTGGGTTCCTATGGCACAATGAGGGTAAGGAGTAGTATGTCTCAAATGCAGATCTTTTGGGGTACCTCTTAGAACTACTGTGGTCTCTGATACATTTTATAATTAATTGTTTCACTCTGATAAATGATAAAATTACAGGGTTCTTTTGCTCAGGAGGAGCTCATTGTAAATACAGGGCCAGAAGTCTGAAAGAAAACAAGGCTATATGTTTCTTAAGATTAGTGGTGTTTATGTCTTAATTCTTTTGTATGCTTAAGGGTAAAAACAAGGATAGATACAGAGATATCTGAAGTTATGAGAATACATCAATCAGCAAAAGAGTTATCTGAAATTTAAGTCTCACAAATAAGCAGAAGATATTATTTCTGGCGGACTATATATGGTGTTAATTCTTTGAACCGTACTAAGAACAATTTCAATAAGTTGAAATTTATGGTACAAGGCAAGGAATGGGAGCTACTAGCTACGTAACTTCAGCAAATTACTTAACATCTCTGAAACTCTTTCCCAATCTGTAAAATGAGGACACGTGCTAGTTAGGTAAGAAGCTTTGTAAAGTGGGAGTTCAGAGAAAAGTCAGTTTTCTTCTCCTAACCCAGGCTTTCTCAACTTCAGCAATACTGACATTTCAGGCCAGGTAATTCTTTATTGTGGGGAGTTGTCCTTTGTATTGTAAAACATGTCGCAGCGTGCCTTATCTCTACCCTCTATCATCTGGAGAGATACCACTAACACCTCTCTCCCAGACTTGAGGTTGAAAATGACCACACATTGCCAATTGCCTCCTGGGAGGCAAAATCGCCGCAGCTGAGAATCACTGTCCTAACCCCCGTGTTCATCCAAAAAGGATCTGAGCAAGAAATAAAACGTAGTCTCGCAGTAGAATGAAGGGGTCCCACCTCACAGAGGCAGGATGTGTGACTCAGAAAAGTGGGGATGAGGAGCTTCGAGCCTCCAGTGAGTAGCCGAAGTCCTAATAAGTGAACGAACTGATTACGAAGGGAAGGTGCAACGAGGGGCAAACGAAGAGGGAAGAGGCCGAGACTCTGGTCTCTGAGAACCAAAGATGCACACACTAGTCACCACTTACAGTGCTTAGCTGACTCCGAGGCAAAATTATGTCCAGTTAAACCGAGACGCTGAGGCCGTGGAAGAAGCCTTAGGGAGCGAGGAGCAGGTGCCGCACGGGACCAGGATCCGTTGCCTACACGCCTGCCTGGTGGAGTCCCCGAGACGTCTCCGCCGCCGCCTCACGTGCTGACGTCGGCCGCAGGCCCCGCCCCCGCCCGGCCCCCAGGCTCTCGACCCCGCCTCCGCCCGCAGTTTCTTCCTCAGCCTGCGAGCGGCCCTGCGTAAGCGGGCAGGGGCGGGCTGGAGGTGTCGGTGCTGCCACGTCCTGGCGGCGGCTCGCGGAGCGGCGGCCTTGCGGGAGCCTAGCGCCGGAGGTGGAGGAGGTGGGGCTGCCGCTGAAGCCGGATGTGGATCTAGTGCTGTGTACCCGGGTGGGTGAGAATCCGACGGGCCTGGAGAGGAGCGCCGACTGCAGGTCTCTACGGGTGAGGGGGACCGGGAGTCGGGGAGAGAGAGCGGGGCCCGGCCGGATGCCCTGGGTGCCGACTTGGGCCTGCCCTTCAGATTTATCAAACAGGTGTGACTGCTACCCCCGGGCGAGGCGAGCTAGGCCCGGTCCAGGGCGGAGGGAGGTTCCGTTCGGGGAGCCGGGCATTTATCTTCGCCAGCTTGGTGCGTATGAGGGCGTAGAGGGCAGTTTGCAGCAAGTTGAGCGGACACACGAGTGGAGCAGAGGTTAGGGATGATGGCCAGTGATCCAGCCGTGCAGGAGGTGGCCCCGGCAGGCAGGAACTGGGGTCGAAACTAATTCTTCGTTCGTCAGGCTTTAGCGTGGGGATTGAGACAGTTGTTCACAGTCTCTGCCGCCATCGGTTTTGAAATGGGCACGAACGCCTCTGGCCCTGTTTTCCACCGTTCCTTTCCGAGTAGCACCCCACGGCGGTCAGGAGCCACTTGAGGACATGATTCTGCTCCGAAGATCACCTGCACTGACTAAATCGGGGTTTTCACCGCAGGAAAGACGGACATCCTTTGTCTCTTCCGGGAGCTTCTACCCCTAGAAACACTGAGTACTGTGATTTCTCTTATAGGAGCTGTTTATGTAAATCGAACTCTTAAAATTTCATAAAAAATTTAAGGGCGACTATAGTTTTGTTAGGATGTACACTCGTGAATAAATCCTAGAATGGATCTCAAGAAATCATTTAGGTCAGTTTCATTAGGCAGGCAGGATTCACTGACATTTTTAAGAAGAGGGGAGACACCTCCCTGTCTGGCACGATGATGTAAATATTGGCTTCTATTGAGTATAGTACTGTAGAGCTCAAGACGTGAGAACAACATCGGAGGATTTAGTCCCAATTCACTCATTGGCTGTGTTACCTTGGGGTCAAGTACTGAAAGCTCCACGTGCTCCAGCTTGCTCATGGGTAGACTGGGAATAATGCCTAAATCACAGGGATCAAATAAACTATCAGGAAATTTTAAAATTCTCAACAAGTGTAATTGCATAATTTAATAAATATAGCTAGGCCTATTAAAATCATCACCAAATGAAGTGTTCTTTAGATTCACAATTCAAATTACTATTGAAATAGTTATAAAATGTATGTAGACAAACCCCAAAGTCTCAAACAGCACACGGGCCCCCTTCCTGCTTTATTTAACCATGTACTGAAGTCATACAGTAATGCCCCGAAAGCTCTTGAGATATATAAAGTCCATTTAGATTTGACCTTAGATTGCTTTTTAAAATTTTTATATCAACTTTTGAAATCTTCATTCCCAGTATCTTATTACTTGTTGCTCTCAGTTGCTTGATTCTAGCAGCATCTCCTCCCCATGTGTATTCTAGTGCACTATAGATGCTGAGAAATCTGTTGAAACTGTCCAAAGAATGGTCAGCCGACTGAAAACCCGATGTGATCTTAGTAAAAATGAATTTGGTGTATGGTTTTTTGTGATATCACTTGCAGCAGTTTGGTAATCTTTTTTTCTTCTAGATTTTCTGAAATGTGATCTCCAGATAAGTCTTATACCATTCGTTATTCATTCACTGGGCATTTATTGGGTAAGGTTAGGCATATATGGGCCTTTAAATGCCTGTTAACTTAGTAGTTAAACAGAAAAGGTACTTGAGAAATACTTAAGAAGGGTTAGGGTTTACTTTTTAAAATTAATCTAAAATCTTCAAAATAAGACCCCAGTGAGGGAATTCCCTGGCGGTCCAATGGTTAAGACTCGGCACTTGCACTGCTGTAGGCCCAGGTTCGATCCCTGGTTGGGGAACTAAGATCCCACTAGCAGCGTGGCCAAAAAACCCTAAAAAAAAAAAAAAAAAAAAAAACCCCAAAAAACAAAACAAAATAAGACCCCAATGATAATGGTGAAATTCAGCTTCAAACAACTGTGCGGTTCTGTTTACTGAAATTTTCTATATTGTGGTACCTGGGGGCACTTTGCTCTTTGTTTAAAAATTATTAAGAATTTCGACAGTGGCAGCAGAGAATTAAGTGTGGGTCCCTGGTGTCCTTGAAGCTGGCCCTGCTACCTGGTTGTGAATCCTCACTGTTCCTTATTTGCTCTGTTATCTTGAGCTAGTTACTGTGCCTGCTTTTTCTGGTCTGATACACCTTTCATTGTATTTTCATTTGTATATAAAGTACTCAATAAATATTAGCCAGTATCATTTTTTTATCATTCATGGAATAAGACCATCGATTAAAGAAAAGCATAGGAAAATATTAGTATTTACTGTTTAAAGTTCTTTAAAGGCTTCATAATCCTAATTCTTCTCCTGTGTACCTCTCCCCTCTCTCTCAGAAATTATTAACCCTATTTTGCGACTGTTCTAGGCACATTTCATTGTAAACTCAGGCAACTTTATAGGAAGAAGAAATCTAGTTAATTTTAAATTATCTTAATGTCCATCCACATTTCCTTTTGAGCTTTCTTTAAACTTCATGCTTACAAGTGTATGTTAAATAGCATGAACATCAAAATGTTTAAATGGTATGTTGTCTTGAAGAACTTAAATTTGTAATACTTTCTGACTTCTGCATTTAATGTACACATTTTACTTTATTGATAAATATTTAGTCTGTTTATCTGTATACCTGAAAAACAATGTTGTTATCCATCTTTCAGATTAGAGTACACCCAAAAGCCTCAGGGGTCCAATTATCAGGGACAAATACTAAAGTGCATGCACTAAAATTAATCTACAAAAAAATATGTTTCAAGTGGACCATAAGCTTGTTAAATTTTATGAATGATTGTTTTAATCATCACAATTTCCTTTCCTTACTATTCTTAGATCCAGGCATAGTTTTTACAGCATAACATGATCTGAGTCCTTTTTGAGGGAAAGAAAACAAACCTCTCAGTATTCTATATAGTAACTATTACTTTTAAAGTCCTTTCTTTCCTTTCCAAGAATGCTAACTTTCAGTTTAACATAAACATAATAGATAATCTTTGTGTAGCTCCTGTACCCAGCACAGTGCCTGACTCATGAATTAAAGGTGAACAAAGTTAACAAGAACGTATAAAAATAAATTTTAAATTAGTTGCTAACTGAAGTATCAATGTATCTTATTGAACACTTGCCCTGTGCCAGGCACTGTTAGGTACTTGTATACAGTAATTCATTTCTTCCAACAATTTCATCTCCATTTTACAAATGAGGAAACATTCTCAGTTTAACTTCCTTAGCCATCATCACACAGTTGACGTTGAACACCAGGTCTGACTCCAGAGCTCATGCTCTTTCCATAGACTAGGTTTCAATTTCAGCTTTGCTAATTCTGTGACCTTGGGCAAGTTACTTAACTTGTCTACACCTGCATTTCCTCATCTGTTGAAATGGAGATATAATCATCCCTACCCTGTAGGATTGTTATAGTAAGTGAATTAGTAAAGTGTAAAGTTCTTTGAACAATGCTGGCACATAAGTGCTGAACAAATGTTAACTTCTATTATTACATCACAGTACCTTCCCAAAGCCTCTGCTATACTGCAGCAGAGTATATATATATTATATATATATTACCTATATATAATAGTTACATAGGGTTATACAGTTTAGTCGACCTTTAAGGAAAATTTAAGAATAGTTGCCCTTAAGCATATTGTGACTTATGAAATAGGGAACATCTGGGAGTTGCATTATTGGGGAAATTGTTCTGTTATTAAGTGGACTTTAATTTTTCTGGTATTGCTTTCTTGTTTTATGGTAGTATGTTATAAATATATATCTTTAAATTCTTTATTTCAAAGAATTAGAGGCAGGTATCAAATAGAATACAGTTGACTCTTAACACGGGTTTGAACTGCAAGGATCCACTTATATATGGATTTTTTTCAACAGTAAATATTACAGTACTACACATTCCAAGGTTGGTTAAATCCACGGATATGAAACTACAGATATAGAGGGCCGACTATAAGTTATACATGATTTTTCGACTGCACATTTTTGACTGTGTGGAGGATTGGCACCCAAAACCCATGTTGTTCAAGGGTCAACTGTGGTTTCTTTAGCTGGGCATGGGCTTACAAATCAAAGTTCAGGGTTGCCTTACAATCTCCTAATAATTGTTAGGAAGACTTTCCTCCAGCAGCTCTGTTCCACAGAAGTGTGCCTTTTTTTTTTCCTTTTTTTGGCTGCGTTGGGTCTTCGTTGCTGCGCGTGGGCTTTCTCTAGTTGCGGCGAGCAGGGGCTACTCTTCGTTGTGGTGTGCAGGCTTCTCATTGCAGTGGCTTCTCTTGCTGCGGAGCACAGGCTCTAGGTGCACGGGCTTCAGTAGGTGTGGCTCACGTACTCTAGAGCGCAGGCTCAGTAGTTGTGGCACATGGGCTTAGTTGCTTCGTGGCATGTGGAATCTTCCCGGACCAGGGCTTGAACCTGTGTCCCCAGCATTGGCAGGCAGATTCTTAACCACTGCGCCACCAGGGAAACACTGCCCACCCCCCCATTTTTATGCTTCATATGTTTTTCATTCTTTCTATCATTATATCTTATTTAGTCTGTTTTATTAGACCACACCTAATAAGAACCTGACCATTTCTGGGCTTCCCTGGTGGCGCAGTGGTTGAGAGTCCGCCTGCCGATGCAGGGGACACGGGTTCATGTCCCGGTCCGGGAAGATCCCGCATGCCGCAGAGCGGCTAGGACCGTGAGCCATGGCCACTGAGCCTGCGCGTCCGGAGCCTGTGCTCCACAACGGGAGAGGCTACAACAGTGAGAGGCCCGCGTACTGCAAAAAAAAAAAAACAAAAAAAACACCCCAAGAACCTGACCATTTCTGAATGTTCAAAAGAGAGGAAAATACCATAATTGATCGTTTTTCAATAGCATGAAAAACACTGGCTATTTTTTTTAACATCTTTATTGGAGTATAATTGCTTTACAATGGTTAGTTTCTGCTTTATAACAAAGTGGATCAGTTATACATATACATGTATCTGCATATCTCCTCCCTCTTGCGTCTCCCTCCCTCCCACCCTCCCGATCCCACCCCTCTAGGTGGTCACAAAACACCGAGCTGATCTCCCTGTGCTATGCATCTGCTTCCCACTAGCTATCTATTTTACATTTGGTAGTGTATATATGTCCATATGTCCATGCCACTCTCTCACTTTGTCCCAGCTTACCCTTCCCCCTCCCCGTATCCTCAAGTCCATTCTCTAGTAGGTCTGCGTCTTTATTCCTGTCTTGCCCCTAGGTTCTTCATGACCTTTTTTTGTTTTTTAGATTCCATATATATGTGTTAGCATACAGTATTTGTTTTTCTTTTTCTAACTTAAGTCACTCTGTATGACAGACTCTAGGTCCATCCACCTCACTACAAATAACTCAATTTCGTTTCTTTTTATGGCTGAGTAATATTCCATTGTATATATGTGCCACATCTTCTTTATCCATTCATCTGTTGATGGACACTTAGTTTGCTTCCATGTCCTGCAGTGAACATTGTGGTACATGACTCTTTCTGAATTATGGTTTTCTCAGGGTACATGCCCAGTAGTGGGATTGCTGGGTTGTATGGTAGTTCTCTTTTTAGTTTTTTAAGGAACCTCCATACTGTTCTCCATAGTGGCTGTATCAATTTACATTCCCACCAACAGTGCAAGAGGGTTCCCTTTTCTCCACACCCTCTCCAGCATTTATTGTTTCTAGATTTTTTGATGATGGCCATTCTGACCGATGTGAGATATCTCATTGTAGTTTTGATTTGCATTTCTCTAATGATTAATGGTGTTGAGCATTCTTTCATGTGTTTGTTGGCAATCTGTATATCTTCTTTGGAGAAATGTCTATTTAGGGCTTCTGCCCATTTTTGGATTGGGTTGTTTGTTTTTTTGATATTGAGTTGCATGAGCTTCTTGTAAATTTTGGAGATTAATCCTTTGTCAGTTGCTTCATTTGCAAATATTTTCTCCCATTCTGAGGGTTGTCTTTTCATCATGTTTCTGGTTTCCTTTGCTGTGCAAAAGGTTTTAAGTTTCATTAGGTCCCAATTGTTTATTTTTGTTTTTATTTCCATTTCTCTAGGAGGTGGATCAAAAAGGATCTTGCTGTGATTTATGTCATAGTGTTCTGCCGATGTTTTCCTCTGAGAGTTTGATAGCATCTGGCCTTACATTTAGGTCTTTAATCCATTTTGAGTTTATTTTTGTGTATGGTGTTAGGAAGTGTTCTAATTTCATTCTTTTACATGTAGCTGTCCAGTTTTCCCAGCACCACTTACTGAAGAGGCTGTCTTTTCTGCATTGTATATTCTTGCCTCATTTATCAAAGATAAGGTGACCATATGTGCATGGGTTTATCTCTGGGCTTTCTATCCTGTTCCATTGATCTATATTTCTGTTTTTGTGACACTGGCTATTCTTAAGCTGCTTAGATGCAGCTGAGAAACTTACAGATTTTTTGAAAGACTGCTGTGAAAACAAAATCCGATAGTCTTGGTGTGAATCTATCATAGCTGAGACCAAATATTCCAGTGAATGCAGAGAATATTCTGTTCATGGTTCATAATTTTTAAAAAAGTTACATGCCCAGTAAGTCTTCTTTAGGTAAAACTGATGAGTTACTCCTTAGCCCAATAATAAAATTCAATAATGTTAAAAAAAAAAAAAAAAAAAAAAAAAGAGCGAGCTCCTGAAGTCAGCTATTCACAGTGCTACACTAGTAGCACTGACCCAGAGGAAAAATGCTTTAAAAGTCCTATTAGAAAATGGAGTTTTCAAGTGTAAAACTTCTAAATTTAGTCACTTGTTTACTGTCTGATAGAATCTGTGAGTTCTTTAGCTGTGGCATTTGACGTTAGAGTCAGGATAGGCTAAAATAAAATACCTTGCATACCTGTTAAAGAGTTTTTCTAATTGCATTAATTTTTATTAAGAAATTGACATTCTTGACAATCAACAACTTTCTATTAAACAAAATGCCTTAACATTTAAAATTTTATTTTAGACCTTACTGCAAAGATGAAACCTGATGAAACACCTATGTTTGACCCAAGTCTACTCAAAGAAGTGGATTGGAGTCAGAATACAGCTACATTTTCTCCAGCCATTTCCCCAACACATCCTGGAGAAGGTTTGGTTTTGAGGCCTCTTTGTACTGCTGACTTAAATAGAGGTATGGACTCAGTTTACAAATTCTGGTTAGACTTATAGTTAGCATTCTGTGTTCTCCACAAACATGATGATGATGCCTATAATTTTTAAAAATACTATTGGACTTTTATATTATTTTTTTGTGCTTAAATTTTAAAGTGACTGAGAACTCAATTCCAATGTATATAGACCAGATGTTACTGTATTACAGTAGTGTATTACAGTATTTCAAATGACTTAAGTACAACAGTGTTCCTTCCTAATTAAGCAGCCCAAAAGGGGAAATTATCTTGTATAATGACACATAAGGAAGAATCTTCTCTAAGAAGCTGGATGGGGAATGAGGATAAAGATAATTTGCCTTGGATAAGTTGCAAAAGGTTTTGTCTACACGTATTCCTTTTTTTAACATCTAAATTCTCCAAAATGATTTCTGTAAATTTCAGTAATCAAAAATCAACTTTTTACAGTTTTCTTCTTGGTAGGAAATCTTAAGAAACTATTATATTTTGGTTAGATTAATTATTGGGTGTATAGAAGTTAAGATTCTTAACATTCTATGCTATTCACATTAATTTAACGTAACATTAATGAAATTAATCAGGAATCTTTAAAAACTGTAGTCTCAACAATGTTATTTATATTTTATTTTACAAATAGTATCATATTTGGTCATAATGAGAATCTTGCATTTTTAAGTAAAACCAAAGCACATAGTTGGGAAAATTCGGCATCCCTTGCGCGTTGAATGTAATGCAAATTACACTGAAAACTGTACTTGCTGGTTCTGTAAATATTGAGTATTAAGGTCAGCACTATTCCAAAAATGTTATGCAGGCAAAAACATTGGTAAAACATATTACTATTTGTTTTACCTAGTGATAATAGAAAGAATAATGGGTTTCAGTTTAATCTTTTAAAATAGTTCATTACATAAAATTTTGAAAAAATAATTGCCCACCAGCTTGACACATTACTTCTTTTGATATGTATTTCATTTGCTGTTCTCGTGACTTGAAATCTGTTTTTCAAAACTAGGTTTTTTTAAGGTACTAGGTCAGCTGACAGAGACTGGAGTTGTCAACCCGGAACAATTTATGAGTAAGTCCTACAGTCTCTTTTTCCTGAAGGAAAAGAAATAAAGGGAAACAAGATTTTATTTTTGTTTAGAGCTCTGTTCAGCGTCTGCTTGTGGTTTTGTTCAAATAGCTAGAAATTATTCAAATAACAAATTAGCTATTTTCTTATTTAAATGTTTAATGTGGCTGAACTGTTTTAGAATCCAAATGTAGCAATTACCATGTTTTACAAAATACCTGGCTACTTTTAGATAATTACTGTAGCATAGAACTTGTGTGGCAGCCTTAGAGATTGTTTTTTATTGTAGTGTTTACCTTTCATGTGGTTAGGTCATTTCACAGAAATTTCATCAATCAAAAATGTAAGAAAATACGTTCTGAATTTATTTTTTGGTTCATTTATATTGAATTTTAAGGTTGGCAGTTTATCTTTTAGTTCATCCCTCCCCCTTTTTAATACATATGAGAGGATGGAAGTTAAAAGAGAGGTCAAATGACTTACCCAAGATCACAGGTAGTTATTGGTAAGAAAAGAACTACAACCTTTCTGACTCCATCCAATGCTCTTACAGTGTCTTCCTATTTTCTTCATTTCCTTCAATAGGTAATTTTATTTTGTACTCTATATGATCTTCCTGAGATGAAGATTATTATTTCCTGATTTTCATTGTTTCTTTTCCTTCATTGAATTTATTTCTTCCCACTCCAGACCCATTACTAGAACAAGATTGTGGAAATAAACAGTATGTTGAGACTGTTAGGCTCAGTTTTTATTCCTGAATTCTTCTTTGCAGGCATATCAGATTAGATGAGAAATCATGTTATCTCATCAATATAAGTACTAAAAGTCAGTTTGCGGGGAAGATATTTATTCCACTTTTGCTCCTGTTTGCTATGTGGCTTTGGGAAAATCTGGGAAATGAAGACTTATTTTTTTATCTACTTCACAAGGTGCTTTCAAAGCAAACAAAAATGATGATTCTATTTCTAAAACAGATCATGTAATCATGGAACACTTGAGAGCACAAAGGGAAAACTGAAAACTACTTTGTCAAGTTACTTTAAAATCAAAAGACTAAAAATTAAAGAATGGAGACACATAAACATTCTCTTGTTAAAATTTGCAAAGAGTTTTGTTCTGTGTGAATATCTGTTAAGTGAAAAGGTTAAAGGAATCAATTTAAAGTTAACTAGTAATGAAGATATGAAAGTTTTCATTCACTAGTCGCAGAAATGGCAACATGTACAATTTATTTGAATTTTAAGTGCTGTTTATCTAAAATAGCTATATTAGTCTTACTTTATTTTGCTAGAAGATTTTTTAAATGTATGGACTATGTTCCAGTTGATACTGATTACTGATATTTCAACTACTTGGTCATTTTAAATAATTGATATTTTCTTTAAAATTACTGTGATAGGGCTTCCCTGGTGGCTCAGTGGTTGAGAATCCGCCTGCCAATGCAGGAGACACGGGTTCGTGCCCTGGTCCGGGAAGATCCCACATGCCGCGGAGCAACTAAGCCTGTGAGCCATGGCCGCTAGGCCTGCGCGTCCAGAGCCTGTGCTCCGCAACGGGAGAGGCCACAACAGTGAGAGGCCCGCATACCGCAAAAAAAAAAATAATAATAATAAAAATAAAATAAAATTACTGTGATAAAATAGCTATAAATATTCAATAATATTTATTGAAGTAAGCTAATTCTAGTATTTTTCTGGCACCTAATAAAGTTTAATGTCTACCACATAACACTATTTTCCAATTTCCACAGAATCTTTTGAGCACATGAAGAAATCTGGGGATTATTATGTTACAGTTGTGGAAGATGTAACTTTAGGACAGATAGTTGCTACAGCAACTCTGATAATAGAACATAAATTCATCCATTCCTGTGCTAAGGTATGTGTTCATATTAATGCTTATGAGTAAAATGGATATGTGTTTTCTAGCAAAATCGACTTTGAGTTTCCATTAGACAAGTCTGTTTTCCCACTGCTTTTTATTGTAAAATGAGAGAGCTAAATATTGGCTAGAATAAAAGTTTTGCTTCTTAGAAATCACTTAGTAACAGTCAATCTACCATTGTCTTCTAAGAGTTATGAGGAAGAAAATGTTGATATGAATTGTTTGCTAAAAATTGTTCTGTAAGGTGTTAGAACTGGAATAGACATAGAGAAATCAAGTCAGTATCGTGGAATTTGGCAGTAATGTTTGGAATCTCTAATGCTAATTTTTATTCAAAAACAATACTTTGAATATACTACATTAACAGAAATTGCCATCAGTTTCCCAGTGGTAAAGGGTTCAGAATAATATATTCTCTTCTAATTGTGACATTTCTAATGCCTGTAGATTTCCTTCACTCCTCATGACTCACATGAAATAGTAAAGAAAACAAAACCTAGGTAATCCAATGAGAATATGATAGAAAACACTTGGAATTATTCTCTGAAGTATGAATTTTGGTGTGGTTTCTGTACTAGAAATTAATAAACTGTATTTGGATGTCTGAAATAAATTGCAATTAAGCAAGGAGTAGGATGATGGATGTAGTACATTCATGACAAGATTACATTTTGGTGATGTGGATTCTGAGACTTGCTTTAAAATAATGAGGTGGGAAGGTTTAAGATACAGACAAAGCAAAATTAGGCCATAAATTGATTGTATTATTATCTCCTCTATAATAGTAAGTTAAAAAAATTTTGCATTTTGCAAAGTTCAGGTTTACAAAACATTTATTTATCAATTAATTCTTACCATCACTTGTTGATTTAACTAAAACAAAACTACATGCTTAGTCCTTTAAACATTGTAAATATTTTCAGAGAGGAAGAGTAGAAGATGTTGTTGTTAGTGATGAATGCAGAGGAAAGCAGCTTGGCAAATTGTAAGTAGGCAGAAACAAGGTAACCCTGGATAAATTAGATACTCTTTGTGTTTCAGTTTACAGTTTCTTGCAAGATACATTTTTAAAAATGTTTTCCTGTTTGAAGTTTTTTAAGCATCATTAATTATGAACTCATTCTCACTCCATAGCTTAGACTGAATTTAATGAAGAAATAAGGTATTTTAATATAATTTTTACCATAAAGTTTGGAAATTGGAAGTGTACTGTTAAAATAGCAACACCTTAGTTATTAACTTTTAATAGTAGCACTCTTATAGTAGCAGGAAACAAATTTTTGGTGAGCCAAGTAATTTGTCCGTTTGTCTGTCATATTTAAAAACAAAGGAAATGTTCTCAGTTACGGAAGTTTTAGAACCATTTACTGAAACAGCCTTCACAGTGTAATCCTCTATACATTTATCTAAATCTTTTAAAGTAAGTTTCATAGGTTTATTGCCTATTTATAAAATAGAACTTGCTTTTTAATATTATCCCTTCTGAGTTTTAAGGAATTCACTCAGTAAATATTAAGCACCTGCTATATGCCAGATATTATTCAAGGTATTTGGTGTATACATCAGTGAACGAAAGAGACCAATTTCTAGTATTTCTAGCCCATGTAACTTAGTCATACCTTTTGTAATTGTGTAACTTCAATCAAGAGGTTCTGTCATCAGAATAAGATTTTTCAATCTATACAACATGAGAAAACCCTTCAGGTAAACTTTTGTAGATCTTTCCTAGTTTTTATAAAGATGTATACATTTTTGCTTTGTTTACACTTCATATTAATTAGACCAATCCAGAGTTAACCTAATACATTCTTTCACAACTATTTAAGTAACTTTAAAAATGATAAAGAACAAAGCAATTATTTACCCATTTTATGTTGGCTATTCCTAAATAGTTTGAATAGATCTAGAGAAAAAGATTAATTTTGGCCATATTTTTTAAAAGGTTTCTAGTCTTTGGTGTTAATATTAATTTTAAAACCTATTTTTAAAGAGGGTTTAGGGTGAGTTCAGGGTTTAGGGTAATATTCTATTTATTAATGGGCTGGAGATTACTAAAGTATATTTGAAACAAAATCAAATGCTTTGGGTGATTTAAATGTTTAACCACTTACAATTTGAATATTTAAATGAATATAGTGGGAAAGGCCATGATCTAATAAACCTATTTGTAATACAGACTTGAAGTTTTATGTGATATTCACTCACATTGTTACTAAAATCTATTTTTATTAACAAATGCTCTATGCCTTGCCTACCTTTTTTTTCTTTAATTTCAGATTATTATCAACCCTTACTTTGCTAAGCAAGAAACTGAACTGTTATAAGATTACTCTTGAATGTCTACCACAAAACGCTGGTTTCTATAAAAAGTTTGGATATACAGTATCTGAAGAAAACTACATGTGTCAGAGGTTTCTAAAGTAAAACCTTTTAAGAAAGACATCTGTCAAAGGAGCTGATCCAACAAGGCTACACTCTCTTCCTAGAGTTAAAATATTTTGTTGCTGCAACCCAGTGACCTCCGTAAATACTGGATTGAAAAAAACACTGTAATACAAGTATAATGACATTTAGAAGATTACTTTGGGCTGGTGAGACATGCTGAGTTTAGATTACAGATGAAATTATTAAGGGGATGATTTTTAACCAAAGGAGTATATTTTTAACTTGAATCTTTTCTTGCATTGTATTTTTCTAAAGTTTGGCTTTATTTCTTAGTAGTCAGTATAGGTAGTAAGAAGTTATATGTCTGCTGTCTGTACTGCTCATTAAAAAATAAAGCATACAGTGAATAAGGCTGTTTCTTATCACATTCATAAAATTAATACTTTTTTTCAAAGAAATATATCTAAATACCACTTAGGGGTGTATCATTTCACATATATTACATGAAATTGGATGTTAGATATATTATAACTAAATGTAGTTCAGTCCAACATTTGCTGATCCTAATACTATACTGGCAAACAACCTGGTGAGCCTTTAAAATAAAGAGAAATGAAAATTAACTTCTTATAAAATGTGACAATTTAAATGTACATCTAAAAGTTGATATAATTCTAATATAGCTGAAGTACCACCTGTCTTATATGTGAAATATAATAATTATTCATTTGTTTAAAATATCTGAGAAATATAAGGTACTTTTTAACAGTGAATTAGTAAATCCTGGCATATTATGTATTTCTAAGCTGATTTCTAATTTTTCCAGGAGTGTCCAAGCCTCTCTTCTAACATTTTTATGAAAATGGATTACAAAATTGAGTGGAGTATTTTAAAATGTATCATACTGCATTTATTACATTCTTAAAATGTTGATGGAAGCTTTTCTATTTAATGTGATTATAATGGTACTATTATTCTGGTCACTATTCCTATTTTGATTTTATTTTAATTTTTTTAAGTTGAAATAAGAATTAGATACTTCACTACTGGTTCGAATCTTTTACGTTTCATGTTACATTAAACCTGTTCATATGAATAGTCTTTTGTTAGAATCTGAATGTTTTCTGTGCTTTTCTTGAGTTATCTATTGAATTATTAGGTCAAGTCATGGTTCATAAAATCTAAGTTTTGTGTACTCTTGTAAAAGGAGCTTAGAAAGTAAAGACCACCTGTTTCTCGTCCCTTTGATTCACACCCACCTCAACTAGATTTCAGATTTCCCTCCATGCAGTAAAGCTAAAGTTGGCTTTCTAAAACAATAGAAATGCTTCACCAACAGAGGTGTACTACTCACCAACAGAGGTGTACTACTCACCAACAGAGGTGTACTACTCACCTGCTGATGACACAGGCAGATGAATTGATTTGTCCCTAGTGAAAACAACAAAGCTAAGTTTTGCTTTTTTAGGAGTCCTATAACCTTGGTAACAGCAGCTTTACTAGGTACAGTCTGGTAATTTAAAACCTCTGTTAACAAATAAACCTAATAGGGACTTCCCTGGTGGTCCAGTGGTTAAGACTCTGTGCTCCCACTGCAGGGGGCATGGGTTCGATCCCTGGTTGGGGAAGTAAGATCCCGCATGCTCTGCTGCGTGGCCAGGAAAAAAACACCACCAAAAAAAAAACCCCTAATAAAAGGCAAAATTAAATGCTTCATTTCTTACCACTGAACAATTTGAAGTAAAACTATAAGGTGGCTATTTCAATAAATCCCTTTAAATAGTGTTCTTAAGGTCTTATCTTAAATCCCCCCTATAGGAAATAGAGTTGTAGGTAAGGTGTAATACATAAAAATTGTGTCATTGAGGAAGCTGAAGATCTGTATTTAGCTTTAGTTAACCAGAGAAATTTGATTTTTCTAAGCCATTTTGTGGGTAAAATTGAGTATGAAAAAAACTGCATCGAACATTTCAATATATACATTTTTGAGCATTGTTTACTTTTGAAAAGATATAACAAAGTGGCAACTGTGATTTTTATTTTGCTCCATGTCTTTTATATATTTGTATTTCACTGACTCTCAAGCACTTTTTTTCTCTTTTTTTTCTTTTTTCTTTTTTACATGTAACATTTGGAAATCTGGATGCATTTTATGATCAGTGGCTTGTCTTAGTTTATTCAGCAATATTTTTTGCCTTTTAGTAGGATCAAAAAGATGGTGTAATGATGCTAATGATGATGTCTTAGATTTGATGAAGAATATTATGTAGGTAGGCCTAACAAGGGGAAAACTAAAAGCAAAAAGTATTTTTTTAATGAGCTGGAAGCTGTTCTATGGATGGCCTTACCCATTCCTTCAGTCACAAATTTCCTCACTTTCAACTCCAAACTTGTTCAACTAATTGTTTAAAATATACTTGAGCTGAAACTTGGGCCTTCCCTGTACTGACCATAATTTTTATGTGTGACCACAGTGTTTTAGAAAATACTCTTAAGTGCTTCTCAATATCCAATGTTCATTCAGCCTTCTTAATCTGTGTGGGACTAAAACTGGGTTACTTTTACCTAGAAGACGACAATCTAAGTAAAGAGGTTCTGAGGCATAAGCAGTATAAATGAGCTTTTCAATCTTTTTGAGGTATAATGGCACACCAGTTTTAATACAACCACCAATCTTCACAAAATAATTTTAATACTTTGTGCCTGAGCTAGCAGCATCTTGCACTGTGACATTCCTATACATACATAAGCATTTGATCCAAGTACAGATGTTAAAAGCAGAGTAACTTAAGCAATTGTCTATACAAAGGTAAATAGACACTGTAGGTTATTTTTCTTTTTGAATCATTTTTGCTGCATAGTAAATTGCAATTACATGTCAGTATAATGTTACTGATCTACAAAATACACTTTGAACTGTGAGGTATGGCAACTCTCTATGAGAGAGCTAGCATGTAAACCTGAATATTTTGAGTGATTTTTTTTTTTTTTTTAGCTGCCATGGATGGATAAGACAAAAAAAAAATCCAGCATTCAAAGACCCTAGAAACTTATTTTTCTAATCAATAAAAAAAATAAAATCTTTTAGTAATTTTCAGCTATTTCCTATCATTTACTTATTGGAGCACTGACAAATGGACAAAATAAATATTGAAGTGAAGCTGTTTGTTATGGAATTATGGATTAAACAGTTATCTGAAAAAAAAAAGTCTGCCAGGTAACTGCTCATTTACTTTACATCAAGTTGAGATTTTGATATATATCTCTATATATGCATCCCAACTTTATAATTCAAGATTGCAGTTAAATACTTCTAATTCATTTAAATTACCATGGTAACAAGACAATTATAAACCTTATATTTTCTTTAAAAGGCCATGCTTAACATTTTCTGACATTACTTCTAAACTCAGATGAAGCACAAAATCCTCCCAAAACAAATAATAGTCTGCTCTGAAAGTTAGGTGGTTGAGAGTTGGTAGCAAAGGGTATCATGGTTTAATACTTCCACCACAGAGTAAATACAAATAAACAAAGGTCACTGCTGTTTAAACATCTGATAAGAAATTAACAGGAACCAATGGACTGAAATTACAAGGTAAGAACACTGCCATTCCAGTTTGAATATTTTCAGTATTCAAGTTTCATACTTTCAAAATGGACAATAAAGCAATTCTCCTGTTTTGATGCAATATCATTTTAAATTCTGTGCCCAGGTTAATATTTAATGTTTAAAATTGGGTGCTGGGTCACTCATATATTATTCAAATATTCTAGAAAATAAATCATGATTGGTTAAATGTACTGTAGTTAGCTGTCACAAAACATCAGTGGAAACAGAGGAATTATAGAAATGGAACCAAACAGAAGCATAGGAAGAGCTACCAGAAGAACTAGTTGAACACTGGGTGGAACAATGAACCCAAGATAAAACAAACTTGCAGTATTCTTATAGAAAGAATAAACTTTTTGTCCATATTAACTTGTACTCAAGAAGATGACAGTCCCTTTTTCTAGTGTTTGTGAGAGTCTTTAATATGCAGTGCTGGGCAGGCACTTTAGTGCCAACATAAAAATTACAGTGGTTAGAAAAAGTGGAAAATTACCAACTGTAAATTAATAACCAAACCTGTACTCTTGGCCAGACTACTAGAGAGGATATGTGTATTTAAGAAATTTAGAAAATCTTAACTGCCTCATTTTTAAAACCTAAATGGACTATTATGAAGATTCTTTTAAGCCGTTTTTGTGGAATGAAGCATTCACAGATTATTAGTTTGCAAACAAGATCTTTGCTGAACTAACCAATAGTGATCTATATACAGGAAAGTTGTATTATCTGGCACTTCACCAGCTGGAATTTCTGAACACTCAATGCAAATCTTGACTATACTAGACCACCACACCCAATGACCTAATCACACAACAGAATACGAGACTACAGTGGGATTGACAATATGCTGTTATTTTAGGGTGGTAAAATAGGGAAGGGAAGGGAAACCAGAAGAGGAATACCACCTGGGGCAGCAGAATTAACGCTTAATTAACAAAGCAGTTTTGATTCACTGCCACTCTCCTGCTATGCTGGATAAAAAAGCTTTTACTGTATTATTACACCTTAGGGAGGAAAGCGAAGTAGGTAACTTGCTACCTTACAAGTCCCATCAGTAAAGCACCTCAAGAGAGGACTGAGAAAAGTGAGATACAAAGGAGTTTTGTTTGTGCTACCCTAAATCACCAACTATAAAAAGTTAAAAACACTCCTCTCCTCCCCAACATCATACTTAAAATAGCAAAAATGTTTTTCTTAGAACAATTTTTATATGTATAAATAAAAACATGGAGAACCTAGGATCCATAAAGTGACTTTGCTAATGCAAATTATGGGGGAAATTTGGATTAACGCAATGCCAAGAACTGATTACAACACTAATTTATAATACACTGAAGTCTCCCACAATCACTTTTCCCCAATAAATGCATCCTCAAAGAAAAGCATTTCTCTGAGCCAGAACAATCTCACAGAATCATTAAGACAACATAAAAATGGAGTAAATGCTCCATATTCCAAATAATTTACTAAGGTTTCTTCAAGCCTTAAGACTTTCAGTCTGAACTAATTTATGGTTTAAAAAAAATTACAGAAAACTGTTCAAAACTTTTCACTGTTCTACATACTAATTTAGAGGACATGAGGATTTATTTTTTATATTTTCTAATGAGGCAAGGCACTTTTCTTTTTTGGGCTTTGTTTAGGAAAAAATAGTGCTACACTGGTTTATTATATTCTATTTAGAGCCATTTTGGACAAAGAAAAAACAAGCTACACAACTCAAAAGAACAAACACAACATTTGGCTTTTAAGAATGCTAAAGGAAAGTCACTTGAGTTTAAAACTCTCCTTGTTTTTGAGCATCTGGTATTATAAAGCAAAACATTTTCCTTTGTTAAACTTTTTTTTTCTATAGGATAAAATTAGGAACGTAGTAGGAAAAGAAGCAATACTTGGATCATGTTAAAGTAAGGACAGTTGGCTAATGTCATGATTTAAAGATTATTAAGATGGGATCAAGAAGTTTAAAAAAAAAAGACAATTAAGCTACTGAATTATATTAAAAAAGAAATGTGGCAGATTCCTGCATTTGTTAATGTTTCTGTAAGAGGCTCCATCATAAAATTGAACTGTAAAATTATTTTTAAAATGTAATACGTAGAACACAAAATGAATTTTTAGCAAACTTTAGGAAATTCTTTTGTTATAAATTACCCAGATTTTATAAACAAGTCCCCCCTAACTTGCATGTTGTTTAAAGTAACAATTTTGTATCATACAAATAAATTTCAAGTATGAAAAGTGCATTATTGCAATAATACCTCTTTGCAAGTCCAAAATTCTTGGTTTATAATAAAACTGTAAAGAATTAAAAAAAAAAAAAAAAAGGAATAAAACCATCAGTGCCATCTATTGCAGAAGTCCGACATCTTAAAATGTTGCTCAACAAGTTGCAGAGAAACACGTCTGGAAGCAACATATAATTGAAAAGAAACTACTTGTGTTTTTACCATTTTACATTATTACTGTCTGTAGTATTTTCTCCTTCCCAAATAGAAATTCACATCCTCTATACTGTTGCTCTTGAATCAGCCATTCTGCGCAGTCGCCACTTGCATGTTTCCAAAATCATCTTCTTCTTCATGTGTTCTCTTCAAACTGCCTAAAAGTTATTGCATGAACATAACGTATAATGGGAACTTAAAAAAATTTATTCATTAGAATGTTACAACTAGCAAAAGCTTCATTTTTCATGAAGTGTCACCATATATATGACTATGAAAGTTCTATGACTGAATTTTTAGTAAACTGTTGGAAATTCTTTTGTTATAAACTAACCAAAGAACTTTATATCTTCATGACATTTTCCCTCTTAAGAATTAAGGTATTTTATATAATGAACATTAATTTTTAAAATAGTCTGAAAATAGAATTTTTAAAGGTATAACAGTTCATAATTGGTTACTGTTTGTTTTTTAGGCTCCATAAACATGTGACTTAGGACACTGTACAGTTTTATTTTGTAGATGTAATTATCCTTTTGCTTCCACAGATGCTGCCAAAAATATTTTTTTCCACTGAAACTATGATTTTATTACCAACAAGTCTAGAGTTGGGAGAAAGGAAGCATGTAGCAGATAAGAGGTTTTCTTTTATCTACTCTCCACATCAGAGTCTGCTAGTACAGAAATTTCCCACACAGACTCAGAGCTAT
Organism: Kogia breviceps; assembly: GCF_026419965.1. Lineage (NCBI taxonomy): Eukaryota > Metazoa > Chordata > Mammalia > Artiodactyla > Physeteridae > Kogia > Kogia breviceps. The sequence continues at coordinate 48,134,086 of NC_081312.1, forward strand.
CCCCATATGCCCAACAGTTATAATCAAGAAATCTGAGTCGCAATGGAGGAAAACTTTAGGGAACAACTGAACTGGTAGAGGGTTTGCTGTGTTATCTGCCTAACAATCGCATGACCTTAAACTTATGCCCTAAAGGTTGTGCTAAATCATGGTAATAATGTTAATACAGAGGGTGGATTCCAACAGAAAACTAATGTTTCACTGTAAGATTAAAATTAAGGATAGAAATACAGTATTGATGGAATAGAGAAGAAAATATGCTAGCCATAAGTCTAAATACAGTGGTTGTAACAGTTTCAGATGCAGTGTTGCACCTGCATTCTACGAAGGGAGGTAAGAGACATAGGTAACTAATACAAGGCAGAAAGCAAGGAGGTACAGACAAAGCTCTATGGCAGTTTTGAATAACTGGAGATTAGAGGAAGAGTAAGTTAATCATCATGTTTTCTTGAGGCGGTGACATCTGAACCAAGTTTTTATGGACAGAGAGACTGAAGGTGATGCTTTCTAGGTGGAGAATAGAAGACACGCACAGGGTCCATTAGTAGTCCCATTTTCTGGAGTGCATATATAGAGGTACAGTGAGAGATACAAATAAAGATCAAAAGGGCCTTTAATTACTACCTATAATGTGTTTTCTTCAGTAGAAATTATGCCAATGGGGACTTCCCTGGTGGTCCAGTGGTTAAGACTCCGCACTCCCAATGCAGGGGGCCCGGGTTCAATCCCTAGTCAGGGAACTAGATCCCACATGCATGCCGTAACTAAGAGTTTGCACGCCACAGCTAAGGAGCCCACGATCTGCAACTAAGGAGCCCACCTGCTGCAACTACAACCTGGCGCAACCAAATAAATATTTTTAAAAAAATTATGTCAATGAAGACTTTTATACGGGAAGAATATTAGAACTATCTTTCATGAAAATAAGTCTAGCCACAATGTACAGAACAGACTAAATAACAAGAGTTGGAATAGGAGGCCAATATGGACCTGAACTTGACCAAAATTAAGGGTACTATAAAAGAGGGAATTCTAGGTACTGAGGAAACAGACCATCCCATTTTGGAAAATGATTAGATAGAAGTTGCAAAGAGTCAATGACAACTGGGAAGTTGAGCCTGAAGGATGGGTATATAGTATTATCACTAAGGAAGTGCAATATAGTGCTGGACTTGTGGAGCAGATCACCAGTGTTAAATTTCCAGGTCCAACACTAACCAGGTATGTAACCTGTTTCTCCTAACTTCCAAGGTTGTAAGTTCAAATAAGACTGAAAGGAACTCTGGGAGAGAAAAACCATAAACTAAAAAAATTTCCATGAATGCTCTAATAAAAAGAAAGGAGACAAAAAAGGGTAGCAAGGTCTTGGAGAGGATGGCAAAAGTTAGGATTTTGAGAGCATGCCTCTGGATCATTAACTTTTAAAATGGGGGAGGGGACACTGCAATAGGGAAAGGAGAAAGGATTCAAATAATTATGGCAAGAGAAAAACTGAGGTAGCTTACATTTAGTCACCCTGCTTTTACTTACTAACCACCTTTCATTTTTAATAAGATCACCTAAGTGTATTTAGGGCCTCATCTCCAGACCCCTCTTATTATTTTAATCTTTGCAACACAGTTATACGACTTAAAGATTTAAAACTCAACAAAGTAGAAATCTGATCTTCCAACCAACACGTTCTAATTAACTAGTGGTGTATACACAGAAGCTCAATATAATACATATTTAATTATAAAGTTAAATTTTGAAATTATCTTATTTTAATTCAATAGTCCATCCCAAAATTTTCTAAACAATTTAAATTGTTCAGTGTAACTTGTTAATGAGCAAAAGATACTTCTTCTCTTCTATTCTTCACTACCATCATCTTTCTTCCCAAATTTCTCCAAAATGAAAAAATCCTTACCTGTGGTGCCAGAATGAACAGATAACGACCTTTCTATCTGAAGTGGCGACATCATCTGTATTGTTAATTTCGCTAGGTAGATGGCTTCATATTCCTAGAAAAGATTTTAATGAACTTGAATACACATTTAAATTCTTGGATACCCAAAACAAAACAAAATTTAAAAAGTGGTTAATACATACATTATTGGTATTCTTAGTTTATACTGAAAACTCTGGTGCCATACTGCTGTAAGAGAAAGGCTTAAAATTCCTATCTTATAGGGCTTCCCTGGTGGCGCAGTGGTTGAGAATCCGCCTGCCGATGCAGGGGTCACGAGTTCGTGCCCTGGTCCGGGAAGATCCCACATGCCGCGGAGCAACTAAGCCCGTGAGCCATGGCCGCTGGGCCTGCGCGTCCGGAGCCTGTGCTCCGCAACGGGAGAGGCCACAGCAGTGAGAGGCCCGCATACCACAAAAAAAAAAAAAAAAAAAAAAAAAAAAAAAAAAATTCCTATCTTATAACTTCACATTTATTGATAAGACTATAAATCAAGTCAAGCAAATAGCTTGCACTAAGGCACTGTACACTGAACTGCCAGTCAGTATGTATTCTCTGCCACCGCCTAAGCTATATGATCTCTGACTTCACCTGTTAAAACACATACATACCCCCAAAACCCAAACTGGCAATCTCATAGAACGATTATAAGAATAAAAAGAAATAAAGTATTTTTAAAAATCAGATTAATATAAGGCATTTAATTGATTCAAGTATATATTTGGTTCTAATTCCTTAAAATCAAGTCTTCTACTTCCAGTTAAAGATGGAGTAATAAAGGCATTCCTATCCCTCTCCCCTTTCTGAAAACAAGAAATAGAGAACTCTTTATTCGAAGAAACTAGGAAACATCCATAACTCTGAATATGAGAAGAATGAAAAGTTAGGAATTAATAATCAAATAAGTCAGGGTACTGGCTACCTTTATGATGGGAGAAAGAGAATTATGATTAGAAAGAGGCCTAAAGAGGGCTTTTGGGATTCTGGCAAACGTTCAATTTCTTTACCTGGATGGCAGTTACATGGATGTTTATTTGCACTTTATGTATTTTTATATATGTGTATTATATTTCACAATAACATTAAAAAAAATGGAACCAGACTAAGCTATGCACAAAAGACGCCTGACTGCGGATATCACACAGAATGGGTACAGCTGACAAACCTAACAAGCCCTTGGCCTAGTATGATACAGCCAGGAAGTGTGCATGGACTGTGGGAGGAGGAAGGGCATATTAAGGAAAAAGTGAACATCCACACCTGGCATTTTGGCAAGACGCAAGCGACATGGAGGAGAAACTGGGTTGCGTGTTGCCAAGCATCTGCTGATCTTGGTCAGCTGGAAGTAAAGGCTAAACCATTGATTCTCAAGCCTGGCTATACTTGAGAATCACCTAAGGAGCCTTAAAACCTGTGTATATAGTCAGCTCCTCTCCTCCTCACCCCAGAGATTCTCATTTAACTAGTATGGGTAACGTTCCCCAGGTGATTCAAATGTGCATGCAGTGTTTATCAATGTAAACAAGAAGAACCTGTGACAAAAGGGGCTCTTTTTTTTTTTCTCACTGGCTAAGTAGAGTCATACCACTGGAGAAAAGTGTTGTTGAGAAAGTCTTCCAAGACAACCGGGAAAATTTAAGCTGCCTACCTTTCCCCACCACTCCCCTGGTCCCTTTCCCACAACTTTATTGTTGGGCAAATAGCTTATCTAAGAAGAATGTCTCCAGTTCAAGGATGACCAATATCAAAAAGGAACCAATGTACGTCTTATGTAAAGATCTTTGCAAGGGAAAGAAAAGCAACATTATAACCAAAAATCTATATATAAAGAACACTGCATGAAAATTACACCATGGAGCAGGTGAAAATTATAATTCTCCATGAAATCAATAAGAATAAGCATTTCTGAAATGAGTTCAAAGAAGAGATAAAAGGATTCATGGAAGAAATAGGACAATAAAAGAGATGACTATGCCATTTCCTACCATTTCAGAAAACAAACAGAACACCCCTCTTAATCCTGGTTTCCCCTCCAACTACTGTTTAATTTGTTTTCCCCTTCTAAGCATAATTCCTGGAATTATCTATTCTTGCTGTTCACATTCCTCTCTTCCCATTTTCCTTTCAACTCTGAGCAAATATGCTTATCTTCCCCCTTCCACAAAAATTGTCAAGGGTACCAATGACATCATGTTCCTAACCTAATGTCAATTCTCGGCCCTTATCTTATTTAACCTATTATCAACCTTTGAAACAGAGGGTCATTCCCCGCTCTTCTAACACCTTCTTCACTTGACTTCCCAAACACCAGACCATCCTGATTTTCTTCCCAAATCAATGGCCACTCTTTTCAGTCCCTCTGCTGATTCCCCATCTCCACAATCTCTACATGCTGGGACTACATTAAGGTTCTGTTTTTGAAATCCTTCTCTATCCACACTCACTCCTCTAGTGATCTCATCCAGTTTCAAAGCTTTCAATAGCATCTATATATTGATAACCCCTAGAAATAGTTCTTTCTCATGAAATCCAGGCTTATATGTATACCTGCCCACTATCTAATAGCTCTCTCAACCTTAACATGACCAAAACCAACTCTTGCTTTTACTCCCTTCAAATTTCAAGCAGTTTCTCCCATACAAGCAAGTAGCAGTTCCTCTTCAAGTGTGCAGGCTACAAGGCTTAAATTCATCCCAATCTCTCTTCACATCCAATCCATCAGCAAATTCCGTCAGCTCCACTGTCAAATAAATCCAACATCTGATCTCTTTTCACCTCTCCCCCTGCAACCACTTGGATTCAAACCAACACTCTCTTGACTCCATCACTGCAACAGCCTCTTAACTCAAGCACCTGCTTCTGTCCAAACCCCAACAACCCCTACAGTATATACACAGTATACTATATTCAACACAGCAGCAGGCAATCTGAAGTTGTTCCTTCACTTAAAATAAAAGCCAAAGGCCTTACTTATAATGGCCTATAAATGCCTGTCATGTGGCCCCTTACCTCCCAGCTTTAATCTCCTACCGTTATTTGCTTACTCTGTTGCAGCCACACTGACCTTCTTGCACTTCTCGAAAATACTATGCATACTCCCATTTCAAGGTACTTGTACGTATATTCCTGCTACCTAGAATGCCTTCCTCCCAATATCAGCACAGCTTGTTCTCCTAATTTCTCCAGGTCTCTACTCAAATATCATTTTTGCAATAAGGCCTTTTCTGATCACCATTTTAAAATGCAATTCATGGGCTTCCCTGGTGGCACAGTGGTTGAGAATCTGCCTGCCAATGCAGGGGACATGGGTTCGAGCCCTGGTCTGGGAAGATCCCACATGCTGCGGAGCAACTGGGCCCGTGAGTCACAACTACTGAGCCTGCGCATCTGGAGCCTGTGCTCTGCAACAAGAGAGGTCGCGATAGTGAGAGGCCCACACACCGCGATGAAGAGTGGCCCCCGCTTGCCACAACTAGAGAAAGCCCTCACACAGAAATGAGACCCAACACAGCCAAAAATAAATAAATAAATAAATAAATAAATTTTAAAAATGCAATTCATGTTGCATCTCCTTATATGGACTTATTTCTCTCTCCCTTATTTTTCTCTGTGATCCATTACCATCTGACCTACTACATTTTACTTTGTTTACTGTTTAATTCTCTCATTAGAATAGGTTTCATGAGGTCGGGGATTTCTGTCTATTTTGTTCTCTGCTTTACTGTCATTGCCTAGAACAATGCCAAATAAACATTTGATGAAACAATGAAGTATGGGAAAGGGAAGAAGAGCTTGAGAAAAATCAAGCCAAAAGAGAAAAGAACAAAGTTGAAAGTAATTACAGAGAAAATGGCAGATATGGAAGAAAAAGGGAACCAACATAAAATATGTCTCTGGGAGAGAAAACCAGGCAAATGAAACAGAACAACAAAAACAGAAGCCAAATACATAGTAGAAGAAAACTTTCTGAAATAAGGGAAGGTGTGAATCTGTTAAGTGCTAAGGGCATACTAAGACTGAGAAGTTTATATAGAACAATCAACAAGATATACCTTGATAAAGCATCCTATGTTCATCCAGACAACACCTCCTCCTCCCAATCAAGTCTTTTAAGGGGGAAAATTTTTTAAAATTAGGCTCCCCTCAGACTTCTCTGGAGCAATATTCAATGTCAGGTCTGTGTACAAACCCATAAGGGAAAAAGTATTAAACAAAAAATTTTTATCTAGCCAACTGTCATTCAAACATAAGAGCAACAGAAAAATATTTTCCAAAATGCCAGGACTTAGGGAATATAGTTTCCAAGAACTCTTCTTGAAAATAATGCTCAAAGACAAACTCCAGTAGTTGAATAAAGAAGCTAGAATCCTATTTAAATGTAGAACTAAGGGGCTTGCCTGGTGGCGCAGTGGTTGGGAATCCACCTGCCGATGCAGGGGACGTGGGTTTGTGCCCCGGTCTGGGAGGATCCCACATGCCGCAGAGCGGCTGGGCCCGTGAGCCATGGCCACGGAGCCTGTGCATCTGGAGCCTGTGCACCGCAACCACAACAGTGAGAGGCCCGCGTATCTCTCTCTCTCTCTCTCTCTCTCTCTCTTTCTCTCACACACACACACACACACACAAAATAAATAAATGTAGAACTAAGGATGAACAACTAGAAAATGTGGTTATAGGATAGAATATAAATATTATAATCTGTTAACAATGTAGAAAAAGTATAATCTTTTTTTAAAAAAAAGGAGGTGGCAGGACATATAACAGGAGGTAGTTTAAGTAGATGATCTTGTATTGCTAAGTAACAAGAGGTATAATATTTAAATATTTTTAAAGGTATAAGAGGTAACTCCTAGAAGAACTAAGACTAATAACAAAACAGGTAGTGGAGGGGAAGGAGGAAAGAAGTAGAGGTATAGAAATTTTTATCATTTATAGTGGAAATCAACTGATAGTTATTTAAAAGTGATAACTCAAGAAACATACATATACACTACAAAGTTACAATTGAGCCCATTAGAACTAAAAACAATAAACTTAAAAATTATCAAAAGAATACAAACATACAAAAAATTCATAAACTTTATAGTGAAAAGTTTAAAAAAGATGCATTTAAAAGAGAAAGCGAGGGCTTCCCTGGTGGCGCAGTGGTTGAGAGTCCGCCTGCTGATGCAGGGGACACGGGTTCATGCCCCAGTCTGGGAAGATCCCACATGCTGCAGAGCAGCTAGGCCCGTGAGCCATGGCCACTGAGCCTGTGCATCTGGAGCCTGCGCTCCACAACGGGAGAGGCCACATTAGTGAGAGGCCTGCATACCGCAAAGAAAAAAAAGAGAAAGCGTGACATGAAATAAAATGACAGACAAAAGTATATATCATTTTTAGGGCAAGAAAGTGGGATAAATACACCTATTAAAGAAAAATACTGATAACAAATCAAATAGCAAAATTCAGCCATAGACCATATATAGGAAATGCATCTAAAACAAAGTGATTTAGAAAGGTGGAAAGAAAAGGAATGAAGAAACTCACAAGGCAAATGCAAACAATATTACACAAGGTTAATTTCAAAGTAAAATAACTGAATGGAGGAATAATAAATATATAACTACAATGAGGATGTAACTTGAATTTTATCTACCAAATAACACAGTACCAAAATTGGCAAAGAAACTAGAAGAACTAAAGAAAAAATAAACAGAAACGTAATAAAGTAAAGGAGTTTCAATTCACCTCTCAGTCCAAGACAGACGAAGCGAACAATTACTATCAGCCCTCTATGCACAGATGCAGAACCCACAGATACAGAGGACTGACTGTACTATGCCATTTTATATAAGATTTGGAATTCACAGGGCAGGGGGGTGGGTGTCCTGAAACCAATCCCCCACAGATACTGAGGGACGACTGTATATTGAGCTTTATGCCCTGAAAACAGAGAATATATCTTCTTTTCAAGTGCCCAGGAGACAGTCGTAATAACAACTGTATATTAGGCCACGAAGAAAACATTAAAAAATTCAAGAAGTAAACAGTATTAGAAATGAACAAAAATAGAAAATAAACCTGGTCACCTATGTAGTTAGTTTTTTTTTTTTTAAAAAAAACTCTCAAACAAATGTTAAGTAAAAAATAAAATCAAAAGTGAAATCACATAATATCAAGCTATAACAATAATAAAAATATTGCATAGCAGAATCTATGTACGATATGTAGAATATGGCTAAAGCAATGCTAAGAGGATAATTCATAGTCTTGAATTCTTGAAAGAATGAAAAACTAAGCTTTCAACTCAGGAAATTCACTAAAGAATAACAGCAGCAGCAGCAGCACGAACAACAAAAACCTAAGAAAAGCAGAAAGCAAGCCGAAATTCAAATACAGAAAAGTTATATAAACTAACCAGATCAAGGAAAAAAGAAAGCACAGATACACAAAATTAGAAAAAAGAATGGAAAAATATTTTCCTCAATTTTATCTCAAATCCTATGAAATGAATGATTATATAGATTATGAAACCATCCAAAGTGACCTGAGGAGTATATGAAAATCAGACTTAACCTACCAAATGAAGAAAGCTGTCCAAGAATTGGTCCTCAAAATATACAAATTAATGAAATAATGAATAACTGAATTAAATTAAAAAATCAAGGTCCACGGGCTTCCCTGGTGGCGCAGTGGTTGAGAGTCCGCCTGCCGATGCAGGGGACACGGGTTCGTGCCCCGGTCCGGGAAGATCCCACATGCCGTGGAGCAGCTGGGCCCGTGAGCCATGGCCGCTGAGCCTGTGCGTCCGGAGCCTGTGCTCCGCAATGGGAGAGGCCACAACAGTGAGAGGCCCGCGTACCACAAAAAAAAAAAAAAAAAATCAAGGTCCAATGATTTCACAGGTACCATATATCAGAACACCAAGAAGCCCGTAACTCCAATCTAATTTACATTGTTCGAGAGAACATAAAGAGAAAGCAAGTTTCCATTTTAAAAATGAGAATCGGGCTTCCCTGGTGGCGCAGTGGTTGGGAGTCCGCCTGCCAATGCAGGGGATACGGGTTCGTGCCCCGGTCCGGGAAGATCCCACATGCTGCGGAGCGGCTGGGCCCATGAGCCATGGCCGCTGGGCCTGTGCGTCCGGAGCCTGTGCTCCGCAACGGGAGAGGCCACAACAGTGAGAGGCCCACGTACCACAAAAAAAAAAAAAAAAAAAATGAGAATCACGTGATAAACACCCAAACCAGAAGAGAGTAGTATAGAAAGAAATTACAAACCAATATCACTTATTCAACTAGTTCCAAAATCTTAAAAAAAAATACTGACAAATAGAATCTAGCAACACATTCATGGAACATAGTCTACCATAACCAAGTGAGATCCATTTGTGAACCAAAATGATGATTCAAAATTAAGAAATCTAGCATAATGTGATCCAATAATTCAACTCACCATATTAATGGCTTAAAGGAGTAAAACTACAGACATTCCATAAAAAAAATTTTTTTAAGCTAAAAATCAACATCTATTCCTGGTAAAAACTCTTTACATAGGCACAGATGAATACACACACACACACACACACACAGTGCAATACTAGAAGCACTGACATTGAAATCAAGAATAAAGTACAAGTACTATACCACTATTACTTATCATGGTTCTGATACAATGACCATCCAATGAGAAAGAAAAAAAAATTAGAAAAGTTGCAAAATTATTATGATTTGGAGATGAAAATCTAAGACAATCAACTAGAAAATTTTTCAGAATTGTTTAGAGTTTAATAAGGTTGCCAACTGAAAACAATAAAAATCAATAGCTTTCCTATATACAAGTAAGCAATTAGAAAACATACTGTAGGAAAAAACCATTTTATTTATAATGGGAATAAAAGAAAATAGGAATAAATTTCGTAAGAAATGCATATATTCTACATAAGAAAACTTTAAAACACTAAAAGACATAGAAATTGACTTGAATAAATGGAACATACTGAGAAAAATTTAAAGGTGTCAATTCCTTCTGAACTGTGAATGTAGAGATAATGTTATTAAAAACAAGTCCAGGACTCTTTCCAGTAAAGTTCATACCAGAAAATAAGTGTTAAGAACATGCCAGGAAAATTTCAGAAAAAACATTAATGAGGGGATCTTGATTAAATTACTTGATATAAGTAATATAAATTACTTACATAATATTATAGTATTTAAAACTGTTTGATACAAGTGCAGCAATAAGCAGATCAATGGAACAAAATACAAGGTCAGAAACAGACTCAAGTATAGATCAGAACTTGGTATATAATAAAAATGGCATTTCAAATCAGTTGGATAGATTTTCTTTTTTTTTTAAACATCTTTATTTGAGTATAACTGTTTTACAATAGTGTGTTAGTTTCTCCTTTACAACAAAGTGAATCAGTTATACATATACATATGTTCCCATAACTCTTCCCTCTTGTGTCACCCTCCCTCCCACCCTCCCTATCCCACCCCTCTAGGTGGTCACAAAGCACAGAGGTGAACTCCCTGTGCTATGCTGCAGCTTCCCACTAGCTATCTAATTTACATTTGGTAGTGTGTATATGTCCCTGCCACTCTCTCACATCGTCACAGCTTAGATTTTCTTAATATAGAGTCCTTACAAGCCAATGAGAAAAAGACCAACAACCTGATAGAAAAATAGGCAAATCATAAGGAGTTGCCACTTTTACCACCATGATAACAATGATCAAGAAGTTTCATAAAACACTTTCACTATTGGTATTGATTAGGTATGAGTAAACAGGTACCCCTTGTTTCCTGAAGCCTTTTTAGAGGCAATTTGGCAACATCAAATTTCAAATGTCCTCTGACCCAGCAATTCTACTCTGATCAATTATCATACAGGTGCATTCACACATGTAAACAAAGATGTACCTACCCAGATATTCTTTCCAATGTTGTTTAAAATCATGAAAGGCTAGAAACAATCTAAAGGTCCATGTATAAGCAACTGGTCGTATAAAACTGCGATACATACATACATCTATGTACATATACACATAAAAATATTATGCAGGTAGAGCTATATATGACCTTCAAGATATACTATTAAGAAGACTTGGGCTTCCCTGGTGGCGCAGTGGTTGAGAATCCGCCTGCCAATGCAGGGGACACGGGTTCGAGCCCTGGTCCGGGAAGATCCCACATGCCACAGGGCGACTCGGCCCGTGAGCCACAACTACTGAGCCTGCGCGTCTGGAGCCTGTGTGCCGCAACAAAAGAGGCCGCGACAGTGAGAGGCCCGTGCACTGTGATGAAGGGTGGCCCCCACTTGCCGCAACTAGAGAAAGCCCTTGCACAGAAACGAAGACCCAACACAGCCAAAAATAAATGAATAAATAATAAATAAAATTTAAAAAATAAAAATTTTTTTTTAAAAAAGAAGAGACTTACTTTTCAAGTATTCTTCTTAGGCATTACTGAATTTTTATTTTTTTTTAACCGTATTTTTTTCTCTTTTAAATGAAGTAAAAACTGAAAGTGAATTAAAAATAAAAATGAAGTAAAATTTAAAGTTTGGTAACTGAGACAACACATTTTGTAGTGCTCTTGATGTCTCAATGTGAGATTTATTCCTGAATAACTGGATGGAATCAGCCAGAGCACATTCTTCAACCTATGATTTTCCTTCTTGAAAAAACTTAAATAATTTAATCAGATATATTCACAGGTTTACTTTACTTTTTAGTGCATCTTCTAGGCATCATCAAAATGTGAAAGAATATGGAAAAAATAAAGCATATAAAACAGAAAAAACTGCTATACATAATATGTTTAGAATCAAAACTCTCTTATGCTCTGTATGTGTGATTAAAATAAAGAAGTAACTGAAGACATTTCTAACATCAATTATTTTACTGTAGGTTGAAAAATGTGCCTTTAACTCTTTTTTTCTTGTTAACGGTAGCTTGTAAGAAAATATAGATAATTTTAAATACAGATGTAAACTTGAACAAAGAATCAAATTAATCAGATTATGGCAATTTTTAAGTATTTACAAAGTAAATACTACAACTAAATTACATGAACATAAGATTTTAATTATTCTACTTTCTGACTGCCTTAAAGAGGAAGAAGAGAGAAGTTACCTGAAGCTGATGGACAAAACCAGCATTAGGATTAATACAAAATCTTCTTTCTTGAACGTAAGCAAATGCATCTCTGAAAACAAAAAAAGAAAACTAAGGCGATAATATTATTTCATGAATTAATCTAAATTTTTCCAGAATTTATCTAAAATAGGAACTTACCTAACAATTTACCTAAAATAGAAAATCATAATCATACAGCTTGTACTACAGAGAGGTAGTGAATTGTAGTGGAAAAACCGAAAGCATGGTCAGACTAAGTATCATAATGTGCTTGCTTGCCAGCTGTGTGTCCTAGGGGACACTTCTCAGCTTCTTTAAGCTTTATTTTTCTTATCTGTAAATTAGGCATTATAATAATTCCTATCTTGGAGCACTACTGTAAAGATGGAAGATAATAAGTATAACACATAAGTATAACACATACAGCATCTGTCACAGAGTACATGCTCAGATATGAGAAGTATAGGGACTTCCGTGTGTTGTTGACATAAAAGTGCCTAGAATAGTATCTGGCACATGGCAGAAACCCAATAAATGGAAGTTATTTTCACTATTAATATTATTACTGACACAACACCAAATAATAAAGAGAATATATAAAACAAAATCTACCAGGCATTAATCATTTTCAGTTAAATAAAAGCATTTGTATTCAAATAATGTTTAAGAATTAATACTTTTAAGCAAACTTTTCCATTATAACTTTAAGATAAAAAATACCAAATAAACTAAAGCATTTGGGACTTCCCTAGTGGCACAGTGGTTAAGAATCTTCCTGCCAATGCAGGGGACACGGGTTCCATCCCTGGTCCGGGAAGATCCCACATGCTGTGGAGCAACTAAGTCCATGCGCCACAACTACTGAGCCTGCACTCTAGAGCCCGCAAGCCACAACTACTGAAGCCTGCGCGCCTAGAGTCCATACTCTGCAACAAGAGAAACCACCGCAATGAGAAGCCCACGCACTGCAACGAAGAGTAGCCCCCACTCGCTGCAACTAGAGAAAGCCCACATGCAACAAAGAAGACCCAACGCAGCCAAAAATTAATTAATTAATTAATTAAAGGTAACTTGGAAAAAAAAAAAAACTAAAGCATCTGAACGTCTACTGTATGTGAGGCATGTGGATCCAATGCTGAACATAGCTCAAATGGAGAAGGTTAATGGGGAACACAGCATTAGAATGGAGAGACTGATAGGGGCATGTCATGTGAAGTTTCATTGGCATGTTAAGAATTACTAAGGATCAGAAATCTTTGAAAGCTTTTTAGGGTAAGGTAACATATGATCAGATTTATCTTTTGAGAAAATCTTTCTCACTGTGGTGTGGAGAACAGAACAGACTAGAGAAGGAAAGAAAACATGAGACCACTAAGAAGGTGACTACTGGAAGAGTCCAAAGGAAACATGACTAGAGCTTGGATTAGGGAGATTAAATAATGATAAAGAGAAAGACCCAGATTCAAGGAATATTTTAGGATAAAAACCAGGATTTGGTAAAGGATCAGTTTGGGACATGAGGAGTGAAAGAGAAGGAGGTATCAATGATTACAACAGATTTCAAACTTGTACAAGACACACTAAGAAAGAAAATACTGTACATTGGCCAGCTTTTTTGGTTTGTTTTAGGGTGATAAGCTCATCAGCCTGTCTCTCTCTCTCTCTTTTGTCTATGCAATATGCTTGGAAAAGATGATTTTGGATACAACAAACAATGAGTTGTGAACAGACATTAAAACAATTCTTAGGTAATTTTTCATCCAACTACTGTTAAAGGAAAACATAATAAATTAATCTTTTAAACAAAGCAAGCAATTACATCTTTGTCTAAGAGTTTTAAAACTCAGATTAACCAATTCCCTAGTAGTAAGCAAGCAGTTTTCCATGGGTTATTCCAACTATAATTATCTTTGGTTTTTAAAATAACAAGAGTTAGCACTAGCTCCATAAAATAACAAACATTAGCCTAAGTGGATCTATACAAGGTAGACAAGCTACAAGGATTAAGAGACTTAACCATGGGATAAAAGGGCCTGCCTAATCAAACATGACTAGATGACAAAATCAGGAGATTATTAACTTACAGCTCCTAAACCATCTCCATTAAGCTTTATTTTAATGAGAATCTAAATTGTGGCTAGGTTTCAGAGTACTTTCTTACCTGTACTTCATTCCAAATGTTTCCATAATGTATGCAATAACAAAGGCAGCACTGAAGAGGGGGAAAAAATTTTTAGAAAAAAACAGAAAACACAACTCATTAATTAAATGCAAGAGAAAGAAAGATTATCTGTTAACTTCATACCTCCTGGAGATTCCTGCATTCCCATGGACAAGAACTTTTCCTGAAAAACAAGAAATAGTTATTCTGATAGAAAGATACCTGATTCAGCAGCTAAAATATATTGAAACTAGGTATCATACTACAATAAAATAAATCTTTTCTTAAACATTTTATGTATTTTATATATACAACTTGGATACTTATTAATTTTCAAATCCTTGAATTTATTTATATTACCTGTGTGGAGATTACAGTAGACTTTTAGATTAAAGAGATTTAAAGCTGACCCAGAACATGAAAAATAGTTCTATAGAGATATTTAAGAAAGCCTATCCAAATGAAACAAGAAGTTGGGAAAATACAAATTTGGGAAGTCTATTATACATAAATGCAGACTATGAAAGTGGTAATTAAGACAAATACTAACTAAAAAATTAACTATCATAAATAATTTCCTAAAAACAAACATAAGCTAAGTAAAGGAATATTATTTACCTCCACTTTGTAAGCTCCCATCAATAAATTCTTTAGTCTGAAGGCAAAAGACAATGTGTTATAATAAAACATGTGGAGTAACATAAGCATAAAATACATACATACATACAGTGAAACAAAATATACTGAAAATAATTTCCTGATTATTTATATGAATAAAAATTACCTTACGTCAAAAATCTCCAAAATGCTACAAATACAACTATTATAAGTTTAAATATTAGTTTGAATTTAAGAAATTCTAAGTGTGATTTCTCAAATATTTGGAGATCATAAAAACGTTTTAAAAATAATAAATTAAAAAATATATATAATCCCACAATTTTCAGACATAACAAAATAAAAGTAGTATATGAGAAAATCATGTTTCATTAAGTTTTAGAACCACAATTAAGAGGTCAAATCACAAATAAATTTTAAATGATTTTAAAATATTGATACCTACCATGGGGAAAAAACGTATTATATTTTCAACTGGATTATCTGCAATATCCAAGACTAAATATCTGAAAATAGAATATTTTGTGATAAGCACATTTTCAGATAAAACTCTATTCATATATAAAAATGAAAATTTCTTGGCAACCATGAAAATAATGCAAAACAACTTTCAAAATATCATATTCCCAAGAACCGAGCCATAGATTTTATACCGCTTGAAAGCATAGATAGCATTTAAAGCCTTAAATAGCACGTTAACATTTCTCTGATACCTTAGTATAAAAAAAGAAATCTATCTGCTTAAAATAGAAAAATCACAAGTAGGAAGAAACCTTCCTCTAGATCAGAGTGGACTTGGAAAATAAAGACAAAAGTTGCCTGTTTTCCTTATTGTTATTCTTCTATTTCTACCAGCTTCCCTAGGACTAAAAGATTTTTCTCTGGATGGCCCTGCCACCTTTCCTCACAACCCTAGAGAGGACAATTCAGAGGAAGCCCAAAGTCTGAGAGAAGAAACTAACCAAATAGAAGGCAGCAGTCTGACAGAGCCCTGAGTCAAACATTCATTGTTTGAACTAACCTTCAGTAGAGCAACAAGCAACAAAGACCACCTGTCCTGGAACTTTACACCTTCAAAAGCATTTAAAATAAGTCATTTTAATATACTAGCCTTATTTTGTGAAAAACTTCTATTTCTGGAAATTCCATGGCAGTTCAGTGGTTAGGACTTGGTTCTTTCACTGCTGGGGCCCTGGGTTTGAACCCTGGTCAGGAAACTAAGATCCCACAAGCTGCGTGGTACGGCCAAAAATAAAAAATAAAAACTTCCATTTCTAACCTATCCAACACCACCTGTTTATTGACACAACTTAGTTAAGTAATTAAGTTATAAAATTTAAAGTCAATATTGCTTTAATGATCATTTTGGTGTCAGCAACTTCAATAAATTCAGGGCTTATCACACAGAAGCTGTATCCAGGACATTTTGGCACTATAAACAAAAATTCTATACAAATTAGAAAGCTATATAGTATGGCATTTTAAAATATAACATTTTCATTTTCTTTAATATACACAAGTCTATATGTGTGTATACATAATACACATATACAGTAGAAAAAGTTTAGAAGGAAATATACCAAAATGTTAAAGTTATGTTCCTCTGGGTTGTGGATTTATGGATGACTTTTAAAATATTTTTCTTGGTGTCATTCTGTATTTTCCAACATATCTATAAAGAACAAGTATTTCTTTTGCAATTAGAAAAAATTCGATCTATTTTATTTTAGATTACAGATATTCCCTTTTTAAAACTAGTTTTTATTAACTGAAAAATGTGTACACACGGTAAAAAATTCTAACAGTATAAAGACATCTGCAATGAAACCTAGGTCTCTCTACCATCCGAGACCCTAAATTTCCCTTCTCAGAAGTAACTACTATCAAGTTTCTAGTCTGTCAGTCCAGAAATTTTCTATGCAAATACAAGAATATATGCCTAATGTACTGCATTTATTTTTAAACACATGGCTCTGCACCTTGCTGTTTTCATTTAATAAATCTTGAAGATTAGTCCGTATCAGCACACAAAGAAATATTTCATTCTTTTTCATGGTTACAGTATTCTATCATGTATTCACACAATATATTTTATAGTCTCTTATACTGATGGACATCAGGTTGCTTTCATTCTTACAAACAATAAAGCAGAACATTAAAACAGTTTTAACATATATGCTTTTATACAAAAATTTCTAGAATGATATCAAAAAAAGAGTTAATAGTAGCTGCCTCATTGCTAGAGATAGATTAGGTAGCTGGGTTTAGGGGAGGAAAGAGACATTTTCCTTATATACCTTTTTGACCCTTTGGCCTTTGTATCATGTGTAATATATGCTTTATTTTTTTAAATGAAGCTAAAACAAAGAACATTAAAAACCATCAGATGCTCAACCTCATCATTTTAAGATAAATGAGAAAGGCAAATTAAAACTACACAAGATGCCATTTTTACTCCAGGAAATTGGGAAAAATTAAAAATGTTTTATAATTTTGTCTTAGAGAGATACCAAGGAAAGAGTCCCTCTCATTTACTTCACAGTGGGAATGTAAACTGATACAACTCACTGGAGGGCAATTTGTAACATCTATTAAAATTTAAATGCTCACGTTCTTTAATCCAGCAATTCCACCTCTACAAATTTATCCTATTGATGTATTCACATATGAATTAAATGATATATACAGGGATGCTCACTACATTAGCAAAAGTCTGGAAAGAATCTAAATGTCCAGCAAGAGGAGATGGGTTGAATAAATTTTAGTACAGTAAAACAATGGATTACTGTGCAACTTAAAAAGAATAATGCGGGAGTTCCCTGGTAGCCTTGTGGTTAGGCTTCTGGGCTTTCACTGGTCGGGGAACTGAGATCCCGCAAGCTGTGAAGTATGGGGGGGAAAAAAAAGAAGAATGCAGCTAAGAAATAATATGAAGCAATCTCCAAAATACATAATTTTTTAAAAAGGCTAACTTGATCTGTAAGAATATGTTTATATATGTAACATACCTCTGGAAACATACTCAAAAACAACGGATACCTGCAGGGAGGAGAACTGAGCATCTAGGGGACAGGAATAGGGAAACCTACTTTTCAGTATACATGTTTTTGAACATTTAGAATTCCACATTCTGTGCATGAATTACTTTTAAAAAATATTTTAAAGGAAGTTTATTCTTTAAATGATGTACTGTATGACCCATCTTTATAAAACATATATATATATATATATATATATATATATATATATATATATACACACACACAGGAGAAAAATCCAATACAATAAAATCAACTTGAAATAAAAACATTACATGTTTGCTACCCTTAACATTTTTATAAATTATAGCAACAATTCTTACCTAAATAATTGTTGAAAGTTGGGTTTAATAAAGTTTGCTTCAATATTTTGTCTTATACATATTATATGAGTTATTCCATGTTTCTGTAGTATAGGTAGCTATAAAAAAAAGGGAGAGAAATAGTTTAAAATACAAAACATCACCTTATTGTAAAACAGATATTTGAAAATACACAGGACTCAACTTTAGAACTAATGTAGCCACATCTGAGCTTTAAGTACAGGGGATCAAAGCTAATTTCATAATAACATACCTGAAGTGATCAGCAAAATATTTCAATGATTCAAGGTTAATACACTACATGTCCTCAAAAGGCTAACAGGATTATTTTATATCTATAATTTTAGAGCTTGATATGACCTTAAAGATAATTTATTTGGGAAACAATACTACACCTTCATTATATACCTTATTGTACACTTTGACCTTTGTATCATGTGTAATATACTTTATTACTTATTTATAATTTACATTTAAATACTCTTTATTATTTATTTATAATACCATATAGTGGTTAAAGGCATGGGCTTTTGAGTCATGAGAGCCCAAGCTCTAGATCTCAGCCCTGCTAATGACCTGAGCACTGTGGCTCAATTTTCTCACATGAAAATAAGGAAAATCCTACCTATTCACTTGAGGGGTTGTGAGAATTATATAAGAAAATATGTTTGGCATACTGCCTGGGACACACAGCAAGAGTTTTCAGTAAATGGCAGTTACATATATTGACTACAATTTTATTTTTTAGAGAAGACTACTATGACATAAACAGTTGTTCAACATCACTGATCTCTAGACTACTCCCTGCCTCTCCCAGTATACTTTTTCTACTATAAGCCAGAATTAAGTTATACAATTCACAAAAACTAATTAACCTTTTATGGTTTTAAAAATTCTCCTAAAGTTAAAACTGGCAACTCCAAAGGATATTATATTCTGTGGTGCTTTTGGGCTCTACATTTAAAACAATTTAACATGACAACTCTAAGAACTATCAAATAAAGTTTTATTTGCAAGTGACTATAGGTTTCAGTGAAATTTACAGGTGACATGTTATTTTAATAGTTAGAATATAAATTCCATGAGAATAAGGACTTTGTTCACTGATTCATTCTAAGTATGCATAAAACAGTGCCTGGAACATAGAACTTGTTCAATAATTATATGTTCAAGAAATGAATGAACAAATCATGAAGAATCAGAATTAATAACCTTGAGTTTTCTATTTTCAGTTTATAATCCTATATATTTAATTCCCTTTCTGTAATAAACAGTCCAGAACAGCAATACTAATAATTCATGAAAGAAGTCAAAGAATAATTTATATTTGTTATAGACTGAATGTTTGTGTCTCCCTAAAATTCCTATGTTGAAGCCCTAACTTCCGAAGTAACAGTATTAGTTGGTGGGGCCTTTGGGAGGTAATTAGATATAGATGAGGCCATGTGGGTGGAGCACCCATGATGGAATTAGTGCCCTTATAAGAAAAGGAAGAGACATCAGAGTTTCGTCTCTGCCATGTGAAGATACAGCAAGAAGGCAGCAAACCATGAAGGGGGCCCTCACCAAAACCTAACCATGCTGGCACTCTTATCTCAAACTTCCCGGCCTCCAGAACTGTGAGAAATAAATGTCGGTTGTTGAAGCCATCCAGTCTATGGTATTTATTACAGCAGCCTAAGCTAAGAAAATGTGGTTTTTAAATGTTAATTTTTGCAGGTAGGTTTCCTATGTCTGGCATAGATTAGAGTTAAATTATCTTTGTATTTCCTGAGTACATCCTGAGACAGGGGAAAGGAGGTAAGCATTTGTTAAGATTAACAATGAATCAATGGGGACTTCCCTGGTGGTCCAATGGTTAAGACTTCACCTTCCAATGCAGGGGGTGCAGGTTCAATCCCCGGTCGGGGAGCTAAGATCCCACATGCCTTGTGGCCAGAAAGCCAAAAAACATTAAAAAAAGAAGCAATACTGTAACAAATTCAATAAAAACTCAAAAAAAAAAAAGGTCCACATCAAAAAACAAATCTTAAAAAAATAATAAATCAATGTTCCATATTCACATTTATGGAAACTCCAAAGTAAATTCAATATTCATTCCTTTGTTATGATTGATCTATGATATGTGACATTTTCATATCTACTCTATTAATGTGGGAAACTACAAGAAGACATATATAAAATTAGGGATAAAAACATGTTTTAACAAGCCTGGAAGGCACAGTAGATTACCAAGTGAATAACAAACCTTAAGATAGAACCCAAAAGTAATATCACACAAAATAGTTTTTACTTTTCAACAGACTTTCATTTATACAAAGCAAATTATGACCTTATCTCATACCTACAAACAACAGAAAAATTTTAGAAAAAGAAATGGTTCACTACTTACAAAGAGCCTAAATATGTCCCTTTTATTAAAACTGTATTTGAATGTAATAAAAGATAGGTTAAACTAAGTGAGTTTGTTAGAATAGGAGTTTATTCCCTAAGGTTTCTTTATCTCCGTTATTCTTTTGTTATTTTTTGGATGATGAAATGAAAAGAAATATGGGCTGTACTATAATGACTCATGGTGGGAAATAATCAAATTTTGCCATAGAATCTTTTCTTCAGTCCAATGAGACTATGGTGAAATTAGAGGGAAGAGATTCTGAGACGATAGATCTGTAAACAAACACTTATAAATTAATGTGAGAAAGAGTATATAACAGGTATATTTATAAAGTGCGATGAGAATACAAAAAGCAAATAGTCTAAAATCATCCCGAAGGCCAGTATTTGTGAATATTACATTATTTGGGCATAACTTTGGTTTTACAAAGTAAGTCACAGTTAATTCTATAGTTATCTACCATATTCTTTCCTTAGTATTTCTTTACATAGATATTTTTTTATCAACGTCCCACCTTTCCAACTTAGCTGTAGGCTATCAAAATGACTAGGGTTACTCTTAGATAGTCCTCAACAGTCAAAAAGCCTTCCAGTACCAAAAGGAATGCCATAAACTTTAAAAAACTCCCAATCACCTAAAATTCGTAAATACATCAAATTATTTCATAAAAGCTTTAAATTCTACAGTTTTTATAAAACCTACTGCAGGTAAGTATACACAAGAACACTGACTTCTAAATAGGCAGGTTATTAGGGAAAACATTTGTGATATAATGTTTCACATTATAATTCAAAGAGAATTAGCACTGTCATAATTCATAGGGCTGAATCCTCTAGAAGTGACAATAACACTGTTACATATATTTGAATGAGCTCTACCCTTTTAACTATGTAACTGAAGAAATACATTTCAGGTTAACTATATAGGACATCTAGATATACAGTACAATACTTTACCACCTGGAACATCCAGACCTCTAAAGTCTGGAAGAACAGAAGATTTGAATCACTTCAATTAAAATATGTGGGTGTGTATGAGTGCATTCGTATACACCTGTGCACGCACACTCTCTTACCCTTTAACTAAAATGTTAAATAACCTTATTTTGGGATTTAATTGTATCTCATATTTTTCAGAAACTATGATTAGCAATTACAGATGTCTAATATCTTAGAGGGTAAATAAATTATTAAAGGTCAGTTTTTGGTAAGTCTTTTAAATACATGGATTTCATGAGGAAAAAAAATACAAAAACTCGTTTGTGATTTGTGGTTAAACATGAGAATCACTGGTCCAGTAAAAGTTGGAAAGTAGGTGCTCCAGAGAGACAACTACTGTTAATATGCAATATCGGTGCACCCTTCCTCAAATAAAACACTTTCTACTAAAAAAATTTACTCCAAATAGTTGGTTAATAACGTCTCTTGATGAATCTAATCTAAAGTTCTTACCTTGCTTTTCATGGCAGAAGAATATGGGCCTAAAAACAATCCAGGCAAAATTTCCTAGGAAAAAAAATTGAGCTATTTACCATCAGCAATTTAAATCTATACAAAAGATGTACCATATGAGTGGATTAGCTGAGTGTTTTCATAGTTGTTATAATAATTTGCTAAAAAGCTTGTTATTTAGGGAGTATCTTCTAGCCACACTGAGCAAATGATTGGGAAGAGAAATGCAGATGTGCTTTATATCATCAAATGACACATTTAAAGTTGAAATGTAGTTTTGAAAAGTCAGGTATTTGAACTTCCATAGTGCTTTTTATAAGCAATTTGAGTAGAATAACTATATTGTATTGTTGTCTTTTAGATTACTAAAACACCCCTAATTTTACTTCTATTCTCTGCTATAGTATAGAAATAAAATAGGTATAAAGAAAATCATCCCTTTGGAATTACACAAAACCTTATTCAGTCAAATCAAAAGTAGTACAAGATAAAATAATTACAATTTTTATCTATGTAAAGTATTATTGCAAAGCTTAAAAAAAAGACTATTGACTACTGACAGAGTTTCAGCAATTTAAATAAATAATTTCTGAATGGTGAATTAAAATTTATTCTATGTGAATTCAATATAGAAAGCTTTCAGTGTGAATTCTATTTGAATTCAATATAGAAAGTTTTTAGTATACAGAGTATATATCAAACTCTATATACTAATATAATTTTGTAGTTCGGTTCTATGGGACATCAGAATTATTTGTGTATAGGTGTGATTTCTTCTAATAGCTTCTTGTGGGCAGAAACTAAATTTTCCTCATATTTGCATTCCCCATAGCACCAAGTAAAATGCCCCATGGGTAATCACATATTTTTAAAAAGTGAATTTTCACAGAGAGAAAGGAAACAGATATTTAGAAGTCAAGGGATTCCTGAGAAGGAGAGACAATGCTTGATCTTGGGAGTAGCAAAGTTGAAATGCAAAACAAAAAAAGTACTGCTATGTGGGTTAGCTATCACTAATTCATTCATTCCATACTGTGAGTATTCAACTCAATCTTCAGGAGACCTTCACTATGAAAGTTGACTGGGAATCAGACACAAAGATGAGCAATCAAGTCAAAAGGGTGATGTGCTTTACAGTCAACTCTCCTGAGTTTATCTAAGCTAGACAAACACAGAAAGTAAACTGCTTTCAGAAATAATACAAATATTGTACCCAATTTTTCAGATGAAGAAAAACAAAGTGACTCATTAAGCACAAACATATATTACTATGTCCATGGTTCTAAGAAATAAATTTCATCTCCCATCTTTTTAAGAGCCACGATTAACTTTAAATATGTTAATATTTAAAATACTCAGTGATGAACCTATAGATCATGAGTCAACAGGACTCAAATCCTTTGTGAAATTAGGTTAAATTATTTAACAACGATAGTAACAGTAATACAGGCTGGCTGGAATAAATGAGAAGGTTGTCATACCTGCATCTCTCGTCTCATAGGGTAGGTCCACTCCTTAAAAATGGAAGAAAAACATAAGAAAAGTAAATAACATTATGAAAAATGTCATCCAATTAAAGGTTAAAGATGTGATATACAAGTGTATGGAGTTTTAAAAAATACATTATACTTATAGAATGTTCTATAAAAATAGCAGATTCAATTGGCTTCACAAACACTTAAAAATTTAAGTGACAAGAAACAACGATTAAGGTAATTCTTTAAATAACTGGGCTTCCAAAATTATGATTATGTTACTTTATAATGGATGGAATAGCTCAATAATTATAAGGACAGGTATTCCAGAAGTTTCTCTCAAAAATGATCCTCTAAATCAGACATGTCAAACAGACTTTTCGTCATTCGTGCCAACTCTAATCAACTGGCAGTAGACAGCTAAAACTCTGTGTGGAGAAAGACTCAAAGAAGTAAAGAGTGCTGTGGTCATTGAGCAATATCTGCAATGATGAAAGAAGAACAGAATGTGATAGGCATTTATTTGCCATTCCTGATCTAAACTGCCAGATGCTCATCAAACAGCCTTTCCCATACCTCACTTGGGCTTAAGATTCTGTCTAGTTCAAGATCTTTTACAGATACACTTCACCAAAGTACAGAGGTCATTCTTGGGATGCAGACCAAGATAAAGAAGTTGGAAAATAATGCAAAATGCCAAAAGACAGAAAATATTTTAAAAGAAAAAAGCAATTACAGTGAATTGAAATGAAGAATCAAATATAGTACAGATAGTCCTCATTTGTAAATGGACTACATTCCAAAAGTTTCTAGCTTGGTTGCTTAAAACTCAGAATTATAAACAGTAATTAGGTTTCTAAAGTTAAAACTGCAAAAAGTTAAAAAAAACTTTTTATTTTGAAATAATTTTAGAATTACAGAAAAGTTGAAAAAATAGTACAAGGAATTCCCTTTACCCTCCATCCAGAGTCCCCAAGTCAGAAAAGTATTTTTAACATATAAGGTAGAAATGTTATATCTCTGTAATGGAAAGAGAGAATAGTACTCCTACAAAGACAGTCAGCATTTTTTTAAAAATAAAGAAACAAAATACATTTTTCATTTTTAAAAATTTTTTAAATTAAAATTCTTTTTTAAATTTTATTTATTAATTTATCTGCTTACTTGCTTGCAGTACGCGGGCCTCTCACTGTTGTGGCCTCTCCTGTTGCTGAGCACAGGCTCCGGATGCGCAGGCTCAGCGGTCATGGCTCACGGGCCTAGCCGCTCCGCGGCATGTGGGATCTTCCTGGACCGGGGTACGAACCCGTGTCCCCTGCATCGGCAGGCAGACTCTCAACCACTGCGCCACCAGGGAAGCCCACATTTTTCATTTTTAATCTTGAAAATTGGTCTCAGCAATGTAGTAGAAGCAGACTATAAACCCTGAGAAACCATCTATGAAAAATGACTGTTAAAATATATTTTTTAAAGTATCTTTAAATGCATAGCTGAACTAAGAAGTGAGGGAAATCCCCAGAGAGACACACACTCATAAACACAAGAAAGCACAAACCCAGCAAGGGTAGTAAGTAAGCACTGAAACAGAGCATACTGAGAAGATCTGCTAGTCTTTTCATGGCCTTATATTTCTTTCTGTTCTTTTAAAATGTAGGTATAAAAGAACTTTTAATGAGGTGCTAAAATGCCCAAATCTGAATGTAGAGCTCAATCAATTTTTACAAACATATATACCCATATGATCACCACTCAGATGAAGATTTCCATCATCCCAGAAAGTTCCCTCATTCTTCTTCTCAGTCAATATCTCCTGTTTTCAGAGGTGACCACTGACTTCCATCACAACAGATTTTAGTTTTGTCTGTTCTGGAACTTCATGTAAATGGAATCATACAGCAGTACTATTTTATGTCTGGTTTATCTCACTCAACCTAATGTCCGTGAGATTCATCCATGTTGTTGTGTATGTCAGTAGTTTGTTCTTTTTCACTGCTGTGCAGTACACTATTGTATAAATATTCCACAATTTACTCATTCTCCTGTTGGTGGAGATTTAAATAGCTTCCAGGTTTTGGCAATTATGAATAAAGGTGCAATGAAAACTCTTTTATATGCTCTTTGGTGGACATATGTATTTATTGCTCTTGGATATACAAGTGGCAATGGAATGACTAAATCACAGAGTAGGCCTATATTTGGCTTTACTAGACACTGTCAAAAGTTTTAGAAGAGCAATTTACACTCCCACCAGGAATGTATGGGAGTTCTAGTTGTTCCACATCCTCATGATGGCCTTAATTTTAAATGGCATGGCACATGAGACAAAGCCTAGGACCTGCTCAATGTCAGATCATGACCAAAAAGCTGGCACCCCCAAAGGGCAACACCCTCAGTGAAAGATAAAGTGGAGGAAGTAGGGCCTCACTTCATCCCCATAAAAATGAGTTCTCTTGCCTTTCCTAGCTTTGGTTCTGAGTAGGTGGTGGTGGTGGTAGCAGTGGCGTGGGGTGCTCCTAACCAATCTGGTCTTCACTCAGGTTTGGCATTAGAATGCAATTATCTTCGTGAGGCCAAGTGAAAATCTAATGTCAAGTGGTCCTGGGTAAATAGTGTCCATGGCTTTCTGGGAGAAGCAAATGCATTTTCTCTTTGGAGGAACATACCCTAAACCTAGATCAGAAATAATTCAAACAGATAGGTTCCAATGAACTTGCAATATAAAATTCATTAAAAAAAAAAAAGAGGAAACAAATCACCATGAAAAGTGATACAACTGAATCACAGCCACAAAGACGGCAGATATTAACTACAACAATGAAAAATACAACACATTTAATACATTTAAAGAAATAAGAGTACCGTAAGTATGACCAAAAATTAAGAAACTAATTTTTAAGGGAGCCAAAAGGAATATGTAGAACTGAAAAAGTACAACTGAAATGAAAAATCAACAGATAGGCTAAACAGAAGGACACAATTAGAGAGAGAATCTGTGAACTGGAAAACAGAACTAATGAAATGACCTAAATTCAGAGATGGAAAATATGAGCAGTTAATAGACATATAAGATACAATTAAATGGTCTAACATCCATAGAATCCAAGTTCCAGAAGGAGGGGTAAGAAAATAAAGGAGAGATATTATACCAGATATTAATGAGAATTTTCCAAAAGTAGTTAAAGATACCTCAGAAATAGGAGGCCCAGTAAATCCCAAGCAGGATAAAGGAAAGAAATGCACAGGTAAACAGTGAAACAGCAGCACAGCAAACCCAGAAAGGAGAATTTCTTTTTCCAGACTAAAAGCAAATAGAACACTCAAAAAGAATAGAGGCCAGAAGACCTACATATATGCAGTCAATTACTTTTCCTGAAAGACATACCAAGGCAATTCAATGCAGAAAGAAAAGTCTATTAACAAGTGGTGCTGGAACAACTGGATAAATGTCTGGAAAATAAAACGAATCTTGATCCTGACCACACATGTGTGTGTGCGCATGCACATGCACGCAAGCACACACACACACACAAACATCTCATCTGTCTTCATTGCTGTATCTATTTCCAGCACTTGATGACAGTACCTGGCACAGAGTAGGCACTCAATAAATAACTGCTGAATGAACGAAAAAAAGTGTGTGTGTGTGTGTGTGTGTGTGTGTGTGTGTGTGTGTATAAACATAAATGCAAAAATGATATAACTTCTAGAAGAAAACATAGGAGAATATCTTTGCAACCTTGGGAAAAGGAAAGATGTCTTAAAGAGGGCACAAAAGGTACTAAGCACAAAGGGAAAAAACAATTTAGTAAATTCGATTTCATGAAAATTAAAAACTTTTGCTCAAGGAAATACACTGTTAAGAAAATGAAAGATCAAGCCACAGACTGAAATAAAACATTTGTAATACATATATCCAACAAAAGACTTGTATCCAAAATACAAAAATACACACCAACAATAAAGTGAAAACATAATTTTTTAAATGGGCAAAGAAGTGGACAGACATCTCATTATGGAAGATATCTAAATGGCCAATATCACATGAAAATGTGCTCAACATTAGGGAAATTCAAATTATATTAAAACAACAAATTCAAATTCAAAGCACAAGATACCATTCCATACCCACGATTGACGAAAGTTAAAAAGTGACAACACCAAATGTTAGTAATAACGTGGAGCAACTGGGACTTTCAAACACTGCTGAGTATAAAATGAAATGTTAATAATACACTTACCCTATTAATCTAGCAATTCCACTACTAAGATTTACCAAAGAGAAATGAAAACATACGTCCACGAAAAGACTTGTACAAAAATATTCAAAGCAGCTTTATTCATCATAACTCCAAATAACCCAAATATCTATCCATGGTATACTCATACAATGAAACAGTACTCAGCAATGAAAAAGAACCAACTACCCATAAACACAATATAGATGAATTTCACACGTATTATGTTCAGTGAAAGAAGCCATAAACAAAACAGTCCATTTTGCATGATTCAATTTATATGAAGTTCAAGAACAGATAAAACTAAACTATGGTTATAGAAATCATATTCGTTGCCTAATGTGGGGTGGGGTAGGGGTTGCCTAGAAATGGATATGAGGTAACTTTCTATGTTGGGAGAAATGGTCTACATCTTGATACAAGCAGTAGTTACACTGGTGTATACATTTAACAAAACTCACTGAATTGTACACTTAATATCTGTGCATTACACTCTATGTAAATTTTATTTCTATTAAAAAAGAGAGAGCATCCAGACAAAAAAGACAGATTACATATAAAGACAATCTGACTGACCCTGACTTCTCAACTACAAGAATGGAAAGGCAGAAGACAGAGGAATAATACAAAGTGGTGAGATAAATAACTGTTAGTTTAGAATATATATTGAGAAAATCGTCTTTCAAGAACAAGAGTGAAATAAAAGACAATTGCATACAAACAAACAAAAGACAGTTTACTACCAGCAGACTCTTATTAAAGGAACTTCTAAAAGATGTTTTTTGAAGAAAAGGTACTACTGTCTCTATTTTACATTTCTATTTTAGGTACAGAGAGCCTACATAACCTGACTTCAGGTTCACGTAGTCTGACTCTAGAGTCCATTCTCTTAATCACTACACTATACAGCCTCTCAATGTAAGAATGAACTATAAGGCAAACATGTAGTTATATTTAAACAAATACTGACTACATAAAATAATAATAATGATTAGTTTATAGCAATTAATAGAACAGAAAAAAGTATATAATTTACAAGCCAGTAGAGGGGGAAATGTAATCAAACTGTACAGACTGAATGTTTACCTGCTTTTTTAACTTACCAATATGTAATAACGTTTTTATACTGAAAAACTGTTAAAGAAGTTAGGTCAAAGATTCCTGTCATTTTAGTCACAGAACCACTAACCACTGAGCACAGGGCCTGCCAGAGAATAAGCACTGAGGAGATCCATGGTACTAGATTCTATGGATCTTATTTCTTTTTCTTTTCTTTTTCTTTCTTTCTTTTTTTTTTTTTTTAAAGATTCTCTAGTAGTCTAACAGTCAGCCTTATCTTCCAGAAAAAACTCGTCAGAGCTGTGAGAAAGAAGAAGGCGATTAAAGAAATGTGTACTTTTAGGGCTTCCCTGGTGGCGCAGTGGTTGAGAGTCCGCCTGCCGATGCAGGGGACACAGGTTTGTGCCCCGGTCCGGGAAGATCCCACATGCCGTGGAGCGGCTGGGCCCGTGAGCCGTGGCCACTGAGCCTGCGCGTCTGGAGCCTGTGCTCCGCAACAGGAGAGGCCACAACAGTGAGAGGCCCGCGTACTGAAAAAAAAAAAAAAGAAATGTGTACTTTTGAGTTTACCTAAAATGAAATCTCTACATTATGTGTGATGAAAAAAGAAAAACAGAGGAACATATATAGGGAAATAGTGTACATATATTCCAGGGAATAATACGCAATATGCCAGATGGCACTTAAAGCCACAGAATAAACATGTTCTTCTTTCTGGTGTATCAATTTTACCAGAAGTTTTGTTTTTTGTTTTTCTTTTTCCTGGAGAAAAAAGTATTTTCACTGACCACCAATTTAAAACATTAAAACAAACATGAACATATGGAATAGAATGCAAAATTTACACAAATTTTTAAGTGAAACAGGATTCATATAAATTTTGAGCTTCTCATAAGGTTTTATTCAATAGAACATGTATGCTGTATTTATAGAAGAAATATTACAGGAGTAAAAGGCAACCTGTATAGAAGAGAATGAAAAATTACTCCTATTCACAGGACAGACAAGCATGCAGCCTACTTTAGTGAGCATGACTTGCTGTAACAGGCAATACTCCTGATCTCAGGAGTTTAACCCCTCTTTGTTTATCTAGCTCTGATTACTACCTACAGAACAAATCTTAAACCTGCCTTGCCTACCAATTCTGCCTTTAGTGTACTACATCAAGATTTTGAAAGTCATTCATGCTTACAGTCGTGCTCTACCAGACAGATATCTGTCTGAACATGTCTCTAATAACCAAGTCTTGGGTGTATCACACTCAATCTTAATCTCAACCTGCCCATAGTTCCTAAAATGCATCAATTTAGAGATGGGAGTATTAATGGGTCAGACTCCCATTATAACTGCCAATGATCTATTTTGAATTACTATTGTAGATAATTAGTAGAATCAACTTCCCAAACTTCGATGATTAGCAAAGCAGTCCAACTATATTTCTCACACCAAAGCAAGCCTGCTAAGCTAAAATATCCTTAGTTATGAAATACATACACCATGCTTCTGACAGAAATTGACAAGTGAACATCCTTCAATCATCAATCAATATGAGATAGAAGGTACCACATATTAAAACACCTTTCAGGCTCTCTTCTTCCTTCTCAAGCAAATGCAGTAATATGGTCTATAAAATCACACTTAGGGGACAGGAAAAAATGCTATAAAAATGTTCAAAGGCCAATAAACAAATAAATAAATTCATCAAAGGACACAGGCTGTAACCTATAAAAACTTAATTCTTATCACCAGATGGATTAGGGTGGTTGAAACATGTAACTTTTAGAAATACCAAGAGGATTTTTTTTTTTAATACAGGTTGGGGGAGTTCAGGAAAAAACCCCACAAAACATCAGAATACTATACCTGAGCTGGTACACTTCACAAAACAGAAAAAGTAGTATTACAGTTTCTCTCCTCCAAAAAAAATAGTCCTCTTCAGAATAAGCTGTTTACTTTAGTTCCCATGCCTAACTCAAGCTTTACTTAAACCGAAGGACCAAAAGAGATTTTTACTCAAAAATGAGAGGGTTGGGGGGATATGGAGAAACAGAGGGGCGTTTAAGTAAGATGCTTCTAAATTAGTTATTCCAAAACCTGGCTGCCATTAGAATTATCTAGCTCGATCTTAAACCAATTAAATCAGAATAGGGGCCCAGGCATGGTTATTTTCAAAGTTCCTTGGGTGATTCTACTCTACAGTCAGGTTAAAAAAGCACCATTCTAAACTTAAAGGAGCTAGGAGAGGGATCCTCAGTCAGACACATTAAGCAACTCCTATCTTTGTTTCTGTACTAAGAGAATCAGAAGAGAAAAGAAAATGGAAAGGGTAACATTTAAGTTGTCAAACTGCAGCTGAAATAAATATCTCACTTTCTATATGAAAAGAAGATAAAACATTAATTCTTGAATTATAAAAGCAAAAGCCCTAACTATGTAACTAATTTGCTTAAAAAGTGTTACTGTAAGCTGCTCTTTTTTTCTTCACATGTAAAAAAAAACTACTGTAATCTTGCCACAAGTAAGACTCTACTATCAAAACTAATCAAGATTCTTTCATTAAGTCAAAAAACATTCATCAAGCTTATAATATATATCAGACACTGTTAAATGAAAGAAACAGTGGCAAATAAGACAGAAATTTATTGGTGACCAAGCCTCCTTATGAAACTTTTAGGCTATAGTGGAAAACAGACATTGATCAAAATTATAAGTATGATAACTGTTACAAAGGTAGGTATAAAAGTAAAAGTACCAAGTGCTACAGAGGTTTATAAACCTGGGGGATTGAACTGGTCTGGAGAATGGGAGAGGGGACAGGAGGAACTGGCAAAATCAGGGAAAGTTTCTCTGAAGAAATGATGCCTCAAGTGAGATCTAACCCAAGAGCAAATAGTAAATGAGGAGAGGGCAAAGGGAATGCTGGCAGTATGGTCGGGAAATAGTAACATAAAGGTCCTGAGGGAGGGGGAAAAAACTGAAGCATTCCAGAAACTGAGAGATGACGACTATGGATAGGGCACACAGAGAATGGAGCAAGGGGCAGAGTAGCTCATAATGAGATTAGAGAGGCAGGTGATACCAGTTCACACGGGACCATGCTGATGACGTTAAGGGTTTGAACTTCATCCTCAAAACAATGGTTCTGAAGAACCTAAGGGCAGGACAATGGACTTGAGGACACAGGGAGGGGGGAAGGGTAAGCTGGGAGGAAGTGAGAGAGTGGCATGGACATATATACACTACCAAATGTAAAACAGATAGCTAGTGGGAAGCAGCTGCATAGCACAGGGAGATCAGCTGTGACCACCTAGAGGGGTGGGATAGGGAGGGTGGGAGGGAGACGCTAGAGGGAGGAGATATGTGGATATATGTATATGTATAGCTGATTCACTTTGTTATAAAGCAGAAACACACCATTGTAAAGCAACCATACTCCAATAAAGATGTTTTTTAAAAAATGGGAAATCACAGCAGTTTTAAAGGAATGATGATCTTTTTGCAAACCCATCTAAACACAGCTAAATTTCTGCTAACAATTATCTTGTAAAGAGTGCTCTAACCAGTATTTCACGAAACTTGGAAGTAATATTTTTATAGAAGTGACAGGATCATCAAGCTACCATAGCCTGATCACAACAATCATTAAGAGCCTTCACTGAAATCTCTGTAAAGATTTGGATTGAGATTGGTAGTGCTTCCTATGTGGAAGGAACTATGCTGGCTGGTCACCATAACCATATAAAACTGTTTGCTACTTTACGTATCTCACTGGAAATTAGAAAATTACGTTCTGTTTTATTAGTCAGTTTATCATGAGTAACTATACACCCTATTTAATAGTTATTTACAGTTTTGTCTGTCCAGAAAGCATCCTCCATCTTTCGTGAAATGCTCCTATGGTTTTGGTGGGAGGGCTACTAATGATAAGCTTCATTCCCCTATCCCAGAAAGTGAGTATCTGACCTAGACTGGACCCCTCACTGTATTCATCACTTCCTGGCTCTCTTGATTGATCCAAAGGATGGGCATATGACCTAAATTGGGCCAATCTTCTAGATTTTAAACACTGAAGCTTAGAGAAAGGCACTTTTGTTCCTCAATGTGTATGCTGTAAGCATATAACCCTTGAGCAACTGATGGCCAAACTCCATACCTGTGCAGAAGCCCAAGAAAAAGAACAGACCCTGACAGAAAGTAGAGACAAGCACTAATGAAAGGCAGGGGCAGCTCTGATGCATTATAATACCATCTAGTCAAGTCCCTTAGACCAGCTGCACTCCAAACTTTCTGGATTTAGTTACTTCTTTTCTTTTTTGCTTAAGCTCCTCTGGCTTTTGTCTCTTGTAACCAAGAGATAACAAACATCCAGTGCTATGAAATAAGGAATGAACTGGCTTTCAGTAGATAATATCATTATGTACTAGGTTTAAGCATTACTTCTGTCCAACACAAGAAAGAAGCTATATTCCTCGTAAGATTTTATAATCTTTGCAAAGATAAGATATATTATTTACACAATAAAAGATTAAATACAAAGTCTGTAAACATTTTAAACTAGAACTATTAAGATTAGAACAGGGAAGAATTGAGGTGTAGTAAAAAGGACAATGAATTAAGAATGAGGAGACCAAGGTCCTCACTTGTGTCTTGTACTAGGCATATCATTTATTCTTAGTAAGCTACAATTTCTTCACCTTAAAAGAGGAATGCTCTACATTATTTCTAAGGTTGCTTCCAGTGATGAAATTTCTGAATCATTTTGAGGATATAAAAGCATACTCCTCATTCACATTATTCCATATAAAACAAAGCGAAAAGTGTAAATTCATTTTTAACCTAACCTAAATTCTACTTTTTTTCCTATTTAAGCGTCTACTCTTAAAACATGAAATTCTCAAGTATTATTATCACAAGCAAAAGATCCGCCCCCAATAAAAAACGTGAACCACAAATGAAGACATTCAATAGAATGAATATTTGGTATAAACTGAATGATCTCTTAACAATAGAGATTTTAGATTTCTTTCTTTCTCGATCCTACTAAAGCATATCTGAATATCATTGTCCTGTTATAATTGAGTCTTCAGAAAAATTCTAACTTAGTATACTGCAATACAATAAAGTACTCTAAACTAGGAATAGATGGAAAAAAAACTCAGTACAAACGTTAGGGAAGGAAGAAGTAAGGTGGGGTAAAAAGAACCCCAAATTAGAAATCAGGAGAACAAGTTATAAAGAATTTTATTCCCCATATTAACTTCCCTCCAAAGGGCAAAGTTTTGGATTGAAGTTTTCAGATTCGAACGAGCTAGCTTTGTGACATTTACTCTGCTGGTCACGGCTTGCCTCAAAAACACCAAAAACCAAACCAAACCAAACCAAACCAACTACTTCGGGAAACTTTTTGAAGGCACACTTAGCAAGTTCAGGGCCCACGTCTATTCCACACGTGGGGCCGTGTGTCCCACAAGTGAATCGACGACACCAAACATTACCCCTCAAAAGGAGATTAAAAACATTACCCTCGCATTGCTTTGGCAATAACAGGGGAACCTTACTCCAACTAAGGCCTCGACGCCGAACCTGGGGGGAAAGGGCTGCTTTTGCTCATCTCATTGAATTCAGCTGACCAGACCCGGCTCCGGCGCCGGAGTCTCAGGAGGGAAAGAGGAACTCAGTGACCGGGGTATGGGCTGACAGCCCCGGAGTGCGAGGCTCCGCCCCTGGGTCCCGGGACGCCCTCAAGAGGCAACAGGACTCCGGGGAGCCGGAGGCTTCGACGGTTGGGGCCTGGGGTCACCCCTCGGCCGAGGAGCCACAGGGGGAGGCCTGTGCGTGGCAGTCACCGACAGACTCACCTCGGCGTCTTCTTTGCACTGTGGGAGCGAGGGGAACTCCAGCTTCACGTCCTCCATGGTCCCGGCCCGCGGGCTTGTGGGTGGGGTGGGGTGGGAGTGGGAGTTACCCGCCGGCCAGACACTCGGGCTGGCAGTGGCGGTGAAATGAAGGAGGGAGGGTAGACCGGAGGACTGACGGGGAGGCAGCGGGCTTACAACTAACACACGCAGACTAAAGAGTCCCAGCGACTCCGGCGGCGGCGGTGGCGGCGACGACAGCCGGGAAGAGGAGGGCTGGGCGGCTCGTGCCCGGCCGCCATGCTGCTGCCGCCTCCCTCCCCCGCCGAGTCTCCGCGCCCCTAAGGCCGCCCAGGCTCCCGCACCAACACGAGCCCTACAACCGTCTCCCCTCTTTCCACCCCGCCCTCCCCGCGCCGCCCCAGCCAATCCCAGCCCACGCTCGCCTTCGGCCCGCCCCCCGCAGCCGCCAGGTGTCAGAGCGCCGCCGCCCCACCCCTTCGCGAGAGCGCAGACGCGGGGGGGCGGGGCCCCCGGAGGCGCAGCGGCGGGAGCTCACCGGGTGTGGAGGAGGTGAGACTGCGGTAGGAGGCAAAGCACGAAGGACGGTCCTGGGAAAGGGAGTGGGATAATACGACTCAGCTCTGCCCTTTCCGGATTGGACGCAAATCCCTTCTTTGGTGTAAGAACGGGGAATACATCCTAGCCACCATAAACTGGCATACGAAAGGAAACTTTTTCTCCCCTCAGAATCCTGCGCAATCTGGTGAGGTTATTACCCAGAGTAATGAAGAGTTCACCTGAAAATTACGTTATGCCACAGAGAGAATGAAACATCATCACTTTTAAGCAAATCGAAACGGTGTACTTTTAATACTTGGGAATATGACAACTAGAAAATATCAAGAAAAAATGGCAAATAGAAAAAATCCTAAGAAATAGAAACAATTGATAGCCCACTAATTTGTACATAATACTGAAGGTCTCTTCCTTTAATTCTAAGCTTATTAACACTTCAACGTATTATTAAACTATATGGCTTTCAATCTTTTTAAAAGGAGTTTGAATCAGTTAATACTATATTGTTAATAAAGTTCGGGTATATAATACTTTCTCTGGGTTTAGGGAGATAATGTTATCTTTTTTGTTTTTAAACAGATGAGGAAAATCAAGCTTAGAAGTGGAAGAACCCAGACATAAACTTTAAAGATTTGTACACCAACCTGATTCTTTAAAAAAAACCACCACCACCACCACCAAAGTAAAAAAGTGAGATAGTCATTCATTAACTGAATTGCAGATTACATTGGATAAAGTAAAAAGGACCACATGGATATCTGACCTAGACCTGACATACGATTACTTTTTATAGTCATATTTATGAAATACACTACTAAACATATATAGAAATAGAACTGTTCAATAATTTGAGTATTAATTAGATGGCTAGTTTGAGGGCTCCATTTTCTCTACCACTATGTAAACTGTTCTCTCCCTTTTAGTTATAAAAAGGCACACATTACTCTGCTAGCAAGTTTTTAATTTGAAGAATGATTGTATTATTACCTGAGTCATATATCATTCATTCTTCAGTGTTTATGAAACTGAAGACAGTTTTTTTTAACAGCACCTTTAATAACATAATTGATGCCCAATGATGATTTCCTACTGTAATTTGTTAAAGCTTTAATTACCACATAATGAGAAAGAATCGTGTATAGGTAACGGAACTTCTGTTTTGAACATTTCTGACATCAACAGCCCCTACATCAGACCCTTAGCCTGGTATCCATAGATACCTAGTGTCCATGGGTGAGC
Source organism: Kogia breviceps (assembly GCF_026419965.1). Classification (NCBI taxonomy): domain Eukaryota; kingdom Metazoa; phylum Chordata; class Mammalia; order Artiodactyla; family Physeteridae; genus Kogia; species Kogia breviceps. Next base: position 48,170,585 of record NC_081312.1, read on the forward strand.
TTGGGAAATAATAAATCTCCTAAGTTTTAATATATGCAAGATTGTGTGTATGTATGTATGTGTGACTCCTTCTGAGAAGAGTGTACAAACCTCCTCAAAAGGCAACTATGATCTCACATAAATCAAGAAAACCAAGTCACATTTAAATAGCAAATGTTATTTTTAATCATAATCTAAAAAATGGTTATGGATGTGCATGTACTATTTCAATTAACTATCACACAGCTTAATCATAGTAGGTGTTGAATAAATAAAGGCTTTCTGGAAGGAGGAATATATATAGACACACATCTATGTTACATATAACAAGATGCTCTCATGAACACTGAGTAGAGGTACTGTTTTAAAATAAAATTCAGAAGTCTATGATCTAAACCCAACTTCATCTTGGTTATTAAATAGTTTAGACCACAGTAAATGTAGTCTCATAAAAGACAAGAATATATGTAGGAGAACTGAATCAAACAGATTTTATTAAACTTTTTAGGATGAGGAAAACAAATGATATAAAATAAGTCATAAGAAATGCTATCTGGTACTACTGTCTCAAACCATTTTCAAGGTTTTACAAAATACACAGCAAATACAAAAAGCTTCAACATACTCTTCTTTTATAACTTCTGCTGCAATAAATGCAACATTAACAAACATACAAATTTCTTCCATACTTCTTAAAAGTAGAATTACTGAATTACTAATTTTTACAATGTTATTCATACACATTTTTATTCATACTCTTTTAAAATGAGATCATTTTTGCCAATACATACATTATTTTCCTTAACTTTATTTTTACATTAAGCCAATATCTGTCATGCAGCCATCAAAAATCTTACAGTAAATTACACAGGTTTGTAGTCCAATTTAGACTCTAGCTTCTTAGAATCAGCCACTTTTCTGACTGCTTTCATGAAGTCTTCCTGTACTACAAAATCATGATCAGCACGAATTGCAAACATACCTGTGGAGAATAAAACAACATGACTGCTATATTTAACATGTGAATTATTTATTATAAGAAAACTAAGGGAGAGGGTAGGTGAAATGGGTGAAGGTGGTCAAAAGGTACAAACTCCCACTTAAAAAATAAATAAGTCCTGGGATGTAATGTACAGCATGGTGACTATACTTATTAATACTGCACTGTGTATTTGAAAGATGCTGAGTAAATCACAAGAAAAAAATACTTTTCTATGTGTGATGATGGAATGTTAACTAGACTCATTATGGTGATCATTTCATATTATATACAAATACTGAATCATTATGTTGTATACATGAAACTAATATGTCAACTATATCTCAAAAAAACTTTAAAGAAAACTAAATAATGTAATATTATTCTATGGAATAAATGTGAAGGAGCTTAGCTGTATTACTTTTCAGCCAACAGTTCTAATTTCCTGAAACCCACTATTATTGTTCAATTAATTTCCGTAACTATAGTGAGCACTATTTTCCAAACCAAAAGCTAGAAAACAGTGAGACAATTATCTGTATACTTAAATTCCACCTCACACAGACCCTGTATCCAATGTCATCTTGAAAAAAAACAAAACCCAACTATCAATAACACATACACATTTTAGGTAGAAGTTTCCTATCTCTACAGGCAGCAATCCCCTGGAAGCTGGGGGCACATGTATGCTTTGGGAAAACACAAAACACCTTAGTAATTTTCATAGCTTTTCCTTGTTAATAATCAAAAGCATAGAGAATAAGAATTAAAGAAAGTCAACAAAAATCAGTGTCATTATTCATGTGAGAAAATTTACTTTTATGTACAAATTGGTATTTTATATGACTTTCATATTCAAATATCACCATTCAGTTTTTGCTTTCAAGTTTTTGACAAATTACTTGTCAAATACTACTTGACAAGGAGGTAAAAGGTTTGTGGGTTTTTTTAAACATTAGTTGTGTCATAGATATGGGTCCCAGATTTTGAGACAATCCTAATTTCATGATAAGCTAAAGCTAGTAAGTTATCACTATCTACTAATTAAATGAATCCTACTATTTTCATTGAGGATCTGCTTATACTGAATTTTCACTAACATAAAATGAGTGGGTTGCAATAGAAAATTGCAAGGGTTACTTCCTGTCTTCCCTTTCCTTTCAAGATTTCTACATAAGGAATCTTGGCAATAGTCATTCTATGCTGTCCTCAGAAATCAGGTGAATGGAAATGACTGGTTTTTTAATAGTGAAGTTTTAAAACCTGTTTAGAAGGCTGCAACTAAATTAGGCAAGTTATTTTTCCAAACCTTGTGCATATTACTGTTTCCAAATCATTATTTAGTGAATGAGTGAATCTGAGATACATTCTAATCCAAAAAGGATGACAATCTCAGGATCTGAATGGAAAAAGACAACTATAATTGAATCAAGTATATTTTAACTCACAAAAAGATATGTTAACGAAAAAGGCTTGAAGACTAATAAAAAGAAAACTCAAGAATTTCAGTATGTCTCCAGATGAGAAGTTTAAAAAGCTTAAATTTTAATCCACACAGAAGTTATAGTTCTTTATTGGAAATAGCTGAAAGTAAACTTTTAAAAAATATGTGGAAAAAGAGAGAATATAATTTAATGGTATCAACCTTTAAGATTTTGATATTGCTTTTGTTTGGATTCCATCTGCACCAAAGCAATCTGCTAATAATAATTTGGTCTAGTGTAGATTTTGATAGGAGAATGTCGTAAGTTACCCCTAGTAGTTCAGGCTACTGACTGCTTACCTTTTAATTTTGTTTACTAATAAGTCTTTGTGAGCATGATTTATGTGATTTGTACTGAGAGTTTCTGGACCTGCAGATCTTTGATCCAGATACTGAGTCACAGTATACTCATGAAGATACTCCTATGGAGAAGCCATGTCTGAGCAGCCTCTTTAAACACTGTCTGTTGAATTTACAAGAAATGTTAAAATAAGGCTAAAGGTGATATGAAAACAAGAGGAAATCACATATTGTAATACTTAAAAAGTGTTCATATGCAACCTATGAAAGTCAGTAACCATAAAATCTACTGTAGATTTTTTTTTAAATTTTAAGATTCTGTGTGGAGGACAAAAACTAAATGACTGTATGTATGGTTTTAAAGCCACTTGGTACCAGAAATAAAAATAAAATCACACAATCCACAGAGAAAATTATACTAAAAAACTACTACATTTCTACAAGTTGAATGAACACAAAATTCATAAATCAATCTTTCAAAAGTAACTACTAACAGGCTAGTATCAGAAGGCATGTCATCCATTTTGTAGCAGATTGGCCCAGTCGGATTTCAGCCACAGGTGTGGCAGATACCTCTGTACAGTCTCAGACTTACTTCAGGGGGACAGCATGCTATCACTATGCATGTCTTTCCACATTCTACCCTAAGGCATCCATAAGTGCAAAGGAGTTAACATCCCCAAGGGCAGATATCATCCCATGGAGGAATGGAGGATGACAGCTGGTGAATAAATGTCTAGTCTCCCATATTTCAGCCAGATAATCGTGGAAAGAATTCTGTATGTTTCTCTGAGGTCTCATCAGAATCAAACCCCTCTTGCCTACAACAGTTACTGCAATGATGCACCCTTATAACAGCTTTCCCTCTTCCCATTTCACTTGCCCTATTCTCTCCTACTTCTTGGAATCAATTTCCCAGAAAATAACAAGCACTCAAATCCTTGCAAAGCTCAGGCTCTGCTTTTGGACAAACCCAAACACATTTTTAGCAAATTAAACAAATCAAAATCAATAGGAAAAAGTGTACTTTAAACCCTTACCTGCTTCAGTACAAACATTTCGCAGGTCTGCTCCATTAAAGCCATCTGAAAGCTTCACAATTGCTTCATAATCTGTTTAGGAAAAATAGTGGAAATCAGTTAAAAAAAATAATAATAGGAGACCTTTTTTTGATTTATTCCCATACAGAAAATTTAACTTAAGAGCTTGCTTAGAATTTAGTCAGCTAGGCATCATCTCTGTTAACATTCCACAATATCAACAAATAAAATCAATACTTCTGTTAAGTAAGCCAGCACCAAGCATAAATAAACATACTTCTAAAACTCTAAAACCAAGAAATATCAAGATCTGAAAGCATCTTAACCTGTTTCTACACAGAGAAACTGTTAAGCGCATGTGAACTTTAGATATGTCAAGCTATGACTCTTATTAAAACTGTAACCAAGTATCTAATTTGAATAAATCTAGAATATTCAAAAGCAACTGTAACCACAATGGGATTTAATCACATAAGGCAATATAAAATATACCAAAAATAGTCTTCAGACATCATTTTATCATACAGAATTTTTAAATGCTAGAGTAAACATTGGCTAGCTTTTCTGGTTTCTGTGAAAGCTCCAAGTGTTGAGGTATCAGATCTATGATAACTGTAATAGTTAAGTGACCTTTCTATCCATGTGATGGACGAAATGAAGAGCTGCTGCTGGTTTAAGGTAGCAGTTATGGACTTGATGTATAGCGAAAGAAGAGACACACAGGCTACTACAAGGTGAAAAACTGTGATAAGACACCCTCGTCAGGCAATCTGGAGTATATCAATCTCTATTTGAAATCACACAGATAATTCATTAATTAGTCTTCATTCAGGTTCAAGTTCATGTAAGCTTCTGGAGAGCAGAAATTCCTAAGGTTAGCACAGCATCTGGCACCTAGCAAGAGCTCAGTACTGGAAGAAGCTGGTAAAATTCAACTCAGTCTTACCAACTCAGAACTTTCACATGAGTAATGAGAAAGGCAATGGTCAACTATTTGTAATTATTTTGGACGACTAACTTTTAAAAAGTTTTTAAAGTTGCTTGGCAATTATACTAGATGCCTCTAGTCCAGGGGTCAGCAAACTTTCTGTAATGGGCAAGACAGTAAACATTTTAGACTTCGTAGGTCATATGGTCTCTGTCAAAACTACTCATTTCTGCCACTGTAGTGGGAAAGTAGTCATAGACAGTATGTAAATGAACAGGAGTGGTTGTGCTACACCAAAACTTTATTTACAAAAACAGAAGGCATAACAGAATTTAGCCCATAATAGAATACATGGCTTGCTGGCCTTTACACTAGTCCGGTCTCTAACTTCTATAGATAACTATTTTCTAATTTCTCCTCTGTCCTCAAATCTCTAACAGTACTTTCCCATTTTCACTCTTAACTTGCTTTCTATTTCACTGAGAGAATAAAAGCATTCAGAAGAAAAATCCTCTAAGTACCTGCCATATTTAAGAACCTGTTATCATCAGCATCTATATATGCTGCCTTTCCTCCTGTTCTCCTGAGAAGTCTATGCTCCTAGACAAAGCCAACCTCTCTTCAAAAAAAAAGCACATTATCAACTTGCATCTCTCTCCTAGATCATTCCCATCAGCATAAAAAAGTGTTGTAAACTCATGCATCTTAAAGAAAACTCCAAGTCCTAATCTCCATTTCTGCTGCAGCTCCATTTCTTCTCTTCTCCCCTTCCCTAGAGAACTCCTTGAAAGAGGTGTCTAAACTCAATGCCTCTTGTCCCATCTCTGATATCCATTTGAACAAGGCTCTCACTCCTACTACTCCAAAGAAATTTCTTTTGATAAGGTCACCAATGATCTTCACATAGTAAATCCAATCTCAGAACTCTTCTTATCAGACCCATTGTCAGCATTTGACAGGAAATTAGTCCCTCCCTATAATATTTCTTCATTTATTCTCCAGGACACCATCAGGTCCTGGTTAACTCCTATCTCTGTGACTAACCTTTCTCAGTCTCCTTTGATGGTTCTTCCTCTCAACTTTTCTTTTTTTTCCTCTCAACTTCTTAATGCTGGAATTAGCTCAGTTTTTTAATTCCTTCTCTATCAACATTCTCTTCCTTGGAACCATTTTTATGCTGATATTAGCCATATTTATAATTTTAGCACAGACCACCCCAACGAACTATTGATGCACACAGAATTACTAATCAACATCTTTACTTGGCTATCTAATTGGCATCTCAAATTAAATATTGCCAAAATCAAATTCCTCATTCTCCCTTTAAAACCAAATCTTTCCAGTCTTCCCTTGCCTTTAATTGATGGCAATTCCATTTGTTCAGTTGCATGAGTAAAAAACCTAAGTCTTCCCTGGTTCTTCTCTTTAGCTCACACCCTACATCTGATTCATTAGCAAGCCCTGTCACCTCTATTTTCAAAATATGTCCAGAATCTCATTATTTTAAAAGATTTTGCTACCACCTTGGACCAAACCACCATCATCTTTTGCCTGCATTACTGAAATAACCTAATAGATACTCTTGTCTCTATCCTTGTCCCCTCTAGCTGCAGCCAGAATGATCTTATATAACATAAGTGAATTTTGAAATATTTACAGATGAAATGATAATGACTGGAATTTGCTTTTTAAAAATCCAGAGAGAAGGTAAGAGGTGGGAGAGATTACAGATGAAACAAGATTGGCCAAGAGTTAATTACTGAAGCTGGTGGATGAATTCCTGGTAAGATTATACTCATCTCTACTTTCACATATTTCTAATTTTCTGTAATATAAAGTTAAAAATAATAAAAAGGAAGGTCATATCATTCCTCTGCTCACAATTCTCCAATGGCATCCATTTCACTAAAAACAAAAGCCAAAGTTCCTACGCAATGGCCTCAGTAAGGCTCTACACAATCTGATCCCCATTACTTCTATGATTTATTTCACTTGCTACTGTCCCAATAACTCTGCCACAGACACCCTAACCTCTATGCTGCTCCTGGAATGTTCCATGTACACACCTACTTCAAGGCCTTCTTACTTGTTCCCTCTGCATGATTTTCCCCCATATCCATACTTAGCTCCTTCACCTTTTAGGTCACTGCTTAAAAATCACCTTGGTAAGGCCTTCCCTGTGCTTCCTCCTCCCCACCTCTATTCAAAAATGTATATACATTCATGCGTGCTCCTGGCATTACCTATTCCCCTTTCCTTGCTTTATTTTTCTCAATAGGACTTATCATCATCTAATATACCATAAAGTTGACTCCTGAACAACATGGGGGTTAGGGGCACCAACCCTCTGCACAGTCAAAAATCTGTGCGTAACTCATAGCAGCCCTCCACGTTCACAGTTCTGCATCTGTGGATTCGACCAACCCCAATCAGGTAGTACTGTAGCATTTACTAGTTAAAAAAAAAATCCACGTATAAGTAGACCCATGCAGTTCAAACCCATTTTGTTCAAGGGTCAAGTGAATATTTTACTTTCTTCACCTGTCTTTCCTGACAAGAATGTAAGTTATATAAAGGCAGGAATTTATCTGTTTTGTTCATTGCTATATCCTCAGCACTTAGAACAATTCTTAGCATACAGCACATGCTCAATAACTATTAGCTAAATTCAAGACCACCATGTTTACTGAATTTAAAACTAGATTTGGTAGACTATCAGTGATATCCAATAGCATTTTACTTCATTTACCAAATGTAAATATATATAAAATAGGTTATTTACTTACCTATTTCACCATGCTTTGTAATGGGACCTGCATGGATTTTCAATATATCTAACCTTGCTTGTTCGTTTGGTAAATCAATATCTGAAAATAAGAAAATTATAAAAAGTTTTTTGCAGTCAGGATTTTTGTTTTTTAAACAAAGTAGAGGTGAGGAGGAGGTATGGGAAGAGAAATGGACATACACAAAGGGAAATGGACAGCAGGCAAAAAAGTTTAACTCACGTATTTTTCTATCTAATCTGCCTGGACGAAGCAAAGCAGGATCCAGTGTATCTGGTCTGTTTGTAGCCATGATCATTTTAACTCTATGTAGAGTATCAAATCCATCCATTTGATTCAGTAGCTAAGAATATATTTGTGAATATAAATCAAAGGCACATTTTATAAAGCATCCCAACCATTAAAAAAACACATAGCACACACCTTTTATAAAATGACTAAGACCATGAAATGTATTGCTTACAGATACATATGTGATGTGCAGAATGATCATTTGATGGAATCATATTTTTTTCTCTCTCTTACATAAAGGGATATATTTTCCATCCTAAAAGTTCCAAGATAGATTATTTAATGCTTTTCTTTTGGCCACACCTTGCAGCATGCAGGATCTTAGTTCCACGACCAGGGATAGAACCCGTGTCCCCTGCCGGGGAAGCACAGAGTCTTAACCACTCGACTGCCAGGGAAGTCTCCAAGATAGATTATTCAACTATGTACCTTTTTATAGCTATCAGATAATTTTAATAAATCTGATGGCATCCATCCAGTCAAGATTTATGAAACTAAGTTATGTGGGTCTGATTTCCAACGTTCGAATTTTTTTGTTACAGTTACTTTTAAAATAATGTTTCAAGAGCTTATGGTATGCCAGACATAAAATTTCTATCAGGATAACTGGAAACAATGATTTTCTACAAACTTGATAATAAATCCATTATATATCTTTTCAAATAATTCTACTATATACAGAAATACTGAGATACCTAACACATTTCCTTCAATTCCTAAAGTTTTCTTGAATAAATGTTGAAAAATCTAACTGCATTCAACAAACTCTTTAAAACAAAGCTAGCCTGACAATATGTCTATTTCTTCATGCCAATGTCTAACATACCCTAAGTGTTAGCTAACAACATATCAGCTTCATGAATAAAACTAGTATCTGCATTTTTTAAAAAAATACCTCAATTTAAGGCTTCTAATAGACTCTACAACTAATTCTAAAATACTGTCTTTTCTGAGCAGACAATATAATTTATAAAAAACAATTTTCAGATACCCCTGCCGAGACAGAAGTTGACAATGCATTACCTATGCTACCTATCTATTCATAGGAGTTGGAAAATGTGTTTGGAATCTTGCCATTACTTTCACAGAATTTGGAGTGGGAAAGGACTTTAATATACATTTCAATATCCCATCATCCATCTTCAATAATCAAAACTATTTTAGTTTCCTTTCATTCTCAGCAATGAAGAGAGGAAAGTATTAGTAATTTTTAGAGCAGCCTCATACATAATTACAATTCATTTATTGCCACTAGTTTTAATACATTTGTCACTCATATCTTAATAAAATACAAAATCACATTCACAATGTAAGTACAATATAATTATTTAAATGGCCAGTCTGCTAAAAAAATATAGAACAGTACAGCTGTAACTCAAATGAAATTCTGTAGATATCCCTATTATTTTCTAGCACTCATTTTCTTACTAGAGATTGTGGTAAAGAAGTGTTCACTCCTGTCAATACTGTACTTTCAAATTTCATACTTAAGTGCATTCTTCATTTAAACCATTGTCCATATTTTGACCTTCAAATATCCAATGTTTACTTCTTCACTTTATAAACATTGATTTCTTTACAAACAGGCTTTAACCAAATATTACCTCCATTAAAGTTCTCTGAATCTCTCTATCAGCTGAAGTACCCTCAGAAAACCGACGACCACCTAAAATAATGATGTGGAAACTCATATGCATCACTCCTTTCCTCTTTAAGCATCATTTAAGAAAATATGAAAATGATAGTGTCTGGGGTTTAAAACATTAAGATGAAAATTAATTAACAAGAATTACACTGACAAAATTAGAATTCATTTTGGCATAATGTTTATCATTTTCTCAACGTTAAAGGTTATTTATTGAGAATGGTTAACCTTTCTTAAGAATTTTTTTAAAGTAACATTCAATTCATTTTGCTACTACACACAAGTTGCAATTAGAGGTGAAAAAAGAGGGAAAAAGTTCTTTTAGATTTAAAAAATATTCCTAACAGTTTCAAGGAAAGTTTAAAATAAATTTTAAAAAAGTGTTATTCTTACCAATAGCATCTATTTCATCCATAAAAATGATGCATGGTTGATGGTCCCTGGCATAATTAAACATTTCTCGGATCAAACGAGCACTTTCACCAATGTACTTGTCTACAATAGAACTAGATACAACCTGATTAAAGGAAAAACATTATGGTAAACATAGGACAATTCAAATAAAATTTATTTTCAACAGCTACAAAAGGAATCTTCCCTTTACCTTTAAGAAATTGCAATCCAACTGGCTAGCAACAGCTCGAGCCAAGAGTGTTTTTCCTGTACCTAGGAATGACAAAGTCCTAATTAAATGGAAAGTAAAACAAATTTTCAAAAGCCTTTAAGAATGTAATCCTTTGAATAGTAAATTTTGCAAAATGGAAGCTAAATCTTAAATAAAAGCATTTAAAATCATTTAAAATCCCAAAGCACTTCCACTCTCAATATTAAAATTTAAAATTTTATTCAAAATATCCTTAATTTTATTTTAAGCAAACTGAATATATAACTTTAGAAATATATCAAACCCAACTTAAAAACAGACTATTATGGAAACTTGTACAAATACATTGGGCTATACTGAACACTGAGTGGACCTCTGCCTATGTATGATATTGTAATATCAAGTATTTGTTATTTGGAAACTACTGATTCAGTGGGTTATGAAAATCTTCCAAATACTGGCATTCTCCATTATATAACATTAAAAAATCACATTTGTTCCTGTCTTATATTAACAAACACGTTGGAAAGTTGTCAAGCCCATAATACCAGATGTAAAGTTTTCAAAAACTCAATTTTTGCTTGAAAGCTCAAATTTTATCACTGGCTACAGATGGTGTCAGTGGCTACAGTTGTTTACTTTAACATGACTGGCTAACTTCATTTTTTTAAAAAAATGTGTGCAGGGACTTCCCTGGTGGCACAGTGCTTAAGAATCCGCCTGCCTATGCAGGGGACATGGGTTTGATCCCTGGTCCAGGAAGATACCACATGCCATGGAGCAACTAAACCGTGCGCCACAACTACTGAGCCTGCGCTCTAGAGCCCATGGTCTGCAACAAGAGAAGCCACCGCAATGAGAAGCCCGCACAGAGCAATGAAGTGTAGCCCCTGCTTGCCGCAACCAGAGAACGCCCGCGCAAGCAATGAAGACCCAACACAGCCAAAAATAAATAATAAATTTTTAAAAAAATGTGCAAGGTAACCAATAACCAGTCTGATAATCGACTGTAAATTATCCTTTCAAGTAAAAATGGCATTCTGTGAAAAGCAGCTAATTTCAGCAGGCAACTCAAATAATCACACAAATGCTTTTCCTGGAGATATCTTATTTAGTATGCAACAGAAGTACTTGATATGTATTTTCCATTTCATCACAGAATACAAGACATTATTCAAGGATCAAAAGTTTATATATATATATATATTTTTTCAGTACGCGGGCCTCTCACTGTTGTGGCCTCTCCCGTTGCGGAGCACAGGCTCCGGACGCGCAGGCTCAGCGGCCATGGCTCACAGGCCCAGCTGCTCCGCGGCATGTGGGATCTTCCCGTACCAGGGCATGAACCCGCATCCCCTGCATCGGCAGGCGGACTCTCACCACTGCACCACCAAGGAAGCCCAAAAGTTAATATTTTTAATGCTTTAGCAGCAAGGACATTTTAAAGTGAAACTGACACCTTTTTAAAAAAAAATACTGCAAATGTGAGTGGCCCCGAACACAACGACTACTATACCATTTTGTGCCACTGACTTAATTGATCCATGTTATGGCATGAGTAGCTTTACCCTCATTGCTTTGCACCATCAGCACAGATGTTAGTTGCCTTTTTCTTTTTCACTGTTGACATCTTAGTATTACAAGAGTAAGTTCTGACCTTGCAGAATCGCTGAAAGTGTCTCTGGGACACCCAGAGGTCTGTGAACCACACAAGACCATTGCTTAGAATCACATGGCACGTTTAGATATATATACCCTATGAAGCACAAGAGGACCAAGCAAGACTAAGAAAATAGTAGACACACATCCCCAATCCCTTCCTTACTCTGAACAGAATGAAGGTTGGAATTGTCACATTAAATATCTCCATCTCATTTTTTTACTCCTTCATTCATTCATTCGCTCATAGTGGGGCAGACACAATTTAATACCAACCTGGTGGTCCATATAACAAACAGCCTTTTGGAGGTATTATTCCTACACGTTGGAATAATTCTGGGTTTGTAAGAGGTAATTCTATTACCTAGAAAAGAAGTTGCATGTTTCTTAAAAAGTTAGTAAAGATTTTGATGTACTTTCAAATATTTTAAGTAAACTATCAGCAGAGTTACGTACATGCATCATAATTCATAATAGATCTAGAATTCAGTGCTATGTAAAACCATTTATATTAGAGGTTTTTCTTCAGGTAGATGTAAGATATCTCTTAAATCTAAAAATCTTAAAATATTTTTTAAATTAATTAATTAAAAAGCATGTGGTAATATGAACAATTTATTTATTATTTAACACACTTGTTAAAATAACCACACACTTGACTAGAGTGATGTTTGCACGGGCATATAATCTGTCAAACACATTTGAACTGTACACTTAAAAACATGTGAATTTTACTGAATGTAAATTAAGCCTCAACAAAAAAATTAACCCTACAAAAAATCAGTTAAGCAGGGCTTCCCTGGTGGCGCAGTGGTTGAGAATCCGCCTGCCGAGGCAGGGGACACGGGTTCGTGCCCCAATCTGGGAAGATCCCACATGCCGCAGAGCGGCTGGGCTCGTGAGCCATGGCCGCTGAGCCTGCGCGTCCGGAGCCTGTGCCCCGCAATGGGAGAGGCCACAGCAGTGAGAGGCCCGCGCACCACAAAAAAAACACAAAAAACAAACAAACAAACAAAAAAAATCAGTTAAGCAAAAACAAAAAGATTACACTACTGTGCATCTGAAAATAAAAAATAATTATAAAATGGGGAACTTTGGTAAGCTATAACTGCCACTAAGAGAAATGGTACATAAAATTTTCTTATGTTGGTGTTTTATCATAGTAGTCTTAAAAAAAAAACATAAATCCTGCTCTCAATGTTCTAAGATTGATTCAAAGAAAGAAAAGTGGAGAACAGCAAAAGGATTTGACTGCCTAGTTTAAACTCTTCACTTGAGAGATAAACCTCTACTGATTAACTCTGTCCATAAGGTATGATTAAGACACGCCAAAATTGTGAGAAGTTAATACTCGCAATTGTCTGCAGGTAGATACTGCGTGTCCTTGGTGTGTGTGCGTGTGTGTGTGTGTGTGTGTGTGTGTGTGTGAGAGAGAGAGAGATTCATTCTGCTCCTATGGCTAATGCAGCAAATCACTGTAAAAGATTTCACTGTTTCATGAAGCACTTGTTCTTCCTCTTTTCATTAACTACAATGTGAAAAGAATAGGCTTTTATTTATGCTTAGGCCAATGCTTCCTCAAGTATGGTTTAAAAAAAAAAAAAACTTGGTTTCATAATCACCTGGAATGCTTGTTTAAATGCTAATTCCTGTGCCCCACCCCCAAGCCACTGCATCAAAACCATGCAGAGGGCCTAGGAATCTGTATCTTTAATAAGAGTTCCAGAAAATTTAAAGTGCTGAAGTCTGAAAACTACTGGTTTAGGGCTTAAATCAGATAATGTAAGCCTTTCCAATTAATCAAATTCATTCCTGAGTATTTCCATCCTAAATTAAGATGAAATCAATACAACAATTTGCTTAAAAGAGAATTGTTAAGAAGCTATCTGTGCTGTGAAGCAAGGCAACCCTGATTTGATTCTTCACATAAGAACTTAAAGTTTAAGCCACGCTAAAGCCAATATTTTTCTTAAATGACAGCAAACAGCTTTATCAAAATAAAATATTTAAGGCACAGATAACTTACTCTATTTAAGGGCAATAGGAAATCAATGAGGTTATGGGAAAAACTACATTACACACACTATCCAAATGTGCTCTGACCCAACTAAACTACTAAGATAATCAAAATACCAGATGGTATGGGCACTGGATTACATCAATTATTCTTAGCATTTTTTTCCTTCTTTGTCATAAAAAGAGCAGGATTTTTCAAACACCAAATTATCTCCAAGTTTAGAAAAAACCCATAATTTTCATAGCTAGAGATTCAGTGCTATTCTTCTCTTGGCAAAAATGTTATATATATAATATTCAGTAAACACTATTTGGACAAAGTGATTTTACATCCTCTTTCTCCCTTCAGGCATTTTAAAACCCGTACTACTTCTTAGTTACATTCAGAGAATAAAGCACACACTACCAACCTCTCGTAACTCCCGAATCTGTTCTGACAGCCCTCCGATCTCAGAGTAAGAAACATTCCCGGGGTCCTCATGTGACATGTTGTAAACCAGTGGGTCCACCTCTCTTGGCAAATACCTGTAATGATAAGGTGTATATTTTTCTTTTAAAAGATGTATTTTCTCTCAGCCTACAAATAGAGTATAAATGACTTGCTTATGCAAGCACCTGTAGGTGATCTTAGAAAATCATGTTGGGACTTCCCTGGTGGCACAGTGGTTAAGAATCTGCCTGCCAATGCAGGGGACACGGGTTCAAGCCTGGTCTGGGAAGATCCCGCATGCCACGGAGCAGCTAAGCCCGTGCGCCACAACTACTCAGCCTGCGCTCTAGAGACTGCAAGCCACAACTACTGAGCCCGCATGCCACAACTACTGAATCCGCGTGGCTAGAGCCTGTGCTCCACAACAAGAGAAGCCACTGCAATGAGAAGCTCGTGCACCACAATGAAGAGTAGCCCCCGCTCGCTGCAACTAGAGAAAGCCCATGCATAGCAATGAAGACCCAACGCAGCCAAATAAATAAATAAATATTTTTTTAAAAAAACATGTTTAAATTAATTTGAAATTAGTAAAAGCGGAAAAGTGGCAAAATATTCAGTGATCTCAAGGAGCATATATTTTGGATAAAATCTTCCCTCCATGAAAATAAGACATAAACTAAATAGTATAAGAAACTTACCTCATGATAGTTAGTGTAGTCATATCCAAAGCAACTCTTGTTCCTGGCTTCAGCTTACTTTTGTCAAGCTAATTGTGTAAAACAAAAGGTGTTACACAAACACTTGAAAAGGAGAATAACACTCTAACAGGAGCATAGTTAGAAGCCAAATAATCATTTTTACCCTTCAGAGAGAACACTAAGATTATACTAGATTATAAACACCATGCCCAAGGGAAGGGTTTATAAAAAGTAGTAATTCAAAGTTATTTCCTTCTGCTCCTTAAAAGAGTGCCCTTCTGTGCAATCTCAGTGTGAAATGAGAAATCACTAATATACAAATTCTGAGGTGGCAACAACCTTGTTTTTGAAGAAGGAATTGACTGTAATATTTTACTTTCAAAGGCTCACTATTTAATAGTTTTGCTCATTATTTTGATCTAGGCACTGTAGTACAGTGACTTTGGCAATTGGTACCAAAGCATTTATACAGAAATCCCTTAATGAACATTTGGGGGGGAAGGAAAGGAAAGCATCTTAAAAGTATGTCCATTAGATTTATTTTAAAAACTATAGTTTTGGAAAGAATATGTTATGTAATCATAGGAGATAAGGGGGATATGGACTCCATTTCCCCTTAGAGATTTTTTATTAAAATTCTAAAGAACAAACAAAAAAACCCCAGCAACCTTCATTCATGCCAGACACTATGGTAAATATATTACTGTACATATTAAATTGAATCATACTAAACAATTTATTGGCATATTTAACTTATTTAGATAGAAGTGGAGAGAATCTATCCAAATAGATTCAAATCACACTCACGCTGTTACTTGTCAAAAAGTTATTTTTCGAAAAAACTATAATTTTTTAGTTTTTTCGAAAAGTGCAAAAAAAAACACCTGCTTGCCAATACAATTTCAGAATCATACAAATTACTGACCACTTTTCACAAGATTTTGCAAAGAGCGCTTAGTTTAGGATTTAGTGCCAATTAAAATGAAGTGAAGATATGCTAAATACTAGGTTTAATATAATGGATTAAACTAAGAATAACTGCCAGGTACAGTAGTCCTCCCCTTATCCACATTTTCAGTTACCTGAAAATATTAAATGAAAAATTCCAGAAATAAACTAATCCTAAGTTTTAAATTTCATGCTGTTCTGAGTAGCGTGATGAAAGCTATGTCCTTGGAATGAATCATCCCCTTGTCCAGCATATCCTTCCTGTTAATCACTTAGTAGCCCTCTCGGTTATCAGATCCACTGTCCTGCTGATTGAAGTACTTGTGGTCAAATAATCCTTATTTTACTTAATAATGGCCCCAAAGCACAATGGTAGTGATGCTGGCCATTCAGATATGGCAAAGAGAAGCCACAGACCGCTTCCTAATGAAACAGGGAAAGTTCTCGACTTAATAAGGAAATAAAAATCATATGCTAAGGTTGCTATAATCTACAGTAAGAAAAAATCTTCTATCCATGCAATTGTGAAGAAGAAAAAAGAAACCTGTGCTAGTTTTGCTGTCACGCCTCAAACTGCAAAAGTTACGGCGACAGTGCATGACAAGTGCTGAGTTAATATGGAAAAGGCATTAAATTTGTACAAGATATTTTGAGAGAGACCACATTCATATGACTTTTGTAACAGCATATTTTTTATAATTGTTCTATTTTATTATTATTTTTGTTAATCTCTTTCTGTGCATAATTTTTAAATTAAACTTTATCACAGGTATGTATGTAGGGGAAAAAAACACAGCATATATAAGGTTTGGTATAGGCCCAGGTTTCAGGCATCCACTGGGGGTCTTGGAACATATCCCCCACGGATAACGAGGGACCACTGTACTTGAAAAAGAGCTTAAATAGAGATGAATATGAAGCTACTTCAACATTTACATCTATGGGGAATATATACTCTGGCTTTTCTAATATTTACCAGTTTTCAATTACTCTCTTGCCCCTCATACAAGCACAAAATATCTTAGAAATGCCAACTTTTGGCATCCAGAGGGCCCTGAAAGGGACATAAATATCCTCTGTCAGATTAGCCATCTGAAATTTTGATTTAGAAAATGTCATCCCACTTACATGCTAGGCAAAATCTTAAGATTGAATTTAGTCCCTAGGAAAAATTCAATTCTATAGCCATGTCATATAAATGGTTTAACACCTGAACCTGACATAATAAATACTCAGTTTAGAAAGCTCTTCTAATGAGTTTATAAGAATTCGCTAAAGACACTTCCTAATGAATAGGGTAGTACATAAATAGGCTTCAGAGGCTACTAAATGATCCAAAGCCATTTGTCAGCGTTTTTTGATGACTGCAGGATAAAATCTGGAGTTATTTCAATTTCCCGATTCTAATTTAAATGAACTCATACAAAATCAATTTAGCCTATAGTAAAGACTATAAGTAATATTTTTGAATGTTTAAATATAAAATGTAATCTATAAGGTCTAATACTTTTAAGTCCTCTTCAAAAAAGACACTAAAACAAAATAATCTGAGATATTTTCACTTCTAAAATTCTTTGATTTCTCAGTGTGTAGAGCTGACTGAGGCAATGCAATAGAGCAGAAAAGTAGAGACTACAGGGAGTCAAACCCATGGTTTGAGTTCAGGCTTTGCTAATAATTAGCTATATCTGAACAAGTCACCTTTGGGAGTTATGGGTATAATGCCTGACCTGCTTACCTTGAGAATTAAATACCTTATATGAAAGCGCTTTTGTCAATTATAAAGCACTACAGAAATGTAAAATGTTACCTGTCGACGACAACCCACAACATATCTTGGTCCATTTGTAGCTTTAACAATGACTAGAGGAAGAAAATGAAAAAAACAAATGAAAAATAGAAAGTAAAAAATAAATATACCCACATTGATGGCAGATTGAGTTTTATTTCTGTTCTCCAAAAGACAAGAGTTGAAAGACAACTTAGTCTATGCAAGAATATCATCTACCGGGCTTCCCTGGTGGCGCAGTGGTTGAGAATCCGCCTGCCGATGCAGGAGACGCGGGTTCGTGCCCCGGTCCGGGAAGATCCCACATGTCGCGGAGCAACTAAGCCCGTGAGCCATGGCCGCTAGGCCTGCGCGTCCGGAGCCTCCGGAGCCTGTGCTCCGCAACGGGAGAGGCCACAACAGTGAGAAGAATATCATCTACCTTCATTACAGTCATTAAAATAATAAGCATTTCAAAAGTTGGTGGTGGGGGGGAGGGGAGTGTGCTCTTTTTTTCTTTACTAACAATCTAATGCACTTACATTTTTCTTCAGTTAATTGCTTAAGTACTTCACCCACAATCTAAGAAAGAAAAAAAAAAAAGCATTACTTTTTGCCAAGAGTTAAAAAAACAAATCACCATCACCCTCTACACCCCAAACTCCATTACCTACCTGCCCAACACTTTGTAGGGCCTTCAGATCATTTTCAGACTTTTCATACTGCTTGGTAAGTTCTTTTAATTGTTCCCTTACTGAAAAATATAATTTGAACATTTTAAATTAAATAATCTTAGCGAGTTTAAGTCACTAAGTCTCACTTTGTTTATTTAAGTCTATTTCACTTTACGTGTACTTTATAGCCACTATATCAAACCACAAAAAAAAAAATGCCATTTGTAGATGACGTGTTTAAAAACGAAATGTTACAGAGAAAGCACTATGTTTTCATTTTCTTGATCGGCAACACTTACTTGTTTAAGCACATATTAGGTTACATTCATAACAGATATTGACATTCTGACACTTCCGGATTTGAGATTACAAACCCGAATGATGAAAGAGTTAGACCCTTCCTCACTTTACCTACCCACATGAACTGTTACTCTTTGGCTTTCTAACCTAAATAAAGCGCCACAGAATTATACAGTTAAGGTCTTCCTTCATTATTTAAACCATTCAGGTTTGTCAGTGACGGTGCACTAAGAAAAATTATAAGTACTCTTTGGGTTCAGGAGTAAGGGAAAATTGTGTGCCTGACAGAGTACAATTCAAAACAAGAGGAAAGAAGTAGAGGACTATGATTCACCGATGGACCCCTTCTCTCTTAAACTCCGCGTTCGGCTTTCCATTCCACTAACAAGCCAACTACCCGAGTCTCGTCTCTTGCTTGAGCTTCTTTGACTCAAGTCTCTTTCCGCCTCCGGGTCCCGGGACTCCAACACCGCACTCCTTTTGCACCTCAACCTGCAAACATCCCTGACCCACTTCTTCCCCACTCCCCTCTGGTCATCTTCCAATTATATCTCAGAACTGGGGATGTTCTCTCTGTCACCTGGACCAGACTGGGCCATTTCCACGCCCGAAGAGGCTCGGCTTCCGAAGCTATAGGCGGGGATGACAAAGCGCCTTGTCTCCGGACTGAGGCCTTCTCTCCTCGGGGCTCGGTTGCCGAGCTCGGCCAAAGGCCTCCGCTTTGTCAGAGACAGGAGCGGGTCCAGGAACGAGATTATGTGTAAAGAAAGGTGCACTCACACTCCTTGAGACGGCCGTCGATCTCCTTGTGCTCTAGCAGCTTCTTGCGGTAGTCCTGAAGCGCCTTATCTCTAGGGTCCGCCATGATGAGAAGCCGCCGCTCATAGGGGATGCCGGGAATGGCCATGGCCGCCCGGGCGGGGGAAGGGGCGGGGCGAGACAGGAGAGCCTCCCTAGAGGGGCGGGTTTCGCGGAAGACACTGCCCCTTCCGGTTTGCCCCGCCTCTGCACTCCACTTCTCCAATGTCCCCGTCTCTATGCGCTAGGATGCCGGCGTGCACCGAAGGAGACCTCCGGATACACCATCCCCAGCAGGTCAGCCTGGGTAGAGCAAAGGCGCTGTCCCCTGAGAGGCCCTGGTATTTTTAAGTCACTGCTGTTCTGGAACCACAAAAGACTTTGTAATAAACCAAGATGAGAATGAAATAGGGAATATATACATATCTCTCTAAAGAGCTCTGATGGCTTATTGGTATAACACAGATAGCCTACTGGTATAACCCAATACTATCCAGGATCTCCAGGTACAGAAGGAGTAGGCTACTCATTTATTCACCCAGTGAATGAGGTACTAAGGGTTGGATCTGGTGGGAAGATAAAAAAATAATTTTCAAGGTGTAATAAACACTATACTATAATGAAAATAAAACATGGCGGTGTTATAGAGTAAGGTGAGGAGAACTAATTTAGGACAGATATCTGAGATAAGGAGCCAGACATGCAACAAACTGGAGAAAAGCCTTCCAAACAGAGGAAACAGCAAATGCAAAGATCTTAAGGTGAAAAGGGGGTTGGCTCATTTCTTGGAACAGAAAGAAAGCCAATGAACCTGGAAGGGGGCGGGTTGTAGAGATGAGGGGCACAAGATAAAGATGCCTTCTTTCTGTGCTTTTGGACAAATTAATCTCTCAAAATCTCTGTAGAATGAGCATAATATTTGTACCTATCTCGTAGGGATGTCATGAGTATTAAACAACATAGTGTGCCTGTAAGCTATCAACACAACATCTGGCACATAGTATGCATTCAGTAGTGTTATTTTAAATTGTTTATTTTAAGGGTAGTAATGACCTCAGTTCTTGCGGGACAGGTCCACATTGCTGAACCTCTTCCCAGTATTACTCCTAGGGAGAATTTATTGCTGTTCCAAAAGAATCAGTCACATTCACCAGACTCCATTTGATCTCATCTTATCCAGTGGCCCTGGATGTTTGAGTTTAAATAGGTATATCTTATATATACATATAAATTGCAAATTTAAGTGAATTAAATTATAAAAAAATTATTAGGAAATTAAAAGATGCCTTCAAATTTATTAGGAAAAAATATTATGGATATTGTGTGACTATTCTATTCTGTTTTTTCTAAATATAACTGGTAATTGCAGTTAGACAATAAACAGGGAAGATGGATTGAGCAGGGTTAGTCTCTTCTCCCACCCAGCTGCAACTATTCTGGTCAAACTATATCAAAAGAGTATCACCTCTGACATCAAGAAGTAAAGAAGAGAGGATGGGTCAAAGAAAAAAATATATATATAGCTCAGTTTGATTCAATTCAATAAATATGTATAAGCACATACTAGTGTGTTATTTCAACATAACACACCAATATTTTAAACTCCCTTGACTCTTATTCTTCTTCTCTCACCCATCTGGCAAAATTCCAACTTCAGTTGAAACTCCTGTCTGTCTTCTGTATGCGTGCAACAGAACAGCCCTGTTCCTTTTTATATGCACCTCTAAGACTGTATCCCTGTCCATCAGAAAATGTAGGTTAATTTGTAATTATACATTCATAATGTTTAAATGCAATTAAATGTGCCTTTTCCCCCTAGTAGACTGTAAGCTCCAGGAAAACAAGGACTATGACTATTTCTTGCTCACTATTGTATCTCCAGAATATGGATATATATATACTATTGAATGAATTTGTGAATATGTTAGACACTATGATAAGTAAGCAGAGATACAAAAAGACTAAGAAATGTCATCAGTTCTCAAGGAACTTAAAATATAGTAGAATAGAGAAGAAGTGAGGTGACAAGGTAGGTATATCTTAGTTTTGGAAGGAGGGGTCATTAAAAGTGATGTCATAATAAACAGTGATGAGATGTTTTTAGATCTTCAAAAAATAATTTTTAAGGATAGTCTCCTAACCTACTAATGTATAATGTAGCATTGATGGGTTTTGTGGTTTTAAAATATGTACACAAATTCTTTGATACTTCCCATTTCAAGAAGTGGAGGCTAATTTCCCTCCCCTGGATCTAGTGACTTGTTCTGGACAAATTGAATAAAGTGGAAGTGACAGTAGACAACCATTGAGCCTAGGTCATGAAAGGCATTGGGTTTTCCTCCTTACTCTCCCTTGGATCACTCCCTCTGGGGGAAGCCAGCTGTCATGTCAAGAGGACACATCAGCAGGTCTGTGGAGAGACCCACATGGAAAAGAACAGCCAGCAAGGAACTGAGGCCTTCTATCAACAGCCATGTGAGTGAGCCATTTTCGAAGCAGAGCCTCCAACCCTAAGCAAGCCTTCAGATGACTGAAGCTCTAGTCTTAGTTGCAACATCATGAGAGACTGAGTCACGCAACCCAGTTCAGCTGTTCCTGAACTGCTGGCCCACAAAAACTTGAGATAATAAATGTTTGTTGTTTTAAGCCACTAAGTTTGTGGTCATTTGTTACATGGTGACGGATAACTAATACAACAGGAACCGATATTTTTCTAGAGAGAATTGGGAAACAGTACCAGATAGGCAAGTAGCAACTACTTTTGCTCACACATCAGCTATAACACTCGAAGTTTAATAAATTTATCATTCCAAATATCTACCCTCAAATACTTATCAGAATGCACTTAATTGAATGTGTCTATGGTTGAGCAGCAAGATGTTGATGTAGGAATAGAAGTTAGAATTCCTAGCTTCTGGGAAATACTCTTCTTTAATCAAAGTAATACATAAAGTTTTTTTTTTTTTTTTTTTTTTTTTTTTTTTTTTTTTTGCGGTATGCGGGCCTCTCACTGTTGTGGCCTCTCCCGTTGCGGAGCGCAGGCTCCGGACGCACAGGCTCAGCGGCCATGGCTCACGGGCTCAGTTGCTCCGCGGCAAGTGGGATCTTCCCGGACCAGGGCACGAACCCGTGTCTCCTGCATCGGCAGGCGGATTCTCAACCACTGCGCCACCAGGGAAGCCCAGTTTTTTTTTTTAGTACAAGTATTAGATTGAAAAAGAGGAGTCTACTGCCCCACCCTATTCTATCCCTGAGACCCACTATCCAATTATTTTTTTAATTAATTTTCATTTTTGGCTGTGTTGGGTCTTTGTTACACGGTGCACAGGCTCTAGGCGTGTGGGCTTCAGTAATTGTGGCACACGGGCTCAGTAGTTGTGGTTCGCGGGCTCTAGAGCGCAGGCTCAGTAGTTGTGGCGCACAGGCTTAGTTGCTCCGCAGCATGTGGGATCTTCCCTGGCCAGGGTTCAAACCCATGTCCCCTGCATTGGCAGGTGGATTCTTAACCACTGTGCCACCAGGAAAGCCCCTCCAACTCTAACTTTTTTTTTTTTTTTTTGTATTTACCTCCACGTTTCTAACTAATATGCTTATGCTGCTATTTCTTGTTAGGTCAATTTTAGGCTTTATCTTTTGACTTCCTAATAAGAAAGATAAAGATTCAGCACCTTTATATTATTCCAGATTCCCACTTTCCCTACCTCCACCCCCCCATATACAATATATACAAGTTTTGGTTAAATCACTGTCCAGCATTTGTCTTATTGTGGGGCTATGCAAGTCAAGCAATATACTATAGTTACATTTGCTTTATTGTAAAACTGTTTTGAACGTCCTATAATTAAAAGCTGCCTCATTTAAAAATATGCTTAGCTATTTTTTAAAATAACTTTTTCTTCCCAAATTTACAATACAATTGTAAAATTCCTCTGAATAGTGTTTTTCAAAAAGTCGAATCAGGTATCCCTCCAGTCCCAATTTTAACTAGAGACACCACTATTGGAGGCCTCCATCTTCTTCTAGGGATGCTGCATACTCCCTTCTAGAACTTCCCTAGCTCCCCTCTCGTGTACTATCTTCTCTTTCCTGATACCCAGGTCTCCTCTTTTTTGTTTTACTCCTTTGTTTGGTTGGATCATATCCTTTCAGTGACTTTTCCTAGAAAGGATTTAAAGATGTACATTATTCTTTGTATCTAACAATATCTTAATTCTACTCTCATACTTGATTAATAGTTTGGCCGGCTATAGAATTCTCAGAATTTTGAAGGCCTTGCTCCATTATCCTGTAGCTTCCAGTGCTTCTGTAGTGCCCTTCTGATTCTCAATTCTTTGTCAGGAACCAAGATTTCTTTCTTCTTTTTGAAATTTTTATCTCTGTTAGGGGCATTTTCCATCCACTGACTGGGCATTTAGTATGCCCAGTGAATCTAGATAGCCATCTCTCCATTTTGGCTATTTTCTTGAATTACTTCTAAGATTATTTCCTATGTTTGCATGTTCTAAGTGGTACTCTTATTAGTCAGACTGTTCTCCTTGAATTAATTTTTTTTCTATCTCTTCTCATCTATTTCTGCCTTTTTGTCTTTTTATTTCACTATCTAGAAGATTTCATCAGTACTTCTAACGGTGGCAGCTGGAAACAAGGTCCTTATGGAGGAATCGTTAGCAGTTCACTAACTATAAGGCAGAGAGGTATTGGAAGTGAAGTTGGAGAAATAGATAGGGACCACGAATGTCGTGCTGAGAATCTTGAATTTAATTATTCAGAAGCATCAGGTCAGGAGCATCACAGATTTTAGACAGAAGTGTGATTTACATTTTTGAGAAACCAGGCTAGCAGGGAAGACTGTTTTTTAAGGGGTACAAGCCTAGAAGTTGGGTAATCAGTTAAGGAAATATGGTAATAAATCTGGTGAGCAACAATCAGGGCTGAAACTAGTCCTTGGTCATAAAGATGGAGAGGAGGAAATAAACTGATGACAGAACTGGCAGTACAGAATAGGTTATGGAAAGTGAAAGAGAGGGGGAAACTGAGGATGGTTTCCTGATTTCTAGCTGTCTAGATACATATGGTAATGTGATCAAACATTTCTGAGAAAACCAGATGGCTGTGTTCAATAGGCAGTTGGATTTTGAAGCTCAAGGGAGAGATCTGAACTGGAAAAATAGATTTGGGAGTCATTAGCATAAAGGAAATATTTAAAATCATGAGATTGGGCAAGTTTCTCCAGGGGAGAGTATAGATGAAGAAAAGCACTGAAGAAAGGATAGAATACTGGGGAACACTCACATCTCAGGGAAAGCCCATGAAGGAGACAGTTAAATAATATCAGAGAACTATAAGGAGGATCTGGAATGTTCAGTGCATAGGAAGTTGAATCAAAGAAAGAAGGAATCTGCTTTGTCAAAGTGCAGCAGAGATGTTATGATTTCAATGAAAAATGGCAATTAGATTTGGCAATAAGAAGGTCAGGTAAAGAAGAGTAAGAGAGTGGAGTTGGCAACCAGACTGCACATTGGGCTGAGGTATGAACCCGAAGTTAGGAGGTGAAGTCAGTTACTATTTATAGTTCATTCTTTCAGGAACCTGAGGTAAAGAAAGTGATGACAGAGCTTAGGTGGCAGGTCTCCCCAACTCAGATGATCTCAAGCAGCTCAATAGAAAAGTCTAGCAATACAGCATGTGCACACTTACATTCAATAAATATTACATAGATCTAATCAAATATCAGAACCAGACCTTTAGGTTCTTACTTAGCCTTTCTTCCTCTTGTGTGTCATAATAATCCTTTTCCTTGATCACATTTTTTTCCTTAATCATTTCCTTCTAGTCAATTCAACGTCAGAAAATGTTCATGTACTGAGAAGTTTCCCACAGAAATCCCATTTTGAGAAATTGGACTCAAGCCATTTCCTGCTTTGGTCATTAAAAAAATAATAATAGCTGTTATTTGCAGAGTAAGCAGAATTCCATCAAGAAATGCTGTGTGCATTAAATCTAAGTCATGTTATTGTTATGATCACTAGTATTAGAATAACAAGAAGGTGGCCTTGTTCATCTCTAAAACATTTACTATTGTTTAGCAAAGTTATAATATATGGGAGGCTGTAGTTTCAGAAATCCAAGGCTGAGCTATGTACCCTGTGGCTGCTCCTTAGTTATCTGATAACTAATCGGTTATTTCATGGCCTTAACATAGGCAAGATGGTGCCAGAGGAGGCAGAGTTGAAGAAGTGAACTCACACAAAGGACCAACTCAAAGGGTTCTCAGGGAAATGTCAGTAATATTTATATAATATGTATAAAACTGTATTTTACACATTCTAAAATCACAGATCTGATAGGAAAAAATATAATTTTCAAGACAATAAAGTAAGATCCAGCAATCTCACTTCTGGGTATATACCTGGATACCTGTACTTCCATGTCCATCCAGCATTATTCGCAATTGCCAAGGCATGGAAACAACCTAAGTGTCTGTCAGCAGATAAATGGATAATGAAGATGTCGTATACATATACAATAGACTATTATTCAGCATGAGAAAGGAAATCCTGCCACTTGCTACGACATGGATGAGGCTTGAGGACACCATGCTAAGTGAAATAAGTCAGACAAGACAAATACTGCATGGTATCACTTATATGTGGAATAATAATAGTAATAAATCAAACTCATAGAAACAGAGTAGACAAATGGTTGCCAGGGGCAAGGGGGTTGGGAAAGCAAGGAGAGGTTGATAAAAGGGTACAGACTTTCAGCTATAAGATGAATAAGTTCTGAGAATCTAGTGTGTAACATGGTGACCATAGTTGATAACACTGTATTGTATCATTGATATTTTCTGAGAGAGTTGAACTTAAATGTTCTCACCAAGGGAGGGGAAAAGGGTAAATATGTAAGATGATAGATGGGTTAACTTGATGGGGAGAATCCTTTCACAATGTATATGTATGTCAAATCAGTTAAATATACACTTTAAATATCTAACAATTTTATTTGTCAGTTATACTTCAATAAGGCTGGGGGAAAAAAGACAATAAATTTTTAAAAAATTGTCTTATATGGTGATTGTTTCTGATTTTAAGTTTGCTAGAAATTTGTTCTGGGCAAGAATTTGAATCTTATGGACTAGAGCCTTCATCCTGGGAATAGTGATGTTTTTAAATTCTCCCAAATTACGGGCTATTGCATCAGAGTGAAATCCAGAGCTGATGATGTTCAGATTGCTTCTTTCTGCAATTTTAGGCTTTATTCATTTAGCTTTCCCCTTTTCATACTGTCTCTCATTTTTGATATCTTAATCTTCAGATATTATTAAGGTAGCCATATGAAATATATTCATTCATTTTACAAACATGTGCAAAGATTTCTGGGAGTCACAGGCATGTTTGAGACATAATCCCTGCTTAAGGAGTTAAAAGAGATTACAGTTCAGTGGTAGAAACATAAAGTAGAACTATCATAAAAGATTACATACTAAATTCCATGCAGTGTCCATCCATGTGCAGGGACTGGGGTTTATACATCTTTATATCTCTAATGTCAAGCTCAATCTGGCAGAGTGTAAGTTCCACCCAGTGGAACTGGGTGAAGAGGAAACCAGGAAGACTCATGATGAGGGATTGAGTGAGCTGGGTCTGGCCCTAGAAGGATAAGTAGAACCCGTACACAGTATAGTGAAAAAGTAACTTTCGGGGTAAAGTGAAAGATTGTATTAATATGCACACATTGTATTTTGTAGATATTAAGATCAGAGCTTCCCCGGCCCACCAGGATGTCAGATGATTGGTGACTTTTTAATTAGATGTCAATTCACTTGGCAGTGATGGACAGAGCATAGGGTTTGAGTCTCACCCCTACCATACCAAGTGATTTTTAATAACGTATATAAATTCTATGCCTATTCTTCTCAGCTAGAAAATAGGAGTATAATATCTATTTGAGGGCTACCATATCCTAGAGTTACATCAGTAAGTGATGGCTTTTTAAGAAAAAACAAAAGCAGAAACAAACAGGAAAAGATTTATCAAAAAAATAAATAGAAATATTTTAACTTTTAATGTAATGTGTAAGATGTTGGAACGTTTTCCAGTTTCACCTTGAAAATTTATCCTTAAAAAAAAAAAAAAAAAAAGCTGATGGACCCGTCCTACAGCTAGGATCAGAGGACCTGGCTCTCTCAAGCTCACATCGCCTCACCTCTCTGGGCCTGTTTCCTCCTATAAAATAAACAGTAATCTCCCCCGCTGTCCACACAGTAGCCACTGGCCACATTTGATTATGAAATGTGGCTAGTTTCTTAAAAATACACATCAGATTTCAAAGCTAAAAATAAAAAATGTAAAATATTTTATGAATCATCTTACTACTGAGTATATTTTGAAATATTTTGCACATAATGGTTTCAATAAAATCTATTATTAAAATTAACTTCACCTGTTTCTTTTTGCTCTTTTTATGTGACTACTAGAAAATCTAGATTAGATATGCAGCCCTGGTCTAGATGATCACGAATATCCTTTTCAGCCTTAGGACTCAGCCAGGGCCACTGTGGACACGTAATTCACAGTTTGATTTCCTCGCACTGAGATACCGAAGGATTGGCTGGGAGTGAGCAGGCTGGGGCGGGGCCCTGCCGGAAGACACAGAACCCTGCAGCTTTCGCTCCAGCTCGGCTCTCGGAGCGAGAAGGACCCCAGCTGCCACGCGGGGCTGGGGGCAGACAGCCCGCTCCAGTCTCCGGGCCCCGGGCGTTAAAGGGGCCGGGAGCGGGCGCGGCGCGCCGGGAGGGGCCGAGCCGGGAAGCGGGTTGGTGCGTCAGCCTCACGCGTGGGGAAGGAAGCGGGCCTCAGGCCCCGGACTGCCAGCGCGGGGTCCCCGGCACGTCCGCAGGCTGCACCGGGAGGTGGAGGCTTCTGAGAGGCGGGAGAGCCGAGGGCGGGCCTGGGAGGCGGCCGGGAGGTGGGGCGCGGCCGGGGGCAGGCCCGCGCGGGCTTCATCTGCGGACTCACGGCCTGCTCCCGATCGCTGGGGATTCCAAGGCGCGGCGCGACGAGCGGCCGGAGCGGCTATGGACCACCGCTGGGGCTTCCTGATCGGCTTCCTGGGCGCCGTGGGGCTGCTGGGCTCGGGCCACTGCGGGCAGCACCCCCCGGAGACGGCAGCGCAGAGGTGCTTCTGCCAGGTGAGCGGTGTGCGTGGCGGCGCTGCGGGTCCCGGGACCCCTGCCTCCGCCGTGCGCTCTGTCCCGCGCGCCCGGGCAGGTGGGGTGCTGGGGGTGCGCCTCTGCATCTCCACCCTTCCGGAAGGAGCCCCCTGTGCTTTTGCTCCCTGGCAGGGGCTGAATCCTCTGCAGCTCGCCCGGGTTGGTGTGGACCGGTCCCCCTCCCCCCAAAAAAACCAGCCTGAACCGACGTCGGCTTGCCCTCCCGCGCTTCCGATCAGGCGTGGGACGAGAGGTGTGGGTGCCCCGCTGTTTCCACCTAGTTGGTTTGTGCGTCTTCTTTGGTCTTCCCTGCCCGGGGAAGGCGCGCGCGCGCGCACACACACACACACACACACACACACACACACACACACACACACACACTCTCTCTCTCTCTCTCTCTCTCTCTCTCTCTCTCTCTCTCTCTCTCTCTCTCTCACACACACACACACACACACACACACACACACACACACTCAGTATTTCTATTTTCGGAGAACCTGGGTCTTCCTAACTTCTAATTTGACTTGGAACACACACACACACACACACAGACACACACACACACTCTCACACTCAGTATTTCTATTTTCGCAGAACCTGGGTCTTCCTAACTTCTAATTTGACTTGGAACACACACAGACACACAGACACACAGACACACACACACTCTCACACTCAGTATTTCTATTTTCACAGAACTTGGGTCTTCCTAACTTCTAATTTGACTTGGAACACACACACACACACACACACACACACACACACACTCACACACAGTATTTCTATTTTCACAGAACTTGGGTTTTCCTAACTTTTAATTTAACTTGGAACACACACACACACACACACACACACACACACACAGACTCACACTCAGTATTTCTATTTTCGCAGAACCTGGGTCTTCCTAACTTCTAATTTGACTTGGAACAGTGTGGGCTGTGCCTGTTCTGGATGTCTTCTCCAGCCTTTCTGGCGAGGACAGGCTTTTGCAGGGGGGATGCCCTCAGATCTCCCTGTCAGTCAGGAGAATGGCTTCGTGTGGCTTTTCTGTGTTTTAAGCCTAACTGCCTGGTGTCTTGGGGGCTGCGGTTGCCCTGTACTTGCCCTATGTATCCTTTGTTTTTCCTGAATGTAGTGAGACTCTTTTACCGTGACATCCATATTGCTGGTCTGAATTGGGAGAACGGTCCTCAGTGCACAAGTTTAATTACAGACTTATTATGGTTATTTCCTTCTGTTAGTGACAGATGTGGGTTCCTTGAGAAAAAAATTCAAAGAAAGTTACAGGTTTTTGGTGCCCACAGTATCTGATATTCTTAAAGTCACCTTTTGGTTGGCTTCTGTTGATAAAAATTACATTTTATACAAAATTGAGATATGGGTATCCAAATTGTTCCTTTTAAGTAGGTGTTATTATTAACTTATCAGAAATAACATTTTAAGTGTGTGTGTGTGGGGGGGTAATACTATTTCACAGAGAAAAGAAGAATTTAAATATTATGAGAAGAGTTGTCATCTCTTTCACTGCTTTAAATTCTTGGATTTTATTTTTTGCTGAGTGATTTGGAAGTTGGGGTGAGTGATAGCTGGGAAGGTGTAAGAGAAGTTGAAAGAAAATTGCTGCTTTATAACTAAGAGATTGAAAAGCTCCTTTACAAACTTCAGTGATTACAAACAGTACACAATCAAGTACTTAAAAGGAAAAAGGGTAATTTTTCTTCAGCTTACAAATATAACATATCACAAAGTTTAAACATTTAAAAATAAGTAAATTAGAAATAAGTGGACTTAAAAATAAGGTAATCAGTGCAGAAAGATGTCCATTGTAACATTTTCAACTACATTCTAGAGATTTGGATAATGGAATAAAAGTAATTGTTGAACTTTTAAACGTTCACTGCCCTCCCCCATAACCATTTTAGATATCTGATTAAAATTGGGGAGCTTTTAGTTTTTTATATTCATTTACTTTTTCTTCTGATTAGTGTTAGGCTATTTTACTCTTTCACAATATTTTCAAGATTAAAATACACAAAAATCTGTTAGACCTCTTTCTTTTCCTTTTAGAACAAGAGTGACTTTTTCTTTCCACAGCCAAATGAAAAAGTAATAAAATGAGTAAAAAACAAATTTAAGGGAAATTTAAAATGGTTTAGTTAAATAAACTTAAAAACAGAGACCATCAATTCCAATTCAATAAATGAAACAAGTATACCTTAGTTCTATTATGTTCAGTAATGGAAGGGATGGGGGGAAAGGGGAGGAGAAGAGGGGGGGGACTGTGATGAATAAACATGAAGAGAAAAATGGAGACAAACATATCGACATGCACACCGAAACAGAGGGAGAGACAGATAAAAGAAAAAAATGGAGAAAGAAAAGATAAGGGGAGGAACAAATTATTCATTCAAAAAACATTTATAAACACTATGTACATTGATCTGAGAGTTTGGAATACAGAAATAACTATGTCATAATCCCTGCCCTGAAGAGCTTACAGTTCAGCAAATCATGTTCTTTGGGGCTTGGGAAGAGGTGGGGATCCGAGGTATTTTTTAAAAATTTAGTAAATATTGCTAGAAACTAAATTTTCACCTGAGATTTGGAAATACAAGTTCAAATCTTGTCTGGTTCTATTTGCAGTTTCCAACTGGCCACAAAGTCCTGTTGACTCTTTTTTTGTTTATAGTCATATCCCTTTCTTCCTTCCTGTTGCCTGTGCCTCTTACCACTTCTGCCTTGAGTTACCACACCATCACCCCTCACCACACTGTTGCATGGGTGCCTGACTTGTTCGTAGGGGTTCTGATTTGAGCCAGAGTAGCACGTAGTTAGGTATTCGACCTTAGAAAGTCACTGAAGTAAAATGTACAAAGCTCTACAAATAATCAGACTAAATTCAATAAGCATTTATCGAGGCCTACTATGAACAAGTTTTGAGAGATCAAAAAAATAAATCAAAAAATTACAATTTAGTCCCAATTCTTGACACTCCAGAGTACGGAGACTGGTAAATAATTGGTGCTCAGCAAATGTTAGGGAAATTATAATACAAGATGTGAACACTACAGGAGCTGAAGTATATTCTTAATTAAAGATGGGTTGACAGCTTCCAATGAATATTTAAACTTAGTCAGTTACTGCAGCGGTCCCCAACCTTTTTGGACCCAGGGACTGGTTTCGTGGAAGACAGTTTTTCCACGGACCGGGGCCGGCGGTGGCAGGGGGAGGATGGTCAGGCGGTAATGCGAGCGATGGGGAGCGGCAGATGAGGCTTCGCTGGCCCGCCCTCCGCTCACCTCCCGCTGTGTGGCCCGGTGCCTAACAGGCCACAGGCCGGTAGAGGTCCTCTGCCCCGGGGTTGGGGCCCCCTGAGTTATTGCATATGCCTGTTAGTTGACATCACATCCTATTAAAACCATTTTCACTGTATGTTATAAGTTCTTTTTATTTTTTTATTTTTTTTATTTTATTTTTTTTCGGTACACGGGCCTCTCACTGTTGTGGCCTCTCCTGCTGCGGAGCACAGGCTCTGGACGCGCAGGCTCAGTGGCCATGGCTCACTGGCCCAGCCGCTCCGCGGCATGTGGGATCTTCCCGGACCGGGGCACGAACCCATGTCCACTGCATCGGCAGGCAGACTCTCAACCGCTGCGCCACCAGGGAAGCCCTATAAGTTCTTTTGAGAACAGTGCTTCAGCTTAGTTGCTCAAAATAAGTGATCAATTGTCTGGAACTTATAAATCTTCCTTATATACATTCCCTCCCCCCAATCCCTGTATCATTCTGTTAAAAATATTTTTTTACACAGAAAATTGGCTTTTTCCCCCCTGTTGGTATACAAGTTTATGAAGTCTAACACATGTACAGTTTTGTGTAAAAACCCCATAAATCAGGACTCACCCTTTCTTTAAATCAAAATAGTATTGTAGTAGGTATGGGCTTGAAGTAAATGAAGATTTTTCAGAGTTTATTCCTTTGTGACAATTATTTCCTCGTTATGCACCATTAGATAGAACGAATGTAACAGAACTTTAGTCCCAATTCATGGAATGCCAGGATGCATTCTAAAGAAATCACCTCAGAAGAGATATTGAAGCCCAGATACAGAGGCAGTATGGACATCTTTTTCATCTTTTTAAAATTAATTAGAAATGAGTTTGTAAACTTCTATACTGAGAATGTTTTGTCTCTCTTAATATAGCTAATGCTGGTAACCCTCAGATCCACTTGCTTGAATGCAGTAAATCTCCATCAGGTTAATGAAAGGGGAGTAGTTCAGATAATCCATAATAGCTTCAAAGGTGGATTATTTTTCCTTTGGAGTGCGTTGTAGATACACTCTGCATTCATGTATTTTAGCAGACTTACTTGTCTGGGTGTCTTGTTTAGGTCAATTTAAAAAAAAGAGTTTTTGTTAGTCAGAGTGGCTGGGCCTTGGAAGAGACGCTTGATAATATGCTAAGTGGTGGGTGGAAATAAGTCCAGGATTAATACTTAGAGGGATCTTTGAAACAGGTTATACTGGAGAGGTGTCCATTGACTGTGAATGCTTCCAACATTCCAGGCTTTTCTGAACAAAGCAGGTGGACCAAAGTGTATTTAACGTTGGTTGCCATACTTTGGGTCATTTAGCAACAATTTAAAGTTCTAGCAAGACCAAGACTTTAAATAAGAAATAGCTCATATCATTCCATGTTCTTAGAATGGTGCCTACTAGCCAGGATAGAATCTTTTGGTGTTTCTATTCTTTCTTTAACAGTTGTCCCAGTCTGCTCTGTCAGTGAATGAATGTTTTTCATGTTCTCTTGTTTTTTTTTTTTTTTTTTTGCGGTACGTGGGCCTCTCACTGTTGTGGCCTCTCCTGTTGCGGAGCACAGGCTCTGGACGCGCAGGCTCAGCGGCCATGGCTCACGGGCCCAGCCGCTCTGCAGCATGCGGGATCTTCCTGGACCGGGGCACGAACCCGTGTCCCCTGCATCGGCAGGCGGATTCTCAACCACTGCGCCACCAGGGAAGCCCTCTTGTTTTTTTTTAATGGTCATACAACTCAATAAAATTTAGCACAACTGCAGTTCTTTGCCAAATAAGGTGCATTTTGAGCACTTTTGAAAGGTATTTCATACAAGTATGAGGAATATATTCTTACAGTGCTTTGGGAAATAAAAATCTATGGTAGGACTGGAAGTTGTTGGGACACAGGAAGACTATTTAGAAAATGTTTTTTGTTTTGTCTTTCATTGCAAAGTAAAGGATACCTCTATCCAAAAACTAGAGAACAAGCAGGCCAGTGTATTTTCTTTTCCCTTGCCTTTTGTATTTTGGTATTTGGTCCAAACCAGTCAGAGTCAATGGAGAAATAATGGAGCTAACATTTGGTTATTTAGTTGAGTGTTGCACTGGAGCTTCAGATGTAAAGTTTTTGGAGAATTTTAACTGCAAACCTGGCCTTTTGCTTTGGGGAATAGCAAGGTCCCTGTCACTGGAAGCATTTAAGCTGTGGTAGGGTAATAGTAATGATCAACATTTACTGGGCATTTACTCTGGGTCGTTTTATCTTGATATCAACGCTTTGAGATGGAAACTACTGTTATTTCTATTTTTGTACTCAGATAGGAAATTGAGGCCTAGAGAAGTTAAAAAGCAGGGGCAATGTCAACAACTAATAAGTAGAAGAGATGGGATTCAACCCTAGAAGGCCTGACTCCAGAGCCTGCCTGCTATCCACTGTTATACACTACCTCCCCTTGAGGGTGTGTGAGGGAGGGGATTGCTGGATTGCTCAGAAGATAGCAAGAGAAGGCCTTTAAAGGCTTTCCAGCTCTTAAGAGACCAGAACTTTAAACTGGGTGATATTGTGTGTTAGGCCTACCTTGGTCCTTATATCTACCACCCTCAACAAGGGCCTTTCCATTGCTTCCTATTAGTTTGGCGCTCCACAAAACCAAAGCTGATTATCACCTGAAGCCTAGAGCAGCAAGCTTCAAATTTTAGCATTCATCAAGCACTTTGTGTGTATGTTGCAGAGGCGGGGAGGGGGCTGCATTTTTAAAAGATTTGGATTCCTATTGTAGGGCCAGAGTTCTATTTCACTTTGGGAGATGGTGTAGAGGTTACTTATGCAGCCATAGTACATTTTGAAGTATAGCATCAAGCCATTCTTCTTATAGATCAGCACCTGTCTTTTGGTCTTAGTTTAGGTAACAGGACTTTGCTTTGTTTTCAAGGTTCTGCCCTGGGTCCATCAACTGGAGCTCTGCCTTAGACTTTTCCTGAGACTCTATTCTGGTAACATGCCTGGTTCTCTAATTTCTAGAACTGGGCCTGGTATCATACCTGCCAGACTTCCTTCCAGGGATCAGGTTCTGCTGTCTATTGGCAAGCTTATCTCAACAGTCAGATGGCTTGGATTTCTAAGTATCTTCCTGCCTCTCCTTTGCTGGACTCTTTCTATCCAGTGAAACTCCTTTCACCCTCTGCTGTACCTCCTTAGCTGCCCTGTGGCCTGTCATTGTAGTTGGTAATACCTCCTACTCAATTTCTAAGGTAAGGGGCAGAAGATTTTTAAATCTGCCATTGCCCTGCCTTCTCTTCCTCTGTGGCCTCTAGGTTATAAGCCACCTCTGCTCTGGAGGCATCTTGCATTTCTTTCTGATTTGGGGCTTATCATTCCCTTTGTAATTAGAATATAGATCAGTAGAATATTGGACACAAAGGGTTGTTTGCCTTTGCTGCTTGCTTTCCTTGCTCTGTGAGTGCATTCCTGCCCCCTGAGTTGTCATGGTCTGGCACTGAGCACCACCATAGGTGACATGGAAGTACATAGTTATAATCAGGCAGTGCAGTGCTGGGCTCCAGTGAATGAGAGTGACAATGGACAGCATTCATTAATTCATTCACCAACCCATTCCACAAATAATTATTGAGCATCTACTGTGTGCTTTCTAGAAGTACAGTGCTCAGTACCGGGAATACAAAAATGAACAAACGTGAGTTTGCTCTCAAGGGTCTTAACTCTAGTGGGTGGGAGTGAAATAGATACATTCAGTACAGTGAGGTAATTCTTGTGTAGGAGTATGTGGAGTGTCATGGGAACACATAGGAGAGACAGTTAACTGAGCAGGGGGTGAGTGGTACCTGAGGGCAGCTTTCCAAAAGAGGGGAGGATAGATTTTTACCTTAAAAATGAATTCCTCAGGGCGGGGAGAAATGGATTGCCTCAAACCCTTCCTCTTAAGATTTTTGTGTTTTTTTCTTTTGTGATTTAATATCTCTATCTGGCATGTGTCTCTTTGGCCTTTGCAGCCTTTGTGCCTGTTGTTCTTTGTACAATAATTTGTATCCAAGGGGAGAAACAGTAGCTTATTTTATGTTCTTAGAAGTTTTGCTTTGAAGGCTCAAAAGAAAGAGGTGTGAACAATCAAATCATCTGGGTTAGAAGCACTTTTGTTTTGTTGGTACCCAAAATTAGGACTCTAAGATTCTTGTGTACTTAGGTAATTTTTACAGGAAACAAGGACACATTTGCATATGAAATGAAAATAGTTATTACAGTGACAAAATATGTAGAGCAGAGTTCTAGAAACTGAATTCTTTAGTCCAAAACAAATAAGACTAGGCAAATTGGCTAAACAAACAAAAAACCTAGCTCTTGAATATTGCCGTCATCATCCCAAGTATTCTTATCTCTTAGGTGAAAAATTTCCATTACTGTTTTGTGATGTTCTAAAATTAAAAGATAGTGTAGGATTTTACATATTCCAAAAGGAAAACACCTAAATTCAGTATTTCAATGAAGTATTCTTAATTTGTTTCCTTACCAACAGATTATTAAATTATTGTTTTACTGTCAATAATGCTCCCTAAAATATAATCCAAAGTGGTTTGTAATGTAAATATTCAGACCAAAGTATAAGGATCTCTTTTCTGCAGCATGCTGTATATAAAAAAAATAAAAATTTTAGTTCAAAAAAATCATAATATATTTTTTACTTACTTAAAGCACTGCTTAATTAATTCTGTTAGGTGTTTGCCTAGTCCCAAATAAACATCTCAGAATTTTAGCTTCACAACTGTTAACAATGTCTGATTATAATACGATTTCCCATTGCTTCTAATTATAACATGATTTAATAGTTTGATTTACTAAATACAGTTAAGAGATTGGTTTTAAGCATTTGAAGATCAGGATTGGGTTTGTGGTTAATTTGCTATCTCAGTGTTGCTAACGATAAGTAATCTCTAAGTACCATTTCAAATCTATAAAAATTGTCATGGCCAATATTTGAGGGTTGTTAGATCCTTATAATGAATTATTGTTTCTCTTATAAATTCAGTATCACTTCTTTTTATACATTCACCAAGCTTGTCTGTGACCTACACATCCTGTGGGAAACTAAAATAAAGGAAAGACAGAGACAACTGAATTATAAGAATATAGAGTCTTGGAAAAACCAAGGATGGGAATGCCACTGGGCTTCAGGAAAGATGGTGTATGTGGGAGCAGGCAAACCCTAGGGAGTCCAGCTAGCATATTTGCTCCATCTCCTGTCTCTGCTTCTCTGTGTCTTTAAAAATCTTCCCTCTCTCTGCCAGCTGGCTCACGTGCTCCTCAGTTCATGTGACGGAATATGGTCCGAGTTTACTTGTTCACCGGTTTAGTGACAGAGGGAGACATTGCTCCTCCTTAGCCTCAATTCCTGATTCCTGGAGAGGGGACCATGACTTGTTTGGGCTTAGATGCCCACCCCCGGTCAGTCTTGGGGAGCAGGGTTATAGAGTGGCTGCAGGGGACCAACTCTTTGGGGCTGTGTGTGTCATTATGAGCTTAGTACACCCACCCTACAAAAGGTATCCACTGCATTCCTATAGGTATATAGTAAGAACAATAGCATCACTAGATTATGGTCATGTCCCATCTCAGAAAATTATGGGGAGGAGGGAAGCTAGGGGTTGGTTGAGTAAAGGGCTCTTTTATCATAACCATGTAAGGAAAAAACCCTGTTGCGTCTATGACATTTTGATATAATATTCCCTTTTCTTTGTAACAGGTTAGTGGTTACTTGGATGATTGTACCTGTGATGTTGAAACCATTGATAAATTTAATAACTACAGGCTTTTCCCAAGACTTCAAAAACTCCTGGAAAGTGACTACTTTAGATATTACAAGGTATTTAAAACAATTTCTTTTTTGGTATAGGAACACTTAACGTTTAAATGGGTAATTATTTTCTTAGGAATCACTAAGCTTCAAAATTGTGCTTATTATTTAAAATTGAGCAAGGCTATATTAGGAAAATGCAGTTCACAGGAATGAACCATATGGTTCTAAAATGACCCATTGGATACTTTTAATTTCAGGAATTGAGTTTTGAACACTAGAGTTGGAACCTAGTTTGTTAAATTGAAGTCAGAATAGAAACTATTATATCGTTAGCAAAGTCATGAGTTGTTCGTAACATTCTAAGACATCAGACTTACTCCAACTAATTTAAAAAGAGAAATATTTTTGAGAAGCATGACTTTGTTCTGACCTGTATTGTTTTAACAAGTCACTCGTGACATTTTATCTTGAGATATCTATTGAAAGAATTTAGAAAACCTCATCATTGGAGTATGTAGTTACAATCTGAGTTCACAGTTGTTCGTTAGCTGTTACTTTCATTAAAAGACTGTGAGTCGGGCTTCCCTGGTGGTGCAGTGGTTGAGAGTCCGCCTGCCGATGCAGGGGACAAGGGTTCGTGCCCCAGTCCGGGAAGATCCCACATGCTGCGGAGCGGCTGGGCCCGTGAGCCATGGCCACTGAGCCTGCGCGTCCGGATCCTGTGCTCCGCAACGGGAGAGGCCACAACAGTGAGAGGCCCGCGTACCGCAAAAAAAAAAAAAAAGACTGTGAGTTGAAAAAGAAAAAAAAAAAGAAGACTGTGAGTTGAGCAGTGATGACAAGAACTACTTTGGCTCCTGGTTGCCATCTGTTCAGAGTCTGTTTAGTAGCAGAGTTTGTCTTTTTAACCAAGTCTACCAATTTATTCATACCAGCTACACACTTATACCACCACTGAAACTTGACAGCTGGTTAGTGGAAGAAATAGAATAATAGTAGCTGATAACATGACCCGGTTATAGTATCATAATTCCACATCTGTCTGTTACAATCTCAAAATTCTTACTTTTATAACTTTTTGCTAATATTATTTTACAGGTAAACCTGAAAAGGCCATGTCCTTTCTGGAATGAGATCAGCCAGTGTGGAAGAAGGGATTGTGCTGTCAAGCTTTGTCAGTCGGTAAGAACAGTGTATACATTTAAGAACTGTCACATGTTTTTTTTGAATAATTGTGACTTTTGAAAGGGGCCAGTATAACTGAAATAATATTTCAACCCTTAGGTTAAATATAATGTTGTTTAAAATTAACATATTAAGGGCTTCCCTGGTGGCGCAGTGGTTGAGAATCCGCCTGCCGATGCAGGGGATACGGGTTCGTGCCCCGGTCCGGGAAGATCCCACATGCCGCGGAGCGGCTGGGCCAGTGAGCCATGGCCGCTGAGCCTGCGCGTCCGGAGCCTGTGCCCCGCAACGGGAGAGGCCACAACAGTGAGAGGCCCACGTACCACAAAAAAGAAAAAAAAAAAAAAAAATTAACATATTAAAAACCTAAACTTACAAATATAAAACCTATTTTGAATTATTCTGTCTTCATAATAATAGAATTTAAATTTTGTGGTTAATATAATCCTTTGATTTATTACTGAGATTAATAGTTCTTTTGGCTTGATATTTGTTTTTCTTCTTATGTCTTACCCAAAGTTATGTTTGTAGTATTAAAAAAAATGAAATTAATTGAGGTACAAATACAGTCCCTCCTTTTTTTTGTGGATGCATTAATTTTCTTCCTTGCGGGGGGGGGCGGCGGTCTGGACAAAACCACTGGCTTTACTTAGGAATTCTCAGATTGTCTGCCCATAGAAGCTGGACTCTCTGTCAGTCGAAAGGCTAGTTATTTATTCCCTTTACAGTGAATCAGAACAATGTTCTTTCACTTCCATTATTAATTGGCCAATGTGAAGAAGAAAAACAATATCCAGTGTTAGCCTGGGAATAAGGAATGAGCACTCTGGTGGCTAAGTCTTTTTGGAGATCAATTCAGCAAATGTATCCAAACAATAAAAAAGGTATATATCCTTTGACCTAGCAATTCTGCTAAGAATTTCACTGACTAAAATAATTAGATAGATGTCCAAAGATGGCCATAAAGCAATACTGAATATTGTAAAGATGTCAGTTCTGCTGAAATCAGTCTATAAATTTGGCATAGTTTATTATATGAAAAAATTAGAAACCATCTAAATATCTGGTCATAGGAAAAGACTATACATTGACCTAGTTCAGAGTGTAGAAGAGTACACAATAAAGTGATTGTCTCTGTGTGGGTCCTTCCCTTTGGGCAGGTGTAATCTATTTCAGGAATGTACTGAATATACTTAGCATTAGAATAGGACCCTGCAATTTACAGAGCTCTCCCACATACATCATTATCTCTACTCACAGCATCACTTTGAGGATAGGCAGATAGGTCCTGTGTTATTAAGTGGCCAACACACAACTGAAAACTAGTACCATTTTCCTTTGAAAGCGGAAAGCGCCTTAAAAAATGGTTGATTCCAAGACTGGAACAAGAAATATAAATGAACCTGGAGTATCTTGTCATAACAGAAAACAAAAAGTGCTGTTAAAGATTACTGGGGGGCTTCCCTGGTGGCGCAGTGGTTGAGAATCCGCCTGCTGATGCAGGGGACACGGGTTCGTGCCCCGGTCCGGGCGGATCCCACATGCCGCGGAGCGGCTGGGCCCGTGAGCCATGGCCGCTGAGCCTGCGCATCCGGAGCCTGTGCTCCGCAACGGGAGAGGCCACAACAGTGAGAGGCCCGCGTACTACAAAAAAAAAAAAAAAAAAAAAGATTACTGGGGTAATATAAATAAGACACAGGTGCAGATAAAGACACAGGTCAGATAAAAAAGACACAGGTCAGCACTTAGTGGGTCTTCTAGTGGCCAAATGTGGGACAATTTGAGCATTAAAAGGAATAATGGCTAAGTGGCTATTTTTACATTTCCGTGCTGTAATATAATATGTGTATAATCCATACATAACTTGTTGGATTTTTTGTTTACTTTTAAGAAATAACATAAAGACTGCCTAACTATTCTCAGTTAAAAAATAACCTGTTAACTTCAGTAATTTGTTCTGTGAATTTTTCTTATAAATCGTAGAGCTTTAAAATATTTTTTCAGAAGATAGAATAAATGTCATCTAAAAGCATTTAAAATTTTTTTCCAGGATGAAGTTCCTGATGGAATTAAATCTGCAAGCTACAAGGTATGTACATATACTTATTAATGTGTCTTGTATTGAGCAAAAAATAAAAAAATTCACTCCCACTGCCAGTTACTACCCCACTTCTCTGCTCTCCTTTGCAGTGAAACCCCTTGAAAGTTATTTGTACTCGGTGGTTGTAATTCTTTCGTTTCTTTTCTTTAACCCTTTATTAAAGAAAGCTTGAAAGGTAAAAGTAGAGGGGAAAAATCAAAGTAAAACATGTGTACCCATCACACAGCTTTAGCAATTACCAATATGTGGTCAATCTTGTTTCATCTGTACCTCCCATTCCATTCTCCCAGTTATTTGAAAGCCAATCTGAGATAACTCATTTTGTTTACAAATACTTCATATACATCTCTAAGACAAAAAACACTAAAAAAGCCCCACATAACCAAAGTCAGGGTTCCAATTTCTCTCGTTGTTTTATATGTGCCTTAATAGTTGATTTGAAACAGGATTCAAACATATTCCACACATTGCGCTTGGTTGATGTCTCTATGTCTCTCTCTCTCTCTCTTTTTAAATAAATTAAAAA
The DNA here is from genome assembly GCF_026419965.1 of Kogia breviceps. Classification (NCBI taxonomy): domain Eukaryota; kingdom Metazoa; phylum Chordata; class Mammalia; order Artiodactyla; family Physeteridae; genus Kogia; species Kogia breviceps. The sequence continues at coordinate 48,212,044 of NC_081312.1, forward strand.
ATTTATAACAGTTTTAGGTTTACAGAAAAATTGTAGAGATAGTACAGTTTTTCCGTGTACTCCATACCCAGTTTCCTCTATAATTAACATCTTACATTAGTATGGTGCATTTGTTACAATTAATGAACCAATTTTGATATGTTATCACTAATTAAAGTCCATAGTTCATTCAGATTTCCTTAGTTTTCTACCTAATGTCCTTTTTCTGTTCCAGGATCCCATCCTGGAAACCACATTATATTTAGTTGTCATGTCTCCTTAGGCTCCTCTTGGCTGTGACGGTTTCTCAGACTTTCCTTGTTTTCGATAAGGTGTTTCAGAGGAGTACTGGTTAGGTATTTTGTGGAGTGTCCCTCAGTTGGGATTTGTTGGATATTTTTCTCATGATCAGACTGGGGTTATATATTTTTGGAAAGAAGACCACAGAGGTTAAAAAAAAAAGTGCCATTTCATCACATCCTATATAAAGGGTACATACTATCAACATGACTTATCACTGTTAATGTTAACCTTGATCACCTGGCTGAGGTATTTTTTGTCAGCTTTCTCCACTGCAGATTTATTCTTTTTTTTCCCTTTCCATACTGTATTCTTTGGAAGGAAGTTACTAGGCCCCGCCCACATTTTAGGAGTGCTTCATCTCCTTGAGGATATAAATTGTTTGGAATTCTTCAATGTGAGAGATTTGTTATCTTTTCCCTCCATTTCCTTATTTGTTCAATCATTTCTTTGTCTTGTGGGTATTTATTTTCTATCGTGGATTATGACCTAGTACTCCTTTATTTTGTTGTTCATATCATTTCAGTTTTCGCAGTTGGGAGCTGTTTCAGTTGGCTCCTGTGTCCCTTTGACATACCCCCATCACTGTTTTTTTTCCCTTTTGTTAGCACTTCTTTATTTTCTGGTTCTACTTGAACATTTCCTGCTCTTAAGTCTCTTTTAATCTAGATTCATTACCCACCCCACCGCCCTTTTTTCTTTCTTTGCCACTTATGTGTTGAAGGAAATGAATCAATATCCTATAGAATTTCCCACATTATGTATTTAGTGATTGTATCCCTGTCATGTCATTTAACATATCACTCTCTTCATTTTCCGTAAACTGGTAGTTAAGTATTATAGCTTATCAGAGTCAGATTCCCCTTTAAAATTACTTATTTTCTGCTTTATTGAGGTACAGTTGACTAATAAAACTGTAAGATGTTTATAGTGTACATTGTGGTGATTTGATACATGCATACATTTTGACAGGATTCCTCTCATTTAGTTGATTAACTCATCCATCATCTCACATATTTATCTTTCTTTTTTTGGTGAGATCATTTAAGTTCTACTCTCAGCAAATATAAATGATACAGTACAACAACAATGATACATCAACTGTGGTCTCCATGTTACACATTAGATCCTCAGATCTTATTCATCTTACAGCTGAAAGTCTGTACCCTTTTACCAATCTCTTCCTGCTTTCCCCACCTCCTTGCCCCTGGCAACCGCTTTTCTACTCTCTGTTTCTATGAGTTTGACCTTTTTTTTGTTTGTTTCTACATATAAGTGATACCATGCAGTATTTGTCTTTCTCTGTCTGGCTTATTTCATTTAGCACAGTGCCCTCAAGGCCCATCCATGTTGTAGCAAATGGCAGGATTTCCTTCCTTCTCGTGGCCGAATAATATTTCATCATATATATATCTCACATCTTCTTTTACATTCAACCATTGACAGACAGATTGTTTACATATCTTGACTATTGTGGATAATGCTGCAATGAACATGGGAGTGCAGATAGATATCCCTTTGATATCCTGTTTTCATTTCCTTGGGATATATAACCACAAGTGGGATTGCTCGGGCATTTGGTAGTTCCATTTTTAATTTTTTGAGAAACCTCTATACTGTTTTTCATAGTGGTTGCACCAATTTACATTCCCACCAACAATGCACAATAGTTCCCTTTTCTCTTCATCCCTGCCACTGCTGGTTATCTCTTGGCTTTTTGGTGATGGCCTTTCTAACAGGTGTGATGTGATGTCTCATGGTTTTGGTTTGCATTTCCCTAATGATTAGTGATGCTGAGCACCTTTTCAGGTACCTCATTTGTATGTGTTCTTTATAAAAATGTCTTTTCAGTTCCTCTGCCCAGTTTTTAATTGAATTGTTTGATTTTTTGCCATTAAGTTATGTGAGTTCTTTAATATATTTTGGATGTTAACCTCTTACCAGATAACTGATCTGCATATTTTTCTCCCATTCTGTAGGCTGCCCTTTCATTTTGTTATTGGTTTCCTTTGCTGTGCGGAAGGTTTTTAGTTTGACGTATTCCCAATTTGTTTATTTTTGCTTTTGTTGCCTTTGCTTTTGGTGTCAAATGTTTTCTTATGGGTTCAGGTCTTAAGTTTAAGCCTTTAATCCATTTTGAGTTGATTTTTGCACATGGGGTAAAAAAGGGGTTAGTTTCATTCTTTTGCATGTGGTGCCCTGTAGTTAGATATTAAGGCTTATCAGATTCAGATTAATTTTTTGATATATATTCATTAGAGTTGCTGTGTACTTACAGTTGCATCACATAATGTCTGGTTTCCTCTTTTTTTTCATGATGTTAAGATTGATCTTTTGGGTCATTATACGTCCATTATAATGTTCCCTACTAGCTTTTTACCTGAAGGTTTTAGCAGTCTTGATGATTATTACTTAGTTGCGTTATTAGGGGTTTGAAAATATTGATATTCTAATTTTATCATTTTTTCTATACTAACTGTCTGTTATTATTGTATAAAGACCTTTTCTTGTCAACTCTTTGGATGCCTTGAAATACAGTTTATATAGAACACAGAATAAATGCTTCATTCTTTTCCTTTGTTTACCAGTTTTCAGAATAATTATGAGTTGATGCCCTAGCACCCTCTAAAGTTGCCCAATAAGGTTTTTATTTTTAAGTATTAATATGAACTTAAATTTTGACATATTTAATGTATTGGAATCTTCTCTAGTCATTTAGTCATTATTTGTTTCAATGCTTGAGTTCCATCTTTGGCCATGAGAAGCTCCTTCAGGTTAGGAATTGTTGCCTTTTGAGATGATCCTAGTAGTCTTAGTAGATTTTTTGCTTTCCATTATGAAAAGATGTCCTAGGCTTAGTTTGTACCTTTCGTGCTTCAGTCTTGGAATTAACCACTTTTCTAAGGAACACTTAGCTCTTTTAGTGAGAAATGGTGTTTAGTGATCATAACCTGAGCCATTGCGGTGCTAATTCTTACTGGGTTGTCATTGTTTCGAGGCCTTTTTGGTGAACAAATTCAATTTTTGATTACAGGGTTTTAAAATACACCCAGAATCTTACAATCTTTATTGCTACTGCTGTATTTCAAGTCATTATCACTTTTTGTCTGGATTATGGCAGTAGCCTCTTAAATGGTCTGCCTACTTCTAACCATGCTCTCTATATTAGTCTGTTCTAAAGACAGCAGCCAGAATGATTTTTTTCCAATCAATTTATTTATTTATTTATTTTTGGCTGTGTTGGTTCTTCTTTGCCACCCTTGTCTCTCTCTAATTGCAGCGAGCGGGGGCTTCTCTTCGTTGTGGTGCACGGGCTTCTCATTGCGGTGGTTTCTCTTGTTGAGGAGCACGGGCTCTAGGGTGCGTGGGCTTCTGTAGTTGTGGCTCGTGGGCTCTAGAGCGCAGGCTCAGTAGCTGTGGCACAAAGGCTTAGCTGCTCCGCAGCATGTGGGATCTTCCCAGACCAGGGCTCAAACCCTTGTCCCCTGCATTGGCAGGCCGATTCTTAACCACTGTGCCACCAGGGAAGCCCCAGAGTGAGTTTTTTTTTAAACAAAGAAATCAGATTGTATCTCTCCTCTGTTTAAAGTTTCCCATCTCCCTTGGAGTAAAATCCAAAGCCCTTATTTAGTAACAAGAGCAAATAAAGTGACCATATCCCAAGGTTTGCCTGGGACAGAACCAGTTTATGCTTGTTGTTCTGGCATCCTGTCTGATTTATTATTTGTCTCGAGTTTTAAATTTTTAAAATAAAATATTAACGGTTGCATTAAAATAAGTTAGGATAGATTTGGTTGACCAAATGCTTTGTATTTCTAGCTTCCTCTGTTGTCTTCTCTCTTATATAATATTTCAGATGTATGTACACTAAAGACTTCTTACTTCAACACAAAGATGACCAATAATAACTTGGCCTTCTTCTCCTGACCTTTTCTAGATGTAAGGAAACTAAACCTTTCAAAGACAATATCCTAGGTGACTACTGATAAAATAATTTCAGTCATTCACAAATGGCTGTGGACAGCTAACTCCTTACAGTCTTTTTTTTTTTTAACATCTTTATTGGAGTATAATTGCTTTACAATGGTGTGTTTCTGCTGTATAACAAAGTGAGTCAGCTATATGTATACATATATCCCCATATCCCCTCCCTCTTGCGTCTCCCTCCCACCCTCCCTATCCCACCCCTCTAGGTGGTCACGAAGCACGGAGCTGTTCTCCCTGTGCTATGCGGCTGCTTCCCACTAGCTATCTATTTTCCATTTGGTAGTGTATACAAGTCCATGCCACTCTCTCACTTCGTCCCAGCTTCCCCTTCCCCTTCCCTGTGTCCTTACAGTCTTGGCAAGAGGGGGGAGAAGCACTGGCCACTGCTGTGCTGCTGATCTTTTGGAGTTAGCAGCCATTTGTACTGTGGTATGTGTCATACCTGTGATATATCTTAAGCTGCCAAGCTGCCATTTGACTGGTCAGTGAAAAACTTGGGAAATTATAGGTTAGGCTTATGAGAAATATGTATGGGAAACAGAGGATGAGCAATCCTGCATACAGAGAGTAGTCCTTTATGGTGGCCTTATCCTTTATTGCATAGTGCAAATCAACCACTTATTACTATTTAGTACTTTTAAAATTTTACAATGGGGCTTCCCTGGTGGCGCAGTGGTTGAGAATCCGCCTGCCGATGCAGGGGACGCGGGTTCGTGCCCCGGTCCCGGAAGATCCCACATGCCGCGGAGCGGCTGGGCCCGTGAGCCATGGCCGCTGAGCCTGCGCGTCCGGAGCCCGTGCTCCGCAACGGGAGAGGCCACAACAGTGAGAGGCCCGCGTACCACAAAAAAAAAAAAAAAATTTTACAATGAATCCTTTTGCCTGAAATAACTAAAAGAGGAAAAAGGAAGTACATGTTTAATGAAAAATAAAGTACTGAATTTCCATTCCTTAAAACAGTTGATGATGACATATAACTTGCACAAAGGTCATGGTTTACTATCCATAAGTGCCATGGAAGTATCACTGATCATATGAAAATCCAGACACACAGATCTGCTGACACAGCTTTAGCATCTAGTTTGTAAGTTAGTGTTTGTTTTAAGAAGACTTTGTTTAAGACAACAATTTGACACGTGTAGCTGGAGACAGTGCACTTACATATCATTCTGGGATATGTGATTTTTTCATTTAGACTAAATACTGTTCTAAATTAAATTTTTCTGATTCTGATATTTTATTATGAAAATTTTCATGCATACAGCAAAGTTGAAGGAATTTTCCTGAGAATACTTTTATAATAATCACCTAGATTCTTCCATTAACATTTTCATAAACTCACTTTACCACATATCTGTCCATCTGTTGATCCTTCTAGCCATCCATTAAACCATCTTATTTTTTTGATTCATTTCAAATAAATTGTGAACATCAGTACACATTGCCCTCACTGTATGTTATTAACTAGATATATACATAACTGGAATTATATCATTAAGTAGAGTCCAATATTTGCTTACGTGTATGTTTCATAAAATTAATATACAATGAAGTGCACAAATCTTAAGTGTGCATTTGTTAAATGCATACACCTGTGTAACTTAGGCTTCTGTTTCAATATAGAACGTTACTGTTACCCTAGAAAGTTGCTTCATACTCTATCCCAGTCAATCCATACTCCTTCCCCAGAGGCAACCACTGTTCTGCACTTTTCCACCTTAGATCTAAACTAATTTTGCTCAGTTTTGATTCTGCATTTTCTTATTCATACACAGAGTGAAGTCATAGCTATTAATGTGTTGGCTCCAGTGCAGAGCTTTGCACATAATTAGATGATGCCATTATCAGCTGTTTCCAATAGAAAATCATTTCATTCCAAAAATTGTTTGATATTTTTCATTCAGTTGATGGACTCAAAGTAAAACTTTTGGAAGTTCATTCTGTTGAAGGAAAACATTTGTCACTGAATGTTAGTATAAATTCATTTAAAGTTCAAAATTGAAGACAAAGGGTTTGTTTTGTGGTGATAATATGCCTACAGATTTTGATAAAAACAATGTCCTGGTAAAAACCATGTCCTTACTAAACCAAGAAATCTGTGGAGCAGAAATGAATTTGTAATTGGATGAGATACATACATAATTCATAATTGCATCCAAACATGCTGTGATATCTTACCACTTAAGATAGAAGGGGTAATTGTCAAAATATGTAGGTTTTTGTTTTTATATATACACTAAGTAATGACTCTAAAGTTTTGAAATGAAGATGATGCTGAAGAAAATATTACTTTAGCATGGCAGTAGGACTTTCTTTGCTGTCCATCATCAATGCAATTTTATAAATGTTTGAGCCTTTGAAGAACTATTTTGTAAAACAACCCAAGAGTCCTTCACTGGTGTTGATTGATTTTTAATAAGTGAGCCCTCTAAATGTTGGTTGCATTTTCAAAATCAGTAGAAAATCATTCAAAGTATGAATTAGTGGAATGCTTAAAGAAAAGAACAAAACAAATTTCAGCTTTTGAAGGTTTAGCAAGTTGCACTTATTATAACAAAGCTTGTAAACAAAGACCTTAAATATTTATTCCTATGAAAACGAGGGAGGAATTGTACACACTAAGTGAGGAAAGCTCAAATGGTATACTAGATTAAATTCTGAAATTTTATAATTGTATTTTGGAGAATCTCCCCTTGTGGGAAGAGTCTCCTCTTGATGAACTCTTGCTTTTAGCTGGATAAATTTATATTCTGACCTGAAACGGAATGAAATTAAGAAGGCTTACAATTTCATAGCATCTCTATTTGGCAAAACATTTAAAATAATTTAAAAAATAAAGACAACTTATTTAATAAGTTTTGTCTTAGAATATTTACTGAAGAAATTTACTTTAGAGGCAAAGAATAGAACTGCGAAAATATGTGGGCTAAAACATTTTCATATATTTACCTGTAGAGATAATATATTCTCAATTAAAAATTATATCTGCAGGGAAGAGTCAGTTGAAGGTGTGGATGATTTCAAATTAACCTTAAAATTAACTTTGAAGACAATTGTGGGCAATTTTATGAAACATTGAAAATAATAAGCATATTGGAAAAATTATTTTTCTTCAGAAAAAATGCCAATGACATCGTTTTGAGACAGATGTGACTTACAAAGCTGATTAAATTATTAAGTAAGAACTAAGAAAAGTTATTTTGTTTAACTTATGTTTTAATATTCAGGTAATTATAATAAAGTTAAAAATTTTTTGTTTTAAATATACATAGTTATATTAAAATACATAGGTATATGTTATCTTTTGAACAATTTTGTTTACTTTTTGATAAGTATTTTTAACTTTTTATTTTGAAATAATGTCTAACTTATAGAAAAGTAACAATATTAATATAAAGGCATTTTGTACTCTTTATAAACATTCACTAATTTTTAATATTTTGCCTCATTTGTTTTAGCATGCTTTTTGTATATATTCTTATTGTTTTCTGAACCATTTGAGAGTAGGCTGAATACATCATATCCCTTTACGCATTAATACTTAATTATGTATAAAAGAATTTCATTTTTGAAAGTAGTTTTTGAATTGAACTGGCTTTAGGTCGACCAATGTAATGAAACAACGTTGTAATTCAGTACATAAGCGTTTCAAAAAATTGTATCGTTTCTTATTTTAGTGTTCCCTTTTATCCTCAAAAGAGTCCTAGTCTGGACAGTCATTTGTGTGGTCATCCTAACAATAAGGACATAATAGGCACTCAGTTAATATTTATTGAGTGATTGAATTTGTGGCCTCCTGCTTCCAATGTTGTCCTTTAGCTGTATGGTGGCGATGACTGGTGTGTTGTGAAATCTCATGATCCACACTCACTTCCCCTGTGCCATGTACACAGCTAGAAGAATATATATAGTGATTTAGACATTGAGAAGAAATCTGGTTGTTAAAGAATATATTTTAAGCACCTAAAGATATTGGAATACTTTTTATAAGATTTGGTAGACTCCAGGGCATTTTTAGAATCATGGCATTTAAAGCTGAAATGGATCGTAGACACACAAGATCTAGCCCAACCACTTATTTTATGGAAGAGAAAACTTATGCTGACAGGTCATTAGGAAAGTGGGACATTGCTCCATGACTCCTTGCCAAGTGATTTCTTTAACCTCAAAGATTTTCTTAATGGACATTTTGATAATGAGTTATCAGACTATAAACTATTCTTTATTTTGTCAACGTAATAGTAAATCGTGTTCGCCAATGAGACAAAGGGCAAAGACTTTTATTTTTTAGATTCAGGAGGAATGTGGGGCTAATTTTTTTTTAAGTTTTGAAGCAGGGGGATGGTGCTAGGTATAAAAGAACCCCAAATTCCTTTGAAATTTTTTTTTTTAAAGTTTTAAAAATGCAATCAGTTGAATACTATTTATTTCTCTTTTGTTTTAGTATTCTGAAGAAGCCAATAATCTCATTGAAGAATGTGAGCAAGCCGAACGACTTGGAGCTGTGGATGAATCTCTAAGGTTTGGGGTTTTTTTGCAGTAGTATTTTATGGTTTTTCATGTGAAATGTTAACTTAGGAAAAAGAATACCTGTATTTCTTTTCTTTGTTTAAAGTGAAGAAACACAGAAGGCTGTTCTTCAGTGGACCAAGCATGATGATTCCTCAGACAACTTCTGTGAAGCTGATGGTATAACATTTTTTTTATACTATGCATATTAAGATTGTGCCTAAGGAAAAGAAATTCTTTTAAAATAATTTTAAAAATTATTTCTGACAGTTTGGCAGTTCCTCCAACAGATAAACACAGAATTACCATATGACTTAACAGTTCAAATCCTCAGCATATACCCAAAAATATTGAAGACAGGGAAGCAGATACTTGTACACCCATGTTCACAGCAGCATTATTCACAACAGCCAAAAGGTGGAAACAACCCAAGTGTCCCATCAGCAGATGAATGTATGAACAAAGTGTGGTATACACATACAATGAAATACTATTCAGCCATAAAAAGAAATGAAGTTCTGATACATGCTGCAATATGGATAAACACTGAAAACATTAAGATAAATGAAATAGGCCAGACACAAAAGGACAGATATTGTATGATTCCACTTATATCATATATAGAGAGAGTAGGCAAATTGATAGAGGCAGTAAGTAGATTTGAGGTTACCAGGAGTTAGGGGGAGGGGAGAATGGGGAGTTATTGCTTAATGGTTACAGAGTTTCTGTTTGAGGTCATAGAAAAGTTTGGAAACAGAAATGATGGTTGCATAACATTGTGAATGTATAAAATTAATGCCATTGAATTGTGCTCTTAAACATGGTTAAAATGGCAAATTTCATGTTATATATATTTTACCACAGTAAAACAATTTAAAAAGAAAACCCAGTTTCTGGAAAAGAAAAATTTACCTCCTGAGTTTTGCAGTTCTGTGTATTTAGTAATATATATAATTTTTGTGCTATATACAGGTATTTTGCATAAATAGATAAAAGGTAGAGATTGCAAAAACCTGCTTTCGATATATTGGCCTTGGATTGTTAAATATTTTCCTCAATGATGGTCTGTGTTATTTTTGGAAAAGAGAAAAATGAACCGTGAGTTATGCCTGTGACATCTAAAACTAAGCCAGAGCTCTGGTATGATTAAAATCTAGGAGCCCTAGCACCCATTAGAACCATTTGATTTATGGATTTATTTATTTAGATATATAGATTCTCCTAGTCTTCCTTTTTTTAGTATCTCCTTTTTTGTAAGTTTGTTAGCCTTTTAATTGGCTAAACAAAATTAAACCAAGTTGAGTTTTTGTATCCTTCTTTGGTTCTTTTGGAACAGATTAATGATCTTCTAAAAAATCAGTGAAAAGAATGATATAGATCATTTTAATTATAAGCAAAAGATGAATCTTGCAACACCCCTTCCCCCCCAAAAAAAAGAAGGAAGAAAAAGGGAAAGTACTTATTTTTAATTTGTGGCTTCATTTTGGAAAAAAGAGATACATATGCTTTCCTTAATAAAAACCATGACCATATTTTGGCAGATACATATCTATAATCCTTTATTCCTAATTCCCAAATCTGAAAACTTTGAAAAATGAACATTTTTCTCCTTAAATTTAGTACAGATTCATTCAGTGTGAATATTCATGTTTTTACTGCATGTTTATATTCATGTTTTTATGTGTTTGATTAAAGGTTGCTGTCCCAGTCCCTGCTAGAATAATATTGAACATATGTTGCATGTACTGTATTACCTTTCTAAAATCTGGAAAGTTCTGATTTCCAAAATACATTTGGCCCCAAGGGTGTTGGGTAAAGAACTGTAGACTTATATCTAACTTTAGGCCAGTAAAGAAAGGGGGATAAAATGCTCTCCCAACCCTAACTTTGCCGTCTTTTCTGCAAGGATTCTTTGGCTTAAACATTGCTATGTGAGATAAATTTCAACTTATAACATGCAGCATAATTTTTTTAGGCCTGCAGTGTTAGAGAAAGAATGGTAATACTTTAACCAAAGTATCCTTTTAAGACTACGTGCTTACATTTGTGTCACAAATCAATAAGTCACTCTTTATATGGTGGAGTTCTGTTATCTTGGGTGAATAACTTGTCAATTTATATTTGTTTCTTCTGTTAAAGGAGGGTAAATATTTAAAAAAGGACAGCTTTATAAGGAATAAATAATGTATGTAAATGGTAGAGGATAGAAGGTATTTTGTAAATCCTAATTAGAAATTTGAGCTTTTGTTATCTGGCAAAATAAGGTTATAGTAACCTTTTTTTTAGTAAAGTTGGGAGAGAGGAAGTATTTGTTGTAAGTAAAATTATGTCAAGTAATGTTTATCTCTAACGAGGCAAGATATTAAAAATTTAATCATTCCTTGGTGATTAGTTTTCTGTCTTAAAGTACTAGATGCTGAGTTATTTATATATATATTTTAAGAGTCAGAGTTATTTTTTATGAATTTATTATAGTTTGCTATACTGAGGTAATACCTATAGTATTAATTGAGATGAACAGAGATATCTGTTCCTGAACTAGGTGATTCCATGTAGATTTGTTTTTTAAATTTTTATTTTTACTTCTTCTAGTTATTTTAATTGCTACTTCTGCCTTGGACTCTCAGTTATTTCTAGGTGCTGTCACTGGGCTGTTTCTAGAAGCAGATTTTCCCCTAATTTATGACTCTAATGAACTGAATTGGGATAAAAATAACCAAGCATAGTTTTATCTTTGTTTTTTAAATGAGAAGTAGGTACTCTAGAGAGCTTGATGGAGTCTCGTGTAAGCATCTTTCTGCTCAGATTTTTGTCATCTACTTTGGTTGCTTTGAGGCCATTTTCACTCACTTCCTTATTCTTTGTTGGTTCATACTGTTAAGCTTTATTGATGAGTCCGGTATTACTGTGTTATTAACTAATTCCCCAAAGCCACTGAGGACCAGGGGCCATATTTTTTTTGTTTTATTTTAAAGTTGTAACACATTATACAAATTTATAGAACGTATGAGAAACCAATATCCCACCAATTTTGGTATGTTTTCCTTATATCTCTGTAATTAACTTTTCTATAACGCTTATCTTTTCATTTTATTAGACAGCCTTTGTACTTAACCGTTCTGTTGACTGTAAAATGGTCTATTAAGATATATCATAATACCAATGCCATAGTTAATATTTATTATACTCTTACTGTTGTTCTAAGAACTCTGCACATATAAACTTCTTTATGTCTCACAGTAATGCTATGAGTATTATCTCCATTTTACAAATGAGGGCACCAAGGCATAGAGAATTTACATAACTTGACCAGGGTTCCAAAGTGAATAAGTAGTGGGTGCTGGATTCTAACCCAGGCACTCTCGCTCCAGAGACTGTGCTCTGCTCTGTTGGACATTTAGGTTGCTTCTGATTTTCCCTTTTATGAATAATGCTGATACAAATATTCTGCTTATAAGTTTTTGAATATTTAGGATTATACCTTTGGGACAGCTTTGTAGTGGATCCTGATGGTGGTCATGTAAGAAGGAAGTATTTGGTAACAAACTGTATGGTACTAATATGTCTTCATTTACCTTAGTTACTGATGAACTGCTTGTGGTTAATGTGATGAGAAATGTATGGTATATTCTTTGCCTGGATAGCTTATAAGAATTGAATTACTATGTTCCTTCAATTCTAAAATTCACATATTCCTATTTTTTTTTTTTACCATTTCTAAAACCAAGATGCTTTTGTAAACGGTGTGTAATTTAATGTGGCTGTGTTTGTTCCTTCTTTTCTCTTCTTTTTAGGATTTCTCCTAAAAAGGTGTTTTTAAATCCTAGATGCATTGTTACATTTGCGGTGCCTTAGAATTGATGGAATACAGTCTGGTTATATTAGCTTTTTAACGTTACTGAAAAGAAGGAAGATTATTAAAACATTTTATTTTACAGACATACAGTCTCCTGATGCTGAGTATGTCGATTTGCTCCTTAATCCTGAGCGCTACACGGGTTACAAGGGACCAGATGCTTGGAAGATATGGAATGTCATCTATGAAGAAAACTGTTTTAAGTACGTGTCATTTTCATTTCGAAATTCCTGAAAGATGTGTTCATTTCTCTTTATAAACAAATAAACAAAATCACAGTGATTTAAAAGAACAAATCAAATTCACCTTATTAAAGGATGTATTTGGACATGGAAACGTACTTGTTCATTAATCCAGTTCCCCTCTGGGGAAACATGTGGACATGCGTTTCAACAAATAATTCTTTGTTCTTTAAAAGACTTAGAACAGTGTTAGACTTTTATGGGAATATTGTAGGCATTTCACAAATATTCCTTAAGTGAATTATAGAATCTAATTTTTAAAATTAATTTTTATTGGAGTATAGTTGCTTTACAATGTTGTTAGTTTTTGCTGTACTAGAATCTCATTTTATAGATGAGGTAGCCTAGAGCCAGAGAGATCATATAATTAGTGGCAGGGAACAGATTAGGATGTATAATTCCTAATTCCCTTTTTGGTGCTCTATACTCCTCTTTTTGTGGCTATACTTATTTTACCTGCTTTAAAGTTAAATTCTTTTCAGAGATTAATTATAATTAGTAACATTTGAGCACTCACGGTGTGTCAGGTATTGTGCTAAGCATATTACATACATTTTCTCCTTTAGTCCTTGTAATAACCCTGTGTTGTAGTCATCACAGTTTATAGATGGAGAAACTGAGAGTTGGAAAGGTTAAGTGATTTGTCTCGTGTCAAAGATCTAGTAAGTGGAAGAACCCCCTTTGTACTGTTACCCACTACAATGGAAGCTGTCAGTTTGATCCTTGAGAGACTGAGACATGCTTCAAGTTTGTCCACTTGTAAGCCTCTAGGTTGTAATAAATGTATGTATTGGTTTTTGGAAGGGATGTGTGTGTTTGTGCATGCCTGTGTGCACACAAGCGTTACGCTATCTCAGAGATGGGGATAGTTCTGGGAAGATTTCTGGACTTCCCAAATGTGGCAAAAATACATTTCACTTTTTATGTCAAATATTCGCATCAGAGATCAGCAATTTCTTTTTTTGACTTGCAGAATTTCTACTGTTTGGGAAGTGGAGAGTTTTCATTATTTACTCATTTCTGCCATGTGTTTCATTTAAATTCTCTTGACTGTTATTAGGAATGTTTGGTTTACTGAGTTTATTGACTTACTTTAAAGGTTTTTTGCCTTAATTTTTTTTTGATGTGAACTAAAATAAAGTCTAACTAAAGCATTTGTTAGATTTTGTATAAGTTTTGTAGTTATTTCCTAACTAGTTTATATCATGGTCCCCATAATATTTCTAAAATAGAAACAATGTATGAGGCACTAAATTGAGGATGTTAAAATACAACTTACATGTTCTGTTCTCAAAATGTCTCAAGCTGTGCAAATTTGTAAAATAGATAAAAGGACATTAAAACAATCCCTACACTCTACTAAAGATACTAATGAATATTTATTTTGAGATTTAAAAACACTTTAGCGACATACTAACTCTCTCTTTTTTTCTTGTTAAAAACTACCTGTTATTGAAATCATAACAAACTTGATGGCCTCAGGGCAAACTGATGTACTTAAAATTACCAAAGTGGAAAATAATCTACCCACACTGTTTTTTCCCTTTTTTATTTTAGTGCTTGCTTGTGTTGGATATTTACATTTTTTGCTTGTTTGTTTTTCAAGTAGGAGTGTAGTTTGTGACATACACAAACATATATGATATATATAAAAACATATTAGTAACTCTAGGAGAAAAGCTTAACTGGTATTTTTTTCTTCCTTTGTTTGAAGAAGTGATTAGGAAATGACTTTCTGGTTGCTACAATGGGAAAAGATCAGAAACTATTATCACTAAAACAAATAACCACCCTCCCTTAAAGCAGTTAGAGAAAATAAATATTTTATAAGGTCAGTAAAACAATTTTATTTTGGATATAGTCATTAAAAAACTTTCTGAGATAATTTAACTTTTACTTAAATAATTATAACATGATGGGTAACATATTTATATTTTATACTTTATACTTTAATTCTTTTGTTTGTAGGCCACAGACAATTAAAAGACCTTTAAATCCTTTGGCTTCTGGTCGCGGTGAGTTATTTATTTGCACTGTTATTTTTCAGTCAGTGAACTTTGGTTAGAAGGAAGGAGGAGGCAAGATAAGGGCTGGCAATAGCAGTTGAGATCATATATTCTTGTTTTCATCGAAGTTATATCTCATTCTTGCAGAGAAATTGGTGTTGAAAATATTTACACTTCAGTAAGGAGTATTTTTGTAATGAAGTTCATTGTGTTAGACTATCATAGGATTAAGTTTAAGTTATACATTTATTCTTTTATGCATTTTTGCAGAATGTGTGTGTTCAGGCTTTCTACTATTTGTACTCATCTTTTAGTTGAGTGAATATCCAAAAAACTTCTGCCTCACATCTTTCCTAAAACTTGAAATTGTTTTCTATATTGGGAGTCTGATTTCAAATTCACATGACTTTATAGCTCATTAACATTTTTCATTTTCTACTTACACTCAGGGTTTGGCTTAAATGCTGCCTTCCCTGCCCAAATTTCCCTGATCCTCTTAACTGGAAATAATCTGTCTCTCCTCATAAAGTGATCTTACGTATTATTTTGTTCCTCTTGCAGCTCTTTCCACTTGCTAGCATTATTTTACTATTATTTATATATCTATTGATCTACCCTGGTACTTTGGACATATGGGCAGCATTTATTGATTTCATCCCTTAATACAGAGTCTGGAACATAACAGATGGAATAGTTTGTTAGATAAATGATCAATGAAATTCACCCTCCTCATTTAATGGTCTTGTCTACAGTAGTGAAAATCACTTGTTCCTCCAACAAATGATTACCCACCATTTACTATGTGCTAGGCACTGTACAGGTGCAGAGGGGATGTAAAATTGAAACTCACAAACCCTACCCAGTCTGTAATAGAACAGTTTGTTGAATAAACCATTTCAAGTGTATGATTTCAGGCTTTTTCCTTAGGAAATATATATCCTTGTTCTCTGAATATGCGCTTACTGATAAAATCTTTGATGTACTTTTAGCAAATGTGGAATGGTTTTCATTTTTTTAATTTATGTGAAAAGCTGCTGATCTCATAGTCAATAAACATGAATTTCCTCCTGGAAGGCAGTGAGATTGCAACATTCCCTAAATGTTGGCAGACTAGTCATTCTTAGAAATGAAAGAGCATCTTTAAACAAGGCTTTTGGAGTTATATGGAGTCACATATGGTACTCAGTGGAAACTATTGATTTACTATCAGATGAAATGCAAATTCCCAGGCAAGAGGTGATCTTCACTATGAACTCACATTTTGATCTGATAAGTTAATTAACCACACTCACTTATTTTAAAGATAAATGGGAACAATTTCAATGTTTATCGTTAGGGAACTGGTTAAATGAATCATGGTATATTCATATAGTAGAATATAGCCATTCTTAATGTTGCTGAAAATTTATATTCATTTATATCAGTGGTGATCAATAGCACATTTAGGAGAAGAAGCAGTATCAAACAGTATGTATAATATGTTTTTTTAAAAAACATAATTGATATATCTAAATATCCTGTACACAAAGAAAAAAGACATTTAACAAAATGTAAATGGTATTTATCTTTGACCAGAGGGAGTTATGGATGATATTTTTTATTTTATCTTTGTCTTCTTTTTTTTAACATATATTTGCAATGAGCATATGGTACTTTAATAAACAATGGCATTAAATAAAACTGGCAAAATGAAGACAGTTTTTCAATAGTTAATGAGCAGCTGCATACAAACTGCCGAATTGTGCATAATTTGAATCTTACAGATAGTCTTTAAAAATATTCCTGAATAAGGTAAAATTTTATAATGTCAGTCCCGGGAGTTTGGAAGCAATAACACACATCTTTAGCAGAAACTGTGTTATAGCTGTAGAACAAATAAATAAGTAAAAAGACTCTGACAGCCAAGTAACTGTGAGTCCTTAAGATATTTAAGAGTACTCTCAGATGGTAGATTAGATTTTTCTTTCCTGTCAGCCCATATTAAATCTTGGACAAGCTGAAAATACTCTTTATCCAGGCTCTTGGAGATGAAACCGTTTAGTCAAATGGGGCATAATTCCTTTCATCACCAGAAAGAGTTGCAGTGACAGGCACATCTCACTCTAAGATTTTATTTATGTGGGTGAACTGATGAACTAAAAGTAACCTCTACTAAGTCTTATTTTTGTGGAAGTGTAGCAGTTTAAAAGGAGCATCTGGAAGGAGTTTTTAATAATGAGCATTTTGTTTTCTTTTTTCAGGGAAAAGTGAAGGTAAGTATAATATCTTTATCATACATCATATATATGAATTTGCTTACACATTCAGATGTTTGTTGGGCAAACTTGTTTTTTTCTTCCCGCATGTGAGACAAAGAAAAAGTTAATTTTTATTTCTTTACCTGAAATTCTAGAGGTGACAGCATAGGTTAAGGGAAATGTGACTCTGTGCCTGGGATCAGGCAGTAGAGACAGCCTGCCTCAGCCTCTGATAATTCACTGGTACATTTTACCTATTGCATGTGAAAGGTAGGCATTTCCCCAGCCTCTGTCAGGGAAAACTTCTCCTTTACTGGTTGAACTCTAGTATCTGCTAGATCTCATATAGGAAGGTTCTAGACATGATCAGAGTGTTGAGCTACCGTCTTCCAAGCTTGTGGTGACTCTTGGGTGTAGGTATCATTGCCAGCTCTTTAAGTTAATTGTAAAGCTAAAAGTTTTAACATATTTTATGTTTACTCTGTCTTTTTGAGAATGTTTTTGCTTTATGAGTGAGATTGAAATGATTTTTGTTACTATTTGAAGATCTCAACCTGTCTCTCATTATCAGAGAAAAGATAGTTAACCTGTAGAGGCTGTCCTTAGAGAAAATATCTTATTTATGAGTATATTTATAAGTATTCATTTTAGTCAGATATGAAAGCTGATATATTAGGTGATTATCTAACTGGATCACATTCAGAGAATATCTACTTCAGGATTATAAAACTGAACTGAAAATTTCTTTAGAAGGCTAGGTCCCAAGCAATGTCACACTCCTGCTCTCCCCAATTCATGGTCCAAAACTTGAAAAAAAACCCCAAAACCTAGAGGTTCCCAATAAGGAAACAAATCACTTGTAATCCCACAACCCCAAAATAATTGATAATGATATGCTAGTACTTTTCAAAGCAATTTACAAATATGAGTTTATTTAATCCTTCCAACAATCCTAGGAGGTATTATTTTTATCTCCATTTTACAGAGGTGGAAAATGAGTCCCAGAAAGGTTTAGCAACTTAGCTAAAATCTTATGATTTGTAACTAAAGCACAGACCCTGGAGTTTAGTTATAAAAATATAAACATTTACATGTTTATATTTTTATAATAGATATATTTATAGTTTTATATGTTATCATTACCATGTCTACTTGCTTCCTTAGCCTATGTCCTCATCAGCTCAGGGTGCTCTAACAAAATACCATAGACTAGGTGGCTAAAACAAAGACATTTATTTTCTCATAGTTCTGGAGGCTGGGAAGTCCATGATCAAGGTGCCAGCAGATCTGGTTCATGGTGAGGGCCCTCTTCCTGGCTTACAGACAGCTGGCCTTCTTACTGTATCCTCACATGATAGAGAGAGAAAGAGCTCTGGTCTCTTCTTCTACTTATAAAGACACTAATTCCATCATGGTGACCCCACCCTCATGACCTTACTTTGGTCTAATTACCTCCCAAAGACCCCACCTCCAAGTGCCATCACATGGGGAGCAGTGGTGGTTAGGGGGAGAGTTTAGGGCTTCAACATATGAATTTTAGGGGGGACACAAACATTTACCCATAACAACCTCGATTTCTAGAAATGGATCTACTGGATCAAGGATAAGGACGTTTTAGGCTCTTGATACATATGACCAGATTGCTTTTTGTCATTGGAAGGATATGCTAATTTACACCCCTTCCAGTCATTGTGCCTGCTAGTTTTACCTGACCCTTGTCTGCATTAAGTATTATATTTTTACCTTTACTCTTTAAAGTTGTATCTTTATAATTTTAATTTGAATTTTTATTTATTTTTTTATTGAGGTTTGGTTGATGTACAATATTATATGAGTTTCAGGTGTACAACATAGTGATTCACAATTTTTAAAGGTTATATTCCATTTATAGTTATTTTAAAATATTGGCTACATTCCCTGTATTGTACAACATATGCTTAATTTGCATTTTATTGTTAGTGAGGCTAAACAATTTTTAACTGTTACTACCATTTATATTTTCCCTTTATGAATTCTCTTCATATTTTTTGCCCATTTTTAATGGGCACTTTAGCATTTTTATTCAGTTTGTGAACTCTTTATATACTTAAGATATTATCCTTTTTTGTATTTGCATTTTACCTAGTTTGTTGTTTGCATTTTGCTTTTGTTTATAAAGTTTTCTGACACACAAGATGTTTTACGTTTTTATGTAGTCTATAAATATATAAATTTATTGTTTATTCCCTTTGTCATTTCTTCCATTACTTTTATGCTTATTTGGTTCATTATTAATATTACTATAAACAGCTTTATAAAAAGAACTATATAGTACAATGTTTGTCATCGCTAGTAAATGTATACATAGAATGTTCACAGTTATAATAATTATTTCTTATGTCTTTTTATATATTATTTCAAATAAACATTTTCATGCATTGTCATGTTCCACATTCTTCTCATTTTAATAGTTTTATATTATTCAACCATGTTAACTAGTATATAGTATTCTATCATGTCAGCTTAGGCCTTGTATATTTTGATAACTTAAGGTTTTAAAAATTATATATAACATAATCATCTTTCTGCAGATTGTCCACCCCCCCACCTCCATTTTGAGTTATTTCATAAGACCATAGTTCTAAAAGCAGAATTGTCAAGGCTAAGTATATGAACAGTGATCTTATTTGGTCATAAAATATAAACGATGTTTGGTTTTTGTAACATCTCCATGAATTGCTCTTTTGAAATATTGAATTGCATATAATACTACCAGCTATAGACAAATAATATACCTCCAATACTATTTTATAATTTTTATTTAACTTTTCTCATTTTAAAAAGTATTTAATGAGTTCTTAATTTTTATAGCATGAATTGTCACTAAGGCTAAGCATTTTTCCATGTATTGATTTACTATTTAAATTCTGTGTTTTGACCTCATATAAAACATTTTATCCAGAAAGTTATGAGGCTGGGGCCACCTAAGGCAATGCTAAAGCCTTCTAAAGACCGAGCAGCCAAGTGGAACTGAAAGTGAATCCATACCAAGAACCTCTCTCTTTCCTTTACAAACAAAATTTGGACCTTTGAATCACTGTTTGTCAAAAATTTGCTATAGTATTTTAAAACTTTTGAAAAACTTACATTTTGGCATTTTTACAATCTTGTGACTTATTTTTCTTATTTCAGAGAACACTTTTTACAGTTGGCTAGAAGGTAATTGAACATTTTTAAGCAAATTTAAATAACATTTTTTTCATTTTTAAATGCACATAAAATTAATCTTGTGCCTTACAAATTTCACATATGGAATTTCTATTTCCAAATTACTTTTTGTAGGCCTCTGTGTAGAAAAAAGAGCATTCTACAGACTTATTTCTGGCCTCCATGCAAGCATTAATGTGCATTTGAGTGCACGGTATCTTCTACAAGGTATGTTACATTTTACTTTTATTCACTTTACCACATTTATTTTCAGGTATTCTTAAAATTTTCTTGATATTTACCTGGATGAGAAAGGACTGACCCTATTGAATATTAGGCAGTAAAAGATTTATTCTTAAATGGGAGTAATCAGGAATGTGGGAACCATGGACCTTATAAGGAAAAGTTCAGCCTGTTCTTAGCTCTCTTCACCTTCTTTTAAGAAGCTGCTCAAAATCATACATGTCACTTTGGAAATGTTCTTTTGTTGTGGGAATTAAAAAAGCTCTCAAAAAGGGCTTCCCTGGTGGCGCAGCGGTTGAGAATCCGCCTGCCGATGCAGGAGACACGGGTTCGTGCCCTGGTCCGGGAAGATCCCACATGCCGCGGAGCAACTAAGCCCGTGAGCCATGGCCACTAGGCCTGCGCGTCCGGAGCCTGTGCTCCGCAATGGGAGAGGCCACAACAGTGAGAGGCCCGCATACCGCAAAAAAAAAAAAAAAAAAAAAAGCTCTCAAAAGCATAGTTTGTTTTTCATTAGATATTACTGTATCAGAATCCTTATATTTGTGTGCCAGCTTCAGGCCTGGAGTTTAACAGGTAAAAGCATTTTTTCTGCTGCTCTTCATGCTTTATGAAGGCTGTTGAAAAATTAGACCATGTTGGAGTTTCATCAATAACATATTTCTTCTAGAACTAAAGTATCTTTTACTTCTTAGAAACAAAATCATAGTAACTTTAATTAGGGCTTCAAACTCATTAGTAATGTCAGATAGTAATTTTTGACTTCTGTATCTTGGTTTTATGAATATGTTTATATTCAGAAATTTGATTTTATTAGTCCTGGTTTCTCAGTAAAATATTGAGTTTATTTTCCTTTTAAGGATGGCTTCTAGAAGATAAAATATTAATATGGAACTATTAAAGGCTAAATTATGTAAAATGGTTTTCATGGTTGTATTGATTATATATTTTAAAATATAAAATCAAATTAGCTTCTGCAGGCATTAATAACCTAATATAAGTAAAATGAAACTTACTTAATTTTAAAATGCAGGGGTTTTTTTTGGGTTTTTTTGGTGGTACGCGGGCCTCGCACTGTTGTGGCCTCTCCCCGTTGTGGAGCACAGGCTCCGGATGCACAGGCTCAGTGGCCATGGCTCACGGGCCCAGCCGCTCCGCGGCATGTGGGATCCTCCCAGACCGGGGCACGAACCCGTGTCCCCTGCATTGGCAGGCGGACTCTCAACCACTGCGCCACCAGGGAAGCCCTAAAATGCAGTTTTTAAAATATTTAATTCTTCTTTCTTCTCAGATACCTGGTTGGAAAAAATATGGGGACATAACATTACAGAATTTCAGCAGCGATTTGATGGAATTTTAACTGAAGGAGAAGGTCCACGAAGGCTTAAGAACTTGTATTTTCTCTACTTAATAGAATTAAGGGCTTTATCTAAAGTGGTACCATTCTTTGAGCGCCAGGATTTTCAACTCTTCACTGGAAATAAAGTTCAAGATGCAGAAAACAAAATGTTACTTCTGGAAATACTTCATGAAATCAAGTAAATCGTGTATTACAACTTATACAACTTATACATTAATAGAAGAGTGACAAGTGGTATCCAAAATTAAATTCTTAAATAATCAACTTAGAGAAAGGAAAACTATCTAAAAAATAATTAAAAGCTAATTCTGCTCATAGGTCTTTTAGAATTGAGTTTTGGTTTTGTTTTCATTTTGACTTATGTACTAAAAGGCACATATTTTTGCTTTTAAGAGCCATTCTTTTGGTATTTGATACTTGCATTATTTTCATATTTAGTTGAACAGGTTGGGTTTGGGGCATAACTCCTACTATATTATACAGTTAGCTTTTATATTTTGAGGATAAGAATTTGTTTGGGGGCATCAGAATTTTGATTTTACTATCTATTCTACTCTATTTTACTTATATTATTCATCAGTGACCAGCAAAATGTGGTATCAGCAGGACTTTTAATGTTTTATAATACACGAAAATATTTTCTGTTCTATGCAGAGAATATATTTTATTTATGTTTTTTTTTTTAATGTAGGTCATTTCCTTTGCATTTTGATGAGAATTCTTTTTTTGCTGGGGACAAAAAAGAAGCAAACAAACTAAAGGTAATAATTTTATACTTAATTTTTAAATACAAACTCATACAGGTATGAATAAAGGCCATGTTTTTATTCTTAACAATAAAACTTGATATACATCCTGAAATTAGAAGAAAAGTCAAGAGTCATAATCTTTCTTTTCCTCAAGAAGAAAGGAAGTCCAAAAGCAGGTCCAACTTAAGATCTAGTTTGTGTTGTTTTCAAAATAACAACAGAAATATGTGCTCTTTACAGAAGGCTTTCATTTCACATTGATGCTCTCATGTAGTAAATAGAACTTATGAATGAAAGGAAAGGGATCTAGAGCACAAGGGGCAGAATTAGTCTGTCTTTCGCTGGAGAGAATTCTAAAAATAGTTTTGGCTAAATTACAGGATGCTCTTTATGGGGAGAGGTTACAGTATTGTTTTGTCAATTCATCTCATTCACTGGGAATTAAAGAAATTTAGTTACACCAGGATGCAGTTCTGGGAAGAACAGAAGACCTGAGATCACACAAAATGGGCTCTGGTCTTTGCCTTACCTCTTAATAGAGGTATGACCCCAGGCAAGACCATCTTTGTGCATATTTGCCTCAAAATACTACAAATAAAATATCTCACTGGGAAGATTTATTAAACACTCACTGGGTGTAGAGCATGATTTTTGTCACTAAAGGGAGAGATGCTTCTACCCCCAGGGGATTTCTAGTCTTTTTGAGGACTTAAGTAAAATTATATTACTGTTCTCAGTTATAAAGCTATAAGTAAGTAAAGCAGGTGGCCCTCAGTAGGACTGGGCTGGATCTGATTTCATCAGAATATTTATAACAAACAATCTTCCTTTGTTTCTAATTCTTTGTCTCTTTCGATAATGAAAGAACCTGATCTTTTTGCAGCTTGCAAACAAAATACTTTTTGCACTCCATTTTTTTGCTGTTAGATAATAGTTATTTTTGACCTCCCATCTACCTCCTACTTAAAGCATTCTTGCTAGAAATATGTGTCTCAGTGCTTATATAACCTCCCAAACAGTTTCCAGGAACTTAGAAGTGAGGGGGAAGATGCTGTAATAAGACTTTTTTTCCATACTATTTTCGATATCTTTCTTATTTTTAATACACTTGCTGGTTTATGGAGAGTGTTTTGGCATCTATTCATTTTATATTGTGCAGATTAGAAATATTTCTCACATCGTTTTCATTTGATTGAAACTCCGAAACACTCAGCTTTCATATCCTGTGAAATTTAACAGATAATTTTTCTGAGTCCTTTTACAAGAAAGGAGTAAAACACCAAGGAAACTTGTTGATATCAGATATTTACTTTTTTAAAAAATAGCAGTTTATGGTGAATATCATGGATTTGAACAGTCATATAAGTTCATTTGAAAATCTCATCTTGTCTCCTTTATAATCTATCAGTGTATGGTTAGAAAGAGAGGACTTGTGTGAAAGAATTGTTTAGTGTTCAATTCACAGTAGAATAGGATCTCACCTGAAGGCTTATAAAACATCTGAGAATTGGGTGAGAATTGTTTTTTGGTCAATTGGTTTCATTGAATATAGATCACAATGTTTAACCACAGAATGTTTGATTATTCTACCCACTGACTATAATTTTAAGTATTGATTCCAAAACTGTGTAAATTAACAAGGAGAATTTGTAAATGATTTAGGTTCTGGTTATTTTAAGGATCATACATTTTTCTAATCTGGGTTAACTTTAGAATATACTCAGGTTATTGGACATTGATTGTCATTTGTGGAAATCACAAGGATTTTCTCCTTGTTCTGGTCTAGTAAATTTCAAGCTTATTAATTTCATTCTAGCATATTAAGTACATTTAAGCATTTGTGCTTGGTTTTAATTTTGCAATGTTATTTTGGCTCTTGTAAGCAACCACGTTTATTCTCTGTACATGCCACATAGGGATTTACTCAAGAGCTGCCATATTCAAGTGTTTGAATTAGTGAACATAGATTCAAATACCAATGTTAGACAATGTGTACAAAAGGAAGCACAATCATTTCGAATAGACGCTTCCAACCTTTACGAGTCTAAGTCAAGAACTTTTAAGGCCTCCCCCCATGACAGTAGTGTTTTTAGCATCTATTGATTGTGAAAATATAACTGCCAAAAATCCACTATGCATTTAGTAACACTTTTAAAGTAAAAGTTGTGTTTTATTAATCATAAAATTTATATCCATTAGGAAATTTATAGTGCATACATGTGAGCTATTTGTTCTGTCTATAAACAAATGCTTGTCTACACAGGGATTTTGTAGACTCTTATACCAACTATTAAATCCTACAGAGGTCAGCCCCTCATTGGATGAGAACATCTACTTTAATTTTAGTGCTCTGTTATTAATGTTAAAAGTGTGAATTTCCTTTAATTCAAGGTTGAAACACAAGTTTAAAGGAAACCTCAAATCACCAAAAATCTACTTAGGGAAATATTGCTGGGTAAATATTTTTTCAAAGTATGTTTAAAATTAGAATGACCTCCTACTGAACTCAGTCCAAAAGGTACAGAAACACAAGATATAGAATATTGCTAACATATGGTGACATTTAATATTAATTATTTGGGCTTTGTATTAAATCAATAAGATTTAAGATCTGGGATCCTATTGTAAATCTTTTATTAATACATGTAATGGCTGTTTCAAAGTCTTAGGCTGAATGACGCATCTGGGGAAAGACTGTCCCCAGAGTATGAATTGAGGTCTGCTTTGAATAGCAGGTTCCAATCTGCTGATTTAGTCCCATTTTTAGATCTTTGGTCTTGTTCTTTTGATTGAGCCCCGTGTGTGGTTTATCACGTAAGAAAAACAAATAAAACATTATATGCTTCCAAAGTTATAGGCCATTTGGTATAATGAATGTTCCATCTGAACTGTATGTGAAATTTCCTGTTTCAAGTACTGTAAGCTTGGGATTCCACTACAAATTCAGGACAGAGGGAGTCACTTGGAGGATTAATTAATAATTTACACTGGAGTAAAAGAAGGATATGTTCTTGGCTTCCCTTCTTTCTTCTTTATTCCATAAAGACATGTACCAGTTTTGGATGAGTTTAATGCATGTTGCTCTTTAATCAACAATATAATACCCTAGTGTTCATGGATATATATATATATATTAAAAGTATAAAGATAAAAAAGGAATGATAAACACCAAATTCAGAATAGTTACAGAAGGTGGGATTATGGGACTTTGAAGGGATACATAGGAGGCGTCATTGTAATGGTTTCTTTCTGAAACTTGGTGGAGGGTACATGGATTTCACTATATATATTTTTGTGTGATAATAATGTCAATAATACTCAAAGGTCTGGTTGATTTACCTAATTAATACCAGAGATAAGGGTTTTAATTTAACTATTATGAAACCAAAGGTTTTTATTCCTCCCTCCCTCCTTTGTCTTTTTTTTAAAAACATCTTTATTGGAGTATAATTGCCCCACAATGGCGTGTTAGTTTCCGCTCCATAACAAAGTGATCAGTTATACATATACACATGCTTCCATATCTCTTCCCTCTTGCGTCTCCCTCCCTCCCACCCTCCCTATCCCACCCCTCTAGGTGGTCACAAAGCACCAAGCTGATCTCCCTGAGCCATACGGCTGCTTCCCACTAGCTATCCACCCTACGTTTGGTAGTGTATATATGTCCATGCCACTCTCAGTTCGTCACAGCTTACCCTTCCCCCTCCCCATATCCTCAAGTCCATTCTCTAGTAGGTCTGTGTCTTTATTCCCATCTTACCCCTAGGTTCTTCATCCTCCTTTGTTTTTTTCCTCTTTCTTTTTTTGGTAAATGATGTCATATGACCCCCGCCCCCCTCCCCTGATATTGGCATATGGTTAATAATCACATACAACAGAACATCTCAACTCAGTTACCTTTGTATATATTTATAAATAGTCTAGTTTTGGAGGCAGGCAGGCTGGGGTCTAGATTTGCTGTTTACTAGATATGGGAATTTAGGCAAGTTATGTAACCTTTCTGAACCTTGTTTTTTTAATTCATTAGGTGTAGACTATAATGATATCTACTTTTGGATTTGTGGTGAAGATGAAATGAAATTGTATCTGTAAAGATTCCGGTGTGTAGGAGGTACTCCGTGGATGTTGACTTCAGTTCTGTTCCCCACTCTGGTGCCCTCCAGTGCCTTGCATACTGTGAGGCACATAGAAGGCACTCAGAAATACTTAGTATTTGACTATATACTATATTTTAATAAAATTTTAAATTATTTTTAGGAGGACTTTCGACTCCATTTTAGAAATATTTCAAGAATCATGGATTGTGTTGGTTGTTTGAAATGTCGACTGTGGGGAAAGCTTCAGGTAAGCATATCAAGCTCAATCCTAATTTTATTCTTTGCATAAAGAATTTTCTGATTTTTCTTTTTTTTCTTGTTTTTATTATAGACTCAGGGTTTGGGCACTGCTCTGAAGATCTTGTTTTCTGAGAAACTTATTGCAAATATGCCAGAAAGTGGGCCCAGTTATGAATTCCATCTAACCAGACAAGAAATAGTATCATTATTTAATGCATTTGGAAGGTTAGTTTCTACCAAAATTGTTTCTGCTAGCCAAGTAAGTCTAATGCAACATGTATACTTTCAGATAAAACTGGGTAAGAAATACCCTTTTTAGGGCTTCCCTGGTGGGTCAGTGGTTAAGAGTCCGCCTGCCGATGCAGGGGACACGGGTTCGTGCCCCGGTCCGGGAGGATCCCACATGCCGCGGAGCGGCTGGGGCCGTGAGCCATGGCCGCTGAGCCTGCGCGCCTGGCGCCTGTGCTCCGCAGTGGGAGAGGCCACAACAGTGAGAGGCCCAAGTACCGAAAAAAAAAAAAAAAAAAAAAAGAAATACCCTTTTTAGTGAAATTATCTCACTACAGAATTCTGTGATCTTATGAAATAACTTTGTAGATACACACAATCATTAAATAATATTCTTTATTTTCATCTGTTGACTTTTATAATCATGATTAATTCACTGAGTGGACTTCAATATTCATCTTGCTGAAAGTGTATATTTTTTCTAATTATTTAAAAGTATTTGTGCTGCCCAAATGTTTTTTTGAAGGTCCTGGAAAAATCATGTTGTGTAATGTAGGTGTACACATAAAATGTACATGTACACATGTGAATTCACTGTTGTGTAGAAAGCTTAATAGTTCTTTTAAAAATAATTTGCATTAAAATGATTAGAGAATAAGCTTGAAATAAGGAACTTACATTATAAAATTTAAGCATAGATATATTTCTTCTAGCCTATTATATCTAAAGAAAGCAGAGATTTATTAAAATAACATTTTCTAAGGACTACATTACTTCACTTAAAAATATTATGACTGATATTTTGGGTTTGATGTAATTGACCTTCACAATTATTCTCTAGTATACAGAAGCTTGACAGTTATATTTGAGTACTTTGTAACATTTTTCATGGTGGAGAACAGAGCTAAAGTACACTTAAAATAACAAACTTTACTTTTTTATAAAAGTTAGTGAAAACAATTTGATCACACAATTACTGTTCTCACTCTTTATAGTCCAAAGGCTTTGATTCTTTGTATATTTACTAAATATGGTATATTGATTAGTTTAAGTGTTCGTATACTTATGCATATTTAAAATACATATTTTACTGCTTATATACTTTATACCTATGTACTTTAAATACTAAGCATATGAATATACTTCTGAATTCTTAAAATATCCTCATATTTTAATACTTAAATAGTTTATAATTTTGCATTTTGAAACTTTAATACTGTTATGAATAATTAAAAATAACTAATTTCTGGGCAATATTATCTTAGTTTCGACATGTCAAATTAAGAACTGAAGTGCATCACCAAATGTAAAATAGATAGCTAGTGAGTGGGAAGCAGCCACATAGCACAGGGAGATCAGCTCGGTGCTTTGTGACCACCTAGAGGGGGTGGGGTAGGGAGAGTGGGGAGATGCAAGAGGGAGAAGATATGGGCATATATGTATATGTATAGCTGATTCACTTTGTTATAAAGCAGAAACACACCATTGTAAAGCAATTATACGCCAATAAAGATGTTTAAAAAAAAAAAGAACTGAAGTGCATCAAAATAGATTAAATGGTTTATGCACCTTTACATTTGCTGAAATAAATTACTTACAGTTTATTCTGTGTTCTGAAAATGGAAAGTGAAAAACTTATAGAGAAAAGATACCTAAAATAGTTTCTAAGTGAAATCTTTTTTGGTTACAGAATTTCAACAAGTGTGAAAGAATTAGAAAACTTCAGGAATTTGTTACAAAATATTCATTAAAGAAAACAAGTTGAAATGTGCCTGTTTTTGGACAACGGAGGCCAAAGAATGGAATGTCGTTCAAAGGCATTAATAGCAATGACAGTCTTAAGCCAAACATTTTATATAAAGCTGCTTTTGTAAAAGGGAATTATATTGTTTTAAGTAAACAATTTTTAAAATTGTGTTAAGTCTATGTATAATATTGTGAGTAAAAGTAAAACTTTGATAATGTGGTACAACTTTTAAAGTTTAATATTAAGTAAAATCAGGATTATCAATTTCATATATGGTAACCCTAAGTAAATAATGTTTTAATAATTTTGTGTAAGAAGATGTAATATAAATAAAACTATGGCCAATGTGTCAAGCATTTATAGGAAAATGCTAAGCAGGCTCATGATGACCCATTATTAACAGCCTAAAATTTTTCAACATTTAGGGCAACCAGATTTAGTAAATAAAAATACAGAATGCCTAGTTAAATTTGAATATCAGATAAACAAATAGTTTTTAATACAAGTATGTTCCATGCAATATTTGGGACAAACTATACCAAAAAATTATTCCTCCTTTAAAATTCAAATTTAACTGGGAGTCCTGTGTTTTATCTGGCAACCCTACAATACATTGGTATGAAACAAATCAGTTTTAGAATTATGTTGCTATTTTGATTGGCTTATTTTGGTGTGTAGAAAGATACAATGATAACTCAAAGGCATAGGGGATTTCTAAACAGTGTGAAAATTTGAGTAGATTTATATATTTATTCTCATAATACTTTCCCTAATTCTGAATAAAATTTGGGGGAAACTTTTTATTTTTATATAATTTCAAATTACAGAAATGTTTCCAGGATAGTACAAAGAACTCTTTTACCAGATTCCTTAATTGTTCATATTTGCTTTATCTCTCATGCTCTCTCTGTATGCATACACACGTATACTATTTTCCTCAATCATTTGAAAGTCATTTACAGGCATTGTGCCCTTTGAACCATGAACACTTCAGTGTGAATAATTTTTTTTTTTTTTTTTTTTTTTTTTTTTTTTTTTTTTTTGCGGTATGCGGGCCTCTCACTGTTGTGGCCTCTCCCGTTGCGGAGCACAGGCTCCGGATGCACAGGCTCAGCGGCCATAGCTCACGGGCTTAGTTGCTCCGCGGCACGTGGGATCTTCCCGGACCAGGGCACGAACCCGTGTCTCCTGCATCGGCAGGCGGATTCTCAACCACTGCGCCACCAGGGAAGCCCGTGAATAATTTTTTAATGATTTTTTTCAGGAAAAAAAAATCTGGAACTATATAATACTATAAGCCTTAGAATCAGGAATCATTTTGAGTTCCAATCTAAAATTCTTTTCGAGTTTTGTTACCCTTTTAATGCTCGATCTGTATAGTCATAAGACATATAATTTTTGGTTTCTGTACATGATGTTCATTTCTTTTTTCTCCCAAAAACTAAACTGTAATTTTTAGTGGTTTTCATTAAGGAAAGACCTTCAGTGATAAAAATATATAAAGGGGTTTAGGAATTTATATCACATGGTAATTGTAGGGAAAAAAGAAACTGTATACCTCAAAGTTATGGGCCCTCTCTGTATGTTTTAGCAGGTATATCATGTTGAGATGTAACATTATTAATAAAGCAGGGTTTATTTATAAAATGGCTTAGAAATGCCACTTTATACTACTGTATACTTTTTCTTCTCTATGTCTGTAAGGCCTGGTACAGTGTCAAACACATAGTAGGTGTCCAGTAAATATTCATTGAATGAATGTATGAAAATGTAGTCAGTATATTTAAATTAATAATCACAGAACTAAGTTTCACAATATATGTCCTATTTTCCTTTTCCCCCTCGTTTGAATAGGGCAGGAGAAGAAAGATACTAACCTACTATTAAGTGATTATTCTTGGAGACTCAAAGGACTATGAAGTGAGCGCCAAATATAAAACTATAAGGACATTTGTAGTACTCTGAAAATATGGTAGATGGGTTTAAATGGTTATTTCACCTGTATATCTCTCTAACTCTCATCTTATGTGTCTGCCTTTTTTTTTTTTCTTAAACAGGTAATCTTTTCGAAAGAATATTCCTGTCTTCACTTTGTCACCCTCCACTTGCTCCTTAACTGAAATTTGGCTTTTGGCTCAGTAGTGCTTAACAATATTGTCCTTTGAAGTCTAAAATCCCAATTCTAAATCCATGGTTTCATTCACAAGCCATTTCTTACTTGACCTTTTTTTCTGCATTAGACACTGTTGATAGCCCCTTCTTTAAAAAGCTTTTTTCCCCTGGGTTCCTTATATGTCACTCACTCCTGGGTGCCTCTTTCATTTATTCTTTAAGTTATTCCTCAAGCTTTCATTCCTGCTCTCTTCACCACCACCACTTCTCTCTTTAGTCCTTCCAATTAAATGACCTCTAAATCCTTATCTTTACCCCAGACTTCAGGCCATCTGCCTTCTACACATCTTCAATTGGTCATCCCATAGACACCTGTGTGTGTCTTAAAAAGTTATTCTTCCCCAAACCCACTCTTATGCCTGTGTTTCTTCCTTTGGTTAATTTTAGAACCATCATCATCTAAATTCTCTAGGCTCACTTCTCTCCTCCACTTCTCCCCTGTCCAGCCGATGTCTAATCTCTAAGGATTTTATCTCCATGTTTCTGATATACCACTGTCTTTCCGTTTTCACTGCTCTTCCCTAAATATGAACCTTTCTCCTTGTCCCAAGCCTGTTTCCTTTCTCCTTTCTTTTCCCCCACAATGCTACCCAAGTGGGCTTTCTAGAAGCACTCTAACAATGTTACTCCTTGCTTAACACACCTCAGAGATTTCATGAGGCTGTAGGAGGAAGTCAAACCCCTTTCCTTGGTGTATAAGCTTCTCTAATATGGGTCTTTCTGCTCCCCCGACCCCATGTTCTGCTAAAAACACAGTTCTTCAGATGCAGCATAGTCAGGGCTCCACACCTTGGTACCTGCTATTCTCTTTTCTATCAAGTGCCCTAGCCATCCTTCCCCACCTGGAAAATTTCTGTGTATCCTTGCAGGCCCAGCATAAAGCAACGCCTCTGTGAAACTGCCCTTGCTCCGTCCAAGGAGGATCATCTAACTTCCTCTTTTGTGTCATCACTGTAATTACAACCTACCTCTATTGTGTCACTTACTGTACTGTATGGTTTTTGTTTTCTAAAGTCTCCTTTACTAGAATGTGAGCTCCTTAAGGGCAGGAAAAGGAACTTGATCCATTTCTGCATCTCCATAGCATAGTTTTTGGCATATGAACACTTAATAAATGTTTGTTGAATAAATTGCTTTCAAAGTGACAACTTCATTATGTTAATGGTCATACCTTCACTCCAAATATTCTTTACAGTAAGAGTTAGTAGATGCCCAAGGATTTGTGGATTTTAGGGGGGGTCAATAAAACTTCTCAGACTGTATTCAAAATTTTGTGTGGTTTTGGTAAGTTAT
The DNA here is from genome assembly GCF_026419965.1 of Kogia breviceps. NCBI lineage: Eukaryota > Metazoa > Chordata > Mammalia > Artiodactyla > Physeteridae > Kogia > Kogia breviceps. Next base: position 48,244,475 of record NC_081312.1, read on the forward strand.
GTAAGGGGCCTATTATGGAAAAAATGGTTAAGAACTCTTCTCTCAGGGAAAAACATCACTGAAGAATTTCTTGAATAATCAAAGAAGAGCTGCCCAGAATTATGGACTCGATTAATTTTTACCTGTTTAAGAATCTAAGGGGGAGAGAGACCTTCACGATGGTGGAGGAATGAGATGTGGAGATCACCTTCCTCCCCACAAATACATCAGAAATACAACTACATGTGGAACTGCTCCTATAGAACATCTACTGAATGCTGGCAGAAGACCTCAGACCTCCCAAAAGGCAAGAAGCTCCCCACATACTAGGGTAGGGCAAAAGAAAAAGGAAAAAACAGAGACAAAAGAAAAGGGATGGGACCTGCCCCTCTGGGAGGGAGCTGTGAAGGAGGAAAGGTTTCCACACACTAGGAAGCCCCTTCATGGGCGGAGACGGGGGGAGGGAGCCGGGGGGGCATTTCGGGGCCACGGAGGAGAGCGCAGCAACGGGTGCGGAGGGAAAAGTGGAGTGATTCCCGCAGAGGATCGGTGCCGACCAGCACTCACCTGCCCGAGAGGCTTGTCTGCACACCTGCTGGGGAGGGCGGGGGCTGCGAGCTGAGGCTCGGGCTTCGGAGGTCAGATCCCAGGGAGAGGACTGGGGTTGGCTGTGTGAACATAGCCTGAAGGGTCTAGTGCGCCACGGCTAACCGGGGGGGGAGTTAGGGAAAAAGTCTGAACCTGCCGAAGAGGCAAGAGACCATTGTTTCCGGGTGTGCGAGGAGAGGGGATTCAGAGCGCTACCTAAAGGATCTTCAGAGACAGGCGCGAGCCATGGCTATCAGCGCGGACACCAGAGATGGGCATGAGACACTAAGGTTGCTGCTGCCGCCACCAAGAATCCTGTGTGCAAGCACAGGTCACTATCCACACGTCCCCTCCCGGGAGCCTGTGCAGCCCGCCACTGCCAGGGTCCCGTCATCCAGGGACAACTTCCCCAGGAGAATGCACTGCGCGCCTCAGGCTGCTGCAATGCCATGCCGGCCTCTGCCGCTGCAGGCTGGCCCCGCATCCGTACCCCTCCCTCCCCGCAGCCTGAGTGAGCCAGAGCCCCCGAATCAGCTGCTCCTTTAACCCCGTCCTGTCTGAGCGAAGAACAGACGCCCTTAGGCGACCTACACACAGAGACGGGGCCAAATCCAAGGCTGAACCCCAGGAGCTATGCAAACAAAGAAGAGAAAGGGAAATCTCTCCCAGCAGCCTCAGGAGCAGCGGATTAAATCTCCACAATCAACTTGATGTACCCTGCATCTGTGGAATACCTGAATAGACAGTGAATCATCCCAAAATTGAGGTGGTGGACTTTGGGAGCAACTGTAGGCTTGGGGTTTGCTTTCTGCATCTAATTTGTTCTGGTTTTATATTTACCTTAGTATTTAGAGTTTATTATCATTGGTAGATTTGTTTATTAATTTGGTTGTTCTCTTCCTCATTTTTAAAAAATATATAGATAGATATATATTTTTTTCCTTTTTCTCTTTTTCTGAGTCTGTATGTTTCTTTGTGTGATTTTGTCTGTATAGCTTTACTTTTACCATTTGTCCTAGGGTTCTGTCTGTCCTTTTTTTTTTAGTATACTTTTTAGTGCTTGTTATCACTGCTGGAATTGTTTTTTGGTTTGGTTGCTCTCTTCTTTCTTTCTCTCTTTTCTTTTTTCCTCTTTTTTTTGGACTACTTTAAAATTTATTTTATTTTTAATATTTATTTTTTATTTTAATAGTTTTATTTTATTTTACTTATTTCTTTTTTTCTTCCTTTTCTTCTGAGTCATGGGAATGACAGGGTCTTGGTGCTCTGGCCAGGAGTCAGGCCTGAGCCTCTGAGGAGGGAGAGCCGAGTTCAGGACATTGGTCCACCAGAGACCTCCCGGCTCCATGTAATATCAAACGGCAAAAACTCTCCCAGAGATCTCCATCTCAACGCTAACACCCAGCTCCACTCAACGACCAGCAAGCTACAGTGGTGGACACCCTATGCCAAACAACTAGCAAGACAGGAACAAAACCCCACCCATTAGCAGAGAGGCTGCCTAAAATCATAATAAGGTCACAGACACCCCAAACCACACCACTGGATGTGGTCTGGCCCACCAGAAAGACAAAATCCAGCCTCATCCACCAAAACACAGGCACTACTCCGTTCCATCAGGAAGCCTACACAACCCACTGAACCAACCTTAGGAACTGGGGGCAGACACCAAAAACAACAGCAACTCCGAACCTGCAGCCTGTGAAAAGGAAACACCAAATAGAGTAAGTTAAGAAAAATGAGAAGACAAAGGAACACACAGCAGATGAAGGAGCAAGGTAAAAACCCAACAGAACAAAGAAGAGGAAATAGGCAGTCTACCTGAAAAAGAATTCAGAGCAATGATAGTAAAGATGATCCAAAATGTTGGAAATAGAATGGACAAAATACAAGAAACATTTAACAAGGACCTAGAAGACCTAAAGAGCAAACAAACAGTGATGAACAACACAATAAATGAAATTTAAAATTCTCTAGAAGGGATCAAGAGCAGAATAAATGAGGCAGAAGAACGGATAAGTGACCTGGAAGATAAAACAGTGGGAATAACTACTGCAGTGCAGAATAAAGATAAAAGAATGAAAAGAACTGAGGACAGTCTTAGAGACCTCTGGGACAACATTAAATGCACAAACATTCAAATTATAGGGGTCCCAGAAGAAGAAGAAAAAAAGAAAGGGACTGAGAAAATACTGAAGAGATTATAGTTGAAAAATTCCCTAATATGGCAAAAGGAAATAGTCAATCAAGTCCAGGAAACACAGAGAGTCCCATACAGGATAAATCCAAGGAGAAACATGCCAAGACACACATTAATCAAGCTATCAGAAATTAAACACAAAGAAAAAAACATTAAAAGCTGCAAGGGAAAAAACAACAAATAACATACAAGGGAATCCCCATAAGGTTAACAGCTGATCTTTCAGCAGAAACTCTGCAAGCCAGAAGGGAGTGTCAGGACATATTTAAAGTGATGAAAGGGAAAAACCTACAACCAAGATTACTTTACCCAGCAAGGATCTCATTCACATTCGATGGAGAAATTAAAATCTTTACAGATGAGCAAAAGCTAAGAGAATTCAGCACCACCAAACCAGCTTTACAACAAATGCTAAAGGAACTTCTCTAGGCAGGAAACAGAAGAGAAGGAAAATACCTGTAATAAAAAACCCAAAACAATGAAGAAAATGGTAATAGGAACATACATATCGATAATTACCTTAAGTGTATATGGATTAAATGCTCCAACCAAAAGACATACACTGGCTGAATGGATACAAAAACAAGACAATATATATGCAATCTACAAGAGACCCACTTCAGACCTAGGGACACATACAGACTGAAAGTGAGGGGATGGAAAAAGACATTCCATGCAAATGGAAATCAAAAGAAAGCAGGAGTAGCAATTCTCATATAAGACAAAATCAACTTTAAAATAAAGATTATGAGAAGAAACAAAGAAGGGCACTACATAATGATCAAGGGATCAATCCAAGACGATATAACAATTGTAAATATTTATGCACCCAACATAGGTGCACTTCAATACATAAGGCAAATGCTAACAGTCATAAAAGGGGAAATCGACAGTAACACAATCATAGTAGGGAACTTTATCACCCCACTGTCACCAATGGACAGATCATCCAAAATGAAAATAAAATAAGGAAACACAAGCTTTAAATGATACATTAAACAAGATGGACTTAATTGATATTTATAGGACTTTCCATCCAAAAACAACAGAATACACTTTCTTCTCAAGTGCTCATGGAACATTCTCCAGGATAGATCATATCTTGGGTCACAAATCAAGCCTTGGTAAATTTATGAAAATTGAAATCATATCAAGTATCTTTTCCGAACAAAATGCTATGAGAGTAGATATCAATTACAGGAAAAAAGCTATAAGAAATACAAACACATGGAGGCTAAACAATACACTACTAAATAACCAAGAGATCACTGAAGAAATAAAAGAGGAAATCAAAAAACACCTAGAAACAAATGACAATGAAAACACGATGACCTATGGGATACAGCAAAAGCATTTCTAAGAGGGAAGTTTATAGCAATACAATCCTACCTCAAGAAACAAGAAACATCTCAAAAAAACAACTTAAATTTACACCTAAAGCAATTAGAGAAGGAAGAACAAAAAAAAAAAATCAAAATTAGCAGAAGGAAAGAAATCATAAAGATCAGATCAGAAATAAAGGAAAAAGAAATGAAGGAAACAATAGCAAAGATCAATAAAACTAAAAGCTGGTTCTTTGAGAAGATAAACAAAATTGATAAACCATTAGCCAGACTCATGAAGAAAAAAAGGGAGAAGACTCAAATCAATAGAATTAGAAATGAAAAAGGAGAAGTAATAACTGACACTGCAGAAATACAAAGGATCATGAGAGATTAGTACAAGCAACTATATGCCAATAAAATGGACCACCTGGAAGAAATGGACAAATTCTTAGAAAAACAGAACCTTCTGAGACTGAACCAGGAAGAAACAGAAAATATAAACAGACCAATAACAAGCACTGAAATTGCAACTGTGATTAAAAATCTTCCAACAAACAAAAGCCCAGGACCAGATGGCTCCAGAGGCGAATTCTATCAAACATTTAGAGAAGAACTAACACCTATCCTTCTCAAACTCTTCCAAAATATAGCAGAGGGAGGAACACTCCCAAACTCATTCTATGAGGCCACCATCACCCTGATACCAAAACCAGACAAAGATGTTCCAAAAATGAAAACTACAGGCCAATATCACTGATGAACATAGATGCAAAAATCCTCAACAAAGTATAGCAAACAGAATCCAACAGCACATTAAAAGGATCATACACCATGATCAAGTGGGGTTTATCCAGGAATGCAAGGATTCTTCAATATATGCAAATCAATCAATGTGATACACCATATTAACAAATTGAAGGAGAAAAACCATATGATCATCTCAATAGATGCAGAGAAAGCTTTCGACAAAATTCAACACCCATTTATGATAAAAACCCTCCAGGAAGTAGATATAGAGGGAACTTACCTCAACATAATAAAGGCCATAAATATGAAAAAAGCCCAGCCAACATCTTTCTCAAGGGTGAAAAACTGAAACCATTTACAGTAAGATCAGGAACAAGACAAGGTTGTCCACTCTCACCACTATTATTCAACAAAGTTTTGGAAGTTTTAGCCAAAGCAATCAGAGAAGAAAAAGAAATAAAAGGAATACAAATCAGAAGAGAAGAAGTAAAGATGTCTGTTTGCAGATAACATGATACTATACATAGAGAATCCTAAAGATGCTACCAGAAAACTACTAGAGCTAATCAATGAATTTGGTAAAGTAGCAGGATACAAAATTAATGCACAGAAATCTCTGGCATTCCTATACACTAATGATGAAAAATCTGAAAGAGAAAATAAGGAAACTCCCATTTACCATTGCAACAAAAAGAATAAAATACCTAGGAATAAACCTACCTAAGGAGACAAAAGACCTGTAGGTAGAAAACTATAAGACACTGATGAAAGAAATTAAAGATGATACAAACAGATAGAGAGATATACCATGTTCTTGGATTGGAAGATATTGTGAAAATGACTATACTATTCAAAGCAATCTACAGATTCAATGCAATCCCTATCAAACTACCAATGGCATTTTTCACAGAACTAGAACAAAAAATTTCACAATTTGTATGGGAACACAAAAGACCCCAAATAGCTGAAGCGATCTTGAGAAAGAAAAACGGAACTGGAGGAATCAGATTCCCAGACTTAAGAGTATACTACAAAGCTACAGTAATCAAGACAGTATGGTACTGGAACAAAAACAGAAAGCTAGATCAATGGAACAGGATAGAAAGTCCAGAGATAAACCCACACACATATGGTCACCTTATCGTTGATAAAGGAGGGAAGGATATACAGTGGAGAAAAGACAGCCTCTTCAATAAGTGGTGCTGGGAAAACTGGACAGCTACATGTAAAAGAATGAAATTAGAACACTCCCTAACACCATACACAAAAATAAACTCAAAATGGATTAAAGAGATAAATGTAAGGCCAGATGCTATCAAACTCTTAGAGGAAAACATAGGCAGAACAGTCTATGACATAAATCACAGCAAGATCCTTTTTGACCCACCTCCTAGAGAAACGGAAATAAAAACAAAAATAAAGAAATGGGACCTAATGAAACTTAAAAGCTTTTGCACAGCAAAGGAAACCAGAAACAAGTCGAAAAGACCACCCTCAGAATGGGAGAAAATATTTGCAAATGAAGGAACTGACAAAGGATTAACCCCCCAAATTTATAAGCAGCTCATGCAACTCAATATCAAAAAAACAAACAATCCAATCCAAAAATGGGCAGAAGACCTAAATAGACATTTCTCCAAAGAAGATAGACAGATTGCCAACAAACACATGAAAGAATGCTCAACATCACTAATCATTAGAGAAATGCAAATCAAAACTACAATGAGGTATCACCTCACACCAGTCAGAATGGCCATCATCAAAAAATCTACAAACAATAAATGTTGGAGAGGGTGTGGAGAAAAGGGAATCCTTTTGCACTGTTGGTTGGAATGTAAATTGATACAGCCACTGTGGAGAACAGTATGGAGGTTCCTTAAAAAACTAAAAAGAGAACTACTATACGACCCAGCAATCCCACTACTGGGCATATCCCCTGAGACAACCATAATTCAAAAATAGTCAAGTACCACAATGTTCATTGCAGCTCTATTTACAATAGCCAGGATATGGAAGAGACCTAAGTGTTCACTGACAAATGAATGGATAAAGAAGATGTGGCACATATATATAATGGAATATTACTCAGCCATAAAAAGAAACGGAGTTATTTGTAGTGAGGTGGATGGACCTAGATTCTGTCATACAGAGTGAAATAGATTGAAAGATTGAAATAGATTGAAAAAAATAGATTGAAAAAATAGATTAAAAAAAACAAATACCGTATGCTAACACATATATATGGAATCTAAAAAAAAAAAACAAAAAAACTGGTCATGAAAAACCTAGAGGCAGGACTGGAATAAAGACACAGACGTAGGGAATGGACTTGAGGACACTGGGAGGGGGAAGGGTAAGCTGGGACAAAGTGAGAGAGTGGCATGGACTTACATATACTACCAAATGTAAAATAGCTAGCTAGTGGGAAGCAGCCGCACAGCACACGGAGATCAGCTAAGTGTTTTGTGATCACCTAGTGGAGTGGGATAGGGAGGGTGGGAGGGAGATGCAAGAGGGAGGAGATATGCGGATATATGTATATGTATAGCTGATTCACTTTGTTATAAAACAGAAACTAACACACCATTGTGAAGCAATTATACTACAATAAATATGTTAAAAAAAAAGAATCTCAGGAGAAGGTGAGAGGTGTTGTAAGTTATTTCATGCAAGAATTTTTCTTGGTTTAACGTGTGAATAAACATGTACTATCTAATAGCGTATTGGTATTTTAAGTTATGGCATTTCATATCAAATTTGTGTATAATACTGATTACTGTATACCACCTCTAGATGTGAAGTACATACAGTTATACACTTAATGATAGTTCAACTTAAGATTTTTCAACTTTACAATGGTGCAAAAGCAACACACATTCAGCAGAAACTGTACTTCCACTTTTGAATTTTGTTTTTCCCCAGCTAGCAGTAGGCAGTATGACCCTCTCTCGTGATCTGGGGCAGCGGCAGCACTGAAGCCCCCAGGCAGCCATGTGATCAGAGGGTAAACAAACCACACACAACCATTCTGGACCCAAAGGACCATTTTGGTTTTTACTTTCAGTACATATTCAATAAATTATACAAGATATTCAACACTCTTATAAAATAGGCTTTGTGTTAGATGCTTTTGCCCAACTGTAGTTTAATGTAAGTATTCTGAGCATGTTTAAGGTAGCCTAGGTTAAGCTGTGATGTTCAGTAGGCCAGGTGTATTAGATGCATTTTCACTTACGATAAGCCAAGGAAGATCTGTAATAATAAGCTCACTAAAAGCAAACGGTCATTTGTAACTCCAGGTATTTTCCTCTTTTCTATGGTAGCACTAGGCTTCTTATCCTTACATGATAGAAACTCAATCGGTGTAGTCTGTTAAGAGAGATTAAGAAAACCAGACCTCCAGATAAAAGCACAAACACTTTTATTTTTAACAGTAGTGTTTTGTTACAATTTAGTGAAACAACAAATAAATACATTCATTGGCCACAGCTATACTTTTACAACCAGTTTGAAACTGATTATATAGTTGAGAAACACCATTAAACAATAAAAAAGGCAGCTATGCATAAAAAAGCCACTTTAGCTATAAATTACATTTTTCATAAAACTACTACCAGCTATAATGAGTGGCAAGAGTTTCAAAATTAATGACCACCCAAATGAAACGATAAAAACAAGTACTGCTAACCACTGTAAAAATTACACACTTAAGCAATGAAATTCTCTGTTCTAATTAATGAACCAAAAAGGTTTGAAATTGTCATCATGTGCTTCAGTGCAGGATGAACAGGGAATCGATAGCCCTTTGATTTTAAAACAACTCCTTCTTTCGAGACCAGACTTAAAGTGCTCCTAGTGCTTTGGAATTTTTAAGCAAAAACTGGGCCAGAAGTTTACCTTTTTTGTCTTTGGTGATATATTGTGGGAGATGTGTATAAGGAGGCAAATGCAAGAATTCAGGTACCCTGGTCAGGGGTAAGAAATTTACAAATCTCAGATTTGGAAGAATCAACTAATGCAGCTGAAAGAACCAAGTTATTTTATCTGAAATATTTTTTAAAAGTAACCTTTGCTTATTTGGTCAAATAGGAGCATTATCTAGGGAAGTCTAGGGAAGCTTTACTAGAAAATAATTTACTTTATCACTTTGAACCCCGAGGACTAACAAAGGCAACACAGATCTTCTCACATAGTTCTAGATAATTAGATATCTAACATTATTGGGAAAATAAATAGTTGGCATTCCGAAAAGAAACCCAATAACTGAAGTTGCAATCAAAATATACTCAGGTAAGTGCATATTATGTTGTTCTGTTACTACCAAGGTTAACTTCTATATTATAAATTTTTAAATAATTTGGTTGCATTGAGAGAATTTATTATAAATAAACCCGAAGTAACATTTATAAGTTTATGCTTTTGACTGAATTCAGAATCATTTTGTATGATAAAAAGATGAAATTTCTTTGGCTGTGTACCAGCCTTCCAAAAGATTAAAAGCATTATAAATTTCATTTTTGCTGGGGTTTCACTTATTGTTATACTTTTATGAAGTTACTGAATCAATTAATCAAAAAGTTGAAAGGTATTTTTTGTAAGAGTAGAAATAAAACATAACTTTCTAATCAAAGTAAAGACAGAAAAGGATAGTTGTATTAGTTCCAGTTCTGAAGAAATAGATCAGCAAACAATTGTATATATAGTTAGTCATCTTTAAGCATGTTGTGACAACTTCCCAGTGTGCCCGTTACCTTGGCATCTTGAGGTATTCAGCATCTACTTCTTTCCATATAGACACTGGTAGAAAGTGCATTTTAAAATTCTCTATTACCTTAGCTTACCATGTATTATTTTTTAGATCCAAGATAGGACATTCAAGACAGTTTTAATGTAATTCTAAAAGTATTCCAATATTGTGAACCACTGGTTTTATACTTACCTAGTTAGTACATTTACATAAGTTGTTCATTTAGTCTACTGCTGGAATTAATTTGAATTAAATTTAATTTGGCTTTGCCCATATACAAGATATAAAAGATGTGAAAACTAAAGGAGGAATTACATGTCTTACGAAGTATTGCACTTGAGTTCACTGCAATAACGTATCATGATTTAATTTACCTGAGGATAATCCTGATTCAATAGGAATAAGTAAGATTAGCTATATTTCGTTTCAGCTAAATTGAATGCCTTTGAAAATGTATTCATGTTTTAACTCAGAATTATACATTTTATGAATAGTTCTTAAATGCATCTGTAAACTTGTTTAGTCCCAAAAAGTTTCTACCGAAATCTCCCTATGCAAAAATTACTATTGCTTTCTTGAAGAATCATGCTTAAACTACTACATATATCTTAATCATACAAAATAATCACTTGACCAAGTCTACTCAAAGTAGCCACATAATTTTGACTGGTATACTTTCCTCTTGAAGAAACGACTGTGGCTTTCCAAAGAACACTGCTGGTCCTCACTGTAAAGGATTACTACTGTCATTTGTTTAAAATGATTATTTGAATAATTTCAGTTGGTACTGTACAATCATGCTTAAAAGAACTATCTTCAATGATTACATACCTTTTAGTGGATCTTTTAAAAGAATGGTACATTTGTATGCCTTCATTCTGTGCACTGTTCACACTATAAACTTTATTGGGTAAGAATTCCACATGGAGTACACTGCTGAATATACAGGCTTTGATTTTTGTAGGGAAATTGCCTCCTCGTTTGGTGTACAACATAATATCCCAATGTGAACACTGGGTATGACTTTGGGGGCTGCAGTGTACTCTTTCAGGACAAAGATAAAAGTGCAAATATGCAACTATGCATTTGACGTTCCAAAGTCAGGATGTTTGGAGGCCATCAAGTGCCTTAAGATCTAATCCCTCTTTTCTCCTGCTCCAAACTTTCCACTGCACTTCATTTTACCAGGACGAGGTCAAAAGTAACAGCCGTGTCCCCCACTGGACACGGCCACATTTCCAGGCTTTGTTTTCGGTTGCAACAGATAATGGAATGTTTATGTAGATGTAATTTAAACACACAGGATATACACATTCATGGAAAACGATTGAAGAATCACGACTTGGTAATGCCATCAGTTTTGTGGTGTTACATATAAGCTATGGTGATTGTTCATATCTAAATTACTACAAGTAAAGAGCAAAGGAGCAGTATCTGTCATAGGTCCATTCAGGTGGGGAGAGACTGTGTAACTGTTGCTGCCACACCCAGTCATGGTGCCATACCAGCCCAAACCTTGTGAATTTGATAAACTGCAACAAAAAAGGGCAAAAAAGCCAAAGGACTGTGATCAGGATGTAGTAAGTCATGTTGGCATTTTTGGTTTTCAATGAATTTTATAATACAGTTAGTATCGAATATATTGAAATATGTTCTTTGCCAAATAACGTAATGGCTCTCTACAAAATTCAATGACTTTTATTAATATCCTTGATTCTATATCACATATTAGAAAATAATGAATTAATACCACTCAAAACTAGTAGAACTTGATAATCAGATAATAACAATATAGTGCTTATTATGTAGTAGGTTCTATTCGAAGACATGTTTGTGTGTGTGTATATATATATGTATATGTGAATATACATACATATGTACAGTATGTTTACACACACATACACTCATTTAATCTTTACAACAATCCTATCAGATAGGTTCTATTATCATCCCTATCTTACAGATGAAAACAGACTAAAAAAACTGAGGTTAAGTAACTTGTCCAGATGAAGTGAGGATTATAGAAAGTGCTACATCAAACTCAAAGCATTATGTAGGTATGCATTAAGGCTCTCTCTTTGCACTGACACATAGCTAATGGTATGGACTTGCAAACATTTTGGAACAAGTAGGGCACACGAAGATTTTCCTATGGCACCTAAGCTTTGCAAGAGTTTTATCGAGGGTTTCTCTGTGGATTTTGAACAGCAGACTCAATATGGAAACATATAAAATCACTATAATAGTATTTCTTCCCTGCTCACCAACCCCCATCAGCTCTGAACTAACAAGGAATCCTGCAATGAAATGGTACTATTTTACCCCCAAGGGCATTTCTCAAATAAAGGTAATATATGGGCTTAGAATCAGCTGATAATTCCTTATAGTACAGGTCCCATTATGGGTTTAACATCTACTGTTCTAAGCTCCAATGTTAAATGAGCTTACTTATTGACATATATCAGCAAATCACCCTTTTCATATTTGGGTTAAAGCTTAGATTTGTTCTTTTGAATCTATGTCAGTACTAATTCAGTGCATCTACCTTCCTTCTCTTGAACTTCCCAGTCTTGGCAAGTCATCATCACTATCATATCGTCTTGGATTGTCAAAGAAGTATGCTCTGGAACTGTAACTGTGACTATTTATCATGCCAGAAGGTGCCTGTGAACAAAGTATTAGATAGTATAAGGAGATTTACTTTTCAACTAAGAAAGGAGGCCAGGATCTATAATGCTTTTTAGTCTTTGCCAAAAATAGAAAATCAATATAAATGTTCCATTATTTTTTAAAATAAGGAGAACAGATATTAGGTAATATTATGACATCATACCAAGTTCTGGTTTAATCTCTGTGCCCGGAAAAACAGTACCACCGACCATGCTGGCACATGTTCCCACAGAAAGAGGACCATTCCAAATACTATATACTCTTCTCCACTTATGTCTTTTACATGAGCCTGTAAATAGAATACGGCAGAACAATTCTAAAATCTGTTTTATGTGTAGGAAATCACCCTCCACAATCAACTTGCTTCAGGTAGGGTAAGTTAAAAAAACATCAACTTACAAGCACATAAAACTCTAAATTAATTTTCTATATTTTATGGTTTCTCATGTAATGATATTTATCCTTTAAAGGTCATAAAAATGCTTTGCTATTAAGTAGAATAAAGAGGTACTAACTTTCTCAATACATCAATTTATGAAAATATTTTAAATACATGGGTAATGGGATAGACGGTTTAGGCCCCATAGTCTAAGGAGAATTATAAAAGAGACTACTGGTTCCAGCTGCTCCAAAGGCAAAATAATTACATTTACCCTGAGTTATACCTGTAGAGAAATGTAACATGCAAGTCGCTCAGCTCTGTTTGCTACTTAAAAACATGCTTTGGGCTTAAAACTCCATGTTGGATTTGTTTCTATTCTAATAGATGTGAGAAGAGAGAAATGGGAAAAGGAGTGAAGGGAATCTGCTACATGGGACCACACGTGAAAATTCCTCCTTAGAAAGATAACTGAAATTCAGATAAAATATTATCCCACAATGCCTTAAATTCAGTACAAAGTTAAATTAATATAAAGATATGACATGTACCCATGTCAAAATGTACTTCTAGGAAAAGGATGGAGAATGCTGGGATGTCAAATATGCATAGCTAGGGCACCAGGAATCACTACAGAAAACACCTGGACACCCAGGGAACTACGAATACTCTCCCATTATCAAGACTGATAATGCCAGATTTTCATAAAAGTCATACATCTAAAACTGAAGCAAATATTTAGGTTATATGTAGCTCTTGGGTAAGAGAGAATTAATTTCATCCTAACAAATTAAAGACATAACCATATTCACTAGCTAATGACAGGAAACCAATTTATCTAGAGATATTTACACACTATCCTTTAAAAACTAGTAAAATAGGTTTATGACCAATAGATTTAAGGCACTGTTAGTATTATTAACAAAAAGAAAAGAAAACACTACTTTGGGAGAAGTTCTCTCTGAAGAATGATTTCAAGTGCCACATATAAATGAGGATTTTAAAACATAAAACTTTTAAGTATGATTACTGATAGTAGCTAGAGATTCCATAAAAGTGTTTGTAAGTCAAACACTTAAAACGTTCTCCTAGTCAGGCTAACTTCATTATCATATACTTAGATTGGCAATACATGCTAGATACTTACCTTATCTGAAAGATTATCCCAGCCATAATTAAATGGACTTTCTAATGTATCCTGAGATATGGTGATCACCACCAAATTATAACATGCTCTTGAAGAGTAGAGAAGAATGACTACAGAGCCTACGACAACAGTCTGGCACAGAGACATACCCTAAAAGAAAAGAATTCATCATCATGAAACCCCGCACATTTGTCGTGACAAGCCATTCATCCATATACAATATAGTCACCTCTGGCAATGCACTCCTAGAAAACACTGAGTGAGCACCAGTTGAAATAAACTCTTGATTATCTTGCTTTACAATTCCTATTTTTAGAACCACTTGTGTTTCAGCTACCCTGTTAATACAAATAAGTTCTTTGCCAACTTGCCCAGTGGCAGCTGGAGGAAGATTTTGTTCTGCCAAGGTTACCTTAAGTAGTATAGGAATAAACAACTTGGCAAAAGATCTGAGCTTTAATTGATATTAATCAGAGAGATAGTTTTGTCATAATGAGAAAAGAATGGGAAATAAAAGCATTAGTCCATTTGATACACTTAATTTCCAGTAAGATGAAAAATTAAAATAGAAATACAACTCCTGTGCTATTTGATTTATTCTATTAGATTCTGTTAGTTGATGTTACTCCTCTATTGATGCTGTTATGTTGATAACAAAATGATGCAGGCACCCAAATGCACTTTCAAATCCAAAATATTTTATTACTAAGGCTTTCACCATTTCCTCAAATACTGTAAATTGAGGGAAATTTGTCCTTCGTTTTTTTGTTCAGAACTTTATCAAGAATGGTCAACTATTTCAGAAAGGCATGAAACTGACAACAGTACTGCTTGTGGTATGTAAAGCACCAAAGCAACACACCTGTAACAGTGTGCATTTATAGCTGTCTCAGTCACAATTTCTATGTATAGATACAAGCATCTGACTACTACATTGCCCCAAATTTACACACTGAAATATTTATTAATTACTTTCCTTTTATTTCCTCTTTACATTACAGTTAGGGCAATTGCACTGAACATTTGAAGTTATGTAAGTATGTTAAACAATCTATTAATTTCAGGATAGAAATACGTTATTAAAAAGTTATTAGGGGCTTCCCTGGTGGCGCAGTGGTTGAGAGTCCGCCTGCCGATGCAGGGGACACGGGTTCGTGTCCCGGTCTGGGAAGATCCCACATGCCGCGGAGCGGCTGGGCCCGTGAGCCATGGCCGCTGAGCCTGCGCGTCCGGAGCCTGTGCTCCGCAATGGGAGAGCCCACAACAGTGAGAGGCCCGCATAACGCAGAAAAAAAAAAAAAGTTATTAGAAGGGGTCACTGGGTTTGGTAGGATTGAGAACCATTATTATAGCTGATTTCCTTACAAGAACAACACATTTTAGAGGTATATGAGAAGAAAGCAAACTAAAAGATGAAATATATCTTGAAAGATGTTGAAATAGCAAAAGAGTACCTTCTCTGAGCTGACCTACTACCATAGCAAAAAGGATGTGTGAAAATAAATAAAATTCTAGCAAGATGAAATTTTTTAATCAAGGCTAAAATTTTCTACAATGTGCATTTTTATTTTTGTGAATCCCCCCAAAGATGTTGTTAATAAAAAGCTAATCTAAAAGCAATCCAGTTTCCATTTTAAAAGTACTATATTATTAAAGAAAAGTTAGGTAGCAAGAAAGTTAGAATGCTGTAAGCGTTACTGTCCTTTAATGTAAGCTGTAAGCGTTACTGTCCTTTTATAGTCACTGCTTTGAGAAATAAAGTGACTGCTAAAAATACATCTTATAATATGGAGATACTCTGCTTATACTTGTAAATACTATAAAAACTACAAAAGTATGAGAAAAGAGCAAAGAATAATATCAAAGCAATTAATAAAATTGCAGTCAAATTACATACATATAAAAGAGAAAGAAGCCTACCGATTTAGAAAACAAAATAAGATCCTTCCCACAAAATACAGGATTATAAAACAAAAGATAAGGATTCAACCACCTGGAAAGTGCTGTCGAAAAGTTAAAGAAAATCTTCCTAAACTGAAAAGTCATGACAAACAATTCCACTCAGGAGCATTCCTCAAGGAATGATTCTCCCTTCCTCCACCTCTGACATCTACATACCACATTTTTAGAAATTCCACACTTGACAAGTAAAGAAGAGTTAGACCTCACTCCAGCACGCATATCATTAACTAGAGTTCAGTATTTGTTTACAGGTATTTTTAGATGCAGATATGCAGAAACCTCAACTTACCATTCATTGAGTTTTGACAAATGTGTATACAAATAGAGAACATCAGCATCACTCCCGAACGTTCCCTCACATCCCTCCCCCATCAGCCAACTCCCCAGCACAAATACTCTTCTGCTTTTGTCTTTTACCACAACTTAGTTCTGCCTACTCTAGAACTTCACATAAATGGAATCATAGGATATGAACTCCTTGTGTAGGTATCATTCACTTAGCATAATGTTTTGAGATTCATCCATGTTTTTGGATGTACCAGTAGTTAGGTGTTTGTATTGCTGAGGTGGACAATTAGGGTGACCAACTCCTGGTTTGCTCATAAGTTTCCTATTAAAAAAAAAAAGTTTCCTAGTTTTCGACTGAAAGTCCCACGTTCCCCAAAACTTCTCAGTTCCGGGCAAACCAGGACAGTTAGCTACACTAATTCCACTGTATAATTACATGAATTTGTTTACATGAGAATTTGTTTATCCATTTTTTCTGTTGATGGACTGTTTCTGTGAATGTTCTTATTCAAATCTTTTTCTGGACATACGCTGCTTTCACTTCTTTTAGGTAAATACCTAACAGTGGAACTGCTGGGTCATACGGTAGGTATAAGTTCAGCTGTATAAGAAACTGCCAGATCTTTTTCCAAAATGGATGTACTTCCAAAAAAGTATGGGAGTTCCAGTTGTTCCAATTCCTAGACAACATTTGGGATTGTCAATCTTTTTCATTTTAGCCACGCTGGTGGATGTTTTGGTTTTAATTTGCATTTCCCCGGATGACTAATGATATTGTGCTTATTGGCCATTTGTATATCCTTTGTGAAAAGTCTGTTCATATCTTTGACCATTTTTAAATTGGGTTGTCTTTTTGAAAATTATTGAGTTATAGGCAGTCTCTATGTATGCTGGAAATGAGTTCCTTATCAGATGTACGTATTGCAAATATTTTCTTGAAGTCTGTGGCTTGCCTTTGCATTTTCTTAGTCTTGTCTTTTGATGGGAAATTTTAAATTTTAATTAAGTCTAGTTTATGAATTTATTCTTTTGTGGTTACTTTCAATGACCTGCCTAAGAGATCTTTGCCTATACCCAAATTGTAAAGATAGTCTCCTGTGTTTGGTTTTAAAAGCTTTAGAATTTTTTCAGTTATATTTAAGTTTGCGATCCATTTTGAATTTGTGTGTGTATAATATGAGATGGAGCTAAAGTTTCACTTTATTTCATGTGGATAACCAGTTCTTCCAGCACTACCAGCTAAAAAGATTTCCTTTCCCTTTGAATTGCTTTAGCTTCTTTGTCAAAAATCAGACTATATAAGTGTGGATTGTTTCCAGGCTCTCTATTCTGTTTCATTGATCTGTTTTATGCCAGTAACACACTGTCTTAATTAGTGTAGCTTTATACTAAGTTACAAAGTCATGTAGTCTAAGTCCTCTTCTTTTTCAGAGTTACCTTCTGCACTGTTCAATATAATAGCCATTAGCCACATGTGAGTACTTACATATTTACATTTAAACTAAATTAAATTAAAAGATCGGTTTCTTTCGGACTAGTCCTCTTTTGAGTGCTCAGTAGTCACATACTGAACAGTGCAGATTTAGAATATTTTCATCATCGCATAAAGTTCTATTGGAAAGTGCTATTTTTAAAGTATTTTGGGTCCTTTCTATTTCCATATAAATTTTAGAATAAACTTGTCAATTTCTATTTTTAAAACCTCAAGATAGTATTATGATTGGGATTGCATTGAATCTATAGATCATTTTGGGGAGAATTGCCATCTTAAAAATACTGCATCTTCCAATCCATGAACAATGGTCTTCATTGATTTATGTCTTTTTAATTTCTCTCAGCATTATTTTATAGTTTTTAGTATAGAGGTATTGCTTGTTTTATGCAAAATTTATTCCTAAGTATTTTGGTTTTTTATGCTATTAATGTTATAGAATTGCTTTTTGAATTTCTTTTTCTAACTGATTGCTTCTGGTGTATATGTAAATACAATGTAATATTGTATTTTGACTTTGTGTCGTGAGAATTTGCTAGTAGCTGTTTAGTAGATTCCTTAGGATGCTTTACATAAACAATCATGTTATCTGCAATTAGAGACAGTTTTACTTCTTAATTTCCAATTTTATACCTTTTTGCTTTTCTTGTTTTATTAGAATATTGAATAGAAATGGTGAGAGTGGGCATCCTTGCTTTGTTCCCAACCTTAGGGGAAAAACATTCAATACTTTAAGTATGACACTGATTGCAGGTTTTTTATAGACCTCCTTTATCAGATTAAGGAACATTCCTTCTATTCCCTGTTGGTTGAACATTTCATTGTTGTTATTTTTAAATCATGAATTTTATTCATGTTATTAAATTTTTAATAATCATGTTATTTTAAATCATGAATTTAAAATTCATGGTGTTGAATTTTGTCAAATGTTTTTTCTACATCTATTCAAATGATTACTTGGTTTTTCTCCTTTGTTCTCTCAAGGTAGTGAATTACAGTGACTGATTTTCAAATGTTAAACCAATGTTGCATTCCTGGGATAAACTCTTTTTAGTCATGATGTATTATCCTTTTTATATGTTGCTTAAATTCTGAATATCTAAGTATAAGGGATACTAGTGTATAATTTTTATTTGTTTAATAATGTCTTTGTCAAGTTTTGGTATCAGAGTAATGCTGTTCTCATAAAACATGTTAGGAAGTGTTCCTTTCTCCTCTATTTTCAAAAGAGTTTGTTTACCATTGGTGTTAGTTCTTCTTTAAATATTTGATAAAATTAACCAGTGAAACCATCTAGGTTTGGAGTTTTGAGGGAAATTTCTGATAACAAATTCAATTTCCTTAATAAATATGGGGCTATTTATATTTGGTATTTTATCTTTAATTAATTTTGTTATGTTGTATTTTTTAAAAATTTGTCCATTTCATCTAAGTTGTCAAATTTATCCACAAGGAGTTGCTCGTAATATTCCCTCATTTTTCTTTTAATGTCTATAACATCTATTGTGATTGTCCCTCTTTTATTCATGGTATTGGCAATTTGTATTTTCACTCTGCCTTTTTTGGTACATCAAATTTGTTGATCTATTAGAAGAATTAACTTTCGGCTTTAATTTCTCTATAGTTTATTTTCTGTTTCATTGATTTCTATTTTTATCTTTATTATTTCAGTCCTTCTACTTACTTTGGGCTTACTTAAAAACAAAACACAAAAAACTTTTTCATAGTTTCCCCCAGTTGTTTCTAAGGTGAAACCTTAGGTCACTGATTTTATATCTTTCTCCTTTTCTAATATAGCACTTAAAGCTGTATTTTTCTCTTCAAGCATTATTTTAGCTGCATCCCACAAATATTGGTATATTGTTTTTCACTATTCTTCAGTTTGAAATATTTTCTAATTTCCCTTGTGATTTCTTCTTCTTCCCATGGGTTATTTGTAATTAAGTTGCATAATTTCTAAATATTTGGATTTTTAAGAAGATATCATGTTGTTATTGATACTTAATTGCATTGTGGCCAGATTACATTCTTTAATTCCAGTCCTTTTCATTCTTTGATTGATACCTGTCTTATGGTCCACTGTATGGTTTATTTTGATGACCATTTCCATGATCAACTGCAAAGAATGTATATTCTCCAGTTATTGGGAGTCAGTTGGCTCAGGGGTGTTGATAGTGTTGTTCAGATTTTCTATGTATACTGATTTTTTCTTTTATCAACTTCTGAGTATGGGGCATTAAAATCTCCAACTATGATTGTAGAGATTTTTTCCCCTTTTTTTCTTACTATTTGGTAAGTCTTTTTTCCCCTCTTTATTCCTACTATTTGGCTTCATGTACACATTTATGATTTTTATGTCTTTCTGATGAAATGTACCTCTTTATATTTGGTAACATTCTTTGCTTACCTTTTTATATCTGGTAATACCCTTTGTCTTGAAGTCTCTTTTATCTGATATTAAAGTGCCTTTTAATACTTACTGAATGAATAGTATATTAGTTTCCATCTAATTATTTTTAACTTATATCTGTCTTTATATTTATTTAAAGTGCATTCCTGAAGCCAGAGTATAGATGGGTCTTGTGTTTTTAGAAATTCATTTTGACAGTCTCTACATTTTAACAGGAGTGTTTACTCCATTAACATTTAATATAATTAGTGATATGTTCAGATTTAGGTCTTACATTTTACTATTTGCTTTCTGTTTGCCCTTCTTGTGCTTTGCTGTTGACATTGTTTATTTGTTGTTCCTCTATCCATCATTTTCTGCATTCTTGTGGGTTAACTGAATATTTTTTAGAACTCCATTTTAATTTATCTATTGAACTTTTAACTATACTTTTCTATTTCTTTGTTTTCTTTTGTTTTGCTTTTTGCCTTAAGTGGTTGTTCTAGGGCAACAGTTCTTAAAGTGTGGTCCAGGGACCTTAAAGATCAAAATCAAAATGATTAAAAAAAAGAGTACTAAGATATTATTTGCCTATTATATTCTCATTCTCTTTTGTATATACAGCAGAGTTTCCCAGTGACTCTATGATATGTGATGGTGTCAACAATCTGTGTACATGTGTGTTCTTGTGTTTTCTAGATTCCTGATATAATAGAATTAGGGTATAAATATATGCATTATCACAGATTAACTCAGCTTGTTTTCTGTACCTTTACTGGGTTCTTGTTAGTTCTCTTTGGTTATACCTGCTATATCTGATAAAACCTCATTATTACCAAACAAGTAGTTATTTTGAAATCCTAAAATTTTCCTTGTATCTACATGGCAGCACAACAAGAATAGGTACAATTTACAGATTTGTTTTATAATATTTAAAATTTTTTTTCAAACACTTAAAATTTTTTAAATTTAATATTAAACTATTTTAGAAATTAATCATTTTACTCTAAGATGAAAAATTTATAATTTTTTTCATATTTAAGAATGGATTGTTGGCTGAGGATTGGGGACTTACTGTTTCATTGTACAAAGTTTCAGTATGGGATGATGAAGATGTTTTGGAGATGGACAGTGGTGATGGTTGCACAACAGTGTGAATGTACTTAATGCCACTGAACTGTACATTTAAAAATGGTTAAAATGGTAAATTTTATGTTATGTATATTTTGTCACAATAAAAAATATTTTTCTCTACATACAGCTTCTTTGTTTACCTCTAAGATGCTGAGAAAGATGAAAGTGTTAGAATTCTCTGGTTCAATGAAGAAAGAAATCTACATCAAAGTAATCTGGTGAAACTGATTTCTTGTTTTGTTTTATCAAATGAAGTGCAATGAAAAATAACTTTCAATAGGTTTTATAAACATTAATAATTTACCTTATTGTGTCTGCTGTAACAGAACATTATGTCCAAGTTAAGATGCAGCATCATTTTGAGACCAATCATTCAGAGTTTAAAGCAAAAGGAATTGAAATCTTAAATGCAGGTGTGGTGAGCACTTTAAACACCACAAATTGTTTTTATTACTTTCCAAACTAGAAATTAAAAAGCCACTCAGGCATTTCACAGGCTAAATTACTATATTGCATCGGCTGGCGAAGCACTCATAGTAGCTGAGAGACTAGTAAAGCCTTGTACAGTTAATATTGCTGAATGCCTGCTGGATGAAAAGTCCATAAAAGAAATTATGGCATTGTCATTTTCCAAGATAGAAATTCACTGATTCAAAGATTTAGCTGAAAACATAGTGATTTAATGTCTTGTCAACAGACTTGTATTTTTGCCTTACAAATATATTAATCTGATATAGAAGGACTAATTTTGTTTATATTCATAATTTTTTAAATATTCAAACTTCATTCATCATTTTGTTTACATTCATTCAGTAGCAACTAATCATCCAAGAGGGCATTCTTTTATGTCAATACCTGAGAAGAAACAAAAGTAGTACTGAAATATTCAAAGTGTTGAAAATTCTTCTGATTGTTTATCCTGGGCCAATTGTACTGATAATCTCTGTTTATCCTGGGCCAATTGTACTGATAATCTCACTAATGGTACAAAAGCAATGGTGGGTAAAACTTTTGGTCTTAGCACAAATCAATGCAGTGTCACCAAACTGTATTGTATTCTTCACTACTATGCACTCCCAGTTAAAAAAGAAAGCTTCACTTAAGAATCTCCTTGATGAAGGGACTTCCCTGGTGGTACAGGGGTTGAGAATCCACCTGCCAATGCAGGGGACACGGGTTCGATCCCTGTTCCAGGAAGATCCCACATGCCGCAGAACAACTAGGCCTGTGAGCCACAACTACTGAAGCCCGCTCACCCTAGAGCCCGTGCGCCGCAACTACTGAGCCCAAGTGCTGCAACTACTGAAGCCTGCATGCCTAGATCCCGTGTACCGCAGCAAAAGAAGCCACTGCAATGAGAAGCCTGTGCACTGCAACAAAGAGTAGCCCCTGCTCTCTGCAACTAGAGAAAGCCCATGCGCAGCAATGAAGACCCAATGCAGACAAAAAAAAAAAAAAAAGAAAGAAAGAAAAAAAGAATATCATTGATGAAGCAGTGAAAATATTTACTAAATATTGACCCTAGAGTATGTGTCTATTTAAAATTCTGTGTGATGAAATAAGACACGCACTTAAAGAAATTCTGCTGCATCCTGAAGCATAGTAGTTGTCTTGAGGAGAAGCACTTACATGATTACTTGACTTGTGAGCTGAACTAACCACTTTTTTCATGAAATCCCATTTTCTACTTAACTGACAGCTATGGCAGACAAACAATGGTTATTCAGACTTGGTTCATGGGCATATATTTTTTGAAAAATAAATGAAATGAGCCTGTCATGTCAAAGAAAATATCTGACAGTATTTATGGCCAATGATGAAATATGAACTTTCAAGTGAAAATCAGAATTTTTGAAAACTTGTAAGCATTTGTATCCACTGTAAGACTGGCAGCTTCCCAAAACTTAAATACTTTTCTGAGATTGCTGGTGATATTAAAAAATGTGATTTGGGTTAGTGTCTAATGAAATGTATCAACATTTTGAAGATCTGTGACCACTCTTTTCTAATGATCAATGCATGATGTTACAAACTCATTCAAAGTGCAAGATAGACCAATGGAGAGTACAGAAAGTTCACTAATACCATTTTAGATTCCACACAGCAACTAACCTTTAAGAAACCTCCACTTCAGAGTTTTGGTGTAGTATTAAAGAAGAATATCCACAATTATCTGAAAAGGCTATTAAAATTCTCCTCCATTTTCCAACTACATATATTTGTGAGGATGGATTTTCTTCATATACTTCAACCTAAACAACATATCACAACAGATTGAATGCAGAAGCAGACATGAAAATCCAGCTGTCTTCTATTATGTCAGACATTAAAGAGATTTGCAAAATGTATAACAATGTCAATCTTCTCACTATTTATTTTTGTTTTGGAAAATATAATTATTTAGCATAAAATATTATTCATGTTAACATATAATGGATTTATTACTGGCATTTTAAATGAATTAATAAATGAAAATTTTTAAATTTTCTCAATTTTTTAAATAAAATGTATATATAGGTAGATATAATCTACATAAACAAAAGCTCTTTGGGGTCCTCAATAATTCTTAGGAGTGTAATGGGATCTTGAGACCAAAAAGTTTGAGAATCACTGCTCTAGGGATTATAATATATATCCTTAACTTTTCACAGTCTAAGCAATAGTTAATATCATACCACTTGATGTAAAATGTAAGAATTGCAACCATATAGGCCCTGTCCTTGATGCTCTAGTGCTATAGTTGTTATATATACTATATAGAGAATTATGTATTATATCTACATATGTAAACCTCACATTATGTTAAAATTTTTACTTTGCACAGTCACATTTATTTTAAAGAAATTAAGAAATTATATTTACCCACATATTTATTATTTCTTCATTCCTTCCTGAAGAGCTAAAATCCAAGCCGATTTTATTTCCCATCAGTCTGTAGAATTTTCTTAGCATTTCTTGTGTAGTATAGTATAGGTCTGTTGGTAATGAACCCTCTTAGTTTTCTTTTATCTGAAGATTTTTTTATTTCTTCATCATTCTTTATGAATATTTTCATTTGATGTAGATTTCAGAGTTGACAGCATTTTTCTTTCAGCATTTCAAAGATATTGTTTCCAAGTTTTCTGGCTCCATTATATCTGATGAGAAGTGAGTGATCATTTGAATCAATGTTCCCTTATGTATATGTCATTTTTCTTTACTCTCAAAATTTTCTTTTTCTTTTTGGTTTTAAGCACTTTGAGTACAATGAACTTAGGTAAGATTTTCTATATATTTATCCTGATTGGGCTTAGTCGAGCTTCATGAAACTATAAATTTATGTCTTTCATCAAAACTGGAAAATTTAGTTCATAGTTCTTTAAATATTTTTTTCCAATCTCATTTTCTCCCTCTTTTCCTTTGGGAATTCCAATTATACATAATTTGGCTCTGAGGCTCTGTTCATTTTATTATCATCTTTACCCCCAATATCCTCTGTCCTTCAGATTGGATAATTTCTGTTGATTTAAGTTCATTGAATCTTCTTTCATCTCCAATCTGCTGCTAAGCACAACTAGTGACTATTTAAATATTGTATTTTTTAATTCTAAAATTTCTGGTAGTTTTAAAAAATAGTTTCTATTTCTCTGAGATTTCTTATTTATTCATTCATTCAAGTATATTTTCCTTCACATCCTTGAGCATATTATAAAATCTTTGTCTGATAAATCCAACATCTGGGTCATCTGTGGGGGACTGCCACCAATGATTGCTTTTCGAGTTTTGATTTTTGTTCTTGAGAATGAGTTAAGCTTTTCCTGTTTCTTCATGTATCTAGAGACCTTGGATTATGTTTTGGATATTGTGAGTGCCATGTTTTAGAGTCTGGATGCTGTTATAGTCCTCTGAAAAGTATTGATTTTTCTTTTTTTCCCTTAATTTTTTTTTATTTTTAGCAAATAATTAACCTGGCTAAACTCAAACCCCAAACTATCTCCCATGAATGGATAGCAGCTGAAATCTCAGTTCAACTTCTTTACCCTTAACTGTGATGCTGCTTGGAGTATGTCCTGCACATGCTTAGTTCAGGTATCAGATAAAAATTTGGCAGAGTTTATAATCAGAATTTGGGGCTTCCTCTATCTGGCTATCTTCTTCCCGAGATTTCCCACTCACTTTCCATCTGGAATAGTTTCTTGAATTTTGTCCTATGATTCTTCAAGCAAGTAAAATAGCAGGTTTCTCTTCAAGTTTTGGCTGCCCCATGGATGGGACTTTACCTCAGGCTAGAAGCTGTAAAAAATAGGAAACTCACTCAGTGTCGGTTCCTTCTTCTAAGGGTTTGCTCTCCAGTTCCTTCAGTACTTTTTATATTTTGTCCAAAATTTATCTTTGCTTTCTGTAGAAGGTTGGGTCCAATGGAAGCTACTCAGCCAATACCAGAAGTAGAACCCTGCACATAGTTTTTGAATTCCTCTCACAAACGCTACTTCCATTTTGAAATTAGAATGCCAAACTAAGCGTCAAAAATAAGAAAATAAGGTCGTCTCAATTAGTAAATTTTAAAATGTATTTTGATAATTATAAGGCCTAAAACAGTCTCAAAAAGAGTTTCACGGTGCTAAGACACAATGAAATTAGATCTCTGGCTCCTATGACCCTACCATTACAGAATAGATGACTTTTAGTGGATGGACCTTATAACCATGGAAAAATAAAAAATTCTGAAAATGCTGGCTGGTCTAGTAAAAGAGTCTAGAAGTATAAGGGAAAGCTACTTGAGCTTAGGAGTAGATAAAAGATATAAACCCAGGGTTGTAAGCAGGGATTTTTCAAATGGGACAAGTGCATGGAGGGTTGGCTCAGCAACAGAATAGAACAGAAGAGGAAATAAGGCTTGGGGTATAAGAACTGGAGTAATGAAAGCAGTAAATTAAAGAAGTACCACAGCTTAAGATAGATAAAGAAAATCCCAGTGACTCAGGAGAGAAATTATAACAGAATATTGGGAAGGTGGCGGTCATTCCTATTACAGAGGATGATGCAGCCTCTATTTTTTTTTACCACCAGCCTCACCAAATTCTGGTGAAGTCATATTTCAGGGTGGTGGAAGTGAGACACTTGGCATTTTAGCCTATTTCTTTAATTATGGCCTAAATTACCATACACTCCTTTAGTCTTATAGGATCAGCTGGTCTGCATGAAAGATCAGAAATGTAGTTTAGGGCTTCCCTGGTAGCGCAGTGGTTGAGAGTCCGCCTGCCGAGGCAGGGGACACGGGTTCGTGTCCTGGTCTGGGAAGATCCCACATGCCGCGGAGCAGCTGGGCCTGTGAGCCATGGCCGCTGAGCCTGCGCGTCCAGAGCCTGTGCTCCGCAGTGGGAGAGCCCACAACAGTGAGAGGCCCACGTACCGCAAAAAAAAAAAAAAAAAAAAAAAAAAAAAAAAAAAAATGTAGTTTAGCTGAATGTTATTGTGTCTCTGCAAGATGCTAATGATGCCACCGATCCTAATACATTAATTAATATGGCTCAAGGATTGAGTGAACATGGGACAGAAAGGTTTATATAGTAATTAAAACTGTTAGACATTCGGGAGAGAGAGAGAAAATGCATTATTTGTAAATGGCTAACTGGGCAGGGAGATAAGCTGACCTTGAGTCAGATAATGATTCCTTTTACACTCTTATCCAGGTATAAAATTGTATGTGTCCTTGACCAGAGATGTAAGCCTGAAAGCTTAACTTTTATTCCCACCCCACCTTTGAGTGGTCTTTCATGTAGATAATTCCAACTTGCCATTATAGGGACTAAGCATCTACCATTGGTTTATACCTTTTTGTGCCAATCAGTTATTTTTTCCATTAAAAATGATATGTCTCCTATATTCTTATAAATATGCTTATTTTTTTCTAAAATGGAAAGGAATATTAGAATAAAAATAATTTTATTGTATGCATTTTAATGTTAAAAGTTATATTATAATTCTGATAAAAGTAAATAAATTCAAATATACCACAGAAATCATACAAATAAAGGCAAAGCAAACAGCAATAAAAAAACCTTAGGGCTTCCCTGGTGGCGCAGTGGTTGAGAGTCCGCCTGCCGATGCAGGGGACACGGGTTCGTGCCCCGGTCCGGGAAGATCCCACATGCCGCGGAGCGGCTGGGTCCGTGAGCCATGGCCGCTGAGCCTGCGCGTCCGGAGCCTGTGCTCCGCAACAGGAGAGGCCACAACAGAGAGAGGCCCGCGTACCGCAAAAAATACAACAAAATACCCCCCAAAACCCAAAAACCTTAATGGGAGAAAAGGATCAATACCAACAAACAATCATATCAATTAATATAAACTATTTGTTTACCCTATAAAGAGTTTGTAAAAAAAGAAACTATAATATTTTGTTTAAAGTTAATGAGACACATTTGAAATGTCAGCAATAGACAAAAACTTAAAAGCTAATATCAAGAAAAGAAAAAAAATAAAAAGGCCATTACATAATTTAAACAATACATGTTCCAAAAATTTCTAAGAAAAATGAGTTAAACAATGAAATGTAATCTATCAGAGACTTCAACCCTTACAAAATCTGTGTGGGATGGGATATAAATAGAGTCAAATAAAATTATAATAAATTATTTAAAAGAGAGATCCTGTTCTTCAGTAATCCTTATTCTTTTACACTGTTCCTTTTGAGAATTTGATTACATATACAGAATCTGTCTCCAGATACAATTTGCCAACAATTTCAGGTATTCAAGAACTTCCTGAAGCTACATTACCATCCCTTAGTACACATTAGGATAATAATGGTTAACATTTGTAAGTTAGCTCATTCCCAAGTGCGAGGTATTATACTAAACACTTTATATGCATTTTAATTAAATTCTTATAACACCTTTATAAGGTAGGTACTACTTTTACCTTCAAACAACCTATGAGATCAATACTGTCATTATTTCCATTTTACAGATCAGGAGAGTGATGCTTAGATGTACTGTTACTTGTGCAATGTCATACAGCCAATGAGCAGGAGAGATGGGATTTATTTAGATCCTTATCTCTCTGATCCCAGGTTTCCAGCTCTTAATCACTATGACATACTGTCTCTCACTAAGGTCTTTTCATATTAATTAAAAAATCAATATACCTGAAAAAGAGATATAAACATATCCCAAAGTATATCCAATCCCATTTTTTATTTATATCACCCTCATTGCAAAAGAGAATTTGAAGTAGTTACAGAGATAAACACAGAATAAAAAATAAACATAGGAATGTGCGGGGGTGGGGTAAGAAAGTGAGATGAAACTAGAGGTAGACCCAGAACCAAAAATGAGTATCATAAGGTCATCTACGATTGATATAAAGGTGAGTCACATATTTGCCTCTGAACAACATAGTCGCCAGGGAAAAGAAGAATTTAATCAATAATGTTTTACTTAGTACTGAATTGGAGGAAAAGATCTTTTCTAGGGAACGTTAATTGTATGGACAATATCCTTAACAACATAATACAGTAGAGACTTTAAGATAAATGTTTCTTACAAGAATTTCGTACATATTTCTTGACGTAGGCCAAAGCACAATGTCACAGTATATGTTGGGAAAGACAATTCTATCCAGGGCACAATGCAGTCTCAGAATACAACTCTAATGAACTGGATTGGGCAGAGGAGAAGATATGGAATAGACAGGGAAATGGACAGACTGTACATCCTTCAGGTAATTTTTCCAGCAATTAAGCCTTTGAATTTAGCAGTTGATAGTAAATTTTTTCTAACAAGAACCTGGAGTACAGAAATTCTACATTGTTTAGTAGGCCACATTCGTATGCATGAACAATCAAGCAGAGGGTAAAACTGATAATTTCTTATGGAGGCTGGGGGGCCTGAAGAGGACAGATATCTGAATTTTAGACTTTCCACTAAAGGGAGTGTAGAGATAGTATCTATCTATATGTAGAGATAATGTGTAATTTGCACTGATGTGTAAATATGTAGTATTTGAGACATGGCTGGAATCCAAACGGAAAATTTTCTTTGTTTTTGTTAAATAAGAGTGTTGCTATAATATAACGATATTATGGAAAGCTGCCAAGGCAGTACTTGAGAAAACATATTGCTCTTAATACCTTTATTAGTTTACAAAATAATAAATTAAGTATCTATATAAGAACATAGATATGGAACAACGTAACAAAAATTTAAAAATGAAAGAGCAGAAATAAACTATTCAAATTGACAATAACTAATATTTAAAACGCAAGTTAGAGTTGCTACTTTGAAAAAGAACCAAATCACAGCACTGTTTTAGTTGCTAAAAGAATAAAATTAAATTTAAAAGATTCAGATAGAGAGTTATTTCTAAATTTTATTCTGGAGATGGAGGAGAAGGGACCAAATTGAGGTCATAAAAAGGGGTAACATTAGAGTTATGCCTTTAAAGTTGGGTAAGATAAGGACAAACAGGAATAGAGCACTGGGAGGGAAAAACATTCCTGGAAGATGAAACAGCTTAAGGATATACAGACAGGGAAGCATATTGTGTGCCATGTAGAAATAAGGTAGGTAAGATTGGTTGAGACAAATCATGGAGGATCTCATTATCACCAAATGTGTAGAAGAAGGAGGGAAGAATAAAGAGAAAAACAGACTGAAGTCTGAACTTTAAGGAAACTCTCTGAGAGATAGCGAGAAACAAGGTCAGTTTGAAAGTGGAGGATATAAATGCTCAACAGACATTTGTTGATTGAATAAAAGAAATGGCCATGACTATATGTTGTTATAGAAGTCAAAACACAAAAATGAGCCTAGTGATTTTACAAAGAGACTGTGAAAGCAAGATGACATACTACTTGAATAAAGAAGTTTATAACCTAATTAGAAGACCAAGAACTACAGAACATATAATACAAATAATCTAATATCTCATATTATATTTACCTTTATAGGTATGTATTTGAAAATGTTTCTCTGTAGTGTCCCTAGATAATTCTGAATCCATGTAGATTTAAAATTTAATACCTTTCATATGATAGCGAGGGAAAGGTATTTGAAGTAATTCTGGAGGAGTTATCAGATGAACTTCCCTCCTGAGACTGGCAACTTAACTCTATTCAGAGATCTATATAAGAGTGAGTAAAACCAAACTTAGAAAGTTGCTAAGTATTCAGAAAAGAAGCTCTTTAAATTCAACCACATCTGTGTATGCTTTATCACTAGACAACAAGAGGTATGGATTCTATGGTAATGTTATCACACTATAAAAAGATGCTGTTGCTACACCAAAAGGTTATGCACCACAACGACAGTGAGTGTATTATTCTTCACACTGAAACTGAAGCCAGAGTTAGCTAAAATATTTAACTTTTAGGAAGTAAAGGTTTAGAAGTTGAATAAAATAATTTTCCGGGTGAGATTAATGGGTTGAAAGTAAGTCTGTCTGTCTGTCTCTCTCTCTCCTCTATTTCTATTTTTATTTCTATATTTATATTTCTACTGATATATGTTTAAAAAATAAAGGTAACATCTCTACGTAAACTTAAAGGACAAGTTAATTACCATGCATTTAATTAACTTTAGTAGGATTATATTAAGGATAATAACAATATAGAAGTCTAAAAATATTTCAGAAGACTGTTCTGTTTAAGACACTATCTTGTTTATCTTCAGTGACTAGGCAATGATGCCACATTAAAGCAAGCTTGTATGTATACATAAGCCCAACGAGCCCAACACAACTCTGGAAGCATAGATGAGAAACTAAGCCTGCGATGGGCTATGAGCCAATATCCATACATCTATACCCCACATCCAATGCCATACATACACTGGGACACTGATTCATCACTCAACCACATTGTCAATCAACAACAGTAGAAACATGCATGGTTTTCTGTTAATAGGTTAACACTGGCTTTTGTTTACTGTCCCAAAGTATAAGGAAAGGGAGAAGCAAGGCATTTTTATAAATTTAGTTATATGACTAGCTGTTTCAAATGTCATAGGGACTTCATATTATGGGGTGAAGTAACATTTTCTAAACCTTTATACAAATAAACACCCCTGTACCAATATGACATCTTAACATTGCTAACCCAAATATCAATAGACATGATGCGGTAAATTTGTTTAATGGCAATACTGTCACCCTCACTGATGAAATCTTAAGTTGTTAGTATGTCTTTGTATATTAGACTATTTGTGATACATTCGTATAAATTCTGGTTTATATCATTTAATTAGCCTCCACTGTAGAGGATATAAGTCATAGAAAATACAATATGCTCATGATGAGCTTTTTTTAAAAAAAACATTGTTTAGTAAGGGCTAAGTTTTGAATACCTTTTAATTTCTTGTGATCATTCTTTCACGCTCAAAAATGTACCTGACATTCAGAATGCTTTCTAAAGAATTATAAAATTTCCATTAAAATATGGTTCATAGGATGAAGATGTGAAGTTAGATTTTCAAGTATAAATTTAAGAAATATACTTACCTTTGATTCGAGGTAGACATTTGCTGATGACATTTTTGTAATTTTGCATATGTAACTAACTAAAGAGATGGCACAAAGAATAAACAGGCTATCGTTAATTAACGCTCGAACAAACACAGTCCATTTCAACTGATTTTCTGGGACATCTCCGTGGACTAGCATTGCACAAGTCAAGTTCACCACTAAAAAGAGAAGGCTTGCCAATATAAAGCCCAAATGCAACAGAATTCTGAAAGAAAAAAAATGAGTTTATTAGATGTAAAGTTTATTAGATGTTTATAAAACTAATGAGAAATTAAACTTAACACTGAATTAGTGTGTACTTACTTTAAGTACAATAATTCCTTCAGTTTAAACTGCTTGTAATTTAATCTAATACAAATTTAATAATTACTCAGAGTTACTTGGGATATTTTTACCATTATGAAATTAGTATCTAAGCCATTTAAAAATGGCATGAGGTTCTAAAGCACTCATTTAAAAATAATCTCATGTGGACTTGAATTCAGTGGTTTCTACCAGGAAGAATAATATTGGACTATTTTAACATTAATTCAAGTACTCCTGAATTTTTCATTTTTGTAACTGCTGAGCACATTTTCATTGACCTTTCCATTCTAAGAATTATCAGGTTTTTATAATTTGCTTGGAAAATTAATATACAGTATATAAATTTAAATTGATCATTAATATTAACTTAAAGAGGTAAGGGAAATGTGTTTTAAACAATGTTCAGTTTTATGAACATCTGATTATCTACAGCAAACATTTCTTTCAAACAAGACTAAAGAGGAACATAGGGACAATATACGTAGAGTTTCACACACTCATCAATACCTCATCTTCTTATAAAGTTGCATATTTACTATGCATACAGAACTACTCCCAAAGTAAAATGCTTAACCACTTCCCCCTAAGAAAAATTGGACCACCTCTAATTTTTAAACTCTTCAGGTAAGGTGTGGCTGTCTGTACCAAGTAGCTGGAACAGCTTCCTGTATGAAAGTAATCCTAGTTCAAATAGATTTATACCCCAAGTTAACATGATCTAGAAATTTATTTGCCATTCTAATATCTTCCATTTTGGTCACTTTCAATAGTGGGAATCATAAAATGTGTTTGCCTTTGGGAGTAATTTACACAAGGAAAAATTGAAGGTAATGTGTAATCTGTAACAAGCAATCTTTATTAAGTATACATGCAAAGTACAAAGATTTTTGTTTGAGAAGTTTAGATCTTAATAGTCTCTCAGATTAAATAATAAAAATAATAATTGTATACTTTGAAACCCAAAATGGACTTTGAAATTATCCATGCATCCAGGGGATTATAGTAGTTTAGGAAACAAAGTACCAAGCGGTTAGATGAGTTGCATAGCTGGCAAGTTTGTGGGAGAATTGGTCTGAAACCCAAGGCTTCTGATTCCCAGGTTTAGCAATCTCATTTTTGAGGTGAATCAGTACTGAAATATTACTTATTTCATGGAACCGCACTATATATTCTTACTCTAAACGCATAATCTATCTTGAGTATTTGTGGACCCTATGAAACAGTACTAAAACATCTGACATCTGAAGTGGGCCAGTGACAGACCAGCATAAAAAGGTGTTTGGCAGCAATACTGATGAAGGGGAAAGACCAGATTACTCAATTCACTTCCTATGAACTAATCTAACTACTTGATCTTCTATAAAACTGCTAAGGCATCCTCAACTACAAAGCCCTTCTACCTTGAGAAGTGTACTGTGAAAAAAAATATAGATCTTGCTACTCATGAAACTTACTTGTGTTTGTCAAGTTCAGTTGCACATCTGACTTTACATATAACCTATAAAGAGAGTACAGAAAGAAAGTTTTGAATACACGTGTAATATAGTATTCTTAAATTTGTTTTGATTTTGTGTTTCAAAGTGATACAACAAATAATAATAGATAGCAAGTAAAACTCAAAAGTTAACAGTTGAACTACGCTGAAGAAAAAATAGGCAGATTTCCAAAGGTTTAATACAATAAATTAATAACTTTCTATGGTATAATATTAAATTTCTATATTTTTAAACAGAATTAATTCAGTTTAAATTTTTACATTGGAGTATAGTTGATTACCAATGTTGTGTTAGTTTCAGGTGTACAGCAAAGTGATTCAGTTATACATATACATGTATCTCTTCTTTTTCAAATTATTTTCCCATTTAGATTATTACAGAATATCAATCAGAGTTCCCTGTGCTATACAGTAGGTCCTTGTTGGTTATCCATTTTAAATATAGCAGTGTGTACATGTCAATCCCAAACTCCCTAACTATCCCTCCCTGCTACCCTTCCCCTTGGTAACCCTAAGTTCATTCTCTAAGTCTGTGAGTCTGTTTCTGTTTTGCAAATAAGCCAGACAATGGGCAGGATGGCTTGCCACCTATTCTAAACTTCATTATATCACTCATGTTTTGTCTTAAAATGGAACAACTGGGCTTCCCTGGTGGCGCAGTGGTTGAGAGTCCGCCTGCGGATGCAGGGGACACGGGTTCGTGCCCCGGTCTGGGAGGATCCCGCATGCCGCGGAGCGGCTGGGCCTGTGAGCCATGGCCGCTGGGCCTGTGCGTCCGGAGCTGTGCTCTGCAGCAGGAGAGGCCGCAGCAGTGAGAGGCCCGCATATCACACACACACACACACAAATGGAACAACTTACTTAAATATGAATATGGGTGAGTGCTAGCCCAATATTATTTACCCCTAAGATGAAATAAAATAGTAAAAAGAAAGGGGAAAATGAACACAAAGATGAGATCATATTTAGTAAACTTACTTTCTTCATAAAGCCTTGCAAAAGGCAGGTCCTTAAATATTTGATGAATAAAGCTAATTAGGTAGGTTAAGTAGAATTTGAAATAAACATGGTAACTTCTGAAAACATACTGTGGAAGGTCTCAATTCCTAACTGGTGAATATGGACTTTATTATTTAGATAATGGGAAGATATGGAGGGTTTTTATGTAAGCACTCCAAATCACAGAATTTCATTAATCTGGCATCAATGTAAGGCAACTGCAGAGTCAGACTAGAAGTAGAAAGACTAATTACACGACTACTTAAATAGAGTATGAACTTTGAGCAGGGGGTGGGGGGCCTGGAAAGAAAGAGGCAAGTACAGAACATTATAAAGGAAAACAGTATAAGTACTCAATAACTTACTGATTCCATTCAAACAGTTACTGAGCACACACTATGAAGGGTACCATGGATTCATACATACAGTAACTGTTTCTGCCCTCAAGGAGCTCAGTATATGGAAGAAAGAGATAAACCAATTATTTTGAAACATTATGTCATCAATGCAAAAGACGCTAGCACAACAGCTAAGAAGGGGGATAGACTAATTCAGTGCAGGAAATGGTGAGAGGCAGAAAGAGGAGAGACTGTGTAAAGGGTCAGGCAGGCAGGGCTTAGAGAAGTCACATTTGAGTCAAGTTATGAAGGATAAATGAGTGTTAGACAGGTAAAGGCTCAAGCAAAGATAGCAGCCTGTGCGTCTATTCATATCTATTGTATTTTGGTTAACAAGATAGATGTGATAGAGGATTCTAAAATACTACTCTATTAATCTCAAATTGTACCACCTAAATCATCCTCAGATACATCTGTTTTCTTTGTCTTTACTACTATATAGCCTTTTTTTTTTTTTTTTTTTGCGGTACACGGGCCTCTCACCGTTGTGGCCTCTCCCGTTGCGGAGCACAGGCTCCGGACGCGCAGGCTCAGCGGCCATGGCTCGCGGGCCCAGCTGCTCCGCGGCATGTGAGATCCTCCCGGACCGGGGCACGAACCCGTGTCCCCTGCCTCGGCAGGCGGACTCTCAACCACTGCGCCACCAGGGAAGCCCTATATAGCCTTTTAATTAGTCTCTCTGCTTCCATTCTTAACTCCATCTGTATCTTTAGAAGATAACTATTCATTTTGCTATTTGTCCTTTATTCTCGCCTCTCTACATGTTTTATTTTTACCTAAAAGTTGTACTAAAATATATATGACATAAAACTACAATTTAACCAGTTTTTTTTTTTTTTTTTTTTTTTTTTTTTTTTGCGGTACGCGGGCCTCTCACTGTTGTGGCCTCTCACGTTGTGGAGCACAGGCTCCGGACGTGCAGGCTCAGCGGCCATGGCTCACAGGCCCAGTCGCTCCGCGGCATGTGGGATCTTCCCGGACCGGGGCACGAACCCGTGTCCCCTGCATCGGCAGGCGGACTCTCAACCACTGCACCACCAGGGAAGCCCTAACCAGTTTTTAAGTGTACAGTTTCATTTCACTGAGTACATTCACATTGTTGTGCAACCATCACCACCATCCATCTCCAAAACTTTTTCATCCTCCCAAATTGAAACTCTGTATCCATCTAACAATAACTCCGCTTTCCTCTCCCCTCCAGCCTCTGGCAACCACCATTCTAATTTCTATGAATTTGGCTACTCTAGGTACCTCATATAAGAGAAATTATACAATATTTGTCCTCTTGTGACTGGCTTACTTCACTCAGCACAATGTCTTCAAGGTTCATCCATGACATCACACATGTAGATGTGTCAGAATTTCCTTCATTTTAAGGCTGAATAATATTCCATTTTATGTATATATCAAATTTTGTTTAAACATTCATCCACTGATGATCACCTGAGAAGCTTCTACCTTTTGGATACTGTGAATAATGCTGCTATAAACATGTCCTATACGTGAACATGTTCTATATATGATTTAAAAAATCATTTGAGAGTAAGATGCATATATGATGACCCTTTACCTCTAAATATTTCAATGTATACTTCCTTAAAAGAGAAATTCTCTTATATAACCAGTATGATTATAAAAATCATAAAATTGATACTGATAAAATACTATTATCTAATCTGCAGACCTTACTCAGATTTTGCCATTTGGTCCCCAAAATGCCATTTATGGGAGGGAAAAGTCCAAGATTATACATTACACATAGATTTCACGTATACTTAATCCCTTAATTGTCATTTTTCCCCTTTGTCTTTCATGATATTCAGTTTTAAAGAGTTCAGACTAGTGATTTTGTAGAATGCTTCTCACTGGGTTTATCAGATGTTTCCTCATGATTAGATTCAGAATTTGCATTTTGGTAGGAATACCACAGAAATGATGGTGCTGCATTCTTCTCAGTGCATTATATCATGAGCTTCATGATGTTGATTTGTCCCATTACTGTAGGGTTAACTTTGATCATTGGTTAAGATGGTATCTACCAGGTTTCTCCACGGTTAAGTTACTGTTTTTCCCACTGTAATGAGTGTCACGTGGAGAGGTGTTCAGAGACTAGTAAATATTTTTTATTCGTCAAACTTCCATATGCTAGTTTTAGCATCTATCAATCATTCTTGCCCGAATAAATTATTATTATGATGGAACACCTTCTTTTAAAAAAGTAAATCTGATCATACTATTCCGGGAAAAAGCCCATACTCCTTTGATACAGAAAAGGTCTTTTATCACCTAGTTCTACCTTCCCATCATTATATCCTTTTATCTCCATCTTCAATCTTATGGTCTGCTCATTCTGAATTATTTACAACTTTCAGATAAGGGGTTTAATTTCACATCTCCGTGCCTCTGTACATGTTTTTACTTTACCTGAAATATGATTTCATGGTCATAGAGCAAATGCCAACTCATCCTTCAATACCTTACTCTATGTCATTTATGTTGTCACCTTAAGTGCCTTAGGAAGAGGGAAACCACTCTGTATCCCTGCATTACAAATCATACTTTATGGCATTTATTTACATTTTTATTCCCCTCTTAAGAGAGACTGTAACTTACTCATATGTACAGCCCCAGTGCCCAGCATGATACCTGGTTCACAGTAGGTTCAGAAAATGTTTGAATAAATGAGCGGTGAATTTAGGTCAAAGCAAGTACTTTGGCATGTTGTTGTGGCGTGGGTGAGTATGGGAAATACAGCACAAGCAGAAACTGAAGGGGAAAGCAGTCGTCCAATCATGGAGACCTCATACAAAAATGTCAAAGGATTAGACCTTAACTCCCACAAACTCTGTAATATGATTTTATGCTCAAGTGATTTCTTAGGTGACAGTGTAGACAATGGATTAGAATGGCATAAAGAATTCCAGTTAAAAGACTGTTGCATTTGAGTGAGTCCACACAATCTCATTCTCAGTTTTTGAATCTAAAGAACTGACAGAATGAAAGTTCCACTGATAACAATTTTTAAAGGTCAGGTCATAGAATTGATTCTTAGTTTTAAAATTTATTAGATATAAGCAGAAATAGCGATGGCAGGTGAGTTTTGGAATATAAGAAGTAAATCACAATGACCTACAGAGGTGACAGCTGCAACTCAAAGTAAAATATATTTGGGGGAGCAAATGTAGAATGAGAAATCAACCTGTGATACGTTCACATTTAATAGTCAAAATGAAAAAGCCCAAAAAGTGAAGAAAAGAGAGATGAGCAAAGGACGCAGACTTAAGAATCAGACTAGACAGCAGTGGAGTAGTTTAGAGGTGAAAGGAAGAAAGTTCAGCCATTGTTAAATTCTGCAAAAAGTCAAGAATAATTAAGAAACAACCATTTGATTGAGGTATCTTGAAGAGAATAGTTTTCAGTGGAATGACAGGAAAAAGTGCAAGGAAGTAAGATGACAAAGGTGGTGAGCACAGACTATATGAGATATATTTGAAGATAGGAGATAAGAAAAGGAAAATTTGTATTGGAAATCACGTATTGGAATATTGCAGGTTTCTGCATGCCAGGTTTTCTACTATGCAAGGGGTTTGCATAGCAAACATCCTTGAAAATTAGAGATAGTGTCTACCTTAGGGTCAGAGAGAAGATCTGTCTCCTGACTGGTATAATATACAGAACATTTCCCTCCCTAGAGATATTCCAGGGGAGTAAAGTCTTCCTCTCTCTCCTTGGTGAAGATTGGCTTACATTCCAGAGTAAAGATAAGGTCTGTCTGTCTTCCTCATTTTGGGGTTTCTTTCCTGTAACACACCTTGCTGCAGACACAGGTAACATCTGGCTCTCACTGTGTTGCCTTACAGGAATTGGGCTTGGGCGCTTGATTCAAAACATTGTTTTGCTTGCTTTTTGTTTTTTTGCCATGAGTAATAAATGGTCTTTTTCTCTGACCCATGGGTCTTCTGTTTTCTGTTGGTATATGTATTATAAAACTGTGGCAGGCTAACCTGTCAGCTTTCAAGTAGGGTAAAATCTCAGACTTTCACAGTTTCTGATTTAATAATCTGCTGATCAAAAATGAACTAGAGGGGGTGAAATGGTAAATGGAGGAGAGTGGGAGTGAGGAAAGGAGAGTTCAATTGCTAAAGAAGGCTCTAGGTGAGGCAGGTCAGCCCTGAAAAGGAAAACACATACTATTGAGTCAAGAGGTTAGAAAAGATAGTTGAAGAAAATCTTGGAGGTCTGCACAGAAAATTTAAAATAATCTACAAACGTCTCTTTGCTAGAATAAGAAGTGGGGATGTAGCATAAACACAACATTTTGATGTAAAGAAGATGGATGAGAGAATTTGGCAGATGGATTCTATTCTTTTCTAGTAAAGTAGGAGGCAAGGTCATATCCTGAGAAGGGATGTTAGATTTAAGCCCTTGGAATATGGAAAACATTTGGAACACATGAATAGAAGGGCTATAAAAGATTATATTGAGAAGCAGAGAGGTCCAGTTAAAGTCAGGCAGTTGACAGTATATGTGGTCAGTAGGGATTCCTAATTTGAAAATTGAAACACTCTAACAGAGAAAAAAAGATGCCATTATAAAAAGTTCATATAACTACATTGCATTTTTCAAGCAAAAATTTAGAACTGTTTAGACACGTGGAACTATTGTAGAGAAAGAAAAAGTGGGTGAGTGAACCACATCGGCACAGCAAATTCAAGGGATGAGGAATACTAGACTGACCATAGGTTCTAAATGCAAATGACATTAAAAAGAAGCTAATGGAGTGGGGAAACAAAAGGGGTAAAGTGAGTAAAGGTTAGGATGAGAGTAAAAAACATATAAAGGGATGAGTTCCAGATGTATAAGGGGAAAGAGGAGAAACTGGTTGGAAAGAATTGCTTCATTTTCAAGAGTTGATCTAAGGTGTAGTCATGCTATTGAGTAGCTCAAATAGAAATGGAGGGTTTTAGAGCTCTGAGAAGCCACTAAATTGAGAGACATTGGATGCATTATCAATATGGGCTTTGAAGAACATCTATAGATGTTCAAGAGACAGGGCCAGGAGAAAGAAAGTGATGATTCATCCAGGAAAGTGGAAGTTATTATTATAGCCAGTGATGACCTAATCAGATGGCATGGGTTTAAGAGAGATGAGGATGGTATAACATCAGGAGTACTGGGAAACATAAAACAGGCTGACTGTTCTTCCCACAAATTGAGATGGGGTGTTTACAAAGGGTTGTCTGGAAAAAGCTAGATTTCAGTGAAGGCATTTAAAAGATTCAAATGAAGAAGAGAATGGGGACAGGGTAGAAAGTGTAATCTAAAAGGTCAGGGGATGGGATAAATAATGGGTGTGAGAGGGAGTTGAGCTGAACAAGGAAAGAATTAAAGGTCAGCAGTGGTCCCAGATTTGCAGAATGTTACAATGCATCATATAAACACAACCAGGTGCTTCAATCACATTGAGATTATAATAAGGTTAAAAATGATGACCTGATATTAGTAGATTCCAAGTGTTTTGTAGAATATAGCTAACAGGACATGATGCTAGGTAAACAAAATTAATATTAAAAATGTCAAGCAATTATCATTTGTTAAGATGTTAAGACAGTGAATGATAGTTCACGAAGCACAGTAAACATGTACTTTATGTAGATTTCCAGAAGTTTAGAATGGTAGATAGCATACATGTAAATGATTTGCTGATGCCAATTTATGTCAGAGGGGCCATATATTTCCAGATCTTTCTTAGTATAATAAAAACTGAATAAATGGGCCATTTTATTTTTAATTAAACATTAAAAAAATTGAAGTGGGCTTCCCTGGTGGCGCAGTGGTTGAGAATCCGCCTGCCGATGCAGGAGACACGGGTTCGTGCCCTGGTCCGGGAAGATCCCACATGCCGCGGAGCAACTAAGCCCGTGAGCCATGGCCGCTAGGCCTGCGCGTGTGGAGCCTGTGCTCCGCAACGGGAGAGGCCACAACAGTGAGAGGCCCGCATACCGCAAAAAAAAAAAAAAAAAAAAAAAAAAAAAAATTGAAGTATATTTGATTATATTAGTTTCAGGTGTACAACATAGTGATTCAAAAATTTTTCATAAATTATACTCCATTTAAAGTTATTGTAAAATATTGGCCATATTCCCTGTGTTGTATAATATGTCCTTGCAATTTATGTACTGTGTACATAGTAATCTGTACTTCTTAATACCCCTATCTTAATACCCCCTCTTCCTTCTCTCCCCGGTAACCACTAGCTTGTTCTCTATATCCGTGGGTCTGTTTCTGTTTTGTTATATTCATTCGCTTATTTTTTAGATTCCGCATACAAATGATAACATACGGGATGTCTTTCTCTGTCTGACTTATTTTACTGAGCATAATACCCTCCAAGTACATCCATGTTGTTGCAAATGGTAAAATTTCATCCTATTTTTATGGCTGAGTAGTACTTCATTGTATGTGTATACCACATCTTCTTTATCCATTTATCTGTTGATGGACACTTAGGTTGTTTACATATTTTGGCTATTGTAAATGATGCTGCTATGAACATTGGGGTGCATGTACCTTTTTGAATTAGTGTTTTCACTTTCTTCAGATATAAACCCAAGAGTGAAATTGCTTGATCATATGGTAGCTTTATCTTTAGTTTTTGAGGAAACTCCATACTGTTTTCCATAGTGGTTGCACCAATTTACACTCCCACAAACAGTGTATGAGGGTTCCCTTTTCTCCACATCCTCACCAACATTTATTTGTGGTCTGATGATAGCCATTCTGACAGGTGTGAGGTGATATTTCAATGTGGTTTTGATTTGCATTTCTCTGATGATTAGTGCCTGTTGGCCATCTATATGTCTTCTATGGAAAAATCTGTTTAGGTCTTCTGCCCATATTTTAATCAGGTTGTTTGTTTTTATTGATGTTGAGTTGAATGAGCTGTTTCTATGTTTTGGATATTAACCCCTTATTGGTCATATCTTCAGATACTTTCTCCCATTCAGTAGGTTGTCTTTTTGTTTTGTTGATGGTTTCCTTTGCTATACAAAAGCTTTTATGTTTGATTGGGTCCCATTTGTTTATTTTTTTGTTTGTTTTCTTTGCCTTAGATCCAAAAAATATTGCTATGATTTAGGTTAAAGAGTGTTCTGCCTATGTTTTCTTTTAGGAGTTTTATGGCTTCTGGTCTTTAATCCATTTTGAATTTATTTTTGTATAAGGTCTGAGAATATGTTCTAATTTCATTCTTTTACATGTAGCTGTTCATTTTTCCCATACCACTTATTGAAGACTTGTCTTTTCCCCATTGTATATTCTTGCCTCTTTTGTCCTAGATTAATTGACCATAAGTGCATGGGTTTATTTCT
Organism: Kogia breviceps; assembly: GCF_026419965.1. Taxonomy (NCBI): domain Eukaryota; kingdom Metazoa; phylum Chordata; class Mammalia; order Artiodactyla; family Physeteridae; genus Kogia; species Kogia breviceps. Next base: position 48,286,590 of record NC_081312.1, read on the forward strand.
GGTCTCTGTTCCATTCATCTGTGAGTCTGTTTTTGTGCCAGTGATAGACTGTTTTGATGACTTAGCTTTGTAGTATAGTCTTAAGGCAGGAGCATATCTCCAGCTCTGTTCTTTCTCAAGATTACTTTGGCTATTTGGGGTCTTTTGCATTTCCAAACAAATTTTAGAACTTAAATGGGCTATTTTAGAAGGATATTATTTTTTCTAAAATTATGAACAATTACATGGGTTGATGGATATCAAATGTTTTTCATCATATAACCTACCTTTTTCCCTACCTACAAACTAGTAGTCCCTAGTTTAGAAAATATCAGTTTATAATTTTTGAATTAATGAAGATTTAAAACACTTATCACTAGCAAACTTATTTTAAAATATTTAACCTATTTATAAGTGATCTGAAATGATTTTGTTATTTTATAATTCAGACTCTCATCTTTTGTCTCCCTATTTAGTTCTTCAAGTAAAGGGAAGAAAGATGAGAGTAAGATAAATATATTTTATTTGTGAATATTATCTAATATAAGTTTAGTTAATACAGGTATCCCAAGATTTGAGGAAGAGTCACCATGGAGCTATATATCATTTACTGTCCCCCATGGCATTCAGAACCATGCTGCTTAGAGATAGTAGATACTGAAAAACCTATAGAATGGATGCTTTTCTATACAATTTATTTTTGTCAAGTCATTTTTCCCATGTTTGTTGATTTGAAATAGAAACTTTATTGGAGAACATATCTATATAAACTTTGGAATTGATGCAAAAATAAATTGGGGTGAACAAAGTCTCTTTCCCATTCTGAATAGATAGGCATATATTTCCAACTATGTAGATTTCTTTCACAGGAGCATTTTCCTTAGTTTCCATCTCAATTTAATTAGTTTAGTTTACTCTCCTTAGTTTCCTATGGAGAGTAGTGCACCATTCCCAAGCTTGCTATTGCTAGTGTTGCATATTAAAAAAATGAAGCTTTTATATGCCTTAGCTATAAGATGAGTAGCCAGACTTTTCTCAGATGTTCTCTTTCAATGCCTATCCTATATTTCATTTTTTAAAAACTCCTTTTTAAAAATCTTCTAAATATTTTTTCTTTACAGCAGCCTCTTCTTTCTAGGATACAGAGGATACAATCTCTTTTTGTCACTCTCTTAGGATACTAACATCTTTTTTTAAATTTAAAGTTTCTTCTCTTTGCTTAGTTTGTTTTCTCTCAAGTTGCTTAAAAATGATTTTATACAATTAAAGTGGGGTGTTTTGATTTACAATTTAATAAAATTCCAGGTTAATACTGAAGATACATGTTTAATTGTTCTCACCTGAAACTCCACTAAAACAATAGCAAAGGGATTTTCTTAAAAGATATAAACCCATAAGTGTGAGTAGAATGGGAAAGGATACAATAACAAAGTGTTGGAAGCTAGAAAGCAGATGGATATGTGTGCAGAAAAGAGTTAATATAGTATGCCTGAGACTGCTATCCTTAGAAAAGCCTGCTTGTAAGGCTGGTACTTGGCTGGCATTTGGGAACTTGGATTTTTGGGAAGATTCTCACCATTCCCTAAATTATAAATGTATTTCATTGTGCCTAAGCTTTTTGTGCAAACAATATGGTTTATACACAACACCTGCTTTCCTTATGGAAGTCTGGAATTTTGGTGTTGGGCAAAGAGTGCTTACATGACTAAGCCCCAATAAAAAACCTTGGCACTGAATTTCTAATGAGATTCCTTGGTAAGTAACATTTCACATGTTGTCACAACTCATTATGGAAGGAATGTGGCCCTATTGGGAGAGGACTCTTGGAAGCTTATTCCTGGTTTCCTCTGGACCTTACTCCATGTGTCATTTCCCTTTGCTGATTTTACCCTATCCATGAACTGTAACCATAACAACTGTAAGTCCTTCTAGCGAATCACTGAGGCTGAGGGTGGTCTTAGGGATCATCAACAAAATGTGATGAGTCCCAAGCCAGTAGTGAGGAGGACTGAGAACCAGACTGATAAATATTTCAGAATCTTCAAAAGGTTCAGGAACCAAGAGAACCAAGTACCACTGGAACTGAGAGGTGGAAGCGGCTAAAACAGGGGTAGATAAAAGCTGTTTAAGAGCAGTTAGATCCCTAAATCTCTTTCCCTAGTCCATGCCCTGAAATGCCACTTATTCATTCTGCCAGATATCTGGGTGTTTATTCTCTGAAGAGGCTATTCTGGCCTGGAATGAGAGTTAGATGGCAGGCACAGTTGATAGTTTGGCACCATTCCAAAAAACAGGGAGATTAGTAATGAACACCAAGTAAAGGGATTCTCCCATGCCCAAACCCTCTTCCCCGACTAGGTTCTCAAAGTGTTGTAAACTACACCTTTATTCTCTGAAGGATTAGAATACTTTTCCCCCAGAGAAATCTGAGTGGCCCAAGAGGAAAGACGTAAGTATACCAGCACCATAGGTTCCATAACAAATTGTCCAGCCAGATCACCTAGTGTGTACATGCCTCACCCACATGCTTAGAGCTTCCACTCTTAATTATGAACAGACAGCCAAGGATAACCAGATAGCTCAAAAGTTTTCAATGAAAGATAGAGATCACAAAAAACTAATAGAAAAAAGAAAACTATAAAGAAAAAACTAAACAAACAATGTTTTCATTAATAGAATCAGAGAGATAAAATATTGCACTCATGAAACAAAAACAAGATGCTGTTAATAAAAGAACATTCAGAGGAAAATAAAGAGCTTATAGAAATTAAACAAGCTAGTAGAAATTAAAATGTCAAGAGAAGGGCTAGAAGTTGGGGGAATCTCCCTTAAAAAAGTAGAGACAAAAGACAGATGAAAAATAGGACAGAAGAGGTAAGAAAAAGATCTGTTTGGATGTCCAACATCCAAATGTTAGGAGCTCCAGAAGGAGAGAACAGAAACAAAGGAGGGGAGAAAATCAATGAAAAATTCAAGAATGTTTCCCCAAACTAAAGGATACATGTGACTAAATTAAAAGGGCGTATTCAATGCCCAGCAAAATGGATAGAAAACAGATCCATGTGAAGAGACATCATTTCAGAACACTAGGGTCAAAGAAAAATCTAATAGTTTTCAGTAAAGAAAAACACAATTCACATAGAAAGGATCAAGAATCAGAATGGCTTTCAAGCTTCAATAACAACACTGGAAGTGGAGCAACACCTTAAAAATCCTCAGGGAAAATTATCTCCAACCTAGAATTCTATAAACTATCAATCAAATATGACAGTAGAGCAAAAAATATTTGACATGAAAAGCCCCCAGAAATTGCTCACCAAGTACCCTTTCTCAAGAAGGCTCTAGAGGATTACTTCACTGAAAAGTATGCAGCAAAGGATTAACTCAGCAGGCCTGAGTTGTCTAAACCCTGCACATTCCACAGAAAGATCTGGCTCTTGCCTAGCTCTTGGAAGATATTTCTGAATCCTTGGAATATCTTGCCTGATAAGAATGTCTTTGTTTACCTGGGGCCTTGGGCCATACCAAATAATTTATGCTAACAATGTGATTTATGGTGGCCATGTGACCACCATAATTATGCTAACATGTGATTAATGTGACCCAGGCCATTTGGTATAATTTTGACCTTTGAAGAGGTTGGAGACTGAGTAATTAAAGTCTGCCAGGGAGATGCTCCATGCCTATCTGACTGATTCCCAATAAAAAACCTGGACAGCATGTCTTAGGTGAGCTCTCCTGGTTGGCAATACTTCATAGGTGTTGTCACATATTGTTGCTAGGAGAATAAGCACTGTCCGTAAGACTCTGCTGGGATAGGACAACTGGAAACTTGTCCCAGTTTCTCCTGGACTAAGATAAACCTTAGAGATTTAATTCAATAACTTAATTTTATAAATAAAGCTGCATTTTAGAGATTAAGTGGATTGTCTAGGAATACACAGGAAATTGAAAGGATTAAAACCCAGGTGTCCTGACTCCTAATTCAAGGCTCATAGGGATCCTGGTTTTCTCTGATACATTTGTACATTTAGATCTTTGATGGTACATAGTTCAAGTTAATTCCTTCATTTTTAGGGAGACAAATACTGCTTTATTAATAGCAGTGTCATATATATGTTACTGCAACTATGTTAGTTGTTCAAGATTTGCAGAATTAACATGCCCAAGAAAAATATATTCAGAAACCAAATGATCAGTTTAGTAAAATATAATGATCTAGAAGCAGTTTAACACCTTCATTTTGTGTTGTTTTGCAGACTACCAAGTACTTTTACCATACCCTTTACTTAACTAGAAGTATATTTTAAAAAAAGCATAAATAACTATTTTTTCAGGAATGAAGTATTCATTTTATAAGTAAGGAGGAAAATTTATGAGCTTTCATTATTGAAAATCACCCTGAAATATAACAGGTTACTATGGATTGATCATTAGTTTACCATGCACAGCTCTGAAGAAAATTTAACATATATTAAGAAATATAAAGAATTTAATTCTGAACTAAGAGTCTCATACATTATGGATTTAGAATTGTTAGGAAACTAATCTAAATTGTATTTGGGCTGAAACTGTGCTATCCTTTAAAAAGTTTTCCAACACAAAATCCCCCATTGTATATTACTGATTTTCATAAAACCTTTGATGCTTTTCAAACTAGGAAGATAGCAGAATTGCTTTTTGTAAAGATAAAGACAGAGAGCCAGGGTCATTGGAGAATATCATTCTGACAGATAATGGTGGGGGAAAAAAGGGCAGAATGCATCAGAAGAAGTAATAGAATATCCCAAGGGAGAAAAAAGCAGAAGGAACACTGCTTACTTTCTTTCCATCTAGATTTCTTAAGGACAATAACAGTTTGAACATAATCAGTGATGATGATCACTCACATTAGCTTAAACCTGCTAATTCCATGGTATGACAGAAAAGTTCCCTAGAGTACACAGTATCACCTCAAACCAGCCTAGGTGGCTTCATCAGCAACTGGACCTAGTCCTACACAATAGCTGAGGAAAGAGCACAAAAGTTTAAGAAAATATTACTTAGGCATTTTTTTTTTTTTTTTTTTTTTTTCTATATGCGGGCCTCTCACTGTTGTGGTCTCTCCCTCTGCGGAGCGCAGGCTCCAGATGTGCAGGCTCAGCGGCCATGGCTCAGGGGCCCAGCCGCTCCGTGGTATGTGGGATCTTCCCAGACCGGGGCACGAACCCGTGTCCCCTGCATCGGCAGGTGGATTCTCAACCACTGCGCCACCAGGGAAGCCCTACTTAGGCATTTTTATACTGAGAGATTAGAGCTGAAAATGTAGCATGTGATCAACGTGCTAATGAAAAATGGCAGCTGTAATTGAATTTTGGTTAAAAGTTAGAACATACAGATTTGAAATATACAGCTACACCTTATTTTAGAAAGCAGATGATTCTAAATATTTAAATATTTATGTCCTAAACAAACTAAACTTTGATTGGTTTTAACATGATATGTGTAAATTAAAAATTGGCATTCATATCTCAGAGGTAGCATTCACAGATACTGTATTAGATTTCAGAACTAGGTCATAAAGTAAGAAGAGATTTTTTAAAGAAACCCTCAAATTCTAGATGCGTTATCAGTGTCAGACTATGAGAACTATAGGTGCCTTAGATATCACTGAGACTAACTATTTTACAAATTAAACAACTGGCCCAGAACAGTAGTGATTTGACAAATATCAATTAGCCAAGTAGAATAGGATTTGGACCAGAACTCATATTCTCAGAATTCTAGTTCAGGACTATTGATGAAATTATACTACTTAAACAGACCCCTCAACAAAGTTAAAACAAAAAGATAACAAGGACACTTAATTTATAGAAGTTTGTCTTTATTTAAAACAAGTTAGATGCAAAGTTCTACTTTGCTAAGTTAGAGATTCTGATTTTATTTGTGTGGAGGAAGAGAAGGAAACATTTGTTTTAAACTCCTTTACTTTACCATGAATTTGCTCAACCATCCAAGTCATTAAGTATTGATCACACATATTAGGTGCCGAAGAGCATGCAAAATTTCCTTCAAAACAAATGTACAATAATGGCTGACCTAAAGCAATGTATATGGTATAGTAGAGCGAGGCAGACATTGATGGTATATCACAAGGGGATGTATGGTACTTTCTTTATATTTGGTCAAACTTAGAACAACATAAACTTCCCATAAGTTAAGGTGTAAATTACTCAGAGTTCATTTTAACTAATGTTGATGGGTATTAAATGTAATTTAGCTTTGTTATACAGACATTATAAAGAAAATATGGTGTTGATTTGTTTTATTCCTCTAAGGAAGATAATACAGAAAAAACAAAAGGGGGAAGAGAAGGAAATACAAATTAGTAGCCTATGGGTTGGATCTGATTCACAAAATGTTTTGTTTGGCTTAACCAGTGTTAGCCTATGGTATTTATTTTTTTAAACAATACTTCAATTCCATTATTTTAAAAGTAGATTTCCTATTAAAATATCCAAATTTCTGATTTCTCTTGAAAAATCAGATGATTTGTCAATGTCATCTCACAGCTGGAACTGAATTAATGTAGTGCCCTCTTTAGATATATGCTCTCTAGTACACCATAGTCACTACCATTCCCTATTATCTCTCAGAGGGTAATATACAGGGCCCTCTAGGCCTCTGAGTTTGGGACACCTGTTTTAAAGGAAGCTCTTTGTGAGTGAGACCCAGAGGATATAGACACAGCAATTAGGAGGCTAACTGCCATAAACTAGGCAATAGATAGATGGTAGTATGCACCAGGCATTGTGGATGGGAAGAAGTGAATGGACTTAAGAGATGTTAGGAGGTAACAGACAGGATTTGGTAATGGGGTGAATGTGAGATATGAGAGAGAAGGCAGCATCAATGACTCATAGGTTTCTGAACTACGTAAATACATGGACAGCAGTGCCAGTCACTGAAATGGGGAAGAAAAGAGGAAGGTGAGGTTTGGGGGAAAATAGGTATAGAGTGGGGAGGGAAAGATCCTGAGCTCAGTTCAATATGTTGGATATGCTGAAACTGAGGGCTTCAGATATCCTTGAAGAGATGTCAAATAGGTGTAGAATATAGAAAGCTAGAGCTCAGAGTCTGTGTTGGGATCATAGATACGTGTATGTGAGTTATCTGCTTTTAAGTGGTATGATACCAAGAATGTGGATGCAATCACTTGGCAAGAGCAAGGGACCTAGGCTTAGGTCTTGAGAAACTTCAACCTCTGAGGGCAAGGCAGAGGCAGATGAGCATGAAGAGAAGCAAGCAAGGTAGTTTAAAAAAAAAAAAAAAGTCCAGGACAGTGTGCTAGCCAGTGGAAGTGTTATAGAGAAAAATATGGAGTCAATTACCGCTGAGAGATGAACCTGGGTGAGGATTGAAAAGTGCCTAATGAACTTGATAGAAAGGTCACTGTAAGCCTTAGGCAACAGCTCTTTTGATAGAGTGATGGGGCAAAGCAGATTAGAGTGGCTGGGGAAGTGAGAAGATGGTGAGTACGTACATGGTTACCCCTGAAGAAATTTGACCATGAAAAAAAAGTATGAGGTACCTCTTGGTTTTGTTAAACCTCTTTATTATTATGTTTTCTATTTTATTAATCTCTACATTAATTTCCTTCTGCTTGTTTCCTTTGGGTTTATCTTTTTTTTTTTAACATAAAATTGGATGCTTACTTGACTTGCTAAATTTCAGGCTCTTCTTTTCTAATGTAAATATTTAAAGTACCAGATTTACTTCTGTGTGCCAGTTTAGCCGCTTCATATAAAGTTCTGATATATAGTATTTTTATTATCATATTCTAAATATTTTCTAAATTTCATTGTGATTACATCCTTTATCCATGTGTTCATAAGTGTTTAAAATTTTTCTAAATAAACTTTCACACCTTATTTCTGTTACTGAATTCAAACAGTTATTTGGGGATGAGAGAACATAGTCTAAGAAATCCCAATTTTTTGAAATTTAATATTAATAGCTAACAATCAACACCATTTGGCAGGTACCACTCTAAAGATTTTATATGAATTATATACTTTACTCCCCACAATGACTCTATGAGGTACAATTATTATTCTCATTTTTATAAATGAGGAAATAGGCATAGAGAGGTTATGTCATTTACCCACATAACTTTATGAAGTTACACAGAGCTTCTAAGTAACGGGGCTACACTTTTTACATTCTTCCTCACTTTAGGTTTTATTCTCAGATTATATTTCAAACCTCTGCACTGTTTTTGTTTGTTTGTTTTTGTTTTTGCAGGGGGAATCAATTTCATTGAGGTATAATATATGTATGTGGGTGTACAATTTGATGAGTTTTGTCATACTTTTGCAACCTGTGAAACCACCATTGCAATCAAATACAGAATCTTTCCACACCCTCTAAATTTCATCCTGCCCCAGGCCCCAATCAATAGGTAATCCACTTTTTGTGACTATAGGTTAGTCTGCATTTTCTAAAATTTAATATAACTGTAATGACATAGTGTGAGCTCATTTCTGTCTGGTTTCTTTCATTCTACATACTGATTTTTTAGATACATCCATGTTGTTGTGTTTATCACTAGCACGTTCCTTTCTTACTGCAAAAGTATATCCCTTTGTATACATATACCATATTTTGTTTATCCCTTTGCTTTTTATGGATATTTGGGTTAATTTCAGTTTTGTGCCATTGTGAAATAAGCTACTACGAACATTCACATTCAAGTTTTTGTATGGACATATGCTTTTGTTTCTCTTGGGCCTCTTGGACTTCAACAGCTGTTTTATGACATTTCACTTTTCAAAAACTGTCTGCTTTCCAAAGTGGGTGTAAACTTTATATTCCTATCATCAGGGTATATTTTCTGATTAATACACATCTTTGGCAATATTTGGTATAATCTTTTTAATTTTAGTCTTTCTAGTCAATATTTAATGGTATCTCATGTTGTAATTTTCATTTTCCTGATGACTAACGATCATGAGCATCTTTTCATGTGCTTCTTGGCCACGCATTCATCTTCCTTTGTGAAGTGTCTGTTAAAATATTTTCCCCATATTTATTGGATTTTCTTACTGTTGAGTTGTAAGAGTTCTTCATATATTCTGGATACAAGTAGTTTGCAAGATACATGTGCTGCAAATCATTATCTGTTTTGCAAAAAACAAGCTTTTATTCTGATAAAGTCTTGTTTGTCAATTTTGGTTCATGCTTTTTGTTTTCTAAGAAATATTTGGCTCCTACAAAGTAATGAAGATTTTATTCTATGAGTTTTAGCTTTTATATTTAGGTCTATGATCCATAGCAAGTAGATATCTAAGTATATGGTGTGAGGTAAGAATCAGTATTCATTCTTCCCCATATGGATACCTAATTATTTCAGAACTATTTATAGAAAAAAATGTTCGTTTCCTCACTCAATTACCTGGGCACCTTTGTAAAACATCTATTGACTATATATGTGTGGGTCTAATTCTGCATTCTCATTTCTTCTCCATTGATCTATATGTCTATCTTTTCCCTAGTATTACAATGTCTCAATTACTATAGCTTTACAGGAAGTCTTGAAATCAGGTAGTGTGATCATCCAACTTTGGTTTTCTTTTTCAAAATTGTTTCCGTTATTCTAAATGCTTTGTATTTCCACATACATTTAAAAATAATCTTGGCAACTGCTACCAAAAAATCCTGCTAATATTTTAATTGGGATTGCATTGAATGTATGTATCAATTTAGGGGAGAAGTGACATCTTAAAAATAATGGGTCTTCCAGGGTATTTTTTGCCATTTATTTAGGCCTTCTTTAATTTCTCTCAGTAGTTTTGTAGTCTTCATTGTAAAGATCTTGTACATACATTACATTTATTCATAAATATTTTAATTTGGGGTGGGGCACTATCGTAAATGGAATTTTTATATTTTTTTCAATTGTTTTCTGCTAGTATATTAAATAGTTTTATCCTGCAAACTTCTTAAATTCACTTATTAGCTCTAGTTGATTTTTGTACGTTCATTAAAATTTTTTCCTCAATCATGTCACCTACAAATAAAGACAATTTTACTTCTTTCTAATGTTTGTCTGTTTTTCCTTACCTTGTAGCAATGGCTGAACCTCCAGCACAATGGCTAGGACAAGAAGTGAAGTACCTGCCTCTTGCCTAGGGAGTAATCTTTCAGTCTTTCATCATTAAGTATTATGTTGGCTATAGGTATTTTTGTAGATGTTCTTCAGTAGATTGAGGAATTTCTGTTCTTAGTTTGCTAAAAGTTGATTTTTTTAAAAAAATCATGAATGGTTGTTGAATTTTGTCAAATTCCTTTTCTGTATCTATTGAGATGATATGATTTTCTCCCCTACACTGCAAATATGGTTTATTACATTGATCTTTGAATGTTAAACCAATGTTGTATTCTTGGGATAAAACATATTTGGTCATGATATGTTATCCTTTATCTATATATTTGGATTTGATTTGTCAAGGATTTTTGAATCTATGTTCGTGAGAGATATTTGCATTTATTTTTTTTTTAATTATTGAAGTATAGTTGATTTACAATGTGTTAATTTCTGCTGTATAACAAAGTGATTCATTTATACATATATATTCTTGTTCATATTATTTTCCATTATGGTGTATGACAGGATATTGAATATAGTTCCCTGCAGTTATTTTTATAATTACTTTTTCTGATTTTTGTATCAGTTAGTCCTCATAATAACCCTATGGAGTATGCATTATTATTATCCATTTTTGGAAATGGGATATAGGCAGAGCCAGTAAGTGGTTGAGATGTACTCTCAGTCACTGTGTCTCACTGCCTCTAATTTGTTAAGTGTTGCTTTCATGCTCTAGTATGTTGTCAATTTCTAAAAGTGTTCCATGAAATAAAAAGAAATTATACCCAATGACTGGCATTTTTTGTTATTTCCTTGCATAATTTTTATATTCTTTATATTTTCTAAAAGCAGAAGTAAAACTAGAAAATTAAACAACACATTTGTGAAGAATCATTGGGTCAAGGAAGAAAGCAAAAGGGAAATTAGACAATATCTCAAGACATTAAAAAAAATGATGTTAGTTGTAGCTTTTTTTTGTTACATTGGTAATTTTTTTCTATTCTTAGTTTGTTGAGATTTTAATCATGAAAGGGTGTTAAATTTTGTCAAATGCCTTTTCTGCATCTATTGTAAAGATGTGATTTATCTTTTGTTCTGTTAATGTGGTATATTACATTAATTGATTTTCTTGAACCATCCATATATCTCAGAGGTAATTCCCATTTGGTCATGGTCTATAATACTTTTAATGTGCTGTTGGATTCAGTTTGCTATTATTTTGTTGAGGATTTTTGCATCTATATTCATCAGGAATACTGGTCTGTAGTTTTCTTTTCAGGTGGTATCTTTGGCTTTAGTATCAAGGTGATGCTGGCCTCGTTGAACTAGTTAGGAAGTCTTCTCTTCAATTTTTTTGGAAATGTTTGAGAATAAGTGACATTAACTCTTTAAATATTTGGAAGAATTCTCCAGTGAAGCCATCTGGGTCTGGACTTTTCTTTATTGGGAGCTTTTTGATTATTGATTCAATCTCCATACTAGTTATAGGTCTGTTCATACTTTGTTTCTTCATGATTCAGTCTTGGTAGGTTGTATGCTTATGGGAATTTATCCGTTTCTTCTCAGTTATTCAGATTGTTGGTATATAACTGCTTATAGTAGTCTCTTATGATCCTTTTTATTTCTGTGGCATCAGTTGTAATGTCTCTTTCATTTCTGCTTTTACTTATTTTGTCTTTTTTTCTTAATTGTTTAGCTAAGAGTTTGTCAATTTTATTTAGCTTTTCAAAAAACTAACTTAGTTTCATCAATTTTTTTCTATTGTTTTTTAATTCTCTATTTTGTTTATTTCTGCTCTGATCTTTGTTATCTCCTTCCTTCTGCTAATTTTGGGCTTAGTTTTTTCTTTTTTCTAGCTCCTTGAGGTGTAAAATTAGGCTGTTCATCTGAGATCTTTCTTCTTTTTAAATGTAGGTGCTTATCACTATAGAAATCTCTCTTAGTACTGCTTTTGCTGCAACACATAATTTTGGGAATGTTGTGTTTTCTTTTGTCAAGACATATTTTCTAATTTCCTTTTTGATTTCTCCTTTGACCCAATGGTTGTTCAACAATGTGTTAATTTCCACATAGTTGTAAATTTTCCAGTTTTACTTCTGCTATTGAGTTTTAGTTTCATTCCACTGTAGTCAGAAAAGATACTTTGTATGATCTTAATCTTCTTAAATGTGCTAAGACTTATTTTGTGACCTAACATGCAATCTACCCTGGAGCAAGATCAATATGTGCTTGAGAAGAATGTGTATTTTGCTGCTGTTGTGTGAAATGTTCTACATATGTCTGTCAGTGCCATTTGGTCCATAATCTTGCTCAAGTGCTTGGTTTCTTTATTGATCTTCTGTCTGGATGTTCTATCCGTTATTGAAAGTGGGGCATTTAAGTCTCTTACTGTTATGGTGTTACTGTCTTATTTCTCCCTTCAGTTCTGTCAATATTCGTTTTATATGTTTAGGTACTCTGATGTTGGATACATATTTATAATTGTTATATCTTCCGGGTGGACTGACCCTTTCATAATATAATAATATAAAGTCCTTCTTTGCTGCTTATGACAGTTTTTGACTTAAAGTCTATTTTGTCTAACTAAAGCAACCCCTGCATTCTTTTGGTTACTATTTGCATAGTATCTTTTTCCATCTTTTTACTTTCAGTCTATGTGTACCCTTAAATCGAAAGTGAGTTTCCTGTAGACAGCATACAGTTGGGTCTTTTATATTTTTAGTCCGTTCAGCAACTCTTATGTCATTTGATTGGGGAGTTTAATCAACTTACATTTAAAGTACTTACTGGAAAGGAAAAATTTATATTGCTATTTTGTTGATTTTTTCTATTAGCTTTGTAGTTCTTTGGTCTGTTATTTCCTCTCTTGCTGTCTTCCTGTTTTGTTAATTTTTTTCATATTGATATACTTTGATTATTTTCCATTTTAATTTTGTGTAACTTCTATAATGTGTGTGTGGTGTATGTCCGTGTATGTGGTTACCTTAAGGCTTACAAAAAATATCTTATGCAACAGTCTATTTAAAGCTGATAAATTCAACTGCATACAAAAACTCTACACTTAAACTTCTTCCACCCACACTCCAACATTTTATTGTTGTCATAATTTACATCTGTTTATCTTGTGTATCTTTTAATATCTTTATAGTTATTTTAATATTTATTCTTAACTTTTATAATAGAATTAAAAGTGATTTACCCACCACCATTATAGTAATACAATATTCTGTATTTGTCTTTATATTCATCTTTATCAATGAGTTTCATACTTATGCTATTGTGCTACTTTTTAGCATCATTTTGTTTCAACCTGAAGAACTCTCTTTAGCATTTCTTATAAGACAGGTCTAGTGGTGACCTTCAGCTTTTGTTTATCTGGGAAGGTCATGATCTTTCTATTTTTTGAAGGCTAGTTTTACAGAGTATGTTATTCTTACTTGGCATTTTGTTGTTGTTTTCTCTTAGCACTTTAATAAGATTATCCTGCTTTTTTTCTGGCCTGCAAAATTTCTGCTGAAAAATTTCTCATAGTCTTGTAGGGGTTCCCCTGTATGTGACAAGTCTCTTCCTTCTCTGCTTTCAAAATTCAAGGGCCTTTGACTTCTAATAATTTGACTATAATGTGTCTTGGTGTGGATTTCTTTGTATTCTTCTGACTTTTTGGATCTGGATTTCCATTTTCTCCTCCAGTTTTGGGAATTTTTCAGTCATCATTATCATCATAATTGAATAAGCTTTCTGGTACTTTCTTCTCTGTCTGGGATTCAATGTGTATATTGATCTGTTTGATGGTGTACCGTAAGTCCCTTTAGTTTTGTTCATTCTTTTTCATTCCTTTTTCTTTTCTGACTAAATTATTTCCAATGACTTGTCTTCAAGTTCACTGATCCTTTCTCCTGTTTGATATCTAGTCTGTTGATGAACTGCTCAAGTGAATTTTTCACATTCTTCAGCTCCATGATTTCTGTTTTGTACTATTTTTTTTTTTTTTTTTTTTGGCTGTGCTGTGTGGCTTGTGGGATCTTAGTTTCTCTACCAGGGTTTGAACCCATGCCCCCTGCAGTGGAAGAGCGAAGTCCTAACCACTGGACCACCAAGGAATTCCCTTAACATTTTCTATCTCTTGAAATTTCTCATGCTTTGTTCTCTTGCCTGTAGTTAGCATCTTTATGACAGTTATTTTGAATTCTCTGTCAGGTAAATTATATACCTCTGTTTCATTAGGGTTTCTGGAGATTAATCTTGCTTTATTTGAAACATCTCTGCCTGATTCTTTATTTTTCTCAACTCTCTGCATTACTGTCTGTGCATTAGACAAAATAGGTACCTCTCCCAATCTTCATGGACTGGCCTTGGACAGTAGAACACTGTCACCAATCAACTTGTCCAGAGACTTTGGGGGCCTCTACCAACTCTTTCCCTCCTCAGGGAGTAGCAGGAAGCTGTAGTTCTGGTTTGCTCGTTGTGTGCTGAGGAAGCAGGGGAGCTATGTTGTCTGCCAGTTCAAACTGCTGTCTCCATTCTCCTCCCAGAGCTCTAAGACTGGCAAGACAGAGCGTGATCTCTGGGGAGCCCCCTAAGAAAAGCTGGGATGCTGGACATGTGAACTAACCCCTTCCCTCCTCTGGGAGAAGCTGAGACCTTCTCTTCCCAATTTTATGGCACTGTGCTGGGGTCAGGGATTCTGATGAGAGTCTGTCCCAAATCTCCCTACTGGTTTTGGTGATTCTTGTTTTGTGTTCACCTGCACTGCAGGAGCCTTTCAATTCGTTTCTGGATTTCTCACAAAGGGAATTTGTGACTTGTTGCTGATCAGTATGTTTTCAGGGGGATGGAGGGTCCATCACTATCTTGCTGATGTCACTCCCAACTTGGCTCTTATTTCACCCTTATTATTGATAGTTTTATTGTGGGTAGAATTTTGCTGGTTATTTTCTCTCAGCATTTTCAGGATGTTTCACCATGTTATGGATGCCTTAGTTGTTAATGAAATGCCAACAAAAACTAACTTCATTCCTTTGTTGGTAATATTATCTCTGTCTAATTGTTTTAAAAACATTTTGTCTTTGGTATTTGAGGTTTTACTCTTTGTTCATTTTCTTTTAACCTGTCTTGGGTTTTTTGGGCTCTCTGAATTTGAAATTGGCATCTTTCATAAATTTGGGAAAACTCTAAGTCATTATTCTTTTAAGTAATTTCTCTGAAATTCTAATTAGATATACACTGGACCTGCTCATTATACCTTCATTCTCTCTTAATCTCTTGTTCTTATTTCCATCTTTTATTTCTCTGGGCTATATTCTGGGTGATTTTTCCCTCAGATCTTTGAGCTTAATGATTTCTTTTTAGCTATTTAATCTGTTCAGTTCATTTCAGGTTTCTAATTTTAATTGTATTTTTCATTTAAAAAATGATTTTTCTCCAAATGTGCCTAGTCAATTTTGATTATTTCTTTATCATATATCACCAGTGTTTACTTACTTAAATCAGATAAGTGAATATTTTATACAATCTATCTGAAAATTCTGACATCTTCAATCTTTGCAGGGAAGAGTCCCTAGAGTGATTTTTCATTTTGAGCTCATGTTCCTTCAAATTTTATTTGTCAGGATTCTGGGAGTATAGTACACTCCTTGACAGATTATTTGCATTTGCTCCTTCCAGGTCCTTGAGGTTACCACCAAGCCAGGATTTTCCCCCCTCTAAAATCACAGAAGTGTGATTTCAGTCTTCAAACTTGTGTGAGAATAAGCTTGTTATGCATTTTCAGAGACGACATTTCTTTCCTCAGTTTGTACCTCCTTCACCCAGAGCCAAGGCAGAGACAAGCATAAATCCCACCACCAACCTCTGAGGACCTGCTTATTTTTCCCATAATTCATCCACTGAAGATGTGTGTTCTGAGAGTCCTGGCATTAAGTTGGAAGGAATGAGTTCTTTGATTAGACCTCCCCACAAGGTATTGCCTCCTATGTCACCTCTTCAGAACCCCAGCACATTGAAATCCAGGCTTTAGGTTAGCAGGAAGCAGCTAGCAACTACCCGCAAACCCAAGACAAACATTTGTGTCGTACTTTATAATTTCATATTCACTTCTTTTTTTGTGGTTTCTTGTCTCTGAGGAACTTCCTCACTTACCAGCTCAATCATTCATTGAAAGGGATTAAATGCTCTCTGTAGCATTTTAAGGCATTTCTCGGAATCTCTGTTCAGCCAGATGGCCCTGGTTTCTATTTCTATAAACTAGGAGGCGAGGGTCATATGCTGAGTATGAAGGAGGAAAAAAGTTTGCTGGAGAGTGGAAAAGGTTTGAAATGGTGGAAAATGGGAAAGCAAGTTAAATAGTGAGCACTAAATGATAAACAGTGTTAATGGTATTCAGAAAAGTTCATAGGGAGCGATCACTTGACAAGACTTTATAGCCTGTGGGCTATGCAGTAGTCTCATTTCTGATACATATTATATTAGCCATAAAACCTTGGACAAATCACACCTTGTTTATATCTACCTATTTCATAGGGGTTATGAAGACAAACAACTGTTGTGAAGTGCTTTGAAAATATTAAATCACACAGAATGTAAGGCATTGTAATCAGGTCTTTGCCATGGAATTGTAGCTCAAACTCTTGCTTCACAGATGATCTCAGGAAAAACAGAATCAAGTTAATGGATAGAACAGTTTAGAAGATTTGGATAAAAACAGTTCATCATCACAGTTATGGATAAAAACCCAACATTGACAAAACCACAATTTCCAGTAAATAGTAACTGACTCATGATGTGAGACTTGCTTGTTCTGCAGACTTTTTTGTTTAATAGAATTTGTTGAAATCAAATTAGCAAAGCCCTAATTATCATGGGCCATTTGCCATGATATAAGAATAGTTTTGCTAAGCAAAACTCTAATATATTAAAGTGGCTTCATTAGTAAGATTTTACCTGTAGTAATCAGAAGTAACTATCTAACTAAACCAAGAAAATCTAAGAGAATCTTAGCATTCATATCATAAGCAATCTTTTAAGCAGAAAATATAAAGATCCCAGAAAGTACACAAATGATTTACCTCACATATTCATCAAAATTAACTCTCAAATTTTAGATAGCTAAATATTTTCAAGATTTTGGCCTTTTCAAGATTGTCATTCAAAAATATATTCACCATTGTTCTATGAGATTAAAGTATGACAAAATAACTTCTTATCCTTAAGGAGTTTCTATTTTAGGTGGTAGAAATACTTTTGTGAGAAATCACAGAACATTATAATAAAACCAAAGTACCTGTTAAGTTGTACTCCATGTTATTTGACATTCCATCAATATTTGGAAGAATATATCCAATGTCAGGGACAATGATAGCATCCATGAACGTAAGAGTTAAGATTCTGAATTTAATTTTCCTAGCTGTTTTGGCATTGTGATTTAGTCACTGCATTTTATCCCGATTAAGCAACTGGCACTCATTTTACTAAATTGCAAGAAAAAATGTCACTATGGGTCTTGGATATGAACTCATTGATTTTCACATGCATCAACAATACTCCAAAGATAGTATACTATCAACACTCATTTTTAGTCCTTTCACTTGTTCCAATGGTAGGTAGCATGTTTTATCACATAATTCGTTTTAAAGACTGAAACCTTCTCTGTTAAACCTACAGGAGTGTGAACGTTCTCTGGTAAAGTACATGTTCTATTAACCATGCCGGAAAAAGTTCAGTAGGTGTTTTTAACTTAGTGTCCAGGTTTTTCCTTTTTTTTCAACTATCTGCTTCCAGGAGGTTAAGTATGGTAAATCTAATTATTTCAGAAAGGGCTACACCCCCTCATCTGAATTCCATTCAAGTGTAGTCAACAAAAGAAAGAGTGGTTTAGGCAGTCTTAACTTTTTTTAAAATATAAATTTATATTTCATTTTATTTATTTTTGGCTGTGTTGGGCTTTTGTTACTGTGCGCGGGCTTTCTCTAGCGGCGAGGGGGGCCGCTCTTCTTTGCAGTGCGTGGGCTTCTCACTGCAATAGCTTCTTTTGTTGTGAAGCATGGGCTCTGGGCACGCGGGCTCATAGTTGTGGCTTGCTGGCTCTAGAGTGCAGGCTCAGTAGTTGTGGCACACGGGCTTAGTTGCTCCGCAGCATGTGGGATCTTCCCGGACGAGGGCTCGAACCTGTGTCCCCTGCATTGGCAGGTGGATTCTTAACCACTGCGCCACCAGGGAAGCCCAGTCTTAACTTTTTGAAAGCTTATTTTTAGAAGAACTAGCAAAATGTATTCAAAGTAGTAATGGTTGTTTTACTAACTTTATTTTTACACTGCTCTATGGCTCTTTGTAACCAAGTCCTTAAAGTTAGGATGTTTTTAATTAGTGAGAAATGGACACAACAAATACTTTAAAGAGGTCAAAAGTAAAATGAAATTGGCATTTAATATGACAGTAAAGACGGAGTGATTTGGTAATCAAGAAGCACAACTATTTAAAACAGATATAAGGGCCTTTTGTTTAAAAAAAAAGTCAAATTTTAGTTAAGTTTTGTTTCTGTCACCATGTAGACTTCCCCTACTGCTTTGCTATAATACAAAGAACTCACTGGGGGGATTCTCTGGTGGCGCAGTAGTTAAGAATCCGCCTGCCAATGCAGGGGACACGAGTTCGAGCCCTGATCCGGGAAGATCCCACATGCCGTGGAGCAACTAAGCCCGTGCACCACAACTACTGAGCCTGTGCTCTAGAGCCTGCAAGCCACAACTACTGAGAGTGTGAGTCACAACTACTGAAGCCTGCGCACCTAGAGCCCATGCTCCACAACAAGAGAAGCCACCACAATGAGAAGTCTGCACATTGCAATGAACAGTAGCCCCCACTCGCTGCAACTAGAGAAATCCTGGGCACAGCAATGAAGACCCAATGCAGCCAAAAATAAATAAATAAATTTATTAAAAAAAAAGAACTCATTGGGAAAGCTTTATTCATTCAGAATGATCAATAAGAAGTGTGCTTCCAGTTACTTGAAATTGATATAAATTTGAATTCAAATATTATTTTAAATATAGATTCCTTTGGATTTTTTCTAGTGAATATGGAAATGATTTCTGGTTAAAATATCTTTAAACAGTTTGAAAATTTGTTCAAGTTATAGTTATGTGTCTTAAAATTGTTAATTTTATTAAAAAAAAGGATAGACAAACAACCTACACTCTTTCTAGGAGACACTACAAAATGAAAAAAACTTTAGTCCAGCTTCTTTCCAAATTATGTTTTCTAGGGTAATAGAATCTTATTGTTTTTTAAAAAGTACATGAAACAAACAAGAGATCCATTTAACAGGAAGACTTTTAGACGTTTAAATTCTCCGTCACTAGCTTGGAATAACAGTAATCAAAAGACTGAAAACCAAAAAAAAAGACTGAAAACCCAATCTGGATATTGTGTAGTTTATGCCGTAGAAGTATACTTTTAGAATTTTGAGCTTAAATACAGATGCTTTTTTTTCTATTGTGATAATGTTTAGTCACATTGTGTTTACCTCAGGGTGACAGGTATGACGGGTAGAGGGCACAAGGGGACCTTCTGGGGCACTGAAAATGCTGTATATTTTAATCTGATGGTGGTAACATGAGTGTATGTAAAATTTCACCTCGCTGTATACTTAAGCTTTATGTACTTTATGTTTATTTCAAGAAAAAAGTAAAAACAGTATTTAGCTACTTTATGAAGTGCCCACCAATTATTTTACGATGAGTCATTAATATGACTTTGTTAGTCAAAAATGCATAGGAGGAAAAACAAATTATCTGATACTCATGGCCTAAGGACTGCTAGTCACTCTGAGGTAAATTAACTATATCTGAAGCTAGAGCAAAGCTTTAGTGATGAGATGTCACTGGTAGTGTATCAGAAATTGTGTCAGGAAGAATACAATGTATCAGCTTAACTATGAAGGACTGAAGTGTTATAACTGTTTAAACAACAACCAGAAGATCAGAACATCTTCAAATAAGTGATATGACTATGGCATGTTTATTTGATTTATGATTACCCATGCTTTTTACTTCTGCTTCTTACTGTTTGGGTTTTTATCATTGTATTGCTTGGACTTCCAAATGACGGGGAATTAAAGTTAAATTAGTTTTGTTGCCTATTCTGAACTGTTGTTTTTAGTGTGGTAAAAAGCTGAAGTTATGACTGTGCTTTTAAAATTATGCATTCTACTTCCTAGCTATTATGGGAGCAAAGAGTTGGTTTACGCAAGGAATATAAACACTTAATCTGCCTCAAATGTTTTTTTTTACTTTTGCTCAGAACTATGTTAATTCTCATCACCTCCAAAAGCCTTTGAGAGGATTAGCTGCATAGACCAATATTGTTCTATATTAGTCAGTATTAAGCATATGATGTCACCTTGTTTCCTCTCCTCCTCAAGATTTTTTTTTTTTTTGCGTGGAGGGCGGGGGAATTTTTTTTTTTTTTTGGCAATTCTCAAAATTCTGTGGCTTAAATACCACTAGCTGGCACACGATTGACAACCTTACACTCCCAAACCTGTTTGAAATGGGTTAAATACCTAAGTGCTGCAGAACAATGCAAACCAACCAGCAATTCCTCATAAAAGAGAAAGGGGGTGTGATTAGGTTCCAGCTATTAAGCAAGTTATTGCAAAAACAGTTTGGTGGTTTGTTTCTGCAATAGGCGCAGGTTAAGCTAGTATTTTCTCTCTTAATTAGCTCAAAAAAAAAGGAAAAAAGACTAGGCTATAAGAGGTCGGATAAACAGCCAAAACAAAACATGAAGCAACTGGGGCAAACACACTCGGGGCTTTACGGAGGTCTTTATACTGATCCTCGACATTGGTTATTGCTTATTAACCCCGCCGGAGAACTATCGAACGGAATCTGTGTGAGGCTTATCGAGCCCGGGGAAAGGAGATGCAGGAGAGAATAAAGCTTCTAATAAAAGAAACGCAGCAACAATAGCAGAGGAACAGCTCTGCCTGGTGACGTAATGGCTGGCAGCAGTCCAGCTTCAGCAGAGCTGCTGCTACCTCAGCATCCAACCTCTCTCAACACAGTGCAGCTTCGGCAGAGCTACCGGGGCTGCTACTTTTTGCGATGCCACTTTGTCGGTAGCACCGACACCTTCCCTTAGAGGGCCAGGACGCTGAACAAAGCCTGGTCCTGCTGTTTCAAGTTGTTGGAACACACATTCTCGCTCACCCCCCGCAAGCCCCTCAGTCGCCGAGCCGATCGGCTGCTTAAGTTTAGGACGAGAACCCTGGCGCACACACCATGCGTGCCTCAGTTTCCCCGGGGCTGCTCTCGGGTCCTCCTCTCGCGGTTCGCACCCACCCCCACCGGTCCTCAGCCCGAGTTGAACTCGGCGGCCCCGCTCTCCCGCCCGGCCCCGCGTGCCGGTCCTCCCGCCTTACCTCCGCTAGGTAGAGGTTGAGGAGACAGAGCGTGGAGAACTGGAGACAGGAGGGGAAGCAGTAGAGCAGCCAGTGGGGGAAGAAGTGCAGGTGTGCGGGCGGCCGGAGCAGGGGCAGGGAGCCGCTGAGCGAGAAGGCGGCGGAGAAGAGGGTGGTCCTGAGCGCTGCCCACAGGAGACAGAGGAAGAGGCAGAGGCTCTGGTAACTTAGCCGCCGCTCACGGTACAGGAGCAGCCGCCACAGCTGCAGGTAGGCAAAGGCGAAGAGCGCGGCGTAGAGCAGGGCGTGCAGGATGCTCAGCGCCAACTGCACGGAGCCCGGCACCGCGGCGCCTCCGCCGCCCCCGCCGGGCGTGGAGGGCTCGCGGCCGGCCTCCGGACCCGGCACGGACGCCCTCATGAGGGGGCTAGGGGGCGGGCGAAAGAGCGCGGGAAGCAAGGAGCCAGACTCGGAGCCGCCGTCGATGGGGAGAAGGATGTCTTCCTGACCCCCCACCCACCCCAACCTCCAACCCCAGGAAGCTCCGTGACAGGACCCGGAGCCCCGCGGAGAGCAGCCGCGGCTCCTGGGACCCCGCCTCCTCTCCCCGCCCCCCCCACCCCGGGGGTCTCGGCTCCTCCTGCTGCGGCTCGGCTCGGTAGCTGCAAAAAACAACTCTCGGCTGGAGACAATCAGCTGAGAAACCCGAGCATTTGAGGTGCTCGCTCCGCACCGTGGGCTCCCGCCGATTGGCCCAAGCGGGCTCGCCCCCCGCGCGCCGCGCTCGGAAGGCCACAGGCCGCTGGACCTATCGCTCCAGGAGGCCAAGCTCTGATTGGGTGCCTGCTTTCCCCTCTTGCTCCTCCCCTTTACTCCCCACCCATGCTGCCGATTGGCCCAGCAACTGCACGGCCAGCTCGCGCCTGCGGGCGGGCTCGGTAGTCGCCTGTCACCGGGGCGGCTGTCGCTCCGCCTCCTGCGCTTCCCATTGGCTGGAAAGGCCGCACGTAAGACCCACGAGGACCGGGAGGAGCCTCGCGGTTGTTTTTTGCCCAGCAGGCTGACTCCAACGAGTGGTGGATGCTGCTGGCGCGGAGAGTTGGGAGCGCTGCGAACCCGCAGGTAGGGGGAGCGGTTCGCGGATGCCCGGCAAGCGAGGCATGGGCCCGCCTTCTGCCTCTTATCCTTCTTGTGGCGGGAACTGTCGGTCAGCCGTCCGGGTCCCAGCCCGCAGGTTTTGTCCTCAGGTCTCGATAGGTAGGTGGCGGCGCGGGTTTTGCAGGCGAGGGCTGTGGTTTCTGACGGCAGGGATGCCTGCCGGGATTCAGACCTGGCGGCTCTCCCCTAGCAAGGACAGCACTGCCCAGCTCTGGAGTTTGGCTTAGAAGGGGCCTCACCTGGATCCTTCTAAGGAACGTTTTGCTTTCTTTTTTTTTTACTAGAGTGAGCGGCTAGTAAAACGGGAGCCCTTCTGTGGGGAGAGGGCAAGGAATGAGGCAAAGGCTGAAGGGAAGCTCTAAGTAAAAGAAACTCCCTCCCTCGGGATATGTCCCAGAAGGAAGAGTGGAATTAGAATGGGATGGATATGGAAGCCGTCTCAGAGTGGGGGGAAGGTGGGTCTTTGAAACTTAGAATTTGGAAAGATGCTGTGGGCATAAGTTTAGGCAAAACGGCAGAATCAGAATTTTAAGTCTTTGATGAATGTCTAGAGAGGAAA
Organism: Kogia breviceps; assembly: GCF_026419965.1. Classification (NCBI taxonomy): domain Eukaryota; kingdom Metazoa; phylum Chordata; class Mammalia; order Artiodactyla; family Physeteridae; genus Kogia; species Kogia breviceps. The sequence continues at coordinate 48,309,810 of NC_081312.1, forward strand.
AGGTAGAATAATAGTCTGTGCTTTTTAAATTCCACATGTATTCCTTCAAGCTTTAGTCCCCTGTGTGGTGGATGGTGGCGCTATTTCTAGGGCTCAGAGATATACAAAACACATGCTATATTATGTTACTGCTGTAAATAAATGAGGAATAAATAGATCTTCCCACATATATTGGACTGAGATAATATTTGTTGACTTTTTTGGGGGGTGTTTGGTAATAAAATGAGCAAAGTAGTGCAAAATGGTGAGGGAATAATTTGTGTTCCCCTTAGGATAGGTGGCATATCGCTAAATATCCCTGTGAAAGACAGTGCTACATTTATTGGTGCAGCTAAGACTCAGCCTTTCCTAACTCACCATTCTAAGAAGAGTGTTGCTACTTTCTTTCCTAGCTAAGTGATCCACAGGGAAGGTAAAAGTCTCTTGTGCTTCAGATTGTGGGACAGTAGTTTACCCAGGCACCAGATGCTGGTGTGTTTGGGATTCTTTGTAGGTGTGCTGACAAACTGTGATAGATGTTTAGGCCTGGCAGTGTTACGTGGAGATCCCTCTGATGAAACATTCAGCTGAGCAGGTTGTGCTGTGCAGTCTACAGTAGAGTACAACTTGCTGTAAGAAGTTAACAGTCCTAATCCAACATCAGTGCTCTAAAGAAGGATCTCAGCTTTATTGGAATTGAAGACATTTGCCTCATGGATTCATAGGGAATGTGGTTAGGGCAGTACACAGTTCTATTTGAAAGGGGACAGAGTGCTCCTGGCCCCAGTGAGGTAAATGATTGCAATTATGTGCTTAAGCCCATAAATTAAGCATGAACTCAGAGTTATGTGCTTTTAGGCACTTGTCAAAATCAGGAAAGCCTGATTTTGGATAGCACCCATACTAGTTTTACATCTTTGCTTGTGAGACTTTTTATTCCAGTGTCATAGCAAATCGGAATAGCCGCTTTTTTTTCTCTTCCTTTTTTGGGGGCATATATATGGGGGGGGGCAGGTAGAAGATTTTGCCCCACTCCCTTGAGGGAACTCTTAAGTGGAGAGATGTTGACTCCTTTTATTGCCTCCTTTGGGTCTTAAGTGGTAAACTGTGATGAGATCTAATCAACATTTTATTTGAGGCTGCTTCAGTGAGCAGGTTCTGTTCTCTAAAAGCAGCATTAAACTGTAAGCAAGCTAATTTTTGACAGAATATTCCTACAGGAACTTTGTAAGCATTATATGCCCCATTTGTTGCAGAATATGAAATGTGGCTTTTCCCAGAGAATGATGTCTGTAGATCTTGGTGTAATTTGTTTAATGTTTACAGTTTTTAATTTCCTCTCTTTCTTGAGAGGGGAAACCCTTAGTTTTATGTTTAATCATAAGGGAAATTTAGGCCTTTAAAGAGGAAACTAACCAAGGGTCTTCTAGAAAAGCTTGCTCCTGGGTAACCTAAAATTGGAAATATGTCCAAATGCACAATGGTTGAATATTGTTGTTTTGAGAGAGCAGATCACTCTAGCACAATGGTCTTTCAAACATTTAAAAGCAGAACCAGGGCTTCCCTGGTGGCGCAGTGGTTGAGAATCCGCCTGCCGATGCAGGGGACACAGGTTCGTGCCTCGGTCCGGGAGGATCCCACATGCCGTGGAGCGTCTGGGCCCGTGAGCCATGGCCGCTGAGCCTGCGCTCCACAATGGGAGAGGCCGCAACAGTGAGAGGCCCGCGTACCACCAAAAAAAAAAAAAACAAAAAACAAAATAAAAGCAGAACCATTTGCCAAGTGTTATTATATATAGGACCCAATCCCAAAGTGTGATTGCTCTAGCTGAAGAGGGCCACCAGTTGCTCCACCTACGCAGAAAGGCAAATCTTTGCCCCCTCCTCTCACTAGCAAGATGATCAGTGTTTTTCTCTTGAAGTACTTCCTCGTCATTGCCCTTGGGGGCTTTCTCAGAATTCTGGTGCTGAGCAAAACAAACTTTTGTTGCCTTTAACATTTTATTTGCAAGCTTTAGCCCTTTTTGTACTATAGCCTTACTCATCCATTCTTACAGGGCTTGTCATCCTCCTGTATTTGTCCTTAGTTAAATGTCACATATTTTTTCCAACTTTTAAATGACCTGTGCACGCACACTTGTTTCGAGTTTAGGGATCAGGCAAAAGTTACATCTTGCCTACTAACTCTGATTAGTTCCACCAGGAGCATTATACTGAGGAACTGAGGACTCCTTTCAGCCCCAAAGGTTAAGTCTGCACTTAGTTGGGAGGTGTCTGTGTGTAGGATAGGCAAACATTTGCCTATGACTCCCATTTTCTTTTTGTATTGGCACTGGTGTGGTAACAGTTGTATTTTAAAGAGTTATCTTCCCTTTTAGAATCTTTCTAAAGTGAAATTGGGTCAATTTCTTGTGAAATCTTTGAAATATACTGCTTTAAAAATCTAGGATATGTATTTATGTTCAAGCCACTCTCCTCTTAGCTGTTACTAAAACAAATAGGGCTAGGTTGGGTTATACTGTAATAACAACCCTAAATCAGAGATTTAAAGTAAAGTTTATTTTATGTTAACACTGAGTTGGCTGGGAGCCTTGCCCCATGTTGTCCTCTTTCTGAGACTTGATTCAACAGAGAAGACCTCGGTTGGAGTGTTTTCAGTCATCACAGCAGAGAAAAAAGTGTGTCATGCTTCATGATACATATATGTTAACTCTTAAAAGCTTCCAGAAGTTACATATGTCACTTTGCACATTTCATTGGCCAAATCAAGTCATGGCCATACCTAACTGAAGGAAGTGGGGAGTAGAATTTTAACATGTGTAGAGAACTAGAAACATTTGGACAGTCTACCCTTTTTGTCAATAGATATTCTCCTTCCTACATGTACTTCATCCTTAGCTCTTCCCAGTGGAGATAACCCCTAAATCCCATCCAGTCACTGTCAAGCTCAAAGTCTGGGATCTCTGAGTAATGCCCAGTAGCCATAATCACTTGTAGTCTATCTTTATAAATTGTCTGTCTCCGTCACCCTGTTGAATACATAGAGTAGTGTAGGGACAGATAACTATAATAAGTGTTCCCATTTGGAGAGGAGAAGAATGGAAGACATATACCAGACTCTGGACTGTAGCAATTTTGGAATCTTGCTGGGCAGATATTGCTAGGGCTCTAAATTATAAGAAAAATGAAATGAAAAAACACATCAAATGACTACTCCAATTTAAAAATAATTAGATGGAACAGACACAACATTACTGTGTGAAATTGATATAAAAGCTTGTAAACATTTGTAAACATTTATATGCATTTTCTTTGTTTATCTCATTATTGTGGACCAGTGACATACAGTTCATATTCTAACACATGCCCTGGAGCATAGTTCTCTATGGTCCTTGGCTTTGCCCTGCAAGAGATCCTTCCATTTTTATTATCTTTGTCCCCACCTGAAGTTGGCTTTGGAGAATATGACTTCTTTCCATGGCTGAGCAGTTTTGTCAGCTTGTTTCCAGAGCCTACAAGCATGGGGGCTTAAGGATTGTTTTAAGTTTTGAACAGCTAGTCTTTTTTTTTTTTTTTTTTTTTTTTTTTTTTGTGGTACGCGGGCCTCTCACTGTTGTGGCCTCTCCTGTTGCGGAGCACAGGCTCCAGACGCGCAGGCTCAGCGGCCATGGCTCACGGGCCCAGCCGCTCCGCGGCATGTGGGATCTTCCCAGACCAGGGCACGAACCCGTGTCCCCTGCATCGGCAGGCGGATTCTCAACCACTGTGCCACCAGGGAAGCCTGAACAGCTAGTCTTTTGGATGGTGGTGCTTCTTTGAGTACCCTTCTTTTAATACCTCGTTAAACACAGTCAACAGCAACTATCACACAGTACTCATTTCTGTCTTCCAGCCTCTTAGGGCCATAAATAAGTTCTTTAGCCACATGAACCTAGCTACATGCTCATAAATTCATTAGGTACTTGTCACCTCCAACTTACTATGGCGACAGTTTCATCAAATGTTTTGTTACTCCTTAACATGGATCATTTGTTGAGGTCTTGTCTCTATGTTTCTTTGAAGAGAGTTTCCTTGAGTACTCCCAGAACAGCTTTTCTGCTGCTTGGCGCCTGAGCCAGTATGTGGTTCTTGTTAAGGTAGCACCTCACTTCTAGTTTGTATACCAGTGAAGATAAACTAGATTATGCTACAATAAAAACCCCCCAATCTCAGTGGCTTAAGACAACAAAGTTTATTTCTTCCTATATCATATGCTCATTGCATACCAGCTGGGGGTTCTCTGGGCTATGCTTAATCTGGGACCCATGTTGACAAACAGCCACCATCTGAGTGTTTTCAGTGACTATGACAGAAGAAAAGAAAGCCAGGCATATCACACAGTAGCTGTTAAACTGTTGCCGGAGACAGGCCACTTTGGCTCCCATTTTATTGGCCAGGGTAAGTCACGTGGTGGCCTCAAACTTCAGTAGTGGTGGGAAGTGCAGAAAGCTAAGTGTGATCCTAGGTATACCTGACAGGAGAACTGGAACTGTTTACCCCATACTGATGAACCATCACACCAAAGTAACAAGGCCACATTCCTCCCAAGGAACTCAGCAATTTGTGCTGATACTTAAATTTTGAAGCATTAAGTGTTGTTTTCTATCCCATTTTCTAATTACCAGAGAAAAAAGTCATCAAGTACCCTCTGTAGCTTTGTTTTTAGCTCTGTTCTTGCGAGGTGTTCTCTTTCCTCACTATTTCCCATCCACATTTGCCTTCTCTTTGTTTAAAGTTATTTTTATGAGGAGACCATGTCTCTGGGCAAAAGTGTTTCAATTACCATGCATGTGAAATGAACACTTTTTTGTGACACCACAGGGGTAGATTGGATTAATATGAGTAGTAGCTATGGAAGATTTGATTACATACAAGTAATAATTTTTCTTTTTAAGTCAAATTGAAAAGGTACACTGTTTAAAAGAGTCAGTTCTAGAAGGCTTCAAAATTCCCCTTGGTATCTTACCCCCTCCAATTTCTTTTTCCTTAGAGGCAATTACTTTGAACCGCTCACAGTTTCTTTTGGTGTTGATCTTTCCATTTCCAATAAACTTGGCTTTTGGTATTGTGAAAAATGAAGATTTAGCTCTCTTTCATCCCTTTTCCCTCCCCGACTGTATGCTCCCTTACTTTCTGTCTCCCCATCCACTCAACTCTGGTTATTATGGATCTGGTTAAATCATTATTCAGTGTGTATCTTATGACCATGTAAGCTGTGTTTGTAGCTGACCCACGCAGTATTCTCTGCTTTAAGTAATTTTGTAAGTAATCAAACTTACCAAAAGATGGAGCGAACTGCAAAGGTTACTACTGAGTACCTATCTCTGAATAATCACCCACATCTCTAATTGGCGAAATGCATAGTACGTTCATATGGATAATCTAATCTGTCCAATGAGGTGGATGTGGGGAAGTATTCAAGCATTGAATGTGTGTGGTTATACCTTTGGTTCTACCAAATACATTCTAGGTGAAAAGAGTATGTTAACTTTAGTATCCAATTTAGTGTTTAAATGACTGAATTGTAACCACAGGGCCAGGAAAATAGATATTTATACTTAGAGCTCTCATTTGTGCTTTTACTTAAATGTTTAACCTTTTAATTAGGTTGGAGTTATTTCATATAGTAACAAATGTTATATTCTTTCAGCCTCAGGATGCATGCATCTCTCCCTGAGAATATAAGGAAAATATTGGATGACTCATTTTATACCATTTTCATTAATATAAAGTGGCTTTAAAATATGCTGGTTTAAAATGGCTTTAATGTATAATATTTTAATGTCAAGGATACCGCTTAATTATATTATTAAAATTACTTTTTATAAACCTCTCTCAGTCCTCACTCCTCATTCTCCTTGAGTTTTTGAACTCTTGGCTCATTATTAAAAGTTGATGGCAAATTTGTTCATTGCTTGATATAAACTAGTTCTAGTGAAAAGAATTATTAGGAAGTAATCAATGAGTAATTAACTCCTGTTTTAGGAATACCTATTCCTTACAGAGAGTTATTATATGCTTATTGATAATATCGAAAGACCAGAGTATATGGAGTTTCAGTTTATCAATTCTATTGTACAATAAATTGAAGAGTAAATTTTTTCTCATTACCCCTGAAATGCTAGATTGAAGAGTTAATGGTCTTTCATGACCATTGAAATGGTAGGTGTCTAATTTAGTATGATTTTTTCCTAAATTTTTTATTCCTTAATCATTTCATTCTTTACTGAAAAGTTCCACTCCTATCCTTATGAGTAATTCTTGCTATTTTCTCCTGTCTCCTGTTTTGACATAGTGATCTTTGTTTAAAAGATAAGAGTTCTATTAGAAATTAAAATTAAAACAAAATTCTCACCTATACCTGTGGGTATATCTTTACCTTCTAGAAGTACGATGTTTAATATAAAAACTAATTTTCCTAAACTGTCTTCTTTTAAATGTAGATAATATATATCATCAGTAGAAAAGCTTCCTGGAAGAAGAAATTGTTCAAAAGAAATTTGAAAGTAGCAAAAGTATAAGACAAAGATAATTGACAGCAGATACAGAGGACAGCATTGGGAGTAAGTACAGCATGAAAGAAGATGAAAGGATGATATCTAGAGCAAATCTGAGTTCAGAAAATATAATTGAATGAAAATATGAGTTGAAAAAGATATTTGAATTTCTAAACTGTTTAAATAAATCTAAGTCTTAGGAATTACTAAAAGTATATTAAGAAGGAATGTTCTTAAATAGTTTTAATAGATATCTTCTAGGGAATTTAAAGTAAAAAGAATGTAAACGTAGTAGACATATATTTTGGCTCTCATTCCCACGTTAGTGGTTTTAATTGCTATTTGAGTATTAATTGTACATCTACTCTAGGTAGAGAAAAATAAAATACCCAGTTTAAAAAAATGGATTGGATAATGTTTGAAAATTAATTTTAGAATCCTTAAAAATGACAATTAGCTTAGCATACACCAATAAATATCTATTAAACTTAACATACTTGGTATTGCATTTTCCAGATATCTTTTGCAAGTATCAAAAGTTCATAGTATTATTAAATCAATGTCATTATATATCATCCCCTCTCATGTTTTTACTAGAAGGAAATAGTGAAGTATTAGCAAAATCAAACATGGAAGTAATGCCTTATATTATTCTTTTTGCAGATTTTACTTCATTCATTTATTTAATGAATTCATTCAGAAAAACTCTGTTGAATGCCTACTCTTGCCAGGTATTGTCCTGGGCAACAGAACACAGCAGTGAACAAAATTGACTCTCCTGCCCATATGCAGCCACAGCTGATGATGTCTTCCAGTTTCAATGTACTTAGAGTTGGCATCTCTTTTGTCATGATGTGCATTTTTTATATGTCAGCAGTAGACTCTCTACCAGAGCTGAGTCCTCAGAAATTCTTCAGTACATTGCAACCAGGAAAAGCTACCTTAGCTTATTTTTGTCAAGCTGGTAAGTATTTTTTATATTCTAATATGATTTTTGTGATGTTTCTATTGCTGTTTAATCAATATGCTAGGGAGAACTTATTATCAGGATTAATAATATGTGCTTTAACGCTGCTACTATAATATGCCTGCCTTGGTTTAAATCCTAACTTTGCCACTTGACCTGCTGTGTGACCTTGGTTGAGTCACTTAGCCTCTCCACGTGTCTTTTTTGTCATCCATAATGAGGAAATAGTGTGTGCTTTATAAATTTATTGTGAGGATTAAGTGACTTTACTCATGTGCTTAGTCCATAGTAAATACTAGATAAGAATTAGCTGTTAATAATATCTGAATTTCATCATCATTTCTGAAAGTAAACTTTTTGATATTTTTAGCATGTAAATATTTTAAAAGTGTTTTCAAACTTTAAATATAGTATAAGTAATGCCTTAGTTTAATACTCTGCTTTAGCTGTACCATTAATTATAGTGAACTAATTAATATAACTATTGAACATAACTTATCATTATCATGGTTCCATTTAAGGTTTTTTTGTGCCTTAAAAAATACTATTCTTGGAATTAGTAAATGAAGTGAATTCATATTTTTGTTGGCTCCTTTATTATAATTGTGATTTGAAAATGGTATTTAAAAATCATTTTGAAAATTTTATACATGTGTGTTGTGTAAATAGTATTAAACTTGGAAAAGTAAGGCCAAATGTGCCATTTAAATTAAACATTTATTTACCCAATTTATGTTTAGAAAGCTTTTAAGGTCACTTACCAAAGTAAAAATATGTCACGATAAAAATATTAGAAATAAGAGTAATGAGGCAATAGGAAATAAGGGTACAAAAATATGTAACTAGGTTCATTTAGTTACTTGATTATTGTTGCATACTAGTTGGGTAAACTAATATATTTCTTTTGCAGTTTGTAGCTTTGGGCTTTAATTTTAAAAATTCATCTTTCCTAAGGGGCAAGTCATAAAACATTCATAAAACATTTCTTATTTTAGGTTCTCCAAGTACCTCTATATTTCTTCAAGAACTGAATGAGGCTGATAAACCTCTCCAGGACTATGGAATTTCAGTCACAAAGGTAGAAAGATATTTATGTTAATAAATTACTAGTGACAAACATTTTACAACTGTGTGACCTAAGACTGAGTATCTAAAAATACTATGTTGTTTCACATCTTTTTCCAAACTGGAAAAATATTTTTTCTACCTTTTTTTAATAAGAATAAACAGAAGTATAGATAATTCCAGATTATTGTATAAATTATAAATACAGGGGAAAAAAAGCTACTTAAAATTCTGGAGCTTAGAACTTTATTTTGTAAACCATTCTATTGGGGCTATGGTGTCATTTATTTTTTTCAATCTTCTATTTAAGTTTTTTTTTTGCCTGACAAATATATCATAATAGATGTCCATAATTTAGCTATTAAAATTTTTCTATTAACGCAAACTGAGGTACCAAAATTGAAGTAATTCAAGTGTTTTTTTTTCTTTCCTATTCTTCTAAGTCTTTATAATTGCTTATGTTGTGGGTTCTCATATTTATTTTTAGAAAAAGTTAAAATAACCTAATTTGAAATTACATACTTAATTTTTTTCTCAGAAAGTTTGAACTTGCCATGGAGTATTATGGAAAATTTCCACATGCATCATGGTTTAGATAGCTACAGGAGCCTTTCATTTAGTTTAAACTTAGAATTTGTACCTCAGAAAACAGAATGATTAGTAACCCAGTGATTATTAAATTCTTTCAGATTAGTGTCTCCCTGACTTTCTGTGTACATTTATTCTTTCTTAGTTCATTAGCCTTCCTCCTTTGAGAGATGGCTACTGTCCCTCTTGGTCCCTGCAGCTAGAGTTCCCAGGGCAGGAAACATAGAAAAGTTAACTGTGACTTTTAAAGGGAAACTGTTCACTCTCACCACAGAACACTTCTGACACCAGATGTGTGAGTTTTTCATACGAAGCAGTTCTGACACTAACAACCCAGAGTTAGCACAGGCCCCACGGGTTAAGGGCCCAGTCCTATGAGATTGCCCCTCACTTCAGATGCCAGTCACAAGGAGGGAGTGGGTCCCCAGGCTCCCTACGACTTCTGTAGGACTTGGCTACAAGTGGCGGTTCTCACAACCCCCACCTCGGGCTCCGTAATTGCCCAGAATGTCTCACAGAACTCAGGGAAAGACTTTACATACTATTACTGACTTCCTATAAAGGATATATCAGGAACAGCCAAATGGAAGAGATGTACAGGGCAACATCTGGAAGAGTCTCAAGGGCAGGAGCTTCTATCCCCGTGTGGTTTGGGGGGTGTCATCCTCCTGTACTTGGATGTGTTCACTGGAAGCTCTCCACACCCTGTAGTTTAGGGTTTTTATGGAGGTTTTGTTACGTAGGCATGACTGGTCAAATCATTGGCCATTGCTGATTAACTCCATCTCCAGCCCTGAGGTGGGGAGGTGGGGCTGAAAGTTCCCACCCTCTGATCTTTCCGTTTTCTTGCTGATAACCAGCCCCCATCTTGAAGCTGTCTAGGGGTCCCCAGCAACCAGTCATCTCATTAGCATGCAAACAGACACTCTTATCCCTCCCAGAGATTCCAGGGGTTCCAGAAGCTCTTATATTTCAGGTTAAAGACCAAATATTAGAAGAAAAAATACTCCTGGCACTCCATCATGCAGGAAATTACAGGGTTTTAGGAGCTCTGTGTTAGGAACAAGGGGCAAAGACCAAATATATATTTCTTATTATATCATGTTTATATACCTCAAAAATGTCTTTTTAATGTCAATTCTGTTTTGTATAGAGGTCTCAGTTAACTTTGAACCACTGTTTATACTCTGGAATGATAATGGCACTCATTTTTAAGGAGCTTTGAATAAAAATCAAAATTGAAATTTAGAAACAAAATGCTAGGTTGGTATGATACTCAAAAAGGATAATCATGCTGTTATCTAGTAACTAATAAACTAGTAACTAGTAACTGTGTGTCTCGTAACTAGAGTAGAATATTAAGGTTCATGCCCAGGGGTTACCTTTATGAACTAACAGTTTGTAAAGTTTTTACAGTTGAGGACTCTTAAGCTATGTGGAAAGGAGACTGGGTGAAAGAGATAGACCTATATTGAGTACCTAGCTCCCTCCCTGGTGTATAGTAGATACTCAGTACTGTTTATGAGATTGAAATGAGCTTGCTATATTTAGTCTTTTATTGGATAGAAAAATGGCTAAGACCCCAGTCTCTTTCTTTGGAGAGTATATATCCAAAATGGGGCGATAAAACACATTCACAGACTTTTTTTTTTGGCCGTGCTGCGCAAGTTGTAAGAATCTTAGTTCCCTATCCAGGGGTTGAACCTGGGCCCTTGGCAGTGAAAGTGAAGAGTCCCAACCACCGGACTGCCAGGGAATTCCCACAGACCATTTTAATAACTAGCAGAACTTGGTCATTATAATAAGAGATACAAATAAAATGGTGTAGATGTTTAAAAGAAAGAAATATTACATGATCATTAAGGTGGAAGGTCATATTATGGTATCGGAAAAGACTTCACAAAAAGTAGTATTTTGAGATTGTCTTCAAAAGTTAAGATTTCAGGAGGCAGACGTAGATGAAGAAAACACTAAAGTATAAATGGACTAAGTGTCCCAGTTAAGAAAAAGATTATCAGGCTGGGAACAATAACCAAACCTAATTGCAAGCTATTAAGAAATGCATCTTAAAATAAAGGCTTTAGAAATCCTTAAAGCAAATGAAGGAAAAAAATATATATCATGCAAGTAATAACCAAAAGAAAGCTCGTATGACTGTATTACTGTATCAATGTAGATTTTAAAACAAAAAAATTTTGTCATCCTTTCTGTCAAAACCAATCCATCATTAAGGCCTTCAAGTTCTGCTATCAAAACTTTGCACATCTGACCACTTCCTGTACCTTCACTTTTACCCCCCTGCCCTTGTCTAAACTGTCCTCATTTCTCCTCTGGGAAACTACAAGCCTCCTATTTGGCCTTTCTCCTTTCACGCTTGTCTCACTGAACCCTTCTCCACATATAAGTCAGATGTGTCAGATCACATTTCTGCTCTCTCAGAAAGGCTTCCCGTTACAGTTATGCTAACATGGAAACTCCTCTTTGGATACTTAATTCCTCTAATCTCATTTTCTGTTCCTCCACCTTGCTCAGCTTGTTCCTGACACATGCTAGTCATCTTTCTCTTACTTGGACCTTCTAGGTGTGTATTTCCTAAGGCCTTTGCAGGTATTTTTTTCCCCTCTGCTTAGAACTCATCTCTACCGCATATTTGTGTATTTGTATGCATCATCAACTCCATTACTTCGGTTCTTTGTACAAACGTCACCTCCTCAGAGAAGTCTTCTTTGATGACTTATCTAAAATGTTCTGTCACATACTATCCCCTTAATAGTGTTTTTTTCTTTATAGCCCTTAACATTACATACTAATTAGTTTTTTTTTTTAAATGGTTTGTCTCTGCTTTTAGAATGTAAGTTCTAAAGATAAAGATTTTAATTTGGAACTTAACTGTACTCCCAGTGATGAGAACAGTGACTAACATATGGTAGGTGTTCAAATGTGTGTTGAGTGGATGAATGGATAAATCTGTCGTCATAATACCAACCATCCCCTATGCTCTGACTTTTAAAAATTAAAAAAAAAAAACTACATACACTAAAATTCACTGTTTTTGGTTATGACCTTATTACTCTTTTCATTCAAATTCTCTATTCCTCATATCTTTCCTGAGTATCAGTTCTCTTTTAGTAGCTTTTTTCTATAAAACAAATGTAGCTTTCCCACTTGTCACTCTGCTTCCTCAAACTCCATTAAAATTAACTTGAACAGCAAAAACAAAAAAACCTCATCTAAAAAAACCCCCAAAACCCCTAACTTAACAAAATCCAAAACAAAATACTAACTGTTCTTCTTCCAGACTTAGTTTTGGTAAGTTATGTCAGTGGCTACCCACTTGCCCCATCTAAAAACCTCTTCAGGGCTTCCCTGGTGGCGCAGTGGTTGAGAGTCCGCCTGCCGATGCAGGGGACACGGGTTCGTGCCCCGGTCCGGGAAGATCCCACGTGCCGTGGAGCAGCTGGGCCCGTGAGCCATGGCCACTGAGGCTGTGCGTCCGGAGCCTGTGCTCCGCGATGGGAGAGGCCACAACAGTGAGAGGCCCGCGTACCACAAAAAAAAAAAAAAAAACCTCTTCATCCTCTTTATCTCTTGCCTTCCCCCATCTATCCCATGTTGCATATTACACGTTCAGTCTTCTCCCTACTTTTACTTACTGTATTTGTGAAAAGTCGCTTGAATCTCTTCTGTCCTTTTCTGCTTTACTACAGGTCCCAGTCATCCCTTACCTGTACTGATGGGATACTCTATTAACCGGCTTCCTTGCCTTTGTGCTCTCCTGCCTTCCATTGTATCTTCATGTTGCTGCCAGGATTGGCCTTATGTTTTTCACATAGAGTCCTGATTATAAGCTATCAAGAGCTGTTGTGGCTTCTCTAACATCATCAAGGACTCAGGTTCAGTCTTTCTGTTGCACCATCCTTAGCAAAGGTTTCTTCTTTAAAGTTGCCTTGGGCTTCCCTGGTGGCGCAGTGGTTGAGAATCCGCCTGCCAATGCACGGGACATGAGTTCGTGCCCTGGTGCAGGAAGATCCCATGTGCCACGGAGCAGCTGGGCTCGTGAGCCATGGCCACTGAGCCCGGGTGTCTGGAGCCTGTGCTCTGCAATGGGAGAGACCACAACAGTGAGAGGCCTGCATGCCACAAAAAAAAAAAAAAAAAAAAAAAAAAAAGTTGCCTTATGGTCCATGATGACTGCTGGTGCCTACCTATCTTGTCAGTTCTTTTTTGTCAGGAAGAAATGAGAAGAGCAAGAGTATCAGCCACCCCCCTTTTAAGATCCTTCTGGGCATCCCAATCCAGTGACTTCTCCTAACATCATTTAGCCAGCCTTCGCTGTTGGGGGAGTCTGGAAAAGCCTTTTAATGGGGCACTTGCTTTTAGTGAAATTCTGTTAGTGATGCAAAAGGGTAGGATGGATTTGGGGTTAGGAACCAGCAATATCTGCCATACCTGTGTTCCAGCTACTGAGATGCTTTTGTGGCCCCAACTTACCACTCACTTCTGTGCTTCCCGGCTTTTGCTCATGATTTTCTTGTCCTGCCTTGTTTCCTTCCTTTCCTACCTCGTTACCTTCTACTTCCTTCATCAGATTGAATTAAATCCTTGGGTATAATTAAATATAACTCTTAGGTGTAGGAACAGTTCCTTTCTCTGGGTTACCTCAAGCACTTGAATAAGTGAGCAATTATAGCATACAAATCAGAAAGAAAAGTAAAAAAGAAATTTGATCTGGAGACAAACTGTAATGTTTAATTTTCCTTTCTGTTTCCCTAACCAAGAAACTTGACCTTTGGATATTAAACGTTAAATATAATCTTTTAAAGGTTAATTGCGTCACAGAAGAAACATCGAGATACTGTGGAAGCGCAAAGGATTTGATGAAAGCATATTTATTCAGGTAAACTATTTTTAGTTTTTTTGGCTCAGATGGACAAACATAAAGCTATACTTCTAGAATATTCAAGTATACAAAATATCGCTAGGCCAGAATAAAGGTGTATGTAGTAGGGGTCGTATGAAGCTTAGCAAGAAGTCCAACTAATAGATTTGTTACCTCCACTTTGCTTCCTAATCTGTAAGTTGAGGAGATTAATACTTACCTCACAGGATTGTTTTGGATATTATATGAGAATCTTATGTAAGCTCTGACGGCAAATGCCTGGTAAGTAAGCACTTAGCAAATTTAGTGTTCTAAGTAGGTATGTCAGGTCCAGTACATCCAATAAATGTACTCTATTTTTGAGGGATCTGTAGATGTCCAGGTTACGGATCCCTCCGTTACATGGGTCTGCTAATCTGAGTTTTCTCAAAATCCTTTCCTCACACTCTTGGGATTTGGCCTAGGAAGTGGGGAGAGATCCTGTCTCCTCAGGGACCTACTGCTGAGGACCCTTCTTTCTCTCTCCTGCTTGTCTCCTTCCCAGCGCATTTGGGGAATCTGTGTGTGCGGGGAGGAAGCCTTGTTGGGACTCCTATTGCTTCCCAGTCTTTTTGCCAGGCCCAGGGCCTAAGCTTTTCAAAGTCAGTGTATCTGTGCCTGTGTGTTCAGTAAATATTTGAGTGTGTATCATGGCCAGCACTCTGGTCGGTGTATCAGCTAGTGGATAAGACACAGGCTCCAAGAACTGCCAGAACTTCCAGCCTAGTGTGTTAGAGAGACAAGTGAATTGAATGCTAAGGAAATATTTCTGTAATGCTTTTAAAACTTTTTGCAGGGGTCACATATTACTCAGAGAATTCCCAACCGATACCTTGTTCAATGTGGATGCCATCATTGCTCATGTTCTCTTGTAAGTACAGGGGATACCCATTTACTTACTCACTTGTTATTTATCTATTGATTTCATTTTAGACAACCACAATCCATTACAATATTTTAGGGTCTTAGCATTATATTTGTAAGCATCAGTTTCACACATATTGCTGGTCTATCTTCCCACATAGAGGATCTAAAATGTTTTGAATGACAAAGGATACAGAAACATGGAGATATTCTGTATAAAAGTAGGAGGTGGCGCAACATGGCCACCTGGCTTATACTACTGCTCTTGCCTTTGATTCTGTCTGTGGAGTGAGGATGTTACCGGGACAGAAGCTCATCTTTGCTATTCTCACTAGGGTTTGTGAAGTATCCAGCCTCCTTTTCCCCCCAACCTGATTGGTTTTTTTTTTTCTGGAGTCTATAGCTCCGTGCCTGCTCAGTACATGCAGAAACATTTCAGATGTTCCCAGCATGTACTGAATGTTTACTGAGAGAGAGTGAATCTAATTTAACTTGCCTGGCATGGAATCTTTAGTCCTGGGATTCAGCCCTACCTGGGGTCCACTCCTGCAGTCTCTCCTCAGATGAAGTAGTAGTATCTTTGGTAACAGAGCTAGAAGCTACAACTTTTTCAGGACATGAGTTTACAGGGACTTTTCCAATTTAACGTTTGCTGAGACATTTGCTGACCTTGACTATCTCTCTTTTCTGTGTGGCTCCTGTCTTCCTCCTCTTCTTCTACCTGATTCTCGCAAAAATGGTGTGAAAGTTAAGTTACAGGAAACTCTAAACTTGATAGGTGAAAAGTTGTGGTTATGTGGTAAGCACATGTTCCAGTACTAATAATATATTGATGAACAGTCTTTAGAAAACCCTGAGGCCTGTGGACTGAACAGCCAGTTGTAAGGGATGAAAGATGGCCTTTTTTTTTTTTTTTTGCTGTACGCGGGTCTCTCACTGTTGTGGCCTCTCCCGCTGCGGAGCGCAGGTTCAGCGGCCATGGCTCACGGGCCCAGCCGCTCCGCAGCATGTGGGATCTTCCCGGGCCGGGGCACGAACCCGTGTCCCCTGCATCGGCAGGCGGACTCTCAACCACTGCACCACCAGGAAAGCCCCAAGATGGCCTTTTGAAGAAGGAATTCCAAAGACCTGTTGGGCTGCCTTGGAAACCCTTTCCTGGGATAGAGAAGGGGTGGCTATCTTAAGAGTGGGGGGTCATGAAAAGCTTAGCAAAAAGTCCAAGTCATAGATATATTTGTTCTCAGGAAGCTTACTTGTTTATGTTTTATACAATGGATACCCGATGACTGTCTTTGACCCAGAAACAAGGGTGAAGAATCAGAGAAAGAAGATTCTTTAAGGGATGGGGGAGGGGATACTAAGGTTGTCTTTGACAAGTCTGACAGCAAATCCTGGAGCGGCAGGTCCACGCTGGGCAACCTGATGACAAGGTGGTTTCGAAACAACTGGGCCTTAGATGTGGAGAGGACGCTGTTACCTGAACTGGGTAGCCTGTGGGGCTTGTGTCATTCAATCCTGCCATGGTGTCCTGTTCCTTGTGCTGTACTAATGCTGATTTATAGAACACTAATTCCACAAATAGATTATTCCCCACATTCCTGCTATGTGCCAGATACTTATAAGGCACTGGAGATGCAAGACAGCATAAGATGTGGCTCTGTTCTCTAAGAATTTAATGTTTTGTTGCAGAGACAGATATGTAAACAGAAAATAAGTAGGAAGTAAAATAGAAGTATGCCTGTGTATGTCCACAGGGTAGTGAATAGTTCCTTGTGTCTAGAATGAGGGTGGATGTTTGTTAAGAAGCCTTCCTGAAGGAGGTGGCACTTGGGATGAGTCTTAAAGGATAAGCAGGGGTTTGCCTGATGAAGAAATGGAAGGTGGAAGAAGCAGGAGAAACTGTGAGCCCAGGCAGGGAGGTTAGGACAGGTTGGAGAGGGTAGTTTTTACTGGAGTCTGAAATGTGAAGCAGGAGGTGAGAGCAGAGAAGTTGGCATGGGGTCAGAGGAAGGGATCTTTGTTTACCATGTGAAGAAGGTTAGGCTTTTGGGTAGCCCCTGAAGGGTGAGGAAGCCAGCTCTGGGCCAGAATCCTTGTGTGATCTTTCAGACCCAAGTACAGGCAGTTATAAGCTTTGCCCGGCAGGCTTCATAGTGGGAAGGTGCTCTCCCACACCAGACTCATGCACAGCCAGAGCATTGCAGTTTTCTAGAGAAAATTGGGGTCCAGGATTCAGACCCCTCCCCTTCCCAATCCCTCGGACCCCTCCCTCTCCCATCCTTCTGGCCAGACTGGCCTTAAGCCTCAGGTGTCTCCATTTGGAGCCTCCTTATCAGGGATGTGGCCTGAGGCATCTTCCAGGTGCTTTGCCAAGACCTCCTTATCATAGGTCTTTGGCTAAACACTTTCTCTGCTTTTACTCTGTACTTTTCTTCTCCTCGCTCTTTGCCCACTCAGTCCCCCCACCATTCCACGGGTCCAGAAAGAGGCAGGAGCCTTCTCTTTGCAGCTCCTTGGAATGAGATGATTCCCACGCCCACTGGCCCTGGCCTGGAGCTGTTCAGTGGCGGGGGATGGGAATGGAACATTGTGGAGCCTGTGCCTCTCCTTTTGCCTCTTGCTTGCACTGTCGCAGTAAGTGAATAAAGGCTTGGTTGTTACTTTTAGTTTGGCTCTCTGTCCTAAGTGACCTCTTCAACACCTGACTGCTCAACGGAGGGTTGTAGGCAGATAAGTGGTGTGATCAGATTAGCACTTGAGGGCTCTTTCTGGTGAGTGAGAGACGAATTTGTGGGATCCAAGCACATGCAGACACACCATTGTGTGACCATTGTGCAATCTAGGGAAGTAAAGATAGCAAAGAAGGGGTTTTCTTTTTAATGCTTAGGAGGTGAAATTAACCGGGCTTGGTAACGATTAATTTGATTAATCCCTGATCTCTTCTTTTCCTTCCTTCCCATCTCACTCTACCCCAAATCTGATCTGATCACCATCTGAAGTAGGCAAGGATGAAGAGCAAATTTACAGGAGAAAATGAGTCTACTTTAACAAGTTGGATGCCCATCTTACCTGAGTCTTAAGTAGGCAGCTGTAGGAACTTACGCCCTTGGGGAGTGTTGTCAACATGTAGGTCATCTAGGGAGCATCCTAGGATAACACCAACATATAAAGGAAGAAGAAACTGAGCAGGAAAACACAAATGTCAAGGAGGTAGAATCCCAAAGAGGCAATGCCCTCATTTTTGTTTAAAATGTAAGAAAACTGACTTGTGGAATACAGTATTTTACAAAAATTTTCAGTAATGATATTTAGAATCTTAAAGAACTGTGCTAAATAGTATGCCATATCATAGCTGTACCTTGCAAATTGCCATGAGGAAAAAAATGCCTCTCAAGCTGTCAACCCTACTTCTTTGTGCTAAAAGCATCAGTTTGAAATACCCAGTTCCTGGCAAGCAGTTCCTCCCTTGTACTCTTTTTGGTTGTATACTGTTCCCAGAAATGGAACTGAACTGTTGCTTGATATCTTTTGCCCACTTTTCTATCATTTTTTTTTAAAGGGTGATTTTGTCCTAGAGCTGGTTATTTCTTTTATTTATTTATTTATTTATTTATTTATTTATTTATGGCTATGTTGGGTCTTCTTTGCTGTGTGCGGGCTTTCTCTAGTTGTGGGGAGCAGGGGCTTCTCATTGCGGTGGCTTCTCTTGTTGCAGAGCACAGACTCTAGGCACACGGGCTTCAGTAGTTTGTGGCACTTGGGCTTCAGTAGTTGTGGCTCACAGGCTCTAGAGCACAGGCTCAGTAGTTGTGGCACACAGGCTTAGTTGCTCCGCAGCACGTGGGATCTTCCTGGACCAGGGCTCAAACCCATGTCCCCTGCATTGGCAGGCAGATTCTTAACCACTGAGCCACCAGGGAAGTCCTCTATCATGTTTTGAACTTCTATTCTTATTAATTTCTAGGTGCTCTCCTTATATAAAGGAGACACAAATTGCACATTTTCCTGTTTGTCATTTATCTTTTGAATTTCCCTGTTTTGTTCTTTTAAATATCATCAGGTCAAATTTATCTTTTCTCTTTTGACTTCTGGATTTTAAGTTGTACCAAGGTCTCCCTTATGCTCTATTACAAAGGAATTCACTTAAAAAGAAATTAATATACTGTTTTATTGAGCAGTTTTAGGACTACAGAAAATTGAACAGATAGTACAAAGAATTCCTCCTTTCTCTTCTGTACTATTTCCTCTGTTAACATTTTGCATTGGTGTGGTACATTTGTTACAATTGATGAATCAATACTGACACATTATTAACCGAAGTGCATAGTTTATGTAAAGGTTCACTCTGTGTTGTACAATTCTATGAGTTTTGACAAATGTATAATGACATGTATCTACCATTATAGTATCAAACAGGATAGTTTCACTGCCCTGAAAATACCCTGTGCTCTACCTATTCATCCTTCCCTTCCACTCCCCAACCACTGATCTTTTCACTGTCTCTATAGTTTTGCCATTTTGAGTGTCATATAGTTGGAATTGTAACCCAGAAAAAGGGCTCGTGTTTCAGTTTCACAGAAAGCCAAACTCTGACAGCAGGTGTTTGCACCAAAGTAAGGGCAGCAAAGTAAGGGTTTACTGCAGGGTGCCAAGCAAGGGAGTGCGTGACTCAGATCCACTCCAACTTGGTCTTTGAGTTAGGGGGTTTTTAAAGGGAAAGAACAAAGGAGCTGGAATTAATCATCATCTAGTGACATTTCTGTGAGATTTCCTAATTGTAGTTTCAGGGGTCAGGATACCTATGGTTTACTAGCATCTGGTCTGGTGGTCCATGACCCTAGGGGGGGTCTGTTAGCTTATCCTGCCCTGGAGAAGCAACTTGTGTCTGTACATTAATAATGAGTTATCAACCACAGCAATTTTAGTACATTAATGCACTAAATGTTGTTGACAACAGCAGTTTTAGTCATCTGACTCTGGTTGATTACTGTTCAGTTAGCACAGGATTGAGGTCAGAGGGGACAAGAAAGGGAATAAAGTTTTGGAGAGAGAGTTTAATCATCACCTTGGCAGGGGGACTTCGTTTTAGTGGGGGCTCATTTTCAGAATCATATAGCATGTAGCCTTTTCAGATTGGCTGCTGCTTCTAATTAGCAAGATGTTTTTAAGGTTCCTCCATGTCTTTTCATGGTTTGATAGCTCATTTCTTTTTATTGTTGAATAATATTCCATTGTATGGATGTATCACTGTTTATCTCTTCACCTGTTGAAGGACATCTTGGTTGCTTCCAAGTTTTGGCAATTATGATTAAAGTTACTATAAAGTTCATGCATAGGTTTTTTTTTTTGTATTGATGTCGTTTTTCAACTCATATGGGCAAATACTTAGGGGTGTGATTTCTGGATCATATGGTAAAACTATGTTTAGCTTTGTAAGAAACTGCTAAACTGTCTTCCAAAGTGGCTGTATCATTTTGCATTACCACTTACATTGCGTGAGTTCCTGTTGCTCTACATTCTTGCCAACATTTGTTATTGTTAATTTTTTTTTTAACTGTAGCTATTCTAATAGGTGTGTAGTGGTATCTCATTGTTTTGATTTACAACTTCCTAAGGACAAAGGATGTCGAGCATCTTTTAGTATGCTTATTTGCTGTTTGTATATTTTCTTTGGTGGAGTATCCGCTCAGATCTTTTGCCCATATTTTAAATGTTTTTTTTTTCTCATTGTTGAGTTTAAGAGTTCTTTTATATATTTTGGATACAAGTCCTTTATCAGATATATGTTTTGCAAATATTTTCTCCCAGTCTGTGGCTTGTTTCTTCATTCTCTTAATAGTGTCTTTTGCAGAGCAGAAGTGTTTAATAATAATAAAATCCAACTTTACAATTTTTTTTCTTTCATGGATCATGCTTTTGGTGTTGTATCTAAAAATTCATTGCCAAATCCAAGGTCACCAAGATTTTCTTCTATGTTTTACATTTAGGTCTACGATCCATTTTGAGTTAATTTTTATGAAAGGTGTAAAGTCAGTGTCTTCATTCACTTATTTGCATGTGAATGTCCAGTCGTTTTAGCCCCTTTTTTGAAAAGAGGAGCCGTTCTCCATTAAACTGCTTTTGCTCTTTTGTCAAAGATCAGACTCTATTTATGTGGGTGTATTTCTTCTCAATGTTTTAACTGTTCAATTTAACATTTAAATCTTTGTTTGGAATTTAACTAGGTGAATAGTATGAGCAATATGTTAGTCAGTTGGCTAAATAATTTTCCCAACACAACTGAAATTAATCTGTTTTCAAGGTGGGATTTTTTTTATACTAAACGCTCATATATATTTGGGTCTACTTTGGACTTTCTGTTTCATTAATCTGTCCTGTCTTTTTTTTTTTTTACTAGTACTGTTGCTTTAATTACTGCGGCTTTATAATATATTGTAATATCTGAAAGGTCCAGGCCCCTTCATGTTTCTGTTTCTAGAATTGCATTTTTGTTCTGTTTACGGATGACATTTAAAATTAGCTTGTCTGGTTTCTTCCTCTCCCTGACTAAATCCTACTGGCATTAAATTTATAAGTTATTTTAGGGACACTTGACATCTTTAAAATGAATCTTCCCATCCCAGAACCAGATGTCTTTCCATTTATTCAGGTTTTCTTTTGTGTTCTCTAGTAGTGTTTTAATGCTTTCTTCATATATGCTTGGACACTGAAATTTATTGCTGGGTATTTTATATCTTTTGTTTCTATTGTAAATGGGTTCTTTTCTTCCATTATCTTCTAATACATACACACTGATAAATTTTTATGTGATCAGTGATCCACAGTTACACTTGAACTTTGCTTCTTTGTAAACAGACAAGATCAAGGTTTTAGACAATTTCTTAGTCTCATAATATAGAAAAATTGCAATTGGGGAAGAATTAAGTTAGTAAAATCTAAGACTAGAATAACAAGTATAAACTTAGGGTAACCCTATACTAAATATTTACAGAATTGTATATTTTTGAACCATTATGGCCAATTAAGTAATATATTTTTGGAGGACATTTAAAATATTCCTGAAACATCATTGATTAAAAATATTCTGACTAAATGGTCTGCTAACATTTTTAACACATTGATTTTTCAGGATATATTAATGAAATAAACCAAGTGTTTAGAGCATAGCATAGTTCTATGTGTGTAAGAAAGGGAGTGTTAAGTCTAAAACTCTGAAGGGTCTTCGATGTTACCCTCCTTGCATATATACTTGCAGAAACACCAAGCCTCTGAATCAGAAATCAGACACAGCGGTAACAGCAATCATAGTAACATGGTAGTACTGGATTTGCCATACCCAGTTCTCCACAGAGCTACAAGATGAGAGCCATATGCTTACATCTGTACTTACAGCAAGGTTTGGAGAAGGAGAACTTAAATTATGAATCTCTGAGTTTATACAGGAGCTGGCAAATCTGCTTTTTCCTTCTGGAGATAGAGTGCTTATCTTTTTCTATGGAATTTAAACAAATTGCTTGGGGCAGGAGAAAAAAGGTCTCTACCCCTAAATATAAGCATTTAGCTCCAGGGAAGATAAGGAAGGTTTTATTACCTTTGAATGGGACCAGGTGGCTCCAGAGAAAAGGAAACAAGATTAGAATGTGAAGAGGAAATGTTTTCCATCTTTGTGTGCTGCCAGTTTTCATCTTCAGGAGACATGGACTGTATAGGAACACTGAGAAATCTAGGAGGGATAGTTTTCTAACAGAGACATATATAAATATTTATTTATGGCATATATGTATTTGGTATAAATATTTCAAAGTTTCACAAGAACGTGATTATTGGTTTACGGGAATGGAATGCGGAAGCTGGGATGGGGGAAGGAGTTGGAGGTGGACTTTTCACTCTTCAACTTTTTGGATACTTTTTGTGTTATGAGTCCTACAAAAGAGTTAAAATTTGCAAAATAAATAAAATTTAAAATAAAGGTAAGATTATAGATTTATAGTCTACAAATTCTCAGCTCTGTTTTCTAAAATATACATAGTCAAAACCGATGGAATTGTATGGTTTGGTAACTGTGAGGAAAATTTCACTTCCCAGCTTCTAGATTGGGTTAAGAAGGGTAATATTTAGAAAAAGAAAATAAAGTAACAATTAATCTTTATTTGTTGATTGAGAATGCCATATGTAACCAGTCTGAGGCAAGTCAGATAGAGGTATAGAAGAGAGGCACTATAATCTCAAATGTGCTTTGGAATGATACATGAAGAAGTCAGGGTTTATGGAGGATTTATCCATTGTGTGATCATAGCAGTTTATCTTTTCTGATTGCTAGTTTTCCTCGTCTCTTAAATGCTAAAAATTGCACTGTCATTAGGTTTTTTTGAAGATCAAATAAAGTAATACATCTGAAAATATGCTTTGTGTTTTACCCAGCGCTCTACAAATGTTAGTCGCTTTTTTTTTTCTATATAAATGCAGGAAATCTCATTTTGCAATTAAGGAAAAAAGCAATCCAAATTCAGATATCTACCTGCCGTTCTGTTGCACACACAGTACTAATAGAAGTGAGTCCATGCAAGTCCGTGCTGTGACAGTTGCTGGGAATATTTGCCATGAGGCAGCAGTTGCAAGGAAAGGCCATTTTTTCCCCCTAGTCATTGTTGACTCCTGGAAATCATCAAATTATATTGATACAAAAAGGAAAGACTGTGCAGTACTGGAAGAAACAATGAAATCTCAATAACTCTTTATTAAGGTGTGCTAATTGATATTTTGTGACAATATTTTGTCAAGTGGAAGATTTCTTTGCTTTTAAGTACTACCGACGATAATATTAACTACAAATATTATGGTAATTATTTTCAACTATCATAATTTCTGCTAATATTTTATTTTTAACACATTATTGCAAAGCCTGGGTTTTGAGCTTGGGTAGAACTTCTGGGGAAAGCTCCTCTTGGAGGTGTCTTCCTTTAAAACTCCTGAGCTGTGCTCAAGCTGGTCCCTTCCTAATAGGTTTCGAGCAATTGCTCTTTCCTTTATCTCTATCAGATTTGTTCCTACACAATATTATTAGGTGGGTTCCTGTTTGATAGTGACTTACTGGGAAATTGTAATAAAAAATTACTTGCCTTGGATTTGAATTCCTCACAGCTCTATGTTAATTGGTAGTAATGGTTATATCCCCAGACTGTGCCGTCTTATACAAAGTGCTTCTACCAGTGCATAGCATCGTGTGTGACATGTATTAGGTGTTGAAAAATATTGGATTGATGGATGAATGAATTGGGAAGCTTCACTTTTTGTTTGTTAAAAATTGGAGGAGCAGAAATCTTCTTACGTTATAAGCCCATAAGACTGTTTCTGGTGTTAAGAGTTTTATAAGTGGTAAGCTAGTAGGAAAATACACAGTGTATGACAAAAAGACTTAGACTGACGTTTTTGAACTTTGTTATTACTTGTACTCTCAATTCAAATTTCAGAGATGGCTTCTGTTTGTTTTTTTAACTGTATTAATTTAGAAAATGCCTAATGAAACGTTTTGGGATATTTCATTTTATACATGGATCTGCCTAGAATACTATACAGTCATCCCTCAGTATCTGAGGGGGATTGGTTTCAGCACCTCCCACCCACCCACCTTCCTCACCCTCCGTGGATACCAGAATCCCCAGATGCTCAATCCCTTATATAAAATAGTGTAGTATTAGCATATAACCTATGCACATCCTCCCGTATAATGATTTTTATTTTTAACATTTTTACTGGAGTATAATTGCTTTACAGTGGTGTGTTAGTTTCTGCTTTATAACAAAGTGAATCAACTATGCATATACATACATCCCCATATCTCCTCCCTCTTGTGTCTCCCTTCCACCTTCCATATCCCACCCCTCTAGGTGGTCACAAAGCACTGAGCTGATCTCCCTGTGCTATGTGGCTGCTTCCCACTAGCTATCTATTTTACGTTTGGTAGTGTATATATGTCCATGCCACTCTCTCACTTCGTCCCAGCTTCCCCGTGTCCTGAAGTCCATTCTCTACGTCTGCGTCTTTATTCCTCTCCTGCCCCTAGGTTCTTCAGAACCCCCCCCTTTTTTTTTTTAGATTCCATATATATGTGTTAGCATATGGTATTTGTTTTTCTCTTTCTGACTTACTTCACTCTGTGTGACAGACTCCAGGTCCATCCACCTCACTACAAATAACTCAATTTCGTTTCCTTTTATGGTTGAGTAATATTCCATTGGATATATGTGCCACATCTTCTTTATCCATTCATCTGTCGATGGACACTTAGGTTGCTTCCATGGCCTGGCTATTATAAATAGAACTGCAATGAACATTGTGTTACATGACTCTTTTTGAATTATGGTTGTCTCAGGGTATATGCCCAGTAGTGGGATTGCTGGGTCATATGGTAGTTCTATTTTTAGTTTTTTAAAGAATCTCCATACTGTTCTCCATAGTGGCTGTATCAATTTACATTCCCACCAACAGTGCAAGAGGGTTCCCTTTTCTTAAATTATTATTTTTTATTATTTATTTATTTTTTAAAATTTTTTAATTTTTATTTTTTTTAAACATCTTTATTTGAGTATAACTGTTTTACAATAGTGTGTTAGTTTCTCCTTTACAACAAAGTGAATCAGTTATACATATACATATGTCCCCATATCTCTTTCCTCTTGCGTCTCCCTCCCACCCCTCTAGGTGGTCACAAAGCACCAAGCTGATCTCCCTGTGCTATGCGGCAGCTACCCACTAGCTATCTAATTTACATTTGGTAGTGTGTATATGTCCTTGCCGCTCTCTCACATCGTCACCGTTTACCCTTCACCCTCCCCATATCCTCAAGTCCATGCTCTAGTAGGTCTGTGTTTTATTCCCGTCCTACCACTAATCTCTTCATGACATTTTTTTTTCTTAGATTCCATATATATGTGTTAGCATACGGTATTTGTTTTTCTCCTTCTGACTTACTTCACTCTGTATGACAGACTCCAGGTCTATCCACCTCATTACAAATAACTCAGTTTCATGTCTTTTTATGGCTGAATAATATTCCATTGTATATATGTGCCACATCTTCTTTATCCATTCATCTGTTGATGGACACTTAAGTTGCTTCCATGTCCTGGCTATTGTAAATAGAGCTACAATAAACACTTTGGTACATGACTCTTTTTGAATTATGGTTTTCTCAGGGTATATACCTAGTAGTGGGATTGCTGGGTCATATGGTAGTTCTATTTGTAGTTTTTTAAGGAACCTCCATACTGTTTCCATAGTGGCAGTATCAATTTACATTCCCACCAGCAGTGCAAGAGTGTTCCCTTTTCTCCACCCCCTCTCCAGCATTTATTGTTTCTAGAGTTTTTGATGATGGCCAATCTGACCGGTGTGAGATGATATCTCATTGTAGTTTTGATTTGCATTTCGCTAATGATTAATGATGTTGAGCATTCTTTCATGTGTTTGTTGGCAATCTGTATATCTTCTTTGGAGAAATGTCTATTTAGGTCTTCTGCCCATTTTTGGATTGGGTTGTTTGTTTTTTTGTTATTGAGCTGCCTGAGTTGCTTATAAATTTTGGAGATTAATCCTTTGTCAGTTGCTTCATTTGCAAATATTTTCTTCCATTCTGAGGGTTGTCTTTTGGTCTTGTTTATGGTTTCCTTTGCTGTGCAAAAGCTTTTAAGTTTCATTAGATCCCATTTGTTTATTTTTGTTTTTATTTCCGTTTCTCTAGGAGGTGGGTCAAAAAGGATCTTGCTGTGATTTATGTCATACAGTGTTCTGCCTATGTTTTCCTCTAAGAGTTTGATAGCGTCTGGCCTTACATTTAGGTCTTTAACCCATTTTGAGTTTATTTTTGTGTGTGGTGTTAGGGAGTGTTCTAATTTCATACTTTTACATGTAGCTGTCCAGTTTGCCCAGCACCACTTATTGAAGAGGCTGTCTTTTCTCCACTGTATATCCTTCCCTCCTTTATCAACGATAAGGTGACCATATGTGTGTGGGTTTATCTCTGGGCTTTCTATCCTGTTCCATTGATCTATATTTCTGTTTTTGTGCCAGTACCATACTGTCTTGATTACTGTGGCCTTGTAGTATAGTCTGAAGTCAGGGAGCCTGATTCCTCCAGCTCCATTTTTCGTTCTCAAGATTGCTTTGGCTATTCGAGGTCTTTTGTGTTTCCATACAAATTGTGAAATTTTTTGTTCTAGTTCTGTAAAAAATGCCAGTGGTAATTTGATAGGGATTGCATTGAATCTGTAGATTGCTTTGGGTAATAGAATCATTTTCACAATGTTGATTCTTCCAATCCAAGAACATGGTATATTTCTCCACCTATTTGTATCATCTTTAATTTCTTTCATCAGTGTCTTATAGTTTTCTGCATACAAATCTTTTGTCTCCTTAGGTAGGTTTATTCCTAGATATTTTATTCTTTTTGTTGCAATGGTAAATGGGAGTGTTTTCTTAATTTCCCTCTCAGATTTTTCATCATTAGTGTATAAGAATGCCAGAGATTTCTGTGCATTAATTTTGTATCCTGCTACTTTACCAAATTCATTGATTAGTTCTAGTAGTTTTCTGGTAGCATCCTTAGTATTCTCTATGTATAGTATCATGTCATCTGCAAACAGTGACAGCTTTACTTCTTCTTTTCCTATTTGGATTCCTTTTATTTCTTTTTTTTCTCTGATTGCTGTGGCTAGAACTTCCAAAACTAGGTTGAATGAGAGTGGTGAGAGTGGGCAACCTTGTCTTGTTCCTGATCTTAGTGGAAATGGTTTCAGTTTTTCACCATTGAGAACGATGCTGGCTGTGGGTTTGTCATATATGGCCTTTGTTATGTTGAGGAAAGTTCCCTCTATGCCTACTTTATGCAGGGTTTTTATCATAAATGGGTGTTGAATTTTGTCAAAAGCTTTCTCTGCATCTATTGAGATGATCATATGGTTTTTCTCCTTCAGTTTGTTGATATGGTGTATCACGTTGATTGATTTGCGTATATTGAAGAATCCTTGCATTCCTGGAATAAAGCCCACTTGATCATGGTGTATGATCCTTTTAATGTGCTGTTGAATTCTGTTTGCTAGTATTTTGTTGAGGGTTTTGCATCTATGTTCATCAGTGATATTGGCCTGTAGTTTTCTTTGTTTGTGATGTCTTTGTCTGCTTTTGGTATCAGGGTGATGGTGGCCTCATAGAATGAGTTTGGGAGTGTTCCTCCCTCTGCTATCTTTTGGAAGAGTTTGAGAAGGATAGGTGTTAGCTCTTCTCTAAATGTTTGATAGAATTCGCCTGTGAAGCCATCTGGTCCTGGGCTTTTGTTTGTTGGAAGATTTTTAATCACAGTT
Source organism: Kogia breviceps (assembly GCF_026419965.1). Taxonomy (NCBI): domain Eukaryota; kingdom Metazoa; phylum Chordata; class Mammalia; order Artiodactyla; family Physeteridae; genus Kogia; species Kogia breviceps. Next base: position 48,338,084 of record NC_081312.1, read on the forward strand.
TCAATTTCAGTGCTTGTGATTGGTCTGTTCATATTTTCTATTTCTTCCTGGTTCAGTCTCGGCAGGTTGTGCATTTCTAAGAATTTGTCCATTTCTTCCAGGTTGTCCATTTTATTGGCATAGAGTTGCTTGTAGTAATCTCTAATAATCTTTTGTATTTCTGCAGAGTCCGTTGTTACATCTCCTTTTTCATTTCTAATTCTATTGATTTGAGTCTTCTCCCTTTTTTTCTTGATGAGTCTGGCTAATGGTTTATCAATTTTATTTATCTTCTCAAAGAACCAGCTTTTACTTTTATTGATCTTTGCTATTGTTTCCTTCATTTCTTTTTCATTTATTTCTGATCTGATCTTTATGATTTCTTTCCTTCTGCTAAATTTGGGGGTTTTTTGTTCTTCCTTCTCTAATTGCTTTAGGTCCAAAGTTAGGTTGTTTATTCGAGATGTTTCCTGTTTCTTAAGGTATGATTGTATTGCTATAAACTTCCCTCTTAGAACTGCTTTTGCTGTTTCCCATAGGTTTTGGGTCGTCCTGTCTCCATTGTCATTTGTTTCTAAATACTTTTTGATTTCCTCTTTGATTTCTTCAGTGATCACTTCGTTATTAAGTAGTGTATTGGTTAGCCTCCATGTGTTTGTATTTTTTACAGATCTTCTTCTGTTATTGATATTTAGTCTCATAGCGTTGTGGTCAGAAAAGATACTTGATACGATTTCAATTTTCTTAAATTTGCCAAGGCTAGATTTGTGACCCAAGATATGATCTATCCTGGAGAATGTTCCATGAGCACTTGAGAAAAATGTGTATTCTGTTGTTTTGGGATGGAATGTCCTATAAATATCAAGTAAATCCATCTTGTATAATGTATCCTTTAAAGCTTGTGTTTCCTTATTTATTTTCATTTTGGATGATCTGTCCATTGGTGACAGTGGGGTGTTAAAGTCCCCTACTATGATTGTGTTACTGTCGATTTCCCCTTTTATGGCTGTTAGTATTTGCCTTAAGTATTGAGGTGCTCCTATGTTGGGTGCATAAATATTTACAATTGTTATATCTTCTTCATGGATCGATTCCTTGATCATTATGTAGTGTCCTTCTTTGTCTCTTGTAATAGTTTTTGTTTTAAAATCTATTTTGTCTGATATGAGAATTGCTACTCCAGCTTTCTTCTGATTTCCATTTGCATGGAATATCTTTATCCATCCCCTCACTTTCAGCCTGTAAGTGTCCCTAGGTCTGAAGTGGGTCTCTTGTAGACAGCATATATATGGGTCCTGTTTTTGTATCCATTCAGCCAGTCTATGTCTTTTGGTGGGAGCATTTAATCCATTTACATTTAAGGTAATTATTGATATGTGCGTTCCTATTACCATTTACTTAATTGTTTCAGGTTGTTCTTGTAGGTCTTTTCCTTCTCTTGTGTTTCTTGCTTAGAGAAGTTCCTTTAGCATTTGTTGTAAAGCTGGTTTGGTGGTGCTGAACTCTCTCAGCTTTTGCTTGTCTGTAAAGGTTTTAATTTCTCCATCAAATCTGAATGAGATCCTTGCTGGGTAGAGTAATCTTGGTTGTAGGTTTTTTTCCTTCATCACTCTAAATATGTCCTGCCACTCCCTTCTGGCTTGTAGAGTTTCTGCTGAAAGATCATATGTTAACCTCATGGGGATTCCCTTGTGTGTTATTTGTTGTTTTTCCCTTGCTGCTTTTAATATGTTTTCTTTGTATTTAATTTTTGACAGTTTGATTATTATGTGTCTTGGCGTGTTTATCCTTGGGTTTATCCTGTATGGGACTCTCTGTGCTTCCTGGACTTGGTTGACTATTTCCTTTCCTATATTAGGGAAGTTTTCAACTATAATCTCTTCAAATATTTTCTCAGTCCCTTTCTTTTTCTCTTCTTCTCTTCTTCCCTATAATTCGAATGTTGGTGTGTTTAATGTTGTCCCAGAGATCTCTGAGACTGTCCTCAGTTCTTTTCATTCTTTTTTCTTTCTTCTGCTCTGCAGTAGTTATTTCCACTATTTTATCTTCCAGGTCACTTATCCATCCTTCTGCCTCAGTTATTCTGCTATTCATCCCATCTAGAGTATTTTTCATTTCATTTATTGTGTTGCTCATCGTTACTTGCTTCCTCTTTATTTCTTCTAGGTCCTTGTTAACTGTTTCTTGCAATTTGTCTATTCTATTTCCAAGATTTTGAATCATCTTTACTATCATTATTCTGAGTTCTTTTTCAGATAGACTGGCTATTACCTCTTCATTTGTTAGGTCTGGTGTGTTTTTATCTTGTTTCTTCATCTGCTGTGTGTTTTTCTGTCTTCTCATTTTGCTTACCTTACTGTGTTTGGGGTCTCCTTTTTGCAGGCTGCAGGTTCGTAGTTCCCTCTATTTTGGGTGGCTGTCCCCGGTGGCTGAGGTTGGTTCAGTGGGTTGAGCCAGTTTCCTGGTTGGAGGGACTAGTGCTTCTGTTCTGGTGGATGAGGCTGGATCTTGTCTTTCTGGTGGGCAGGTCCATGTCTGGTGGTGTGTATGGGGATGTTGGTAGCCTTATTATGATTTTAGGCAGCCTCTCTGCTAATGGATGGGGCTGTAGACCTGTCTTGCTCTTTGTTGGGCATAGGGTGTCCAGCACTGTTCGTTGCTGGTCCTTGAGTGAAGCTGGGTCTTGGTGTTGAGATGGAGATCTCTGGGAGATTTTCACCGTTTGATATTACGTGGAGCTGGGAGGTCTCTTGTGGACCAGTGTCCTGAGGTTGGTTCTCCCACCTCAGAGACACAGCCTTGACACCTGGCTGGAGTGCCAAGAGCCTTTAATCCACACGGCTCAAAATAAAAGGGAGAAAAAAATAGAAAGGAAAGAAAGAAAGGAAGGAAGGAAGGGAGGATGGAAGGGAGGAAGGAAGGAAGGAAGGAAGGAGGGAAGTAGGAAAGAAAAGAGGGAAGAAAGGAAGAAAGAAAGGGAGAAGACAACGTAGGGTAAAATATAGTTATTAAAATAAAAATAATTATTAAGAAGAAAAATTTCTATTAAAGAAAAAAAAAAAGGGTCAGTCTAACCCTAGGACAAATGGTGAAAACAAAGCTATACAGACAAAATCTCACACAGCAGCACACACATACACACTCACAAAAAGAAAAAAGGGGAAAATAATAGTATATCTTGCTCCCAAAGTCCACCTCCTCAACTTGGGATATTTTGCTGTCTGTTCAGGTTTTCCACAGATGCAGGGCACTTCAAGTTGACTGTGGAGCTTTAACCCGCTGCTTCTGAGGCTGCTGGGGGAGACCTCCCCCTCTCTTTGTTCGCACAGCTCCTGGGGTTCAGCTTTGGACTTGGCCCCGCCTCTGCGCGTAGGTCATCCGAGGGCGTCTGCCCTTCGCTCAGACAGGACGGGGTTAAAGGAGCAGCTGATTCGTGGTCTCTGGCTCACTCAGGCAGCGGGGAGGGAGGGGCACGGATGCGTGGCGAGCCTGCGACGTCAGAGGCCGGCGTGACGCTGCGCTGGCCCGAGGCGCACTGCGCGTTTTCCCGGGGAAGCTGTCCCTGGATCACGGGGCCCTGGCAGTGGCGGGCTGCACGGGATCCCGGGAGGGGCGGTGTGGCGAGTGACCTGTGCTCGCACACTGGCCTCTTGGTGGCGGCAGCAGCAACCCTAGCGTCCCACACCCGTCTCTGTTGTCCGTGCCGACAGCAGTGGCTTGTGCCCGTTATTACGTGGAGCCCTTAATCCCCTCTCCTCGAGCACCAGGAGGCAAAGAGGGAAGAAAAGGTCTCTTGCCTCTTCCGCAGCTCCAGACTTCAACTGGACTCCCTCCCGGCTAGCCCGTGGTGCACTAACCCCTTCAGGCTGTTTTCACTCTGGCAACTCCAGACCTTTCCCTGGGATCCAACTGAAGCTCAGCTCCCAGCCCCGCCCGCCCCGGTGGGTGAGCAGACAAGCCTCTCGGGCTGGTGAGTGCTGGTAGGCACCCTCTGCGGGAATCTCTCCACTTTGCCCTCCGCACCCTGTTGCTGCGCTCTCCTCCGCGGCTCCGAAGCTTCCCCCCTCCGCCACCCGCAGTCTCTGCCCTTGAAGGGGCTCCTAGTGTGTGGGAACCTTTCCTCCTTCACGGCTCCCTCCCACTGGTGCAGGTCCCGTCCCTATTCTTTTGTCTCTGTTTATTCTTTTTTCTTTTGCCCTACCCAGGTACGTGGGGAGTTTCTTGCCTTTTGGGAGGTCTGAGGTCTTCTGCCAGCGTTCAGTGGGTGTTCTATAGGAGAAGTTCCACATGTAGATGTATTTCTGATGTATCTGTGAGGAGGAACGTGATCCCCGCGTCTTACTCTTCCACCATCTTCTCTCTCCCCCTGTAGATTTTTTTGATGATAGCCATTCTGACTGGTGTGAGGTGATACCTCATTGTAGTTTTGATTTGCATTTCTTTAATGATTAGTGATGATAAGCATTCTTTCATGTGTTTGTTGGCAATCTGTATATCTTCTTTGGAGAAATGTCTGTTTAGGTCTTCTGCCCATTTTTGGATTGGGCTGTTTGTTTTTTTGATACTGAGTTGCATGAGCTGCTTGTAAATTTTGGAGATTAATCCTTTGTCAGTTGCTTCATTTGCAAATATTTTCTCCCATTCTGAGGGTTGTCTTTTCGTCTTATTTATGGTTTCCTTTGCTGTGCAAAAGTTTTCAAGTTTCATTAGATCCCGTTTGTTTATTTTTGTTTTTATTTCCATTTCTCTAGGAGGTGGGTCAAAAAGGATCTTGCTGTGATTTATGTCATAGAGTGTTCTGCCTATGTTTTCCTCTAAGAGTTTGATAGCATCTGGCCTTACATTTAGGTCTTTAATCCATTTTGAGTTTATTTTTGTGTGTGGTGTTAGGGAGTGTTCTAATTTCATACTTTTACATGTAGCTGTCCAGTTTGCCCAGCATCACTTATTGAAGAGGCTGTCTTTTCTCCATTTTATATTCTTGCCTCCTTTATCAAAAATAAGGTGACTATGTGTGCATGGGTTTATCTCTGGGCTTTCTATCTTGTTCCATTGACCTATCTTTCTGATTTTGTTCCAGTACCGTATTGTCTTGATTACTGTAGCTTTGTAGTATAGTCTGAAGTCAGTGAGTCTGATTCCTCCAGCTCTGTTTTTCTCAGGATTGCTTTGGCTATTCGCTGTCTTTTGTGTTTCCATATAAATTGTGAAATTTTTTGTTGTAGTTCTGTGAAAAATGCCATTGGTACTTTGATAGGGATTGCATTGAATCTGTAGATTGGTTTGGGTAGTATAGTCATTTTCACAATATTGATTCTTTCAATCCAAGAACATGGTATATCTCTCCATTTGTATCATCTTTAATTTCTTTCATCAGTGTCTTATAGTTTTCTGCATACAGGTCTTTTGTCTCTTTAGGTAGGTTTATTCCTTGGTATTTTATTCTTTTTTTGTTGCAGTGGTAAATGGGAGTGTTTCCTTAATTTCTTTTTCAGATTTTTCATCATTAGTGTATAGGAATGCTAGAGATTTCTGTACATTAATTTTGTATCCTGCTACTTTACCATAGTCATTGATTAGCTCTAGTAGCTCCCGTATACTTTAAATCATCTCTAGATTACTTATAATACCTAATACAATGTAAATGCTGTGTAAATAGTTGTCAGTATATGGCAAATTCAAGTTTTGTTTTTTAGATGTTTCTGGAATTATTTTTTCCAAGTATTTTCCACCTGCAGTTGGCTGAACCTGCAAATGTGGAACCCATGGATACTGAGGGTCAACTGTAATTAATTTAGGTAAAAGTAATTTGTCTGTCTCTCTCCTTCATCTCTCCCTCTTTCCCCTCCTCCCTCTTTGGTTTTTTTCCCTAGGAGTTTTGGTAAGGCAAAATAGAAGGTAACTTTTTGTTTTTATTGGTTTTTTTAGAATTTGAATAATGGCAGAAATATGATATAAACATGGTCTTTTTTTTCTGAAAAAAGGCTGAGCAACTTGCTGCTTTAAAAGCAGGGTCTGGTAGACTCCTGAGTTCCTTTTTTTTTTTTCTGACACCCATTCAGTTCTTGGCCATATATCTTATCTACCTAATGATTGTGTTAGGAGGGTCTCAGGAAGAGTATGCCAAGGAAAAGGAAGGCCTTTCTGGGGCAAGAAGAGCTCCCAGGTCAGAACCGCCTCAGGCTGTTTTACCTCATCTTTAGAGCAAGAAAATCGCAAGACAGACTTTTCCTTTAACCCATTTCTCCACTTTGGAACTGGAGTGAAAGAGCACAGGCTCATGGAATGGATCCTAGAGATACCTAGACATCCCCATATTCTGGAAATTAACATTAAAAAATATATTAAAGTTACGAAGCCATTGGGAACAATCACAGAAATCATGAGATTATGAATGTCATTAGTTTTGGTATTATTACCTCTTGGATAATGACTGTTTAATGAGCTTTGGGACATTAGGCAAAGTAACCTCTTTAAGGCCCATGACCTTATCTGTAAAATGGAGTTAATGATAGTACTGATCTCAGATGGTTGCCATGAAAATTAAGCAAGACTGAGTGTATTGTTTGGTGTTCTTAGTTATAAACCTCAGAATCTGGGTCTGACTGGCTTAAGCAGAAAAGGATTTAGAGCACATGTAGGAAATCTCAGGCTCACTAGAAGGGTTGGAGAACTGGACTCAGGTTTATTTGACTCTGAATTATTTGGCTCATCATCGTAGCACGGAGCTAGTCTCCAGGGGACTGCTGCATTACTTCTGGGCATTGGATGCCACAACTTGCATTGCTAGCACTACAGCTGTCATTAGCACTATTGTCATTCCTGCCTTCAAAGCTGACTGTTGCTGCTGCTGGTGCTTCTGGAAATAATTCTGCACTGTTCCTGATTCTTTACATCACTAGCTCCCAGTCTGGGATGTCAGACAAGTGATTCTGGGTCATATAGCCTAGCAGCAGGGAGCCTGGAAAAGCAATTTACATTATTAGTAGCTTGTATGTGGGGACTTGGGCTCTGCCCACTATGAAGACTTAGAAAACTGGGAATTCCCAAAGCAGAAGAGTCAGGCAGTCCCAAAACTGATAAACTGCCACTACTTATATAGTACTTAGTACTATCCCTGACATGTGGGAAGTGTCCCCCCAAACATTGGCTTTTATCAATTTATATTTGCCAGTCTTTATTGAGAAAAAAGGTTAGGGATATTTCTACTCCTAGGTTAGATTTTTGAAGCAAATGGATTAGAGCTGTTAGAGAAGTAAAGGTAAACGGGTGGATGTCATTACTAAGCCGAGAATTTACATGGCAGTCCAATTACTTCACTAGATGGTGTCTCCCAGCAGTTTTGAAGTAACTCAAGGGTAATTCTCGTCTTGCTAGCCAAAGTGTGTAAGTAGCCAGTAGCCCAGATCGCCACTGCGACTCTCTGGCTATTCATTAGTTGCCTCCCTTTTTACCTGGTTTACCATGTATGAGTGGTCAGTAATATAGTTTAGAAAGTTATGGGCAAAGTGTCAGAAGACCTGGATTAGAATCTCAGCTCTATCAGTGACTACTGGTATGACCTGGAGCAGGTTACTTAATCCCTGAGGTTCTTTTCCTCTGTGTGTGTGTGTGTGTGTGTAATAAAGAATTTCCCAAGAATATCTTTGAGGATTTAAATGAAAACATGTGAAAGTATCTAGCAAATAGTGAGTACTGCCCAGTCAATATTTCTTTTAAAAACAAAACAAGAGCCCTGGGAGGTATAGAAATTCAAGTTTTACATTTCTGTTAAAAAGTTGAAATCTGTAATATATAGGTAAATATTTAAGCAGTGTAATTTAGGGCAGCCATTTCAGGGTGCTCCCAAAGTGACAATATTTTAATAATAATACTAAGATGTTTGCCTTTTTCACTTTCATTCTTTTATGAGTGCAGTTTCTAGAGGCTACATGATGTGTTGTGTGTGTGATGTCACAACAGAGTGAACGAAGAAGCAGATAAGAGAATCCACCTGTCTTCTATTTAGTCCAATATTAAAGAGACTTGCAAAAATGTAAAACAAGGTCACTCTTTTCATTAGATTTTTCTTTCCTTTTGGAAATTTAGTTATTTTTAATTTAAAAAGTGTTATGTTAATATGCAATGGTGTTTATTTTTATTTTTTAAGGGATTAATAAATATTTTTAATTGCTATTTTAATTTCTATTTTGGCAACTATTGATAAATGTAACCTACATAAACAAAAGCCCTTTGAAGAGCTCAATAATTTTTAAGGGTATAAAGGGATCCTGAGACCAAAAAGTTTGAGAATTGCTGTATTAGTGGAAAGTGCTATGTTTTCCGTAAGAGGAAACTATGATTGACTAATTTATTGGAATGAACTTCTGCTTACTTAAGTATGTGGAGTTGGAACAGCTTTCAAAAATTCTTAAAGTTTAGCTTAACAAAAATACGCACATGCACACACACACACACAGATATGCATGCAGAGATTAAGTGAACTTAGTTGTTAGTGATAGAGGATGTATATAGAAGTAGAATTTTTAAATGAATTTAAAAAATGAATTTAAATTTTTAAATGAAATTCTTTTGGATGAAGAAATATGATCAGTTATTCTGATCTATATATTAAAAAGATGATTTGGGGGACTTTTCTGATGGTCCAGTGGTTAAGACTCCACGGTCCCAGTGCAGGGGGCCCGAGTTTGATCCCTGGTCAGGGAACTAGATCTCACATGCCACAACGAAGATCCCATGTGCCGCAACTAAGACCGGCGCAGCCAAATAACATAAATAAATAGAGGTTATATTAAAAAAAAGATGATTTGGAAGAATTATGGTCAAGTGGAAAGATCACTAAATTAGGAGTGAGAAGACCTGTTTTACGTTCTGTTCCTGGCTCCTCAGTTCAGTATATGTGTTTTTGAGTGAGTAAGCTCTGCAGTGTTTTGATTTGATCTTCTATTTCTTCAAATGAAGAATGGCAATAAATAATTCCTGCCCTATGTTTTCTGTCATTCATTCAACAAATACTTATTGAATACTTACAATGTACCAGGTTCTATTCTAATTTATTATGGATATAGTGATAAAATATGCAAGGTCCCTGTCACAAGAAGGAAACAGTTTAACGAGAGAGGCAGGGATAAACAAGTAAAAAAAATATACGTGAATAATTCTAAATTTGATCCTACAAATGATTAAATAGTGTGAAATTCAAGAAGAAAATGCTACAGACCTACTTATAGAGGACCAACAAGAGTGGCTTCTCTTAAGTCAATGTTGTTTAAGCTGAGACCAGATATATGAGAAGGAACAGAGGGAACAGCTTTCAACAAAGAGAATGGTGTGTGCAAATGCCCTGAGGTGTTGCCTAAAGTCAGGTAGACATGAGAAATGGTAGTACAAAATGATGCTGGAGAAGTAGACAAGGCTTACCATTCAGGGCCTTATAGGCCATGGAAAGATGGTTTCAGTATAGGTGTGTGAAGGGCTGAAATGTGTCCATGGCTGAGAGATTTGTAAGGGATTATTCGTCCAGAATAGGATGCTAGTAAATACAGTTTAAATGTATTGAGGTGGTTGTGATGGAGGATATGCACACTATTTCTCACAACTGTCCCTAGTTAATGTTCTCAGTGACAGACTAATGATGTAGAGGGTGATTTTAATTCAGACTTGAAATGCTTAGGTTCTTACTATTGAGAGTTTGTTCAAAAGATTAAATTTCTCTTTTGATTAGGTTCTTTAACCTACTCAAAATATGTATTAAATAACTAAGTACATGTCAGATTTTTCTACCAACTACATCTTTATTTATTTCAGTGCTCTTCTTTTTAATGAAGTAAAATATATTACCACTCTGGAAGACCTTCACAACACAGAAAATGCTCTGAAAGGAAAAGCAAACATTGCATTCTCATATGTCAGAGCCATTGGAACACCAGGTATTTATCAACTTTTACATTAATCTTCATCATGCCTCTATACATGGGTGTTTATGTTGAAGGACTTAACATAGTGTATTTTGACCACAATCTTAATATTTTAAAATAAATTTAAAGCGTCTTTTACTATTATATTTTCTTTCTTCAAACAGGCAGCATAGTATAGTGCTTGAACCAGAACTCTGGAGCCAGACGCCTAGGTTAGACTCCCTGTTCCACCAACTACTTACAGTATGACCTTGGACAACTTACTTATTTAGCCTGTTTCCTGGTCACTACAGTGGTGAAAATAATTGTGCCTACCTCTTAGTGTTATTGTGAGGACCAAGTGAATTTGAATAACTAAAAAGTTTCCTGGTGCTCTGTGATCAGCTATTACTGTTTTTATTTCCTTGCAGTCCTCGTGGTACCTGATATAGTAGTTTATAGTATTTGATAAATGTTGTTGACTGTCTTGGCTTCCTTTTTTACCTTGCTATTTGCTGTTTATGACATATTTTTCTTGATTTAAGAAAAATCTAATTTTGACAGCATCACCTTGCACATTCATAGGTAATTTTGTCATAAAGAAGTTTATAAATGTTTCATGAACAAATTGTAGTTACGCTTTCAGGATTTTTACTTGTTAATGGTTATAACTTGAACATGTTAATATAAAATGTTGTTAAAGACATTTAAAAAATTATATGTACTCTATGAAATAAAATCATTTATTGGAAATTTCAGTTTTTATACACATAAAGCTTGATGGCTACACAGTATGCCATTGAACTTAATGTACTTGTAAAATAATGCTCCAAAATCAGCCTGTTTATTGTTTATTCTTCAGGGCCCCTCAGGTTATTGTATTGTGTCCTTGGTTTGTAATTGTAATTAATGAGAGGGATGAGCTATACAGGGAGCCAGAAATCCCCGATTTATATTTTAACAGGGTCAGCCTGACTTCTGGGTTTGGAATAGACTAGAAGGAGCTATAGTAGAGCAAGGGAGAAAATCAGGAAGTTATTGCAATCATGCAGGCAAGAGATGGTGGTAGGTGGCTTGGACCAGGGGGTTAGCAATGGTGGTGGCAATACATTTGAATTTTAGCAGTAGTTTGGATGTAAGACTAACTGAGTTTTCTGACATATTGGTTGTAGAATGAGAGAGGAATAGCAGAGACCAGGGTGGCTCTGGGATTTTGGCCTGACCTACGTGAAGGTGAAACTGCTGATAACCAAGTGGGGAAGAGTGGAAATAGACAGTTTGGAGAGGAAGCTCTAGAATCCACTTTTGAACATTATACTTGTGGAATACCCATTAGACAGCCAAGTACAGATATCAACAAGGTAGTGGGATTTTACTAGTCCACATCTGATAGTGGGGATACAGACTAGGGATGTAAATTTGTGACATAAAGTTGTGAGGCTAGAGGAGACCATGAAGGGAGTGAGGCTGGATGGAAAAGAGAAGACTGAACTCATTAGATACTTCATCTTCCACAGGTCGGTAAAGGAGGCAGAAAGAATGGCCTGTGTGTAAGCAAAGTGATGATAGGATTTTAGTGATGAGATAGGAGCAATTGTATCAAAGGATACTGAAAGGTTAATTAGTATAAGAACTACCAGTTGACCATTACGCTTAGCAGTATGGAAGTTATCCATGCCCTTGATGCACACAATTTTTGTAGAGTGGTAGGGGTAAATGCCTGACAGGGGTGTAAGAGAATAGGTAGAGAGCAGTTGGAGACTGTGACTGTAGAGACTCATCTGAGAAGTTTTCCTTTTAAGGGAAGGAGAAATATGGGGCAGTGGCTGGAAGAGTATGTGGGGTCAAGTGAAGAATTTTTTAGAAAAATTTTCTTCTTTAATTTATTTTTGGCTGCATTGGGTCTTCGTTGCTGCGCACGGGCTTTCTCTTGTTGCGGCAAGCGGGGGCTACTCTTTGTTGTGGTGCGTGGGTTTCTCATGGCGGTGGCTTCTCGTTGTGGAGCATGGGCTCTAGGTGCACAGGCTTCAGTAGTTGCAGCATGTGGGCTCAGTAGTTGCGGCACATGGGCTCTAGGGTGTGTGGGCTTCAATAGTTGTGGCTCGAGGGCTCAGTAGTTGTGGCTTGCAAGCTCTAGAGCACAGGCTCAGTAGTTGTGGTGCATGGGCTTAGTTGCTCCGCAGCATGTGGGGTCTTCCTGAACCAGGGCTCAAACCCATGTCCCCTGTATTGGCAGGCAGATTCTTAACCACTGCACCATCAGGGAAGTCCTCAAGAATTTTTTAAGAAGCATATTTGTATGTTGACAAGAAAGTTCTTGTAGCAAAAGGAAAATGTATCGTGGAAGAAAAAGAGGGCAGAATTACTGGAGCAACATCTTTGAATAGACTAGAGGAGATGGAATTAGTGAACAGGGGGAGGGGTGGTTCTTTACTGGGAGCACAGAAAATTTGCCTATGGTATTAGGAGGGAAGACAGAATATTGACATCAATTTAGTTAAGGGGGCAGATGGGTACGGTGCTGGGAGCTTTTTTGGGTTTTTCTTAATTGGTTCATTTTCTCAATGAAATAGAAATAAAGTGATCAGATAGTTTGAGGAAAGAAGAGATGAAATAGTTGTTTTAGAAGGCCGGAAAATAAAGAATGGTTGCTAGGCAGCAGTAATAGTTGATGCCAGTAATCTAAAGTGAAACCATTGACATGGTGCTGCTAGCAGGTTCTTGTTTTCTTTCCTTTTTTTTTTTTCCCCCCAGCCATATTCACTTTCATGGATGTAAGTACAGAATAGGCAGATTATTTGATTTATACTTGGACTGTGTTTTAGCTAGACAGGCAGGGGAGTGATTATAAAGACTGACCATGGAATTTAAGCTGGGTTAGGAGGGAAGAGAGGACCCGAGGTGGATAAAGGACAGTGAAAATGGAAGGATTGTAGGTCCGAGAAGGTTAAAGTTATGTACTAGACAGGGTGACCTGGAGATGGAAGGGTGTGTGTGGGGGGGTATATGTGTTGGGAGGAGTGCTGGACATTTTGGAGGGATTTGCAGTGATTGGTGATTACAAAGCTTGGAGTGGGACTATGGCAGTGAGTGGGTAAGGCAGGGCTGAAGAGAGATCACTGGAGTCTCCAGAGAAGACCAAGGCCTGAAAGGCTAGGATTTTGCGAGGATCATCTATGGGGATAGTAAAATCACCAAGGTATGATAGGAGTAGTATCGGAGAGTGTGACAGTGTGACAGAAGCGAAATTTTTCATGGAATGAGGGGGATTAACCCTGGCTCAGGTTGTAGATGACTCCAACAAGGCAGAGTGGTGAGTGGAATAATCTGATGATATGTGATTCAAGTGGTACAAGGTTAGGTCGGGGAGGGGAAGATAACTACCTAGAAATGGCAGTGAGGAGAAAAGGGAAAATAAGGTATGAAATGGAAGGAATCTTCAAAGAAACACTTTAAGAAAATTTCCCACAACTGAGGGATTTTGAGCTTCCAAATTGAAAGGGCCCACTGAATCCCAGCAGAGTGTTTAAATGTAGAGCCACACCAGAGCATCTCATATTGAATTTTCAGAATATTGGGAACAAATGCTATTCTAAAATCTTCAAGAAAGGAAAAAATATTGCAGTTTAAGGATCAAGAATCAGAAGGCAGGACTTCCCTGGTGGCGCAGTGGTTAAAAATCCGCCTGCCAATGCAGGGGACACGGGTTCAAGCCCTGGACCGGGAAGATCCCACATGCCACGGAGGAACTAAGCCCGTGTGCCGCAACTGCTGAGTCTGTGCTCTAGAGCCCGTGAGTCACAACTACAGAGCCCATGTGCCACAACTACTGAAGCCCGTGTGCCTAGAGCCCGTGCTCCGCAACAAAGAGAAGCCACTGCAATAAGAAGCCTGCACACCACAAGGAAGAGTAGCCACCGTTCATCGCAACTAGAGAAAGCCTGCATGCAGCAATGAAGACCCAATGCAGCCAAAAATGAATAAATAAATAATAAATTAAAAAAAAAAAAAGAATCAGAATGGCTTTGGACTTCTCAGTTGCAGTCCTGGGAACTGAAGACAGTGGAGCTATGCATTCAAAATTCTCAGGGGAAATGCTAGAATGTTACATGCCGACAGCTATAGTTAGTTATGAAAGTAGAATAAAGACACTTTGAGAAGTGTAGGGTTGCAAAAAATGTGTATTCCATATATCCTCTCCCGGGAAGGAGCTAGAGAATGGGAGCAAGGGAACAAATTAGTCAAGAAGATGTGGGTAACAGGCCAAGGACCCAACATAAGAGTGAGAATCAGAGCATCCCCAGGGTGACAATGAAGTGAGTCCCCAGGATGAAAGTTGTGAGGCGGGTTGAGCAGCAGAGTCCACATTGGAGCAGGTCAGAAGGCTCTGCAAAAATGTCTGCAACAAGAGGGAATTGATACTATAACTGATGTATTTGAAGTATTCAGAGCGTTAGACAATTGTGGAAGAATTTAGGAATAACTTAGCAAGAAATCTAAACAAATTTTAAAAGATACCTATAACTATAGTGAAAAAAATTTCAAAAGGAAATAGTATTTACTGAGTCCCAACAGTGTAAATCCTGACTATTGATCTAATAAAAATTAGGACTATATTGAGCATGTTGAGGGGATAGAATTGTGTATATTTGTGGAGTGGGGTTTTGGAAAGGAGAGCTAATTTATCATCTTACATAGTGGGAAGTCGATAGAAAATACTAACACTAAAAAAAAAAAAAACCCAAATCAGGAAATACGAGTATAAGAAGGTCATTTCGAGACTTGGAGGTAAATACCGAAAGGAAGAGTAAAAGAATTGAAAGTAGCTGTCCCTTGGGAGTTGGAAATGGTGGTTGAGGGTAGAGGAACTGTTCATTTTCTAAATACGCCTTGTAGAATTGTCTCTTTAAACTATATATAAGTTTGATTAAAAAAAAACTAAGCCAGAAATAATGTGCACATATTTGTATATAAAATATAACATGAAAGTTGTATGATGAACTCATATTCTCTTCCCTACTACTGGGAAGAAACGATCACAGATTCGTCATATATTCTCAAGTATAACTCATTTTCTATTCCCTCTTAGTTCTTCTCTTACCTTGACTAGAACAGACTTTTTATAACTTCTTTAACTGCCTGCATTTTCCCAGCTGGAATCCCTACAAAGGCTTTTTCTTGAAACATAATAGAGCATAAAAGGGTGTAGGAAAGTATTCTGAATAGAATAACTCTTCCTCTCTCCCAACTTCTTTCTCTCTTCTTCAGAGCACAGAGCAGTCATGGAAGCTGCTTTTGTGTATGGGACCACGTACCAATTTGTCTTAACCACAGAAACTGCCCTTTTGGAAAGTATTGGGTATGTATAAGATGCATAAGTTAACAATTTTAAGTTTACTTATTTCACATTACTTATTCAGCATTTCCATTGTACTCCCACAGTGTGGACTTATCTGAGAGGAATCGTAACCAGATGTGAATATATAAATGAAACCTGAAATCCTCTTCATTACTATTATCTGCTGTACTAAAATGAACTTAAATATACAGAAGGGATGTTAAACTAAGGTGAACGAAGGCCGTATGGATAAGCCACAAGATGTGATCCCTTGAGTGGCCACGTGTATTTTATGAATAGATCTGCCACAGTGATCAGATAGGTGATAAAATAACAGCTTTCATAACTAAGCTCCAGAGATTCTTCCTGAGAGTTCCATGAGTTACTATACCAGAAAAATATTAAATATATTTGAGTACAGTTTTGAACAGAATGTTTTAAATGTTTAATTTTCTTGTCTAGTTTCTAGCTTACAATTTTAGGTAGAGACCTTCTTTGGACTGCTTTTGGCTGGGCAACCTACGGTTAAAGTTTTTCTTCTGTTTAGTACATGGGGACACAAGGAATAACCAGTGCATTTGAAGACTCCTAAGTTTGGCTTCAAAATGCTCTTCAGGAAAATGAATCCAAAGCAGGGCAAAATGGTGATTGTGTGACCTTTTTAAACCATGCAAGAGTTTTTAACGAGCCCTCCTGTTCACCTCTCAGAAAATAGTGACTATTTGATATACCACACACAATTAATTAAATCCCAGACATTTTACAACTTTGTAAACATGAAGGTTAGTACACAGAAAACTGATAAAGTGAAACAATTTTTTTTTTTTTTTTTTTTTTTTTTTTTTTTTTTTTGCGGGGAGTGGATAGTCAGAGAGTGAAGTGCTTGCAAAGAAAAGTTATGTTTTTATTGCTCTGTATGACATTAACCAGCATTCCTTTTTCTGTCTTCTTATTGAACTGCCATTCTGCTGGTTCCCTCAGTGAGTTAAATAAAACTTTGATGCATGTTTGCTATTTGTATAAGAATTAATGTTTTTAACAACTTGAGAATCATGCTGACAATACCCTAAAACTTTACAATAGGTAGTCACTGAGTCTCAAGATACTTACAGTGAGGAGTAGTGTAGCCAGCTACTTTGCTACTCCCAATGTAGACTACCAATTTCCCATCTTGGAATGGGGGAACCTTGAGATTCTCAGTTTCATTATGATTCTGTGCTAGCCCCACACTTTCTCTGAGGGTTGTTTGTATTTTCTCTTGCATTACTATCTCCTTTATTTTTCTGTTAATGAATAATTGCAAGTAACGGTGACATGCTTAAAACATAGAGGTTTGGTTATTTATTGACAAGGTATAAGTCCTCTCATTTATTTTATGAATACTGTTCAGCAAGACAGACTATATATTGATCTATCACTAAACATGGTAATATTCTGGAAGGATTTATGCTTTCCCCCATTTTAAAAATAAGAATTTTAGGGGCTTCCCTGGTGGCGCAGTGGTTGAGAATCCGCCTGCCGATGCAGGAGACACGGGTTCGTGCCCTGGTCCGGGAAGATCGCACATGCCGCGGAGCAACTAAGCCCATGAGCCATGGCCGCTAGGCCTGCGCGTCCGGAGCCTGTGCTCCGCAATGGGAGAGGCCACAACAGTGAGAGGCCCGCATACCGCAAAAAAAAAAAATAAAATAAAATAAAATAAGAATTTTAAAATGTAGAGTTATTCTGTTTTTCATAAACTTTTGAGTACATGACATATTGGAGAAGTTTTCATTCTCATTTATTCATGGCTACAAAATGGTGAGGAGTCATATCTGGACCTGATGTGATAGGGAAGGACTGTGGATTCAGAATAATGTAGTCCTGGGACATCACTTCTGAGTGAAATAGTTAGTGATGACTTCGAGTTGTCTCCTAATGGGGAAGAGGTGAATGTATCTTTTCTTTCATTTGTTCTTTTTATTTTTTTCTTTCCTTTGTTCACTCTTTCATTCAACAAATATTTATTGAATGCCTTCTATGTTCTAGGCACTATTCTAGTTGCTGGGGCAATAACATTGAGTAGTATGTTAATTGTTATATCATGTTGGGCCTGAGTATGTTTGAAATGTCGGTTAAGAAGGGTATATATGCTCTGTAATGGCCTATATGGGAAAAGAATCTAAAAAAGAGTGTATATATATATATATATATAAAATCTGATTCACTTTGCTGTACACCTGAAACTAATACAACATTGTAAATAAACTATACTTCAATAAATTTTTTTAAATGGTAAAAAAAATTAAAAAAGAAGGGTATATGTGATAGGAGAGGTAGCATGCTATAGAGACACCAGTACTTTCTGCTACCTCCCCATATTCCCTTCTTAAAGAATCTGTGTATAGGCCAAGAAAGGTGTTACCCCTACCTCATACATATCACTGTCAGTTAAGTTGGAGGTGGCCACCTGACCTAGAGTCATTCAATCCATGGACTTACCTGAGCTGATAGGATGCCTTTTTCCAGGAACTTGGAATTGGGCATGGAGAAGCTGGACTATACAGCACTTTGGCTCTCTTGCCCACAGGAATGTTTTGCCCATGTAGAAGTAAAGCAGAGAGAGTGGGGAGGTAAAAAATGTTGATGGCCAAATGTCCCTGAACTCTTACTGTTCAGATCTATACATTTATTCTGTGACCCAGTTACTTGAATTTTCCTTGTATTTTGTGAGATGCTCTTCTAAACTGCCAGTAAATCCCCCTCACTCTCACCTTTTTGGTGTCTGTCACCTACAACCAAATGATCCCTGATTAAATAACTTTCCAACATTATTTTATTATTTCAGAGGTTATGATAGGTAGTCCAACCTCAGCTGGGTCCTCTTGCTCTCAACACTTTTCTTTCAGCAATATGTGACTATTTACGGTTCCTCTCAAAAAGTTACATACTTTGATTGGGTTTTGGTTGTATAGTTCCTTTTGTCTGAAATACCCATTAGTCTTATCTTCTTGGAAGAGTCATTCTCTCTTACTGTTTTCAGTCTCTATGATGATCTCCCTTCCCTTCCTTTCTCTTCCCTTCCCTTCCCTTTCCTGACTTGAGACAGAATGAAATATTTCTTTGTTTTTCATAGCACTTTGTATATTCTAGCACTTATGAATCACATTTTCATTTTTTTTACTAAATATATGTCCTTTAGCCTAAGCCCCTCAAGGATTTGAATCATCTTATTCTCTTATATTTAGCATAGGGCCTAACAGTTTAGGCATTAAGTAATCTTTGAATGATCATTTCTTTAATCACTGAATCTATTAGAAATTACTTTGCAATTAAATTTGAAATCAGTGAATCTTGGAGCTCAGTTGAAGCATGTATCAAGAATTAAAATAGGGCTTCCCTGGTGGCGCAGTGTTTGAGATTCCGCCTGCCGATGCAGGGAACACGGGTTCGTGCCCCGGTCCGGGAAGATCCTACATGCCGCAGAGCAGCTGAGCCCGTGAGCCGTGGCTGCTGAGCCTGCGCGTCCGGAGCCTGTGCTCTGCGACGGGAGAGGTGACAGCAGTGAGAGGCCCGCGTACTGCAAAAAAAAAAAAAAAAAAAAAGAATTAAAATAATATTGTAAAAATAAAAATTTGCAGTATTTTGCCAAACTCTACTAATGCCATATGGAGATTTATAAAATGCTATTTTAATTTTGGCAAACCTTACTTACTCACTATAAGTTTATCTGTGAATTCTCATATTGAAGGGAATGCCACAACTCAAATTATAAGCCATATTTGCTGAGTTTTGTAATATTTCAGATACAAACTCACTAACTTCCACAAAGTGTCACATGGTTTCTATCTTAAGGCATGTTTTGGCTGAAGTTTATTCAAAACAGATTTGGGTTTAAATTAAACCTAGAAAATTTGTGTTACAAAGCTTTATTTATTTAGCACAGCTATAGAAAAGCTACTATATTTTAAGATAATCTCATTGTCCTCAAGGTGACAGTCTTTTATCTAAAAAAAAAGATTGTGTAGACCTGTCTCTAATTTAGAAGCTACCATATGAAAGAGTTCAGGAAAAAAACTGTTTATACAACTTAGAAATTTCTTATATCCTCTTTTTTGCTTAGGTCCATTTTATTTTGTTATACCGTTTTAGGATTTTACCAAAACAGTAATTCAAAAGCATGGACAAAGAGATTTGTTATATATTTCTGCATGGTAGAAGGATCACACGTTGAACTTCAAGTGGGTCTGGCCCTAATTTTTAATTTACAGCACTGAAGATATAGAATACGCACATCTCTATTTTTTTCATTGTAAACCAGTCTTGGACTTGACCCAGCAATGTAGGAGAACACTAATGGAACAGTCATTGACTACACTGAACATTCATCGTTTTATTAAGACAATGGAAGCACCTCTGCTGGTATGTGTCTTATTTAAGTATATTAGATAATTCATATGTAAGATTTATTGCTTTGATTCACAGATACGCATTTTACTTAGATGAGCTATATCTTTTCCCCTTGGACATATTTATTTCATTTAGGCACATTTAGGAGTAGAACCTTATTAAAGGTAGAATAGAAGATAGACTATGTATTCATAAAATGATATTTTAATTCCTTGAATTGTTGTTGTTTTGAAATCCAATATAGCACTGTAATTATGATGGTAGTTGGAATGAACTGTGGAGATATTCTGTGGTAGTTATAAAGAACTGTGACCATTCTAAGATCACAAAGATTACATCATGGGTTAAGAAAAGACCTCTTTTGTGAATGTTTTGATTCCTGTTTTAAAAGTTCCTAAATATTGGAACTATAGCATTTCCGGTGCCCCACTTTCCTTATTGTCAGCCTGGAAGAATTTTAGAGAGACTCAGTAGGTGATCAGCAGACTTTTCTCTCTGAAAGTTCGAAGGGTTGTCCTGAGCATATATAAAACCTTCAGTAGGCCTTCTCACTCACTATGTCCTTTTTAAATAAAAATTGTGCACATGTGCCATAAATAATCTGAACAGTGCAGCAAAGTATAAAGAATAAAAAATTTAAAAGTCACCAGTTCCCAATGAACTGTTACATGCACACCAGTCATCTCTGCATCCATATAGATACATACAGATAGAGGGATGAATGGATTAATGACATATATTACATGAGTTACTTTATAGTAAGAAACATTATATTTAATTTTATTTGAATTTAATAGAAGAAAAAGAAACTGATGTGAAGCTAGAGGAATGAATTACAGAACTTTTGAGAAATGGTTTCTTCATCAGAGGGCTTTTTAGGAAATATTGTCTTAAGTGTTGAAGTGATTATGAAAAACATTAAGAAATGAAAATCATTATTTAAAAAACTACATATTTCTATTTTAGCTAATATTGATTTACTCCTTGCTGTGAAAGATGAGAATACTAACTTCTTATATTTATTTCCATCTCAGCTCCTCTTACCCTCCATATTTTAGTTTTGTGTTATTTTATATTATAAAGGTTATAATATTTATATTGTGTTCTATAACCATAATTCCCACTTTAAAAAAACGCCTTTCTTCCACATTTAAGTAGATTCAGAGCTCACCAGTCCTAATTTTACTGGCTTCATTCCTGAGTTCTTTATTTTGGTCAGTTTTTATTTGGTTAGATTTTGGCTTCAAACAATTAAAAAGAAAAAGCAGTATGTAAATCTTTTTTCCTTTCCTTTCACTGGGGGACGAGAGGGGACATTTATCTTATTTCCATGGGGAGAATATCCTCTGAATTTGGTTTGATCTTCCATTTCACCACAAAGCCCAGGTTGGTTTCTTGTACAGTTCTTCACCATTTCTCTCCCTCATTTCCTTTTCTTCCAATGTTGAGATATTAAGAATTCTCAGGATTTTATCTATTCACCAGTAGACATTATCTATAAACATTAATAAAAAAATGGAAACTGGGATTCAGACTTTTGGTAAACTCTGGATGCATGATCATTGCAATTATATGCATTATTTTACTTCTAAGCATGGGAAAATAGATGCAGGTTGGAGTTTTTGTGTGTGTGTATTTTTATCTATTTTAAGTAGATAGGGTACTTGGGTGTTTAATTATTGTAGATATAAAAGCACAACTGCGTCTTATAATCATGATAGGGGCATGTCATTTTAAGTCTTGACAAACTGAAAATAAATCTTAAGCCAAGGAATTTTAAGTGATTTCAATCTTAAGTCAATTAAGTGAGATTCTGGCAGGCATGGAGTTACCCTAGATGCCTTCTTAAGATTCCCAGCAATGAAAACAAATGGGAAAATGGTACAATTATTGTGCTATTGGCTAATACCAAGGACATTTTGGAATGCTGATGATCTTTTCTATGCTCAGTTTATTCTGATAGAAAATTTTTATATGAATACTAGGAAGAATCTTCAAGTGCAAATACCTGATAAAATATTTTAAAATAGATAAATTATTATATAATCATTTTCCTGTAAATTTTTATTTATTTTTTATGTGTGCATCTGAGATAGCTCTCTGTCTCAGACAGATCCAAAACACTTGATTTAATTTAAGCCTATTCTTATATAGGTAACTAGAAGGATGCTATTATGGTTTATTCAGTTAGCTTCTATTATTTCTTGCAGGCTCATGTGGTAGTGTACAATATTATATAGCAAGGTGTTGGCTCCTGACATTATTGTCTCATATCTTTGTTTTTTTTCATTGTGGCAAAAAATGCAATTTACCCTCTTCACAATTTTTATAAATATACAGTACAGTATTGTTCACTATATGCACGTTGTTGTACAACAGATCTCTATAACTTTTCCATCTTGAATGACTGAAACTCTGTATCCATTCAGAAACAACTCCCCTATTCTCCTCTCCTCAGCCCTGGCAACCACCATTCTACTTTCTGCTTCTGTGAGTTTGGTTACTTTAGAGACCTCTTATAAATAGAATCATGCAGTGTGTCTTTTTATAATTAGCTTATTTCATTTAGCATGATGTCCTCAAGGTTCATCCATGTTGTAGCATTTGTTAGGATTTCCTTCTTTTTTAAGACCAAATAATATTCCAGTGTGTGTGTGTGTGTGTGTGTACAGACGTATATGTATCAATATCACATTTTACTGATCCGTTCATCCATTGATGGATGTTTAAGTTGCTTATACATCTTGACTATTGTAAGTAATGCTACAATGAACATGGGTGTGCAAATATCTCTTTGAGATCCTGTTTTCTTTTGGATATATACCGAGAAATAGGATTGCTGGATCATATGGTAGTTCTATTTTTGATTTTTTGAGGAATCTCTGTACTGTTTTCCATAGTAGCTACACCATGTTACATTGCTGCCAGCAGTGTGCAAGAGTTCCATTTTTCTCTACATCCTTGCTCATACTTATTGTTTTCAGTTGTTTTTGTTATTGTTTTTTAAATACTAGCCATCCTAATGATTGAGAGATGATATTTCATTGTTGTTTTGATTTGTGTTTCATTGATGATTAGTGATATGGAGCATCTTTCCATATGCTTGTTGGCCATTTATATATCTTCTTTGGAGAAATATCTGTGTAAGTCCTTTGCCCATTTTTTAATTGGTTATTTTTATTATTGTTGTTAAGTTGTAGGAGTTCTTTAAATATTCTGAATATTAACCCCTTATCTGATACATGACTTGCAATATTTTTTCCCATTTCATAGGTTACTTTTCCACTCTGTTTATTGTTCCCTTTGCTGTGCAGACATTTTTAAGTTTGATGTAGTTCCATTTGTTTAGTTTTGCTTTTGTTGCCTGTGCTTGTGGTGTCATTTTCAGGAAATCATTTCCATTCCAATGTCATGAAGATTTCCCCCTATGTTTTCTTCCAGGAGTTTTATAGTTTCATGTTCTACATTTAGGTCTCTAATTCATTTTGAGTTAATTTTTGTATGTGGTGTAAGATGAGGCTTCCTCTTGATTCTTTTGCATGTGGATATCTAGTTTTCCCAACACCATTTGTTGAAGAGACTATCCTTTCCCCATTATATAGCCTTAGTGCCCTTGTCAAAGATCAGTTGACCATATATGCAAGGGTTTATTTCTGGGCTGTCTATTTTGTTCCATTAGTCTTTATGTCTGTCTTTAAGCCAGTACTACACTGTTTTGATTACTGTAGGTTTGTAATATGTTTTGAAATCAGGAAGTGTGAGGCCCCAGCTTTGTTATTCTTTCTCAAGATTGTTTCGGCTATTTGGGGTCCCTTGAGATTCCATATGTATTTTAGGATGGTTTTTCTATTTCTGCAAAAAATGCCACTGGGATTTTGAAAGGGATTGCATTGAATCTCTAGATGACTGGGTAGTATGGGTAGTATTTTAATAGTGTTATATCTAATCCAAGAACATGAACATGAATGGGATGTCTTTCCATTGATTTTTGTCTTTTCTTTCTTTCAGCAATGTTTTGTAGTTTTCAATGTATAAGTCTTTCACTTCCTTGGTTAAGCTTATTCCTAAGTATTTAATTCTTTTTGATGCTCTTATAAATGGGATTATTTTCTTAGTTTTCTTTTCATATTGTTCATTGTTCGTGTAAGAAACACAACTGATTTTTGAGGGTTGATTTTGTATCCTGCAACTTTGCTGAATTTATTCATTAGTTCTAATAGTATTTTTGTGGAATCTTTAGGGTTTTCTACATATAAGACCATGTCATCTGTGAACAGAGATAATTTTATTTCTACCTTTCCAATTCGAATGCTTATTTCTTTTTCTTGCCTAGTTGCTCTGGCTAGGACTTCCAGTACTATGTTGAATAGGAGTGGCAAGGGTGGACATCCTTGCCTTGTTCTTGATCTTAGAGGAAAAGCATTCAGTTTTTCACCATTGAGTATGTTAGCTGTACGCTTTTCATATGTGACATTTATTATGTTGAGGTAATTTCCTTCTCTTCCCAGTTTTTTAATGTTTTTATCATGAAAGAGTGTTGAATTTTGTCAAATGTTTTTTCTGCATCAATTAAGATGATTATGTGATTTTTTTGACCATTGTTGTGTTAATGAGGTGTATTACATTTATTGATTTTCATATTTTTTATTACATGTGTACATAATTATTTTACTGTAGTAAGAATATAATATCAAAATAGGGCAAAGATACTATATACACCCACATAGAAAATTAGCTATTGATGGAAAATATTTACATTTGAATAGCAATCAAAACTAAAATTTAGTTTTTTTCCTCTATTTTCAGTTTCTTTAAGAGGTTTCTTTTTTGGAATTTTCTTTTATTTATTTTTTTATACAGCAGGTTCTTATTAGTCATCCATTTTATACACATCGGTGTATACATGTCAATCCCAATCTCTCAATTCATCACAACACCACCACCACCACCACCCCCGCCCCCCTGCCGCTTTCCTCCTTGGTGTCCATACGTTTGTTCTCTACATCCCTGTCTCTATTTCTGCCTTGCAAACTGGTGCACCTGTACCATTTATCTAGGTTCCACATATAAGTGTTAATATACAATACTTGTTTTTCCTCTTTCTGACTTACTTCACTTTGTACGACAGTCTGTAGGTCCATCCATGTCTGTACAAATGACCCAATTTCATTCCTTTTTATGGCTGAGTAATATTCCATTTTATATATGTACCACATCTTCTTTATCCATTTGTCTATCAATGGACATTTAGGTTGCTTCCATGAACTGGCTATTGTAAATAGTGCTGCATTGAACATTGGGGTGCATGTGTCTTTTTGAATTATGGTTTTCTCTGGGTATATGCCCAGTAGTGAGATTGCTGGGTTATATGGTAATTCTATTTTTAGTTTTTTAAGGAACCTCCATACTGTTCTCCATAGTGGCTGTATCAATTTACATTCCCACCAACAATGCAAGTGGATTCCCTTTTTGCCACACCGTCTCCAGCATTTGTGTTCGTAGATTTTCTGATGATGCCCATTCTAACTGGTGTGAAGTGATACCTCATTGTAGTCTTGATTTGCATTTCTCTAATAATTAGTGACGTTGAGCAGCTTTTCATGTGCTTCTTGGCCATCTGTATGTCCTCTTTGGAGAAACGTCTGTTTAGGTCTTTTGCCCATTTTTGGATTGGGTTGTTTTTTTTTTAATATTGAGCTACATGAGCTGTTTATATATTTTGGAGATTAATCCTTTGTCCATTGATTCGTTTGCAAATATTTTTTCCCATTCTAAGGGTTGTCTTTTCGTCTTGTTTGTAGTTTCCTTTGCTTTGCAAAAGCTTTTAAGTTTCATTAGGTCCCATTTGTTTATTTTTGTTTTTATTTCCATTACTCTAGGAGGTGGATCAAAAAAGATCTTGCTGTGATTTATGTCAAAGAATATTCCTCCTATGTTTTCCTCTAACAGTTTTATAGTGTCCGGTCTTACTTTTACATCTCTAATCCATTTTGAGTTTATTTTTGTGTATGGTGTTAGGGAGTGTTCTAATTTCATTCTTTTACATGTAGCTGTCCAGTTTTCCCAGCACCACTTATTGAAGAGGCTGTCTTTTCTGCATTGTGTATCCTTGCCTCCTTTGTCATAGATTAGTTGACCATAGGTGTGTGGGTTTATCTTTGGGCTTTCTATCCTGTTCCATTGATCTATATTTCTGTTTTTGTGCCAGTTCCATATTACGTTGAATACTGTAGCTTTGTAGTATAGTCTGAAGTCAGGGAGTCTGATTCCTCCAGCTCTGTTTTTTTCCCTCAAGACTGCTTTGGCTATTCAGAGTCTTTTGTGTCTCCATACAAAATTTAAGATTGTTTGTTCTAGTTCTGTAAAAAAATGCCATTGGTAATTTGATAGGGATTGCATTGAATCTGTAGATTGCTTTGTGTAGTATAGTCATTTTCACAATATTGATTCTTCCAATCCAAGAACATGGTATATCTCTCCATCTGTTGGTATCATCTTTAATTTCTTTCAACAGTGTCTTATAGTTTTCTACATACAGGTCTTTTGTCTCCCTAGATAGGTTTATTCCTATGTAATTTATTCATTTTGTTGCAATGGTAAATGAAAATGTTTCCTTAATTTCTCTTTCAGATTTTTCATCATTAGTGCATAAGAATACCAGAGATTTCTGGGCATTAATTTTGTATCCTGCAACTCTACCAAATTCATTGATTAGCTCTAGTAGTTTTCTGGTGGCATCTTTAGGATTCTCTATGTATAGTATCATGTCATCTGCAAACAGTGGGAGTTTTATTTCTTCTTTTCCAATTTGTATTCCTTTTATTTATTTTTCTTCTCTGATTACTGTGGCTAGGACTTCCAAAACGATGTTGAATAATAGTGGCAAGAGTGGACATCCTTGTCTTGTTCCTGATCTTAGAGGAAATGCTTTCAGTTTTTCACCATTGAGAATGATGTTTGCTGTGGGTTTGTCGTATATGGTTTTCATTATGTTGAGGTAGGTTCCCTCTATGCCTACTTTCTGGAGAATTTTTATCATAAATAGGTGTTGAATTTTGTCAGAAGCTCTTTCTGCATCTATTGAGATGATCATATGGCTTTTATTCTTCATTTGTTAATATAGTGTATCACATTGATTTGCATATATTGAAGAATCCTTGCATCCCTGGGATAAATCCCACTTGATTGTGGTGTATGATCCTTTTAATGTGCTGATGGATTCTGTTTGCTAGTATTTCGTTGAGGATTTTTGCATCTATATTCATCAGTGATATTGGTCTGTAATTTTCATTTTTGGTAGTATCTTTGGTTTTGGTATCAGGGTGATGGTGGCCTCGTACAATGAGTTTGGGAGTGTTCCTTCCTCTGCAATGTTTTGGAAGAGTTTGAGAAGGATGGGTGTTAGCTCTTCTCTAAATGTTTGATAGAATTCACCTGTGAAGCAATTGGGTCCTGGACTTTTGTTTGTTGGCAGATTTTTAATCACAGTTTCAATTTCAGTGCTTGTGATTGGTCTGTTCATATTTTATATTTCTTCCTGGTTCAGTCTTGGAAGGTTATACCTTTCTAAGAATTTGTCCATTTCTTCCAGGTTGTCCATTTTATTGGCATAGAGTTGCTTGTAGTAGTCTCTTTGGATGCTTTGTATTTCTGCAGTGTCTGTTGTAACTTCTCTTTTTTCATTTCTGATTTTATTGATTTGAGTCCTCTCCCTCATTTTCTTGATGAGTCTGGCTAATGGTTTATCAATCTTGTTTATCTTCTCAAAGAACCAGCTTTTAGTTTTATTGATCTTTGCTATTGCTTTCTTTGTTTCTGTTTCATTTATGTCTGCTCTGATCTTTATGATTTCCTTCCTTCTGCTAACTTTGGGTTTTGTTTGTTCTCCTTCCTCTAGTTCCTTTAGGTGTAAGGTTAGATTGTTTATGTGAGATTTTTCTTGTTTCTTGAGGTAGGCTTGTACAGCTATAAACTTCCCTCTTAGAACTGCTTTTTCTGCATCCCATAGGTTTTGGATTGTCGTGTTTTCATTATCATTTGTCTGTAGATATTTTTTAAAATTTCCGCTTTGATTTCTTCAGTGATCTGTTGGTTATTTAGTAACGTATTGTTTCGACTCCATGTTTTATGTTTTTTTATGTTTTTTTCCCTGTAATTGAATCTCATAGTGTTGTGGTCAGAAAAGATGCTTGACATGATTTCAATTTTCTTAAATTTACTGAGGCTTGATTTGTGACCTCAGTAATGATTTGTGACCTGGAGAATGTTCCATGCACACTTGAGAAGAAAGTGTAATCTACTGTTTTTGGATGGAATGTCCTATAAATATCAATTAAATCTATCTGGTCTGTTGTGTCATTTAAAGCTTGTGTTTCCTTATTAATTTTCTGTTTGGATGATCTGTCTATTGGTGTAAGTCAAGTGTTAGAGTCCCCCACTATTATTGTGTTACTGTCGATTACCTCTTTCATAGCTGTTAGCAGTTGCCTTATGTATTGAGGTGCTCCTATGTTGAGTGCATATGTATTTACAATTGTTATATCTTCTTCTTGGATTGATCGCTTGATCATTATGTAGTGTCCTTCTTTGTCTCTTGTAACATTCTTTATTTTAAAGTCTATTTTATCTTATATGAGTATTGCTACTCCAGTTTTCTTTTGATTTCCATTTGCATGGAATATCTTTTTCCATCCCCTCACTTTCAGTCTGAATGTGTCCCTAGGTCTGACATGGGTCTGTTGTAGACAGCATAAATATTGGTGTTGTGTTTGTGTCCATTCAGCAATCCTGTGTCTTTTGGTTGGAGCATTTAATCCATTCACGTTTAAGGTAATTATTGATATGTATGTTCCTATGACCATTTCCTTAATTGTTTCGGGTTTGTTTTTGTAGGTCCTTTTCTTCTCTTGTGTTTCCCACTTAGAGAAGTTCCTTTAGCATTTGTTGTAGAGCTGCCTTGGTGATGCTGAATTCTCTTAGCTTTTGCTTGTCTGTAAAGCTTTTGATTTCTCCATCGAATCTGAAGGAGATCCTTGCCTGGTAGAGTAATCTTGGCTCTAGGTTCTTCCCTTTCATCACTTTAAGTATATAATGCCACTCCCTTCTGGCTTGTAGAGTTTCTGCTGAGAAATCAGCTATTAACCTTATGGGAGTTCCCTTGTATGTTATTAGTCATTTTTCCCTTGTTGCTTTCAATAATTTTTCTTTGTCTTTAATTTTCACCAATTTGATTCCTATGTGTCGCGTCATGTTTCTCCTTGGGTTTATCCTGTATGGGGTCTCTGCACTTCCTGGACTTGGGTAGCTATTTCCTTTCCCATGTTAGGGAAGTTTTCATCTATAATCCCTTCAAATATTTTCTCTGGTCCTTTCTCTCTCTCTTCTCCTTCTGGGACCCCTATAATGTGAATGTTGTTGCGTTTAATGTTGTCCCAGAAGTCTCTTAGGCTGTCTTCATTTCTTTTCATTCTTTTTCTGTATTCTGTTCTTCAGCAGTGAATTCCAGCATTCTGTCTTCCAGGTCACTTATCTCTTCCTCTGCCTCAGTTATTCTGTTATTTATTCCTTCTAGTGTATTTTTCATCTCAGTTATTGTATTGTTCATCTCTGTTTGTTCTTTAATTCTTCTAGGTCTTTGTTAAACATTTCTTGCATCTTCTCGATCTTTGCCTCCATTCTTTTTCCAAGGTCCTGGATCATCTTCACTATCATTCTGAATTCTTTTTCTGGAAGATTGACTATATCCACTTCATTTAGTTGTTTTTCTGGGGTTTTATCTTGTTCCTTCATCTGGTACATAGCCCTCTGCCTTTTTATCTTGTCTATCGTTCTGTGAATGTGGTTTTTGTTCCACCGGCTGCAGGATTGTAGTTCTTCTGGCTTCTGCTGTCTGCCCTCTGGTGGATGAGGCTATCTAAGAGGCTTGTGCAAGTTTCCTGATGCGAGGGACTGGTGGTGGGTAGAGCTGGTTGTTGCTTTGGTCGGCAGAGCTGGTAAAACTTAATCCACTTGTCTGCTGATGGGTGGGGCTGGGTTCCCTCCTTGTTGGTTTTTTGGCGTGAGGTGACCCAACACTGGAGCCTACCCGGGCTCTTCCGGGGGGCTAATGGCGGACTCTGGGAGGTTTCTCGTCAAGGAGTACTTCGCAGAACTTCTGCTGCCAGTGTCCTTGTCCTCACAGTGAGACACAGCCACCCCCTGCCTCTGCAGGAGACCCTCCAACACTAGTAGGTAGATCTGATTCAGTCTCCTATGGGGTCACTGCTCCTTTCCCTGGGTCCCGATGCGCACACTACTTTGTGTGTGCCCACCAAGAGTGGAGTCTCTGTTTCCCCCGTCCTGTCAAAGCCCTGCAAACAAATCCTGTTAGCCTTGAAAGTCTGATTCTCTAGGAATTCCTCCTCTCGTTGCTGGACCCCCAGATTGGGAAGCCTGACGTGTGGCTTAGTACCTTCACTCCAGTGGGTGGACTTCTGTGGTATAAGTGTTCTCCTTATACCACAGAAGTATGAGTTTGTGAGTCACCCACGCAGCAGTTATGGGATTTGATTTTATTGTGTTTGCGCCACTCTGGCTGTCTCATTGTGGCTTCTCCTTTGTCTTTGGGTTTGGGGTATCTTTTTTGGTGAGTTCCAGTGTCTTCCTGTTGATGATTGTTCAGCAGTTAGTTGTGAATGTGGTGTTCTTGCAAGAGGGAGTGAGAGCACGTCCTTCTACTCCGCCATCTTGAACCAATCCTGATTTTTGTATGTTGAACCATCCCTGCATCTCAGGAATCAATCCCTCTTGGTCATGGTGTTTAATCCTTTTAAAGTGCTGTTGAATTCTTTTTATTAGTATTTTATTGAGGATATTTGCATGAGTTTTCATCAGGGATATTGGTCTGTAGTCTTCTTTTCTTATAGTATCTTTGTCTGGTTTTGGTGTGAGAGTAATGTTGGCCTCATACAATAAGTTTGGAAGTGTTCCCTCCTCTTCCTTTTTTTGGAAGAGTTTGAGAAGGATTGGCATTAATTCTTTTGAAATGTGTGATAGAATTCTATAGTGAAGTCATCTCTGCTTGCACTTTACTATGTTATGAGATTTTTGATTGCTGATTCAATCTCTCCTTACTAGTTATATGTTTAGAGTTTCTATTTCTTCTTGATTCAGTCCTTTTTTTGGCCATGCTGTGTGGCATATGGGATCTTAGTTCCCCAACCAGGGGTCAAACCTGTGCCCCCTGCAGTGGGAGCACGGAGTCTTAACCACTGCACTACCAGGGAAGTCCTTGATTCAGTCTTGGTAGGTGTATATGTCTAGGAGTTTGTCAGTTTCTTCTCATTTATGTAATTCGTTGGTGTATAGTAGTTCATAGCAGTCTCTTATAGTCCTTCATTTGCTTATATCGTCTTTTGAAAATTTCTAAGTTGTAATCTCACCCCTAGTGCAAGTGACAAGTGACCCCTGTCACTTGTGTATATTTTATACTAATTTATAATTTTAAAAATAGATATGTATTTTTATAGATATATAAAATTATTAGTAATTTTTATGGTACTATTAGCAATTTTCTTGGTACTACTCTTGCTTTTTCTACCTATCAAGGACATTTGTAATTTTGTCTTTTGTCTAATGGAATGGATTATAACTTTATAATTAAGGAACCATGGGGTTTTAGAAGTATACCAGCTTGCATGGAAAGGGACAGAAACAGCACAAAATGAAAAGAAGTCTTTAGACTCCCCATATTCTATGGACAGGAAATGACTGAGAAATCTGCTCAGCTGCAAACACAGGCTCCTTTTTTTGTAAACAAGAAAGGATGAGTTAGAGGGCAGGTCAAGAGCCCAAATATGTAACCCAGAGCCTCAGAGAACAAACCCTTAGGGAGTAGGACAGAACCCTAATCAAGGAACTGGCCCATATGCCTTAATGGGCTTCAGAATCCCTACACACTAATGACCATTTTATGCTTCTGCTTTCTTCCCTTTCAAACAGTAATGTATATAGTGGTTATCTTTTGCCTGTTCCATCATTGTCTATTGAGAATGGGGAAAAATAATTCATTCATTTCTTCAAATTGAGAGGAACAGTTCTCAAGGAGCTATATCCAAGAGACCACACTAGACCTGAATGTAGATGATGAGATCTTAGAGTTTGCATTGGTCTCAAAGTCTGATGGGATGAGGCTTGGAAATCTTGGAGAGAAGTGTGATTTGCATGTGATAGTGGTGGAAATTGTAGCCAGAGAGTAGACCATTGACTACAACAATTCACATCTGTCCCACTTGCAAAATATACTCACTTCTCTCTCCAAGCCCGCCAAAGCCTCATCCTATCAGACTTTGATTAACTTTTCCAAAGATGGCAATAACAACTCTCCCATCTCATAAAGTCTTCTTATCATGTGACATTATCAATGTGCCTGTCCAGTGGTAGAGTCTATGTCTTCTCTCCTTGAACATGATTGAGTCTTTGTGACTGCCTTGACCAGTAGAATAAGGCTGAAATGATGATATGTGGCTTCTGAGGCTATATGTCATAAAATGCCATGTGCTTCTGCCTTGCTCTCTTTGATTGCTCATTCTTGAAACCCAGCTACTTTTCTGTGAAATGAAGCCTGAGGAGAAGTCATGTGAAGAGGAATTGAGGTCCACAGCCCACGGTTCTGGCTGAGCTCATAATAGTCAGCAACAGCTTGCTAGCCAGTGAATGAGCCATCTTTAAAGTGGAACCATCACCCTCCAGTCAAAATGCCCCACTAATGCAATGTGGACCAGAGATGAGCTTGCACACATATGGACAAAATAAATGGTTCTTGTTATTTTAAGCCATCGGGTGTTGGCGTGCTTTGCTACATACACAGTGATAGATGCTTGGAACACAACCTCATCTGTTTCTATGGCATTAACTACACTGATTCTCAGATTTGAATTTTCAGGTCAGATGTTTCTTCGGAGTTCCTGTCCCATATATTTAACTACTAACTAGATGTCTTTCTCCTAAACTCTACATGTCCGACATTAATGAGTTATCCTCTACCATCTGTTCTTGCTCCATTATCTTGGTTAATTTATTGTCTAGTCATTCATGGCAGAAACCTGGAAAACCATTCTCAACTCCTACATCTCTCTGCATCTAAGTTTAGATCTTGAATATCTTTTAAATTCTTCATTTTAACAGCCAGTTCTTTAATCCAGGTTCTCCCTGTCTCTCATGTACTGTTTTAGCAATAGCAACTGATCTGGTCTGTATTGTATTCCTGTACTTCACTCTCTTTAAGTTTACGCTCTCTGTTGCTTGCAGAGTGATATGTTTTATTTATTTATTTATTTATTTATAAAACATCTTTATTGAGATATAGTTCACATATCATTCAATTCACCCATTTAAATTGTAGGATTCATTGGTTTTTAGTATATGTTTCTTGTTTCTGTTCTTTGGGTGTTTTTAGCCACATGGCATGTGGGATCTTAGTTCCCCAGAGTCTTAACCACTGGACCACCAGGGAAGTCCCTTTTTTCTTTTTTTTTAAACAGTGATATATTTTCAATACACACATATGATCTTGTTACAATAATTTTTGCAGTTCCTAACTGGCTTCCAGTTATTTACAGAATAAAGCCCTACTTTCTTAGGAGGATATATATAGTTTTTAATGATTTGGCCCCTTGCCAGATCTCCAGCCTTACTGTCTGTTCCCCCTTTTTTAATACTAAATTTCTTATAGTTCTCCAAATACACAAAGAAGAAACCAGGCTTTTCTACTCCTTCAGACTGTTATACCCATTCAGGTTTTGGCATAATTCAGCTCTGTGTTGTTGTAGCACTGAGGTTCCCACCTTCTCACTGGCTGTTGGCTGGTGTTGCTTTACCTCTTACAGGCTGTTCTCAGATCCTGTCCACATGGCCCCCTCAAAAAATTGCAATTTTCTCCCTCAAAGCCAGCAGACAATCTCACTCCATTGTTCTATGACAGTCTTACATGGTGTGACCTAATCAAGGGAATGACTATGCTATAAGTATCACCCACACTCAAGGAATTAGGATTATACAAAATGTGTACACCAGGAATCTTGGGGACCGTCTTAGAATTCTGCTTACCATAGGTAAATATAGATTTCTCTGTGAAAACTTTTAAGATTAAATAAAACCTCAATAATTAGAAAATTTACAAGAATGCATCTTCCTGTGTATCTGCTTTTATCCACTATGCCGGTTACTCAGTGGGCTCTTTCAATCTGGCAGCTCATGCTTCTTCAGTTGTGGGAAACTTTTGTGTATATTTCAGTGATGATTTCTTCCCGTCTGTCTTCTCCCTTCTCTCTTTCTGAGACTCCTATTTGAATGTTGGACCTCTTGAACTAGTCCCTCAATTTTATATCTTCTATTATCTATCTGTCTTTTGCTATACTTTCTGGCAGATTTATTCAACTTTATTTTTCATTTCTTTATCGATAGTCTGTCTTCCCATCTTTTTGAGCTTATCAGTGGTGGTTTTCTGAACCTTCTTCTGAATAGTCTGTTTCCTTCACGTTACTTGTTTTTTGGTTTGTTCTGGTCTCTGTCTTTCATGTTAGAGGCTTTCCTTAGATGCGTGTTACTCCTTGTTCATGATTTAGAATATGAAACTAAAAAAGCTGATTGGAAATTCTGAGGCTGTAGATCAGACTTGTTAACTCTGAGCTCCACAGGGTGATTGGATCTGGGCTGTTTTCTGGTGAACCTCAATGTCAGTAGCTTTAGACTTTTTCTTGTGGTTACTCAAGATCCCCAGAAAAGGAACTTCCAGTTTTCTGCTGGTGTACAGAAGTCTGGCTGCTAGCATACTGGAAACTGAGTGGGAAAGGGCTAAAAGGAGTCTCAGCATTTGGGTACTCAATTCCCCTGCTTTGGGTATGGTATTCCCATTCTCAGCTGTTCCTTCAGTCCGGTCAGATTTCTTCTGGTGTGAGGGAGGGACCTAAGTTCATGGCGTTGGGGAGGGGAATCTAGGGATCTAATGCTTCCCTGAAGGTTTTACCTATTCCTCCTTATTTTGGAGCCTTCCTGCCATTCCCCTTCCAATATTTCTCTCCCAGTTCCAGAGACGCCAGGCAGTGACAGTTCCTGAGCAATTTTAGGATTCTGCAGTTAAAGTGAAATTGCCTCTTAGCTTTTCCTCTCTCATGGCTTTAGGGTTTTGTTCTCCAGCTTCCAAAATTTTGCTGCCTTGGGGCTTTCCTGGTGGTGCAGTAGTTGAGAGTCCGCCTGCCGATGCAGGGGACGTGGATTCGTGCCCCGGTCCGGGAAGATCCCACATGCCGCGGAGTGGCTGGGCCCGTGAGCCATGGCCGCTGAGCCTGCGCGTCCGGAGCCTGTGCTCCGCAATGGGAGAGGCCACAACAGTGAGAGGCATGCGTGCCGCAAAAAAAAAAAAAAAAAATTTTTGCTGCCTTTTCTCTTTTCCTTTCTTCACATATGTATGTTTATCTCTTTTGAAAAGTCCCTCCTGCTATAGTTGTGCTGGGATTTCTGGAGGGGGTGAAATTAGATGTGTATATTCAAGCTGATGTCAACTCAGATGTTTCTCATTGTTCTGTAATATGTCATTATATGTTAAATTCTTATGTGGAAGAATTTGTTCCTTAGTTATCTGTTCTGTTTTGTTTCAAATATCTATCTCTTTATTTATCAGTACCACAGTTTTTTTATTGTTTTTTTTTTTGTTTCTTTATAATATCCTTATTCTTTGTGGTTGTAAATTTCTGTTTAACTCCTTGTAAAATTTGTTAGTTTCATAATGCTTAAATTATATAGGTACACTGGGAACATTAAACTTAGAAAATCATGAGACCATTTCTGTTAATGTTAATGTATTTATTTCACAGACTTGTTTTTTCACTTGTCTTTATTGATAAGAATTAGCAGGGTTTAAATCCAAATGTTGGAACATTATTATCACGTAGTAAAGATGTTTTGTTCTTTTTCTAAATGAAGACTGAAGTTGCTGAAGATCCTCAACAAGTTTCAACTGTTCATCTTCAACTAGGATTGCCACTGGTTTTTATTGTTAGTCAACAAGCTACATATGAAGCTGATAGAACAACTGCAGAATGGGTTGCTTGGCGTCTTCTGGGAAAAGCAGGAGTTCTGCTCTTGTTAAGGTATTTTAAACATAAAGTAGTCACTATACTGTATTTAGCAGAACACTACTATTTTTCTTATATGGCAATCTGTTCACTTATAAATAAAATCAGATCTCTAATGGACTCTAATATAGTTAAAACCAGTTGCTGAGCTAAAGTCTTTAATTATCAGATTGATTAATATTTAGACCTTTAAACTTTGCTAAATGAAATGAAGCTGTAGATTAAGACGGAAGGTAGAAAATCTGATCTGTATTTATGTGTAACATTTTTCAGACTCACTAAATTGTAATCTTTCTTCATAAACATTTTTTAGTACAAGAACTTACAGCTCTATTTCAGATTGACATCCTGGATGACTATTATTCTTGAGATTAACAACATGAAACATTTATTTCCATTTTGAAAAAGGGACTCTTTGGAAGTGGACATTCCTCAGAATGCTAATGTGGTCTTCAAAAGAGCAGAAGAGGTTAGTCATTTTATATATTGCTCTACAGTGTCTGCTTATTTAATACACACGGTCCTAAAGTAACATACACTTATTACAGGAAAATTCTGTGAATTGCCACTATTCAAAGATAATCGCTGTTAACATTTTGGTGTGTTTTTTTTCATCTGTTAATCTGTCTTTCCGTGTGTGTGTGTGTGTGTGTGTTTGTTTATTTAAATATATATGTATTCTTTATTAATTTTTTTTGAATGCCAAGTGTCTTCTGTACTCTTTTATTATCATCATAGTCTTTGCATCAAGATACATAGCAATGGTAGCAGGTTTCTTTTTAAAGCTTAGTATTAAATGTTAAATATCTTTCCCCACTTTAATTTTACATTACTCTGCCAAGAAAAAAATTAAAACTCAAGTTATCTGAAGCCTGGATACACTTCCATGATTAGCCGGGCTGTGTAAAAGTTGGTGGCTTTGTTCTTCCTGCTGTTTGAGCAGGTCCAGGCCCTAGAAAGATGGATGAGGTTATCATTATTTTTCAAAAGTGTGCTACAAAAACGGGTGGCCTGTTATAAGCCAGGTTACAAAGTCAAGACGGGGGTGAGGGCGGGACAGTTTCTTCTAGAAACAGAATTTCTGAAGAGTCCCAGTCCATCATTTTTCCCCAGAATGGTTGGAGAGGGTGTAAAATCTCAACATGAGTTTCAAAGCCCCATCTCTGTAAGGGGACAGTAGTTGCCTTACTGAGGAGGGCGCAGCTCAGCGGTGGGACGGCCATGTCTGCCCACCCCCACTGCTCTCAGCGAGGGAATGGAGAGTTGATTGCCCAGTGAGTGTGAAGTGGGCTGAAGCTCGGTTGGTACTGAATTCTCTAAGAGGTTTCTTCTAGAAACAGACAACTCAGACCCTTCCTCTCACTTCAGCAAAGAAGTTATTTTAAAAGCACTTGGGAAGTTCCTCCTGCGCCCTTGCAGGGCGGCTCAGAGGAGGGAGTCGTCAGTACAGCCCCCTTCCAGGCCATATCGGAACTCTTGAAAGTTGGAGACCCTGTAGAAGTGGACGAAGGCGGCTGCCCCTGCCAGGACGTGGAAGATCTGATGAGACTAGAACCATATGTCGGATTTTCCAGGGAAGAAGCGCTCAGGAATCATGCGGCATAAAGGCCAGCTCTGGTGATGTACATCACAGCCATGAGGAAGAACCAGCCCATCTGGCCCACCGTGGTGGCCTTGACGAAGCCCTCCACGATTGTAAAGTGCGTGGTGGGCACGATGACGCTCAAGCCAAGCCCCGGGAACACGCCTGCTCTTGTCTGCTGGTGCTTAGGAGTGGCAAACCGGTCCCACTGCCCCACAATGATGGCAGAGATGCTCACGATGGAGAGGTGGCTGAGCCGTGGCTGTGGGGAGCAGTAGAGGGGAGTAATAGAGCCAGGGGACAAAGCTCTCCATAAGCAGCAGGGCAATCCCTGATAATCCAGTTTGGAAAAGGTCCAAGAGACCTTCTCTGAGTGATAATAGACAGTGTGAAAGAGCCAGGAGAAGCTGTGGCAGAGCACTGTGCCCAGGAAGAACATCCTGAACGCCAGCTTCTCCTGAAGGGGGGCCATGAAGTACATGTTTGGTCTGAGCATGGTCAGGATTCCCAGAAGGAGAAACGGCACAAAACCAAGCAGGTGGGTCCAGATGTTGCCGGTCTCCGTGTGGATGCGGAAGATGCTCTTGAAGCCGGAAGGAGAGCATGGGCGGCGTGTGGCCGTGCAGCAGGTAGTCATTGTCCTTCAGCCGGTCGGGGAGCACGTCGTACGGGATGACCCTCCAGTGCCCCTCCCAGACCTTATACGCAAACTCCTCCATCTTCCCCATGGCATGGTGGGCTTGCAGGGGAAGTGTCAGCACCCGCCCCTCCTCCTCCTCTTCCTGAGGCACTGGACATGCCTGCTCTGCTTCAGCTTTGGTTGGGCTGGCGACACCCTGCTTGCCTAGCTCCTCGAGCAGGGGGCCCAGCTCAGACAGCTCCACTGTGTCAGCCTCCCTATTCCCGGCAGGAGCCCCATGGCCCTGGGCCACCACACGTCCTTTGTGAGAAGACATCTGGCTGGTACCTCAATGCCCTGTGGCTTCAGCTTGGGGAAAGGGTGGGGTCTTCCGGGCCCAGGGAGCAGAGAGTTCCCTGGGAAGACAAGCGGGCGGCGGGCTGTGCTCGGGGGCGGGGACCCCGCGCTACATCCCGCGGCACTGGAGGCGGCCTGTGGCCGAGCGGTGCGAATCTTCTGCCTATATATATATTGTAAAGAAATTTAGGATCATGCTATATATCCTGCTTTTCATGTACAGTTATATTTCATTACTTGCTATTGTGCTGTGATGCCTGCCTTTGTACAATGTTTTGGACATCACTGATTCTTTCCTTTTGCTAAATTTCTGGAAGTAAGTTTTATTAAAGGAAATGGGAATTTTTGAGACTTTTTAAATACATTGTCAGATTTCCCTCCAGAAGGGTTATACTTTTATCAGCAGGGTTTGGAATTTCTTGTTTCTCATACATCTTTGCCAGTACTGACCAGTAATCTTAAAAAAAAAAATCATTTCTATACACAAAAAAAGTTTCAGTATTAATTTGCATGTCTGATAACTTTGACTAGTTAGGTCATTTGTATTTCCTCTGTAAATTTCTGTTAATGTCCCCTTTTCCTTAAATTTTTCTGAATTAAGAACTCTTTAATTCTGAACATCTTATAAATATTATATACATATGCTAAAAATTATTGATATGTTTATGAACTGCCAGACAGTTTAAACTTAAATTATCTTGCATAAGTCTATGGTAGGAATACTGGGTTAAAGAGTCAGAAGACTTGGATTCTCTTCCTGCTAGTTCTGTGTCCAGAAAACTGAATTAACTTCTTCAAGCTCAGATTTCTCATTTGTGAAATAGTCATAACACCTCCCCTTCTAACTTACAAGAAATTTTATAAGACCAAATAGGAAAATACTTTGAGAACTGTAGTATTGTTCAAATGTGTACACTGTGGGGCTAGTACGCTTTGCTTTTTGACCAGGTAATGGAAAGAATACTTTCTGAAGCTATATTTTTTACTGTTAGGTAAAGACCCCTAAGTAGGAAATTACTTTGTTATTGGGAAATAGGTTTTATAGAAGAATTAAAGTTCACGCTGTTGTCCCAGTGCATATAAAAGTTATATATACACTATACTGTAGTCTAGTAAGTGTGCCATAGCATTATGTCTAAAAAAACAATGTATATGCCTTAATTTAAAAATTCCTTATTGCTAAAAAATGCTAACCATCACCTGAGCCTTCAGTGAGTTGTAATCTTTTTGCTTGTGGAGGGTCCTGCCTTGATGTTGATGTGGCTGCTGACCGACCAGGGCAGTGGCTGCGGCAGTTTCTTAAGATCAGATGACAGTGAAGTT
This sequence comes from Kogia breviceps, assembly GCF_026419965.1. Classification (NCBI taxonomy): domain Eukaryota; kingdom Metazoa; phylum Chordata; class Mammalia; order Artiodactyla; family Physeteridae; genus Kogia; species Kogia breviceps. The sequence goes on from NC_081312.1 coordinate 48,377,679, forward strand.
TGCCCTGTTGATCAACTCTTCCTTTCATGAACGATTTCTCTGTAGTATGCTACAGAGCAATGCTGCTTGGTAGAATTTTACCCAGAGTAGAACGTCTTTCACAATTGGAATCAATCCTCTCAGACCCTGCTGCTGTTTTATCAACTTAGTTTTTGTAATATTCTCAATCCTTTGTTGTCGTTTCAACAGTCTTCATAGCATCTTCACCAGGAGTGGATTCCATCTCAAGAAACCACTTTCTTTGCTCATCCATAAGAAGCAACTCCTCATCCCTTCAAGTTTTATCATGAGGTTGCATCAGGGATAATTTACTAAAATAATCCAGTGGCCTAAAATTTCATGTTTTAAAAATGTTTTGGTTGAGGCTTAGTGAAAGAAATTTTAATGGAATAATTTCAATGGAATAGAATTTGGTATTCTTAAAATACCTAGGGGCAGGTTTTTATGTTTATGGCTAAACAGGCAATTAAACTTTTTAGTGGAAATTTTTTAGATGAAGTATTATTTTGAATATTTCTGTGGAACACAAAATAATTTTGTCTCTGTTTGTAATAAAATTGTATATATTTGTATACCTCAATTGTATTGAGTTAGGACTTACTGTTATATGTAAAATGCTTCAGATGTCAGTATAATGTAATATGACAAGAAGCAAGCAAGACTTTCAGTTCTTTTTTGCCTTCTTTTTCAGTAGCGCACGCTGTCTTTCTATAACGTATACTTTGGATGCTTTTAATAGTGATTGTGGAGTTAATCTACCTTTTAAAAAAATATTAAAATTGAAGTTCAGAGGTTTAGTTTCATTTCATTTTAGTGTCAAACAGGTAAAACATTTTTATATTAAAATGCTTTGTTATATTTTAGTCATATCTTTTAAAATTAATGTATTTCTAGGGAGCGCCAGTGGAATTTTTGGTGTTAAATAATATTGATTTAATCGTATCCCGTGTGGAAAGTAATATGCACATTGAGGAAATGCACGAAGATGAAGACAATGACATTGAAGGTCCAGATATGGGTAATATGTTTTTTTGATGATCATGCTCCCCTCCCATTTATGCCCAGCACCCTTAAGGTCAGTGAAATTTCAGTGAATTAACTGTCACATACAAGAATGTGAAGAGACCTGAAGAAATTAATTTTGAATTGCATTTTAGCAAGTTGATGAGGTGTAAAGATATAAGGATGCTCTATTTTGTTTAGTGTGATACCTTTCATCGTTACATGTCAGGCTTCTAGCTTTCCACAAGTGTGCCTTTATCCTCCACATCAGTTCTTTCAGCCCTACTGGTCTACTCCATGTTTAAAAAGGACCCAGGAGCCACGGTATGATATTTTATTTTTATTATTCCTATTAGGATATGAAATTCTGATAAATATAGTTGTATTTGTAGTTGTAAATGAATCCGATTGTTAACAGTATAGGGAGTAAGTTTTGATAACATTTTAATAATTCTTTTTAACATGTTATTTCTGTTTTTCTTTTTATTGCTCTTATTGCTTACATTTTTGAAGTGTTCTATAGTTTTCAGGGCTATTTCCCACACATTATTTACTTTGATAGCTGTCCTCTGAGTTAGCTGAGGTCACCTTCGTTTTGTAAAGGAAAAAAATCTGTGTTTTAGCTCAGTTAAGTGATCTGCCCAATGTCACACAAATGGCATGTGGAGCATTCTGACTTGAAATCTTACTTATGATCATTATCATTCCTAGTACTTCTTTTATAACATCAGTCCTATTCTGAAATTGCTTATTTACTTTTCTCTCTTCTCTATTGGTCTATAAAATTTCTAAGGCAGGGATTATGTCTTGTGCATTCTTGTATCCCATTTAGCAAATACTTGAATTTTTATATAGTACTATTATCATGAGTCCCATTTAGTAAAAACTTTTTTAAAAATTTATTTATTTATTTATTTTTGGCTGCGTTGGGTCTTTGTTGCTGTGCGTGGGCTTTCTCTAGTTGCAGCGAACGGGAGCTACTCTTCGTTGCAGTGCGCGGCTTTCTCATTGTGGTGGCTTCTCTTGTTGTGGACCATGGGTTCTAGGTGTGCAGGTTCAGTAGTTGTGGCTCACAGGCTCTAGTGCACAGGTTCAGTAGTTGTGGCACACGGGCTTAGTTGCTCTGCAGCATGTGGGATCTTCCTGGACCAGGGATTGAACCCGTGTCCCCTGCATTGGCAGGTGGATTCTTAACCACTGCGCCACCAGGGAAATCCCGTAAATATTTTTTATATAGTCCTATTATCATGAGTCCCAAGATGGAAGTAATTTACATATTGTTTTCATGAGGTCCATTTATTATGAGGATCAACATCTATATTATAAATTTAATAAGGGCTCTGAGCTTTAACTGTTACCGGTGACCAGCTTCTTTGTTTGAGCACTGCTCTAGTTTTTTTCTGATATACAGAGGTTAGAATTGCTTGTGATTTAAGCCAGAGTTCTTCTCCATAGCATCATATAGGCAGATCTGTATTCTGCTCTCTTGCTCCCTGCTTTATTCCTATCATGGTCCATATATTCTTCAGAGTCAGAGGAATCATCCATCAATTTAATAAGATTCCTGTCCTCAGTGGTAGTTGCCTGTTTCAAAATTTCATTGTTGCCATGTCCTCTGTTTTACTTCCTGATTCTCTGGCTTTAGTTTGCCTTCTGGTGCTGCTTTCTCTTTTTTTCTAACTCTCCCCTATCTTCTCTCCTCAGCCCAGTTCTTGTGTTTCTTTAACAGCTTTCTTTTTTTGCTTTGTAGTGGAATTTTTTGTTTTGTTTTGTTTTTTTGGGTTTTTTATTTGGTCTTAACTTCCTATGTTTGTAATCCATATTGACCCATAATATAGTTTGATGTGCCCATATACACAGTTTCCCTCTCATTTTCATTTCATTCCCATTTATATGAGACATGGATGAGGGTTTGGAAAGCGTTTGTTACCATGTAAGAGAGGAATATAAAGAAAAATGTCCTTCAAAGGAAATGGGCACAAGATGAATCAGAATTAAATGGACTGAGGTCTCCAGAAGGAGAGTATGAACAAAAACAAATGTGTGGCTAAAAAGAGAGTGTGTGTGTATATATATACACACTATATATATATATATATATATATATATATATATATATATATGAATTGGTGAAAGTTTGAGCTGAGGAATAAATTTATAAATTATAAATTTATAAATGAAGGTGGCTTATTAAGAGAATGGGGAAGTAAGAAGGAGGTGTTAGGACAAGATAAGAGACGAAAGGATGGATTGGGAAATAAGAATGGACTGGCAGGAAAATGAAAATACATGAATAATAAGAAAAAAATGTAGTAAATGAGGAAATTGGCCTTTATTAATTTTGGTAGTGAGGGCATAACTTTTAGTGTCATAGAATGTGGTATTTAAAAGTACCTTAAAATTAATAGTTGAACTCTTATGTTTCACAGGTTTGAATATTGAGACACAGAGTTATATAACTGACTAGAGTTACACAGCTAAAAATTGCCAATATGGTACTGAAATCCAGACCTAGTATTTTATTTTATAGTATTAGCAATCATATAGAAAATAATAATTTAGTTTTCTGAATGCATTGCCTTTCTCACTTCCTCCCTTCCTTTCTTTTTAATATGTTGTTAGAGAATTATAAACTTACCATAAAGTAGACAGCATAATAGAACAAATCTCCAGGTACCCATTACCTGGCCTCGCCCAGCCACCATCAGTTTATGGTTAATCCTATTCCAATCACTGCCCTCCCTTTATTATTTTGCAGCAAATTCCAAACATAAAAATTCATCCATAAATATTTCCCTGTGTATTTCAGAAATGTAAGGATTCTTCTTTTAAAATTAACATAATTAATGCTATTACTACATCTACAAAGTTAGCAATAATTCTTAATATCAGAGTCAGTGTTCAGATTTCAACTTCATCATGATTTTTTATGCCACTGTTGCTTTGTACATGCTGTTCCTTTTACTCCATATGCCTCTGTTGCCTGCCTAAGTTTTATTTTTCTTTTAACGTTCAGCTTGTGTCAACTCTTCTAGGAAGCTTGTCTCTCTTACCAAGTTAGATGTCCCTCCAGTGTTACCATACAACCTATATAAATTCCAATAGGATATTTGTGAATTCATAATGTGTTTTTTATTTTTTATTTTTTTACCACATACTTTGATGGATGGACGGATGAATGGGTGGGTGGATGGAATGGGTCTATCTGTCTATCTTAATGAAAAGTTTTTTTTTTTAAGATTTAATTGACATGTAACGTGTTAGTTTTAGTTGTACACCATAATGATTCAATATTTCTGTATATTGTGGTTAATGAAAGTTTTTTACATATTCAGAATCCACCCTTAACTCAATACACTTAGAATAAAATCCAAAATTCTTGGCTTATATGGCCTCTTATAATCCAGCTACTGTCTAGCCTAGAGTTTTCTCATGTTATTTCTTTAGGCCATCTTGTTTTAGTCAAATTTGCCTTCCCTCAGTACCTAGAATATGCTTAGCTCTTATTTCTCAGAGCTTTGCATGTGTTTTCCCTTTGCCTAAAACATCCTTTTATTGATTCTCTATCTGGTGGACTTTGGATCTCCCAATCTAAATCTCCCTGTTAAAATCTCTCACTGTGTATTTTACCTTTCCTCTTAAACCGATCACATTTATAGTTACATATTTATTTAGTGATCAGTTTATTGACTGACTTTTCCATAGATAGAGGCTCTATGTGGTCAGGGACTATGTCTGCTTTGTTTACCACTTTCCTTAGTGTCTTTCACAGTGCTTGGCATGTAGTAGTAGAAGCTAAAGAAACACTGTCAAATATGTATGGTAGGACTTTTTTGGCTTATAAATTAATATGTTGATTAGAAATAAAAGAACAATTTTTATATTATTTCTCGACAAGTTTAACACCTCTTGGAATTGACTAAAACTTGGCAATTTCTGGGTCAGGAAGCATCTGAGAGTCATTTAAGATAGGAAGCCAGACAACTGGAAAGTTTTCGAAATATCATGCATTTTAAATATTAAGATTGTATGAATTCAAAAGTTTTTATAAAGTACCAAATTTTCACATGCTTGCCTGGGAGAAGAGCTTAAATTTTTTTAATTATACATTTATATTTACATTAATTCCTCTTTAAACATTTTAGATATTCAAGATGATGAAGTGGCAGAAACTGTTTACAGAGACAGGAAGAGACAGCTACCTTTGGAACTCACAGTGGAACTAACAGAAGAGACATTTAATGCGACAGTCACAGCTTCTGACAGCATAGTGCTTTTCTATGCTGGTTGTGAGTATGAGCCTTTAGAGGTGACTACTATATTGCATATTAGGGCATTTAAAGTAGGCAGATTTTATTTTTGCATTCTGTTATTGCACATTGTAAAGTGACATAATTTTCATATGTTCCACACTTTGAAATATTTACTTCTAGCTGATTCTGGGGTTGTAAAACTGATTATATATATCTGACTTACAAATTGAAGGTTAATGATTAAACTAGATGTTAAGCTTACTAACTTAGAAAAATTATTGTTATTCAAGCTAATGACTGATTAACAGTTATAGATTTATAGGCACTATATTGCTTTTATCCTCAAACAATAGCTGTTCAAGTATACTCCTTGCAGTATGGATGTAGAAACCCTCTTTGGACAATATTGACAACTGCATACTAGGATATTTCTTACTAATAAATAACAATTTGGGGAAACCCCATAAATCTATATGTTTGTTATATATAAGTATGGGTGCTTTAGAGCAGGGGTCCCCAACCCCCAGGCCACGGACCGGTACTGGTCTGTGGCCTGTTAGAAACTGGGCCACACAGCAGGAGGTGAGCAGCGGGCAAGCCAGCGAAGCTTCATCTGTATTTATGGCCTCTCCCCATTGCTCGCATTACTGCCTGAGCTCTGCCTCCTGTCAGCATTGTGGTGAGTCGTATAATTATTCCATTATATATTACAATGCAATAATAAGGGAAATAAAGTGCACAATAAATGTAATGTGCTTGAATCATCCCGAAACCATCCCCTCACCCTCCAGTCCATAGAAAAGTAGTCTTCCATGAAACTGGTCCCTGGTGCCAAAAAGGTTGGGGACCACTGCTTTAGAGATATGTACATTGTAATATCTGTTTAATTTTTTATTTTAATGTAGGGCAAGCAGTATCCATGGCATTTCTGCAGTCCTATGTCGATGTGGCAATTAAGTTGAAAGGTACACTGTGGTATGCATGCTTATTTTCCTGATTTTGAGCCATAGCTATTTGTATAACTGTGTCATGCTAAAGATGTAGAAACCCATGTAAAATTTCAGGTTATTATGTTTGTGTCTCCAAGGTTAATAAGTTAATGAACCATGAGTTTCAGAATTCTCAGAAGCATTCACTTTAATTGTTCATAAAACTGTCTTGTAGCTACATAGTTAATCCAGTAACCTTTTTGGCTGAATTCAGTCATTCAGCAAACATTTATTGAGTGCCTACTCTGTGCCAGTTACTGTTAAATATTATTAAGTATATACTAAATACTGTATATACTAAATACTATTATATAAAATTCTGATATATACGAACACATCCTAATGAAGGAACTAAGATACCAGTGTTTTGGGTTTTTTTTTTTTTTTTTTGCGGTACACGGGCCTCTCGCTGTTGTGACCTCACCCGTAGCGGAGCACGGGCTCCGGACGCGCAGGCTCATCGACCATGGTTCACGGGCCTAGCCGCTCCGCGGCATGTGGGATCTTCCCGGACTGGGGCATGAACCCGCGTCCCCTGCATCAGCAGGCAGACTCTCAACCACTGCGCCACCAGGGATGCCTGATACCAGTGTTCTTGAAGCTATACAGTTAGGATATTTTTTAATAGCCAGAATCTTTTTATTTTAACTATTCTATGAAACCTGATTCAGTGGTAGACAAATAAGAATCCAAGGAATGGACTCAAAATGTCTATGCCTCCATCCCAGCAAAGAAAAAAGGAGGAGTAGGGAGGCCTTTTATCATTAGTAAGAGAGAGATAGTGTTGGCTTAGGTAAGTATAATTTTTTGTAATCATTTGAATAAGACAGAATATATCATGCTTTGTATCTTTAATATGATTTTCTCCTACTCTGTTATTTTTGTTAATTAAAGCTATTATGGCTAAATAGGCTTTTTCTTAGCTACTCCAGGAATGCATCCACCATTTAGTTTTGAGGTACTAGCTTACAGGCTCTTTCATTATTTAGTAAGTTCCTTATGGGTGGAGAGTGTGTCTTATACTCGGCTCACTGGACTTGGTGCATTGCATTACATTACAGAATATCTGGTGTTTAATAATTGTTGAGTAAATGATTAAGCAAATGTAGTAGAGTTTCATAAATTTTGTTTTATTTAGTGGAAAATGTGTACTGGTATACAACTTATATATTTATATTGGGGACTTTTGTTAACTCAAGAAATTGATTCCAGAAAGTCAATCCTAAATGCAACATGTTCTATAGTAATAAAAACATCAGAGGTATAAAAAATCATTTTTGAACCATTTCTCTTCCATTCATTTCTCAGCCACATTTGATCCAACTTTTGATTATTTCATTTCCCAAGTGAAGAGATGATTACGTCTATAGATACTGTGATCCATAACTTTTTTTTTTAAAGCAATCTTGTCATTCTCTTTTAGATTCTCCTTTATGGTTGCAATTTATAGACAGATTTAAGTTTCTTCTCTTAGGTTTTCCAGCCTTATTGGTAAATAATTAGAAGAAAGAAAAAGGGGAAAAATATAAACCACAATGAAATAGTGATTGGATAATGTCCCTGAATAATAGAATTATTCCCCCCTCCCCAGCCCATTTGGTTAGATACCAAATGAAAATGGAAAAAGATTCTCTTACTTCTCTGTTAATGACCAAATAAAGATGTGACCCCTTAATGCAAGGACTCTTAGTTGTATGTGTTTGTAGAATAAAAAGGCAGATAACCAACCCAAGGGGTTGATTTCCTTTTTTGATTAGTATGTTCTTTATGAATAACAATCCTGTTAGTAATTAGATATCAGATAAATGGATTATTTTGGAAGTTCATAAGGCTTAATATAGAAATGCATACTATATGTAACAATAGTGTTTTGTGTCTATGGTGAAGCCTATACTGTAATTTTGTAAATTGGGAAAATATTGTAATATTTTGGTCCTTTAGTCCTGTAATCTCTCATGTTGACTTGGGAAAAAGCCACTTTTTATCTCTTAGTACAAGAGGATGGAGAATATTTCATATTCAGTCACAAGGTGGCAGCAAATGTCAAGTTTTTATAATTACATAGTATCTGTAGCTAAGAGTCTGTTTTGTTTTTGTTTGTTTCTTTTAAATTAAGACCCCTATTTGGAATTGCTGCATTGATAAAGTATGTGGAATGTAATACTATAGTCATCTTAGAATATTAGACTATTTCCATTTGAAACGATTAAGTATTGAAACCATTTTACAGGAAAGAAAATAAAAATGTGATAACTTCAATATAAGTAGGCTTATAACTTTTAATGATATGTATCAATATTCTTTTTCCAGTTTTAAAGATAACATCAAAGTTTTCAACTTGGACAAAGGAATAATAAGATTTTTAGCAGTAGACCCACTGAGGATGCTTATTGAAGGGAAAGAACTGCATGTGTAATAACACCATGTTCCATCCTTGGGTGACAGTACACAATATAATATTGTCTGAACAAGCACCAGTACAAGCACTACTAGATAGTTATTGACTAAATGATTAAAATAAAGGATAAGAGAACTTTATAGAGTAGATCCAACTTTACAAGGAATAAGGATTTATTTTTGTTTATATGTTCATATAATATTCAGGTATTAATGTACTTTAGTGTAAACCTTGAAAATTTGTTCACAAAGAAATATCAGGGCACATTTCACAAATTTTTATTGGGCACATAATATGTAACAGACATTGTACTATGCAGCAGGTTTATAGTGGTGAATAAGACAGACTAGACCCTGCCTATATTATCAAACAGATAATTTGCTAACACTAAATCTAAGGTAGTAAGTTATTGCATCTATGAGATATAATCTAGGACCATTTAAAATGTAAGGAAGAATTTTCAGTATTAAAACTTTTGGCAATAAAATATTAAAATATTGCATTTCACAATTTTAATCATATGGGTAGATAACATCTTAAAGTAGGATATAACCTAACCTATATTGATACACAAAGATTCCTTCTTTGATCTAATATTATATTAAAGTTTCCTTTTAAGAATTTATTCCTTCCTTTCATCAGCTGAGTTGTGTGGTGCTTTGTCATTTGTTTTTTTATATCTCTTCACCTAATTAGTTACACATTTTGGAGGGCCTGGAATATACAGCTGACTTAAACAACACAAGGATTAGGGGTGTTGACCCTCCGTTCAGTAGAAAATCCAAGAATAACAGATTTGGCCCTCTGTATACATGGTTGCTCCGTATCTGAGGTTCCATATCCATGGATTCATCCAACCTTGGAATGTGTAGTACTGTAGTATTTACTATTGAAAAAAATCCACATGTAAGTGGACCTGCACAATTGAAACCTGTGTTATTCAAGGATCAACTGTATTAGTATAGAACAAGTAGAAATTTCTCTTTGGGATTTCACTATGATGTGTTTTCTTGGGCTGAGAAGAAATTATAATATTTTAAATAAATAAATAAATAAGAAATTATAATATTTAGACAGAATGGGTATGTGAAGCCCTCGATGAATTCCATGTGTTTAGTGTATTCACACACATATTTAAGGTGTTTCATGTTCAAGGACCACTCTAGGTGCTGCAAAACCAGTGACAAGGAAAACAGACACAGTCCCTACTCTCAGGGAGCTCTAATCATACAACAACACAGATGAGTACATAATTACACGATGAGATATGGAAAAGAGCTTGGTCCTCTAAGAGCATAGGAATATGATGCAGATCAGGGTGTCAGAGGAGGCTTCCTTGAAGTGGTCACACGTGCAGAGATCTGAAGGGGTGAAAAAACCTGACTGTGGAAACTGGTGGGTGTGGGCTGCTAGCAAAGTAGATTTGAGTTTTGAAAAGATATCTCTAGCTTCAGTGTAGAGACATATCAAATTCAGGAAGATAAATTAGGAGAAATGATAAATAGTGGCAGTGATGAGAAAGGGACAGATATAAGAGGTATTTAAAATTCAGGTGGTAAAATTGAAGTGCATGCTGATTGATGTGATTAGACCTGTGGAGTTTAGGAATGGAGAGGCGCAAGAGATGATACTTTGTTTTCCGAGTTATACAAAGATGGCAACATTCACCACTATTCAGAGGAAAGAAACCATATTTGTTTTAGACAGCTTGAGTTTGAGGATGTTTCCGTTCAAAGGGAGCTAGAGAAGGCAGTAAGAATACATTGGTCTGGAACTTTAAAGGCTGAGCCTGGGCCAAAGCTATAAATTTAGGATTCATTAGATTGTCGATGATTATTGAGATTGTCTAGAAGAGAGGGTAGAAAAAGAGCAGCTTAAACTGAGCCTTGGGGGAACTCCTGACTCCACTGGCAGAAGAGCCTGCAAGAGGGACCAAAAAGGAGCAGCTAGAGAGTCGGGGGTGGGGGTGGGAGCCAATAGAGGAAGGTGCTACAGAAAATCAAGAGAGTGTTTCAGCTGGAGTGTTTCATGCTGCTGAGAAGTTGTAATAAGAATGGGATATAGGGCTTCCCTGGTGGTGCAGTGGTTGGGAGTCCACCTGCCGATGCGTGGGACGTGGGTTCGTGCCCTGATCTGGGAGGATCCCACGTGCCGTGGAGTGGCTGAGCCCATGAGCCATGGCCGCTGAGCCTGTGTGTCGGGAGCCTGTGCTCTGCAGCAGGAGAGGTCACAGCAGTGAGAGGCCCGTGTACTGCAAAAAAAAAAAAAAGTATGGGATATAGAGGCGGGGTCAAGATGGCGGGGTGGGAAGATGCAAAGTTAGCATCTCCCCACAACTAGTGTGCCTGCTGGCCGCTGGTGGAGAACTCTGATCCCCAAGGAGACAGGAAGAACCCCAAAGTGAACCGGCAGCTTGCAGGATCCTGGTTCACAAGCCCCGGGGTCTGGCTGAAGCTCCTGCAGTGGGAGCTCCGAGTCCAAACCACTGGACTAACAGAGAACCTCAGATCCCAGGGAATATTCATCAGAGTGAGGTCTCAAGGAGGTCCTCACCTAAGCACCAACACCCAGCTCTACCCAATAGCCTACAAACTCCAGTGTTGGAAGTGTCGGGCCAAACAAGCAGTAAGACAGGAACACAATCCCCCTCATAAAAACAAAAAAACAATGAGATGGCAAAAAAATATGTCACAGATGAAGAAGCAAGGTAAAAACCTACAAGACCAAATAAATGAAGAGGAAATAGGCAATCTACCTGAAAAAGAATTTATAGTAATGATAATAAAGATGATCCAGAATCTCAGAAATAGAATGGAAGCACGGATTGAGAAAATACAGGAAATGTTTAACAAAGATCTAGGAGAAGTAAAGAACAAACAGCAGAGATGAACAACACAATAACGGAAGTGAAAAATACACTATAAGGAATCAATAACAGAATAATGGAGGCAGAAGAACAAATAAGTGAGCTGGAAGACGACATGGTGGAAATAACTGCTGAGGAACAGAAAAAAGAATGAAAAGAATTGAAGACAATCTCAGAGACCTCTGGGACAACACGAAACGCACCAACATTCGAATTACTGGGGTCTCAGAAGAAGAAGAGAAAAAGAAAAGGTCTGAGAAAATATTTGAAGAGATTATAGATGAAAAATTCCCTAACATGGGAAAGGAAATAGTCAAGTCCAGGAAGCACAGAGTGCCATACAGGATAAACTCTAGGAAAAACACACCAAGACATATATTAAATGAACAAAAATTAAATTCAAAGAAAAAATAATAAAAGCATCAAGGGAAAAACAAAATAATATACAAAGGAATCCTCATAAGGTTATCAGCTGATTTTTCAGCAGAAACTCTGCAGGCCAGAAGAGAATGGCAGGATATACTTAAAGTGATGAAAGAGAAAAACCTACAACCAAGATTACTCTACCCAGCAAGGATCTCATTCAGATTCGATGGAGAAGTCAAAAGCTTTTCAGATAAGCAAAAGCTAAGAGAATTCAGCACCACCAAAGCAGCTTTACAATAAATGCTAAAGAAACTTCTCTGAGTGGGAAACACAAGAGAAGAAAAAGACACACAAAAACAAACCCAAAACAATTAAAATGGTAATATGAACATACATATCAATAATAGCCTTGGATGCAAATGGATTAACTGCCCCAACCAAAAGACACAGACTGGCTGAGTGGAAACAAAAACAAGACCCATATATATGCTGTCTACAAGAGACCCACTTCAGACCTAGCGACACACATAGACTGAAAGTGAAGGGATGGAAAAAGATATTCCATGCAAATGGAAATCAAAAGAAAGCTGGAGTAGTGATACTCATATCAGATAAAACAGACTTTAAAATGAAGACTGTTACAAGAGATAAGGAGGGACACTACATAATGATCAAAGGATCAATCCAAGAAGAAATAGCAATTATAAATATTTATACACCAAACATAGGAGCACCTCAATACATAAGGAAAATGCTAACAACCATGAAAGGAGAAATTGACAGTAACACAATAATAGTAGGGGACTTTAACACTCCACTTACACCAATGAATAGATCCTCCAGACAGAAAATAAATAATGAAACACAAGCTTGAAATGACACAATAGACCAGATAGATCTAATTGATATTAATAGAACATTTCACCCAAAAGTGGCAGAATACACTTTCTTCTCAGGTGCACATGGAACATTCTCCAGGATAGATCACATCCTGGGTCACAAATCAAGCCTTGGAAAATTTAAGAAAATTGAAATTGTATTATGCAACTTTTCTGACCACAACGCTATGAGATTGGAAATCAATCACAGGAAAAAAAAACTGTAAAAAACACAAATACATCAAGGCTAAACAGTGCACTACTGAATAACCAAGAGATCACTGAAGAAATCAAAGAAGAAATTTAAAAATACATAGAAACAACTGATGATGAAATCACAATGACCCCAAACCTATGGGATGCAGTAAAAGCAGTTCTAAGAGGGAAGTTTATAGCAATACAATCACCTCAAGACACAAGAAAATTCTCAAAGAGTCTAACCTTACACTTAAAACAACTAGAGAAAGAAGAACAAAGAAAACCCAAAGTCAGTAGAAGGAAAGAAATCATAAAGATCAGAGCAGAAATAAATGAAATAGAAACAAAGACAACAATAGCAAAGATCAATAAAACTAAAAGCTGGTTCTTTGACCAGTTAAAAAATGGGCAGAAGACCTAAATTGACATTTCACCAAGGAAGGCATACAGATGGCCAAGAGGCACATGAAAAGATGCTCAACATCACTAATTAGTAGTGAAATGCAAATCAGGACTACAAAGAGGTATCACCTCATGCCGGTCAGAATGGTTATTATCAAAAAATCTAGAAACAATAAATGCTGGAAAGGGTGTGGTGAAAAGGGAACCCTTCTGCACTGTTGGTGGGAATGTAAATTAATACAACCACTATGGAAAACAGTATGGAGGTTCCTTAAAAAACTAAACATAGAACTACCATATGACCCAGCAATCCCACTACTGGGCATATACCCTGAGAAAACCATAATTCAAAAAGAGTCATGTACCACAGTGTTCATTGCAGTTCTATTTACAATAGCCAGGCCATGGAAGCAACCTAAGTGTCCATTGACAGATGAATGGATAAAGAAGATGTGACACATATATACAATGGAATATTACTCAGCCATAAAAAGGAAAAAAATTGAGTTATTTGTAGTGAGGTGGATGGATCTAGAGTCTGTCATACAGAGTGAAATAAAGAGAAAAACAAATACCATATGCTAACGCATATATATGGAATCCCCCCACAAAAATTATGGTACTGATTAACCTACTTGCAGGGCAGGAATAAAGAGGTAGACATAGAAAATGGACTTGTGGACATGGGGTGGGAGGGTGAAGCTGGGGCGAAGTGAGAGTAATATTGACGTATACACACTACTGAATGTGACATACATAGTTGGCTGGTGGGGAGCAGCAGCATAGCACTGGAAGATCAGCTTGGTGCTTTGTGATGGCCTAGAGGGGTGGGAGGGAGGCTCAAGAGGGAGGAGATATGGGGACATGTGTATGCATATGGCTGATTGGCTTTGTTGTGCAACAGAAACTGACACAGTAGTGTGAAGCCATTATACTCCAATAAGGATTAAATAAAAGAATGGGATATAAAAAATATTGACAATTCTCAACAAATGAGTTTTCTACATTAACATTTATAAAATGTGTATTTTCCTTTTACTTAGGCACCTCTACTATGCTGCTTACTAGAGTAAACTGTGCAGATTGGTCTCATGTATGTGCCAAGCAAAATGTTACTGAATTTCCTGTTGTAAAGATGTACAAGGAAGGCGAGAACCCAGTATCTTACGCTGGTATGCTAGGAACTGAAGAGCTCCTAAAATTTATCCAGCTGTAAGTATTCAGTTTCACCCTAAGATTTTAAAAATGTTAGGTCTATAAAACTTCTAATTCCCATACTTTGTTGACACAGTTTGGATAGGTTAAGGAGGTATGAATTGAGATCACAGGGGAAACACTAATGAGCCAGAGCCTATCTACTACATTCCATCACTTTTAGGGAGATAGAAATCTTGTTTAATGAGGCTGATTTTTTGTTTAGAATAGTATTTAATTGTCTTTATTTTGTCAGATGCTTATCCTGTGGAATATGCTACGTTCAGTATATTTTATTATTTTTTTACAAGCTGAAAAGTATCTTTAAAAATTAATTTTGAATATAGTTATATATTTATCCAGCAACAGGATTTCATGCCCATTGAACATTATGTCTGTCCAAGAAGCAGAAGAATATTTAAGTGGGAAATTACATAAAGACCTGATCTCCTATTCTAGCATGTCAGTACTGGGGCTGTTTAGTCCAACTATGACAACAGGTAAGTGGAATTGAACATTTAAATTATGTATTATATAGCTAAAGACTCGTTTACTAGGGGTTTTTTTGAAAGAATTAATACTTTTTAAATTATAGAGAATTCAATTAGAGAATTTTGAAAATACAGAGAAGTTTGAAGAAAAAAATTTAAATCTGTAATTATTTAGTTGTTGAACTTTAATGTAATTCCTTCCCTGTTTTTCTGTGTACCGATATATTTATATACATTGTAATGTAATTGGGCTAGTACTATGTATTTAGGTTAGTATCTGTGGTTTTTATTTAACATTAAGTGGGTGCCTTTTTTCATGTGATTAATATTCTTCAAAAACATCATGGCTGTATAATATTTGATTGGATGAATATACCATAATTTATTTAACTATTTGCCAACAGATAATATTTTTGTTTCTCTTCATTCTTTTTGTTATATGTAAAGAATATTTTTATTTATTAGTCTTTATGTAGATTTTAGGATTCTCTATGTACAGTATCATGTCATCTGCAAACCGTGACAGCTTTACTTCTTTTCCAATTTGGATTCCTTTTTTATTCTTTTTCTTCTCTGATTGCTGTGGCTAAAACTTCCAAAACTATGTTTAATAATAGTGGTGAGAGTGTCTTGTTCCTGATCTTAGAGGAAATGGTTTCAGTTTTTCACCATTGAGAATGGTGTTGGCTGTGGGTTTGTCATATATGGCCTTTATTGTGTTGAGGTAAGTTCCCTCTATGCCTACTTTCTGGAGAGTTTTTATCATAAATGGGTGTTGAATTTTCTCAAAAGCTTTTTCTGCATCTATTGAGATAATATATGGTTTTTCTGCTTCAGTTTGTTAATACGGCGTATCACGTTGATTGATTTGCATATATTGAAGAATCCTTGCATTCCTGGGATTAACCCCACTTAATCATGGTGTGTAATCCTTTTAATGTGCTATTGGATTCTGTTTGCTAGTATTTTGTTGAGGATTTTTGCATCTATGTTCATCAGTGGTATTGGCCTGTAGTTTTCTTTCTTTGTGACATCTTTGTCTGGTTTGGTGGTGATGGTGCCCTCATAGAATGAGTTTCGGAGTGTTCCTCCCTCTGCTATATTTTGGAAGAGTTTGAGAGGATAGGTGTTAGCTCGTCTCTAAAGGTTTGATAGAATTCGCCTGTGAAGCCATCTGGTTCTGGACTTCAGTTTGTTGGAAGATTTTTAATCAGTCTCAATTTCAGTGCTTGTGATTGGTCTGTTTATATTTTCTATTTCTTCCTGGTTCAGTCTCAGAAGGTTGTGCTTTTCTAAGAATGAGTCCATTTCTTCCAGATTGTCCATTTTATCGGCATACAGTTGCTTGTACTAATCTCTCATGATCCTTTGTATTTCCTCAGTGTCAGTTGTTACTTCTCCATTTTCACTTTTTTTTTTTCTTTTTTTAATTATTTATTTTATTTTGGCTGCATTGGGTCTTAGTTTCTGTGCGAGGGTTTTCTCTAGTTGTGGCAAGCGGGGGCCACTCTTCATCGCAGTGCGCAGGCCTCTCACTATCGCGGCCTCTCTTGTTGCGGAGCACAGGCTCCGGACGCGCAGGCTCAGTAGTTGTGTCTCACGGACCTAGTTGCTCCGCGGCACGTGGGATCCTCCCAGATCAGGGCTCGAACCCGTGTCCCCTGCATCGGCAGGCGGACTCTCAACCACTGCGGCACCAGGGAAGCCCTCACTTCTAATTCTATTAATTTGAGTCATCCCTTTTTTTCTTGATGAGTCTGACTAATGGTTTATCAATTTTGTTTATCTTCTCAAAGAACCAGCTTTTACTTTTATTGATCTTTGCTATTGTTTCCTTCATTTCTTTTTCATTTATTTCTGATCTGATCTTTATGATTTCTTTCCTTCTGCTAACTTTGAGGTTTTTTTGTTCTTCTTTCTCTAATTGCTTTAGGTATAAGGTTAGATTGTTTATTTGAGATGTTTCTTGTTTCTTGAGGTAGGACTGTATTGCTATATACTGTTATAGAACTGATTTTGCTGCATCCCATAGGTTTGGGTTCGTCGTTTTTTCACTGTCATTTGTTTCAGGTCTTTTTTGATTTCCTCTTTGATTTCTTCAGTAATCTCTTGGTTATTTAGTGTATTGTTTAGCCTCTGTGTGTTTGTAATGTTTACAGATTTTTTCTTGTAATTGATATCTAGTCTTATAGCATTGTGGTTGGAAAAGATACCTGATACAATTTCAGTTTTCTTAAATTTACCAAGGCTTGATTTGTGACCCAAGATATGGTCTATCCTGGAGAATGTTCCATAAGCACTTGAGAAGAAAGTGTATTCTGTTGTTTTTGGATGGAAGGTCCTATAAATATCAATTAAGTCCATCTTGTTTAATGTATCACTTAAAGCTCGTGTTTCCTTATTTATTTTCATTTTGGATGATCTGTCCATTGGTGAAAGTGGGCTGTTAAAGTCCACTACTATGATTGTGTTACTGTCACTTTCCCCTTTTATGGCTGTTAGCATTTACCTTATGTATTGAGGTGCTATGTTTGGTGCATAAATATTTACAATTGTTATATCTTCTTCTTGGATTGACCCCTTGATCATTATGTAGTGTCCTTCTTTGTCTCTTGTAATAGTTTTTATTTTAAAGTCTATTTTGTCTGATATGAGAATTTCTACTCCAGCTTTCCTTTGGTATCCATTTGCATGGAATATCTTTTTCCATCCCCTCACTTTCAGTCTGTATGTATCCCTAGGTCTGAAGTGGGTCTTTGTAGACAGCATATATACGGATCTTGTTTTTGTATCCATTCAGCCAGTCTGTGTGTTTTGGTGGGAGCATTTAATCCATTTACACTTAAGGTAATTATCAATATGTATGTTCCTATTACCATTTTCTTCATTGTTTTGGGTTTGTTATTGTACGTGTTTTCCTTCTCTTGTGTTTCCTGCCTAAAGAAGTTCCTTTAGCATTTGTTGTAAAGCTGGTTTGGTGGTGTTGAATTCTCTTAGCTTTTGCTTGTCTGTAAAGGTTTTAATTTCTCCATCAAATCTGAATGAGATCCCTTCTGGGTAGAGTAATCGTGGTTGTAAGTTTTTCCCTTTTATTACTTTAAATATGTCCTGCCACTCCATTCTGGCTTGCAGAGTTTCTGCTGAAAGATCAGCTGTTAACCTTATGGGGATTCCCTGTATGTTATTTGCTGTTATTCCCTTGCTGCTTTTAATTTTTTTTTCTTTGTATTTAATTTTTGATAGTTTGATTAATATGTGTCTTGGCATGTTTCTCCTTGGATTTATCCTGTATGGGACTCTCTGTGCTTCCTGGACTGGATTGACTATTCCTTTCCCATATTAGGGATATTTTCAACTATAATCTCTTCAAATATTTTTCATTACCTTTCTTTTTTTCTTTTCTTTTTTCTTTATTTCTTCTGGGACCCCTATAATTCAAATATTGGTGCATTTAATGTTGTCCCAGAGGTCTCTGAGACTGTCCTCAGTTCTTTTCATTCTTTATTCTGCTCTGCAGTAGTTATTTACACTATTTTATCTTCCAGGTCACTTATGCGTTCTTCTGCCTCAGTTATTCTGCTATTGATTCCGTCTAGAGAATTTTTAATTTCATTTGTTGTGTTGTTCATCATTGTTTGTTTGCTCTTTAGTTCTAGGTCCTTGTTAAACGTTTCTTGTATTTTTTTCATTCTATTTCCAAGATTTTGGATCATCTTTACTATCATTATTCTAAATCCTTTCTCAGGTAGACTGCCTATTTCCTCTTCATTTGTTTGGTCTGGTGGGTTTTTACCTTGCTCCTTCATCTGCTGTGTGTTTCTCTGTCTTCTCATTTTGCTTAACTTACTGTGTTTGGGGTCTCCTTTTCGCAGGATGCAGATTTGTAGATCCCGTTGTTTTTGGTGTCTACTCCCAGTGACTAAGGTTGGTTCAGTGGGTTGTGTAGGCTTCCTGTTGGAGGGGACTAGTGCATGTGTTTTGGTGGATTAGGCTGGATCTTGTCTTTCTGGTGGGCAGGACCACGTCCAGTGGTGTGTTTTGGGGTGTCTGTGACCTTATTATGATTTTAGGCAGCCTCTCCACTAATAGGTGGGATTGTGTTTCTGTCTTGCTAGTTGTTTCACATAGGGTGTCCAGCACTATAGCTTGCTGGTCGTTGAGTGGAGCTGGGTGTTAGCATTGAGATGGAGATTTCTAGGAGAGCTTTTGCCATTTGATATTACATGGAGCCAGGGGGTCTCTGGTAGAACAATGGTCTCTTGCCTCTTAGGCAGTTCTAGACTTTTCCGCAGAATCCCTTCGGGCTAGCTGTGATGTACTAGCCCCCTTCAGGCTGTGTTCACAAAGCCAACCCCAGTCCTCCTCCTGGGATCTGAACTCCGAAGCCCGAGCCTCAGCTTCTAGCCCCCACCTGCCTCGGCGGATGAGCACACAAGCCTTTCAGGCTGGTGAGTGCTGGTAGGCACCGATCCTCTGTGTGGAAGTCTCTCCGCTTTGCCCTCTGCACCCATATTGCTGCGCTCTCCTGCATGGCCCTGAAGCTTTCCTTCAGCCCACCACTCATCTCTGCCTATGAAGGGGCTTCCTAGTGTGTGGAAACTTTTCCTCCTTCACAGCTCCCTCCCAGAGGTGCGGGTCCTGTCCCTATTCTTTTGTCTTTCTGTTTTCTTTTTCCTTTTGCCCTGCCCAGGTATGTGGGGACTTTCTTGCTTTTTGGAAAGTCTGAGGTCTTCTTCCAGCATTCAGTATGTGTTCTGTAGGAGTTGTTCCACGTGTAGATGTATTTGTGATGTATTTGTGGGGAGGAGGGTGATCTCCATGTCTTAGTCCTCTGCCATCTTGAAGGTCTCTCCCAAAACAATATTGAGAAAGAAAAACAGAGCTGGAGGAATCAGGCTCCCTGACTTCAAACTATTCTACAAAGCTACAGTAATCAAGACAGTATGGTACTGGCACAAAAACAGAAATATAGATTAATGGAACAGGATAGAAAGCCCTGAGATAAACCCATGCACATATGGTTACCTTATCTTTGATAAAGTAAGCAAGTGTGTACAATGGAGAAAAGACAACCTCTACAATAAGTAGTGCTATGAAAACTGGACAGGTACATGTAAAAGTATGAAATTAGAACACTCCCTAACACCGTACACAAAAATAAACTCAAAATGGACTAAAGACCTAAATGTAAGGCCAGACACTATCAAACTCTTAGAGGACAACATAGGCAGAACACTCTATGACATAAATCACAGCAAGATCCTTTTTGACCCACCTCCTAGAGAAATGTAAATAAAAACAAACATAAACAAATGGCACCTAATGAAACTTAAAAGCTTCTGCACAACAAAGGAAACCATAAAAAAGATGAAAAGACAACCCTTATAATGGGAGAAAATATTTGCAAATGAAGCAACTGACAAAGGATTAATCTCCAAAATATACACACAACTCATGCAGCTCAATATCAAAAAAACAAACAGCTCAATCCAAAAATGGGCAGAGGACCTAAATAGACATTTCTCCAAAGAAGTTATACAGATTGTCAACAAACAGATGAAAGGATGCTCAACATCACTAATTAGAGAAATGCAAATCAAAACTACAATGAGGTATCACCTCACAGCAGTCAGAATGGACATCATCAAAAAAATCTACAAACAATAAATGCTGGAGAGGGTGTGGAGAAAAGGGAACCCTCTTACAGTGTTGGTGGGAATGTAAATTGATACAGCCACTGTGGAGAACAGTATGGAGGTTCCTTTAAAAACTAAAAATAAAACTACCATATGACCCAGCAATCCCACTACTTGGCATATATTGAGAAAACCATAATTCAAAAAGAGTCATGGGCTTCCCTGGTGGCGCAGTGGTTGAGAATCCGCCTGCCGATGCAGGAGACACAGGTTCGTGCCCTGGTCCGGGAAGATCCCACATGCCGCGGAGCAACTAAGCCCGTGAGCCATGGCCGCTGGGCCTGCGCGTCCGGAGCCTGTGCTCCGCAACGGGAGAGGCCACAACAGTGAGAGGCCCGCATACCGCAAAAAAAAAAAAAAAAAAAGAAAAAAAAAAAAGAGTCATGTACCACAGTGTTCATTGCAGCACTATTTACAATAGCCAGGATGTGGAAGCAACCTAAGTTTCTATTGACAGATGAATGGATAAAGAAGATGTGGCACATATATACAATGGAATATTACTCAGCCATAAACAGAAATGAAATTGAGTTATTTGTAGTGAGTTGGATGGTCCTAGAGTCTTTCATACAGAGTGAAATAAGTCAGAAAGAGAGAAACAAATACTGTATGCTAATACATATATATGGAATCTAAGGGAAAAAAATGGTTCTGATGAACCTAGGGGCAGGATAGGAATAAAGATACAGATGTAGAGAATGGTCTTGAGGACACGGGGAGGGCGAAGTGTAAACTGGGGCAAAGTTAAGAGAGTAGCATTGACTACATACACTGCCAAATGTAAAATAGATAGCTAGTGGGAAGCAGCTGCGTTGCACAGGGAAGTCAGCTTGGTGCTTTGTGACCACCTAGAGGGGTGGGATGAGGTTGGGAGGGATATGCAAGAGTGAAGCAATATGGGGATATACATATGCATATAGTTGATTCACTTTGTTATACAGCAGAAACCAACACAACATTGTAAAGCAATTATACTCCAATAAAGATATTAAAAATTATTTTATTGAAGTATAGTTGATTTACAATGTTTTGTTAATTTCAGCTGTACAGCAAAGTGGCTCAGTAATACATATATATTCTTTTTCATATTCTTTTATATTATGGTTTATCACAGGATATTGAATATAGTTCCCTGTGGTATATAGTAGGACCTTATTGTTTATCCATCCTATATATAATAGTTTGTATCTGTTAACCCCAAACTCCCAATCCTTCCCTCCCACACACTCCTACCCCACTTGGCAACCAGAAATCTGTTCTCCATGTCTGTAAGTCTGTTTCTGTTTCGTAGATATGTTCATGTGTGTTGTATTTCAGATTCCACATATAAGTGATATCATATGGTATTTGTCTTTCGCCTTCTGACTGACTTTGCTTAGTATGATAATCTCTAGGTCCATCCATGTTGCTACAAATGCATTTTCCTTCTTTTTAATGGCTGAGTAGTATTCCATTGTGTGTGTGTGTGTGTGTGTGTGTGTGTATACATATATACATATATATATATATATATATATATATATATATATCACTCCTTCCTCCATTCATCCTTCAGTGGACATTTAGGTTGTTTCCATATCTTGGCTATTGTGAATAGTGCTGCTATGAACATAGGGGTGCTTGTATCTTTTTGAATTATAGTTAGGTCTGGGTATATGCCCAGGTATAGGATTGCTGGATCATATTGCAACTCTATTTTTAGTTTCTTGAGCAACCTCCATACTGTTTTCCATAATGGCTGCACCAATTTACATTCCCACCAACAGTCTAAGGGTTCCTTTTTCTCAACACCCTCTCCAACGTTTATTATTTCTAGACTTTTTAATGATGGCCATTCTGACTGGTGTGAGGTGGTACCTCATTGTAGTTTTGATTCGCATTTCTCTAATAATTAGCGATGATGAGCATCTTTTCATGTCCCCATTGGCCATCTGTATGTCTTCTTTGGAGACGTGTCTATTTAGGTCTTCTGCCCGTTTTTTGATTGGTTTTTTTGGGGTTTTTTTTGTTATTGAGTTGTGTGAGCTGTTTGTATATTTTTGAAATTAAGCCCTTGTCCGTAACATCATTTGCAAATATTTTCTCCCAGTCTATAGGTTGTCTTTTTGTTTTGTTTATGGTTTCCTTTGCTGTATAGAAGCTTGTAAGTTTGATTAGGTCCCATTTGTTTATTTTTGCTTTCATTTCCATTGCCTTGGGAGACTGAGCTAAGAAAACGAATTCATCTTATATTTAATTTCAAATTAATGTTTTTGCTTTCAGTTTTGATACAGTGCTTACAGCAATTAGTTTTACTTTTTTTACATAGTATCATTGGCTATAGTGTTCTTTTAATATTACAACTTCTCTATTCTTAAAGTCCTATTCTTTTTTTTTTTTTTTTTTTTTCTGTCCTTCATAGGACTGTATCTTTCAGTAAATTTTAAAGAAAGAGTACACAGGGCATTTTTTCTGACCAGTGGTATTACTTAGAATGTTATTATCTTGGCTTTGGAGATAGATGGCCTCTCCAAAACCTAGGTAGCAAAACCCTTAGTGTTTTCCTCATCTTGTCGACTGAAAAAAAGTGCATAACATGAGAGTTGTGAGTTAAGCTTTATTTGAGGCAAAGTGAGGACTATAGCCTGGGAGACAGCATCTCAGCTCTGAGGAACTACCCCAAAGAGGTAGGGGGTAGTCAGTATATACCTAACTGTGGTGAAGGGGATACAAGCAGTCAAGCACATATTTTGGCAGAAGATTGCTGCTAGTCATAAGAAGGTGTTGCTAGTCACGAGGAGCAGATGTCTCTGTTAATGATTTTAGTGCTGCTTTTCTAGATATGAGAAGATACAAGAAACTGGGCCCATAAAATCTCCTGAAAATAGCTGGCTATCTGAAGGCCTGTTCTGCCAGTTTTTCCCCTGAACTCCTTTCAGGGTGTGTTGAAGGTTGGCGACTGCAGTGGCTAGTGACCTCATCCTTGCAGGGGCAAATGGCAAGTAACAATTTTTAGTTGGCAATATCATGCTAACTCTTTCCATTTATGTAGCAAACTTCCCTCCTTCTTATTTTTCTTTTATTTAACATGAATTTCAAATTCTGAATGAAATATCTTAAGGATATTTGTATGGGAAGAAGATCCCCAAAGTCTAGCATTATAATTGTATTTAGTAGATACTATTAAGTACTTATTAAATTTTGCTTTCTACAAATTGCTGTCTAGTAATTTTCCCCTTCTACTTTGTCTTCAAAAATTTTTTAAATAAAAGCCAAAAGAACTCACTAGAAAGAAAGAAAAGGAATGTTAATGTGTGCAATGTGGCTAACCATCTTAGAAGGCAAAATCCAGAGGGCATAACTTTTTAATTTGTGTTTTCTCTATGAAAAATCATGAAGTAAATGACTCTGTGTTTTACTCCGTCTTTCCCTTTCTCATGTTTTTGCACGCACAGTTGACTTTGTTTACTACCTACCTCAAGTGCCTGGTGTCCTGAAGTTCTTGTTTATTATTTACACTGGGCCTCCTTCCAAAAGGAATTAGTCTTCAGATAATAAAAAGCACAAATACAATAAAATCATTAAAACAAGAATAAGAGTTAAGCAGTAAAAGTAGGGGTTATGTATGTAGAATACCTAGAAACACTGCAGTTGATCATAAAACTTAACCCTGAGCAATCTGGTAGCAAATAGAAACAGATGAAGAATCCGCCTGCTGATGCAGGGGACATGGGTTCGTGCCCCGGTCCGGGAAGATCCCACATGCCACGGAGTGGCTGGGCCCGTGAGCCATGGCCGTTGAGCCTGCGTGTCTAAGCCTGTGCTCCGCAATGGAAGAGGCCACAACAGTGAGAAGCCCACGTACCAAAAAAAAAAAAGAAACAGAAAGGTGAAATTTTTGCCAATTTCTTATCATTATACAATAAATGGCAAACTACAAGTTAGGGTGCTGAGTCACCCACAGAGAAACTATTTCTCTGATTGTACATGCTTAGAGGAATTTTTCACATATGTATATATACATGTATATTTTATTTAGAGATCAACATAAGGAACGGTGTACTTGATCATATTTCTATACAAATGATGATAAAATTTACATGTAGTTATCTCTCAACAGAAGTCAAAAGCATAATGTTAAAGTATATAAAGGTGGTCTGGTGTGCCAGAATGATGTAATCTGGATATGATGCTTTTTAATTATTTTACTGGATTGATTGCTTCTAAGCCTTTTAAGTCAGGTATTAGTTCCTCTTCCTTTTTGTTTTTTGCAGACATTCATGTGATAGTTGCTGGATTTTCAACATTATTTTGAAAATCATTATTTTCAATATATTGAATGAGAAAACATAACAATAAAAGGCTCTTATAATCCATTAACATTTTTATGTACATTTGGATTTTATTCATAAATGCTAACTGTTAACATTTGCTGATCACTTATTATTTTTTTAACATCTTTATTTGAGTATAACTGTTTTACAATAGTGTGTTAGTTTCTCCTTTACAACAAAGTGAATCAGTTATACATATACATATGTTCCCATAACTCTTCCCTCTTGTGTCACCCTCCCTCCCACCCTCCCTATCCCACCCCTCTAGGTGGTCACAAAGCACAGAGGTGAACTCCCTGTGCTATGCTGCAGCTTCCCACTAGCTATCTAATTTACATTTGGTAGTGTGTATGTGTCCCTGCCACTCTCTCACATCGTCACAGCTTACCCTTCCCCCTCCCCATATCCTCAAGTCCATGCTGTAGTAGGTCTGTGTTTTATTCCCATCCTACCACTAATCTCTTCATGACATTTTTTTTTTTTTAGATTCCATATATATGTGTTAGCATACGGTATTTGTTTTTCTCCTTCTGACTTACTTCACTCTGTATGACAGATTCCAGGTCTATCCACCTCATTACATATAACTCAGTTTCATTTCTTTTTATGGCTGAGTAATATTCCATTGTATATATGTGCCACATCTTCCTTATCCATTCATCTGTTGATGGACACTTAGGTTGCTTCCATGTCCTGGCTATCGTAAATAGAGCTGCAATAAACATTTTGGTACATGACTCTTTTTGAATTATGGTTTTCTCAGGGTATACTACTACTGGTAGTGGGATTGCTGGGTCATATGGTAGTTCTATTTGTAGTTTTTTAAGGAACCTCCATACTGTTCTCCATAGTGGCTGTATCATTTTACATTCCCACCAACAGTGCAAGAGTGTTCCCTTTTCTCCACACCCTCTCCAGCATTTATTGTTTCTAGAGTTTTTGATGATGGCCAATCTGGCCGGTGTGAGATGATATCTCATTGTAGTTTTGATTTGCATTTCTCTAATGATTAATGATGTTGAGCATTCTTTCATGTGTTTGTTGGCTATCTGTATCTTCTTTGGAGAAATGTCTATTTAGGTCTTCTGCCCATTTTTGGATTGGGTTGTTTGTTTTTTTGTTATTGAGCTGCATGAGTTGCTTATAAATTTTGGATATTAATCCTTTGTCAGTTGCTTCATTTGCAAATATTTTCTCCCATTCTGAGGGTTGTCTTTTGGTCTTGTTTATGGTATCCTTTGCTGTGCAAAAGCTTTTAAGTTTCATTAGATCCCATTTGTTTATTTTTGTTTTTATTTCCATTTCTCTAGGAGATGGGTCACAAAGGATCTTGCTGTGATTGATGTCATAGAGTGTTCTGCCTATGTTTTCCTCTAAGAGTTTGATAGTGTCTGGCCTTACATTTAGGTCTTTAACCCATTTTGAGTTTATTTTTGTGTATGGTGTTAGGGAGTGTTCTAATTTCATACTTCTACAGGTAGCTGTCCAGTTTTCCCAGCACCACTTATTG
This sequence comes from Kogia breviceps, assembly GCF_026419965.1. Classification (NCBI taxonomy): domain Eukaryota; kingdom Metazoa; phylum Chordata; class Mammalia; order Artiodactyla; family Physeteridae; genus Kogia; species Kogia breviceps. The sequence continues at coordinate 48,404,235 of NC_081312.1, forward strand.
AAGAGGCTGTCTTTTCTCCACTGTGTTTCCTTCCCTCCTTTATCAAAGATAAGGTGACCATATGTGTGTGGGTTTATCTCTGGGCTTTCTATCCTGTTCCATTGATCTATATTTCTGTTTTTGTGCCAGTACCATACTGTCTTGATTACTGTGGCCTTGTAGTATAGTCTGAAATCAGGGAGCCTGATTCCTCCAGCTCCATTTTTTGTTCTCAAGATTGCTTTGGCTATTCAGGGTCTTTTGTGTTTCCATACAAATTGTGATCACTTATTTTGTATCAGATATTCATTTGTTGTTCATATAGATTCTAATGATTTGAAGACTAATGTGAGTTCCATGAGGAGTGAAATGTCTCTTTTATCCACTGATGTATCTTTCAGGCCCCTCTACTAGAAAGTTACTACCTTTTGCTTTGTAGTTAATAAATATTTTGTAGGGGTATAGTTTAAAACTCTGTAAATGTCCTGTTCCTCATTTTACTCTTGCACAGCAGTTTTTAAATTCACTGCCTGCAAGAGGTATTACTATGATAGTTGCCAAGTGGGAGATTTCTAACTCAATTATTCCTTCTACCTTTATTAGATGGCATACTACTCATTTGTTTCTTTACCAGTATGGATGGCTGAGTTCTTATTATATTCAGTGGATTATAATCAGTTACTATCATTAGATTGTTCAGGTTACCCTAGATAGATTTGGTCAGTGGGAGCCTTTCACTCTGACTATTATGTCCTTTTTTTCTTTTCCATTCTGGGAACCTATGACCTTCTGATATGTGTCCATTATTTTCTGAAGATGTCCTTTTGTCATAAGACGTTCCCATCCCCATTCCTAGAATCAGCCAGTTCTCTAAGGAGTCCAATTTCCTTTCAATGGGACACTGAATTTAGAAACCAAGATCTAGGGGTTAGGAATATTTTAGTAATGGGGGTGTTCTTGCCTCTCGACTCTTTTGCTGACAGAGCTAAAATATAGATGTATCTGTATGTGTATAAATATAACTGTGTAATAAAATGTGACAGTGGAAAAAAGCAGTATTGCTAAATTAATGTATTTATTTTTAAAATCTTTATTGGAGTATAATTGCTTTACAATGATGTGTTAGTTTCTGCTTTATAACAAAGTGAATCAGCTATACATATACATGTATCCCCATGTCTCTTCCCTCTTGTGTCTCCCTCCCTCCGACCCTTCCCATCCCACCCCTCTGGGTGGTCACAAAGCACCGAGCTGATCTCCCTGTGCTATGCGGCTGCTTCCCACTAGCTATCGGTTTTACATTTGGTAGTGTATATATGTCCATGCCACTCTCTCACTTGGTCCCAGCTTACCCTTCCCCCTCCCCATGTCCTCAAGTCCATATTCTAGTAGGTCTGCGTCTTTATTGCCATCTTGCCCCTAGGTTCTTTGTGACCATTTTTTTTAAAATTCCATATATATGTGTTAGCATACGGTATTTGTTTTTCTCTTTCTGACTTCACTCTGTATGACAGACTCTAGGTCCATCCACCTCACTACAAATAACTCAATTTCGTTTCTTTTTATGGCTGAGTAATATTCCATTGTATATATGTGCCACATCTTCTTTACCCATTCATCTGTCAATGGACACTTAGGTTGCTCCCATGTCCTGGCTATTGTAAATAGAGCTGCAATGAACATTGTGGTACATGACTCTTTTTGAATTATGGTTGTCTCAGTGTATAAATACAGGAGTGGGATTGCTGGGTCGTATGGTAGTTCTATTTTTAGTTTTTTAATGAACCCCCATACTGTTCTCCATAGAGATTGTATCAATTTACATTCCCACCAACAGTGCAAGAGGGTTCCCTTTTCTCCACACCCTTTCCAGCATTTACTATTTGTAGATTTTTTGATGATGTCCATTCTGACTGGTGTGAGATGATACCTCATTGTAGTTTTGATTTGCATTTCTCTAATGATTAATGATGTTGAGCATTCTTTCATGTGTTTGTTGGCAATCTGTATCTCTTCTTTGGAGAAATGTCTATTTAGGTCTTCTGCCCATTTTTGGATTGGGTTGTTTGTTTTTTTAATACTGACCTCCATGAGCTGCTTGTAAATTTTGGAGATTAATCCTTTGTCAGTTGCTTCATTTGCAAATGTTTTCTCCCATTCTGAGGATTGTCTTTTCGACTTGTTTATGGTTTCCTTTGCTGTGCAAAAGCTTTTAAGTTTCATTAGGTCCCATTTCTTTATTTTTGTTTTTATTTCCGTTTCTCCAGGAGGTGGGTCAAAAAGGATCTTGCTGTGATTTATGCCATAGAGTTTTCTGCCTATGTTTTCCTCTAAGAGTTTGATAGTGTCTGGCCTTACATTTAGGTCTTTAATCCATTTTGAGTTTATTTTTGTGTATGGTGTTAGGGAGTGTTCTAATTTCATTCTTTTACATGTAGCTGTCCAGTTTTCCCAGCACCACTTATTGAAGAGGCTGTCTTTCCTCCAAAAAGAAGGTAACTATATGTCTGTGGGTTTATCTCTGTGCTTTCTATCAGTTCCATTAATCTATATTTCTGTTATTGTGCCAGTACCATACTGTCTTGATTACTGTAGCTTTGTAGTATAGTCTGAAGTCAGGGAGCCTGATTCCTACAGCTCCGTTTTCTTTCTCAGTATTGCTTTGGCTATTTGGGGTCTTTTGTATGTCCATACAAATTGTGAATTTTTTTGTTGTAGTTCTGTGAAAAATGCCATTGGTACTTTGATAGGGATTGCATTGAATCTGTAGATTGCTTTGGGTAGTATAGTCATTTTCACAATATTGATTCTTCCAATCCAAGAACATGCTAAATCTCTCCATCAGTGGGTATCATCTTTAATGTCTTTCATCAGTTTCTTATAGATTTCTGCCTACAGATCTTTTGTCTCCTTAGGTAGGTTTATTCCTAAGTATTTTTTTCTTTCTGTTGCAGTGGTAAATGGGAGTGTTTCCTTAATTTCACTTTCAGATTTTTCATCATTAGTGTATAGGAATGCCAGAGATTTCTGTGCATTAATTTTGTATCCTGCTACTTTACCAAATTCGTTGATTAGCTCTAGTCGCCTTCTGGTAGCATCTTCAGGATTCTTTATGTGTAGTATCATGTCATCTGCACACAGTGACAGCTTTACTTCTTCTTTTCTGATTTGGATTCCTTTTATTTCTTTATCTTCTCTTATTGCTGTGGCTAAAACTTCCAAAACTATGTTGAATTATAGTGGTGAGATTGGACAACCTTGTCTTGTTCCTGATCTTACTGGAAATGGTTTCAGTTTTTCACCATTGAGGACAATGTTGGCTGTGGGTTTTTCATATATGGCCTTTATTGTGTTGAGGTAAGTTCCCTCTATGCCTACTTTCTGAAGGGTTTTTATCATAAATGTGTGTTGAATTTTGTCGAAAGTTTCTCTGCATCTATTGAGATGATCATATGGTTTTTATTCTTCAATTTGTTAATATGGTGTATCACGTTGATTGATTTGCGTATATTGAAGAATCCTTGTATTGCTAGAATAAACCCCACTTGATCATGGTGTATGATCCTTTTAATGTGCTGTTGGATTGTGTTTGCTAGTATTTTGTTGAGGATTTTTCCATCTATGTTCATCAGTGATATTGACCTGTAGTTTTCTTTCATTGTGACATCCTTGTCTAGTTTTTGGATCAGGGTGATGGTGGCCTCATATAATGAGTTTGGGAGTGTTCCTCCCTCTGCTATATTTTGGAAGAGTTTGAGAGGGATAGGTGTTAGCTTTTCTCCAAATGTTTGATAGAATTCACGTGTAAAGCCATCTGGTCCTGGGCTTTTGTTTGTTGGAAGATTTTAAATCACAGTTTCAATTTCAGTGCTTGTGATTGGTCTGTTTATATTTTCTATTTCTTACTGGTTCATTCTTGGAAGGTTGTTCTTTTCTAAGAATTTTTCCATTTCTTCCAGTTTGTCCATTTTATTGGCATATAGTTGCTTGTACTAATCTCTCATGATTCTTTGTATTTCTACAGTGTCAGTTGTTACTTCTCCTTTTTCATTTCTTATTGTATTTCTTTGAGTCCTCTCCCTTTTTTTTCTTGATGAGTCTGGCTAATGGTTTATCAATTTTTTTCATCTTCTCAAAGAACCAGCTTGTAGTTTTATGGATCTTTCCTATTGTTTTCTTTGCTTTTATTTCATTTATTTCTGCTCTGATCTTCATGATTTCTTTCCTTCTGCTAACTTTGGGTTTTGTTTGTTCTTCTATCTCTAGTTCCTTTAGGTGTAAGGTTAGATTGTTTATTTGAGATTTTTCTTGTTTCTTGAGTTAGGCTTGTATAGCTATAAACTTCCCTCTTAGAACTGCTTTTGCCGCATCCCATAGGTTTTGGTCATTGTGTTTTCATTGTCATTTGTTTCTAGGTATTTTTTTGATTACCTCTTTGATTTCTTCAGTGATCTCTTGGTTATTTAGTAGTGCATTATTTAGCCTCCATGTGTTTGTATTTTTTATAGACTTTTTCCTGTAATTGATATCTAGTCTCATAGCATTTTGTTCGGAAAAGATACTTGATACAATTTCAATTTTCTTAAATTTATCAAGGCTTGATTTGTGGCCCAAGATATGATCTATCCTGAGAATGTTCCATGAGCACTTGAGAAGAAAGTGTATTCTGTTGTTTTTGGATGGAATGTCCTATAAATATCAATTAAGTCCATCTTGTTTAATGTATCACTTAAAGCTTGTGTTTCCTTATTTATTTTCATTTTGGATGATCTGTCCATTGGTGAAAGTGGGCTGTTGAAGTCCACTACTATGATTGTGTTACTGTCAGTTTCCCCTTTTATGGCTGTTAACATTAGCCTTATGTATTGAGGTGCTCCTATGTTTGGTGCATAAATATTTACAATTGTTATATCTTCTTCTTGGATTGACCCCTTGATCATTATGTAGTGTCCTTCTTTGTGTCTTGTAATAGTCTTTATTTTAAAGTCTATTTTGTCTGATATGAGAATTTCTACTCCAGCTTTCCTTTGGTATCCATTTGCATGGAATATCTTTTTCCATCCCCTCACTTTCAGTCTGTCTGTGTTCCTAGGTCTGAAGTGGGTCTCTTGTAGACAACATATATATGAGTCTTGTTTTTGTATCCATTCAGCCAGTCTGTATCTTTTGGTGGGAGCATTTAATCCATTTACATTTAAGGTAATTACCGATATGTATGTTCTTATTACCATTTTCTTAATTGTTTTGGGTTTGTTTTTGTTGGTCTTTTCCTTCTCTTGTGTTTCTTGCGTAGAGAAATTCCTTTAGCATTTGTTGTAAAGCTGGTTTGGTGGTGTTGAATTCTCTTAGCTTTTGCTTGTCTGTAAAGGTTTTAATTTCTCTGTTAAATGTGAATGAGATCCTTGCTGGGTAGAGTAATCTTGGTTGTAGGTTTTTCCCTTTCATCACTTTGAATGACGTCCTGCCATTCCCTTCTGGCTTGCAGAGTTTCTGCTGAAGGATCAGCTCTTAACCTTATGGGGATTTCCTTGTATGTTAGTTGTTGTTTTTCCCTTGCTGCTTTTCATATTTTTTCTTTGTTTTTAGTTTTTGATAATTTGATTGATATGAGTCTTCGTGTGTTTCTTCTTGGATTTATCTTGTATGGGACTCTCTGCACTTCCTGGACTTGATTAACTGTTTCCTTTCCCATATTAGGGAAGTTTTCAACTATAATCTCTTCAAATATTTTCTCAGTCCCTTTCTTTTTCTCTTCTTCTTCTGGCATCCCTATAATTTGAATGTTGGTGCATTTAATATTGTCCCAGAGGTCTCTGAGACTGTCCTCAATTCTTTTCATTCTTTATTGTGCTCTGCAGTAGTTATTTCCACTATTTTATCTTCCATGTCACTTATCTGTTCTTCTGCCTCATTTATTCTGCTATTGATTCCTTCCAGAGAATTTTTAATTTCATTTGTTGTGTTGTTCATCATTGTTTGTTGCTCTTTAGTTCTTCACATTGCTTGTTAAACGTTTCTTGTATTTTCTCTATTCTATTTCCAAGATTTTGGATCATCTTTACTATCATTACTCTGAATTCTTTTTCAGGTGGACTGCCTATTTCCTCTTCATTTGTTTGGTCTGGTGGGTTTTTACCTTGTTCCTTCATCTGCTGTGTGTTTGTCTGTCTTCTCATTTTGCTTAACTTACTGTGTTTGGGGTCTTCCTTCTGCAGGCTGCAGCTTCGTAGATCCTGTTGTTTTTGGTGTCTGCCCCCAGTGACTAAGGTTGGTTCAGTGGGTTGTGTAGGCTTCCTGTTGGAGGGGACTAGTGCATGTGTTTTGGTGGATTAGGCTGGATCTTGTCTTTCTGGTGGGCAGGACCACGTCCAGTGGTGTGTTTTGGGGTGTCTGTGACCTTATTATGATTTTAGGTAGCCTCTCTGCTAATGGGTGGGGTTGTGTTCCTGTCTTGCTAGTTGTTTGGCATAGGGTGTCCAGCACTGGAGCTTGCTGGTCGTTGAGTGGAGGTGGGTCTTGGCGTTGAGATGGAGATCTCTGGGAGATTTTCTCTGTTTGATATTACGTGGAGCTGGGAGGTCTCTGGTGGACCAGTGTCCTCACCTCACCTTCCCCACCTCAGAGGCACAGGCCTGATGTCCGGTCGGAGCACCAAGACCCTGTCATCTACACGAAAAAGAGAAAAAGGGAAAAAATATATATATATCGTTGCTCCCAAAGTCCACCCCCTCAATTTGAGATGATTCGTTGTCTATTCAGGTATTTCACAGATGCAGGGTACATCAGGTTGATTGTGGAGCTTTAATCTGCTGCTCCTGAGGCTGCTGGGAGAAATTTCCCTGTTTCTTCTTTGTTCACACAGCTCCCGTGGGGGCCCCGCTTCTGCGTGTAGGTCGTCTGAGGGCATCTGTTCTTCGCTCAGACAGGACGGGGTTAAAGGAGCAGCTGATTCGGGGGTTCTGGCTCACTCAGGCTGGGGGGAGGGAGGGGTATGGAGTGTGGGGCAAGCCTGCGACGGCAGAGGCCAGCATGACATTGCACCAGCCTGAGGCATGCCGTGTGTTCTCCCGGGGAAATTGTCCCTGCATCACGGGACCCTGGCAGTGGTGGGCTGCACAGGCTCCCAGGAGGGGTGGTATAGATAGAGACCTGTGCTTGCACACAGGTTTCTTGGTGGCAGCAGCAGCAGCCTAGCATCTCATGCCCATCTCTGGGGTCCACGCTAATAGCTGCGGCTCCCGCCCGTCTCTGGAGCTTGTTTAGGTGGTACTTTTAATCCCCTCACCTCGCGCACCATGAAACAAAGAGGCAAGAAAAAGTCTCTTGCCTCTTAGGGAGGTCCAGACTTTTCCCCGGACTCCCTCCGGGCTAGCTGTGGCGCACTAGTCCCTTCAGGCTGTGTTCACGCAGCCAACCCCAGTCCTCTCCCTGGGATCCGACCTCCGAAGCCCGAGCCTCAGCTTCCAGCCCCCATCCACCCCGGCAGGTGAGCAGACAAGCCTCTCGGGCTGGTGAGTGCTGGTCGGCACCGATTCTCTGTGCGGGAATCTCTCCGCTTTGCCCTCCGCACCCCTGTTGCTGCACTCCCCGTAGCTCTGAAGTTTTCCCCCCGCCCACCCCCTTCTCTGCCAGTGAAGGGGCTTCCTAGTGTGTGGAAACCTTTCCTCCTTCACAGTTCTGTCCCAGAGGTACAGGTCCTGTCCCTATTTTTTCGTCCCTGTTTATTCTTTTTTCTTTTGTCCTACCCAGGTACGTGGGGAGTTTCTTGCCTTTTGGGAGGTCTGAGGTCTTCTGCCAGAGTTCAGTAGATGTTCTGTAGGGGTTGTTCCATATGTAGATGTATTTCTGATGTATTTGTGGGGAGGAAGGTGATCTCCGTGCCTTACTCTTGCGCCATCTTGAAGCTCCTAATGTATTTATTTTATGCAATTAAAATATGTTTAAAGTTAAAACAACTAAATATTGTAAGTCACCATTAATATTATACCTGAAGTATACTTATAGTGGTTAAAATTTTTTTTATTTAGATAACTGATTATTTCCTTATATTTGGGTTGACATATATTCTGACATACATGCAGTTTTCACCGAGGAGGAGAATGTACCTGGTTTCAAATATTCAAAGGAGAATTTACACTTTTTTTTAGTGGGAATGGATATGCAACTGAGGTCTACAGTCTTAAAAGCTCCCATTCCCCAAAGAACTTAGGATTTATGTACAAGTGGTTTCATGCAGAACCTTGCAAGAAACATATTCATGAGTTTAGAGTCTTCTTCATGAGGAAATTATATGGGAATATTAGTGTAATTTTCTTATCAAAAAAGAAGAAGCTAAAACAGATTCCATTATGTCATTGCTTTAGATAACAATCATCAATTATTTATCAGAATTTAGAGGAACTTCTCTTAGAAATGAAAGTACAGCACTCAGTTCTTTCTAGTTGCCTAGTTTTCTTATGATTCTTTTCTACTTTGGTATAGCACAGGCTAAAGAAAATATTTTCATGGGTTACTTGTTTCTCATTAAAGTTATGATTATAAATGAGCTGTCAATGCTGCCTGCTGGTGGATTTTGCCACTCTAGTAAGCTGGCTTTCCTACAGTGTTTCTCAGTCTTGTGGAAAGTATGCATCGCTTTTAAAGAAAACAATCTTGTGGTTACCCAATGTTAACAGTGTAGATGCTCACATCACGAATATAGTGCTGACTACTAAGGTACAGATCTTTGGGGTTCAGCATACCCAGACCTCTAGGTGCTTTATGATTCAATTGTTCCATCATAGTTTTTCTATTTCAACTGCTATGAACCTTTTGTGCAGTGAGCTGAGCTATCATCTGGCCTTCAATTGTCAAGAATACATCATTTATATCAGTCTACCTTTGCTCTTTTCTCATTAGTCTACAACTGTTTAATTCAGACTTGCTTCTTGGTTATAAGGTCCAGAATATGCTATTATTTATGAAAACGTATTCAGAAACCTACAGATAATAGTTCTTATTTTGAATATGTATATCATAACAAATGGGAAAAGACTGATACACAAATTAATCAAAGTTTAAAAGTAACAAAAACACATTACAGAAAATACAGGAAATAAAAGAAGATACAAATCCCTCATAATCATAGAACCCTAACACAGACACTGTTAGAGGACTAGAATTTACAGTGTTCTATTTTTTCTATGCATATGAGCACTTTTAGATTTATTGGTTATAATTTGTGTATCATTTCACATACCTGCTTTTCTTTCCAGGCTACATATAGGACAGCTGTCTCCATTTACCTTGACTTAGGAGTAGATTAAAAAGCAGCCAATATTTATTTACTAAATCTGTATGATTAGAATCCTATAAATCTTATGAATTACAGTTGACCCGTGAAAACGAGGGGGTTACGGGTGCTGACCCCCTGCACAGTTGAAAATCCCCAGACTCTGTCTCTGCCTGAAAAATAAAGGAATTGATAAATGACCCACCCAAGGGCAGGAAGCTCAGTTTGGACAGAATTAGGACTCAAACTCTACTTCTTTTGATTCCACATATTGTGATCTCTTGAACACAGTTGAACACATACTTTTCCCCACAATTAGTTAGTTTAAAGTTCTGTTAAATGAAAATACAGGTACTATATTTATTGAAAAAATTCATGTATAAAGTGGACCCATGCAGGTCAAACTTGTGTTGTTCAAGGGTCATTTGTACATTTGGAGTACATTTATTTACAGAACCATAGTTGTATTACATCAGTGTACATTTCTGTAGTAATCAAATGTTATAAAAAGAACACATATTTTAGAACCAATAAGGTATGTAAGGTCTGCACTTAAACATCTTTATAATTAATGAATAATTAAGCACTATCATCTGTAAACATGTTCGTCAGTTGAATAGCATACATAACTTGAAAGGTTTCAGATTTTTAACTTGTTTGTGTATTTATAGCAAAAGAAGAGTTCACTGAAGCAGGAAACTACCTAAAAGGATGTTTTATCACAGGAATTTATTCTGAAGAAGATGTTTTGACACTGTAAGTCTGTTGGTCTTCTAATTTTAGGGAGGAAGAAGTTTGCAAAATAATATATTGTTTGTCTTTACACAGTTGATGAAGGAAAATAGGCCAGCAACATAACGAAATTTTTAATTTCCTTCTGGGAAGATCTGGGAAGTACTACCTGGCTATTTAGAATTTTTAGATATTCAAAATCCTTCTTTAGGCTAGAGGCCCTCATGGGGCAACATTGGATTCATACTACTTCATCTTCCTATAAAACTTTTCCTCTTTGGATTCTATTACCTGCGATAAATTTTCAGTTGTCATAGTTTTTTGAGTAATTTTATTTCTTGAGTGTCTGGGTTTTGATTTGCCACCAAGGTCTACATAAAAACCAGTTTTTCTATATTTCTCACAGAGTTTTAGGTGACGAACTGATCTACTTAATTTTGTTATTGCGGACATACACTTAAGCAGTGCTTTTTTTAGCCACTTAAGTTGCTTTATTTGTAGAATTTGGGTCTCCTGTGAACTATCAAATATTTCAGTTGCTGCGGAATGAAGGACTGAACCAAAAATTTGGAAATTATGAATACATATCACGTTCTACACTTATGACTCATCTTCAGATGCACGTGGAGTTAATAAGCCCCAGTTTGTGTTTATTACCCTCTGACTATATTATTCCTCATTGTCGTTTCTGAGCTTAAATCTTTCATCCTGAATAATGGTGACACATGCTTTTGATGATTGAGCTCCATGAAATCAGTGATTTTTTAAAAGTGAATACAGAACTCCAGATCTTTAGGGAATATGAGACCTGTTCACCTGACACATGGACAGTCACCCACTCTCTTCTAGACCAGTAGTTTTCAGAGTATGTTTCGTTTATAAGCAACTGGTTATATTACCAACAGGTAATCTGAAGACTGGACTTTCTACTAATGTTTATAATATTATAATGTCTATACTTTTGTTTTAGCATGAACTAAGTTTTTACATGGTATAAATGTGACTACATCACTGGTAGTTTCACACAAGGCATTTTTTTCCTATTTAGTGATTTTCTTTCAAGTTTAGTTAGCATAAGTAGTGGTAGGAGGGAGCAGATTTGGGCTGTGTTTCAGTGGAGAGAGCACAGACTCTGTATCTGGAATACCTCAGTGTGAATTCTGTCTCTGCTGTTTACTGCTCTTTCATCATCAGTAAACAGAGGGTTATAGGGCTGTTCTGACGGTTAAATAAAGGCTTAACTAGAAGCACCTGGTATAGTGCCTGGCAAATAACAGGCCCATTCTCATAAATGCCTGTATCCTTGGCTCAGCAGTTTGGTGAGCAGCCCAAAAAGTGGAGAACCATTCAGTGTGTTCCTAATCCTATTTGGACATTTTCTTGATGAATAAGTTATCTAGAAAAACAAATCTGGCTAGATTACTATTGTTGCTTTCTTCTAATCTAGATTATCAAGGTTCTTGAACTTGCTCAGATAGCCTCACATAGAAGATAAGTTTGTCTGGAAATCAAGTTCTTTTTTCCTTAGTAGAGCTTCCCATTTGCTGCCTCCATTGTGACTTCTTGGCCTAACTGTTCATATTTTTGATGATTTGCTATATTTTGTTTGGAAATTTTAATACTACATTTCTCCATAGGTCAAATAAATATGCTGTAACTCTTCCAGCCCTGCTGCTTGCCAGACACAAAGAAGGCAAAATCGAGAGCGTTTCATTAGCTAATGTCCATGCTCAAGAAATAGTTCAAATAATAACAAATGCATCACTGGAAACATTTGTGAGTATATTTTTATAATAAGGATGTTATTTGAAATAAGAAAATATAGACCAGTTAAAGACAGTGTGCTTTAATACATGATTTTCCAGCTTTTGTTGGCACAGGGCATGATGTGTTGTGATGTCAAGATTCATTGGGTTGCTCTGTTTTATTATTCACCTGTTATGCATACAGCTTCTTTAGTCCACTGCCAAAAGTTTACATGTCTTTGGATTATTTTTATTGCTGAGATGCTTGTGGCTGATGGCCAGCTGAAGTACTCAATCTAGGCTGAAACTTGGCATAAAGCACATAGATTCCAGAGAGCAGACTTCTGGGCTTCAGATCCTTGCTTGTCTTCCTACTGGCTGTATGTAAGCATCTCTGTGCCTCAGTTTCCACATGTGTAAAATGTAGGTGATAGGAGCCCCTGCTGCAGAGCGTTATTGTAAGGACTAAACGAGATAGGTGTTCAGTGCTCTGTGTAGTGTTTGGTCCCTGGTAAACACTCAACAAATGTTAGCTGGTATTATTACTTACACCGTTTTAGAGCAAAATACTCTTATGAAAGTCCTTTTCCGATGCTTACTTTGTGTAATAATGGATTCAGGGGCCCAGCAGATATAATGTGCATTTCTTCATTTTGGTTATTTTGCATTAATATTAATTGTAGCTAGAATAAATTTATGCTTTTCTACCTTTCTAAAGTGCCATAGGGGTACTATTATCAACTATAAATACTGAACTAATATCCTCCTGTTACTATTTTTTGTCATGCTGATCTAAATGATATTACATTTTAGGCTCAAAGAAATGAATGTATTCTTTAAATTTTTTGTGACCTCAGTTCTATTGCCTCCCCTCCCCCAATTAAAGTTACAATTTATAATTAATCAAATCATTAATATTTTCAGGATGTGGTTTTCTAAATTATTTATAAAGTAATTTTTGTCTTTAATGACATTATTAAATGACTTTCTTTAGCATATACATAGTGTAATATTTTTGGAATTATAAGGCTTTAGCTTTTTTTTTGGAGATAATACAGGAAACTTTAAAGAAGAAAATCAGAATAAACCATAACTTCTTTTTTTTTTTTTTTTTTTTTTTTTTTTTTTTTTTTTTTTTTGCGGTATGCGGGCCTCTCACTGTTGTGGCCTCTCCCGTTGCGGAGCACAGGCTCCGGGTGCGCAGGCCTAGCGGCCATGCCTCACGGGCTTAGTTGCTCCGCGGCATGTGGGATCTTCCCGGACCAGGGCACGAACCCGTGTCTCCTGCATCGGCAGGCGGATTCTCAACCACTGCGCCACCAGGGAAGCCCAAACCATAACTTCTTTAACCAAATTTAAATCTGGGGATATATTTTCCTGAACTTAAAAAAAAATTCCATGTGTATATATGTGTTTATCTTTTTATATTAAGAGGTATTTCCACCAAGAAATAAAGATTTGCATATTAGTTTTTAAATATTGGCAAAATATTCTGTTGTACTAATAAACCACAATTTATCTAATTTCCTGTTGGTTAATATTTAAGATGTCTTTAGTTTGTTTTGTTTTGTTTTATTCCGGGACCATCCTTATAGATAATCTTTGGGTGTTGCTATGACTATATACTTATGGTAAGTTCATAGAACTTGAATTGCTAGTCCAAAGGGTAGGCACATTTTGAAGGCTTCTGACATTTATTCCTGTTTTGCCCAACAGAAGATTTGTATCATTTTACTCTTTGATCTTTGCCTAACTGCTAGATAAAAATAGGTATCTAATTTTTTTCTTTAAGATTATATTCTTTAAGGCTGAGAAACTGTGGGCAAGCTTAACAACTATCAATGTTTATAGTTAAGGCAAATTTACAACGTTTTGGTTTACAGTGTCCAACTAAATAATGAACAGCTATAATAAAATTTATTTTTCTTTTAGTTATGATCTTTTCATAAATTTTAAAACCTTCAAGGTTTTATTAAATTTCTCAGTGCTGCTTTGTGTTGGAGCTTTAAGTCTAGAGCATCAGTGACTGTGTACAGTAGCCAGCTAGCAGTAATCTGTCTCCTGGCCTACACCTAGTTACCAGAAGGACTTTGGATCCTTCCTCTGGATAGGAAAGAGGAGTGGATGGCTGGATGGTAAACATTTTTTATATAACATCGAACTTTTATTTTAATGAACCTGATGACAAATTAGTCCAGGTAAATAGTGCCCAAATCTGAAATACATGATAATTTACTATGTAAATATCATAAGTAAGCAATGATATATCCAAGGCTGTCACACTTAGAACTGTTTGTTAGGTAACATGTTTAGCACTTTTCTCAGATACATGGAGTTCCTTTTTATGTTCTTATTATGAATAAGTTAATATCAGAACCCACACAATTGTAGTCTCTTACGTACTCAAATAGCCAAAGGTCACCTTCCAGAGACCACATTTGATGACCTTTTCTGTTTCTCCTTAACCTCTGAATAGCAATCAAAACTCTTAATTGTGTTTTTCCTTCTTAAAATTCTCTCTTCCTTTGGCTTTTGCAATTCAATCCTCTCTAGGTACACTTTCTCAACCCTCTGGCCACTCTAGAATTACATCTTCAACCCTTTTTTCTTTTTTTGGTATGTTATTCTTTGGGAGACTTTATCTATACCCATAACTTCTACTGTCATACCAGCTGATGATTCCTAACTCTGTTTCTAATCTTAACTTCTAAACTCACACAACTCTTAGTCTTTCTTTCCTGATATAGGAAAGAGCAGTGCCTGTCACTAGCCTGTCTTTCCACAAATTCATATTCCAGTCAGTCATCTAAAACAGGCCTAACCATGTCACTCATTTGATACAAAATCTCAGTATTCCGGAGAGCTAGAAAGCCTGTGGAGTCATTTTCCCATCTGGTTTGACAGCCACATTTGCCTCTTGCCTGCCTGAGTCTGGTAGGCTTCACTCTCAGTTCCCCAGATACTCTGCATGCCTTAACACCTGTCTGCACCTTCATGATGCTCCCTATATCTGGAATCCTCACTCTAGCACACACCTGTCTATCAAGGTCTTATTCCTTATGCAAGGCCCAGATCAAATACCACTTCCTAAAATCACCCATGAGCTCCCCTAACTTGTTTTTTAGTTTTAATTTAGAGCCAATAGGTTTCCTTAGTGTCACACATTAAGTTTTTTCTTGGATCACAGCAGTTTGTATACTTCTTTCCTTCTCTAAACTATGAACTCTTTGAGGGCAGGGTAAGCATCTTACTTCTTTTTGATTCAGTACCCAGCATAAGATCTTGAAGTTCTCAATAAATTTTTGAATTGAGCAGTGATGGCTCCATTGCACCAGATTCGTCAAATCCGTTCTGCTGGTTTGATGAGATCTGTTTTAGGAAGGGGACATAACTCATGTAGAAGAGAAAAGATGATAGTTAAGAATACAACACAGGGGAGTCTGGAGAAGAAGGGATCTAAGATTTAAATCATGAAAGAGGAAGGTGTGAAAAGAGGATTTTTAGTGTGAAAGAGAAAGAATTTAAAGAAAAATGAGAATTGGCAGAGGAAAGTGGTTTTGAGAACTAAGTACAGAAAAGTATGTGCCAGAGTTTGGTGATTGTGGATGAATCAGAGGTGGTTGGCACCATGAAAAAAATTGTTCATTTGGGTTTCTAGTGTGATCCAATGAAATGGGAAGCTGGTGAACAGGATGCCTGATTGCTAGTTTCATTTAACTCTTCTCCTACTTAGCTGTGTGACTTCACCAAGTCAGCTTCTCATCTTTGGTTTCCTTATCTGTCAGCAAGGGAGGATTAGTTCTATGATATAGGAAGATTTAATATAGCTCATAAATACATCCAGAAGATGAATTAATAGATGTGGTACTAAAAATGGAAAATGGTAGAAGCCTCTAATATTCTAAGTCACTGCTATTTTCTTTTTTAAATTTTTATTGGAGTATAGTTAATTTGCAATGTTGTGTTAGTTTCAGGTATACAGCAAAGTGAATCAGTTATACTCATACATATATCCACTCTTTTAGATTCTTTTCCCATATAGGCCATTACAGAGTATTGAGTAGAGTTCCCTGTGCTATACAGTAGGTCCTTATTAGTTATCTATTTTATATATAGTGTCACTGCTATTTTTAATCCTGAATATGTTAACTTTGTTTGTTACTCTTTTCAATTCTTGTTAATAACAGCCTAGACAAGTTGTCTTCTACAAATATATAAAAAACGTTGTTCTCTTTTAATTAATAAAAAGAATAAAAGGGTAAGATTTCTTCTTTCTTACTAAATTTTTTCATTGTTATTTTAAACCCCAAAGAAATAAGAGACTTTTAAAATTTGTTTTAACATATTATTGGATTACTTTAATTATGCTAAAAACTCATAATTTTGAAACAAAGTAAGATTTTATTAATTTTTAAGTAATCATAGATGTTAAAAGATTATATCTTTAAAGCTCAGCTTATGTTTTTTTTCAAAAATTTTATAAAGATATAACAAGAATTTTATTTGTCATGTGTATGTTGGCTAGTCTGATCCAGATTTTAGCATAAGAAATTATCAGAAGTGCTACATCCTTGTAAAACAGGGAGGTCCTTTAATTTATTTTCAAATTCTATTAGTAGTTTTATTTTGAAAATAACTCATTCTTAAGACAAAATGAGTTTAAATAAAAAAAACCTCTTGAGATTCATAGTTATTAATCAGTATAGCAAAATCTCCACTTAAATGAAAATGTTTGAAATACATTTTACAAACTAAAATTGAAAGAATGATTTGAACATTATTTTCTACTTTATACACTATAATTCCCCATTTTTCTTTGTTTGTTTTTTGTTTTAAACAGCCAGAAATCACTGTGGAAAATCTTCCCACTTATTTAAGACTTCAGAAACCATTACTCATTTTATTCAGTGATGGCAGCATAAATCCTCAGCATAAAAAAGCAATATTGACGCTGGTGAAAGAGAAACACTTGGATTCGCTTACCCCTTGCTGGTTAAATCTGTAAGTATATATTTTTTAATTTTTTAATACGTAAAAGGTAAAGTATAATTATTATTAAATTTTCATTAGGGAATGAAACTCTACCTGTGGAGTTATATATTATGGAACCAATGTGTATATTACCATGATATTTTAGTAACTAAACTTCCTCAGATTGTCTAAGGTGACATTGTTTTAGATTGAATTCTGTTTTACAGTAAATTCTTTTTTTTTCTTTTTTTTGCTGTGTGATTTTTTTTCCAGCTTTATTGAGGTATAAATGACAAAATTGTAAAATGTTTAAAATATATATTGTGATAATTTGATATATGTATACATTGTGAAAAGATTCTTCCATCTAGTTAATTAACACATCCATCACCTCACATATTTGTTTTATATATATAAACTTTTGGGGGGCGGTGAGAACATTTAAATTCTACTGTCTTAGCAAATTTCAATGATACAGCACAGTATTATCAACTATAGTCATCATGTTATACATTAAATCCTCAGACCTTATTCATCTTGCAACTGAAAGGTCTGTATTCTTTTACCAATCTCTCCTTATTTCCCCCACCCTGCAGTCCCTGACAACTTGTCTACTCTGTTTTTATGAATTTGACTTTTTTTTAAAGATTCCACATATAAGCGATACTACTATGTAGTATTTGTCTTTCTCTGTCTGGCTTATTTTGCTTAGTATAATGCCCTCAAATTCCATCCATGTTGTAGCAAATAGCAGAATTCCTTCTTTCTCATGGCTGAATAATATTCCATTCTCTAAGTCTGTTTCTGTTTTATAAATAAGTTAATTTGTATCTTTTTTTTTAGATTCCGCATGTAAGTGATATCATATGATATGATATTTGTCTTTCTCTGACTTCTTCCCTTACTTTGATAATCTCCAGGTCCATACAAGTTGCTGCAAATGGCATTATTTCATTTTTTTTAATGGCTGAGTAATATTCCATTGTATATATGTGCCACATCTTCTTTATCCACTCCTCTGTTGACAGACATTTAGGTTGCTTCAATGTCTTGGCTATTGTAAACTGTGCTGCAGTGAACATCGGGAGTGCATGTATCTTTTTGAACCATGTTTTTCTCCAGATATAATATGCTCAGGAGTGGGATTCCTGGATCAGATAGTAGCTCTATTTTTAGCTTCTTAAGGAACCTCCATACCGTTCTCCATACTGGCTATACCAATTTACATTCCCACCAACAGTGCACAAGGGTTCCAGTTTTTCCACATCCTCCCTACTGCTTGTTATTTGTGGTCTTTTGTTGATAGCCATTCTGACAGGTGTAAGGTGATATCTCATTGTGGTTTTGATTTGCATTTCCCTGATGATTAGTGATGTTAAGCATCTTTTTATGTACCTTTTGGTCATTTGCATGTTTTCTTTGCAAAAATGTTTATTCAGTTATGTCCATTATTTAATTGAATTGTTTTGTGATTGAGTCGTGTGAGTTCTTTAGTTATTTTGGATATTAATCCCCTATCAGATATATGATTTGCAAATATTTTCTCCCCTTCTGAAGGTTGCCTTTTCATTTTGTTGGTTTCCTTGGCTGTGCAGAAGTTTTTTAGTTTAATGTAGTCCCACTTGTTTATTTTTGCTTTTGTTGCCTTTGTTTTTGGTGTCATACAATAAATTTTAAAAGATAATATTTTTTCTGATTTTAAAAGTTATGGATGTTCATTGAGGGAAATTTGGCAAATACAGAAAAATAAACATTGTGTTATTTTGGCCTTTTCTTTAATTCCTTTTTCTGTATTTCTGTATTTTTAAAAATGCAGCCTAAAACTTTACAGAAAATTATCAGTGCATTTACCAAGAATATTTCCTGGTGTATTTTCTAGATGTGTGGCTTGTGTTATTACATTTAATGTCTCTGAACACAGTTCACATATTTAGATACGCTTTCCATTGTTCAAAGTCATCAGATGAAAGACATTTCATTTTTAACTCATTGGAAAAATTACAAAAATGGGACAGTGTACACTTTTGTTGTGAAGAGTTCACTAACAGTACAGCCTACTACTTGAAACAAAATTTTCCCAGGTAATTATCCTTGTAGCTATCTCAGAGTGAAATAGTCCTTTCCATAATGTGGAATGTGCTGTATTAGGAAAAATAGGTGTCTTAAACTTGTGGTTTTCTTGTATGAATATTTTTAAAAATCTTTTTAATTTGAAATTAATCCTGAGGAAAGAGACAGTTTTATTTGGAAAAGGGGTATTTATTATGAGTATCTTGTTATTTTATAGTTTTGTAGCCATTTAATTTTTGAGCTGACATGTGATCAGATACTTCACTAAACTTTGGAAGGAACGTATTGATTGTATTGAGACAAAATTGACAAGCCTTTGAACTATGTTTTTCATTAAAACTCATCGGTTGCCTTTTTTCTCCTAAGAGAAATACAGTAAGTACTCTATGTTAAAAGAAACTTTTTATGACTCTGATTACTAATAACATAGTTACAGACCTCTTGATTTTTAGGACATATTTTCATAAAATAAACTTCCTGGCATGATACTATATTTAAAGGTTAATATGTTTTACAAACTGTTGTTCTTGTTATTTTGTTATAGAAAGAAATATTAATTAACGTGTTCAGTTGCTCCCTTTTATAGGAAGAATACTCCCGTGGGGAGAGGAATCTTGCAGGCATATTTTGATACCCTACCACCCCTTCCTCTTCTTGCTGTGGTAAATCTGCATTCAGGCGGCCAAGTATTTGCATTTCCTTCAGACCAGGCTATCACTGAACAGAACCTTTTATTGTGGCTGAAAAAATTAGAAGCAGGACTAGAAAGTCATATCAGTAAGTTTCCAGTTTTAATGTGCACAATTCTATATTTTGTTTCTTGGATTTTTTTAAACTTGAATTATCGCTCATGGATGCTAGAATGAGTTGAATTGTAATGTTTGTAAGTATTCTAAATATTAATACACTGACAGCATTGTCCATGGGACAGTCTCCTATATGGTAGGTATTATTACCCACAGAAAATAAGTGTCATATGAAATTTAATAATAATAGCTAACATTTATTGAATGCTCAGTAGGTGTCTGGCTCAAAGCTATGTGATTCACGTGCATTATCTCATTTATTCTCACAAGAGTCATAGGAACTATCATTACCTGTAGAAGAGTTAAGCAACTAGTTCAAAGTCATATAATTAATCAGTAAATGAGGAAGCTTGGATTTCAACATGGCTCTGTTGTACTCCAGAGCCAGAATTTTGAACCACAAGAAAATAGATCTTGACTCAGAATTTATAATGCTGGCTTATGACATGCCATAGTCCCTATTTTTCTAAAACCTATGTGGATTTATACCTGTGGTATAGATGTGTATGTTAGTTTATATACAATTGTGACAACAGGCCTGTTGATATAATTTAAATTAGTTAACATGTAATAATCTAGATCATTAGTCTGTTGAGGAAATAGTGTGAAATTTGATGTAATGAAAAGTTTCCTAAGGTACTTCTGAGGATTTTGTTATTGGAAACCAAATGAACTATATTATAATAACATTTTGACACTGTTCATGACCGAGTTCTGAAATAAGGGTGTGTGTGTGAATATATATGTATACACACTGTGAATATATATGTATATACACACACAGTTCTGGTATATAAACTCCAATTCAGTGTTACACTGTCTCTCAGCCAGCATGCATTATGTGAGTCTGTCATTATGTATATTTAATCAGATTCTTGAATTTATTTGTTTTAAGTGCCAGTCATTGCAGCACACCTGTTCTTCCCAGGAGGTCTATCTACTTCATTTCTGTTAAGTTAGGCAGTTTTAACTAAATTATTGTGTTTAAATAGTCTATAAAAGGTATTTGTATATTGAAGTGTAATTCACATACCATAAAATGCACCCTTTTAAAGTATACAATTTGCTGTTTTTTTTGGTATATTCACGAGGCTGTGCAACCATTACCACTACTGAATTTTAAAACATTTTCATCACTGCAAAAAGAAACCCTGTACCTATTAGCACTCACTCCCCATTCTCCCCTCCCTTCATTCCCTGACAACCACTCATGTACCTTCGTCTTTATGGATTTGCCTAATCTGGACATTTCATATAAATGGAATCAAACAACATGAGGCCTTTTGGGTCTGGCTTCGTTCCCTTAGCATAGGCTTTCAAGGACCATCCATGTTATAGCATGAATCAGTAGTTCATTCCTTTCTATGGATGAATAATATTCTATTGGATGGATATACCCCATTTTGTTTCTCCATTCAGCAGTTGATGGACATTTGCATTGTCTCCACTTTTTGCTATTATGAATAATGCTGCTATGAACATTCATGTACATGTTTTTCTATCACGTACACAGATAGCATATGGCAGTTTCCCCACTCTCTTGAATACAGCATCTTTGTAACAGGTTTTAAATTGGGAAATTTACATCCTCCAACTCTGTTCTTCATGTGCAGGATTATTTTGGCTTTTCTGGGTCCTTTTAGATGTATATATTTTTAAGTCTTAATTTTCTGAGATAATTTATTAGTTTTAACATTTTCCTAGGATATGTAAAAAAGTAATTAAATTGACTATTTTGTCTTCCATAATCTGAAAGAAGCCTTCCTATGGTTGTTATCACTCAGTGCTGGCTTCTTCATTCTAGCCACACAACATAGGGGTCCTTCTGGTTGTAGCTCTTGAACTCTTCAGGTAGTCTGTGTTCTCTTCTTTATCTGCATTGCTATTTTATAGAAGCAGTTGAGTGTTGTCATTTTACAGTTGCTGTGACACAGAGGCCTCGGGGACTCTAAGTCGGATAGGATTATATGTAAGTCGGGCCAGAGTACCTCTCCAACTGAATTGCTTTAAAAAAGGTTGTGTGATGTTCAAAGACACAGAAACCTGAGCTTCTGACCCAGCCTCCTTGATTACTAACTGTGGTTTTAGGCAGGTGTTTTCTTTGTTTCCTCCTTTACAACTATAAAAGGAGATTAATAGTTCCTACTCTGACTACGTCACAGTTATTTTAAAAATCAAAATTAAGTATGCAAAGACATACATTTAAAGTGTAAAACCTAAAGTGTTGTTATTCTTCATGTAAAGATCCTTTCCTACAAGAAGCATCCTTGGGGGCTTTGATTCCTCAACGCAAACCATTACTAGAGGAAAGAATCAGAATTATTTTTCTGAGTTTCCCGAGAGACTGGTATTTCTTCCATTGCAATTATGTTAATATCTCTGGTTTCCATTACTTCTTTGTATCATGCTCCTGATCTTAAGTTATTCTTGCAGCCTCTGGGAATAGGGAAGAAGCAAAGGTCCAAGCAGGACTTTTCTGTATTGGGGCTTGTCTTCTGTGCTGCCAGGACCTGCTCTCACCACACCTTGGGAGACAGATCTGAGACAGGGATGTTGCAGCTACTCTTAGAATAGCCTGAATCTGTAACATGGTGCCACCAGTCCCTGCCACACCTTGCTTGCTGCACATCTTAATTTCTGTGAAATTGTCACCACTGGCTATTTTTACTTGAGATTTACACTTAATTTTGGTCAAGTTCTCTGACCTTTCTAGGCCTTGGTTTTCTCACCTATAAAATTGGGATAATAATTGTACTTTCCTCATAGGGTTGTAAGGATTAAATACATAATGCCTCATATATAGTAAAGCCTCAGTCAATGTTGGCGATTATTATTATTATCATTACTAATTTGATAATTGTCTTTATTGCCCATATGTGATGAGAGTACAGTTTTATTTGTAACTGAAAACATTAAGATCTTTATAGAGTTCCTTCAGGAAATAATTAGCAGAATTAGGATGTCCAGTTTCAGGCATTTTGTAATCATCTCAGACCACTAGGCTGCAGTGTTTACCTTAAAAAATAAATACTGCTAAATCTTTGCTGTGCTTTAAATTGGACTTTTCTTAAATATACTTTATCTGCATACTGCAAAGTATAGTTTTCCTTAACTTCTTACCTAGTCATTATATTCAAGAAACTATTTTATCCATTTGTCACTTTTGAGTCTGCTAACCTGGCAACACTGTAATTTGAAACATCAATTACAAGGGTAGCCTAAATTTAATACCCTGCTGATGTACTATGGATTTCATATAATTGAGTCTGAGTGAAGAAAACTTTTATCAAGAAGTATAGATATACATATATATATTCATGAAGATTTTCGTTTGTGCTTTAATCTACTCTAGGAAATTAAAGTTTCCTAGAATGTCCTAAGCTTTTATTTGATTTATGAGAGATGCTAAAGTTTTTATTTTTGAGCATTACTTTCTTTTCATGTACCAGTGTGTAGATTCTTTCACTGGAATTTATTTTTTAAATGTTTACTCTGCACATTTCCTTATATATAGTTTATTTCTCAAATAGTATTTCAAATAGGCAACTAAACTCTGAAATTGTGTGAAATCTGTTTACTAAATGGAGAAAAGCTAGTTTATCTCATATATATATGTTGTCAGCATAAATTCATTTTCTTTTTTTAATGACCAATGTTTTAATATAATGTTAAGATTCACTGCCATGATTCCAGTCACTGTCTGTTTATAGTACAGTTGATTCCATAACAATTTTTAATGATTTCTTGCCTATAATTATTTTTATAAAATGTATTTTTTTCATCAAGTATGTGCAAAGGATGTTAATCAAATCTTCCAAAACAGAAAATGCTTTAAAATGTAAGGAAATACTTGTCTAAGTAATAAATATCTATGTATGTTCCAAAATTTTTTTCTGGAATGTTTCATAGTTATAGTTCTTTGGGATAAATACAGGGATAGGGAGGGAAGCAAGAGACTTCTTCATTTTAACATGTCCCTGGCTGTGTGTAATCTCATTACACATATTGCTATTTTTTAAAACTTCAACAAGGGTTAACAGGCAGTGAGATTATGGACCTTTTGTGTTTTGCCTATTAATACTTATCTTTATTTAAAATAGAATAGCATTTAAAATAGAATAGCTTATAAATGTAATATATGAAAAATGTCTAATAATGACAAATGTATCAAGATTCTAAGACAATGATGATAATAAAATATAGCTTTGCTCAGATAAGGAAAACTGATAAGGCCTTCACTCCTACAAATATATTTTACAAAATAAAACATTTTCTAGTATATTCATGTGATGAGATTTTATAACTGTTCATCTTTAATGCTTGATTCTGTCTTTCTTCTAGAAATTTTACCTGCTCAGGAATGGAAACCTCCTCTGCCTGCTTATGATTTTCTAAGTATGATGGATGCTGCAACATCTCAGCATCCTACTAGGAAAGTTCCTGAGTGTATAAAAGAAACTTATGTGCAGGAAAATGATAAAGAACAGCCTGAAGATAAATCAGCAATCAGAAATGAACCTATTGGAACACTGAGAACAAAGCATTGGAATAGAAGTAATTGGTTTGAAGAAGCCAAAAAACAATTCAGGCATGATAATAAAGAATTATGATGCTCAAAAGTGAGCTAATTTCATAGGGCTGTGGAAAGCTTTCGGAGGTCTTTTTGGCTTATTTGATACTTACGAATTTATTTCATTAAACAGTAATACTATCTCACCACTATTATTCAACATAGTTTTGGAATTTTTAGCCACTGCAATCAGAGAAGAAAAAGGAATAAAAGGAGTCCAAATCAGAAAAGAAGAAGTAAAGCTGTCACTGTGTGCAGATGACATGGTACTATACATAGAGAAGCCTAAAAATCCTACCAGAAAACTACTAGAGCTAATCAACAAATTTGGTAAAGTAGCAGGATACAAAATTAATGCACAGAAATCTCTGGCATTCCTATACACTAATGGTGAAAAATCTGAAAGTGAAATTAAGAAAACACTCCCATTTACCACTGCAACAAAAAGATTAAAATACCTAGGAATAAACCTACCTAAGGAGACAAAAGACCTGTATGCAGAAAATTATAAGACACTGATGAAAGACATTAAAAATGATACAAATAAATGGAGAGATATACCATGTTCTTGGATTGGAAGAATCAACATTGTGAAAATGACTATACTACCCAAAGCAATCTACAGATTCAATGCAATCCCTATCAATCTTATCAATCTTTGTATGGAGACACAAAAGACTCCGAATAGCCAAAGCAGTCTTGAGGGGAAAAAAACAGAGCTGGAGGAATCAGACTCCCTGACTTCAGACTATACTACAAAGCTACAGTATTCAATGTAATATGGAACTGGCACAAAAACAGAAATATAGATCAATGGAACAGGATAGAAAGCCCAAAGATAAACCCACACACATATGGTCAACTAATCTATGACAAAGGAGGCAAGGATATACAATGGAGAAAAGACTGTCTCTTCAATAAGTGGTGCTGGGAAAACTGGACAGCTACATGTAAAAGAATGAAATTAGAACACTCCCTAACACCATGCACAAAAGTAAACTCAAAATGGATTAGAGATGTAAATGTAAGACCAGACACTATAAAACTCTTAGAGGAAAACATAGGAGGAACATTCTTTGACATAAATCACAGCAAGATCTTTTTTGATCCACCTCCTAGAGTAATGGAAATAAAAACAAAAATAAACAAATGGGACCTAATGAAATTTAAAAGCTTTTGCACAGCAAAGGAAACCATAAACAAGACCAAAAGACAACCCTCAGAATGGGAGAAAATAGTTGCAAATGAAGCAACTGACAAAGGATAAATCTCCAAAATTTACAAGCAGCTCAATATCAAAAAAAGACCCAATCCAAAAATGGGCAGAAGACCTAAATAGACATTTCTCCAAAGATACACAGATTGCCAACAAACACATGAAAGAATGCTCAACATCATTAATCATTAGAGAAATGCAAATCAAAACTACAATGAGATATCATCTCACACCAGTCAGAATGGTCATCATCAAAAAATGTAGAAACAATAAATACTGGATAGGGTGTGGAGAAAAGGGAACCCTCTTGCAGTGTTGGTGGGAATGTAAATTGATACAGCCACTATGGAGAGCAGTGTGGAGGTTCCTTAAAAAACTAAAAGTAGAACTACCATACGACCCAGGAATCCCACTACTGGGCATATACCCTGAGAAAACCATACTTCAAAAAGAGTCATGTACCAAAATGTTCATTGCAGCTCTATTTACAATAGCCAGGACGTGGAAGCAACCTAAGTGTCCATCAACAGATGAATGGATAAAGAAGATGTGACACATATACAATGGAATATTATTCAGCCATAAAAAGAAATGTAATTGAGTTATTTGTAGTGAGGTGGATGTCTGTTGTACAGAGTGAAGTCAGAAAGAGAAAAACAAATATCGTATTCTAACACATATATATGGAATCTTAAAAAAAAATGGTCATGAAGAACCTAGAGGCAAGATGGAAATAAAGACACAGACCTACTAGAGAATGGACTTGAGGATATGGGGAGGGGTAAGGGTAAGCTGGGACAAAGTGAGAGCGTGGCATGGACATATATAAACTACCAAATGTAAAATAGCTAGCTAGTGGGAAGCAGCCGCATAGCACAGGGAGATTAGCTCAGTGCTTTGTGACCACCTAGATGGGTGGGATAGGGAGGGTGTGAGGGAGGGAGACATAAGAGGGGAGAGATACGGGGATATATGTATATGTATAACTGATTCACTTTGTTATTAAGCAGAAACTAACACACCATTGTAAAGCAATTATACTCCAATAAAGAAGTTAAAAAAAAAGAAGATACAAATTACTAATATCAAAAATAAAAGAGGAAACATCACTACAGATCCCATGATTATAATAGTATATTAAAGGAACCCTATGGGGCTTCCCTGGTGGCACAGTGGTTGAGAGTCTCCCTGCCGATGCAGGGGACGCTGGTTCATGCCCCGGTCTGGGACGATCCCACATGCCACAGAGCGGCTGGGCCTGTGAGCTGTGGCTGCTGAGCCTGCGTGTCTGGAGCCTGTGCTCCGTAACGGGAGAGGCCACAACAGTGAGAGGCCCACGTACCACAAAAAAAATAAAGGAACGCTATGAACAGCTCTATGTCCACAAATTTGATAACCTAGATGAAATGGACCAATTCCTTTAAAGACAATCTGCCAAAACTCACACAAGAAGTGGTAGACCATCTGAATAGGCCTAGTTGACTCAATCATTAATAACCTTTTAAAACAGAAAGCACCATGCCCAGATGTGTTCACTGGGGAATTTTATCCAACATTTAAAGAACAATTTATACCAATTCTTTGCAATTTATTCCAAAAGACAGAAGCCAATAAACTACTTCTAAACTCATTCTATGAGGCCAGCATTACTCTAGTATCAAAACCAGTCAAAGATAGTACAAGAAAACTATAGACCAATAATGGGCCATGAACATAGATGCAAAAATAGTCAACAAATTGAATCCAACAATGTAAAAAAAAAAATTATGTACCATGACCAAGTGGGATTTATCTTTGGTAGGCAAGGATGCATCAACATTTGAAAATCAATTAATGTAAAACATCACATCAGCCGTCTAAAAGAGAAAAATCATATGAACATGTGAATAGATGCAGGAAAAATATTTCACAAAATTCAGCACCAATTCATGATTAAAAACTCAGTGTCAGAGACTGGACATGTGGAAGGCAAGGATTATGTGGGAACTCTGTACTTTCTGCTCAGTTTTGCTGGAAATCTAAAACTGCTCTAAAAAATAAAGTTTGTTAATTATTAAATAAGTTTTTTAAAAAACAAGTGATAGTAAATCATTACAAATTTCTAGACCAGTGAGGTCCAATAGAAATATAATGCACCATTTCATGTAATTTCGAATTTTTTGTAGCCCCATTAAAAACGTAGAACTGAGCAGGTGAAGTTAATTTTAATATATTTCACCCACTAAGTATATCCAAAATTGTTCAGTTAACATAAAAATGTTATTTTACATTCTTTTTTCATATCAAGTCTTCAAAATCCAGTGCATATTTTACACTTACCACACATCTCACTTCAGAGTAGCTACATTTCAAGTGCTTGTTAGCCACATGTGGCTGGTGACTATGGTATTAGACAGCTCAACTCTAAACAATAACTGGCATAATTAACTTAGTTCTAGCCACAATACATTTTAAACTAAAAGATGAATGTAACTCTAGTTTAATCACAATTGATTCCACAATGGAATCATAGAGCTGGCAGTTGTATTTGTCTTATTGTAGTCATGATGTTAAAACCAGTGTTTCTTAATCAGGGAAAAATTTTGTCCCCTCCCCTTCCCCCCAGAGGACATTTGGCAATGTCAAGAGACATTTTTTATTTATTTTAACATCTTCATTGGAGTATAACTTCTGTACAATGGTATGTTAGTTTCTGCTGTATAACAAAGTGAATCAGCTATACATACACATATATCCCCATATCTCCTCCCTCTTGCATCTCCCTCCCACCCTGCCTATCCCACCCCTCTAGGTGACACAAAGCACTGAGCTGATCTCCCTGTGCTATGCTTCTGCTTCCCACTAGCTATCTATTTTACATTTGGTAGTGTGTATATGTCCATGCCACTCTCTCACTTCGTCCCAGCTTACCCTTCCCCCTCCCCGGGTCCTCAAGTCCATTCTCAAGAGACATTTTTGATTGGCATTATAGGGGTGTTACTGGCATATAGTGGGGCTAGTAGAGGCCAGGGATGCTACTAAACACCCTACAATGCATTGGACAGCTCCCCTGCCCCCCCAACGAAGAATTATCCTGCCCAAATATCAATAGTGCCAAGGTTGAATAACCCTGTGTTAAACTAGTCCATGGCAAAATGGTAAATTTACTTTTATAATTTCAATAAGTAATGAAATAACCCTAAAAAGGATGTAGAGTAAGATATATATATAATACATATTCTGTTATATATGTTATATAATTCCCTTATATATAATAATATAATTCTCATATATATATATATAGTTGCCCCTTGAAAACACAGGTTTGAACTGTGTGGTTCTACTTACATGTAGATTTCTTTCACTACATTCTACAGTACTGCAGGATCTGTGGTTGGTTGACTCTGTAGATGTGGAACTGTGGTTATGGAGGGCTAATTGTAAAGTTGTTTGACTGTTCAGGGGTTGGCTCCCCTAAACCCTGCATTGTTCAAGGGTCGACTGTATATTTCATTGTAACATAGATCATTGCTCCTCCCAGCACCCCTTCCTAGATGTTTTTCTTAGAGCATGTAACGTGTATTATTTCAGTTCATTCTCATTTGTTTTTATTTCTTACTTGGGAGATATGAGAGTGAACTCTAAATATAGTTTTTAGTAATAAAACATCATCAGCCTAACCATTAACTACAAGCATGTAGAAACATGAAATCAATTAGTCATTGTACCATAGACAGCAATTTTGACAATTATTAATATGTGTTCTTTTAATAATTTTAAATAAAATATCTGGATTTCAGGCTACCTTTAAAAGCTTCTTTTGGCCTCTGTCATGCCCTCTATTGGACCACTTTCCCTGTATCAGTTGAAGTTCTTTGGTTGCAAGCAACAGAAATTCAACTTTGGTTAACAAGTAAAATGAGAATATTGTGTAATTCACAGAGTTAAGCTATGCTTTGAAAAGCTAGGAACCTAAGCAGTTTTGGGATCGATGTAGCAGGAACTAACAGCTCAGTAATGGATCAGTTCCAGCTGTTTTTCTGTCTTTCATGACTCAGGGAGTCCTGGGAATGTTGGCTAGGTGAACACTAGGCACTTTAAATGGCAGCCCTAACCAGACTTCCACAGTACAGAAGAGGCGAACCGCACAAGAGAAATCTAGATTCTGTTTATTAGGAAAAGGGAGGGTGAATGTGGAGAGGGGAAAAAAACAACAAAGAAATAGAAAATCTATGAATCCTCAAGACTCCACTTTCTGTTCTTCTACCTAGCCTTTGTATCCTTTTCAGGTGTTTCTACCACATCTTCCTGTCCATTTTTAAGAGCTTCAAAAGCCCTCTCTCTACCCCTAAGTGGTTGTAATTTTCCTATATATCTCCCTGATTCTCTATGAGTTGGTGGCCAGTGCATATGTACATTCTGTATAACATCTCATTCATCATGAATCAGATTCTTTTACCCCCTCCTGACTCACCAATGCTGGAACGTAAACATCCTTGGTCCATTGTTTCCAGCCCTTGTGATGAAATAGTCCATGAGCTATTTTTCAGAATTCCTAGAGTTCATTACCCAAGCTTATGCTTCTTTTAAAAACTAAGCATGTATAAGCAGAACATTAAACTCAAAGATCAATAAGTGTCTATCTTTGGTAATAGAAAGTAATCAAATAGGTATACCTTGGGAGTTGTGCTTCCATTTAAAATATAGAAAGCTGCAAGAGAATGTTCCTCCCATCCTAAGAAGAAAAAAAAATCATAACTTTTCTATTACACATCAGAGAAGACAGCCAAAGGAACTGAATTTCAGAGTGACAAGCCCCTGAGACTGAATACATGGACTGTTTCACCTTTGGCAGAGAATAGGAGGCTGCCAGTAAAGAAGAAACTTGGAAAGTTCTAAGATTTCACACTATCTGCAAGTTATAAGTTAGTTTCCCACAGTTTCTTATATCAGAGACAAGGGAATTTATTACTTGCCCAAACAGTATCAATCAGAGTTTCAGTATCTGTGCTGGTTCCCTGATCCCCAATCCTACAGGGCAATGAGTGGAGGCCAGGTAACACCTATACATGCAGTAGGTTGCATTTCAGGAAGGTACCCTGAGCT
Organism: Kogia breviceps; assembly: GCF_026419965.1. NCBI lineage: Eukaryota > Metazoa > Chordata > Mammalia > Artiodactyla > Physeteridae > Kogia > Kogia breviceps. Next base: position 48,434,680 of record NC_081312.1, read on the forward strand.
CAAGGAACCTAAATATTTTATAATGGGTATTAAGCATGCCTCCCCTTGGCTCTGGAGGGAGACATCTTCATTATAGTAGACAGTAATCAAAAGTGTCTCTCTTCCAGAGGGAAATGCTATCTGTTTTCCCAGGCTGAGAAGGTAGTCCAGACAGAATAAAGGCAGTCAGTGCCTCTTCACAGATCATGCACAAACATGAGAGACCCATGAAGAAGTGTCTCTCCACAGAAATCAGCTAAAATTTTAAAGAATTCTTTAAGGGCCAAGTATGAACTAAAGTATTAGCTTAGAGGAAGTAGGAGCCTTGACATGACAGTAGTTCACATTCACCGGGGAGCTCCTTTCCACCAGCCTTCACTGGGTGCTAATGAGAACGACTGGGACAGGAGCCTGGTGAGAAGACATCCCTCAGTGACACAGGCATGCAGGTAGTGGTTGATCTAATAATCTTGGGTAACAGACATGAAACACTGCCCACTTCCTCAAACCTTTCTCTTGTATGAGTAAAAAAAAAACATTAACCACTGCCACAGAGAGAGCATACCTTCCTGCCTTCAGGCCCCAGGCAAAGATACACTGCCTCTGAGGGAGAGGTAAACGCAAAAAACCTTTGGCCCAATCCACCAACGGGCAGACAGCAGAAGCAAGAAGAGCTACAATCCTGCAGCTTACAGGAAAAAAAAAAAAACCACAATCACAGAAAGACAGACAAAATGAAAAGGCAGGGGAATATGTCCCAGGTGAAGGAACAAGATAAAACCCCAGAAGAACAACTAAATGAAGTGGAGATAGGCAACCTTCTAGAAAAAGAACTCAGAATAATGATAGTGAAGATGATCTAGGACCTCACAAAAAGAATGGAGGCAGGGATCAATAAGATGCAAGAAATATTTTACAAAGACCTAAAAGAATTAAAGAACAAACAAACAGAGATGAACAATACAACAACTGAAATGAAAAATACACCAGAAGGAATCAATATCAGAATAACTCTGGCAGAAGAATGGATAAATGACCTGGAAGACAGAATGGTGGAAATCACTGCTGCAGAGCAGAATCAAAAAAAAGGAAGAAAAGAAATTAGGATAGCCTAAGAGACCTCTGGGGCAACATAAAACACATCAACATTCACATTATAGAGGACCCGGAAGGAGAAGAGAAAGAGAGAAAAGACCTGAGAAAATATTTGAAGAGAATATAGTCAAAAACTTCCCTAAGTTTCCATGGGAAAGAAAATAGCCACCCAAGTCCAGGAAGTCCAGAGAGTCCCAGGCAGGATAAACCCAAGGAGAAACACAATGAGATACACAGTAATCTAACTGACAAAAATTAAAGGCAAAAATTATTAAAAGCAACAAGGGAAAAATAAGAATATACAAGGGAATCCCCATAAGGTTAACAGCTGATTTATTAGCAGAAACTCTGCAAGCCAGAATGGAGTGGCATTATATATTTAAAGTGATGAAAGGGAAGAACCTACAACAAAAAATACTGTACCCAGCAAGGATCTCATTCAGATTCGATGGAGAAATTAAAACTTTTACAGAAAAGCAAAAGCTAAGAGAATTCAGCACCACCAAACCATCTCTACAACAAATGCTAAAGGAACTTCTCTAAGTGGGAAATACAAGAGAAGAAAAGGACCTACAAAAACAAACCCAAGGGGTATTGATTCATTTACTTCACCTCTTCCTTTGCCCTTTTTCATTTGGCGGGATTGATTTCCTTTCTCCATATAATTTCACTTGTTGTATTCATGACTTGAGAATTGACCCTCTTCTCTTTCTACTTTCCTTTATGAGCCATATTTTTTCTCTTAAACAACTGAAATGCACATTAATAAAAATTATTGAAGGTGGAGAGAAGATGGCAGAAGAGTAAGATGCAGAGATCACCTTCCTCCACACAGATACATCAGAAATACATCTTCACGTGGAACTGCTCCTATAGAACACCCACTGAATACTGGCAGAAGACCTCAGACCTCCCAAAAGGCAAGAAACAACCCACGTACCTGGGTAGGGCAAAAGAAAAAAGAATAAACAGAGACAAAAGAATAGGGACGGGACCTGCACCAGTGGGAAGGAGCTGTGAAGGAGGAAAGGTTTCCACACGCTTGAAGCTCCTTCACAGGCGGAGATTGCAGATGGTGGATGGGGGGAGCTTCAGAGCTGCAGAGGAGAGCGCAGTAACGGTGCGGAGGGCAAAGCAGAGAGATTTCCACAGAGGATCAGTGCCGACCAGCACTCACCAGCCCAAGAAGCTTGTCTGCTCACCCACTGGGGCGGGGGTTGGCTGGGCGCTGAGGCTGGGACTTCAGTAGGATGCCGGGAGAGGACTGGTGTTGGCTGCATGAAAACAGCCTGAAGGGGTTAGTGCACCACATCTAGCCGGGAGGGAGTCTGGGAGAAGTCTGGAGCTGCCAAAGAGGCAAGAGACCTTTTCTTCCCTCTTTGCTTCCTGGGGCGCGAGGAGAGGGGATTAAGCATGCTGCATAAAGGAGCTCCAGAAACGGGTGTGAGCCGCGGCTCTCGGCGCAGACACCAGAGACGGGCATGGGATGCTAGGGCTGCTGCTGTCACCACTAAGAAACCTGTGTGCGAGCACAGGTCGCTGTCCACATCGCCCCTCCCAGGAGCCTGTGCAGCCCATCACTGCCAGGGTCCCAGGATCCAGGGACAGCTTACCCGGGAGAACGCGTGGAGCGCCTTGGGCTAGTGCAGCGTCACACTGGCCTCTGCCACCGCAGGCTCGCCCCGCATCCATGCCCCTCGCTCCCCCAGGCCTGAGCCAGAGCCCCCAAATCAGCTGCTCCTTTAACCCCGTCCTGTCTGAGCAAAGAGCAGACGCCCTCGGATGACCTACGCGCAGAGGCGGGGCCAAGTCCAAAGCTGAACACAAGGAGCTGTGCAAACAAAGAGGAGAGGGGTAGGTCTCTCCCAGCAGCCTCAGAAGCAGCGGATTAAAGCTCCACAATCAGCTTGAAGTGCCCTGCATCTCTGGAATACCTTAATAGACAGCAAATCATCCCAAGTTGAGGAGGTGGACTTTGGGAGCAAGATATATTATTATTTTCCCCTTTTTCTCTTTTTGTGAGTGTGTATGTGTGTGCTGCTGTGTGAGATTTTGTCTGTATAGCTTTGCTTTCACCATTTGTCCTAGGGTTCTGACTGAACCGATTTTAATAAAATTTTTTCTTCTTAATAATTATTTTTATTTTTATAACTTTATTTTATCCTACTTTATTTTATCTTCTTTCTTTCTTCCTTCCTTCCTTTCTTTCTTCCCTCCTTTCTTGCTTCCTTTCTTCCTGTCTTCCTTCTGTTCTTCCTTTCTTCCACCCTTCCTCCCTCCCTCCCTTCCTTCCTTTCTTCCTCCCTTTCTTCCTCTCTTCCTTCCTTCCTTTCTTGCTTTCTTCCTTCCTTCCTCCTTCATTTCTTCCTTCCTTCCTTGCTTGATTCCTTCCTTCCTTCCTTTCTTTCCTTTCTATTTTTTTCTCCCTTTTATTCTGAGCTGTCTGGATTAAAGGCTCTTGGTGCTCCAGCCAGGCATCAGGGCTATGTCTCTGAGGTGGGAGAACCAACCTCAGGACACTGGTACACAAGAGACCTCCTAGCTCCACGTAATATCAAATGGCAAAAATCTCCCAGAGATCTCCATCTCAACACCAAGACCCCACTTCACTCAACGACCAGCAAACTACAGTGCTGGACACCCTATACCCAACAAATAGCAAGACTGGACTACAGCCCCATCCATTAGCAGAGAGGCTGCCTAAAATCATAATAAGGCTACCGACATCCCAAAACACACCACCAGACGTGGACCTGCCCACCAGAAAGACAAGATCCAGCCTCATCCACCAGAACACAGGCACTAGTCCCCCCAACTAGGAAACCTACTCAACCCACTGAACCAACCTTAGCCACTGGTGACAGACACAAAAAACAACGGGAACTACGAACCTGCAGCCTGCAAAAAGGAGACCCCAAATACAGTAAGCAAAATGAAAAGACAGAAAAATACACAGCAGATGAAGGAGCAAGGTAAAAACCCACCAGACCTAACAAATGAAGAGGAAATAGGCAGTCTACCTGAAAAAGAATTCAGAGTAAAGATAGTAAAGATGATCCAAAATCTTGGAAATAGAATAGAGAAAATACAAGAAACATTTAACAAGGACCTAGACGAAATCAAGAGGAAGCAAGCAACGATGAGCAACACAATAATGAAATTAAAAATACTCTAGATGGGATCAATAGCAGAATAACTGAGGCAGAAGAACGGATAAGTGACCTGGAAGATAAAATAGTGGAAATAACTACTGCAGAGCAGAATAAAGAAAAAAGAATGAAAAGAACTGAGGACAGTCTCAGAGACCTCTAGGACACATTAAACACACCAACATTCGAATTATAGGGGTCCCAGAAGAAGAAGAGAAAAAGAAAGGGACTGAGAAAATATTTGAAGAGATTATAGTTGAAAACGTCCCTAATATTGGAAAGGAAACAGTCAATCAAGTCCAGGAAGCACAGAGAGTCCCATACAGGATAAATCCAAGGAGAAACACGCCAAGACACATATTAATCAAACTATCAAAAATTAGGGCTTCCCTGGTGGTGCAGTGGTTGAGAGTCCGCCTGCCGATGCAGGGGGCACGGGTTCGTGCCCTGGTCCGGGAGGATCCCACATGCCGCGGAGCGGCTGGGCCCGTGAGCCATGGCCGCTGAGCCTGTGCGTCCGGAGCCTGTGCTCCGCGACGGGAGAGGCCACGGCAGTGAGAGGCCCGCGTACCGCAAAAAAAAAAAAAAAAAAAAAAAAAAAACTATCAAAAATTAAATACAAAGAAAACATATTAAAAACAGCAAGGGAAAAACAACAAATAACACACAAGGGAATCCCCATAAGTTTAACAGCTGATCTTTCAGCAGAAACTCTGCAAGCCAGAAGGGAGTGGCAGGACATATTTAAAGTGATGAAGGAGAAAAACCTACAACCAAGATTACCCAGCAAGGATCTCATTCAGATTTGATGGAGAAATTGAAACCTTTACAGACAAGCAAAACCTGCGAGAGTTCAGCACCACAAAACCAGCTTTACAACAAATGCTAAAGGAACTTCTCTAGGCAAGAAACACAAGAGAAGGAAAAGACCTACAAGAACAAACTCAAAACAATTAAGTAAATGGTAATAGGAACATACATATCGATAATTACCTTAAATGTAAATGGACTAAATGCTCCCACCAAAAGACACAGACTGGCCAAATAGATACAAGAACAAGACCCATATATGTGCTGTCTACAAGAGACCCACTTCAGACCTAGGGACACATACAGACTGAAAGTGAGGGGATGGAAAAAGATATTCCATGCAAATGGAAATCAGAAGAAAGCTGGAGTAGCAATTCTCATATCAGACAAAATAGACTTTAAAATAAAAATTATCACAAGAGACAAAGAAGGACACTACATAATGATCAAGGGATAGATCCATGGAGAAGATATAACAATTGTAAATATTTATGCACCTAATATAGGAGCACCTCAATTCATAAGGCAAATACTAATAGCCATAAAAAGGGAAATTGACGGTAACACAATCATAGTAGTGGACTTTAACAGCCCACTTTCACCAATGGACAGATCATCCAAAATGAAAATAAATAAGGAAACACAAGCTTTAAGTGATACATTAAACAAGATGGACTTAATTGATATTTATAGGACCTTCCATCCAAAAACAACAGAATACACTTTCTTCTCGAGTGCTCATGGAACATTCTCCAGGATAGATCATATCTTGGGTCACAAAACATAAACTACAATGAGATATCATCTGACACTGGTCAAAATGGCCATCATCAAAAAATGTAGAAACAATAAATGCTGGAGAGGGTGTGGAGAAAAGGGAACCCTCTTGCAGTGTTGGTGGGAATGTAAATTGATACAGCCACTATGGAGAACAGTATGGAGGTTCCTTAAAAAACTACAAATAGAACTACCATACGACCGAGCAATCCCACTACTGGGCATATTCCCTGAGAAAACCATAATTCAAAAAGAGTCATGTACCAAAATGTTCACTGCAGCTCTGTTTACAATAGCCAGGACATGGAAGCAACCTAAGTGTCCATCAACAGATGACTTGATAAAGAAGATGTGGCACATATATACAATGGAATATTATTCAGCCATAAATAGAAATGAAACTGAGATATTTGTAATGAGGTGGATAGACCTGGAGTCTGTCGTACAGAGGAAGTAAGTCAGAAGGAGAAAAGCAAATACCGTATGTTAACACATATATATGGAATCTAAGAAAAAAAAATGTCATGAAGAGACTAGGGGTAGGACGGGAATAAAACAGACCTACGAGAGCATGGACTTGAGGATATGGGGAGGGGGATGGGTAAGCTGTGACGAAGTGGGAGAGTGGCATGGACATATATACACTACCAAACGTAGAGTGGATAGCTAGTGGGAAGCAGCCACATGGCACAGGGAGATCAGCTAGGTGGTTTATGACCACCTAGAGGGGTGGGATAGGGAGGGTGGGAGGGAGGGAGATGCAAGAGGGAAGAGATATGGGAACATATGTATATGTATAACTGATTCACTGTGTTGTAAAGCAGAAACTAACACACCATTGTAAAACATTTATACTCCAATAAACATGTTTAAAAAACCCCCAAACAATTAAGAAAATAGTAATAGGAACATACATATTGATAATTACCTTAAATGTGAATGCATTAAATGCTCCAAACAAAAGACTGGCTGAATGGATACAAAAGCAAGACCCATATATATGCTGTCTACAAGAGACCAACTTCAGATCTAGGAACACATACAGAGTGAAAGTGAGGGGATGGAAAATGAGACTCCATGCAAATGGAAATCAAAAGAAAGCTGGAGTAGCAATATTCATATCACATAAAATAGACTTTAAAAAAAAGAATGTTACAAGAATCAAGGAAGGACACTACATAATGATCAAGGGATCATTCCAAAAAGAAGATACAACAATTATATATGCACCCAACATAGGAGCACCTCAATACATAAGGCAAATCCTAACAGCTATAAAAGAGGAAATCGACAACAACGCAATAATAGTGGGGGACATTAACACCTCACATATACCAATGGACAGAACATCCAGACAGAAAATTAATATGGAAAAACAAGCTTTAAATGACACAATAGACCAGATACATTTAATTGATATTTACAGGACATCCCATCCAAAAACAGCAGATTACAGTTTCTTCTCAAGTGCACATGGAACATTCTCCAGGATAGATCACATCTTGGGTCACAAATGAAACCTCAGTAAATTTAAGAAAATTGAAATTGTATCAAGCATCTTTTCTGACCACAATGCTATGAGATTAGAAATCAATTACAGGAAAAAAAACCCCATAAAGAACAGAAACACATGGAGGTTAAACAATACACTACTAAATAAACGAGATCACTGAAGAAATCAAAGAGGAAATCAAAAAATACCTAGAGACAAATGACAACAAAAACACAACTATCCCAAACCTATGGGATGCAGCAAAAGCAGTTCTAAGAGGGAAGTTTATAGCAATACAATCCTACGTCAAGAAACAAGAAAAATCTCAAATAAACAATCTAACCTTACACCGAAAGGAACTAGAGAAAGAAGAACAAACAAAGTCCAAAGTTAGTAGAAGGAAAGAAATCATAAAGATCAGAGCAGAAATAAATGAAATAGAAACAAAGGAAACAATAGCAAAGATCAACAAAACTAAAAACTGGTTCTTTGAGCAGATAAACAAAATTGATAAACCTTTAGCCTGACTCACCAAGAACAGGAGGAAGAGTACTCAGATCAATACAATTAGAAATGAAAAAGAAGTTACAATGGACACCACAGAAATACAGAGCATCATAAAAGACTATTACAAGCAAATATATGCCAATAAAATGGACAACCTAGAAGAAATGGACAAATTCTTAAAAAGGTATAACTTTTGAAGACTGAACCAGGAAAAATGGAAAATATGAACAGACCAATCACAAGCATTGAAATTGAAACTGTGATTAAAAATCTTTCAACAAACAAAAGTCAAGGACCAGATGGCTTCACGGGTGAATTCTATCGAACATTTAGAGAAGCGCTAACACCCATCATTGTCAAACTCTTCCAAAAACTTGCAGAGGAAGGAATACCCCCAAACTCATTCTATGAGGCCACCATCACCCTGATACCAAAACCAGACAACTACAAAAAAGAAAATTACAGACCAGTATCACTGATGAATAAAGATGCAAAAATCCTCAACAAAATACTAGTGAATAGAATCCAACAAAACATTAAAAGGATCATACACCATGATCAAGTGGGATTTATCCCAGGGATGCAAGAAATCTTCAATATATGCAAATCAATCAATGTGATATACCATATTAACAAATTGAAGGATAAAAACCATATGATAATCTCAACAGACATAGAAAAAGATTTTGACAAAATTCAATAGCCATTTATGATAAAAACTCCCCAGAAAGTGGGCATAGAGGGAATCTACCTCAACATAATAAAGGCCATGTATGAAAAACCTACAGCAAACATCATTCTCAATGGTGAAAAATTGAAAGCATTTCCTTTAAGATCAGGAAGAAAACAAGGATGTCCACTCTCGCCACTATTATTCAACATAGTTTTGAAAGTCCTAGCCATGGCAATCAGAGAAGAAAAAGAAATAAAAGGAATACAAATCGGGAAAGAAGAAGTAAAACTGTCACTGTTCGAAGATGACATGATACTATCTATACAGAGAATCATAAAGATGCCAGCAGAAAACTACTAGAGCTAATCAATGAATTTGGTAAAGTATCAGGATACAAAATTAATGCACAGAAATCACTTGCATTCCTATACACTAACAACGAAAATCAGAAAGAGAAATTAAGGAAACAATCCCATTCTCCATTGCAACAAAAAGAATAAAATATCTAGGAATAAACCTACCTAAGGAGGTAAAAGACCTCTACTCAGAAAACTATAAGACACTGATGAAAGAAATCAAAGATGATAGAAACAGATGGAGAGATATACCATATTCTTGGATTGGAAAAATCAACATTGTGAAAATGACTATACTACCCAAAGCAATATAAAGATTCAATGCAATCCCTATCAAACTACCAATGGCATTTTTCACAGAACTAGAACAAAAAATCGTAAAATCTGTATGTAGACACAAAAGACCCCGAATAGCCAAAGCAATCTTGAGGGAAAAAAACAGAGCTGGAGGAATCAAACTCCCTGACTTCAGACTATACTACAAAGCTACAGTAATCAAGACAATATGGTACTGGCACAAAAACAGAAATATAGATCAATGGAACAGGAATGGCCCAGAGATAAACCCACGCACCTATGGTCAACTAATCTATGACAAAAGAGGCAAGAATACACAATGGAGAAAAGAAGTCCTCTTCAATAAGTGGTGCTGGGAAAACTGGACAGCTATACTCCCTAACACCATATGTAAAAATAACCAAAATGGATTAAAGACCTAAATGTAAGACCAGACACTATAAATCTCTTAGAGGAAAACGTAGCCATAACTCTTTGACATAAACCACAGCAAGATCTTTTTTGACCCACCTCCTAGAGAAATAGAAATAAAAACTAAAATAAACAAATAGGACCTAATGAAACTTAAAACCTTTTGCACAGCAGATGAAACCATAAACAAGACAAAACGACAACCCTCAGAATGGGAGAAAATATTTGCAAACAAATCAACAGACAAAGGATTAATCTCTAAAATATATAAACAGCTCATGCAGCTGAATATCAAAATAAACACAAACAACTCAATCCAAAAATAAGTGGCAGAGCTAAATAGACATTTCAACAAAGAAGAGATACAGATCTCCAACAAACACATGAAAAGATGCTCAACATCACTAATTATTAGAGAAATGCAAATCGAAACTACAGTGAGGTATCACCTCACACCAGTCAGAATGGCATTATCAGAAAATCTACAGACAATAAATGCTGGAGAGGGTGTGGAAAAAAGGGAACCCTCTTGCACTGTTGGTGGGAATGTCAATTGATACAGCCACTATGGAGAACAGTATGGAGTTACTTAAAAAGCAAAAAATAGAATTACCATATGACCCAGCAATCTCACTACTGGGCATATACCCTGAGAAAACCATAATTGAAAAAGACACATGCACCCCAGTGTTCATTGCAGCACTATGTACAATAGCCAGGTCATGGAGGCAACCTAAGTGTCCATCGACAGACAAATGGATAAAGAAGATGTGGTACATATATACAATGGTATATTAGTCAGCCATAAAAAGGAATGAAATTGGGTCATTTGTAGAGATGTGGATGGACCTAGAGACTGTGGTACAGAATGAAGTAAGTCAGAAAGAGAAAAACATTGTATATTAACACATATATGTGGAACCTAGAAAAATGGTACAGATGCACTGGTTTGCAAGGCAGAAATAGAGACTTGGATGTAGAGAAGAAATGTATGGACACCAAGGGGGGAAAGTGGGGTTGGGGTTGGGATGAACTGGGAGACTAGGATTGACATATATACGTATAAAGTAGATCACTATATATGTATAAGGTAGATAACTAATAACTTGTTGTATAGCACAGGGAACTCCACTGTACAGTAGAAACTAACACAACACTGTAAAACTACTATACCCCAATTAAAAAAACAAAAACACCTTTGGTCCCTGGGGAGAGGTAGAAAACCTCTTGGGCCCAGGATCCTGTGCCAATACCAAGCAGAGATCTGTTATCAGTGTGAGAAGAGCAGTTTACCACTTTGGGAGGCATAAGTTTGTCAGGTGACACAGGTAAGCAGGACTTGCTCAAAGCTGAGGGTGGAGCAGGAAAACGGATCCTCTGGCACCCAGGTCTAACTCAAGTACAAGCTGAGTGTAGCCCATCCCTGGAGGAACATGCAGACTGTAGTACACCAAAGGTAAAATAATAAAATCCAAACCCGTTTTGACTGACTTGATTCACTCATTCCCCCACACTAATGGCCACGTGTAAATATTATTTACCTCTCTCAACTATTCTCCACAAGATATGTGGCATTCAGTCAAAAATTCTAAGGCCTAAAAAAAAAAAAAAAAATAAGAGAAACAATCCATTGTCAAGAGATGAAATAAATGACAGAACTAAACTCAGAGATGACCCAGATATTGGAATTGTGAGGCAGAGACTTTAGATGAACGTGTTAAAGGATTTACTGGAAAAATAAAAGGCAAGCTTGAACATAACTGCAGAAAACAGGCAACTATAAAAGTCACCAGAGCTGATATGAAGAAGAACCAAATAGAACTTTTAGAAATAAAAATACAATAACTATGGTTAAAAATTCAAATAAGACAGCTGAAAAAAGAGTAGTAACTAGAAGACAGATGATAAAAATTATTCAGTATATACCACAGAGAGACAAAAAGATGAAATATATAGAAAAGAGATTAAAAGTTCAGGGTGATGGAATGAGGAAGATTAACATCTGTTAAAGATTAATAGGAGTTCCAGAAGGAGAGGAAAGAGAGAATGGGGGCAGGGATGCCAAATAAGAAGACAATTACTGAGGATTTTCCAGGATGATGAAATATAACAATTCACAAATTCAGAAGCTTATAAATCCCTAAGTGGATTAAATAAAAAGAAACCCACACTAGACACACAGTGAAACTACAGAACATCAGAGGCAAAGAATATCTTAAAAGATGTCAGAGGAAAAGACATTACATCCACAGCATTGGCAGTTAGACAATAGCTGAACCAAAGACTGTGGCATGATATTTTCAAAAGGCTGAAGGAAAAATAATTGCTAACCCAGAATTTTATATCCAGTGAAAATATTTTTTGAAAGAAAGGAGTAAGTTAAAGACATTTCAGAATAGCAGAGACAGAGTAGCCATCAAGAAAAATAGGGAGATTCAGGATATTTACTTCGTGTGGAAGGAAAGAGATCCCAGATGGAAGGGCAGAGAAGCAAAAAGGCATGAGGAGCAAAGTGATAAATTCATGCATGAATCTAAATGAGCACTGAGAGTATAAAACACTCATAAATGCAAAATTTAAAAGAGCAAACTTGATGGAATTAACATATTAACCAACAATATATGAGTAGAGAAAGGAGTCAATAGAGTTAATGTATCCTAAGTTCCCTGGGAAATGGATAAAGTTACTGATTAATTTTAGCTTATAACAGTAAGTATGCATTTTGTAATTTTTAGAGTATCCACTAAAAGGATAAACTCACTATGAGAGGGGAAAAAATGTAGCTATCGAAAGTAATCAAAAGAAAGCAAGAAAGGAAAATAAATGAAACATAGAACAGGTGGGATAAATAGCACAAAGTAAGACAGCAATTTAAACTGAAATGCTAGTAAACAAAATGCAAATGGACCAAATATTCCAATTAAAAGATCGTCAGGCAGGATCAAAAAGTCAATTATACAAAGTTTATAAGAGATACACGTTAAACTTAAATATACAGAAAAGTTAAAAGGACAGAAAAAGATATACCATTCAATTCTAGGTAAGAGGAAGTTGGTCAGATAAGATAGCCTTAATATCAGATAGGAAAGACATTAAGGTAAAAAGTATTACTGAAGATAAAGGGTCACTTCATGATAAAACGTTCAATTTGCCAGCAAGTTATAACAATTGTAAATCTGTAATCACCTAAGAACAGTTTCAAATTATATGACACAAAGCTAATAGAAGTTCACATATTTGCCATCATATGAGATTTTTGAGCACATAAGTAATTAATAGAGCCAGCAGAAGAAAATTTATCAATGATTTAAACTGTCATTTAATAAACTTAATCTAACTTTACCTGACTGCAGAATATACATTCTTTTCAAGCACACATGGAACGTTTATAAAAACTGACATGTGCTGAGCTGTAAAGCAAGTCTCAATAATTGCTAAAGGACTAAAATGATACAGAACATGCTCTCTGACCACAGTACAATTAATCTAGGGGGAAAAAAGACCAAATGATAGCTAGATATATAGAGTTAAGGAGCTGGGTGTGCAAGTCTGAGCTTCAGATAAAAATCTGGGAGTCCTATAGTTTATTAATGGCAAAACTTGGAATTAAACCTGAGTCTCTTTCACATTCACTTAGTGGGATGATACCGTGTAAAGGCTTTTCTGTCCATAATATTTCTTTTTATATTGAAAATTAAATATATACAATATGTAAAAATAATACTAAAATGACCTATTACTGGATCATTGAATAAGCAGTGAATTCAAACCTATCTCCCACTTAGAGTTGATTCACGTTCTAACACTTTATGGTTGTAGGTTGTAATTTCACAGTCTTTTAAAATATGCCTTATTCTTTTTTTCACTAAGATACGTTAATGGAAGCTTATCCAAGATTTAGTTTGGATAACCCCAGGGTCAAGTTCTTATATAGGCCTCAGGAGCTATAAAAAAACAGATGCAGAATCTGGGGTCTTGTGAAATATTCCAGACAGACCTTCTGACTTACAGTAGGCGATATTTCACGCCAGCCTTTTATTCAAATAAAGCATTCATTTCCTCTGACATTAGGTACAGTCTGAAATTTTCTGTTTCTTATGTTGATACTTTATATAGTTATGAAGCCAATTTATTTTATTTATGTATTTATTTTTTTTGCGGCACGTGGGCCCCTCACTGTTGTGGCCTCTCCCGTTGCGGAGCACAGGCTCCGGACGTGCAGGCTCAGCGGCCATGGCTCACGGGCCCAGCCGCTCCGCAGCATGTGGGATCTTCCCAGAGCGGGGCACGAACCCGTGTCCCCTGCAACGGCAGGCGGACTCTCAACCACTGCTCCACCAGGTAAGCCCGAAGCCTATTTTTGAAGAATTAATTTTCCTCACATTTAAATGTATTTCCTCATTAGAGAAACAACATAACCTGCTACCCAGTTCTTTGTGCCATGAAACTCCTTCTGAGTGCCTGCTGTCTTGTACTGAGAGTAACTAATGCATTTAAATCTCTTCCCCAAAGTTACCAGGATGGGACTAAGGATACACCAGCCTTAGATCGTCTTGACAAGTGTGAATGGTAAGTAAATCCCTAACGAGACACTAAAAGAAGGTAGGATCATTCTTGTTTCTAAAGATATTGATACTTATACTAGAGGGAAGGAGAGAGGGGAGGAAGCTATTGGAAGACAGTTTCCTTAAAAAGAGTCTAATGAACACGTCATTCAAAGAAATTCTCAGGCTTGGTAAAGAGAATTAAGAATACCTACATAGGGCTTCCCTGGTGGCGCAGTGGTTGAGAGTCCGCCTGCCGATGCGGGGGACGCGGGTTCGTGCCTCGGTCTGGGGGGATCCCGCATGCCGCGGAGTGGCTGGGCCCGTGAGCCATGGCCGCTGAGCCTGTGCGTCCGGAGCCTGTGCCCTGCAACGGGAGAGGCCACAACAGTGAAGCCCGCATACCACAAAAAAAAAAAAAAAAAAAAAAAAAAAAAAAAATACCTACATATACAGAAACATCTGGGAGAGGCAATATTGCACTATGCTTAGAAAACGGGCTTTGGATTTGGACTGAAGAATCTTCGAGTTCTTATTCTTCCAATCACTAGCTGTGTGATATTGTCAAGTTACTTAAAATCTTTACATCTTAATTTCTTTATTGGTGAACATAATGCCCATCACAAAGTGTTGAGGATTAAAAGGAAAATGCATAGTAAGCATCTGATACATGCCTTCTTAGAGGTGGGTTTATTTATCAGAAATTTTTTCCCATTAGCAAATTAGTACATTCTTGTAACAAAAAGTCAAAGAATACAGAAATATTAAAAAATGCAATAGCTTCCCTCCAACTCTAATTACAGAACCAAGTGGTAACCACTACTAACCATTTGGTTTGTATTTGACCTAAATATTTCACTTCTTATTTTTAGAGTTTGAGATGCCTCTGTTAGAACATGATTTTTATTTAGATTACTTTTTCTTTCCATATACAACACTAAAAAATTGTTTTCTTTCATTCTCTGGTTAAGTCCATATTTAGTGTCCACACAGAGGTCTGGAAGAATCATTTGATCATAAATGTGGTCCATAGTTACTTCAGTATTGGAGTTTGCTCTTCCAATCTGAAGTTTAAAAATTAGCATACTTATACCTACAGTGTCCTTTGGCTGAAAAGAACACCCTCCTGGCATCCCAGAGTATAATGCCTAAGAGCACCATTCTGTACTGAGTAGCACACCACCAGATGTCCTGCTAAGGGTGACCTTCCCCATGCGTCTATGTATCATTTGTGGTTACTAGTGTCTGATGAATACAGCTGGGGGTGTGAATGTTGTATCAATTAAGAATGCTTTAACTGCATATAACAATAATCTGACAGTAGCTTAAACATGTAGTTTTATTTTACCTAAGGGACAAGAAGTCTGTAGCTATAACGACTCCATGGTAGTACATGGTTCTGTTTTTTGCTTTGCTATCCATAATGTAATGGCTTGTTTCCCCTTCACTGCAAGATGCTTGCTGAGGCTCAAACATCTAGCAATGTATTCAGGCAGGAAAAGAGGAGGGAGGGCAGTGCCAGATACATCTTTCTCTTTTATATGGAAAACAAAGTCTTAATCAGAAGTCGCCTGGGAGACTTCTGCATGTGTATCATGCTTGGGCCAGAGCTGGGCCACACAGCCACTCCTACCTGCAAAAGAGCTGGGAAGCAAGACATGTATTTGGTTTCCCAAGCTCTGTAGTGGGAAACAGCAATGGAAATTAGTGTAACCAATCCACAGTCTCTGGCACAGGAGGGAAAGTGGGAGATGAGGGGGTGGGTTATGACTATTCTGCTTTGTTCTTCTTGTTGATGCTGGTCTGAAGACACACCCCAGTCAAAGTGAAGATAACCCACAAGCTCTCCAATGAGAAGCTCCATGCCAAGGGAAGGCCTGGGTCCCCCAATTGTTACATCTCTTAATGACCAGCTCCCGTTGTTCATACATAGCTTCTTGCCCAAGGTATCAATGCTCCCTGAGGCAGGGCTGAGGCAGTTCTGACATCTGCCATCTCTTGAGACCCAGGATTCCTGTTGCTCTTCTCTATCAGCTCAGCCCTGCGCTCAGCCAAAAATTATCAGAACTTTCTACCCTCAAGGTTTATTTGGGGACACTTCCCTGTTTCCTGTTTTTCCCTGCTCCTGAGCATTGTTGAGGGACACTCTGGCCCACTGAGAAGGTCTCTCAAAGTCCAGGGAGCCTTATGCAAATAAGTTCACTGCTTCTTGAATTTTGCATACCAAAGGGGACTGGACTTCATATGCCCTTTTCTATAGCCAAAGGATCTTGGCTTACACTTGCTTAACATGTAAGAAGGATTCAAATGACTCCGAAGAACAAGGAATGTCATGCAAGGGACTCCCTGGCTTGCCTCCTTGCTTACCAGAGAAGTGGAGTTCACCTTCTCCCACCTAAAAAAAAAGCTGGCTACACAAAAAATTAGAAAATATGTAGTAATTGTAATACTTGCAAGTGGTATAATTGATTCTGAGGTTTCATGCAACATTTCTTTCGATCACATCTTTCGTTCATTCAACCACCAAACATCTGTGGTGCCCACTAAGTGCCAGACTCTGAGCCAAGTACTATGGATATAAAGACAAATCAGGCACTGTCCTTTACCCAAAAGACCTTAGCATCCAGCGTGGGGGAGAGATGTGGAAATCATTTTTGCCTGTTGTCTTACGAGTCCTAGGGCAGAGGGGTACCTAGGATGATAAAGAATCCCAGAGGATCCCAGGGTAGCTAAATAGGCTAAGGGCCAGAAAACTTTCTAGGGGACAGGATGCTTAAGCTGAATTCTGAAGTACAAGTAGAAGCTGCTACGGGAATTTCCAGGGAGAGGAAAGCGCATGGGTGATGACTTGGTGCCCATGGTATTGTTTCTGCATGCATCAGGTCATTTCTGCATAAACCAGCTCATTATACAACTGGGGCATGAAACGAGAAGGAGTTCCATATGGAGAGAAGGGTATTTGGTGAAATGGAATCTAGGAAGCCAGAGAGAAACAGGAGCCAGATACTGCAAAGTGTTGTTGAACTAAGAAGCTTGAACTCTGGATCATAGGTTATAAATTTAGGTTACAAGCTTATTAGGTGATTTTTCCCTGCAAGAATGAAAAAGTAAACTTTAAATATTTCTATTTTGATGAAAGGAAAAGTTAAACGTCATTGTGGATTGAGTGCAAAGTCCATGGTCTTCCCAAATGGATAATTACAATTATTTTAGAGTAATAGTCCGTTTCTGCCAGCCTGTTTGCTTGCATTAGCTTCAGTAGATTAAATCCTCTGGGGACTTAAAAGTTGTAGGTGAATGTTTTATATTGGAAATTATAATGAATTAGAAACTCTCTAGGGCTAAAGTCGTTTCCTGCAGTATTTTTTCCAGGCTATTAGAGTATAGTTTATTCCCCTGCAATATAAAATGCACAAAATGGGGACCAAGTTAGTAAACCTCCCTTGGCATTTCAATTACTACAGTTCCAGGAAACGACTTACGTACGGGAAGAACAGAGACCAATATTTGCACATCAATTTTCTTCATTTTGGCTTCAAAGTGTTCCAATATTTCTCTAGTTTCCTAGAAGATCGGGACTTTGAGAAGCAGATTCCCACAATGAAGTCAATGTAATTCAAGTCAGACAGTGAATTTTATTTTAGATGTTTTTTTAAATTTTAAATTGCAGTAAAAGCATTTTTTTGTTGGCTTTAAAACCTCTTTCTGCATTTTTAAGGTGGTGTTCTGACCTACCCTGAGATTTTATACTGTGAGAATTTCAGAAGATTGTCAGAATTGATGCTTGTTTCTAATCCTCTCTGTGTGACGGTTGCAGCAGAAGTGATTGACAATGAACTTATTCTACTCTAAACCCCACAGAAATATTGACTCATAATACCTTGTTTTATATTCAGTTTTCCAGTTTATAACACTCTTTCCCATATATTGCCTTGTTTAACCTTCATGATATCACTATAAAATAGACTTGGCATTTTATAAGCTAGGAAAATAATTCAGAGGTTCTGGCAAGTAGATCTCATACTTAAGTCCTCATTTGCATCACCTACAGGAGCTTTTCATAAGGTAGACTCCTGTTTACTCTCCCACTCAACCTCCAAGACTCTTCTCTAACAGGTAAAAAGCTGCCCAGGTGATGCTGATAGGGAACCCAGTTGGGAACCCCTGTTTAAGAGGACTTTTCTAGAGCTCTTAAGGAATGGAACCAGAACTCAAAATAGAGTTGCTGACTGTAAGTCAACGGTTTTCCCCATAGATCACAAGTCAGGTAGAAGCAGTAGGTGAGATGCAGGTATTACAGGGATGGATGTATATGGCTGTGGATTGATAATTTAAAAAGATACATCTTAGAGCAATTTTCCTTCAAAAAAAGAATTTTCAACAGTGAAGATGGAGTGATAGTCGATGGTCAGAAATTTTCAGATTGGTAACATTTTATAGGATTATGGGGAAAGAGGACAGACAGGTCATACATACATGCTGTTAGTATGGATGTGATATTTGTTTCTATGCATAAAAAATAGGAAATGTGGGAAAATGAGACACAAGAAAGAGTTAGATTGTTCCATGTATCTTTTCAGAAGCCACAGTGGAAAAATATCCATGATAAGTGGGAAAGTTGAAAACAAATAATTGAAAAAATAGTTGCCATCAAACCAAAGTAAATTCCTAGGTATGGGTAAAAGATACTGCATGTTTTAGAAGATGAGTTATACTCAAGCCTTAGGAGGGAAGACCTGAGTGGTAGGTATTTCCAGTTTTGTATTACAAATGATGAAACTAGGGTTCAAAGAAGTAAAGGATGTAACTTAATATGCTTGGTGAATGTGTGAGAGAAGGAATTTAAACCTGTGAATTAAAGTTTTCTATCAAACTCTACTGATAAATGGCAGCATAAAGAAGAACCCACAATAGAAGGAAATTAGACTCTAGGAGACTGAAAGAAGGCCTAGGAAATACAACCTACAATCCATTCTGTGATGTTGATGGAATGTAATATTGCCTCCCCATGTTTTTTTCATCAAAGAAAACCACAGAGCTATGATCATGAAATTTCTTCCTGGACATTTGACACTGGGACTTTCCAAATTTTTATTATTCAGAAGTCAAGACAAAATTTCAGCCTTGGGCAGGATTAAAAAATGGATTTTGTAGAGAATAAAATTCAGAAAATTTCCTTGTGCTGCCACTTACCACCTGTTGGTTGAGAATTTTTGTTTTAGATAATGCCATTTTAAGTAGTATACTACAAACACTTTATGCTTTTAAGTGTTTGTAGCTCTCAGAATCTGTGTTACATGTTATAGAGCATTTTGTAAAATGTATTTTTTCAAGGCTATAAAGGACTTCTAGAAGTTTATTTTGATATTTTTAATCATTGATAGTCTATACAATAGATTGTTGTTTTTCCCTCTAATAAAGCTTTTTGTAGACTTGTCACAAATTTATCCCAGTCATTAGTTCATGTTGTCCAGGTTTCCTCAGAAACTATGTCTCCTTTCCATTTCTTTTCCAAAGGCCTTTCCAAGTGCTAAGACTCAAGATAGGCCTCTCATGCCTCTTATGTCTTACACAAATCTGAGTTTGGCTTCAGGAAAACATTAAAGACACAATTAGCACCTAAAACTTCTTCAGTGTGAGTGTTCTGATACATCCTGAATCACTTTCCACAGTCCGTGGCAGGAATTTCTGATTGAGCCCTGCTCTCTGCTTCAGAAACTTTCTAACCATAATTTGTTTTTCCTAAGAGAAAGTAATCTTGTACATTATGAGCAGGAACCCAAGAATTCACAATGGTCATTTTCTTATAGGAACACAGGAAATGGTTTGCCTTTCTAAAAGTAAATGCAAAAACCTATAATTGTTCTTTCCCAAGCCTCTAGAAATCATCTCAAATGCAATTATTATAAACATATCAGATATAGTATTTAACACTGAGAACATACAATTAAAAAAAATATATTTTTTCATAATGGAAGCCAGAAACAAAGCAATACTTATCATATAGAAATTTCTTTTTCTCTTCCTTCTCATAACTATTAACAGACAGTCACTGTATAAAGAATTTAAGTTCAGTGGGAAAGAA
This sequence comes from Kogia breviceps, assembly GCF_026419965.1. Classification (NCBI taxonomy): domain Eukaryota; kingdom Metazoa; phylum Chordata; class Mammalia; order Artiodactyla; family Physeteridae; genus Kogia; species Kogia breviceps. The sequence goes on from NC_081312.1 coordinate 48,454,855, forward strand.
TTTTGGAGTTATTTCTAGTAATTCCCTTATTCCCTTAATGGTATCAGAATTTTAAAAAATATGTAGCTGACTTTATTTTGTTAACACTTCCTCTAATCTTAACTTCATAAAATGGAGGTTTTTCATCTCCACTAATAGAGCAGGAAATCTGAGAGTTCAGGCTCTGTCCATGGCTGTTGTTCTCCCTGAGAATGGTCTTTAGCTTTTCACCTACTAGAGAAAATAATGATTTTTTAGGTTTTCAAGTGTCTTTTTAAAATAGGGCTTCTTTTTACTTTGATGACATATTTCAGCTCACAGTTTATATTTTCTGAATGGATAATCCTGTGGGTAGATGCCCTTTCATACATACATATGATAGGCAGTTGAATAGAAAAAACTTCAGTTAAAGAAACCATTTTGTAACTTAAAAAAACATTAAGAATTGCATTCTAAGTGAAAACTCATAAATTCTGGGTATGTTCATATAATTTTAGAGCTTGGCAATGTATGCCTATATATGTGTATGTGTATATATGTGTGCCTGTGTGTGTCTGTTTCTGGTATAAACTAATTTAAGAAACTATCTTAAGATTAAAAAAATACCCTTAATTAGCTCACTCATGTTTTACTTTTATTGTATGAAATTTAGCACACTGAGTGGTTTGTGTTGTTTCTGTGTTTTAACTTGTTCTGCTTGTCATTTCTGCTTTCTAATGGTTACCAAAAAAATATTTGTAACATCAGGCATCTTCTTTCATCTTTGGTTTAATGATCTAAAATTCTTTGATCTTAAATACAAAGAGAAATCACGGAACATTTCAGAGTGTTGAGGGAAAGGTATTGAAAAGTAATTTGAACCCAAGACCACATCCTACATAGGCATGTACTCAATAGCATGTATTGTAGCATGGTATGCTACAAATTGACTGCTGAACTGCGGCAGTGGTGACTGTGGTAGAATGTATGTATTTGCTTCTGTGGACCTCCTTTCCATAAATATTGTATATCAAAAGAGGGGTTCTTTACTTGGGGTCCATGATACATGTAGGCAAAATGGAGTGTACATGTGCACATAGGCCTTTTTCTGAGGGTTAGATTGATAGCTTTCTTTAAACTGTCACAGGGTTTCATAACGTGAAAAAGGCAAAAAAAAAAAAAAAACGAATGAACTAAAAATTTAGAAGATGACTGTGCAATAAGCTATATATTTCAGATTTTCTAAATATCACTTATGTATCAGGGTTCTCCAGAGAAACAGAACCAATAGTATCTATCTATCTATCTATCTATCTATCTATCTATCTATCTATCTATCTATCTATCTATTTACCTACTTACCTATCTATATATCTGTTGGGTTGGCCAAAAAGTTCTCAGTAACATTTTATGGAATAACCTGAACGAACTTTTTGGCTAGCCCAATACCTATCTATTGAAGAGTAGATTTGTTACAGAAATTGGTTCAAGCAGTTATGGAGGCCAAGAAGTTCCTTGATCTGTGGTCTATAGGCTGGAGAATCAGGATAGCTGTCCAATTCCAAAGGTCTGAGGATAGGGGTGCTGATGGTATAAGTCCCAATCTGAGTCCAAAAGCTTGAGAACCAGGAATGCCAATGTCTGAGGCCAGCAGAAGATGAAAGTCTCCACTCAAGCAGAGAGTGTGTCCTTCCTCCTCCTTTTTGTTCTATTCAGGTCCTCAACAAATTGGATGATGTCCACCCACACTGGGGAGGACCACTTGCTTTACTCAGTTCACCAATTCAACAGCTAATCTCTTCTGGAAACACTCTCACAGACACATCCAAATAAAATGTTTTACCAGCTGTCTGGGCATCCCTTAGCCCAGTCAAGTTGGCACACAAAGTTAACCATCGCAACTTAATAGCCTGACACCTAAATTCATCATGACTTTCTCTTCTGCCTCTTAAGACTGAGATGCCAGCCAAGAAACTAAAGAAACTTTATTGACATGAATGGTACAGGCATATGTCCAGAACAGAGAAAGTGCAATACAATTTCATTTTATGAGTGATGTGTTCCTAAAGACTTGGCAGAATTCAAAACTTGCATATTTCATGTCTCATTGCTCCCATAGGACTGACAATGTTTACTAGTGAAAGTGGCCAAGACATATGCCAGTAACATAAACACAGTTGGTAATTCATTCATCTCTCCTCCAACTTACAATTATAATTCTTCAAGGTTAAAAAACAGATTTACATTATTTCTAATTTTGTGCTGAAAGTGAAACTTTATTGATATTTTAAGTTCAGCCTTTTCAAGTTAGCACAACTCTAATTTGCATAAGGTATGTTACACTGTGTGGTAAATTAAAAATTCATGCTAATTTTTAGAAGGCTCAAATTTTTAACTCAATTTTATCTCTTGTAAGATACCATTCACAAATAATTTTGCACAATAAATAGTGTCACTAACACTACTATTGGTACAATTACTGTAGTTAATGGTCCAATTAATCTATAAATGGAAATAAATTTATCTCCATTCTCCAGTAGTTGTCTATGTTTTGTTGCTTTTATATCCTGTTGCAGTCTGACAACTAAGGAAACCCAACTAGAAGGAGAGGTTGAGTCAAATAAAATATCAATTAGAAGCAGGTGTGAAAAATATATATCTAATTCTGGTTTTCGTAAAGTGCATGTGTGTGTATATAAGTGTTTAATTTTAATTTTGATTCCGTGTTCTGTGGATAATTTAAATTAACACTTGAAGATGGTTTGAGGTATAGAAATTAAGCCATTCATTTTGATTCTTGGACTTCATGGCTTCCCATCCCTAATTGGAAAGGAGGAGAGTATAAATTACCCTTGGTTTGTGTACTATACATCACTCACAACAGCGTAAGTAAAATCTTTCAGGCTTTATAATAACAATTAAATGGCTTCCCTGGTGATGCAGTGGTAAAGAATCCGCCTGCCAATGCAGGGGACACGGGTTCGAGCCCTGGTCTGGAAAGATCCCACATGTCACGGAGCAACTAAGCCCATGCGCCACAACTACTGAGCCTGTGAGCCACAACTACTGAGCCCACGGGCCACAACTACTGAAGCCCATGTGCCTAGAGCCCATGATCCTCAACAAGAGAAGCCACCACAATGAGAAGCTGGCGGACTGCAACAAAGAGTAGCCCCTGCTCGCTGCAACTAGAGAAAAGTCCACGCACAGCAAGGAAGACCCAACGCAGCCAAAAATTAATTAATTAATTTTTAAAAAGATACTTGTTTAAAAAAATGGAGTATGTCTTTTTTTGCATTTAAGAAATTTGAATTTTAAGGACACTATGATTTATCATGAACCAAACCTCTGGCTTTTAGGTTGTTTTGGCCTCAACTTGTAAAGCTTCTTTATACAACAGGTAGTTAACCCAAAGTGGCATGTTTGGTTTTCAGTTTACAAGTAACACTGACTCTTGATTGTCTCAAATAAGGGGGCCTTGCTTTAAATACACATGGAAAAAGAGTAAGGAAAAGAGGTGTCTTGGGCCTCATGGGAACCAAGTAATAGCAATGGAACCAGAAGTCATGTAAAGACAGCCACAGACACATATCTCGGCTATATGGCAAGCACAATGTAATTTAAGAACTAGAAGATTTCTATTCCTCAAGGTCCAGTTCTAGCTTTAGGGACCCGTCATGTCACCCCCTCAATAGCAGAAGTTCAAGGAGCCCTATCGCAGGGCTCTGCCATTATTACCCCTCAGTTAATGGTATGGTCTCCTCCAGAAAGCCATCCTTAGTCACCTTAGTACCACTTCTCTATGTTCCCTTAGTGTCTCATGTGCCTTGCTATCGCAGTGTTTCTCATATTGTATTATATTTCTCTTTTTCTTGTCAGACACCTCTACTAGATTGTAAAATCATGTTCTGTGCCTTGGTCATCTCTGTATTCCTATCCCCTGGCTCGTCTGTGTGAGTTTAAGTCTTTGCTCTCCCCTTACTAGCTGCTTTTAACTGACTTTCTTTCTAGACCTCAATACTTTCTCAAAGGGAGAATTAGACTTGTCATTTAGTCACCATCTTCTCTGTGGGGTTGAGCCTTTGTGCCACATTACCTCTTAGCTGTATATATAAAAATGGCTGTCATGATCCAACAGCTATGGCCAAATTGATGAGGGTGGTAACAGCATAATAATTTATGTAGTCTAGCTTGGCAGTGGGTTGGGGGCGGGGTGGCATTTTGAGACCTGAGATGTGCAGTGCAAGGGATCACACCTTTTTTTGATCCAAAAACTTGAGTGAGTAAATACATGAACAACCTATATTGGTTATCATCCAGCCACTCCTTTCTGAACTATTTTCTTTTAGATTGAAGAACTAATATTCCTTTGGGGAAGAAGCATGATCTCAGTTTTCAGCAGGCAAAAATTTCATTTCCTTCATTAACACCCCTGGTAACAAGAACCAGTTGCTGAGAAATAGGTCACAGTTACACATGAAACTCCAATCTGCTGGTGTAATAACCTCAAATGTCAATAGATCTTCAATGAAAAGTTTTCAGTTTTTGGCAGAGTTTTGGTGACTAATTTCTACTCTATAATTTGTATTTGGGATAAACCAAATTCCTCAAAATTAGGTCTGCTTTTCCCTGCCTTTCCCGATATGGTCCTTGCTAGACCCCTGGTTACATTATTCATTTCAAAGAACCATTTTTTGGACCACATTGGCACTTCAAGATGTTTGTTTTTCATCTCTGGTTACCCAGCTCTTTAGAACCTTTCTTACTACTATAGTATCTAGGAAAATCAGCACAATCTGTCTCAGCTACTGTGATGGTTAATGTATTTATCAAATTGGCTAGGTTATGGTACCTGGTTGTTTGGTCAAACACCAGTCTAGATATTACTGTGAAGGTATTTGTTAGATGTGATTAACATTTAAATCAGTAGACATTAAGTAAAGTAGACTGTCCTCCATCATGTGAGTGGGCGTCATACAATCAGTTGAAGGCCTTACAAGCAAAGACTAAAGTCCCTGGAGGAAGAAGGAAGATGTCCTCCCTCCAGACTGCCTTCAGACTCCAGACTGCAAAATCTGGAATTTCTAGCCTGCTGGCCTACTCTGCAAATTTCAGACTGCCAGCCCTCTGCAATCACATGGGCCGATTCCTTAAAATAAATCTCACTCCCCCTCTTTCTCCTTCTGTATATATTGTATATTACACACACCACACAAACACACACACACACACACACGCACACACACACACTAGGTGAATTAAGATAGACACATAAACATCCTATTGGCTCTATTTCTCTGGAGAATTCTGGCTAATACAGCTACTATCAGCCTTATTAATGAAGTGGGATTATTCACATCTACTGGGAATAAATTAGATCAATGGTTCTAAGTCAGTGGGCCCATGGAGGTGTCTCAGAGACTAGCAAAGGGGACAGGTAAAGTGCTGAGAGGAGGTGCTTTCTGTTCTTCTCTTTCTGAGCTTCAACCTGAATGGTTTGACTTTTTTTGTGTGTGTGTGTGGTACGCGGGCCTCTCACTGTTGTGGCCTCTCCCATTGTGGAGCACAGGCGCTGGACGTACAGGCTCAGAGGCCATGGCTCATGGGCCCAGTCACTCCGTGGCATGTGGGATCTTCCCGGACCAGGGCACGAACCCATGTCCCCTGCATCGGCAGGCGGACTCTCAACCACTGTGCCACCAGGGAAGCCCTGGTTTGACTTTTATATACTGGAAAATGGTGCAAATAGTGCTTAGAAAATATCCCACTGCTAAAAATAAAACTTGAAAATTACAGGGTTACAGTTAGGATGAACCAACTTCTCAAAGTTTACATATATCTGGTATCTGAATGAGATTTTTTAGTAAATTTTTCAGTGTAATTTTTGACTGATATGGGGGGACTATCCCAAAATGTGCCAAATATATATTTTTTGTAGCCTGTAAAGATATTACCTCTATGATAAGGATTTTTCAAGACCCATCTTTCCCAGTAGCTTGATTCTATCCAGCTCTATAGTTTTATACCTATCTAAGAAGATATAATTGACTTTGCTTCTCAAATGCAAGGCCATCTTCTTGAGTGGCCTTTCATTAGAGCAATAATCTCTAAAAATCATGAAAGGCAAGGAAATGTTTATTTGAGATCATATTCCTAATTTGTTTTTTACAGGATCAGTGAAAGATTAAATCAAGATGGGGCCACAGGATCAGGGAGTGGTGAATTCTGTCTTGGTTGCCGCCTGCAGGAACTTGGGAAGGAAGGGAAACCTGGACTGATGTTCACCAAGTTCTGCAGAATTGGTGGCAGGTGTGAGGGGGATTAAAACCTGTGAAGTTGTGGGGTGACATGTTGACAGCGTTGTGGTTACAGAACTCAGTGGTGGGCCTAAAGGAATTTGATCTTCCAGCTACAACCAGCTAGAAACGGTGTCAGAATCCTCTCCATTTAGTCACATTGTTTGGGTAGGAATAATAGGAGAAGATGCACCTTGTAATAGAAACGGGCTTCCAGAAATATCTGATGAGCTGGAACCCTGCTATCCAATGTTGCATGGCCCAGCAAACCATGAAGTCGTAAGACTTCTCTGAGCTAGAAGGTCATCATATTCGTTTTGCTATTCATGGGGATGGGGATTTTGAGGACAAGTAGGAACCTGAGCAGAAACTTAAAATGCATCTGTGAAACCAAAATAATATGGTTCTGGCACAAAAACAGAAATATAGATCAATGGAACAGGATAGAAAGCCCAGAGATAAACCACACACCTATGTTCACCTAATCTATGACAAAGGAGGCCAAAATAAACAATGGAGAAAAGACAGTCTCTTCAATAAGTGGTGATGGGAAAACTGGACAGCTACATGTAAAGGAAAGGAATTAGAACACTCCCTAACATCAAACACAAAAATAAACTCAAAATGGATTAAAGACCTAAATGTAAGGCCGTATACCATAAAACTCAGAGGAAAACATAGGCAGAACACTCTTTGGCATAAATCACAGCAATCTTTTAAGATCCACCTCCTAGAGTAATGAAAATAAAAACAAAAATAAGCAAATGGGACCTAATTAAACTTAAAAGCTTTTGCACAGCAAAGGACACCATAAACAAAAAGAAAAGACAACCCACAGAGTGGGAGAAAATATTTGCAAATGATGCAACTGACAAGGGATTAATCACCAAAGTATACAAACAGCTCATGCAGCTCAATATCAAAGAAACAAACAACCCCATCAAAAAATGGGCAGAAGACCTAAATAGACATTTCTCCAAAGAAGACATACACATAGTCAAGAGGCACATGATAGATAATATGTTCAACATTGCTAATTATTAGAGAAACGCAAATCAAAACTACAATGAGATATCACCTCACACCAGTCAGAATGGCCATCATCAAAAAGTCTACAAACAATAAATGCTAGAGAGTGTGTGGAGAAAAGGGACCCCTCCTACACTGTTGGTGGGAATGTAAATTGGTACAGGCGCTATGGAGAACAGTATGGAGGTTCCTTAAAAAAGTAAAAATAGAGCTACCATATGATCCAGCAACCCCACTCCTAGGCATATATTTGGAGAAAACCATAAGTCGAAAAGATGCATGCACCCCAATGTTCATTGCAGCACTATTTACAATAGGCAAGACATGGAAGCAACCTAAATGTCTATCGACAGATGAATGGATAAAGAAGATGTGGTACATATATACAATGGAATACTACTCAGCCATAAAAAAGAATGAAATAATGCCATTTGTAGCAACATGGATGGACCTAGAGATTATCATGCTAAGTGAAGTAAGTCAGACAGAGAAAGATGAGTATCATATGATATTGCTTATATGTGGTATCTAAAAAAATGGTACAAATGAACTTATTTACAAAACAGAAACAGACTCACAGACTTAGAAAACAAATTTATGGTTACCAAAGGGGAAAGGTGCAGGGGAGGGATAAATTAGGAGTTTGGGATTAACATATACACAGTACTATATTTAAAATAGATAACTAACAAGGACCTACTGTATAACGTGGGAAACTCTTACTCAGTCGTCTATAATGACCTAAATGGAAAAAGAATTTGAAAAAGAATAGATATACACACATGTATAACTGAATCACTTTGCTGTACACCTGAAACTAACACAACATTGTAAATCAACTATACTTCAATATAAAATAAATTTTTAAGAAATATTTAAAAACTGCATCTGGGCATCTCACTCTTTTTAACAGTCTTCAGAAGTTCCCTTACTAGTATAGGCTAAAGTCTAGGTGAGTGTTTTTCAAACTGTAGTGTACGTCAGAATCACCTGTGGGAACATTAGTTGCTGGACCCACCTCCAGAGTTCCTAATTCAGTAGGTTCAGAATAGGACCTGAGAATTTACATGTCCAATAAATTCCCAGGTGATGTTGATACTGCTGGCTCATGGACCACGCTAAGAACCACTAGTCTAGGCTACTTAGCATCACACAAATGGACCTTCTTACTTCAGTCCACGCCAAGCTGTTTTGTCTATCTTCCCACATTCTGGCCTGCACTTTGCGATTCTGCGACATGGAACTGCTTATGGCGCACTTGGTAGTTACTGTGCTGTTTCCTGCTGCCTCGTTTCATGTTCCCTCTGCTTGGAATGCCCACTCCTCCCTACTCCATTTATTTACCTGGCTAATTCCTATTTAGCTTTTATGAGTCCGTACCCACCATCCCTCAATAATCTTCTTTATCATTTATGTTGCCTCCCACCTCTCCCACTCCTGCTCTGGGCTAGACAAGCCTCCTCTAAGTCTTCCATCCTCTGAACACCTTTCTGCACTGCACTTATTCCCTTATGCTAGAATTGTCAATTTATGTGTCTGTTTCTTCTATAACACTGTCAATTCCTTGAAACCTGAATTGCATCTTATTCTTTGAATACACAGTGCACTTAAAATGGAGGTGCTAGATAAATTGGGGTAAGGGAGTAGAAAGGAGGAGGAGGAGGGAAGGGGAAGTGAAACATGTGCACTTGATTACTGGGGCCTCTATCTAATACGCAGAGAGCCTGTGGACCTGGCTTAGAGTAAAGCTTCAGGTGGCTGTCAGGAAGTAAAAGGATTCTTTTAATTCCATCTGTTCTTGATCCTGTAATCTATAGAATTTTAGTGCAAACCAAATAAACAACACACTGGGGTTATATAGCAGGCAATTGTCTATCTCATTTGCCTGTGACCACTTTCCATAGCATGGAGGCCTGTAATGAGGGACATGTGATTAGTGTGGCAATGTCTGGCAGGTGTCACTTTTAATTTCCCCTCAGTTGAATGAGGTACACCCTTATTAAAATTTAGAGCAATTTTAGTAATTTACAATTAGAATACATTGTTATTGCCTTGTTTTACATAGCACCCAAGGACCATTACTTGCACAGTGAAGCACAAAGAGGCACTTTGGTTCACAGACTACTTGAAATAGTCAGTGTTTAGGCTTTTCGGTTTTCCCATTCCTTCTGTCTGTCCTCATGATTTATTATTATTCTTTTCCACCCAAGGCTCCATTGAGGATGAAACACTTTAGCCCATTTTAGCCCGGAAAGAGCATAAAGAGCATTCCATGTAACCCTCTCATTTTACCGATGCCGAGCATAAGTGGTTTGTCCAGTCCCAGAGCTGGTCCGAATGGAGGACCGGAACCAGGCTCCCGCGCTCACCACTGCACGATGCTGCCCTTTATCATCTGTTTAAGAAGTCCCATTTCACATTTTCAAATTCTACTATTCCCAAAGCAGCAGCATAATTCCAAAACAAACTCAGCCCCTAAAATAGGGCAGAGTAAATTTGAAGGTAAAATCCAAGAGATACATTGCAAAGGAAGGTACGGTTTATTACTGCCAACCATATAATCACAGGTAACATTTAGTGAGGGTTTGCTATGTTGTGGGCACCACTGAAGTTCTTTGCATGCAGTATCTCATTAGATCCTCGCAACCACTCTGTGAACAGGTCCATTATCATTCCCAGTTTACAGATTGGAAACTGAGGCTTAAAGGTGAAATAACACCCCTCAAATCTACGCTGGTAAAACCAAAATTCAAGCTCTGTCTCAGAGCTCATGCCCTTCACCACTACGCGAACAAAGTAAAACCAGATAGAAATTCCAGTTTGGTTGCAATAGTGACTGAAGCAAAACAATTGCTATCAAAGTTAAACAGTGAGACAACAAGACGCCCAGGGGCACCTCCTGCCTTGCCATGTGTTTGTGAAAATAGGGACATTGTAATGGGCTGGTGTCATTCTGATTTACCTTCTTGTCTTAATAATTTATAAATAAATTACATAAACTTAGGTTGGGAAGACACCACCTAGTTCATCTAGTCCAGAATGACCAGATGAACACAGCCACCCTTCTTCAGGATCCCTGGGGAAGAGTGTGAAGTCTTTGTTGAAGACCAGCCTGTGACAGAGGGTTTGCCGTGGGAGAGTCTGCTCTGTGGTTATTGGTTCTTTCTCATCCTGAGCTAGAGCCCGCCTCACCTGCCCCCTTTCCCTCCTAGCCATAGTCTCTCATGTAGAGGGAGGAAGTCTGCAGCCTCTGCTCTGTGACGGCCTGGAAGAAATAAAGACCACATCTCCCTGCAGTCTCGGTCCTCATCAGGTTACACATCCCAGAATCCCTTTCAACCTCTGTTTTCCAGCTCCCCTACATTTGCTCACTTCTTCCGGGACATAGTATAGTTTTTTCCTACATCTTTCTCCAGAGTATAACACAAAATATTATCTCCTCAGTGCTGAATGATGTGGGATGTCTTACTTCTTGAGTTCTGGGTATTTCACGCCTATTTACACCCAAAGCTAAGTTACTGAAAGGCAACCACTTTTCCCCAAATAATTTTGTACTTATAATTAACTATATACTCAGACCTATTGAACAAGAATTGCTTTGAAGCCCAGAATTTCCTATCCCAAGGCTAAAGGATGAACTGAACAGTTAACATTTGTTTAAATTATTATTTTAAATGTTTCTGTACAATATTCTAGGCCTGTCAGGATCATTTTGAATCTGTTGTTTCTGTTAATCAATTATATGTAATTTTCTCTCATATTACTAAGAGAAAATGTTGCACCTGACAGGGGCAAGGACAGAGACTGCCTTGTGGTGTGCAGTTAAGTGAACTTTTTTCAGAACTGGTAATCGATATTATTTCAATGTATTATTCAATCACCTGCACCTCCACCTAAGCAGTAATGTTAGCTTTCATTATTCTATTCATAAAAATACCGCAAGAAGCCTTGCCAAATGTTTTGTAAAAGTCAAGACAGTATATTGAAGATATTCCATTAATTTGCAAATTGTTTTAAAATATGTTTTCAAAAGTAGAGTCATTTGTAACCAATCATACTTCCAGTTCTAAGAGTGATGATGAGTTCTTTGGGTATGCCGACTCCCAGGGATCTCCTTTCAAGAAGAATGAGCACTCTCTCACCACTAGATTTTTCCTTGCACTAGCCAGGTGAAGTAGGAAGGGTTTGCCAAGGTTTACAGTGAAAGCCTATGAGTGTGAGAGAGAGAAAATACGAAGGCCTGTTTTTTGATGTGGAAACTGAAACTTTCTTAAAGTCACCTGGCAAGTCTATAAACCAGGATTCACATCCAGCTCTTGTCCTCCAAATTCATCCTTTACATTGAACTGAACATTCTCTCGATCTGAATCACCTCCATGCAATTCCTGTGACCAGTTCTAGCTCTCTTAGGGTCATGAGCAAATTTCAAAATAGGGTAAACAGAGTCACAGGCAAAGAATGTTGCATTTTTATAAAATCTCACTTTTTGTTTGAAGATGGAGGGCATTCTTTTTTATTGGTATGAAACCCAAAGTATTTTGGAAAGTAATGTAAAATTCACATTAAATTTAAAGATGAAACAGGAGATTTTAAAGGTATCTTATGCAAGTTTTGGCCCTCTCTGAACTATCAGTTTACCACTGAGTTATATTTATTTTTCTTTGCCATTAGAGCTATTTCAGTGGAAAAATTTGAGATATTTATTATTTGAGACTTTATGAGTTGCAAGTGACAGAAACCCCAACGCAAACTGGCACAAATAAAAATAGTTAACATAAATGAAATTTTGAAGAATAAGATTTAAGAGTCATTGGACCCAAGAGCTCAAACTCTAACATGTAGACTTGAACTCTCACCTTGGTGTTCCTCTGCTTTCTTCTGAGTTCTGATTTCTCATCAAGGCTTTCTGCTAGTGGTGGTGAGATGTATACTAACCAGGCATCCTTTGCTCTCAGCAAGCCAGCAGAAAAGAGAATGATTCTCACCTGTGCCAGCAGACATTTCATGGGTCCTAAATGCATCATCTTCAGACAGAGCAATGTGGCCAGGAGTTGTGATACTCTGAGTCACATGCCCAGTCCTAGGGATGGAGTCAACCCCTCTGGAATGTCATGGTCTGACATGTGTGAGGGCTGGCCCCCAAAGGAAGACAGGGCAGCCAGGCTCTTAACAGAAGAAGGGGAAGGAAATGCAAGTAACAGACATCTCAAATTTTATAAGTCCAAAATGCAACTCTTTATTTTCACTCTTCCAGTCTTTTAACTTAGAAAATGGAAAAACCTTACTCAGTTGCTCAGATCAAAAACTTTGGAGTAATCCATCATTCTTCTTTTCCTCTTTCTGTAGCAAGTTGTCTTGGTTCTAATTTTAAAATATATCTTCCTTCAGACTACCTCTTACCACTTTTATCACCAGCAGCTTTAAAAAAAAAATCTCTCATTTGGATTACTGCAATTTCCTTCCAACAAGCCTCTGAACTACTGCTCTTGGTGCTTTACTATCTGTTCTCTGTATTATAGTCAGTTATTTTTTAGAAATAGAAATGAAATTTTGTATAACTCTGGTCAAAACCCTACAGTGATGGATCAGAGACCAAACATAAAATCTAAAACAATAAACTTTTAAAATATAGGAGAAAATCTTAGTAACCATGGGTTGAACAAAGATTTCTCAGGATGTAAAAAGCATGAACCATAAAATAAAGATTGATAAATTGGATTTCACCAAAATTAAAACCTTTCTCTTTTAAAAAGACACTGTTAAGAAAACGAAAAGACAAGCCACAGACTGGAAGAATATATTTGCAAATTACATCTTGGATAAAGGTCTTACATCTAGATCATGAGGAACTCTTATAACCCAATAATAAGACAAACAACCCACTAACAAAATGGGCAGAAGATTTGAACAGATTCTCTTTCATATAAGAGATATGGATGGTAAATAAGCACTTGAAAATATGCTCAACCTCATTAACCATTAGGGATATGCAAACTCAAGTCACAATGTATGCCACGATATAACTACTAAAACAAACAAAAAAAACTTCACAGTATTAAGGGCTGGCAAAGATATGCAGCATTTGGAACTCTCAAACACTGCTGGTGGAATGCAAAATGGCACAGACATGTTAGAAGACAATTTGGCAGTTTCTTATAAAATTAAACATATCCTTACCATAAGACCTAGCAATCCCACTCCTAGATATTTCCTCAAGAGAAATGAAACATCTGTCCACACAAAGAACTGCAGGTGAATGTTTATAATAGCTATATCCCTAATGGCAAAAAGCTAGAAACAATCTAAATGTCTGGATAGAAAACTCGTGGTACATCCACAGTGCAGTACCTCTCAGGAAGGAAAAGTAAACTATGTACTGACACATGCAAAGACAGGGAAGAATCTCAGATGCATTATACTAAGTGAAAGAAGGTAGACACAAAAGTCTAGACACTGTCTGATTCCATTCATATGCCATTCCGGAAAAGGCAAGATTCTATGATCAAAAATCATATCAGTGGTTAACAGGGTCTGAGAGTGAGGGAGGGGATAACTACAAAGGGGCACAGGCAAAGGTTTTAGAGAGATGGAAGTGTTCTGTATGTCAGTTGCGGTTGTGGTTGTGTGCTCAAAACATGTTAAAACTCATTGAATGGCACACCTAAGAAGGATATATTTTCTTGTACGTAAATTATACCTCAATATATATTTGACTTAAAAAAGAAAAATTTAAAAAACAGAAAAATTATTTTTCAGGGGATTTCAGGGGTTTCACATCACTCGTAGAATAAACCCTGCTCTTGGACTGTTTGACTAACCAAATTATATATATATATATATATATATAAATTATATATATAATGGTATATATATATATATATATATATATATATATATATATATATGCTCTTTTAAAGTACCAGGACTATGACTATATGTGATATTATTTTGTATCCTTCAAAATAAATACATTTTCATTGAATAATTACATTCTTATATTAGGTCATGTGATCATAAAAAGATCCCTCTATCTCTTGCCTGTGGCAGCATCTAATGACAAGAAAGTCATTTTAGAAGAGGAAAAGAGCCTTCTGACTCCAGAAGGTGCCACCTCAAATTCACAAACCTCCGGCCAACATCACAGTGGGATTTGTCCCAGTGGTGTTAAGTTTATGATAAATGCTTTACATCAAATATCATAGTTTGCAAAGAATACTCTCCAACAAAGGCTTTTCTCCATCTCCCTTTATATAAACAACTACTCATATAACTTTCAAGACTCAAATAATCACAACAATAGCTAATGTTTCATGAATGCTTAATTTGTGCCATGCTCAGTGCCAAACACTCCACATAGATGACCTCGTTTTATCCCCTCATGACCTATGAGGCATAAGTATGCCTCTGAAATCCTCTTCTAACAGAGGAGGGACCGACCCTCCGAGGTTGTGTAGCTTGACAGAAGTTGCGCAGCCTGTGAAGACTCAGAGTCAAAATTTGACGCCATGTCTGTCTCTTGAGGGCACATGCGTGGTCAGTTAGTACGGTCACGCCTCCCTATCTGTGGGCGGTTGGCTTCAGGACCTACACAGATAACCAAAATCTGAGGATGCTCAAGTCTCAGATAAAATGGCAGTAGTACAGGTGGGCCCTGCGGCTGACTCTACTGTCTTGTAAAATCTCTGGTCCTGATGTGTTGTTGCCTCTTTGCATATTTTGCCTTGTTCTTCCAACCAGACTGTAACCTATATAAAATCAGGTATCGTGATTCATTCATCATGCTATTTTCAAAAGCACCTAGCATGCTGTGGACTCAAAATAAAAATTTACTGATTGAACGTTAATCCCTCAGACTTACATACCCCACATTTCTGTCCTCTTTGGGGGGATTGGATATATGTTGCCTTAATGAAGGGTGGAGGAAGGATGAAGGTGTTTCTTCTTCTGCAGATATTATGCAAAGGAGTAGGTTACTTTCTGACTAATGATTTCAATATAGCCTTATTTGAGGTTAAACATATCAACATTGTTTCATTTACCTGCTACTACATTTTAGCTCATCTCCAAATACCTATCTGAGAAGAATTAGTATTTGCTATACATAATCTGAAGCATTTATATCCTATTTTTATTTCTTATTGGGGATTTCCTATAAATCACATATGGCCCCCAAACTTCTCTTTAGCACCTCCAGTTTTGGGGAAAAAAAATGTGATGCTGTGTGCTGGTCTGTTCTGTTCTAAATACACATTTCTTTTCTCTGAATCTGCACCATGTGGTTTTACAACAAGTGAAGAAAAAAAGTCAAAAGAAGCTAACTGGTACAGAAAGTCATGAAGTCAAAAAAAATCAAGTTTGTCATAGCATGAAATTTTTAAATGCATAGTTGATTTAATATATAGATAAGCACAATCCATGGAATAAAAAAGGATATTATAAAATGTAAATTCAACTGGCTATGATTTTTTATTGATTTAAATTCAAATTCACTACTTAGGTAGTTGTAGCACTCTTGGATAATGATATGGGGAGTATCAGTACCATTTTAAACATTACTGTGTGCATACAGTATTTATTCAACGTTCAACAGATATTTATTCAGCACCTACTATGTGTCAGGCATAGTGCTCTGAAGTTACACCGGTAACCAAAGACAGTTTCTGCCCTTATGAAACTTACTTTCTAGAAAGCCCCCCACTCCAAACAAAGAAACATTCCAAATAAAGAAACCCTCGTGCAGGTCCCAACCTGTCCGTGGTTTGGGGTTGCTATCTGCCTCATGAAGCAAAGTAGAGGGTTTGTCTTCTGGGAAGACAAAAGTCATCTTCCTCTCTGAAAAACCTCTTATATAGAGGAACAAAAGACACCCCAAACAAGTAACCAAAGTGATGAAGAACTGCAAGTTGTAATAAGTCCTAAAAGGAAACAAGTGGGGGCCGGGATAGACTGTCAGGTTGGAGGGGGATCGAGGGGCAGAGTAAAAGTGCTTTAGATAGCATGGTAGGTGTTGGCCTTTCTGAGGAGGAAGGACTTAAGCTAAAATTGAAGAACGAGCGATAGACGAAAGGCGTGTGTGGTATGTGTGTCCGTGCGTGTGTGTGAGTGTGTATGCGTATGTATGCACATGCACCCCACCAACGGGAAGCCACAGATATAAAGACCACAAGGCAGGAAGGAACTTCAGGGGTTGAGCAGCTGAGAGAATACCCTTGTGAATGGAAAAAGGTGAATGATTGAGGGTCAGTGGTAGCAGGCGAGGTGGGCAGCAGCTGGACTGGGCAGGGCTTCACCAGTCATTGCAAAGGAGTTGGGATCTTATTCTAAGTCCAGTGGAAGCCATTTAAGGGTGTTAAGCCGGGACATGACAAGATCTGACTTACTGCCTGAGAAGGACACTCTCATTGTGGTGAGGAAAATAGATCCATGGAGGAATAAGGTTCGAAGCAGAGGCTGAAGGGAAGTGACTATAACGCTGGGGTGAAAAATGATGGTAGCTTGGATGAGGCTGGCAGTGGTGAAGGCAGACAAAAGTGGATGGCTTGGGCTTCCCTGGTGGCTCAGTGGTTGAGAGTCCGCCTGCCGATGCAGAGGACACGGGTTCGTGCCCCGGTCCGGGAACGATCCCACGTGCCGCGGAGCGGCTGGGCCCGTGAGCCATGGCCGCTGAGCCTGTGCGTCCGGAGCCTGTGCTCTGCAACGGGAGGGGCCACAATAGTGAGAGGCCCGCTTATCACAAAAAAAAAAAAAAAAAAAAAGTGGATGGCTTGCTGGTGGGGTGAACACGGAGGTTGAGGGAAAGACAGAAATGAAGTTTGACTCTTCTTTTTAACTTAAGCCAAACGTAACTGAATGTGGCGGGCGGGGAACTGGTTTTGTGGGAGGTACTGATTCTGTTTTGAACATGTTGGGTTTGAAATGTTTGTATGCGATCCTACACCTGCAAATGATGTCGAATGGAGAGATGACAAGCTTATAAGCGTAAAGCTTAGAGGAGGGGTCTCAATTAGGAATATTACTTAGGGAGGAATCAGGTTATAGAAAGCATTTAAAACTCTGGGATTAGAAGAGATCACCTAGGAAAAAGAATTCAAAAATAAAGAGAAAGAGTATTTAGGAGAAATTCCTGACAAATACTACCATTTGGTGATTGGATAGGAGTAAAGGGATTCCACCTGCAAAGAGCCTGAGGAAAAAGTGGCCAGAGGGATAGGAGAAAAACCAGGAAGCTCCCAAGAAAGATCAAGGTTAAGTCGTCAAAATTTGGACAAGTAACCAAAATTTGGACAAGTAATCCAATACTTCTGTGCCTCTCTTGTCTCATCACTACAATAAATGCATACATTTTTATTAAATAAGAAATTTAGAATAGCATATTAGTTTTCTATTGCTACTTTAACAAAGTACCATAAACTTAGTGGCTTAAAGAAACAAAAAATGTATCATCTTACATTTCTGGAGATCGGAAGTCCAAAATAGGTCTTTTACACCGGACTAATATCAGTATGTCAACAGGCCTGGTTCCTTCTGGAGGTACTAAGGGAAAATCTGTTTCTTTGCTTTTTCTAGCTTCTTGAGGCTGCCTGCATTCCTTAACTTCTAGCCCCCTACCTTCTTCCAAGCTAGCAATGGCAGGTTGAGGCTTGACATCTCTCTAAGCTAGCTTCCACTGTCTCACCTCCTTACGACTCTGCCTCCCAGCCTCTCTTCAACTTAATTGAAAGGCCCTTGTGATTACACTGGGCTCACCTGGGTTATCAGGCTACTCTCCCCATCTCATCGTCAGTTGATTAGCAACCTGAATTCTACCTCCTGCTTAATTCTCCCTTATCGTATAACATACTCACAGGTTCGGGGGATTAGGAAATAGGCACTAGTTGCTATTTTTCTACCTACCACAGATACGCCTCAGAAGACTGTTCGGAGGTATATAAACGGTGAGTCAATGCACAAAGTACATTTGCCTGGCATACAGTGAATGTTCAATACACATTGGCTATTACTATGATTACTCTATTTCATTTCTACCTCAACCACTAGATAGTGAGTTTCTCAGGCAAGTATTCTGTTATATTCATCTATATAATATAGGTTATAGATGTTCATAAAATATTTGTTGAGTGACTATATGGCACAAAGAATGCTCAAGAATGTTTAGTGAATAAATGAATGCAGACACGTATACTTCAGATAGAGCTACAGAAGCACTGTACTCACCTCATTTGACTTGACCTTTGCTGGAACATTGTGGGGTAGACTGGCATTCCTCCAAACCAGTTTGTTTTCTTGACTTCTCCATTTAAGTTCACAGACCCACCATTTACTCATGTGGGAAGCCTCAAAGTTCTTTCGTGGTATGTATCGAATTATTTATACCTAGTCTACTTCCTCTCCCATCTTTGGTTCTTTTTGACACTTTCTCCCCTTTATTCATTAAACAAACGTGTCTTTAAAGTCTTATGTGTCAGATATCAGGCTAGACATCCTCCAAACACAGCTGAATTAACACAGTCTTAAAGGGTAGCCAAATTCTCGGCATTCTTCCTCAGTCCTGTCTCCTACTTTCTCCTGCTCCAACTATTAGCTGGTTAGGACCCTCACTACCTCTCTTGGCTTCTGTGGAGTCTGTCTCTCCAGCGTCTGCCACGCTTCTTTACTAAAGCACAGTAGGGCCGGTCTCCAAATGTGCCTGATATTTGCCTTCATGCTCTTGTTCATACTTCTTTCCTCCGCCTAGAATGTCTTCACCCCCTGCCCAGTAAAATATACGCCCTCAGTTTTTCAGCCTCATTTCCTTCCCTACTCGTCTCAGAAGCCTCTTTGACCTTGGCAACCAGGTCTTCTCTCTCCCTCAATATTCTTGTCTTCTTGATTTCCTGCAGAGGCACCTGGGTTGTAAACATGTCTGCATGCACTCAATTTTTCCCCACTAGGCTCTCAGCTTGTTCAGGGCGGTGACTGCATTTTATTGCAGCCACACTGACTCTAGATTCCAAGTCTGAATCTTGGCTCTGCCACTTTCAAGCTCTGTGGCTTTGGGCAAGTTATTAACCTCTCTATGCTTCAGTATCCTTATCTGCTAAATGGGGTTAATGATATTCCCGGGTCAATAGCGTTATGATGAGAACTGATTGAATAAAACACAGGGGCTTGGGACTTCCCTGGCGGTCCAGTGGTTAAGACTTTGCTTTCCAGTGCAGGGGGTGTGGGTTCTATCCCTGGTTGGGGAGCTAAGATCCCACATGCCTCACAGCCAAAAAACCAAAACATGAAACAGAAGCAGTATTGAAACAAATCTAATAAAGAATTTTAAAATGGTCCACATCAAAAAAATCTTATGAAAAACAAAAAAACACAAGGGCTAGCACATGGTAGGCACTCAACAAGCATTTGTTGAACTTCTACACATCTAGGTGATTGAGAATTTGATATTACCACTTATATGGGGGGAGAACAGAGATTTTAAGAGTTAAATAACCCAAATCAGGAAAGAACTAGGTTTGGAAGTTACATCACTTCAGCTCCACTTCCCAAATACCTCCCACTTCTGAGTTGGAAGGAATATATTTATTTTATTTAAGAGTGTTTTGTCTTTTTCTTAAATAGGCTGAAGTCAAGCTACCTAACTTTACATACTCTGGTTTTCACCTATGGGAGATGATTTGGGCAAACTTCTCAGGCTATAAGCATTTTCACATTCTGCATTATATCTAGCCAAGCCCCAAGTCTCCGTTGTAAACTCCTTGACCCTAACCCCCTGAGCTACTTGAGAGCAGGCTAGCAATTCCTCTCCATTACATGACATTCCCATAGTATTTGGAGGGTCCCAGCTGCTCCAGGAGTGTCCATGACATTGTTCCCAGTTACCTTTCGCTTTTACTTTGGGTTTTGCTGGTCGCAGGATGGGGGGCAGGCGGGGCAAAGGCTGGAATGAAAATCTCCAAAGTGCCTTAGATGATACAACTACCTGTTTTAAGATTTAAGGGAAAAATAAAATTACTCCAGGGTTGTAGCTGGCTGGGAGTTGTCAGAATGTACATTGGGGCTTCAAGGTTTTATTCAACTGTCATCCTCTTGGGGTAGACACCAAAATGTCAGTGGATTGAAGGCCCTTCTCTGCTTCAGGAAAACCACAGATTGCAAATGCAAATCTTGTGGTAGCACCACTTGTAGAAGTAGGGCAGAAAAACTCTGGCAGCTCAAGAAGAGGTGAGATACTTGCATACCCCATTTGAACTCCACACTGGTCTGTTTTAAAACAGAAAGACGGGGCTTCCCTGGTGGCGCAGTGGTTGAGAGTCCGCCTGCCGATGCGGGGGACGCGGGTTCGTGCCCCGGTCCGGGAAGATCCCACATGCCGCGGAGCGGCTGGGCCATGGCCGCTGAGCCTGCGCGTCCGGAGCCTGCGCTCCACAATGGGAGAGGCCACAACAGTGAGAGGCCCGCGTACCGCAAAAAAAAAAAAAAAAAAAAAAAAACCACAGAAAGACGGTCACATCTTTCTCTGGTTCAAACATTTCGAATGGCTTTCTATTGCTGACGAGATTAATCTTGATCCTCTGGCCTAGCCCATAAGGTCTGCCATCACCCCGCCTCAATTTACCTTTCTGGCTCTAAGACTGACTTTCCCAGCCCTGCCAGTCGCCGCAATCCTCTTTCCTGTTGTTCTCTAAACAAAGACACAGGTGCTCTAGTCTTGCTGAGGCAATGCCCAAATATAATTTAAAAGGGGGGAATGAGTAATATCTCACTTCTAATCTCACGGGCTATGTGATAATAATAATAATGACTATATAACACACATTGTACAAAAAAGCCCTGCATACACATTAACTTATTTTAATCTTCATAACCTAATCACCATCACGTTTTTTTTTTTTTTTTTTTTTCCTGTTCGCGGGCCTCTCACTGTTGTGGCCTCTCCCGTTGCAGAGCACAGGCTCTGGACGTGCAGGCTCAGCGGCCATGGCTCACGGGCCCGGCCGCTCTGCGGCATGTGGGATCTTCCCGGACTGGGGCACGAACCCGTGTCCCCTGCATTGGCAGGCGGACTCTCAAACCACTGCGCCACCAGGGAAGCCCCGTCACATTTTTATCCATAAGGAAATTCAGGTGTTAAGAAAATTGCCCAGGGACCTATGGTTAGAAAATGATGGAGCCAGGATTCCAAGTGACAGTCTGGCTTTTTAACCACTGCGACCTTCCAGAAACACTTGTTCTCTGGGGAGGGATTGTTCTGTTGACATCTGAACCTTCGGGAACTTTTACTGCCTCTGCCGGCTTCTGCCAACTTGGCTGGTTAATGTGGAGCCTTGCGAAGGAGAAAATGGACAAAATCTCCTTTAAAGCTCGTGTACTTCCTAGAGCCACAGGATGCACGATAATTTGATAATTGTCTGTTTTTCTCTAAAAAGGACCAAAGAAAACTAGGTTCTCTGCATCATCTCCCTTGCTGAGAAGTCTTATTGAATTACAAGTTCACAAGAGAAATGTTTATGTGAGTTGTATCATCTAACTAAGCTTTCCACGAGAATGCTCGGAGTTAATGGCTAACAGCTGTGGGAGCATAAAAGCAACTTGGCCATACCTGGAGGGCCTCAGCGTTGGAGAAGCTGGCCGGCAGTGGCTCTCCTTCTGTGCTGCACAGTAGAATCACAAGAGAAGCAGAGCTTTTGAGAAATACCTGGTCACTGGGCCCCTCCCCAAACCAATTACATTGTATTCTGGTGCATTGGTAAGTAGGGGGTCGGGGGGTAGGGGTGGGCAGGCATACTGGGAGTTTTGGAAAGCACCCCAGGTGGTACTAATGTGCAGCTATAGGGGCTAGAAATACTGGGCTAGAGAAAAAAAGATGTGTGTTTGTGTATTTGTTTTTAGTGATCTGCAATCCTTCACAGTGATCCCCATCCCTAGTTCACTTAAAAGTTGAACAATATGGGCCTTTTCCAGCTGATCAAAATGTATTTTAGCAAATGGGAACAAATGGCAGTACTCTGCATGCTTACATGAGTTAATGAAACAAAAAAATTTAGATCTGGGCTGTCCTTGTAGCCTTGATACTCAGTGTGGTTTGAGGAGGGGCACCGTCAGCCTGACCTGGGAGCTGGTTAGAGACAGAATGTCAGGCCCGCCCCAAGATCTGCACACGTTGACAAAATCCATACATTAAAGTGTGAGAAGCACCGCCTTGGAGATCATCTTTTCCAGCTTCCTCATTTTACAAATAGGGGAAAAGGAAACAGGGTACGAATGAGTTATGGAACCCCCCACCTGGAGACTAGACTCCTATACTGGGAGCCAAGAGAGCATGTTGACTGATTCCTGGACTTGTGACTTTTCCACTACGTTACGCTGACACGCCATAAAAAAATGATTGTGGGTGTCTTTCCCTGAGTGGATCCAGATTCTTATCTTCCCTCTATGTAAAGGATGTTTCCAGGATGGGGCTTTTAATGATCAACTTATGTTTGAAAAAGGGAGAAAGACTCCTATGATAAAACGTATACATGAAAAGTAGAATTGATCTGTAAAATCTAATTTTACCTTGGCCTTAGAGAAAACCATAGTAGAAGTACTGTAAAATCTTTTGTTCTTAAGAAAGGAAAAAATGCTCTAAGTATTAAGCCATAAAATGGAATTATTTTCTTTCAACTCTGGTGGATAAAAACAAATCTTAAATAACAAAGGTTGGGTGTCACTCCAATAAAAGTTTCCACTTCAGCTCTGCTTCAAGTTATTTGTGGGTATAAATTTTTACCAGGGTACAAATGTTTGATGTGAGGAGATACAATTGTTTATGTCTCTCCATAACTGAAATGACTTCGCTCTGCAGCACTCAATTCTGCCAATGATGGGAGGACTTAATACTATCAAATCAGGGTCACTTGATCAAGCAGTCTCTTTGGATTAAATGCTGAGGCAAGAGTCTGAGTGTGCCCCCTCACGTGAAGGATGAGGATGGGGCAAGGGTGCTTCTGTACCATCTGGCACTGGGGCAGGGTACAGGCACCACATGCCACCCCTTGTCGAGCTGAAGGGCATCACCTGGTCTGGTCCCATCAACATACCTGGCGTCTGTTGCCCACGTCTGCAGTTTTGCCTGCTGCCCTCAGGGCCATGTTACCTGCACCTGCTTTGTCTCAACTGTCCTTTCTGCTCCGGGAATCTCCCAAACTTACCTGTAGTTTCCCCTGTTCTCCCTACCCTGTTCCTGGCTGGGCCCAGAGAGGCAGAGTGCAAGGCACTGGCATTTCTCAGAGACCTACTGCGGCTGAGCCTGGAGTCTCAGAGTCTAGGAATCTCTCTTGCCTTCCTGGACGTGGAATGCCTCTCTTTCTCGTGGAAACTGCTCTTACATAATTACACATTTTTTTCTGCTCCATGGTTCATGGTATAAATTCCATGCTCTAATTTGGCCAGGTTGTGGCTCTTAATATTTAAAAGGAATGTGTGTGTGTGTGTGTGTGTGTGTGTGTGTGTGTGTAAGATTTCAAAAACTCCTTTTTCCCTCAGTGCCAGTCTTGTAGCTAAGACTGATCAAAAGCCAGGTGCTGAAAAGGGTCTTCCTCTTTCCAGCCGTGTCACCCACACCCTCAGAGCAGTGTGCAAAGAAAGCCCTCAGTATAGGGGGTGGGAACAGAGCAAAGAACAAGGGCAAAAACCTGGACAATACATTTTTAAACCAAAACATGATCCTGCCAGACTCCTGTAGACCAAACCATATTTTAAGTCCAGTAGGCTATCTTTCAATTCCTTAGGCTTCTATTTATCAGAGGCAGAGAATTCACTTGTATAAGCATTTTTCAAGTACTCTGTGCAAGACACTTCATAAGGTCCTACACAGGATGCATATATAGTCCCTGTCCTCAGGTGTATATTAGGTACCTCTTGCTGCTGTAACAGACTACAACAAATTCAGAAGCTTAAAGCAACACAACCGTGTCATCTTAACAGTTCTGGCAGTCAGAAGTTCAAACCTGGTTTCACTGGGCTAAAATCAAGGTGTTGGTAAGCCTGTGTCCTTTCTGGAGAGTCTAAGGGAGGACCCATTTTCTTGCCTTTTGCAGATTCTAGAGGCTGCCTGCATTCCTTGGTTCCTTGTCCCTTCCTCCATATTCAAAGTCAGCACTGTCGTGCCTTTCTTCTCTGACCTCTGCTTCTATCCTTACGTCTTGGCTCTCTGACTCTGACCCTCCTTGCCTCCGTCTTAATCGGTATCTTGTGACAGAGCACATCAGGTTCCCCCAGAGAATCCAGGATAATCTCCCCATCTCATGATCCTTCATTTAGTCACATCTGCAAAGGCCCTTTTAGGATGTAAGGTAGCATATTCACAGGTCCAGGGATTAGGTTGTGGACACCTTTGGCAGGGAGGCATCATTCACCACAAGGGTGCCAGGAGGAGAGGACAAAGGATGAGACACAAATGGCTGAGAAATTTCCTGAGATACAAGTTGTTGTTTTTCCTCCTGTATTTAATTCTTTATCTTCCTTCATTTAAGTAGGGAGGCAGGTTCTGACCCTACCTTAAGAGGGCGCAGAAAGCAGAAGTGGCTGGCTGGCGGGACACTTCCCTTTCTGATTTTTGATTTTTAAAAGTCTAAGTGCATTGGGGAAGTTGTGCTGGGAGACCCAGGGAGAGGAGGGAGGGAAGCAGGAGACAGCGAGGGAGGGGGTTTCCCCAGCCTTGGGGGTGGGTGGGATTAGGAGTGGGATGAGAGGCGCTTGCTCCCTGGAAGTGGTGAGACCTCAGAGAAAGGACTGCATAGCTCTTGGCCTTGCCAGGATTCTAGTGCCCTCAGGCATAGCCCAGAATCAGCAGAGCTGATAACCAGGCAGGTGTCCTGGTAACTAAGGTCCAGAGGCACCTCCCTGGGGTCCTGGTCCTGCAGGGGGCCCAAGAATGACTGAGATTGGCAGGAGGCTTGGAATTAAAATGAATTGGTTTGAAGAAAATAAGGAAATTCAATATTTCTTGCCCAACTGTCTGAACCATAAATATAAAATGAAATAAGATCACTGTTTAAAAGACATATAAACAAGAAAGTTAAGTCTCTTCACTCCTTCCAGCTCCCTTTATGCCTAGAATGATATGCAGTCAAATCATAGGGGATTATTCTACTGCGCACTTAGTGTAATGGGGAGGGAAGAGCAGGATGCAGAGGGTCAAGAAAGACTTTATGGAAGAATTGACATCTAAGCTGGTTGGGAGATGTCAGGCCTTAGTGACTGAAAAAACAGTGACAGAAAAAGGGAAGATGGGAGGAAGAATGTCACCCCAGGGGTTGAAATTCAGCAGGTGCTTTGGAAGCCAAGCTGAGCGCCCTGGCCTTGGGATCCACACCCCTAATTCCTTGGAGCAAGGGGAGGGCATTTTTCATATTGGTCCCCTCTTTCCTCGTCCACACTTCCACCCCTCAATTGCAGGGAATTCCTTACTAACATTTCCAGAGGTCTCTGGGAGATCTTCTGGACATCCCAGGATGGGATGTGTCCAAGGCCATGGACAGTGTGTGTCTGGTGCTCAGACAAGTTGCACTTGAATCTTGACTCACCTGTGTAGAGGTGTGACCTGAAGCTGTGAGACTCGATGGAGAGAAAGTAGAGATGCAAGAGAGGAAAGTGAAGAGAACCATGAGTTTGATTGTAGGTAGCTGGAGTTTAAAACACCTCTCCCCAATAGTCTTTTTTTAGTCAAGTGTTGATTTCATTTTCCTGGCCAGTCTTCACATCATGACTTAGAAGGGCTGAACTATAATATTCCCAGCAGTAGAGAAATCCCTTCGGATTATGTTGTTTCTATTTGTTCCAGGTTCCAACAGGGGATTCCAAGAACTCATATTTCTCCCAGAAGCAAAAGCGCCTCTTACTCCCAGCCTCTTACTTACACGGGCCTGACCTTCACATGTGCCCTAGTGATTGTCATGGAAGAAGGGGCAGCGGGGCTTCCTCCAGGCTGTGGGGAGGGAAGGAAACACCTGTGGAGATGGTGGAAGGAAGAGAGAACAGGAGCAGTGAGGCAAAGACCCCTACCTGCTGGGTGTGCAGGGGAGGAGCTCACGCAGCTGTGGTTCTGGAGAAGCAGGCCCCTAGGGGCCTGGGCAGAGCACCTCTGCTTTTCCTTCAAGGATTAGGAAAAAACAGCTATAGTATTAATAATAATTCTAATTCTTTTTTTTTTTCTCAATTTCACTTCTGACTCTGTCTCCCTTCACCCATACTGGCAGATAAAAAAGCGTAACATCAGGTCCCCTTGGGTTTCTCGTTTCTTTTTGCGGTACGCGGACCTCTCCCGTTGCGGAGCACAGGCTCCGGACGCGCAGGCTCAGCGGCCATGGCTCACGGGCCCAGCCGCTCCGCGGCATGTGGGATCTTCCCGGAGCGGGGCACGAACCCGTGTCCCCTGCATCGGCAGGCGGACTGCCAACCACCGCGCCACCAGGGAAGCTGACCTCACATCTTCTTGAATCCAATATCTATGGTTTGAGTGCTTAAAAGGGGCCCTGGAGGTGGGAAGGAGCACGTGGCCCTGGCCTGCCTGGCACCTGTGGAGAGAGATGCCCACAGCTCCTGCGGCTTGGCCGATGCTTGGAGCACAGGCATTTTGAGAGGCTGCTTCTTTTTCTTCCATCATTTCACCCACGTGTGGCCTGTTGGTTGGGTTTAACCAGATACAGATACTGCAGTGGACTGAATGTTGATGCTCCTTCCCCCTCCCAATTCATATGTCGAAATCCTAACTCACAAGGCGATGATATTTGGAGGTGGAACATTTGGGGGGTGCTTAGGTCATGAGGGTAGAGCCCTCAGGAGTGGGATTAGTGCCTCTATAAAAGAGACCCCAGGGAGCTCCCTCACCCCTTCCACCATGTGAGGGCACAGTGAAAAGATGGTTATGAACAAGGAGGCAGGCCCTCACCAGACACTGAATCTTCTGGTGCCTAGATCTTAGACTTCCCAGCTTCTAGAACTGTGAGACATAAATTTCTGTTGTTCTGTTTCTGCCTGTTGCCCTAGTCTATGGCATTTTTGTTATAGCAGCACAGAAGGACTAAGACGGGTATACAGTTAGTTTGACCTATGCAATTGAGCCAATTAAAAATTAAGAGTTTGTAACTTTGGATTTGAAAAATCAGAAGGCAACGCTGGGCCCCTACTCATGCTGGGCAGCTGTCAGCAGACCCTGGGTCACAGCTGCCCTTCTAGGTGAGCCTTTTCAATCCAGGATGTCATAGCCCACCACTCCTCACTGGTTTTTTACCACCATTTGTGCTTCCCTCACGGATGTCACTTATCTAGCCCCTGTAGGCATCTGAGTTGTAACTCCTGGCCTAGACACAGACGTTTCTTTTCTGGAATCTTACCATTTTTACCCCGGTCTCCTGCCCTGCACACCAGCTACTGAGAACGGCGTGCAGGTTATTTCTGTTCTCCCACTCTCTCCCTCAGCTCCTCCATCAAGTGGCAACTTTTCCTGTGTTTGTGAGACTCTGCCTTCCCCTTGCTGCTCAATAAGAGGTTTTGTTTGTGCACATACAAATTCCCTTCCCCTAAGGGTTTGTGCTTTTGGAACACAACAGCCAGAAGGACTGGAAAAGCTATTTTTATTTTTTGTTATAGTCCTTGAGGAAATGGACAGAAACTGCTCAAATAAAGGGGAGGGAATAAGGAGGAGAACTCCACTGTAAATTAATCTATAAAAATATCATGTAGCCATGATTACTTATTTATCAAAATAAGGCATGCTCACTGTGACAGTTCAAACATTACAGTGGTGATCCATCAGGAGAAGGAAGTTCCCAGATATTCCAGCCATCCAGAGATGACTACTATTCTCATATTCTTTCAGAATTGCTCTTTATGATTTTCTTCAGAAATGGGCTTGCACTATTATATTGTCCTATAACTTGATTTTTTTCACCTTTCCATGTCAGTCCGCACTGATTTATCTCATTGTTTTTATTGGTAGCAAGTATCCCTTTACCTGATTGAACCATTGTTTATTTCTCAAATCCCATAGTGATAGGTCTTTTGGTTGTTTTAGATTTTTATTATAACAGAAGCAGTGAGCATTCTTCTATATAATTCTCTGTACAACTCGTGTAAGTATGTCCTGGAAGAGGATCTGCTGGGGCAAGAAGCATGGACATTTAAAATTTTGGTAGATACTTCTAACGAATTCCCCAAACTCTACAGTGTCAGTAACATTGAATTAGAATTTCTATTTTTTCCACACCCTTGCCAACTTTAAGCTTTATCAAATAAAAATGATTTGAATCATTCCTTACATATTAAAAATATGAATAAAATATACTTTGCCTTAGAAGAATATAGTAAGTACATTGGCAACAATGGAAACTTTCTTTAATGAGCAAGCATTTTGATGTGTTCCATGAAGGAGATGCTTAATAAAAAATTATCAGCAAGAAGAAACAGAGATGGAGAAGCCTACAGAGACCAAGTCCAGGTGAGGGTGTGGCAGATGAAGCCAGCCTCAAACCACATGATGGGGACCAAGGAGGTATGCGATTTGAGGGGAGAGAAGGGGAAAGTTCATAGAGTTCATCACAATTTGTGATCATTCTATTAATATTCACCTCTTTATTCGACCATAAGCTCTAACATAATGCCTCTACTGGCCAATACAGGGCCCCACCTTCATAAATGTTAATAGATGCTTGATGAATGAAATAAAGAAGGAAGAGAAAGAGAGAGGAGGTAGGGAAGGGGAGGAAAAGGGAGAGATATGGAGGGAAGGGAAGAGCAGAGGGGAGGAGAGGAGAGAAGAGAAGAGAAGAAGGAAGAAAAAAAAGAGAGAGAGAAAGAGATACAGAGAGAGAGAGGTAGGATGTAGGACCAAGCCAGCTTGATGGTGTACACAACATTGAATGGAATCTCACTGGCTATCTGTGCCCTGGGGAGATGCAGGAACCTGGGGTACACTGAAGATCTGGGCAGTAGGGATCAGTAGGTGTCCTATAGCTTCTTTATGTGAACAGTCTTCAAGATCATTGTCTATGTTGCTAAGCATTATGGACTTAATTATCAGACATGGGGTAGAAGTACTACCTTACTTGTAAACCTTAGAAGTTATCAGGAAGGATGCTCTTTATATAGTGTCCAGTTGGCCTTGCACTGGTTTAAGGAGAAAAGCTGTCTAAGATGGAACTAGGCCTGGGACAAAAGTTAAAGTTCAATAATTTTAAAAAATATTTGAGGGCTTCCCTGGTGGCGCAGTGGTTGAGAATCCGCCTGCCGATGCAGGAGACACGGGTTCGTGCCCTGGTCCGGGAAGATCCCACATGCTGCGGAGCAACTAAGCCCGTGAGCCATGGCCGCTAGGCCTGCGTGTCCGGAGCCTGTGCTCCGCAACGGGAGAGGCCACAACAGTGAGAGGCCCGCATACCGCAAAAAAAAAAAAAAAAAAAAAAAAAAAAAAAAAAAAAAAAAAATTTGAAAAATTAAACATATACAGTAGACAGTATTGATATATTCTAGCTTTCTATTAACTATTTTTTAGTCATAATGACCCTGTAACTAAATATAGGATAAATATTTATGAGTAAAATTTATAAAGGATGGCCACATCCTCTAAATACAGAATACCAAAAAATACCTGCAATCTCTGATGGAAAAGGCCACTTAAGCTTTTGTTGACTTGACCATGAATCAGTTAACATTTTTAAGTTATGGGTTTCAAAATACTGGAATCAGATGTAGGAGGTACAAAGGAATGTTAAAAATGTTTTATTTACTTACAGTTTGAAATCTAATTGGAAGACAAAATTTAAATACAAGAAACTTGAATAACTTGACTAGATTAGAATATGAGAATTTGTCATCATTTGGAAAAGAAAAATCCTTGATGAGGTTTTCAAAGACATTGGGAAGATGGGGCAATCATTGGCATGTACAGAATTGTGGGTGAGTTCTGGAATGACTGCGGCCTGGGAAATGAGAAATGGTATTTGTCTCTTAGTGCTCCCACTGCAAGCCCAAGTAGTAAGACAGAAGGTAGACCATATTATTACCCAGTTACAATTGAAAATGGTTTGATTTGCTTGGGCTTATGCATATGGCAGACATTTGGAAATTCTGGACTTGCCGCCTGCAGAACATTTTAACTAAAAGCAGTAAAATGCACACAGATTTTGGGCTTTTAGCTAGATCATTTTTCTGTACACATGGCCATCTCTGCTTCATACTGAGAGATTTAGCTGGAAACCTTAGGAAGTTTGCATGAGAGAAAAGTTGACTCCAAAAGAAACTCGGAGAACATGAATCTGTGTTCAAAGTTCAGCCAAAGTAAAGAAGTAGTTCCATGTCAGCATGAGTTGCCAATAATAATGTTATAAAAAATGTTTTCCGGAAGCCAACTTTTTTTTTTTTTTTTTTTTTTGGTCTGCATGACATACCTCAAACCGTACTTTGTAAACAGAAGTTCTGGATACAGTTTAAAACAATAGATCTCCATTGCGTGACAAATACAAAGTTAAAGATTGAGAACTTATTCATTCAAAGGTCACTAATGGGATTTGAGTAAACAAGTATTCACTGAATACCTTTTATGTGGTCAGCGTTATGAAGGTACGGTGGAGGATGGGAAGGGAGACTAACAAAACACCATACCTGGTCCCTGACTTTGAGGAGCCTTCGCTGAAAGGGAGGAATAAGTATGAAACTGCTAAGTAACCATATAAAGCAGTGTGAGGTTATGTATTTATGGGAGTAGTGAAATACTGTAAGTGTGATGGGTGGTCACGGAAAGTGAATGTAATGGAGACCAGAGGGGTTTTTCCTGGACTAGACAGGGTGTGTAGAGGGAAACTCAACAGAAAAGGCATTCCAGGAGGGGACTAGCAGAAAGCAAGAACGGCGTGTAAAGGAGGGAGGAGGGGACTAGTCTGGCAGAATGATCGGGTCAAAGTGACCAGGTCACTTTCTAGCACATGGAAGTCCTGGCTTCCCTGGCCACACCTGCTTACTGTATCCACCCGTTTTGCTTTACACCCAACTCCACCTCTTAGCGCTGCCCGAAACATTTGCCTCTTCTGAACACTGTGTTCCTCTCTCCCTGCCCAGACTTTTAAAATACTAAGTCAGGAGTTAGACTTCTTGGGTTGAATCCATAGCCTCAGCCAGTTACCAGTGTTATTTCTCAGCACTGGTCCTGTCTGAGCTCCCCCACCCTTGGGAACTGCTTCTACAGATGGTGATCGTTAAGCGTAGAGGGATGAGGAGGTTGGTTTCGTTTATGCACAAAGAGGAGACACTGAACAGAGACAGGCTAAGGTGAAAATACCTTCTGAAAATAGTTTACGTAATTGATTCTACAGATAGAGGAGGTGAGACTTGGAATTAGGGAACCATGTCCATGAATGTGGAATTTAAGGAAAGGGGAAGAGAAAGAGGAGTCAAAGAACAGCAATCAAAGAGAAAGGAGACAGGGCTTCCCTGGTGGCGCAGTGGTTGAGAGTCCGCCTGCCGATGCAGGGGACACGGGTTCGTGTCCTGGTCTGGGAGGATCCCACATGCTGCAGAGCGGCTGGGCCTTGTGAGCTATGGCCGCTGAGCCTGTGCATCCGGAGCCTGTGCTCCGCAACGGGAGAGGCCACGGCAGTGAGAGGCCCAAGTACCGAAAAAAAAAAAAAAAAAAAAAAAAAAAAAAAAAAAAAAAAAAGAAAGGAGACAAACCAGAGAAGATGCACTTATGGAAGCCGTGAGAAGAACAATTTCAAACTGAAGTGATTTTTACCTGTGAGCCAAATGAGTATCCCATTCCCACATCAGAATCTGGGGCTCCTCTGCCTATGGTTTACCAAACATTTCTCACAAACCCTTACATTTGGTGACGCTGTCAACACTTTCGGAGGTTCTCGTGGTTTTACTCATTACTGGTAAATGCTCCTGCACACTCACCACTCTTGAAAAGTGAAGAGTTGCCCCTCAAACTCAGACGGCCCCAGTTCATGGAGTGCCCACCACCACGATTCTTTCTGCCACTGGTCTGTTTTCTCCTTTCCTAAAGCAGAAAGGCCAATATATAGTCGTGATGATTTTAAAATTATAGCCATGTATTTTAAACTCTTTGCATTTTTAAATGATGTAGTTCTTGTATGTAATTTCCATTTTCTTTCCTATCTCAACTTCTGCATTTCCAATTGAAGCTCATGTGTGGTGGACTGCTGTGTAGCTGCTGATTTATTACGGTCCCCTGAGCAAGTCCCTTCACCTTCTGTCCCAAGCTTCTCATTCAGGAAATTACCAATTCATTTTTAGTAAAATATCTCAGAATGATACTATAAAACAAACCTATTCCAAGGACTTCTAAATTTATTCAAGACTCTCTGTCTTCCTCTCTGATGCCATCATGTTTTTGCTTTCCTAGCTCTCCTTGCTGCTCCCTAAATGTAGCCGCACCCCAGGATTCATGCAGTGGCTCTCTGCTCTTCTCTCTCATGGTATTAATCTACCCTGAGAGCTTTCTATATCTCCTCCATACTGATGTCTTCAAATCTGTATCTCTGCTCTTCTCACCTAAACTTTAGTTGTACAACTTTCGTTGCCCCCCATTAGGTGTGCCAGCGTCAGTCCAAGGTGAGCAAGGCCAGGTTCAACACGGCACCATTTGACGGTCACTGGGACTCTCGTCTGACCTTTCGCTTTCCCCTGCCCTCATACAAGTTCAGTTGACGAGCCCTAAAGGTTTTGTCCGCTCTAACAGGGAGTATGCTATTCTGCCCTCTAAAACAGTCCTTATTAAATTATAATTCCCGTTTGGTTTTATGCTTTTTGAGGATAAAGATTATATCTTGTTCACCTTTAAATCCCTATAATTCTATATGTTTGAAAATGGACATGCAACAAATATTTGTTTGAATTTAGTAGTTGAGTTGCAAAGAGAGTGTTCCATGCTCAAATATATTTATAAAGCCTCGAGTTGAAGTTATTAAATTGCTAGTGGTTATTATTATTAATTCCTAAAAGAGGCATTATATTGTAGTATGCAAGTGGGTCCAAACTTTATTGATCTTAGGAACCATTTTTCAAAGCACCAATTGCACCTCTCTGAACAAAGTTCCCCAGAACAAAGTTTGTCAAATGTGCTAGGATAACTGATTAACTATTCACATACAAAATTACAAAATAAAACCCACATGGATCAAAATGTTATATATAAAATATATATACATATACATATATACATACATATAAAACAACTAAAGAACTTCAAGAAAATGTAGGTGAATATTTCTCAGCCTTGTGGTGGGGAAGACTTTTCTAAGTATAACATGCATAGCAAGAACCATAAATATTGACATATGTGACTATATATATTTAAAAATTTAAAATGTTCCTATGCATTTAAAAAACTGTGAAATTAATTCCAACACCAGAAGATAGATAGTTGTGAATAAAACATTTGCAATGTATGTGACAGATAAAGAATGGATATCCTTACTCTTAATAATTAAGAAAAAGATGAACATCTCCAAAAGAAAAATGGGGAAAAGACATACACAAGCAATTCACAAAAGAAGAAATACCTACAGATGATCAAAAAGCACAAGAAAAGATGCTCAATATCACTAATTATTAGAGAAATGCAAATCAAGACTACAACGAAGTATCACCTCATACCAATCAGAATGGCCATCATCAAAAAATCTGCAAACAATAAATGCTGGAGAGGGTTTGGAGAAAAGGGAACCCTCCTACACTGTTGGTGGGAATGTAAATTGGTACAACCAGTACGGAGAACAGTATGGAGTTTGCTTAAAAATCTAAATATAGAACTAACATATGTCCTGGTAATCCCACTCCTGGGCATATATCTGGAGAAAACCATAATTCAAAAAGATACATGCACCCCAGTGTTCATTGCAGCACTATTTACAATAGCCAAGGCATGGAAGCAACCTAAATGTCCATTGACAGATGAATGGATAAAGAAGATGTGGTATGTATATAAAATGGAATATTACTCAACCATAAAAGAGAATGAAATAACACCATTTGTGGCAGCACAGATGGACCTAGAGATGATCATACTAAGTGAAGTAAGTTAGACAGAGAAAGACAAATATCATATGATATCACTTACATGTGGAATCTAATAAAAATAATACAAATGAACTTATTTACAAAACAGAAACAGACTCACAGATCTCGAAATCAAACTTATGGTTACCAAAGAGGAAATGTGGGGGGAAGGGACAAATTAGGAGACTGGGATTAACATATACCACTACTATACATAAAATAGATAACTAATAAGGACCTACTGTATAGCACAGGGAACCCTACTCAATATTCTGTAATAACCTATATGGGAAAAGAATCCCTGAAAGAATATATATATATATATATATATATATATATATATATATAAATAACATATACATATATTATATGTTGTTATATATGTATATATACATATATGTATATATGTAGTTATATGTGTATATATATTATATTAGTTATATATTTAGGCATAACTAATTCACTTTACTGTGCACCTGAAACTAACACAACATTGTAAGTCTACTCCAATAAAAATTTAAAAGAAAGAAACAAAAAACAAAAAAATGAAACAACAAAAAAAAGAAGAAATACCAATGGTCAATAATGTTTGGGAAAAAATTCAACCCAGCTATGTATTTAGTTAAATCCAAATTAATATAGAAGATTTGATGAGAATGTGGGGAAAAATAGACATTCTGTTATATTGATGGTGGAGGAGCAAATTTGTATAGTTATTTGAAGAGAAATTTGGCAGTATTTATCAACAGCTTTTACCCCAAAACTCTACTTAAATGGATTTATGTTAATAAATTATTAAAATAAGTATTCAAAATGAATGTATAAGGGTATTCATCGTAATATTGTTTATAATAGTAAAAAAATTGGAAAAAGCCTAATTGGCCAAATACATCAACATTTAACAGGAGTTTCTCTGGATTAGGGTTAGAGGTAATCTGATTTTTTTTTTTTTTTTTGGTACGCGGGCCTCTCACTGTTGTGGCCCCTCCCGTTGCGGAGCACAGGCTCCGGACGTGCAGGCTCAGCGGCCATGGCTCACGGGCCCAGCCGCTCCGCGGCATGTGGGATCTTCCCGGACTGGGGCACGAACCCGTATCCTCTGCATCAGCAGGCGGATTCTCAACCACTGCGCCACCAGGGAAGCCCTGATTTTTTTCTTTGCACTTTTTGTGTGTGTGTGTTTCCACACTTTCTAGTTTCAACAATGCATTACTTTTGTTTTTTTTTTAGAAATAAGTGACTTACTGTTATTTTTTTAAAGCGGGCAATATAATGTAATCCTCAAGTTTCTGAGTGAGGGAATAGAATTTATTAACCTGAATATCTGACATCGCCATTTTCATATATTAGTTCCCCTTTTAATTTTCATTCCTCTTCTTCCCCTTCTCCTAATAAAACACACACAGAGAAAAAAAAATGTCTTCTAGATTTGGTTTTCTAATTCCCCTACTACAAATCCTCCTTTTCCCTAAATAATCCAGCCCTCCAATCTGCCTCTGTGTGAACTTCCTCTTTGAATGTCAAGTTTCTTGGCTCCCTTTCCTCCAACTCCAGCTCCACTCCTGCATAGAGTCGGGAAGGAAGCCTCAAAGCAGTCCAGACGCTGCCTATGGGGTCAAGGCCTCTCTCTCCAAGAAACCAGGAGATTTTTAGTCTAACTCATGTGACAAGTGCCCGTTCAAATTAGAATGACAAATCTCACTTAACTGGTAGCACCATTTGCATAGAAATCTGTCCTCAGCCTAAGGATCTGCCCCTGGGTGTTGAGTAAGGATGAAAGATGTGTTTTCGATTTGCTGCAAGATAACTGCTTCTCTGAAATCAGTTTAATCATCACAAAAGACTTGGTGGATCATTCTTTGGCTTCCGTCACAAGCACATTTTCTCTTTCACTCTGACCTCCCCAGACTCTGCTCTGATTCCTGTCACTACCAGATTCCTAATTGTGTTTCCCAAGGTTCTGACCTCAGCCCTTCCCAAACACTTTCTGCCCTGGCTGTCACATCTTCAGTGCTCACCTGCCAGCCAATGCCAACCGAAGCTTTGTCTCCAGTCCAGTGGCTTTCCTGGTCCCAATTCCACGTGCCCAACCCACTGATGAAAAGCTACTCCAGGCTGTCCCCCTGGTGCCTCAGACTCAATACATTAGGTCTGAAATCAACAAACCATGTCTTCCCCAAACCCCCAGACCTTCCTGTTTCTGAAGCAAAACTGCCTTTTTCCTTTTCACTAATCCCCAAACCTGTCACTTTTGGCCAATTTGTCTTCTCCTTTTTCTCTGAAACTCTCCCTACCTCCCATCCTCCAGTCCAGTCAAATACTTCTTCATACCCTCTCTTCCATCCATCTTTTTTCCTCTAGTGCTACCATCTTCTCCCAAGCTCAGCTCCATCACTTATGCACAGAGGGTGTGGTGACCTCTTGAGTCTTCCCTGTCATCCCACCGCTAATGATTCCCCAACTCACCACCAAGCAAATCTGCTTTGATCCTGTAATTCCTCCACTCAAGCCCAGAGAGGGATCCTATCAGGTCCAGTCCTACAAACCTGGCATTCAAGGCCTTCTATCATCTTGCCCCAACCTACCTTCAACCCCTATATCTTACTACTTTGTAATACAAATTTAGCATCTAGTTCACCAGATATTTTGACCATTGGGCTTGACCTTCTTATCTCCATACTTTGGCAAAACCTCTTCTCTCATATTTCTTTTCCTCTATGTAAGTACCACATCCTCCTTAAATTATGATTGCTAGGTTTCTATAGTGGACTTTGTTTGAAATGACATTTAACCCATTCTCTACTGCATTACTGTTTATGTTCATATCTAGTCTCCTCCACAGGATTAAAGGCTTTGTCTTGTACCTCTATATATACCCCACATCTCCTGGCACATATTAAGTACTAACTATTAAGTACTTGTTTAATGAGGAAATGAATGAACACTTAGATCAAGTTGGCAACTTCTTTTTAAGCGTTTCTCTCTCTTAGTAGGAATCACTTCGGGATGGCCAATTGGCTATATCATCAAAGTCAGCCTATTTTGGCAAAGATGCTCACATACAGCTACCATTTTGCAGTGTGACTTTTGTCTCTAATAAAACAAAATACAAATTGTTGTGATATTCTAGCAGAGAAGACACCAGAAAAAAAATTTCCATATGGGCAGGAGTAGAGCCAACTCTTCTACCTTTGGCGGTTATGTTTGTTGTCTGTGTGGCAAAGCCTTCCACCTTCTTTCTGGTAACAGACCCTGCATAATTTCTCTGGCCCCATTGCCCACCAGCAAGAAGAATGGGAATGTGACAGGTAAGATCCAGTCTTAGGAGTCTATTTGTACTTGGGCACTGAGCCCAAATCACACCAATTAGATACTTCACAGAGACTTTCTTCTGGAGCTAGAAGGGAAGTGTCTTTAAGGGTATTACCTCAGAACTACCATGAACCACATCTCCAATTAGAAAACAATAGCTTCCTTATTGCCAAAACCCATTATTTGGCAATCCAATCAATATTCACACAGATATCTTGAATTTTATACATCCTAAATGGAGCTCTTTATTGCTCTAATGTATTTTTCTCCCAGTCTTTCACATCAAAAGAAATGGCACCAGGATCCACCTGAT
This sequence comes from Kogia breviceps, assembly GCF_026419965.1. Lineage (NCBI taxonomy): Eukaryota > Metazoa > Chordata > Mammalia > Artiodactyla > Physeteridae > Kogia > Kogia breviceps. Next base: position 48,492,802 of record NC_081312.1, read on the forward strand.
TACTCTAGCAGAGGAGCTTTGATTTCCCCTTTCCTTCCTCTCCCATAGCTAATCTCTCAACAAATTCTATTCATTTTCAGTCCAAATCTGGTCCTTTCCTTATCTTCTCTGTCACAGATCAAACTCTCTGCTGGCCCACTGGCAGTTGTTTGTCCAGCCTCATTTCATAGCAGTCCTCTTCCTGTTCAGTAGGCTCCGGCCACAATGGCTTCCTTTCTGCTCCTCTGATGACCCTTTCTAACAACTTCACACTTTTGCATTTGTTGTTCTTTCTACCTAGAACATTCTTTCCATGGCTCTGTAATAGCTAATCATTCTCAGGTCTCAGTTCAAATGTCACTGCTTTAAGAGGTCTCACCTGGCAGCCTATAAAGCCTCCTCTCTCTTCTAGCATCTCCTCACTTCTTCATCCTGTTCATTTCTTTATGGCACTTATGACAATGAATAATTATCTTGTTTAATTTGTTTACCTTTGCAGCCTTTTACTGGAATGTAAGCTCCCCAAGTGTAGACTCTTTTCTCATCTTCTATTCTATGTTTGGCAGGTTCAAGGCACTTAATGAATGTTTATAGAATTATTATAACAAATTAATTCTCTACAATATTTCCACTCTTTCTTTCTTGAAATTTCTCCTCTTTCAATATCTGAGACATAGAATTCTGTCTGTTGCCTGCCTTGTTTTCCTTCCCCTTCCATCTTCTAAGAGTAAATGTTCTCTAAGGTTCCACCTTTGATCTTCTTCTCTTTGGTCTACATTCTAAAAAATAAATTCCATGAAGGCAAGACTTCCATTACCATGATGTCCCTAAGACCTCAGACAGTGTTTGGTATAGAATAAGGGCTCAATAAAAATTAATTGAATGAATGAAAGATTTCTTTCCCATGGTTCTGGCATGGCTTCAATTCTTCATGAGTGGGACACAGCCATTTCTCTATCCAGCCCTGACTGATCTTCTGATCATCTGTCCTACACTTTCAGTTCCTACCTGGTGTTTGCCCCTGAACTTCTTGTGAACATGTCCATGTTGGTATTGTATTCATCACTTTCCCTTTAAGCCCTCATCCTCCTCAGTTCCTTTCTGAGCTCCATTAACATTTCTGATGCTGACACCATCATTTTTCTAATCATCCAGGGTGAAAATCTTAGAGTCATTTTTACTTCTTTTCTCACGTATTTCCCACATTTATTTGTTTACCAACTTTTCTTAATCTCACTTCCCATCCGTCCCCTTTCCCCTAGTCCCTCTTGTCCCTCTCTAATTCAGTTCTCTACCTCTTGGCTGGAGTTCTTGGCCTCCAGTTTCCAACCTCCTAAATATTCTTTCTCACTCAAGCTGATCCACTTTCAATCCTCACTGCAGACCACTTCCAGACTTCTTTATCTGAAAGCACCCCCCTGCTTGAAAACATTGATTGTTCTCTGGAATGAATACAATCAAATCTAGGCTGGAAATTTAAAGTTCTTCATTATCCAGCTCAAACTTCCATTCTGACTGCATCTGCTCCTACCTCCTTTCAAGCTTTATCCTCTCTAGCAGTCCTGCATTAGTCAACATTCCTGTGTCCATCTTGTACTTTTCTTCTCTGATACCTGTACTCATACTATTCACTGTCTCCAATTGCAATAGTTGTTTTAATTTCCTATGGCACTTAATTCTGCTTTGTATGATACCTATTTGATTGGATCCTATTTATCCCATTAAAATATAAAATCCTTGAGTACAGGAACTATGTCTAATTCATGTTTTTACCCTCCATAGGTCCAATAAAGTGTCTAGCACTTACCTATTGAATGCTGAGAGGCACTGTAAGAGAGTATTTAAGGGTATGGAGGACTTGGATCCAAATTCCAGTGAGTCTGAGCACATAATAAACCTTTCTAAGACTTGGTTTCCTGAAAAATTGGAAGAATGTTGCCTACTTCATATGGCTGTTGTGAGAATTAAGTGGAATAGTGCATATAGAGTACCTGGTGCCTAATAAGTGCTATTGTAAAATGAAAGAGACCAACTTTGACCTTTTCCTTGATCACAAGGAAGTATAAAATCTAAAGAATCCACTAAGCATGAAAAGCTGCCTTCCTTTCCCCTGCTCTATGTGTACCTATTCAATGCCTTGCATTCATGAAGAGCCCAATGAGCTTGATATGCCTTACAGATGGACTAGGCCAACAATCAGGCCCTGGAGGCTGCCTTGCCATCACTGCTTCTAAGCATCCCTGCTACTTTTGCTTTATGGGACTAAATACCTGATATGATTCAGAGTTTTCTGATTTCCAGACTTTGCTCCGGTTGTAGTTCCCCTACTGACTCTGCTATTACATTTGGCCAGTCCATGTTGTTGGTGAATTCCTGAGTCAATTCCTCTCTATTATTACTTCATTTTCTAGCCAAGAACCTAGATCTTTCCTTGCCTGTAGTGCAGGCAGCTCTGGTCCAAAGAATTCAGAAGACTGAACTCCAAGCCAGGTACACAGGATTAGGAGATCACATGAGGGTCAAAGTTGAGGGCTGTCAAGCCAACTTCTTTAGAAAGGGTTATTTTCCTTTAAGGGAGATATTGGTGGTCCAACTCCTTGAGACAAGGAGTTTCTCTCTGCTAAGAGAAAAGCAGAAGATTGAATCCCACAGTGTCCCAAGTTACAGAGAGGTCAAGAAGAATAAGGATCAAGACGAGGCCATTTGGCTTGGATACTAGGAGGTTAGTAGACTCTGGGTGAGAAGTTTTAGTGGCATAGTAAAGACAGAGTTGTCTTCTATGTCAGCTGGTCAACAAGTATTTATTGAACACCAGAGCCTGTGCTAGGCATGGAGGCATAGTATAGAAGAAAACAGACATGGTATCAGACACTCTATGAAGAGGTATAGGAAATGGCAGTTACAGCCATTTCTTTGAGGAATTAAGGCAAACCCACAGGAAGAGTTCAGTATAAATTATGTAATTCTACATAATGGATCATTTCCACTCTCATAACAGGTTATAGTATATTCATAGAATTTCAGAGTTTAAAAGAAGCTTAATGACTTTCAAGTCTCTCTTTTAATATGAAGAAACTAAAGCCATAGAAACAAATCTGGCCAATGTCACATAGCTACCCCCCTTTCCATTGTGCAGATTTCACCTGTTATAATAACAGTTTTAGGTCGCTGTTGTAAAAATCTAATGAGAAGTTTCATGTATTTCTTATGAAAATTATAACTTAAACACAGAATGACATTAACCATCTTCATGATTTTCATGGATAGCACCTTAGCAAGTATAATATGATCCAGTAACCCCACTTTTGGGTATATATCCAAAGGAATTAAAATCAGGATCTTGAAGAGATATCTGCACTCCCATGTTCATTGCAGCATTATTCACAATAGCCAAGATGTGGAATCAACTTAAATGTCTATCAACAGAGGCACAGCGAAAGAAAATGTGGTATATACATACAGTGGAATATTATTCAGCCTTTAAAAAGAAGGAAAACCTGCCATTTGTGACACTATGGATGGACCTAGAGGATATTATGCTAACTGAAATAAGCCAGACACAGAAGGACAAATACTACATGATGCCACTTACACGAGGAATCTAAAATAGTCAAATCTAAAATTCAACACTCATTTATGATAAAAACCTTGCAGAAAGTAGGCATACAGGGAACTTTCCTCAACATAATAAAGGCCATATATGACAAACCCACAGCTAGCATCGTTCTCAATGGTGAAAAACTGAAACCATTTCCACTAAGATCAGGAACAAGACAAGGTTGCCCACTCTCACCACTCTTATTCAACATAGTTTTGGAAGTTCTAGCCACAGCAATCAGAGAAGAAAAAGAAATAAAAGGAATCCAAATAGGAAGAGAAGAAGTAAAGCTGTCACTCTTTGCAGATGACATGATACTATACATAGAGAATCCTAAGGATGCTACCAGAAAACTACTAGAGCTAATCAATGAATTTGGTAAAGTTGCAGGATACAAAATTAATGCACAGAAATCTCTGGCATTCTTATACACTAATGATGAAAAATCTGAGAGTGAAATTAAGAAAACACTCCCATTTACCATTACAACAAAAAGAATAAAATATCTAGGAATAAACCTACCTAAGGAGACAAAAGACTTGTAGGCAGAAAACTATAAGACACTGATGAAAGAAATTAAAGATGATACAAATAGGTGGAGAAATATACCATGTTCTTGGATTGGAAGAATCAACATTGTGAAAATGACTATACTACCCAAAGCAATCTACCGATTCAATGCAATCCCTATCAAATTACCACTGGCATTTTTTACAGAACTAGAACAAAAAATTTCACAATTTTTATGGAAACACAAAAGACCCCGAATAGCCAAAGCAATCTTGAGAACCAAAAATGGAGCTGGAGGAATTAGGCTCCCTGACTTCAGACTCTACTACAAGGCTACAGTAATCAAGACAATATGGTACTGGCACAAAAACAGAAATATAGATCAATGGAACAGGATAGAGAGCCCAGAGATAAACCCACACACATATGGTCACCTTATCGTTGATAAAGGAGGGAAGGATATACAGTGGAGAAAAGACAGCTTCTTCAATAAGTGGTGCTGGGAAAACTGGACAGCTACATGTAAAAGTATGAAATTAGAACAATCCCTAACACCACACACAAAAATAAACTCAAAATGGGTTAAAGACCTAAATGTAAGGCCAGACACTATCAAACTCTTAGAGGAAAACATAGGCAGAACACTATACGACATAAATCACAGCAAGATCCTTTTTGACCCATCTCCTAGAGAAATGGAAATAAAAACACAAATAAACAAATGGGACCTAATGAAACTTAAAAGCTTTTACACAGCAAAGGATACCATAAACAAGACCAAAAGACAACCCTCAGAATGGGAGAAAATATTTGCAAATGAAGCAACTAACAAAGGATTAATTTCCAAAATTTATAAGCAACTCATGCAGCTCAATAACAAAAAAACAAACAACCCAATCCAAAAATGGGCAGAAGAACTAAATAGACATTTCTCCAAAGAAGATATACAGATTGCTAACAAACACATGAAAGAATGCTCAACCTCATTAATCATTAGAGAAATGCAAATCAAAACTACAATGAGATATCATCTCACACCGGTCAGATTGGCCATCATCAAAAACTCTAGAAACAATAAATGCTGGAGAGGGTGTGGAGAAAAGGGAACCCTCTTGCACTGCTGGTGGGAATGTAAATTGATACAGCCACTATGGAGAACAGTATGGAGGTTCCTTAAAAAACTATAAATAGAACTACCATACGACCCAGCAATCCCACTACTGGGCATATACCCTGAGAAAACCATAATTCAGAAAGACTCATGTACCAAAATGTTCATTGCAGCTCTATTTACAATAGCCAGGACATGGAAGCAACCTAAGTGTCCATCAACAGATGAATGGATAAAGAAGATGTGGCACATATATACAATGGAATATTACTCAGCCATAAAAAGAAATGAAACTGAGTTATTTATAATGAGGTGGATGGACCTGGAGTCTGTCATACAGAGTGAAGTAAGTCAGAAGGAGAAAAACAAATACCGTATGCTAACACATATATATGGACTCTAAGGGAAAAAAATGTCATGAAGAGATTAGTGGTAGGACGGGAATAAAACACAGACTTACTCGAGCATGGACTTGAGGATATGGGGAGGGGGAAGGGTGGGCTGTGACGAAGTGAGAGAGTGGCAGGGACATATATACACTATCAAATGTAAATTAGATAGCTAGTGGGAAGCTGCTGCATAGCACAGGGAGATCACCTCTGTGCTTTGTGACCACCTAGATGGGTGGGATAGGGAGAGTGGGAGAGAGGGTGATGCAAGAGGGAAGAGATATGGGAACATATGTATATGTATAACTGATTCAGTTTGTTGTAAAGGAAAAACTAACGCACTATTGTAAAACAATTATACTCCAATAAAGATGTTAAAAAAAAAAAAAAGTCAAATCCATAGTAGTTGAGAGTGGAATGGTGGTTACCAGGGGCTGGGGGAGAGGATAATGGGGAGGTATTAGTCAAAGGGTACTAAGTTTCAGTTATGCAAGATGAATAAGTCCTAGAGATCTACTACACAGTGTAGTGCCTAAAGGTAATAATATTGTCTTGTATTCTTAAAAATTTGCTAAGAGGATAGAACTTATGTTAAGCATTCTTATCATACACATGCAAATAAAAATAATAATAATAATGATAAAGAAGGTGGGAGAAAACTTTTGGAGGTGATAGATATGTTTATGGAATAGATTGTGGTGATGGTTTTACGGATGTATACTTATTTCCAAACTCATCACATTGTACACATTAAGTATGTGTAGCAGTTTCTATGTCAATCATACCTCAATTAAGTGGTTAAAAAAAAAAATCAGTCCTAATTCCCACCTTCCCTAGCAACTGAAAAAGGAGACGATGATGGGGATGTCATAAAACAAGTTCACTAGCCTATGTATTGTTCTGCTCCAGTAAAATGAAAATCCTAATCCGTTGACACTTTTTAGATGTTCTGAGATCTTTGGTTGGGTGGAGCAGTAGATACCTGTAAAGTGGTCACTTCCTGGCTTGGTGTTCTTTGATATGCTGAGAACTAGATGCCACGTTTGGCCACAGAGTAAATTAACTTTCTATTAGTTGTGTGACTTTACTGAACAGCAATTCATTTGTGGCTTGCCTTGTAATTTCCAGGTTTCTCATACCCTTAAAAAATGCTGAGTAATCTACTATGGGAAAAAACTTAATTCAATTTAGCCCCACTTTGGAGAAAAGGTCATAAGGACAGCGTGTGTCTGGTCCATTATTACACAGTTGCTCCTGTCCATAATGGATGTTTATGATTCATTGCTTATTGGGGAACCACTTCTATGGAAAATTGCCAAATGTCTTCCAAAAATCCAAACAAAATGTCTTGGCTCCCTGATTTGGGGATTAGATCTGAATGTCTCATTTTCAAGTGGCTCAGGGCCACACATCAAGCCGCTGAGAGAAAAGACCAAGGAGACTTAGGAAGCTAAGCCTAGGCCTGGGGGTGCGGAGAACCAACCTCAGAACCCAGGTCCTGCTAAAGTTCTCAGAGGAGCAAGCTTTCCTAAGGCTAGGCTGGGAGGATGGGTGATGCAGAGGCTATAAGGGTCCTTGTGGAATGTTTTCAAGGCATGCCAGACCAGAGAGGATCTATCTATATCTTCCCACGCCAGGCTTAAGGGGCCACTGGCCAACCTCATTCTTAGAGCACCAGTCCCAAATGATGTTCCATGGAAATGTTAAGGGAAACAACTTTGGGAAATACTAGCTTAAACAAAATTAAACAAGTTTCTTTATTGGAGGATTTCTATGAGCCTTCAATATATATTCATATTCATTATGATTCATTGTGAATCTTCAGTAGAATGTTATTTTTTTCCAAATTTATTTGACCAGGAGATCTCCCCTCACTTTTTAGTAGTACAACTATTAGCATTTGAAGAACTGTTTATGGGGTTTATGAAATTCCAATCTTGAGATAAAAACAGGAAGCTCCAAACTGACTTTGATTTGAAGAGTCTCCAGGACTTTCTGATGGCCACCTCAAAATGAATGGCAGGTCTAACTCTTAGTTTTGTTTTATTTTGTTTTCATCTTTCCCTTTGGATTTTGGGTCTGGGCAGTGGGTCCCAAAGCCTAGAATGGCTCCTGAAGAGATCCAGTCTCCCTGAGGGTTTGGGACCACAGCCAGTGTGTAGCTGATTGGCTCTACTGGAGTTGTGTAAAGTATGCAGTATGGTCTAGTGCTTGAGAGCACTAGCTCTGGACCTATGCAACTTGGATAAGTTACTTTATCTGTGTCTCAAATTCCTCACCTGTAAAATGGGGATCATAATAGCTTCTAACCCATGTGGTTATGTGAGGATTCGATGACTTAATACTTTTTTTGTTTTTTTCGGTACGCGGGCCTCTCACTGCTGTGGCCTCTCCTGTTGCGGAGCACAGGCTCCGGACACACAGGCTCAGCGGCCATGGCTCACGGGCCCAGCCGCTCCGCAGCATGTGGGATCTTCCCAGACTGGGACACGAACCCGTGTCCCCTGCATTGGCAGGCGGACTCCTGACGACTGCGCCACCAGGGAAGCCCAGACTTAATACTTTAAAAGCACATAAAACAGTACTTGGCACACAGTAAATGCTAAAAACTGTTAGCTATTATTGGCTCTGGACTTCAGTCTCTGAGGCTGCCCTATACATGGAGATGGTAGGAGGGAAGCTCTTTGTCTCCTCATTTGCCCAAGTGGGAGGCTCTCAACTGGTGGATTCAGTCTAAGTGTAAATTAGCAACAAAATTTTCTCGCAAATGCAATCTTGCCCCTCAAAACTGATCACACATAAACAGCATCATTAGGGAATGCCTGGAAACATGCTTTCTTCTCAGAAAAGGTAAGCCTTTGTTTCTATCTGAATGAAATATGATACCTGGCTTATATGATTATTTATGGCACTGTATCTTTGTGTTTATGAAATGTTCAAGAAGCACAGATCATCTTCGTAGAAAATAAAAGTATCCATAAGATTGAATAAGTTTTCCTCATCTCATCTCACTATGACCTTCAGAACTTGCTTATTCAATTTAATAGTTACTAGTGCTGATATACAAACTGTGGGCTGCTTTCTTCTGATCCAGCTTCAGCAGTACAACTTTCAATGGGGGAGAATCCAGGGCTTCTGGCCCATTCTGGAATGATATCAGGTCATCTAAAGTTTAGAGGATATCTATGAAGACAAGAATGGAAAACACATTCTACTTATTCCCACTATGTTCGGCTGAAGTTAAGCTCGTATGTATTTTTTTGCCAGATAATACCACCTAATGGTGGTCTATGTTGGGATAACCTGATTTATTTTAACTGAGTTAAATGAACTCAATAAATCCAACAATTTAATGAGTTTAACTAAAGCTATTTATCAGTTCTCACATTTTCCCCTAGCAAATGTGAATGAAAGAGTCATAGCGTTATCTCTTTCGTGGATGGAAAACGAGACAACGACAAAAAGGAAAACAAATTTAGCTATGAACAGTCATTAGAGAACTCATTGATTCATAATCTGCACTTATCATTGATTTACTTTTCTCTTAACATTGGATTATTTTCTTTTCTCTCCTATCTTTCTAGGTAATGTATGATTGCACATATAAATAGCTGGAATGAAATGCTTTAATATGTTAATAGTTTATATTAATGTTTAATATGTTAATAATTAAAATCATGTTAGTAATTTAGAAGTTTAGTTTAGAAGGAGAATAGCTTCGGGGAAGGATATAAAAGGGACTTCAACTGTATGTGTAATGTTTTATTCTTAAATAGCAAATATATTAATCGTATGTTAAATTTTTAAAATTCTGAGTGGTAGGTAAGGTATCATTGTATAATACTCTGCACTTCACATGTACTTAAAATATTTCATAATAAAAAAAGGATTAAGCCATAGGTACAGGCTCTTTTAGACTCACTACTGTTATTCCACCTTTAAAGGATAAGGAAACAGAAAGGCTTTTTCCGAGGAGGATACATTTGCCTAGCCAAAGCCAAGAGACAATGCAATCTCTTCTTTTGGACAGAAGAGGCAAGATATTTTATTAATGTTCCAAGACAAGTCTGCAATCTGGAAGGACTTCTAGTTAATAGTTAATACTCTTCTAGGAGTGTTACTTTGGGGAATTCAAGTAATGCACTGTTGTTTGTAAATAAACTTGAGTCTGATCTTTTATCCAAGGTTATGTGTGCTTGGGTGAGCCCTGCCTAATTTCCCTGGCCCTGGTCTTTCCCAGCTTTTCCCAGCTGGCCCTCAGCTCTCTCCATCAGCAAACGGAGCACCGCTGACTCCAGCAGGGAGTCCCTAACCAGCTTCTCTACCTGCCTCACCACCTCTGTCTGGCCCATCTTGATAAGGACCCCATTTTCCTGCCAGATTAACACATGACAAGGCGTGAGTGTGTGTGTGTGTGTGTGTGTGTGTGTGTGTGTGTGTGTGTCCCTAGAGCTTCTGTCCACGCCTGACTGACTCTCCACACTTGAAGCTGGCTCCAGCCCCAAGCCTTCCAGTCCTCTCTTGCTGCCAATAATTCAGCTGTTTCTCTTCATGAGCTCCCAGGATTCTACTGCATTGGGGAAAAATACATTTCTCTTGCATTGATTGGGCTTGGCCATCACTTCCCCAGCCAAGGCCAGATCTCCTGGTATTTGATGTTCTCCTCACAGCCTGGACTTCTCCTTTGAGGTCTCATCACAGCTGCAGTTAAATAATTAATTTCACAATTAGTTTAATGTTTGCTTCCTCATCTCTAACGTAAGCTCCCATGAGGGCCTGGACTATGTATCCAGGAGCAGCACCACGATTAATGAATGACTGAGTGAAAGCAAATTTTGTTTATACACAGAAAATTGTATATGTATATTTTAAGAATAAAAGTGGAATGTTCTAGGGCTTCCCTGGTGGCGCAGTGGTTGAGAGTCTGCCTGCCGATGCAGGGGACACGGGTTCGTGCCCCGGTCTGGGAAGATCCCACATGGGGCAGAGCGGCTGGGCCCGTGAGCCATGGCCGCTGAGCCTGCGTGTCCGGAGCCTGTGCTCCACAACGGGAGAGGCCACAGCAGTGAGAGGCCCACGTACCGCAAAAAAAAAAAAAAAAAAAAAAGTGGAATGTCCTAACATTTTAGTTTTTACAATTTGTCCCTTTTTAGTTTTTACAAGTTGTCCCTTTGAAATGTTTTCAAAAAATTTTGAAAGTATATTCTATAAATAGCTGATTATAATGAACTCTTTATGCAAATACTTCTCTGTGAGTGTAAATAGTGATTAACATTTTGCCGTATTTCATCTTTTTTTAAATCTATCCTTTTCTTTGCTGAAGTATTTAAAGCAAATCCTAGATGTCATGACACTTCATCCCTAAATACTTCGGTACAGTATAAATGCAAAATACAGCTCCACACAAAAAGCTCATTTTCCTAATTGCACATAACAAAATTGAGAACAATCCTTCCATCTAATATTCAGTGTGCTTTCCGTTTTTCTGATTGCCTTTCTACAATTGTAAAAAAATTCTTTCTACAGTTGCTTAGATTCAGGATTGACTTTTTTTTAACCATTAAAAAAAAATTGAAGTATAGTTGATTTACAATGTTGTGTTAGCTTCTGGTGTACAGCAAAGTGATTCAGTTATATATATACATATGTACGTATGTATGTATGTATATTCTTTTTCAGATTCTTTCCATTATAGGCCATTACAAGACATTAAATATAGTTCCCTGTGCTATACAGTATGTCCCTGTTGTTTATCTGTTTTATACATAGAAATGTTTATATGTTAATCCCAAACTCCTAATTTATCTACCCCCCCATCACCCCATTATGCCCTTTGGCAACCATAAATTTGTTTTCTATATCTGTGAGTCTATTTCTGTTTTGTAAATAAGTTAATTCATATCATTTTTTAGATTCTACATATAAGTGATATTATATGATACTTGTCTTTCTCTGTCTGATTTGCTTCACTTAGTATGATAATCTCCACGTCCATCCATGTTGCTGCAAATGGCATTATTTCATTCTTTTTTACAGGATTGACTTTTTGACAAGACTATTTCATAGGTGATGACATATCCTTCAGATTGCAGCAGCTGAAGAGGGTCACCATAGCTAATTGTCCCACTGTTAGTGTTGGCAAGATTTGTCTGTGTGGTGAAGGTAACAGCCTAGTCTCTCCAATATAAAGTTTTTCTTTCCTCCTTATAACCAATAAGTAATCAATGCTTGGCACTCTGCAAATATCTAGTTCCCATTGACGTTTCTTCTAGAGTTTTAGCATTTGTTGATGACCATAGCGTGAATCAGTTTCATTAGGGATCGTAGAATAGATGTTTTTGGATTTTATCATTCATTTGTACACTTAGCAGCTCTAAACATTCAGTAACGTGGTGCTTTCTGGCATCTATTACGGCTACGTGGATATTTAGAAATAGAACTTGTGTAGGAAAGGCACAATAAATGTGCCAATTCTTCCCCTTTCATTACCATTGTAGAAAGAGAGTTCATGTACAAGCTAATTCCAATGGACACATTATTTTTTGAGGGCTTTTTTGAGTATTTTACAAATTCCTGGATTTTTAAATATTTAGTATGATTTCAGTCAGTTAGTCTTGATTCTTTTTGATTCGCAAGTTGACTGTGGAGAACACATTCAAGCTGGCTCCCTCATTCTTTATAATTGACTGTGTTCATCTTGAAAACACTTCATTACTTTCTGGCACAACAGAATGCTCAGGGTCATGTTATACATTCCCTTCCTTCCTTCCTTCCTTCCTTCCTTCCTTCTTTCCTTCCTTCTTTCCTTCCTTCCTCCCTCTCTCTGTCTTTTTTTCTCTGCAAAACTTAGTCATTACTCCAAGAATCCTCTTTAGTGTTTTTGTTTTTTTTTTCTGGGAGTGGGGATGGTATTTAGAGATCTAACTCTAAGTATTGCAAATGATCATTGTTATTGGAATTTTCAGTGGTCAGAGGCAGAAAATATACTTTAAAAATTATGAGGTCAGGGCTTCCCTGGTGGTGCAGTGATTGAGAATCCGCCTGCCGACGCAGGGGACACGTGTTCGTGCCCCGGTCCAGGAAGACCCCACATGCCGTGGAGCAGCTGGGCCCGTGAGCCATGGCCGCTGAGCCTGCACGTCCGGAGCCTGTGCTCTGCAACGAGAGAGGCCACAACAGTGAGAGGCCCTCGTACCAAAAAAAAAAAAAAAAAAAAAAAAAATTATGAGGTCATACTGATATTTCTGGTAAAAATATGATTACAGAATTCTTACTTAAATTGTTTGATTTTATTCTAGTATCTATTTTTAACCTAAAAATGTTGTTGCCCTATAACATTATTGCTTATTTATTTTATCCTGCCATATAGAAAAGTTTCAAAATAACAGTAATAACAATATGAATATTACTATTACTAACATAAATGATGCTGAAACTTATTTGGAGTTACTGACTATATCCCATCAAGTATATGTGGTCAAACAACTGTGTTCTGAAGTTACTTGAAGTTCTGCCTTTCTCTGTGAAGTTATGTTACCAATATGACATACAATTAGTTTCATTTATTCCAATTTGCTTTCAGTCTATAGAGATTTCTCTTTTCATTTTGACTTAATTTTATTGTTTGAACAAGTTAAAAGAAGTACATGTCTCCTGGTCAAACTATAACAAGGTATCTTAAGAGAAATATTGCCTCCATCCCTGATCCTTCCATTCTGTTTCCTACCTCTTCTATGTGTAACAATTTTTATTAATATTTGATTTCAACTCTTAGTGTTTATACTGTGAAAATATAAGGACATATATATGTATGTATGTATTCCCCTTTGTTACCTAAAATATAGGATATTAACACACTATTCGTCACTTTGCTTTTTAAAATAATAACTTAATAATACGTTCTGAACATCATTCTATATCAATAAATCAAGTGCTGTCTTAAGTATTTTTTATAGCTGCATAGATTCAACTGTGTGGAGGAACTTTGTTTTTTTTTTAAACCAGTATCCCATTGATGGACATTTGAGTTGATTTCAATCTTCTGCTATTATAAATAATGTTGCAATAAATAATTTGTGTATATATAATTTTTTCCTTTGGGATACATTTCTAAAAGTGGGATGACTGAGTCAAGGGTAAATACATATCACTTTTCTAGTTATTGCTAAGTGCCCCTCTTCAGGGGTTGCACAATTATGCATTCCCACCAACAGTGTATAAGAGTTCCAGTTCCTCCACAACAGAGGAAATTGTAGGAGTTTGGATTTTTGTCAATCTGTTGGTAGAGAAATAATATCTCATTGTTTTTTTTTTTGTTTTTTGTGGTTTGTTTTTTGTGCTAGGCGGGCCTCTCACTGTTGTGGCCCCTCCCGTTGCGGAGCACAGGCTCCGGACGCGTAGGCTCAGCGGCCATGGCTCATGGGCCCAGCCGCTCCGCGGCACGTGGGATCTTCCCGGACCGGGGCACGAATCCGCGTCCCCTGCATCGGCAGGCGGACTCTCAACCACTGCGCCACCAGAGAAGCCCCTCATTGTATTTTTTTAACATCTTTATTGGAATATAATTGCTTTACAATGGTGTGTTAGTTTCTGCTTTATAACAAAGTGAATCAGCTATATATATACATATATCCCCATATCTCCTCTTTTTATTTATTAAAAAATTTTTAAACATCTTTATTGGAGTATAATTGCTTTTTTTATCTCATTGTATTTTAATTTTTCTTAGTGTAAGTGAGGTTGAAATTTTTTCTTTGTTTATAGGGCATATGTTTTTATTTTTCTAGAAATTATCTATTCGTGGCTCTTCCAAATTTTCCATCAGGTTGTCAATCATTTTCCCCTCAGTTTTACTGAGATATAATTGACATATAACATTGAGTAAGTTTAAGATGTACAAGGTGATGATCTGACACACATATATATTGCAAAATGACTAGTATAATAAGATTAGTTTACACCTCCATCACCTCACATAATTACTATTTTGTTGTTGCTGTGAGAACATTTAAGATCTACTTGCTTAGCAACTTCCAAGAACATATTATAGTATTGTTAACTATACTCATCACGCTTTGCATAGATCATCTTATAACTGGAGGTCTGTACCCTCATTCCTCCACCCAGGTTGCCAGTCTTTTTTTCTCAGTCTATAATATAGACTATAGATCTTTATATATTACAGAGATTAGCTCCATGATGAACATCGCAAACACTTTCCTCAATTTGTCCTTTGTCTTTTGCCTTAGTTTATGAAGCTTTTTGCCATGTGAAGGCTTTTTTTTATCTTATTGTGTCTGGATATTGAGTCCTAGATAGGAAGATTTTCCTTCCTCCAAAGTTTTAAATGAATTCACTCATGTTTTCTTTTAATACTAATATGGGTTATTTTTGTACTTTTAGACCCTTGATCCGTTTAGAATGTACGCTGGTATACGGTATGAAATATGGATCCAATTTTACCTTTGTTTACATGGCTATTCATTCTACAATTTCTAAGTCAAAAATTTTGTAATTAAAAAGAATACTTTAGGGCTTCCCTGGTGGCGCAGTGGTTGAGAGTCCGCCTGCCGATGCAGGAGACACGGGTTCGTGCCCTGGTCCGGGAAGATCCCACGTGCCGCGGAGCGGCTGAGCCCGTGAGCCATGGCCGCTGGGCCTGTGCGTCCGGAGCCTGTGCTCCGCAGCGGGAGAGGCCACAACAGTGAGAGGCCCGCATACCGCAAAAAAAAAAAAAAAAAAAAAAAACAAAGAATACTTTAAAGTCCATCTTTTCTCCCCTGATTTGAAATGCCATCTATATCATTTATTACATTTCCATATCAATTTGGCTCTATTTTTGTACTTTCTATTGTTCCATTGGTCTGTCTTTTCATGCATCAGTACCATACAATTGAATTATAGAGGCTTTTATAATATGTTTTAATATTTGATAGGGGTTGTGTTTCCCCCTTCGCCCCCATATGGCTCATCCTTTTCAGGCTCTTGCTCTTCTGGCTATTCTTGCTGGTTTATTTATTTATTTTTTAGCATGAAGTTTAGAATTCATTTATCTAGCTCCAGAAAAGAAATCTGATGTTATTTTTTTTTATCGGATGGCATTCCATTTATTAAATAACTTAAAACTGGTATCTTTTTCACATTGAGTCTTCCTATCCAGAAAACAATGTCTTTCGATATGATCTGGCTTACTTGTAGATAATTTTTAACAACAAAAAGGGACAATATTTTGTAATTTGCCTTTTCATTTTATTAACTGTATATCTTGGAGATGTTCTACCCCAATATACACAGATTCATCTTATTTTTTAAGGCTATGAAGTATTCCCTTATATGAATGCACCACAGCTTTTTTGTGTCCTTTTGAGGGACATTGTTTTTGCTACTATAAATATGCTACGAGGAAAGTTTCTAGACATGCATGGGTAAGTATCTTTGCAGAAGCAATTCCTAAAAGGGGAATTTCTCAGCCACAGTGTATGCACACATTCAGAGTTTTGCCAAATTGCCTTCCAAGAATTATATTATTTCTCACTCCAACAAAGGTTACCTGAGAATGCCTGTTTTCTCACATGCTTGCCAATACTATATGGAATCCACATTTATAATCTTTATAATATGATGTTTTAATCACATTGGCACCAGCTCACCTTGGCCAGCTTCTCTAGTCCCCACTGAGCCTACATGTGAAATGACTGAACAGAAGTCACCGGGACTGCTCTGCCTAGGGGTATGTTTGAAAGTATTACATGGATTTTCATGGCACCTGGGGAAACCTGGGAGATGATGTAGAATATGCCTCAGAGCTTTACTAACCAGGAGTGAGGAGGTTTGCATCTTCCAATTTCCCATCTACCAGTGGATTGAGTACTGCTCTCAGGGTCACCAATTCTGACACTTCTGACTCAGCCTGCAAGCTTGCTCCCTGTCTGGGGGAGAATCACAGGTGTTCTCAGTCATCAGTAAGGTGAAGGCTGAGAGGGTAGGATGGGGTACCAACAGTGTCAGCTGGAGATCTCTGTCAGGAAACCACACTTCATTCCCCAAGAAGCAAAAATAAAATAATTCTTATATTGCCGCAAAGGGTAGAACACAGCACAGAAACAGATGTAAGATGTAGAGCTCTTGGAACAGGTATAAATAAAATGTTACAGGCTGGTGCGAATGGAGAGGGGAGGGGATGAGAATGACAGAGAAAGAGAAACCATTCACTGAGTTAAAAAAAAAAAAAAGGTCTACAGCAGACACTGTGCAAACCTTCTCAGTAATCTATTGATAATGGTTTGGTGCTTAAAGTCAACTTTGAGCAATTCCAAATCGCCTTGGGGCAAGGACACCGTGACATAAGCAGACTCTGGGAGAGTGAACAGTGAGGCTCCGGAGCATTTTGACTGGACAAGAAGAAAGGTGATTCTCTTAACCCCACCTGGTGAAGGGTTTTCATTAACTCCTTAGAGAGGAGAAATTGTAAGTTTATGTAAGAACCTCATTGTACATTTTTATACAGTTTATGGGATATTTTAAGCTAACCCCAGTCATTCTCAACTAATTCTTCTATGATGTTCGTATACAGCTCTGAGTAAAGGAACTACTGTAGGCATTGTTGTTGTTATTATTTACTTGTTTGTTTAGTTATTTAAATGCTCTTTACATTCTTCCATTTCAAGAAGTAAACTACTTCCCAAAAGGTGGTACAGGCTCTGGACTCAAACTGCCTGCATTTGAAGCCCGTCTCTACTAATTGCTCAGCTGGATGACCTTGAGCAACTTTCCGAACTTCTCTGAGCTTCTGCTTCCTCATCCGTAAGATAAGGAACCTACCCCTTAGGAATGTGGTGAAGATGAAAGGAGCCAAGTCTACTTAAATGCCTGGCACGTTATGAGTACGCCATAGACATCAGGTGTTTTGTTAGAATAACAGAGTTCTCGGAAGCCTCAATTATGGAAGTCAAGGTTCAGGTGCTCCAAATAAAAACAACTGGGGAAACAGGTCTCCTGGCAGAAGTCAGCTTCATTAAGCCCATCTGTGCCTGAGCATGCCCGTGCTAAAGGCAGGGACAGACTGGTGGGTCTGGGTGTCAGTATTTCACAGTTTCTTCTTGGCCTGTGGAAACACTCAAAGTCACGTGTTTGAGGGGGAAAAGACTCCAGGGCTGTAAGTTTTTATTGGCCTAATAAAGAGTAGAGGCTTGTCCTGAGGAAGGGGCACCCAAAGAGGTCCAGAAGCAGCATACTTTGTGAAAACTGGCTGAAGAGGTACTTCACCTCTACAGTAAACAGCCAGGCTGCTTTTGTCACCTGGTGAGGGACTCTGTCCTATGCATGCAAAAATTCTCCTGGTGAAAACAAAACGACTGTATCATGAGCATGAAAGCACAGTACTTCCTGGCATATTTAACACCTTTCAAAAAGAAAAGAAAACAAAAATAAATAAACAAACCCCCAAGAATTCCCTGGATGATTATTGCAAGAATATAATTCTTTGCCATTAATCAGTATCTGGCTTATGATAGAGCTGTTTTTCCTAAGGAATCATGCAATCTAAGAAACGGGCCCAACAAGAATGGGGGCTCCTGAGAAATAAAAGCCCATGTAGAGCCCAAATATCTCATGCCTGTTCTTTCATGATAAACAACTTCGATGAAAGCTCTCGCACTTGGATCCTCTTGTGTCAACTTTTGTTCAGAGCGTGCTTCTCTCTCTCTCATTTCATCACTGAGTAGAATGATTCTTAGGGCCAAGAGAAGTTATGGAAGCATCGTAATTTAGTTATAATGTACTGAAGGTTCATGCTGAGATGACAAAAATCTTATCCACTTCAGGCTCTTTTCTATTCCACTCCTGATAAGAGACACTTGGATAACTAATGGATAGAAGGTTTTCTCATGGAAGATCATTTAAGATGTTAATGTCACAAGCCATTGAAGAAGAAAAAGTCTCATTCAGAAATGCCACATTTATACACTGAAAATCTTGTTTTTTACCCATATATACTTTATGGCAGATAATTCTGGAGGTCAGATAACGTGAATATCTAGGATGGAGTTGCCCATCAGAATTTAAGGGCAGTGGGTTGGGATACTTACGGGGGAAGTTCCTGTGAGAGGAATTTTGTTTGTGGCAAGTCTGGGAAGATCAGGACACCGATCTGTAAAAAGACCAGCCTCCTTAAGACATCTTTACTGGCAAAACACATATGAGCTAATTGCATGACAGCAATGAAAAGAAAAGGGAAACCATATGAAAAAAATGGAAACTCACCAATTTTTGGTTTCTGCTCTGCTGACTAGGATACTGAGTTAATCAGTTTATAAGAAACTACTACTCTTGAACCGTAGTTGTTCTACAGAAAGTGGAAATACAGAACCTATTCTAATTACTGAGAGTTTGTTGCTATTTTGTTGTTGCTGTTGAATTCTTTTCCCTAGTTTATGTTTCAGATATGAATAAAATTCCATGAATGGAATTTGGTAACATTCCACATTGAGTCATAAACAACACGTAGTCAAATCTCAGTCCTCGATGGGCTGTTAATCCGAAGATTTATTTCCTAATAACCCTCCCCAACACACCCCCTTTGCTGCTCAAATGGTTAGTCCTATGGCTCCTTTAGTTCAAGGAATCCATGTGGTTTGTTCCTGCAGTTTTGAGGGGCTTTGTCCTCCATGTAGGATGGTTTTATGGAGACAGGGGCAACCTGAGTCCCTGAATTCCATGCCTTCCAAGGCCAGTGTGTGGAGCAGGCCACACTATTGTGTGTATGCAATGGCTGTTGTCCAGTTGGGGAATAACACACAGCTGGGTTTATATTTGGTGTGCTGTCTACAAAAGTGGAGAGAGCCAGTAACCTGGGCTAGAAAGTGGTAGTCAATTCATTATTCTAATCATCATGTCCCTGTAAATCATTTGTGTCCCTCATATGGGAAACTAGTCTTAAGTGGAGAATCTGGGGGTGAAGAAAATGTAAGGCAAGGAAATAAAAGGAAAATGTCAAAATCGGTGTCTAAGATAAGTCATTTTAGATTGGTTCTCAAGGGTATAATTCCCAGGACTTTTTGGCAAACTTGAGAAACGTGGGGAACTAGAGGAGAAACAAGCTGGGCAAAGTGTCTGCAAAGTTCTACCAGTCCTTTAGGGCCAGAGGGAGGTTATTTTAGGATCAGAAATACATGCTTTAAAAATGTGCCTATTTTTTGAGTTTGGATTTTTCCATAATTATTTCCTATGTTCTCTTTTATTTAGTCGGTTTTTTAAAAATGTCAATGATAAGCCACAATAGCAAAATCAAAAGCAGTATGAGTATATGTGTTTATAAGTATAAAAGACAATACTAAATCGATTTCGACTGGGTCAAGGGGAACTAAAGAATGAGGGTGTGTGTGTGTGTGTGTCTCTTCTTGAGTCAGAGCTCCAGTGGGAATTAACATGGAGAAAACCTATATGACTTCCTGTGGACTTTTATTTTCTGCTAAAATCTTGGAAGATTTGTGTTTTACTTATAAGGGAGGCTGTTTCCCATTAACAACACATATAATACTAAAGTTATATTTAGAAACTGCTTAATAGAACTAGAAAAATAGGATGCTTAAAGAAATTTTACTTCGTGTTATCAAAGAAGAAATATCTTCTAGGTATCATTTGTATAAATCCAAGTTTTGTTGTATTAAGTTTGCTAAAGAAAGAAGGTAGTTACTCTTAGGTGGTTTTTCATCTGAAAAATTTTAGTCATAGATTTCAATGTGTTTCTATTTTACTTTTTCTTTTTCCTGGAATAAACTTGACTTGCTTGGTTTATTAAAAGAAATCTTGTGTTTGTATAACTGCTTGTCAGACAAAAAAATGGGCAGAACCATGACATCATACCATTTTATTGGTAGTTTTGTGAGGAAAAGATATCAGTAATAATACTACTAATGTACTAAAAATGTTTCCCCAGGATGTTTGACTTTTAAAACTAATTTAGGGACTTCCCTGGTGGTGTAGCGGTTAAGAATCTGCATGCCGTTGCAGGGGACACGGGCTCCATCCCTGGTCCCGGAAGATCCCACGTGCAGTGGAGCCACTAAGCCCGTGTGCCACAACTACTGAGCCTGTGCTCTAGAGCCCGCGAACCACAACTACTGAGCCCGCACACCTAGAGCCCGTGCTCTGCAACAAGAGAAGCCACCGCAATGAGAAGCCCGCACACCGCAACAAAGAGTAGTCCCCGCTCACCACAACTAGAGAAAACCTGTGCGCAGCAACGAAGACCCAACACAGCCAAAAATAAAATTAATTATTTATTTAAAAAAGAAACAATTTATAACCTAAAATCTGCAATATTTATTTAAAGTGTTGAACTACAGTGTCACAATGGAGCCAAATAGCCTACTTTAATCATTCTCTTGGGGGAGACTTCCTTCTTTCCTCTTTCTACTCCACCTCCCAGCCCTAAGCATCCTAAGTAATAACCTACTGTATATTACTATGATTTAAAGGAGTGATTTATATTACATTACTCCTTTTCATAAAGGATCTGGGGTGATTGCTTTTTTAGTAGAAGTTTTTGACAAAAACTGAATAATGAATAAAAAGAAGTGTTGACTTTTTAGCAAGGGTAGCAATAAGTGGAGAAGAAAGAAAAGAGTCTGGCCTTTAGAGGATGAGTACAGTCCTTTGGGCTGGGGATCCCATCCCTTGCAATTGCCTAAGCTTCTGAAGGACAGAAATGGTGTTTGGTTTCCCCATGCAATGCTTTGAGGTGTCTCACCCTCAGAACCCACATTCAGAAGAGAAGTGAGATAAGTACACAAACAACCGTGGTTCTAAACAAATCAGCAATTGAGTGACTTTTAAAAGTTTAAGAGGCTATTTTAAAGAGAAATACAGCTGTAGTATTGTCAAGTATATAAACTGAATTAACTGTCAAGTAACAGTCTCTAATTTTAGTTACTGGTGATGATTCAAGTTTTTGCTGAAATGCTAGATATTTTTTGACCTTTAAATCATGTAACATGTTCTAACTAGTTTAAAAAGAACTGATTTTAAATCTGGATGTATGTAAATTCTAGTTTTCTGATAACTGTTTGGTTCTGAGCATATGTCACAGGAGAAGGAAGAACAAAGAGGTTTTGCTCGGAATCAAGCCATTGCGGTTGTTTTACTCCCAAGGTGATAGTCTTTAAGAACATGTAAAGGGGGTAAGGAAAAAATCTTAAAGGCACCAGTGTTCACATAAGCAGTGCCTGAGTTGCTTTATTGAATGTAAAGCTGAGAAATCTCCTGATAACTGATCATCAGTCCAAGTGTTCACAATCTATTCAGCTTACCGACATTTATATGAAGCCCAGAGAGCTGAAGAAAATCAAATCGGATTTTAAAGCAGTAAAAAGAATGACACAGTTAAAACATAAATGTCTTTCTTTAAAACTGCTCATTACCAGAGGAGAAAATATCAGATTGCTGAGAGATAAAATGTCTCAGGTCACTCATTGGACCTCTGTGGGTCTCTGTGCCCTGGAGCTGCAGAGAGATGTAATTCCGTGGCTCAGAGCTTCACACATCAATGTCTCTCTCACGGGCCTTCCAAGAGCCAGAGGATGATAATTCCCAGAGCCGACTGCACGAGGGTAGAAAACTCACCGTGGGGAAAGACAGATGTTTTGCAGTTAGTGTGAACAATGGGCTGAAGGGAACAATTACTTTTATCTTTGCTGCTGAGCCTTTGGATTCCGCCAAGGATATTTATGCTCCTTGGCAAAGACTGGATTTTAATTTCTTGGCAAAACAGACACACAGACATGTCTTTTACAACATCTAGTAAAATATCCTGCTTTGTAAACACTCATTCGGCAGGGTTTAAGAACTCCAGTGGGGGATTAAATCACATCTACTTCCTTGAACCTTCAGAGAAGAAAGAATTCTTCAGGAAAAGAGAACGTTACAGCGGGAGTTAACAGAAAGGAGTCTCTTTTGTAAAGGTATTTGGTCTGTTTCCTCTTCTTCTGAGTGTTCTCGCTGATTCTGAGAGACAGTTTCAATTCTTGAGGCCACTTAAAAAAAAATAGAGCAATACCCGCCCTTCCCACCCGAGCCCCCCCGGCCCACTTTTTTGTTCCTCATAAATTCTGGAGCACAACAGGCTCATCTTATCTTTCTTCCTGTCTGATGTGAACGTGACAGTGTAATTTCAGCTCTGGGAAGTCACTGAGGACACTGGAATGAGCAATTAGTGAAGTTATTGTGTCACTCAGGGCAGGGTTTCCTATAAAAGCCAGGCCAAGGATCCAGGCATAAGTGAGCTCCTGGCACATGGTACTAAACAAAACGGACAGAAATAAAACTTGGAGTTCCTGAAACCAATGCCCTGCTCCTATGAGAAAGTGCTCTGACAAGGAAAAGTGTTTTTTTCATGGTGATGCAGATGGCCTCCTGGCTGTGGCCACGAGACTTACGAAGAGGCAAGAGAATGCGATGGACGTTTGTTTGATGTGGACTTGTGATCAGTCCCTTAAAAGTTACTTTGTTCAAAGGGAAAGGTATTGGGTAGAAAAAACACCATGCTGATTTTTTTTTTTTTTTTGGTCTTCTAAGTGCTAGGTATCTGGTATGTGGTAACACGCAGCCTACCCACACCCCGCATGTTACATGTTACGGGCAGTCATGAAGGTGATATCCCTTAATTCAGGTTCTGATACCACTAACAAAGATTTAAATTTTCATAGTTTAAGCCCCAGTTTGATAAGAAAAAATATTCTTTACACTCAGCCATGCCAACTCTATAATTTCCAATATAGAACAAGGATGATGAGAGTGTGTATCAAATAAACAAATATAACTCTCTGGTTTGATACCAGTGTCAGACATTGTTAATTGATCACGCATTTCAATAAGCTTTCAGGATTCTTCTCAACAGAGCCTCCAGGGAGCTATCACCCATAAGACTCCTTAAAAGGATGTAAGAGTGTGTCATGAAACAGGAGGCAGGAATACCGGAACGCCTTGACTTGGTCCAGAAGCAGAAGGCTATTGGAACCTTTTCTCTTCCTTCCATCTCTGTTCCTCCATGAGCATTTATGGTATGCAGAGTAATGACCCCCAGAGATGTCCTAATTCCTGGAACCCGTGAAAATGCTATTTTACATGGCAAAAGGGACTTTGATAATATGATTAAGTTAAAGATCTTGAGATGGAGAGATTGTTCTGGATTATCCAGGTGGACACAGTTTAATCACAAGGGTCCTTAAAAGAGGGAGGCCGGGGGTCAGAGAAGAAGATGTGACAATGGAAGCATAGGTTATAGTGATGCAACCATAAGTCAAGGAATGCAGGCAACCTCTAGAAGCACACGGAAAAGGCAAGGAAATGGAATTTCTCCCAGAGCATCCAGAAGGAATGCAACCCTGCCAACCCATTTCAGACTTCTGATCTCCAGAGTTGTAAAATAATAAATTTGCTTCTTTAAGCCACTAAGTTTGTGGTAATTTGTTACAGCATCAACAGGACATTAATACAGCTTTTACTTCATTTAATTCATTGTCTACTGGCTGAGAGAATGGCTGTTTTTTTCTGATCCTCAGTTCATGTGGCAAAACAAGGCCTCCCCAGAGCACCCAAGCTTATGTGTCACACACAGATTCTGACTCAACCCTCTTGGTTCCATTTCCAAATTCTAGAAAGAGAATGTGATCAAGTTGGCTGGGGTCAGAGGCTCCCCCTCCGGATGGTCAGCCAAAAGCAGGGTGTCGGGTCACACAGAATAAGCAAGGCTGCCGGGAAACCACCCCTGTGGGTGGGCTGGGCAACTCCCGGAGAAGAGAAGCAGAGCAGACCCCTCAATCAGGTATCTACTACATTGTTAATGCCTTCATTTATTGACTTCCTAAATCTGAAATTTTATTTTACAAATTCCATGTGTTGGGGGTATTGCGGATTGATCCCACTAATGGTTTCATGCCTCTTTATATACCTTTTGGTAGTGTCCTTCTAACCAGATCTGACCTTGGCCACATGTCTTGCTTTGGCCGATGGGACAATAGCAAACAATGCAAATGGTCTTGTAAAAGTACTTGCATATTTCTGCTTCTTCTCTTGGAGCCTTATCCCTGTCATAAGAGCAGGCCCAGGCCAGCCTACTGGAAGATGAGAGGCCATGTGGCACAGAGCCAAGTCATCCCAGCTGAGGCCATCCTAACTAGCCAGTTGCCACCCCACCTAAGTGCTGACCACACATGCCTAAGTGCGCCCCACTAGCCCAGCTCAGATTAGCACAATTGCTGAGCCAACCCCTAGACTCATGAGCAAGAATAGATGTTACTGTTGAATGCCACAGAGGTTTCATGGTTGTTACACAGCATTACTGTGGCAATAGATAATTGATATTTCTTTAATTCAATTGCCCTCAAGGCTGATTCTAATTACCTTAGACAAAAATTGGCTTTCAGCATCTCAGCCAGAGATCAGACCTGAAGTACCAGAAGAGTAGGTAGGCAGATTAATGTGTTTTGCAGGCTTCCTATTTATCCAGCCCCCTGGCACTATGCTAAGTGCTCTCACAAAGCCTACCTCATTAGAGCCTCATAAACACTCTGTGAGGCGGGTTTGTTTATAGATGAGGAAATTGAAGATCAATGAGTTAAGTAACTTGCTCAAAGTTGCTTCCATACTCTATCCAAGAGTGCAGATTTGAGCCCAGCTCTGTCTGTTGCAAAGCTTCCTCCTGACCTCAGGCCACTGTTCCGTGCCCAGCATGTAGATGGTAGCAAATAAAAATATAGGACTCTTAAGTTTGAACTTCTGGTAAAAAATTATTTACTGTTTATTGGAAGTTCAAATTAATCAATGTCCTGTATTTTACCTGGCAACCCTACCAACGTGAAGCTCACTTTTTGGTGAGGGAGAGATCTACAGTAAGTATGGCAGGTCTCACTCCATCCTAGTAAGAATACATTTGAAGATAACCAATTGTTATACCTGCAGAAGTCATGCATGCTCCAAGGGCTTACAAGGGAAGGAGGCTGAGGCCTTACTCTCACACTCCCAAGAGCCTCTTTGTAAGTTTTGGGAAAGCAGGGTCATATGATTGGATTTTCTAGCAGCAGAAGAGCTGCATTAGAATGGGGAACCATTTTTTGAGGAAGTGACAACTGAGATGAGATCTTATAAGAAAAAGGAGCTGGCCATGCAAGGATCTAGAGGAAGAACATGCTAGGAGAAGGGAATGCTCTTGTGGCAAAGGTATTTGAGAAATAAAAGTAATGCTAGTACTGCTGAGATGGAACCGAAATGGGAGAGGGGTAAGATGTGGCCCGAAGGGCAGGGTCACATCATGGAGTGTTCTGTAGGCCATGGTGATGGAGAACTGTATTCTCAGTGGGATGGATAAATATTGGAGAGCTTTAAATATGGGAGGAATGTGATGTGATTTTTAGTACTAAGGGTCACTGTGGATGTTATGTGAAGAGACCATGAGCCAGTGCAGGGTGAGTGTGGTTGACAAAAGCAGAAGTAAAGGGACCAGTTAGATGACTATTGCAGTAGTTCCTGAGAGAGATAGGAGATGGGGACAAGGGTGCCAGAGTGGATGGATTTGGGGTATATTAGTGGGGTGGACCTGGAAGTACTTGCTGATGGATTACAGGTAGGGAGTGAGAAGAAATGAGGAATGAAAGCAGTTTTTGGCTTGAGCAGCACAGTGGATGCGGTGCAATTTAATAACGTGGGGAAGCCTGTGGAAGGAACAGGGTTGGAGTGGAAGAATAGGGTTCTGCTTTGACCATGTTAAGGCTGAGATGTCTAAGAGACACCCAAGAGGGACTAACAGGGAGTCAGCTGAACTGTCATTCTCTCCTTCCTTTGTCTGTATGTCCTCTCTTTCTTTTGCTCCATGTAAATCCAGAAACAGAACTCAGCACATCTTAGATCCTTGAACAGAATTCAGTCACACTGAAAAGCATTTAGGAGCAATGTAAACTGAAGACTTCGTTCAGGAGACGGGAGAGGCATTTCATGTCATAAATCCCATAGCAAACAGCTTAAACACTAATGAGACAATTGTCTCCCAAGGGCCCTTCCTGGTCCTTGGCCACATCTTCACAAGAGTTTTCTCTCTCTGATCTTTCTTTTATGTAGCACACCCAGTGTCTCAGGCTCTTTTTCAAAAGTATTTCTGCTGTGCACTGACCTCCTTCAGATTGCGAATTTCTCTCTCTGCAATTAGACAGAACTGTTCAACTCTGTCACCTCGCTTATACCCAAATTTACACACTCAAGCCATCAAACTGATTAGCAAAGAAAGTCTCCCTTAGGTACCGAGGTCCTTCCACCCTAAAAATGAGAAGCTTTAGGGTTATAAATGAAAGTATTTCCTGTTTTGAAGTATGTGTATGTATATGCATAAAAATGAATATCTTGGTCCTTGTCCTTCAATATAAAGAATTGTCTTTTAGACATAGATGAATTATTCATGAGCTATTTATCATTAGAGACTTTAGTGTTAGATGTTTTTTTCCCAAAATCACAATTGTTGTGCTTATGATTCTTCATATGTTCTCTTGATTGAGGATGATTTGAATCCTATTATTTTTGGTTCCTTTTTGATGTTGTTTTCTTATTCAGTCTTCTAAGGGCAGAGGGTAGGACAAGCTTCCTGTGTTTTGGTTACAGGTAAGGCAAACCATGATCCATGTGATCATCTGATGTCTGCACTATTCTCTACAGATACCAACTAGGTGCCAGGTCTTGTGCTAAATAAGTAGCTCCAAGTCCCTGCTGCCAAGAAGTTTACATTCTCAAAGGGAAGGTTGTGTTCTAGAAAAATCTGGATGATGAGATGAAGGAAAAAGATTATGAATTTTATCTTGTACTCTGCTTAATCAGTAAGTACACTCTCCTTATTTCAGAAAGGCTGCTGTGCAAATAACAGTCACCCGCAGGCATAGAGAATGACCTTGAGGACACGGGGAGGGGGAAGGGTAAGGTGGGATGAAGTGAGAGAGTGGCATGGACATATATATATTACGAAATGTAAAATCAGTAGCTAGTGGGAAGCAGACACAGGAAGATAGATCAGCTTGGTGCTTTGTGACCACCTAGGGGGGTGGGATAGGGAGGGTGGGAGAGAGAGGCAAGAGGGAGGGGATATGGGGATATATGTATACGTATAGCTGATTCACTTTGTTATACAGCAGAAACTAACACACCATTGTAAAGCAATTATACTCCAACAAAGATGTTTAAAAAACCCAAAAAACAAATAACAGCCACCCACGCAACCAAATAGAAATCCCATTTTAATGTCACATTTACTGACACACAATATTTATAAATTGCAGTGATTCTTAGGAACAGAATTCCCTGCCTTATCTCCTGTGGTAAGGTTCAAAAAGCTCAAGAACACTAAGTCAGGGCTTCTGCCAGTTAGCCCAGCATTAGGGAGGAGTGTTTATTAGTTCCAAAAAGTAGCATGTAAATCAAGCATTCCGACGTGCTGAGCAGGCAGGCAATCTGGATGCAACACGGCAAGAAAGAGATCTCCATTGTGGGACCACTGAACATCTTAGCCTCTCTGCCAAGAAGCTGTCGTTTCTGAAAGACTGTTTGAATGGCAACTCAGAATATAAAACCCAGAAAACCAACAGCAAATCTGTTAAATAAGTGGCGGTAACATTTTCCATTTGTTATTCTTCAGAAAACATGAGCTGGTGTCAGGACATAGCCTCAAAAGTAAATGAGTTGGAGATCACTTTTTTTCCCAGTTGTAATTATGATAGCTAAGGTAATCTTAAAAACTATGTCTGATCAAACCAATGACATTATGTCCCATGTCAGATTCAAGTCAATAAGCAAATAAATGAAACTTGGGTCTATGAAAAATATTGGGAAAACCAGGAATGGGTGATAGCTTTTGTTCTGGATTTGTTGTTTGGCTGCCTTCTCTGGGACAGAATCAGGAATTGCCCTGAGTCAATAGCAGCACACATTGACTTGGGCAAATGGACAAGTGTCTGGGCATGGCACTGTCCAGGGATCTCTGACCTCTGACTAGGGAGTATCATTAAAGTTGTCATTATGCAGTCTCTCCTGCAAAGAAACACAATCTGGCTGCTTGCTTTGCTTGGATCATCTCTCTCTCTCTCTCTCTCTCTCTCTCTCTCTCTCTCTCTCTCTCTCTCTCTCTCTCTCTCTCTCTCTCTCTCTCTCTCTCACACACACACACACACATACACACTTATTTAGTTGATTTTCTCACCATGACAAAATTTATACGTTTATGTGCTCAGTCTTTGCAGAATTGCTTCTTACGTTATTTCCCCATATTAATAGACTATTGGTTATTTTATTCTGAACAACTTCAGACTCACAGAACACATGGAAAGTAATATAACAAAGATGTCGGTGCCCCCTATTCAGGATTAACACTTATTAACAACGTGTTTTATTTGCTGCAGAGTTTTAAAGACATTAGAATTAGAGACAATATCCCTTTTGAGCCATCCCATTTCCTCCCTTCCATCCCCAGAGAGAAACACCATAAGAAAGTTACTCAATGTTCTTTCCCTCTAAGATTTTGTACCTTCACTACAGATGTCTGCATTGATAGCAACATTTGGTTCACTTTGTATGTTAAGAAATTTAACACAAGTATCAGTTTATCCTATAAATCAGTTTGAAATTTGTCTTTTTTCACTCAACTTTTTTTTTGAGATCTATCTATAGATAAGCATTTAGATCTGGTTTATTCATTCATTCTAATTGATGTGGGAGTATTCCACAGTTTATTTGTCCATTGATTTAAAGCTCTTTCCTCCCCACCTCCTTTGGACAATAATAAAGAATGCTACTGTGAGCATATATGTACACATCTCCTTGTACCAAAACAATGTTCTCTATGGTATATTTCTAGAAGTGGAATTGCTAGTTGGTACATACCATATACAGACTTTTACCTTTATCAGCTATTGCCAGATTAGCCTCCAAAGTTGCTCCAATGTGCATTATTGACTGCGTTAGAGATGCCATTTCCTTACATCCTCACTAATACCAGGTATTATCAGTCTTTTAAAGTATTACTTGTCCGATAGGGTGCAAAATGTGTTTTCATTTGCATTTTCCTAATTACTGATGGAGCCAAATATTTTTCATATTTTTTTTTGCCATTTAGGTTCTCTCTTCTAAAAAGTGCCTGACCATGTCCTTGCTCTTTTCCCATTGTATTATTTGTATCTCCTTGTAGATCCACACAAGTTCTTTTCAATATTCTTGATAGATTATCCTTTTGGGCTGCATGAGTGGCAAAAGTCTTTTAGGGTTTGTGGTTTCTCTTTTCACATTATTTATGGAGTCTTTAAATGTGAAGGATTATTACATTTTAATGTATACAATTTATCATTTGTGTTTTTTATTGCGATAAAAGACACACAGCATAAAATTTACCACTAGTGACATTTAGTACATTTACAAGGATGAGAAATCATCATTGTTATCTAGTTCCAGTATATTTTTATGACTCTAAAAGGGACCCCACACCCATTAAGCAGTGACTCCCTGTTCTACCCCAATCCAGGCCCTGGCAACCACTAATCTGCTTTCTGTCTTTATGACTTACTTTGCCCACTCTGGATATTTCATGTGAATGGAACTACATAATATGTGGCCTATTGTGACTGGCACATTTCACTTAGCATGAGGTTCATCCATGTTGTAGCAGGTATCAGTACTTCATTCCTTTTCATGGCTGAGTAGCATTGATTTGTATGGATATACCACATTATGCTTACTCATTCATCAGATAATGAGCATTTGGATTGTTTCCATGTTTCAGCTATTGTGAATAGTGCTGCTATGAACATTGACATACAATTATCTGTTTGAGTCTCTGTTTTCAATTTTTGGGGTGTATTCCTAGGAACGGAATCGCTGGGTCATATGGGAATTCTATGTTTAGCTTTTTGTGGGACTCCCCAAATGTCTTCCACAATAGCTGCACCATTTTATATTCCTACCAGCAATGTATGAGGGATCTAATTTCTCCACATCTTCACAAACACTTGTTATTTTCTATTAAAAAAATTATTTTGATTGCCATTCTAGTGCATGTGAGTGGTATCTCACTATGGTTTTCACACACCCACAAATACCACAAAAAGTATTGATTGGAATTGCATGAAATTTATAGATAAATTTGGTGAGAATTGATACGTGTACATTATTGAGTCTTCCCACTCATGACCGTAATATAACTTTACATTTAGTCAGTCTTTTATACCTTTCACTTAAGTATTATAGTTATCTCCATAAAAGTCTTTCACATCTTTTGATAGATTTATTCTGAGGTACTTTGTAGTTTTTGTTGTTCATTTTAAAAAATGATATATAATTTACATTTAATATTATATATTTAATTTTTTAAAAACTCTATTTTCTCATTTGTCATTGTTTGGGTATAGGAACACTATAGGTTTTCCAAATTAATCTAATTTTTTCCAGAAAACTTGCTGAACTTTAAAAAAATTATTCTAATAATCTGTCTAAAGTGTCTCTTGGGTTTTCCATATAGACAATTATTATTTACAAACAATGTGTCTTCCTCTTTAGTTCTCATACTTGTTGTTTCTGCTTCTTGTCTAAGTCCATTGCTTAGGCTTCCAAGCCAATAGAGTAGGGCAGTGACACTATTTCCTTCTTATTCTGGTCAACTGGCTGTGTAGGTATATATGTTTTCCTCTATTTTGAATAATGAAACAATCTGTACTGTTCTGGGGATAGCCTGTGCAAACCATGGAGACAAGATACCTCTTTTACACTGTCAGCTCTACAAAGATCTCTCTAGAATGAGCCTCCATCTTTGTACTACTTGTTTTTCTTGGCCAAAAGACAGCCTTCTTGGGAAAGTTGGTAGACTCACCCTTACAAACCTTTTTTATGGTACGAAGTTAAAAATATTCCCAAACGGAGCTAGAAGCCAGATACATCTTAATAAGAGTATTATCGTTTTGTAGGATCTCTTTCATCAGTTGAGGAGATCTAGACTAGATACCTAGGATACCTTTTATGGGACTCCCACCATCTCCTCAATGATGTGAGTGACCTGCAGAAGACCTGTGCCCTCCGGAGCAGCATGTGAGCTTGGCCCAGGATTTGAACAAGCTGAATAAGGAAATCCAGCCCGTTGTTGGAGTCACAGTGGGCCCAGCTGCTGTCCCAATGAGATCCGGGAGGAGGTGGGAAACTAGGGGCCCAGCCACTCCTTTCCCATGCCAACAAAGTGAGCCGGCAAATCCACAGCAATTGCATGAACTGCAATTGTACCTGACCTAACAGCAACATTCTAAGCTTAAACATGGCTGCTGCTTCACTTCTGCCTTCCAAATCTGGCAAAAATTTTTCTTGTGACCCGCCTGACCCCAGAGCCATGCAGAGAAGGGAACTGTGGGAAATGGTTCAAGCTTAACTACACTGAGAATAAAAAGTCACAACAATGTTGTCTTGCTAGATAATCAGAAAGTATCTTACGTATATTATATCTCCTTGACCGTATACAGAATGCCTTCACTGGGCCAAATTTTAAATTTTTTAATAAAAGTCTTCTAAAGGTTCTTCTGAAAAATATTTCTTGTGTTCCAACATAGGACGTTATCCATTATATCTTCTAGAGCTGTCAAATCCTTTTGGAAGTACAATGGATCCAAAAATAAAAACAGTATTCCCATGAGTATTTTTGATTTTCACAGGACTTTGCAAAGAAGAATCCTCTTAATCAACATCTGCATTTCCGGAGAAGAATCCTCTCAGTGAACATGTTTTATTTACTGATGTTTGGAAACAAGATATACAGTCATAATGATCTCTTCATGAAGAAAGCGGAGGTTCTTTTCTTATGTGTGTATTTCCTAATTTCTCTTTTCTGTTACTGTTTCAGCCAAAATTAAATGTCCATGTTGGTCCTAACTCTTGGTTAAGAATTCTTCTCTCGGGCTTCCCTGGTGGCGCAGTGGTTGGGAGTCCGCCTGCCCATGCAGGAGATGCGAGTTTGTGCCCCGGTCCGGGAGGATCCCACATGCTGCAGAGCGGCTGGGCGTGTGAGCCATGGCCACTGAGCCTGCGCATCTGGAGCCTGTGCTCCGCAACAGGGGAGGCCACAGCAGTGAGAGGCCCGTGTACCGCAAAAAAAAAAAAAAAAAAAAAAAAGAATTCTTCTCTCCAAATAAATAGTCTGAGTAACAAACAAAAGTGGATTTAAAGTGGAAGCCTACTAAAAACTTTTTTCTATATGGTATCTGACCTAGCTCATTATTTATGTCACTATTTTGAGGTCTTATGTTGAAT
The DNA here is from genome assembly GCF_026419965.1 of Kogia breviceps. Lineage (NCBI taxonomy): Eukaryota > Metazoa > Chordata > Mammalia > Artiodactyla > Physeteridae > Kogia > Kogia breviceps. Next base: position 48,525,692 of record NC_081312.1, read on the forward strand.
TCATAAGAAATTCAAACCGTAGTTTCTAGTTTTAACCCCTGGGGTATTGTTCTTTGGCATAAGAAATGCAAATGCCTATCAGATATCAGTTTTACTTTATGTAAAAAAACTTCGTGTAAAATAATAGTTAAAGAAAACTTCATGTAAAATAATAGTTAAAGCCATTATTTGTGAGATATAACTTATACTCTGAAAATTTTCCTGGAATATATAATTCTGTGGGTTCCTTATTTAAAGTTATTGCTGAGTTAAAAGATAATACAACTGGTTCACAGAGATTCATCTGACTGAATTGTGGTTAAGTGGTTTTTGTTTTTTTCTTAAAAGTTGGGTACTGTTTGTAAGATTATTTGCAGGGGAACAAACAACGAGTCTGAGGTATATTTTTTCTACCTGTATTCATTTTCTTTTGCAGATTTGGATTTGGGTCATGATACAATTCCACAAGTATCAGTGAGACGTGTATTACCATAATTAGGATCTCACAAGCTATAGTTGATATGGAATGGGGTGAATTCCTTTTTAGTAATGTAAAAGAAAACATTTTAAAGTCATGACTTCAGAGGTATATACAGTTTTAGAGAAAAAAACAGAGGCTGGGTTAGTTTTAGTTGCTCTAACCAGTTTTAGCAAAGGGTTACAAACATATTATTGATCATAATGTTGAATTAGTTTCATTTTCATTAATATTGTGGTAGGGAGAGGCAGTCAGGAATCCCTTCCTCAGAGACTTAAAAATAGACAAGTATGTACCAGGACAGGGAGATAGAGGCACTGCAGACTCAGGGACAGGGTGAGACCAGGCATGGAGAAGTGAAACCAGAAGTACCTCAGCACTGAGACAGGAACCAGGGGGTGCATGAGGTACGAGGAGGGAGTGAGCGGACCCAGCCATCCTTGCTCACCTGCTAAGGAGCTTGGCTCTCACCCTCAGAATGATAGGAGCCAATGACGTTAGGAAACTGGCGACTTAGGAACGAATTGGTTCTGGACCATAGTCACAGGTTGGACTCCTAGGTCCTATAGGTGCAATGTTATAGAGTGGGGTTCTATTCCTGGAAACATATTTCATGAGAAGAGAAACATCAATCATGAAAATAAACAGAAAAGAAATAATACAAAAGATATGTTTTTACAAATGTGTATTAAGAGCTATGTAGTGAAGGCTACTTTGAGGGCTCTTTGGCTTTGTTTTGTCTTTTTGCATGAATTGTGCTAAAGTTGTCTTCTTTTCCTTGTAAATCTCTCTGTAGCAAACATGGGAATATTTTCTTTTTCCAAAGATCTTTGGCCTCAATTAAAAATTAGGGTCCTTTGTGCCTAAACTGCTAGCTGACGATTAGATTCATTCATTAACTTAATATTTCTTGAACCCCTTGCTACATGAGATATTGTTTTAATGGTAAACAAAAAGGATGAAGATCCTGCCGTCATGGAGATTTTTTTCTACTTGGAGAGAAAGACAATAAGCACACACACACACACACACACACACACACACACACACACACTAATGCTAGGTAGTGAGAAGGGTGAAAAGGGTGGTAAAGAAAAACAAATAGACTGCGGGGAGGGGGAAAAGAGTGATGGGAATATTTTATAGGGTTATTTTATATAAGTCAAAAAAGATTTGGCTGTGGAAGTGACATTTGAATGAAATGAGACAGTCTGGGGAAAGAAGTGCATGAATGCCTCCAAATGTCTGGGTGGTATGGAGACAGGTGGGACAGGTGCTCAAGTCACTACTTCTTTGGTGATTCTTTGCTGTGAACACAGATGTAGTTCCAGTCAGCTACATCACCTCTTTCAGGGTCCCCAGTCATCTTCAGTCTTGTTGGTAACATCTGTCAGAGTCATTAGGTGGCCACAAATAGAATAAAGTTGATGTGCTGGCGCTGGTGGTAGGGTTGGGGGTGCTGGCGGTAGGGTTGGTGGTGCTGGCGGTCTGCATGTGTGTGTGTGTGTGTGTGTGTGTGTGTGTGTGTGTGTGTGTGCGCGTGTGTGTGTGTGTGCGCACGCGCGCCTCTTGTGCTAAGAAAGCTTTGAACAGCAGGGGGTTGGAACTCAATACACTATAAATATGGGATCTTAATAACATGATCATTTAAAACATCAGTAATGATAAAAACCACCAGCATTTTTTACAGCATGTACTGTGTGTTAGACATTGCTTTAAGTATTTTACGTGACATATCCTTTGATTCTTTCAGAAATTCTGTGAGATGGGCAAGTACCTCACAATAGAGGTGAGAAAAGAGGCTTAGAAAGTCTCTTAGTAACTTGCTCAAGGTTACACAGTAAGGGGCAAAGGCAGGGTTTGAAATGTGGTCTAATTTCAAAGTCCAAACTTTATACCAACCACTGTGCAATTCAGTATCCAAGGGCAATGCGCTGGCTGGCCGCATTGCAGAGGGCGGGCAGGGGAGGATATGAGTGCTAAATAGAACAAGGCAGCACTTCTGACTAATTTCCTGACAACCTCCTTCCTCACCTGGGTATCCTGTTACATAGTCCCTAGAGTAAACAGAATCCTTCTATGCTTTTGAGCAGAGATTTATGATTGACTGGAAAAGTGAGAAGGCAGATGTCCCATGAGGAAAAGGTCTTGTGGAAATTCATCTTTAAGAATAATTAATCTCCATTTGTGAGATTTCAAACCTTGTTGCACTTGTGCAGGTTGAATCGAGAAACAAGGATGAAGGAGGGCTACCCTATAGATAAGGATAAACTAGTGATTCTGAGGATGCTGGGAAAGCCCACAGTTCAAATAATCACAATATGGGACCGGACCTCTGGTGGACAAACCATGTTTTCTTTTAATCACTTTTTTTTTTTTTTTTTTTTTGCTGTATGCGGGCCTCTCACTGCTGTGGCCTCTCCCGTTGCGGAGCACAGGCTCCGGACGCGCAGGCTCAGCGGCCATGGCTCACGGGCCCAGCCGCTCCGCGGCATGTGGGATCTTCCCGGACCAGGGCACGAACCCGTGACCCCTGCATCGGCAGGCGGATTCTCAACCGTAATCACTTTTTAAAATATCTAAAATTGTCATTAAGTTGATGCTGAAATAATTGTATTTCCCTCCAAAATTACTCATGTAAACTTAAATAACTATTCATAACTGCAAATGTGTGTAGTTTCTTTTTTTTCTGATGGGAACATGATGATAGGTATATAAATTCTTTAAGCCAAACCATTAGCATCATACTAGTGCTTAGCCTTGACTTGTTGGTGAACATGTTGGAAAGGTTAAGATAACAGCCCTTATAAAGAGCAACTTTACGGACCACAGCATTCATCAGCCAGTAAGACAGCTATCATTAACATTCAGTATCATTAGTATTAGTTCTTGTTTTCATTTCCTTGATAATTACTCACAGCTCCAAAACAGAATATAGGAGGAAAAATGAATCAGAGTGATAGAAATTAGATTCTGCTTTTAGTTTACCCTTGTTAATGTCTCCCTATGTACAACAAATATGACATTTTTTTGTTTTCTTCCTCTTGCACAGAGTGTGCCTGCTGTTTTATTTTTTAATTTTTTAAATGTTGGAACCATTATAAGCTCACAGAAACACTGGAAGTACAATACACATAACTTTTTTTCCCTTAAATTATTTGAGATTAGGTTTCAGAGGTTATGCGTCATCACCTGCTGAATACTTCAGTGTGTGTCTCCAAAGACATTCTCTTTCCTTTGGAACCACATACGTATCCTCTTATGGCCCCTCACTCCTTGAGCGCTTCCTTTTTTCTGGTACAATAAGATGTCCCTGGGTCATCTCACACTTTCTCTGCCCCAGGTCTGGAATCGGACATTTCTCCAAGGAGCCCTGGTTCCTTCTAGAGGAAAGTGGCATTTAGAAATCAAGACCCGGGGGCTTCCCTTCCCTGGTGGTGCAGTGGTTGAGAATCCGCCTGCCGATGCAGGGGACACGGGTTCGTGCCCCAGTTCGGGAAGATCCCACATGCCGCGGAGCGGCTGGGCGTGTGAGCCATGGCCGCTGAGCCTGCACATCCGGAGCCTGTGCTCCGCAACAGGAGAGGCCACAACAGTGAGAGGCCTGCGTACGGCACACACACACATACACAAAAGAAATCAAGACCCATCTGCTAGGTGTGCTCATTGCTATGGGGCAAGGAAACCCAGTTTCTCTCATTGGACGAAACAGAGAAAACACACGCACATTTACATATGTATTTAGTTCTATATTTATCTCTATATATTGAAAAATATGAGTTAATTCCCAACGCCATTCTAGCACTACAGAGTTCATTCTAACTTTTCTGTTTATATTTCTCCAACAGTGACAAGCCTGGTTTCCATTATCCTTAATGTATTTGCTTGTTTGATCGATCCCTCTGTTAGTAGCCAGTCTCTCATCGCTGCCATCACCCCTCCCTACACCTCTATCTTCCGCTCAAGCTCTCACTCCCCAGCCTGAGCTCCCAACTGCCCCATGTGGACACCATCCTCACTCCGCTTGGGCTCTGGCAACTCTCACGGGGCCACCCCTACAGGTGCATGCCCTTCTCACTCTGCCCAGGCTCCTAAGCCCTGTCCCGGGGCCATCCCTTTACAAGGATGCCCTCGCCTCCCACTCAGGTCTGTCCTTCTGTACCAGTTCACCCCTGTGTATCAATACATAGCCTCCTCATCCCCCTTGGGCTCTGACTCCCCACACCGCCTCGCTCTCCCTGTGTGGATAATCTCCTCACCCCCTCGGGGATCTGATAGCCCACGCCAGGCTGCCTTTCTGTGGGGACGCTCTCCCCAGTCCGCTAGGGCTCCGCATCCCACACCGCCCCACCCCCTTGTGGATGCATCCTCCCCCCTGCCTGGGCTCTGCACTCCACACCAGCCTCCGTGCGTGGGCTCCACGACCCTGCTTTAGGCTCACACATCCCCCAGCTGCAGAAGCCAACCTCCCTCTGCCCCACCTAATGGACTTGGGATTGAGTTGTTCAGAGAGGAGGGGAAGAAAAAGGGGAGGAGGAAGAGGAACTCTTTTGAGTCTTTCAGAGATGAATAGAGATTGTGTCCTTGACATTAGCCTTTCATTCACTGTGTAGTTCTTTCAACAAATTTGTGTGTGCGTATATGTACATTTATATATATATACCTATAACATACCAGACAGTCTCCTAGGTACTGCAAATATGGTGGTGATAAAGAATGACAAGGTCCGTGGCCCATGGAGTTTTCATTCCAGTGGAATATAGTCAGAAATAGAGGTCCGTTACAGATCTCCATTTCTGTGGGCCAGTAGAATGATCCCTGGGCTTGAGATCAGAAAATGGTTTAATGTTTTTTTTTTACTTTCCCTTTAAAGCTATGTGATTTTAAATTAGTTGCTTAACTTTGACTTCTGTTTTGTCATCTGAAAAAATGGGGACAATATCTACCTTGCTGCATTATTTTGAAGATTAAATGAACATAGATAAAACACTCAGTACATAGCATTGAATAATTTTCAAAATATCTGAAGAATAATATACTGAATACATTTTTAAAATAGAAGACCCTGAAATCTGTAAGATACAATTGCAAGTATATGGGACATCTGGCCGCCGCTGTAAGATACTATAACATTAGACATCAAAACAAAACAGACAACAATCTCTCCCTCCTGGACCTCAGATTCTAGTGCAAGAACACAGACCATGAATGTTATAAATATGTCAGCTTTGAGGTATGTTTAAGGTCACTCGTGTTGGAATGTGACAGAGTGTGGGAAAGGGAGGGGGGTGTAAGGTGGGGGGGGAATTTTAGGAAGGAGGTCAGTGAAGGCCTCACTGAGAAGACGTCACTGGAGTAACATTTTGAAGGAGGTGAGGAAGTGAAGAAGTGAGCCGTGGCTGACTGGGGGAAGAGCATTTATTCCAGGTAGAGACAACAGCCAGGGCAATGACCCTGAAATGGGAGCCTGCTGGTGTGCACCAGGCACAGTACGTGGGCTGGGTGGCTGGAGTTAGGAGCAGGGCAGAGAGGTGGGGGAGGGACCTCAGGAATAGGGACGCATCGTGCAGGGAGATCTCATCCATCAGATGTCTGTATTCCAAAATCCCAGTTTCACCATTCTTAATGAACTTTTCGGGGTGTTGGTTTAAAAAACAGTGATCAAGGACTTCCCTGGTAGCACAGTGGTTAAGAATCAGCCTGCCAATGCAGGGCACACAGGTTCGATCCCTGGTCCGGGAAGACCCCACATGCTGCAGAGCAACTAAGCCCGTGTGCCACAACTACTGAGCTTGCGTGCCTAGAGCCCATGCTCTGCAACAAGAGAAGCCACTGCAATGAGAAGCCTGTGCACTGCAACGAAGAGTAGCCCCCGTTTGCTGCAACTAGAGAAAGCCCACGCGCAGCAACGAAGACCCAACGCAAGCAAACATAAATAAATAAATAAATTTATATTTTTAAAAATGTGATCGGGTTTTTTTCCCCATGTGTTTTGTCTCTTAATCCAAAATTCCTATTATGAAGCATTTTAAATAGTATTTAAATAGCATTTTAACATGCTCGAGTAAGATAAACTAAAGGCAAGACATTATTTTTAAAAGGTTTTAATACTGATAACACAAGGTAATTGTGCTTCCTCGCTTAGTATTTTTTTGCAGCCCCTGTGGTTCACCATAACTTAATTGAGAACACAGAAGAAATTCGTAGAACGTAGACAGGAATCTGACTCTCCCCACCTTCCTTAGTTTTCCAAACTGGCATGTCACAAGAAAATGTGAACATCTGAGCTAGTGTTTCCTCTCAGAAGTGGGCGTCTGACTCGCCAGTCACCATAATAGGTAGTAAAGAGAGGAGGATCTCTAGTTTATAGTTAAGCTTGCTCTGCTTTTATCGGAACACCTACTCACACCAGAAAGATTCATTTTTACAGGTCAAAGAGTAGTACACCACAGTACTCAGTCTGGCGTGTTTTGGTTATTGTGTCTTTCATTTTACAAATAACATGAGGACATTTACTTTTAAAAGCATAAAAAGTTAATGTTGAGTTTTTAAAGGTGTATGGCTTTTGGCTTGTTCCTCTGAGCTCTTAATGTGGACATGTTGAGTTTTTAAAAAATTAATTAATTAATAATGGCTGTGTTGGGTCTTTGTTTCTGTCTGAGGGCTTTCTCTAGTGGCAAGTGGGGGCCACTCTTCATCGTGGTGTGCGGGCCTCTCATTATAGTGGCCTCTCTTGTTGCAGAGCACAGGCTTCAGACACGCAGGCTCAGTAGTTGTGGCTCACGGGCCTAGTTGCTCCGTGGCATGTGGGATCTTCCCAGACCAGGGCTCGAACCCGTGTCCCCTGCATTGGCAGGCAGATTCTCAACCACGGCGCCACCAGGGAAGCCATGTTGAGTTTTTTAAGAGCTGAAAGATAATCTCAGCTATGTCTTCCAAAGTTTAATTGTGCAGCTGTTGAATTTTTGAATGTTTAATTTATCATGACAGATCAGGCACACTTTTAGGGCTGAGGTGAGCATTGGTCAGTTAATTCTAGCAAAAATATCATTTGATAACTAAAAGTAGTGAGTACCGTTTTCAAGGAAAAAATTATTCTTTGGGGTCCAGCAATGGCACCTAGTTCCACATCATCTCAAGGTCCAAGTTGTTAACACAATAGACAAGGCTTGACTAATAAGTTCGAAGCTCCCCATCACTAGTCTACAGATTCAACCCAAGAACTCACAGGCTAATGACTAATGAGAAACCAAATGACTGTGTGGTCTCAGGCAGCAAGGTCATCGCCACAGCCATAAGCATAACGGTATCTTATGAGGATGTCCATAGTGAGCAACTCACTTCCCTCCTGCATGCCCACTTTTCCTCTCTGTAAAGTGGAAAGCTGGTGCTTCTTTCATTTGTTGAATGATATAAAGGTATAACCCAGTTGCTCACAGAGCTTTGTAATCTCAGGTTACATTAATGGAAAGATAATATCCAGATCAAGCCAGCAACTGACACATCAGCACTAAGTCCTGGAAAGACTGGTTTAGAATTATTTCTTGATGTTTGGTTCTGGCCCAACATATTAAGACGGACATTGGTAACTTGGAGAAGATCTGGAAGAGGGCACCAAAATGGTGGGGTGTCACATAAGGGACAGTTGAAGAAAGCATGAAAGTTTTGCCTAGAGAAGTCTGGAGTGCTCCTACACCTAGAACTCTAACATTCTACCTAGGACTCTGGGTCCTCTACATTGTCCCATTGTACCAATTTTCATTGCATTCTCTGAAATACAAACTCATCCCGCATACTTATTATCGTCTTCGTTCTTAACAGTTGCCCAGAGTTAATAAATAGATGCCATGACCCCAGCTCCACGACCGGCATTAAGAATGAGCAATCTGAGTCAGACGTGTGTGAAGAGGTCAGAGGGGTCATTGAACCAGGCATCTGAGAAAGTACTAATCCCTAACCTTATTTGCATTTACCGCATCCAGGCACTGTGCTGAATGTGCTGTATGTACTTACTCATTTAATCCTCAAAATAATTATAATAATTACAGAGGTAGATAATTTTATTATCTTTATAGATGAGGAAACTGAAAGTCAGAGAGGTTAAATAACTTGTCTGAGAACACCACCGGCAGTGTCACACATCTTTAATATCCCCTGGATAAATCCAGAGTTTGCTGAAAGGGGAAACTTTGAGAGTGTGCATCAAAGATGATAGGACCCAGTAGAAGGGGAAAAGGGGTTAGTCTGCAAGGAAAAGTATGCTCCAGAAAGGGATAAAGGGAGGAGACTAAAGAGGGAGTAAAGACAAATCCTGTGGTAGCAGTAAGGGCAACACGGACAGATGGCCTTAGGAGCCTTGCTTTGTCCAATCTTTTTCCATTTTGTTAAAATTTGCTTTTTCTTGGTATTTTTACCAGCATTTTAAACTATGCAGAATTGCTGAATTGCTATATATACTCTTTCTCTACAATAGCTGTGTAGATGCATTCCAGCTTATGTTAAGTTTGGGGATATGGCCTACCCTCAGCACTAAATGGTATTTTTCTAGATTTTTCTCACTCCTGTGGTCCTTCTTAAAAGTAAGCTTCGGTTGATTGCTAGACCAGTATGTGTGACTATCACCCTTTCTTCTGCTTAGGAAGAGCTATTACGCTGTACTGCTGTGGGCAGGGAAAGCAGAAAGATGCTTCGGTGGGACCTCCTTTCTCTCCTCCAATCATATAAACTGCCTCCGGGGTTGGATAAATGTAAATGCTGAGCCTCAAGGGAACAGGGTCTAGGATAAATATTTTGGTAAGGGAATCTATAGTATTTTATCCCTTTCCATACACGTGGGGCTGATGCTTATTCCCCAAGCTTGCTAGAGGATATCTATTTGGAGTAGAAGGCAGAACGAAAGGCTGCCCATTCTGTGTTTTCAGTTTTTGTGTTGGTGTAATTTTTTTATTTTTTAAAATTTTTATTGGAGTATAGTTGCTTTACAATGTTGTGTTAGTTTCTGCTGCACAGCCAAGTGAATCAGCTATACATATACATATATCCCCCTCTTTTTTTTTTTTGGATTTCCTTCCCATTTAGGTCACCACAGAGCTGCTGGTGTAATTTTAAAAAGGAAAACATATTTTTAATCTCCTTATGCTGGATATTCTTCATCTGCCCCTCTAAGTCTACTCTCCACCTGTACTGTGGTCTTCATGGACTGCATTACCCAGGTTCCCCTTACTCTCTGGATTATAGTTGGGTTTGGCCAATGGGAGGAACAGGCAGAAGAGCAGGAAGATCTTCCGGGAAGGTAGTCCCTTCCCTCCCTCCTTGTGGTTTGGCAGCAGCTATGCTTCCCTATTTAAGGCCATAACTTATGTTGGGTGGGACACAGCTTTCATGGCTCCTCCCTTGTCCCTTCAGGCCTGGGAGTGGTAACAGCTTCCAAGGGCTCCTCCACCAACCCTTGTTGATTCCCTTAACCCTGCCCTTCCCTCTGTAGATATTCCTTTCAGTCAACAGTGCTCAATTGCCCTTTTCAATGTGCCAGCTCTTTCTGCTGGAATCATCACTGATCTGTTTGACTTGGCATATTTTAAAAAATGAAACACACAGATCACAGAATTAAACCACCCAAACTGACCTTTAATTGTACATACATTTTATAGGAAATATAAAAATATAATTCAAGAAAATTTACTTACAATAAAAATCATAAAACCAGAAAATAACTTTCTGAAATAAAAATTAATGCCCAATACATGGCCTTGTTCCCATGTATAAATTAGACTATAGCTTCTGTGAATTGCTAAAATGACATCTATTTCCATAGTGTGTATTTCAGGTGATCAAATGCTTTGTAAATTTTAAAAAAATCAATGATAATGCTGTTAGTATAATGATTATAGCTATATTTTAAACGTGCAATCAGAGAGGAATTCCAATGGGTCATCATGAGTAGGTACTGCAAGTCCACACATATTACATTTGCAGGGAAGACTGTTTCTCTGTGAATGACTCAAGTAGGGGCTTTTCCCAACTTCAGAAAACCATTATTTTTGGCTTAAACCATTAGATTTGGCTAAGTGAAGTAAAAAAAAAAAACCCTCATCTTAAGTGTGAGCTAATTGTCTTCCCCTGTCTTTCAAAGTCATCGAATTCCAAACTTGAATATGTTGTTTTTTTTCTTGGTTCAAAGCAGAGTTGACATTACAATAGCAAGAGGGCAATCCGTCTTTCAAAGTGCACTGATGTGAGCCGGCAGGGGCACCAACAGTTGAACTGAATTACACTGGAAAGTAGTGTTGTGGATCGGATTTTCCCTCCACCTGCCCAGGGCTCACAGCCTCTGCCAGCATGGCAGTTTTGGGTTGGTACTGTTTCTAGAGCCTTGCTCTGGCTTTAGGTTGTCATGGGTCCAGACCACTTTGAGATTCAAGTCTTTTGGAGGTTTTCTATAGTTTCTAAGCAAACTCAGGCCCTATCAGGATCTTTGGAGATTCAAGGCCACAGTTTAGTACCAGAGTTTCCCAGTTTTCTCTTGGGAAAGATGACCTGGGGGCACAGTGAACCATTCAGGAAATTCAGCTCAGTATAGACTGCTTTGGCTCATCTCATTTCTGGACACCTAAAGTTAGGGCTGGCATTCTGAGTTGAATATCCACTATAGTTTCTTTCTCCCTTTTCATTCCACTGACTGTCAGGAGCAAAGAATAAAATCTAGGTCTTTTTTCATCACAATTCAGTTCTCTGATATACCAGGCTAAATTCTGTGTTTTTTATTTTACTTGAAAATGAGTCAGTAAATTTAAACAGGTACGTCTGATGTGATGTGATTTTTTTTAATATTTAAAAATTTTTTTAAAAAATTACATATCCAATATAAATAATTTTTTCTATTACCTTGAAATTTCCATTAATAGTAAGTGATTTACTATTAATGGAATAGTACTACATAGGATTACATAGGATTTTAACTTTCAATTCCTTCTATGTAAATATCAGTGCAGATGAAATAACAGGATTTAGTCATTTAACACAGTACAAGGAACAGGAGTATACTAGGAATCAAAGCTCTGGAAATCTATCAGTTCTTAATGACTTAAACTCATATTTTGGGACCACAGAGTGAAAATTTTGTTCCCACTAGTGATATTATGTCCAAGTTTGTGTTTTTAAGTTCTCAGGCATTACTCGAGAATTTTGGGGGGTGGTGAGGTACGGTGAATGATTGTACTTAACATTTTCATTTGGAGGGGAAAAAAGTCATCTGATAAAGGAAATTAATCTTCCAGATTCAAAGTAACTTTAGAATTTTATGTTTAGGAATTACCCATGAGCCTAGTTAATCCTATTTAGAACAATTTCTTAACTCTAGAATATTTGGTGGACAGGGAAGATTGATTTACATGTCCAGATTTTAGCTAAGTTAAACTTTGCCTGGTTTGTTTAAATTAGTAGGAAAGCAAACCATTCATTTATTCTTTTTAAAATAAGGGATGATTTGACATAGATTGTGTCAAAATACACTGATTTCTAGATAGATCTGGAATCACTCCTAAGTGATCATCTAGTCTGATAACTACTTATAGGAAATAGTTTTGCGTAAGCAACTCAATGAGACTAACATTCTTTTTTGGTTTTTTATTACAACTATGCTGTAATAACACTCACTGCAAAAAAATAAGGTGTCCGCTATTTCAAAAATGATGGTATAAGGGAAAAAATATCCTCTAATACCAAGTACTGTATTGAATATTTCAAACTCTAATCTGTAATGCAACCACACTTCAAAAACCTGCCAAATTAAATGAAAATTTTCCATTTTTATCTCATTTTAAAAATTATTATTATCTACACTAATTATAAATTGTTGTTTGGGGGGAATTCATCACCTACTATCCCATTTTCAATTTTTTGTTTCATAGTTTATTTTTGGAACATTTCAGATGAGTTTACACTGTAACTAAGATATGATTAACAGTTATACTCAAATAAAGATGTTAAAAAAAAAAAGATATGATTAAACAGTGCAAATTCACTGAAATATTTTATGCCGAGTTTACGTAATGATAAACATTTAGATTTAGAAATATATTAAGATATGACTCACTGTTACATGATTTCCTACACAGTATGAGTCAAGCCATATTTCCCAGATGAATTTTGCTACAATACAACCATCCTATAAAGTAGATGTTAGTTATGGCCTCAACATCAGCATTAAAAGAGTTCCAGTGTATCTGAAAAACTGACCAGATTTTTCAGTTTTTAATCCTAATATTTGGCTTGAGACATAGCCACATATACCATTCCCTGGAAATAGAATGAAGAATACTAGTCAGAGTTACCTCTCTTAATAGTCTACTATTTACTTTTGAGAGGAAAATTCCTAGCCTTTTTGGTTACTATTAGCAGGGCACACATTATAAAATAAATAACCTGACACTCTGACACACAGCTTCTTGTGGATGGTGAAAAAGCTGACATTAACTAGCTCAGCCTACTCAGTAATACTGAGTAATACTGGCGTAAAAAGAGAGTACTCCCACATACACAAACATACAGTACAAAGTACCTCTAATTTTCAGACTCATTGTCCAAGGAAAGGACAATCACAAGACACCAGGCTTGGTTGCTTGCACATATCTACTTCCTAGAGAATATGTAAGAAGTTTTATCTGGTCTGACTGTACACTGTATGTTTATAATGGTACTAGCCTAGAAGATTAAAACAGAAAACACAGTAGCTATTTAGGGTTTTAAACAAATTACAAAACTACATGCTTTCTCATTCAACAGGAAAGCTTAAATCAAAAGGCACTGGATCTTAAATGCAATTGGTTGTTCCTCTAAAGGCCATGGAACGTGTTCTTTGAGGGTAGGTTTTATAGATCCTTCCGATACCTTCCATGAAGTGCCTTGTCAGCATGTCTGTAGCCCAAACCACTGCTGAAATGTTTGTTTACTCTGTTTTATTAGGGTAGCTTCATTGTATTTATAAACTGACTTTTTCCCATTTCTCCAAGGAACCATTTCAAAATGATCTTCCAGATGCTGGCTAACTAAGCACTTCTTAACTACCATCCTCAAAGGTCAGCCTATTTACTGGCATTTGACTGTGTAGAACAGGAAGTTTGTGTTGCATCTTGTGTTCTTAATGAAACCCGACAACAGAGGACTGAACGCATTAGTCTCAGAACAGGAGGCCTCAGGATGGCAAAGACCCAAGGGTCAATTATTGAATTAATTGATAAAAATCTAAGAGCTTGGAGGTCCCACTTTTCTTTCCGGGAAGAGGTTTCATTCATATATGCAAAAATCTGTAAGAAGCAAAAGGGGAAAAGGATGTTAGTTTTACATTGTAACAGTGGACAGGCTTAGACCATATGCAATTTCTTAAGATTGAAAAGCAAAACTTGTTTTATGTGTGGTTGTAGTGATGAGAGAGAGGTAGCAAAATCTCACTCCTCTGCACATGTTTATGTCTTAACAGACACTCTGAAACGTAAGTATTATCTCTTTCTGACGGATGAGGAAGTGAGTTAATAACAACATGTTGCATTTACTTCCAAAAACGGAATCTGGCTTCATTACAACAACTCAGTGAGAGGGCACACAACAGAGCCTGTGTTCTGGCCATTGGGCTGCCTAGGTTTGAATCCTAGCTCCACAGATAGCTTTGGGACCATAAGTAAGAAAACTAACCTTTTTGTGCCTTCACTTCTGCATCTTTAAAATGGGTGATAAGATAACAATACCTATTCTTGGGGTTGTTGGCAGGATGACAGGAAATCATCCAGGTCAGCTACTGAAAACTGCTCACTTAATAAGTGCCCCCCCAACGTTATTCTTTATCATCTCCATTTTACCAGTGAGGACACCACGGTGCAGAGAAGGTGAGGGACTTGCCCAAGTTCCCAGTCGGCCTGGTTAGTGGCCGACTCAGGACACAAATTCCAAGTCCCTTGACGCCAGAGCAGCGCTCACCGTGTGCTACAACCAGGTCGCCTATGTTAGACCAAAGGTCTTCCGAACAAAGTCCTAAACACCGGAAAGCTGACACATCTTTACGCATTGGCCAATGTCCTCAAAGCGGTATAATGGCTCTCATCTGATTTCTTAGATATTTAGGGAACAACACAACTTTTTGGTCAGATTGCAGAGAATGGACCAGTACATGCTTGATAAAGATCAAACATTTCCACGTGGCTTACAGAAAAGAGAGGAACATGTAAATCACACCTAGTCGTTTGAAACCAGTTGTTTATAGAGCTCCTGGGACTTTCTTACCAAAGGCAGCTGGTGAGTTAGAGAGCTATTCCTTCTTTTCTACACTCTCCCTTGCCAGAAGAAGGAATGGTTTGTTTCCTTTTTCCCCTACTACTTACTCTGCAGGCATCTGGCAACTGGATATACAAAGCAAATTGCAGGGAGGGAGAAGTGTAGTCATCTTTGGGTTGCTTATGTTAGGACAATATCAGGAAGGTTTGGCAGCCATAGGTGTTTATGCCAGAGACTCTTGGCTTAAGGGAATGGAGAAAAGACTTGGCAGATGAGTAAAGGAAAAAAAGAAAGAAAGAACTCATGGTGGATGTCCCTGAGTATACAGAGAAGAGGAAAGTTAGGTGGGGATATGCAAGGGAGCAATACTTTTCTTGTCAGCTAAACTATTTTGGATGAGAAATTGATAGTACTTATATGGTGTATTTAAGGAGCGATTTTGAAGTTTAGGAATTCAGGATAACATTGTACATAAAACCGATAGATTAAAATATATTAGTCACCACACACACACACACATACACACACACACACCTGAGCATTGTTGTAGAAAAAGTCTGTAGTTGAGTTTAGATCTAATTTTGCCAAAGAATATAATACTGGATTGTCTAGTGAGTCATGTAGAGAGGGCTCAGCCTCTAGTGTTATGGGTCACACATGAAGATGAGTCAGGTTTTCAGTGGCAAATAACCCAAACCATAGTTCCTGATCTCTTTAGAGTGTGACAGACCAATGAGGAGTGAAAAATGGTTTCAGAGGATGAAGCAATTCTGTACTATTTGTTTCTTTCCTTTTCATCCACTGTGCTGAGTAATTTTTAGAAATGCTTAAAATTTGCATTTTAGGAGGTAGCCAATATGTTGTAGAAGATCATCTCCTCTTTTACACTTGGAAAAGAGACATACTTCAGAGAACCTTGAAGTTCTCGATGTAAGTTTTGTCTTCTCCTACCTCTCCATTTTTTTTCCTTTGGTTCTTGGCTTTTTCCTAGAGTTCACCATTTTCGACCTTGTGGACCCTGGGTTTTTTCTTTCTAATTTAAATTATACAATACATAGCATAGAATTTACCATTGTAACCATTTTCAAATGTCATTAAGTACATTCACATTGTTGTGCAACTGTACTGTTTGTATTTTTATTTTCTGTATATTATGATGTTTTGACGTCATAAAAACTTTCTGGCTGGAGAGAGACTGCCCCTTCCAGGGCTAGCCAATTCTTAGAGATAGCCAAGGGCTCACCCAGGAGCAATCGTTTGATATGCAAACTAACCAATGCAGAGCCCCGCTGTGTGGCTCTTTACCCCTAGAAGGGAGGCAGCTTTAATCATTCCAAGGCCTGGTACGGGCTGACTAGGGGCTACTCTATAGCTTAGAGCCTGTCGAAATGCTTCAAAATAGCCAGTCCTAAACTGTTCACCCTACTCTGCCTTGCCTTTCCCTCGGAAACTCCAGTAAAGTCTGTGGCCCAGGCTCTCTCCAGCTCCTGCTCCTTTTTCCTTCTGACCTTCACTGGTACTTCCTCATGTGGCCCTGCACGTTAAGCAGTGCTTCCTGTTTTGCAGACCTGTGAGTCTGATAAACTGTGTTTCCTGGAGCATCTGTCTCCTCTTGTGGCTGCACTTGACTGACCATCATATAAAAAGAACAGGGAACAGCAACCATCACCACCATCCATCTCCAGAACTTTTTACATCTTCCTAAACTGAAACTGTACCCATTAAACATTAACTCCCCATCCCTCTCTCCCTCCAGCTGATCCTGGATTTTAATTAAAGGCTGACACAATGGATAGAAGTCAATTAATTAATAATGTTTCGGTGGTATTCTGGACTTCAGCTTCAGAGGCTGGTAAAATTTATACATGCTTTTGTACATACTACAAATAAATATGCTATGAGAAAAATACCAAGGACCAATATAAACCAGCCTAGTGAATTTTAATTCCTTAGGACAGACTCTCTCTATAGGGCTTTGCTAAGAATACACAGCTTGTTGTGATACCTGGAAAGCGGCACAGGGGAAAATTAGTATTCTTTTGTCTTCCATAGAATCCTTGCCACCTCCATGGAAAACTTTATCTTGGCACTGACCTGGCACCGTTTCTTTCAGCTACTTTCCTACCTTTAATGTGACTACATAGTGGTTTCAGAATTTTAGAGTAAATGAGAAATTTATTTGGCTGTGCACTGAAATCACCTGTGGATAATTAAAAATATTCTGATGGAAAAAAATTAAAAATAAAGAAATAAAAATATTCTGATAGCTTGCTACCTCTCTCAGAGACTCTGATTTAATTAGTCTGGGCTGTAACCCAGGTGTCAGGGCTTTTAAAGCCCCCCAGGTGATCCTAATATGCAGGCCAAGTTGAGACCCACTGCTTTAGACCCTTACCCCAAAATTGAAATAGTTGAAAATTATTCATTTATCACACTTAAAAACAAAAGACCCACTTAGGCCTGGCCAATCAAACAAATGACATGGAGCTTCCAGAATTCAGTTCCTGGTCATTAATATACAATGATTTTCCTTTGGAAACTGAATCCTATGGAAAGAGTAGCTAATATTTACTGAATACCTGTATGCCAGGCATGGTGCTAAGCAATTTGTGTCTTGTTGTGTTTAATCTTTATACAAACCTGTAAAGTGTTATTACTCCCATTTTAGTAAGGAGGAGATCAAGGCTCAGACAATTCGTTATCCTGTCCCAAATCACACCGCAGGTAAGTAGGGAAGCCATGCAATTATAGCAGCAGGACCCAGACTTTCCTCTTAGCCACTACACACTCTGCCACCATCTATATAAAAAGCCTATGATATAAAGTCTCACATGAAATTCACCACTGACTGATTATGGGTTTGTAGGAGACTTTTTTCCAAATGTGTCACAAAGATTTATGGGTATTACTGCTCCTGTTTATAGATTTAAAAACCATGGCTATATCTAAGTAGCTACTTGGTTTTCTTTGGGTCTTTTCTTTCTTCTACCCTTTCCACAGCTAGATGGCAGGCAGTGATGGTCACCTTGACCAAAGACGTAGACATAACTCACCACTTCTCTTTAGGGAAAAGGACCATAGTTCTTGCTGTCTAAATTTTTTAAACTCAGTGTAATTATGTCATTATTTACAACCACAATTTCATAATATCAAATGGCAAAGGAAAAGGTGTCAAGTGAAAACACTCATATAGAAGAACTTTCTCTTAAAAGGTAAGGTGTGTTAAAACTCTTTCAACAATCCCCAAACACATCATTGATGATGTATGAATGATAAAGGGGCTTCCAGTAGTACATGGATATTAACTCAAAATATCACCAGGCAAAGTTTGTTTTGATTATGCATAGAGATTTCTGAATTTCTCTTTCATCCCTACTAGAATTGTGATACTGTGCATGTAACTGACAGATTTCAAATCAGTTTTACAACCCCGATTCATGTTACATTTTACATAAAGAGTACCAGGAATGAATGGAAAACTCCAGTACTGTTTACTTAAGTTTGTTCTGTATTTCAAAGATCAGATTTCCACTAATCAGAGTAACCTAGAAATTATAGCCCTAAAGAATTTCTAAAGATGAAGACATTTTAGAATGAGTCAATGGTTCACTCTTGAAATTTTAGAACTGAATAAAATGCATAGGCACTTTATCCTAATGGCATGGGGAAAACAGTTTAAAATGACCAGAAGTTATTCACAATTATTAGTAAAGTAGTGAGAAAATGGCTAGATATGGGTTGGAAATTAAGAGACAAACAGTATCTGAGTCAAGAATGGAGGTCTGATGTATCTCCTGTGTCCTGTTTCATTTCAGGAAGAATGTTTTTATTTATCACTGTGAAATGATGACAATATCTGATAAACATGAGGAATGTATTAATTTATACAATATTCCTTTAGTGCATAAACAGTTTGGAATATGTTGTTGGTCCTATGCATAACTTTATATTGGATCGCCAAAATAATGCTTTTTTAACATATCAGTTATATCTTATGTGTACCAACAGAAAATTTTATATGAGGGGTACTCTGATTATTTCTTAATTTAGAACAGCATTTACACTAGCCGATCTCCTAAAATCTCAGACTCAGACTTTTAATGCATAGGTCAGTGCAGAAGAAAAAAGAAACTGTACCCTTGGCCCCAGCTCAGGCCCCATCTGATATGGAGAAAAAGGTCTTTGCCATTGTATTTTTAAAGCTAGAAGTTGAAATTAAGAGCCAAAGTGGGCCAGCTATTTATAACATCTTCACAATTCTCTTATAAATCTTGGATTAATCTTCTCATCTGTTATCCCTGAAATGAGTACTTTCCGACAGTATTGTGATTAAAAGCACAGGCTCTGTGCTTAAGCTGCCTGGCTTTGAATCCTGGCTCCAGTACTCACTCACTAGCTGTGGGGCCCAGGGTAAGTTATTTGCCTCATTTGTAAAATGGGAGTAAAAATGCTACCTATTTGACAGATTGTTGTGAAGATAATGGACTAATGTATGTAAAAATTAGCACTCAAAAATGTTAGCCATTCAGGACAGGAATAAAGACAAACGTGGAGAACGGACTTGATGACACGGGGAGGGGAAGGGCAAGCTGGGATGAAGTGAGAGAGTGGCATGGACATATATACACTACCAAACGTAAAAGAGATAGCTAGTGGGAAGCAGCCACATAGCACAGGGAGATCAGCTCGGTGCTTTGTGACCACCTAGAGGGATGGGATAGGGAGGTTTGGGAGGGAGACGCAAGAGGGAGGAGATATGGGGATATATGTATATGCACAGCTGATTCAGTTTGTTATAAAGCAGAAACCAACACCCCATTGTAAAGCAATTATACTCCAATAAAGTTGTTTAAAAAAATGTTAGCCATTTTGATGTTGATAATAATGACATTTGAAGTTGAACTTGACTTCATTACAGCGTGCTGGGCATTTAACATTTTGAGTTTCAATTCCCAAACTTTGAAAGTCCTAGACTGGCATTCTTGGAGGAAGCAGTAATTATAACCTGCCCACACCTTGGGACAATGGCTGACATTCGTTAGCAGTTCAGGTTTCCTCAATTCCCCTCTCCCCTGTTTTCATTCCTGGAGTGCTGATTAGGCTGTTGTCCCACTGGGTACACAGCTGTGAGCTCTCCTTGCTGGGCCAGTGGCATGGCCCACTTTGAGGGCCACAGAAAGCAGTTCTGTTATCCCGAGTTAGAAAGAGGCAGAGACAGGGTAGATTGCTAGTATTTTCTGGGACACAGGAAGAAAATTAGTTGGAATAGTTTATTAATAATTATTTTACATTGATACATTTTGCCTCGATAATATTTTAGATATACTGGGTTAAATAAAATATATTAATAATTAATTTTTTCATCTGTTTCTTTTTACTTTTTGTCACGTGGCTACAAGAAAATTTGAAATTCCTTACGTGGCTTGCATTTGTGGTTCATACTCTATTTCTATTGGGCTGCGTGTGCTATTTTAGAAGAACAGGGGAATTTCTGAAGGCAACCAGAAGCCCTTGCCTTTTCTATCAGAGCCCGGGTTAGGATATGTGGAAATGATTCCTGCCTTGGGCGGGAGATTGGTGTAGGCCATTTCTGACCACAATTTTAGTGTGGGCCAAGTAGAATAAAAGGACATGGGGGGAAAAGCACCCCCCAGGGACACACGCCAAACATTCTGAAATAGCAGAATGTAATGCACCATTCAGTAACTTTGAGCTTTGAATTGTCAGATAAGCCTTCCAAGAAGTAACTAAATTCTGGATAGTGCAGCAATTCATAGTGCTTGAAGTGCTATGCAAATGAAAGATACTAACAAGTATCAATAATCTAGTAATAAAATAAAATTAGTCAATGGTCAAAGTAAATTTCCCTATTGAGAGATGACTTGATACTTCTCATTTAGGGTACAGTTCAAATATCTGTTTTGCACCTACTGGGTTATCTGTAGTTCACCTGTAAAAATGTGTCATGTTAGCCCCAAGGCAAGAAGTCACCGTGGCCAACTTTCTAGATTACATTAATACTGGGCATTTTTCCCGCTCTTTGTCTGGGACTCTTTGCCATGCATATGTGCAGAAGAGACCCTAGATAATATTTGCTGATACTGTCAATGCCAAGGAGTGGCTTGAAGGAGCTAAAGCCCCCTCATAATCTTCATCTGGCCCCCCAAAGCCATAAACAGGCACTCAAATAAAAACTCAGCTTCAAAGCAAACTTCCTACATCCCCACCCTTTCTAACCAGACTTCTAGTTCTTCCATTTGGCAACTCTGGAGTTGCCCCTGGCTTAATAGTAAATGAAAGGAGTGTGTGTATCTGAAAATCAACATATGGCAATGATGGAATTCTCATGACAAAAGGCAAATTTACTTGAAAACAGGGGAACCTATTGAAAATCACTGCCTTTATTTAAAAAAATAGTTTATGCTGCGGGTCAGTCATGATCAAGGGGGGAGAACTTTTCCTCCTGCTCTCCTCCTCAAAGGGAAGAAAGGGAATAACAACCCTTTTCACAAGTGTGTGGTCACCTCTGAGCCTGTTCCCAAGCTATTTAGGTAGCTGAGGGTGGAAGGTATTTTTATACGTATACACTCACAAATGAGAGATAAAACTCTAAGAACTGACATCCTGATTCCCACCAGTCCAAAACAGGTACCCCCCCAATTCAGAAATGGTTTATGTCTCTCATGTTAAATTCTAAGTTGTTTAGTGGAACTTGAAATGCTTTCTCTCACAGATACATGTATGTTCTGCATCCTAGTCCCAACCCCCCAAAGTTAATTTAGCTCCTAATGTAGTTCTACAAGTAAAACAAAATAAACTTGTGGAAGCCATGTAGGTTTCTACCTCACAGCACTTCTGTTGCAAACTCCCCAGCTCAGGGAATGGGAGATGCAGCCTCCCACATCCTACTTCATTTTATAAAATGAAGTACATACTCCATCTCATTCCTCTTAAAGTGTAACTTATTGATTCAGAGCAGCTTCTACCCTGACAGAAGATGGGGCAGAAGTGTAAGGACAGTGGGGACGAGGGAGGAGAGAACATAGGTAAGAAAGGGAGTGAATTTGTGTGTGTGGGAGGGTAATATCTAGGCTTTTAGGATCCTGTGTCCTCTCCCACCCCTATGGATGAGTTTATGAAGATAATCAAAAGCAGTGAGGGAGTCGGGAAGTAGGATAAAGTCACTTCTTCAGCTTCTACAGGTCACACTGGCCAATGGCAGCATCGTTTATCTTTTTCTTTTCTCCAAGACTGTGTCAGGTGAGAGTCACTGCCAACTGCTTATTCCCTGTAGGGTCAGTCTCGTGCGTCTGAAGATTAGGAAGCAGAGCTGCTAAAACTGAGCTCTCATTTCTCTGTAAGAGGCCAGCACATGCTCGGATACATCCCAGGCTCTGCTACCCACATTACACCTTAGGAGGCTCAAACTCACAGCATCATGGAACTAACCACTGATGTTGCCCCCAACCGGGGCAGCACCCAGCCCAGAACCTAGGCAAGGGGTTCCTCCAAGCAAGCAGCCTTTCCTCTATTTATCATTATGAACATATTATGAATGTTCACGGCAACAAAGAGTTATAATCCCAATATGTAGTTTGGGAAATCTGTAAACTAGGTTTTGTTGAACTTTTAAGACAATGAATGCTCTGGACTTCTGGCAACATGGACCCTTCTCACCTGGGACCATTCTCAATGTCAGCTGGAATGCTATGGGTTGAGTATTACATTTTGCTCTGGGAGAAATAGAAGGTAGAGCCTGGAGAACCAGCACCAGTGGATGGGGGGGCACCGGTAGGCAAACTACAGCTCAGGGAAGTCAGGTTGTAACTGACAACTATCCAGAGGTGGAAGGGGCTGCTTCTTCATCAGGTACTAAGCCAGACTGGCCTTGTACAGCGGCTTCGGGCTCTAGGGTGGCAGTCTGTGCTGGCTTAGTGAAGAGCCAAGACTCCCTTTCAGGGGGACTGTGTTGCTAAATGAGAAGTACTAGCATAGAGATGCCTGTTTGCTGGGGTTAGGGAAGTAGGAAGTGGGGCAAAGGTGAGAAGTGAGAGGGGAAGACCCTATAGACCCTTCACAAATGAGGCCATAATTTTACAAGTTGCAAAATGTGTGTGCTGGTGGAAAGGGTGGCAGTGAGAGGGGAGAGTGTGAGAAGACTGCCCAGTTCCTCTGTGGAAACAAAGGGAGCGACTTACCGTGAAAGGCAAGGAGCAGATGGCGAAGGTGATGGTCATGATAGCCAGGAGAATGAGATGGTCCGTCTCCTCCGCCATGGATACCCTTTCCCCTTTCCTGTGGCTGCCAGGGCCGCCCCGGCTGCTGCCCAAGGAGGGCCCGGAGCGGCTCCTCCTGCCCCGGCGATGCATGCGGATGAGGTTGAGGATGACACTGAAGTTGCAGGCGAGCACCGCGATGATGAGTAGCAGCAGCAAGGTGGCGTAAAGCCGCAGGTACGTGGTCTGCTCATGCGCGATGAAGCACCACGTCCCAGGGCAGTACTGGGTGTACGGCCGGTGGTCCAGCAGCGGCAGGGAGCAAAAGAGCAGGGAGACTGTGTAGATGGCGGGCAGCACAGCCAGGCCACCCCGGCATGTGACCCAGCGCTGGTAGAAGTAGGGGTGTCCGAGGGCCAGGTAGCGCTCCAGGGCCATGGCGAACAGCATGAGCATGGTGGCCAGGCTGAAGAAGGTCATGGAGAAGGCAAAGTAGGTGCACACACGCCTCTGGGGCTCCAGGGCCACCAGGGTCTGGTTCCGCGCATACGAAGCCAGCACCACAGGGCTGATGAGGCAGGTCCCGAGCAGATCGGTGAACACCAACTCTGTCACCAGCACGTGGAACAGCGAGATGGAGTTCCCGCGGCCGGCGCTGCGCCCCGAGTCCCCCAGCCAGCGGCGCACCAGCAGCGCCAGCGCGATGAGGTTCCCCAGCACCCCGGCCGAGAACATAACGGAGCTGATGGCTGGGCTTTCGCCGGAGGGGAGCCACTGTCGAGTATCGCAGTTCTCTGGCCGGGAGTCATTGGAGGTATTGCCCATGGTGGGGCGCCGGAAGAAGAGATGCATCCTCCTCTCCCTCCGGCCTGCACCTGGCTAGAGGAGGGTCTGAGAGCCGGAGTGCTCTGAGACACCCAGGGAAAGGGGAGGGACCGAAATCCAGAGCCCCCTGCCGGCCCCCAGCGCGTCGGCCCGGGTCTCCCAAGGCTCGCGGAGAAGCCGCTCTGCTGCCGCATCCATACGGCGCCCCACGCTCCTCCGCCGGCCCGCGCCCAGGGAGCCGCCGCCGCCGACTCTTCCGTGTCTCCCGGGGGGTGGCGGCTGTCCCAGAGCGAGAGCCCGCGAGTCGCCGGGAGGTGGGCGCGTCACACTGCAAGCCTCTCCAGGAGCGCGGGGGCGGAGTGCGCGCTGGGCGAGGCGCGAGCGTGAGCGCTTGGGAGCAGCGGTCCTCGTCCTCCGCTCGACTTGCTGGATGCCCATAGACTGCCTGACCGCCGCTGGGAAGAGTTTAGCCCTGGCAGAGGGCTGGGAGGGAGTGCGGGGCACTGGCGGGGTCTGCACAGGATTCACAGAAGGCGGGCAACGCCGGGGAGAGCTATGCGACTCACTCAACAGTAGAGAAGTTAGGAGGACCCAGTTCCGTGAGACGTGAAAAAGAAGGGAACAACAGACACCAAAGACGGCTTGCAGTAAGACCAATACGTTCTTTTTCTTTTCTTTTTAAAAGCATTTTCAGGAAAACATGCCAAGAAGGCGGGACCAGAGTTAGGAGGAAGTGAAAAGCAAGCCTGTGCATTCAAGGAACCAAAACACGCTCACACCAAGCTGCCTTGTTGCACTGTCGTTTTAATTCGGTTGCCAGCATTTCGCCTTTTCTTATGTCAACACCATAACGGGTAACCACTTGTTTAAGCAACCACTAAAAAAAAAAAAAAAAAAAAGAGAGAGAGAGAAAGAAATGTTCCTTGTGATTGTGTAGAATTGTGTTTGTGGGCACAGCTTGAAACCACTGCACATTGTTCTCTACTGAAGCTCAGCCGCGAAAGAAAATGTTCAACCATACATTTTTTTCATGTTCAGTTAACCATTCAGGACCCATCTGGAAAGAACCGTTCCTGGTGAAGTTGAATTGGTAAGTGGCCAGTTTCAGGGACGGAGCTGACAAAAATGGTTTCTCACTACCCACTGTCACATATGCAGAGTCACGAAAATGGGCTGATGTTTAAAACAAAAAACCCAGTTTGACAGACAACATAGGTAATTATATTTTGTAAGGAAGGTCATACTCACTTGGAGAAGGATCTGCAAAGGGAACTGGAAAGGGGGTGTGGGAAGTCAACCTCTGAGAGTAAAGGAAAGATTGCCTGCTGAAGAGCACCCCTTCCTGCAGCCTGCTTGCAGTCTATGACTATTTTAGCTCACTTTGATGATTCTGCCTTGGGAATTAGGTTGGGGATGGGATTCCCAACAGCGCAAGCTCACAGGGGGTTTATTTTCCTCATGTAAGAATGTCAGTGATGGCAGGTTGGTGTACCTCCAGGACTCTTTCCTCCGGCCTGCCGATCCTAGCATGCTGGCTTTCTGTCTACATTCTGTTCCCCACAGGTCAGCAGGATTCAACCAGAGAAACAGAACCACGTCATCACAGAAGTTCTATTGGACAGGGCTGCTTTGGACCTAACATGTTGGTGGGAGAAGGTGGGGGAGTCTATGAAAGGCTGTTTGCTGTCTCTGGTTGTAGTGTTGAACCTGAAATCACCATAGATCAGCCAGAGGCAGTCAGGATAGAAAGCTGGACATGGATGAGAGCAAGAACAGACTTAGAACTTGTGGGGACAAACTGGAATTCACGAACAACCGTAATCTTCAATGACAGACTGCACCTGTGTGTGTCTCGCATTACTTCCAACTTTCATGATGCAGATATACTGCAGGAGAAGCTGGTACCCTTCATGGAGCTGCACATGCACTTGGCTTAGGACCTGGAGAAGCTGAAGATCTGGCAGGAGCTGGGTGCTGCTTCATGCCAGCAAGGGGAGCCAGCAGATAAGCTACAATGTGCTAGAATTACCACCACACCTGGAGCCCTGCACTGTCCTTCAGAGCATGAAAACCATGGCCACTGCCTCACTGTTGCCTTCCAGAGCTCATGCAACACTGAAACCATGCAAGATTCTGGAAAATAGATCCTGCTTAGCTGAGTTGACATAATACAAAGTCACCACACTGCTCCATAGGTCCAGGTGCCAAGTCGGTTGAATATGCTTCAGCCCAGAAATAGTGTTATAGGAATATACTGCCTCAAGGAGACATAATCTGACAAGTACACAAAGATGTTACACATACACAGAGAAAGCAGAAATAATGTTCATCATTGCAAGAATCTAGAACTAAATGTCCTACCATTGAGGACTGGTTTAATAAATTTTGGTACACCTATATAACACAGTATACAGTCATTAAAAAGGAAGATGTGTATCTATATTTACTGATAATGATCTCTACCACTTGAGTTAAAAGTATGTATATTATTCCATTCATAAATAAAATTATATGCATAAGTATTTGCACAGAGCAGCATCTAGAAGGATGTTCCGCAAAAAATTAATGGTAATTTCTCTGGTAGTACTTTATTCTTTATGTCATTCTGTCTTGGTGGATTTTTCTACAAGTATGTATTATCTTTATATCAGGAAATGCAAGAAAGCTGCTTTTTACTTAGAAAAAAATTAATCATTGGAGGACTCTTTTCTACTTGGTAGAAGGCAGGGGGTTAAATGCTAATATTTTCAGTTCTCTTCCAGTTCTACTCCTTAATGAGTGGGAAGGTCTAGTTGGTTTCTTGAGACTGATCAAGAAGACTGGAGATGCTATCCTTACAGTTTTCACAAGGCTTTTGTAACTGTCCTTATTTGAAGATTGGAAATCATCACACATTAGGCACCATTTCTAATGAGATGGTGCCCTGCCCCACTTGAAGTGATTGCTTTACAACAGACTCTTGCTACATGTTAGTGTTGTTGCTTAACTCAGTTCTGACACTATCATCACCAGGTGGTAAAAGTGGTAGCAAAAAGTCAACCAAAGGTTCAAAAAAACAAAAAAAGCAGTCAATAGAAACTAACTTCAAGATCTGTTCACAACACTACAGGAAATTGTGAGTAGGCAGGTAGAGAATCTTAGTAAAGAAATGGAAACTATAAAAAAGAACTAAATGGAAATTCCAAAACTAAAACTTACAACAGCTTGCTGTTGGCAGAATAAAGAGTGAACTTGAAGACTAAAATCACATCTGGTCACCTTTCTTTTCATGTCATCATGACTTTTGTGCTCCTGGGAAATATTCTTATTTTTCCATATCACATAAGGCTTAGAGAACTCTCGTTTCCTGCTGCTTGCCCTGTTTCTACCCAAGAAGTGAAACATGGGTTTCCTATGCTCTCAGATCCCTCAAACCTCCCTGAGATTTGGGGATACAGAGCAACCTTATCTAGGAAACCCCTGTGTTAACATCTAAGCTCTCCCAGTTCTCTTAAACTTCACCATCCCTCCTTCACAGACTGTGGAACTACTGGGGGGGAAGTGGTGAAACTTTGCTCTTCCTTATCTCCTCTGATCTTGTCTTATCATTTAAAAGTCATAAGCTAAGAATTGATGCCTGTGCCATCATCAAAAAATCTACAAACAATAAATGCTGGAGAGGGTGTGGAGAAAACGGAATGTAAATTGATACAGCCACTGTGGAGAACAGTATGGAGGTTCCTTAAACTAAAAATAGAACTATCATATGACTCAGCAATCCCACTACTGGGCATATAACCTGAGAAAACCATCATTCAAAAAGAGTCATGTACCACAATGTTCACTGCAGCACTATTTACAATAGCCAGGACATGGAAAGCAATCTAAGTGTCCATGAACAGATGAATGGATAAAGAAGATGTGGCACATATATACAATGGAATATTATTCAGTCATAAAAGGAAATGAAATTGAGTTATTTGTAGTGAGGTGGATGGACCTAGAGTCTTACAGAATGAAGTCAGAAAGAGAAATACCATATGCTAACACATATATATGGAATCTAAAAAAATAAATGCTTCTGAAGAACCTAGGGGCAGGACAGGAATAAAGACGCAGACGTAGAGAATGGACTTGAGGACGCGGCGAGGGGGAAGGGTAAGCTGGGATGAAGTGAGACAGTAGCATGGACATATATACACTACCAAATATAAAATCGACAGCTAGTGGGAAGCAGCCGCATAGCACAGGGAGATCAGCTCGGTGCTTTGTGACCACCTAGGGGGTGGGATAGGGAGGGTGGGAGACACAAGAGGGAAGAGATATGGGGATATGTGTATATGTATAACTGATTCACTTTGTTATAAAGCAGAAACTAACACACCATTGTAAAGCAATTATACTCCAATAAAGATGTTAAAAAAGAATTGATGCCTATGTTCTGCTATATTGTCCTTTCTCTGAGGCAGTCAGCATAGAGTGCCCTAGCTGCTGCTAAAAACCAGGGAGAAAAGTCTGGAGTATCAGGAAGTACTGGGCAAAAACAAACAAAAACCCATAAGTTAATATGGTTCTCTTCTCCTCAGACAGGAAATAACAGAAAGGTAAATCCACAACACGGCTTATTAGCACAACGGCTTAGATCAAAAGAGTCACTCCAATAATGTTAGGAAGGCAAATTACCTGTGATCCTAATTTCCTTTCTAAGATTGATAGAGGGAAAAGAGACTAATATAATCATGACATTCTCTTTTACCAGAAAGCTTTGTGTCTAAGAACAGAACCAACTGTAAAGTGGAAAAGCACATATAACACAAAAGTAAGGCTATGGTTATTCAACTTCTCTGTATAAAGTAACAACTCATTATAGAAATTTTGGAAAATCGAAGAAAAAAAAGTCACCTATGAGTGTATCCATCAAAAATGGCCACTCTTAATATTCTGTTGTGGGATTGGTTCAAGATGGCAGAGTAGAAGGACATGCTCTCACTCCCTCTTGTGAGAACACCAGAATCACTACTAACTGCTGAACAGTCATCGACAGGAAGACACTGGAACTCACCAAAATGGATACCCCACATCCAAAGACAAAGGAGAAGCCACAATGAGACGGTAGGAGGGGGGCAATCACAATAAAATCAAATCCCATAACTGCTGGGTAGGTGACTCACAGACTGGAGAACACTTATACCACAGAAGTCCACCCACTGGAGTGAAGGTTCTGAGCCCCATGTCAGGCTTCCCAACCTGGGGGTCTGGCAACAGGAGGAGGAATTCCTAGAGAATCAGACTTTGAAGGCTAGCGGGATTTGATTACAGGACTTTGACAGGACTGGGGGAAACAGAGACTCGACTCTTGGAGGGCACATACAAAGTAGTGTATGCATCAGGACCCAGGGGAAGGAGCAGGGACCCCATAGGAGACTGAACCAGAGCTACCAGCTAGTGTTGGAGGGTCTCCAGCAGAGGCAGGGTGTGGCTGTGTCTCACTGTGGCAACAAGGACACTGGCAGCAGAAGTTCTGGGAAGTACTCCTTGGCGATAGCCCTCCAGAGTCCACCATTAGCACCACCAAAGAGCCCAGGTAGGCACCAGTGTTGGGTCGCCTCAGGCCAAATAACCAACAGGGAGGGAACCCAGACCCACCCATAAGCAGACAAGCAGATTAAAGATTTACTGAGCTCTGCCCACCAGAGCAACAGCCAGCTGTTTCCAACACAAGTGCCTCCCATCACAAAACTTGCACAAGCCTCTTAAATAGCCTCATCCACCAGAGAGCAGACATCAGAAGCAAGAACTACAATCCTGCAGCTTGCAGAACAAAAACCACATTCACAGAAAGATAGACAAGATGAAAAGGCAGAGCGCAATATACCACATGAAGGAACAAGATAAAACCCCAGAAAGACAACTAAACAAAGTGGAGATAGGCAACCTTCCAGAAAAAGAATTCAGAATAATGATAGTGAAGATGATCCAGGACCGCGGAAAAAAAATGGAGGCAAATATCGAGACGATGCAAGAAATATTTAACAAAGATCTAGAAGAATTAAAGAA
Source organism: Kogia breviceps (assembly GCF_026419965.1). Lineage (NCBI taxonomy): Eukaryota > Metazoa > Chordata > Mammalia > Artiodactyla > Physeteridae > Kogia > Kogia breviceps. Next base: position 48,555,491 of record NC_081312.1, read on the forward strand.
CAAACAGAGATGAACAATACAATAACTGAAATGAAAACTACACTAGAAGGAATTAATACCAGAATAACTGAGGCAGAAGAATGGATAAGTGACCTGGAAGACAAAATGGTGGAATTCACTGCTGTGGAACAGAATAAAGAAAAAGAATGAAAAGAAATGAAGATAGCCTAAGACCTCTGGGACAACACTAAATGCAACAACATTCACATTATAGGGGTCTCAGAGGAGAAGAGAGGGAGAAAGGACCCAAGAAAATATTTGAAGAGATTATAATCAAAAATTTCCCTAACATGGGAAAGGAAATAGCCACCCAAGTCCAGGAAGTGCAGCGAGTTCCATACAGGATAAACCCAAGGAGAAACATGCCAAGACACTTAGTAATCAAATTGGCAAAAATTAAAGACAAAGAAAAATTATTGAAAGCAGCAAGGCAAAAATGACAACCTACAAGGGAATTCCCATAGGTTACCAGCTGATTTCTCAGCAGAAACTCTACAAGCCAGAAGGGAGTGGCATGATAAAGTGATGAAAGGGAAGAACCTACAGCCAAGATTACTCTACCCGGCAAGGATCTCATTCAGATTTGATGGAGAAATCAAAAGCTTTACAGACAAGCAAAAGCTAAGAGAATTCAGCACCACCAAAGCAGCTCTACAACAAATGCTAAAGGAACTTCTCTAAGTGGGAAAAACAACAGAATAAAAGGACCTACAAAAACAAACCCCAAACAATTAAGAAAATGGCCATAGGAACATACATATCGATAATTACCTTAAACTTGAATGGATTAAATGCTCCAACAAAAAGACACAGACTTCCTGAATGGATAGAAAAACAAGACCCATATATATTCTGTCTACAAGAGACACACTTCAGACCTAGGGACACATACAGACTGAAAGTGAGGGGACAGAAAAAGATTTTCCATGCAAATGGAAATCAAAAGAAAGCTGGAGTAGCAATACTCATATCAGATAAAATAGACTTTAAAATAAAGAATGTTACAAGAGACAAGGAAGGACACTACATAATGATCCAGGGATCAATCCAAGAAGAAGATATAACAATTATAAATATACATGCACCCAATATAGGAGCACCTCAATACATAAGGCAACTGCTAACAGCTATGAAAGAGGAAATCGACAGTAACACAATAATAGTGGGGGACTTTAACACCAACTTACACCAATGGACAGATCATCCAAAATGCAAATAAATAAGAAAACAGAAGCTTTAAATGACAAAATAGACCAGATTTAATTGATATTTATTGGACATTCCATCCAAAAACAGCAGATTGCACTTTTTTTCTCAAGTGTGCACGGAACATTCTCCAGGATAGATCACATCTTGGGTCACAAATCAAGCCTCAGTAAATTTAAGAAAATTGAAATCATATTAAGCATCTTTTCTGTCCACAATGCTATGAGATTAGAAATCAATTAAAGGGAGAAAAACGTAATAAACACAAACACATGGAGGCTAAACAATACGTTACTAAATAACCAATAGATCACTGAAGACATCAATGAGGAAATCAAAAAATACCTAGAGACAAATGACAATGAAAACACACGATCCCAAACCTATGGGATGCAGCAAAAGCAGTTCTAAGAGAAAAGTTTATAGCTATACAAGCCTACCTCAAGAAACAAGAAAAATCTCAAATAAACAATCTAACCTTACATTTAAAGGAACTAGAGAAGGAAGAACAAACAAAATCCAAAGTTAGCAGAAGGAAAGAAATCATAAAGATCAGAGCAGAAATAAATGAAATAGAAACAAAGAAAACAATAGCAAAGATTAATAAAACTAAAAACTGGTTCTTTGAGAAGATAAACAAAGTTGATAAACCATTAGCCAAACTTATCAAGAAAAAGAGGGAGAGGACTCAAATCAATACAATTAGAAATGAAAAAGGAGAAGTTACAACAGACACCACAGAAATACAAAGCATCCTAAGAGACGACTACAAACAACTCTATGCAAATAAAATGGACAGCCTGGAAGAAATGGACAAATTCTTAGAAAGGTATAACCTTCCAAGTCAGAACCAGGAAGAAATAGAAAATATGAACAGACCATCACAAGTAATGAAATTGAGACTGTGATTAAAAATCTTTCAACAAACGAAAGTCCAGGACCAAATGGCTTCACAGATGATTTCTATTCCATTCTTCTCAAACTCTTCCAAAAAATTGCAGAGGAAGGAACAGTCCCAAACTCATATTATGAGGCCACCATCACCCTGATACCAAAACCAGACAAAGATACTACAAAAAAAAGAAAATTACAGACCAATATCACTGATGAATATAGATGCAAGAATCCTCAATAAAATACTAGCAAACAGAATCCAACAACATATTAAAAGGATCATGCACCATGATCAAGTGGGATTTATGCCAGGGATGCAAGAATTCTTCAATATAAGCAAATCAATCAATGTGATACACCGTATTAACAAATTAAAGAATAAAAACCATATGATCATCTCAATAGATACAGAAAAAGCTTTTGACAAAATTCAACACCCATTTATGATAAAAATTCTCCTGAATGTGGGCATAGAGGGAACCTACCTCAACATAATAAAGCCCACATGCAACAAACCCACAGCAAACATCATTCTCAATGGTGAAAAACTGAAAGCATTTCCTCTAAGATCAGGAAAAAGACAAGGATGTCAATTCTCACCTGTATTATTCAACATAGTTTTGGAAGTCCTAGCCATGGCAATCAGAGAAGAAAAAGAAATAAAAGGAACCCAAATTGGAAAAGAAGTAAAACTGTCACTGTTTGCAAATGACATTATACTATACATAGAGAATCCTAAAGATGCCACCAGAAAACTACTAGAGCTAATCAATGAATTTGGTAATGTTGCAGGATACAACATACAACATTGCATTCTCATACACTAATGATGAAAAATCTGAAAGAAAAATTAAGGAAACACTCCCATTTACCATTGCAACAAAAAGCATAAAATACCTAGGAATAAACCTACCTAGGGAGACAAAAGACCTGCATGCAGAAAACTATAAGACACTGATAAAAGAAATTAAAGATGATACCAACAGATGGAGAGATATACCATGATCTTGTATTGGAGTAATCAATATTGTGAAAATGACTATACAACCCAAAGCAATCTACAGAGTCAATGCAATCCCTACCAAATTATCAATGGCAGTTTTTACGGAACTAGAACAAAAAATCTTAAAATTTGTATGGAGACACAAAAGACCCTGAATACCCAAAGCAGTTTTGAGGGAAAAAAACGGAGCTGGAGGAGTCAGACTCCCTGACTTCGGACTATACTACAAAGCTACAGTAATCAAGACAATATGGTACTGGCACAAAACAGAAACAGATCAATGGAACAAGATTGAAAGCCCAGAGATAAATCCACACACCTATGGTCAATTAATCTATGACAAAGGAGGCAAGGATATACAGTGGAGAAAAGACAGCCTCTTCAATAAGTGGTGCTGGGAAAACTGGACAGCTACATGTAAAAGAATGAAATTAGAACACTCCCTAACACCATACACAAAAATAAACTCAAAATGGATCAGAGACCAAAATATATGACGAGACACTATAAAACTCTTAGAGGAAAACATAGGAAAAACACTCTTTGACATAAATCACAGCAAGATCTTTTTTGATCCACTTCCTAGAGTAATGGAAATAAAAACAAAAATAAACAAATGGGACCTAGAGAAACTTAAAAGCTTTTGCACAGCAAAGGAAACCATAAACAAGATGAAAAGACAACCCTCAGAATGGGAGAAAATATTTGCAAACGAATCAATGGACAAAGGATTAATCTCCAAAATATATAAACAGCTCATGCAGCTCAATATTAAAAAAACAAACAACCCACCCAACCCCAAAATGGGCAGAAGACCTAAATAGACATTTACCCAAAGAAGACATACAGATGGCCAATAGCACGTGAAAAGCTGCTCAACATCACTAATGATTAGAGAAATCCAAATCAAAACTACGATGAAGCATCACCTCACACCAGTTAGAATGGGCATCATCAGAAAATCTACAAACAACAAGTGCTGGAGAGAGTGTGGAGAAAAGGGAACCCTCTTGCACTGTTGGTGGGAATGTAAACTGATACAGCCACTATGGAGAACAGTATGGAGGTTCCTTAAAAAACTAAAAAATAGAATTACCATAGGATCCAGCAATCCCACTATTGGGCGTATACCCAGAGCAAACCATAATTCAAAAAGACACATGCACCCCAATGTTCATTGAAGCACTATTTACAATAGCCAGGTCATGGAAGCAACCTAAATGCCCATCAACAGACAAGTGGATAAAGAAGATGTGGTACATATATACAATGGAATATTACTGAGCCATAAAAAGGAATGAAATTGGGTCATTTGTAGAGACGTGGATGCATCTAGAGACTGTCATACAGAGTAAAGTAAGTCAGAAAGAGAAAAACAGATATCGTATATTAACACATGTATGTTGAACGTAGAAAAATGGTACAGATGAACTGGTTTGTAGGGCAGAAGTTGAGACACAGATGTAGAGAACAAATGTATGGACACCAAGCGGGGAAATCCCTGGAGGGGTGGAGTGGGGCTGATGAATTGGGCGATTGGGATTGACATGTATACACTCATGTGTATAAAACTGATGTCTGTTAAGAACCTGTTGTATAAAAAAATAAATAAAATTCAAAAATTTTTAAAGAAGGAAGTAAACCTGCTGTCACTCTCTAATCCTCATCCCCAAGAGACACATGAAAAATAAAGTCCTTTGATGTTGAACTGTGCAGAGGGAATAAAGAAAAGAAAAACTCTGTCTCTGGGTAGTTATAACCACATGCTGGCAGAGATTGTGAGTTTGTAACCCCAATTCACCTTTCGTGGTTGGTCCAAAAAAATCTTTATGCCGTGAGTTGGTTTAAAGTCATCCTGGACTGACTCTAAGTGCCCGGCAAATACAAAACCTCTCTGGAGGAAGGGACCATCATCTTAGGTATCAGAGAATCTCAGAAATATGAGCAGTTAGCATACTATCAGGCTCATCAGGAGATGAGACACCAGAAGCCAGATTCAGCAGAAACACACCTACAGTGGCTTCAGGTATCCTTCGTTATCTAAATTCTTTTTTTTTTTTTTTGGTTCCCAGGCCTCTCACTGTTGTGGCCTCTCCCGCTGCGGAGCACAGGCTCCGGACGCGCAGGCTCAGCGGCCATGGCTCACGGGCCCAGCCGCTCCACGGCATGTGGGATCTTCCTGGACCGGGGCACGAACCCGTTCCCCTGCATCGGCAGGCGGATTCTCAACCAGTGCGCCACCAGGGAAGCCCCGTTATCTAAATTCTTGTTTTGAATTCCAGAAAACAAATAGATTGGATTTAATAGAATTCCTTCTCTGTACAAAATTTTGCCACATACCGCCTAAATTTAAGAACCTAATAGATTCTGATGACGAGATGGCATAAATCAATAAGCAAATGGCAGACAACCTTTTATAAATGGGAAAAAGACTTTAACAGAGCCTTCACAGACAGGGATATCCAAAGGCCAATAAACACATGAAAAAGTGCATACAGGAATACACAAATTAACACCACAACATGATACCACTATACAGTCCCAGAATGGCTAAACTGAAATAGAAAGACAGTATGTAAAGTATTGATTAGCATGTGGATGGACTAGAAGTTTCACACACTGCCATGGAAGTATAAATTAATACACTCCATTTTGGAAGACTGCTTGCAGTATGTACCAAAGACAAAACTTATGACCTAGCAATTACATTCCCAGTTATTTCCTTAAGAGAAATGCATGCTTACGTTCCTAAAAGATGTGTACAAGAATGTATATTACTATCTGTAATAGCCTCAATTAGGAATAACTCAAATGTCTATCTACAATGGAATGGATTAACCTATTGTGATAAATTCATACTGTGGAAGATTACACCCTACAACACTGAGAGTAAACCAAATATAGCTATCTGAACAACATGGATGAATTTCATAAGCATAATGCTGAATGAAAAAAAAGCCAAGTACATACTGTGTGATTTTTTTTCCTGTTTCAATAAAGTTCAAAAGCAGACAAAATTAATACATGATATTAGTACCTGTTGTGGGTAAGGATGGTAGCTAAAACGGGATCTTTAGAGGCCAGAGATTCTGGTGGTATTCTGTTACTTGATCTGGGTGCTGGTTACTTAGTGTGTTTAATTTGTCTACTTATAATGTCTATACTTTTCTGTATGTATATTATAATTTAATAGAAAGTAAATTGGGAGATATACCAAATTGATCAATAGATCAAGTGCAATCACAATAGAACTCCTGGCAGGTTTTTTGTTTGTTTTTGGTGTAAATTGGCAAGCTTATTTAAAATTTTATACAGAAACACAAAGCACTAAGATTAGCAGGGTCCACTTGAAAAAGAATTAGGTAGAAGAACTAGTTAGTGTACCAGGTACTGTAAAACTACAGTAACTAAGACAACAGGCCAATGGAATAGCATAGAGAGACTAGAAAAAGACACAAATTTGCAAACCCGATATGTGACAGAGATAGTATTTAATACCAATGAGGAAAGGATGAATTTTTCAATTAAAGGTTCAACTGGAGACAATTGGTTATTTATATGGTAAAAAAAATATAAAATTGAATATCTACATCACACCATACACAAAATAAATTTTAGGTGGATTAACACCCAAGAGTGAAGGTAAAACTATAAAGCTTTTATAAAATAATGTGGAAAAATATTTCATGATTCCATGTTAGGAAAATAATTTTCAATCAGGACACAAAAAGCTTAACCATAAAAGAAAAGCTTGGGCTTCCCTGGTGGCGCAGTGGTTGAGAGTCCGCCTGCCCATGCAGGGGACGCGGGTTCGTGCCCTGGTCCAGGAAGATCCCACATGCCGCCATGGCCGCTGAGCCTGCGCGTCCGGAGCCTGTGCTCCGCAACGGGAGAGGCCACAGCAGTGAGAGGCCCGCGTACCGCAAAAAAAAAAAAAAAAAAAAAAAGAAAAGCTTAATAAGTTAGATTCCAATAAATAAAAGCTTCTGTTCATTAAAAGTCACCGAGAGACTGAAAAGACAGATTACAGAATGGGAAAATATTTTTGCAACACATATAACTAACAAAGTAACAGTAGATAGGACATCTACAAATAAATAAGAAAAAAAAGACATTATATGATAAACCTAGGCAAAAGACTTGAACAAAAGTTTTATAAAAAGAGAACTTCCAAACCAATAAATCTATGAAAAGGTGTACAACATCATTAATAAAAAGGAAAACACGTTAAAACCTCAGTGAGATACCATTAAAAGTTACCAGAAAGGCTAAAATAAAAAGTCCAGAAATACAAGTGGAGCAATGCTACCAAACAATGCTGGTGATATTGTAAATTGGAAAAAAATTTTTTTATAATATAATAAAATAGAAGAGGCACATACCCTACAACCCCAAAATTCCACTCCTAGGTATTAGACATACTCTTTTACCTGTCTGACATAATACATGATAAAATAGCCAAAGCAGCATTGTTTGTAATAAACAAATCAGGAAACAACCTAAATGTTCATTGGCAGCATATGATATATTCATACTATAGAATATTATTCGGCAATGATATCATATGAACTGCAGCCACACAGACAATGAGGTGAATCTCAAACATAATACGTAGTGGATGCCGCCCACATCCCTTTTTCCAGGCCAGGGCACCCACTCCTCAGCTTCTATGAGTATTGGCTGCTAATGGTTCACAGGTGGCCCCTGCTCTGGAAAATTGCCCGACCTGAAGGCCACCCCTTCACCACACCCAGGCCAAAGATTGCTTATGACACGCGGTACCAACATAGTGGTGCTTTCCAGGCTCCAGGGTCCCTTGGGGATCAGGCTGAAGCTGAGACCTCATCCTTGCTTAGCTCTTGTCCCTGTCCTGTCCCTGTGCCCTTTACCACCTTTTTCCTGAAGGCACGAGCTCCACAAGTCACACACACCTGAATCCCTGTCTCTCTGCGTGGGAGGAATCTGATCTGAGACAGTGCTAAGCTAGGCAGAAAGACACAAAAGAGTACATGTGTTACGATACACATTTAGGTGGTAAAATGAAGAAAAGTGAAGACATGGTTATCCCAACGTCAGGATAGTGTTCACCTTTGGTTCTGTTTCTTGACCTGCATGGCGTTTTCTTGCATGTTCACTTTATAACTATTATTTAAACAGTATATGCACGTTTTATACACCATTTAATAGGATACAAAAACGTTAACATTTCCAAGTAATTGGAGAATTTTTTTGGTTTCCACTTAAATAAAAATGTGTTTCCTAACCAGAGAAGATGAAATGTTCGATTTCTGCTTTCTTACATTTGTTAAGATTTCCCTTGTAGCCTAGTATAACATCAAGGCTTATAACTGTTTCATGTATTGTAGTTTTTTTTTTTTTTTTTTGCGGTACACGGGCCTCTCACTGTTGTGGCCTCTCCCGTTGCGGAACACAGGCTCCGGACGCGCAGGCTCAGCGGCCATGGCTCACGGGCCCAGCTGCCCCGCGGCCTGCGGGATCCTCCCGGACCGGGGCACGAACCTGCGTTCTCTGCATCGGCAGGCGGACTCTCAACCACTGCACCACCAAGGAAGCCCTCATGTATCGTATTTATCAACAAAGTATGCTATGGATTTGTGTAAAATTTGTATATCCATTAATTTAATAATCATGATTGCATTAGTTATCTATGACTGCAGAAAAAATTACCCCCAAATTTAGTGATTTAAAAACAACATTTCTCTCACGGTTTCTGGGTGATTTTGAGCGCCGCTTAGTTGGGTCCTCTGGGTCTCCCTCAAGGTTGCAGCAGAGGCATTGGCGGGGAGCTGCAGCCATCTCAAGGCTGGATTCGGAAGTTTCCATTTCCAAGAAGGTTCATGTGGCTGTAGGAGGATTCAGTTCCTCGTGGGTTGTTGCACTGAGGCCTCCAGCTCTGGAAGGGCTGTTGGCTAGGGATCTCCCTCAGTTTTTTGCCCATGTGAGCCTCTCACAGCATGGCAGCTGGTTTCCATCAGAGCAAGCACATGAGGCAGAAGCCACAGTCTTTTCTGTTACCAAAGCTGGAGTGTAACATCCCAGATGTTTTTTGCTGTATTCCACTCCTTAGGAGCAAGTCTCTAGGTCCAGCTCACACTGGAGGGGAAGAGATTTCACAAAGGCATGAATTCCAGGAGACAGGAATCACTGGCAGCTCTGTTAGACGCTGCCTGTTACAATGATATAACTCACCAGCTGACTTCTCCTTTGCTGCTTTGGTGAATCACTATTATCAAATAAATAAAATCCTGACTGATACTCATCTTGGCTCGCAGTATACAGAGTCTGCATGCACAAAGCAGCTGATCACAAATGAACAGCTAACAGACAGAGGATCCGTCCTTATTGTCACCAGTAAAGCCTCCTGGCATCCCCAGGAAAAATAAGATGGAATCCAGGTGATAAGGTCTAACCTCTTCTTTGGTGCTTAGTCTAGTTTCGCCGGCCTATAAGGGACCATATGCAGAGGCCTTGCACCTAACACATCGGATTAGTTACCAGCATAAAACCCATACACCTGAATGCTCTGCTGTCTCACTGGGCAGTGCAGAAGCGCTGCACACGACACAATTCAAGATGGCAGTGGTGGGCCGTGTGCAGAGACGCTGCCCGAGGCACTGCAGTCTGGAGTCTAAGAAGCACACCTGCTTAAGTCCCTGAAGAACTCGCCCCCTGCCCCTCTGTCAAGAGTCGGATAAAGAAGCTCCGCCCACAGCCTATCCAGGAGAGCACATTCTCTAGAATGGGAGCTCGCACCTCTCAGTTCTTCCATCAAAGAATAAAGCTTTCCTGTGCTTCTGAACCAAGTTTGGTCTCGTTCTATTGGCTCCAGTGATATGGGTCAGGAGGACCCTTGTTGGGGTCTGACTCAAAAGGGTGGTAACAGTATGATTTTTGAGTATGGGGTTCATGTTTGAAACACTGTCCTTTTTTTCTGCCCGCACATACATAAGGACTGTCTTTTGCAGTCGTCCAAGCCTCTTGTTGAGCGTGGGTTTGAGCTAATCTGGGGCACCACAGTATGCCTTTCTGCAGGTGTTTCTAAGGCCCCCCAAAGTGAATTACAGGACTATGTCATAGTCTATGCTTAAAAACAGACCATGCTAAATATACTCTGCCTATTGAATAAAAATCCATCTGAGTTTTGAATGATATGATAACAGAAATAGAAATGTATTTAAACAGATGTCTTTTTATCATTTGATTTATTTTTGATTGCTGGTGGGACATGAAAATAATCCATGACTAGTGATTTTTCAATTTCTCCTGTTTCTAGTGTTTTCTCCTTTGTACTTTTGACATGTTGTTTGGTAAAAATGAGTCAAGGCTGTAAGGTATTCACTACTGATTGTATCTTACAGCCACAGATGAACTTTTTAACCATTTAACCAATTAAAACTTACCCCAAATTCTACTTTGCCTGATATTACTATTTGTTTCCATTTGAAGGATAGCTCTTTGGTCCCATTTTAGTTTTGGGGGGAGGTCATTTTATTTTGGATGTGTCAATCATAACGAGTAAATCATTGCACTTTGTCTTTTTTAACATAATTGAGAACTCTGAGTGATTTTTAAATTTGGGGGAATTAAAGAAGTCTTCACAATTCATAATGAATTGTGCTGTGTGGTACTTACTGTTTCCATATCCTATTTTGTACCAATAAGAAATTGATGTCAGCAAACTATCAACTCCATTGTTTGTTCAGGTGTCTATATAATGCACTACTAGGCTAATTTTTTTTTTTTTTTTTTTTTTTTTGTAGTACACGGGCCTCTCACTGTTGTGGCCTCTCCCGTTGCAGAGCACAGGCTCCGGACGCACAGGCCCAGCGGCCATGGCTCACGGGCCCAGCCACTCCGTGGCATGTGGGATCTTCCCGGACCGGGGCACGTCGCCTGCATGTCGCCTGCATGGGCAGGTGGACTCTCAAACACTGTGCCACCAGGGAAGCCCCTAGTCTAATCTTGAATGTCAATTATCTTTGATTTGGGGCTTTGCTTTTAGATCATTGCCCCATACTGCAGCACTTGGTAACATTTGCCCTAAATTGTATTATTTTTATATTCTAATTTGTCCTGGGTTTCTGATTGGTTTGCAAGAGGATTCTATGAATTAAGAATCATTATAAAGCCCTATGAGCTTGACTAAAAGTATACTTTCTTATAAGATTTGACTTTATTATTCTCACTGGTGTCAGGATTTAAGTAGCAAAAAGTAAAAAACAACCAAGTTCATTTCTTCTCTTTGTGTTTGATTTCATTTACTCTGTAACCAGAGCATGGATGGATTCATTGCAAATATTTGTAAGACTGGACTGACTCCTGAGTACATGCAGTTTTTTCTTTTAACTGTCTGGCAGATTGAAATTTTTACCTTTCTGATATCAGGTGAGATCTGCTGATTTGTTTCAACAAGTTAGGCAATTGTGGAGAGGCAGGGAAAGCAAGCCCTAATTACATACCACTCTTCACCTGTAGGCTTAGCTTTCCTCCCCCTAGAGGCCATACTGGGAATACCCAGACCAGCAACCCCAGCCTCACTCCTGAGAGGAATTACAAGAGAAGGCGTCAAACTCTCTTTGCCAGTAAGACAAAGTTGTCTTTACAATTTTTAAATTGCCTAATAAACTTTTCATACTGTTAATTTTGTTAATTATGAATTTCTAGGTCCTGGATAAAACTGAAACATGTTAATTTCCACAATGTCTATGACAGTAGGAAAAATATGGAGCAAAAATATTTTCTCCTGCATTTTATTATTTTCGCCTTTGGGTAACCTAAGAAAAAAGTCCTTATATGCTGAAGTAAGAACATTCCTCTCAGATACAGCAGAATCTCTGACCAAGTTATAGCAGCCTCTTATCGAGTATACTTATGTTTTGCGGAAATCATGGGAGAGAGAAACTTTTAATCAATATATATTTATTATCTATTTTTGCCCTTCCACAGTTCATGCCATTATGAGAAAAGACAAAAAAAAATAGGTGAATATCTAGTCCTCAAAATTTTGAAGCCTGGAAAAGAAGATGAAACATAAAATATATTTCCAATAATTTATAAAAAGGTCAAATTATAAAAGTTTAAAAATAACTTTACATATTTTAATGGAGATTTCTATTCTATATCGAGCTAAAATTATATAATTCGTCCCCTCATGAAAGCTCACCTTTAGACATAATCTCTGGTAATGTTATTCTGTGCTGAATGCCCTTGAGTTAGCTTTCTTTCACAACAGAACAACTGTCAGGCTTAGGCCCAATAAGCATATGCATGACGATGAAGAAGCAGCATGTCTGGGGGAACATCTTTCCCTACGTGGGCCAAAGGCCCCTCATTGCCATTAGTAATATGAGCATGTGAAACAATGATCCGTGATGGCTGCCTGTATGGAAATATTGTTAACTGCCTTGAGAACACTACAGATAAAATGCTTTGGGGAGTTAGGTGTCAGTGATTACCTGCAACTGAAAAGATCTGAGAATCAGAGTTCAGAGAAACATTTTGAATGGAGTCTTTTGGATAGTTTTTGGTCTTTTGGCTGGTATTTTTTTCTCCTTTGCTTTTTTGGTGGAGCAGCAGATCCACTAGATGCATCATCCTAGTGGTTTTACTTGTGGGATCCCTTCTCTCCCCTAAAGCTTCAGGAGTACCTAGCCCAGTCAGCCTTTGATAGACTTCTGGAACTAAATTAACAGTCCTAATCATTGGCCCTTTATTAACGTGGCTGGGTTGTGTATAATTAAAATCCATAGATGACCCAGAAACTTCATTAGAGTCATAACTGCAAGCTTCTGTCCAGGTACACTGGGAATGTCAGGAAAAAAGAAAAAGACTTTTTTCAGAATTTTTCCCTTCCCTAACTTGTTCCTGAGTATGTTGAAAGAAGAATAAAGGCACAGCTGAGCCATAAGTTAGAATCTTCGCTATCAGCTCTACCTACTGAAAAGCTGTGCAACTTACTTCTTCCTGGCACCGCTTGAATTCAGCTCCTTCTCACCTCTTTCCCTCCCTGATAGCAGGGCACTCCTGGGCCTGCATATTTGGCATTTTTGTGCCTCCTCCCAGTAAAAAGATCATCAAAGGGGGCCCTTTCTTCTGAGCCGATGCACTCCACATCCAGGCAAGCAGCCAGGCAAGTGAGTTCCACTCTCTTCCTTAACCAGCACCCTGGTCTAGTACACGAACTGCACAACCACATGAGGCCTCCCACCTGACCATCCACAGTCCATACCACCAGGATGAACTTCCTCAAACTCCATTCTGACTGCACCCTCGCTTCAAAGTCTCCAGCGTGTATATGAGCCCCACGAGAGCTCCAAACCTCCACCCCTGCACCAAACACCCCAATGGTGGGAAACTTGCCTCTCTTTTCAGCTTCTTTTGCTGCCACCTCTGCTCATAATTCCCAAGCTTCTGCCAAATGAAGCTACTAACTAAGCCTGGACAGGCCACACTCCTTTATTCCTACATGGCTTTGCACATACTGGTCCATTAGTCATGAAAGATTTCCCTTCGTGCCTTTCCCCCTTGTCTTCTCAGTCCATTTCTATTCATTCTTTTAAAAAAAAGAATTTCACATAAAAGAAATTATGATGTATTATTTTAAAACTTGGAAAATATGAAGAATTGTGGCAAAAAGTGTCCATAAAAAAGATAACTGTGGTTCACACTTTGATTCTTTGGTTTATTTTTTCAAGGTATTTTATATGCATATTTAATTATGGATCATACCTTAAAATACATTGTATCATGCTGTTTTTCACCTCATATTACACTGTAAGCTTTCTTCTCAATTTTTATAAATTATTTGAAAACATCTTTTTTTTTAATGGCTACATAATTTTCATATATGTTTGTGTGTGTACCTATATTATACCCGAAGAGTTTGTTTAACCCGTTTCGGTCAGGTAGATGGTTTCCTTTTCATCTTTTTGCTCTTATAAATAATGCTACAAAGAAGAGTTTTGCACATAACTGTGACAGCCCCTCTGGAAGAGAATTCTAGAGTGGAGTCACTGGAAAGGTAGAAAAGAACACTTGTAGGGCCCTGATATGCACTGTCAGGTTGCTATCAAGAAAAGGTGGACAAATTTACAAACTCACCAGGGGAGCACAAGTGTTCCTTTTATTTACTAACAGCCTTTCTGTTATTGACAGTCATAATTATTTTTGTGTGTGGTCCTTGATAATTTGATTTTAATTTAGCATTTCTTTGATTAGACAGGAATTTTTTTCTACATTTATTAACCATATGTATTTCCTCTTATGTAGACTATTTTAGTCCTTTCTTCCAGTTTTCAACTGGAGTCAAAATTCCTACTCATCTTCAATATTTCACTTAAGCATCTGCTCACTGTGAAGTTCTGATAACCCTACACAACACCCCTAGTTCAGGTTTCCTCTTCTGTAATGGGACTGTGTGTGCACATTTATTCCTGGGATTTCCATACTCTATTGTAACTGTTTACGTGCTTGTCTCCCCCACTGGACAATGAGCAAATCATGCGCCAGAACTAAGTCTTATGTATTTTTTTCCTCAGCACCTAACTAATTGCCTGACCCAAGTTATATGCCAATTAAAACTTATTTAATGTTTAATGATCTAATGAGTAAATCAATGAAGATCATTGAAGAGTTGACTTTTAACTTAACATGGATTTCATCCAGATGTTATATCTACATTCTGTGTTAAACAGAAAGCAGCACTAACTCCTTGGATGAACCTGTGCAAACTTGTTTAAAGGAATACATATGCTAATAGAACAGCCTATAAAAATCCTCACTATTAAACTGCTCGAGAATGAAAGACTGCTGGTAGCCTTTTACTCAAAACAACAAAACAAAATTAAAAAACTAAACCCTTTTATTTCATTTGAAGAAAAGTAATTTTCTTTGCAAAACATCATAAAGTTATGTTTATTGATGTATCTGGGAACTTTTCAAATGATCTTGACAATGACCATAACACACCTTCCAAGAGGAGAGCATGAAACAGATGCACTTCCTCTGACAATGAAACACATACAGGTACTTACAAATTAAATATACAAACAAGAGTTAACCTTGAAAACAAGTGCATTTTTCATCACATCATACTCTCAGATTATAATTCCTGTATTCCTAATTTGGCCATTTCACAGTTTTGCTACACACAAAAATTACACATATATTTCCAGGTTAATACCACCTCTGAGATAAACCAGAAGTGAAAAAATGGGGCTGCTGCTAAGCTGAAAATAAGGCAAATACTCTGATCTTTGGAAGGGATGGCTGAATGGGGGTCTCAGGCTATTCAGATGTAGCCGGCTGTCCAGCTCAGAGTCTGAGTGTGTCAGGTACACCACAGATGCTGAAACCCCTCTGATGCCCCCATGAAAAAACTTTCATCTTTTACCCAAGGTGAAAGTTCTTCCCTGCAGGCTGGGTCTACAGTCTCTTGCTTAGTTTAACAGCTGCAGCTGTATTTTCCCCACTTTTCCCTTTTGGTCACAGTGTTGATAACCTTTGTAAACATTATGTACAATTAAAGTGCTTGCTGATGCCCCATCTGAGCCATATCCTGCTCCAGATTGAAAGTGCATCTCTCAGGAACCTCAATAAGGTCTTACTGTCTCCACCAAGGGCAGACTATGGCTTTAACATGTAAGGTCATTGCCACTGCTCTCAGCTGAGGCTGAGTCCCGGGCGAGCTTGTCCCTGTGCTGAATGCCCGGCTGTGTCACAGCCATGCTTCGTAAACCCGCTCTCTGGGAAGTCATACATCCCTGTCTTCCAAAAACCATAAATCCCTCCCCACCAAAGAATCCGTTATTTTGATAAACCTACAAAATGGAGGTTCCAAAAACTGAAACAACATTTTGTAGCCCACTCCAAATTTTCATGCCTACTGACACCCCTACCTCAACACACAAGAAACTGGACTTCAAAGGGTAAAAAGAATTTTTTCTTCTCTAGGGTGTAGACCATAGTCACATCTTGCCTTTCGTTGACTTATTTACAGCTTCGCCTCTTCACACAAGGTGGTGAGCATTTTCCCAGAGGGTGGCTGGGGAAGGACCCTCCAAACGCCTCACCTAGTTATATTTTCTACCACCTTTTTCAGAGGAGCATCTATAATTCAGGCTATACTTGTATCAGTTGGCAAAGGAAAGAATTAAACAGGGGCAATTGTGATGCAAAATAAACACATCAGGTTCCACTAGAAATAAAGAGGGTAAGAAAATGTAAGAATACCTATCACATAATTGTAAACTGTGTTGTTTCTACTGAATTTAAAGACCCAGAGGTCTCAAGACCGCCTTAAAAAATTAGGGACACCAGGTACAAACAATGGAACAATTACTATCATTGCTTTAAGACTTTTAACATTGTTTACAATATATGAAATTGTAGTTGCTATTATACTCAAAATGAAAAATCCCACCGAACTGGTTCATGACTACAGAGTGACAACACATTATTAAGATCGATCGAATAGTTTTGAAAATACATTTAGATGTTTTATTATGGGACATAGCTTTTAAGGATATAACTTGTAAGAGTTTTTTGATCATGGTTCTTTGCCAGAAAATGTGATATATTCCTGAGTTTACCAGAGAGGTTAACACACTGTCACAGGCTGGATTCCATGTTAGTTCTGCAAGAACTGCTGTGCCAGTTTCTATACGTAAGAGGCCTTATAAAAATCTTGTGAAAAAAAATCCGAAATACCGGTGTTCTGAAAATGATGAAAATCCAAGGGTCCACAATGGAGATCACAGAGAGAAAGCGTAAGGCTCGGAGGTCTTCAATTTCTTCAGCAGTTCCATTTTCCTCATGAACAGCTTTAAAAGCTCCATAGTAAGCACGATACTGTTTTAAAGACAAACATTCAATTAGGATAGTGGAAGGTCGATGGCAAATTCACTTACTTCACTTAGGAAACATTACTTTTCCTTAAGAGTATGGCAGCTTGGCTTGGAGTATTCATTTGGGTAAATTTATAAGCAGCTAAGGCCACCACAGTGGATGGGTGCACGTGAGAAGCCAGGGAGGTGCAGGGCCGACCTGGGAGGCTCAGTGGAAGCCAGGTCCCCCTGGGAGCCCCTGGCTAAGTCCCTGGAGCTGGTCTACCCATTGTGAGTGTGGCAGGGCGAGTTGCCTGCTCCCTGCCTGGCGGTGTAGAGGAATGGCTGAAGTGGGACAAATCTAGTCTACTGAGTCGTTTACAGAGTCACCTCATTCCGTAGATACTGATTCTCTTCCCTTTTTCCTCTGCCTCCTTCCTATCCTCGATTCCTAGTTAGCCCAGAAATAAGTCACACTTGTGAAATGGCACATGTGTGGAGACACCAGTGAAACAGAAACTTGTGTTTTCTTTCTCTGATTTTTTTTTTTATTGAAGTATAGCTGATTTGCACTGTTTTAGGTGTACAGCATATATATATGTATATACATATAAATGTATTTTTTTTCTTTTTCAGATTCTTTTCCAATATAGGTTATTACAAGATATACAGTTCCCTGTGCTATACAGTAGGTCCTTGTCTATCTATTTTATATATAGCAGTGTGTATCTGTTAATCTCCAATCCCTTATTTATCCCTGCCCCCGATTTCTCCTTTGATAACCATAAGTTTGTTTTCTATGTCTGTGAGTCCATCTGAAACAGAAACGTTTAATCAACGTGAAGAGACAGGACGTGTTCCAGTGGAAAGACAGGAGACAACTTGTGTAAATTACTCATTTTTAGCACAGATGCTTATCATTCTGTGGTTGTCATCCTCTTTTCAGACTAGGAAGAAAAAAGAAACATACACAGAGCGATAAGCCTACTTACCTGTGCCCAGCCACTCCTGTATTGTCTCGCTCTTCCTTGAGCTCTCTGGCCTCTTGGGAGCCCTGCAAACTGCTTCATCCCTTTCCTGCCATTCAGCTGACACTGCTGTCTAGACCAGCACTACAACTGTCTCCCACTCGGCTGGAGGGCAGCCACTTTTTCTCAGTGCTCTTACATCACCCATGCTCTTACATCGCCCATGCTTCTAAATCCATAATGAGACAAAATGGACTCTAATGGTCCAGAAAATAGGCAAACTCAACAGTAATGGGAAGGGATATGAATAAGTACACAGACCAGACCCATTCAATGCAATCAGGGATATGAGAAGATGTATGTTCCCGTAACTGTTTCCTTACCTTTTTATTCTCTTTTCTGTAGGCTCAGATACTCCCATCTAGTGCACTTAGGAAGACAGAGTTTATCTGGAAACCCTCTCGCATCATCACTGCTTAATAACACTCAGAGTAATAATAATGGCTAACGTCCACACAGAGCTTCATATTCTCAGGCACCGTTCTAAGTGTTTAAAAAGTTTGTTTCATCCTTACGAACGTCCTGTGAAGTAAGTATGTTCATTATCTCCATTTTACAGATGTGGAAATTGATTACATGCCCAAATCCTACTTTCTTTCCAGGATGACCTAAAATATTACCCCCATCATGAAGCCTCTGGTGATGGTTAAGGTGGTGGTTAAGCTCATCAGCTTTAGAGTCTGACCATCCAGGTTAGATAGAATCGCCTTACTGGCTGTGTTACTTCAGACAAGTTACTCTGTTTCCTCATGTATACAATGGGGATAATTGCACATATCTTTCAGGATTGTTATGAAATTTGCATGAGATAGTATGAATACAACCTTGAGAACAGGTCCTTGCATTAAGAATAATTCAATAATTAGCTAGTATTATTATTTTATCAATTAAGAGTCAATCCTTTCCTTATTTATTTATTTATTTATTTTATTTTTTTGTGTGGTATGTGGACCTCTCACTGTTGTGGCCTCTTCCGTTGCGGAGCACAGGCTCCAGACGCGCAGGCTCAGCGGCCATGGCTCACGGGCCCAGCCGCTCCGCGGCATGTGGGATCCTCCCGGACCGGGGCACGAACCCGTGTCCCCTGCATCGGCAGGCGGATTCTCAACCACTGCTCCACCACGGAAGCCCAATCCTTTCCTTTTCTAACTCCTCTCTGGCCCTAGTCACTCCCTCTCACCCCCAAGTATTATAGCTCTGTGGGCAGATGTGATGTTTTTCTCATTTTATATCCCCACAATGAATTACAGTGCCTGGAATGTTGTAGGTTCCAGATCTGAGATGAATGAATAAATGGATGACAACAGGCTACACACTTGAGTTGACTGAAAAAGCAACCACTTTGTATGACTTTATATTTGCTCCTTTCTCCTCAAAGTGGAGGGCAGCAAGATATAATTCTTACTATGTGAGAATGCTTGATTAGTTTGGATCTGGGTAACTGAATGATGTTTATATAATTAAGACAAATTTTATTTCTATACACTATTTATCCGTATCAATTCTATTGCATATTATTAGGTTATTTGTACTTTCAAGTCACTTGACTTGTATTAGAAATGTAATATTCTACAAATGGCCTTTTATTTTTTTTTGAGTTTACTAAAAATATGACAAATTTATTCCCTTGTGACAGTGATCAAAGTACATATTCTATTAATTCTCACAAGACATCCGTTTGAACACAATCCAGACTTTCGAAAAAATCCTCTGATGATCAATGGTATTCCCTACAAGATACTTTATAAACTGCTCCTCTAACAGAGGGCTTAAGTACGGAATACCCTCAGAATATACAACTGGCTTGTTCAACACGTGCAGGTCATTACACAAACAGAACTGGTGTGAGAAGAGCGCCCTCTGCTGAAATTAGGGGTCCACAAAAAAATGTTGCTGTTGCCTGTTCTCTGGCGACAGCTTGGTTGGACATCCCTGCTTAGGACAGCAACATTGATTCCAACGCCCTCTCACATTCAGTTCATCCATCACCACACCCTAGACCTCACCCTCTGCTCTAGCTCTTTAAATCTACTTCTGACCCTTTTCCCTGGGCCAGTCTCTTGCTACCATCCCTTACACAACTTTAACAGCCTCCTTTGGATGGAGCATCCCACCCATTCTTTCTGCTCAACAAAATGAAACACACACACACACACACACACGAGTTATCTCAATGCATGCAGGAGGTCCTCTAACCACTTCTCTGACTCCATGGATTCTGATATATGCGATTACTCAAGCTTGTGCATACCTTTACCTGGCTTCTAAACCTCTCAACTACTACGTTGAATCTATTCGTGAAAACTCTCTTTCAGCCATTCCTGCTCTCCGACCAACCTCCAAAAACACTGTGGTTTTCTAAGGTAAAAATAATTTTGATGAAAATACTTTGTATACATTAAAGAACATGCTGCAAACTGCCACTAAAGCTCCTCCCATATTCTCTATACTTTCTTTTAACCGTATCAAATTGGAAATTTGAGAATTCAATCTAAACATCTTGCTCTAATCCAGCATTATAACAAAGTTAATTTAAAAATCATATTCCAACAAACTTTTCACCGGCTTAATGAAATACAATATTTATGTGATGAGCAAGATTTTTTTTTTAAGTTTACCCACCTTCACATACAGCCTTATTTTTTCCAATCACTAAATCCTTTCCTTAGAAAAGTGATTTTCAAAGAATGGGGGTCTTTAATACTCTTTCAGTGTGTCTATGTGGTCTAAACTATTTTCATAAAAAGATGTTACTTGTCTTTTTTCACTTTCATCTTCTCATAAGTGGACAGTGAGTTTCACAGAAGCTGCCTGATGTGTAATGAATGACATCATCACTCCCATGGCTAATGGAATATGTGCTGTGTACTCTTGCATTTTCTAGACCTTTCTAAGGTAATAGGGTATACATATGTGCATTTTCAGAGATTGTTCTCAGTGCTTCTGTGCTCTTAACATGCTTTTTCTCATGTTACCTACTAATATTACTACATTTTATTATCATTCATTAAATAATTTTGAAATCTCAAACTTCTTTCACCTATGCAAAAACATAAGCAATAAGTACATTGTAACTTGTTTTACAATAATATCTAAAATTTTTCTTATTTTTAATTTCTAATATTGTAAATACTAATTGATATAATCCACATAAATAAAACACCTTTGGGTCCTTAATAATTTTTAAGAGTGAAAAGAGGGTCCTTAGACTAGAACAAGTTTGAGAACCACTGCCTTAAAATATTATACTATCGGGCTTCCCTGGTGGCGCAGTGATTGAGAATCCGCCTGCCGATGCAGGGGACACGGGTTCGTGCCCCGGTCCGGGAGGATCCCACATGCCGCGGAGCAGCTGGGCCCGTGAGCCATGGCCGCTGAGCCTGCGCATCCGGAGCCTGTGCTCCGCAACGGGAGAGGCCACAACAGTGAGAGGCCCGCGTACCACTAAAAAAAAAAATATTATACTATCTTCAGAGGTCATATTTCTTAATTAATTTTCTATGTCTAGCAGGCAATTATAATAAATGGAAGTTATAATTAGTAATAATGATTAGTAATACTAATTTTTGAGGCCACCAGGCACCTGGTTAGTGTGTATGTATGTGTGTGAATATATATATATATATATATATATATATATATATAAAACACTTCAAATCTTCATAACTATCTTACAGAGCAAGAATAGTTATCCTCATCATAGATGAGGAAACTGAGGTTAGAAAGGATAAGTAAGCACTTTTATAGTTAGTAAGTGATGAGACTTGATTCAAACCCATGCTAAAGCCCTTATCCTTTCTAGAAATGATACTTCCTGTGAAGAATGCTGTCTGCATGCATGTCTTTGAAACTTTACAAGTTTTTTAGAAAATCATTTTCAAATCCATTATTTCCTTCAATCCTCACAAGCCCCTATGAGTTATTCAAATCTCCTTAGAGAGTCGTCAAATGCAATGTTCTTTCCAATGCTTTCTGTATTATTCTTACTAAAACATTCAAACTCAGGACATAATGTCCAGGCATTTGGCTAATTTCTGCTTTTATCACAGCACAGGTAAGTAAGGCTCTTATTTTAGAGCAAGGATCTGAAAACATATTCTGTAAAGGGCTGAAGAGCAAACATTTTAGGTTTTATGAGCCAAGAGGCAAATAGTGAATATTTAGTAGGTACTTACTAACAAGAGAGAAAACACATTTCTACAATTTTAATTGATGAAATTAAAAATGTAATAATAATAGTAATAATAATTGAGTCAATTTTTGGTAATACATGTCTACTAAGGAGAAGAGTGAATCTTTTTCTTGAAATCATATTTGACTTAGCTGGGGCTCAGAGTTCATGTGCCCTAGCATCAAATTTATGGCAAATGTTTACTTATACAAACTATTCTTAACTCCAGGGCTGCACTAAAACAGTGGGCAGGATGTATTTGGCCTGTGGGCTGTGATTGCTAAGTCTTGCTTTAGAGTGTGGTTCTCAGAATGTGATTCCCACATCAGCAGGTGAAGAAGAGGCTGCTGAATTCTTCAAAAACATCTGCATCAGAAACTCTGGAGAACGGGGCCCAGCCAGCTCTGCTTTTAAAAGCACTGCTGATGAGTCTGAGTGTGCTAAAGTTTGAAAACCACTGCTAAATATCTATACCTATATCTCTATCTCTCTGTTTATATAGATATAGATTTATTTATTTATCTTGGGGAGTTCTGATCCTAACCCAGAGACCTCTTTGCCCAACACATTAAGGCCTTCATTTAAGGGAAAAACCACACTATTTTTCACTTTCATCCACCCTTGAAAGTAATGTCCAAAACTGCTACACTGCCAGAGAAACTTAACTTTCCTATTCACATAAGTCTCAGGACTCCAATGACACGGAATTGGCAACGAATTTATTTAAGTGTTGTTCATGTTGAACAAGTACACTGTGGGGTCTGGAGAGGGAGAGGAGCAAGGCTGAAAAGGGTTTCTCAAGCCTCAGCCACTCCTGGGTGTCTTGGCCGGGGTCACAAGAGGAAATACCTGCAAAACAACCAAGTAATTCAATCTGCACCACCACCCCCATTAGTGATTGAAACCCAAGATAATGGCTTTCATGTCACCTCGCTTGCCAAGATAGAAACAAAACCTGTTGAGACAGGTTATCAGAACGACACCACCAGCGGAAACGTTCCTACATATCTGCTAATCCAAACAGCCTCTCCGCCTCTGCCGCCACCATCCCCCGCAGCTGCAGCACCAGAAACGGCATCCGCCACTCCTCAAAGTTTACGCACGAGTTAAACAAAACCTAAACCTATGCTTTTAGTCACTCACATGTGCAAATCACTTTGGCAGGAGCACACCTTCCCTTATTCCCTTTCCACCGCAACACCGGGGAGAACTCCCAGATGCCATTTGCCCATTTCTGATGCCACTAAAATCATGGGCAGGTGTAACGAAATAAAACCTCGCGTAGCCATCGAGAAGTGGTAAAGGACTCGTATCGCCAAGGAGGAACCAAGGTCTGCTTCTCAAAGTCCTGAGATGCATAAATAACCCTGAGACCTTCCCAGAGGAAAGCAGGGAGGAGGGGGTTCTGCTAACTGGAGAGGTTCTGCGGGTCTAAGGGGACACCATCCGGCTCCGGCTTTCCCTACCTTTCTGTGGCTTTACCTCTTTTGGCTCAACAAATTGGGTTCTATCTCCTGGGGGCTGTGGAGGGAACCTGATCCGGGGAATGCAGCAACAAACCCTCCTGGCTCAGGGCGCAGCCCCTCTTGCACCGCGTCCAATGCGCCCCACCCTTCCCTCCCAGCAACTGCGGCCCGACACGCTTCAGTCTCCCGCAGCCTTAGCCCCAAGCGACTCACAATTAAAGGCAGGGAGCACATGGTGAAGAGCACAGTCATGAGGGCTAACAGCAGGAGGTGATCCAGCTCCTCCAGGGGCTGCGGAGTCTCTACCCTCTCGCCGGCGGCCAGCTCCGCTCGTTCCCTGGGGCCAGAGCGCGGGAGCCGCCGCAGCCGCATCGCGTAGAGGTTGCGCATGGCGCTCAGGTTGCACAGCACGATGGCGAGGACCAGCAGCAGCATGAGGCTGGCGTAGAGCACTGAGTAGCTCAGCACCGAAAGCGAGCGCTCCTCGTGGACCATTTGGATGAAGCACCAGGTGCCGGGGCAGTACTGCACGAACTTCCCGAAGCCCGCGAAGGGCAGCGAGCAGAAAGCGAGGCAGAAGGCGCCTACGACAGGCACCACCAGTGCGCCCCGGCGCGGGGTGATGTACCGTCGGTAGAAGAAGGGATGCCCCAGGGAGAGCCAGCACTCCAGGGCCATGGCCAGCAGCTGCAGCGTCGAGGCAAGCCCGAAGAAGGACATGAAGAAGGCGAAGGCTTGGCACAGCGAGCTGCCGGATGCGGGCACCAGGCCCCTCAGGCTCCGGTTCTGCGCGTAGGCGGACAGCACGAAGGGGCTCACGAGGGACTTGCCCAGCAGGTCGGTGACCGTCAGGCCGCACACCAGCACGTAGAAGACGGAGGGCGGCGGGCGCGGCAAGCGCCGCGGGCACGACCGCAACCCCGAGCGCGCCAGCAGCCCCAGGGCTAGAAGGTTGCCCAGGAGGCCCGTGCTGAACAGCACCCCGCCCATCGTCGCTGAGTTTCCCTTCTCCACCGACGTGGTGTTGCAGCAGCTGTAGGACAGCGGCCTCATGGCGGGAGGCGCGGCGAGCCAGAGCGGAGGCTGCCGGAGGGCTGGGGCCAAGGCGTCTGGGTGTAGAGGAGGCCCCCGGCCGCCCCGTGCGCCGCCGGAGAGGCTGCGCCACCAAGGAAGCTCCGCGGATGGCGGTGTGTTCCCACCGCAGGTGCCTTTTATCTCAACTCTCGGGTCACACCCCGCCCCTCAGGGCGGGACGCACGGCCTGGTGCGCACCCAGCGCTGGCTTCGCAGAGACCCCCGCAGAGTGAAGAGCTCCGCCCCGACGCGCCGGGTCCTGAGGAGAGACAGATCCTCAAGCCCAGAGTCGGAAGAAGGGAGGGAGGAAGGAAGGAAGGAGGAAAGTAGGCAGACTCCCAGCATCCAAGACCAGTCCTTCCTGCGAGGCAAGAGAACTACTGAAATGGAGGGGAAATTAAGCTGCAGCCACTGGGAGGAGAGGGGCCCGAGGAGGAGGTGGTGGCGTGGTGGGACCCTGGCGGTGGCCGAGAAAAACTCTGAAGTCCAGCGCTGCTGGGAGGCTGAGAAAGCACTACCACTAGTTTTCGCATTAGTGCTTTAAGTAGGGGAAAAGGTAACCAACCTTCGCATAACACCTAAGCCTTAGCTCCATTCTCTTCTAGATCCTGAAACAGGAACAATGAGCTTCATTGCCTCGGTGAGGAAACTGAGATCTTGGAAGGTTAAGTCATTTCCCAAGGTGACGGAGCTAGTACTTGAGCTGGACCTAGAATCCGGATCTTCTATTTATAAAGTCCATCTGTTTTGCTTCCATGGCTTCTCCTCTCAAGATTTCAGGCAAGTGGCTCCAGGGAAAACCAAGAGGAGATGTTGGGTAGCATGAATCACGGTGGTTGTGTAAACATGGTGGGAGGAGGATGGTTAAGAGTGCTGATGATATCAGACCCGGGTTTAGGTCCTGGTTCTGTTACTCGCTGTGTGACCCTGAGAGACTCGCTTTACTTCGCAAGAAGTAACATCTAACCAGCTTGTTTGGCTCTTTTGAAACATAGGGATAACACATGTAAGGTGCAAACACATAGGAAGCGCTAAGTACATACATTTGTCAGGATTCTTCCATGTTTTAGGAAGGCTGTTTTAGTAGCTAATGTTTAACTGCAATTTTGAGCATGGATTTTGAAACCAGAAAATAGGAGACTTAGTTTGCAGCTTTTTCACTCTGGTTTGTGACTACTAGAAGACATTTCTGCCCTTCTGGCCTTTCACTTGGCTGCATGATAGAGTGGAGGGAGTTAATTGTGCTTAGTGTGACTTATTTCTTTAATTAACACTTGACACCCTGGGAAAGAAACTGGCTTGAATGTGGAATTTCAGGTGGATGACCAGGACCCTATTACATAAGCAAGTAGATGATGCCTTGGCTTGAAGAAACTCATTTTGTGGCTCAGTGCCTGTTCTGGTGGACAGACTCAGGGAGAGAGTAAGACCGGGCTTTAGATGTAAAAGCCTAAAGGGTAGCCGGAGAGGCTGCTTTCAGATTGAAAGCCTGGCCAGTAATTCAGGTCTTGGGGTGGAGACAGAGTCACAGCTTTGGAATTAGATCTTTCTGAACTCCACCACTAGCTGTTGACCCACAGCTAGTGGTTAGTTTACTTAATCTCTCTGAGTCCTTATAAGGGTTTCCTTACAAATAGGATATGGGACTTATGCTGACCTTGTAGGGTTATTGTGAAGCTGAGAAAGCATAAGGCTTTTGGCATAGAGTAATAAAAATAGTGAGAGCTAACATTTATAAGGCCCTATTTATATATGCTGAACACTCTCTAATCCTTTTACATGTATTGACTCAATTAATAGAAGGTCTTCCGAGGGCTTAGTTCCCTTCTCCCTCTTGTTCCCACCACCTCTTATTCCCACCTCCGGCCCCTAACGAATAATGATGGACTTAGAGGAGCTCCATTTGAGTTGATGAAGAGGAAGAAGTAGCAAGCCCGATAACCAAAGGGCACAAAAATCTGATGAA
The DNA here is from genome assembly GCF_026419965.1 of Kogia breviceps. NCBI lineage: Eukaryota > Metazoa > Chordata > Mammalia > Artiodactyla > Physeteridae > Kogia > Kogia breviceps. The sequence continues at coordinate 48,582,143 of NC_081312.1, forward strand.
TCTGAGGTCTCCTCTCTAGACAGACAGCCACACGTATGCACAATTTATACCAATTTCATCGTGTTCACAGTTTTCTGAAGTCTTGCTATGCTGCCTGGAGGAGGCCCAATAGACTCTAGGTTAAGAATCTTCCTCTAATGACGTTTTATCGGGATGTTCTCTGAAGTGTACCAACTCCCATTTTTTGCAGTCTTATTTTTCTGTTCCAGCTGTCTTGACCTTCATACCCCTTCCAAGAACGTACACAACTTTTTAGAAACAACTCTCAAGTGGGACTGAAGGGGCAGCTGTCCATCCTTGACATGGTCTATATATGTCATGCTTCAAGGCTGATGGCTTTGAACGGATACAATTCAGGAAACCACATGCTTCTTTCCGGCCAATGTAGCTGGCCTTTACCATGGGGTTTCCAGTTGCTTTCCTGCCTGTTTGCTATGGTTCACCCTGCCCTATTCTCATGGTTAACTTTGGAGTCTCCTGTCCCTCCGCCTAAGAATTCTTATTGTACAACTTCATTGTTCAGCCCAGAAAAGTATCATTTGTTCATACATCAAATATTTTTTGAGCTCTTACTTTGTGCCAGGCATGGGAGTGAGGTGTGTGGGCCTTGAGGAACATACAGCAAAGAAGCGAAAGCAAATGTCATGTCATGTGACCATTACATGGTTATACACTTTTATATCAGTTTTCATAGTAACAAGGCTAAGGTTCCCCGCCCCCCGCCCCCTAGAGGGAAACTTCTAATGAAAATATCTTGGGCCCAGTTACATAGTAAAGTTATCTTAATTATCTGCAGGTTGCTTAATTGGGTTATAAGACAAATCATCTGGAAAAATATATATGTTATAACGTGAACAGACACATCTAAATATATAATTATATTATGATTTTTTAAATATAAAAACCATATATGCTCATGGATAAGAACTAGAAGTTGACATAAGCAAATAAAACATTAACTTAAACTTGAGAACGGATGGCTGAAAAATTTCTCCTTGGATTTGTGATATTTTCAGTATGGTATCTGTAATAATTATCTACAAATTTTTTAAACAGAAAACAAGTGTATGCTCATGGCCAGATTTTAGAAAGGGGAGAGTAGGAAAAAGAATAGGATTTCCTGAATCGATACTGACTGTTCTTATCCATCCCTTACTCCTACTGAACTCTAAGCAATATTTTGGGCTGGGGATTGTGAAGAGCAAAGAATAGAGAGGAGGAAAGCTAAAAAGTAAAGACAAACTTAGCTACCAATTTTGGAGCATCTGCTAGCGGCCGTGCTAGATACTCTTCACATGCAGGGCGTGAGGTGGTAGCACGGCAGTGTGGTGGTGATGGGAAGGGTCTTTACGGTCATACTGTGTGAATTCAGATCTCAGCTTTGCCCCCTTGCTAGCTCTGTACCCTTGAGCGACCTTCTAACCTTTCTAAACCTGTTTCCTTGTCTGTGGAAGTGGAGGGAGGAGGAGTACTTATACTGAACTCATACGGTAGTTATGTGCCTTAAATAGAAAATAATCTTCATGGAGAAATCATTCTCAACCTTGGCTGTACTTTATTTATTCATTTGTTTATTATTTTTAAATTGAAGTGTAGTTGATTTACAATGTTTCAGGTGTACAGCAAAGTGATTCCATTTATAGTTTTTTATATATATATATCAGATTCTTTTCCATTAGAGGTTATTACAAGATATCGAATATAGTTCCCTGTGTTATACAATAGGTCCTTGTTGTTTATCTATTTTATACATAGTTGTGTGTATCTGTTAATCCCAAATTCCTAATTTATCCCTCCTTCACCTCCCCTTTTTAACCATAAGTTTGTTTTCTATGTCTGTGAGTCTATTTCTGTTTTGTAAATATAAGTTCATTTGTATCATTTTTTTAGATTCCATGTATAAGTAATATCATATAATATTTGTCTTTCTCTGTCTGACTTACTTCACTTAGTATGGTAATCTCTAGGTCCATCCATGTTGCTGCAAACAGCATTATTTCATTCTTTATCAGGTCTGTGTAATATTCCATTGTATATATATATATATATATATATATATCACATCTTCTTTACCCATTCATCTGTCAATGGACACTTAGGTTGCTTCCATGTCTTGGCTATTGTATATAGTGCTGCTATGAATATTGGGGTGCATGTATCTTTCTGAATTAGAGTTTTCATCTTTTCTGGATATATGCCCAGGAGTGGGATTGCTGGATCATATCTACTTTTAGTTTTTTAAGGAGCCCCCATACTGTTTTCCGTAGTGGCTGAAATCCTTGGCTGCACTTTAGAATCACTTAGAAAGCTGTAAACATTTCTGATGATTCGACACCTTAAACCAATTATATCAGACTCTCTGGGAGTTCCCTCCAGGCTTCACTCCACTGTGCAGTTACAGTGAGAACCACTGGACTAGAATTTAAGCTTAGTGCTGTGACTTGCTCTGCATGGCTCTGTCAGTGATGTCAATGTTTCTATTCTTGTCAGTAGCACCCGAGAAGTCTTCTTTCTTTTTCTCCGATTTTTCAGATAAGGAAAGTGAGACTCAGGTTAATAACTTCTCCAAGTTTACCTAATTAGTAAGTGATGAGGCTGGAATGGCATCCAGATCTTTTGGATTCCCCAGGACTCTGCTTTGAAGGAAGAGAAGAGCAGAGAAGGCGAGGGTGGGAGAGAAAGGACGGACCCTGCGATTTCCTATATTTGCTCAGAGGTGGGGAGGCAGATCTCCCCCAGGGTCAGACAGCATGCCAGTTGCCTACATTTCTGCTGGTTGCATATGTCATGTGGCCAAGTCTGCACAAACATCATATTAGCATCTGTTGGCTAAACTTTGCAGGTGGTTTAGTAAACTCTTCATTTTGTCCCATTCTGATTTCTGCTTTTTTGGGTTCCCCAACCTCTCATCCATCAAGAAGTTTCATTTTGACATCTTTTGCTGCCAAAGCAAGTAATTAAATCCTCCAGAGATTCTGGGGAGTGGGTGTGTCCTGGCCGACCTCAGTGTCCACGTATAAATCAGGATCAGGATCTCTGTATGCTTGGATCTTGGAGAAAACGTCTTCTCAATTATAGCTTGGCTGTAGTTTAAACCCTAAGATCAGAATGAATTTCTGAAACTGCCTTTGGGTGATGACCTGGGAATAAATAAATGGTGGAATAATACATTTGTCAACCCAATTATAGGTTTGACGGTTCACTGATTACTGAGATTTTCTAGCAGTTTGCTTGTGGTTCTAAGGGATGTTGTTGGCAGGTGTGGCTGGTTTGTTCCCTGTGAAGCAGACTCTGAGATGGAGGCTAGTGTGAAGGATATTTATTAGGAGTGCTTTGGTGGTAACACCTGTGAGAGGGAAGGAACAGAAACAGGATTGGGCAGAGGGTGAAGTCAGGCTGTGATAGTTTCAGTAAAAGGCCCGAACCAACCTGACTGGTAGCTCAGAAGCTGAAAGGGGTCTTCGGAGTTGCCCCGAATTGGGGGTGAGGGCCTTATCACCTTGGGTGGGCCAGGCACTGGGGGCCCAGGGAAGGGCACATGACCTTGAGTGCAGCAATTCTTTTGAGACGAGGCAATAGCTAGAGGGGGCTGATAGTGAGGACTGTGTGCCAGTAGCCGGAAGAGCAAGCCCTTTAGTTTGGAGGGGGATCTGGGTGGTGCATTCAGCATCCACTACCAAGACGGTACTGGTGGGCATCTCAGCTGAGACCCAGGGGCAGTGGGCCCTTAAGCTCCACCTACACTTACCTCAGGTTTAAAGAAGCCTCCCTAAACCCCTTTTTGGTGACCTCAGGCAAGTTAGGCCAACACCTAGGTCACAGCATTCCAATGCTATTTTTTTATTCATACCTTTTGAAAATCTTGCTCTCCTCAGCATAGTCTTGGATTTTTATTTCAACATTCTTCTTCAGTTTCTTCCCAGAAGTTCCTTACCCTCATCCCTGAACCTAAGAAGCCCACTTTCTTGGGCTCGCTGAAAGCCCCATCACATTTAATGTATTATATTGTGTTGTGTGTTTGCACATTGGGGTGCGAATCTCTCAAGGGCAGGGGCTGTGTCTTATTTAACTTTCTCCCCCAGGTCCCAGCACATGCTGCTAGGCACATGGTAGGCTCTCCATAAATATTTACTAAATGAACGAATAACCATGATACTATTTTTCCTTGTCCTGGAAGACTCTATCCTGAGTCAGAAACAATTTTGATCTCTCATTCTAAGAAGCTAAGATATTCTTCTGTATCCAACTGCCAGGCAGAAAGCCCAGGTCAAACAAATTTAAGTTGTATGCTTATGTAAGTCTGGGTGTCAAAATTATTTTGTATACCTGTATGTGGCTCTGGAAAAAAATGGAGACTAGCTTTTGAAATCACTTGTTTCTCTGTGTCTGTGCTAATTTATATGAAAGATGAGTTACCTGAAATAACACACATTCTTAGCAGGAGAATGTTGAGAACAAACAAATGAAAAGTTGAAAACTTCCAACTTTAAGAATGAATTACTATTATTACTGTTAATAAGGTTGGAGAGAGAGGAGGAAAATGTATGTGGTTCAGACGTTTCTGTGATCACCCTGAATTTCAGTACAGATAAATGTCTTCCTATTAGAGAATAATCTGAGCTGAACGAAGGATAATTTATAGGCAGACCATTTTTAACTGCTGGTCAAGAGTAGACAGTAAATGTCATCTGTCAGTAACCATGGTAAAGAAATGCTGGGGAAGACTTTGATTTACAGTCTACAGAGAGAATTAAACTAACAGGGGAGTCATTAATCTGGGCAGTAAGACACGGTGATCCCCGTGTATCTTATAAACTCATCAGTACTTTTTTTGTACTTGGCAAAAAAGCATTATTGTTGACAACAACCAACATGACCCACATTTTGCAATTTTGGCTTTCTTGCAGGATTTAAAGTACAAAATCATAGTACATCTCATCTCATCTATTTCTTTATCTCAGTATTTTTCAAACTTCACTTTTCACAGCTGTAAAGGGGAACAAGTCTAATTGTGATTAGAAATGGTTCTTATTATGGCAGAATGCAAATTCATGCTTTATGACAACAATAAGAGAAAAAAACGTTGAGTAATAAACTTGTCATGGCAGACAGTAAAGAAGAAATGCTCATCTTTGGCTTAAAGGATTGAACGAGTAAGATTTTCTGCCCTAGAATGTACCCAGTCAGGGTGCAGTGACTACGGCCTGTTCCATTCATGCCTGATGGTTGGATTAGGGCCAAATCTATTACTGAATGGCTTACCTGTAACGGTAGGCCAGAGACTAGCTAGTTGCCCACTAAATCCATTTCCTCATCTTGGGCAGTCACATGTGCTACATTTTCTTGCCTCCTCTGCAGTTATGTCTCATCATATAGCTGAGTTCTGGCCTCCTACATGCTGTCCTTCATCCCCTTTCTCCATCTACTAGCTGAATGTAGAGTACTTTGAGGTCCTAGAAAAAGATGGAATACATGGAAGGGACCTGGGTCCCAGAATGACCATGTAGGAGTTTTTCTGCTGGCTAGGAACATACATTTTGAGTATTATGTGAACAAGAAAGTACTGTTGTCTAAGCTGATGAGAATTTAGAATTTATCTTTTACAGCAGCTGACATTAACCTAATGAATTCAAGCATGTAAGCTTTTGTTTCCTAAGGCCATCTCTACTACAAGAAAGGCTGGAAAATTTTGTCCTTTAGTTGGACATGTTACCACTTCAAATAAAATTGGAGTTGTGTTGGTAAGGAAAAGGGGAGAATGGGATATTTGGTGGTCAACCAACAGTCTCTGCCATGGTATGTAATAGTTCACATATTGCAGAATGAACGAAGAAAATGAAGACTAAGAAACGATCATTTAATTTGGCAAGTAAGAAGTCACTGATGACCTTTAAGAGCCCGAAGTAGAGCAATTATCAGATTGTAGAAGATGAAGGAGTGCATGGGTCATGAGTCATTGGAACCAGCAATTCGTTTTGGCTGTGAAAGGAAAGAAAGAAATTTAAAGAGACAGAGGGGGAAACAAAGCCTTTTTCAAGCTGGGGGAAAATTGTTCCTATTTTCAGAGCTGCCAAAGGAGAGAGTAAAGCTGCTGGAGAAGAGGAGATGATTGAGGGAGCAAGACTCAAAGATATTGGGATGGGAAATAGTGGTGAAGAAGTAAGCCCTAGAAAGATAAGATCTTCTCCCATGATGGGAGTTAAGAATCTGAAGGTGGTGTATATGGAGACAGAGATATTTTGAGATGAAAAGTAGGGTACAAGATAGAGCTGACCCCAGAGAGCCTCATTCATTCATTCACCAAATATCACTGGAAATAAAGCTGTGAACGTGAAAGATATGGTCCCTGCCTACGTGGAAGGAGGATAGATGACCATTGAGCAAAAACTTACAATTAAATAAGAAGAGTGAGATGAGGAGTTTGTCTGGAAAGTAAGGAATGTCAGGGGTATGAGGAATTTGGAGAAAGATGTAGGAGCCAACGTGGGGAAGGCCCTAAAGCACCACTAGGAAGTGATGGGGTGGTGGTCATGGTGATGGTGGTTGACAGACAAGAGTGAGAGCACAGCTGAAATTAGCATGAATTCATAGTGCATCCTTTAGCACAGTTCTTTACTTTCTCAGCATTCACATTCTGTGATCCCAAGGCAGGAAAGCAGAGGAAACACATGGGTCAGTCCAGGGAGTATTCTGTCTCCAATGTTAAGTGTAGTAAATTTTGGAATAATGGTCCAAATAAGTGAAAATTCTATACAATAACCTAGTTAAAAGCCATTAGTTTTATTATTTTTGCGTACGTTAGTTAAAGAGGAAAAAAACACTAGTAAGGATAAATTACACTTTAGAATTTAGTGAACATTAATTTTTATCATACATGAGTTAATTGGAGCACAACTTAAAAGTCCATTAAAGAATTCTTACCTCCTTGAGCTTGGTTTGGAAAAAGTTAATGATTTTAAATTGAATTCCCACTAATTACAGTAGTAGAGATGAACTGCTCACTATACCAGTTTCCTCTTTTCCCCAGGCACACAGCTAAATGACATCTCCCAGCCTCCCTTAAATTTGGATGTGGCTGGTGGCTGAGTTCTGGCCCATGAAGTGGAGGTGGAAGTGATGTATGCTACTTGCAGATTCACCTGTGAAAACTTAGCCATCCATGATCCTCCAGTTACTTTCTTCTTTTGCCTACTGGCTGAATGCAGAACATCCAATGGAGGACTCTGAGGCCCAGGGATTAAAGGAGCCAGGGTCCCTGAATTCCACATGGAAGGCTGCCCACTGAAAACCCAACTGAACTGTAAATGTGCAAAATAAACCACTGTGTCAGGCCTGTGAGATTCTGAGGCTTGTTGGTGATAGCACCTAGCTTCATCTAACTAATAAAATTATCAATCAGATGGGAAGTTGGATTACTTAATAATAATGCAGTTTTGTAGTCTGTAATACAGTCATCCCAGGTATCCACGGGGGATTGTTTTCAGGACCCCTGCAGATACCAAAATTTGAGGATGCTCAAGTCCCTTATATAAAATGGCACGTTACTTGCATATAACCTATGTACACCCTCCTTCATATTTTAAATCATCTCTAGATATCTTATAATACTTGATACAAATGTAAATCCTATATAAAATCCTATATAAATAGTTGTAAATACAGTGTAAATGCTATCTAAATAGTTGTTTGTACATGACAAATTCGAGTTTTGCTTTTTGGAACTTTCTGGGAAAGTTATTTTTTCCAAATACTTTCGATCATGGTTGATTGAATTCACAAATGGGGAACCTGCAGATACAAAGGGCCAACTGTATAGCAAGCCCTTCCCAACCTCAAATTTCTTTACACGAAATTTTAGTACAATTTACTTAATATCTGTCCTAAAATTATGAAAATGTTGGATAATGTATATGTGGATTTCAAGTCACTAATATTGAAGATGAATGGAAAAGTTGCTAAGAATAAAGGGAGGTGAAGTATCTGGCAAAGGCTGCGAAGAGGCCTTTGGAATGCAGCCATGGGAAAGTAATTAAGAATCTCAAGCAAAGCCCTCCTGGGTCTTGCATCTGCATTCCTGACACCACAGTGGAGAGACAGCTGAGCTTGCCTGACCAGCAATGTGCTGATGCATGCTGGAAGGAAGTTTTCAGGGGAGTGCCAAGTTTTTTAAATCCTAAGAACAGGGAAAGGAGTTTGAGAAATACTCCTGGGGGCCAACCTGGAATTCTATACCCAGTGAAAATATTCCTGAAATCAGAGACAAAACAAAGACACTTCTCAACGAAGAAAATCTAAGAGAATTCATTGCCAGAGAACTCACCCTAAAAGAAGTAATAAAGAGAATTCTTCAGGCATAAGGAAAGTGATCACAGACAGAAAAAACAGAAATGCAGTAAACACTTGGGTAAATCTAAATAAATACACACTATACAAACAACAATCGTAATGCCTTGTGTAGTTTAAACATATATAGAACTAAATGCATGACAACAATAGCACAAAAGGCATGAGGATAAAGAGTTAAAATGTTTTACGGTTTTAGCATCATCTAGGAAGTGGTAAAAGTATTAATATACACTATACAATAATAAGTCAATAATGCATGTCATACTCTCTAGAGTAACAGCTAAATAATAGTAAAAGAATAATTAATAACGAAGAAAATGCAATAACAAAATATTCATCTATTTCAAAAGAAGGGAAAAAAGAAGAAAAAATATAAAATATGAAAACAAATAGTGAGATGGTAGATACAAATTCAAATATATCATCAATAATATTAAATGTAAGTGAACCAAAGTCATTACAGACTTAATTTTGAAAAAAATTAAGCTGCTTCTCACTGGATAGACGCACACAGCACATAGTAGGTACAGTGGAACTAAACAAATTAGGAATTTATTTTGCATCATTTACAATGAATTTAAAAGTAAAATTTGTTTTGGAAACTACAGATAAATCAATCATCTCTTCTGCCTCTTGTTTTTCCAAATTAGGTCTTTCATGTTTTGAAACATTAACTGGCAGTGAAGAGATAAAATGAATGAGAGGACACTACACCAAAAAAGGGAAAGGACTTACATACAACTCTTTAAAAAATTGACTTCTATAGCTTTTGTGAAAGGCTGGTGCTTAAATATTGAATAAAAACCAGGTAACTAATAGTTTCAAGATATTGAAAAAAAAGAAATTAGAAGTTAGCACATCAATTCACATCAGTTAAATGAATATTAGTAAGGCTTTTGAATGTAGGTTCTGGGACTCATGGCTAGACAGAGACCATTTGGGAGCAATCTCACTGCAAATTTCTCAAACTTGGACTCCTATTCATAAGCCCAAAGATTAACAAGCTTATAAGAACTTTTAATTTTACATTTTTATTTAAATAATTTAAAACATTTATATAGATCTATTCTGGCTAGTCAGTGTGACCTAGTACTGTTCCCATATGTTTCTCTTCATAATCACATGGTCCCAAGGCCTTATGATGTCATGGCACAGTGTAAAAGAAATGTTTCACACTTGTTCCAATAAAGAAAAGCTGTGGAAGCATCCCTCTACCACATGGCACATAGTGATATAGGCCCACAGAATCCAATAGAACCTTCAAGGCAATAGTCAATTCCATATTCATATTTTGAATAGACATTTTTTGTACAATAGATCTTGCATACCAACTTTGCAAATTCAATCAGCAGTAAAAGCAGTAGTAAAAACCCAATGAAGACTTCACTGTTAAATTTGTATTTTAGGGTACACAAAAAAATGAGCCATCAAAATAATAGATCTGTGGCTTAAAATGAGTTCACTGTTAAAGGAAACAACAACAACAACAACAAGTACTGAAATAAAAGGTAATTACCTTAAAAAAATGGAAAAAACAAAACTTAATGATGATAATGGTTCATCACCTTGAAAACAAAGTTGTAGGGAGCTATAGCTGGGCTCCCTTCTCTATGGTCCAAATGAGAGCTTGGCAACAACCGTAGGAACGTCCCAAGCAAGCAACCACAAGCATTCATGCCTAGGATATCTTGTCTCAAGGGAATCCTTGATGTTCTAGGGAAGATCAAGATCAGCTGACGGGAGCACGCCCAGGCTCTTTGGGTCCTTAGGAGATTGAAGAAGGGTGAAACCTTGTTAACCCTGAGAGGTCAAGGAAACCGAGAAACAGAAATGTTTCCTCCTGGGAGCTGCTTTCTATAGAACAGCAGCAAACTATTTAAGGCATGTAGGTAAACTGAGTCTCTGACCAACTCCAAGAAAAAGAACAATAAACCTAGAGCCAAGCTTTCATGGAGAGGAAGAACAAGTAAAACAGGCTCTAACACACCAGAGGCACAGACGGGGAATGGTGATAAAAGCAAAAATAATAACAGCACTTAAGGAGATTTGGGTGTAGCTCAGAAAAGACTATCTGAAATGAAAAACATGAGTGTCAAACAAACACAACTGAGTAGGTGAAATGAAAGAGAAGTTGCTTGCTTTTGAGACAGAGATGCTTTCTTTGCCTGTGTGGTTGTTTATTCAAAAGTTCAGATTCTTTTGTGTGTTATGGTTGGAATTGATCACAGCCTCTTTCTGGACCCCATCATGGCCTGAGAGATTTGGTTTTGGACTCTAACAGTTCTCTGTGTCGACTCAGGTATATGTTTCAAACTTCTTTTGGTGGTCCTAGGATTTAAAAAAACTTGGCACTCCCCTGAAAACTTCCTTCCAGCATGCATCAGCACACTGCTGATCAGGCAAGCTCAGCTGTCTCTCCACTGTGGTGTCGGGAATGCAGGTGCAAGACGTAGGAGGGCTTTGATTGACGTTCTTTTACTTTCCCATGGCTGCATTCCAAAGGCCTCTTCCTATGCTCTGCCAGATACTTTACCTCCCTTTTCTCTTCACAACTTTTCCACTAATATTAACAGTCCTTAATATTGGTAATTTGCAATCTACATATATTGACCCCAAATTTTAGAGTTCTAGAATTTACGTTTGTGTTTTTTATACATTCCAGTCCTTTTGTGAAGTTCTCTATCCTATCATGTATTTTACTGAACATTTTAATCACAGTTACTTTAAAGTCGATGGCAGATCATTCTAATAGCTGAGTCATCTGTAAGTACATTTCTATGGTCGTCTTTTTCTCTTGGTCCTGACAATTTTTGATTAAATGCTGAGCATTGTGTAAAAATACTGTAGAAGCTTTAATGAAGTTATCTTTCTCCAGGGAGCGTTCACCTATCTTTTAGAGGATAATTAGAACGAGCAAATTACCTTAATCCATCAGGGACTGAGCTGATTTGAGGCTGGGTTGAAGTCTTTTTGAAGCAACTTTGGCTGAGGGAGTGAGTGGGGGCTGAAATCTAGCCTGGAACTCTGCTCCCTAAGCCATGATTTCTATTGTGCTCTACATCTGCCCAAAAGAAGCGGGATCTTTTCAATTCATACAAAAGTATGCATATGGGGTAAGTAGTTGCCCATTTTCAGCTCTTCTCATTACTGTCGCTTTTAGGGAAAATGGGAATGTAAATTAGTAGGTCTCTTACGGCAACCTCAGTTATGGTTGCGGTCTTCCAAAGCTTGTAGTTCTGAAATTCCAAGAAACTTATAAGGCAAATTAACTGAAAAGAGCAGCACCAGTCCATTAAAAAACATGAAAGTGGCATTGTGATGCATCGAGTCTGCACTTTTATAATAATTTTGTAAAACAAAACAAAAATTGTCCTGAGATGTTTAGATGTCTAATTCAGAGCAGTACTGAGTGGCAAGTATCAAGACAAAGGGGCCAGGATAGAGAATAGATGCTTTCTGAAGAGTGATAGGCAAATTTTCTCTAAAATCCCACAGGTATGTTCAGTGGACATTTATAAACCTTCTTGGTTTCAAGATGATGGGAGCAAAGAGAGTAGCAGACCTAGTAAATAGTCAGAACTTCTGCCAAAGTTAGACACCAGGTTGCCTCATCTATTATGGTGCTTTCAGCCTGGCCCACAAGAGACATACGCTTGTTCAAATTACTGCTTTCCTTATTTAAATCACTTTATTTCTGGACATTTGGGCCCCCAAATCAAAGATATTATTTAGAAGTAACTCTTGCAATATGTTTTGACTAAAGGAAGCACCACTTGATTTCACCCCAAACAACTTTGCAATTATATAATATTTTCCATGAGTTAGTAAATTAGGGTAAGTGACATGAAGCAGAAACAGAAAGGTGCTGTAGCCTCTATTGCATTTTTCAATTGTTTATTTTCAGGAGATATTTATTGGCAGCTTCTAGCATGTATACTTGCACATTTATGAAAGTTCATACCAGTAATTTATGAATTTCCAATTAGACATACCTAACTATGAAAGAAAGAAGTCTGCAAAAAAAAGTCTCTTTCATGATTTTTCCTTCTTCCTTAATGCATATGGCTGTATCATGTCCAGAGGTCTTGCCCTGTGCCCTGCTTCATTTCATCCGGATACTCCTTCGCATTAGGCCTCTTCTCTTCTTCTATTCTTTCCGGTTCCCAACTGTGACCTGTAGGTCTGGCATCTGAAATGGGAAAGGAGAAGCCCTAAGGGCAGCCAACATGACCCTCCAACTGTTCTATCTAAAGTACAGTTTATGGTAAAAGCTACACCCTTAATCCTTTAGGGCCCAAGATTTTAGAAATTCAGAAGACATTTTTCCTCAAAACTAAAGCTCTAACATAATTTCAAAATCCTCAGTAGAAACCAAAAGCCAGGCCTCACTTTCTTTGTTTCCTGGCTGTCATAGTTACATCTCTTCCCTAAGGCAAAGATAGAAAGCCCTGTCTGTTTATTCTGGGGGACGGGCCAGAAGTACAAGACTTCAGAAGAGCTTTGATACCACATTAAGTGTCATAACAATTACAAATATTTTTACAACTAATACCCTTCATAATCTGACCAGGCCTACTTTTTTTTTTTTTAAACCTTACCACTTATTCCCTGCCTTCCCCACCCCAACCTGCCTGCTCACTCACCATGTACCCTCTGGTTCAGCCGTATAGGACAGCTTTTCATTTCCTGAGCACGCTATACACTTTCATACCTGTATTCTTTGCTCATGCTGACCCCGCCTAGAGTGTTCTTTCACCCTGTTACTCTCTCCACTGCTGAAAGCTTACTTATTCTTTAAGGTTCAGCTGGTATATGACTCCCTTGGAGAGGTCTTCTGCCCTGTGCCTCATCCTGGATTCTTCCTCTATGCTTTGCCAGCAGGTAGTTCCTACTGTTAAGAAAAAGGCGTGTATCAGATTATTTATGGCCAGCCCAACAACCGTGGGATGGGTCTCCCCCATAGAAGTGAGCCCCTAGAGAGACGGAACATTGTTCTGGGCCTCTTTGAGCCCCTAGTGCATAGCACAGTGCCCAGCACATGAAGAGCACTCTATAAACAGAGAATACTTAAATAAATTAAAGAATGAATGGGAAAAAAGGAACAAATTTAGATAAGGGGATGGTAACAATGGATTTGATTTTAGATACATTAAATTTGAAGATACCAGTGGGACATTCAGGTAAAGATTCTCCATCGTGTAAGTTATCGCTGATATCCCTCCAGGATTCATAGTGGCTACTACATGTGTCTTCAAATGATGCTAATTGGACCCATTCAGGTTTGGAACTGTATCAGTTAGGTTGTGGCAAGAAAAAGACACCATCCTGGCGTGGACATACATACACTACCTAGTGGAAACTAGATAGATAGTGGGAAGCAGCCGTATAGCACAGGGAGATTAGCTTGGTGCTTTGTGACCACCTAGAGGGGTGGGATAGGGAGGGTGGGAGGGAGATGCAAGAGGGAGGAGATATAGGGATATATGTATATGTATAGCTGATTCACTTTGTGATACAGCAGAATCTAATACACCATTGTAAAGCAATTATACTTCAATAAAGATGTTTAAAAAAAAAAGAAAAAGACACCATCCTTAAGTGGGAAAATTGAAGAGGGCTTAATGGACTGCTTTCAAAGACATTAGGGGAAAATAACAGGGACGTTGAAGCACATCCTACCAATACATTTCTTAGTCCTGAAAAGGCAAGGAGTGGTTACTAGAATTTACAAGAGTGGAGCTGGAGTTGTGGCTGTTGTTATAGCTGTAGGAGAAGCTGCTGGAGAGAAGCTGTGGTCTTTGGTGGAGGGATGCAGCCTCTGCCAGCCTGCAACCACACAGGAGGGAGCCGAAGGAATAAATATCTTGCCCTCTCTTTCCTACTTATCCCCAAACTGCTGCCTCCTTTCCATTGGCCTAACCCTACTGGAAATCAGTGGGCAAGGGCTCCTGTTTATTATCCAGAGTGACCTCTGGATAGTAAACAGGATCCCTTCTGGGGGCTGGGACAGGTAGAAAAGTGTGGAGAGGGGATCTGGAAGGCAACCTGAGATCATCTAGCACAGAGGCTCTCTAAATCAGGCCATCGTAGCTGTTTACAGCCCTTCTACATGCGAGCCTTTATTGGAGCTTGCCTCTTGAGCATATGCCATTCAAGGCTCCAGGGCTCGGGCTGGACAGACAAGGTGATGAGCTACAAAGCAGGGACCTCAAAGGGAGGAGCTGTAATTGAGTATGGAAGCTAGGAGCCAGAGCTGCCTAGAGAAGCAATACCAAGCCAAATCTGTGGAATGAGACCATTTGAGGAGTGAGTGAAGGAGTTAGAAAGAGAGCAGGAATAAGCAGGATGCAGAGGGCCGGAGTGGTGGGAGCGTCTCATTCAGGAAGGGAGAACAAAGGAGGTGAGTTGTTATAGGTGAGCTCTTACCTGAGCAAGCATCACAGCAGGGTGAAGAGAGGTGCCAGCCTCCTCAGTGAATTATGCCAGGCCAGCCGCAACACAACTTTTGTGGACTTTCCAATCACGACCACAATTCTTAAGTCTCTGCCTCCAGCCCAACCTACCTCTTTCAGCGCTGGACCTGGCTCCTACTTCACCAGGGTGATCGGGGTCATCAACCTCTCCTCACTACCTCACTTCCTGTCTTCCCTTCCTCTGGTCTCAGAGACAAAGTTTTCTTTCTTCATCTCTATGGCTCTCTCCGAGCCTTCCCCCTGCATCCTGGATCTCTTTATCCCCCCATTCCCCAGAAGGACTTTGGCCTTTCAGTTGTCTTCTCTCTCTAACACTTTCCGCTAACGTTCCTTCACATAAATTATCCCGAAAAGCAAAATCACAGACTGATCACTCTTTTCCAGCTGCTGTCCTCTTGCTCTTCACCTTGGGCATCAAAACCCTAGGAAAAAATGGCTCACGGTCGCTGCCTCGCATTCCTACCAGCTACTCCCTCTTTACTCCTCTGTGTTTTGGCTCCTTTGGCATTGCTCCCGAAGTCTCCTGGGGCCAACTAATCAGCCCCTCAAAACCTTTTTCTCAGTATGGGGTTATGAATTATCTGAGAGATTTATAATTATGAAGAACTCTTGCCTGCTTGAAACTCCTCCCTTCACATCCATGACCCAGTGTTTTCCTGGACCTCTGCCCACTTGTCCCATAGTCCCTCTCCCTTCTCCAGCAATGTTGGGCCCAGGGTGCAGCTCTGGAATTAGACTTCCTTCCGGGTTCAAATCCCGGCTCAGGCACTTCCTATTTGTCATTGGATCCTGCTGTACCTTGGTTTCCTTGTCTGATAAACAGAAGTGGGAATGGTAGCTGCCCTTTTGAGTTGTATGAGGATTTAATGGTATGATGAACGTAAAGCACTTTGCAGGCTGCCTGGCTTTAATAAGTACTGGGTTAGCTGTCAGCATTTATATCTCTCCCCTCTTGTCTCTGGTATATTTTCTTCCACCAGGTGTACCTACGTATCATTTCTTGGACTTTCTTTGTGCTTTGCTGATTTTGCTTACACCATTGCCCCTCCCAACTTCACCTATTGAAATCCCCCTGCTTCTTTAAGACCCACTGAAATGCCACCTTCTCTGTGAAACTCTTCCAGGTCACTCAAGCCAAAGCGAATTGCTCCTCCAATGAAATCTCATAATCTCTTGCTTATTCTCCTGGCATTTCCTGCCTTGTATTAGAATTCTATAATCTATCTTCCTTACAATATTTTAAGTTCTTTGATTGCAAAAGGATACCTAGTAGGTGTTGAGTAGTAGGTGCTCATGAAAACATTAATATGGGGCGATGTATCCTAATCCACTGAGGAAGGCATTATATTAGATTCAGTGGAAATATCTTTATAAAGAATATAGATGATCTCAAGGGAAATACTGAGCAGAGTTTGCTTATATGATTCTGAAATAAGATTGCATGGGAGAGCTTCCCTTGTGGCGCAGTGGTTGAGAGTCCGCCTGCCGATGCAGGGGGCACGGGTTCGTGCCCCGGTCTGGGAAGATCCCACATGCCGCGCAGCGGCTGGGCCCGTGTGCCATGGCCGCTGAGCCTGCGCGTCCGGAGGCTGTGCTCCGCAACGGGAGAGGCCACAGCAGTGAGAGGCTCGCGTACCGCAAAAAATAACAAAACATATGAAGAAGCCATGTGCTCATTCTTTTGCTTTTCCCGTGCAATTTTTTTTTTTTTTTTTTTTTTTTTTTTTTTTTTTTTTTGCGGTACGCGGGCCTCTCACTGCTGTGGCCTCTCCCGTTGCGGAGCACAGGCTCCGGACGCGCAGGCTCAGCGGCCATGGCACACGGGCCCAGCCGCTGCGCGGCATGTGGGATCTTCCCGGACCGGGGCACGAACCCGTGCCCCCTGCATCGGCAGGCGGACTCTCAACCACTGCGCCACCAGGGAAGCCCCATATGTTTTCAATGAATATAAAACACTGGGGAAATATATAGAAAACTGGAGGTTGTAACCTCAGAAAAGCTATTTGATTTTAACACACATAAGAATGAAGTGCTGAGTTGAAGTTGTTTAGGAATTAATCAAGTAAAAAAGGAAAATTTATATATTGAGTCCATGCCTGTTCTCAGAATCTCAGGAAACTCCTGAGAGAGTTTGAATTTGGCTCAATATGAGAGAAGGAAAGAAAGATAATGGTACAAATCTTGCACACAATGGGTCTTTGTTAAATATGAGTGAACAAATGCGTTAGGAAATGCATCTGTCAGGGTTAAATATTATTGCTTTAAGATCACCATATTTCAACAAGAGTAGATCGAATTTAATTAATTTGCCTGTGTGGCTTTGACAGTGAGCTCTTTTCACTCTGCAAATAGTTGTCACTGATGCACATTTTCTCCTCAATGTGCCCTCTTCTCCTGGATCCTTTCAAGATACTGCCGTAATGAACCTAGAGATGATCATACTAAGTGAAGTAAGTCAGACAAAGACATATATCATATGATATCACTTATATATTGAATCTTAAAAAAAGATACAAATGAACTTATTTATAAAACAGAAATAGACTGACAGACATAGAAAACAAACTGATGGTTACCAAAGGGGAAAAGGCAGGGGGAATTTGGGATTAACAGATACATGCTATTATATATAAAATAGATAAACAACAAGGACGTACTGTATAGCAGGGAACTATATACAATATCCTTTAGTAACATATAATGGAAAAGCATCTGAAAAAGAATATATATATTTATAAATATATATAGCTGAATCACTTTGCTGCACATCTGAAGCTAACACAACGTTGTAAATCAAATGTATTTCAATTAAAAAAAAAAGATACTGCCATAGTTTTCTTCCTACTTCTCTGGCTACATATTCTCAGTTTCTCTTCCTCAGCCTTCCATTCTTGGAATGTGTCTTTTCTCATTTTGCTCTCTATATCCTTTCTACATGATCCATCCATCCATGCCCATGGTTTCAACTCTCTTTCATATGCTGATAACTCTCAAATATGCATTTCCAGGCTCCAGACACACTTATCCAACCAACTATGTGAAGTTGTCATATTTCACCTGTCACATACTGAGCTGAACTCATCCGCTTCCACCACCCAACATGAGACTGAGATACATGAGCCTCTTAACTAGTTATTAATTTGTCCCTCCATGTCACCCTTTCAATATTGATCGATTGATTGTATAATTTATAACATATAACATATTAGTTTTAGGTGCAACCTAATGATTCTTGCATATTGCAAAATGACCACCACAATAAGTCTAGCTAATATCCTCAAGCTTTATTTAGAATAGAGGCTGAGAACTTTTGAGAAGGGTAGAGAAAGAATTGTCAGTGTTCCAAAGCCCCAGCTTCTCTTCTATGTTCCTGACCAAATCAGCTTGGTCCCAAACTTGTATATTCCATTAAGAAAAGCAAAACCCATGGGGCTAATCAGAACCTCCCTCCTTAGGAGTCATCCAGTGAGTTGCCACTTTTACTAGAATGTTCCATTTCAGGGAGTGGAGTCTCACCTGCATCTCAAGTGGCTTATCAGAGTATTCTGTACAACTACATGTAGTAATCTCTTCAGTAGAGGTTCCGACGACACTTTCTTCCATCTTCTTGTATTTCCAGTGATCTTTAGGGCTATAGATAAGTTCTCCAGGAAGCTACCCACATAGAATAACTCTGCCCTGACTCAAGGCTCACTTTCCTGTAGAATTAGCAATCTAAGTAAATGGTACCACATTACCTATTTTCCCAAGCCAGAACACCAGATATCACCCTTTTTTCTTCTTTCTCTTACTCAACCACCAAATCAGATCTGCTTCTTAAGCTCTAAACTTAGCCCGCTTTCTTATTTCAAATAATTTATCCATTTAGTCTCTTGAATTCTTGTGCAGAGAGTGATACCATCTGTGTGTAATGACAGTCCTGTTTCTTTCCTTCCAATAAGTATGCCTTGTTATCTTTTCCTCAGACTGCCAATAAAATGTTAAATGGACATAATGATAGCCAGCATCTTGGCCTTATTTTCTTTTTGAAAGGAAATATTTCTAATGATTCATCATTAAGTATAATGTTTGCTCTAGGTTTTTGGTGGATACTCTTTATTAAGTTAAGGAAATTCCCATGTATTTCTAGCCTGCTAAGAGATTTTTTAAAAGGCTATACATCTTTTATCAGATGTTTTTCCTATATATCTTGAGGTGATCATATTTTTGGACCCACATAAGTCAGAAAGAATCATTCTTCTCTATTCACTAGGAGGTTGGTCTAGATTTTTCTTTCCTCCTGTTGCTCTTGTCTAGGTTTAGTATCCAGCATTTTCTTGCCTCATAACATGAGATGGGTGAGTTGACCCCCTTTTTGACTCATTGGAACAGTTTGAAATGTTGAGATTATGGAAATGTTGAGATTATGTATGTGTTACCTAAAGTTTTGCTAGAACTCACCTATAAAACTGACTAGATCTAAAGTTGTTTGTTTGTTTCTTTTTTTTTTTTTTTTGGAGGTAGATTTTAATTTCTTGAAAAACTCTAGGCCTATTCAGGGTTTCTTCTTGAGTTTGCTTTGACTAGTTTTTATAGGAATTGTTTCCAAACCCAAGCTTTCAAATTTATAAACATAAAAGTTTTCTTAGTGGCTTTCTGTCTCTGAATGTGATATAATTTACTTCTTTAACTGCTCAGTACTCTTCAAGAGTGTCAAGATCATAAAAGACATGTAAAGGTTAAGGAAATGTCACAGACTGGAGCAGACTGAGGAAATACAACAACTAAATGTAATTTGGGGGCCTGGATAATCCTGGAACAGAAAAAGATCACTAGTGGAAAAATAGGTGAAATTTGAATAAGGTCTGCAGTTGAGTTACTAGTATTGTACCTATGTTAATTTCTTAGTTTTGATAATTGTACTATGGTTATGTAACATCAGGAGAAGCTTGGTGGAGGAACTCTTCTATTTTCAGCAACTTTTCTGTAAGTCTAAAATTAGTTTAAAGTAAAAAGTTGAAAAAAGAGATGATTCTGGTAGCTATGTAGAAAATAGACTGGGGGTGGGGACAGACAGGACACAATGAAAATAAGTAGCAGTTCAAGAAAGGTGGTTTGGAAGAGTAAAGATGGTAGCAGTAAAGATGACAAGTGGTTGATTAATTTTTTCAACTACCATGTCTATACCTCTGTCTCATTTTTTGATTTCTAACATTGTTTATTTTACTGTCTCCCTTTTTAAATTAATAAATGTTACTAAAGTTTTATTGACTTAGTAGTCTTTTGAAGGAACTAACTTTTGAAAAAATTTCTTTTAACTCTTTGTTCATTATTACATTCATTTCTGTGCTTTATTTCTTCAATAAATATTTGTTGAGCTCTTACTATATCCCAGGCATTTTCTAGGCACTATAAATAAATCAGTGAATAAAAGTGACCAAGATTCCTGTCATCAAACCCATCAAGTCTTAAATTCAGAGGAGCCCAGCAGCAGTGCATAGTGAGAGGGCAATGGTACATCTGGGATCAACTCCAGGTAGGACCAGAGGGCATGAATAAGCTGTATGAGCAGATAGTCCAGAGCCCCATGTCACCCCACAGTTGCACCAATGCTTCTGCCCCAGCTCGTACTTGTGGCCATATGGAGAGATCCTTGTGAGCAACTAAAGGTGGAGGCATAATCCCAAGCTTGTTTTACAAATGAGTTGGCTTGGAATATTGTGTAAGCTGAAAATTATAGCCTTATAGTTGCCTTGAAAGACATTAGAGAGTGAAAATCTTCCCAAGGATGGAATGTGAGAGGTGGACCTGGGCATCTACTTTGTGCTGGAATGGCCTGAGGTGAGGATGCACATAGATTCCTGTGCAGTGGCCAATGTGCTGGCTCTCTGGACAGGAAATGTACTGGAAAATCTGGTGTAAGATGTATGAATGGACTGATGGGAGGAGGCACAAAGTGTGATGATCTTTGTGTCACATGTAATGCCCACCAGAAAGCATCCCCCATGGAAGAGACTGAACAATCAAGTAGACAGATTGGCTCAGCCAGATGGCATTAGGTAGACTTCATAATCAGCCACCCCAAAACTGGCTGATGGGCACACAAATGGAGTGGCCACAGTGATCGAGATGAGGGTTACTGACCTGATTTAGCTACAATGGCCTCTGAAAGTCTGACCTGTTAGCAATAGAGACCAGTGCTGAGCACCTGGATATGGTATTATTCCCTGAGAAGACCAGTCAGCCACCTGGTGGCAAGTCAGTTACATTAGGCTCCTTTCATCCTGAAAGGATCAGTGATTGGTTTTCACAGGGTTAGATGCTTATTCTAGACATGCTTTGCCTCGCCTGCCCATAGAGCAAGCCTCAGCCAACATCCTTATTTGGGGGCTTATAGAATGTCCGGTACACAGGCATAGGATCCCACGCAGCATAGGGGAATCATTTCATAGTAAAGAACATATAGGAGTGAACCCATGCCCATGGAATCCATTGGTTGTATCACAAACCATATTTCCCAGAAGAAGCAGGCCTCAGAGAATTCTGAAACTGTCTTCCAAAGGCACAGCTGAAGAATCAGCTCAGACACAATACTCTGAGAGTATGGGGCATTATCATTTAGGATGCAGCATATGTGTTAAATCAGAGACCTCTGTATGGCACTGTGTCCCCATTTGAAATAATATATGGGTTGGGGAACCAAAGGGTGGAAGCATGAGTGACCCCCACCCCCACCCCATCACTCCCAATGATCCACTGGGAGGTATTGTCCTTCCTGATGCTGCAACTCTGGGATTTGCAGGGTTAGAGATCCTGGTCTCCCAAAGAGACTCCCGCTTGCCAGGGACTACGGCCACCGTCAAAGCCCTCTGGATTTCTTGTATCCAGGGCCAAGCAGGCAAAGAGAGGTGTCGCTATCTTGGCAGGAAGTGGAGGTGTTGTTACACAAGGGGGTAGGAGGAATACATGTGGAGCTAGATGATCCACTAAGGAGCCTCTGGGTGCTCCCTGGCTCCTTGTTACTTGTGAATGGACACGTGCAGCTACCCCAACCTGAGAAGATGCCTCAGGAGTGAAGGTTTGGGTCACACCACCAGGGAAGCCACCAAGACCTGCTAAGGTGATAGCTGAGGGCGAGGGAAATTTCGACTGGATAATGGAGGAAGGAGATGTTGAGTACCAGTTATGCCCTGGAAACTACTCCAACAATTCCCTCTCCTCTGAGTTTTCCCTTAAGACTGGAGGCCATGGGAACCATGGAAGAGCTGCTCCCCAAACCTACCTGGAAAAGTAGATGTATGTAGGTTAAAGGGTAGACTGTGGCTGCCATGGGAACAGACCACTCAGATCTCCTGCTGTGGGGAATATTCCTGACTGACAACTCCTCCATATCCACCACCATGTTCACACAGAGGCTGTTCCAGCTGTGATGTAGCATAGCTCAGTACTAGTGCAGACCCATTCCTGTAGGGCATGGACTAACTCTAATGGGAAAGTCAAGGACTCCCCATCAACCTGGTCAAATTTTCTTGGAACTCAGCTGCAGTTTGAGACTCTTCCTACCCAAACCTCCCTCCTTCCTCCTCTGTTTTCATAGGGGTGTCATCACGATCTGAAGCCTCTCTCAGCCTACTCCTGCTTCCTTTATGCTTCACAGCATACAAATCTCTTGCACATCTAATACCTTCTTGGTGTCTGCTTCTTGGTATTTAAGGCCATAAGACTGGGTGAGATGCTCAAGGTTGTGAGTGCAAATAGAAATGGGAAGAGAACTGAACTCTGGGGCTCTCCAGCACTGAGTGAAAGAGAGGGAAAGTGAACAACAGAGACCAAGAAGAGATGGCTAGCAAAGTAGAAGAAAAACCAAGAGAATACGGTGTTCTTGAAACCAAATAAAGAAAGTGTACCCGAGAAAAGGAATGATTGACTATGTCAAGGATGCTGCCAGATTGTGTAAGCTAAGGATCAGGGGTTTAGCAAGATGAAGCTCATGGTCCCTTTGACAAGAGCAATTTTAGTGAAGGGTGTGGATACCCCTGATTGGCCTGGGTTTAAGAGAGAATTGTTACTGTTGCATAGAGGAACTGAGAAATGGAGCAGTGGCTGGCAGGAGAACTGAGGTCAAAGAAAGGATTCTTAAGCTGTTCAAGATATTAGTGTGTACCAAATGTAAATTAGATAGCTAGTGGGAAGCTGCCCCATCGCACAGGGAGATCAGCTCGGTGCTTTGTGACCACCTAGAGGGGTGGGATAGGGAGGGTGGGAGGGAGGGTGACGCAAGAGGGAAGAGATATGGGAACATATGTATATGTATAACTGATTCACTTTGTTGTAAAGGAGAAACTAACACACTATTATAACACAGTTATACTCCAATAAAGATTTAAAAAACAAAAGATATTAGTGTGCTGATAAGAATGACCCAGTAAGGATAAAACATTGATGACTAAGGAGAAAGTGAAGCACTGCTGGAGTGCTGTTGAGTGAGAAAGGATGAGGTCACTGAAGGGGGAAGCTCTTCAAAGAGTGTTTGCTCCAACTCCCTGCTTCTCCCAGGCCCACGCCTCGCCTGGGGTCAGTTAAGCTCAAGTCCCTGAAATAGGACAAAATTTCCCACCTTTTTAACTGAGTGTTGCATCAGCTGAGGCACTCACGACTTGAATTTTCAGTTTCCTTTGTGTTTGTTATCTAGTGATTTCACTTCGTCTTTTGTGACTTTTGACTATACTTTTAAATTAATTTTAAATTAACCCACTTTATGTTTTGGTACCTGGAATTTTTTCTGGTTATGTCAGTCTGCTATCTTACTGGAAATGGGAATCTCCTGGAGTGAGTTTTTTCTCCAGTGCAGATCTTATTAGGGTACTACTTTGATGGTTTACAGTTACCATAGGAATAAGATCCTGGCTTTTTATGATGACATTTTTTTTTTTTTTTAAATAATTTATTTGATTTAATTATAATTCTGTAACTTTGATGCAGGGAATAAACAGGGCTAAGAGGGAATAAGAATGGGGAAGCTTATCAATATGTTGGTCTCCATATGTGGCCTTACTTGACTTTATATTTTCGTCATCTGATTTCTTTCTTTTTTTTTTGCGGCACGCGGGCCTCTCACTGTTGTGGCCTCTCCCGTTGCGGGGCACAGGCTCCGGACGCGCAGGCGCAGCGGCCACGGCGCACGGGCCCAGCCGCTCCGCGGCACGTGGGGATCCTCCCGGACCGGGGCACGAACCCGCGTCCCCTGCATCGGCAGGCGGACTCTCAACCACTGCGCCACCAGGGAAGCCCTATGATGACATTTAAAACCTGTGTTTTTCGTCTCTGGCTTCTAGCGGTCCATGTCTTGCAGCCTCAGGAAACACTAAGAGGTCCTAAGACTCACCGTGCTCTCCAGTGTCCCCTTGTCTTTGCGTATGTTGCTCTCTTCCCTGGAAAGGCATCCCCCCTTCATATGTTTAAAACTTGCTTACCCTTTAAGATCCATTTTGGGAGCTGATGCCTATGAGGAATGTTTCCAACTCCCCTTAACCCCGAGGCTAGTTTAAATGCCTGTCTCATGTGCTCCCACACCCACAGCTCTGGGAAAGCTTTTCACCCTGAGAATCCTTGTCTATTTACTTCTTTGTTTCCTCTGTCCACCCAGCTCCTGGCTGCCTCTAGTATTCCCAGTGCTTCCACATCCTTGGCATACAATACCTTGGTAAATGTTTGCGTTGGGTGCTATTAGGTTTTCTGTATGGGTCACGTTAAGTCTCAAAATAGATTCAAATCGCTGGAGAGGGAAATATATCTTAATAATTTATTTGTATAAAATATATTTTATTGATTGCTAAAGCCTTTACACAGCATTGGCATAACTCAGAGAAATAAAGACTTAGAATTTCAGATCTGGAAAGAATCTAGAGATTCTTAGAGATTACTTAACTCACCTCCTTTATTCTCTGGATAAAGAAATGTTTCTTTGTACCAGTTTCTGTGTCTATCCACAGTGTATGAGGATGCCTCTGTCTGCTCACACTTTCTCCCTAGAAGCGGTATTTTCAGTGTCTTATATCTTTGATAGTAAATTGAGTACATTTGTATATGTTTGTTGGCAATTTAGCTTTCTTCATTTTTGAAATGTCTGTTCATATCCTTCTCCCAGTTTTAATTGGGATGTTGATATTTTTCATATTTATTTGTAAGTGCATTTTATAACTAAAGATATTAACCTTTTGTTTCTCACATACATTGCAAGAGTTTTTCTAGATTTGTTTAACTTTCTTTAGAGTGTCTTCTTCTGTACCAGTGGTCAAATATGTCAGTTATCCTTTTGGGTTTCTAACCTTGGTGCCATTCTAGTAAGGACCTTCTTCACTCTAAGATTATAAGACTGTTCTACATTTAACATAGTACATTTTATTATTATTTTTTTTTACATTTCAGATTTTAGTCCACCTAATTTTTTTTAATGTGAGAAAGTAATCTAACTTTACTTTTTCTCACATTTTTTAGTGAATTGCTCCAATGCCCTTTTTCCAATTTCAAATATTACTGATTCAAAATGAATCTGGCAAGGTTTCATTAAGAGCACAGAGCTGGGGGGCAGAGAGGTCTGGATTTGCTTGCTGAGTGCTAGCTCTGCCTCTTCCCTGATGTTGTGAGGTTTTTTTTTTTTTTTTTTTTTTTTTTTTGCGGTATGCGGGCCTCTCACTGTTGTGGCCTCTCCCGTTGCGGAGCACAGGCTCCGGACGCGCAGGCTCAGCGGCCATGGCTCACGGGCCCCGCCGCTCCGCGGCATGTGGGATCTTCCCGGACCAGGGCACGAACCCGTGTCTCCTGCATCGGCAGGCGGATTCTCAACCACTGCGCCACCAGGGAAGCCCTGTTGTGAGGTTTTAATGGAGACAGTTTATGTGTGGCACTGGCACCCAAGGGGAATTTACTAATGTCATCATGTTGGGCACCTTTATGGCTTAGTAGTAGTAGCACTAATGGATTTTTTTTCTTTTTTTGTACTCTATTTTATTCTGTTGATCTGTTTGCCAGGATTGCACTGCTTTAATCTTTTGCAGTTTGATAGAGTATTTTATTATCTAATAGGCAAAATCCCTTGTGTGGACTTGAACTTTTTGTAAATAATTTTAAACATCTTTTTTATTGCACAATTAACAGGGCTTTTCATTCCTCCCTTTTCTTGTCATTAGTTATTATAAAAGCATCTTAATGTTTTTTAGTATTTTGAGATTTACTACGTAGGATTTTAGTATTCAAAATGTAATTCTAATTCAGAATTTTAAGAAAATATTGCAGACAATGGATTTCAAAGAAAAAGTTGAATGGTTTAGGGTTATTTGGATTAGCTTGATGTATCATGAAGAGGAAATTAACTTGTTATTTTCCATTGCTTCTGAGAACCAAATGAAGAAATAGGTTTAAATTGCAACATGGGAGTGAAGCATACTTCCAAAGAAAATGATAAACACTCTTCTGGAATTTTGGAACATCTGGTTCTCTCTTATTTCTCTCTAGAATCTTCTCCTGTGGAGGGGAAGGGAACGAACTCCAGTGGATTGCTTAAGGGGCTTTCTAACTTTAGGATTACGTGAATGTTAAGCTTTAATGCAAGCTATCCCGCATTTTGGGGACTTTCCATGCATGTCAGGAACCAAAGTGCCACCATTCTCAGCAGAGAGACTAGTTCAATCATAGTTTTGCACAATAATATACATATCTTAAAACACTTATTTTTCTTTGTTTTCATCAATTTCTCTTGACTTGTCATTAGTATTTCAAGCATACTACTGAACCATTAGCTCTCTCTCTTTTTTTTAAGTCTTTATTGAATTTGTTACAATATTGCTTCTTTTTTTTTTTTTTAAATGTTTTGGTTTTTTGGCCACAAGACATGTGAGATCTTAGCTCCCCGAACAGGGATTGAACCCGCACTGCCTACATTGGAATGTGAAGTCTTAAACACTGGACCGCCAGGGAAGTCCTCTAGTCATTATCTCTTAAAACATGTCTCTTCCCTTGTTGATTTTCTGCACAGGCGCCGAGGGACAGGAAGCAGCAGTAAACAATCCCTCACTGACTACTGTCATTTAGTGCTCTGCAACTTCTTCTGCAGCATGGTTTATTTTATTTTTAATTCACACACACACACTCACTTTATTAATGCTCTGCCCAGTCTAAAGCACATTACTGATGCTGCTTTACATTTGAGGAAATAGCAAAATATCACCAGTGAGCTGGAAACAGAGAAATAATGGAGACTTAGGGTATTGCAGTTTCCAAAAATGTCTTACTGCATTGCTTTGGATTAACATCAATCAGCCAAATATTTCTAGAGTTAGTCTTTTAGTGGGTGTTGTGTGAGATTCAAAAGGAGCATTTATTTATTTAGTTATTCATTCATCATTTAGCAAATGTTCATTGAGAGCCGCCTGACAGGTGCTGGCGATCTACTGGAAAGAAATTACACATAAAGGTTTCAGTCTAGCCAGGTTGGCAGATGTCAGTGTTATGAGTGCTATGAAGAAAAGAAGAGCAGTCAAATTTATTTATTCAACATACCTTCCTTGACCCACCTCTGCTTCGTGCAAAGCATTAGTGTTACAGAAATTGGCAAGTGGATCAGGAGAGGCTTCCTGTGAGAGGAGTTGAGTGCCAGCTGAAATGTAGGGACTTTCTGAAGTCGTAGGTGAATGAGTTGCCTCTGGAGTGTGTGAGCCAGATGTCACCAGGGAGGCACTGGCAGGAAATTCCCTCCTGTCTTTCTACTGCCTGCCATCCTGAGAGCCGCACTTCACATGGACTGCCATTTCAAGGGAAGCAGCAGGGGCAACTATGGAAGCCACCTGAAGCTGGCAGGTGGAGAGGTCATCAGAAGGACCTGAAGTGGCAGTGGAGGCAAAAGGAGGCAGACAGAGAAATCCTCCCAGCCACGGAAGGTTCTGAACAGGCCCAGGTGAGGGCTAAATGTAGGTCTCTATAGCCACGTTCTTGCTCTGTGCTCTGAAAATGGGAATTTCGATATATTTTCCAACTTAGGTCTAAACCCTAAATCACATCAAGAACCGTGCCTTCCCTCCCCTCAACCAACCATTCATTCAAGCAGCCATCAAAGCAATCAGCCAAAACCTCACGTTTCTCACATTGGCTGGCCTTTCTCGTCGAGCTCTTTCTCCATTTCTTTCCCCTTCTGAATGGTTTCCAACCTTGGATGCACATTGGAATTATCTGGAGGGTACTTGAAAATACTGATGCTTGACTTCCATCCCAGAGATTCTGACTTAAATGGTCTGAAATATGGCCTGGGCATCATGATTTTTAAAAGCTCCTGAAGAAACTATAATGTACTAACAAAGTTGAGACTCATTAGTCTAAAAAATAATGTGATCAGTGCACCATCTAATTCACTAAAAGAAAGAGAGCACTGCTAATCATGTTCATGTGTTTGTTGGGAAAAAAAAATCACAAGCTTAAATTAGAACCATAGGGTTTTTTTTTTTTTTCTTAATTAATTAAATTTTGGCTACATTGGGTCTTCGTTGCTGCGCACAGGCTTTCTCTAGTTGCGGCGAGCGGGGGCTACTGTTCATTGCAGTGTGCGGGCTTCTCGTTGCGGTGGCTTCTCTTGTTGCAAAGCATGGGTTCTAGGCATGTGGGCTTCAGTAGTTGTGGCTCACAGGCTCTAGAGTGCAGGCTCAGTAGTTGTGACGCACGGGCTTAGTTGCTCTGCGGCATGTGGGATCTTCCCAGGCCAGGGCTCGAACCTGTGTCCCCTGCATTGTCAGGCGGATTCTTAACCATTGCGCCACCAGTGAAGTCCCTGAACCACAGGGTCTTAAATAGACATTTGGTTTAGGCCTGTTGTCTATAAAGAGTTTCCAGGGAAGAAGATGAAGATGGCAGTGGCTGGAGGTTGGTCCTGGGAGACTGAGGGCTGCAGAGGGCAGGCTGAGGAGCACAGACAGCCTCCTACATTATAAAGGACATGCTCCCAGTGCCCTATCCCAAGACCTCAGAAGAATGGGCAGCCGCAGCCAAGAAGTATAATATGCGGGTGGAAGGTTATGAGCCCTGGCTGATGATGGCATGGGGTATGGTGACTACCCAAAGCTCCCTGACAGTTCACAGAAGGAGAGGGATCCATGGTGTGTCTGGGACCACCCAGACCTGAGGTTGAACCAAGTCACTGGGACCTGGACGTGTACATCAGGAACTGTGTGCACATGTGCCCTATGCCTGCTTCTTGGAATCTCGTGTGTAAGCAGCTCTTCAGCTTCGTGGCCTTCATGTGGTTCATGTTTTGGGTGGGGGAGAATCACCCCACCCACCAGCCTGTGCGTGGAACCAAAGCAGCATCCTTATACTAATCTGCACCTGGTAGGGGTCCATGATCCCACCAAAGAGCCTGAGCTGGTGGTTTACTATGAGATCTGGGGAGGCCTTGTGTACCCTAAGTAACTCCCTCATCCTTAGAGATTGAACCTTAATGAAATCCCTAATGAAACAGTGGTGTGGAAAGAAAAAAGAAAAGAAAAAGAATAAAAGAGGTTCTAATCCAACTGTGGAGTTATCTTGTAGAAACAAATCAAGAAGGAGGCAGTACAGTGTTAAGTCTGTGGTGGTGTCATCGACTGAGTGTTTTTGTCCCCCTTGAATTCGTAGGTTGAAATCCTAACTCCCAATGTAATGGTAAAAGGAGGTGGGGCCTTTGGGAGGTAACTAGGTCTTGAGGGTGGAGGCCTTACGAATGGGATTAGTGCCATTATGAAAGAGACCCCCTAAGAGCTCTCTCTCCCTCTTTCTGCCATATGAGGATACAATGAGAAGATGGCAGCCTGAAACCCAGAAGAGGACTCTCACCAGTATCCATTTGGTTTCAGTATCTGCTTATTGTTTAAGTCACCCTGTCTGTAACACTTTTATTTTAGCAGCCCAAGCTGACTAAAACATGTGACAATTAATCAAGGAAGTTGGCATAAGGTAAGGCAAAGAGTTGTAAACAAGCATCATGTTGGACTTACCAGGAGAGGGCTTGCCCAGGGTTTTATGAGAAATTTTATATGATTTAATCATTTCCTTCATTTGGGCATGTGAACAAAAGATAGCTTAATACATTGAACAGTGACAGATAGTCCTATGAGGAGTTAATTGCCTTCTTCAGATACCTGAAGGGTTGTGTCATAGAATGAAAATTAAATTTATTGTTTGGAGCCAGAGGGAAGAATGAGGATCAAAAAGGAAATGCTACATGGAAGCATATTTACATTTAATATGAGGGGAGAGATGTTATCTTTTCAAAATGCTGCCAAGTAGTGAAATGGGCAGCCCAAGAGGTAGAGACATTCTTAGGTCACGAAATACTAAATCAAAGATTGCAAAATCTTTTATTGGTTATTCTGTTTGTGAGAGATGTGTATATGTTAGAGAGATGGTAGGAAGAGTCATGACATCCGCAAGTCAATGTGATGTGAATGCTCCTGTTTAAACATGTACATATGTGTAACACATATTTAACAGGGTAGAACTTAGATTTTTCTTTATTAAAAAAATAAAACCTGAAATGAGAAAAGAGAATGCAGCCAAGGTTGAGGCTTGGAGCCTATGAAAGTCAGGACATGGGTAAGGGTCTTTCTTCACATCTCTATTCCTTACACTGCTCAGTGTAACTTAGGAAAAGTGGCCTAGGATAGGGTTGGCAATCTACCATGTACATACAGAGGAGGGGCTTGGGTCAGCCATCAAAAGACGGAGGTAAAATGCAGTGTGAACTTGATGTTCTCTAACCTTTCTGTAGCGTTCTCCTGCCTTGCATGAACCCTATTCCTTGACCCTCGAATCTCCAAACTATCATGCTGCCTTTCTACTGTCCAAACCTGACCCCTACCTTCAGGGTGTCTGCTGCAGAATGCCATCTGTCTCATGACTGTTACTCAGTCCCTCCCCCTCCAACCTCCTCTCCAAACTTTCCAGTCTGTTCAGTCTCCAAAGATAATGATCTGAGAAATTTATATCAATATTAGTGTTTTGAATGGCCACTGGCTTACCTATCCTTAGGAAGCAAGAATGTAAGTGGAGGTAATGTAAGTGAAGGGATATGTGTGGTGGATATGGAGGGTAGAGGTTGTACGTGGACCTGGGGAGAAGCTTTTTCTTGTCCTCAGTCCTAGGGCCAGGCAACCTGGAAGCCCATTTGCAAGACTGCCAAATTTTGATTTTATTTATGGGTATAGAGATAAAAAAGTGCTACCCTTCTTAGACAAGGATTTCTTTCTTTTACAAAACCGGGCGAGTTATAGACATTGTTCCTGTGTTACATCAGGAATAATTGTTATGAATAATAACTATGAAAAAATTCCCATAAAGAGTTCAATTTTAGCTTGGAAGAGAACATAAAAATGGCACATATTCAAAGTAGCAGAGGAAATATTTGCATTCATAGGAAGGACATCTGTTTCCCGTAAGGAACACCACTCTTGCAACACCCATGGGGCTTAGGGCTTCTCTTAAGAATTTTATTTCAGTGGAATGCCATAAAAGGATGAAACTGGGAGCTTAAAAATGTTTTTTTTTTTAAATTTTATTTTGGCTGCGTTGGGTCTTCATTGTTGCGTGTGGGCTTTCTCTAGTTGCAGCGAGCGGGGCTACTCTTCATTGTGGTGAGCCGGCTTCTCATTGTGGTGGCTTCTCTTGTTGTGAAGCACAGGTTCTAGGCGTGCCGGCTTCAGTAGTTGTGACTCGCGGGCTCTAGAGCGCAGGCTCAGTAGTTGTGGCGCACAGGCTTAGTTGCTACGTGGCGTGCGGGATTTTCCCGGACCAGGGCTTGAAGCTGTGTCCCATGCATTGGCACGTGGATTCTTAACCGCTGTACCACCAGGGAAGTCCCCGGGAGCCTTTTTTTGAAGAAAAAAATAGCAATAGATTTTCTTATGTCTGGGAAGATTTTTTTGAATCATTTTCCCCCTGGTTTTTATTTTTCTTTTCTTTATTTATTTAGAGTACCCTCATCTTTATTCGGGAAGGGGAGAAAGGGAATTCTGGGTCGTCACCCACCCCACCCTGCTCTGGGGGCTAAGCTTGCTGTCCCCAGCCCCTCTTTCTTTCGTAGGGGAGGGGGGAGGACCAGGGGGGTGTGGGCGTCAGGAACTCGTGGAGGGTGAGTGGGCAGGAGGGGGAGATGTGGGACACCCAGGGCAGGGAGGGGCAGCTAGCATTGTGTTTGCATGCAGTGCCAGGGTGGGAGGCCAGGTGTGCCCAGAGGGGCCCAGCAGGAGGAGTCACTTACACATGTGTGAATCAGAGAAGTGCAGGTGGTGTTGGACCTCTTGAGGTTCTGCTCCCTTCTGAACTGGCCTCCCACTTGCACCTCCAGGCCTCAGTTTGCCTAATCTGTGGTATGAGCAGGTATTCACCCTTTGAGGCTGCAGGGGAAGAAGAGGGAGGCCAGGAGTCAGGGGTAGGAGCAAAGCCAGCGGGTGGCACACAAGCAGGGTGAGGGCCCCAGCAGGCAGCTACCATAAATACTACCAGAGTTTAGCCAATCCCGAGCTATAATGTGTCTTGAGCTGAACCTTCCTTTCTCTGTGTGTCTGATTCCCCTTTGTACTCCACCCTCCACATGCCAGCCACCCACTAATCCAGCTTCTTGCCATCATCCTCCTGGTGGGTGTCACCATCATGCCTGTTCCAGTCTTCCTTGGACAGGTGGGCCGAGGAACCCAGCACAGAGAGTGAGAGGAGGCCGGTGCCTGTGCTAGCTGCTGGCAGCGAAGGGGGCTGCAGCCTCCCAGGTAGTGGGGTCAGGGGCAGGGCCAGAGCCCGCAGCTGGGACAACTGGTGAGCTTGGAGCTGCTGTCGGCTGATGGGGTTCAGCTCAGTAGCAGTGCCCTGCTTGGCCCTCTGCTCTTGGGGACTGTAGGGCCGGACCTAGGCACATATCCCATTCAGCCTCTTGAAGATTTCAGCCTGCTTGTGCGTCTTCATGTTCAAGCCGTAGGACATTTCGTAGTACGTCACTATCGACTTTAAAAAAAAAAACAACAACGTGAGAGTTGCGAGTTAAGTTTTATTTGGAGCAAAATGAGGACTGCTGCCCAGAAGACTGCATCCCAGATAGCTCTGAGAAACTGTTTCAAAGAGGCAGGCAGGGGCTTCCCTGGTGGCGCAGTGGTTGAGAATCCGCCTGCCGATGCAGGAAACACGGGTTCGTGCCCTGGTCCGGGAAGATCCCACATGCCGCGGAGCGGCTGAGCCCGTGAGCCATGGCCGCTGAGCCTGCGCGTCCGCAGCCTGTGCTCCGCAATGGGAGAGGCCACAACAGTGAGAGACCCGCATACCGCAAAAAAAAAAAAAAAAAAAAAAAAAAAGAGAGGCAGGCAGGTCAGTATACATGTGATTTTGGTGAAGGGGGAATACAGGCAATCAGCGCATATTTTTGTAGAAGGTTGCTGCTAGTCTCGTGAAGGTTACTGCTATTCACAAGGAGCAGTTGTCACCGTGAATGATTTTAGTGCTTTTCTAGATATGAGAAGATACAGGATCTGGGCCCATAAAATAGTCTCCTGAAAATATCTAACTATCTGAAGGCCTGTTCTGCCAGTTTTTCCCAGAGCACCCAGTGCCTCGTTTTTGCTCTCCACCTGAACTCCTTTCAGGGGGGTGTTGAAAGTCAGCTGCTGCAGCAGAGCATGATTTCATCGTTGTAGAGGTAGATGGCAAGTGCCAATGGAAAATGCCAATTTGTAGTTGACATCACATAATGACTCTGCATCTCCAGCTTCTCGCTGGCCTGCTTGTCACATTTGAGTTTCAGACTGTGGTACTGAGCTTGCAGCAGCTGAAACTCGTCTTTGATATGCTGGCGGGAGTCTGAGGTGGTGAATTGGAGTTGCTGGGTTAGGTGCGATGAGCCGGATGCCTGCTTCGTGGAAACACCTTGTTAGTCACGGTGGGGGGCGCGGGATGCTTCCCAGCTGAGCGCGCAGGCTAGGCCTGCTCGTGGCGCCAGGTGGCTGGGCCTTTGTCCAGGCGGCGCGGATCCGCAACTCCTGGGGCCGCCGCCGCAGCCTCCAGTGCCCGGCCTCACCCGCTTCCTGCTTCCTGGTTTTTAAATTCTGTCTTTTACATGTCGTATCCAAATTTTGTAAATCAGACTTCTCTCCCTCCCCTAAGAGCAGAAATAGGTCTTTTCTGTGTGGAGGTGTTTTTTTTCTTCCATTAGGGATCAACTCTCAAGACAGGATGTGTGTAAGAATAGCAAATGTCTGAGAAAGTGAGCTGCAATATATTTTATTTCCCCCTGCCATAATCAAGGACTAGCAGTAAACACAAGTTAAAATTTCCTTCTCCTCAACACTGTCAACCTCACTTCTAGATATTCTTCTGGGAAATTTTATCTGGTTGATAACTGGAAGAATAATGCAACACACATGTTCACACACACACATGTTCACACACACACACACACACACACACACACACACACACAGCCTAGCTCTCCCTTTGGCCTCACTTTTGCTTTCACAGACACATATGACCAGTTTGAAAGGGGACTTATAGTGAGGTGGCAATGTCCTAAAATCTCATTCTTTGAGGAGTATGATCCCCAGTAAGAGTTACCACCTGAAGTCACATGTTTTCCTTGTGTTGTGTTCTTGGGTTGGCCAAGCCACAGACACTGGGCAGGAAAACGACCCATTGGCATATAGGTAGGCAGATTCACTCCTGATTATGTAGAATAGAGCAGGGCTATCTTTCATGTATTTGTGAATCACTGGGAATCTCGTTAACGTATAGATTAGAATTCAGTGAACTTCTGGAATAGGGCGCAAGAGCCTGCATTTTGATATGTTTGTAGGGGGAGAGGTGAGCTCCACTCCCACGCCAGCCATCTTGACCTCCTCCTCCTGGAGTCTGCATTTCTAAGAAGCTCCCAGGTGATGCAGATGCTGCTGCTCTGTGGCACAGAAGAGCACCTCTCCCTGACCTTCTCTTCTCTACCTTCCCATCAGAGAATTTTAGAACTGTAAGGGATCTTGAACATCTTGTTTAGTTACACCTAAAATATTGGCCTATAGAGTGGTCTCATCTGAGCCACTGGGAGAGCTTTAAAAACTTCGACTCCCAGAAGTTCTGATTCAGTCCCAGGCATCTGTATTCTTTCAAAGTTTCTCAGATCAACTGGAGGTGAAAAAAGGCTTTGAACTATTAACTGTCTCCTTTTATAAATAAGGAAACAGGTTGTGAGTGATTACATGACTTGCCCAATAAGACCTAGTTAGTGACAGCAACAGGACCAGAACTTAGAGACCCTTTCCAGCCCACCGCCCTCCTATTTCCTCTTTGGCTGTCCAGGGCAGTTGCTTATGCTAAGAAAAGAAAGCAACTTCCCACCCCAATTCTTTAGGATAAATAAAAGCCAAGTCCAGTGCTGTTTACTGGCATGCCATTTTACCCAGAACATTTTCCTCTGCTGGAAGCAAGCCCAAAGAGGTCTAAAGGGCATTTGTTTCTATCCTACTCTGGGAGAAAGTTGCATGGACAAGTGCACTGTGGAACCAGAAATGGAAGTGTTTCACATCATATTCCCCTGGGAGATAATTTCATACTTTAAAAGGTTTTTGTTCCTAGGTGTTTTGGACACCAAATGAAAATATCAGTGGTTTCCATGTAATCAACAATCCTAAAATTGACATGTTGTAATCCTTTCTTCTTAGAACCTGAAGCTTTCTTGTTTATTTTCATCTCAGCTGCCATAGCTCCTGGATTGGGTTGCCTTTATCTGGTCTCTTTAATTTTTGTTAAAACACTGAAACTTTGCAGGAAGTCAACTTCTCCCTCCTTACTGAGCTGTGCCAATTCGGAGAATGGAACTGTGGTTTGGGTTATTCCTTCTTTCTGGGTAATTCCTGCTTTACCATTGTTGGTTCTTTGTCTTTGAGAAGAAGAAAATCTCTATTAATGTTAAAGAAAAGTATATGCTGGTCTCGTTCCGCCTAAACAGGCCTGTTGTCCAGTTGAGGAAGTTTCCATGCTTTACAAGGGTTTTCTCTGCAGTATCTGCATCTCCAAGCTGGACCATCTCCTCTCCACTTACAGTAAGATATCTCAGCCAGAGAACCTCTCCTCCCCATCCTGAAGCCACACTGGGCTGCTCTGGCAATTAGAGACTCCAGCCTCTGGTCACCCCCTGAAGGAGTTTCCTGGTAAACAGGACATCTTGTGACCCATCCTTGGGTTTCTCTGCTAGAGACAAATCTATTCTTGTCCTATGAATGCTGCCTCGAGAGAAAGAATAAACATAGAAAGAGCCTTCTTCGAGTGAATTTTCTTTCTAGAGCAGCTTTTAAGCAAGTGGCCTAAGATTAATTCTTGCTTAGGGACACTGAAGACATTTTCAGGGCACTGACTCTCAGCAGGTGCTTTCATTATACAGTGGGCTTAGCTTGGAATAAGAGTGAGATGGCTGAGTGCCAGGCTCAGCTCCCCTCTGCATGGTCAGGTGTCCTAGAGAGCTTCAGGCTTCTCACTCTTATAATGGGGATAATGTCACCTGGACTATTTAAAATGAGAGCATGAAATGGAAATCCATGGGACATCCAGATATTTGAGGATGTCCTCCAACATCTAAGACAGAAAGCAAAATAATCAAGGAGAAACCTCTCAGAGGAAGCAGAGGCAATGCAGCAGCAGAATACTTTGGGATAAGAAGATATGCTATCCATAATAAAATTATTTAGATGCTATATAAAGATGGAATATTCAGAAACAGCAAAAAAAGCTTCTTAGAAATTAAAAATAAGAAAGCAAATAAAAATTTAAAGGGTTGGAATTTAAAATTGAGCATACCATCAACTTTAAATTGTAAGTGGAGCAAAAAGATTAGGAGATAGACAATAGGAGAGAAAATAAAACAAAATAAGAAATCAAGCCAAGAGGTCCAACATCAGTCTAATAGGTGCCACAGCAAGCGAGAACAAGAGAAAATGGAGGGGAAAAACTATCAGAGAAAGAATACAAGACAATTGTCCAGCACTGAAGGATAAAAGTTTTCAAATTTAAAGAGTTCACTGAGAACCCAGCAAAATGGTTCAAAAAAAGATCACAACAAGGCACATACTTGTGGCGTTTTAGATCACTAAGGATAAAGCTAAAGCTTTTGACTTCTTGACTTCAACATTGGAAATTAGATGAAAATGGAGTAATGTCTTCAACCTACAGAGGAGAAATGAATTTCATCCCCAAACTATCAATCAAGTATGAGTATAGAATAAAAAGTTTTAGACATGCAATTTTTCAAAAACTTTACCTGTCACACACCTGAGGAGGCTCAAGCACAAAGGGAGTTCAAGGAAGATGCACAGAACTCAAAGCAGGAAGCACCTAGGCCTCATGGGAAATGGAAAGTCTTAAGGCCACAACCTTCTCCATCTTTTTTCTGTTCCTTTCTGGAGCTGTGGTCTCTTACCTCTGCACATCTTCTTTCTCCTTTCTATGTAGACCACTTCTGTGAGTCCTTCAGTTTTTGTTCAGGCTCTGGCTTGATTGGGATTCTGATTTTGCTGATGCTCGTAGGGAGACAATGAAGAGAGGGAGGTTCTTGAATACCTCTGACTAATAAGCAAAGACAATCACAGATTTAAGTTCCAGAATGATTCAGAGAAGCTATAAATCATTAAAGACCACAGTACTAGCTGTGTATTACAACTTGAGGTGAGTGGCAGAGCCTAATAATTGTTCCCCAATATCCACTCTCTTCTTTCTTTTGATAATCAAACCCCCACTTTTTACTTAGGTACATGACTGCCCAGGTAGAGACATTCACAGGCCTCAGTTGGAACTAGATGGATGTGGCCATGTGACTAAGTTTTGGTCAATATAATGTTAGCAGAAATGATGTGTCCACTTGTAAGTAATGTCTTGCCTTTCACTGCCTCTTTATCCCTTCCCACAAACCAGAGCATGAATGGAGCTTCAAACACGAAGATCACACTCTGGGACAAGAGTCATCAAACTTTAACCCATGGGCCAGATGTGTCCTACCATCTGTTTTTGTAAATAAAGTTTTATTGGAATAATGCCATGCCCACTCATTTATATGTCTATGGCTGCTTTCATGCTACAATGCAAGACTTGAGAAGTTATGACAGAGAATGTATGGCCCACAAAGCCTAAAATAATTACCATCTAGCCCTTTGCAGAAAAAGCTTACTGATTTCTGTTCTACATGATTATGGAGCAACAAGAGAGAAGGAGCCTAGATACCCAAATGACCCCATGGCATGGAGTCTATTATTTGCCTAGATTATCTGCCTAACTCTGGACTATTACCAGAGAAAAATAAATTTCTTTCATTTGAGTCACTACATATCTGGGTCACTTTCTTAGAGCAGCTTATTTAAACTTAGTATGGTACAAAACAATATTTTAACAAATTTAATTTCCTATAATGAACATATAATGAGTAAATTTAATGTTTCCATAACAAATAATTAAAGGTAGCTTAGCCACAAGATTAGGGTTATGTAAGACAACACTAATTACTTAAGACAGGATTTAAAGGGAACTCTTACAATCATAACTTGTTAGAAAAAATGTGAAAACAACTTACAGAATATGTATATATCTGACAAAATGGTGTCACTACTCTAATGTAGCTTAATATTTACATTCACAATTTTTTTAAAAGTAAAAGTCTTCTAAATACTCTCCAGTTTTTACTCGTATTGAATAAGACAAAATGACTGTTTCAATCTTGTCTCTTCAGAGCAGCTGTCTACAGGGTCTACTTTCTTGAAGTTCTCCAATAAACTGCAGATTGAGACATGTTCTTTGCCTTCAACTACAATTTCTAGCCAAGGCTGAATTTAAAAATATGTGTCTCAAAGTCGTGCAATCGTTATTACTATCTACTTCCAGAACATTTGCATCACCCCCAAAAGGAATTCCATATTCATTAGCAGAGACTTCCCTTTCCCCCCTTCCTCCAGCTCCTGGCAACCGCTAATATGCTTTCTGGCTCTATGAATTTGTCTTTTCTGGGTATTTCATATAAATGGAATATGTGGCCTTTTGTGACTAGCTTCTTTCACTTAGCAATCTCTTCAAAGTTCATCCGTGATGTAGCATATATCAGTACGTCATTCCTTTTAATGGCCAAATAACATTTTGTTATATGGATATGACACATATCATATATGGATATGACACATCAGTTGGTGGACATTTGGGTGTTTCCATTTTTTTGGCTATTAGGAATAATGCTGCTGAGTACAAAAAAAATATGTCTTATAGTTTTCTATTTGTAAAAGATACAGGGGGGTTAATCCTAAAGGAAATCAGAGGTCAATTATGGAGAGCTTTAAAAGGTTGCCACAGGACAGAGCAAAGGGGAAAATTAACAAATTTAATTAACTATCCTCACAGCTGTCCTCTTTATTTCTGAGCTTTCTGCATTTCACCTGATAAACTAAAGGATAAAAATTTTAAAACAATGCAAGGTTTTGAAAAATTACTAAAATTTACTCCAGAAATGAAAAAAATATATTCATATGAAAGCCTGTATGTGAATAGAGTAGCAAACTTGGAAACAAACCAGTCTTTCAATGGACGAATGGATAAACACTTTACTCAAGCAATAAAAGCAGGATAAATTACTCCTCTGCAATGAAGGGGAGTGATTATTGATACATACAAAACATGGCTGCATCTCAAGTGCATTATACTAGGGAAGAAAGCCAGATTTAAAGGCTATCCACTGGGCTATTCCATTTATATTACATTCTGGAAAAGGCAATACTGCCAGAATAGAAAGATCAATCTTTGCCAGGGACTGAGAGGGAAGGTTTGACTACAAAGTCCAACACAAGGGAATTTTGGGGGTAATGGAAGGGTTTGACTTGATTCAGGCTATGGTTACACAACTCTAGCATTTGTCAAAGCTCAAAGAACTCAAAACTGAAAAAAATAAATTTAACTAAGTGTAAATTAAGAAAAAATAAAAGGACACTAGAGGTGATAGAATTAAAATAGCAATGTTTGAATATTCTTAACCATGACATTATACACGTATAATAACAGGAGCAGGGTGAAATACACACAATCTTGTGAAATCTACTCTTTGATTTAGAGACACAACAGATGAAATTAAATTATTTATGTGGGACTAAATTATCCCTCTCACTGTTTTTGTTTTTGGTTTTCTTTTTTTTTTGAATTTCACATAACTTAATTTATTTTTATTTTTTAAACATCTTTAATGGAGTATACTTGCTTTACAATGTTGTATTAGTTTCTGCTATATGAAAAAGTGGATCAGCTATATGTATACATATATCCTATATCCCCTCCCTCTTGAGTCTCCCTCCCACCCTCCCTAGCCCACTCCTCTAGGTGGTCACAAAGCACTGAAATGATCTCCTTGTGATATGCGGCTGCTTCCCACTAGCTACCTATTTTACATTTGGTAGTGTATATATGTCAATGCCACTCTCTCACTTTGTCCCATCTTACACATCCCCCTCCCCATCTCCTCAAGTCCATTCTGTACGTCTGCATCTTTATTCCTGTCTTGCCCCTAGGTTCGTGAGAACCTTTTTTTTTTTTTAAGATTCCGTATATATGTGTTAGCATATGGTATTTGTTTTTATCCTTCTGACTTACTTCACTCTGGATGACAGACTCTAGGTCCATCCACCTCACTGCAAATAACTCAATTTCATTTCTTTTTATGGCTAATATTCCATTGTATAAATGTGCCACACCTTCTCTATCCATTCAACTGTCAATGGACATTTAGGTTGCTTCCATGTCCTAGCTATTGTAAATAGTGCTGCAATGAATATTGTGGTACATGACTCTTTTTGAATTACGGTTTTCTCAGGGTATATGCCCAGTAGTGGGATTGCTGGGTCATATGGTAGTTCTATTTTTAGTTTTTAAAGGAACCTCCATACTGTTCTCCATAGTGGCTGTATCAATTTACATTCCCACCAACAGTGCAAGAGGGTTCCGTTTTCTCCACACCCTCTCAAGCATTTATTGTTTGTAGATTTTTTAATGAGGGCCTTTCTGACCGGTGTGAGATGATACCTCATTGCAGTTTTGATTTGCATTTCCCTAATGATTTATGATGCTGAGCATCCTTTCATGTTTGTTGGCAATCTGTATATGTTCTTTAGAGAAATGTCTCTTTAGGTCCTCTGCCCATTTGTGGATTGGGTTTTTTGGTTTTTTGATATTGAGCTGCATGAGCTGCTTGTATATTTTGGAGATTAATCCTTAGTTGCTTCATTTGCAAATATTTTCTCCCATTCTGAGGGTTGTCTTTTTCTTTTGTTTATGGTTTCCTTTGCTCTGCAAAAGCTTTTAAGTTTCATTAGGTCCCATTTTTTTATTCCTGTTTTTATTTCCATTTCTCTAAGAGGTGGGTCAAAAAGGATCTTGCTGTGATTTATGTCATAGAGTGTTCTGTCTATGTTTTCCTGTAAGAGTTTTATAGTGTATGGCCTTACATTTAGCTATTTAATCCATTTTGAGTTTACTTTTATGTATGGCATTAGGGAGTGTTCTAATTTCATTCTTTTACATATAGTTGTCCAGTTTTCCCAGCACCACTTATTGAAGAGGCTGTCTTTTCTCCATTGTATATTCTTGCCTCCTCTATCAAAAACAAAGTGACCATATGCGCATGGGTTTATCTCTGGGCATTCTATCCTGTACCATTGATCTATATTTCTGTTTTTGTGTAAGTACCATACTGTTTTGATTACTGTAGCTTTGTAATATAGTCTGAAACCAGGGAGCCTGATTCCTCCAGCTCCGTTTTACTTTCTCAAGATTGCTTTGGTTGGGCTTCCCTGGTGGCACAGTGGTTGAGAGTCCGCCCGCTGATTCAGGGGACACGGGTTCGTGCCCCAGCCTGGGAAGATCCCACATGCCGCAGAGTGGCTGGGCCCATGAGCCATGGCCACTGAGCCTGCGCGTCTGGAGCCTGTGCTCCACAGAGGGAGAGGCCACAACATTGAGAAGCCCACGTACCTAAAAAAAAAAAAAAAAAAAAAAGATTGCTTTGGCTATTTGGGGTCCTTTTGTTTCAATACAAATTGTGAAACTTTTTGTTCTAATTCTGTGAAAAATGCCATTGGTAGTTTGATAGGGATTACATTGAACTTGTGGATTGCTTTGAGTAGTATAGTGATTTTCACAATGTTGATTCTTCCAATCCAAGAACATGGTATATCTCTCCATCTGTTTGTATTAATTAATTGTCTTAATTTCTTTCATCAGTGTCTTATAGTTTTCTGCATACAAGTCTTTTGTCTCCTTAGGTAGGTTTATTCCTAAGTATTTTATTCTTTTTGTTGCAATGGTAAATGGGAGTGTTTCCTTAATTTCTCTTTCAGATATTTCATCTTTAGTGTATAGGAATGCAAGAGATTTCTATGCATTAATATTGTAACCTGCTACATTACCAAATTCATTGATTAGCTCTACAAATTTTCTGGCAGCATCTTTAGGATTCTCTATGTATAGTATCAGGTAATCTGTAAACAGTGACAGTTTTACCTCCTCTTTTCCGATTTGGATTCCTTTTTTTTCTTTTTCTTCTCTGATTTCAGTGGCTAAAACTTCCAAAACTATGTTGAATAATAGTAGTGATAGTGGGCAACCTGGTCTTGTTCCTGATCTTAGAGAAATTGTTTCAGTTTTTCACCATTGAGAATGATGTTGTCTGTGAGTTTGTCATATATGGCCTTTATTATGTTGAGGTAAGTTCCCTCTATGCCTACTTTCCAGAGGGTTTTTCTCATAAATACGTGTTGAATTTTGTCAAAAGCTTTTTCTGCATCTATTGAGATTATCATGTGGTTTTTATTCTTCAATTTGTTAATATGGTGTATCACATTGATTGATTTGCCTATATTGAAGAATCCTTGCATTCCTGGAATAAACTCCACTTGGTCATGGTGTATGATCCTTTTAATGTGCTGTTGGATTCTGTTTGCTAGTATTTTGTTGAGGATTTTTGCATCTATGTTTATCAGATATTGGCCTGTAGTTTTCTTTTTTTGTGACATCTTCTTTTTGTTTGTTTTTTTTTTTGCAGTATGCGGGCCTCTCACTGTTGTGGCCTCTCCCGTTGCGGAGCACAGGCTCTGGACGCGCAGGCTCAGCGGCCATGGCTCACGGGCCCAGCCGCTCCGTGGCATGTGGGATCTTCCCGGACCGGGGCACGAACCCATGTCCCCTGCAACGGCAGGCGGACTCTCAACCACTGAGCCACCAGCGAAGCCCTTTTTGTGACATCTTTGTCTGGTTTTGGTATCAGGGTGATGGTGGCCTCATAGAATGAGTTTGGGAGTGTTCCTCCCTCTGGTATATTTTGGAAGAGTTTGAGAAGGATAGGTGTCAGTTCTTCTCTAAATGTTTGATAGAATTCACCAGTGAGGCCATCTGGTCCTGGGCTTTTGTTTTTTGGAAGATTTTTAATCACAGTCTCAATTTCAGTGCTTGTGATTCGTCTGTTAATATTTTCTGTTTCTTCCTCATTCAGTCTTGGAAAGTTGTGCTTTTCTAAGAATTTGTCCATTTCTTCCAGGTTGTCCATTTTATTGGCATATAATTGCTTGTACTAGTCTCTCATGATCCTTTGTATTTCTTCAATGTCAGCTGTTACTTCTCCTGTTTCATTTCTAATTCTGTTGATTTGTGTCTTTTCCCTTTTTTTCTTGATGAGTCTGGCTAATGGTTTATCAATTTTGTTTATCCTCTCAAAGAACCAGATTTTAGTTTTATTGATCTTTGCTATTGTTTCCTTCATTTCTTTTTCATTTATTTCTGATCTAATTTTTATGACTTCTTTCCTTTGGCTAACTTTGGCTTTTTTTGTTGTTCTTCTTTCTCTGATTGCTTTAGGTGTAAGGTTAGGTTGTTTGTTTGAGATGTTTCTTGTTTCTTGAGGTAGGATTGTATTGCTAAAAACGTCCTTCTTAGAACTGCTTTTGCTGCATCCCATAGGTTTGGGTTGTCGTGTTTTCATTGTCATTTTTTTCTAGGTATTTTTTGATTTCCTCTTTGATTTCTTCAGTGAGCTCATGGTTATTTAATACTGTATTGTTTAGCCTCCATGTATTTGTATTTTTTACAGTTTTTTTCCCTTTAATTGATATCTAGTCTCATAGCGTGTGGTCAGAAAAAATGCTTGATATGATTCCAGTGTTCTTAAATTTACCAAGGCTTGATTTGTGACCCAAAATATGCTCTATCCTGGAGAGTGTTCCATGAGCAC
This sequence comes from Kogia breviceps, assembly GCF_026419965.1. Lineage (NCBI taxonomy): Eukaryota > Metazoa > Chordata > Mammalia > Artiodactyla > Physeteridae > Kogia > Kogia breviceps. Next base: position 48,626,222 of record NC_081312.1, read on the forward strand.
TTGAGAAGAAAGTGTATTTTGTTGTTTTTGGATGGAATGTCCTATAAATATCAGTTAAGTAATCTTGTTTAATGTGTCATTTAAAGCTTGTATTTCCTTATTTATTTTCCTTTTGGATGATCTGTCCATTGGTGAAAGTGGAGTGTTAAAGTCTTCTACTATTATTGTGTTACTGTCAATTTCCCATTTTGGCTGTTAACTTTTGCCTTATGTAGTAAGGTGCTCCTATGTTGGGTGCATAAATATTTACAATTGTTATATCTTCTTGGATTGATCCCTTGATCATTATGTAGAGTCCTTCTTTGTCTCTTGTAATTGTCTTTATTTTAAGGTCTATTTTGTCTGATATGAGAATTGCTACTCCAGCTTTCTTTTAATTTCCTTTTGCATGGAGTATCTTTTTCCATCCTGTCACTTTCAGTCTGTATGTGTCCCTAGGTCTGAAATGGGTCTCTTGTCGACAGCATAGATACGGGTCTTGTTTTTGTATACATTCAGCCAGTCTGTGTCTTTCGGTTGGAGCATTTAATCCATTTACATTTAAGGTCATTATTGATATGTGTGTTCCTATCACCATTTTCTTAATTGTTTAGGGTTTGTTTTTGTAGGTCTTTTCCTTCTCTTGTGTTTCCTGCCTAGAGAAGTTCCTTTAGCATTTGTTGTAAAACTGTTTTGGTGGTGCTGAACTCTCTTAGTTTTGCTTGTCTGTAAAAGTTTTAATTTCTCCATCGAATATGAATGAGAGTCTTGCTGGGTAGAGTAATCTTGGTTGTAGGTTTTTCCCTTTCATTACTTTAAATATGTCCTGCCACTCCCTTCTGGCTTGCAGAGTTTCTGCTGAAAGAGCAGCTGTTAACCTTATGGGGGTTCCCTTGTATGTTTTTTGTGGCTTTTCCCTTGCTGCTTTTAATATTTTTTTCTTTGTATTTAACTTTTGATAGTTTAATTAATATGTGTTGTGGCATGTTTCTCCTTTGATTTATCCTGTATGGGACTCTCTGCACTTCCTGGACTTGATTGACTATTTGCTTTCCCATATTAGGGAAGTAGTTTTCAACTATAATGTCTTCAAATATTTTCTCAGACCCTTTCTTTTTCTCTTCTTCTCCTGGGACCCCTATAATTCGAATTTTGCTTAATTTAATATTGTCCCAGAGGTCTCTGAGACTGTCTTCAATTCTTTTCTTTCTTTTATCTTTATTCTGCTCTGTGGTAGTTATTTCCACTATTTTATCTTCCAGATCACTTATCCGTTCTTCTGCCTCAGTTATTATGTTTTCGATTCCTTCTAGAGAATTTTTAATTTCATTTATTTTGTTGTTCGTCATTATTCATTTGCTCTTTAGTTCTTCTAGTTCCTTATTAAACATTTCTTGTATTTTCTTCATTCTATTTCCAAGATTTTGGATCATCTTTACTATCATTACTCTGAATTCTTTTTCAGGTAGACTGCCTATTTCCTCGTCATTTGTTTGGTCTGGTGGGTTTTTACTTTGGTCCATCATCAGTTGCATATTTCTCTGTCTTCTTATTTTGCTTAACTTACTGTGTTTGGGGTCTCCTTTTCACAGGCTGAAGATTTGTAGTTCCCTTTGTTTTTGGTGTCTGCCCCCAGTGGGTGAGGTTGGTTCAGTGGGGTGTGTAGACTTCCTGGTGGAGGGGAGTGGTGCCTGTGTACTTGTGGATGAAGCTCAATCTTCTCTTTCTGGTGGGCAGGACTGTGTCCGGTAGTGTGTTTTGGGGTGTCTGTGAACTTATTATGATTTTAGGCAGCCTGTCTGCTAATGGGTGGGGTTGTGTTCCTGTCTTGCTAGTTGTTTGGCATGGGGTGTCCAGCTCTGCAGTTTTCTGGTCGTTGTGTGGAGCTGGGTCTTAGCATTGAGACGGAGCTCTTGCTGATTGATATTACTGTGGCCGGGAGGTCTCTGGCTGTCCAATGTCCTGAACCTGGTTCTTCCACCTCAGAGGCTCAGGCCTGACAACCAGCTGGAGCATCAAGACCCTGTCAGCCACACGGCTCAGAAGAAAAGGGAGAAAAAAAGAAAGAAAAATAAAATAGTTATTAAAATAAAAAATTAAAAAGAATATTATTAAATTTAAAAAATTGAAATGTAATAAAAAAAGAAGAGCACAACCAAACCAATAAACTAATCCACCAATTATAACAAGTGCTAAAAACAATATTAAGATACACATAAAAATCAGAAACTAGTGAGTCTCATACAGCAAACCCCAAGTCTACAGTTGCTCCCAAAGTCCACCGCCTCAATTTTGGGATGATTCGTTGTCTATTCCAGTATTTCACAGATGCAGGGTACGTCACCTTGATTGTGGAGATTTAATCCGCTGCTCCTGAGGCTGCTGGGAGAGATTTCCCTTTCTCTTCTTTGTTCACAGAGCTCCTGGGGTTCAGCTTTGGATTTGGCCCTGTCTCTCTTTGTACATCACCCTCTGGCATCTGTTCTTTGCCCAGACAGTCAGGGATTAAAGGATCAGCTGGTTCGGGGGCTCTGGCTAACTCAGGCTGGGGAGGCGGGAGGGGCACAGAGTTTGCGGCCAGCCTGCTGCGGCAGAGGTGAGTGTGACGTTGCACCAGCCTGAGGCGCGCAGTGCGTTCTCCCAGGGAAGTTGTCCATGGATCGCGGGACCCTGGCGGTGGCGGGCTGCACAGACTCCCGGGAGTGGAGGTGGGATAGTGACCTGTGCTCGCACACAGGCTTCTTGGTGGCTGCAGCAGCAGCCTTAGAGTCTCATGCCCGTCTCTGGTGTCTGCAGTGATAACCTCGGCTCGTGCCCATCTCTGGAGCCCGTTTAGGCAGTTCTCTGAATCCCCTCTCCTCGCGCACCCTGAAACAATGGTCTCTTGGCTCTTCGGCAGGTCCAGATTTTTTCCTGGACTCCCTCCCAGCTAGCTGTGGCACACTAGCCCCCTTCAGGCTGTGTTCACACTGCCAACCCCAGTCCTCTCCCTGGGATCCCACCTCCGAAGCCTGAGCCTCAGCTCCCAGCCCCCACCCGCCCCGGCGGGCAAGCAGACAAGCCTCTAGGGCTGGTGAGTGTTGGTTGGCACTGATCCTCTGTGCGGGAATCTCTCCGCTTTGCCCTCTGTACCCCTGTTGCTATGCTCTCCTCCGTGGCTCTGAAGCTTCCCCCTAGCACCCCCTGTCTCTGCCAGTGAAGGGGCTTCCTAGTGTGTGGAAACCTTTCCTCCTTCACAGCTCCCTCCCACTGGTGCAGGTCCTGTCCCTATTCTTTTGTCTCTGTTTTTTCTTTTTTCTTATGCCCAACCCAGGTACGTGGGGAGTTTCTTGCCTTTTGGGAGGTCTGAGGTCTTCTGCCAGCGTTCAGTAGGTGTTCTGTAGGAGTTGTTCCACATGTAGATGTACTTGTGGGGAGGAAGGTGATCACAACTTACTCCTCTGCTGTCTTGAAGGTCCCCGCCGCTCACTGTTTTTCATTCAGCCTTAATATAAAGTTAAACTCAGGTCAAATTTTTTTGAAGCAGCAACTTGTAGGAAAACTTTAAGATACCATTGATATAAATGCTTTTGTAAATTGAAACCATTGAAAGCACTGGATTAACAATTAGCCTTTATTTAGATAGACAAGATAGATGGTGAGTAAATATTTATAGTATGATTTGCTATGAAATGTAGGTTAAATATATAATTACTCTGCTTCTTATCATGAATTTGCAGGTTCATCTAAATCTGTTTACTAAGACAACAAAGAGCTTCCTTTAATATTGAAAGTTTGTGATGATAGTTTCAAAGACTTGAGAGATGAATGTTTGATAACACACCTGTTGGAAGTCAGGCTCTAGCAAACTGGGTTTGTTCACATAAAGTTGTCAGCTATGTTTGCCATAGGAGGCTGTCCTCACTCACCAACTTATTGTGACTAACTAACCAGTTGACTGTGACCTCACTGATCTGGTATTTTGCAAAGTAAAAAAAAAAAAAAAACAACTCTAATATATAAATTTTAAATCACAACAAATACTCTCTTTTCCAAAAAATGCTTTACATATAAATATATATTAATTAACTTTCAGATATCAAGTGCTACTGCTCTACTTTAAATTTTATATTGGATATTTAAGGTTAGCTATAAAAATATAAAGGGTCAAACTATTTTATTTGCTAGTTAAGCTTTTACAGATCTATCTTAAATTGCCTGGCTTGTCTTCCATTTTAAATATTTTTACACTATTTAATTTTTTTAAGTGTTACATTAGTGGGTTGAAGATATTACCTTATAGATCTATATAGTATTTGCTACTCATTGCAAATATATGTAACTCTAAAAACATAATAAAGTGAGATTTTAATAAATAATAAATGGGAAAATAAAATGAATCAATAATAAAATAGAAGACATGGGGGAAAGGCAGAAAAACTTAAAAAGGAAATAATATTTAGTGAGCAATAAACTGAGCAAAACATATAGAATGAGAAGGTTTAAATGGTAAAAAAATGAAAGGTTTAAACTAATAAGATAAAAATCAAAGTGAGGGTTGTCTCAGGTATGATATTCATTATTTCAGTTTGGGTGTACAAAAAAACTGAAGTGGGGGAGCTTTCCTTATATCTCCATAAGTAGGCTCAATTCAGTTTTTGCTAATGGTAGAAAACTTAAACTTGCCAATTCAATTTAATTTAGTTCTTCCAGTTTAAAACAATCAGTTTTGTCTAATTGCTCTGTTCATTTAACATTCTCCAACTTCCTTCTTCCTCGGGGTAGCCTGAGACTCCAGGGGCTGTGCCATGTCCTGACCGTGAGGGAGGGATGCCTGTGAGCAGGCCAGCCTCTGCCCTCACTGGTGTCCTCTCTCTGGGCTTGACCTTGTCCTGTGTCCACCTGGCTCCCTTGCTGATGTCTGCAACTCCATCTTGGCTTGCAGTTAGCAAGTTCCACGCACACTGCTTCCTCTTTGTCACAGTTATGAGCCCTCCTCCTTCTCAGCTCTGTGTTCTTCAGGGCAAATACCAATTCCAGAGGCTCTTCTGTGCCACCCAGGTGTGCATGGGCCTCTTTGTGGTTGCTGTCAGGGCTACTTACATGGACACCACACTCAGCATTGCTAATTCATTGCCTTGAGTCAGGCTGGACTTGGGGTTCCTCTAGGGCCCTTCTCTCAGTTTACCCAGGGAAGGGAAGTACAAAACTCTGTTCTTGAGGCCCCCCCAAACTCATCAGAAAATTCTAACCAGTCCTGCAACATTGGGGCTCAGCCTGCAGGAGAAGCAGCCTGGGTCCAGGCTCTTCTCAGAAACTGCATCTCAGGTTTTATACCTCCCTTGGTAGCCACTGGTTGAATTCTCATTTCCTTTTGGGATGGGAAACATCTTTGATAACATCATGTACCTCTCCCCACAGAGGGACATAAATAACTTCCTCTGAGGCCTCCAGGCCCCCCAAATTAGAACACAAACAAGGCACTTCTGGTTCTTGACAAGTAGGAGACTAGCTCAGGCTGCTGGCCTCCTCCTGCAAACCTACCCCTGAAGGGACCCCAGAGGGATAGGGAGGTATATGGAGATGAAAAAAAGTAAAAAAATAAAGGGAAAATTTGAGTGAAAGCCTCATGGGAAGCCATAAGGGGAATATAGCCTGGTAAGAGGGAGGTAAGGACGGAATGCTGGTCATATGCAGGCAGACATCCAACTCCCTGAATGTCCCTCCTCTCCCTCCATTCCCAGAGGCCCAGGAGAGTATAACAAGGGGGAACTTTTAAATACAACAGCCTCTGGGTAGAAGAGATAAGTAGGGATTACTGAGGGGCCCCGTTGCCTGATGAAGAGAAAAAACAGGAGTGGTACTTTCAATCCGGGCACCACAGGCACTGAGGTCTGCCCTCATTCTTGCCCCTTAGACCTGCCGGGAAAGCACAAGCTAAGGCCCTGGCATCAGCCAGGAGCATGTTGCTAATCAAGGCAGCTGTGGAAATGACTGCAAATTGTCTACAAATATTTGTTTTTTCATAAGTTGAAAAAAGAATACCCAGTTTTTAGCTGGACACATGATTACCCAGAATAAAAACTGAATTTCCCGGCCTCCTTTGTAGCATTCATATGACAAAGAATTTTTTTTAACAGCTATATGCTAATAAATCTGAAATTTATAAAAGTGAATTTCTGAGAAAAATAGAAAGCTAATATTGTCACAAAAAATAACTTGAACAGGCCAGTAATCATTAAAGTAACTACAATTATAGTCATCAGAGATCTCCCCCAGTCACCCTAAAAGCTCCAGGCTTAAACAGTTGCATAGGTATAGATATAGATAGAGGTATAGATAAACAGCAAGATAATGCTGTTTAGTGCAAGTTGTTTCAAAAAACATACCCCAACTCTTTTCATGAGGCTGGTTTACACTTGTTTTCAAAATTGCATAAGGAAATGAAAAGCAAAGAAAGTTACAGGCCCATTTTCATAAGAAATCATAAGTAAACTATTGGTTAATCAAACCCAACCGTATACTGAAATATATTAGGTTAAAGTAGCGTCTCCCAAGAATGCAGGAATGGTCTAACATCTGAGAAATCTATTAAAGTAATTCATTACTTCAATGCAGTAAAAGAGAAAAAAATCACGTTTATTTCAATAGTTATAGAAAAAACACTTGATAAAATTCAACACCTAAAATAAATAAGAAAATAAATAAACTCTAAGGAAAGAAGGAGTAAATGAGAGCTTCCCTAATTTCATGAAGTCTATATACTAAAAACTAATGGTAATCTTCTTTCTAAATGGAGAAAAGTTAGACACATTTCTTTTTTTAGCTCAATAAACAAAAAAACAGGGATTATCACATTACCTTTATTTTGTTGCCATAGTAGCAGATATCCTGGCCACTGCAATAAGTCAATCAATCAATCGATCAATTGATCAAATAAAACATATAAGAAATAAAAAGATATGAAAAAAAAACTGTCATTAATGGCTGATTAAACAATTCTGTACAAAGAGAATCCAAGAGAAATGACAGACACATTATTGGAATTCATCAAGATTACTTGATAAGTGATCCTTGTACAAAAATCAGTTACAGAGACTTCCCTAGTGGTGCAGTGGTTAAGAATCTGCCTGCCAGTTCAGGGTACATGTGTTGGATCCCTGGTCCAGGAAGATCTCGTATGCACCGAGCAACTAAGCCCATGTGCCACAACTGCAGAGCCTGCACTCTAGAGCCCTCGAGCCACAACTACTGAGCCTGCATGCTACAACTACTGAAGGCCACGTGCCTAGAGACCATGCTCCACAAGAGAAGCCACTGCAATGAGAAGCCCACACACAGCAACGAAGAGTAGCCCCCGCTCGCTGCAACTAGAGAAAGCCCGTGTGCAGCAACGAAGACACAACGACCCAACGTGGCCAAAAATAAATAAATAAATGAATAAATTTTATTTAAAAAAATTCAGTTACATTCTTTTACACCAATAAGTTAGGTCAATGTAGTTTTTTAAAATAAAAATATCATTTTTAAGACCGATAAGAAACAGAAAGCACTGAGAAGCAAATATCACAAAATATGTACCAGATCTTTGAGGTGTAGATGTTAAAGAAGACCTAAATAAATGGAAAGGTTTATTATTATTTTGCAAATAGGTAGATTAATAGAAAAAGTTTATTTTTACCAAGTTAATAATGTTAATACAACAAATCTTGAATTAATAAATGTTAATACAATAAAAATTCCATTTTTGTAGAATTTAATAAGCTGACTCTAAATTTGATACAAAGGAACAAATGGCCAAGAGAAATTAAGACAAATAAGCAGGGAGATATGCCTTATCAGATATCAAAATTGTAATGACGTTAAGTAATTAAAACAGTGTGATGTAAGTATAGCGGTAGACAAATGGAATATGGAACAGATTAGAGAGTCCAGGAACAGACCCATGCAGGTAAGAAAACTTGCTAAATAAATAAAAGATATGTCCATACATATCAGCTGGAGAAAGATGGACTATGTGAGAAATGGTTCTGGGGAAAATACTTAACTACACGAGGAAAAATACAACTAGAGCGCCACATCTCAGCACATACAAGAGGTGACTCAAGCTGAATTAGACCTTGATATCCAAAGCAAAATTTTAACTCTTTTGGAGGAAAACTGAAGAAAATTTCTGTATGTTCGGGCGTGAAAATATTTTTTTAAAAGACAAAATAAGTTCAAACCATAAATGAAGTATTGGAATATTTGACTAGATTTTTTCAAAATTCCATATTACAAAAGATAGCATGGAGGAAATGTTAAACTACAGACTGGGATAAGGTATTTACAGTGCAGGCGATGGACAAAGAATTGGTACTTAATATGTAAATGATTCCTAAAAAGAAAAAAAAAGATAACACAATATAGAAATGGCAAAGAATATAGCTAGGCAATTCATGGAGGAACGGGGGTTTAACCTTAAGAGTAATCAAGGAAATGCAAATGAAAACCACAGTGAGGTACCGTTTCACACTTGTCATATTGGTAAAAATTAAAAAGTCTGACCATCCCAGTGGGTGGAGACAATATGGATCAACACTGCTGGGGTGGGAGAGGAGAGAGTAAGTTAGAATTATCACTTAGAGCAATTTGGCAAAATTTAGTAAAGTTGAGAATGCGTATTCACTATAATGCTGCAATTTCACTTCAAGGTGTCTATCCTAGAAACTCTTGAACAGGTACACAAGGAGGCACATAGAGGATGCTCACTGCAGCATTATTTGTAATGGCAAATAGGTGAAAATCACATTGATGTCCATCAGCAGGAGAATGAATAAATAAATGATGATGTCTTCATACTAATTTATTGGCCATGTGATCTAGAAGTAAAATCTATTAATAGCAAAAACAGCAATAGAAGTAGTACTAGTAGTACTAGTAGGAATGTACAATAAATGCCTCAACATGGCTTAATTGCACAAAGAAGGGAATGGGCAAAAGAAAGTTGCAGAGGACTGTATATGGTATAACACCATTTGTATCTAATTTAAAACCGTTAAAGCCATACCATATAATGCCTATGGATACACACATATGTTATGGGATTGTAGAAACATGCATGGGAATGATGAACACCAAATTCTGGATGGTGATTACTTTTGAAGGTGGAGAGAGGGAAATAGGATCAAAGAGCTGCCGTAGTATCTATTTTATTTTTGTATGCCTGAAAACAACAACTTTTTAAAAGGGTTACTTGGACTGAGATCATACTTAACATTTCTCATCTACCCGTTGTTCATTCCCCTGTTCATACACACTGGCTGCTTAGAAACATGATTAATTTCAATCCAGGTAGTCTTCATTTAAAATGCCCAAGGCAAGCAAGCAACCTCATTTCAAAAACACTTTAAAAAAATTCTATTTTGTCCTTTTTTGACATAGAGATAAGTTTCCTGAGACTTGGGGCTGTGCTGTATGTTTTCCTGGTCATCTAACATAAGATAAAATTTAAAAGTACATTATGCAAATTAGTTGGTCATTCACTTCTCTGGAATTTGAGAATACATTTTCCATGGAATATTTTAAACAGTGATTAACACCCCACCCTTACCCACGAAATCCTATTTAATCCGTGTTGTTGCTTAAATTGAAGACAATTATGACAAACATAAGAAATCATATGTATTTTTTTTCTCAGTACTACAAAATAACATCAGCCTCAGTAGAGGTCTACTTTCATTGAAACAGGAAAATACTAAATTCGCTGGTGTTCTAAATTTCCCTTTCTCTCAGAATATTTAATAACCTCATTTGTTTGCAAATATACAACTCAACCCAATTTCAAATATGCCATAATTACGTTCTTCTGAAATGGATTTTCCTCAATGATGAGAATTCTTAATTCCAAGCCAGCACCTCCCAACTGATTTGCAGGGACTTCAAGGGGGAGTGTCGGGGAAACCCTGCCCCAAGTCAGTCCCTCTTCCTGGGTAAGTGCCTGGATCCTACTCCCTCTCAGTGCCAAAACAAGCCAGGTGGGAGAAGAGTGGATGCCCCACCTGGGTAGACAGAAGCTGCAGAGGGGGGACTGGGCAGAAGTAGCAGAGACCGCACTGCTAGGGAGGAGAACAGGGCATCATCAGGAAGATCCAGGTTGAAACCAGGAAGATGACAAGCTCTAAGGGCAAAGCATCATGGAACAAGCATGAACAGGGTTGAAAAGCAGAGAGAAATTAAGTTGTTCAAAACCAAGTCTGTTGACCATGAGTTTGGGCTGGAGTTCCCGTAAGGTGGGAGCTGTGCACCTGAGCTGGGTGCAAGGGCTTGATGGAGTTTATAGACAGGACCTCTGGGAGGAATTTCTTCTTGTCTTCTATCTGGAAATTGAGGTCCATCTTCTCTCCCCCTTTTCATCCTTCTCCTTTTTCTCCTCTCTTCTTTCTTTCCTCCACCTTCTTTTCTTTGGAAAAAAACCTTTATATACATTTCACAACTCCAAATGGATAACTTAATATTTTATCATATTTGCTTCAAATATTTTTAATCAAAACATAAAGTGTTACAAATAAAGTTGTCCCTCTCTTCAGTCCTATTCATCTCTGCCCAAGCAGACGGTCCTAGGTAAGATCACTTACTTGGCAGAGTTCTCTAGTATGCAAGAATACAGGCTTGAGACCCAAATTGCCTGGGTTCAAATCTTGTCTCTGGCCTCCAATTAACTGAGGCTCTAGTGTCAGCTGTGGAGTTGACTCGTGTCAGTCTTTGTTGGCCCTCAGTATCTTTGAATATTCCTCCAATGTTTGGGCGAAGGACACCTGCCAGCACCTGGTCAGATGACACCACAGAGAGGAATAGCACAGGTGTGCTTGCCCCAGCCCGGAGCTGGTGGAGGCCACAGCTGGGGCCTAGTCCTGGCCCAGCTGTATAGAAGAGTGGGGCAGGGGGAGATAAGTAGATTTCCTACCATGTGGGAACAGACCCTGGCATAGGACTCCAGCCAAGAGGAGAAAGGAGTTGAAAGAGAGCCATAATCTTATGGCTTTTAAACCCTGTGAATGTACCCATTAGAAAACTTAGTCAAAACAGTGCCCTGACAACCGACCAAACCAGATCCATATTCATTCTCCCTAGGTTGCAAGAAAAGAGGGAGAGGAACTAGGAGAAGAGAGGAGCTTTGTGAGCTTCCCCCACAATGCTCAGGCCAGGTACACAGAGAGGTGTTCCCAATCCCTGGGTCCTGGGAGTCTGGGTCCCAGCTTCTTGTCAAGCTAAGACACCTATTACAATGGTAGAGTTAAATCTTTCACCCAGAAATCTGCCCAGAAAAACTAGCTCAGAAATCTGCAGATAGAGAAGATAGAATATGCTTATAGGGACATCAAGAGAAGAGGTAAAGAATGCCAGGAGTTTGAGTGTTAGTTAAAGTCTATTTATTTAAGAGGTATGGGAAGTTGTTGAATAATTCTTCTATTCTCTTATCCAAATGTTAGTGAAATGAATTAGCTGTAACATGTTAAACATGCTTATGTGTATAAAATACTCATCATAAAATCACATCAAGATAGCTAAAATTGGTCTTAAAATATTAAAGACCAAAAAAAAAAAAATCATGTCATCCCAGGATCATATTTTAAAGACTTGGAATAGTTCTGCTAGCTAATCTCTCAAGTTCCCCAGGATTTAGACCACAAAATTCAAAATTCTAACTGATGACCTGGTATTAACTTATAATCCTGTCACTAGGATAATTAAGTTGTCATGAGGTAGATAAATGATATAAAATAGTATAAATGGTATAAATTAAATGATATAAATTCTTGGTTATTATAGAAATCTTGAAATGATCTAAAAGTAAACCATAAAGAAAAATTTTTGTTTATCTGACATTTACTAGCACCAGCTGTCCTTTTCACAATGTCAGAATGCTCCTTATATTTGTTTTTCAGTTTTTTATTTTTTTTAACAGACTTTATTTTTAGAGCAATTTTACGTTCACAGCAAAATTGAGTGGAAGGCGTGGATTTCCCATGTGCCCTTTCACCCCCACTTATGCAAGGCCTCATTAGCAGCATCTGTCACAAGAATGGTACATTTATCATTGTGTTTTTCTACTGCCAAGATTTGATTTTTTTTTTTTTGGGGGGGGGGTTGATCTTTTAAAGCCTTTGCCATTTAGATGAACCTTCTTCATCCCAGCCTTGTTAATGATCATTGACAGGACTTCTTGTACTAAACAAACATTTTTTTAACTCAGCCAATTATGGCCCAGTTGACAATTGCAAGAGGAAAGTTGGAGAGAGAAACTCCAAACTAGGATTTCCCAGAAAGTAGGGAGTGAGGCAAAAAAAGGATGTGGTAACTGTTAAGAGAGTTTGAGCCATTGTTTCCCACGGCGAAAAAATGTTTTGGGGGTAATACTAGCATCATATGATTCTTCAGGAAAAAGAGTCATAATGTCAATTAAGTGTGTGAAAAACCACATGCACTCTCTTGGAGACTTATGATGCACATGAGTATATTAAAGACTGAGAAATTCTTTACTAAAAGAACCTTGATCATTTTTTTCTAACCTAGTATTACCTAGATTTATTTGACCACAGGGAAGTAATCCTATTCTATTAACATTTATGGAATTTGGACTCCTTGAAAATCATTTGGGAAAGTGCTGATCAGCATTTGGCATCAAGTTATCCAAGATGAAGGACAATAAAACACAGAGAAGCATGAGACTAAAAAAATGTCTGAGGAAAGGAGCCTAAAGAGATAACGAGATTGAAGTCACAGGAAAGGGATCATTAGTAGAGTCCAGTAAGAACTCTTTAGGGACTTCCTTGGTGGTCCAGTGGTTAAGACTCCACGCTTCCACTACAGGGGGCACAGGTTTGATCCCTGGTCAGGGAACTAAGATCCTGCATGCGGTGTGGCCAAAAAAAAGAAAACTCTTTAACATTCCTGGAAGCCAAATGACATAGGTCTTATACATGTACACATTTTGCAGATGAGAAAATAGTCTCCAAGAGGTTAAGTTGCCTAGGGTCATTATTAGCTGGTTAGTGGCAGAGCTGGTCTTCAAGATCAGGTGTGATTCCATAGACTGTGTTCTCTCCACTGTGCCATGTGTTTCTCTAGGTTCTGGCAATTTAGTTTTCTAAATATTTCCCCCACTTTTCTCTTCTTTTCATCTTTCCACTGAAGTAGTAGTGGATGATGAATCAACTTTTTGGACATTTTGAATTGAGGTTCACAGAGTATATGCTTCATTTCTTCCCTCCATTTCATCATACATATTTCCTTTTCTGCCCTGAATACTCTGAGATCTCTTTCCCAGCTCCCTATCTGCCTCCACGCCTTTGCCAAATCTCCAGAGCAAATATTGTATTGAAAAAGTTATAAATTGATGAAAATATTTTACTATGAAGAGAATATTGGCTTAAAAATAAGCTCCAGGGGCTTCCCTGGTGGCGCAGTGGTTGAGAGTCTGCCTGCCGATGCAGGGGACACGGGTTCGTGCCCTGGTCCGGGAAGATCCCACATGCCGCGGAGTGGCTGGGCCCGTGAGCCATAGCCGCTGAGCCTGCGCGTCCGGAGCCTGTGCTCCGCAACGGGAGAGGCCACAACAGTGAGAGGCCCGCGTACCGCAGAAAAAAAAAAAAAAAAAAAAAAAAAAAAAAAAAAAGCTCCAGTAGGGGATGGACACTTTTAGTACAGATAAATATAAAAATTTTAATAACATCTGTTTCCTGAGTCACATGCATGTTTTAAGGTATGCTGAGTAATGAAAACAGTGTTATTGTCAGAGTATGCCTACAAGGTTTAATTGAAAATTAGGCTACTTCCAGTGCATGAGAAATCTGGGGACTGACCTTTCCTCCATAATCTCATTCTGTTCAAAGCAAAATGTTTTAGTATGGTTACAATTGTCAGTAGTGAGCAAATCCACAAACAACCTTGATCCATTACTACCAGACGTTAAGATCACGCCCTCTCTTTGCTTTCTTCACCTGTACTACTTTCTCTTCCACCAGACTCCTGTTTATTTATTTTTCCCTATTTATGTGTTGAGTTTTTAAAAATCTTTTAAAATATTTGAAAAAATTTTACAATAAATCTGTATAGTATATTGTGAAATAATAGAAAAAATATATATTGGTCTCTGCTCCTGGTTCCTGGACCAGGGCTCCTAAAACCCTTGTAAGTTCCTCAGTGATAAGACCACTAGGAGCATCTTTTGTTCTAATAATGTGACTCTGAATGGGCTCCCAAATGGCTCCTGGATGAGGGCTTGCCATCAGAAAGACCAAGCCATGATTAGAAGCCTGGAATTTTCAGCCCCACCTCCAATATCTTGAGAAGAAAGAAGGGCTGAAAATAGAGTTAATGATCTATCATGCCTAAGTAATACATTCTCCATACAATCCCCAAAGTATGGGGTGTGGAGAGCTTCCAGATTGGTGAACACACATCTATAAGGGAGGGTGATGCACCCCAACTCCATGGGGACAGAAACTCCTGTGCTTGGGACCCTCCCAGACTTTGCCTTATGTATCTCTTCCTCTGGCTGTTCATCTGTCCTTTAAGAAATTGGTGATTGTAAGTAAGTGTTTTCCTGAGTTTTGTGAGCTCTAGCAAATTAATCAAACCTGAGGAGGGGGTCCCTGGAACTTCTGATTTGTAGGCAAACTCAGACAGAAGTTGTGGGTAACCTGGGGACCTACTAGTGATTGGCATCTGAAGTGTGGTAGGAGGGGCAATCTTGTGGGACTGAGCCCTTAACCTGAGGGATCTGATGCGAAGTCCAGGTAGGCAGTGTCAGAACTGAGTCAGATTGTAGAACACCCAGCTGGTATCATGGAGAATTGCTTGATGAGGGGAAAAACCTCCACACAGCTGGTGACCAGAGTGAAGTGTTCTGTGGGACCTAGTAAGGGAGACACATAGGAAAGAAACACACAGTAGGAAGAACTGGGTTTTTCCCTACATAGGCGAATGGAAGACTAAGGTTTTTTCATTATATATACCATAAGAGAATTAAGGGGTAAACTTAAATATTTCCATTCCTCTTTGTTAGCATCAGTTTATATATTGTCATTAGCAAAGTTGTGTTGATTTCTTTTTGTGATATTCACATATTCATAAATAAGCATGAGAGTGCAGTCAGTGGGATGTCTAGTTAGCAGAGTGGTCTTAAGTAAAGATAAGATTCTGATTCATATTAACTCATAAGACCGGAAAACTAAAAGGATAATTTGATTTTCTGGTTAGAGTCCAAAACAGAAATATCTTTCTGATGGGTGTATGCTTAAATGAAACGAAGCACAATCACTAAACACCAACCAGAGATTTGCAGCTCAAGTGCTTTGCCAGCTCTATGGGAGAAGATTACACCACATTTCGCTTTGCAGAATGTATGATCTGGTTGGGAAGACAGAACTAGCACACAAGGAATATGAGGGAATCACGCAAGGGAGTATGTAATTCAGTGTTAACTCTGTGGAATATACAGAACTGTCCTGACACGACATTTTGACACTTGCTTTTGATGTCTTCCAATTCCTCATTTCTGTGCTCCTCTCCTTTTCCCTGGGTCTTCCTTTCTAACCTCCCAGGTAGCCAGAATATACACTCTCCTTGCCACCATATCTGACCTCAAGTGTGTATTTATTGAATTCAAGATGCTATAGATTACAAAATATACGATTATTTTTGTACCACTATGAAAAAATCATGTCAGTTAAATTATATTAGACTGCTTTCATTTAATTTAAAATTTTAAATCATTTAGAATTGGGCTTAGATAGATTTTTTTTTACATATAATACTCTTTTGCATACACAAAAAGGAAAATAAAGTTAATGGTTAAATCATTACAGTTTTCTCAAACCTTCACAACTTCCAATAAAATAATGTTATTAAACTAATTTTTATTGAGTTATAAATGACTAGCCCCAGATTCAATTTCATTTTAAGTCAACACGTATTTATTGAATATCACTATATATCCTACACTACAGAGGATCCGAGAAGTTGTTCAGATAAAGTTCAGTAAAGAGGATAAGATCTGAACTGGACCCTGTGGGATGGATGAGATTGTACTATTGCGGGATGAAATGCAAGAAAAGGGAGAAAGTTGAAAAAATAAACCTCTGTGATGTGAATGATTGTTCAGTTGCAAAGAGATATTGCAAATACCAGTCTGATATCAGAAACAGACAATTCACACAAAAATAAATAAATAAAAAAGTGGGATACAAAGTTATAGCATAATTACATCAATTAAAA
Source organism: Kogia breviceps (assembly GCF_026419965.1). Lineage (NCBI taxonomy): Eukaryota > Metazoa > Chordata > Mammalia > Artiodactyla > Physeteridae > Kogia > Kogia breviceps. Next base: position 48,642,440 of record NC_081312.1, read on the forward strand.
AAATATATGCCTGTAACCCAAATTGCAGAAAGAATTTAGGTAGAAATGCATATGATTCTTCCTTCTAGGTTTTTTTTTGATGTACTATCTTGTATTAGTTTCTTTCTTAGAGGATATATTAGTTTCTTTCTTAGAGGATGTATTAGTTTCCTAGGGCTTCCATGACAAAGTACACAAACTGGATGGCTTAACAGAAGTTTGTTTTCCCACAATCCTGGAGACTACAAGTCCAAGATCAAGGTGTAAGCAGGGCTGATTTCTTCTGAGGCCCCTGTCCTTGGCCTGAAGATAGCCCTCTTCTCCCAGGGTCTCACATGATTTTTTTCTCTGTGTGTCTCTATGTCCTAATTTTTTCTTTCAAGGACACCAGTCTTATTGAATTAGACCTATCTATATGATCTTATTTTACCTTAATTACCTTTTAAAAAATTTTTATTGGAGTATAGTTGATTTACAATGTTGTGTTAGTTTCAGGTATACAGCAAACTGAATCATCTATACATATACATATAATCACTCTTTTTTTTTTTTTTTACATTCTTTTCCCATATAGGCCATCACAGAGTATTGAGTAGAGTTCCCTTTGCTATACAACAGGTTCTTATTAGTTATCTATTTTATATACAGTAGTGTGTATATCAGTCCCAGTCTCCCAATTTATCCCTCCCCCACCCATCTCCTGGTAACCATAAGTTTGTTTTCTACATCTGTGACTCTACTTCTGTTTTGTAAATAAGTTCAATTGTACCTTTTTTGAGATTCCGCATATAAGCGATATCACATGATATTTGTCTTTCTGTGTCTGACTTAGTTCACTCAGTATGACAACTCTAGGTCCATCCATGTTGCTGCAAATGACATACTTTGTTCTTTTTTATGGCTGAGTAATATTCCATTGTATATGTGTACCACATCTTCTTTACCCATTCCTCTGTGATAGACATTTAGGTTGCTTCCATGTCCTGGCCATTGTAAATAGTGCTGCAGTGAACATTTGGGTTCATGTATCTTTTTGAATTATGGTTTACTCTGGGTATATGCCCAGTAGTGGGATTGCTGGGTTATATGGTAGTTCTATTTTTAATTTTTTAAGGCACCTCCATACTGTTCTCCATAATGGCTGTATCAATTTACATTCCAACCAACAGTTCAAGAGGATTCCCTTTTCACCACACCCTCTCCAGCATATATTGTTTGTATATATATATATATATATATATTTTTTTTTTTTTTTTTTTTTTTTTTTGCGGTAGGCGGGCCTCTCACTGTTGTGGCCTTTCCCGTTGCGGAGCACAGGCTCCGGACTCGCAGGCTCAGTGACCATGGCTCACGGGCCCAGCCACTCCACGTCATGTGGGATCCTCCTGGACTGGGGCACGAACCCGTGTCCCCTGCATTGGCAGGCGGACTCTCAACCACTGCACCACCAGGGAAGCCCCTGTTTGTAGATTTTTTGATGATGGCCATTCTGACTGGTGTGAGGTGATACCTCATTGTAGTTTTGATTTGCATTTCTCTAATAATTAGTAATGTTGAGCATCTTTTCATGTGCTTTTTGGCCATCTGTATGTCTTCTCTGAAAAATATGGAATGCCTCACAAATTTTCATGTCATCCTTGGGCAGGGGCCATGCTAATCTTCTCTGTATCATTACAGTTTTAGTATATGTGCTGCTGAAGTGAGCACCTTCTAGATTTTTTTTTGACACTATTTTTATACCCTCTTTTTAATTATCGGTCTGAAAGTACATATGAGGAAAAGTGAACTCAGCAGGTTGGCTGGGGGTGGGAGTGGGGAAGAATGATATAGTAGGTAAATCAATAGGAGATTATAAAAAGGGAAGAAATTATTATCAAAATATTATTTAAATGCTAACATAAACCTATTATACTTCTGCTTCATTTTAATATAATATTCTAATAAGTTATCCAAAGGAATCAGAAAAAGAGAAGCATGATATAACAGAGATTGCACTAGTTTAATGCCATGTATTAATATTCATGACCAGTTTTTTTCACAATCTAATGTAAGCTGTACATTTTTTTTTTATTATAAACAACAGAAATGTATTTCCTTCAGTTCTGCAGGCTGGACGTGCAAGATCAAAGTGATGGTCAATTCAGTGTCTAGTGAGAACCTGCTTCTTTATAGACCACAATCTTCTCACTGTAATCTCACTTAGCAGAAGGACAATGCTGTAATTTTTTTAAAGCACAAAATTGGAAAGACATGGTGACCATTGACATACTGACAGCCTAAAATATCTACATTTGGGTTTTTCAGATATGTATTACGTTTTCAGACTCAAAAATAGATTTTTCTATTTTATATATTACCATTTCATGTACTCTTTATTCCTTTGTATAAATCCAAGTTTTCTTCCTGATGCCATTTTCCTTCTTCATCCTAAACTTCCTTCAACACTTCTTGCAGTGCAGGTTTCCTGGTAAGAAAATGTCTTTATTTCACCTTCACTTTTTAAAGGATATATTTGCTGGATATGCAATTACAGGCTAATAAATGTTGATGGGTCCCTTTTCCTCCCCCTCTAGTAATTTTTTTAAATGTCATTCCATTGTCTCCTGATTTGCATTGGTTTTGATGACCAGTCAGTCATAATTCTTATCATAGATCCCTGTATGTAATGCGTCTTGGACTGTTTTAAATATTTTCTCTTATCATTAGTTTTCAACAATGTAATTACAATGAATCTTGGTGTTATTTTCTTTGTGATTATCTTTCTCGTTTGTTGTATTTCTTAGAGCTGTGTGCTGATATTTTCCATCAAATTTGAAGAAAAAAATCGGGCATTATTCCTCCAAATAATAGCGCTATTAGGATAGAGTTGATAGTTAATAGGATAGAGTTATTTCTCACTCTATCCTATAAACCCAATTACACATATGCTATATCACTTGATATTGATGGTGTCCCAATATCAGTTGTATTTTTAGAACAGCTTACAGAAAAATGGAATGAAAAGTACAGAGAGATCTTTTTCTACCTGATAATTTTAAATTTTATGCTGGATTGTGTATAGTATATTGTTAAGTGCCTAGATTTCATTGCTTTCTTTTAGATGATATTGAATTTTGTTCTGATGTCAGTTAATTTACTTGTGAATTGACACAGTACTTTTGAATCTTGTTTTTAACTTGGTTAGGGCAGATCTAGTCTTTATTTTAGAGCTAGAATATCCATTGTACTAAGGTGTGGCCTTTCTTGGCTATCAACTGAGTACGAGGGGTCTCTCCTCTCAACTGGTTAGCACACCATGTTTCCCAGCCCTGTGTAACCTGCAGGACCCCTGTGATGGTTTCCTGCTTGGCCTTCAGGAGTCTTGGACTGTGCAAGATCAGCTAAGAATTCAGTAGAAGTTACAAGGGGAACTTCATGCAGATTTCTAGAGTATCTTTGTGAAGCTCCCTCCTTTCTGAGAAAATTCCATTCATCTCAACACCTTTGAACTTTAAACTATGTTTCCTCAGCTCACTGAGACTACCAGCTCTGTTTGGGTTCCCCATCCTTGTATCATGGTAAGGAAAATTATCTCCGGTCAGAAAACAAGGGTGATGTGTGACTTACATCATTTGTTTCCCTTCCATCAGGGATCACAATCCTGCACTGCCTCTTATCCAACATTTGAAATGATTGTTTCATATATTTTTCTAGTTTTATGCTTGTTTACCACAGGTACCATTTAGTCTATCATAGTCAAAACCAAAATCCACTATAGAGTTTTTTATTTAAAGAATTGTTTAATGATTGAAAATTTCAAACACATATAAAAGAAGATGGAGGAGTAAGATGAAATCCTAGACACATATCACTCAACTTCAGTAATTAGCAACTCATGGCCAATCTTGTTTCATCTATACTTATTCATTCATTCACTCACTTCTATATTATTTTGAAGCATATATTAGCCATCATATCATTTCATCCACAAATATTTCAGTATTTATCTCCAATAAATAAGATTTTTTACTATAGCCACAATACCATTTTCATACTTTAATAAGTTAATAATTCCTTAATATAATCACATAAAGAGTAAGTGTTATAAAAGGTAAGAGGTAAATACTATTTCTATGTTCTTGGGTAATTCAGTTAACTTCCTGGTGCCTCCATTTCCTAATCTATAAGATGGGTCTGATGGAAGGAAGTTGGGCTAGGTGTTGTCTCAGGCCCCTTACCCTCATTTTTGTTCTATAACTAAAAATCTTGTACTCTCATATTAAAAGTCATTATCTTGGCTTTGAGCAGCTTGCATTATTTTTTTAAAAAGTAGGTCATGGAGACCCAGAATGCCCCTCCCCAAGAATATGAAAGTGATGATGACTCTTACGAAGTGTTGGATTTAACTGAGTATGCAAGAACACACCACCGGTGGAATCGAGTGTTTGGCCACAGTTCCGGACCTATGGTAGAAAAATACTCAGTAGCCACCCAGATTGTAATGGGTGGAGTGAGTGGCTGGTGTGCGGGATTTTTGTTCCAGAAAGTTGGAAAACTTGCAGCAGCTGCAGGAGGTGGTGGCTTTCTTCTCCTTCAGATTGCCAGTCACAGTGGCTATGTGCCGATCGGCTGGAAGAGAGTTGAAAAAGACATAAACAAAGCAAAAAGACAGATTAAGAAACGAGCAAATAAGGCAGCACCTGAAATCAACAATATAATAGAAGAAGCAACAGAATTTGTTAAACAGAACATTGTGATAGCCAGTGGATTTGTGGGAGGCTTTTTGCTAGGCCTTGCATCTTAAAGATATGAATGTTCTACCATAGTGGAGTCACCTCTGAGAAGAGAAATTGTGGTGACAAGATGGTCTCAACATTACCCATTGACAGATTCTCCAGGATGACAAGAAACAACTAGCTGGACAGTACCAAACTCACTGCCTAGTATTTTGCCATCTGAAATTTGGCAGACTAGTATCTGCTATAAAACAATCTATATGATCTGTGTATAATAGTATTCCTGAGCAAAACATGGCTTTCATTATTTTTTAAAAACTTGCATTTGCTTAAAATCTGCCTATAAAACACCACCATTGGATGTAGATATGGAGAGAGAAAAAAATCTGTAGGCTATATTCCCCAGTGAAGTATCATCCTCATTTTATTTAAATAAGATATTCTCCATTGTGCTTTTTAGTATAATGCCAATAATTTAAACATTTGTATTATAGCTTCAACAGTAGGGCTGACTTTTTTTAAAAGATATGTTTGCAATAAACTGAAAAACTATAATGCCCTTTTATGGAAGGATTTACAAATAATAGAATTATTAAAGATATTAAACAAATTTAATACCAATTTTTAGGTTGTTTTTTCCTGCAATTCTTACTTTACTTACTATGTAATTACTGTAGTAAACGCTCTTCTAGGGAAATGCTCTTCTAGGGAAATACTACATGTCTAAAGCTCTTTCTCTTTTCTTGATGTCTATAGTTGTAAAAATGTCTTCTTGTATGTAAGCTTCTAATTTTGTAATTCATTTGTTTATCTTGGCAGCCTGGGTAGAATTAATTATTTTGAGGGTACATATAGTTGGGTCACTGATTCGTTTTATTAACTTCGAGTGAACATTGTTTTTCATTAAAAAAAATCCTAATTGTTATTTTGACCCTTTCTTTACAAAGAGGTAAAAATCACCTTAAAATACTTAGTAGTATAGTATGAATTTATTGTCTGAAGAACAGTGATTTTCTATATAATCATGAAATTGTAGTTTAAAGAGAATCATCTCTTTGATCTAGTCTGAGATGTAAATGCTGAGGCTTTCAGCTTTTTAGTTAGTATTTTATGTTGGTCCCAACACTAGGCCAGTTGACTTGTTTCTCAGGGCCGATATCACACTCCCTCAGAGGGTCCTTGGCCTAGCAAAGCTTTTTGTATTGTTTGTTTTGTCCAGAGTTCTACGTTGGAATTGGGAAAAACAACAGAACAACGTGTGTTGGAATCTTCAGATTGGAAAGACTTTGCAGATACTCAGACTATCTCCTTTTGATAGGAAGTCCCTCTAGTATTTCTTGTGTATTGTAAACATAAGGCGTTTCATACTTTCAAGATTGTTACAGTTTGTGTGCTTTCATTTTTGCAAGACTCCTTAAAATTGAATGTGGAATTGATCTTCATTTTCTTCCTTTACGCTCAGCGCCTCAGATAAAATGCTAAATAAAACTCAGACTTTCTTAATATGAAGTGATTTTGCTTATAAATACTTAATTTTTCTTCTTTGAGCTTTTCTCTGTTTCTGCCTTGCCTAGCTTTTCATGACTGTGGAAGTAAAAAGGAAGAATATTCTGCGTTAGGCAGAACCTGGGCAGTGCTTCTGTGTGCCATATCTGCGTGATACCTTTCATCTGATGCAGTGTGGCAGGCTACCGTGAGAAGCTCTAAGAGCGGCTCAGTTTGTTCATTTTGGAAATATTTATAGTGTCTGTTCTGTGTATGATACATTGGAAAACTGGGGGGCACAAAAATGTCTGCCCCCAAATAAAGACTAAATATTCCTATATGAAAAGTTACATACTAATATAGGAGAACCTGGCGTACGATTTAGTGGCAAATGAGTTGTAGAGATAACTACTTTCAGAGTCTAAACATGAATGAAAGTGAAAAAGAGCACTTCAATTTTTACCTATACATTTCCAAGTATTTGTTGATTTGTTTGAAAATATTTGTATACCAGTGTAAAATACTATCAGCTCTCTCCATACTCTCTCCTCTCTGTTAGTGCCCCTTGTTCGGCCTCGTGTCCCTGCCGTTTCCCCACGAGGTGGTACGCTACTTGAGGCAGTCGTGTGTGGTGTTAATTAATCTATAACTTGTGACACACCCTGTGTAATGCTTTGCTCACCATAGGTATTCAGCGGATGTGGTGAATGAGTATATGAAAAGCATATGACTGTGCTAGATTTCCTATAGGAAATCTTCTCCATATGACAGCCCCGTGAATCAGAAGCTCCATCAGAAATGACTTGGTGGGGCTTGGCCTGAATGAAAAGCCTATAGCTTGCCTTTGTCTAAAATGGGGACTTTTATGTTTGAGGGCATAAAGGTTGTTTGCAAGATTTGTTAAAACTTGAGTATGTGGAATATAGATATTTTGTGGCTTAGACTTTGGAAGATTTGTAAGGACATTTTGACTGATTTTTATTTTTTATTCTTAGAGCCCTCCCCAATCTCCCTCACAAAAAAAGATGATTTTTAACATTTTCTTATTTCAAATGCAATATGAATGAAATATGTTTATTATAGAAAATACATCAGCATAAAGAATATATAGAATGTCAATAATGTGATGTACCGAGAGATAATGATTGTCCATATTTTGATACATAGCCTTTGGAACTTTTTCTACATATATATGAATACATAGAATGTGTATTTTGTATAAAAGAAAAACAGTAGTGTTCAGATTTTCAATTGTCTCATGAATGTTGTAATTTTTTTCACAGTTGCTTTGAATCAGGACCCATGTATTTAATAAGCACAATAAAGATAGGAAAGAAATCAGGAGGAAGTTGAATCATGCAAGGCCCTGGAGGATGGAGTTTCAAAAAGGAGGTATTATTTAACAATGACAAATGCTGCAGGGAGGTCAAATAAGAAAAGGTCTACAAAAAACAAAAGACTATTGGATTCAACAAGAAGAGTCTCAGTAAACTGCTTTGCTAGAGCAGCTTTGGTGGTAGTGTCTGAGGGCAGGAGGGAATGACTGGGTCCAGATCACAGGAGATTGAAGAGTAAATGAGACTTGAGGAAGTGAAAACAGGCATAAATAAAGCTTTCAGGAGGCTTGATATGAAGGGAAAGAGATGATGCTAAGTAGAGTGGAATGTAGGTCAAATTTGTTTTTTTTTTTAAATATGAGAAGGTCAAAGCACATATTTAATGCTGACGGAAACACCAGCAGAAAAGACACGTTAAAGACACAAAAGCAAGGTGCTGATGTCTAAAGGAAGGCTCCTGAGGAGATGGGAGGGAATGGAAATCAGAGCAGAGGTGAAAAAGCCAAGCTTGTAAAGGCAAATGCTTCCTCCATGCTGATGGGGGGGCAGGGGCCAAAACCAGATACAATGATTGGTGGGGCTCAGGAATCTGGGGTGCACCCCATTGGATGGTATACAGTGGAAGCTGAGTTCATCTGTTGTGAGTAACGTGAGGGTGTTAGAAGAGCAATGAGGTTGAAGAAAAGTTTCAAGGAGAGTAGCAGAGAGAGAGGGAAGAGGCTATAAGAAGGCTGGTCATGTAGTATTGAGGGCCCAGCAAGTGTTAGAGACAGATGTTTTGATGGGGCACCCATCTGTGCAGTGGGGTGATTTTCTTCAGCCACACTCAGGATACTGGATGTTTGTTACTGATGTATCTACAAAAAATTTTTTTAAAAAAGCTCAAGGGACATGAGGAGAATTTGTGGCTTATTCCTTGTGCTCTATTGGTTTTCTTTTCTTATTGGTATTCTTCAGATTAGATAGCCACCTTTGGGGAATCTGGGAGAGGAGCCTCCTGATTCAATGAGTGGTCTAATTAGGGAACTCTCCACTGTCTTCTGATTCAAAGATGCTCTATGTTTTAGCCTTGAGTAATACCAAATGCCTTACTTAATCGTATTTTTCCCATCCTTCTCCACAGCATCTTGATCTATAATTACTGGTCTTGTACACTAATACTCTCAGCACTGCCAGGTTGGCTTTCAGACAAATTTGATGGCTGGGTCTTCCTTGCACCAACCCTGCCTAGGTCATTATACCAAGTAGCCTTCTTGGGACACTCTGGTCTCCCCTCCCAGTATGATCAACTTCAGAGCAACCTCAGTAAGGCATGCATTCCCAGTAACTCAAGATTGATTAGTCTGTAACTTGGTCTGTTATGCTTTTCTCTGGGTGATGATGATTAGGATTTTAGCCTTGGCTAAATCGGTACGCGGGCCTCTCACTGCTGTGGCCTCTCCCGTTGCGGAGCACAGCCTCCGGACGTGCAGGCCCAGCGGTCATGGCTCACGGGCCCAGCAGCTCCGCGGCATGTGGGATCTTCCCGGACCAGGGCACGAACCCGTGTCCCCTGCATCGGCAGGCGGACTCGCAACCACTGCGCCACCAGGGAAGCCCAAAATAACGATTTTTAAATGTAATTATATATACTGATGTCAATGATGAGTTGGCAATCTCTATATCTTCTTTGGAGAAATTCACTAACAAGTTCCCAAAGTAGCAAAGCGAATGATTAAAATCTGCCCTGATCTCAAATCTCAGAAACCTGTCAGTATCTTCTCAGTTGGCAGTCCTTTGCAGATATAGCCAGTGTTGTTTCTCACTGAAAAATATCCATTATTCCCAGTAGAGGGACTCACCATATCTAAATTAATTATGGAAGTAATGGAAAATATTTTTCTCCTAGAAAAAATGTCTATGGCATTTGCAAGATAAAAATGTCAGTAAATAAATAAAATAAAGTTCAAAGAAAATTGTCAGTAAAGATAGCAATCTAGGTATAAAGTAGTTATATCTTTTTCTGCTTAATATTGGAAAATATACCTTTAAAATTCTGTGCACATTTATTTTGGCAGACCCTTGCCTAAATATCTCTTTATAGATTGGAAGCTTCCTCAATATTCACAGTGAAAAGAATTATTTTCTCTTTTCTTTTTAAATGTATTTAATTTATTTATTAAAAATTTTTTTAACATCTTTATTGGAGTATAATTGCTTTACAACGTTAGGGAGTATTCTAATGTTGCTTTATAACTGTTATACAGTTTCTGCTATATAACAAAGTGAATCAGCTATATGTATACATATATCCCCATATCCCCTCCCTCCCACCCTCCCTATCCCACCCCTCTATGTGGTCACAAAGTACAGAGCTGATTTCCCTGTGTTATGCAGCTGCTTCCCTCTAGCTATCTATTTCACATTTGGTAGTGTATATATGTCAGTGCTACTCTCTCACTTCGTCCCAGCTTACCCTTCCCCCTCCCTGTGTCCTCAAGTCCATTCTCTACATCTGCATCTTTATTCCTGTCTTGCCCCTATTTTCATCAGAACCATTTTTTTAAAGATTCCATATATATGTGTTAGCATACAGTATTTGTTTTTCTCTTCCTGACTTACTTCACTCTGTATGACAGATTAGGTCCATCCACCTCACTACAAATAACTCAATTTTGTTTTTTTATGGCTGAGTAATAGTCCATTGTATATATGTGCCAATCTTCTGTATCCATTCATCTGTCAATGGACACTTAGGTTGCTTCCATGTCCTGGCTGCTGTAAATAGTGCTGCAGTGAACATTGTGGTACATGTCTCTTTTTGAATTATGGCTTTATCAGGGTATATGATGCCCAGTAGTGGGATTGCTGGGTCATATGGTAGCTCTATTTTTAGTTTTTTAAGGCACCTCCATACTGTTCTCCGTAGTGGCTGTATCAATTTACATTCCCACCAACAGTGCAAGAGGGTTCCCTTTTCTCCACACCCTCTCCAGCATTTATGGTCTGTAGATATTTTGACGATGGCCATTCTGACCGGTGTGAGGTGATACCTCATTGTAGTTTCGATTTGCATTTCTCTAATGATTGGTGATGTTGAGCATGCTTTCATGTGTTTGTTGGCAACTTGTGTATCTTCTTTGGAGAAATATCTATTTAGGTCTTCTGCCCACTTTTGGATTGAGTTGTTTGTTTTTTTGATATTGAGTTCATGAGCTGCTTGTATATTTTGGAGATAAATCCTTTGTCAGTTGCTTCATTTGCAACTATTTTCTCCCATTCTGAGGGTTGTCTTTTCATCTTGTTTATGGTTTCCTTTGCTGTGTGGAGCTTTTAAGTTTCATTAGGTCCCATTTGTTCATTTTTGTTTTTATTTCCATCTCTCTAGGAGGTGGTCAAAAGGATCTTGCAGTGATTTTGTCAGAGTGTTCTTCCTGTGTTTTCTCTAAGAGTTTTATAGTGTCTGGCCTTACATTTAGGTCTTTAATCCATTTTGAGTTTATTTTTGTGTATGATGTTAGGGAGTGTTCTAATTTCATTCCTTTACATCTAGCTGTCCAGTTTTCCCAGCATCACTTATTGAAGAGGCTGTCTTTTCTCCATTGTATATTCTTGCCTCCTTTATCAAAGATTAGGTGACCATATGTGTGTGGGTTTATCTCTGGGCTTTCTATCCTGTTCCATTGATCTATATTTCTGTTTTTGTGCCAGTACCATGCTGTCTTAATTACTGAAACTGTAGTATAGTCTGAAGTCAGGGAGTCTGATTCCTCCAGTTCCATTTTTCTTTCTCAAGATTGCTTTGGCTTTTAGGCGTCTTTTGTGTTTCCACACAAATTGTGAAATTCTTTGTTCTAGTTCTGTGAAAAATGCTATTAGTAGTTTGATAGGGATTGCATTGAATTTGTAGATTGCTTTGGGTAGTATAGTCATTTTCACAATGTTGATTCTTCCAACCCAAGAACATGGTATATCTCTCCATCTGTTTGTATCATGTTTAATTTCCTTCATCAGTGTCTTATACATTTCTGCATAGAATTCTTTCATCACCATAGGTAGGTTTATTCCTAGATATTTTATTCTTTTTGTTGCAATGGTAAATGGGAGTGTTTCCTTAATTTCTCTTTCACATTTTTTGTCATTAGTGTATAGGAAAGAAAGAGATTTCTGTGCATTAACTTTGCATCCTGCTTGTTTATGAAATTCATTGATTAGCTCTAGTACTTTTCTGGTAGCATCTGGTAGCACAGGATTCTCTATGTGTAGTATCTTGTCATCTGCAAACAATGACAGTTTTACTTCTTCTTTTCTGATTTGGATTCATTTTATTTCTTTTTTGTCTCTGATTGCAGTGGCTAAAACTTCCAAAACTATGTTGAATAATAGTGGTGAGAGTGGACAACGTTGTCTTGTTCCTGTCCTTAGAGGAAATGGTTTCAGTTTTTCGTCATTGAGAACGATGTTGGCTGTGGGTTTGTCATATGTGGCCTTTATTATGTTGAGATAGGTTCCCTCTATGCCTACTTTCTGGAGGGTTTTTCTTATAAATTGGTGTTGAATTTTGTCGAAAGCTTTTTCTGCATCTATTGCAGATGATCATATGATTTTTCTCCTTCCGTTTGTTAATACGGTGTATCACATTGATTGATTTGCGTTTATTGAAGAATCCTTGCATTCCTGGGTTAATCTCCACTTGATCATTGTGTCTGATCCTTTTAATGTGCTGTTGGATTCTGTTTGCTAGTATTTTGTTGAGGACTTTTACATGTATATTCATCAGAGATATTGGCCTGTTGTTTTCTTTCTTTGTGACATCTTTGTCTGGTTTTGGTATCAGGGTGATTGTGGTCTTGTAGAATGAGTTTGGGAGTGTTCCTCCCTCTGCTATATTTTGGAAGAATTTGAGAAGGATAGGTGTTATCTCGTCTCTAAATGTTTGATAGAATTTGCCTGTGAAGCCATCTGGTCCTGGGCTTTTGTTTGTTGGAAGATTTTAAATCACAGTCTCAATTTCAGTGCTTGTGATTGGTCTGTTTATATTTTCTATTTCTTCCTGGTTCAGTCTTGGAAGGTTGTGCTTTCCTAAGAATTTGTCCATTTCTTCCAGGTTGTCCATTTTATTGGCATATAGTTACTTGTACTAATCTCCCATGAGTCTTTGTATTTCTGCAGTGTCAGTTGTTACTTCTCCTTTTTCATTTCTAATTGTATTGATTTGAGTTTTTCCCTCTTTTTCTTGATGAGTCTGGCTAATGGTTTATCAATTTCGTTTATCTTCTCAAAGAACCAGCTTTTAGTTTCATTGATCTTTGCTGTTGTTTCCTTCATTTCTTTTTCATTTATTTCTGATCTGATCTTTATGATTTCTTTCCTTCAGTTAACTTGAGGTTTTTTTGTTCTTCTTTCTCTAATTGCTTTAGGTGTAAGGTTAGGTTGTTTATTTGAGATGTTTCTTGAGATAGGATTGTATTGCTATAAACTTCCTGCTTAGAACTGCTTTTGCTGCATCCCATAGGTTTTGGGTCATAATGTTTTCACTGTCATTTGTGTCTAGGTATTTTTTTGATTTTCTCTTTGATTTCTTCGGTGATCTCTTGGTTATTTAGTAGCATATTGTTTAGCCTCCATGTGTTTGTATTTTTTATACTTTTTTCCTCTAATTGATATCTAGTCTCACAGCATTGTGGTCAGAAAAGATACTTGCTTAGATTTCAATTTTCTTAAATTTACCAAGGCTTGATTTGTGACCCAAGATATGATCTATCCTGGAGGATGTTCCATGAGCACTTGAGAAGAAAGTGTATTTTGTTGTTTTTGGACAGAATGTCCTGTAAATATCAGTTAAGACCATCTTGTGTAATATGTCATTTAAAGCTTGTGTTTCCTTCTTTATTTTCATTTTGGATGATCTGTCCATTGGTGAAAGTGGGGTGTTAAAGTCCCCTAGTATGATTGTGTTACTGTCGATTTCCCCTATTATGGCTGTTAGCACTTGCCTTATGTATTGAGGTGCTTCTATGTTGGGTGCATAAATATTTACAATTGTTATATCTTCTTGGATTGATCCCTTGATCATTATGTAGTGTCTTTCCTTGTCTCTTGTAACAGTCCTTTTTTTAAGGTCTATTTTATCTGATATGAGTATTGCTACTCCAGCATTCTTTTCATTTCCATTTTCATGGAATATCTTTTTCCATCCCTTCACTTTCAGTCTATATGTGTCCCTAGGTCTGAAGTAGGTCTCTTGTAGACAGCATATATATGGATCTTGTTTTTGTATCCATTTAGCCAGTCTATGTCTTTCGGTTGGAGCATTTAATCCATTTACATTTAAGGTAATTGTCTATATATATGTTCCTATTCCCATTTTCTTAATTGTTTTGGGTTTGTTTTGTAGGTCTTTTCTTTCTCTTGTGTTTTCTGCCTAGAGAAGTTCCTTTAGCATTTGTTGTAAAGCTGGTTTGGTGGTGCTTTTAATTTCTCCATGAAATCTGAATGAGATCCTTGCTGGGTAGAGTAATCGTGGTTGTAGGTTTTTCCCTTTCAACATTTTAAATATGTCCTGCCACTCCCTTCTGTCCTGCAGAGTTTCTACTGAAAGATCAGCTGTTAACCTTATGGGGATTCCCTTGTATGTTATTTGTTGCTTTTCCCTTGCAGCTTTTAATATTTTTTCTTTGTATTAATATTTGATAGTTTGATAAATATGTATCTTGGCATGTGTCTCCTTGGATTTATCCTGTATGGGACTCTCTGCACTTCCTGTACTTGATTGACTATTTCCTTTCCCGTATTAGGGGAGTTTTCAACTATAATCTCTTCAACTATTTTCTCAATCCATTTCTTTTGCTCTTCTTCTTCTGAACCCCTATAATTCGAATGTTGTTGCATTTAATGTTGTCCCAGTGGTCTCTGAGACTGTCCTCAATTCTTTTTGTTCTTTTTCTTTATTCTGCTCTGTGATAGTTATTTCCACTATTTTATCTCCCAGGCCACTTATCCGTTCTTCTGCCTCAGTTATTCTGCTATTGATTCCTTCTGGAGAATTTTAAAATTCATTTATTGTATTGTTCATTATTGTTTGTTTGCTCTTTAGTTCTTCTGGGTCCTTGTTTCTTGTATTTTCTCCATTCTTTTTCCAAGGTTTTCGATCATCTTAACTCTCATTACTCTGAATTCTTTTCCAGGTAGACTTCCTATTTCCTCTTCATTTGTTTAGTCTGGTGGGTTTTTACCTTGCTCCTTCATCTGCTGCATATTTCTCTGTCTTCTCATTTTGCTTAACTTACTGTGTTTGGGGTCTCCATTTCACAGGCTGCAGGTTCGTAATTCCCATTGTTTTTGGTGTCTGCCCCCAATGGGTGAGGTTGGTTCAGTGGCTTGTGTAGGCTTCCTGGTGGAGGGGACTGGTGCCTGTGTTCTGTTGGGTGGGGCTGGATCTTGTCCTTCTGGTGGGCAGGACCACATCTGGTGGTGTGTTTGGGGTGTTTGTGAACTTAGTATGATTTTAGGCAGCCTCTCTGCTAATGGGTGGGGTCGTTTATTATTTGGCATACTAGTTATTTGGCATGGGCCTTCCAGCACTTTGGCTTGCTGGCTGTTGGCTGGAGCTCGGTCTTAGTGTTGAAACAGAGATGTCTGGGAGAGCTCTCACTGATTGATATTGCATGGGGCCAGGAGGTCTCTGGTGATCCAGTTTCCTGAACTTGGCTCTCCCACCTTGGAGGCTCAGGCGTGACAGCAGCCTGGAACACCAAGACCCTGTCAGCCACACAGCTCAGAAGAAAAGAGAGAAGAAAGAAAGAAAAATAAAAGTAAAAATTTTTTAAAACTTAAAAAAAAATTATTAAAGTAAACAAATCTACCAATGATAACAAGTTCTATAAACTAAACTAAGCTAAACATAAAAATCAGAAACAACTCAGTCACAGACCACAGACCCCAAATCTACAGTTGCTCCCAAAGTATACTGCCTCAATTTGGGGACGATTTGTTGTCTATTCAGGTATTCCACAGATGCAGGGTACATGAAGTTGATTTAATCCACAGCTCCTGAGGCTGCATGGAGAAATTTCCCTTTCTCTTCTTTGTGCACACAGCTCCTGGAGTTCGGCTTTGGTTTTGGCTCCGCCTCTGTGTGTAGGTCGCCCTCAGGTGTCTGTTCCCCGCCCAGACAGGACGGGGTTAAAGCAGCGGCTAATAAGGGCACTTTTTTTTTTTTTTTTTTTTTCTGTAGTACGCGGGCCTCTCACTGTTGTGCCCTCTCCCGTTGCGGAGCACGCAGGCTCAGCGGCCATGGCTCACGGGCCCAGCCGTTCCGCGGCATGTGGGATCTTCCCGGACCTGGGCACGAACCTGTGTCCCCTGCATTGGCAGGCGGATTCTCAACCACTGCGCCACCAGGGAAGCCCTAATTAGGGCACTCTTGCTCACTCAGGCCGCGGGGGAGGGAGGGGTATGGTAGTCATAATTGAAATGTGGGAGGAGCCTGCGGCGGCAGAGGCCAACATGATGTTGCAACAGCCTGATGGCTTCGTGTTCTCCCGGGTAAGTTGTCCCTCGGTCACGGGACCCTGGCAGTGGTGGGCTGCACAGGCTCCCGGGAGGGGCGGTGTGGATAGTGATCTGTGCTCGCACACCGGCTTCTTGGTGGCAGCAGCAGCAGCAGCATTAGCGTTTCATGCGCGTCTCTGGGGTCGGAGCTGATAGCCGCGGCTTGTGCCTGTTTCTAGAGCTCGCTTATGTGGTGCTCTGCCTTCTGTGGGCACACGGGGAAGGAATCCCCTCTCCTCACGTCCCCCAAAACAACGGTCTCTTACTTCTTCAGCTGGTCCAGGCTTTTTTCCAGACTCCCTCCCGGCTAGCTGTGGCACACTAGCCCTCTCAGGCTGTCTTCCTCCTTTCTTTTTTAAAACAAATGAGATGAACAAAATGTAACCATTGATTTCTCTTTTTTTTTTTTTTTTTAAGTAAGTCACACACAGACCTGTGTGCATCTTTCCTGGAAGACAAATTACACATATTGTAATGAGATGAGAAACCCAAATGCTCGGGAAATGCCCATGAGATGTGCTCATTTTTCCTGATTTAAGGTACTTTAGAGAGAAGCTGACCATTGAGCCAGCCTCAGATGAGTTGATGGTGTTATGATTGGATGTGGCCATGGAAGAAAACAGGTGTCAGAAGCCCTCCCCAGTTGGTATCACTCTTGGAGTTTGTGTTGTAGCAGAGTCATTTGTGCCTATCCCTTCTTTTCAGAATCCCTCCCCAGTTGGTATCACTCTTGGAGTTTGTGTTGCAGCAGAGTCATTTGTGCCTATCCCTTCTTTCCAGACAGTCAAAATATTCTCACCTTGCTAACAGAGGGCTTAAGATAGTTTTCTCTTGGGTAGAGTTAAAAGGCCTAGTAAGGAAACCCTTTGATTTCTCTCTTGGTGTCTTGAAACTCTTACCTCCTTACTTTAAAGCAGCCTTTCCCTGAATGTAGTCCCTGACCAGCAGCATCAACATCACCTGTCAACTTGTTAAAGATGCATATTCTCAGCCCCACCCCAGACCTGGGTGGTGGGGCCCAGTAATGTTTCAACAAGCTCTCCAGGTGATTCTGGTGTATGCAAAAGTCTGAGAATCACTGATACGAAGACCAAAACGGCCTAGCACAGAGGGAGTGGGCCATAGTAAAGGAGCCGGCAGAGAGCAGAGAGACTGACAGAAAGAAAAAGAGAAGTTAACATTGAGATCCCTAGAGATGGGAGCTAGGAAGCGCACAGGCCTTGGGAAGGAGAGATGTCGCCCTCTCTGAAAAAGATTTGGGGACCAAAAAAAAAAATTGTTTTTAAAGTTTGGAAGTATAAGGGAGGAAAGTTGTAGACTTCATTCTTGACAACCTGTTCTATGTTCTTGGAGAATTAGGTGACTAGATGGGGAATGGAGCAGAGCTGGAGGCTAGTGAAATAGCTAGTGTAGATTTTTGAAACTAGCAAGAGCAAAGTGATTATAGTAACAGTCTGCTTGGCTCAACAGCATTAATCCTTAGGGAAGTGCAAATTAAAACCACGAAGAGATATCACTACCCACCTATCAGAATGGCAAAACCAAACAAAACTGCTATACCAAGAGCTGGCAAGGATGCAGAGCAACTCTCATACATAGATATTTAAGATGCACAGCCACTGTGGAAAACGGTTTGGCAGTTTCTTTTAAAGTTAAACATATACTTGCAATACAACCTAGCAATTTCACTTCTAGATAGTTACCCAAGTAAAATGGAAACCTATATTCAAATGAAAACCTGTAAATGAATGTTTATAGCACTTTATTCACAATGGCCAAAAACTGGCAACAACCCAAACACTCATCAGTTGGAGAATGGACAAACTGTAGCACATCCATATAATATAATATTATTTAGCAATAAAAAGGAATGAGTCATTGATATTCTCAACAATATCAAATGAATCTCAGTGCTAAGTGAAAGCAGCCAGACCCAAAGGCTACAGACTGGATGATTCCATTTGTATGACCTTAAGAAAAAGACAGGGCTTCCCTGGTGGCGCAGTGGTTGAGAGCCCGCCTGCCGATGCAGGGGACGCGGGTTCGTGTCCCGGTCCGGGAAGATCCCACGTGCCGTGGCGTGGCTGGGCCCGTGAGCCGTGGCCACTGAGCCTGCGCGTCCGGAGCCTGTGCTCCGCAACGGGAAAGACAAAACTATTGTGATATGAAGAGATCAGTGCTACTCAGTGATTAAATGTGGAGATGACTACAAAGGTGCAGCATGGAGGATTTTTTTTTTGAGGTGATAAAGCTATTCTGTATCTTGATTGTCATGGTGGTTGCATAATTTTATACATTTGTCAAATTCATAGAACTGACAGTAAAAAATGAATTTTATTATATGTAATAAAAAAAAGAAAGATAGATAAAGAGAAACTCCCTGGGATGTCCCTTAGACTGTCTCAAGACAGGATTTAACTTTTCAAGTACTACTGCTCTTTCATGGCCCGGTTCAAATGTTATCTCTCGTATGAAATTTTTCGAACCCACATAAGCCATTACTCATCATAGTACTACTTACTTGGTCTGTGTCCCTGTAGCACTTTATTTGTGTCCCTGTTTTTATTACCTTATTTAGAGATATTCTTCTCCCCGTACCAAAAATAAATGTGAGATACATAAGAGAAGGGAATATGCCAGAGTCTTTATCTTGTTGGTATGCTGAGCACCAGCTTTAGAACCTTACACATGGGGCACACTTAAGTATGTGTCAAAAGAAGAAGTGAATGGGATCAGTATTCTGTCTGTCTTTTTTGGGGGCCACAGCACTTGTGGGATCTTAGTTCCCTGACCAGGGATTGAACCTGGGCACTCGGCTGTGGAAGCACCGAGTCCTCACCGCTCGATCTCCGGGGAATTCTCTTGTCTGTCTTTAAAAGCTTTTATTATGGAAAATATAAAACATGTTCAAAAAAGAGAGAAAGCAGTATAATAAACCCACATGTTATGCAAAAACACCTTCACATTCTCTATACCCCACTAGATTATTTTAAGCAAACCTCAGATATATCATTTCTTCTATTAATACATCAATGTGTATCTCTGTGAAGACAAGGGCTCCCTTTTGTTTAATATAAGCACAATGCTATTTTCCCTAAACATAGTAAACATATTCTTATCTTCCTTAATATCTATTATACTTCATATTGTCTAATATCCATTCACTGTTCAAATTTACCAACTGTCTCATGAGTGTCTTTTTATAGTTGGTTTGTTTGAATCAGGAGACAAATAAGGTCCACACATTGCACTTTGTTGATAAGTTTCTTAAAATTTCTTTTAATCTATACCAGTTCCCCCTGCAGGTCATTTGTCCTGTAAAATTGCCCACATTCTGGATTTGTGGTTTAGGTTCATAGGTGGTGCTATATGTACTTCCTGTTGCATCATATCAGGAAGCAATTATGCCTGGTTGTCTTTCTCTTTGTGATGTTAAGATTGATCTGTGGGTTAGACTAATTCATCTAGTATAATGCTCCTCATCGGCTTTCCACCTTATAACTTTAGCAGTGAGGATCTATTATTTCATTAGGGGTTATTAGTGAGCGATAATTTAATTATATCACTCCTTCTACCTGTATTAGCTGGAATTCCATTCATACAGGAAAGGCAGAATAAACGCTTCTGTCCTTTTATGTGCCATTTTTTGTATTAATGAATTAGTGTTCTAGTAATCTCCAAAGGTGACTGTTGATTTTAAAAAATATGTATCATTATGGTTGCGTGGGATCTAACATGATGTATTTCAAACCTTGCATTATTTTTGATGCTTTAGTTGGCCCATCTTCAACCAATAGGAAACTTTTCAATTTGTCTCTAACATTCTTTGATTGTTTCCTTTCTTCTGAAGTGACAAGATGTTCCAGATTTATCTTGCGTATTTCCTGCTTCAGAACTGGAATCCACCATTTAAGAGTCCAGATTCCTTTTAGTGAGAAATAATATTGGTAGTGATAGTTGTTCTCATATCCATAGGTTGGCCATTGCTTCTAGGTCTTTGCAGTGGACAGTGATGGGAAAAACATCATGACTTCATTTCCCACCTTTAAGTGAGAAAAAAAAAAAAAAAAACGCTTGATTCGGCCAGCTTATTGTTCTTAGATACTGCTGGATGGAATCAATGGTTAAAATGAAGTGCTTTGTGCCACCTAAAGGGGTGGGGTAGGGAGGGTGGGAGGGAGATGCAAGAGAGAGGAGATATGGGGACATACGTATATGTATAACTGATTCACTTTGTCATAAAGCAGAAACAAACACACCAGTGTAAAGCAATTATACTCCAATAAAGATGTTAAAATAATAATAATAAGTTAATAAATAAAATGAAGTGCTCGCTAAAGTAAACATTTGGGACATTTGAAACAAAATCAGAGATCAGCAAAAATCACAGAATAAGTGGAGTGAGAGCTCATAAAATAAAGTATAGAAAACATATTAGTACTGAATAAGCCATTGTTAAAACAAGAAGTAGAAAATTAGAAAAATTAAACAGACACAGCACAGGGCTCAGCCCAAGATATTTGCCCCCAGTAAATGTTATCTTTGTGAGCTGTTGTGGATTCCTTCCCTGTTTTTCTTGTTAACAAGACCTGGGTTGGAACTCTTTAACATCTTGATTCCCTATAGAGTTTTCAAGTGAAAAGTGAACCCTGCTTCATACAGGTGTTTGGTGTCTGAGCATGCATAGTGTGAGATGCAAAATCCTCTTAATACCCTAAGAAATTATAACTCTGGGTAGTTTCAACCAAAATATCATACACATTTAATGAATGTATGCATGTATACAAATCTTATCTTTGATTATCTATATCATATCTCATATTTTACGTTAGACTTTTTCATTTAAAAATGCTATTTTTTTTCCTTCCAAATGAGTAAAAGCTATAGTATCAAACTAAAGTTTACTGCTTAGTGGCTCAACATTCAATCTACTGTTTCATCAATCTAGAGATTACTCATGACATTAAAGGTTTGATCTATTCTGACATTTGACACAAGAATTGAAATAGGATATTAAACCAATTTTAACAACTTTGAAACCATAATGTCTCTGCTAAAAAATTATTTTCCTTATATAGAGGTTTCCTGAAGAAAGATGAAACTCATGTTCAAGTTAGAAACTTTCCCCTTTTATGGCTGTTAGCTTTTGCCTTGTGTATTGAGGTGCTCCTATGTTGTGTGCATAAATATTTATAATTGTTATATCTTCTTGGATTGATCCCTTGATCATTATGTAGTGTCCTTCTTTGTCTCTTGTAATAGTCTTTATTTTAAAGTCTATTTTGTCTGATATGAGAATTGCTACCCCAGCTTTCTTTTGATTTCCATTTGCATGGAATATCTTTTTCCATCCCCTCACTTTCAGCCTATATGTGTCCCTAGGTCTGGAGGGGTCTCTTGTAGACAGCATATATATGGGACTTGTTTTTGTATCCATGCAGCCAGTCTATGTCTTTTGGTTGGAGCATTTAAGGTAATTACATTTAAGGTAATTATTGATATTTGTGTTATTTGTGATATTTGTGTTCCTATTACCATTTTCTTAATTGTTTGGGGTTTGTTTTTCTAGATCTTTTCCTTCTCTTGTGTTTTCTGCCTAGAGAAGTTCCTTTAGCATTTGTTGTAAAGCTGGTTTGGTGATGCTGAATTCTCTTAGCTTTTGCTTGTCTGTAAAGATTTTAATTTCTCTGTCGAATCTGAATGAGATCTTTGCTGGATAGAGTAATCTTGGTTGTAGGTTTTTCCCTTTCATCACGTTAAATATGTCCTGCCACTCCCTTCTGTCCTGCAGAGTTTAGGCTGAAAAATCAGCTGTTAACCTTATGGGGATTCCCTTGTATGTTATTTGTTGCTTTTCCCTTGCAGCTTTTAATATGTTTTCTTTGTATTTAATTTTTGATAGTTTGATTAATATGTGTCTTGGCATGTTTCTCCTTGGATTTATCCTGTATGGGACTCTCTGTGCTTCCTGGATTTGATTGACTATTTCCTTTCCCATTTTAGGGAAGTTTTCAACTATAATCTCTTCCAATATTTTCTCAGACTCTTTCTTTTTCTCTTCTTCTTCTTCTTCAGGGACCCCTATAATTCAAATGTTGTTGCATTTAATGTTTTCCCAATGGTCTCTGATACTGTCCTCAATTCTTTTCATTCTTTTATCTTTTTCTGCTCTGTGGCAGTTATTTCCACCATTCTATCTTCCAGCTCCCTTACCTGTTCTTCTGTCTCAGTTATTCAGCTATTGATCCCTTCTAGAATATTTTTAATTTCAGTTATTGTGTTGTTCATCACTGTTTGTTTGTTCTTTAGTTCTTCTAGTTTCTTGTCAAACATTTATTGTAGTTTCTCCATTCTATTTCTGAGATTTTGGATCATCTTTATTATCATTACTCAATTCTTTTTTTTTTTTTTTTTTTTTTTTTTTTTGTGGTACGTGGGCCTCTCACTGTTGTGGCCTCTCCCATTGTGGAGCACAGGCTCCGGATGCACAGGCTCAGCGGCCATGGCTCACGGGCCCAGCCGCTGTGCGGCATGTGGAATCTTCCTGGATCGGGACACGAACCCGTGTCCCCTGCATTGGCAGGTGGATTCTCAACCACTGCGCCACCAGGGAAGCCCCATTACTCAATTCTTTTTCAGGTAGACTGCCTATTTCCTCTTCATTTTTCGGTTTTGTGGGTTTTTACCTTGCTCCTTCATCTGCAGCATATTTCTCTGTCTCCTCATTTTGTTTGACATACTGTGCTAGGTGTCTCCTCTCCCCAGGCTGCAGGATCATAGTTCCCATTGTTTTTGGTGTCTGCCACCAGTGGGTGAGGGTGGTCCAGTGGCTTGTGCAGGCTTCCTGGTGGAGAGGACTGGTGCCTGCATTCTGGTGGTTGGCCCTGGATCTTGCCCCTCTAATGGGCAGGTTCACAGCTGGTGGTGTGTTTTGGGGTGTCTGTGAGCTTAGTATGACTTAAGGCAGCCTGTCTGCTAATGGGTGGGATTGTGTTCCTGTCTTGCTAGTGTGAAGGGTCCAGCACTGGAGCTTGTTGGCCATTGGATGGAGCCAGGTCTTGGTGTTGAGATGGAGACCTCTGGGAGAGCTCTTGTTGATTAATATTCCCTAGAGCTGGGAGTTCTCTGGCGGTCCAACATCCTGGACTCAGGTCTCCCCACTTAGAGGCTCAGGCCTGACCCCTGGCCAGAGCACCAAGACCCTGCAAGCTGCACAGTGTGGAAGAAAAGTGAAAAAAAAAAAAAAGGAAACAAACAGACAAACAAAACCCCAACTCTAATGGTAAAAGCAAACCAAATGACAGAAACACACAAAGAAACACACACACACACACACACACACACACACACACACACGAGAAAACAAAAAAGAGAGCAACCAAACAAATAAATGAACCCCAAAAGGAAAACAAACACTAAAAACTAAACTAACAAAAACAAGAAATCAAAAACAAATCAAAAGCAGAAGCAAACTAAAAAAAAGGCAAAGAAAGCATAAAACAAACACACAGAAATGACCAAAAAAGGAATAAAAACAAAAGAAAGAAGAAAACAAAAGGAAAAACACAAAACAACAAAAAAGTAAAGTACAAATAGAAAATATAGTTTAAAAAGATTAAAACAAAGGAAAAAAATTAAAATAAGAAAAAACACAATCTAATGAAAAAGTAGAAGTATAAAAAAATATATTAAAAAAAGCATAAAAAAGAAAAAATAAATAAAAATTAAAAGAATTATATAAAAAGAACAACAGACAAAATAAAACAAAAATAATAGTAATGATAATAATATTTTCCTGCAGTCTGAGCTGTCAGTGTCCTTGCCCCCACAGTGAACCAATCCCTGCCTACCCGGGACGTCCTCAATACTTCTAGGTAGGTCTCTGGACCTGCTGTTGGTACTGTGGGGCTAGCTCAGACTCTGACCTGGTCTTATTTGACCTCAAAGTCCACAGCCTCAATTGTGGGAACACGTGTTGTCTATTCACATATTCCACCGACGCAGGGTTACCAAGCCGATTGCGGGGATTTAATCTGCTGCTCCTACAGCTACATGGAGAGATTTCCCTTCTTCTTCTTTGCTTGCATTGCCCCTGGGGTTCAGCTTTGGTTTTGGCCTAGCCTCTGCATGTGTGCCACTCTCAGGAGTCTGTTCCTTGCCCAGGCAAGAGGGGGTGAAAGCAGCAGCTTATTAGGACTCACTTGCTCACTCAGGCTGGGGAGAGGGGGGGGATACGGCAGTCACAGTTGGGAGGTGTGGGGATTGTCTGTGGCAGCAGAAGCTGGCAGGAAGTTGCAACAGCCTGAGGCATGCTGTGCGATCTCCTGGGGAAGTTGGCCCTGGATCACAGGACCCTCAGCAGTGGCGGCTGCACAGGCTTCCAGGAAGGTGTGGGCAGTGACTTGCACTTGCTCACAGGACACTTGGTGGCAGTGATGGCAGCAATAGAGGACCTGCCTCTGGGGACTGAGATAGGAGCTGTGGCTTGTGCCCATCCCTGGAGCTCATGTAGGTGGTACCCTGCCATCTGTGAGTGCACAGAGAAAGAAGCTCCTATGGTGGGCCCGCGCCTCTCCTTGCGCACCCCCTAACAATGGTCCCTTGCCTCTCTTGCAGGCCCAGGCTTCTTCCCAGACTCTCTCAGCTGTGGTGTACTAGCCCCTTCAGGCTCTCTTCATGCAGCCAACCCCAGTCTTCTCCCTGGGGTCTGACCTCTGAAGGCTGAGCCTCAGCATCCAGTCCCCACCCACCCCAGCAGGCAGACAAGCATCTCAGGCTGGGGAGTGCTGGCTGGCACCGATCCTCTGTGCGGGAATCTCTCCACTTTGCCTTCTGCACCCTTGAGGCTCTGAAGCTCCACCCCCATCCTCCCCAGTGAAGGGGCTTCCTAATGTGCAGAAACTTTTCCTCCTTCTCAGCTCCCTCCCAGAGGCACAGGTCCCATCCTGATTCCTTTATCTCTCTCTTTTTTTTTTCTTTTTTCTTTTGCCCTACCCAGTTACATGGAAATTTTCTTGCCTTTTTGGAAGTCTGAGGTCTTCTGCCAGCATTCAGTAGGTGTTCTGTAGGAGTTGTTCCACATGTAGATGTATTTTTTGATGTACCTCTGGTGAGAAGGTGATCTCCAGGTCTTACTTCTCTGGTATCTTGAAGGTTCCCCTGTACTCTGTTCTATTGATCTATGTTTTTATCCTTCAGTACCACACAGTCTTGACCATTGTAGCTATACAGTAAGACTTGAAATCAGATAGATAGATTCCTCTCACTTTATTCTTCTTTTTCAAAGTTGCTTTAGTTATTCTAGTGATTTTCCTTACCATATACATTTTAAGATAATCTTGACTATATCTAAAAAACTCTCTTTGAGATTTTTGATAGAAATTTTATTAAACATCAATATCAATTTGGGAGAATTGACATCTTTACTATAGTGACTCTTCCTATCCAGGAACGCAGTATTTCTCTTTGCTTATTTGAATTTCCTTGACTTCTTTCAACAGCATTGTGCAGTTTTCAGCATACAAGTCTCATACATGTTTTGTTAGATTTACACCTAAGTATTTCTTCTTCTTCTTCTTTTTTTTGTGATTATACATGCTGGTGTCTGTGTGTTAATTCCTAGTGTATAGCAATACAATTGATTTTAATATGTTTACCTTGTATCTTACAACCTTGCTGAACTCACTTATTAATTCTAGGAGGTTTTGTTGTTGTTGTTGTAGGTTCCTTGGGATTTTCTGCATATGTCATCTGCAGATAGCAACAGTTTTATTTCTTCTTTGTTCTGTATACATCTCACTTCCTTTTCTTATCTTAATGCACTAAGTAGGAATTCAGCATTATGTTGAATAAGAGTGATGACAGTGAGCATTCTGGCCTAGTTCCTGATTTTAGAGAAAAAGCACTCAATCTTTCACTATTAAGTATGATGTTAGCTGTAGATTTTTTATAGATGCTCTTTATCAAGTTGAGGAAGTTCTCTATTCCTATTTTTTCTAAGAGTTTTTTTTAGCATCATGAATGAGCAAATGATTTTTGAATTTGTCAAATAATTTTTCTGCATCAACTGATAACGTCATGTGATTTTTTCCTTCTTCTTTAACTTCTTTTTTTAAAAATTTGTTTATTCACTTATTTTGGGCTGTGTTGGGTCCTCGTTTCTGTGTGAGGGCTTTCTCTAGTTGTGGCAAGTGGAGGCCACTCTTCATCGTGGTGCACAGCCCTCTCACTGTCGCGGCCTCTCTTGTTGCAGAGCACAGGCTCCAGACATGCAGGCTCAGTAGTTGTGGCTCACAGGCCCAGTTGCTCCGCGGCATGTGGGATCCTCCCAGACCAGGGCTCAAACCCGTATCCCCTGCATTGACAGGCAGATTCTCAACCACTGCGCCACCAGGGAAACCCTAACCTCTTAATATGGTTAATTGATTGCTTTTCATACATCGAACTAGCTTGCATCCCTGGAAGAAACCCAACTTGGTCATGGTATAGATTATTTTTATATATTGCTAAATTCTGTTTGCTAATATTTTTAAGGGCGTTTGCATCTATAATAATAAGGGATAATGTTCTCCAACTCTACCTCTGGGGGTGACTTTCTTCCCAGGATTGGGGGTGGACCATGAGGAGCATCAGCTGTTGGTTGGTGGTTATGGTCATGGTGGTGGCATTTCTTATGTAGCTTTTCTCTTCATCCTCCTCTCCCATTAGGATCCATTTTTGGTCAGAAGAGATAAACCACAGACAGTGTGAGGTGTGCATGGGGGAGGGTTTGTTGGGTGAGTGGGGAAATGGAGGGAGGGAAGCAGTGTGATGTAGATCTTGATTAGGTGGAGATGAGGCAGTTCTTACTGAGATCTGGGATTCAAATTGTGCTTCAAATAGAACATCCCACCCACCCCACAACCACCACATTCATGCATGCACACGCACACACACACACGCACACACCACTCAGGTTTTAAGAAGAAATAGAAAAATTGAAAAAGTACTGGGAGCACAGGGTATGTTTTCTTTTTTCTCTTTCTTAAGCTCCCACAATAGCAACCCATGAATCTAAGATCCTGAGAACTCCCCAGTTTAGCCTGGCCAGAAGGAAAACAAAGTTCCCTGTTCCAGTGTTCCAGGAATAAACCTGTGATGACTCTCTGACTTTAGCAGAAGCTTTCAGAAAATGTAAACTTTAAAGTTATTAATTCATTATTTTGATGGATGTGATGACCCTTTGGATGTGCTATTTCTACTAATCTGACTGGCAAGGTGAATATTCTCTTGTCATTTTTTGTGTGTCCTGCTCAATGTTGTACACGTCATTCTGGGAACAATTAGAATGTGAATGCTCCCTATCCATTGCCTCTATAACTAGGTGTGGACATTACTTAACATTTTAAAAATTCTGTGCAAAATGGCCTTGGTTAGAATAACTTTAATAATAAAATAGTGTTTCTTTTAAGTCTTCTCTATTATTTATTGCCAAGTCACAGAATAAAAAAAGGAATGGAATTTATTTTATGTGAGACACAATTCAAATCACAAAATCCTGGGGGATGAACTGAGATTGACAGCATATTCATTGCTTTAATAGCTAAAATGAAAGTACAGTATCACTTTTGTCCTATTGAAATCCATTTTGATAATCTCCTAAATTAGCCTCTAAAAACACATTTTTGTGTTATGCTTAAATAATAAACACACCAATCAACCCAGCCTAACTCTAAACATGACTGAAGACAATTCAGTAGATTTGGAACGTAAAGGCACAGTCCTTCAGCAGGGCTAATTTTGTTAGCTTTCTCAGGGCTATTGCACTTCTAGCTCTTCTTCCCATGTGGAGCATGCACAGACTGATTGGATTTTGTGGGGACTTTCTTTAAGATAAAATATAGAAAATATACAAAATTGGGTACATGGCTTTAAAAATGTGCCTGTGCTTTTTCAGGTCATGGTGAATCCGCACCTCTCATACATGGAAATGGACCATGTATTCCAAACAGTGAGTTAAAAATTTCCTGATATGAGCTATTTTTCTGCCACATAGTCATTAAATGTTTCTTACATCATTTGTAAGTATCCCAGACTCTTTTTCCCTCTCGCTTAGCTACTGTTGGTTTGATGAGGCTGATGTTTTAAAATCAACCAGGAATGCACCAAGAGCTATTATATTCATCATTTTGCTGAAAAGTATCTTGAGCGAAATAGACTTTTTCCTGTTGTCTGTAGTCTTTCTCATCTATAATCTTCAGTGACTCATTCACTGTCACAGCTGGTCAGCTGTAGAGCTAGGAACAGTCATCATCTTCGGACCTTGGTGTGGCTTGGAATGTTTTCCTAGAGTTGTGCTGTGATGCACACACACACACACACACACAAGCAATTTTTAAAATGTCCCCAGTGGACTTCCCTGGTGACGCAGTGGTTGAGAGTCTGCCTGCCGATGCAGAGGACACGTGTTCGTGCCCCGGTCTGAGAATATTCCCACATGGTGCGGAGCAGCTGGGCCCGTGAGCCATGGCCGCTGAGCCTGTGCGTCCGGAGCCTGTGCTCTGCAATGGGAGAGGCCACAACAGGGAGAGGCCCGTGTACAGCAAAAAAAAAAAAAAAAAAAAAAAAAGTGTCCCCAAGGACTCCTCTTAACCCACATGCATTATTATTGTTGCTCATTTCTGAGCTCGGTAACAATTTCTACTTGCTCTGAAGGCAGACTTGGCTCTGCGTCTTTGAGCAAATTGCTGATTTCACTAAGCTGTTTCTTCATCTGAAAAATGGGGATAAAGAATAGGCCCTTCTAGGGACTTCCCTGGTGGCGCAGTGGTTAAGAATCCCCCTGCCAATGCAGGGGACATGGGTTCAAGCTCCGGTCTGGGAAGATCCCACATGCCACAGAGCAACTAAGCCTGTGTGCCACAACTACTGAAGCCCACGTGCCTAGAGCCCATGCTCTCCAAGAAGAGAAGCCACCGCAATGAGAAGCCCACGCACTGCAATGAAGAGTAGCCCCCACTCACCACAGCTAGAGAAAGTCTGTGCACAGCAACGAAGACCCAACGCAGCCAAAAATAAATAAATTATTTAAAGTTGCCGTGATTAAGACTTTAAAAGGAAAAAAGAATAGGCTGTTCTCATAGGGCTGCTATGAGGGTTAAGTGCAGTAGAGCGTGGGAGAACATTTAGAAAGGGGAGCACATTTGTTGGATGATTGTTCCCTGAGCTGTGTATGAAGGACATTGAACTTTTTATTTTTTATTTATTTATTTATTTATTTTTTTGCGGTATGCGGGCCTCTCACTGTTGTGGCCTCCCCCATTGCGGAGCACAGGCTCCGAACGCGCAGGCTCAGTGGCCATGGCTCACGGGCCCAGCCGCTCCGCGGCATGTGGGATCTTCCCGGACCGGGGCACGAACCCGTGTCCCCTGCATCGGCATGCGGACTCTCAACCACTGCACTACCAGGGAAGCCCGACATTGAACTTTTAAAATTTTCACATTAACAAGGGATATCTATTTGATGCTCTGAACAATGTAATGCTGACTTACTTCTTGATCATCTTGAATTTTAGCTGTTATCTTGGTCGTGCCACTTCTTGTTTGGGCCACTTCTTGTTTTCACATTCTTTCCAACAATGATGACCCAAACCATAATACCAACACACACTTTTCCCAGGAAGCTGTTATTAAGCATGGTTTCTCTGCAATTGTGAAAATTCCGCCAAAATTGCTTAACAAGTGGCAGGTAATAGTTTATCCTGGCAGGGAGTGATGTCAGCCTCAGCTTTTAAAGATGCAGATGAATGTATCCTTTAAGCAAATGTGTATTGCATGTTTGTTGTATGTGAAGTGTTGTTTCAGACACTGGGGACACACGGGTGAATTGGATCCACAAGCTCCTGCTTTCATGGAACTAAGCATCTAGTGGAGAAGGTGGACCAAAAAAGAGAAAGAGAAGGAAGGAAAGAAGGGCAAAGGGAGGGAGAGAAGAAGGGGGAAGAAGGCTAGAGGGGAAAAAACACAAGAAAAATGCCAGATATGGAAGCATCCCAAATTACCACACAGTGAGTGAGGTAATGTGAAAGAAATGGTGGGAGGACTACCTTTGTTTAGGTGGCCAAGAAGGTGACATCTGAGTTTCAGTGATTAAAAAAAGAACCAGTAAGAGCAACATCAGTGGAGGGAACATTCCTAGAAGAGGGAATGATTGAGGAAAGACCGAGGGTGGGACAAGTTTGTGCTGGAGGCCAGTGGGGTTGGTTTGGAGAAGGCAACTGCAGGGTGGTGGGGGGCAAGACCAGATCATCTAGGGTAAGGATCATTTAGGGGCCAGATCAGATAGTGGCTTAATTCCAAGTCCGAAGAAAAGCCCCTGGGGAGAGTGATAAGATCTGATTACGGGTCACCACCCTGATATTGCCTTATTCAGGGTCAAAGTTGGTTCATAACCATTGAGCCAGGGCACTAGCATGGACCAATATTCAGCATAACTGAATATTTCATCTGCCTTTCTGCATTGTTGCTCCTTCCTGCTTGGCCTGGAGCTGAGATCATGGAGGGAAGATATTGCTTCTTGATTTAAAAAACCTCCTATCTGCCCTGTCCCACATCTTCATTAAACAGAAGCTCCAAGTGAGCTTATAGAGGGGACAAAATATATTCTGAGGGCTGGTAGCAATGTTTCTGGAATAAGCAGCTCATTCTGAACTGTTCATGGGCAGAGTTGTGTCTTAATCACCATGGCATCTCCGACACCCAGACCAGTGCCTTCACAAGCATGTCACTCTCCGTAAGCATTTGTTCGATGAACTAGCAGATGAATGCATTTTAGGGCAGGGTATTCCCTCATTTTACAGATATTTATTGGGTACTTAATATGTGCTGGGCACCATTCTAAATGCTGTTCCTGCAAGTCTTCAGTAGCAACAATTAAAACAACCTTGATTAGTGAAGGCAGATTACAGGTGAAATGGATTTAACTAATAATTACCCATGGTTTCAAAAGCAGCAGAGCATGCTATGTGTGGTTTCAACCCTGTATGCTCTGATTGTAAAACAGAGGAATCCCTAGTGTCTGAAGGGACTACCAAGCTAGCCTTCTGGTGGCCCTGAGGACTGTATTTCTAGTGTCAAGTCAAGATCTGATCTGAAAAGAACCTGAATTTCCTTGTATCAGTCAACAGGCAAGAACTTTCTCTAGCTAGTTAGAGCAGGAAGAGTATTTATTAAAGGATATTTGGTAGATCACAGAACACTAGGAGAGCCAGAGAAACAGTCTTGGAGGCTTTATGTCAAGAACTATGCCCAAACTGCCTGAGGAATTGCTCCCTTGGAGTGCACTGAACATGAGGCGTACCACTCACACTGCTGATACAGGGCTCGGGAGGACTGCCAGGGTACCAGGATCTCTGTCTGCCTTGTTCTGGAAGCTCCATGTCTCTCCCCTATATTTGCCACAATTGAGTTTTTTAAACTTTTATTTAAAAATAAAGAATGACACGTGCAAAAAATGCACAAAACATAAAAGAATTATTACATAGCAAGCTTCCATATAATCACCACCCTGGTCGAGTAATAGAACTTTAAAGCACCCTAGAGTTTTCTCCCCCTCCCAGTCCCCACCTCGCATCAGAGGCAGAGTGGCTCTTCCTGTTGTTCTCTGCTGCATCAAAAATCCTGCATCTGACTAGAGGAAACTGGGTCACATTCATGTATTTTAGTCTCCCAGGATTTAAAAGATGGAAATTTCCCCCAATATAGGAAGCGTTTACACAGGGTTCAGACAGCTTCCCAGCATGACAAATGGTTGCCACGTTGTCCAAAGGGTAAATAAACATCTCAGCCTTGTTAGGTGGAACCAGGTGAAATTTCCATTTTTGTAGGTCAAGTGGTTGAATAGTGACAGGCCCTTGTAGTTCAACCTAAGAAAAAGGACAGTGTCTGTCTAAGGGCAGATAATGGAAAGTCATCTGAAGGAGATAAAACTAGAAGTGCCAGGAAAGCTGAGAAATGCTTCAAGCCAGCATCAGTTAGTGATATGAACCTGTAATTTACCTAGTTTGTTATTCGCACCTTCCCCCACTGCTGTATTAGAAGTCTGTTGGCCTGAGACCCATGGCTCTATGTGTGTATGCGTGTGTGGTTTAGTTGTGAGCCCCAAAGCGTGGAGCACCGTGGGTGATTTAAGCGGATGGGATGTGAAACCTCAAGACAGGAAATTTAACACCTTGGTAGATGTCAGTGCAGAAATGTCAAAGCAAGATGGAACTGCGGCCTTCTTTGAGGCCTGCCCTAAAGGTGGGAGGGTGGGTAGTGCTACATGTTCTAACAGTTCTAAGTGGCCATGGTGAAAACACACATCCTTAATTCAAGGAAATCATCAGATGGCACAAAGATAGGCTATAATTAGATTCAGCTCAACATTGCTTAATAGAGGAAAAATAGAAATAATCTAGATGTCCACTTACTGGAGATTTATTAAATACATTTTTATTTATCCATGCAACAGAATGATAAATAGTACCTAAAAATGGTGTTGCAGAAGAATGTGATAAGGAAAGTTGGTCAGGAAGCAGTATAGCCTAAAGCTTCAAAGCATAGGCTGCAGAGCCAAAATGTTTTGTCTGAGTCCTGGCTCTGCCACTTACTAGTTGAGTGAGAGTGGGCAAGTTCCTCATCTGAGAGTTTAAAAGAGTTACTACATGCAAAGCATGTGGAAGTGTTTCTGAGACATGTATGTGTAAACTGATCTTATGATCTTATTCTTAAGGAAATCGATGAGGCTTAAAAACAGGTTGTATCCTAAAGATAATGTATATTTATTTTTGCTCCCCTTCAAAATCCCACTAAAATGACAGTAAAGGAATTTTAAAAAGTAGAAGTCTATAAGGACAAAAGGAAAGTGAATATGCAGCACATATAGAAGCCAAATGGCTGAATGTTAAAATCAGTATTCATCCAAAGCCAAGGCCAACACCAAATATTATCATCATTTATTGAATTTCTGGGATAAAAAAGAAATGTGAAGCTTTATCAAATTTTCATTTTCATTTCAATTGTACTATAAAAATGTCAGCTGTCAAATATTAGAAGTTGGACACTATTGTGCAGAAACACATTTCTCAGCATTGTAGGCTGTAGATGGCCCCTGGGGACACTATACTGCACACTGGCAATACTGAAGAGATTGATGTGGGGGAGGAGCATTACTAGTAGTAGTGGTAGCAGCAGCAGCAACAGTAATAGTAGTAGTAGTAATAGTAGTAGAAGTAGAAATAGTGGCAGTAGCAATAGTACTGGTAATAGTACTAGTACTAGTGGTATTTTGACTAGTCTACCAGTATATGCTATTGCTGATTGTGATGTTTTCACTAAGTTATCAAGTCCTTCTCGCTTTCTGATAGTAACTGCCTAACATAAAGAGTTATCTTCTCTTTGATTCCTGCACATTAAAACTTGATTGATGGTGATGATGCACTTTCATTGAAGCAAACCACTTCCTAAAAAGATGCAAGAACATTTTCAGAAAGAGACTTAATATCATTCACTTTTAATTTGTTTTTTCCTTCCTTCCTTCCTCCTTTCCTCCCTCCTTCCCTCCCTCCCTCTCTCTCTCTCTCTCTTTCTTTCTTTCTTTCTTTCTTTCGGCAGTCATTTAATGGTTTATCACCAAAACAACCATGTTCTTAAATCCTCATCTAGAAATGTGACGAGAGCAATGTAATTGCCTCTGAAAGTTAAAAAAATTCTTTGAATTGTCATCTGTATCTCAGCTTTCATTGCATGCCCTCTAATTTCAGCATCTTTCCTGGATTCAAGGGATAGAAAGCTCTTTATTACTGGTATCATATAAAGGATACCCTCTCAAGGCATATCAGTTTGGTGTCCTCTTCAGCATACTCCAGGAAGCTGACTCCTTTCTCTGCAAACAACTAATGAATTTTGGTCTGCTAGGCTACCAAAAAGAAAAAAAGTTCTTGAATTATATTCTGCTCTGTGTTATTTTACAGAGTTCTAATTCCGAGTTTTGTATCAGATACTCAGACATGTACTGCGTGACAACTTAGTGGGTGAGTGCTAATTATTGTTGAACTCTGCTTTTACTTTACTTGACGGCCAGGAAAGCTCTGGGTCTCACTTAACTAAAACCAAAGTGAATCTAAGAAGAAACATTTATACAATGGACAATTTGTGAATTAAAATGTCAGACAATTGTCATTGACAATGTGACAACCATGATGGAGGCTATTGATGATTTAGGAAGCACAAGCATGTGATGTTCAATTCACAGACTTCAGAAAGTAATTATAGCACAGAGTAAGGCATCAGACATCTTAGCTGTGAATAGGAAGAGAGTGGAATACTTCCATCAGCCTTCTTCATCCAATCTACCATGCTATGTACTCATTCATCTCGTTGATTTAAGATGGAAATAGAAACTGTTCACTGCTAAAGGAGCTATTTAAACAAATGCAAGTCTTCACACTACCTTTGCATGTAACATATCCAGCCTAGCAGAACCAAAATTCACTAAACTGATAGTTTTTCTAGAAGGAAATTTGTACCTAGCATTCATAGCTTAGGCAAGTCAAAAAAATAATAATTTGTGTTCAACTATTGAAAATGTTGTCAGTACTTAGCAATCATTTTGACAGGTTTCTATTAACATTTTTGGCCTCTATAAACTCAAAATTACAATATAAAGTGTTGCCTTCTTAAGGCAATCTTGAAAATTCTACCCTTATCTTGCCCTTCTCTCCTTCCCTCTCTCCACTGGTAACCTCTACTTTATTTCCTGTGTCTGTGAGCCTGTTTCTATTTTGCTATATACATTTGTATGCAGTGATGCTGAGAACAGAAGAAAACTTAGAAAAACCCACCAATCTATAATTCATACCTTCAGAAAGATAAAAGAAGATATTGTGTCCATGAAATAAGAAAGAGCTGCTATAAGAAGGAACAATTAGAGAATGGGAATATGCTAAATATTAAACATTCAATAGATTGGTTGGAAGATAAAGCTGAGGAATTTTTTTCAGAATAGAAAATAAACTGTTAAAGAAATGGACAATAGGAAACAAAAATGCAAAAATAGAAGTTCAATCAAGGAATGTCAACATCCAAAGGAAAAAAAGGACAGATGGAAGATGAAGGGGAGGAAATTATCCAGCAAAGAATACGAGAATGAAGGACATAAGTTTCCAGATTGAGATGGCCTGTAAAATGTCCAACACACACACACAAACACACACAAAAGGCCTGCACCAAACTCCAATACCATGATACTGATAAAGAGAAGAGCCTCAAACAGTTGTGGAAGACATCCACAAAAAACAACACATCACACACCAAGAGTTGTGAATCAAAATAGTAGCGACCTTCAAAATACCAGTGTTGACATGTAAATGACAGTGCAGTAATGCTTTCAAAATTCTGAGTGAAAAAGGATATTTAACTATCCAACATTAATCAAACATGAGGGCAAAATAAAGGTATTTTTTGTTTGCAAAAAGTCAAAAATATCACCTGTCATGTGCTCTTCCTCTGGAAGCTGTTAGAGGAAGTGGTCAGGGCGGAGGGTGTGGGGTTACAGGCTCTAGAATCCTCTCTGCACTTTCCCATGGAAGGGGCTGTGGTCTGGCTGTGGTCCACTATCCATTCGTCTAGATTACGGCTTTCTAGTAGAAATATAAAGTGAGCGACACACATAATTTAAATTTTCTAGTAGCTCCATTTAAAAAGGTAAAAATAAATGGGTGAAATTAATTTCAATAATATACTTTATTTAAACCAACATACCCCTGGCATTATCATTTCAGCATTAGTCAATATAGTCATAATGTGATATTGTACACTTTTTTTCATACAAAATTTCACAATTTGGTGTGCATTTTACACTTAGGACACACCTCAATTCAGACTAGCCACATTTCAAGTGCTCAAGAGCCACCTGCAGCCAGTAGCTACCCCATTGCACAGCATGTACCAGGATACTTTATTTTTAGCTGCTTGACAGCATGTGGAGTATAGCAAATAAAGTCTTTGGGAGACTGGGACACGAGACAGGCATTTTAACTAAGGAGTGGGGAGGAGCAGATAGTAACGGAAAAGTCTGAAAAATGGCGTGCCCAAATAGGGTGCCCTGTGTGGCGGCCTGGAAATGGGGATGGATTCAGATTGGTAGTGCCAATTGCTGAGGTGAATACATCCTTTAACACCACACGTTCTAATGTCTGCATCTCCTCAGGAAACTTTTCTTCCAGTTTTTCTATCTCTTCTGTATCTTCAACCTCACCCTCCTTTTAATTCCTAAGTCTCAACTATTTTTTATTCATAACCAGCCCTTCTCCAGCAGCTGCCTTTTCTTGCAGTGCCCTATTCCACATTGGGAACCACCCTTCGTTCTTCACATCGGCAAAGTTCCAATCACAATAGATTGTTGCCTGTTACAACCACTTTCAAAAATAATGAGGTAATGCAGGTTAATTGCAGCTTAAGGAAGGAAACAACTGAACATCAGACATTAGTATTGCAAGAAATTTTTTACTGATTTACCTTCCCAGCTCCAGAAAATATCTCTGACGCAATCTACTCTCTTCTGCGTGTCGTTTGAATTGCTCCCTCCATCTTTCTACCCAGTTATTTTAAGAACTACTTCCAAATGCATGTAAAGCCTTGTAGTTCTCTCCCACCATTCCAAATGTGGTTTTGTCCTGACTTTGCAAGCATAAGAATTCATTTTGGGGTCAGCTAAATACGGAATTATTTGCTCTATGACTTTATCATGAAAAAAATACAAAGAACTGGCAGAAGCTTTGAAACTACAGTTGTTCTTTTTAATATAATCCAGGATCAAATTCTTAGGCTTAGATTCTACCCACAGAGACACAAGGGGTGTGAGCTGTTTCCTTCTTCTAAATGATTATCGTACAAACTTTGGAAGTGATTGTCATTATGTTTGTTCAGCTGTTCCCACTGCGTCCACGAGTGCACCACTGTTGGCAAAGCTGAGGGTAAGCTTTTCTTTGGGTCCCACAGCTCTTTTGGTCAACTGTAGACTCTCTGTTTTCTAAGTGCTTATAGAGCTTTTATGCCCTCCAATAAAAGTGCTCTTCCAGCTTTACAGTCTCCTCCATTGGGAGACCTTCAGCCACAAAATTCCATCGTCCTTTAGCCAACGTCTGCCGGAGATCTGCCCTAATAGCTCCGGATTCCCAAGGTGGGTAAGGTGATGAGGCCTCCTGACCACGAGTTAAAGGGGTCTTAGAGATGACATAGGCCCACCTCTCATATCACTGATGAGAAACTGAGGCCTCTGGAAACAGTTAATTGGTGGTAGATCCAGAGCTAGACCTCAGATTTCTGGCCTCTATTTCATTATTCTTTCCACTCCATAAAATGAATGGGTGGCAGGAGAGTCAGGGAGGATGGAGACATATCTAAAGGCTACAAGGTAGCACGGTTCTGGGTGGGAAGGGCAGCAAATCCAGAAGGACCCTGAAGGGCCCCTGGATTAAGGGTTGCCAGGCAGATTCCTGCTGTGAAAATAACAGAGGTGCCACCAGGAGCCTGATAACTTG
Organism: Kogia breviceps; assembly: GCF_026419965.1. NCBI lineage: Eukaryota > Metazoa > Chordata > Mammalia > Artiodactyla > Physeteridae > Kogia > Kogia breviceps. The sequence goes on from NC_081312.1 coordinate 48,680,048, forward strand.
TCTGGGGACTGTCCCACAAGCCGTAGTCTTTCCTGACCAGTCCAGGCCACTGTCTTTTCCCCAGGGCCAGACATAACTCCTGGGCAAGGAGGGTGATTCTGAAAGGGAGGCCACCTCCCTAGGGCCTATGAGCTTGGCCTTGGAGCTTCCTCTTTATCACTGTGGTTCCCTGCCAGGTGTCCCCTGAACAGAACTATGGCTTCAGAGACACAGAGATCAAGAAAACAAAGAAGCCAGGACTGAAATGGGACATTCTGGCAGGTGGGCATGACAGGGAGGAGAAGCCTGCAGAGGGGATGTAGCAGATGTAAGGAAGGATTGGGACCAGGACAGGGCCAAGTGTGGGAACCTAGGAACCTCAAGAAATAGAGAGTCAAACATGTCAAATGCTGCAGAAATCAGAGGTGATGACTGTGGAAGATTGGAAAAGATTGTTCTTCGGGGAAGCAGGTTGTTGTGATGGAAGTCGAGGCAGATAGTGAGGGGCTTGTGAGGAGACGGAGGAAGCAGGAATTCACTACTTTGAGAACCTGATGTTAAGGAAGTAGAGAGAACTCTGAAAAGGGTTAACAGATAATCTTGGTGTTCACCAATACTAGTCCCATATATGATGTTTGAAACGTATATGATTGAAGAACTGGGAAAGCTTGTCCCTTCAAGGAAGTGGCTTGGAGAAATACCTTTAAGTTTAAAAGAGAAAGTCTCTGCTGGTCGAATTAGAAAAGGTGGGACAAAGAATGTATTCTTTTTAAGTAGAAATCCTCCAGCAATATCCACATCTAAGGCTTAACACAAGGACCAAGGTATGAGCAGGTCAGCTGGGTACTTCATCCTGGGTCCTGGAGACGCTGCCCAGTTCTCCCTCCCTTCCTTCTGGCCATATACTTTCAAGATCCAGAGGTTTAAAAGGCTCATTTCCTAGACTGCAGAGGACCTCGGAGAAAGTGGGGAATTTTCAGCAGCCCTAGTTATTATTTCAGGCTTATCTGCCCTTTAGCAGGGGATTGGCACCCCCTTTGATTTCCACAAGGGGATAAAAAAATAAAAACGTGGAATGACATTGCTAAAAGATTAACAAGTCAAATAAATCATATAAGGAACAGTCAGCGATTGAATGCCCAGGGTATGAAGCAGAAGAGGTGAGGGGAGAACTCAGGGTTGGTCTGTCAACTCTCGTAAAAGGTCTTAGAAATGAAATGAGACAGGAGATGACTTGATGAGACCCATTGAACTCCCCACTGGCAGCTGCCACTTAATTCCCTGTCTTGGGAATCCCATGAAGAATGTGCTTTAGTTTCCATCACAGCCTAGTAATAGCGTCTCAAAATGTGCCCAGCAAGGCATAGGAATGTTCCCTATGAAAATACTCTGCTGAGATTTGAGCTTTTATTTCAGCAGATGGAAATTAAAAGGCTCTGCCAGCAAAAGGGTCGGTCTTTTGCTATCCATTCTGATAGAGGCCAGCAATTAGTACAGGCAGAACTGTAATCTTCTGGGTGAAGACTCAGGCCTGTTTTTCTCTGAGGCAGGGCAAATGGGGTCAGGAATAGCTAGGCTACTTGCCTGATGATAGAAGGACAACTGTGACCTGTGGGGGAGGTAGTGGTAGGAGACAGGGTCAGGTCAGCCGTAGAATAGGCTGTAAAACTGTCAGTCGATTTTGGGCTCCCTTTTATGACCCTCTGGCGGTACAGCACTGGGCTTAGGAATCAGGAGTCCTGGATGCAAAGCTTGGTTTTCACATTAGTCATGTCTTGCACAATTTTCTCAATGTCCTGGAACACTGGTTTCCTTGGTAGTATCCTGGCCCTGATCCTGTCTCTGGTTAGTTAGGGGAATGTGTGTGTGTGTGTGTGTGTGTGTGTGTGTGTGTGTGTGTGTATATGTATGTATGTGTGTGTATTTTTTTTATTGAGGTATAGTTGATTTATAATATTATATAAGTTTCAGGTGTACAACGTAATGATTCACAACTTTTAAAGGTTCAACTATACTCCAATAAAAATTTTAAAAAATAAAAAAATATTTAAAGGTTATTCTTGATTTATAATTATTATAAAATATTGGCTATATTCCCTGTGCTGTACAATGTATCCTTGTAGCTTATTTATTTTATATATAGTAGTTTGTACCTCTTAATCCTCTACCTCTGTCTTGCCCCTCCCCCCTTCCCTCTCCCCACTGGTAACCACTTGTTTGTTCTCTATATCTGTGAGTCTGTTTCTTTTTTTGTTATATTCACTAGTTTGTTTTATTTTTTAGATTCCACATATAAGTGATATCATATCTTTGCTATTGTAAATAATAAGTTGTTTTCATATCTTCGCTATTATAAATAATGCTGCTATGAACATAGGGGCGCATGGCTGTTTTCATATCTTTACTATTATAAGTAACACTGCTATGAACATTGGGATCATGTATCTTTTCAAATTAGTGTTTTCATTTTTTTCAGATATATAACCAGGGGAGGAATTGCTGGGATAGTTTTTTGAGTAAACTCCATACTGTTTCCACAGTGGCCACACCAATTTACATTCCCACCAACTGTATATGAGGGTTCCCTTTTTTCTACATCTTTGCCAACACTTGTTATTTGTGGTCTTTTTGATGATAGCCATTCTGACAGGTGTGAGGTAATATCTCATTGAAGTTTTGATTTGCATTTCTTTGATGATTAACAGTGTTGAGCATCTTTTCATGTGCCTGTTGGCCATCTGTGTATCTTCTTTGGAAAAATGTCTATTCAGGTCTTCTGCCCATTTTAAAATTGGGTTGTTTGTTTTTTTGATGTTGAATTGTATGAGCTGTTTATATATTTTTTGATATTAACCTTGTGTTGATCATGTCATTTGCAAATATTTTCTCCCATTCAGTAGGTTGTCTTTTCATTTTGTCAATAATTTCCTTTGCTGTGCAAAAGCTTTTAAGCTTAATTAGGTTCCATTTGTTTATTTCTGCTTTTGTTTCTTTTGCCTTAGGAGACAGATCCAAAACAGTTTTGCTCTAATTTATGTCAAAGAATGTTCCACCTGTTTTCTTTTAGGAGTTTTATGATTTCTGGTCTTACATTTAGGTCCTTAATCCACTTTGAGTTTATTTTTATATATGGTGTTAGCAAATTTCTAATTTCATTTTTTACATGTAGCTGTCCAGTTTTCCCAGCACCACTTATTGAAGAAACTGTCTCTTCTCCATTGTATGTTCTTGCCTCCTTTGTCATATATTAATTGACCATAAGTGCATGGGTTTGTTTCTAGGCTTTCTATTCTCTTCCATTGACCTAAGTGTCATTTTTTGTGCTAGTTCCATATTGTTTTGATGACTGCAGCTTTGCAGTATAGTCTGAAGTCAGGGAGAATGATTCCTCCAGCTCTGTTCTTTCTCAAGTTTGTTTTGGCTATTCAGGTCTTTGGTGTTTCTATATACATTTTAGAATTATTTGCCCTTGTTCTGTGAAAAATGCCATTTGGTATTTTGATAGGGATTGCATTGAATCTGTAGATTTCCTCGGGTAGTATGGTCATTTTAACAATATTAATTCTTCCAATCCATGAACACGATATAACTTTCCATCTGTTTATGTTGTCTTCAATTTCTTTCATCAGTGTCTTATAGTTTTCCTTATAGAGTACAGGTCATTTTTGTCCTTAGATAGGTTTATTCCTAAGTATTTTATTCTTTTTGATGCAATTGTAAATGTGATTATTTCCTTAATTTCTCTTCCTTATAGTCCATTGTTAGTGTATAGAAATGCAACAGATTTCCGTATATTAATTTTGTATCCTGCAACTTTAATGAATTCACTGATGAGCTCTAGTAGTTTTTTAGAGGCATCTTTAGGATTTTCTGTGTCTAGTATCAGTCATCTGTAAACAGTGACAGTTTTACTTCTTCCTTTCCAATTTGTATTCCTTGTATTTCTTTTTCTTGTCTGATTGCTGTGGAGAGAACTTCCAATACTATGTTGAATAAAAGTGGCAAGAGTGGGCATCCTTGTCTTGTTCCAGTAGGGGAGCGTATTAATTAGAATCCCATGCTCTGGGGTCAGATAAACCTGGGTTTGATGCTAGTGGAACCATTTCCTAGCTAAGGGGCCATGGGAGGAATCCCAGATGCCACCCTCAGGCCTGCTGAATCAGTCTCCGGAGGGAGAACCTGCATCATCAATAAGCTTTCCAGGTTTCTTTGACTTTCTAAAATGTAAGAACCACTGCCTGAGGGTTCTCCCTTTCTCTGTCCCTTTCCATCCAAGTTCCCATTTTCTTAACATCAGACTCTTGAGGTAAATTCTTAATTTGAGATCTTAAAGCAAGCACCTTTTTGTTTGTTTGTTTTTAACCCAGGGAGCTGGACTCTTTGGAGAGAAAAATTTAAGAGTTCTTTGAACTTGGATAAGAAAATATTTACTTCTTTTCATTAACCTCAAACTGAAATCAAGCATTTCCTTCCATTACGAGCATAGGCAACACACTCCAGTGGTAATAGCAGGACCTGTGATTCTTTACGCTAGAAAGCACAGATATTTTTTTCGTAGCACATTTCAGTTGTTGCAGACATCTCGAAAGATCGTAAGCCCTTATCACTAATTTGAAATGATGGTAGCTGTGAGCTAATAAAGAAGCACATATATTGTATCAAAACTTACAAAATTATTTTTAACTATATTTCAATGTCATTGCTTTCCTTTGTAATCTCTCTTTTTAAAATGCATTTAAAAATAGTATTCTAAGAAAATTTCACCAGGCTGTCAGAGTTGCTAGGGCACAAAAAACTTAAGGATCCTTGTATTAAGTAGATTGTCTAACTTAATGACGCCACTCCAAGATGTAACTAACTCCTGCTTCTCTAGAAGTCCTCCTCACTAACTCACATAAGTCACTAATGGATGGAATTTCAAACAATGTGAGGCAGACAGAGGTGCGAGGGGCTGTGCTGGTAGAAGTTTCCCCTCAAATCTCACCTATGGCTTACTGCACTGACCAGGTATAGGAGAAAACAATATTGCTCACCTGTTTCCTCAAGCAAGACCTGATTCCCCAACCCTTGGGTTTGGCACTTCTGGAACACCCATCCAGCATCTCCTGGAGCACCCAGGCTGTGGTGAACATTCTCTTGGAAAACAAAAAAGGAAAACCAGATGTTTGGGTGTCTCTCTTGTCATAGATCCAAGAGAGACTCGTTCTACACAGACACCCCTTCTTATCCAGGTCTCCCATCCCCAGGCTTCAGCGTAACTGATTAGCTTGGTGATGATGATACTGCCACTAACAATAACAATAACTTGCTGTGTGTCAGGCCCTATCCCAACTACTTTACAAATATTGCCTTGTTTAATCCTTCCACAACACAATGTGATACCTGGCTTTATTATTGCCATTTTGCAGTCATAAAAGGGGAAGTGATAAAGTAGTTCACCATCACTTACATTAAGTCTGTCTTAACTTATACTACCATCACAGCTGCCTTGCTCAGTGACTCTGCTAGATGCTGGAGACTAGTGTGTAAAGAAATACGTGCAACAAGTTCTAAATGGTATAATGTGCCTGGGGTCATATGCAGGCATGGTAGTGGTCGAGAGGGCGAGCTCTTGCATGAGAAGCCCTCGTTAGAATCCTGACCCCACCCCCTTGGGCAACTGACTTCACTTTTCTGTGCTTCTCTGTCTTCATCTGAATCCAGGAGATAATAGTGACTTCCTCATAGGAGAGTGGGGAGGATGAAAGAAGATAATCTACATAAAGCGTTTAGCATAGCACTTGCACATAGTAAATTCAATACGTGTTTGTCATTATAACCATAATTCAAATGAATGGTGTATTTGTTAGGAAAGGCATCAAGGGGTTGGTGAGCTCCAAGATCTTGGGAGATAAGAAGGTAGAACATTCTGGGCATGCTTTATTCACTGACTTTCATCATAATGTCAAATAGAGTTTTTGAGCAAGGCAGATGCTATGGTAGTATAAGTTAATATATAGTTACTATGGGATAAATTGGAAGATTGGGATTAACCCATACACACTACTATATATAAAATAGATAACTAATAAGGACCTACTGTGTAGCACAGGGAACTCTACTCAATACTCTGTAATGGCCTATATAGGAAAAGAATCCCCAAAAAACTAGATATATGTATTTGTATAACAGATTCACTTTCAGGTGTATTTGTACACCTGAAACTAACGCAACATTGTAAATCAATTATACCCCAATAAAATTTTAAAAAATATATATGTAGTTAATATGAGTGATGGTGAACTACTTTTATCAATTCCCCTTATATGACTGTAAGATGGTAATAACACCACATATGTCATTGTGTTGTGGAAGGATTAAATGAGGCAATATTTATAAAGTAGTTGGGAACAACTGAAACCCAGTTAACTCAGACTGGTTGTAGTGTGCATCTCTTGCCTTTGCCTAGACAGCATTTGCTCTCTTCCTCTGGTAAAACCACCCAGCTTTGCTTTGGGAAATGGCCCTTCCCCATTCTATGGGGTTCTGACCTGGTCAGAACCTCGTCCCAGGCCACAGAGACTCACTTCTGTTTCCTTCTGGATTTGCTCAGCTCATAAGATGAGCAGCTGGGTACCTGACAGTATTCTCACCCATGCTATGGAGAAAGCCTGCCCAAGGTATGCAGAGCCAGTCAGAGCTCCGAGGAGGTCACTTGAACCTCTGGTCAGATGTGCCTGAAACTGGACACACACACCTGGATGCCCCTGACTTGTGATTTAATAGTTCTCCCTTTTGCTTTACCTATGTGAATTCAATTTTCATCTTTGTAATTGAAAGAGTACTCCAGGTATACTAGTTATAAATGCTCTTTGAATCTATCCCTAAGTTTTGGGTATACTCCAATTTTGTGTTTTATTACTTACAGAACATTTTTTGTCTGTTCACTGCTTACAAAAAATAATAATAACAATAATTCCACCTATGCCTGATCTCTCTGCCAGCCTGACAACAATTATTAGGTTAAGTGATTTGTTCAAGGAATAAGGAGCAGAGGTGGAATTCACACTCAAGTTTGTCTGATTGTAAAATCTGTGAGTCTTCTACTACACCAAGCCTCAGCTTGTGGTAACACTGTTTTCCATCTGAATGCATCTTTGACATTATGATGAAGGTCAGTGAATAAATAGATTAATTTAGCAAAATCCACTCTAAACATCTTTCGTGGGTCAAATCCTTTTTGAAAATTACAACCCGAAGTGGTGCTTTATATTTTATCACTCAAGTTCAACCTGCCTAACCCATGCTCCTGCCAGTCACACCAGTGTTCTTGTTTCTGAAAGAAAAGCTTGGTTTTCTTTCCTGGGAACCATGGAATTAATGCATATTTTACAGTGACTTCTATGCAAGGTAGACTATGAAGGAATAGGTCTGGGAGTGGCATTTGCCTTCAAGGAGCTTGAACTCCAGTGGGGAAGATACACATACAGTGATCTAAATCTCTTCCAAGCCAGTTGGATATATGCTACTATCAGCACCAATAATGGGGCTACAGCCACAGAGGAAGGGCCAAGTATTAGTAGGGATGGTACGTCAGGGAAGGAAGACTTCAAGGAGGGCAAAATGTTGAGCTACGTCTTGAAGCAGGAGAAGAATTCCTCAGAAGAATGTATCCTCAGGTGATCTAAGAGTTCACGGTCAAAGCTGGATCCTAGGTTTCACCGTTTGCCTGCTATCTGCAGACACTGATGGGAACCTGGAATACAACAGGGATGTAGACAGAGTCCTCGCCCACACAGTGCTTATGGTTTGGCATAGACAGACCAACAAGGGTATGCAAGGTAGAGTGAGTGATGCGCGTAAAACTCCAGTAAGTGCAGGGTGCCTGGGGAACGTAGGGGTGGCCCAGCCTTAGGCGGTCGGGAACCTCTCAGACGGGATCTGATGGGTGAGAGGGAGGAGCGCCACCAGGGGGCACTCTTGAGAGGCCGCGGAGCAGTGGAGGCCGGTCCTGGAGACTAGAGAGAAGATGACTGCTTGAGGGAGGGGCAGGTTGTTTGCTAGAGCATCTCCAGGAAGCTTGGAGCCACGAGAGGCAGTAGGGAGAACACGTCAGGACCACGTGGAGACCGCACGGAAGAGCGCAGGAAAGAGCTGGGGTGGCCCCTGACCCCACCCTCAGCCTTAGACGTTGGCGTAAAATCCGGCAGAGATGAATTCAAGTCTCGCGACAAAAGACTCCGGGTGTCTCTCTCTTCTAGCTCGTTATTTAATCTCTCCTCCCTCAACGCAGTGTCACAGAGAGTTCTGGGTTTCCACGTCCTTCTACGTTCCTTGCCAGTGGATAACCTCGCAGAAACAGCCTCCTGGAGACCGCCGAGCGAATCGCCCCGCACCCAACCCCCGGGCTGTTCTTCCCTTTTCTCTCTTGGCTTTTTCGAAGCTGCGTAGGCTGCAGCTCGCCTCTGCCCAGGAGGCTTGGTTGGCAGTAACTCTCACCTCGCCACGGGGGAGCTGGGCAAGAGGGGAAGGGAGAGGGGAGGGGGAGGGGGGAGTAAAAACCTCGGGCTCTGCTTCTCTCTCTGCCGCCCGGGCCGCCAGCCCCGGGTCCTGTCCCCTCCCCTGTCCGTCAGTTCCGCTCAGGTCTCCACTTGCGCACCAGTTCTGGTGATACATGAACGCTTCTGGTAACCCTGGCCTTCAGGTTTCTCTCACGTATCCAGATCTGCCACTCCATCCTGAAGTGTGAAGAGGGCCGTGTTAGAACTTCTGTGTGGGGATTTTGTTCGTCTCTATGAGAGCCTAATGGAAACAGAATGAGGCACAGAGGACATCCTTTGTAATCCCTGGCCCACCTCCCGATTCTTATTATACAAGAAGACCCTTAGAACTCTCTCTCTTTTTTTTAAGCTTGCTTTGGGGATAGAAGAGACAAGAACTCTAGGATAATAATTTGTTTTTCAATGGTGGGTAGCAAAGGTTTTCATTGACACAGGGAGCCAAGCTTTGGGGCCACTGGGAGAAAAGGGGTGGCAGGATGGACCCCTGAAAATTAAGTGGGTACCAGTTATTTTCACCAGAGAGCCTATCCTCAGCCTTTATCAAGATAACAATTTATTCTCCTGGTTTTAGTCACTAAAAGATTAAATACATTTAGATCTTTTTTTGATAAGTTTTTTAAAAAATGTATTTTATTGAAGTATAGTTGATTTACAATGTCGTGTTAATTCCTACTATACAGCAAAGTGATTCAGTTATACATATATACATCCTTTTTCATATTCTTTTCCATTGTGGTTTATCACAGAATATTGAATGTAGTTCCCTGTGCTATACAGTAGGACTGTGTTGTCTATCCATCCTATATATAATAGTTTACATCTATTAACCCCAAACTCCCAGTCATTCCCTCCCCTCTCTCCTCCCCCTTGGCAACCACAAGTCTGTTCTCTAGGTCTGTGAGTCTGTCGCTGTTTTGTAGATAAGTTCATTTGTGTCATATTTTAGAGTCCACATATGTGGCATCATATGGTATTTGTCTTTCTCTTTCTGACTTACTTCACTCAGTATGATAATCTCTAGGTCCATCCATGTTGCTGCAAATGGCATTATTTCATTCTTTTTTATGGCAGAGTAATATTCCATTGTATATATGTACCACATCTTCTTTATCCATTCATCTGTCAATGGACATTTTGGTTGTTTCCACGTCTTGGCTATTCTAAATAGTGCTGCTATGAACATAGGGGTGCATGTATCTCTTCGAATTATAATTTTGTCTGGGTATATGCCCAGGAGTTGGATTGCTGGATCATATGGCAACTCTATTTTTAGTTTTTTGAGGAACCTCCATACTGTTTTCCATAGTGGCTGCACCAATTTACATGCCCACCAACAGTGTAAGAGGGTTCCCTTTTCTCCACACCCTCTCCAGCATTTGTTATTTGTAGACTTTTTAATGATGGCCATTCTGACTGGTGTGAGGTGGTATGTCATTGTAGTTTTGATTTGTGTTTCTCTAATAATTAGCAATGTTGAGCATCTTTTCATGACCATTGGTGCATATGTCTGTTTTTGTGCCAATACCATGCTATTTTGATTACTGTAGCTTTGTAATATTGTCTAAAGTCTGGGAGGGTTATGCCTCCTGCTTTGTTCTTTTTCCTCAGGATGGCTTTGGCTATTCTGGGTCTTTTAAGGTTCCATATAAATTGTGGGATTATTTGTTCTCGTTCTGTGAAAAATGTCATGGGTAATTTGATGGGAATCACATTAAATCTGTAGATTGCTTTGAGTAGTTTGGCCACTTTAACAATATTAATTCTTCCAATCCAAGAGCATGGGATATCTTTCCATTTCTTTGAATCATCTTCAGTTTCCTTTATTAATATTTTATAGTTCTCAGCATGTAAGTCTTTCACCTCCTTGGTCAGGTTTATTCCTAAGTATTTTTTGATGCGATTTTAAAAGGGATTTTTTTTTTTTCTTTTACATTCCCTTTCAAACACACTTAGATCTTGAATGTGAATGTAGGGAGTGTGGCTGTAAAATAATGCCACTGACACATCAACAAGGAAACCATACTCCTCTTTTGTGTAATCCGTTGCATTATTGATGGTGTACCACGAGGGGGCAGAAGAGGATAAGTTTTCCTCAGAAGCCTCTTGGTCTACTGAAGTATCAATACTATTAGGCCTCTGGTTCTTCTCTAGCTTTCTCTCTATATCTACTTCAGGCTAACTCTCTCAAGAGAAGTTTTAGAGGAAATTACAGTGCAATCTTTGAGGCAGGAAGATTGTCTACCTCACTGATTCTCAAAGTGTGGTTCCCAGTTTCCTGAGTGTCATTGAGACTCTTTCAGGCAGCCTATGAAGTAAACTGTTTTCAGATAAATACCAAGGCATTATTTGCCTTCTCCCCTGGGTTGAAGTCAGAACCAACGGTGCAAAAACGATGGTCGTTAAAACTGCTGGCACCCTAGCAAGAATCAAGATAGTGGCACCAAACTATTAGTAGTCAATGTATTCTTCACCATCACACATTTGCAATAATTTTTTTTTAATTGCCAGTTTCACCTAAGAATGTCCTTGATCAAGCAGTAAAATTCTTAATTTTATTAAATTTTGACCCTTGAATTCATGTCCTTTTACTATTCAGTGTGACAAAACGGGAATACCCATTAAGCAGTTCTACTGAATATCACAGTAGGAAGGTCACCTTGAAGGAAAGCACTTGCGTAACCTGACCGAGAGTCCCTTTTCTTTGGAACACCATTTTTACTTCAAAAAAAAAAAAATCTGGCAAACAAATTTCTGGTTTTTCAGACTTCAGTATCTGGCAGATCCTTTCTCAAAAATAAGATGAACTTTTCCCTTTAAGGAAATCAATTATCAGTATTTGTGCCAAAGATAAAATTTGAGCATTCAAGTGAAAATTAGAAATCTGGAAAACTTGTATCTACCACAGTTAACTTCACAAATTCTCTATATTTGAACACTTTTCTGATGAATTTGGTGGTGATGTTAATGAATTTTGGTATTGCGTAATAAAATGTGTGAAAATGTTGAAGTTCTGTGTAACTCAGTGAACCAGCATTACCCTATGCGTGAGTAAAAGATTTATTCAAACCACAAGATTGATCAGTGGATTTTAGTGTAACAGAGTACAAAAGAGGTCATTGATATGGTTTCAGATTCCATATTGTTACTACTCTTTAAGAAACGATCATTTTGGCAGTTTGGTGTAGTACAAAAATCAATAGCCACCAGCATATCTGAAAAGCTGCTGAAATACCTCTCTCATTTTCAGCTCCTTCTCTGTGTGAGGCTGGATTTTCTTCACATACTTCAGCCAAAACAGTATCTCACAACAGACTGAATGCAGAAGCAGATACGAGACTCCAATAACCACTAACAACTAATTCTACCGTGTTTTGAATAGACATGCAAGGAAATGGGTGTCTTGATTTGTTCCCTTGTCATTTCATTTCTGCAGATAAACATGGCTTCCTTCTCTGTCTACAAACTATCTTCTTTAGAAAACAACAGATCTTGAGCAAGATAATTTTCCTTGGCTACTATGCTCTGCTAACAGCAGTGCGATAATATCACCTTCTATTGTATATGTTTTGTAGTTAACAAATACCAGACAGTCCACTCAAATACCCTGAGGAAAATGAGGTCAAGATATGGAATTTACCCGCAGCCATATAGTAAATAGCAGAGGCCTAACTAAAACTCTGGCTTTATGATTCAAGGTCATTAGCTGCCCTATTATACAGCTCCCTCTGGAAAGTAATTCCCAGAGGTGGTTTGTTAGAGGTGGGAGGGGGAAAATTCGAGAGGGCAAGCAATTCTGCATTTGGAAAAGACCCAATCTGTCTCGCTTAGGCAAAACTGAAGAGAGATTGTTGTCTGTGCTAGGTGATGGAACAGAATTACGTGCAAACAATTCAGATTCTTTACTCAAGTGACAGGCAGTTGTGGAAATAGGGGGAAAACAGTATTTGCTCCACAATCAAATGCCGTGCTCCTTCCAGTTGAACCCTCAAGAGGGCGCTACAGGTTTTAATCTCTCTTTGCAGAAGCAAGTGAGGTAGCCAGATACCTAGGTCATGGGGTATTGGGCTCCCTTTTACATTGCTGTGTCTTCACTCTATCCATTGGGTATGCCTGTATTTCAAGTATAAACAGACAAGCAGGATAAAAATCAAGGGAGGAAAGCTATGTATACAATCAAAATGATGATTTCTTCAGAAGCTGAGTAGTTTATATAATCTGTCATCCATGTCTCTTCCATTTATTCTGTTTTCGTCCTTCATACAACTCCCCCAGAGACTTGGCAGCTTTAACAATATTTACATTTGTATGGTCCCTCTCAATTTTCAAGGTATTTTCACAATCATGTCCTCCGAGCCTCAGACAGAGCTTTACCTCTGTGAAGAAAGTTAGGATAAATGTTATTTTCCCATGGTGCCTTTGGTAAGCAGAATTGTTTAAACATGATGCACAAGATCGTTCTAGACTGCCTGGACTATGTGAGCTGGTAGGATAGGGAGGAACTACCCCAACGCAGCCTCCCTATAGGACCAGCACCACCTTCCACTTGGAGGACAGGAAGCACCAGAACCCAACGTTCCCCAGACCAAGGAACCAGTGTTTCTGACTCAGTCCATTTAGGGTGGGGTCCGAGAACGTGAATTTCTATCAAATTCCCACTAGATGCTATGGTCTGGGGACTACAGTTTGAGAACCAGTGCTTTAACTCATACTCTATGTTTGCAAAATTAGTCTACAACCTTGTTGCTAGATGGGTGGCATCCATGTCCACGAAAGAACCCACCTTTTATAAGCAGCCCTTTTTACCAATGGGAAAGATGAATAGAGATTAACTGATTTGTCCAAGGTCACATTGATAGAAATTTGGTATAGTCTCAAGTAGACCCAAGGTCTTCTGATTCCTAATCAAAGGTAATTCCTTAAGCTATTAGTCTATTGTAACTTTCTTTAATAGCAGACAGGGACGATTGGCAATTGTGACATGTTCAACAAATATATGTTTAGTTGAACTTTTTTGCTGAGCATGATCTAAGTAAATAGCAAAGGAAAAATAACCCTCCCTATTTTTATCCAAGACACATTATAGGAGATAAAAATGCCCTTCAGCATACCTAAGAACATCAAGAATAGAAATATATAAAATACTTAAATTCTGCTCTTTAGAGTTGCATGTCTAAATGCTGTTGGGTTTCTAAAAATAATGGATTTCAATCCAATTTAATTTTTAAAAACTTTTAAATTTTTATTGAATTAGAGTTAACTTACAATATTAGTTTCAGGTGTACAACATAGTGATTCAATATTTTTATAGATTATACTCCATTTAAAGTTGTTATAAAGTATTGGCTATATTTCCTGTGCTATATACATGGTAGTTTGTACCTCTTAATCCCCTACCCCTATCTTACTCCTTTCTCCTTTCCTTTCCCCGCTGGTAACCACTAGCTTGTTCTCTTTATCTGTGATTTTGTTTCTGTTTTGTTATATTCATTTTAATAAAAATGTTTTGCTGTTTACTCTGAGCAAGTAACTGCTGGGGCTGTAAATGAGATCTGGTCCTTGACTTACAGAAATTTATAAACCAGTGGGAGGAAGCCGACTGTTCATAACTAACTACAGAATTACATCAGATGCAATGCGATATCTGCGAAAATCGAGGTCCACAGTATACAGTGCAGGGAGACAAAGAGGGGAGAAATAGGTTTCATTTAGGAGAGTTAATGAAGGAGTTGTGGAGGAAGTAGCGTCTGAACTGATCCTCTGAAAGGGAGGAGGATTTTGCCTGGTAAAGATAGAGAGGAAGAATCTTCTGGGCAGAGAAAACTGCATTGGAAAAGATACAGGCAAGCACAGAGCTTGCTTGGGGAAGAGCTACTTTTACATGTGGTCTGGGAAGGGCACAGGAGTGCAGTGTGATACAACTGCAAGTCACTGGGGACGCCCAACAATAACAGTTCTGAGCCAGGAAAGACATGAGCGGAGGGGTGCTGTAGAAGAGAGGAGAAGAGACTAGTGAGGACGTGGAGCCCAGTAAGGAGGACCCTTCAGAAGTTGGCATGAGGGAGAGAGTGGGTTTGGGGTCTTTTGTAGTAAACCTGGTTTTGAACCCGTTTTACTTACTACTTCTGTGACCTTAGGCAAAATATGACTCTTTTTGGACTTTAGTTTTCTCACCTGTAAAAGGAGAGGGTAGATGCTGGCTAACATCTGTCTACCCCTAACATTCTTTGATTCCAAGAACCTTATTTACCTTCTGCTGCAAATCGAATTCTGGATGGCTTGAGTCAATTTTGTATCCTTCACCTTTCTAAAATGGGCATGGCTCTTTTTGGGATCACAACGTGAAATAAAAGACAATTGAAAGTCCCATTGATCTGGCCACAGTTTGGGGTAGAAGTGAGAAAATGAAATTCTTGAATTAGAACTTATTCAAACCTGTCTTACTTATAACTGATTTCAACTGTACCAACTTTTCAAGCATGGTTGATTTGCAACAGATAAAATTTTATCTTGCTGAGTTTACAACCTCATGGGATGGAAGCATGATTCCAGCTCTGAAAATGTGTGGGTTACTTGGGTTACTTCTTATAAACACAAGGGTTTGCTTTAGGGGTAGAGGCCAGATTTCATGACTATAACTGGAAATCTTAGGGAACAGATGAATCATATAATACATCACTTCAACCAGAAAGTTAATGTATCCTCTTGTTAGGGTTTATCTCAAAATGCTTTGTGAAATCTAAGAGCTGGAGGGACCCACAGCCCAAGCCATGTATGGGATGTGATGATCTAGCATAGTCCCCAGCCAGAAGACCAAATACTGCCTTTTGCTCTTTCCTGGGAGGTTGGGAAGGATATGGAAAACAATGCTCTGGCCACGGAGAAGATTCAAGGGAATAAAAATGAATCATCACCAGCCTCCAGGAAACACCAGGAGTACTCTAAATGGAATGAAGTCCTCCTGTACCTTGGGTGGGGGCAGAGGGCGTGAGGGGAAACAACAGCTGGTGAGAGAGGTGGAAGCTGGAGAAAGGGACGCTGCTGCATTACTGAAGCTTGCAACCATGGCAGAGGAACAAACCAAAAGGGATGTGAGTTTATGCAGGTTTCCTGTGATGTCCCTTAGGGAGATTGTTTTCCAGAGCTGCCCTCCATGATTTCCTAATCAGCTGCCTCAGTCCCTAGTCTCCACCCTGTGCAATGTCATCTGCATAAAAATGTGGAGAATGTAACCAACTATTCACTCGTGTCCAAAAGGGCTCTGCAAATTAGGAGGCTGCACGTGCAGCCCACTATATAAAGGGCCTCCCACCAGCAGGCTGGGAAGGGGAACTGCTGCCCTAGGCCAGGGAGGCCCAAGGGTCAAGGGACATCTGGAGCCAAGTCCAGGCTGTAAACTGAAGCTTTGGGGAATTTCAGGCACATCCTGCTGCTTGCTAGACCCCGAGGCATGGGATTTGGGCTGGATTCTCTCTTGCTTCCTGTGCTCCTTTAATTGACTTAATTAGTTTATTATTTTTTAAGCATCCTAATATCTCTCCATTTATTGGGGTCTTCTTCAGTGTTTCTAAATAAAGTCTTTTTTTTAAATCTTTTTTTATTATGGTCATTTTCAAACATACGAAAAATAGAAAGGAAAGTATGTCGAATCCACACAATCCAGCTTCAATATTTATCAGTATTTTGCCAAATTTCTTTCACTTATGTCTCCTCCACTTTTTTTTTCCTACAGTGTATTAGAGCAAATCCCAAATACATCATTTCAACTGTAAAACCTTGAGAATATATTACTAGCAGTAAGGTCTGTTTTTTTCCACATAATAATACTACTATCATATGTAATAAAATTAGTAATTTTTTAATATTATATAACCATGGACAAAGACCATATATTTCTTACACCATAGGATTCAAACAAGATCCACACACAGCACACATTATTTCCTCTCTCTTTTTTTTTCATGCCATTTATTTGTAGGAGAATTTTGATCAAATGTTTCTATGGAGTTTTCATATCCTAGATTTGGCTATTGCATCCTTGTGCTATTCTTCCAAGGATTCCTAGTTCCTTTTCATTGGGAAATGGTATTTAGAGACCACCATCTGGGCATGAGGGATGTTCTTTGCTACTGAATTGTCATTGTTTTGTGGACTTTTCAGAGTAAACAATGAGAAAATATATACATTTGAAAATGAGAAAAGCTCAGTTCTTACTGATATTTACAATTTAAATTTAAGATTACAGGGTTTTTTCTTAACTTACTTGTTTTGTGTTTGTATCTCACCTCTCCCTTGCTGAACAGTTTGGTTTCTATGATATTAATATCATTACTAATTAGCTTTAGTTTACAACACGTTTAATGCAGGTTAAGATTTCTTTGTAATAATTCCATGGGGGCAATATTATCTCTTATGTCTCTGAGGATATTAATTATAGGGGTTTTTTTTTGCATTGATATATTTTTAATTCCTTTTATTGTTTCTGTTTTCACTGTTCAAATTTTCTTAAACATCTGGTGAACCTTGACCATTGATTCAAAAATAAGAGATACTAAAACATCAGTATTACTAATAACAGTAAGATTACTGACATGAGTATAATATCAAAGAAGTTAAGTAAAAAATCCCATAATCTTGTATTTGAATAGGAAATATCAGTATGGATTCACTTTTTGTCTCTTAAAATAAATTAAAAAGAACATATTTCATTGCTTTGTCTCTTAAAAAGGCCTAGAAGCAATGAATTTAGTAGTAATAAGCCCAACAAGCATTCAGATTATGGTCTCTAAATACCATTCCCACTAAGAGGAGCCAGAACTCTTTGGGAAAATGCCTGATTCCAAGTCTAGGGCAGGAATTAAAAGGTGAGTCCGGGACATAGTTTTATGTCAAAGAAGAAACAAGGAAGTGTTTCAAAACAAACAGAGTCACATCAAAAGGATGCAAAAGCCATCCTTAAGAGGCTCTCACTGGCCAAAGAAGGGGCAGTTTGAACATGAAAAATGATTAGAACACATCAGATAACTAAAAATTCATGAGGTTATAGTGATTTTAAAAATATGTCATTGGTCATCTTTGGAGGCTGCTAGACCACCAAATCATTACTAAAAAATGTATTAAAAAGGGAAATATCAAGGATTTTATTCTGCCTTTCCTGTATGTACTGTATTTCACGGTAACCAAATTGTTGATGTGGAAAAGTTCTTTATAGAATAATTCAACCAGTGAATGCAGAAGGAATGATGGAATTATAAAATCATCATTTTGCAACCCCTAATAAAATAATGGATCTAGGCAACAATTATCAAAGTTTGCTAAAGCAATTAGGTTAAACTCAATGAAGAACTTCATAATGGAAATATTAGAATGCTCACTTGAAGCCACTGATCAATCTTGGTATCATTAAAGGTAAAACAACTATAATAATGTCGTACAATAAGAAAAACACACCACCCCCTAGGAAGTATTCTTGCCTAAAATAATCACCTGAATCTTATCAAGCCAGTAGGTTAGCTATCAGTTTACAGAAAACAAGACAAAAAAAGAACATTTTAAACAAAACCACTAAGATGCAATAAATCAAATCCTGAATGAGATATTCTATAAGCCAAGTGAACTAGTTTCTCCAAAAAATAATGGCATAAAAAATAGAGGGATTGATTTTTAGAGAATAAAAGATATTTAAAAGATAGAATAACTAAATCCAATGTATGGACCTTGTTTGGATCCTGATTTGCACAAACTTACTGTAAAATATATCTGAGATAATCAGGGAAATTTGAAGATGGACTTAGTATTCAGTTTTATAAAGGAATTATTTTAATTTGTATTATTATCAAAATGGCATGGTTACCATTTTTTAAACTTCTTTATAGTAAAAGTTAGATGCATATCAAAGTATTTCCAGGTGAGTAAATATGAGGTTTGATATTTGCTTTATAATACTCCAGGAGAAAAAAAAAAGGATGGGGTGATTAAGAAAAAAAAGAATAGGGTTTTAGAAACTGCTGATAAATTAGTGAAACTGGATAATAGGTACATGTGAGTTCATGATATTATTCTTTGTACTTCTAAGTTTGAAATTTTCTATCGTCAAAGGTTTTAAAAATTAAAGAAAAAGATGAATTGTTGGTGAATAAAATCTAAGATATCTCTAATAAGCATAGCTGAAACTGGACATTTCTAAAAGAATATTTAAATGAACAAAGTAACCTGATGAATTAACAATCTCCTCTATATAGTTCCATTCCTCGCTATATTGGCACCACCAAGTTTTCTAGAACCCAATCACCTCTCTTCCATATGATTCTAGTAATACATAGACAAATCCCAATTCCTCTCTTTTCTTAGAGCTATAGCTCCCTTCTGTTTATGTTCGTAATGCCACCTAATCCAGGCTATGACAAAATTTCCCATGACTGATAAGATTTACAGGACTTCAGTTTGTCTTACAAGGTTATATCTTAGCTGTGTTTTTCCAGAAGTCACTAAAGGAGGCACCTAAAGCCCTGTTTGAGTCACAGTACAAGTCACAATACAACCCATTCCTCCTAAGCTAGGTTGGTTCTTCTCCACTGGTGAGTCCAGGCTTTGCCACTTCATCCCTGACACAAAGATAGGGGCCCATTGTTTCTCCCAAGCCTGTTACCCACCGTCTACGTGCTACAGGGACCATAAGCAGAAAGGAACATTTCACTTTCTGAAAACTAACTTTTTCACAACACAGCTAACAACTAGCCTGATTCAAAATTAAAACCCTCCCAGTACAGAATTCTCCTTCTCTTCAGAGGCAAGGGCTGTGGGGAACAAATGCTGCTTGTGGCTCTGCCCTCGAGGTCAGCAGATTGAATGTGGCCTTGTGTGTGCTGTGAATGTACAGTGAATGACATCATGCATATGCAGTGGGCTTTCCAGCAACCAGAGTCTCACTAATGACCAAAATTTTTCTTTTTAGAAAGGCGCTCTTCTTTGACTTCTGAGATTGTTTTACTATCCTGGTACTTTTACCTTTTTTTCCTGTCTTAGCCATGATTCCTCCTCCTGACTTGCTCCTTTTCCTCTCCTTTTCTCTCCTTCCCTCACTTTTCCTCTCCCCTACCTTCTCCTGTTCTTTCCTCCCCCCCCCCTTTTTCCTTCCTCTCCCTTCCCATCCTCTCTCCCTCTTTCTCTTGCCATTCTCCATACATAAAACTAATACCAACGATCAATTTTAGATGAATAAATGGAAACCTTCTGTATCACTTTCACCAGGTTCCAATCCTGCATCTCCAACAGACTACCAGATATTTATAATTGGGCATCCCATTATTAAATCCAAAATAAAACTCATAATCTCCCAAAGAGATTCTTCTTCCCATTTTCTTTAACTTTGTAAATGACACTTCCAGTCTCCAAGCTGCCCAGACGTGGAGCCTCGTAGCCATCTCTAGTTCTTTCCTTAACCACTGTGGTGAGCCAGGCACTGAATTCTGCACTTTCAATCTTTAAAATGCATCCTAGCTCATCCCTCCTCTCCATTTCTACCATCACCAGGTGGTCTGGGCCCTTGTTGGGCTGAATTATAATATGGGGCCCTCTATGCTGCTCCACCCTCTATTCATTTTGTTTTCCTTGGGTCCACTGGGCCCACACTCACCCCAGAGGAGTCTCATTAAAACACTGCTTGACTCATACCACCCCTAAAACCTTGTATGATTATCTAATTAAAACTTCCCTGTAGAAACCCACATCCTCAGGCTGGCATTTGAAACTTTTCATAATTATTTCCCCCCGATGTGTGCAACCTTCCATCCATCCAAAATCATTTCCTCCTGCCTCTGTACATACAATTTTCATCTCCTGGCCAAACCTTTCCCTGTATATTCATTTCATTCCATGGGCTATCCATTCTCCAAGTCCACATGAAAACCTCTTCCTTCAGAAGGGGTTTATGGATGAAATGACCTGATACCTGGCTTTGCTTTAAAATAACGGGCAGAGGAAATGAAGCAGGTATCCGTATATGTGGACCTTTCCTCACTCAAATGCAAGTTAGTTCCCCCCAAAAGCTTTTATTTGGGAAAATAAAGAAACATTTAAAAAATACTCCTACTGAGACTTCTCTGGTGGTGCAGTGGTTAAGAATCTGCCTGCCAATGCAGGGGACACGGGTTTGAGCCCTGGTCCGGGAAGATCCCACATGCTGCGGAGCAACTGAGCCCATGCACCACAACTACTGAGCCCGTGTGCCACAACTACTGAAGCCCGCGCGCCCAGAGCCGGCGCTCCACAACAAGAGAAGCCACCGCAATGAGAAGCCCGCGCACCGCAAGGAACAGTAACCCCCGCTCGCCGCAACTAGAGAAGAGCCCGTGTGCAGCAGCAAAGACGTAACACAGCCAAAAATAAATTTAAAAAAAATTTATTTTTAAAAAATGCTCCTACTATATAGGGAGTGCCCTATTTTGGAATGGATTGCAGTTTGAAGAGGGAAAATATTGGTGGCCTGAGAATGAAGAAATAGGGTTCTAGTTTTTAAGTGCTGATTATTAATAAGTTTTGTTTATTCCATTAACCTTGTTTCATCATATATAAGTTCTTCCATTGCTTTAGTTCATTGTCTCACTCATGGGGGTTGATTTTCTTGAATACTTCATGTTCCTTGATTGTGAATTTAGCTTTGTGGTTGAGATTCCCTGTTAGATTCTCTGCTGCATCTGTTTGCATGGTCTGCCTGGGAAAGAGGCAAGAGTTGCCCTTGTAGCTTGTATCCTGACCTGCTTTCAGGAAGGAGAAGGACAGGGTGTGCCACCTGTCAGGGCATCTTAGTGGTTGGTCTGTTAGATGTTGGTACTCACCACTCCCTCCTGAGGTCATCAGTGGCTGCTGCCCTATCTCTGACCTGCCAGAGCCTGGGGGCAGACACCCCATCATTGCTTCCTGACTGCTGTTGCTATGGTATCTATGCCTTGTCTATTGCCCTGGAGCCCTTTCTGCTGCAAGTCTGTGTAGCCTCCAGGTGTACCCTCCATCCCCAGTAGTCTGTGCCTGCCTTTCTCAGCAGTCTCAGTTGAGTCTAGTCTACAGATTTCCTTTTCAATCCAACTGCCTCAACATTTATTCTTTAAATTCTTAATCTAGTTATTTCTAGGCACTCAGAGGAAACTTCAACTTGTACTTAGTACACCATTTTGAAATTAAAGTCTCAGTTTGGGCTAAACTAGCCAGATATCTCAGAAGCCAACCTTCTATGGCCATTGGGATTAGTGTTTATTCACCCACCTTTGCCAAAAGTGAGATAAGAAGAGGACATGAACTTTTGGTTAGGAAGCAGGGACAATTTATTTTTCTCAAAACTGATTTCTTGTTAATATCTGAGTAGGAAGTTAGAAGTTTGCATCCAAAGAATTTTTTTTGTCCTTTAGGAAATAGGCCGCTCAAAGAAACACAGAAAAATATCTCCACATATTTGCCTGTTGGAGTTTGAAATTACATAATCCCCAAATGAGTGGATGTCAAGCCCCTGCATCTGGCAGGGCTCCTCCTCTAGGCTGAGAAGCAGTTTGGGTCCACACAGCTGGAGAATTTATGGACACCTGAGTCCAATCCAGCTGAGTAGGGGAGAGGCTTGAGCAGGAGCCAGCCAGGTGCAGGCCATGCTTAGGGCTACATCTGGGGAGAGGGGATCCCACGTGGGTGAGGGTCAGCCTGAGGGCTGAGTCAGAAGAGCAGAGAGGATTCAGAGGGCTCTGGAATTCTCATTAGACCTTGGTGGTGAGATGAAATTTGGGCGTTGATCCTCTGAGCAGGGTCAGACCCTGCTGAGAGAGATTCTAATCAGAGGCTACTCTCTTATTTCATGGAGAAGGGGAAAAATTGCAAAGTCCTGAATAAGGAAAGAAACCTTTTAAAGCTCTCTCTCCTTTTTTTTTTTTTTAAAGGGGAAGTGTGTCGGTTTATTCAGGTATTAATACAGTGTAAATAGGATTTAATAATTTAGTTAAGAAAGCATTGCTTTGTTTGCCTTCAGGAAGCTGTATGAAAAGATCCAGGACCCCTTGATAATTTTCTAAAACTTAAATGTGTGTGACCTACACAGGAGTGGGGTTAGGGAAGTGGGGTGGTGACTGGGTGGGAAAGGATAGTTTTAGGCCCTGATGATGTGTTCACCTGGTCACATGGTTTTGTAAAATTTGCAAGAGTAAAACCAGTGTCTCTTTCTATGCTGACTTCCCTCCATCACCATCCCTTCATATCACATGACAGCCATGTGATATTCTGGGGTATTTTGGGGTCTGGCTAAAGGAGTGTTAAAGACACACATTGAGTTTGGGTTCAGTGTGATGTATAGTTTGCAGGTACTCTGGGTACAGTTATTTCTGGCAGTTTGAATATACGAGTAGCTCTCAGGAATTCTCTTCTTAAATGTTTTAAATTGAGCTATAACTCATATATCATAAACTTGACCCTTTTAAAGCATACAATTCAGTATATTCATAAGGTGGTGCAGCCATCACAACTAATTCTAGAACATTTTCATCACTTCCCGAAAGAAGCCACATCAGTTCACTACCTGTTCTCTCCCTTCTCCCCACCAGCTGACTCCTAATCTCTAAATCCCCTCCTAATCTACTCTCTGTCTCTGAATTTGCTTATTCGGCACATTTCATATAAATGGAATCATACAATATGTGTGCCTTTTGTGTCTGGCTTTTTTCACTTAGTATAGTGTTTTCAAGGCTCATCCATGTTGTAGCATGAATCAGTATGTTATTCCTTTTCATGTCCGAATAATACTCCATTTTGTTCATTCATTCATCAGTTGATAGATGTTTGGGTTGTTCCCAGGAATGTTCTTCCTAATCAGTCTGTTAACTCATTCAGCATCAAGGTCCAGGGCCAGTGGTGGTATTATTCTATGAACATGGCTCAGGGTCCCTGAGGCCAGAAGTGTGAGAGCTGTAGAGGAAAAACAGGTTTGGAATAGAGTCAGAAGCTTTCATGCTAGAGGAATGACTAAATGTAACTATTCTTCCCACAGATGTGATATTACAAAGTTGTTGTCAGAGACTATCGAAATATTTGCAGCCAAAAAATCTAGGAAAACCTAGTATAGTGGTATGTCAGGTAGTCAGTCAATTAAAAATCATTTTTCTGAATTTGGGGATATTTTTGGTAATTATCAATTTTTTCAAAATGTGTGATTTGTGGTTTATTTTCTCATTTTAAATAAAAACTTTAAAATATAATTTTATATTTGTAATTTTGTATTTTTTTAAAGGAAGTCCCCCAAGTTATATGTATAAGTTGCAACCCCTCAAAACCAGGATCCACCCTGCCCTAGGGCCACACTTTCAACATACTTTCCTTGTCCTATACTTAGAGGTGGTCAGGAGCTTGTTGAGGGACTTCCTCCAGGGAATTATACAGCAAGCTGTTCATTTTGTGGTTTTCCCTCCCTTTTATTGTCCACTTTTTTCTTCTTGGGAGCACTTCCAGGGGAAACTAGCTCATGCAACACCTTCATTAATGTACAATACCTTCAAGAGTTGCTGTAATTGATTGTATTCCTCTTCTATGCTCCCTTTCCCTGTTGGGCAGAATCTACTTACCCATAATTCAAACATGGGTTTGGCCATGTGACTTGCTTTGGCCAATGGGATGTGGACAGAGAAGTCCACGTGATATTTCCGAGCACCAACTTCAGGGGCTTCGCAAGTTAGATCCAGCTCTAGAAGCCCGTGGTCCTTCAGCGTGCATCCTGGAAGAAGATGTTCAGGACAGACCTGCATCCTGAAACCTATATTCAGTCTGAAGAGGAGCAGCTGCTGCTGACCTGCAGACCATGAGTGAGAAATAAATATCTGTTATTCTAAGCTACCGAGATGGGGGTTGTCAGAAAGGGAACCACAAACAAGACGAAAAGACAGCCCTCATAATGGGAGAAAATATTTGCAAACAAAGCAAATAAGAAAGGATTAATCTCTAAAATATACAAGCAGCTCATGCAGCTCTATATCAAAAAAACAAACAACCGAATCCAAAAATGGACAGAAGACCTAAATAGACATTTCTCCAAAGAAGATATACAGATTGCCAACAAAGACATGAAAAGATGCTCAACATCACTAATCATTAGAGAAATGCAAATAAACTACAATGAGGTATCACCTTACACCAGTCAGAATGGCCATCATCAAAAAATCTACAAACAATAAATGCTGGAGAGGGTGTGGAGAAAAGGGAACCCTCTTGCACTGTTGGTGGAACGTATATTGGTACTGCCACTATGGAGAACAGTATGGAGGTTTCTTAAAAAACTACAAATAGAACTACCATACGACCCAGCAATCCCACTACTGGGCATATACCCTGAGGAAACCATAATTCAAAAAGAGTCATGTACCACAATGTTCACTGCCGCTCTATTTACAATAGCCAGGACATGGGAGCAACCTAAGTGTCCATTGACAGAGGAATGGATGAAGAAGATGTGGCACATATATACAATGGAATATTACTCAGCCATAAAAAGAAACAAAACTGAGTTATTTGTAGTGAGATGGATGGACCTAGAGTTGGTCATACAGAGTGAAGTAAGGCAGAAAGAGAAAAACAAATACCGTATGCTAACACTTATATATGGAATCTAAAAAAAAAAAAAAAGGTTCTGATGAACCTAGGGGCAGAACAGGAATAAAGATGCAGATGTAGAGAATGGACTTGAGGATACGGGGAGGGGGAAGGGTAAGCTGGGACAAAGTGAAAGAGTGGCATGGACATATATACACTACCAAACGAAGGTTGGATAGCTAGTGGGAAGCAGCCCCATGGCACAGGGAGATCAGCTCAGTGCTTTGTGACCACCTAGAGGGGTGGGAAGGGGAGGGTAGGAGGGAGATGCAAGAGGGAGGGGATATGGGGATATATGTATATGTATTGTTGATTCACTTTGTTATAAAGCAGAAACTAACACACCATTGTAAAGCAATTATACTCCAATAAAGATGTTAAAGGAAAAAAAAAAAAAGAAACATAGTAGAATTGCAGCAGGAACTGACTTATTAGTTGCACATTCCCAGTCCGAACAGCAGAGCTGATATAATTTATCTCTCAGGAAGAAGCTAAACTTAGTCCCAAAGCTCAACTTTCCAAGATCCCTGACAGCAGATCCCGATACCTCACCTTTCCAGGTTCCCATTTTAGCATGCTTCCACCTTTTAAGGAAATCCATTTCTGAGTTAAGGTCGTGTCTCCTTTTCCTCTCCTCCCCTCGGGTATAATTTTAAGTACAAATTATTTCACTGTTTACACTTTCTGTAATAGTATTTTTGCCACTTCAATTAAACTCCAGATGTAGCCCACTACACTTCCCCTCTCAACAGTGGCTGCACCAATTTACATTCCCACCAACAGTGTATAAGGGTTCCCTTTTCTCCACATCCTTGCCAACATTTGTTACGTGTGTACTTTTTCATGATAGCCATTCTGATATGTGTGAGGTGATACCTCATTGTGGTTTGATTTGCATTTCCCTGTTGATTAGTGATGCTGAGCATCTTTTCATGTACCTGTTGGCCATCTGCATTTCCTCTTTGGGGAAATGTCTATTCATTTCTTTTTGCCCATTTTTCAATCAGGTGGTTGTTGTTGTTGTTTTTTGATGTTGAGTTGTAGGAGCTGTTTATATATGTTGGGTATTAATCCCTTATTGGTCATATCATTTGCAAATATGTTCTACCATTCAGTAGATTGTATTTTCATTCTGTTGATGGTTTCCTCTGCTGTGCAAAAGCCTTTAAGTTTAATTAGGTCCCATTTGTTTATTTTTGCTTATATCTCCTTTGCTTTAGGAGACAGGTTAAAAATGTTATTGCTGTAATTTATGTCAAACAGTGTTGGGCCTATGTTTTCCTCTAGGAGTTTTATAGTATCTGGTCTTACATTTATGTCTTTAATCTATTTTGAGATTACTTTTGTATATGGTATTAGAGAATGTTCTAATTTCATTCTTTTACATGTAGCTGTCCAGTTTTCCCAGCACCACTTGTTGAAGAGACTTTTTCTCTATATTGCTGTCCCTTTGTTGTAGATTAATTGACCATAAGTGCATGGGTTTATTTCTGGGCTGTCTATTCTGTTCCATTGATCTACATGTCTGTTTTTGTGCCAGTACCATACTGTTTTGATGACTGTAGCTTTGTAGTATAGACTTAAGTCAAGGAGCATGATTCCTCTAGCTCTGTTCTTCTTTCTCAAGATTGTTTTTTGGCTGTTTGCTATCTTTTGCATTTCCATACAAATTTTACAATTATTTATTCTAGTTCTGTGAAAAAAGTCATTGGTATTTTGATAGGGATTGCACTGAATCTGTAGATTGCCTTGGGTAGTATGATCATTTTAACAGTATTGATTCTTCCAATCCAAGAACAAAATTTTGCCATTCGCAGCAACCTGGATGGACTTGGAGGGCATTATGCTAAGTGAAATAAGTCAGACAAAGAAAGACAAATACTGTATGATATCATTTGTATGTGGAGTCTAAAAAATACAACAAACTAGTGACTATAACAAAAAAGAAGCAGACTCACAGATATAGAGAACAAAGTAATGATTACTAGTGGGGAAGGAAATGGGGAGGGGCAGTATAGGGGGAGGGAATTCAGAAGTACAAACTATTAGGTATAAAATAAGTAAGCTACAAGGACATATACAAAATGGGGAATATAGCCAATATTTTATAATAGCTATAAATGGAATATAACTTTTAAATATTGTGAATCACTATATCATACACCTGTAACTTATATAATATTGTACAGCAACTATACTTCAATTAAAAAATTATAAATAACAAAAAAATTTTAATAAATAAAAACAAAAAAGAAACAACTTAAGTACCAACTATAGGGGATTGGTTAAATAAGGTATATCAATAGAATGAAATACACTGTAATCACTAAAAGTGATGTAATAAATATCTACTTAGTGACATAGAAAGGAGAGGGTTACCAAACAGAATGAACAGTATAAACTCATTCTGTAAACACAAAATACATGTATATGTCTAGAAAGATATATGCTAGTTATTTACAGTGGTTATATCTGGTTTTTAGAATTATGGGTGATTTTTATTTATTTCATTTTGCTTATATTTTTTGTCTTCCTTTGCTAACCATATTTCCTAATGTTTTAATTTTGCAGTAAAAATTAAACAAATGTATTGTTATTTTGACCTTACAACTGTTTTAGATGGATTGAGAGGACTCCTTTTCCTCTTTTTTTCCTCTTTAATTTTTTATTTCATTTTGTAGACACTCAGGGGTTGGGAATAAATGATGGGTTTTAACACAAAGGTGACAAGGATGATGATGGAGGTGGTTCCGTTCATAAAGAAGACAGTAAAGGTCCAGGCATGCATATATAAAGGGCATGAAATGCAAGGTTACCAAAGTGATATAGGCAGCACAGGTAAGATGGATTTCCTCCTGTGCCCTTCCTATAAAAAGTTAAGCAGATACCAATGAGCTTGGGATTTGCATTTCCTGATGGAGTCCAAATCAACACAAGGTGATACCTTCCCATCACCAAAGGCCTGTAGGTTATTTTACTATAGAGCCTTGGTTGGGGAGGAGGAGACAGATCCAACTGAGAGAATTTTCAATTCATTATATTTTCCCCATGAGTCAGAAATAAGCAACCTTTTATTGCTTGAGGATCAATGTAGGAAAAATAAAATTCCCAACAGGCTTAAGTGACATGCAGCAGGTCACACAGGAAGCTAGAGGTGAAGTCAGACTGATTTTCAGCACCATGCATATTCCACCCATGTCATCTCAGTAATTTCTGAGGAGCCTTATGATGGTGGCAGCATTGACAAAGTTAACTCAAAGCGGAGAAACAAGACATCCTCAGCCTAAGCATCTGTCTGAATCATTTGGTGCCATCATATAGATAGATGGTTCCTAGAAAAAAATATGGAATACGTCATGATTTTGTGTGTCATCCCTGGGCAGGGGCCATGCTAATCTCTGCATCATTCCAATCTTAGTACCTGCTCTGCCAAAGTGAGTACAAGAGGACCTCTTATTGTCCACCATGACATGAGCTCTCTACCTTTTTCAGAGAAGGGGCAATTCCAGATTCAGTGTTTCCCTTCCGAAATAGACAATGGCAAAGAAATAAAATCAATAAAATGGAAAAGCTAAACTATAGGGAGAGAGAAATAACAGAACCATAAAATTGTTCAACAGTGTGATCAGGGGGAGGGGGAAGGGTAAGCTGTGACGAAGTGACAGAGTGGCACGGACATATATACACTACCAAACGTAAAATAGATAGCTAGTGGGAAGCAGCCGCATAGCACAGGGAGATCAGCTCGGTGCTTTGTGACCACCTAGAGGGGTGGGATAGGGAGGGTGGGAGGGAGGGAGACGCAAGAGGGAGGAGATATGGGAACATATGTATATGTATAACTGATTCACTTTGTTGTAAAGCAGAAACTAACACACCATTGTAAAACAGTTATACTCCAATAAAGATGTTAAAAAAAAAAGATCAGAGTAAGACTGTGTCTGAACAAAGGTGGTTAAAGCAGAGGCTAGAGCTGGGTTTCTTCATGAGAGGCACTTCTTACAGGCTGAGCGTCCTCTCTGGCTTGATAATGATGAGCTGGAGGAGCCCGTTGTGCATCTCTCTTCCTTGCTCTGCATTTAGTGAAATCAGCTGTGGTGGTGAGCAAATGCTATAGATCAGGGCTCTTTTCCTCGGAAAACTAGTTGTTAAAGGTTTACCAGTGCATCACTGTGACAAACCACAGTAACCTTTCAGAGGAAACTCCAGAGAATATGCAGCAGTCCTGGCAGAAGTTCAAAAGTATACAAACCCTTCCCCAACCACTTTGTCTCCCTACCCCCTGCCCACTGCAGTCCCTGAAAACCCACCTCCCCAAACACTTTCTTGTTATGCCAAGCAGGAAGCTTCCCCGGGGCTCTTAGAGCAGGCCTGAAAACAGGGTACATTCTCAAGGAGAGGCAAAAGAATGAATGAAAATATGACTCCTGCCATGCACAGGGCATGCCACCTCTGAGCACAAAGTGAAACTTGAACTATCCCTTTGATCTTATAAGGAACATATAAAGGAAATTAAAAGGCCCTTAATGGCACTTGAATTTGTAGAAGAGCAAATCTCACTTCCTTTACACTTTTTCTCCAACATCTGCAGCTCTGTCTTGAATAGAATTGCAGATGGTTTTTCATTACCTTTTTTTAAATGTCTGGAGAAACAGCTCAACTTTCCAAGTAGAATTATTAAAAGAATTCAGGGCAGGATGTAAAATCTTTCACTTTTTCTAAGTCGTCAACTCTCCCTGCATTATCATAAGTTCTCTTAAGTGTAGTTACTTTCCTCCCATTTCCTCCCCTCCTGCGCTGCACTTTTGTAATAAAGTAGGCTCAAGGGACATGAGTCCTTCCTCTGATTGGGTTAGGGTAGGACGAAGGCAAAGGGGTGGGGAGAGAGAGAGAGTGACTAGGCAGCCACGTGGAAATGACATCGTCTCTTACTGTCCACTTTACACAGTTGTCATTTTTCATGCTGGTGTTTTTAAGTCTTGTATGTATGACTGGCGGTGCTATCTGTAACATCTTTATAAGAACAATTAAAAGCTTAATTTAATGGCTATAAAATGTAGAGAGAAATAAGAAAAAGAATCTCCAGATCCTGAGAAATCTTCAAAAACGATAAACTCTGTACTTCAGTGAAAAATAATGCTTTAATGTTTTCATGATAAAAGCATCCATGCATATTAAAGAAAATTTAGACGATATGGAAGCAAAGCCCCAAATAGCTAAATCCACAGGATACAGATTTTTTTGTTTTCTAACATGTCGTGTTTTCAGGTCCATTATGGTTGGATTGTCTCTAACATCTGTTGATGTGTGCGTGCTTCTATTTATTGAGATATAGAGCAGAAGATGCAAATGGGCAGCTTTGGGGCCAAAAAAATATCTGGCGTGTTTTATTTGGCCTGTGCAATATATTTATGATTTGAATTCAATTTTAACATGCAAAAATGAAGAGATTTCACATTAAATCCATATTTAGAATTTTTCTTGAAAAATTGAAATGCATTCCCAAATGTCAGAAGCTGAGAAGAGGCAGTCCCCCTCAGAAGGAGTAGGTGCTTGCCAATTTGAAAATTGTCCCAGTGCAGTTTCTTTTATTTCTTTATGCTGCCTGTTTGGCTCCTGTTGGTATTTAAATGTGATGCTCTTGATGTAGAAGTTTTTGATTTTTTAATCATTGCACTCATTTTTTCTATGCAACTTTATGTTCAATTCTTTTCTCTAAGCAGTATCTCACCAGCCTTTCCATATGTTTTCTGTCTGATTTTACCACCAATGGACATGAAATAGTACATATCAAGCGCATAATAGTATAAAGAGCAAGGTAACTATTATTTGTAATATTTTCTTCCCATGTTTTCTATGCAAATATCCTTTTTAATAGTGTGAATCATATTGCACTTACAGTTTCATATCCTGCTTTTTTATGTGCAGCTAAGCTAACTTAGTCTTCCCCACATGGTTACCTATTTAGGTTTTTCTTTTTCTGTCATAATTATGTTATAATAAATAACTTTGTTGCTTGAAAGCTTTTTTCTCTATTGAGGATGCTTCTGCTAGGATATATTCCTAGAAATGGGCTATGCAAAAAAAGGAAGTTTAGGCAACAGTCTATGATCCAGACCTCATAGCCAAAGCCTAAAATAGCTATATCTACAGAATACAGATTTTTCGTTTTCTAGCGTGTAGTGTTTTCAGGTCCAAAGTCCTAATGAGGCTGGTAGTCTTGGAGACCACTTTACATTTTCCATCACAGGTAATTTCACCATTTCTTTTTACTTCTCTCCAGTTCACCCTACCACCTTGAAATTCCTCTTGAAAAAGGTTTGTCCAGAGCCTACTGTCTGGAATCTGAATCTTTTTTTTTTTTTTTTTTTTTCCGGTACGCGGGCCTCTCACTGTTGTGGCCTCTCCCGTTGCGGAGCACAGGCTCCAGACGCGCAGGCTCAGCGGCCATGGCTCACGGGCTCAGCCGCTCCGCGGCATGTGGGATCTTCCCGGACCGGGGCACGAACCCGTGTCCCCTGCATCGGCAGGCGGACTCTCAACCACTGCGCCACCAGGGAAGCCCTTCTAAATCGGTTTTTAAACTCACAGAGGCGTGTAACCAAACTAGAAGACAGGTACCATGAAACCTGGGCTGTGAGGCTGAATTAAAATCACCTAAGACGGGGAGGAGTGGCCAAGGTGGCTGCTCAGACTTCTAAGCCAAGGGCACCATGGGGAGTGGCTGGCACTCACTGCCTGGAGCGGTTTACTGGGAACGTGGAGTCAAACAGCTTTTCGTATATTTCTTTCTCTGAACACTTCATGAAGCCAAAGTTTGAAGGGAAAGGGGAAATATGAAAATCTGAAACCTCATTTGAATAAATGAATATACTTAGCTAGAGCAATCTGTAATCAAACTTGACAGGAGCAATTGTTTCTAGATTGAATTTGAAACTTATTTCATTTAAAGGTATTTTTCTTAATTTCTACCTCTGGACTTTAGGATTTGATTCTAGTGATTTTACTGCCCAGGAAACTGAGAGGGGGGAGCATGAAAGTTATAGTTAGTTGTCCCTTGCTCGCAATATGTTAATATAAGTATTGATGTTTGCATCAGGGCTAGCAAAACTTGCCAAATCCTAGCCTGCTTTGGTTCAATCTATGGGCTAAGAAGATTTATTTGTTTGTGTATTTAATATAAACTTCTTCCACCAAAATGTTAAGGATAGTGAGTGCATCTTTCTTTTTCATGTGTCCTTCATCTAAGTTCATAGCAAGCGCTTAATAAACATTTCTTTAATAAGTGATTATTTATGTAATAATTATCAATGTGTATGTGATACTGTTTAGAGTAGGCTCAATTACCGTGGGCATCTAAAATGTATGAAATATTTTTGTTTACTTATACTTAATGGCTTTTCATAAGAATATATCATGTATGCTATATACCTTTGTATAAAATTAATATAATATATGAGGAAGATAATGGACTTTTTTTCTTTTCCCAGTTTTATTGAAATATGACTGGCATATAGCATTGTATTAGTTTTAGATGTACAACATGATGATTTGATATGTGTGTATGTTGTGAAATGATCACCACAATAAGTTTAGTTAGCATCCAACACCTCACATAGTTACAAATTTTGTTTTCTTGTGATGAGCACTTCTAAGATCTACTCTCTTAGCACCTTTCATGTATGACACAGTATTGTTAACTTTAGTCACCATGCTGTACTTTACATCTCAGAATTTTTTCATCTTATACCTGGAATTTTATATCTTTTGATCACCTTCACTCGTTTCCCCCATCCTCACCCCACCACCAGCCCCTGGCAACCACCAGTTTATCCTCTGTTTCTGTGAGTTAGGTTCTTTTAGATTCCACGTACAAGTAAGATCATACAGTATTTGTCTTTCTCTGAGTTGTTTCACTTAGCATAATGGCCTCAAGTTCCTCCATGTTGTTGCAAATGGCAGAATTTCCTTCTTTTTTATGGCTGAGTCATATTCTATTGTATATATGCCACATTTTCTTTATCTGGTCATCTGTCAGTGGACACTTACGTTGTTCCCATGTCTTGGCTATTGTGAATGATGCTGCAATGACCAACAGGTTGCAGATATCCCTTGGATATGGTAGTTCAATTTCCTTCAGATAAATACCCAAAAGTGGAATTGCTAGATCATATGTAGCTCTATTTTTAAGTTTTTTGAGGAACTTCCATACTGCTTTCCACAGTGGCTGCACCAATTTACATTCCCACCAACAGTGTACGAGGGTTCCCTTTTCTCCACATCCTTGACAATGCTTATTATCACTCGTGTTTTTGATGATAGCCATTCTAACAGGTGTAAGGTGATATCTTATTGTGGTTTCGGTTTGCATTTTCCTGATATTTAGTGACGTTGAGCACCTTGTCATATACCTGTTGGCCATCTGTGTGTCTTCTTTAGAAAAATGTCTATTCACTTCCTCGGCCCATTTTTTTAATTGGATTTTTCTCTTTTTTTTTGCTACTGAATTGTATGAGTTCTTTATATATTTTGGGTATTAAACCTTTATCAGATATATATTTAGCTAACTTACAATACGTTAATATAAGTATTGCTCTCTATATTAGGGCTAGCAAACCTTGACAAATCCTAGCCTGCTTTTGTACAGTCTGTGAGCTAAGAAGAGTTTTTAGATGTTTACATGGTCAGGAAAAAAATCAAAAGGAAAATAATATTTTGTGACATGTGAAAATTATATGAAATTCAGACTTTAGTGTCCATAAATCAAGCTGTATTGGAACACAGCCATGCCTGTTTACTTATATATTGTCAATGACAGCTTTTGTGGTATGAGGGCAGAGTTGAATAGTTGTGACAGAGATTATATGGCCTGCAAGACCTAAAATATTTACTCTCTGGCCCTTTACAGAAAAAGTTTGCTGACTTGTGCTCTAGTGCATTTAGAGACATAGCCTGACACAATTTAACACCCTTAGCGAGGGGTTCTGTCAACAGTAGAAGATCTAAGAGAGGTGGCCCACATGACTTGAAATCAAGTGTTGGACCTATATTGGCTAAATTTGTAGGTGCCTCTAAATCAGGCAGGATGAAGAGAAAGTTGTTCATTGAATGTCAGAGGAAGAATTAAAGATGAATACAATAAAAGGTTATGTTGAAGTGGGCATTTAGGATCTAAATGAAATGCCAGAGGTACAAAATGAGGAAGGCCTGAGGGAAAGTATGACATTAACATTCTGATGAATGTTGTCAAATGGCAGTGTTAAACAGTAACTCACATTCTCAAGAGAAGCAAACACAGGCAAGCTTTGGTAACAGTGACATTCCT
Source organism: Kogia breviceps (assembly GCF_026419965.1). Taxonomy (NCBI): domain Eukaryota; kingdom Metazoa; phylum Chordata; class Mammalia; order Artiodactyla; family Physeteridae; genus Kogia; species Kogia breviceps. The sequence goes on from NC_081312.1 coordinate 48,714,500, forward strand.
ATCAGCTTGAAAACAATGCTTCCCTCAAGCTCAGGAGCTGAGCTTTTTGGTTCTTTGGGTCCCCTCACAATGCACTCCATAAAGGCTGTTGACTCATGAGCTGATATATATGCTGGTATCTGGATTTTTTTTTTTTTTTTTTTTTTTTTTTTTTTTTTTTTTTTTTTTTTTTTTTTTTTTTTGGTTTTTGTGGTATGCGGGCCTCTCACTGTTGTGGCCCCTCCCTTTGCGGGGCACAGGCTCCGGATGCGCAGGCCCAGCGGCCATGGCTCACGGGCCCAGCCGCTCCGCGGCACATGGGATCTTCCCGGACCGGGGCACGAACCCGTATCCCCTGCATCGTCAGGCGGATTCTCAACCACTGCGCCACCAGGGAAGCCCTGGTATCTGGATTTTGAAGCTCCAAACTCTACAAAGACATGGGACTGAGGGTTCTACAAAGATAATTGTAAGTGGGGAGAAATAGATGGATGAAAAATGGCCCCCGAAGCTGGTGTGTTTAAACTGTAGAATGAAGAAGGAATAGCTTTGCTGCTGTAGAGCACAGACTGGATGGGAAACAGAAGGCTTGGTCTTCGATGCCTGGCCATGCCACTTCTTAACCAAGTACTTTAACCTATCTAAGCTTCTTTATCTAGGTTTCCTTATCTATGAAATAGCACTATCTCCTTAAGTGATTCTTGAAGGAATTAAATGAGGTAATGTCAAAAGAACTTTGTAAATTCTAAAGCACAAACAGATGTGGGACACTGTTATTGATGGAAAGCGGGGCTGTGACAGTGATTATCCTCGAGTCCTGAAGAATTATTCCATAGGGTTGCTGGATTTGTGCACTGCACAAAGGGTTGCAGCTAAGAAGGCCAATGGGGGCTTGCCAAGCTGCTCTGGCTCAGGCTGAATCCATAAGGAAGACAAGAATGCTTTTCTCACAGTAAGCCATCTCCTGCTTGCCAGGACACACTCCCACCCAGAAAAGGTATCTTTCCCCTTTCATTCTCATGAAGGTGCTGTGTAGATTTTGCATATTTATATGTAAATATATGACGGCATTGTATATTAAACAGTAGTCAAGGGGATAATGCTAGATAGATGTTTTCCATTTCCTCAGTGAAGATGCAATATTTGCTGAACTTGAAGCAAAGGAGAGCTCAGGCAAAGAGAAGCTCTCTGTTGATCTAAGAGAGCTCAAACATTATTAGACCACTTGAGGTGAGAATAGAATATTCATCTTTGCAAAATCTTTTAAGACAAAATAGAAAATCTTCTAAGTGTCTGCCATCTAAACATCTCCCTGACACTCTTTCTGGTTCTCTGATTCTCACATTATCCTGAGATTAAAAGACTTGAAGCATGCCACGTGGCTTCTCTCTGCTTCACTCACCAGGAAAAAATATTGTTTCTTTTTCTTAGTTAGATTTGTATTTGTCAAACACCAAACTGTATTGCATGGTACTAATAAATTAAAAAAGAAACAGACAGGAAGTATTTGAAACTTTTGGGAGTCTTTATAAATGTCTTATGTCCTGTGCATAGAACTTCTTTTTTCTAACATTTATTGCTTAATCCATTCAACTTTTTAACTTAGTCTGTAAGAAATGCTTCCCATGTAGTGATGTTTCCTCTACATTAGCAAGAAGCTGAGGTTAGCAGTGCACAATATAGTCTGTTGGCATCAGCAGAGATAATACTGCCTGCTCTGAGCCAGGAGTTGAAATAAAAGCAAACAGGTAAGCCGTTGGCCTGAGCCAGCTGTACCTTCCAATAATCCCAGAATGCTGATTTCTGTTTCACTTTTGGAAATCCTGCAGAAAGTGTAACTGAACATTTCTGGGCTGAAATAATGGCTTCACCCTCAGGACCACTTTATGCAGAGGACTCTGCTTTCAATATATTTTTGCAAAGCAGTGACCTTTTTATCTTCATAAATTTGCCCCATAGAGGACTATCTGTTTTTTTCAGTGATAGCAAATGGCCTACAACATGAATACTGCTTAAAATGCATTCATTGACTGAAGGAATGCTCAAACACTTCTAATATAGAATAGTTTACATTATAAATGCTTTTATATGTTATACAAGCTTTTATAACAGCTCTGGAAGACACAGACAAATATGATCCTTGTTTAACAGATGAGGAAATACTGTTGGAAGGAAGTTAAATGTCAGAATCAGAATCACACAAGTCAGCAGCTAAATCAAGTTCACCCCATTAGTCTTGGTCAGGTTCTTTTTGGGCTACTCTCTCTGAATAACAAGCAGAAAAAAAGAAGTTTATTTTTGGCTATTCTGAAAGATAATTAAGGAGAAACCACCACCAGATCATACTGGATGTTAAATTATATTTATTCAGTTAACCTCCTTGTTGCTGCATTTTATAATGTCACATGGTTTAAAAATTATTTTCAGGGACCTTCTGAGTAGAGCATAGTATAAGATAGGAAGGTCTTGACCTACTTTTTTTTTAAACATCTTTATTGGAGTGTAATTGCTTTACAATGGTGTGTTAGTTTCTGCTTTATAACAAAGTGAATCGGCTATATGTATACATATATCCCCATATCCCCTTCCTCTTGTGTTTCCCTCCCACCCTCCCTATCCCGCCCCTCTAGGTGGTCACAAAGCACTGAGCTGATCTCCCTGTGCTATGCGGCTGCTTCCCACTAGCTATCTATTTTACATTTGGTAGTGTATGTATGTCCATGTCACTCTCTCACTTCGTCCCAGCTTACCCTTCCCCCAAACCTCTAGGAGTTATTCTCATTCCATCATCAACCAGGAAAACTCCCCATTCATACTGAATACTTGCCCTTGAGAAATTTACAGTTGAGTCAGGGAGGCCAATTAGACATATTCAAAATGGAAAATATAAGTGTAATCCCAGTGTCTAAAGCTGGTAAACACAAATGTGATTCCATGAGCACACATATCCAAGTCTTCATGGCAATTGACTACAAATCTTATTTCTCCCAGTCTTTCTTCCCATAAATCTTGGGGTTCCCAGAGGTGCACATTTGTGTCTAAGATCCAGTCTTGGTTATTGAAGCAACAGTGGGTGACATAGCCAAGGTTCTGTGCTTCTGGTTTTGACAGCCCCTCAGAGGTCTCTCTCTGATGGTGGAACGTGGCTCACCCAGCGTGGCAACCGTCAGAGCCATACATGTGGCCACCACCAAGAGGACAGCTGGATTGTCCCTTCCCAGGGTTGAGAATACTTCTATATTGTTCTCCATCTTTGCAGGGGAGGGAAACCTCTTTGCTCAACAAGTTGTTGTTGAGCATCTATTACATGCCAGGCACTATTAAATCTAGGAATTTAGGGGATAGTCCTCTTCTCATGAAACTTAGGTTTCTAGTGGGGGAGAGAGACAAAAAACAAGCACACAATTTTGTAAAAACAAACTCCTAAAGAAGCAGTTTACCATGAGGGCTTTAGTCGCTTTTTGATGCAGTGTCATCAGTAAAGGGCAGAGAAAGACAAACATGTATGAGAATAATAACAAATATTTTTAAAAATTAGAACTGATTTTGTATTCATGTTTTAGTCAGTCTAGATCCAATCAGGAGAATAAGTCTCAAGGGATTGGTTTGATCAGTTTTAATTAACTAAGTGACTTTTATCTCCTTTCTTGATTAATTGTTTTGTCCTTTTTGATGTGTTTACCCAAGCACAGTAAAATACATTAAGTATTATCAGACTCCATCTTGGATGGCCAGGAAATAGTCTAGGGCAATTTTATTTTTTAGAACTATTTTAAGCAACAAATTTATACTAGCTTCTTGAGCAACTCAAGTTTGCATTGTTTTACTTGATAATAAGTCCATTGTCAAGATAAATTATGGAGCTTTATTATAGTTCAGGAATCCTTGGGTAAACCAATGAAATCCACTATATTGGACAGTTTTTGATAAGTTGTCATATAAAACTTGATAAAATATGAGCAAATGAGAGAATGGCTTTGAATACTTGGAAAGACTAGATTGTCCAAAGAATAGATCACATTTTGGTATGGTAAGGACAAAAAGGCTGTTTAATTAGTCAAGAGGAATAGACTCAAGAATAGCCATTGTGTTCTGTTTAATGGGAGTAGGTACTAATAACAGTTTGATCTTAATTGGTCTAATTGTGGAGGACAAAATCCCTGGTAGAGTTTTAAAAAATCATGCAATGATTCTGCATAGCTTTTTGGGAAAATAATTGAACCAGTTTGCATAATTAGTCACGTGTTTCCTTGTTTTCTGATGTCCTTGGATCCCTTTGAGTTTCTGAGAAATATCAGTAAAAGCAGCTAATTGGTAGGGACCTAGAATCCCATTAAAGACTATAGATGTGTCAGAGTTTATATATATATTATATATATATAATATAAATATATTTCAGTGAGTTTTGAGGCTGTATATCAAAAGTAATATTTAGAAAGTTTGATGGTCACTCCAATTCTTTGAGAAAGGCAAGTTTAGTTCAGAGACATTCATGGGAAAGGAAGAAGTTAAGAGAGAAAAAGAGATTAACACAAAAGAATAGAAGTAAAGAAGAAAGAGACAAACAATACATTTCAAGTTCAACGATAAGGCCTTTGACCCAACCATAAATGTTTATCCAAATGTATTAAAAGGAAACTATAATTAATGTCACCTTTTTCATCCATCGAGGGTTGGGAAGGAAGCTGATAACTTGCAGAAATTGTCAGCTTCTGGAGGCCTTTTCGTGAGCCTAAGGTCAGATATACAGTGGTCTAGATTGGAAGATTCAGATGGAGATCCTAAGTATGTTTATGGGCAAACATGTCTATGAGGTATGTGTTGGAACTTAAGAACACTATTTATGGTTAAGAACACCTGAAATGGCCCTATTCTGTGTAGTTTGAAGGCTGGCTTTCATTGTAGTCTGTTTGAGTATATTTGGTCTCCTAAATCTGTAACATGTGGTGGTGAATTCAGCCAAGTACCTTTTAGAATTGCAACTCACATCCGTTAGACCTATGACTACATATCAACCTGATCATGTCTGACAAGACCAGAATGTTCCAAATGGAATCTGTCAGAGGGAGGGTCAAGTTGAGTCTCACAGGGCTTTATGTAACAATTTTATACAATGAGAATTTATAGGCATTTTGACAGATACCACTAAAATGGAAAATTGGGATAGTTTTGATTATAAAATAACTCATTTTATGTTTCAGGAATGACGTGTCAGTGACATACTTCTTTAAATATTTCTTTAAATATTTTAACTGTAAAGTGACATTTAAAAAAAATAATCCAGTTCTCCCTGGATTATGATAGTTATGGATAGGGCAAAATTTGATGACCTGTTGAGTCTCTGAGGTAAATTTTTTACCACCCATAATTTTGTAAAGGCTGAGCCAATTTGACCCTCCACTCCCACTTGGGTTTTTTTGTTTTGTTTTGTTTGGTTGTTTTTTTTGGTGCATAAGTATAAAGGCCTGGAGATGTAGCTTGGAAAGGCATGAAAGGATGTGAGAAATTTTTGAAATAGTATCTTTTTTTTCTAGTGGAGTAAATTGTTATATTTGAGTAAGTCCATTTTATTCAGAAATCAGATTGAACAACTGTCTTTTAATGGTAGTAACACCAATAAGGGCTATTTGTTTTGTAGAATAGGCTGGTGTGTTTTCTTTTAGGATGAGCTTCAGTCTGAGTTACTAAGATTTCCTTTAGGTGTTAGATTGTTTGCAATAAGTAGATAATTTATTTTTAAATTTAATTTATTTTTAAAATTTAATTTATTTTTTAAATTTTTTATGGGAGTGTCCAAAGAAGTTAGAAAAGCCCTTTTAAAAAATAATATGTCAAAATCATGAACAATGTAAACTTCACCCTGTCTTAATTGTGGCATACTCATGTCAGAGCTCTCTGGGGAGAATAAGCTACCAGTAACCAAATATTTAGAATCTATTATTCATACAGCACTAAATATGCATTGGTTATTCTTAAGATGTAGTGATCACCAAATAATATCATGTTAGGGTTGTCATCAGGGTCAAACATGAGCCAGTCAGAACAGGGTATGCTTAGAGCAGATTTGCTTATATTAGGAAGGAAAGGTAGGGTTACTGGGTTTAGATCAGAGCAGCATTTAACTGTGTGTAGGAAGCAGACAACACAAGAATTTTATAGGTGGTAATCAAATGGCCTAAAGTGTTGCTTATTGTTTGGCTGCCTCTAGCAGATAAACAAGGTGGATAAGCCTTAGATGAGGGGTTGAGAAAAACATAAGCAGTGGTCTTATGATAAGCTCCAAGTTTTGAATAAGTACCCTTAAAATGTAACCTTGTCTTGAATGCACAATGCGTGAGAAGAGGTTGGCATAGGTTGAAAGGTTCAAAGTAGGAGGTTAGTCTAGTTTTTGCTTAAGAAAGGAAGAGGTTCATTTGGCATCAGGATTCAGAAAGTGGGCATTGACACAATGGTTCCAGTCACTTGTATAGTTGACAGAGCTAACTAAAATATGAAGAGCATGAACCATGCCTTATTATTTTAGTATTACTCCTTTCATAAGGTGAAGGGATAGATCTTTTTGGTTACCCAGGGACTATCTGGAAAACCTCAAGGATAATTTAGATGTAAAAGAATATTAACAGTTTGTTAGTAAAATTTGATTTGAGGGTTCAAATTTAGGAAAGACAAGAAAAGGAGTGTATATGTATCAGGTGGTGTGATAGGAATAATGATGCAGCATTTGTAGGATGATATGGAGTGGAGAGGGTCTGCGGTGGACATATGTTATGAACATATCACGATGGTCCAGTCATGAGGTGATGAGGGCCCAAACAAGAATCTGTCATTGAGACTGGAAAGGAAGGAACAGATGTGCAGCGGCAAATGCAGTGGGAACTGGCAGAACTTAGTGACTGTCTGTGAGGGGAGGCACAAGAGCAGGTGAAGATGATGTCTAGCTTTTGATCCTGGGTCACTGGGAGAGGGAAGGGAACCGGGTACAGAAATGCATTTGTAGTATGGTGGAGCTGAGATTTAAAAGACAAGGAATTTTTTTTTTCTGTTTCTTTAATTTTGTATCTATATGAGATGATGGATGTTCGCTAAACGTATGTGATCATCGTTTCATGATGTATGTAAATCAAATCGTTATGCTGTATACTTTAAACTTATACAGTGCTGTCTGTCGATTATATCTCAATAAACCTGGAAGAATAAAAACCTTAGAATTTCCTAAGTGGAAAAAAATAAATTTAAATAAATAAATAAAAATAGCAGATTTTCAAATTAAAAAAAAAAAACAGGCAAGGGAAAAGGCAACTGTAACCTTGTAAAGGAAGCAATAGAAGGAAAGATATGTGCTTTCTCACTCATTCATTCATTCGGTCACTTCATGCCACAATGGATCTGAAACCGTGTAAAATTACATAGAATATAAATACATGAGGGAACTGGTAGATGAGAGAAACAAGCATAGGAACTATCAAACCCAGATGTGATATTAGCACATAAGTTTACATACTGTAGACACTACCCCGCATGTTACTAGGTTTATAATGTAAATTTGGCTCTAGACTTCTTAATAACCTGTGCAAGGACAGAAGCACTACCAGCAGAAGATTCCCAGTATTCATGAAAATGAGTCTACTGTTTAGTAGGAGCACAGCTTTTTTTTTTTTTTGCGGTACGCGGGCCTCTCACTGCTGTGGCCTCTCCCGTTGTGAAGCACAGGCTCCGGACGCGCAGGCTCAGCGGCCATGGCTCACGGGCCCAGCCGCTCCGCGGCATGTGGGATCTTCCTGGACCGGGGCATGAACCCGTGTCCCCTGCATTGACAGGCGGACTCTCAACCACTGCGCCACCAGGGAAGCCCCTGAGCACAGCAAGGAAGCCCCTGAGCACAGCTTTTCATGATACTGACCTGTGAATGTTTTCTTGTTGTTCACAAAAAGAGGACACAGCCATGTAACTGATGATGTAGTCTCCTGCCTGATCCCTACAGGGATTTGTGATGGAGCAAATGCATTAATATATGAATGCTGCTGGCCTTTCCCTCGGCCCTGCTTTAGGGAGTATTTTGGCTTTGTTCGTTCAGTTTCTTTTCCTCATCCACCATGTAAAGACAGTTCTGCCTTTGCAGACTTTTTTTTTTTTTTTTCTGGATTTTGTGGATGACTAATTGAGAGGAAAGGGAGAAGGATGGGAAGCCAAGGCGTATTTGTGAACTAAGGTTGGGAGAGGGACTCTTTAAGGAGTCTCTGGAGGAGAGGTCGGCTTGGAGGAGCCATGAGGCATGAAAGAAGCACAAGGAGAACAAAATGGTTTTAAGAAACATTACTGTTGATTACATATCTCCTTCAAAAGGTTTGAGAACTACTAATCAGGGATTGTTTCATTTTGAAATCACAGCTGGTTGTTGGCATTTCTTCCATGGATGCTGGCACTACTCAGAGACTGGAGGATGTGGATTCTTGTTTCATTATGGAGATATGGGGAAGGCTACCAGGTGGGATGGTGGACCTAAAGTGCTACACTCCTGCCCTGGGCTAGACTGACATCACTGCAGATCTGAGCTGAGAGCACAGTTTCTCTCTGACAGTTAGACCAACAGCACAGGTGTCCTTGACACATTGGAACAGGGGCCAAACTTAAGACTTGATCCACTAAGAGTTGCAGACTAAGGGATAATGTACTGGTGTGTGTTCACTAAATAAAGGTAACCTCATCAGTAACAAAACAAGAAGGCTCAAGAAATGGCAACTTGTTGGTTTTCAGGTCAATACAGATGAATGCCTTTCTTAAGACAACTCCAAGAAGTGGTATAGGCCAGATCCACACTCTGCATGGTTAAGACTGTCCCAGTGGCACATATGATTATAGGACATTTCTTTGTGAGGACTGCAAAAAATTAGTATTCCTAGGCTCTCCTTCCTATACCTCCATCCCACCCCATAGACAATTAGGGCTTTGGCTGATTAGTTTTTCCTCCTTGCCTGTTTTGTAAGCAGGGTCCTGCCTTTGGGAGACCAGTTCTTCTGAGGTTTCATAATGAGAATTGATAGGGAAGGGAGTAGAATGGTGAAGGGCTGGGGTAGGCTGGTCAGGACAAGTCAGGAGTTTTCTACGGATTTGGGAGTTGGGAGACTCTGTAGGAACTGTAGACATGATTGTCGAACATAGTGGCGTTTTTTTCTGGAAGCTTTATTTATTACTTTTGACAACTTTGTTGAGGTAGAGTTGACATACAATAAACTGCACATATTTAAAGTGTACTATTTGATGTTTTGATATATGTAGACACCCATGAAATTATCACCACAATCAAGATAGTGAACTTACAGATGAGATTTTAAGAAATATCCTGTGAATTTTGTCTTCCCTTTGCTCTATTTAAGAAACAAATGTTGAGCTTCCCTGGTGGCTCAGTGGTTGGGAGTCCGCCTGCCGATGCAGGGCACACGGGTTCGTGCTCCAGTCTGGGAGGATCCCACATGCCGCGGAGCGGCTGGGCCCGTGAGCCATGGCCACTGAGCCTGCGCGTCCAGAGCCTGTGCTCCGTGGCAGGAGAGGCCACGGCAGTGAGAGGCCAGCGTACGACAAAAAAAAAGAAGCAAATGTTAAGAGTTTTCATTATTTCAAAGTTACTTTTTGGTTGCCAAACTATGTTTCTGTGACCAGGACTCCACTCAGATTCTGGGCCATTGCTTCAGTAGGGTTATGTATAATACAGCATTTAGATGGCTGTTTCTTTAACATTCTTCGATTGAAAATATAACTTCAAAAAGTAATTTTATGGCTGATGGGTGACTTGGGAGAGGGAAAGAGGCATAACAGTACAGCCGTGGTTGCTGGACAGTCTGTTTGAGCCAAGGGCAAAGTTTCTAATCTCCAGTAGAATGATGGATTATGTGTCCTTTGGCAAGCTCCATTCTTGTAGCTGAGCTTTGGATAAGTCCTGGACCAGAGAGTTGAAACTTACAATATTTAGCAAAAACTTGGGAGTTGCGATACTCTGGGTTGTTCTTTAAAACCAAATCCAAATGCCTTGGCAATCAGTAGAGCCAAGGGTAAAATTATGATCTTCTTATTGAAATTAGGGAGACTGACCAGGAGAGTTGTCTGGACAGAACCACAGCAGAACCAAAATCATCCCCAGGAAACAGGTTTGAAGCTACTCTGACTTACAGATGAGCAAGAAAGACTCAGGACTCTGAATTTCTGTGGCATGGAACAAATCATTTTAGATTAGAAAATTTTAAAAGAAGATAATATTCATTTCCCACCAAAGTCATAGAAAAATTTAAGTAAAATTCTTATACAACTTCTGATTCTAAGTATGTACCTTTCTGGTTTGCTCTCCAGTATAAATTAATTGTACATTGAATTCCCAGCTAAACCACTTAATTTGACTTACTGCATCAGGAAACTTTCAACTGCGAGTAGCATAGACCCTGACTCAACTGGCCCAAATAATAAAGTTATTATCCCATTTAACAACCCCCCAGGTTGAGCAGCTCCAGAGTTGGTTAGTTTAGTGAGTAAAAGACATCATCAAGAATCCAGGGTCTGCCAGGGAAGAGATGGTTATTAAAACAAAATCAGGGTTCTGCTAACAAGGAAGAAGGGGGAACAACCACATCTGTCACTCAGAATTATGGACAGAATCTGATTAAAATTGGAAACATACACCAAAGTTGATCATTTTTATTAAGATTCATCCTTAAGCCATTATTTCTGGCAAAAATCTATTAGCAAGACTAACAGTCTATAAAGACCACTCCTAGTACAATGCAGTAAAGCCATATCCTTTGTGTAGAGAATATGTGTTTTAGTGCTCAATAGCAGGCATTTAATCATTAAAATTAAAGTTATAAAGAAGGAGACATAGAGCATCTCTCTTTTGCAGTGCTACGATGTTTATCTGATCAATTAGAAGAGGAGTCTTATCAACCCTGACCCTCAGGATGTATTAAGGTATGAGTTTTGTGTATGATTACCTGGAGGCTTTGTACTGAGCTCATTCAACCTAGCCCTTTCAGGTTCATGGCCATAGAACCGTGGGCTTAGGAACAGTCATAAGCAACTGCAAGCAACTTTTGTTATTCCTGTCTTTATAAGGAAACAGAGAGCAGGATCAATGTCAATAGCCATCATATCAGACACCTGCATCAGGCCTTACCTGGTCTTGTTCAAGCCCCCCTGTGGGGACCAGAACTGCTGTGGGCTCAGGCAAACTTCATGCAGGTGCCCCCTGCCAGGGCTCCCCTTTCTCTATATGTTGTACCCCTCTTGTCTCCAGCCCCTTAGCTTCCCTACTGATGCTGAGGTGTGGGACAGGCCCTGTTTGTTACTCACACATGCAGACCTGAAAGTGCAGAAGGCATTAATGCTCCACGGGGCAAACTTTTGACCTAGAAGAAGGGAACTGGTGGATAAATTCATCTTCCTTTATCCCTACCCCACTCCCACCATATATCATGGCTTTTTAAATAAGGACAGTCCTGACAGTATCAAAGCATCAGTTGAATTTAATGGCACAAAACTCTATAAAGTTTCCTTCCATTGGCTCTCCTTCCTCCTGCCTCTCTCTCCTTGTCTTTCATGCCTGCTTCCTGAGCATGCATCCCTAATAAAGTAGGAACATAGAAAGCAGCTTTGGACTCTGCTTTCTGGGGAACTCAGGTTAAGCCAGTAGAGTAGCTAGACCTAAAATCTACCTGTTCCTTGTATAAAACATGGGGTTAAGAAACCCAATCTCATAATTAATAATGGAGAAAAGAGATACAGAGTTTAGAGGAGACTTTTAATAAATATATTGAACACATTTAATATATAAAAATTGTAATTTGGGAAGATGAGAAAAATTCCTTATTTAAAACAGGATAGGCTAAAGTCTGGGTTCTTCTAGGAAGGAGATGTAGATTTAGGAAGATGGGGTGTGTCCTCTTTATCTTTTTAGCTCTTGCACCTCCTTTATGCTGGCTATAGAGTATATGCTCAATTGACACTTGCTGAATGAAAGGAGGAGAGAAAGTGATAGAGATATTTTAAAGTTGTGCAGAGGAGGTATGGTCAGAGGGCAAGTTGAAGGCAGGGAGTCAAGAGGAACAGGCGTGTCTCTAAAATCTGCCAGGCTGGGGCTATGAACAAATCTGAATCTCTAACGCCTCATGGTATTGTACTTTACCTACCTGAAGGGAAGCTGTAGGCCAAGGGACTTGAGGTACTCAATTTGTGGGCATCTGTGATCTCGATTCCTTCTCTGTAGAATGAGAGCACTGAATGACATAACCTTTAATGGATCTACTCATTCTTAGTATGCTGTGATTCACTTCTCTAGGCTTTTCAGAGAGGGGGTCTTGGGGAGGCAGGAGGAAAAAGCCTAGGTCAGTCTCAGTGGTGAATGTTGGAATAAGCAGCCGAAGAAAGGGTTCTGAGTAGCAACCCTTTCTACTAGGGTTGACCCTAGTAGAAAGTAGGACCCAGCTAATGTTATATGAACACAGCCAGGCCCGGCAACCTGAGATTGTGAATGGAAAAGTCAAGGGCTGGAGAGATCCAGGGAAGGCTGATGATGCTGGGAGGCCTACAGTGTCAGACCCTGGGGTTCAGCCTCTGCACAGGACGAAGTGAGTCCAGAAGGAGGTCAGTGTTCCTAAAAAATGGAAGGGGAGGGGTATTGCCATGTGGGAATTTGGTTCAAGGTTAGCGTGAAGAAGCAGAATTCCAACGGTCAATTCAGAGGAGGAGACTCGAAGTTTAAGGTCTTGGACTTGAAAAGTTGCAGACTGGGAAAATTGCACTCAGAAGGAAGTAAAAAAAATCTGAGCTCTAGACACAGTCAGTTAATAAGCTATGCAACCGTAGAAAAAGGATTTCACCTCTTGGAGTCCTGTCCGCGGAACAAAGTGCAATTTTAAGGTTCTCTTTGTCTTTCATCTTCCAAGGTAATGGGACAGTGGTGGTACAGCCCGTAGTACTGTTGTGCCGGGGAAATTCTGTATAGGAATAAAGAGGCAGCTGTCCACAGAAAATCTTGATTTTACCCTGCTAGAGGGGACATCTGTGGGCGTCTGGACTCTTCCTGCAGGATGGCAAGGAGGACCTCAGGCCCAGGCCCTTCATCCACATGTCTCTGAACCACAGATTTTTATATTTTGAATATTCCTTTCTCTGGACTCTCTGCATTTGAATATTTGGAAGCCTGTTGCATCTCAAGTTTTTAGCTTTTTTTTTTTAAAAAAAAAAAAACAGAAAGGATGAAAGACTTAAGATAGTCTAAGGAGGAAGATTCTCTTGCTGGTGTTGCATCAGATTCTTTTCTCTGGGGGAGGCCTGCTGTTGAGGCAGCCTGGGGTGGGTTGAAAGGTTGTAACGTGTTCTGGCTTGGGGCCCAACTTTGTTGAAAAATGCTCAGAGGAGACTCAGAGCACTTAGATTTTTGGCCTTAAAACTGCCTTTGTTTAGATGTTCACATTTGTTTAAATATTTTCTCAAACAGAGACAATAAAAGAACTTGAATAGAAATTTTTTCCATGAAACAAAGCCTATCCTAACCTAGGCTGATGGACTCTTTACAACAATAATAACAACCACTCTCATCTATTTTTTGATGTATAATGTTTGCTAGGTCTTAGGTCCTGTTCTAAGTGTTTCACATACTTTATCTCATTTAATTTTTTCAACAGTCTCCAAACTTAGGACTATTATCCCCATCTCAAAGGTGAGGAAGCAGAGACTTAGACAGCTTGAGTCTACTATATACCAGGGTGAACTAGTAAACTTCAGAGTTTAGGTTTGGCTACAAAGTCCATTTGTTTGACTTAAAAGCCTGGTCTCTATCTGTGGTATGCTGGCGAATGTCCAACAGCCGGCTCTCTGGGAGGGGAGGGGAGGGGAGGTCTGCTTTATAGTGCTTGCCAGTTTCCTGGAGTGTAAATACCCCCAACCATGGCTGATTTCAAGCTACCTACTTGACCTCACCAAACATGGAGTTGGGAAGAAATACATAAAATCGACTCTTGCTGGTATCAGCCACCTCCAGCACACCACAGCTTACTTTGTATGTTATGCTGTCATCAAACACATTTTGGAGCCTGGAGCAAACTTGTATCACCCACGATTTAGTGACAAGGTCCTCAGTCTCTCTACTCTTCATATACCCCTACATTTATTCTTGGAGGCGGCCTTCTTGGGACATTGAGACAGAGTACTTACCCTGGCCAGACACTGCCCTAAAGACTTTTCTCACCTAATTTTCCTTACAGCTATTTTGAGGAGACTGCTGTTGTCTTCCTTATTTCACAAAATGAGGAAACAGATGCTCAGAGTGTTCAAGGAATTTGGTGAAGGTCACACAGCTCACAAGTGAGTGACGTGTGGCCAGACTAAGGCTAGACCTGAGTCTATGAATCATGATGAACTTTTAGGGAGGAATGGGGAAATAAATAAGAGGCTGGAGAGAGTAAAGTTTACCAAGCAAGGTTGGACATAGATGAAGTTTTATCTATATGATGGGAAAAAAAAAAGCTGTCATTAACTGGTATCTGGGTGATAGCAAACATCATAATGATTGGCTGTGTTTTCATTTTTATGATCTGGATAATCTGGGAAAAAGCAATTGTGGTACAGTAAACATATGGAGGAATGGAAGAGTCTTGATTGAGTCCACCTTCAGCCACATCAGCTACATGATCTTGGATGTGTCCCTTCACCCTTCTTAGCTCTGACTGTCTCATTTCTGAAACAGTTGAACGGGCGTCAACAGAGACAATGTAAGTGAATGGGATTTATGATCCAAATGTTTACATAATATTAAGTATGGGGGTTGAACAGACACAGCTGGACAGAAGGAACTTCCTTTTATTCACAGCCTTTGAGCTTTCAGGAAAAATGTTAAAAGTTGAGAATTAGCTCAATTATTGTATAATTTGGGGTTCAGTGATAAAAAGATGATATATAATTTCTGTAATCTTTAAGGGCTTTAAAAAATAGGTCCAAGATAAATGTATTTTTCATGGAATTAAAAAGTTGTGAACTTATGAATGAATATCCAGAACCAGTCTTCTCCAGGAGAACTGGGTCTAGTTGTGCTATTCTGTTTCTTAGACTGTTTGGTTCTTGCTGATTTTAAGTTTAGGTTAGAAAACCACCTGAATCCAAATGGACTAAACGGTTGTTCCTGGTCCCTTCTTAGAGCTGTCACCCTAAATTCACATTGCATGGTAATGGTAGGTATATCTAGCCAAAGGCTTATGAGAATTTTCTCATACATTGATACGTGCAAGTCACAAGCAGTCTTAGGTTAAGACTGATGCTTAAGGAATTAAATCCTGTACATTCTCCTTTGACCAGAAGGAATGTTGAGAAAGAAAAGTATGGCTCTGTTTCCCCACGTATGCGATAAAGTCTGAGACTTGCAAAAGAGCTTAAGTAGTACAACTTGTGTAAGAAGAATTCTTTGGGTGTAGTTAGTATAAACAGAGGGTCCTTGGCATGAACAGAGCCTAGGCAGCTGCAAAAGATTTGCTTAGAAAACCAAAAAGATTAAATACTCTTAGAAGAGAGAGAGAGGAAATACCCACTAAGGTCTCTGATATTTCCTTTTTCTTTCCTACTTCTCAATAGCCTTCTAAGATTAAATATGCCTATCTATGGCTATTAAAAAAAAACAAAACAAAAACAAAAACACAAAAACCTCTTCTACTTAAGAATAATCATATTGTCCGCATTTCCCCCTAATTTCCTTAAATTTAAACAAGCATGGGAGTCTAAGTTTTAGTCACAAGAAATAAATCATTTACATTCCCTTGCCTTCATATCTATTCTTTATGAAATCATTCATAAAAGGACACTGATAGTAATTTAACCCCCATGAGAATATTATGAGTTAATAGGGGTGATTGATACAGAAAGGAAGTGCCTTTAAGTGAAATAATTAAAAGTACATACCAAAATCAGTTTGTTTAAAATGGGAAACTGTGGTGAGCAATAATATAATGTAATAAATTTCTTTGTAGTCTTGCTATTCCCTATGATAGAGCAGCTACCCATACGCCAAGTTTCTTAAGACACAAACATGAAATTAACTGGACCTTGTTTTATATTTCCACATAATTCAACTGGTTACATCTTCCTAAAATAGTCCTTATTGCTGCAACAAAGTTCTCAGTTCAAAGCTGGGAAATGTGTAATGTATAATTTCATCAGGAAGTTCGTACAACTTTAAAATTTTACTACAATATAGTAGAAATACTAATTGCTATTGTGTTTAAAAATATGGGATTGTCAAAATGTGACTTTTTGGACTTAAAATCAGAAAAATTTCTATTTTATTAGAAATATAACACAAGACAATTGAACACCACAATGTGGAAAATTATCCAGGATTATTATTAAGTGATTAAAAGCAAATTTTCAAACAGTACGTATAAAATGCCACCATTTTTGCACTTCTATAAATACTGTATATGTTAGCATATACATGGAGGAATATACACTAAGGTGTTAACAGTGGCTATGACTAGAAAGTAAAATTATTAAGGGAAACTTTTGTATTCAACATAACATATTTCTGTAACATTTCAATTTTTTTATAATAAGCATGTATCACATTTGAAACCAGGTAAAGACTGTTTTTAAAATCTGTATATACAGATGGCAAATAAGCATATGAAAAGATGCTCAACATTGTTAATAATTAGAGAAATATAAATTAAAACCACAGTGAGCTACCACAGCCCATCTATCACAATGGCTAAAGTAAACAATAGTGGCAACATCAAATGCTGGAAAGGATGAGGAAGACCGGTATCATTTAGACATTGCTGATGGGAATGTAAAATGGTACCACAACTCTG
This sequence comes from Kogia breviceps, assembly GCF_026419965.1. Lineage (NCBI taxonomy): Eukaryota > Metazoa > Chordata > Mammalia > Artiodactyla > Physeteridae > Kogia > Kogia breviceps. Next base: position 48,731,317 of record NC_081312.1, read on the forward strand.
GAAAACAGTTTGACAGTTTGGTATAAAGTTAAACAGACGCTTAGCATATGACCCAGAAATTGCACTCCTAGGACAAAAGAATGAAACTTATTTTCACACAAACACCTGTACATGAAGGTTTATAGCTGCTTTATTCATAATCAGCAACAGCTGGAAACAGCTCGATGTCCTTCAGCTAGTGAGTGGAAAAAGAAACTGCAGTACACCCATAAAATGGACTACTCAGCAGTAAAAAAGAAGAATGTACAGGTACATGTACCAACATAAATGAACCTGAAATGCATTATGCTAAGTGAAAGAAGTCCAGCTCAAATAGCTCTGTGATTTCATTTATATGACATTTGGAGAACAGATTAGTGGTGTCTCGGGCTGAGAGGTGGGGTGAGGGAAGTGGATGCACTGGGCAATGTTTTAGGGTGATGGAACTTTCTGTCTCTTGATTGTGGTAGTGATCATACAGCTCTAAGCTTTTGTCGAAACTCATAGAACTGCACACCAAAAAAGCGAAATTTACTGTACGTACGTTTTAAAACAACTTTTAAAACAGAAAACTTTTATTGAAAGTAAAAGATCTAATTAGTGTTTTATGAGAAAAAGATATATTTCTTCACAAGTCTCTATTCATCCTGTAAATTTTCTGGGTAGAGTTAAGAAAGACTGCTTTTAAATTGACAAAGGCAGTTGCCAAGTGTGAATGAACTGTGATTCTCTTGCTACTTGAGGAGAGATTGGGAGTTCAGAGCCATCAAGCCATCACTTGCAAACTCTCTTTATAAATGAAAACTGTGTGAAGTGTAGGTCAATGCTCAGTTCTTCAGGAGCGGATGATACAGATGTGGAGAATGTACGTCCATTAAGGCTTTAACCCCCTTCATGCCTGAGGGTTGCCTTGCCCCCACCCACCAATTAGATGCAAAAGGTTGTTTCATCCTCCTTGTCTTAAATTCCTATGCTCCTTCTTCCTTTTATTAAAACCATGAGTATAGAAGGCCCTTGAGGGCCACAGTAAGCAAGGTTCTCTCTCCTGTGACAGTTTCATGGACCCTAACTGTGTATATCTGCCTGGGCTCCAAAATGTACAATGGAATGCTTTGGTGGACGGCGTGAGAATAATCTCTTTAGCAGTTAGCATGGTATTTGCCAAAGATAAAGCAATGTTTTCAATTACGTTTTTCCTTTAAGTTTGTGTGTATTATGGAAGGGCAATTAAAAAAAAAAATAGGAAAAGAAGGAGGAGGAGAAGGAGAAAACAACACAAGAAAATCTGCTGGCCTGAGGCCGAAAGGCTGAATTTTTCTTGGTTGCGTTCATTTCCCAGCTCAGCGTAGAGATGAGGCCTGTCCTATTCACATGGCTTATCAATGAGTCAGGCTTTAGGTTGTAAATAGAAGGGCCAAAACAGATCATTCCATGTAAGTAAGTCTTTAAAATGACACCCTGAGTAATGGTTAGGATGCACCAGATGTTTTTAGTGAAGTCATCACTTCACAGAACAGCTTACCCAGGAGTCTCACCTAAAGGAAGCACCCTCCCCCAAATGCCTATCATTTTATTTCCCTTCTTGGAATAGAACACCTTTCCCCTCCCGTCGGAAAATAACATTGGGAAGCTACCATTCTGCTTATGTGATTCTTCTATTCTGTTTACTGTGGCTGCCAGATGCTTCAATTAAGGGCTAAAAGGTGGTCTTTTCAACCGAAACTACCAAGTGAATGCTTCCACGTTGAAGTCAAGGGAACAGGGGTCTATTAAGTCCTTCCCGTATACCTTGTCTTTGAAGAGATCATAGCCAGAGAGCTCAGCGGAGTACATAACCAGCGCTTTGAACCGATCTGAGAGAGGTTGCTTCTTACCATCATCTCTGTTTATTGCCGATATTGCGTCGGTAGAAAGGGCTGGAGCTTTGGCTCCATGGTTGCTAGCCTGGGAACTTGAAACTTGATTCTCTTCCTCCTACGATGTGTGAACGAGAGACTGAAACTTTCCGAGTCAGAGTTTTTGTCACACTAAAGCAAGCGGATTCGAGTACAGGATTTCTTGGGCCCCTTCCAGTTCTAAAAGGCTATGAGTCTATGAAATAAGAGGGGAAAAACATATGAAACACAATGAGATCAAATCAGTAATGGAGTTCAAGGATACATTATGCTCAGGACTGTTCCTGAATCATAAACTCACCTGTTTATCAGGATACCGCTCATTGAATATATAGAATAAAAATTAAAGAAGTGGCAAAGGGGTGACGAAGGACCCTATTAAAGGACAATTTAGAAGGATGGAGATGTTTAAAATTCTAGGACACATGGTATAATGATGTTAAATACTCAAGCTTTTGAGGTAGCCTGCCCAGGTTTGAATTTTAGCCTCGGTACTTGGTAGCTGTGTATCCTTAGCTAAATTGCTTTTCTGGGCCTCATCAGAATGTAAAACATTCATCAGATGTAAAAAGAAATGATAATATTTTCCTCAAAGAGTTGCCATGAGGATTAAATGAAGTAATGCATGCTTGACTGGATTATGAAACATCTGAAGTAGATTGGCAGTACTACCGCTGCTACTGCTACATAGAGTATATAGTGAATGATGATACTCCAGAACTACATAGAGCAGTGGATGGTGGTAGTGGGACGGCACTGGTGGAGTGACTAAGGTACCAGCCTTGGCATACAAAGTCTAGGGTTTTAGTTCAAGATAACACAGAAGCAAAGAACGTGCCCACAAACAAATTCCACAGTGTCAGTGCCATTGGGCATGTACTGCCATTTACTAGCTAGGCAACTTTTGGCCCTGTCTCCCGACCTCTCCAAGCCTCGGTCTCCCCTGAAGATACTAATGCTTGCCTCTCAGGATGTTGGAATGAACTGCATGAGATAATGCATGTGAAATCGTGCACTGTAAACCATAGACTCCTCTGCTGATGAAAGGATTGTTATGACCTAGTAAGATAATGAATGAAAACCTATGACAGAAGTCTTTCTAAAATGATACATCCATTTCTCTGACATGTCTTTGCTTTTTTTTTTTTTTTTTTGATGACATCCACAGGAACATGTATTACTGATAGATAAAACATTAACTGTCTGTGGCGCTTTATCATTTTTACCTGCTTTACATAACCTCCTTTCATTCCCACAACCTGAAAGGTACGTAAGCTATCTGTCTTCATCCCGACCCTGTGCTTAGTTCTAATCAGCGTCTTCCTCCCCAACTGCCGTGGTCTGGCCTCTGTCCCCGCTCCTTTTCACTCATGCCATGTAGTTATTATTGCAAGCAGATGTAAGAATAATATCCAACGCTCCTCTTGAATGGTAGGTCAAGGGAAGCCTTTGAACAAGGAAGGCACATATTCAGGCATTTTAGGAAGCTTACTTAACAGCCGCTGAACTCTGATAGACTGGAACTTGTGGGCTAAGACTGGGTAGATTAGAGTGTTGTTTAACGACAAGGAGAGGTGGTAAGTGCCTGGACTTGAGTGACGGCAGGGAGGATTGGAAGGGGGTAAAAGACTGGAGAACAGGAGGCAGGAAATAAATCTACAGAATTTTATTCGTTCAGTAAATATGTATGAAACATTTACTGTGTGTCAGGTATTACATTAGGGGCAGGGAATACACCAGTGAGCCAAAAAGACAAAATCTTGATCTCTGTGAATCTGTGGTCTGGGGCATTTGTCAAGTAATTGGACGTACATGGGAAGGGAAAGCGAGAAGTCAAATAGAGGTGGCTGAGGTTTCGGCTTGAGTGTCTGGGGACATGGTGTCACAGTTGACAGCAATGGGAGGCAGGAGGAGGACTGGGTTGGTGTGAAAGGTGACACATTCGTTTTCAGCACAATGAACTTGGAGAATTGCTATAGAATTAAAATGCTTTCCTGAAAGGAAATGAGCTCAGGATTAACTCTTGGGTTCTGTGACTGGTACCATGTGATCTATGTGGAATTGTACAGTTTAATCAATGTTTGATTCCCAGAGACACCCAGATTAGACTGGAGATACTTACTTATTCCTGGTCCTGAATTTTAGGAGGCAGTTTTCTTGTAAACCTTATATGAGAAAATTCATTAAAATAGTATCGTTAAACATAGCTTTATAAAAAGATACTGAAATGTTTATCAAGTTGATTTTTCTCATAAAGACCTTCCATAAAAGTTGAAAGCATAAAATTAAATCTTAACTCAGTCAAGGTATTTTTTAGAAGCAGTAAGATAACATAACCCTACTGCATTGTTTTCTGATGACATAACTTAGTACAGGGAAGGAACGTAGAGAATATATGTCCTGTAGGCTATGTTTCAAATATCAGATGTATCTGGGAAACTACTGCTGAGGGTGGATTTTGGTTAATTTTGGATCAGATTCTCTGCCTGGTACCTGACACAGCAATGTTCAGTGTGGCAAATCAAAAAAAGCTCTGGAGGCCACAGATATACACTAACAGAGTTGGACTGCCTGGGTTTGAATTCTGGTTTCAACCCTTGCTGGCTAAGTTTTTGGTCAAGTTGCTTAATCCCTCTCGCCTCAGTTTCTTTATCTGCAAAATGGACGTGTACGATGGATTAATGAAATCATTCTTATCCAGTCCTTAACTAGAACCTGGTACATTATAAAGGTTCAATTAAGGCTTGCCATGATTATCTTTGGCTTTATTAGCATTGTTCTGACTCATGCACTAACTTCTAGAGGAAGTGGCAATGGCCAGCAGGTCACATGCGGCAGAAACAAGGTGATTCAATTCGGTAAGAAGCACAGGATGTCTAGGAAAGCAGCACAGATGAAGCCAAGGACAACAGCCTCTGGAAACACAGCCACAGCCACTACCCAATGAGACAGCGCACACTGAGATCACTCCCGGGCAGTCACTCATCTCATTAGAAGTTGACCAGCCCTTATTTATTCAGCATTGTGTTAGACAGCTGTGGGAGTCTTAAAGGAAGTGAAAAGTAGGACCTTTGAGGAACTTACCGTCTGGGTAGGGAGAGAAGTCTTTGTGAAGGAGCTGCATGCTGATGTTATAGTAATTAAATGCTAACTTGTACTTGGGGTAGTCACAGGAGGAAAGGGAGCAGTCCTGGCCTTTTTGCACTATTCTTTCTATAGGCATCTAATGCCGTCAACCGGAATACCTTCAAATATAATCAGCAGTAGGAATCTTGTCTACCAACATAAAAACCACACCTTTTAATTTCTACTTTCCCTGCAACAATCCAGAATATAATTAATATGTGAAGAAGCGGGGAGTGAGTTGTTCGGGAAAAAATACAGGAGTTAAGAAAGATTTCTTTACAACATTTTTTCCCCCTTCAAATCAACAGTGGTTTACTAAACAGCCCAGAGGGTTGTAGCAGGTACTGTGCTAGACCCATGAGATTTAGAATATGAGGAAGATCGATCCTGCCCTCGAGCGCTGGTTCACATTCTAGTGGCCAGGTGGGACTGTCAAGGCCTAGCTCTCTTTCCGTGCTCAGGCTTGTGGTAAAAACAGTCTGAAATAGACATTAGAGTGCATAAGAAAAAAGAACACAGAAGAGTGCCATTACAGGAGAACTACAACCAAGGCCCTTTCAACCAGATGAAGGGACAGACATTAAAAGGCCATTTCAGTATTTTCGGTGAGGAGCTAAGACAGGACTGTGTCCAGGTGTCACAGCCACGCAGAGGAGAGGTTCTCTGCCAGAATTGGGGGAGGCTGCCCATGTGATGTGATGTCTGCACTGAATCTTGAAGGGAAGGAGAGACCATCAGGAGACGGGCAGGGTGTTCCAGTCCAGGAACAGCATGGCCAGAGGAACACCAGAAGCAAAATACTTGTGTGGATGGGGAACTAGAAACAGTTGGGTGTTGCTAAAGGTGTAAGCAGGAAGGGGCAGGAGATGACAGCTGAGGCCAAGCCATGAGGGCCCTTCCAGGTTAAGATTCACCCTAAAGGTGAGGAAGAGCCACCAGAGGGTCTTAGACAGGAATATGTGATGGTCAGGTTTGTGTTTTGGATACACATAGAGGAAGGATTTAGCAAAGTATCTGTTAGGATTAGGTACTGCTGCGTGGAACAGTGCTTAAGCCAACAGGGTTTGTTTTCTAAGTCTGGAGGTAGGCAGTTCCTCACTGGCTAAGACACTCACATCCCTGTTGTCTTTTTGCTTTGCTGTCCTTTTGTCCACACAGTTGTCACCTCATGGTCAGAAGATGGCCGTCTGAGCTCGAAACAACACATCCGTGTTTAAGGAAGCAAGAATAGGGAAAGATGCTACTCTTCCCTTTAATCACTAGTGTAGGGGCTTCCCTGGTGGCGCAGTGGTTAAGAGTCCACCTGCCGATGCAGGGGACGCGGGTTCGTGCCCCGGTCCGGGAAGATCCCACATGCCACGGAGCGGCTAGGCCCGTGAGCCATGGCCGGGAGAGGCCATAACACTGAGAGACCCGCGTACCGCAAAAAAAAAAAAAAAAAAAAAAAAAAAAGAAGTTAATCAGTAGTGTAAAAGTCCTCCCAGGGACCACCATTTTGAGCAAACTACTGGTGGTCAGGTCAGGACTGCACTAGCTGGCCACCTCTAGCTGTAAGAGAAGCTGGGAAATCAGTGACCTTCTTATGTAGTAGATTTGGGCAAGGGAGGAGGTTGGGAATAAGTGGTAGTTATTAGGTATGGTATGTAGCTAACCTGTAGTTTCTGCCACAAGAGCTAGCAGGTGGGAAATAATGAGGAGCCAAAACAGGGCAATGGTGATAGAGACGGAGTGGATACTGTTGCCATTAACTGAAACTGAAAACTCAGAAATTCTGAGTAGTGGATCTCATTCTCTTAGATGTCGGTCTGAAGTATCATCCCAAGAGGATATTCAGCAGGGAGTTGGATATAAATGAAAAACTCAGGTGAAGACTTAGGGCTTGGGATATATTTGGAGGTCATTCAAATGTAGGGCATCCCACCTACATTGTAATGACCTTCAAATATCTCCCAAGCACTAGGAATTTCTAAGTAGTGAATGGTTTTTCATAGGCCTAACGTAATTTTCAATCAATCCTGAGTCTGTGGAGATGTGCGAATTTGCACAACTCTATTTTCTCTGCCTGCTAGAACACCCAAACTGGAATTTAATGGAGAGTAAAGTCATATAGAGAATCACTGTGTGCAACAAGAACCAGAACACTTTCTGCCAAGGCCACCTCCAATACAAACATGTACACACACCAGTCCGTGCTATACATAGAACTTGGCCTTGAATACTAAAATCTATTTGCCATACCATGGAGCAAATGTGTTTTCATTCTCTTGATTAAAATAACAGGAAATGCCATCATTCTTGAAGTCATGGTATTTATAACAGAAATATAACCACAAGTATATATATATATATGTAAAACTTTGGAGACTCTTGCCGAGGTCTATTGGTAAGGCATCAGGTACCATCCCTGGCTTGGGATAAAAACTCCTGCACTTGAGAATCTTACCTCTCAAGCAATTACTCTGAAGATCCAATCCAAGAGGACTAAAAATGTCTAGAGAAGAAGTCCTCTATAACTTCCAGCCTAGAAGGGCCTCTGCCTCTTTAACTAGTCTGGCAGGTCATGGAAATTCTACTCTGGAGCTGGGGATACAAGATAAATATTTTTTCAGTATTTACTTTGACCAGTGAAATAGCTATGACAGATTTTTTTCTTTTCACCAAGACCCAAAGTGACATTTTAAAGGAGAAACCACTCTTTGGGTACCATAGAGTCTTTTAAAAACAATATTAGAATAAGAGCTCAAAGGAATGTCTGCTCAAGCACAGCTGTCCAAAGCCTCATATTTCGAAAAGAATTTGGCCACTTTAATGCAGACAGGAGTCAGGACTGCTCATTTCAGCCTCTTCCCTGTTGGGTCTACTTCTTCGTATTCAGATAACATCAGATCCAAACCTAGTGACAGCCTCTCAGTTCAAGGGCATTTTTTTGCCCGTTTTGCTGTTAAATGCATGCTACATTGCAGCATTGCTCCTTTTTTTTTTTTTCCATGTTTATGCTTTGTTTTTGCAACTGCTTATGAGATCCATAAGGTCAAGGGTCACATCTTGCACTCTGTTATTTCTTGCAGAGTTGTGTTTGTCATGGTAAACTCCCAGGAAATAGTTGCTGAATGGACGAATGAATGAAAGAATGACAAAAACTGGAGAGCAGTGGTAGGTGAGTCGCTAGGCAGCCTGGTAAAGAGGATTACAAAACTCAGGTCAGATTAGCAGGAAAGGTGGTGTAGGGACAAGAATGTTTTATTTGAGCTGCAGACATGGATCCTAGGCCTGGGTTGCCTTGCTTGGCTTCACTCATTCAACAAATATTTCTTTAAGGGTCTTCCAACGAGCCAGGCTGGAGTTGTAGCAGGCCCTGAATGAGATCAAGTCCCCTCCCTCCAAGTGTTGTAGTGGTAGGGAGGGGGCTATGAGGAGGCCAGGGATGGCAGGAGATATGATGATGACAAGCGCTGGACACATGGAGCAGAGAAGGGGCTTCTCTGTTAGACTGGTTTCCAGGAAAGCTTCCTGAAGACAAGGGTTTTGATTCAAATCTTGAATAAGTTTTTGGCTAGATGAGATTGATTGGAAAAAACATAGGTAGAGGGACAAGCATGTGGGGATGTTCCAAACCATATAATAGGAGGTTACATTTGAGAACTAAAGTCTCAGCTGAAAGGCCAGTGGTGGCCAGAGCTGAAGTTAGAGAGGTAGTCTTGAGCTGCCTTGCAGAGGGCCTTGTGGCAGTGTGATTTACAACTAAAGAGCAGAGGTTTAGATATCAGACAGAACTGAGTTCAAGTCACAGCTCTTGTACTTACTAGCCATGTAGCAGTAACTGTTCTTTTTACCCAGAAATCAAGTCTTGATTTCTTTAGCACAGTGTCTGTCTAGCTCTATCACTTATCTATTGCTGCATAAAAAGTTATCCCAAACCATAACAGCTTAAAACAACATAGCTTTATTAAATTCTCAAGTATCTGTGGGTCCGGAATCTGAGCCCTGCTTAGTGAGGGTCCTCTGCTTCAGGATCTCTCACAAGGCTGCAGTCAGAGTGTCAGCCAGAGCTAATGTGCCATCTCAAGACACGACTGGGGAAGGATCCACTTCCAAGCTCACTTACATGATTGTTGGCAGTGCCTTGCGGATGTTGGCCAGAGCCTGCCCTCAGTTCCTTGCTATGTGGGCCTTCGCAGCATAATGGCTTGCTTCATCAAAGCCAGGGAGAGAGAGTCTGCTAGCAAGACAGATTTAGCCTAATCATTGAAATGATTTCTTATCCCTATTGCCACATTCTTTGGTTTAGAAGTTACTAGGCCAGCCTACTACTCCAGGGGAAGAGATTATGCAAGAGAGTGAACATCAGGAATTGGGGATCATTGGGGGACATCTTAGGGTCTGCCTGACCCACTAACTTATGGCTTATCACCACTAAATAAATGTTAACTATTATTATTCTCAGTTGAGAGATTTGCAAAAGCTACAGAAAGCCAGTGAAGGATTTCATATCAAGGAGTAACTTTAGGTGACCTTGGGCAAGTCAAGTCACCTCATGTCTTTGAGCTTCTAATTCCTCCTCAGTACAATGAAAATATCTGTCTCCAAAAGAAAGAACATGTATGCAAACACGAATACATTTTTGTAACACCAAATATACAAAATCTCCACAGTCTGAAGAAGCAAACTGCTTTGGGTCAATTTTCCATTTTGTGCTGATTCTGTGAGTCTCACAGTCTGATCTTTTCAAAGTTTTCAGGGCTTGTCCCTGTGGGCCAGTAAGGATTTGTGTAACTGGAATAAACACCCACACACAAAAAATCTGTTTTTTGAGCATCCCTTAAGGCATTTCCAAAGGTTTGCTTTTCCTTTCTTTTTAAATACCGTTGCTTCCAAGGACCCCATGGGGGTCCCGAGGGAGAAAACAGTCTATCTGGGAAATATCAAGCTCTTGATAATAAAATTGGTAATAAAATCTCGTCCGGCTCCTGGAGCTTCGCAGCGGGGATGTTTATGGTAGATGCGGTTCCCACACACCCTCGCAGCTGGTTTGGAGGTTGTGCGATTTCCAGTCCCGCGGAGAGCTCGGGTTACCACCTCCGTGGACGCTGTCAAGGGCAGCTTCCATGCCCGCGGGGAGCAGGCGAGAGACCCAGGGTCCCTCCACCGTGGCGCCTGACCCATTTCTGCTTGGTGTCCAAACCGGATGCCTCATTCCGTGCCCCAAACAGAGCCTATCACACACTGTCGCATTTCATGGCCTTCCCGGGTGCGGTTTTCCCCGGGGAAGGTAAACAACGCTCTTGACCCGAACTGGCAGGCATTTCGGCCCGGTGGCCCAGTCCTCCCGGGCGGTCCAGCTCTCCCAGGAGGCGGCCTTCGGGAGGCGGACGGAATTTAGGAGTCAGCCCCCCGGGTTCATACAAAGGCGCGCTTTTCCGCAGCGTCTCTGGGTGGAGCGAAGAGGCCGAGGAAGCTGTGGCTGCGACAGTGCCTTTTGCTGCTCGGCACGAGAGCCTGACCTCGAGGGCGAGGGGCGCCCGGCACCCCAGGGGAGGGCACGATCCTCGCCTTGCCAGCCTGGCGGGGCACTTAGCACCAGCCAGCAGCTGCACAAGCCGCCGCGAGGTCCCCCTTGGCGCTGAGGTCATCTCCTGCAGCGCTGCTGCCTTCGGACCGTGCGGGCCATTTGGTCCCGGAGGAGGGAGTCGCCGGCACCCCTGGGCAGCCCCGAGAGGAGGGTGAGGGTGACCCCGCGAGCTCTCGGGGAGCGGAGGCGGAGGAGAAGTGGTTCCGACCACCCCTGGCCGGTATGTTTCACCCCGCCAGCCCCGCCGGTCCGGTGACAACTGCCTTAGAAAACTTAAACGAGAACCAGATGTGGCCGCTGTCGAACTTTCTCAGAGCCGGCGATTGGTCCCGGTGCCAGGGACTCAGCCAATCAGCGCTCTGGGAGGGCCCGGAGTCCCGCCCCGCCCGGGACCCCGCCGGGATCCAGGTTGGAGGCCAGCGCGGCGGGGCTAGTGGGCTGGCTGGCGGGGCCGGGACACGCTCTGCCACGGGGCAGCCCTGGGCCGAGAGAGCATGCGGGGGGACCGGGCGGATGGGCGGCCCGCGCTGCCGCCGCCGCCGCCGTCGCTGCTGCTGCTGCTGCTGCTGCTGTCCCGGGCCGCGGCGCTGCACCCGGGCGAGCTCTTCCCCTACGGGCAGTCGCGAGGGGACCAGCTCCTGCAGGAAGGTGACGACGAAAGCTCGGCTGCCGTGAAGCTGGCGCTTCCTCTGCGCTTCTATGAAGCCCAATTCAGCGAACTCTACGTAAGTTTAGTTTCTTCCTGGTGCGGGATTCTGCAGATTTCTTGCAGCTTCTGAACAGGCGTCAGCGTAGTGCGGCTCTCAGCGAACCCCTGCCTTCCGAAGGGAGGAAATAGTCCGCACAGTCGGCTGTCCCCGAGCGCCCTCGGGGTGGGACTTGGCTTTGCAGAGATGCTGTTGCCGGACCCGCTGCTTTTCCCTGCTTCATGGGGGCGGGGGGAGGGGGTAAGAATTGTTCGCAGCCGCATAAGAGTCCCAGCAGAAAAGAAGGTGGGATTGCTAAGCCGGCCAGTGGGGTTTCCAGTTAGGACAGCGAGGAGGCTGTGCACGTCTGCAGAGCTGGGTGTTCCCTCCTCGGACCCGTAGCTTTTTTCCAGGGTTGTGCGGGAAGTGAGGAGATAACGTGAACGAGTTTTAGGGCTCCTGGACCTATTGCACCGCGCTTGTGGGGTACGGGTGACGGGTGGGACGCCGGCTGAAGTTGCGCTGGTCGCCCTGAACCAGGAATCGGGCTCCCAGCCGATGGGGAAGGGGGAGCTTCATGCCCGGGGAGGTTCCCTTCCCTCTTTACGGAGCCAGGGTGGGCGCTTGCGTCCGGACCTGTGGTGGCCCTCCTTGGGCTTCCTGCAACGTACGCGACCGTCACACTTTTTTTGTCCGCCTCGTCCCCCAGGTGGTCACCAACGGCATCATCTCCACCCAGGACTTACCCAGGGAGACCCAGTATGTGGACGATGATTTCCCCACAGACTTCCCGGCCATCGCCCCTTTCCTGGCCGACATCGACACGAGTCACGGCAGGGGCCGGGTCTTTTACCGCGAGGACACCTCCCCGGCGGTGCTGGGCCTGGCCGCCCGCTACGTGCGCGCAGGCTTCCCGCTCTCCGGCGCGCACTTCGCCCCCACCCACGCCTTCCTGGCTACCTGGGAGCAGGTGGGCGCCTACGAGGAGGCCACGCGCTGGGCCCCGCCCTCGGGAGAGGTAAGCGACCAGGGATGCTTGCTTGGTCTCTGTGCGAATCGAGGGATGGGGTTGGATTCTGGGCTGGAACCCAGGGACTAGCTTGAAAATTTTCCGGAGTCTACTCTCCCGCTAAATCTGATGTATAGTTTGGCGGCCCCAGGGCTGAAGTGGCTCGGAAGTGAAGAAGGCTGTTTTCTCCAAGCTTTCTCTGAGGGTCTGAGAGGTCACTCTTGCAAGGAGAACTGCTTAAGGGATGTGAGTGCCCCAGTGCAGATGCAGAAGGGGTTATGGTTTGATTGTTTTTAGAATCACCTCATATATACAAGAATTATTTCTAATTATATGTTCATTGAAGGAAAAAACATCAGAAAATATTGGCAATTTTAAAAAGAACAACCACTCATTTTCCTGCTACTCAAAGATAACCGCCGTTAAACAGTTTCGTGTGCATCTGCCAGAGCTTTTTCCTATCCATATCTGTATCTATCACTGTCTATTAATGATGAGTTCACATTGCACATATGGCTCTGTAACTTTTTTTTCACTAATTAGTAAATTGTGAATATGTTTAGCTGTCAATAAATATACTTCTACAACATCACTGTTAATGTTTGCATATATTCCATCCTGTGGATTTCTCATTGTGCCCAGTGGTCAGCAAGGTTATTTCCAATTTTTCATCATTATAAATTTGTAAAGCACTTTTTCTTTCTTAAGCTAAATCTTTGTACCATGTCACCAGTTGACATTCCAGGAAGCGGAATTGGTGGGCCAGAGTAATGCATTTTTTATAAGGTTTTAATAGACTTTGCCAAATTGCCCTCCAGGTACCAGTTCACATGCTCCTTACTTTACAGGAGACTGCCCTTGATTCCTTGTATAGTCTCTACCTGAGAAAGTGAAACAACGTAAGCGCCCAGTCATTAGGCTTGGCAGCAACATTTGAGGTACTCCAAATGGACATCAGGTGGCGCCAGGGTGGCTTGGCAAAATGTGAGCTGCTTCCCTCCTGGGGTAGGTAAGGGCTTCCTCCTATGAAATTAGACCTGAATCTAAAATGTCAACTCTAAAGGCTGAATCTTTGAGTTTATCTCTATTTTAACTCATCAAAGTGATTCTTAGCTATAGAAAGATGACACATATCCTCCGTAGGTTCAGAGAGATTAACTAGCCTGCCCACTCTCAGTGAGTGATTCAAGATGGTGGCCATTCTTATTCTGTGCTCTCTGAGTAAGAGGAATATTTCCTAAAGGTTTTACTAAGCAAAGAAGATCTAGAGATAAAAATCATTTGAATTGATTTTTGCCATTCATTTTATTTTGGGTCAGGCAACATCTAGTTTTGTTTATTGCATAATTTTTAATGCATAGGTTTGACATTTCAGTTATTCAATTCAACAGAGTACATTCAATTCAAACAAATACACTGAGCACCTTCTTTTTAAAAAATTTTTAAAATTTTATATTGGAGCATAGCCTATTAACAATGTTGTGATAGTTTCAGGTGCATAGCAAAGCAACTCAGCTGTACATATAGATGTGTCCATTCTCCCCCAAACTCTCCTTCCATCCAGGCTGCCACATAACATTGAGCAGAGTTCCCTGTGCTGTACAGTAAGTAGGTCCTTGTTGGTTATCCATTTTAAATATAGCAGTGTGTACATGTCAGACTCAAACTCCCTAACTATCCCTTCCCCCCTGGTAACCATAAGCTTGTTCTCTAAGTCATTTATACAATGGAATATTACTCAGCCATTAAAAAGAATGAAATAATGCCATTTGCGGCAACATGGATGGACCTAGAGATTGTCATACTGAGTGAAGTAAGTAAGAAAGAGAAAGAAAAATATCGTATGCTATCGCTTATATGTGGAATCTAAAAAAAAATGATACAGATGAACTTATTTACAAAACAGGAACAGACTCACAGACTTTGAGCACCTTCTTTGTTCAGGGCATTGGTCTAGGTGGAGGGTTGGAGAAAGATGAATAAGGTATGTTGCATTCATTAATTCACTTTTGTCCATAAGTTTAAAAAACATTTAAAGTTTAACATACCTATAATACAAAGTTTAGAAAATAACGTTTATAATTATACTAACCAGAGGTCACCACTGCTAGTATTTTATTGTGTTTTCTTTCAGTCTTCTTTACTAAACATATATCTTATATGTGACATATTCATATATGTATGTGTATGTAAGTAATTTATATTTAAACATAGTTGAGATTTATTCATCCAACAAACTTTTTTGCACTTACTGTATGTCAGGACATGTAGAGACTGTGAAAGGACACATTCTTTACTCCTAAGGCTGTCATAGTTTAATAGGGATATTGATTATTATTCAGTGTGATAAGTGAAGTAGCATCTTGACTTAAGGAGACTAACTCTATCCTTCCCTTGTTAGGGGACCTGATCTGGGAAAGTTTCGGTGAGCAATTGTCTTTGCATCTGAGTTGAGTAGAGTAGAACATTCCCAATAGAAGAGGCTGCATATGACATATCACCCATGGACTATATTGTATAATGTGTTTGGGGCATTCCACGTGGTATCTTATTACTGAAGAGGAAGGGTGGTGGGACATGAGGCTGGGAAGGCCATGGAGCAGGGGCAGATCATGCTATGCTAGGAGTTTGGACTTGGTTCTTTGGCACTGGGCAGCTATTGAAGGATTTTAAACAGAAGTTTTTTGTTGTTATTTTATTTTTTAAAGAGAGCTCTTTTTGACTGTATTGAGAAGGTAAGGGTTCAAGGGAAAGACTGACTTCTTAGACAATTATTATATATGTTGTTTATTCAGGATATCTTGTTAATTCTTATAACAACATTTTATCATGCTGTCTTCCCACAACAATGCTGCATATTTAAGATAAGTACAGCAAGACTTATTGTTTGCCATTACCTAGTAAGTGGGGCTTCCCTGGTGGCGCAGTGGTTGAGAGTCTGTCTGCCGATGCAGGGGACACGGGTTCGTGCCCCGGTCCGGGAAGATCTCACATGCCGCAGAGCGGCTGGGCCCGTGAGCCATGGCCGCTGAGCCTGCGTGTCCGGAGCCTGTGCTCCGCAGTGGGAGAGGCCCGCGTACCGCAAAAAAAAAAAAAAAAAAAAAAAAAAAAAAAAGGCAATTGTCTAGAATTCTGTACGTAGTGAGGCAAAGGCAGGTTTAGAATAGAGATTTCTTGATTCTTAGTGTTGCTTTTACCCAGACTTTTCATGCAGGACCCATTTCCTTGGCACAAGTGATGTAGGTAGACACAACAATAGTTGTACCTTTTCCAAAGACTTCCAATAAATGAGGTTTTTTTTTTATTGTCTCGATGTGATCTTTGTACGAGAAGAGTCCTTGGAACCATATTTCATTCAAAGGAAGAATGAATTTGGAATGAAATTTTCCAAGGACACTACCGACTCCTTATTACTTCCAAATTAGTGTTCCAGTGCTCTTAAGTGAATTCAGCTGCATCTATCTTATTTTTTTCAACAGAGAAAGAGAACGTTGAGCTGGGTGAGAGGAATCAGAGAGATGAGCAGTTGCACAGAATCTCTGGGGGGATGAAGTCACACTAGAGCTTTAGGATTCCAATTTTATCAGGGCTTATTTGAAACTGAAAATTATAATACAGACAAGGTGACTTTAATTACTTTTCTCAGTTTCATCTGCAGCATGGGAATAATGCTTCTGATGTGAAGATAATGACAGTAAAAAACATTTTGCAAGAAGTGGTTTATGAAAGGTTATCCAGTGACTTTGGAAGCAATGATCCAGCCTCAGTCTTAGTTTCCTAATCTGTAAAATGAAGTAGCAATGCCTACCTTACAGGACTGTTGTGAGAATTCACTAAGGTGACATTTTAAAGTAGCCATTATGGTTCCTTAGACTTAGCAAGTGCATATGCTCAGCCAGTCTGTGTTCCCTTACACTGGGTTGATGGGACCAGATTCTGGTTCTTTTATTTTTCTATTTCTCTGTCTTGTAAGGATGCTGTGATGTAAGTCGTCTACTTAAGGACTCTTTAAATACAAGCTTTTCTAAATTGCAACTTCTGTCTAGGCCTTTTTATGGTGGGGGCAGAGTGGGGGAAGATTTGTAGAATCCATCTCTTACTTTTCTAATTAAAATCAATCTTCAGACATTGCCATATGCTGAGTTGGCTTCAGAATTTGTTTCATTTAGAAAGGAGATATTCTGTTTGGAGAGAGGATGTTTCTTTAATTACTCACATTGAAGTTTCTTCTGGATACTTTGAAGAGCTCTGTGACATTAGTTCTCGTTTTAATAGTTCTTTGGAGATAGATTTTGGCAAGCAATAATCTACTTTGCTTGAAGGACTGTGTGAATTCTACATGGCCTTCTTAAACCTTGGCATACTAACTTCGTGTTGCAGAGTTACTGGAAACTTGAAGATATCAGAGGAATGGCATCTTTACCATTTAAAAGTATTTCAGATGTTGCCCTTTCTCGCCATGGATGTTCATGGTGGGCGTGACAGGATGTGGTACCTGATATTGCAGGAATGTCAAGGTGTTACTGCATCTAAAAACATATCACCAAATGGTGTTTATCAACTCACTCAATATGAGACTCCTTGAACTGTCATAGGTACTCCACAGAGCAAAGTCACAGTATTGACCTTCAAAGAACTTATGGGCGAGAGACATACTGCCCATATGTTTACTTTAGCTGTGTTTTTTTGGGGGGTGGGGTAGGTGAGACTGTTGTTTTGTTGTTGTTTGAAGGATGAAGGGGGATAGGGAACTGGGCTACATAGATCTGTGTGGTACAGGGAATGCATTGTTGACCTGCATTAAATTGGGCTGAAAGAATGGATATTGAGAATGGGGCAGCAGGACAGATTGTTCTGGCCTAGGGTGTGTCCTGGGAGAAGGCCAAGAGAGCTGAGGCTGGAGAAATGGATGAAGGCAGGTGTGGGGCAGTAACATAAGATGAGCAGAAGATTTCCCAATGGAGGCTTCACCATGGGGAGTGAGGCATGCTGACTTGTTTCAAGGAATGATAGTCGTTGACAGAGAGGGCTGGATCCAGGGAGAAAATGCGAGGTAAAAGCAGGACATTGTTGTAGCTTTTTGAGCTCTGAAGCTGAGGTCCAGAAGAGGGGAGGTCTACAGTCTACCTGAAAGAGCTTAGCCTCTGTCTGACATATAGCTATGCAGACATAGAGAACAGAGACATACATGGAAATTGGTTAAAGAAATATTGAAGTTTTACTAAAGACTAAGTGTCAGGAAGGTTATAATATTAGTGATGTGATAGTACTGAACATTTATTTTTGAATTTTTGGCAGGATCTGTAGGATTTAGGGAAGAAAAAAATGAACGTGGGAAAATCTTGCATATGACAGTTACCTATAGGTAACGGGAGATGGAGAAATATACTAAGGAATGGAGATTACTGTTCACACCAAACACTGGAGGCCAGAAGTCAATGATGCTATGACTGTAGAGGGCATGTGACCCTAGAGAAGACAGGGAAGAGAACTTTGTGACGTGTGTAGGAGACACCCTACTTCTTAATTTTCATTGTAGTTTTTGTAAACCACTCTAGGCAAACCCCTTTGGGACATGGATGGCACCATTGTGATTTTTTGGCCAGATGGCTGAAATTAATTAAATCAGTTGCAAAAATCAGGAGCTCATTGAGGGGCATGTTTCCTATTTATCAGCCTGGCTCTGCCAAGCATCAAGTCAACACTGATTAGCAATGTCCCACACCTGGGAGGGAGAGCCCAGCTCTGCCTGATTTCTGCCGAGGGCTCTGGCTTTTCTCTCTTTCTGATAACAGGATGGCAGATCTTGCAGCTCCGCAGCACTGGCCCTGCTCCTCTTCCCATGGCGGCCCCTCTCTCCTCCCTGGGATCCTGAGGGAGATGGGAACGGGCGACCCTTTTGTGGGGTTTGGCAGCCCATCTGAGGCTTTCCATTCAGGGACAGAGCATGTGGGGTTCTTGCGAAGACTTTTCTCCAGGAATGTGAAGACCTTTCCCTTCTGGAAGGCTGTCAAGGCGTGCTCCTGGGGGAGGAGCCCTGCAGGACATCACGAAGAGGGCTCTTTAGCGAGTAGATGTAGAATTTTGTGGAACGGAGAGAACTTTAAAAGTGATCATTTGGTATGTGGTGCTTTTTAAACAGCCAAACTTTTCTGACCGGTCTCTGGGATCCTATATTCTATTTAAAATTCTTCTATTTGCCTATTTCGGTGGAGACAAGTAGATAAATGCTTGCCACCTGTAATAAGTGCTTGTCTCAGGATGGCATATAAAAGACATTGAGTAAATTTTCATTGAAATGAACTTGTTGACTGGCTGAAAGAATGAATAAAACAAAGTGCTAAATACCCAGACCCCACAGTAAAAAGCCAGACTCTCCCCTTCACAGCTCTGTTTACTTTTTCCCTCCCCTCCCATCCCCTTCAATTCCTTCACAATCTATGGGACCTCCTTATCTTATAGAATTTCTCTAGACTTAGAACCAGGATTCCTCCTTTCTGACGTTTATTGTGGGCAATCAAAGCCAGGAACTTTGAAAGCTTTGCTTTTTAAAACAGAATCTGTCTCCTTCCTTAAGTACCTTTCTTTCTCTAGTTGAACTCTATTTGGACTAAAGTAAGAATGAAGTTATTGAATCTCCATTAATCGATGAGGTACTGAATAGCATATACTCTGTATAGACATGATACAGGACAGCCTTTGTTTATATTTGGCA
Organism: Kogia breviceps; assembly: GCF_026419965.1. Lineage (NCBI taxonomy): Eukaryota > Metazoa > Chordata > Mammalia > Artiodactyla > Physeteridae > Kogia > Kogia breviceps. Next base: position 48,750,296 of record NC_081312.1, read on the forward strand.
GAAGTTATGGCTTCCGAGCTTTGAGAAATTCTAGAAAACATCCCTTGCCTTTTGTTTTTGGAAAAGTCAGGCTTTCCGGATGAAGCAATCAACAACGACAACAGTAACAAATATATGAGCACTGCCCCTTTGCCCCCCATCATTTAGTTTCTGAACTTAAAGAAAGAAAGAAAAGCAAAAACCCAAGCCAAGCAAGGTGACCTTTTCTGTGTTGGAGATCTAAAAGAAAGTTTGGATAGTATTTTGGGTTTTTTTCTGGAAAAGCATTTTAACACCTGAATTTCTTTGTCTTGTAAGCAAACCCTCAGAACTGTACTTTGAAATTAAACATAGGAAAGAAGAATCAACACTAGGAAAGAGCTTGACCACCGTATGGGCAAGGACCCAGGACAGAACAAAATGCAGGCCCATGCCTCTTGTTTGCTGTTTCATTTAGTAAAATGTGCTGTGCTTCTCTCTGCCTAATTTTGTCTGTCTAGCAAAATGGGGAAACCGTGCTACTTATCAATAAATAACGTTTCTAGGAGCCATATTCTTTAGGAAATGGTGGTATTTATAAATACCTCCCCTGCTGCCTGCTAAATTGTAAAAGGAGTGGGATTTAGTGAGAGAGGTGTTCTCAGAGACTTTAATATAACATCTTTTTTAAGATACTCAAGCACCATTAACTGATCATTTGGGTGGGGGGAGATAGCTGGCTGTAGGTAAAGGCAAAAATGTGTCTCGTTGAAAATACGAGAGTAAGTTGAACTTTAAGGAGTGATTCTATAAGGACCTGGGTGCTGAGGCTGTGGCTAACTCAGGCTCCTGGCCTCTCTTTCTGGTCTGCTTTGACTTCTGCAGTGTTTATTAATGTTCACAGGCAGCCTCTGCAACTCCTCCCCACCCCAGCCCTTAAGGTGTTGCACCCACGCCCTCCTCTCTGGCCTCCACTACCTCCTCCAGCAATTCTCCTAGAATCCCAGCCGTGGCTGCTTCCCTGTCCTAAACTCTGAGACTGTCCTGGGCAGCGGCTGCGTCCTTTGTTCCTTGGCCTCTTTGCACCAAGCATACTGTCGAGTGCTTAGTAGGCACCTGGCTGTTTGAGGTAATGTACAGATGAATTAATGAACTGAGTTTACAAACATGTAAGCATCTAACCAGGCAAAACGAGGTGAGTGCTAACTTGAAACACTAAGATACTGCGGAGGGTCAGAGAGCAGCAATAAATCTACAGGAAATCACAAAACCCCTCAGAGGGGCAGCATTAGAAGGTCAGGAGTGTTTCCAGGCACAGGAAAACGTGAGCAAATGTGCAGAAGCATCAAAGTACACGGGGCAAATGGGCAATATTAAATAATCTGGTGGAGATGCGGGGGAATCTGAGCCTAAGAAGAGAGTTTGCAGCTTATAAATCACCTGAGATGGCCGGCCAAGGAGTGGCTGGGACAGCCTGGTGGTGCAGGGCAGGGACCCTGGCCGGCCTGCCACCACATACTAGTATCCTGACCTTAGGCAGATCTCTTAGCCCCTATGTCTTTGTTTCCTCGTCTGAGAAATGAGGGTAGGGTAACTCTGGTGCTGGTGTCAAAAGGTAGATGGGGGCTTCCCTGGTGGTGCAGTGGTTAAGAATCTGCCTACCAATACAGGGGACATGGGTTCGAGCCCTGGTCCGGGAAGATCCCACATGCCACGGAGCAACTAAGCCCGTGCACCACAACTACCGAGACCGCGTGCCACAACTACTGAAGCCCATGTGCCTAGAGCCCGTGCTCTGCACACAACAAGAGAAGCCACCTCAATGAGAAGCCTGCATGCTACAACAGAGTAGTCCTTGCTCGCCACAAGTAGAGAAAGCCTGTGCGCAGCAACGAAGACCCAACACAGCCAAAAATAAATAAATAAAATAAATTTATTTTTTAAAAAAAGGTGGATGGAAGAGAATAGAGAGTAAGGCTTTGGGAACAGTAAGGAGGCCTTTTGATCAGCCAGTGTGTCATACCACCCCTGCCCATAATGGGCATTCAATAAATAAGTGAGTGAGTGAATGAATGAATGAATGAATGATCCAGATGAGTGCCCAGGGCAGAAAACTAGGGCAGTGGCTGTGGGAATGTACAAGTTAATTTTGCTACTTGCTCTCAGCTCTGAAAGAAGTTTGGATGAAAGAAGTTTGGATGAAAGAAGTTTGAAACCTTAAAAAATAGTTTTATTTTTTTTAACCAGTGTTTTTTTTTTACCTATGCATATTTCAACTATTAATCTAAATTGATAAAAGATGATTATAACTATAATATAGCTTATGTAATTATGTTTATAACTTGGAGAGGAAATTTAAAAGAATATTATGTGTAAAAACAATTTAGAGAAATCCTGAGAAGGGGGACAACCCTTTGCATTTTATAATGCTTTTGTTTGGGTTTTTTTGTTTGTTTATTTTATTAAGAATATTTTCTATTTTTTTTTCACAGCTGAATACTTTCCAAGCAGTTTTGGCATCTGATAAGTCTGACACCTACGCCCTCTTTCTTTATCCTGCCGATGGCCTTCAGTTCTTTGGAACCCGCCCCAAAGAATCTTATAATGTCCAGCTCGAGCTTCCAGCCCGGGTGGGCTTCTGCAGAGGGGAGGTCGATGACCTGAAGAGAGAGGGACCATATTTCAGCTTGACTAGCACCGAACAGTCTGTGAAAAATCTCTACCAGTAAGTAACATAGGGCTTACGCCCTTTCCTGTTGGAATGTAAAGACCCTTCGGAACTACCTAAACTTGAGTGGCCCTACCCATTAAATATCATCTCCGTGGTTTCTAAGCAAGGGATCAGATCAAAACCAGGAACTAGGCTAGACCCTGGGAGGAGCACGTTGACCAAAATATAAGCAGTCCTTTATTTTTCCTGCCCTATTGGCTATAGATACCGGAAACAGAACTCTGTGTGTGTGTGTGTGTGTGTGTGTGTGTGTGTGTGTGTGTGTGTGTGTGTGTGTGTGTGAGCACAGCCACTGAGGCTTGTTATGGAAAACATTGCCCTTGGAACTACATAAAAATACCCAGTAATACAACTGCCCAGGTTGAGGTTTTTTCCAGGTTAATCGTCTCACAGCTGGAGATGTTGTGAGTTAGTCTTTTGGACAGATAGGTGTTAAAAGTTAAGAGTAGCGTAATTTGGAAAAAAAAAAAAAAAAGGGAAAACCAAACAAACAGATTGGTAGATTTTTGGAAGTCTCAGGATTGCTCAGTGGCTTCATTATCTGAAATCGTCCTGAGGGTTTTCCATGCAGTGCCTGAGACCAAGCACATTCCTTAGTCCCATCACATAAGCTCACCCTGCTCGTCCACATCGTGCCCAGTATCTGGGTTAGCACCTGTTGATATTTAATAATTTCCAGGCTCTAAAAAAAAATCTCTGCTTTTATCCCTTTCCTGAATACTGGTCTAGAAGGCAGACAGAATACATTGGTTACCTGGCCTCCCTTGACGCCTCTAAGTTTCGTTACATGATTCCGGGGTATTGGAACATCTTACACTTTTGCATGCCATCTGCTTTACTCAAGAGAGCGGGTCCTACAACCAAATAGGGTTACTCAGAGCTGACATTTATTGAGAGCTTACTGTATGCCAACATTGTGCCACACACTTTCCAGAAGTTCTCTTAATTAAAACTCAACAAGAATCTCAGGGGTTAAGCTCTTCTCTTTTCTCAATGTGACACATGAGCTTAGGGAAGTGAAGTTGCCTATAATCTCAGAGTTATGAAGTGGCAAAGCCAAAATTCAACCATAAGTCTGGAGCTCTGAACTACTTATTTTATGCTGAGTCCTGGCCTGCTTTCCCCTTCTCATGACTCATGTCGGACATCTGAGCTCTACCAAGGCTGCCTTTTAGTCTTGACTCTGGAGAAAACTTAGCTCCTTGTTCTCTCTCCCCTGGTTCCACCCTCCTCTTCTACTCTGGAGCCCATAGGTTCTCTGCCTCTCAGACATTATCGAGAGCTCACCATGGGCCAAGAGCTGGAAAGAGAAAGATATCTAAGGCCCAGGCCCTGCACGCAAGCAACCTGCACTCTCCTAGAGTAGACCGACAAACAACAGTTCCAGAGCATGGGAATAAGTGCTAACACCTCCTCAGGGTACAGGAGGCAGTGAGGGCCGAAAAGCCGGAGGGAAAAAACAGGCGTGTTCCCCCCACCACAGCCGTAACGGCCTCTAAGAACTCACACAGACACACGCACGCACACACGTACACACCTCGTCTTTATCTTTCATGCTTCATAGAAACTTCTGAGTTGCTTGATTGAAAGTGGAAGCTATAGGGCCAAAATGACCAGCAGAGGAATTTTTCTTTAGTAGAATCTGTACTTAGTATAAAAACTAAAATAAAGTACAAACAATGCCGACAAATGTGAAATAAAAGTAAAAATTACCCATTCTCACTCCTTCAAGTGATAACCATTAACAGTCATTCGAGAATTTTAGGTTTATGCAAAACCTTTTTCAAAACCAAAATGGTTGGGCTTCCTTGGTGGCGCAGTGGTTGAGAATCCGCCTGCTAATGCAGGGGACACGGGTTCGAGCCCTGGTCTGGGAAGATCCCACATGCCGCGGAGCAACTGGGCCTGTGAGTCACACTTACTGAGCCTGCGCGTCTGGAGCCTGTGCTCTGCAACAAGAGAAACTGCGAAAGTGAGAGGCCCGCGCACCGCGATGAAGAGTTGCCCCCGCTTGCCACAGCTAGAGAAAGCCCTCGCACAGAAACAAAAAAAAACCCAACACAGCCATAAATAAATAAATAAAATTTATTAAAACAAAATGGTTATTTTGTTATACATATGGCATCTTCCCTTTTACTGTCTATGGGTGTCTTTCAGTAAGATATCTGTTATATTATTATTTGAATGCTATAAAACATGGCATCATATGTAGCCTGTATTATTAAGACAATAACTTATTGATGAACATTTAACTTATTTCTGGTTTTTCTTTTATAATTATTGTTTCAGTAAACAAAATAATACACATTGCTCAGATGCTCATTTGTCTTAAAGATAAATTCTTGAAGGTACAATTGCTGAGAAAGGATATATACAGTGTAACATTTTAATGTATGCTAACCAACTGCCCTTCAGAAACCCTGCACCAACTTACATTCTCACCAGTAAGGAGGGCTGTGATCAACAGTGTCTGTTTCCTACAAGCTTCTACTCTTTCTAGTATTTGTGAATCTGATAGGTGTAAAATGTTCATATTTTCACTCTAATTTCTTTGATTACTAGTAAAACTGAACACCTTTTCATATGGTTAATAGCCATTTCTTTGCTATTTTCTATGGAAGGTGTTTACAAAGACCTTTAACAAATAAGAAAAAACTAGTAAAGATATTTCCTCTCAAATGCTGTGAATATTTTTATCCAGTTGTTCATCTTTAAAGTTAGTTATGATCTAGAAGGTATAAGTTTAGGGTTGTCAAAGTTATTGGCCTTTTCCTTTATGATTTCAGGTCTTGGTATTATTCTTAGAAAGGCCTTCTCTACCTCCAAATTATAGAAGTGTTCCTCAATTTAATCTTCTATTTTACATTTATTTATTTATTTATTTATCTGGAGTGTGTGTGTGTGTGTGTGTTTTTGAAGTATAGTTGATTTACAATGTTGTATTAGTTTCAGGTGTACAGCAAAGTGATTCATATATATATATATATATATATATATATATATATTTCAAATTCTTTGCCATTATAGGGTATTACAAGATACTGAATATAGTTCCCTGTGCTATACAGTAGGTCCTTATTGGTTATCTATTTTATATATAGTAGTGTGTATATGTTAATCTCAAACTCCTAATTTATCCCTCCCCGCCTTTCCCCTTTGGTAACCATAAGTTTGTTTTCTATGTCTGTGGGTCTATTTCTGTTTTGTAAATAAGTTTAGTTGTATCTTTTTTTTTAAAGATTCCATATATAAGTGATATCATCTGATATTTGTCTTTTTCTGCCTGGCTTACTTCACTTAGTATGATAATCTCTAGGTCCATCCATGTTGCTGCAAATGGCATTATTTCATTCTTTTCAATGGCTAAGTAGTATTCCATTGTATATATGTACCACATCTTCTTTATCCGTTCATCTGTCAATGGACATTTATGTTGGTTCCATGTCTAGGCTACTGTAAATAGTGCTGCAATGAACATTGGGATGCATGGATCTTTTTGAATTATAGTTTTCTCCGAATATATGCCCAGGAGTGAGTGGGATTGCAGGATCATATGGTAACTCTATTTTTAGTTTTTTAAGGAACCTCCATACTGTTTTCCTTAGTGGCTGTTATCAATTTACATTCCCACCAACAGTATCGGAGGGTTCCTTTTTCTCCACACCCTCTCCAGCATTCATTAGTTAAAATTTCAAGACTATGCAGAAAAGTGGAGGGAGTCATCTAGATTTACAAGCTGATGACATTTTGCCATCTTCATCATTTTTTTTCTTTTTTGCATAAGTAATTTAAAGTAAGTGACACACAGCATACCATTCACTCCTCAATGCTTCCGTATGCATCTCTAAAATATAAAGTTATTCTCCTAGTCAATGGAATTGTTGTCTTCCTCAAACTTGTCTCATAATTATAAGCTCAGAGGTCATAAATTATATAATTCATAGTGTGTTTGTCATAACTCTTCTTCTGCACTTTTAAATATGAATGTACACATTTGTATTTTTTGAGATTATACTTTTCTATCTCCCGGAAGACAGTAGTTACTAAGTTCTTATTACATGCGGCGCCCCATGCTGAACATTTTATGTGATTTTCTAACTTAATCCTCCTAACAACCCAGGGAGGAAGGCACTGTCATCTCATTTTGTAGCCTTGTTTTCCTTCCTAGGAAATAAATTAAGTTCTTTCTGTCACTAAGCTTTCCAAATGACCTTGGATTTTAGGATAAACTCAAACTGGCTACTTTCTCATCGTGCACAATGACAAAAGCCAGGGTAGTGATTTATATTTAATTAGAAGATTATTTTATTTAGCTTTTATCTGTCATAATTTGTATTTTCCTACTCTTTTAGCTTTTATAGTTTTCTGTTTCTGACTTCAAGAAGAAATTTCACAGCTGCAACACCTCTGATGTGATGATAAACTCAACATCCTCAGATCTTCAGAATTCTCTCTTATCTTCTTTAGTGTTCCTTGCTTGCTTGCCAAAAAGCACTGGCATTAATTCTTAGAACCTACCAAGTCTACATAGCATACTGCACAAAGGATCACAGTTTTGCTTTCTACGCTCCTGTTTCCCTGAGCTCATTACAACAGCAGCAGTGGCAGCAACAACAATACACAAGGGGGTGGGGATTGATTGATTGATTCTTGGAATTGTGTTAAAAATATTATTGCTATAGAAATCCACATGAAAATGATGAGTACCAACCCAGATGAGCAAAAGTCTCTTGTCCTTATATGACTCAATGAATTTCCTGTTGTCTTATTAGTCATTAACTGATTTCTCATGGACTGACTTTTGAGGAAATCCCACAGCATGAGAGACTTAGAGCCTGGTGTTTGGGCCATATGCCAGAGAGTACAGAAATGGGTGCATTCAAGCCAGCCAGACCCTTTGTTCCTTCCGGTTTTTTCTTATTTTTTTGAAATTGTGTATGGGGTTATCCTCTTTGGCATGTATCACTGACTAAAATAATGGATCACTGGGATATTTGGAAGGCTGAATGGAGCCCGTGTTCTTGTCTAGTGGGGGAAACGTGTGAGCTCCCTGGCTCCAGATGCTTCTGGATACCTCTCACCTGTGACCCGTGGCAGTTTGATTAACTTGCTTTCTTATTTTCCCCTTAACTTTGTTCTACATTTGCTCAACATTTTTGAGACGTAGGCATTTCTATTTCTTTGAATTTTTTGACATGGGTTCACCAGCCTCTATGAATTAGTTGATTGCTTAATCCACGTGACTAAACCGCAAAATATCTCCAACATTCTGTAACGTAGAGTAAGATAATTAGGATATGGACTGATTCTAGTGTATTAGTTTTCTGACGTAATGTGGATGTTCAGAACATGGGCTTTGGTGGTAGTGCTGAGTTCAAGTCCAAGCTCTGTCAGTTATTAATTGTGCAACCTTAAGAAGATTAATCTCTCTAAACCCGTTTTGTCCTCTGAAAAATCGGGCATGATCACTGCCCCTACCTCGCAAGCTGTGTTGAAGAATGTTAAGCACTTGGCATGTAACTAACTCTCAAATAAAAAATATTGTTTAAGGGTTTGGCAAAAATGTTTAAGCATATGTTTTCTTGAGTCTGTTAAAAGTAGAGGAAGGATAAAATATTCCCACATTCCCTATTTGTTTTCAAATAGCCATTTAGATAAAACATGTAGAGCAGATTTCTGATTTGAGGGTCTGGCATTCGGTAGACACATGGCCTTTGAAACCTATTGTTAAATAAGAGGTAGTTTACATCAAAATTCCAGTATAATCTTTTTTTTTTCTTTTTTTTAACATCTTTATTTGAGTATAACTGTTTTACAATAGTGTGTTAGTTTCTCCTTTACAACAAAGTGAATCAGTTATACATATACATATGTTCCCATAACTCTTCCCTCTTGTGTCACCCTCCCTCCCACCCTCCCTATCCCACCCCTCTAGGTGGTCACAAAGCACAGAGGTGAACTCCCTGTGCTATGCTGCAGCTTCCCACTAGCTATCTAATTTACATTTGGTAGTGTGTATATGTCCCTGCCACTTCAGTTACCGTATAAGTCTGATTTTATTTGGGTTTCCTGCCAGTGAAAACTCTGAATCCGATCTTAATAGTCTTTCAGTGTTAAAATAAATCGCTCGCCTTTGTGGGCAGGTGGTGGATGGACACTTTTGTGACCGAGTCCTGTTTCCTTTTTATTTAGACACAGCAACCTGGGGACCCCTGGAGTGTGGGCTTTTCATATCGGCAGCACCTCCCCGTTGGACAATGTCAGGCCAGCGACAGTTGGAGGAGACCTTTCCAAAGCCCACCCTTCGGTTCCCCTGGGACATTCCTTTAGCCGCGCTGCGGCCCCGGAGGGTGACTATACTGAGGACAATTTGGATTATTACGGCGAGAACGAGGAGGACGTTGAATACCCGCCTGGTGAGCCAGAGGAGCCATCGAATGGCCACAGCACAGTCGATGTTTCCTTCCGCTCAAAAGCTGATTCGAGGCCGTTGGGAGGTGGGATCTCTCCACCAGATTCTGACCTGGCCTCCCCTTTGCCACGTCCAACATCTAGGGATGGGCCTGAAACAGACTCTGCCACCTTGAACCCTCAAACCAAAGAGGGGAGACCGCAGGGGGAGATAGATGCCCCGGATTTAAAAGGCCGAGTTGAGTCTTCTGAACAGCCAGGGACCACAGCCCCTGCTCCACCAGAGACAGGAGATTCCCTGGATCCTTCCCAGCAAGCCCCGCCTCCCTACCCAGATGGACGGGCACGGCCTGCAGACAGGGATAGTCCTGCAGCCCATCCAGGAGGAGAGCCCGTTCTTCCAAATTACCCCGGGCCGGATCACGCTCCACCCCTGGGTCGCAGCAGGCAAGTGGTCGGAGTGGAGGATGACATCGGTTCCAACACTGAGGGTAAGTGGGTTTGAACCCTGGCTACTAAGAATTCATTGAGAAAGTGCTGGTCTTCCAGAGAGTCGTGAATTTTGTCTCAAGCGAGTAGAGGAAGAGTTTCGCAAAAAGGAAGCTTGGGACTGATTTCTAAAACCCATTGTTTCAGGAGATAGAGTATCTTTCCTTTGCCAAAGAAATCTTGGCAGGCAAATTCTGTTTGGAATCTCTTGACCATCACTAATGTTTTCTTTATTTATTTATGAAACGGGCCTCATGAATCCCGTGGGGAGGAACTGGGGTTGCTCGTGCCAGCGGCGCTCTCACGTGGAATGAAGTTATTTCAGTTTGAAAGTTCAGCAAAGGTAAAGCGTTTCGAGGCTTCGCACACATTACGGTAATGGAGGGCTTCAGGCTTTGGTTTCAAGCGGCGAGTTGTGCTGGCTCGGGTGAACATTCCGGATTCTTCCCTCTGTGATGGGATGACCCCGGTGCTCCCCTCGCTTAGGGACCCGGCGGTGGGCTGTGGGAGAGGGGACCCCCGGGGAGAGAAAACTGCGAACCACCTGTGTCTTGTCATTTCTGGTTCACGGCTGTGCAGCTGTGCTGGTCAGCTCCCCGGAGCCTTGCCCTCATTTCATGACTCACTGACCAGAGCGAGGGGCCAGCAGACAAATGCCCAGGGGAGGTGACGGTTAATTAATACAGACACGGAGCCCATGTCACCTTCTGTTGAAGGCGAGACTTGTCATGTCAGCTCTTTCTTCCCAGTCAGGGATGTAAACACCTGAATGGGAAACTGGCCACAGATTCGTCCTATTTGTTCCAGGGACTGCTCCTCTGACCTCTGACAGGAGGAGAGAGGTCAGAGGTGAAAGCGTTCTTTAGGACCTTTGTTTTTTTCCTTCACCTTTTCTGTTTCCCATACTGTTTACGGTAAAACAGGTTGACCTAGCAGAGGGTCTTTCAGGTGGTTCTGATTTGCAAGAATTTGCTTGAAGAAGCCCTTCTTTCAGGAGAGGTGAAACTGTTTTGTGACCGAGGCAGCATTGTGTAATGATTACAGGGAGAACGTTGGTGTAGGTTTGAATCCTGGCCGTCACGCTGGCTGGGTGACACTTTGTGTAGTGCCCAAGCCTCCAGTTTCTCCTAAATTTGTCGAGAGGATTAAAAGAGATCACGAAGTTCTTAGGCTAGCGTCTGTACTAGCTGGATCTTAATAAATGGTGGCTGCTGTAACTAATTATAGAGGATTTAAAGCAGTGGGAATGGGGGTGGGGTAGTAGAGAATGAAGAGCAGGCTTGTTAGATACTTGTGCCTTAATTTGCGCCTAAGGACCACGTTTCTCTCAAGTTGAAGAGGTGAAGTTTATTGGAAGGCTTCAGAACCTTCGGATAATCTCCTGAATTTTTGGTGTGAGTGCCATATATCTAAACAAAATGTAAAGCCAAGTATCAAAGACACTTTGATCAAAGAGATTTTGAGGTAGAGATGTGCTCCTATGTGGTCTTTTCATTTGTGGGTTGTGATTTCCTGCCCTGGGAAGAGCTTGGAATATTAGAAAGCAGATCCCTGGAGTGAGTTGTTAAAGGGTTAAGAAGAAGGGGCTGCACATCCTGCTTTGAACTGTGAGGGGCTGGATAAGCTGGAATAGCTGTAGGGGTCTAGGGAACTGGCCCTAGAGAAAAACAGGCAGCAGCCAGAACCCTCCCGGGGCATGAACTATGATATTTATCAGCTTCTGGATGACGTCTACCACTGACATCTTAGAAATGGCAAAATGCCTTCGAAACAGCTGGTTAATACAATGAAACATTTAGGGAAAAAAATCTAACTAGAAGTTTTTGAAACTCAAAGAAAAAAAATCACCATGTTAGCAGACAGGGAAAGCTCTAAAACTTGAAAGCAGAAAGGGAAAAATAGGTGAACCTCTGGTTTCACCTCAGGCTTTAGGAAGACTCGGTATCCATGGGGAATTTGTTCCAGGATCCCCCCGCAGATACCAAAATCTTTGGATGCTCAAGCCCCTTAGTCAGCCCTCCGTATCCAGGGTTCTTCATCCTCAGGCCCCCCAACTGCGGGTTCCCCTAACCGCAGATCCTTAAGGCTGCGCAGGATCCGCCGTTCCTTGAATCTGCGGAGATAGTGGGGAGCTGACTGTATAGAACCATGCAATTGTTAATTACTTGGTTTTTCTTGGCAGTGAACTTTTTTTTTTTCAAACAAAACATTGGCATCCCAGAGGTCCACCAGGCAAAAGTGGACTCCCTCTGGGAAAGCTGGTGGGCAGGGTGGCAGAGACTCACACCAAAGAGCACTGTTAACTGTCCAGCCTCAAGCCATCTTGCCCAGCTTTTCCTACTGATGCAGTGGAGGAGTGTGGATTTTGGTGTTTGATGGACTTGAGCTTGATTCCCAGCTCTGCTATGTGGTTTGGGATAAGACATTTTCTCTGTTTGACTCTCATTTTCTTCAGCTATAAAATGGAGATAACGTAGACCTCATCAAAGAGTCACGGGAATTAAAATTGGGCATGGAAGCACTGTGCCCAAAACATTTTAGTTTCCCCTTGAAGCTTCATAGTAGGCAGCTTGGTAAACCAAGACATTAAAATTTAAAGCCCTCCCCCAAATTTCTCTCCCTTCTCTTTTAAATTTTTTTTTTCCTCTTGGGGACTCTTTTTATAGACTTTTTATTGAGAAATCTAGATTCTTTTTAGATCATGTCCACACCAGGCAAGAATGTCCCAATTTCACTCTAGTTCTAGCCTCAAGTGTATTATTTGCTTTGTTCTGTTTTCATAGACCACAGAACCGGCAGTAAATTGGATGCACAAGCTTTCTCTGTCTCAGGGGTCTTACTTCTCCAAGCAGCTCTGGAAGCTTGCTGTCAAACCAAAAGTTACCTGAGCACCTGCCATGTGCCCTTCTCTGACCAGGGCACTAGTGGAAGTTTTCACTGGTATTTATCAAATGTCCACTCAGACTCTGAGAGGAAACTTTTCTTGGATTGCACTAGCACAGTTAATCCTCAGAATTGCCCTGTGGGGTAGATACTGTTATCCTTCTCACAGTACAAAGAAGGAAATTGAAGGCTGAAAATACTGAGTGATTTGTCTGCATAAGAGGCAGACCAGTACGGCAGCAAAGCCGTGGAAGGTTAGAGCAAGCTGTCAGGTAGCACAGCGCAGGGCAGATTCACCTGTGGTGCCATCAGGGAAGTCTTCGTGGAGGAGGGGGGCTTGAGCCAGGCCGTGGGGTCGGAGACTCAGTTTAGAGAGGGAGAAAGTGGGGCATATTCTGGACAGAGGAGTGACAAGAGTGGAGGTGGTGAGGTGGAAATGGAGAGGGAGGGAGGGAGTGAGTGAGTTGGGGGCGGGGGATGTGAGAGGCAGCTGCCATTGAGGCTCCAGATGCCTAGGACCAGAGACTGCCGGTGTTGTGTGCAGCAGGACAAGCTTGATTCACAGGGGTCGTAGAGATTTTTAAACCTGCCCAGGTGGTGCAATGGGGAGCCTAACTTGACCTCAGTCTGCATGATGAATTAGAAAGGGGGAGGGACAACTGGCTTTCAGAGACCTCAGGTGTTCTCACTCCACTGTGGGATCCTGTTGATTCTACTTAGATGGCATTCACGCAGGACAGGCCCAAGGTGTAAACAGGGATTTCCCTGTAGCTTCTGGTCCAACTCTACTTCTCGCCTTGGGAGAGGCCTCAGGAATGTGTTGCTCAAGCAGCTTCTACCCTGGGATGAATTCGAACAGGCTCTGCTGCCCAGCCCAGCCTTCCAGACACAAAAGCCTCTCTCCCAGGTGCACCCCCAGGTTGCTGAGGGACTGTGAACAAGAGGACCCCCATACCTGTGAAGACACCTGCACGGGAGAGCCTGCTAGTCTCACGATGGTGGATGTCACCCTCCCCCCACAGAAAAACAGGGTCCTAATAACTTTGCCCAACGAGCTTCACTATGTACCACGCACATACCCCCCAAACAGACGAAAAATGGAGGGAAAAGCATACCACTGTTTTTCATTATAAAGTTGGATGTGGTTTTTCTTATTCGTCTACCATTCTGTGAGGTGGGAAACCTAAGAAAAATCTGTCCTGCAGTGAAAACGTCGGTCCTTTTTCTTGAGGTAGCAGGAAGAGCTGTTAAAAGTAAAAGACAGCTCAGCTGCCAGGGGCAGTCCTGCGCGGGAAGCCCTTCATCCCTGTTTGCATGATGAACCCGGTCTGCTCCGTGGAGCCTGCTGGCCTTCCACATGGCCGGGCCAGGGCGGAAGACGCGCGCTTAAATGTTTCTGGAGAAATAAAGACTGAAGGATAGGTCAGAATAAGTGCAGAGGAGGAGTTTTCCATTTGTGTGAAAAACTCCCAATTAGAACAAGTCTCAAGTACCCTGGCAGCACCTTTGCTTCTTTTCCCTTACATAGCCCCCTAACCCTACCCCATTTTTCTTTCTGTTAAGGATAGGAGAAGAGTGAAAAGCATTAACTGGAAAAAAGAAATGAGATTTAAAAAATCCTCACATGAAGTTTCCTTTAGCAACGGTCTAACCTCAGTTAACAAAGCTGCTGCAAACTGAGCTCATTCAAACCTGGCTGGCCTCTGCCCTCCTGCTGGGTCGAGCTGCCAGCAGACTTGTCCCTATCGTTTTTGACTCTCTGTGACAGGAGCTGCCAGACAGAGCGTGGGTCCCCGGAGGGTCTGGAAGACAGCCTGCCCTAGTGGGTAAAATTCAGGAGAGAGGAATCTGTGGAATGAAAACTATATTTCTCAAAGTTTGGCTCTAGTCCACTTGTGGCTCTTTCTCCTGTGGCCCTGGTTTAAAATGATGATTCCACACCCTTCCTCCACCCTCTGACCCAGAATCTGCCTTTTGATTTATTCTTTGAATATTTATTTATTTAGGCTGCGCCGGGTCTTAGTTGGGGCACACGGGATCTTCATTTGTGATATGCGGGATCTTTTTTTCAGTGGCGGCATGTAAGCTCTCAGCTGTGGCACGCATGTGGGACCTAGTTCCCTGAGTGGGGATGGAGCCCAAGCTCCCTGCATTGGGAGGGCAGAGTCTTACCCACTGGGCCACCAGGGAAGTCCCCAGAATCTGCCTTTTTAAACCAGGTCCCCTGGTGATTCTGAAGCCCATCACACTTGAGTACTGCTGGTAAAATGGAAGGAGAGTGGGATTTAGAGCCAGAAGGTCATATAATCTTTGTGGGCCTCAGTGGTGTCATCTGTAAAGAGGGGATACCACCTCCTCACCAGAATAGGAAGAATGTGTGAAAACACATTCAACACTGTGAGGTACAGAGGCATAGAAACGACCACAGTAAAAGAAAAAGTGCCACTTTGTTTTTGCATCTGCTCACTGCACATCTCATCCAGCTGGGATTTAGACACTGATTCCCCACCTTCACGGAATTCAGCATCTTTGAATCTACCTGCAGTTCCCATAGAAATGTGAGAAGTCACGTTGGCCAGAAGTCTGGCTTTTCTTCCCTGGTTAGAGAGCCACACGTGGGGTCACATTTCTAGGTCCTGTTCTCCCCCTTCATCAGGGAAGGGAAATGGCTCCTGGGCTTCCGGTTCCCTCCACTAAGGATCTTCACGTGCCCCGCTTGGGGGTTCGGCCTAAGTGGGCCATAAGCAAGCGTTCCGCTTCTCAGCCAGGCCAGGAATGAATGCTAGAGCATTCCCTGAAATCTCAGCCACCCCAGGAGCTAATTGGTCAGATGAAATTCATTCACTACATTAATCAGCATTCTCTGGCTCAGAAATGGAAAGTTTGCAAATATCCTGAACATTGTCATCACTGGACCTTAAGAGTCACCCCAGGAGCAGCTAAGGTACAGACTCGTGGGATCCGCCCATCGAGAGCCTGAATTGGTAGGTCTAAGGTGTGCCCTGGGAATTTGCATTTTTAACTGGCATCCCAGGTGATTCTGATGCAGTGGTTCCCAGAATCCATAGGGAGGAACGCAGCTGTCTCTCTGAATGGTTGAGTAGTGCCGTGCTGAGGGTCTAAGTACCTGTCAGAGCCGGGGTGGGGCTTCCCAGATGCCTCAAAGGTGTTGCCAGAACTGATCTGCCACAAACCTGCTCCAGTAGATGGCAGCTCCAGCCTTCCAGTACCCACGCCAGGAAATGAACATCCCTGTGGACCCCTCTCTTTCTCCTCTTGTCCTCCCCACCCTCCTCTCCTTCCCTCTCTCTACCCTCCCCCGACTCCTTCTCCTTTTTTTCTCCCTCCATCCTAATTCATCAGCAAACCCTGGCAGCTCCACCTTCAAAGTACTCCAGATTTGGTCCCTTCTCATCCTCTCCACCAGGACCTCCTACTATCAAGGTACCGGCTCATTCCTGAGGTTCCTGTAAGTCAGACTGTGTCACTCTCTGCTCCCCAGCAGCGTCCCCCAACTCACTCGGACTAAAGCCCAAATCCTTCCCTTGACCTGTGAGGCCCTGCGGGTGAGAACTGGCCAGGATTACCTTTCCCACCTTCTCCTGTCTCCCTGCCCCCCCACCCCCGTCTCTCCCACGCGTCCCACCAGCCTGACGGGAGCTCCTGCCCCCACCCATCCTCTCCTCCTCCAGGCCTCTGCCCAAAGCTCATCCTCTCCCCAGGCCCTCCGTGGCTGTGTCATTTAAAAGAAGCAAAGTCACCTTCCGTCTCCAGCCCTCTTGTTCCTCCCTGATTTAAGCTTCTGCACAGTTCTCGACACCATCCGCCGTACTGAGTAATTGACCTGTCTGTTGACTGCTGCCTAAAGGGGGGAATGTAAGCTCCAGGACAGGGATTTTTGTCTCTTTTGCTCTCAGCTGTAGCCCTAATTCCTAGTCCAGTGCCAGGCCCATAGGGAGTGCTCGATAAGTATCTGTTTGAATTACTGAAAGAATGAAAGAAAATTGTAGCAGGCATTTACCTTTCATCTAAGCTGACATTGTCAGTGTTACATGTGCACGTCTGCATGTGAAGGCAGGCACAGAAAAGGGATCCCGGTGTTCCTCTGACTATAGGAGCGCACCCATCTTTCCCCAGTGTGACTGGCATGGGCTGGAAGGCTGAGCTTGTGTTCTTGGCTCAGTAAGTCCCACCCTGGGCATGCAGCTTTACACACACACACACACACACACACACACACACACACACAGCTGAAAAAGATCCCCAAGCCAGCTTACTAATAGTTAATTTAACCCATCGTAATTATAGTTTCAGTCTCATAATAGCCTTTCACGGGGCCCTAACTATTATTTTTTGTTAGAAACATGTGGTCTGCATGTCCATGAACTTATAAACTTTGTCACAGTTGCATTTGTAAGTTGCTGGCTGCACTGCTGAGCCTCTCATTTTACCCATAGAAAAGCCATGCCTCCTCCTAGTAGTTTAGTTCAATTAACCCAACTCAACACATCTGTAGTCCTCCAGCTCATCTCGCCCTCTTTCATAACCCTCTCTCAGAAGAGGGATCAGGCGGAGGAACAAGTCTTCACAAAACAACAAATAGAGGGAACATAATACAAACCCAGCATTTCTTTAATTTGAGGGCAGAACAGTGTTAATGTGTTTGTTTTTTTGTTTTTTTACCCTGAAAATGACTACCTTTTAGTCCTGCATCAGATTGCCTTTTAACCTTGGTGCTCAGAAGTACGCTAAGAAATAACGTTGATTTCTGGCAATGAGGTGTGAGAAAGGGTGTCATCCTGATTTTGGAGAGGAGGAAACAGACACGGTGCATTTCTGTGGTTTCTGCAGAGCCGCCTGAGTCAGGCTGCTGTGGAACGTCAGAGCTTGGGACCCTCTGCTGCCCTTGCTTCCCTTGTGTTCTGGAGGGAGAGTCCTGATGGCAGCTGAAGCCATGAACACACAACTGTGCCAGTCCCTCCAGGGGCCGCTTCTTAATACTTGTGACTTTTCAGAGCTGGAGAAACCCAAGATTTTGACAAGTTACATTCATTTATTTGTACTCAGACTGGAATTTTTCCCCCTTATTTAACCAATGGTATGGATAATGATACATCGTTTTCTCACAGCAACCTCTTATAATCTTTATTAGCCATTCTGTTTTTCTGCCTTGAGTTTTGTGTCACTTTCCTGTTTTAAGAAGTGTTCATGGTGATGCCTAATCTTCTATTTTTATCAAACTGGAGTTTCTCAGCCGTGTAGGCCTGGTACCAAATCTTGAGTCACCGACTTCACTCTCACTCTGTTCCTAGTCAGACATTCCACTTGAGTCAAGATCATCCGTCCTGCCAACCCTCAGCTCACTTCTTTCTCAAGAATCTGTAAACAGCGGTCCAATACGGTCCAGAAGTTAACACTGTGGCTGCCACTCAGTTCTCCTACCTGTGCTTTTCTGTCTGTCAGCTGTGACAGCCATCTGGACAATCTCTGCTATCTTCTCCCATTAAGCCTGATTTATAAAGTAGGACTCAAACCTGACTGTCTGAAGCCTGTGTTGATTAACCCCAGTCACCTGAGCAGATCCTTTGCCTTGCTGTCATGATCGATGTCCTTGGGCTCTGCCAGAGGGTGGTTGACTGCAGCTGTTAAGAATCTGGAGCCAGGGCTTCCCTGGTGGCGCAGTGGTTGAGAGTCCACCTGCCGATGCAGGGGACAGGGGTTTGTGCCCCGGTCCGGGAAGATCCCACATGCCGCGGAGCGGCTGGGCCTGTGAGCCATGGCTGCTGAGCCTGCGCGTCCGGAGCCTGTGCTCCGCAATGGGAGAGGCTGCAGCAGTGAGAGGTCCGTGTACCACAAAAAAAAAAAAAAAAAAGAATCTGGAGCCAGACTTCCTAGGTTCAGATCCCAACTCCACCACCTACTGCCTGTGTGACTTCAGGAGAGTCACCTTAATCTGTGCCCAGCTTGTTTACCTGCAAAACAGGGATTAAAATATTCCCTGCTCTTGTACAAATTAAAAGAGTTAATAAAGTTCATAGAATAGTACCTGGCATATGTTAGGCACTATTTCAATGTTCACTTTGTTATACTCTCACTTGCTGATACAAGTCTACGCTGGCTCCATTGTTACTTCTATGGTGCTACATTCCCACCCTGCCCCAACGTTGGTTGGTGTTCTGTTCTCCCAGGAATACAGGGTAAGTACTGATCTTTCCATTTCTTCTTCTCCTTCCCATTTCCTCCTTTTCAGACCTAGATGTGGGACACAACTGCCACCCAGTTTTTCCCAAGAGCAGGTTATCTGTCTTCCTCGGGAGCTGGCACCTCACAACAGCACTGGTTTTGTGCCATCTTCGCTCAGTCAGCTCCTGGAGTCTCCACCCAACTCCTGCTCTGGGAGAGGCAGAGGTGTGCACGGCCACTTTGCCTCCTGGTGGCCGTGCTTGGGATTGGGATCATCCCTCGTGTGTCCCGGACAAAGCTTTCTCTTATCTGTCAGCAACCCCCAGCCACACCCCAATTCCTTGGCCATTCCCTTTAGGGACAATAGCATCTGCTCCAGTTCCTTTGTTTCTTGGTAGCACAAATGATTCTCTTTCTTTTTTTAATGGGCAGAATAAGCGGGAGCTGGAAGGAACAGCTACTGGAGCACTGAGCTTACCCAGATCCACGTGGCTTCCTAGAGAATGGTGACTATGGCCAGGCTCTCCGCTGCTGCCCTGACATCCAGCTCGGGCCACACCCACCACGAGAAGCCCTGCAAAGGCACAGAGGCTTTCACAGCTGGGCTCCCTGTTTCCTTCCCCTCCATCTCCACCTGCCTCCCATACACTTTCTTTAGGGTGTGTGGGTATGTGTGTTCTTTCTTCAATGCCCTTCTGCTCTTTCAGGAAAAAAAAAAAAACAAAACCATTTTTTTTTCTGGGAAGCGAGACAAGGTATAGGTTATTCTCTTCAAGTTCAGGGTTACCAAAAGTAAAAGAATGGTTAGACATAAGACCGTGTTCGTTAGTTTCTCTCTTTGGTCTTCCCCTCGGGAGCTCATTAATATTAGTTTGAATAGTATAAAATTGCTGACCTTTGGCCATTTTTGACCCAGAAAGTGGCAGTTCAACCTAACACGTACTTCCTGGTTGGCTTCCCTGTCACTGCACCGAGGGGCGCAGTCTCATCCTCGCTCAGCAGCTCTGCAGAGAGACCAGATGGGAGCAGTCAGAAGTACTTCTTGCCAGCAGACGAAGCAAGTTAATTCCCCTGAGTTGAATGTTATTTCCGTCTCTTAATCATCAAAACCCCATTTGTTTATTACACTCTAAATGGATTTTATGGAGCAGCTGCTGTGTCCGTGATGAACTTTGGCAACCGTGATGCTGGAATCACTCAGTCCTTCACATGCAAGTTTGTTTTACTTTCCAGTCTTCGTGTACGACACTGCCAACAAGGAGACCTGCGAACACAACCACGAGCGCTGTTCCCGGCACGCCTTCTGCACTGACTATGCCACGGGCTTCTGCTGTCACTGCCAGTCCAGGTTTTATGGGAACGGGAAGCACTGTCTGCCCAAAGGTGAGGGGTGCTGTCTTGATTGGGGCGGGGGATGCTCTGGGTTTGTTTCTGTCACTTGCTGTTTCCAGCTGCCACTGTGAGCTCTGTTTATGGACCTTGTGTCTCTACCGCTTGAATCAAAGCCCAAGCAACTTGCAGGTGCTCCGTACACATTCGAGGAATGAGCATGTTTGGGCTGATTTCCCAACTTGAGGATTAAACGGAAATGCTTCCCCCCTTTTGGCTAGCTCCTTAGAGCCCAAGTGGACATGAGAGAGGGAGGGTGGGAGAAGGGAGATCAAAGGCAGGTCTGTTGTGTACCTAGATGGGTAGCGGGTGGGTTAGGGAGTCGTGAAAAGGGCTGAAGGTGGAGTGTAGGGAGTTGTCAGTGGGATAGTTTTATCTGTGCATGTGGACGACGGTCAAGGCTGACGGGGTTTGCTGTCTCTCAGGGACACCTCATCGAGTCAATGGGAAGGTGAGTGGGCACCTCCACGTGGGCCACACGCCCGTGCACTTCACCGACGCGGACCTGCACGCTTATGTGGTGGGTGACGACGGCAGAGCCTACCTGGCCATCGGCCACATCCCGCAGCCTGCCGCCCAGGCCCTTCTCCCGCTCACGCCGATCGGAGGCCTGTTTGGCTGGCTCTTTGCTTTAGAAAACCCAGGCGGGGAGAACGGCTTCAGCCTCACAGGTGAGGAGGGCCGCAGGTCACCATGGCTTTGGCGGCGTGGAGCCTTGGGTTTTCATTCAGTGGTCAGTTGTCCAATGTTTCAGAGCCACACAGGTGTAGTTTTTCTGCCCCGAGGTAGTTGGGGATGGTTTGGCCTTGCAGGACTGTTGTTGTTGGTTTTTTTTTTTGGTGGTACACGGGCCTCTCACTGCTGTGGCCTCTCCCTTTGCGGAGCACAGGCTCCGGACGCGCAGGCTCAGCGGCCATGGCTCACGGGCCCAGCCGCTCCGCGGCATGTGGCATCTTCCCGGACTGGGGCACGAACCCGTGTCCCCTGCATCCGCAGGCGGATTCTCAACCACTGCGCCACCAGGGAAGCCCAGGACTGTTTTTTAAAAGACAGTGATTTCTTCTAAAAGTTCTCCAGGTGGTTCTGAGAAATAGGATGATCACTTGGAGCTTTCGTGCCCTCTTACCTCAGTTTGTTGACGCTTCTTTGTCAGACTCCATGTAATTCAGTTGTCACTCACAGATCTGCCAAAGAGGGAGGCAGGTGGTAGTTCCAGGGCACCTGGAGATGATTTTACTTCATGGCCGAGGGGTGCCTTTCCTCTTTGTCCCCTGATGACTCTGATCTATAATAGTATAAACAGTGCTTCTCAGACTTTAACCCACCTGCACGTCACCTGGGGCCTCGGGAAAGTGCAGGTTTTGATTCAGTAGGCCGGGGGTGGCGGGCCTGGGGTGTCTGTGATCCTGTTTTCCTAGCAAGCTTCCAGGAGATGATAATGCTGGTCTAAGGACCACCCTTTGATAGCAAGGGTGTAGAGAATACTTCCTGGCTTCTCACCTCACTACCCCTTATTTCCTAGTGGATTTATGTTTATTGCACATAAAGTGTGAGAGCAAAGTTCTTGGCCCACCTCCAGCTCTAGAGCTCAATGGGCATTTGTAGGATCTTGGTCTTAATCAAGTTTTGATAAAACCTTGAGTCAAAAGTAGATAAATACAGTATACCTAGTTACATTTGAATTTCAGATAAACAGTAATTGAATAATTTAGCATAGGTATGCCCCCAATATTGTATGGGACATACTTATACTAAAAATGTTTTTTATTCATCTGATATTCAAATGTAAATGGGCGTCCTGGGGATTTTTGATTGTTTTTGTTAAGTCTGACAGCCATAGAAAGAGAAAGGTCAAGGATGTTCCTAGGCGTTTATTTTTCACAGAAAACAAGCTCCTACAAAGAGAAGCAGTGTGAGATGGGATAGAATGGAACCATGCTCTTTAACAGAAAGTTCGGGGAACTGGTGAGCTCAACAGCTGATAGTACTTAACCTTGGTTATCAGATCTCCTTAGGCACCATCCCCAACAGTAGCAGAAATTGGGAAGTGGAAGTATGCACTGGTGATTATTGCTGGAAGATGCAAGGCCTCCTTTCATCCCTGTGCTGGATTTTTTTCCCTCTCCAGGTGCTACCTTTATCCATGACATGGAAGTTACTTTCTACCCAGGAGAGGAAAGGGTTCGAATCACTCAAACGGCTGAGGGGCTGGACCCAGAGAACTATCTGAGCATTCAAACCAACATTCAAGGCCAGGTGCCTTACATCCCAGCCAACTTCACAGCCCACATTGCTCCCTACAAGGAGCTCTACCACTACTCGGACTCAGGTACGTGCAACCAGTTCTCCCTCCGTAAAATGGGGATGGTGCGCATCTCACGAGATAGTTGTGAGGATTATGTGGGTGACTACGTGGAATGTCCTTATAGAACAGCGTGTGACACATGAAATGAGCTCGGTGTTGCTTTTATTATTCTTGTTACTTTATTAGTGTGAGAGAAGTGATGGCTGTTGTACACAAGAATATCAACATCCCTACCCAATGTTTGCAGATAACATAACAACCTTGTCTATGGGGGTGGGGAGGGATGGTATAATTTTGTAGTTTTTAACCATCCTGCTCTCTGGGCTGTGGAAAAATATTGATTATTGGAATTTATACTTGTTCTGTAACCTTGTTTCAGCCTGCTTTGAAATCAGAGATGCCGTACAGTGCTGTAAAACTACCACTAGATTTGGAGTCAGAAGACAGGAATTCTTATCAGGGATGTGTTTAAAATATGTGGGGAATAAGATCACTTACTGTCTGAGACCTTATTTTCTTATCTTTAGAATGAGAATAATCACCCCTTTTCTGTCTCTCTTACATGGTTGATATGTGTAAGGTGTGATGTGTTCTGTTAGACACCCCCTGATTTTGAGATGCTGCCCCAATCTCAGTTGCCGTCCTGCAGCACAGGGGTTTGAGTTGTGCCTTTGCTTCTCATGCGGTGTGAGAGCTGGAAGCCAGGCAAGAGGCACAGGGAAGAGAATTGGCAGCAGAGATCTGGCCTGGGCACGGGGTAGCTGATGTCTAGAAAACTGCCTGGCCTCCCGACTCTGCACTCAGGTGGAGATAAAAGACCCCCACCCCTTTCCCCAGAAGCCTCCAGACTTAAGTGCAAGGTGTTGGAAGTCTTCTCTTCTGTGCACTGATGGATGGATTGGTTGAAAACTTGTGGGGAGTGGGGTAGAGTCAGGCCAACTTGAGTTCCGGCTCTGCATACCAGCTTTGCTTCTTAGACTACTTAATTAACTCTCTAACCTCTGTGAGACTCTCCACACAAGATGGCAGGGCCCACCTCAGTGGCTGTTGTGAGGAATAAATGAGGCACTGCTTATAGAGTGCTGGGCATGGCTGTCATATAGTAAAGTTTCTTCTTTGCGAATATTGACAGCAGCGATTATACCTCCTCCCTCTCAGTGCTTTGGTTTTACATCTACGCGGGTTCTTGGGATTGCCTTGCAGGTTTCCCATATAAACTCAAACTTCCCAAGGGGACATCTCCAGCAACTACATGAAAAACTGCAGAGAAACTCACCTCACATAAAAAAACCTCTGTATTTAATATTTGTAAATTTCCTCATTTGACTGAATAATATCTATTTCAGCTGTGACCTCCACAAGTTCCAGAGCCTACTCTCTCACATTGGGTGCCATCAACCAAACACGGTCCTACCACATCCACCAGAACATCACTTACCAGGCATGCAGGCATGCCCCCAGACACTGGGCCATCCCCACCACCCAGCAGCTGAATGTGGACCGGGTCTTTGCCTTGTACACAGATGAAGAAAAAGTGCTCAGATTCGCTGTGACCAATCAAATTGGCCCCGTTGAAGGTATGGTTTCCCTTTTTTGTTATTGCTGGGCAAAAATATTACATCCAACCTTCTTTCTTTCTTGCCTTTTGAGTGGCCTCAGAATGATTCACATAGGTTACTAAGGGTAACTGAGTGCCAGGCTCTGTTAGGTGCTGGGTGTAAGGATGAATAAAGCAGGGTCCTGTCCTTGAGAGGTAGAAATGGAACTTTTAGAATAGTGTTCCTGCCAAGATCAGGAATAGAGCATATACATGAGGCTGGTTTGCTGCAACACCCAATTGTGTGTGCCGTCTGTGTTGGGGATACACCTGTGAACAAGGTGTGGCCAAGTTAGGAGGGAGATTGATGCTGACAGATATTTGTTATGATTGTGATTAAGTGCAGGGTGCTGTGAGCCTAGTTGCAAGGTTCAGGAATGATGTCCCCAACAAAGTGAAATTTTAGCTAAAACTTAAAAGATGAGAAGGATTTCACCAAATCAAGGTGGGACAAAGAGCCAGTGCCTAAAAGAACAAAATGAAATAGAACTTGCATGTATGAAAAAAAAAACAAATTAGCATCATACTTAATGAGGAAAGACTGGTTGCTTTCACTCTAAGATCAGAAAGAAGATGCCTGCTCTTGACACTTCACTTCATCACTGTACTAGAAGTTCTAGCCAGGGCAGTTAGGCAAGAAAATGGGAAAAAAAAAAAAAAAAAAAAAAAAAAGCCATCTAGATTGGAAAGGAAGAAGTAAAATTATCTCTATTCTCCTCTGACATGATAGTATTTGTAGAAAAACTAAGGAATTCATTAATTAAAAAAACTATTTGAATAGTTCAGTAAGGTTGCAGGATATCAGATTGGTATACAAAAATTAATTGTATTTCTATAAAGTAGCAATGAGTAAACTGAAAAGGAAATTAAGAAAACGATTCCATTTCCAAAAGAATAAAATATTTAGGAATACATTTTTAGGAAGAAGTGCAACACTTTTACATTGACATCTATAAATGTTTTTGAAAACAAAGATGGCTTAAATAAATGGAAAAACATTCTAAGTTCACAGATCAGAAGACATATTGTGTTTTTTAAATTATTTTTTAATTGAAGTATAGTTGATGTACAATACTGTGTTAATTTCTGCTGTACAGCAAAGTGACTCAGTTATACACATATATATTTATTCTTTTCCATTATGGTTTATCCCAGGAGATTCAATATAGTTCCCTGTGCTATACAGTAGGACCTTGTTTATCCATTCTAAATGTAATAGTTTGCATCTACTAACCCCAAACTCCCAGTCCATCCCTTTCCCTCCCCACCATCCCCCTTGGAAACCACAAGCAGAAGACATAATATTGTTAAGATGGCAGTGCTTTCTAAATTGATTTATAGATTCAACACAATCCTATCAGCTGGCTTTTTTGCAGAAACTGAAAAGCTGACCCTAAAATTCATATAAAAATTGAAAGAACCCAGAATAGCCAAAACAATCTTGAACAGCGTTGGAGGAATCATACCTCCTGATTTCAAAACTTAAGATAATCAATACAGTGCGGTCCTCGAATAAGGATCGATATACAGATCAATGGGAATAGAAGTGAGAATCCAGAAATAAGCACTCACATTTACAGTCAATTGATTTTTGACAAGGATGCCAAAACAACTCAATAAGGAGAAAGAGTAGTCTTTTTTAACAAATGGTTCTGGGATAACTGGATATCCACATGCAAAAGGATGAAGATGGTCACATCAGTAAGACAAGAGAAAGAAATAAAAGACATCCAGATTGGAAGGGAAGAAGTAAAACTGTCACTATTTACAGATGACATGACACTATATAGAGAAAACCCTAAAGTCTGCACCAAAAAACTATTATGACTAATAAATGAATTCAGTATAGTTGCAAGATACAAGATTAATGTGCACAAGTCTGTTGCTTTTCTATACACTAATAATGAACCATCAGAAAAAGAAAGCAAGAAAACAATCCCATTTAGAATCACATCAAAGAGAATAAAATACTTAGGAATAAACTTAGCTAAGGAGGTGAAAGACCCATACTGAAAGACCTATACTGAAAAGTATAAGATATTTATGAAGAAAATTGAAGATGATACAAAGAAATGGAAAGATATGCATGTTCATGGACTGGAAGAATTAATATTGTTAAAATATCCATACTAGCGAAAACAAACTACAAATTTAGTACAATCCCTATCAAAATACCCAGGACATTTTTTTCACAGGAATGAAAACATAATCTGAATTAGAACAAATAATTTGAAAATTTATATGGAACCACAGAAGACCCCAAATAGCCACAGCAATCTTGAGAAAAAAGAAGAAAGCTGGAAGTATCATGTGCCCGGACTTCAGACTATACTACAAAACTACAGTAATCAAAATAGTATGGTACTGTTATAAAAACATACCAATAAATCAATGGAACAGAATAGAGATCCCAGAAATAAACTCACACATTTATAAATAGCTCATAAAACTCAATACCAAAAACTAAATAACCCAATTAAAAATTGGGCAGAAGACCTGAATAGACATTTTTTTTCAAAATAGACATACAGATGGCTCACGTGAAAAGATGCTCCACATATCCAACATATATAAATAGCTCATACAATTCAACATTAAAAAAACCCCAAACAACTCATTGAAAAATGGGTAGAAGAACTGAATAGAAATTTTTCCAAAGAGGAAATGCAGATGGCCAATAGGTACATGAAAAGATGCTCAACATCGCTAATCATCAGGGAAATGCAAATCAAAACCACAATAAGATAGCCATTCTGACAGATGTGAGGTGCTATCATCAAAAAGAACACAAATGTGTTGGCAAGGATGTGGAGAAAAGGGAACCCTTGTACACTGTTGGTGGGAATGTAAATCTGTGCAGCCACGGTGGAAAACAGTTTGGAGGTTCCTCAAAAAACTAAAAATAGAACTACCATATCACCCAGCAGTTCTATTCCTGGGTATGTATCTGAAGAAAATGAAAAAAAAAATCGAGAAGATACATGTGCCCCAATGTTAATAGCACAATTATTTACAATGGCCAAGACATGGAAGGAACCCAAGTGCTAATCAACAGATGAATGGATAAAGAACACTTGGTATGCACGCATGCACTCACAGAATACTATTTGGCCATGAAAAAGAGTGAAATTTTGCCATTTGCAACAACACGATGGACTTGGAGGGTTTTATGCTTAGTAAGATAAGTCAGATAGGGAAGGACAAATACTGTATACTGTAACTTATATGTGGAATCCAAAAAACAAACATGAATGAAATGAATATAACAAAACAGAAATAGACAGATATGGAGAACAAACTAGTGGTTACCAGTGGGGAGAGGGACGGAGGGAGGGACAAGATAGGGGTAGGGGATTAAGAGGTACAAACTACTATATATAAAATAAATAACCTACAAGGATATACTGTACAGCACAGGGAATATAGCCAATAGTTTATAATAACTTTAAATGGAGTATGATTTATAAAAATATTGAATCACTATGTTATACAGCTGAAACTTATGTAAATCAGCTACACTTCAATTAAAAAATGAAATTGCATATGTAGACGTTGCATATGCAAACCTGAAAGCGTTTTGCCTAATTGTAAAGCATTATAAAATATTAAAGTATTGTTAAATCTATTTCTAGACAAATAAGAATTGCAGTAAAATTGAATAATACTTATTAGAAAGAGAATGAAGATGGACCTCTACTTCACACCATATACAAAAACTAACTGAAAATGGGTCAAAGGCCTTAATATACTTAAAATTTTAGAAAAAACTTAGGGGTGAACTTTTGTGACCCTGAATTTGGCAATGGTTTCTTTGATATTATACTAAAAGTACAAGCAACAAAAGAAAAAAATAGATAAATGGGGTGTCATCAAAATTAAAAACTTTGGGGAATTCCCTGGTGGTCCAGTTGTTAGGATTCAGTGCCGCTGTGGCCCAGGTTCAATCCCTGGTTGGAGAACTAAGATCCTGCAAGCCAAGCAGCACAGCCAAAAAAAAAAAAAAAAAAAAAAAATTAAAAACTTGAGCTTCAGAAGGCATTATCAACAAAGTGAAATACAACCTACAGAATGGGAGAAAATATTTGCAAATCATATATTTAATAAGAGACTTGTATCTAGAATATATGAAGAACTTTTACAACTCAATGAGACAAGTAATATAATTAAAAGATAGGCAAAAAATTTGGATAGGTATTTCTCTAAAGAAGACATCCAATGAGCCCATGAAAAAATGCTCAACATCATTAATCATCAGGAAAATGCAAAAATCAAAACCATAATGAGATACTACTTTATATGCATGTGGATGGCTATAGTCAAAAAATGGATAATAGCACATGTTGGTGGGCATGTGGAGAAACTGAAACCCTCACATGTTGCTGGTATGCGTGTCAAATGGTGTAACTGTGGAAAACAGTTCCTCAAAAAACTTAAACACGAAGTTACTATTTGACTGAGTAACTCTACTCCTAGTTATATACCAAGAGAAAGAAAAGCTTATGAAAACTTCAAATAGCCAAAAGGTGGAAACAACCCAAATGCCCATCAATTGATGAATAGATTTTTAGAATGTCATAATTCTCCGATTATAATAGTATGGATAAGGATAGTATTAAATTTAGGTTAATGGATGGTGAAATTTGGTATAATACTAATAAAGGTGCAAGTTTTTTGTCATGTTAATAAGATTAGGTGTGCTATTAATGAAATACCTTATGTAACTTCAGGCACTCAGAAGTGGAATGGAGATAGTCCTAGTTTTATGGTTAGGGCTATTGTTATTACTACTGATACTGTTGGATTAAAGATTTTTGTATGGTTCATTGGCTGGAATATAATAGGTTAAGGATAAAAGCTAGTATATGTAATATTGATGTGGTAGCTTGTGTTAGAAAATATTTAGTGGGCGCTTCTGTAGCTCGTGGGTTGAACTTTTTTATTATGATGGGGATAATGGCTAATATTTCTTTCGAATCCGATTCAGATAAGTAGTCAGTGAGAGCTGGTTATTACAGTTATGGTCCCTGAGAGAATTGTTGTTAGGATGATGATAAAGATGATGGAGTTTATTAGTACTGGAAGGATATAAACCAACATATTCGGGTTATGGGGCCAATAGCTCATTTAGCTGACCTTAGTATAGAGTATAGTGTAATATGGTAGCATGAAGAATTTTGAATTCTTAAGGATAGGTTCAATTCCTGTGATTCTAGAAATAAGAAGGCTTAAACCTCTATTATTTACTCTATCAAAGTAATTCTTTTATCAGACATATTATGTTTGTGGAGGGATGCTTGATGTTATAATAGGTAGTGAGATGTGCCATATGAATAGGGCTAGTGTTAGCGGTAGGAAGTTTGTTCACAGTAGATGTATTAACTGATCATATTGGAATTGAGGGTATGATGCTCAAAATCATAGGGAAGGAACTTTTAATAATAGTGTTTTTATAATAAAGTTGGTTGTATATAGTTCTAGTATGCGGGGGTTGTGGAATGCTCCTAGAAAGAGGATTGTTGTGAAAATATTTATTATAATGGCATATTCCAAGAAAAATATAATGAATGGGCCTGCTGCATATTCTACATTGAAACCCGATATGAGTTCAGATTCTCCTTCTGTTGTTAGGTCAAAGGGGGCTTGGTTAGTTTCTGCTAGAGAGGAGATAAATCACAGCTAGGGGTCATGATGGGAAGATTATTCATAAATGTTCTTGTGTTGTGATGAGGGTTGAGAAAGTAAAAGTTCCATTTATTTAAAGGGCTGATAGAAGAAAAATTGCTAGTATTACTTCATATGAAATTGTTTTGCTACTGCTTATAGGGCTGCAATTAATACATATTTTGAGTTGGAGGCCCATCCGGATCATAAGATGGAATATATGGTGAGGCTTGACATAGCTATTATAAATAAGCCTCCTAGATTTATAGTAATGAGGGGATAAGGTATAGGTAGAGGAATTCATATGATTAGGGCTAGGGTTAGGGCTAGGACTGGTGCAATAATAAATATGGAAATGGAGGATGTAGCTGGTCATAATGGTTCTTTAATGAATAATTTGTGTCAGCAATAGGTTGTAATAGGCCATATGGTCCAACGACATTTGGTCCTTTTCAAAGTTACATATAACCTAGGATTTTTCGTTGAATTAATGTGAGGAATGCCAGGGCTAGGAGAATGGGGATAACGAGTATTAAGATGTTAATTATAAACATTTTGTTAGGGAGAGGATTTGAACCTCCAGTTACAAAGGTTTAAGTTTTACACAATTACTGGGCTCTGCCACCTTCACAAACCCTGTTCTCTTAGGTAATATTTTGTATATATTAATTTTAAGATTATATCATTAACTGGTTTATCAGGTGCTTTTTAAAAGTGGGCCTTATTTCTCTTGTCCTTTTGAACTGAGAGAAATATATAATAGATAGGAACCGACCTGTATTACTCCGGTCTGAACTTAGATCACGTAGGACTTTAATCATTGAACAAATGAACCTTTAATAGAGGTTACACCATTGGGGTGTCCGGATCCAACATCGAGATCGTAAACCCTATTGTTGATATGAACTCTAGAAGAGGATTGAGCTGTTACCCCTAGGCTAACTTGTTCCATTGATAAATTTTTGGATCAAGAAATGATAATATGTTTTGACTAGTAAGTCTAGACTTCAATCACTCAGAGCTTTTTTTGTTTTCTGAGCTCACTCCAACCAAAATTGTCAACCCATATAAAAATTTGTTATCCCTTAGTGGTTTAGTTAGTTTTTTGGGGGGGTTAATTAAAGCTGCATAGGGTCTTCTCGTCTTATTTTATTATACCCGCCGCTTCACGGGAAGGTCAATTTCACTGATTGAAAGTAAGAGACAGTAAAACCCTCATGAGGCCATTCATACGAGTCCTTATTTAGAGAACAAATGATTATGCTAGCTTTGCATGGCCAGGATACCATGGCCGTTTAACAGTTGTCACTGGGCCGGCAGTGCCTCTACTGCTAGTTATGCAAGAGGTGATGTTTTTAGTAAACAGGCAGGGTTTATGTTTGCCGATTTCCTTTTACTTTTTAAAATCTTTCCTTGAGTGCATGCCTGTGTTGGATTAACAGCTTAAATAAATAATTTAATGTTGCATTGTGTTCATTTGCTGTTAATTATCAGTATAGTATTAGTTACTGATGTAAGCTTATGCAAGGAGAAATATTTCTTGTTACTCATATTAACATTATTGCCTCTATTGGTCAATAGACTAGTCCAGTATAAAGCTAGGAGTTGATTTGCTTATTATTGGTATTAAGATAGTTATTGTTGAACTTGAACGCTTTCTTAATCGGTGGCTGCTTTTAAGCCAACTATGGTGTTGTTTTTACTCTCTAGATAAGGTTGTATCCATTTCTAAAAAGCTGTACCTTTTTAGATTAACATTTAAAAATACATTAAAATTTATAATTTTTTTTGGTAATTTTTAAAGTTGAGCTAAGATTCTTTTCCTGGACAACCAGCTATCACCAGGCTCCTTAGGCTTGTCACCTCTACTTATAAATCTACTTATAATAAATCTACTTATTTTGCTACATAGATGAGTTCTAATAAACTGTTCATAAGTAGATCATCTGGCTTCAGGATGTTTAACTTAAGTCCTCTTTGTTAAATGTTTACTAGTTAAATCATTATGCAAAATGTACAAGGGGTTAACTGCTTTTTGTTACTTTTAATGTTTCATCATTCCCTTAAGGTAGGTTCTCTGTAGTGCCGGAGGATATTTTAAATTTCTATCCCCTATACTTTAAATGTTGAGTAAATGTTTTATTTAATTTGCTTATATTAGTAAAACTTGTGGGGGGTTGGCTAGATTTAGTTCAAAGTGTTCATAAATTATGAAATCTCCTAGGGGTAAACTAGGTGCTTTTATGTAAGCTATGCTTTGATTAATCCAAGCACACTTTCCGGTGTGCTTACATTGTTACGACTTGTCTCCTCTCATATAATTAGTGTTTAGTAATAGATTGTAGGAAGCTATTGTAATACTTGAGGAAGGTGATGGGCAGTGTGTGCTTACTTCCTGGCCTTATTCAGTTAAGCGTTCTATTCTTAATTTGCTACTAAATCTTCCTTTGGTTTTTAGTTTCATAAAAACCTATGTGTAGTGAGGTTTTTTTTGTTTGTTGTTTTTTTTCTTTTTTTGCGGTACGCGGGCCTCTCTCTGCTGCGGCCTCTCCCGTTGCGGAGCACAGGCTCCGGACGCGCAGGCTCAGCGGCCATGGCTCACGGGCCCAGCCGCTCCGCGGCATGTGGGATCTTCCCGGACCGGGACACGAACCCGTATCCCCTGCATCCGTAGGCGGACTCTCAACCACTGCGCCACCAGGGAAGCCCAAAATACATTCTTGAGATAGAAAATGTAGCCCCTTTCTTCCCACTCCATAGGTTATACCTTGACCCAATGTTTTTATGTATAATTATGCTTACTTTTATTCCTTTTTAGGGCTTGCTGAAGATGGCATATAGACTGAATTAACCAGGGTTGGTGAGGTTTACCGGGGTTAATCGATTATAGAACAGGCTCCTGTAGAGGGTGTGAAGCACTGCCAAGCCCTTTGAGTTTTAAGCTGCTGCTGGTAGTACTCTGGCGAATAATTTTGTTATAATAATTATTTGGGTTTAGGGCTAAGCATAGTGGGGTGTCTAATCCCAGTTTGGGTCTTAGCTGTCGTGTAATTAGGAAATACTAAAGTCGCTTTAGTAGTCTGTTTTTATTTTAGCTATGGCTTTTTACAGCTTAATTAAAATTTAACTTTATGTTACTCTTTAACACGCTTGCCATTGAATTTCTATTAATTTGGGTTAATCGTTTGATCGTGGTGGCTGGCTCGAAATTTACCAACCCTAGTTAATATAACTTAGTTGAACTTTTGTTTATGGCTTAATTTTAATCACTGCTGTTTCCCGTGGATGTGTGGTTAAGCAAGCTGTTATGAGCTACTAGTATTAGTGTACTTGATGCCAGGTCCTTTTAATGATTTAGAGGGCATTCTCACTGGGGCTCAGATGCTTGCATGTGTAATTTTATTAAAAACTAATAGAAAGGCTGGGACCAAACCTCTGTGTTTATGGAGTTGATAAACTCATCTGGGCACTTTCAGTGTCTTGCTTTAGGTTTTAAGCTATATTAACAAGTTGTGTTTATATTGTGAAGTAACATGTATACAGTTGTTTTGTATGATTTATGCTAGATTTAATATTAAAATTTTGATTAAAATGGTCCATAGATCTAGGGAGATGCCTGTCTATATAAATGGTAAATATCTAAGTAATTCATTGGTATGATTAGGGTTTATTTTCTAGGTATTTCCTATTTTGAGCATTGTTTATGTTTGTTGGATAGATCAACTAAATTCTATGTATTTATATGTTTTTACCCTGTTTGGGGGGTTTGGCAGGGCATTATAGGCATGTAGAATATGGGATTTAGTGGGGTGTAAGGAGGGCTTGTTAAACAGGTTATTTACCTGTTCAGTGTGTATGTGTATGTATACGTATGTGTGTGTAATTTCCTAATGTCCTGTAGCCATTGACTGAATAACACCTTATGGTTGATGATGTTGGTAAATAATATTCAATTAAAGTCCAGCTACAGTTTATTTGACTGCGTTAAGACCTCAGATGGCCATAGCTGAGTCCCAGCATCCCTATAAAAATTTAAAAATACCAAATGCATAAAACCACAGTTATGTGTGAGCATGGGCTGATTAGTCATTAGTCCATCGAGATGTCTTATTTAAGAGGAAAGAGTGGGTGATTTTAGGTGAGATGGTCCTGAAGTAAGAACCAGACGTCTGATAAAGTTCATTAATAGAAACCCTCACAAGTTATGGGCCCAGAGCAAGAAGAGGGACACCTGCTAAGTGGGGTTGATAGTTTCACACAGCTTGCTGATTGAGCTCTCAATCTAGTGGATATGATATGTATGTTGACTAGAATTGGTTTGACTTTAATGTACTGTGTACAATCAATAATATGTACTATGTAATGTATGTACATGCTTATAAGCATGGGGTAAATAATGTATGATTATACATATGCATTATGTATGGTATGATGTATATGTACTTATTAATGTGGTAATACACATATGCATGAAGTGCATGGTAATTTATGGTAAAAAGGGTTATTTTAATACTAAGATTATACTTAGTAATCTTGTAAATGTCCCATAACAAATCTTCAGGGAATAGTTTAAATAGAATTTCAGCTTTGGGTGCTGATGATGGAGCTGGAGCTTCTTCCTTGAGTCTTAGGGAGATGTGTTATTCTCCTTTTCTGGTTTACAAGACCAGGGTAATAGATATATTGACACTACAAAGACTCTTCATTTTAGGAGATTATTTTCAATGATGCTAGTTACTGGCATTAGTACTAGAATTAAAAAGAAATATAGAATGGATGCTAGTTGTCCGATAATAATGAAAGGGTGCTCTATGGGTTGTCCTCCAATTCATGTTAGTTAATAGGTCTGCTACTATACTCAACGCATTGACTGAGAGGTCAAAATGTTATGCTTCGTTGTTTGGATGTGTGAAGCATTGGGATAAATGCTAGAATTAAGATTGAAAAGATTAAGGCCATTACTCCTCCTAATATGTTAGGAATTGATCGTAGAATTGCATATGCAAATAGAAAATTATCACTCTGGCTTGATATGAGGTTGTGTGTTGAGAAGGTTTGCTGGGGTGTAGTTGTCTGGGTTCCTAGTAAATCGGGTGAAAATAGCACTAATATTATTAGTATTAGATTTAGCAGTAAGGCATCTAGGATATCTTTGATTGTACAGTAGGGGTGAAATGGGATTTTGTCTATATCAGTTGAGATTCCAATGGGGTTATTAGATCCTGTTTTGTGAAGGAATAGTAATTGGACAGCTGCTAGTGCTGCAATAATAAATGGGAGAATAAAATGGAAGGCGAAGAATCGTGTAAGAGTTGCTTTATCTACTGAAAATCCACCTCAGATTCATTCGACAGGGCTTGTGCCAATATATGGAATTGCTGAAAGGAGATTAGTAATAACTGTTGCCCATCAGAATGATATTTGTCCTCGGGGTAAGACGTAGCCTATGAATGCTGTAGCTATGACTGTAAATAATGATTCCAATGTTTCATGTTTCTAAAAAGGTATAGGATCCATAATATAAGCCTTGTCCTACATGAATAAGCAAATAAAAAATATGGAGGCTCCATCTGCATGTAGATATCAGATAATTCATCCATAGTTTACATCTCGGCAGATATGCGTTACTTACGAAAAAGTAGTTTTGTGTCTGATGTATAATGTATTGCTAGGAATAAACCTGTCAAGATTTGTAGAACTAAACAAATGCCCAGTAGGGAACCAAAATTTCAACATGATGAAATGTTTGATGGAGCTGGGAGGTCAATAATTGCGTTGTTAATAATTTTTATTAATGGGTGTGATTTTCGGATGTTGATCATTAGTGTTCTTATAGTTGAATTAAAATGATGATTTTTCATTTCATTGGCCATGGTTAGATTCCATGTAAGAATAATGATAACATACATTGTATTTATTTTAAGTACTATTTTTTTTAGTTTTTTTTTTTTTTAGCTTTTTAAATTTTTATTTATTTATTTTATTTTTGGCTGTGTTGGGTCTTCGTTTCTGTGCGAGGGCTTTCTCTAGTTGTGGCGAGCGGGAGCCACTCTTCATCGCGGTGCGCGCGCCTCTCACTATCGCGGCCTCTCTTGTTGCGGAGCACAAGCTCCAGACGCGCAGGCTCAGTAGTTGTGGTTCACGGGCTTAGCCGCTCCGAGGCATGTGGGATCCTCCCAGACCAGGCCAAACCTGTGTCCCTGCATTGGCAGGTAGACTCAACCACTGCGCCACCAGGGAAGTCCTAAGTACTATTTTTGTAATGAGTTTTGTGGACTTGTCTTCAAAACCTTCACCTATTTATGGTGGACTTGAATTGATTGTAGGTGGTGGTGTTGGTTGTGGGATTGTGTTGAATTTTGGTGGTTCACTTGGGGGTTTAATAGTATTTTTTATTTATTTAGGGGGAATATTAGTAGTATTTGGTTATATGACAGCTGTGGCTACTGAGAAGTATCCTGAAGTTTGAGTCTCTATTAAGACTGTTCTTAGGTATATTTCTTTCAGGGTTGATGATAGAATTTTCAATAGTATTCTTTGTTTTAAAGGATGAGGAAGTGGAGATTGTATTTAAGTTTAATGGACTAGGGGACTGGGTAATTTATGATACAGGTGATTCTGGGTTTTTTGTGAAGAGCCTATAGGAATTGCAGTGTTGTATAGCTATGGGTCTTAATTGGTAATTGTTACTGGTTGATCATTACTTATTGGTGTTGTGGTTATTATAGAGGTTACTCATGGTAATTAATAGAATTGTACTTAGGGCAAGGGTAATGGGAAATGAAAGAAAATATAGTTTGATTAGGCCTTTTTGGTCTGACACTAGTATAGAAAATTTTATTTGAATAAGGGAAGTAGTTTTTGGAAAGATACTTCCTAGTCAGATTAAATCTAGGAGACATGACGCTGATTTTTGACTTGTTGATAAATTTAAGTATGGTGGGAAGAGGTGTATAATGGGAAATACCTAAGAGGTTGGAAAATTTGAAGAAATTTGAGGGATATTTAAATTTTAAGTTTCGTGTAGTGAGGTTGATTTCAAATGCCAGAATAAAACCTAGGATGGTCACAGCAAAGCCAGTTAGTTTCAAGTAATCAGGTATTGTTATTTGTGGGATTGTCATTGGGGGAATTTTGCTGGAGGTAATGAATCCAGCAAAGATACTTAATAGCTAATAAACATTTAACAGAATTGATTAGCAGTGGGTTGTTTTCATTAATTAAAGTAGAAAAGCGAGGTTGTCCTAATGGTGCGAAGAAAATAATGCGAGTGCCATAGACAGCTGTAAGGGATGTGGTGACGAGAGTTATTTGCTGGGCTCAGGAGTTGGTGTACAGCGTGTTAGCAGTGTCAGTAATTAGTTCTTTAGAGTAGAAACCTGTGAGGAACGGTATTCCTGTCAGTGAGAGACTCCCAATAATGAGGGCCGCTGTGGTAAAAGGTATTGCTTTAAATAAACCTCCTATCTTTCGAATGTCTTGTTCATCGTGTAGGCTATGAATAATGGAGCCAGAGCATATAAACAGGATGGCCTTGAAAAAGGCATGTGTGCAAACATGGAGAAATGCTAGACAAGGTTGGTTAATACCGATCGTTAGTATTATAAGGCCTAATTGGCTTGAAGTTAGAGAAGGCAACAATTTTTTTGATGTCATTTTGGGTGAGAGCACATATTGCTGTAAATAATGTAGTTATGTTTATCCAGACATAATGTTATTGTTTGGGTAAATTTATTATTCTCTGTTAAAGGGTAAAAGCAGATAAGTAGGAAAATACCTGCTGTAACTCTTGTGCTTGAGTGAATAGAGCTGAAATGGGAGGAGGGCCTTCTATTGCTGAGGGAATGTCTGGAGGCCAAACTGGGTGGATTTTCCAGCTGCAGCCAACACAAGTCCTATTAGAGGTAGGTTTGAGTGATTTTGGTTAAGTATAAAGATTTGTTGTATGTCTCATGAGTGTAAATTAAATAGGAATCATGCTGTTGATATAAGTCCAATGTCTCCAATGCGATCATATAAAATTGCTTGGAGAGTGGCTGTATTTGCATCTGCTTGTCCATATCATCACCTGATAAGTAAAAAAGATATAATTCCGACTCCTCATCCAATGAAAAGTTGTAAAACATTGTTAACAGTGATAAGAGTTAGTATTGTGATAAGAAAAAGGAGTATTTAAAGAATTGATTAATGTTAGGATCTGAGTGCATGTATCACATTGAAAATTCTATAATAGATCATGTGACAAATAATGCTACTGGCACAAATATTGAGAAATAGTCTGTTTTGAAGCTAAGTGATAATTTAAGGGTTTGGATAGTAATTCAATGTCAGTTTAAGATAATTATCTCTTGACCTGTATGAATGAATATTGTTGGAATTAAGCTGGTGATAAAAGCATATGAGATAGTGGTTTTTTACAAAGGATGGATATGTGTTACTTTTGTAGATGTTGGTGCTTGTTATTATAATTGGTATCGT
This sequence comes from Kogia breviceps, assembly GCF_026419965.1. Lineage (NCBI taxonomy): Eukaryota > Metazoa > Chordata > Mammalia > Artiodactyla > Physeteridae > Kogia > Kogia breviceps. The sequence goes on from NC_081312.1 coordinate 48,788,381, forward strand.
TAGTATAAATAGTGTAACTAGTGTGAAAGAGGGAAGTAAGTTTATTACTTTTATTTGGAGTTGCACCAATTTTTTGGTTCTAAGACCAATGGATAGCTATCCTTTAAAAGTTTGAAAAAGTCATATTGTTAGATATGGAAGCCTGAATTAGCAATTCTTGCATACTTTTTCAGTAAATAAAAATATTTAGTCTTCTGTTACTAGATTCACAATCTAGTGTTTTTTTTGAAACTATATTTACCGTACAAGGGTCCTAAAATGATTTTGGGGTTTAATGATAGGAGTAAGAGATGTAAAATGTGAAGGGGTTATGTGGGCATTTTCTCATGTGAATGATGGTGGGTATATTTGCCTCGTGTTACGATTAATATGTATAGTGAGTATAAGGTGGTAATTACTATGTTAATTCCTATGAGGATAATGGTGATATTTGATCATGAAAAGGATGTTACTACTACAAAGAGTCCTCCAATTAGATAGTTAGGGGGTAGAGCTAGGTTTGTTAGGCTTGCTAATTGCCATTGTGTTGGTATTAATGGGAGGAATGTTTGTAGACCTCGGGCTACAATTATTGTTCCGCTGTAAATTCGTTTGTAATTTGAATTTGCTAGGCAGAATCATATGGATGATGTGAGGCAGTGGGCAATTATTAGAGCAGTGGCCCCGATATAACTTCAAGGTGTTTGGATAAAAAGGACTACAATAACAAGTGCTATGTGACTGACGGAAGAATACGTGATAGGTGATTTTAGATCTGTTTGGCATAAACAAATTGAACTAGTTATGATTATTCCTCATAAGGAGAGTATGAGAAAAGGGTATGTTATGAAGTATATTAGTGGGTTTAGTATTGTAATTTGCAATATACCATAGCCTCTGAGTTTTAGTAGTACGGCTGCAAGGACTATGGGTCCTGCAATGGGGGCTTCTACATGTGCTTCAGGTAGTCAAAGGTGAAGGCCGTTGAGTATTTTTACTGTAAAGACTAGCATACATGCTAGTCATATGAAAATGTTGGATCAGGAGTTGGCTATTGCTTATTATGTTCGGTATTGAAGTATTAGAAAATTTAGTGAGCCTGTGACATTTTGAATATGTATTAGTGCTACTAAGAGTAGAAGTGATCCTACTAGTGTATAAAATAAGAAATAAAGTCTAGGAGCTTCCCTGGTGGCGCAGTGGTTGAGAGTCCGCCTGCCGATGCAGGGGACACGGGTTCGTGCCCCGGTCTGGGAGGATCCCACATGCCGCGGAGCGGCTGGGCCCGTGAGCCATGGCCGCTGAGCCTGCGCGTCCAGAACCTGTGCTCCGCAACGGGAGAGGCCACATCAGTGAGAGGCCAGCGTACCCAAAAAAAAAAAAAAAAAAAAAAGATATAAAGTCCTGTATTAAGACATTCTGTTTGATTACTCCATCGGGTAATGATAATAAGTGTTGGAACTAGTATTGCTTCAAATAAAATATAAAATAAAATTAATTCTGTGGCAGTGAATTTTATAATTAGGAATATGTGTAATGTAATTAGCATGGTAATATATAATTTTTTTCAAGTTAATGATTCTTTGAGTAGGTGAAATTGGCTGGCTATTAATTATGGTAAAGAGTCATGTTGTTAAAATTAATAATGGTGCTAAGGAGCTGGAGAAAAAGAATTAGTGAAAAGTTGAGGCTATTGTCATTAAATTGATTAAGAAGAAAAAGGCTATGAGACTATTAAGTTATGGACTTAATTGGTATTAATTCAGATTATGTTCTTTGATAATATGTTAGTGGTATTAGTATAATTGTAGGCATAATAACTTTTAACATTGGAGGAGATTAAGAGTTTGTACATAATCAGTGCCGTATGTGTTTGATACGATTACTAGTAGGGATAGTCCGAGTGCGGCTTCTCAAGCTGAGAATACGAGCAGAACAATTGGTATTATGCTGGCTAGGGCAAAATGTGTATTTAGGATTATTAGCGTTGCTATAATGAATAGTGATAATATTATGCCTTCAAGGCATGATAGTGAAGATATTAGGTGAGATCAATATATTAATAATTCTGTAAGAGATACTATAAATGTTATAATTATATACACTAAAAGCACTTGGTAATTATGAACTTAATCATAATCTAATGAGTTAATCATTTAGTTTAATTACCATATTCAGTTCATTCTAGTCCTTTTTGGGTTCATTCATTAGGCTAGGCTTATTGCTAGTAATAAAATTAGGAATAAAGCTATAATGAGTATTGTTTTTAGATTATTTGTCTGAGATGCTCAGGGTAGAGGGGGTAAAAGAACAATTTCTAAATCATAAAGGAGGAATATAATGGCTACCAGGAAAAATTTTATGGAAAAAGGTAGACGTGCTGATCCTATAAGGTCAAATCCGCACTCACAAGGACTTGTTTCTTCTGTGTAAATATTTAATTGGGGAAGTCAGAATGTGATAAATACAAGTAGTGAGGCTAGTGCTATGTTTGTAATTAATGTCAATATTAGAGTTATTCTTTTTCGGATTCTACTGAAGCCAATTGATTGTAAGTCAATTGTACTATTTAATACTAAAATAATAAGATCCTCATCAGTAAATGGATATGTAAAGGAATAGTCATACTCCATCTACAGAATGTCAATATCAGGCAGTGGCTTTGAAGCCGAAGTGGTGGTTAGATGTGAAGTGATATTTTAATTGATGTAAGAAGCAGACAATGAGAGCCAATAGTTACATGCAGTCTGTGGAATCCTGTAGCTATGAAGAAAGTTGACCTGTATACCCAATCTGAAATTGTAAAGGATGTTTCGTAATATTCTGAGGCCTGTAGAAATGTAAAATAAATGCCTAGGGCGACTGTGATTTAAAAAAAAAAAAAAGACCTTGGAGCATGTGTTTTCAGTTTCCTTCTATGAGGCTGTGGTGAGGTCAGATAGTGGATACCCCAGAGGCTAATAATACGGAGGTATTAAGAAGTAGTACTTCTAATGGATTTAGAGGACGGATGCCTGTTGGTGGTCAGCATCTGCCTAGTTTCAGGTGTAGGGGCAAGGCTTGAGTGGTAGAAGGCTCAAAAAGAAATTGGTAAAAAAACAAAAAGAGAACTTCTGAAATAATAAATAGGAGTATTCCATATCAAAGTCCTTTTTGAACACTTGGTTCATTGATGGCCTTGAAAAGTGCTTTCTCAGATGATGTCTTGTCATCACTGATATATTGATAAGGTATTAGTTAGTAGGCCTAGTGCTAATAATAATGTTGAATTGAAGTGAAATCATATAATTAGGTCTGCTGTTATTAGAAGGGCTGAGAGAGCTCCTGTAAGGGGTCAGGGACTGGGATTTAGGTGGGACATTATGTATTGTCTTGTAGGTAAAGATTTGCTAGTAAGGTAAATGCATAAACTAGAAGTATTGCAATGGTGAATTTGAGGATAGTAAGACAAGGATAGGAAATGTAATGAGAGCTGTGGTGGTGCTAATTAGCAATGCTAGAGTCACTCTCCCAATTAAATGAATCAATAGGGGTCCTGCTGTGATGTTAGCTGTTAATAGTATGGCTAAAGCTGTTGGTTGAATGAATAAGCTGATAGTTTTTATGACTGCTAGCATAGGAATAAGAGGAACCAGTGTTCCTTGTGGTAGAAAGTGAGCTAAGCATGCTTTTGTTTTGTGATGAAAGCCTGTAATTATAGTTCCTGCCCATAGAGAAACTGCTGTTCCTAATATTATTTTTATATCCCTAATATTATAAATTGCTATTAATATTATTGAGAGTTGTGTAGTAGGTATAAATGAATGTGGTAATAGTCCTAATAGATTTGTTGATCGAATAAATAAGTGATGTTAAGTATTAGTGCTCAGGTCTGTCCTTTGTGATTGTGAAAAGCTATTATTTGTTTCAATGGGAGTTGAGCTAATCATTTTTGAATAGAAATTATACAATGGTTAATTAGTTGATTAGGTGTTGGGAATATAACGATTACGATAACAATAGGAAGTCCTGTTATTGTTGGGGCAATGAAAGAGGCAAATAGATTTTCGTTCATTTTGTTTCTCAAGGGGTAGATTGTTTTTGTACTGGGGTAGACATCAACTCTAGATTTGAATAATAAGTATATTTTGAAATTTTTAGTTGGAATATAATAAATAGGACTAGAATTATTAATAGTAATAAATCATGTTGATGTGTCAAATTGTGGCATATCATGAAAGGGAGTTTTAACTTCCAGTCTTTAACTTAAAAAGGTGAATGCTATTTAGCTTCCTAAGGAATTTATAATATTGATGAGGATCACTTTTCAAAGTATTTTAGTGGTACTAGTTCAAGGACAATGGGTATAAAGCTATGATTTGATCCACAAATTTCTGAGCATTGTCTGTAATATAGACCTGGTCGTGGTGATATGAGAGTTGTTTGGTTTAGGCATCCTGGAATTGCCTCTGTTTTTACGCCTAGTAAAGGCACAGCTCATGAGTGTAAAATGTCTTCTGAGGAGGTTAGTATTCAGATTGTTATGTCTGTAGGTAAAACTACTCCGTTGTCTACTTCTACTAGTCATAATTCTCCTGTTTTTAGGTCTGATGTTGGAATTATATAGGAGTCAAAATTTAATTCTTCATAGTCTGTATATCATAGCTTCAGTATCATTGGTGTCCTGTAGTCTTTACGGTAAGGGAAGGGTTATTTAGTCCAGCATGTAAAGTATTTGTAATGATGGCAGGACAATTAGAATTAGGATAATGGCTGGTAAGATTGTCCAGACAGTTTCTACTTCTTGCGCATCTATTGTACTTGTATGTGTTAGTTTAGTTGCTAATATAGAGGACCAAGGAGCCGATTAAAAATATGATTATTAACGTATGATCATGAAAGTGTAGTAGTTCTTCTATAATGGGTGATGCTGCATCTTGAAAACCTAGGTGGAGAGGATACGCCATGGAGCCATCAACATAAAACATAAAAAGGAATGAAGCACTGTTACATGGTACAATATGGATGAGCTTTGAAAGCATTATGCTAAGTGAAGGTAATGAGTCATGAAGGATAACATATTACATGATTCTATTTACGTGAAATATCCAGATAGGCAAATCTATGGAGGCAGAAAGTAGATTAGTGGTTGCCTAGGTTGGTGGCATATTACTGGGATAGGGAGATGATTCCTAAAAGGTACAAGGTTTCTTTTGGGGGGGGATTAAAAGTAAAATGTTCTAAAATTAGTTGCGGTTGATGGTTACACAACTCTGAATATACTAAAAACTAATTGCGCACTTGATGTTTTTTCATTTTTTCATTTCCATTTGCATGGAATGTGTACTTTAGATGGGTGAATTACATGGCATGTGAACTACATCTCAATTTGAAAAAACAGTTGTGGGGATAAAACCAAAACTCTAAAACGGTGGTCCTTATACTTCAATCATCATTAGCCTCACCTGTGTAGCTTGATTAACAATCTAGATACAAATGCTCTAGATCTATCAAGGAACTACAGGACATGAGGATCTTTAAGTGCATATTATTAAGTGAAAGAAGCCAGTCTGAAAAGGCTTTGTACTGTGTGATTCTAGACTTTCTAGAAAAGGTAAAACTGTAGAGACAGTAAGTAGATCAGTGGTTGCCAGGGGCTCGGGGGGAGGGAGAGAGGGGAATAGGTGGAGTACAGGGTATTTTCAGGGCAGTGAAACTATTCTGTACGATACTATAATGGTGGATACGCATCATTATACGTTTGTCAAAACCTATAGAACTGGACCACACAAAGAGTGTATGCCAATGTAAACTACGGATTTTAGTTAATAGCCATATATCAATATTGGTTTATCAGTTATAACAAATGTACCACACTAATTAATACACGATATTAATAACAGAGGAAACTGTGCAAATTGGTAGGAGGTAGCTACGGAAACTGTACTTTCTACTCAATTTTTTGGTAAACCTAAATAAACCTGTTTTTAAAAAGTAAAGTACGTTAATTTTTTTTTTTAAAGTATGTTAATTTTTTAAAAATGTTCTAGGCAAGCCAGAGGAGCCTGGGAAGTCAGGGAAACTCTACAGATGTGAAATGACCTTGTCAGATCAAGGGAGCATTTTAATTCTGAAAACCAGTAGGCAGTCTTCCCCTAGAAGAGGCACATGAGGAGAAAGAATGTTTCCCTTGTTCAGTTCCATATTGATACTGCTGAGCCCAGAATGCATACCTCAGAGAGGTGAGTCTGTAACTGGAGAGTCTGTGCTTCACCACTGGAGCTGAGGGCCCCTTAAGCCTCCTTGGGCTTGATGTGCAGCGGTCACTTCAGCAGGATGATAACAGGAGATTAAAGTAAGAGGACAGGGCTCCTCCCTAGGATGTAGAGGTGATTTGAAACGGGAATCCTGAGCTTGTTGGTGTGGTTGGTTGGTTTGGTTTTAAGAAACTGGGTTGGGGGGCGCAGCCATTGAGTGAAGAAGGGATTATACGGTAGCGAATTAATAGTATAAAAATGTCAGCTGACTTCACAGGAACACGTACCTCAGAAGGAAGGAAAAGATCTCAAGGAGAGATTTCAACAAAAACACCAGGGGAAAATGACCTTCACCTCTGAATGTCCAGTTCAGCCCTTCGCTGGGTGTAGGCGTCTGATCTGTAAGAAGAGTAGTTTATCAGGAGAGCCTCCCAGCCCTCAAGGTCTCATTCAGACTCTGGAATCATGTAAGGAAAAGACAGATCTCTGGGTGTATCTTTTCTAGAGACATATCCGAAGGGAGAAGTAGCAAAGAGTCAGAAAGCCAGCAAACTGGCAGGTACCAAGTTGCTAATTTGCCTTTAGAATTGCATGATTTTTCCCTTCTACCCAGGTCAAATAATAATAAGTAGTAGTAGTGCTAGTAGTAGCAAAGGACAGTCTTCCTGATGCCAAGCACTGTTCCAAGTACCTTGCGTGAATTAACTCGTTTAAGCCCCACCACAGCCCTACCCAGTAAGGGAATTATTACTCATTTTACAGAGCCTGCGGTACAGACATGAAGTAATCTGCCTGGTCACAGCTAGAAGTGTTGAGCTGGGACTCAAACCCAACGCCAGCTCCAGAGCCCGCTGTTTCCCCCTCACGGCACTGCGGCTCCACGTGGACTCCACAGACCCCGGGACTGCCTCATAATATAGAGCAAACTTGAAAAGAAGGAATGTGGGGATTTACCCTTTGGGTTTCAACCCTGCTCATCCACCCCTAGAGAAAGCAGCAATACTGTTCATTCTCCCCGAATAGGAGAAAAATGGGGAAGAAAGACGAAAATTTATTAAAAGGAAAACAAAACACAACCTTTTTTTTTTTCTTTCCCCTTGCAGTGCATGGCAGTATCGTCTCAAGAGCCTTTGCCTTTTTCTGGAGGGAGCAGTTATCTCGCTGGCATGTGCGCGAGACAACGCAGCTGCCCCGCCTGACGCGGGAGCTCCGGGTTCAGTGTCCCGGGTTCTGGAAGCAGTCTCCAGAACCTCCACAGCCCCCCAGTCAGGCCCCTGCCCTCCCCGAGAGTTTGAGCTTCCCGTGCAGCTCAGCTGGTATTGGTGGCTTCTCAGGGCAGGATCCGGGAACGCTTCCTGCCTTTGCTCTCCCACTCAGCTCTCCAGTTGAGGAGCCTTTGGGCGGAGGGCCATGCGTTGCAGCTGAACGGACTGTTCCTTTAAGGAAAACCACTCTTCCCCTCTTGATTAGATGAGTAAATTAGTTCCAGATCCTCTGTCAGGCAGTCAAACTGTTCAAGAGGGTAAGGGTGAAATAGCAAATGTCTTAAGAAGGCTACAGCTCTTCTTTACTTGCTATAATAGGAGAAAAGCTAACTAGCCATAGAGAATGGATAACCAAACATGTTTAGAAATGGGTTTTTAATATAGTGTTTTTGGAAACCATATTCCGAGCACAGGGCCTCAGGCTCAGAAAGGGTTGACACTTGGTTTAAAGCTGTGCTGTCACCATCTTGAAACTTAATAATTTTTGAACAAGGAGTCCCACGTTTTCATTTTGCACTGGGCTCAGCAAATGATGTGGCCGTGCTGTCAGTGAAGTCTGTTTTAAGTCAGCATGATGTAATTATGCACACTTTCTCTTCAATTTCAGGTACGCTAGTGTGTCCTGTCCAAGTTTGCCAATCAACTTTTGTGCTGCATGTTTTTTCTTTTAATGCCTCACCGGGTGGTAAACTCCTGACATTACGTATATTCACTAATCTCTGCTGGAGTGTGCCACGGTGAAGTTTTGATACTGGAAGGTACTGAACATGAGGGCTAAGCCACTAGTGTATGTCAACGAAAACATTTCAAAGCTCACTTCTTCCTTTGACTGGGTACGTCAGGAATTGGTACAAAACCTTCTCCTAAAATGGAAGAGAGAGAATATTGGGGGGCAGTCAGGTTCTTGTCTCACATGGGGCCTTCAGTGAGGATGCAACCCTGTCGTTCTCAACTGCAACACACAGGGGACTGACTCAGGACCTTGGGCAATACGATCAAGTCAACCCTGCAACTACAACCCCAGTGCTTGCTGCCGGGCCCCTCTGGCAACAGAACCAGAGGGGAGGGATGAGGGACGTCCAAGGATGTCTGCGTGATTTGGGGAGTGAGGCCTCTGCTGGCGTACTTCGGTTCCTCAGGTTTAAAAATGCTAGAGCCACTGTTGGTCCTGTTTTCTTGCAAAGATTCCGTTACTCCAGCCAACGTCACTGAAGGGGAACTGAGGGTAAACCCATGGCCCTCCTTATTTTTAGGCCATAATGTGGGAATCAATGATAGGAGACTATTCCACCACGGGACCACATGTGGTGTTTCTTATAAAGCGATGATGGGAGTTTACCAGAAAGTGAAGGCATCCCTTAAGGGACTCAGCCAAGGCATCTCCATTCACAGCAGACTCATAGAGGAAAGTGGCAGAGTTGTAACGTGGGCAGTGGGCTAGCACTGGGGAAGTGGCTAGGCACCCTAAGGACTGGAGGGAAGTCCATCTGTGAGGCAGGCGACAGCAGCAAGCACGTGGCTCTAGACTGGGAATTATGTGGGTGAGGCCCACCCACGTGAGGTCAGGGGGTGGGGAGGTGTGTGTGAGCTAGAGTGAAAGCAAAGGGAGTCCAGGAGGAGGTGGTACTGCCAAAGTCTAGGGATGCCAAGCTGCTGGTTTCTAGGGCAGTGAGATAGCTGTGGAGGGCAAGGTAGGCTTGTGTGCCAAGCTGGCTGTCGAGACAGAAACCCGGGGACAGAAGTCTAGTTATCATGACTTAGATGGAGCCCCATTAGGAGCAGAGACGGCTTGAGGTAGAGCCCGGGAGGTTTGGGTGGGGCTCATGCAATCTTTTGAATCTAAGGTCAGAATTAATTCTCAGGACTGAGACGAAGCTAAAACTTCAAGCAAGAATGAACTCTGCCTGGCTGATGAGGAAGAAGGAACGCAGTCACTGGGGACTGTGTGGGCTGGCCTGTGGTGGAGTTTCCTTTCACATACATTGAGTTGGGTTTTATTTTCTTCAGCAGTTCTAGCAGATATAAGCATTATTTTTATCCTAATTTTATACCTGAGGAATCGGAGAAGTAAATGGAAATGCCCCAAGTTAATGGATTCATCCAGTCTGGGCAACTGGGGCTGTGTCCAGTGCCACCATCTCTGTGCTCTTGGCTTCGATTAGATGACTTCATGAGGGTCGTTTGGTGGTAGTTGTAGCAAAATGATGGAAAGCATGGGTGGGCTCTGCAGCCAGACTGCCCAGCTTTTTGATGCATCCACCTCTTCTGGCTGTGTGACCTTGGGCAGGTTACTTGACCTCTCTGTGCTGTGGTAAAATGAAGATGATGACGATACCTTCCTCACATTGTAGACATGAGTGTTTAATGGAATGCTATATGTATGGGTTTAGAACAGTGCTAGGCACATAAGTGCTTAATACACATTACTGTTACACTCGATCTAGAAGTAAGGGTCTTTAGGGAAGATTTCAGATGTTAACAGTCATCACTACCCAGTGGATGGATGGAGTCATGGCAAGGTTAATCCTAAAGAGTAAATATTGTGAAAGCCATTCCTATTTATTTGGTCTTATAAATCTTTTTTTAAAAAGGCAAGATTTTCTCATTAATTGAATTTTGACCCATGGAATAGTGCATTTAGTGAGAGACCGCTCAATTAGGAGGCAGAAATTTTGGGTATAAGTCCTTGATGTACCACTTCCTGGCTTTGTGAGCTTGGGCAATTTTTCTAATGTCTCTCTCATTTTCCTTATCGGTGAAAATTACCAATAAAAGGAATGACAGCCTGTCTCACAGAACTATCCTGAGAAGATAGAATGAAAGCACTTTTAAATAAAAGGATGCCATGTGTTGGATATTTTTATTCCCTGACACAAACCTGCTGTAAACAAGAAAAGGTTAGTTGTCTGCAGAGTAGGCAAGGGGAAGCCATTCTGGAATCGAAAACTGCGATGCAGATGATCCGCCCTCGCTTTGGATATTAATAATTTAGTAAGGTCGCCAGGCGGGCCCCAGACGGACAGGTCCACAGCCAGTTCCAAGGACTTGCCGATCTTCTTCCTTCTGTGCTGTTCTCTTTATGACAGCCAGATTGTGCTTTTGTTTTTTATTTTCTCTCTACCCATGCAGGAGACTCAGATCCCACCCCAGTGAATCCTTGCTATGACAGGAGTCACACATGTGCCACCACGGCTCGGTGCCATCCGGCGACAGGTGTAGACTACACCTGCGAGTGTGCATCTGGGTACCAGGGAGATGGACGGAGTTGCGTGGGTAAGAGCCGTATGCTCTGTGTTCCCTCATGGAGTCCTCCAACATTATGTCCGTAGAAGACAAGTGTCTGCTTTGTCATCTCCATAGATCAATGAGTTTAGCAGCTATTCATCTAAATACAGCTATTTAAAAACTAAGCATATTCTGGTTAGGTTTAAGAGGGTAGTTTGGAGGTGGGTATTTTTGGCTGGGACTCTGAAAATGGCTATTGTAATTCCTGGATATTTTACATTCTCAAATGTTGTCATTTTAATGCGGAATCAAGTATTTTTTTTTACATTCATTAAAGAGTACATTTTCTGGTTACCTTCAGGTTTCAGACTTTCACCTATTTCTTTCACTTACTGTATCTCGAAAGCAGTAGTGGAAATTTCTTTACATTTTAAAAGAAAAATCGTTACTTTGTGAAAAACGAAGAGTAACGAAAAATCGTTACTCTTCTAAATGTTCAGGATTGTTTAAATGTTTAAAGAATTCTCACAATATTTGTTCAAAATAGATCTCTCTGGGGCTCATACTTGAATGACTTGAAATAAATGTTTATTTTTATGACGATCTGCAACATGCATCCACATTTGGTGCTTAGCGTACATTTCAACCCTTGTTGAGTCTACTAACTGTTAGTCCCATTGAAACCTCTTAGGGATGAGAGCACATTGAGTTTGCAAACCTTCCGCTTGTGGGGACTTTGGTTTAAAAAGCCTTTTCTGTTCTTATTCCTTCTTAGATGTAAATGAATGTGCAACTGGCTTCCATCGCTGTGGCCCCAACTCTGTGTGTGTCAACTTGCTGGGAAGCTACAGGTGTGACTGCCAGAGTGGTTATGAGTTTGCAGACGACCAGCACACCTGCATCTGTGAGTGCCAAAACCGTGCCTCATTTTAGCCAAGATCATGCTGAACCTTGCTCTTGGACTCATTACTATTTCCACCTCCATTATACAGAAGTTTTGTTGGATGGTTTTCTAGAAAACAGACAATTTACATTGAAATAACCCAAAGCTATGGCTCAGTTCCACCCTGTTTGTTGGGGTTTTGTTTTTGTTTGGGTGTTTTTGTTGTTGTTGTGTTGTTGTTTTTCTCTAAATAGATATTTTTGGTGTAAGTTATGGAAGGATGTTCACCTCTGTCAGGATTGCTGTGTATCTTGGTGTTTGACCCAATCATGTAACAAGACTATGAACTTCTCTAATACCAACAGGTCTAGATAGAGGTCAAATGTTTCTCAAGTTAGAATGAAATGGATTTGTAATTCAAAGAGGCCCGTCCCACTTGACTGGTCAAAGAGCACCATCTGTAATAAATATAGCCTTTCTAGAATTCCAGAAAAATACTTGACCGAAGAGTCGATCCAAAAGAACTAGAATTCCAAATTCATCCCACTGTTAGAGCTAGATGATATTAGAGACAACCCACTTTTTAATCCAGTGAGATGAAAAAGTAGCAGCAATCACAGAGACTGTGTGTGTGTGTGTGTGTGTGTGTGTACGTGTGTGTACGTGTGTGTACGCTGGCATGCAAAGCAGCGGTGCTCTGGGGAGTTATAAACTTTAATCAAGGACAGTTTTTGATGACCGATCTTCATGCCTAGTGTAATAGCCACAAACCATGATCAGCACTTCTCAAATTTTAATATGCATACAAACCACCTAGGGATCTTGTTAAAATTCCTATTCTGATTCACTGGCTCTGCTCTGGGGCCTGAGAACCTGCATTCCGTATAAGCCCCCAGATGTCCCGATGCTGTTGGTGTGCAGATCACACTGTAGAGAGCAGGGTACACCCATTTGCAGGCCTGGGCTCTTGGACATCCTTGCCTTCTGCTCTTTTCAGTGATCGCCCCACCTCCCAACCCCTGTGAGGATGGCCGTCACAACTGCGCTCCCGCCAGCCAGGCCCAGTGCATTCACCACGGAGGCAGCTCGTTCAGCTGCGCCTGCCTGCCTGGTTATGCCGGCGACGGGCACCAGTGCACCGGTGAGTAACCGTGGGCGGCCTCAGCGACCCTGAACGTTGCTTTGGATGCACATCCCCAGGGCCGCAGAAGCCTCTCCCTTCCTTTGACTCACACTGCTGTGGAACTGCCGAAAGCAAAAGAAAAGGTGTCCTCTGAGTCAGAAAGAGAGGCGGAGGGTGTGGTTGCCCTGGGACCATATTGTTGAGCATGTATGGTTGTCCTTGGAAGAGCCGTGCCTGGAGCAGTGGGGAGACCCTGCCAGCTTGTAGCCTTCTGTTCCCTGGAGCTAGTGTAGCCAGGAGGGATGTGGGGAAAGGCATATATCCTCCTGGGAGGAAGTCTCCATCCTTCAATCTCTCTGGCTAATGGCTTAATTCAGCACTTCCAGTCCTGCCTAATTTTTAGTTGCTATTCCCTTGCGTGAAGTGGTAATTTAAGCAATCTCTAAACATACATACATACAGTTCTTTCTGTGTAATTTATTCCCTTTCTTCTCTCTCTCTCTGGAAGGGGAGAGGAGAGAGAGAGAGAAGAAATAAATCCACAGATATAAAAGGATATTAATGCATACCTAAGTAGTCAAAGCTTTTCTCCCAGAAATCTATCTATCTTTAAGACTTCATACTGAACTTTATAAAATCACTAAACCAGAAAGCAGGACTAACTGTTCAAATTTAACTTAGAAATGTATGAGGTTGTTTCTGAAAAACTAGGCATAACACTGATTATAAATGTTCATGAAACTGGGATTAGTAGTACCTTAATATAGAGATCATTCAGTAAATCTACATAATCACTAAAGATCTTCAAAACATCTGTCAGTAATGCACACAAATAATGGTTAAATGAGACACTGGGGAGGAGAGGATGGTGGGAAAAGGGTTGGTTTTAGGAATATAAACCTAAAATGCAGGCTTTCCCTCTCTCATCAAATTGCTTCTTGCCTCTACCCCCGTACACCTGGGCCCACTGAGCTGATTTGCTAAGAACAGCCTTGTAACTCCTGGGAGCTTCTTAACTGATTGAATAGCTTGGCCCTGACCTCCTCGCTAGATGTTTGATTCCCCTCCTCCTTCCTTTTCCCTTTGGTTCCAGCAGGACAGGCTGAGTGGACCAGCAGCCTGAAGCCATACGTTATTGACAGAACAGACATGTCAGGGCAGCACAGCCCCTCTGCTCCTTTCCAGATGTGGGGTTTTTCGGGATTTTCTGAACCTGGCTCTTTAATGTGTCCACTTCTGCTGTGCAGAAGCTCAGCTGTATGGTTTACTTTTGAAAACATAGTTTATATTGAAATGACCCAAAGTTGTGGCTCAGTTCAACCCTGATGTTTTTTTTTTTTTTCTTCCCTAAAAACACCCCCAGGTTTAGACAGAGCTCAGGTGCTTTTCAAGTTAGGATGAGGTAGCTTTGTAAGTCACAGATGCTTGTCCCAGTTGACCGGCCAGACAGCTCCATGTGTAATAGATACTCTCTACAGACAGAGGTACCCTCTAGGTCTGGAGGGAGGGGTGTCAGGTGACACACATAAACTTCTCATGTTTCTGCTAAGCCCCGCAGTGGAAATACTGCTCTTTCCACCTCGTGGGACTCGTCATTCTGTTCGATTTAACACACTACTGGCTCTCAGAAAGGAGAATGCACAGAGGAAAAAATCTTGTCAGTAGAATTTCATATTTAAACATCTGGCTGCTCAGGTCAGCAGAGATGGTGTTTTGAAAGTATTTCATTCCTTAGGTCTTTGGTTTAAAACAAAGAAGTTGAAATTATTGCAGCTTAGATGTGATGAGTGTTAAAATCAGAATGTTAATGTAGGTGAGCTGCTTCTTGTCCTAACCCCTTCTAGAATCATTCTCTCTCCCTTCTTTTAACTTCTGCTTGTCCTGTAGGACTTGGGTTACATTTTGGGGTCATATTAGGATCCTGAAATTAGCTACTTTTCCATGCTGGGAGTTTTATAGGGCTGTCATTCTTTCTTGCTGATTTCTGCCATTTTCAGTTGTCCCTGTTTTATCTCTGGTTCTCTATTTTTGAGATTCTCTCTGGAACCCACAAACTTAAAAATAGGCCAAGCCCATCCATTGCTTCCCTGGTGTATTAGTAGTGATCTACTGCAGCATAACCAATTCCCCCAGAACATAGCAGCTTAAAACAATGCACATTATTATTCTCTATATGGCCTAGTCAGGGGGTCTCTGGCAGACCTGGGGCCTCATCTGAAGGCCCAGGTGGGGAAGGAGCCTCACGTGGTTATCTATTGGCAGGATTCAGTTCCCCAAGGACTATCGGACTGAGAGCCTCGGGTCCCCACTGGCTGTTGCCTGGAGGTGACTTTCAGCTTTTTGCCACATGGACCTCTCCTACAAAGTAGCTTCCTTCATCAAAGCCAGCAGCAGGAGGTCTGCCAGCAGGTTGGCAGTGATCACAAAAATGACATCCCCTCAATACTACTTTAGTGTCTTGGTTGGAAGCAAGTTACTCAAAGGAAGGGGATTCCATAAGACACTGAATATCAGGAGGAAGGGATCTTTGGGGACCATCTGAGAGGCTGCTTGCCACAGTCAGTTACCCTGTGGTTGCCGTCCAAGCTTCCAGATTATGGGGTAGTAGAGAATGAATAGTCATTTTCCTAAAGACCTGTGCTGTGCATAAATCAGCCTGGGCCAATTATGAAGGAGGCTTGCAGGATAAGTATATACATGTGTGTGTGTGTATTTTTAAAGGCATGTCACGGTGTGCATGTGTCCCAGTGACCATAGCGATAGAGAAAAAAGAGAAAAATAGAGACGAAGGCTCTATTTTGTGGAAGGTGTGCACACTTGAAACACACATTTCTTTTCACTCCATCAAAGTAGCATTAAAAGAGTGTGTGGGTTTTTCTCCAGCCGGTTTGTTAAAAACCAGATTCCCCCGGGAGGCTGCACTTGGCTTTGGGTTCTCGACCTAGTCTGAGTCACGAAGAGGAATTACTTTTATGCAACTAGAATGAAATCTTTCCAGCTCCCCTCAATGGGGATTGATTTCAACTCTGCATTGGTGTGAGCTGGATGTTTCTCAGGCATGTTTGTCCCTGCAGATCTTGATGATCCTGCCGGGTGGAAAAGCAGAGTGTTTTGAGCTGGGACCTTTCCTCACGTGTGAGTTGAGGTACTGGGTTACAGATGGCCCATTACCCAGAGAAGGGCCATGAGGAGAGGTACTTACACTGTACTCTCTCGTGGTTTCTATTGGAAGCACGTAGATGCTGGGTAAGGTTATAGTAAAGTTGGCGTGGCCACAGCCGAAGCAGAGAAGAAGCTGATTATACTCACAGGTCCCAGAGAGTGGATCACTGCATGCCACGCAGGATCCAAAGGGCACAGCCAGCAGCAGGGTTCTTGACCCAAGTAGGTGGGGAGCAAGAACTCATGGGCCGAAGCCTTTGTTGGGGTCTGGAGGCGGGTCAAGGTGAGTTGGTGCCAGGAAATTTCACTGGGTGGTTCAAGAGCAAAGCAGGGGAGGTAGAGAGGGGGAAGCTCGAGTCCAGGGGTTGGGTTTGTTTTGAAGGGATTTCAGCTGGTTTTGGGTGTGGATTCAGAAGAAAGGCAGGGAGAAGAATGTTGAAGCACCAAGGCATGAACTCAAAATAGACAATTTTTAATAGAGTTTCCAAATAGGTTTTCTTAGCAGCTTGGTAGAGGACAGAACGGAGAATTACACTGAGAATAAGCCATCTTGCATTATCTGACTGGTAAGGGGCTCTACTCTGCCTTGACCTCAGTGTTCTACCAGTCCTTGAAGACCCCAACAGTGATGGTTAAGCAGCCCCCTGTCCCCAGTGGTGTAACAGGAAGCTCCTCCGTTGCCAAGGGGTCGAAAGTCTCTCTGCACTTTCTCTCGACACCTGACCGCCTGTGAAATTGGGAAGACTTCTCCTTTACACAGAAGCTCGGGTCTCCCCCACGCACTCCTCGGGGTTGGCGCGCCTAAGGAGGGGTGTAGCCTGCTCTGTACCCAGGCCCTGGAGTAGCTGGCGAGGCTCCAGTTTCCTTTCACGGTGCAAGGTTCTCCAAAGCGGCGTTGGGCACTGTGCTTCAGGGAGTCTTAAACGTCTCCAGCTTTGGGGGACAGGTGTTGCTCACTTGTGATGCTTTCAGTCTCTTCAGAGACTTTCTCCCTGTTGGTGGTTCATCAGTTAATCGTCTCCCCCATGACTTTGGTATCTGTGGGAGGATGGCTGCTCTTTCGGGTCTGGTCAGAATTCCTAGGCCATAGGCTTTAAGAACATAACTCGGTACCTCTGGGGAGTCCTCTTTCTCTTAGTTCAAAAATAATCACAAGCAACTGATACGTGGTTTCTAGAAATAGGCCCTGTATCTCAGGAATTCCTGCTTCCTGCCATTGCCTGGGGTTCCTGTTACCATGAGAAGTACTTTTAGCATATGCATTATGAATAGCTTTAATTTCCTGCATTTGGCTGGACGTTAATTTTTACAGCTTTGGTTTTATAGCATCTTCCAGTCCCAAGGATCTCGATGGGCACCAGCTTCATCCAACTGGGCATTTGAGTTGTCCTTCCGAAGAGACAGAGGGCCAACCTCAAAGATAATTAAATATGACAATATAGAATGCATGATGATTGGATTGGAGATAAGCTTTTTGTTGTTGTAATTATTTTTATTTGGTTTATTTTTGGTTAACTGAGGAGCTAACCAGCAAACCTTGTTTGATTCTAACCTTGCAAATGAATTTATAACCACTTCCCAGCCTTTGTCAGTTAAAGGAAGGTGACTAGACAGGCCCACTGCTCATCTAGGCAGAGCCTCTCTGGGTGGCATTAAACTTGGTTGTATCGGGCATTCACGGGTTTTGGACTTCAGAGTAAACTAACTTACGTGCAGTAAACTCCCTGAGCCTGAGGATAAGCAGTGTAAGTAATTACATCGCTAATTACGATGTCAGAGACTCCTCTCCCCTGAACAGAACGCCTGTGTTGTGTATCCAGCACGTCCACTTACTCGTACCTGGGAAAGGCCCTTAGTCATGGGAAGGTGGCTCAGTGAAAGCATGGTCACAGCAAGGGTTGCACGGATCGCCCTAGAAGAGGTTTCACCTGGGCCCCGGAGGCTGGGAGAGGAGCCATGTCTGACTGACGTCACATTCAGGGCCGTAAGTTTACGGCTTCCAGGGTGCGATGTGTCTCTGCACGAGCTGTATAGAATTGATGTAATTCTGTCCTTCTGGGACTCCTCTTCTCTAGGGTTTACACCGATCACCCCGTCCCACATTTTTCCCTGTTCACAGATTTTAAAAACATTTCTTGGATGTTATCTCAGATGTGACTACTCTTTTTATTTTCAGTTGAGCCTTGATCAGATCTACACCCTTTATCCTTCTTTTACTCAGGAAGACTTCCTGTCTCTGAAGATGGCTTATCTCAACCACTGGCCATTGGTTTCAACAGTTATATTTTCAGACTTTTATTTATTTATTTTTTTGGCAGCAGGGTGGAGCGGGGGTGGTGTCTTGCTATTGTCAGCCTGTGCTGATTTCAGTAAATAAAAGGAATGTAAGTCAGCCTTTGTTTGAAGTTCCAGGATGTTGCAGTTTTGAGAAATGTGAGAATTAATCCTCATGGTACCATATGGAGAATGTTGGGACCTGAATTGTTTGTACTGATAAGCCAGACAAATTTAGATTTTCTTTTCTATGTGTTGTTTCAAAATCTCTGATGATATTTTTCTTATACTTTTCTATTTTTTCTAAAGGTGGAAAGTAAAGAAAATTTCTGATTAATTGGGCATTCTAGGTAGTAGGACTGACTATGTAAGATTGAATGTGCTTCTAACTTAGTTGAAGAAGTATTTGGAGCCTCAAAGAGTTCTTTGCATCTGTAAATCAGTGCTATAGGGAGATGGTGCCAATAAGGAAAGGGAAAAAAAAACTATTGTTACGTATATTTATTATACGGAATACAATGGAAGGGAATGAATGGTTTATGGACTAAAGGCTAGTTCAAAGGTAAAAACTTCCTGGAATTCACTTTAGATGAAAGATGCCAGGATATATTTCTCTGTGAAGCATATGTTTTTTGTTTTCTGGTGTTTTTTTTTTTTTTGCGGTACGAGGGCCTCTCACTGTTGTGGCCTCCCGTTGCGGAGCACAGGCTCTGGACGCGCAGGCTCAGCGGCCATGGCTCACGGGCCCAGCCGCTCCACGGCACGTGGGATCTTCCCGGACCAGGGCACGAACCCATGTCCCCTGCATCGGCAGGCGGACTCCCAACCACTGCGCCACCAGGGAAGCCCCTGAAGCATATGTTTGATTTCTACACTGAACGTGTCCCTCAACTTTGGACTGTTAAGCTTGCCTTTAAGGTGCCGACGTGTTTCTGCACAAGGTCTTCTGAAGTGGAGCCCTCATGGTTGATCCACGCGCACTAAAGCCATGTGGTGGCATAGATTGTGTGCAGTGAAGTCATGCTCTTTCCTTCCTTCCCTCCCTCCCTCCCTCTCCCTCCTTGACCACTGCAGATGTTGATGAATGCTCGGAAAACAGATGTCACCCCTCGGCCACCTGCTCCAATACTCCTGGCTCCTTCTCCTGCCGTTGCCAACCTGGATATCATGGGGATGGATTTCAGTGCACACCTGGTAAGGTCTGGGG
Source organism: Kogia breviceps (assembly GCF_026419965.1). NCBI lineage: Eukaryota > Metazoa > Chordata > Mammalia > Artiodactyla > Physeteridae > Kogia > Kogia breviceps. The sequence goes on from NC_081312.1 coordinate 48,807,735, forward strand.
GACCAGATCAGGCACAGAAAACTCCCAGATCCTTCAATGCTGTTTTTCTACAGCACCTCAGCCCACTCTTGACTTATCCGGGTCTGAGGCCTGAGTTGGTGGATTTTCCAGGCTCTGGATTTTTTTCCTGCATTATTTCTGGCTGCCTAGTTTACTGATAGTTCACTGGTTATTAGCATTCTGGGAGGCCCGACGTATGACCCATCCATGGTCCTACCTAGTAGCAGTTCTGGTTAACTCTCTTGGTGATAAGCTTTGCCTTGATAAGTGCAATTTAGATGAAGCCTTGAGATCGAGCTGACTGAGCAGGAGGCACATGCACTAGTGAGCTGGGAGTTAGCCCCCATGGTGACTGTTCTAGTAGAACTTGGCCAACATGGTGCAGTCTAGCAACTGCCCTTGACCTGGAGTTTCTCAGACTTCAGCTCTGGACCTCAGGGGATGAACACAGTTTTAATTGTTTTGTCTGGAGTCTCCTGGGATGTTTGGACAGAAGTCGTGGGTTGCTCTTCATTTTACCCAAATAGCAATAGGACCCTGAGGGCTGAGGGGAGAGGCTGTTTCACTGTATAATCAAGCCAGGACGTACAGGGTAAACTGTGGGAATTAGGGAGAAATTAGGTAGGTAGTGGCAGAGCTAAAATAAGAACCCAGGACTCCAAAGTTCCGGCGCCTTGCTATTTTTCCCATGTTATCCTGTCTTCCAGTTATAGAAAAAAAGAAACCCTCAGGAGACTTTGAGGCTGGCTGGTAAAAGTGGATGGGTTGCAATGCCTTTTACTCCTCCTTTGTATCCCCTCTGCTCTGGTCCCGGAAGACCCCACCTCTGGACCGAGACCCTGTGAGCACCAGCAGCGCGATGCCCAGGCCCAGCGAACTCATCCTGGTGGCCAGCTCCACATCCCGCAGTGCGATGAGCAGGGCCACTTCCTGCCACTGCAGTGTCACGGCAGCACTGGCTTCTGCTGGTGCGTGGACCCCGACGGTCAGGAAGTCCCCGGCACCCGGACCCCACCGGGCTCCGTCCCGCCTCGCTGCGGACCACGAGGTAAGCCGGTCAGGAAGGACAGCTGGTCCCAGCACAGGCCTGGGGCAGGGCGGCAGAACGGTGCTTACTGTGGGGTAGATTATAACCCCTGCCCAGACCGCGCCGACTCAGGGCTGACCACCATCCTTGCCTAGGCTCCTTCCTCCTAGGAACACCTGAATGGTGGGCACACACCCATGTGCCCGTTCATCTTACAGGGACACAGAGACCCGTGCATGACATGCGCGTTGGACTCCAGCCTCTTAGACCAAGTACAAGACTAGAAGTTGAGACTTGAGTGTGGAGGTCAGGCTGAGGTCACTGCCCAAATCTGTTACTGCAGCTCAGGGAGATCTTAGAGCTTGATGACCTTGCCAGAACAGCCTCTTGTCCAAAAGGAACACTGCCTTCCCATGTAACTTTGTATCACTTAACTCTGACTTCTGGAGTGCAGGAAACAGTCTCTGGAGTGCAGGAAACAGTCTGAAGGCCGTTTTAGTATCAGTGCGAAAAATAAGTATGACATGTGTAGGTGGATGCAGCTAGTTTGCTCTAAGCAAGTAACCCCAGCCCTCTCTAGACAGACTCACATGTCGATGGGGAATCCCTCTTGCTACTTCCACCTTTAGAAGAGATGCAGGAACCTGTTTTGTTAGCCGGCGTGACCTGAGATGCAGCGCATGAACCTGTCTGTTACCGTCTGAGCCCTCCCCACCTGTGTGAGGCGTGGTTTCCAAGCGCTCACAGTTATGCCAACTGCAGGTTGCCAAGGCAGGTTTCTACGCCTCGCTGAGTTGTTCAAAGATGGGAAGAACGTTTTCTTTTAATACAGAAGAACTTTATTATGAAGAACATAGAATTGGTTTGATATCATTTTAGCCAAAATAATTCCTGTATATATCCATGAGCTTGCTATTCAAAGATCCATTTTTACTATTGAAAAGGGTTCCATAAGTACTAGTCTTGGCTTTTAATGTATGAGAGTAAGAACTGGAGAATTACTACCAGTTTTGATCCTTTCAATAATATGAATTGTGGTGGCCAGGACATTAGTGGTTCTAAGATTCATATAAGTAAAAATTGTTAATGCTTGATCAACATGTATATTATACCCTTGCTTCCACAGTGACACTCCTAGTTCCTCTCTGTCCCTATTTTTAGGAAAATATTTTGCAGGTCCAAAAAAAAAAAAAAAAAAGGAATACAGAGAAATTCTGTTTCACTCATGCCTAGTCTTTAAAAAGTCTTGGTTCTAACTCCAGCTGGGGTTTGAAGAAATCAGATGGTTGGGAGGCACCTTAAGGGAATGGTTCAGAATTCTTTGAAATTTATTAAGACAGGCACGTGTTAAGAACAGTGATCCAGAAGGGAGCCAAGTGAATGAAAAGTTAATTACTAAAAGAAGAACATGTTCCTTTGTGCAGACTCTTTCCCATGGCCAAGCTTCTCTCTTGGTGCTGGTTTGGCTTCGGCTGCCATTTCTGACCAGTCGCATCTGCATAATGGGGTCAGCTCTGAAGGGAGAGAGAACACTCTGTGCCCCAAATTTAAAAATATTTAAAACCCTGCCAACCAGAAATAGAAATAAACCCATGGTTGGATCAAGAAGTAGCTTGAAATAATAAGGAATGATTGGGATGCCCACGTGTAGGTGACGTGAGGTGCCCCTTTCCCAGAAGCTGACTGTGCTGTGTGTTGCATTCCAAACAAAGAGATGGGCCTCGTTGGGTGGTCCCCTGAGAATCGATCCTCTGAGTTTATGTGGATCTGGGGCGGTGCTGGGAACCTCTCCAGGGAATCCCACCTTGTGATGGAGGGTGAGTGTCTGGGGAAGTGGCATTTCCTTCTCTGGGTCCTTTACACATCTGGGTGAGGAAGTCAGTCTCTCCTTCTCCAAGATGTTTTAAAAAGAGCTTTGCTTCTTGTGGGTCATAAGCTATAGAGACAGCCTGAAGGGCATCCGTTTCCCCCAAACATCATGAGTCTTGGAGTTGTCTTCATTGGGTTTGAGCTCTGAAGATTTTATTCACCATCCTTTCCTAGGGGAAGTGTAGGTGCTGGAGCCCAAATGTAATGCTTCCAACTGTTCTTTGAAGCCATTGGAGGTTTTGACCAAAGGAGTGACATGAGATGAGTTTTTTTTAAAGGGACTCTTTCTGGCTGCTAGTTGAGTTTACAGTGGGGTGGTGGAAAGGGTGGGCAGGAAAGATGCTGGAAGCAGGGAAACCAGTTAAGAAGGCTATTGTAGTAATCCTGGCATAAGATGACGGGTGGGTGTGGTGAGATGTGAAGATATACAGCTGACATTTTTTGACATATCTGACGTGGAGAGTGAGAGAAGGGAGTCAGGGATGACTGGGCCTGAGCAATGGAAAGATGGAGGTGCTGTCTACTGACATGGAAAAGTCTAGGGGAGAGCAGCTTTGATGGGGGAAAGCCCAGTTTTTGTTCTCCTCCGAGATCTCTGTTACCCATCCACATGGTGGTATAAGTAGGCACTTGGCTGTATGATTCTACAGACCATAGGCATGAATTGCAGGAATTAATGAAGAAGTACCTTCTACTTACATTCCTTTAGGTAATCCTATCTTAGGAGGCTGTACAAGTTAAACTGCCTGAAGCAGTCTTCTCAGAGAACCGCCGTGTTTGGGACAGAGCCTTGGCAGCCCTGTGGAAGCCGTCTGGGGAAAAAATTGCAGGCAGAGAAACTGCTCTGCAAGGGCAGCTAACAGGAGTTTAAGCATGGTGGTGAGGAAGGGGGGTATGGGCGTGGGGGGCAGGTAGAAGGATGGGGAAGGAAGCTGGAGAAAGGAGGGGACAGAGCAACATGATGGGAAGCTGGAGCCTCCATAAGAAGGTTCAGCTTTGGGCTTCCCTGGTGGTGCAGTGGTTGAGAGTCCACCTGCCGATGCAGGAGACAGGGGTTCGTGCCCCGGTCCGGGAAGATCCCACATGCCGCGGAGCGGCTAGGCCCGTGAGCCATGGCCGCTGAGCCTGCGCGTCCAGAGCCTGTGCTCCGCAATGGGAGAGGCCACAACAGTGAGAGGCCCGCGTACTGCAAAAAAAAAAAAAAAAAAAAAAAAAAAAAAAAAAAAAAAAAAAAAAAAAAAAAAAAAAAAAAAAAGAAGGTTCAGCTTTGAGATAAGTCCAGAGCAGGGTGGCCAAAGGACTTCACGGAGCTGGAGTGTCTCACAGTGAGTGTCAAGTTGTTTGACACCAACTCTCCTGCGCTCATACATACTAATTACAGTAGGTTTTACTTTTACTCAATATAGTTTTCCAGATATTCAGGGCCATGTAAGTAGGGCATTCAGTAATACCTTCTAAGACACGCTGGCCAGTGTCAAGACAGCCCTCTCAGACGCAGGTCCTGGAGTTTGAAACAAGAAAGAATAAATATTGGCTTTAAGCATCATGTAGGCCCTGAGTTCCCAAGGACTGTTAGATGCCCCTTCCCCGGCTGAGCGAGCCTTGCACCCCAGATGTTACCTCCTCTTGTTCTTTCCTGATGTGGCTGGGCCTTGATGACAATCCTTCTGGCCTAGGGAGACACGAGCATCAGGATGACCCGTACTCCTGATTCCTGTGGAGAACTTCTTAGAGCACTTTGCTACTCAGGGCCAGCATCCAGGGGCTTGGCTGAGGCGTTGTTAATGGACACGAGGAGGAAGAAGGCCAGGAGTGGGGATCTTGAGCCACATGCTACATTCCATCCTTGGTTCACAATCAAAGGCTTTTTGTCCCCACCTGCTCAGAGCCCACCCAGAGGCCCCGGACCGTCTGTGAGCGCTGGAGGGAAAGCCTGCTGGAGCACTACGGTGGTACACCAAGGGACGACCAGTACGTGCCCCAGTGCGATGACCTGGGCTACTTCCTGCCCCTGCAGTGCCACGGGAAGAGTGACTTCTGCTGGTGTGTGGACCAGGACGGCAGAGAGGTGCCAGGCACCCGCTCCCAGCCAGGCATCACCCCTGCATGTAAGCACCCAGGGGCAGCATCTGAGGTGTCCCTGAAGGAAAGCTGCCAGCTGTGGGTGAAGGTGGGGGAATGAGGGGTGAACAGGGCCAACAGAAAGAAGTCGCTAATAAGCCGTGTTGATTTATAACCTGGTCTGCCCCAGATCCCGATTCAGATTTAACATTTGGTTTTATTATTAAGTTTCTGTAATTAGAACATCTGGAACTAAATTGAATATGCAATTCCTCCTCCCTTCCCCTACTCTGAGCCCAGTGTGAAAGGGGACACGTGTCACCCTGGGGCCCCAGAGAGAAGCTGACACAACACTGGCTCTGGATTTTTTCCCTTTAAAAAAAAAAGGTGTGTGTGGGGGGCTTCCCTGGTGGCACAGTGGTTGGGAGTCTGCCTGCTAATGCAGGGGACACGGGTTCGAGCCCTGGTTCGGGAAGATCCCACATGCTGCGGAGCAACTAGGCCCGTGAGCCACAACTGCTGAGCCTGCGTGTCTGCAGCCTGTGCTCTGCAACAAGAGAGGCCGCGACAGTGAGAGGCCCACGCGCTGTGATGAAGAGTGGCCCTCCCTTGCCACAACTAGAGAAAGCCCTCGCACGGAAACGAGGACCCAACACAGCAAAAATAATTAATAAACTCCTACCCCCAACGTCATCTTTTTTTTTTTTTTTTTTTTGCGGTACATGGGTCTCTCGCTGCTGTGGCCTCTACCACTGCGGAGCACAGGCCCCAGACGCGCAGGCTCAGCGGCCATGGCTCACGGGCCCAGCCATTCCGCGGCATGTGGGATCTTCCTGGACAGGGGCACGAACCCGTGTCCCCTGCATCGGCAGGCGGACTCCCAACCACCGCGCCACCAGGGAAGCCCCCAACATCATCTTGAAAAAAAGAAAACCTTTCTCCTTTGTTCTGAGGGGAATGTTTTGTTGTCTTCCTCCCCAGTAATTGGCAGTGATTTACATAATTGATCTTTGGGAAAAACCCTAGAAATTAGTATTTCTTTTAAGCAACATCTGGAGCACATCTGTCTAGGGTAAAAACTTTTGATGTTTCTGGAGGCTCTGGTATGTGGGAAAGTAACTTTTCTTCCCCTCCCCCACCCACCCCGTTTCCTTTCCTCTGTGCCTCATACCCTCCTCTTCCCCATGGCAGGTATACCCACGCTTGCTCCGCCCACAGCCCGGCCCACGCCCCGGCCCGACGTGACCCCTCCGCCTGTGGGCACCTTCCTGCTCTATGCCCAGGGCCAGCAGATCGGCCACTTGCCCCTCAATGGTACCAGGCTTCAGAAGGACACAGCCAAGACCCTGCTGTCGCTGCATGTAAAGTGGATTTCTCCTCCGGGGGCGGGTCTGCATCGGGTTTCCAGATCTGGGCAAGGCCTGAGGTGGAGGGGGAGCCTGGAGGGTTTCTGGGCTGTGGTCTTCGGGAGCCTGACACACAGAAGAGGAGGGGGCTCTCTGTGGCTGGGAGTTACGTCTGACTGACCAAGGCCGCTTTCTCCAGTTGGTTCATGGGGTTTCGGATATGTGGTAAGGGAATTTCAGAGTTGTCAGCATATTGAGGCAGCATGTGGGGATCCAAGGGAAAATGTCAGAAGCCAAGTCCCCAGCATTCTCTTTAAGCCATAAACATCTCTGCAGAGGTCATGGAAGCCAACTAATGACGGCCTCATCATTGCAGCCCTCTGCCTTCCCATTTGGTTCTGTGGACCAGCCTCTTTTCTCTGACTCTGTCACAGATGAAATTTTGGGGAGCGTGTGATCATGGAAAGGAATGGACAGGGCTTTCCCCAGGGGATGCTGGCTGCTTCCTGAGCCAGCAGGCTCCCTATGGTCAAGGCTCTCCATTTTGGAGAAGGGATTTCTTCTCTAAAATGGAGAAAAGAGAAGGGAGTTCACCAGAAAGGCTCTGACACTTAAAATGGAAAATCGCCGAATTCCATTTTTAAACTTCACGCTCCAGGTACTTGCTGATCTATGAAAAATAATAATACAGCGTCCATGTTTACATTTACTTCTGTTAATGAATAACCTTTTATCTGGTCCAAAAAAGTTTAGAAGTAGCCAGTGTTCAGAAAACAATGTGGGTTGTTTTTTTTTTTTCAAGATGTGAGTTGTGTATGCGTTTCCAAATACTCGCTGTTTTGTAAAGTTTCTCTAAAAGAGAAAATTGTCATCACCCCAAGCTAACTGTCTATTCTAGCCAAGTCAGGTGGCTTCACTGCATTTCTGAACTTGCCTCTGATGAGGGCAGGGTTGTTGATGGTAATGTTGGTGGAACTGAAAGAGAAATGGAATATGGGTTTTAAGCACATCTTGTGGAAACTTAAACTGGGACTTTTTCCTCCAAGAAACCTTGAAATCATTACATGAGTTAATGGATCCCATGATTCCCTGGGTTAATGGAGGCCAATGCACCCTAGGAGGCCAATGCCCGAGACAGATGACTTTAAATTTTAAAATTGTACTTGACCTTTAGATCCTGCCATATAAACTGCCCACTCTTCCACAGGAGCCTAATCCTGCCTTGTAGTTTCTTATACTGACTCCTCTCCCAGAGGCATAAGTTCAGGACAGCCCCAGGAGGCTGTTAGGCAAGCAGGGAGCTTGCATGACCTCAGGGACAGCTGGGTGGCCCCCTGCATGTTGGCTCTGCACATCTGCCAGGCTTCTCAGAGCAGGACTCCGAGATGGAAATTTAATGAAGCAACTTCTATGCAGAGTTTTGGAAAGGAATATCACAGACTCAGCATTTAAAAAAAGACTGCATCATTTATTTAGTAATAAGGAAGGAGGGGAGATCTCCCTAGCCAGAGGTCAGGTGACCACCATTCCCCAGTTCCTTAACCCATCAAGCTGTAAACGTTCTTTTACACAAGAGTACAACTAAATGATTGCCTTGGAGTAAGAGGCAGAGATGGGGGTAAGGGTGACTGCACCTCAGATAGCAGAACTCACGGGGAGGGGAGGGTAAATTTTGTTATATATTGGCAAATTTTAGAAAGGCTTTTTGAAAAAGTGCTGATAACATTTGAAACAATCACAGTTTTTGTCCAGTGAAATATTAAGACTTTCTTTGCTGAGACTAGCATTTGTCCTCTAATCACTGAAGGGGCTAATCTTTTCATGAAATCACTTCTGTTTTTACCACCAATAGTAATTGTGCTTACAGCTTACAGTATATTATTAGGATATTTTATAAGCACTTATGGTATTAATGTTTACAGCAGCCACGTGAAGTAGGTATTGTTATCTTCATTTAGCAAATGAGGAGACAAAGGCATATAGAAGTTCAGTACCAAAGTCACACAGCTAACAAGTGGCCAAGCCTGGCTCTGCCCCGGGAAGTTGGCCTCCATCACCAACACATCTAACCACTGTGCTCGGCTGCCATAAAACCATGCAATGCAGGGTTGTTTGCTGCAGCCATGCATGAGTGAGGCAGCCGAGCATGAAGTCGGGGGAAATGCAAGGAATCCTAATTCTTCCAATTCTGTGTCTTGGTCACAAAGGGCTCCATAGTTGTGGGAATTGATTACGACTGCCGGGAGAGGATGGTGTACTGGACAGACGTTGCTGGACGGACAATTAGCCGTGCCCGTCTGGAATCAGGAGCAGAGCCCGAGACCATCATTAACTCAGGTCAGCAGCTTCACCCAGAAGACAATTCCCATTCCATTTCGTTCTACCAAATCCAAGTTACTTGCCTCTTTTATGCCAAAGTCTCCCCTCTACCTTCTTGATAGGACTCTGAATAGAAAGGGCTTGCAGTAAGAGTTCAAGGGGCGGCTACAGTTGATGCTGCCTGGCCCCAGCCCTGGGGATGTCTGGTGCCATCAGGCTGGGAGGTCTTGTTAGGCTAGAGGGTACTAGAGGTGGCAGAAAAACTAACGCAGGATCTGTTCCTCTGTTGACTCTGTGTTTTGACTTAGAAGCTCTCAAGACTCCGCCCCCCCTACCCCCCACCCCCCACCGCAACTATTCAAACACAGTAAACAGAGCTCTCTGCTTCAGATTCACCTTTCATAGCTGCAGCTGCTCCAGCCCTGCCTTTGTTTTATTCCAGGTCTGATAAGCCCCGAAGGACTTGCCATCGACCACTTTCGTAGAACGATGTACTGGACAGACAGCGGCCTGGATAAGATAGAGAGGGCCAGGCTGGACGGCTCTGAGCGCAAGGCCCTCTTCCACACGGACCTGGTGAACCCCCGTGCCATTGCTGTGGATCCAATCCGAGGGTCAGCCGGGCTTCCCTAATTCTCCTCTGTTACCTGTAGATCCTCATTTGAAGCCCTTGGGCTCTAAGTACAGTTGTAGGGGAGGGTCAGAACATGGGCATAAAAGTTCAAAATATATTAAGTTAATAGTATTCACTGAGGATCTACCAGGTGTCAGGTACTGTTTAGGCAAAGACAAGGTCTGTCCTTTCATGGAGTTTATGTTCTACTAGGAGGAACTAGGACAGTAACCTAATGAATAACAAGGAAATTATTAAGCCTGTGATGTGACACATAGAGAATTCAGAGTATGTGAGTGAGACTGGGGGCTACTTTGGATCAGATGATCAGGCCAAGCCTGAGACAGCACTTCAACCGGAATGAAGTCGGTCTCCTCCAGCAACACATTAGGAAATCTCAGTGTTAAACCTTCAAGTGGGGTTACCTGCATTAGTTGGTGAGTAAGCAAAACACAGACACCAGGCATGTTATTTCTCTGGCCTCATTTTCACAGTGGCAACAGTCAAAAGAACAATGTTTCCTGTCTATAACTGCTAAGGTCATCAACTGGGACATATAAGTTGGTCCGTGTTTCAGTAGGACTTGTTAGAACCAGGGAGGATTTCTGTACCTTGAGAAACTCTTCCCATATTTAGTGGGGCTTCTACCAAATGAAATTCCAGAGAAAACTTCAAATCAGTAAAGATAACCTTCAGCTTTCATTTTCAGCGAAGTGTTTTTGACTCAGAAACGCTTAGTGAAAACCCTCAAAGATGGTTCTGAAATTTGGGTTCTATACATTGGGGAAGGTTTATCTTTCTCCATTTAATTTATCCACAGCAACTTGTACTGGACAGATTGGAATCGAGAAGCTCCTAAAATTGAATCGTCGTCTTTAGATGGAGAAAATAGAAGAATTCTAGTGAATAAAGACATTGGACTACCCAATGGTTTAACCTTTGACCCCTTCTCCAAATTGCTCTGCTGGGCAGATGCAGGTACTACTTACTACTCATGGAATGCAAATATAGAACACTACAATGTTCAGTAAGCGTGAGCACTCCAACAGATTTTACAGTAAAACCAAATCCCACCATTTAGGACTTCTGGCTTACATTTATAACAGTACAGCAAATGATTTACTCCTTTTAGAGGACACTTTGTAATGACTCCTGTGATGAATTTCCTGAGGTCCTGGATGTATGTGTTTGAATCAGGTGGTAAGTTTGAAGGCTAGTACTATGTCCAACCTGCTTGTGTACTGCTTGCCCTTCCTCCACATGAGCACTTGGCACACTTTTTAGGTTAAAAATAAATATTACCCGCTGTTGGAATTGACAGGCTTAGATAAATGAACGGGGGTTATTTTCCTTTTTTGCCAGTATTATAACATTTATAAATATCTGTTACTTTAACAGTCAGTATGCTATTGTGCTGAGGACATTCTGTGAAAAGTGATGTGGCAGGATGGCTTCCTTCAGTAATAAATCTGGGTTGCCCATTCCCAGGTTCTCTCTTTCTGTTGCGTGATTTCATTATTAGCACAACTGAAAAGAAGCTGTTTCATTATACTGCGTTTATATTTTTAATAAGTATTTGAAATTTAAATCAGGGTTCCATGAGAAATGTGAAACTTGGAAATTCTTGCCTTGTGTAGCTATTAAAAAATTTACATTGAAAAATGGCACTTTTTATTCCTAACCAGAAAATAATAGTCTTTAAAAAAAAAATTAAGGATTTTAGTTAAAAGGCAGCTTTGGCTATTATTATACATTGCTTACAAAGGGCAAGTATTAATATTTATCCAAATGTTATGTTTGTAACAATTTAAGAGCTAACACAAACTTTTTTTAACACTGATATAATTTCATCTCTCATGTCCTACTACTTTGGGAGAAACTTAGCCAGATTTTTGTAAATGCAATCCTTTCTTCCAAAAAAGATTAAGAGTTTAAATTCTACTAAAAACTAGAATGCTCTTAAACAAACTGAAGACTGGTAACAGAATAGGAAAATTTTAGTTTTTAATTTGTATTATTGCAATGGGGATAGAATACTCTAGTTCTACCTTTGTTTCCTTTGAGAATGAATTTACCTGCCACTATTTTTGGTAAAGGATTTTTTTTTTCCCATCACATGAAAGGATCTCTTTTCCCTCTTTGATGTTTCAAAAGGAACTAAAAAACTAGAGTGTACACTACCTGATGGAACTGGACGGCGTGTTATTCAAAACAACCTCAACTACCCCTTCAGCATTGTGAGCTATGCAGATCACTTCTACCACACCGACTGGAGAAGGTGAGCCTGACACACTCTGGACAAGCCTGAAAAGGCAAACTGTTTTGGAGGACACACCACTTGTACCAAATGTTAGTAAGCAACTTTAGTTATTAAGCCCTCCTGCTGAAGTTTTCATTTCATTCTCTCTTCATTAGCAGACATCATTCCAGTGTTACTGCTTTTAAAAGCGTACTTTTACGTCACCCTGAAATTTAATAGTATTGCTCACATGTAGCTTAAAAATGGCAGAGCTATTTGGTAATAAACTATCCAAAAAGGAAGCACATTACTCTGAATCTGATCTTCAGAGAATAAAAGACTACCTTTAAATGGTACCATGAGGTATCTTACTTAATTATGTGATTTTAATTGACTTTAAAAAATGTATTCTAGAAGTCTGGCAGAGATTTCTCTTCCTGATAAACTGGCTTTTTCTATCCAACCTTAAATCGTATGAATTCACTCTTCCTTTCTGTTACCAGGGATGGTGTTATATCTGTAAATAGAGACAGTGGCCAGTTTACTGATGAGTATCTCCCAGAGCAGCGATCTCATCTCTACGGGATAACTGCAGTCTACCCCTACTGCCCAACAGGTAAATGAACATGCTCAGGTGGCTTCTTTGGATCAGCCAGGCAGAGAGAGATCTGGTAACTGACCACACTTGGCCTGCTGCTGCCACCAGTGAGAGCCACTCTGACCTAGAAAAGCTAATGGCCAACACATAGGGTAACCATTCTACTACCATAAGTCTACCTAGCTTAACTATACACACAAAAAAAGGTCTATTAGGATATTTCCTCTTTAAAAGACTTGCTGTGGCAAACTGGATATAAAATACTCACATTGCTGTCCCCTCCCTCCACAGGAAGAAAGTAAACATGGTATTATAAAGGACTTGGAAGTTTACAATCAGAATCAGGACCCTAAAGAACATTTACTGCAAACAAAGGTGAAGAAAGTGAAAAAGCAATTGGCCATTAGAAGTTCTGGACATAGAAGATGAACATTTTCAGTGCAAAAAGACTAAGTATATTTTGTGGAAAGTTTATACCTCAATCTTTACTACTGTATTTTAAAAACAAAAGTTATTTCAAGTTTAAAAAGGTAACAATTTTAATTGTTGCTTATTAAAGCAACTTTTAATAAACATTTATGTCATATTTAAAAGGTCAAACTAATGAAACTAAGAACCAATTAGAGCACGTTAAGACCCTAAATCTGACTATTGCTACAGATTCTTCCTGGCCAAGAAATTAAAGTACCTGTGATCAGTATAAAAATACGATCCTAAAGATCATAACCTTGACAGAGAGAAGGCTATGCAGAACTGATGGGAAAGAGCCAACTTATTCTAAGATTTTTTTTTTTTACCTCTGCATAAGTACATTTCTATTTATATTAAAAGGTGCTACAATGTTTCAGTTTGTATTTTCTGATCCTGTATGTCCCTCTATAGAATTACCCACAGAAATTACTACATTTATATATAAATACCAAAGATGTAACAGTTCTCAAATTTTCTAGATTACGCCAATAAAATGTTTTAAGTTTTCCTATGACTTACTTACTTAAGGATCTGTATTGTCTATATGTATAATGAAGTTGGGGGTGGCATGTACCTAACCCACCAGGGAGGAAGCAGATTAATTATACAAATACATAAACAGAACACATGGTCAAAAAATCACCTTCCCAACTTTATTAAAGGAAATGCAGTGATGGGAAATATCTCTAGAACATAGTCAATTTTCTGGAATTCTTCCCTTGAAGACATGACATTTCCAAACACATGCCAAAGTGTACATGGTTCCCAACTGTACTAAGTAGGTGAGAAGCTGAAATCCTAAAATGTTCATCTTCCAACTTTCCCCAGTCTGTGGTCTGTCTTTGGATCGGCAATAATCGCCTGAACAGCTACTATGGCTTCATTAATCTTTGTCTGTAGCTCTCTGAGCTCTTCTATATGCAGCAGTCGCAGAATTTGAGCAGCTTCATTAAGAACTGCATCTGTTTCATAAGAAACACTGCAGTAATCAATAATGTTTGCATATATTCACTCATTTCCCCCATATATTCACTAAGTCTCTAAAAACAGTTTGAATTAAAATCACTTACTTACCTCCTGTGTCAAAACCAAGAATATGCTTGTCTAAAGCAACAGGCAAGCCCTTTAGAAAAAGACAAAAATCAGACTGTATAGTTATATGTTCACATTTTTCTCAACTCAAATTGAAAAGCAGCTAGCTATTGTTATTTTAACCCTTTTAGCTGCAGTGGCAAAGTGCCTGAGAATTTTCTCTTTAAATTTGCCTTTTTATGAGTGAGTTTTTTCCTACTACAACTAGTGAGGAAAGAATGGCCTTTACATGTAGTGGGCAGCTAGTCCCATAACACATCCAATCCTTTAAGACCAGGCATATAAAATAGCTCTTTTTTGCAGAAGTGCTGTCACTACTGCTATGGAAGGAAGGTTGAGCAGGGCTGCTACTGTCCCATTTTAGTTATAGTAAGCAGCAGTGTACCAGGCAAATAGGACTAGTTTTAAGATGACTTTCCTCAAGGAAGTTTACTTCGGAGCACGTTAATTTGTCTTTATGAACTGCATAAATCTAAAATATACAAAACGTTTTTCTGCAAGCATGATGTTTACCAGATTATATATTAACTTTCAACAGTTCATGTAAAAGTTACTTTGAAGTCATCTAGGAAAATGAACAGATTCTAAACCATTTAGCTAACCAGTCAGCACCTGCATACAGATATACCAGAGATGGTGACTGGTGGCGCCAACCTGTATAAAGTTCACAGTAACTATCAAATAAAAACGAGGACAGGCAGTCTAGACTTTCTGCTGATTATACTGTATAAAATCATTACCAGTTTTAAAAAAAAGTCACTATACTTTCAACGTTACAAATGCTAAGCTGTCACTACTCACTTCTTGCCTAATTATTAATGCAAATCTACCCAGACTCAAAATGCTTTAAAATCACTAGTAATACATTATACACATGAAGAAACAAATGGGTATGAAAATTCTGTGAGCAAAAAACTAGAGTAGAATTGTACTTGAGTAGCTTTCTGTGTCAGTCTGGTACCAGAGTTTCTGTTCTCCCTTCATCTGCCAACAGACCACCTAGGAACAGGCACCCCCGAAGATGACCACACGCCCCAAATGCTAGTTATGAATGACTGCAAACAAGAACACTCAACTGTAGAACTCTTCCACTGTATTATCATAGCATAGTATCTTTTGAGATGACATTAAAGTTCAGATTTATTTGGAGCATTGAAAATAAACTGAATTTTACTTTGCAAACAAGAGCAAAGAGATTTGGCTATGGCCTTATTTGCACTGCCTTCCAAACCAAAGGCATAATTTTGCTGAATGATGATTTTATTATGCCAGAGAAATTTACTGTCTGTTCTATAGTGTGGGTGAAATAAGATGATCTTTAATCCAATTTCCAGTGGACTGATTCATACATAATTAATAAGCCAATAAGAACTTTTAAAAGAAACTAAGTGTCTTTCAGAGGAGACTACACTGCCCCGGCATTAATAACCTTAATACTGTTGGGCTTCGATAAAGATGGGATCAGAGGACAAAAGACATTGGGGAATTGGAGGGTGAGGGAGGCACAAGAGAAGGAGCAGGGTCCAGAATGTGGACTGTACCCAAGACATTCATCTGTGTAGCAGGAAGGGGCATTATCAGACACCTGCAGCTGCTAACCCCTGAGGACATTCTCTGTACTGACACATAGTCAAGAGGACTTCAGGGGCATTTGGGTTTCTTGGACAGTTCATGTAAAAATATCCTAGATTTATTAACAAGTTACATTTTTATGATTTATGCTAGGAAATAAACAGATTTCTCTGAAGAAACAAAAGGGTGAAGATAAAGACTTAGATAGAAAAGAAAATGCATTACTAAAAAAGAGGTGTGTCCTGTTTTCTAGCAGTTAGTCAAAATAACCCAGTAAATTCCACAAATGTAAGTTCTTTTAAATAAACTTTAACTGGGCACATGCGGTGGTTTTGATCTGGTAGACTGTGGATATGCTATTGGAGGCTTCTTAAAAGTAATGAAGTGAGAGAAACATGACGTTCACTTTTCACTCAAAAATGACTGGATACAGTTTGCTTCAGAATCAAATTCAATCCCACTGAAGTAAGCTATTCTTTCTCTGGGCAGTTCTAACACAGAATAGATATCTTAAGCATTCTCAGGCAAAGTTCAAACTCATGACAACCAAAAGACACTTTCAGTAACAATTAATTTAGTATTTAAATTAAAAAAACAGCATACCTCTTTCGTTTGATTTGCTTTAGCAATTGCATCCTGTGTCAGGCGCTCCTGGACCAAAATGCGAATTGCCTAAGAAATCCCAAAATAGTATTTTTACTTTTTATCAGCTGTTTGTTAACTTTCTTCTCTGAGACTACAGAATAAGGATGCCCAATTTGATGAAATCAGAAATACCTAATTCATTAACAAACTCCCCAGCAAATTAAAAGTAAAAAAAATAGCTACTGTAATGAAAGTTTTCACTTCTAATATTTAATAAGGTGGAACGATATTCATAACAATTACATTTTTTGAATAGGTAATTTGTGTGTGCTAAAATTTTTTTTTAAATAAAGAAGGATACTTGGCGAAAAAGTATGTATCCCTTCTACCCAAGCTTCAGCCATACTTTCAGAAAACAATTATTGCTACCAGATCCTTGTGTATACTCACAAGGCCTCTATCAAATTACAAGCACACTCAGGGATATATGCAAGTGCACGCAAGCACGCACACACACACACACAAACATGCACCACTGATACAAAGGGTAGCATATCATGCACACTGTCCCTGCTTTCTTCACTTTATTACAGTAAAATGTTTTCAGATCTTTCAAAGGACACATTGTTTCTTTTTCATTAGTAAAGCATTTTACCACTGCAGGCACAAATGCATGCATGCACCTGCACACACTTAAAAAGATTTTTTAATGGAATTTTAATTAGTGGATGACAGTTACAACCCCAAGATAAGTGTGAAAATTTGAAAAATTATTTTTAATAAAGACAAACCAAATGCTACATTTGAAAAAGAATTAAACCAATCTAACAGTGATTGCAAATGTATTTACACAGTCCAGTTGTCAAACAGTTAATGTATTGATTCTCACAGCTGCAATATGGATGTTTTCCATATTGTCATGTATTGTTTTAATGCTTCTTAAAATAAAAGGACAAACATGCTAGGATTAGAATTTTATAAAGCTTTTGATTATAACTGACTTATATTGTACTTTAGCACCCCAAATATGCTAGCATTGTCTGTTCTCCTCTCACTCAGTTTATGATGAAAGCTGACATAACCACTGTAGAACTGTTCCAAAGCCATTTCTATAATTGCCTGAGTAAGGAACACACCTTTGAAAGAGCTAAATTTCACTAAAAACAACTTTTGTCTCTTGGTGTCCAATCTGAGTTGAGAAAATCTGAGTTAACATTCAGATTCAGTATAGAGAATATTACAAATGTCATTTAATAAATACAATTCTAAAAAGGAGAATAAATTATGATCTCTTGTGGGTAGACTGAAATTATTCAATTCCCTGCAAAGCAGTTTAAAGTAATTTAAAGCTCTTTAATTTCTCACAAAATCAATAATAATTTCTAAAATAACTTCCAAGTCTGGTATTTTAAGTACTGCTCCCCTGCCCCTCCCCTTACCCCCACTAGACTATCATAATTACTCGACATAAATCTTCTGAAGCATGAGTATATTTTTCCACTCAGAAATAAGAGGCCTCTTTTAGGCCATCAGGTTCCCTCCTGTAAGGTATGAACTGAGTGGCCTATCTAGGATGGGGGGCTTGGAGGACAGAAACATTCATTCCTCAAAGAGATTTGGGGGTATGTTTTTGACCAAATTCACCATTACAAGTTTGGCATTTTCCACAATCTTAATGAATATTTAAAAGGACTGATTAAACAGAAGTGGGGCGATATAGGAAAAAAAAATGGACCAGGACATCCTTGGCGGTCCAGTGGTTAGGACTCTGTGCTTCCAATGCAGGGGGTGTGGGTTCGATCCCTGGTCAGGGAACTAAGATCCCAGATACCATGCGGCCAAAAAAAAAGAAGAAGAAGAAGAAAAAAAGAATGGACCATAAGGCCTAGATTAAAATCCTGACTATTGTTTTCTATGTCAGCTTGAACATTATTTATCTATTATCTTTAAGTCTCAGTTTCTTCATATACATATTTTAAAAAGACACTAGCAACCACCTCTAGGATTGTTGGGAGGACTGAATGAGTCATCTGTACACAGGATTTAGCACAGAGGCAGGCATACAGTAAACACTCTTTGATATTAGTTGTTAGGTAAGCTAAAACCAATGAATTCAAGAAATCTGCTTTATGCCCCACATTCCTCCAACATTTTCCTCATTCTACCATAGTTTTAAATATCAAACAGTTATTTCTAGAAAATGAAGTTTTTAAAATTATATACAGAGTTTTTGTCACGAATCAAGAATATGAAGCTGACCTTAAGCATTACCAGGTAATCATCATGACGCTGAATCTGAAGAAGGTTAGCCAAAGCCATTACACCAGCCTTAAAATCAGGATTATTTACTATAAAAGATTAAAAGTGGAAACTTACAGCTCTGCAAGCATGTAATTACAAACATATATGTAAACATATAAACTTAAAAAATATTTTTATTTTCTAGTAACAACAAATCTCTTTAATTTCTAAAATTGCTGCTGACAAAAGCAGTATGGGGTAAACTAGGTAAATTGATGAGATCAATGGTTTTCCAACTAATCAACCAAAGTGAACAATGCAATAAATGACTAAATTAACTCATATGAGGTTTGTTCTGTAACTTTCTCTGCCAGGCCCATTTAGGTAGCACTATTAATTAACCTTTCTTCACAAAGCTATTAATTTTAATACACAGATTCCCTTCAATGGACAGTTTTCCCAAAACCTTTTCTCCAAGCAGCAGCTCTAGAGCGTCCAAGCAGCTTATTAATTCATAAGGGTAACTCATATATTACAGGTCACAATCAGTCAGTGAAAGAATATTTAACATATTATAACCTAAGTAATTAGAATCTTAATACTTTTAAAAGGAGAAAGAATTACTTAAAGACATCTGGGACTTAAAACAATGAAAAATTTTAACACTTGTCTCATACTGTCATTAGATTAGAAAAAATATTTTCTGCACCCAGGAAGGCAAACAATTACCACCATGATTAAATAAAATCAAAACCCCCAAGTTACTCTGAGCAGATGAAAGAACAGCATTTTCAGTTTCAGGTATTCAGCTACAATAGGAGGGAGAAAGCACACTATAACTGACAGTAAAAAACAGCATAGAGAATAAAATATCAACACAAATGTTGTCTGCGTGAAACATTCTTAATCTACTAAAACCAAATAAACCCAGACTTCATTCTAGGAAGTAAAAAACATTTAAGAAACCAAAAATGTTGATGATTATTTTTATGCATTTATAAACTTACCATCCAAATTGATCAATGGCTCCGCATTTTTAGCTGCATTGTCAGCGTTTTTTGTATTATCAGGTACCAAGTCCTTGTATTTTTCAGCTGTAAAAATAGGCAAAAATACAATTTGTAGAGCTTCAACTTAAGGTAAAACAAACGTTGCTTATTTACTGAATTTAACTGAGCCAAACTGGTTATAAGCATAAGACAACTCAAGCACTCAAAAAAAAATGCTATAATAAAAAATCTACTAGAAGACAATGTGACTAGCTTTTTAATTAAGCTGAAATGATTATCAGACACAAATATCTTTTCATTAACATTTCTTAAAGTAAAACATTTCAAACACTATCTAAATTTTAGAAGAGAAAGTCTGCTTTTCAGCTTCCTCAAACTTGATAGGGGTAGAAGAATGGGAGAAGGGTAAGTATAGGTCACATGAGGTTAAATATGAACACACTAAGAAGTTTCTTCGCAAATCCTGTGAATGCTGTATACAAAACCAAAAACCTTGCTTTCTAAAAAAATCACTTCAAATACACCATCATATACAAACCTAAACTTATTTTATGGAGACTTAAAATGCAGAATTCCAAAAGGAGATTTTATTACTCTTACCTGAAAATTACTAAATAATATTTTAAAAGACTTTACAAATAAAAATATTTAATAGTAATTCACCAAACTTAATGCCCAAAATGCCATCTTTGGCTATAGTGCTTATATGATTTGCTAATGAAAAAAAAAAGGAAAATAAAAGGATTAAAATTTAAATCAGACAGGAGTTAGCTTAAAGGAGCTACTGGCCAAACCTGGAACAATGTAAACATCAAAATACACGATGACAAAAAAGATTAAGACCCACTGAGTAAAATTAGAACCCACATATCTACACTGATTTGAATAAACAAACAAACAAACTGGTGAGAAGGGAAAGCTCTTCCTTATAGTGGAAAGACAAAAAAACAAATGTAGAAAAATGATGGAATTAGAAAAACACCTTCTAATCATCATAATCAACATAATAATTGACTCAGGCAAAAATCATCAAATGTATACTAAAGCTAAGATTTGAAGAGAAGCATACAGAAATCATCTCATATCTCTCCACAAGATACATAATTTTTACACTGAAGAAAGCTTAACCAAGTGATCAGAATAACATGACCAGTATTTAGGCATATCACCAACACATGCCTCCTGATATGATGCACTTAAAAGAACACAACATCACTTCTATGTTACCTTAACAAAACTACAAACCCTGAATCTAATCATGAGGAAGCATCAGACTCACTCAAACTGAAGGACATTCTACAAAATAAATGTCAGTGTCCTGAAGCATGATGACTGAGTACCTATTCCAGACTGCAGGAGACTAAAGAGACTAAGGAGAATGAATGTAACACATGATCCAGGACTGCTTTGGAGGTTTTTGTTTGCTTGTTTTTGCAATAAAGAACATTGAGACAAATGGTGAAATGTGAATCTCATCTTTGGATAACAGTAAAGAATCAAAGTTAACTTCCTGATTTTGATAAATATACTGTAGCTATGTAAGACAATGACTTTTTTTAGGAAATGCGCATAAGGGTAAAAGAGAAATCATTTACAACTTAGTGTCAAATGGTTTAGAAAAAATTAGGAATATGTATATATATATATATATATATATATATAGAGAGAGAGAGAGAGAGAGAGAGAGAGAGAGAGAGAGAGAGAGAGAGAGAGAGAGAAGTATAAGACAAATGAAGTAAAATGTTAATAATATCTGCAGAATCTGAGTATGGAAAAATTCTTTTTACTATTCTTGCAACCTTTCTGTGAATCTAAAATTGTCAAAAAAGTTAAAAGAATTTAAGTCAGATTTTAATCACCTTAATTGACAAGCTAGCAAAAGGCTTTAAAAAACGTTAAGGCACAAACAATAAAAATTCACAATGGTTTTATCAAATAAGAATAAAAATTTAAAATAACTTAAAAGTCAAGAAGAATGCAACTTATTAATGTAAAACCATAAAAGCACAGCAGTGCCTCCTACCGATAAGGGGCAGTGTTTCTCATGCAAACTCAGTTTTTTTAATACATTAGAAAAGACCATGCTATCACTGAGAAGTAACTGTACTTAACAGTTACAGTCAACTACAAGGATACACAATCATATGGCATCTACTGTTCTTGGTACAACCTAGGTAACCTAAGTTGAAGTATTATAAAAATGGGACAAATGGACTAAATAAGGGTAAAATAGAAATAAATTGAGATGTGACTACAATTTTATGTGGGAATAGCTGAAAAACACTTGAAAAGCTGGAGAATACTTTGTTGCAAATTAACTAACAGAGTTCCTACCAACTCAGACCAGAACAGGTAGATTCTGCTAAAGGCTCCATAGTAAAGAAGTCTTTGAGCTTTCCTTAAGATTTCTGCCATAAGGCATCTGAAACTTAAGTTTGAAGAACCAGCAAAAGAACAGCTGGTTGATGCTCCACATCAGTATGTATAAACATTCATATATTGAATTTACCAAGCATTTATAGTTGATAAGCACATCTACTGTACACAAGAAACTGTGGCAGAGAGAATGATGACTGCTCCCTCTCCTGCAAAAAAATGTCCATATTCCAATCCCTGGAACTTATGAATATGGTATCTTACATGGCAAAAGGGACTTCGTGGATGTGATTAAATTAAGGACCTTGAAATTGGGGGTATGGGGGTAACCCTGGATTACCTAGGTGGGCCCAATGTAATCAAAGCATCTTTGTAAGAGGGAGGCAGGAAGGTCAGAGTCAGAGAAGATGTGACAATGAAAGCAGAATCACAGAGAGCTTAGAAGATGATACGCTGCTAGATTTGAAGATAAAGGGGCCAGAGTCACGGAATGCAGGCAGCCTCTAGAAGATGGAAAAGACAAAGAAATGGATCTTCCCCTAGAGCCTCCAAAAGGAACCAACCCAGTCGACAAATTGACTTCAGTCCTAATACAGATGCTGGACTTCTGACCTCCAAAACTGTAAGATAATAAACAGTCTTTTAAGTCACTGAGTTTGTGGTAATTTGTTACAGCAGCAACAAGAAACTAATAGAGGTACCATGTAGGAAACAAAGCTGAGTATCAGCTTACAATTTAGTGGCGCAAGTAAGAACATAAGCAAAATGGAAAGTGGCGAATGACTTAAAAAGCTATAGAGTTAAATGGTAAACAATGGTTTCCGAATATATAAAAGGAACTATTGTTTGGAAACAAAGTGTAGCATTCTAAAACATTTATGTTTCAAAACATTAGCTTGGTGGGCCATGTGGATGAGACTAGAGGGTGACAAAGATGGGAGACTAGTATGAAAGACATTCCAATAATCTCAGGAAAAAATGGCAAGAGCTTGAATTAGGGTGACAGCAGTTGAGGATGGAGAAGGAAAGATACGACAAGGGAAAAACGGATGGAACAGAATGAGAGGAAAAGGGAGAGGCCAAAGACATTAAAAAGGCTTCAAACGTAAATGATTAAGAGGACTGGAACTGACAGTCCCATGAAAGAGAACAACATAAATGCAGAGGATGGAGGTAAAGTAAGATAATCAGATCTTACATTCAGATGTTAGCAGGCCTTTCAAATTGAAATGGCCTGAGAGAAAACAGTTTATTGGAAAACTATTTTTACTATAGGTACTAGCATTCAAAACCTTACAAGTGGCCTTGCAACCATCAGTTGCTTGTGCCCTTCTGATCCCATACCTTGGTGCGTTCAGTTCCCTACCCCCTCTCGTCGATCGTTGCTGCACTTTGAGGACCCGCCGCAGCTGGCGGCAAGTGGCGCCCGAACAGGGACTCGACAAGAGGGACATCTGAATCTCGGTCATAAAACCTTTCTATGAGAGATGCCCTCCCTATGCCTAGAAGAAAGGCTCATCCTTACCTCTGAAGACAAAGGGACACAGACAAGGATCCTAACAAACAGGACTTTACCTAACCAGAGACACTAAAAGGATTGAGGAAAAACTCCCTGCCCTACACCTAAAGAAACATATATAAGGGGGAAGAGGAGAAGAAAAGGCATGCCAGAAATCCAGTAATGGAAATAAAATAAGCCCATGAAGAAAATGATCTGCCACAGTATTAAGGATGAGATAATAAATTCTTTAGCTTTAAGGTAACAAAATAAAAAGGTGATGACCTTTAGCTAATAATCTCTTGCAAGAAAGGTCAATAACTGCCAGGGAAAAAGAAAGACAAGTTTTAAGTCTGTTACTAATTAAAAAAATCAAACTTTGAAAAAAAAAAAAAACTTTACAAGTATCTGTAATAAAACAACATTAAACATTAATAATAAATATATTTTGGCCTATAGTGCATGTTTGCGTTAGATGTATATTTCAGTCTCGTGAAATTACCTGCTGCAACCAACACTTGAAATCCTATCAATTCTGGGACAGCAGCAACAAGTGAACTTGAAAGGCTAAGGTACAGACTGAAAGATGGCAAATTCACCCAAGTAATTTGACATTGTAAGAAGACATTCAATTAGCCTTCTTCTTCAGAAGACATCACCTTCAAATTCTAAAAGAAAAATCTAAATACCAATGGAAACCAGTGCTTTTAATATCTTATGATAGTAAGGATACTCTCTAATTTTAGAAAAGAAAATTCTTTCCTAGACAATTTGGGAGCTGGATACAGTAGAATAATTACAAAAAGTAAATTTTTAAACAGATGCTATAAAGTTAGATGAGGATGTACAAAACTTAAAATGAACCAAAGGTAAAACAATGTAAGACAAACTGGCAAGTTCCCTACATTTTTACATTCCTTTCCCACCTTTCCTCTCTCTCTTTAAAACACACATTCCCCATAAAACATACCATTATCTCCATATTCAAGTCTAACAGCTAAACCAAGAAGCCAGTCGATTGCTTCTGGTCGATCTTGAATCTTGAAAGGACAGTTAACATCTCTGAGATACTGTGAGGGGAATAAAAAGTCTGGTTTCATTATTACTATAAAGTCACAAAATAAAAAAATGGTAGAGTTGAAAGAGACCTTAGTTTGCATCTCTAAGAATTTCTTATAACATTTACATTACTAAACCTTTGATGCAATTATATAACCCAAAGGAAGGAAACACTTAAGTGTACCACTCAGGGAAAAAAAGATGAAGTAGGCCCATCATGCTTTTTGAAATTTTTACTTTTGCAGATTCCAGATAGGGCACCACTGATGTAGAATAACTTCATTTTGTAGATGAGAAAACCGAAGCCTAGAGGTCAACACTTGCTGACAGTTATATGACTTAAATCGGGGAGCTGAATCTAAACTTTCTGATTCCAGGTCTCAATACACATAGAGCAGGTAAATAAAAAGGACTTTAAAAAGGAGGATATACCAAAAACCCCAAACAAAACCAATTATTATCTAAACCTTAGCTTTCATATCATGGAAATGCTTCTGAATAGAGTAAGCCATGTGACATACAAGCGTTTTGAATAAATGTCAGAAGCTGCATATTCAAAAGAGTATGTCCTTAAAATAAGTCTCTTAGGAACTTAAAATCTAATTCCACCAACAATGACGTTACTCAAAACTTCTGGAACTCCTTTTTGGAAATCCTTTGGGGGATAATTAATGAATCAGCACTTTTTAGCCATAACTTATTTTCTAACCAAAAATTTTATTCCCCTGCTTTAAAAAAAAAGCACCTCATTCACAAGATTTAGTCATGATGCAAAAAGCAAATCTGTGTTCAAAGTATAAAACAACTGTCAATATTAAGGATATTCAAAAGATGTCTCCTGATCTAAAAGTAATTCCAAAAGAAGTTCCAATTATGCTTTAGGCAATGACATCATCATTCCAAAGAAACCACCTTGAAAGATAATATCTGTGTAAGTTCCAATATATTTATCTTTAGGTTATACTACTTTACTGTCATTTCTGGGTGTTTTTCATCAGAAAGTTTTTTATATTCTTCAATACCCTTCCACAACTCTGTGTTGTCTTGTACACATGAGTGGACCATCATAAGATGTAATATAAGCAAATATAAAATCCTAACAATATATTTCAAAGTCTTAAGAAGCCTATCAAAATTTTCATAAAAACTCTTTAAGGGCAAAGGAAAATAATCCAGTAGTAGCAATAATAGCAGTAGAGGCAGGGAAATTAATAAACATATAGCACTTGCTATGGGCCAGGCACCTCTGTGAAAAGGTACGTAGGTATATTTCAATAACAATACATACCACTCCTATGAGACAGATACCACTGTTACCCCATTTATTGATAACAATATTGAGCCACAGAATGGTTAATAAACTTGTTCATTGTCAGAGGCAGTATGCAACTTACACAATCCTCTAATTCACAAAACTAGAAACTTAGGTACCTAAACACCAGTGAGTGAAAATTTAGTCACTTTTCATATTCTTTTTTTTATTTAACATTTTTATTGGAGTATAATTGCTTTACAATGTTGTGTTAGTTTCTGCTGTATAACAAAGTGAATCAGCTATATGTATACATATATCCCCATATCCCCTCCCTCTTGCATCTCCCTCCCACCCTCCCTATCCCACCCCTCTAGGTGGTCACAAAGCACTGAGCTGATCTCCCTGTGCTATGCAGCTGCTTCCCACTAGCTATCTATTTTACATTTGGTAGTGTGTATATGTCAGTGCTACTTTCTCACTTCGTCCCAGCTTCCCCTTCCCCCTCCCCGGGTCCTCAAGTCCATTCTCTATGTCTGCGTCTTTATTCCTGTCCTGCCCCAAGGTTCATCAGAACCTTTATTTATTTTTTGTTTTTAGATTCCATATATATGTGTTAGCATATGGTATTTGTTTTTCCCTTTCTGACCTACTTCACTCTGTATGACAGTCTCTAGGTCCATCCATCTCACTACAAATAAGTCAATTAAAAATATGGAACACTTCACGAATTTGCGTGTCATCCTTGCGCAGTGGCCATGCTAATCCTTTCTATGTCATTGTCCAATTTTAGTATATGTGCTGCCGAAGTGACCGTTACTTTGCATATTCTTAAAGGAAGAGATCTCATCAAAGTAACAGAGCCAATAAAAATGTTTAATGTAAATAATGATACTGTAAAATGTAATTTTTATTCTAATTTGAAAACAACTCTGTTTTCTGCAAAAACATTACTTAAACTAGGTCAACAGGAAAGTTATCCCAGCCACAAAAATAAGATAATACACACAGATCTTTTTAGGATTATTTCTATTGTACATAACAAGGGACAACTGTGTATGTTAAAAATAAGCAAAAATAAGACATAATCTTAGTTTTCAAGCATGTCAATAATGTCTTATTTTAATATAATACTCTAACTGTATCTCTACTATATTTTTAATGTAATATAAAAATTCTGATTTTTGCCATTCTTACTATTTAGAGAATATGTGTCACTGTTTATTTAAGAAGTCTTAGTGTTTCTGGACATAACTATTTCTTCCCTTTTTTTTGAGTGTCTACTTGTGCCATTACCTTTATTAGTTAACGGTCTATAAAGTTAGTTTTCAATGGGCAGAGGGCTTGTCAGGTATAGGGCTGACAAGGTATAGGGATGTATTCACATCCCTAAAGGATGTGAATACAGAGTAAGGTTTGCTATAGAGAAAATGCAGAAATGAATATTGATATATCATTCATTTATATACATATACATATATGTATACAAATAAACACACAAATATATAAATTCATGAAACAAACAGGTCTATTGTATGTCAGGCACACATCTAAGTACTGGGGATAAGTGCCTCCTCTCCAGCTACATAAGTTTAAAGCTGACAGTTTCGAGAAACCAGGGATTGGTTGGGAAAGGTGAGGAGTGGGAAGACTAGTCCAGTCATATCACCTAAAACTGTGACAGCTCCCCAGTTGGGTCAAAGTTCAAACTCTTTTATGGCACATGAGCTTTCCTCTCTCCTCAGCCTACTCTATACTCCCCTCCACCCTCATGCCTAATGATTCACCATACTATTTCTATCTAATACTGAATGCTTGGTAGGAAGAGATAATATAATCTGCTTTAAAAACAAAAAAACATGGTAAGAAAAAAGTTAAATCCCTGAAGTCTAGCTTTTCTAACACTGATCATAATTAGTTTTATTTATTTTAAAAGAACACAGTAATTTTAAACTTGCCTGTCTTCATATAATTTTTAGACAAGCTCTCTGTATGTTTTATTTTACTTTCTAATTCATTACCTTTTCAAAGAACTTGGGCCAGTCACTGCTGTGGATGTTTCTTAAATTACCTCTGTCTTCAATCTTGTAGTGTCTGATTTTCTGGTCTTCGAGCCAAACAATAAAGTTTCTAAATTCTGTTTCATCTGCAATAAAAACACCATATAAATCACGAGAAGCACTAGGTAACAGGTAAAACACTTTCTTCTCCACAAACAGTCTTGTGGAATTTTTTTTTTTAACTCCAAAATTATAAGTTACTTGAGCTGCTTGAAGTAGGAGTTGAAAGTGCAAACTTTGGATTAACTTACGTTCATATCCTGGCCTGAATTCAAATTGACTCCAGACATTTAGTGGTTGTGTGAACGTGGGCTAATTACCTAAATTTTTCAGGCCTCAGATTCTTGAGTTACAAAATGGGGAGTAATAGTAAGACTTACCTCATAGGGTTGTTATGAAGATTAAATAAAATATTTAAGGATAGAAACAGTGCCTAGCACACAGTTTTGCTATTTAAGTGTCAGTTATTATTCCAGTTCCTATGGGGAAGAGGAGGAGGAAGGACTGGGCCAGGTTAAATTTACAGCAATCATAGTGTACAAGAAATTAAATGGCAAGCAGAAAGAAGATACTGACTACCATTGTCATTTACTGTTATGGCACATTAAACGCATTCATGAAAAAGTACAGATGTTGTCTCATTTAATCCTCCCACACCGTTTCGAGGTAGGTAATATCCCAATTTTACCAGTGAAAAAACCTGAGGCTCAAAGATTCAAATTCAGATCTAAGCTCTACTACCACTGAACCTTTTTGTTACATAAAAGGCAAAGTAGAAAAACAATATTCTGTAAAATGACATGCTTCTACAGGAGATCAACAAAACACTGCTATCCTGCTTGGAAATTATTTTCGATTACAAAATTCAAGCTCGAATTCAAATTCAGGCCTCCCTTATGAAGTCTTGAGACTTATACAATGGTCTTAACATCCCAGGCTGTGCTTGATCACTTTCAAAACTTATTAGTCTACCACAGGCCAAGAACTCTGGAAGAAAATGAATAGTGGGTAGTAGGTGAGTAGCAGTGCGTAGCAATATTAATACTTTTTACAATTTTAATGCTGTGAAATCCCAAATACCTTTATATTTACAATTCAACCGCCCCGCTCGTCTGCTATTAACTTTTTTTGCACGACTCGCACACTGTCATTAGCTCGCTCCTATACGCGCTTGCCCCGACACTGTCAGTCCTGGACTTCGTTCTATCTCGAGCTCAAACTGCCCCCACCCCACCCCTTAGTTCCCAAGGGGTAGTGAACGAGTCTTCAAGTTACTCAGCATCTTCCTCGGATTCCAGCATTGTGCTGGCTCCCAGCAGGTACTCAAGGTAGCGCCCAATCACCCGGGAACCACAGGGCTGAAGGGCTACGTAGCGAAGAGTTTCCCTTTAGAGCGCTGAGGGTGCGCGCGAGGGGGGTGGGCGTGGGGTCTGGAGTTCAGCAAGTGCAGAAAGTGCTGATGCCGAGGCAAGAGCGGGTGACGGGGCTCCGAAGCCGGGGAAGGAAAGCGGAAAGCAGAGGTGCTTGGCGGCAGGGAGGAGAGGGGTCCGGGGGAGACAAGGCCGCGAACTGTCCGGGTGGGGAGCCCAGGTGCCGGCGCTGGGAGAACGGCGGCCGGGCGGCTGGGGGAGGGGGGGGGTCACTGACGCGCGGCGGGCACGGGACCGCCTCCTCACCTTTGCAATTGAAGCCGGCAGGGTTGTGGTAGTCGAGGGCCGTCAGCTTGCGTCGGAACATGGTGCCCGCTGCTCGCTCCGGTCCCCCGGGCTGCGGCCGGGAGAGGAGAGGCGAGGAGGAGCGGGCGGCACAGTCACCGGCGACGCGGCGAGAGGGCGGGCGGGCGCCGGGCGCTCCGAAATGACGGCGGCCTTAGCCAATCGTGGCTTAGGAACGGCCCCCGCTGGCCAATGCTCACCAATCGCGGCTCCGGCTGGGAAGGCGGGGCCACGTCGGGGCACGTCGACGCTCAAATAAACTTTATTGTCAGCCTCCTAGTTGTACAATAGGCAGAAAGCAACTGAGAAGCCAGTTACCTCTTGCTTTCCTCGCCGTCTTGATCATACAAACTGTTTAGTATTTTCAGTGTATTCATTCATTCATTTAATTATTATATGCCTCCTACATAATAGGTGCTCTTCTAACACTACTAATGCAAAGACTTTTAGCAAGGTCCCTTTACGACTCGTTGGGAGTGATCCACAGGTAAACAAACATACAATGGTAATACTGTGTGATAGTTCCAGACATCACCAGCAGCCACGGAATCTTGAAGCCAGAAACCTGGACTTATCCTTTACTCCTTCTCACTGAAGTTACAACATCCAGTAGTTCATCGATTCCTGCTGTTCTCTCTCATGTCTCTCTCAAATCCCTCATCTTCTCCCAACCCCACTGATGCTGCCTCAAATCAGGCCCTCATCATTTTTGCTTACTCTAATTGTCTGATTTCTTAGGTCCAGTCTTGCCTTCTCCAATCCATTCCCCCACACAGCAATGATACTGATTTTCTAAAACCAAAACCTGTCCATAACAGTTTAATGCTTAGTATCTTTTAGTGGGTCCTCATTGCCTTCTAGTAATGATCAAAACTTTTATTTAACACCCATTCGGATCCAGTCCCATCTGCTTTCAGACACTGGAGAGACAACAGTGAGCAAGACAGACCAAGCTTCTACTTTCATGAAGTTTAAAAGGCCCTTGAGGGAAAACAAGCAATAAACAGACACACAAGTATGAACTATGGCTTGAAGATGGTGAGGAATTCACCATGCAGTCAAAAGGGTAACTTGTTTGGAGGGAAGAGGCTGCACAAAGGCAAGGAGTGAGCAGCAGCATGGCCCAGAGGGGCTAGAGCTTATGGAAGCTGGAGGGTAGGAGAGACTGACAGGTGATGAGACTTGGACAGAGGCAAGGACCTGATCAAGAAAGACCTTTCATGCCAGCTAACGTAAAAAGTGGGGGAAAGCAGCTTTTCAATTTTATTTTCTGGAATTGACTCTTTAGTGCAAAAAACTAAATTGTTTGCTCCTAACCATGTGTCTCTATTTCAGGCCCAAAGTTACCAGCCACTTGAAACTCTGGTCATCACCGCCGGGTGTGAGAAGTTTGGAAGAGGATCCAGACACATAGAAGGCTGCAGGGACCACCAGACTCGAGCAAGGGTTTAAGCTAATTTTGGAAAAGACGTATAGCAGATTATAAGCATTCGACTTCTTTTTTATTTACAAACCATTTTGTCTGTTTTTCCTGCATTTGAAGGAGTCCTTTGGCCTATCTTGAATGAAGTGTCCAACAAGAAGTGAATCTTAGACAATTCCATTACTGAAGACTGAGCCCTCTATGTATTTACGTCAAGAAGGGGGAGTCGACTTTTATTATCAAATGACCTGGACTCCAATCTAATAGTTGACCAGTGGGTTGATAGGTCATTAATCCATCTGTTTAATTATTCAACAAAGTTGTTCAATATTGCCTGTGTGCCAGGCAGTCTTCTAGGCATTTTGGATGCACCTGTGAACTTTTACACAGAAACCTCTGCCCTTGGAGAGCTTTCCATCTGGCAAGGGAAGATAAGCAATATAATTATAAACAAGTAAATTATTTCATATTTTAGAAGGCAGTAAGTCCTGTGGGAAAGTCATAAGATAAGAGGAATAGGAGGGGAGGTGGGGACAGCGGAGGCAGTAGGAAACGATGCAGCTTGCAGTTTTCAACAGGATGGTCAGGTTAGGCCTCATTGAGAAGGTAAATGTAGAGATGTAAGGAGGTAAGGGAGTTAGCCACATGAATAAATGGGGGAAGACAGTTCTAGTAGAGTACTCAGTGCAAATGAGAGATAGAGAAGGTTTATATATATATATATATATATATATATATATATATATATATATATATATATATTTTTGTGTGTGTGTGTGGTACGTGGGCCTCTCACTGTTGTGGCCTCTCCCGTTGCGGAGCACAGGCTCAGCGGCCATATGGCTCACGGGCCCAGCTGCTCCGTGGCACGTGGGATCCTCCTGGACCGGGGCACGAACCCGTGTCCTCTGCATCAGCAGGCGGATTCTCAACCACTGCGCCACCAGGGAAGCCCTATATATTTTAAAATAATTGAAAAATCAAAAGAAGAATATTTCAGGACACAAAATTTGAATTTCATATAAATTTGCTTACTGGCAGTTCTGGTGCTATAAGCGTAGAGCTGAATGGTTATGATAGAGACACATGGCTCACAGAGCCTAGAATATTTGCAAGAGTTCATATGGTTTCAGAAATGCAGAGGTGGCAATGTCACCATTATTACCAGGCCAACGCATTATCAAGTCAGACAACAAATCAGAGATACAGGTTGCTCTTTGAGGTTATTTTCACAACTTGCAACATTTTTTTTAAGTCTTAGCAGTTTTTACTAGACCCCTTTGTTCAAATTATTCTTCTGAAGACAATGAACAGAACAAGTTGGTAACACATAGTATTATCTACAGAAGTCTCTATCGCGTAGAAAGACAAGTTTGATATTCTAATGAATGCTATCAATTTAATGCCCCATTAAATCAGATCTTTTTTAACAAGTTGTCAATGCAGAGAGGTCTTTATTCTTCCTTGGGAGAGAACATCTCCTTCATCTCTTTCTGAGACGCTTCTGTTAATTATGAAGACTTGCGCTTTTTTTTTTTTTAGGTCAGGCCGTGGAATTTCATGATTTAACATTAAAAGCAAAAAGCAGGCCAGTGAAACTCAATTTTTTTTCTTTTTTTTTTTTTTTTGCAGTACGCGGGCCTCTTACTGTCTTGACCTCTCCTGTTGTGGAGCACAGGCTCCGGATGCGCAGGCTCAGCAGCCATGGCTCACGGGCCTAGCCGCTCTGTGGCATGTGGGATCTTCCCGGACCAGGGCACGAACCCATGTCCCCTGCATCGGCAGACGCACTCTCAACCACTGCGACACCAGGGAAGCCCTGGAGCTCAATTTTAATGGTAGAAATGGAATAGGGATGAATAGGAATTTCCTTAGTCCTCTACAGGGAGCATGAAGCATTCACCTTCCATACTCGATACTCAGGAGAAAAGCTTGCCTGACAATGAAAGCAACACAAAGAAGACAGAGCCAAGAGATAGAAAAAGACAATTCCTGAAAATGTCTTGCTTTTCAGATATGTGAGCCCATAAATTCCTTTGGGTGCTTGATCCAGGTGGGGTTAGGGTTTTGTCACCTATGATTGAAATAGTCTTAA
The DNA here is from genome assembly GCF_026419965.1 of Kogia breviceps. NCBI lineage: Eukaryota > Metazoa > Chordata > Mammalia > Artiodactyla > Physeteridae > Kogia > Kogia breviceps. The sequence continues at coordinate 48,840,256 of NC_081312.1, forward strand.
CATGAGGACAGAGGCCAGAGAGAGTTAAAAGAAACAATCCAGAGCTGGTGGGACTCAGCATGGGATAAGCCAGGGATGGCTTAAAGGTGACCTCAGGAATGTCACACATCAGAGAATTGAAGAATGGTGGATGCAGGCATAGAAACAGGAGCACTGGTACAAATGACCCAGCTGGGGAACATGAGGAATCAAGTTCAGGACCTACTGAGTTTGAGGTGATGGTTGATGTAAATGTGAAGGAAACCAGAACATGTCACCGCAAAATAGGTGTACCTCTCTGACATAAAAATTATTTTGAGCTGAAGGCAATTGAGAAGCAGCAAACCCAGAAAAAGCTCCCCTTTTTTTGCCTAAAGGCAGGTTATAAATTCTCCTTTTACTAGAGATAGAATCTCATCAGCCCAGAGATGCAACAGAGAAATCTACAAACAAATCTTCCTCCATTAGTTTCCTCCCATGTATTTATCTTCCCTCCTTAGTTGGCCGCCCTTGGAAGACTGAAACTGCTCTGTCCTGTTATTTCTCTACAAATGTACTGTTCTCTGTTGAAAATGCTCTGTAAGCTGGAATTCTAAGCTGCCATTTTGAGTTACTTTTGGTTTAGGTTCTCCTGCATGATGCGTGCTGCATGTGTTAATAACTGGATTGGTTTTCTCTGGTTAATCTGTTTTTGTTGTTGTTGTTGTTACAGGGGTTTCAGCCAAGAACTCAGAGGGTAGAGGGAGAATTATGATGTTTCTTCGCCTACACCCGTGAACACTCCTGAGATTCAGGAGTGAGCTTGAGTGAATGGTCCAGGCTAGACATGTCAGCTGAGGAGCCGTCAGTATAAAGCTGCAGTTGAACCATGAGGATGGGCTCCCTGAGAAACCATGGAAAGAAAAGAGGGTGCTGCATCCTAGGAAAACCCGGTATTCATAGTTAAGTGGGAGTAATAGGAAATGTCATGGAAAAGTGACTTTCATGAGAAAAATGGTTGGAAGGAGAAAGAAAACCAGGAATATGCCACGTCCCAAAAGGCAGCGAGGAAAGGGTTTGGAGAGGCAGGGTTTGGAGCAGGGCAATGGAGATAAACATTTGCGTGACAGAATTTTGACGAAGCTTCCCCGAAACATTATAGAAGAGCCAATTCTGAATGTTTGAAAGCAGGTAATGAATAAGGCAGAGCTTATGATATCATATATTAACATATGAATTTAAATAATCTGCTTTCCACATCTCCTGTGGATACTGTTATTCCCTCTTTCCTCTCCTCGACAGCTCAGTGAAACCTCAGGTAGATTTGCTAACTCTCTGAATCACCCACAAAGGCTTAATCATTTCCCTTTTTTCTAATATTTTTAATTATTATTATTTTATTGAGGTATAGTTGAACTACAATATTATATGTTTCAGATGTACAACATAGTGATTCACAATTTTTAAAGATTATACTCCATTTATAGTTATTACTTAATATAGGCTATATTCTCTGTGATGTACACTATATCCTTGTAGTTTATTTATTTTACACATAGTAGTTCGTACCTTTTAATCCCCTACCCCTATCTTGCCTTTCCCTTCCTCCCTCTCCCCACTGGTAACCACTGGTTTGTTCTCCATGAGTCTGTTTCTATTTTGTTTTATTCACTAGTTTGTTTTATTTTTTTAGATTCCACATCTAAGTGATATCATACAATATTTGTCTTTCTCTGTCTGACTTATTTCACTAAGCATAGTACTGGCTAAATCCTCCTTGTTTTCAAATTTCTGAGAACTGGTCTTTTTCCAAGATACTAGGAGTTGGGCAGGGGCTGCTACTACAGGGCTCCCTGTAGTGTTGGGAAGTCAGGTTTCTCAAAGGCCCTTTGATCATCTTGTAAAGGGCATTGTCCTGACAAGTGGGCTCCAAATGCAGGCTTCACGTTGGAGCCAGACTTCCCAGGGTTCCTCTCTGCAAACCACAGCAGTGGAGCTCAGCCTGCAGGCTGTAAAGAAGGGAGGAGATGGGGAACTCCTCCAGACTTGCCCTAATCCTACACTGGCTCTCAGATATGAGGACATTTTATGTAAAATTTTATTTTGATGCAGGAACACAAGATTCTCTACCTTGTACTTCAAAGTCTCACAGAACTATTCTGTGCTCAAATGACATGTAAACCCCAAGTAACTCACAGTGGGTCAATCTAGGAGGAAGTCAGACCTGGGTGAGGGTGGAGAGCATTCATTCATTCATTCATTCAGCAGATATTTATTGAGCATCTGTTCTGTACCATGCTAGATACTTGAGATATACTGATGATAAAGATAGATCTGATCTTTATCTTCATGGAACTTATACCCCAACAGGGAGACAGAAAACAGCAACAAGGCAAAGGAGATAGAGACAAACAGAAAGGTCTCTGATTTAGACAGGGTAGTCAGAAGAGGCCTCTCTGAAGGTGGTGACCTTCGGGCTGAGTCATAAAGTATGAGCTATTACTGGATGTCCAAATGAGAAAAAAGCAGAGAAAATAGCAAGAGCCAAAAATCCCTTTGGCAGGAAGGACATGATACTGTGGAACCAAACACAGAGCAGGGTGGAGGAGGGCATGAGCAAGGTGGGTGGTGGGTATGTTTGTGTTAAGTGGGGAGGGAGTGATGGTAGGAAAAGGGCAGGTGATAAAGATTCTCTTCTCAGCCTACCTTGAGCCAGGCTCCTTGGAGCCCTCTCCTCGACTAGGTCTTAAGCTTGATCTATAAAGACTTGAACAAACACTAACATATTTTCTAACAGCTCAAGGCCACATCCCTAAGATAACCCTAGCTCCCCCCTTAAAGTACCACCTACCTAAGAAAACTCAAGGCTGTCAAAAAATTTGCTGTCTGTTCTGGCCATGACCTGAGGATAAGGCCTGTCTCTCAGTCTCTTTTGGAAGATAGTATCCTAAATTCCATAGCGGCCAGCCAGCAGATGCAGCTAGTCTAATTGCACTTATACTGACTAGCGCTTTGTAATCTTGCACTTCCTTGGCAAATCCAGGTTGAGTTCCGTTCATGGCGGCCTCTTTCTTGTTGCAAAATGTATTGCTGATTCAAATCTGTCCTTACCACTTTAACTAGCTTCTGGCTTTGTTTATCTTTGACACAGGTCAGCAGGGCCTTGGAGGCCAAGAAATCTGGATTTTCTTCTAAGTGCAAAAGAAAGCCATTGATGGTATTAAACAGAGGGTGACAAGCTTCGACTTGGGCTTTATGATCCTCCTGGCTGCTGGGTGGGTGGAGAACAGAATGTAGCTGGTAAAGTGTGAGAAACTGGGAGGCCAGTTAGGAGGCTGCTGCAGTGATTATGGAGCAGGGGTGAATTTCAGAGCAGGCTGTCTGGTATATTTTCATGTATATGAGAGGGGATTAGCTATTGCAAATTACCCTTTCCCCTCTTTACAGCCATGTTTATGGATGATGGAGTGTCATCCCTATAAACTATTCACCCTCATACCTCCTGTTTATTACTCAGTGTTGCTGGAAGAGCTGGAGGGCCATTTGGATAATTTTTCCATTATAGTAAAATACATTCTAAAAAGCAAGAGCACATTAGGTAGAAAAGGAGAAATGCAGCCCCTGTCAGTCAATACATATTTCTGAGCTCTCCCATTTCGACTCTTAATTCAAACAGATTTTCCTATTTTCCAGTGAGATGCAGGCCCCAATTCCTCTCCTCGGCTCAGGAAAAGCTTTTTCTTTTAAAAAGCTCCCTGGAAAATATGGTAAATCTGCTACCACACTGGGGTTTAATAATAAAGAGGAAAAATTTTGCTCTTCACTCTCATCCCCACTTGAACATTGTTTCTCTTTATTTTTCTTGTTTGTTGCATCATTCTTACTTAGCTTTGGCCAACTTAGCAGTGGCAGCAGCCTCCTGGGAATTCCATGTTCAGCACCTAACATCCCATGCTGGGCACAGGTGTTAGCCTCTGGGACCGGCATTCTCTCTCATCCTTTCCAGCTGTCATCACGAAATCTCCCCAACGGTGGTATTAGAACCTGACATCTGACCTCACTGGTCCCACTAATGACTATGCAGGAATAAATAATTTAGATTGTTAATGAGGGTTTGAGCTATTTCCCCAATGAACCCAACTTTCTGGCAGCCCTAGTCTTCAGAGTTCAGCAGAGTGTGTGTCTTTAAAAGTGCTGCCTTTTCCACACTCTTTCCTCACAGTCAGGAAGTATTTGGAATTTTTGTTTGTTTTTATAAATTTTATTTATTTATTTTTGGCTCCGTTGGGTCTTTGTTGCTGTGCACAGGCTTTCTCTAGTTGCGGTGAACGGGGGCTACTCTTGGTTGCGGTGCGCGGGCTTCTCATTGCGGTGGGTGGCTTCTCTTGTTGCAGAGCACGGGCTCTAGAGTGCAGGCTCAGTAGTTGTGGTGCATGGGCTTAGCTGCTCCGCGGCATGTGGGATCTTCCTGGACCAGGGCCTGAACCTGTGTCGCCTGCATTGGCAGGCGGATTCTTAACCAGTGCGCCACCAGAGAAGCCCTGGAATTTTTTTTTTTTTTTTAAGTACAGATCTGCTTCTGACAATGGGCGTCTTTGATAGCACTCATGGAAAATAAAGTAGATGCCAGCCTGTCCAATCCAAGCATTGCTGGAGAAAGTGAAATAAAACAGTTCACAAATGTGAACCGAATTTCTGCTTGAACCTCCTTTCCACTTGTGGTAGAAGCTCAATCACAGTCAACTTACGATATGATGAGTCCATTATGATCTCGTTTCCAAGGGTTATGCCTGAATTCGGGGGATGTTCAGAAATGCCAAGGAGTGGGTGGTGGATCAGTGTCCTCACAGACCACCGCCTCCACCCCCGGTACCCCAGGATGTTCTCATTTCTGCCCAGTCTTTGGTTGTTGGTGCACAAGTCACTGCTGGCCCCCTTCATGCCCACAGCCAAGTCTCTAGGTTCTCTGTGCTGTACTGCCCTCAGTTGTTCTGGAACATCTCACTGCTCTTGCACCATCTAAGTGACAGAACTCCACTTCCATGGCCTCTGGGACCCAGGGGACTGCAGCGCTGATCCTCTGCTGTTGCCTGTTTAACTGAGTAACTCAGCCCCATCTGCCTATGTCAGACTGCAAACCAGTGGCCCACACGTGGTCCTCAGATATGTTTTGTTTCATCTGAACTACTAAAAAATTAAAATTACATCCAACACTTAGAAGTCAGGAGATTTCACATATTTCAGATCCTTCTCGCATCCTTTCTTGTCTCCTTGCCTTCTCTGAGCCCATCAATAGACTTATATCACCTTTAAAAAGCCATCCCCTGCAATATGCCTCAAAATACCACTTCAAGCTTACTTTTTCCAGTTCTGCTTCACATTCGACACTGTATGGAGCTAGAGACTTGACATTCCCTGAACCCCAGTGCTTCTTAAACTATTTGTGGTGAAGGACCAATTTTAAAATTTCCAATGGATTGCAATAGTAAAAACCAAAAGAGTTTAACAGTAAATGAAAAATGAAATAAAAGGACATAAACACAAGCTCAATTTTTTAAAAAGTATTAGTTTGAACAGAAAATTACTCCTTCAAATTACTATATAAATTTTTAAAATGCTTACTCTCAGTTTCTCTACTTAACTCATTGTGCATCAGTAGCAGTTGTAAGCATGGCCCTAAACAACTCCCAGATTTCTCTGCTTCTGTGTCTTTGCTTTGAATGCTGTTCCTCCACCTTGAATGCTGTGCCCATTGCTGTCCACCCTCCCTGCCTTCCCTGGCCTTCAGTACCATGCTCATCTTCTCAAGACCTCCTGATCTTACAAGGTCCTTTCAAATGCCACCTCTGCTAGGAGGCATCTTTCCTGCTCTTTGAGCCTCCATGGAACACAGATTGACTGTCATCCTTTGGGCATTGTACTATGATCACGGTGTACTGGTGTCATTATACCCTCACCTGATATTCCACTTCCTGAGCTTGAGGACTTTCTTTCCCATGGTACTAACACAGAGCCTTTTATCTAGTAAGCTGTCAACACATACTTGCTGATTTGATACTTCAGTTAAAAAAATAAAGATACCAGGACTTCCCTGGTGGCTCAGTGGTTAAAAATCTGCCTGCTAAAGTGGGGGACATGGGTTCGATCCCTGGTCCGGGAAGATCCCACATGCCGTGGAGCAACTAAGCCCATGTGCCACAACTACTGAGCCTGTGCTCTAGAGCCTGTGAGCCACAACTACTGAGCTTGTGCACCTACAGCCCATGCTCCGCAACAAGAGAAGCCACCGCAATGAGAAGCCCGCGCACTGCAACGAAGAGTAGCCCCCGCTCACTGCAACTAGAGAAAGCCCACGCGCAGCAACAAAGACCCAATGCAGCCAAAAATAAATAAAATAAAATAAAATAATTAAAAAACAAAAGATGACAACCCAAAAAACAAAGATGCCACTGGGTTGCTCACATAGCATTAGTGGCAGAGGTGGGAACAAAACTCAGGCTCTTAGTTTCATTCTCAAGAATTCTCAAAACTATAGCCTTAAAACTTGAGATCTCTATTATAGAGCATCACAGAAAAATCTGATTAACAGAAGAAAACCATAGGTCTATTTATTATTGCCAAATGAAATTTGACAATCTGAATGTCTTACTGAATTTGAACGAAGGCTCAGTCACCTTGAGGAAGCACGTGAAAAGGCCCTGGAATTAGAATCCACATGTTCTTTGACCTTGGTTCACGTTCACCCAAGATTTGGTCATTCCTGATTCTCTTTCCAGCTTAAAAAAGGGGGCAGGGGAGGGACTCCAGAGGAATGAGAAATCCAAAAGGGATATTACTAAGGGGGCTGCTGGAAGGAGTTCATCCAGCCTCAGAGAGACTGTTGTTGGAAAAGAACACCCTGGAGAGCTGGAACAATGAAAGAACCAGGCAGCTTGGGAGAGACAGTGAGGACGTGGAAAACCCTGCCTACCCTTTCAGGGCCTCTTTGAAGTTGAGGGAGGTCAGACTATTTCTAGTTTTTGAGGTTTTAGGTATGTTTTTAAAATCAAGGACCACAAAACCTTGTAAAAATTGTGGTATACATTAAATGTTTAATGTACAGCAAATTAACACTTTTTGTACACGTGTGTGCGTACACACACACACACATACACACATACACTCTCTCTCTCTCTCTCTCTCTCTCTCTCTCTCTCTCTCACAGATAAGAAGACTGCATATGTAGCTTCATGTGGAAATTTAGCTCAAAGTCTGTATGTGAGGCTGTTTGTGAGTATGAGCCCGGGGATGGGCGTTGAGGTTGGTGGTAGGAAGACCCACTTCTGATGGTTTATGGCTGATTTCCCCTCCTTTCTGCCCCAAAGAGTTCAGATATTTGCCTCCCGTTCTACCTTGGGAACCATTTGCAGCCATTTTCTCTCTCTATTCAAACATTCCCTGACAATCTCATTCATTCTTAGGGTTCGAATTGCCATGTTTGCCAACTGTCAGATCTATACCCTCAGGTCTGGCTTCTCTCCTGAAGCCCAGATCCTTGTATCCAGTCTTTGTACCCAATGCCCACTGGACATTTCCATCCCTCTTGACAACTCAAACTCAATGTTTCCAAAAATAAAGCCCATTCTCTCTTCCTTTTCCTTTTGTATTCCCCAGTCTCTGATTCTGTGCTCCAAATCCAGGTGACCATGACAAGACCCAGCCTGGAACTCCCTCTCACCTTTCCCCGCCATTTCCCTTTGCCCAGTTCCTGCCTACGCAGACCAAAGATGGCATTTCCCTTACTCCGGAAAGCTGCCGCTAACTCCTTGGAACAGGCTGGGCCCCTGGCCACACACTTTCATCCAACTGACCTGCTATTTTGTTTACTTACCACCATGGTCAGAAGTTAATTTGTGGACTTTTTATTTTTATGACTGTTCCCACTGCTAGCAGATAAGCCCCCTGACTGTATGGATTGTTTCTACCTTGTTCGCTGCTCTATTGCCAGAGTCTGGTATATGGTACCCGGAATGCTGTAGGCACTTAATAATTATGTATTGACCGACTGACTGAATAAATGAATCCTGTCTCTCCTCTGCTTAAAACCCTTCAAGCTGGCAGTCTTAAAGTCCTATCCATTCAGCGTGGGGTCTGAGGCCCTATATGTCCGAAGCCTGTCTACATTCCTTCCCACCCTCATTCTATTGGTCCTGTATAGTCTAGTGGGTAAGAGTTCAAGTTTTATAATCTGATGGCCTGGGTTCAGGGATCCCAGATGTGCCACTTACTAATAATTTTCCTTGGAATATTACTAATAATTTTACTACTAATATTTTTTCTACTTACTAATAATTTTCCCTGGGAAAATTATTAAAGCTTTCTGTGCCTCAGTCTCCTGTCTTTTTTAAATGATTAATTTATTCATTTAAATTTATTTATTTATTTTTGGCTGTGTTGGTTCTTTGTTGCTGTGTGCGGGCTTTCTCTAATTGCAGTGAGCAAGGTCTACTCTTTGGTGTGTTGCATGGGCTTCTCATTGCAGTGGCTTCTCTTATTGCAGAGCACAGTCTCTAGGCACACGGGCTTCAGTAGTTGTGGCACAAGAGCTCAGTAGCTATAGCTCGTAGGCTCTAGAGTGCATGCTCACTAGTTGTGGCGCGTGGGCTGAGTTGCTCTGCGGCATGTGGGATCTTCCCGGACCAGGGCTCGAACCCGTGTCCCCTGCATTGGCAGGTGGGTTCTTAACCACTGCGCCACCAGGGAAGTCCCAGTATTCCGGTCCTTTAAATGGGATTAGTAATAGTACTTACCTGGTAGGCTGTGAAGATTAAAATTATCTTTATTCATCAACATATTACATATATGATACACATATACACATGTCTTTTTGAATTTCTATGTATCAACATATAATGCATGTATATTGCATATATGTGTATGATATGTGCATTGTTAATAATATGTATACATGTATATTAATTCATTTATGCATGTATGTGTATACATGAATTGATATGCAAAGAGTGTGTGTGTGTGTACACAGTGCTTGCAGCAGTGCCTGGCACATAGCACACGCTGTGCTATTTTCCTATCACGGCCTCCCACACCCAGTGCTCGAACCACACTGAACCAATGTTGGTTCCACAGTGCACCATGACCTCTCTTCTCTGCCCCTTTGCACTTGCTCCCCTCTCAGCCTGGAATAGCCTCGTATCCTCCCTCTACTTGGGGAAGTCCTCCTGGCCTTCAGGACCCAGGTCAGGTCACCACCTTGGGGTGCCTTGGACCACCCTCTTTCCACCTGGTGGTGTGCAACTTCCCTCAGTGCATCATGACTCCGCGTAATCATTTCTAGTCTGCTGCCATCAGTCACTGTGAGCTCCTTGAGGGTAGGGTTTGTGTTTCATTGTTTTGTATCCTGCATCTAGCACAGTGTCCTGGCTCCAGCATTGCTCTAGAAATATTTGTTGAAAAGTGTAAACAATCAAAATGACTTATAGGCAGGACTTGTATATACATATGTACACATGGGCCAGTGACCACTGTGGAGGTCCTGGGTCATCTATGGGAGAGGAGGGAGGGTCCAGTGTAGGGCCATGGCACGAAGGAAGAAGCCCCTCTATTTCTGGGGGTGGAGGTTGTGTGGAAGGAACAGCGTTAACAGAGGAGTATGTCCAACTTTGTATGTGAATATCCTGGGCCCACTTATCCTGGGCCCATTCTGCTGTTCTTACCTCTGCAATACTCTATATGTTCTGGTTGTAGCTATGCTCCTAATTTGACTGTGATCTTGGGAAACAAATTCTTGAAACTTCAGTTCTCTCATCTATAAAACAGAGACCCAGTCAACTGCCCTGACTGGGTTGATATTTATCTGCATTCCCTTCTACGGCAGAACTGACTGCCTTTGACCATGTCTCTTCTGACTGTGCAGTGTCCATGCCTTTCTATTTGTTAACTTTTGAATATCCACCCTGACCCCTAACTACATAGTAAGTATAAATGTATGGTCACTTCCTTTCGATGTTCGTATCTCCTAAATATTAGTCATTTGCATACCACTTTCTGATTTACCCTGTATTCTCATTTTACCTACACTACTTTTTTGGCTCAGTATTTTTATTTAAATCTGAGTCACTTTTTGCTTATATCCACTTTAGCCTTGTTCTAAACCAGAATATTCTTAAAATTATGAAATTTTATAGGCATGTAGTACTGTTTAAATACACACAAAAATATATACACAACTGTTTCAGTGTGTAACATTCTCCTATATAGTGTCTACCATCATCTTGGGTAAAGGTATACACACCACCCTTTGGGGGATCTCATAGACCAGTGGTTCTCAGAGAGTGATCCCTGGACCAGTAACATCAGCATCCCCCGGGAACTCATTAGAAATGCACATTCTCCAGCCCCACCCCAGACGTACTGAATCCAAGTCTCTGAGGGTGAGGCTAGCAATCTGTGTTTTGACAAGCCCTCCAGGTGATGTGCTCAAGGTTGAGAACCGCTGTTGGAGACCTTTCTGGGCTGTCATGAGCGGACAGCTTCTACACAGGGGTCCCTAACTCAGACCCTTTCCTAAGCCTTGGCTCAGCCTTGTCTCCTTCAGGGCTATTCATCTGTCCTTGTTCAACCACTGAGACTGGAACAACCAGGAGAGCATGCACCTGCTTTTCCTGCAGCTCACACAGCTGGATCACCACAGAGGCAGCTTCTTTTGGTACAATTTCCTTCCTACTTCTATTGTTTCCCAACCTTTCAAGCATTGAGTTGATCAACTTCAGAGGAAGAAATAGGTCAAATCCTCTGTTCCATAAAAATGAATTACCTTCTCTGTCCTCCTTGTTCTGTCCTGTGAGATGTGGGAGTCCTTGCTCCTCTTTGACCCAGCTTGGTCCTCCATGTGGCCTTCTCACCAACTGGGCAGGTGGCAGGAGGCCTACAGATGTCCACAGATGCTCTAAGACACTTTCTTGTCCTTTGACAAGAGCCTCCGTCCCTGGAGGGAGAAGCATAGGACCTTGTAAGGATCTGGCTTTGCTCAGCTCCTGACACTACAGCAGAGGTACCACTGTTTCCTTCAGGGTTTTTTCACTTCTGTTCTCCACTTGCACTCTCTTCTTTGCTGACTTCAGCTATTTTATAGCCTCAGCTGTGAAGCCTAAACCTGTCTGTCCAGTCCCCACCTCTCAGAGAAGCTCTAATTCTGCATTTCCCAGGCTAGACCCATCCTCTGTACCTCATAGCCAGCAACTGCAAAGCTGAACATATCACCTTTGTGGTGAAGGAGAAAACCTCTAGCCTCCCCTCTAGCCTTCTAAATTCTCAGCTGGGGCCCCTTTACAAAAGAGATTGATTAATGAGAGAAACACAAACAAGTTTATTCACAGGTATACCTCGTGTATACGTATATGGGAGACACCCAGGAAAAAAATGAGTAACTCTCCAAGAGGTGGCTTAGAATTCAGGCTGAAATACCGTCTTCGCTAAAAACAAAAAACGGTGTGGGGAAGGCTAGTCATGGCGGCAATGACCAGGGAAATCACGGTGGTTTGTTACTCAGGTTTAAGTCCCTGCCTTCTCCATGGATAAGAGTGTCTTGTGATTTAGGGTCACCCTTCCCTTCCTGGTACAGAGAGAGAGACACCCTTACAAAGGGTGAGTTCCTTTATAAATATAAATTTCCCATACGAAAGGGTAACTTGTACTCTACTTTCAGAGCATATCTGCTGTCTGCTGTTTTAAAAAAACAATCAGCTCAAAATAATCCTTACACCAAAGGGGCACTGTCTGTGATGAATGCACCTGTTCTCTTGCATTTCCCATCTCAGCTTGTGGAACCAAAGTCTACTGTATCATCCAAGCTAGAAAACCTCTCTTCCTCACTCCAACAGGTAAGGGGTCTTCAAGGCATGGTGATTCTACCTCTTCATCCTGAATCTTTCCTCCTCTCCATCCTGAAGCCACTTTCTTAGTGAAGGCCCTCAATCTGTTATTGTTATTACAGCTTCCAGGCTGGAGTGGAATTCTAAATAACAAGTAAAATCATTAGCACATTTAGCACTTTGCCGCTAAACCTTTCTCAGGGGCTCCGTACCACCTCCAGGATCAAGTTCAACACCTTTGCAAATAAGGCCCTCAATCACCCAGCCCCAGACTTCTTTTCCTGCCTTGATCCCAAAGCACACTGGACACGCTGGGAGCTTTCTGGCCTCCTGGTCTAGGAGACCTTCCCGAAGCCTCTCCTTTCCCACCATCCCTGGAATCCCAGCTCTCATGTCAACCCTGTGCAGGTTCCTTGACTTTTCCCTGCATCCAGCCAAGCCTGGGCCCTGTCCTCAACACCATCAGGATCTGTTCAGTGAGGGCAGGGCTTCTGCAGAGGGGTGGTCTCTCACTCACCCTGGCCCCCCGCAGGGCCCAATGCACACACTTCTGTGAAACCAGCACTCAGCAGCCTACAGAGATCAACCCTCTTCCTGACAGGGGCTGGGAAGGAGAAAGCTTTCCTTGACCCTCTTAGGGTCCCTGAATGGGCCTAAAAATTAAACTGACAAAGGCAGATTAACAGGAGAAAAGCATATGAATTAAAAAAAATTTTTTTACATGTACGAGAGCTTCCTCACAAGAGAATGAAGACTCAAAGAAGTGACCAGAGCAGGAAGATTTTCTATTTCTTAGACAAAGAAACAATACATTTGTGAAGAATTGACAAGACAAAGGAATTTGGGCTAGGGATGGTTCAACTAGGCCAAGGTAGTCCTTATCTTTCTTAACCCTTATCTTTCTTAACAAGGATAAGCGTTAGTTTAAGGAGGTTTGTTTACAGATTCCTCTGGTGCTATCTCTGGGCTGATAAGAGTCTATCTCCAGTCAGAGGAGAATTTATTTCCTGCCTTTAGGCAAAAAAAGGGAGAGCTTTTCCTGGGTTTGCTGCTTCTTAATTGCCTTCAGCTCAAAATAATTTTTATGTCAGAGAGGCATATTTTGGGGTGACATAGTCTGGTTTCTCTCACCAGATCCCCTATAGCTGCAGAGTGCCCACATCCAAACACAAAGGGTTATTAACACAGTTCCATTCACCCCAAACAAATCTGGAAGTCCAGAGCAGGCCCAACATTTTGTCTGAAGTCACCAAGGCACTAAGCAAGCATGCCCACCTCCCATCCACACTAGACCTCTTAGACAACTCTGACCATCTTAAGAAGTGTGAATGAAAAATGCCACCCGCCATATCAGTAAATGAAGGATGTTGCAGCCATCAAGCCAATATAGCCACCTCAAAAGTGATCCCTGAGGGGACTCAGGATGGGAAAGAACAGGATAGTGGCCCTACATAGCTAAGGTGCATATCAAAGGAATGATTTTAATAAGCCCAGACTCTCACATGTTCTCATACATAGAAAAGTGCTAAATTAATTAACTTGCGATATCTGGTTGTTTTTGTATTAACAGCAATCTTTTGAAGTTCCAACTGCCTGGTCTTTGTTGCAAAAAATTATCCTGGCTTCTCCCTTACCTCTTTGGAGCAGTCCCTCAGAGCTATCTGAGAGGCTGCGTCCCGGGCTTAAGTCCTCAGTTTTGTCCGCCAAATAAAACATAATTCTCAACTTTTAGGTTATGCATTTTTTTCAGTCGACAGAACTTAGAACCCAAACTAGTGTCCCTCCTAACCTCCACAGCTTCCTATCTACATTATGTCACTTTAATTAGCATAACGTTACTAGTCCAGAGACTCTTACCTTGGAAAAGCAGGTTGCAAATCTTTGTTTCATTGTAGAAATTTCTGGCAGGTCTCAAGTCATCAGTAGACAGTTTGCATTCCTCGACTCACCTTACCCTGTTGTATCCGCCAATCCTAATTTGTTATACCACAATCTTCTCCCAGTCCTAATCAGGCCTCTCTGATCTGCCTTAAACTAGACCTCAAAGTCTTAATAAATCAGACCTTGCCCTTCCCTTATCAAGACACTATAAGCCTTCCTTAGGGTGGCAAACAATGAACACAGCTTTGCCATAGTAACGGGTGGTTTGAAAGCCAGCATTCATTCAACAAGGCTGTGCGTACTATCCTGCCTAACTAGGGATTGTTAGTTTGCATTCAACGAGAGTTTTGTTCCCTCACCAAGTTCAACGATGAATAAGTTCTATATCTTCAGATGCTAATGCCCATGTACTGTGAAAAACTTGGCCAGGCATGGAGACAGTAACCTAAATGCTTTTGTCTCTAGATCAAAACCCTCCTCTGGCTTCTTCCTGGCATCAAAACCCACCTGCAGCTGTAAACGTGATGATAAGGTGCCTTCTGAGAACTGACCAGCAGAGGGTGCTCTTGAGAAAGAAGAATCCTTTGGAAGCTCCTTCCTGTCAGGGACTGGAAAATTCCCACACAGGAGGCACCACTTAATTTTAATTATTGTAATTCACGGTGAATGCAAGCAGAGCTTCCTCAGGACCTAAACCAGAACAGCCACGGAGTGATAGAGGTGCCCAAAGCGGGAAACCCAGCAGAAGAACCTACCCAAAGTGGTATCAGATGAGAATTTGAAGCCTCCAGTAGGGTTTTGCCTTCTTAAAGATTCCTGCAATAACAGGATTTCCTCCCAAGTAATTCTGAAACCTGCCACATTTAGGTCATGCCACGCTGAAGTCCTTCGGAACTACTTACTCTGGGTTCCTGAGAAATTATTCTCAATATTCAAGCAGAAAGTCACTCTGAGCCAAGAGTTGGCAAACTTTTTCTGGTACTAAGAGGCATTTTCACTTTTGTAGGCCATATAGTTTCTGTCACAACTTCTCAAATCTGCTGTTGTAGCTCAAAAGCCGGTACAGAAAATACAAAACGAGTCGGCGTGGCTGTATTCTAATGAAACCTAATTTAGGGACCCTGAAATTTGGATTTTATATAATTTTCACAGGTCACAATTTTTCTTTTGTTTTTTTCAACCATTTGAAAATGCAAAAATTATTTTTAGCTTATAAGCCATACAAAACCCAGCCGGGTTTATCCCATGGACTGCGGTTTGCTAACTCCCACTCTAAGCCATCTCGCGACACAAACTTTTAACTCCATCTGTAATTTCTATATCTCTTTGAGAGAATATCCTTGTAAATTTTTTCTCCCTGGGACCATCTAGAAATATTCAGCCTCCAAGAAAGATGAAGGAACCAAACATCTCTTTGAGGTCCTGCTATGTCTATTACTGAGCAAAGAGCTGTTGAAAATTTAGAAGTTATTAAAAACACATGATTCTCAAGGGTCACCACTACTTTTTCTGGTGTGAAATGAATTGTAAGAGCCTTTTGAGAGCAGTGTACACACCAAGTTCATCTTTTTCTTACTCAGCTTAGCTCAGAGCTTGGCATCTAAGGGGATCTCAGTTGTAGGGAAAAACCTGTGATTCAGGGGAAAGTACACTCCTCTGAGTTATTCATTTCTGGTTTCTGGGGGCTCTGTCCCTTTCCTTGCCTTTGAGCTACTGTATGACTCTGTGAGTTGTAGATAACTGACATCACTGTGAAATAGCTCTTGGTTAAACAAGCAACTACGTTCTGTCTAGTGAAGGTTCAATCGCTTCTCTCCCTCTTTGTGAAAGGGGCTAGTTTTACATCCATTTGCAAATCCACTTCAGTATTCCTGATCTGTAAACGTCTCTGCTGTTTGACTTTTGCTTTGTACCTATTGTAACACTTGCCTGGTTTCCTTATCAACAATGAGTTAAATCAAATCTTTGACACGTGTTTATTTTACACCTGTGTGAGAGTCATGATTCTACCTTTTTTTTTCCTTTGGTGGAAAATTATCTCCTAACACGCTGTTTAATTGTGAAATTGAATTCAGGAATGTCTTCCTAGAAGACATTTGAACAGTATCCAAGGGGACAACCTAAAACACTTCTATCTCCCCCTTTTGAATCAAATCATCTTCTCTCCTCAAATTCTACTCACGACTCTGCCACAAAATAGCTGCATGATTTTAAATGCTGCTTAAATTTTCCCACCTGCCAAAGAAGGGGTTGGACTAGAAAACGATTGATAAGGCAGCATTTCTCAAACTTTATGGTCTAAGGACTCCTTTCCACTTTTAAAAATTATTGATAACCTCCTTGAATTATGAAGACTTTGGTTTAGGTGGATTGTATCCATTCTATTTACCATATTAGGAATTAAAGCTGAAAAATTTTCTTAACATGTGCATCTATTAATTCATTGAAAATAACAATAACAAACCCATTACATGTTAACATACATAACTATGTTGTCCAAAACAAAAAATGTATATAATGAGAAGAGTGGCTTTCTTTTACAATTTTGCAAATCTTTTTAGTGATCAGCTTAATAGAAGACTGCTGAATTCTCATGTGTGTTTGCATTCAATCTGTTGTGACATCGATATCATTGTAGCCTCTCAAATCTCCACTCTACACACTCATGAATGAAAGTGGAAGAGGCAACTAACATCCTAGTATTATTATAAAAATAATTTTGACCTAGTAAACCCCCTGAAAGGATCTCAGGGACCCTTAGGAATTCCCGGAACACTCTTTGGGACCTGCTGTTGTAAAGTAAATGGAGATAACCTGCAGGTGGGAGTAGCGATTTTTTTGGTGATGGGATGTACCAGTACCTCATGCTGACCCCTTTCTTAGGGTGCCAGTTTGCTTTTGCAGGCGTTCTGGAGCAGTAAGCTTTTCCTCCCGTGTGCGTGCGGATGCCAGTGCAGCAACATCTGTTGATCTGTGCTGGGATTCTGCATTCGGAGCTTGAGTGGGATACTGCATATTCTTGGAGTAGGGACAGGAAATGGGTTGGGGGTGGGGGAAGGAAATGAGCACCATTCTCATCCTTTCCCAAAGATGGACTGGGTGAGACCTTGAATCTACATTTGCAAGAGCCTTTTTCCTGGGCTTCTTCCCTGCTCCTTTTCTCCAGTGAAACCCCTGGAAGCCTCCTCTACCACTCAGACCCTGCTTCTGACCCTTGGAGTGTTTCTGGGCTCTGAGATCACAGGGGAGCAGTTGCTAGAAAGGGAAGGGATTTTCCCCTCCCAAAAGTCCTGAAGGAAAAGAAAGATTCCGACCCTCCTGTTAAAATCACCCTTCTTGGTTTTCCTCGCACAGGCTTCTCGATACCAGGATATATTTTCTGTGCCAGGTGGATACTTTCTAGGTACCAAATGACTACAGTGAAGAAAAGCTAAGTATTGACAAGAAAGAATTCACTGATTTCTTCATTCCAGAGAAGTGATTCAGAGGCTTGAAGTTTACAAACAATCTGCTTATTCTATAGATAAGAGCAGATTCATAATTTTTTAAATCACCTCCCTCTGATGCACTTGCATTCTATTTATATTATAAGATAGTAATTGAGAGTTAAGTTTTTAGAATCAAGGCAGATTTAGGTTCATGTCCTCGATTTCCCACTTAATAGCAGTGGGAACTTGGCGAAATGTCAGCCGTTCTAAGTTTCAAGTTCCTCGTCTATAAAACGGGGGTGAATTCGTTTGAGTCCCCTAATGCAGAGCCTGAATCAAGGATTTGGATGCAGGTAATTCATTGGGGCTGGTGGTGAGAGTGATCTCAGAAAGCAGAAATGTAGGAGGAAAGAAAATGAAACAGATAAGGAGGAAAAAACCAATATGTTGTGTTATAGGCCTGGTTTCTATTCTGGTCAATTAAGACTCAGGCCTGCCAGAGACCATCCGAGAAATCCTACAAAAGGCACCCCTAAATTAGACTCTGCAAGGTGGGCGCCTCATCCCGCATTGGTTGAGGATTGTCCCTGAGGGTATTCATTCTCCCCTCCCCCCCGCCCCCCTCTGGGCAAGAATGAGTCTCCTTTGCAGCTATGGCTGAAATCAGAAGTGGGTCACCAGATGTGACATGAGGCAACAAAGATGCTTGCTACGCGAGAGCAGTAATATCCATGTCATAGAGTTATTGTGAGAATTAAATGCAATGACGTCTATGCAATGTTTAGCATCATGCTTGGCACATAGTTAAGTGCTTAATAAGTGTTCACTTTACTGTTGCTGCTGTTATTATCATCATCATCATCATCATCATGATTATTATCACTGCACTTTCTTGAATGAGAGAGACGGGGGAAGTTTATGGTTTAGAGGACTCTAGGAATGATCAAAATCTACAGCCTATCTCTTTCATACCATGATTTACCATGACCTATGGCCAATTGTTATGATTATTGTGGATTATTACAGTATTTTTACTTTCTCCTTTTGTGTGTGTGTGTTGTCAAAATTTGGGTACAAGGAGGAGGCATATCCTGTCAGTTGCATGGGGTGGAAAAAAGTTGCTAACCATTGCTCTGGAGCAGCATTTGCCAATAGAACTTCCTGAATGATGGGAATGTCCTATGTCTCTGCCGTCCAATACACTAGTCACTAGCTGCACGTGGCTACTGGACACTTGAACTATAGTTAGTGTGGCAGAGGAACTGAAGTTTTAATTTTATTCAATGCTAGTTAATTTGAATCTAAATTTTAAAAGCCACATGGAAACAAGGACCTACTGTGTATCACAGGGAACCATACTCAGTATCTTGTAATAACCTACAATGGAAAAGAAACTGAAAAAGAATATATATATATATATATATATATATGTGTGTGTGTGTGTGTGTGTGTGTGTATGTATAACCAAATCACTTTGCTCTACATTTGAAACTAACACAACATTGTAAATCAACTATACTTCAATTTTTTAAAAAAGCCACATGTAGACACAGTGGAGGGCAATTAGAGAAAGTGTTCTCAGTGCAGAGTGGAATGGACCCCTCCCTGGGGCTAAAATTAAGGCGATACAGTTAGCAGCGTTTCCTCTGGCCCCTGGGCCCACAGGGGCCCCCAAATTTCACTTCCAGGTTGGAAAGTGGTGGTATCTTCTAGACCAAGGGGCTGCTAGCTAAAGAGAATAAAGTCGTGGGGACATGGAGCTGGCACCAGTTAGAGAGGAGAGGCCACAGGCACCCTGTGACTTGGTCCATCATTCTGTGCATAGAGCCAACTGCTGACCGTCGGGGGTGGGGGGCAGTTGGGGGTGGAGCTTCATTCTCATGCTCGCAAGGCTTTTATAGTTATGCCTCTTCTTTGTGCCATTTCTCTGCAGGCATTTGCCCTGTGCTCAATCCATCCGTGATCATTGCTGAGTACCTCCTGTGTCCTCAAGTGCCGTGCTACACACCGAGGAGGATTAAAGAGAGGCCTGCTCAGCTGGTGTTCTCTGCTCCCTAGACAATGACAGTTTACCCTGGGAGACAAGATTCTCATATAAGAAGCCATTAACTCCAACGTCACCTCCTCTGGCTGGTGATCCACCTCTGCCCTCCTCCCCTCGGCTTCCCGTGTCCTAGAACTTCTCACTGTGACTGATAATTACTGTTTACTTGCATACTTCCTCCACTAAACCAGGAGCTCCACAAAGGCAGGGCCCATGGTGTCTACCTTAGCACAATGCCTCAGACTCAGTCAAATACTAGACTTTTTGGTGCCGATGACAAGGGCAACAGCAGTTGAGCGAGGAAAGAGATGAGTATTCTCTGAAGTCATTCACAGACAGCGTGGAATTCAGACTGGGCTTGAAACCCAGCGAGATTTGTTTACTGGAGGAGCTGAGTAATGGCATTCCTGAGGGGGTAACATCATAGGCAAAGGCATGGAGGTAGGGTTGAAGATCTTACATTTACAGGAGACAGGATGAATCAGAGGAGAGTTTAGAAAACAAAGTAGGAATAGTCAGGTGGATTTGACTCCCCAGGGCTTTGCCAGCCAGGCAGCTGCGTGTGGACCTGATGGATTGATAAGAGCTGCGTGAGCCAGATGACTCTGGGTGGCTGCATGTGGGGAGGTCTGAGTTACATCAATGAGTCAGGCAAGATGTGGCTGGCACCAGTTATTTTTGCCTTTAACCTTCAATCTCTGATCCTCTAGTACAAGTACTTCAATTTCCTTGGAACCACTGTTCTGCCTGTGTGGCACAGTGATCTCTATTCCCAGGTGCAGGGATGGGTGGACACATGAACCAGATCTAGCCAATAAGAGTCTTAGGAAGTGTTTTGGGGATACAGCCAGGGACTTTTGCTGGAGCTGCCATCATCTTTCTTCTGTGATGGCTAAATTGGTGGGATGTAAGCCTGGAGCTGCAGGTACCATCCTGCTGCTGCAGGGGAAGAGTCTGTCGAGAATTAAACCAGCACAAAAGAAAGCAGAGCCAAGGAAATGAGAGAGACATCTGATGACATCATCTGAGGACCTGGATCCAGCTGAGGCTGAACTGGGATCTGTTCTGAGCTCTTTGGTTATTAGCCAGTTTCAGCTAGATTTCTGCCACTTGCATCCAGAGGACTCCTGATTAATGAAGGCTCAGGGGTAAGTGGCATGACATAGAGTGGGAGGAGATGAGAGAGTGGCTACACCAGTGGGTGGACATGAGGCATTGAGGGTCTGAACCACAGAGAGCCCTGGGGTAGAGAGAAAAGGCAGTGAGTCAAAAGGCAAGAAGGAACGATCTAGACTTTTCCTCTCTTCGAAAGTTGTGCAAGCAGGGTCTAGGGATTCTTTATCACCTCTACTTTCACGATGCCCTTTACCTACTCTCTTTCATTTGGCTTAGACAACTGTGTGAGGCAAGTGAATCAGGTACACTGTCCCCATTTTATAGCATGGAGAGGTTAAAGGACTTGGCCAAGGTCACATGGAACTCTGGGGCCTCGTTCCTGTTCTCCAGCTCATGCTGGCTGGGCTCTTGCTTGCCTACAGTATGAACTGAGGTCACCCACCAGGCACCATCTTTCTATCACCTGGGTGTGGAGGTACACCCCGCCTCTAGGCTTCTTGTATTATGGACATGGAGAAGCAGTAGGTGTTCTTACTGAGGAAGGCCCGCGAGCCCGTGACCCCCTTCATTAAAAATAAATTCTGCCTGAGTCTCCTGGTTCTAAATAGAAGAGAATGTAGATTTGGGGCAGAACCGAAGGGAAAGGGAGTTCCCTTGGCAAATTATTTGCAATTTGTGGATTGGAGCTGACCCAGCTCCAATTCCCACGTCATTGTGCTGTGTAAAATGTGAGCAGCTTATTAAAGAACCAGAGCTGGAAGCAATCCTCCCCCGGGGGCTCAACAGAACAGGAGCAGAGTTAAAACCCACCAGCTTCCTCCTCTCTGCGTCTCACGTCTGGGAGCTGCCGAGATTCTCAGTCGCGGGTCACGTGTTCCCTCCAGGGCAGCCACTTCCTGCAGCTGTGGGAATAAGAGCCAGCACGTTGACAATTAGTTTGAGCCTTTCGCGAGGCGTGATGAAACGCCAGCTGACATAAGCACTTAAATTAGTGGTCCTCAATAGCATGCAACGGAGTGCACGGTCTTAAGCACCATTGCTAGCAATTCTGAGTTAGTGCGGGGCCCAATGTCTGCCTTTTTCATCGGCATTCCAGGTGATTCTGAAACAGGTGATCCAGGGATCACAGTCTGAGAAACAATGATGTAAGTGGACAAATGCACAAACTCCAAGTGGCCCCTTCACTGGAAGTTTAAAGTTGCTTTTGTCACAGGCACGAATCCTGGGAGATCCAGCATCTCCTTACTAACAGGCTCTGCTACTCACTGGCATAATTTGAAGGACATACAGAAGGGTATCTTGACTGAGAAATCTCCAAGAAGCTGTGAATCTAGAGTTCTAAGCCTTTATCTTCTCTAGTACTCCTTTTAAATCATGAGCAGCTTATGGAGAACAGCATGTTTTCTGTTTAATTTTTTTTTTTTTTTTTTTGGTAAAGGAGAAATCCCCATGTGGCATACTCATAACATGTTCAAGTGTAAATGCATCTCATGTATCTTCACGGTCCAGCCTGCAAGAGCCTGGACTCTTACCCATCACCTTTCTCTGTCCCCAGGCACTGTACCCAGGGAGAAAGGCTTTTAAAGAGCCTCATGTGAGTTTTTCCCTCCTTAGGTGCCTCTATTAACAAACCCCTAAAGAAAATTAATGAATTCCTATTTCCTCTTCCATCTTGTTATGTGTCATCATCCTTCTCAAATTAACCATAGAATCAATGGGCGAGGTGGTCCATGGGCTTTCACAATAAAATCGACTGCATATGAAATGAATCTGAAAATTCCATTTATTAAAACAAATACATTGTCCATGGGGGATGAAAATGTACACATCACATTCAGGTTTTTCTGCTTTAACATTTCTGTATTTCCCTCTCTGAAAGATACACTCCACAGATCTTATATAGGAAAAATGTGAACAATTCTAGGGCTGGGAAAACATTAATGTATATGTAACAATTCACCATTGCCAGGAGCAGCTAGAAGCAAATATTTAAAAAAAAAAAAAAAAGTACAAAAATCCCTTAAGACAGCATGCTTCTCAAAATTCCTTTTGTAAATATGAGTATATGGAGAAATGGTGTAAAACTTTTCCTTGGTGAGCAATCTCTTTCAAATATTATTAGCAAAATTAGCCTCAGTTCAAAGTACTTATTCACACATTCTGATTTAAATAGCACTTGGTTTAAAATGGAAAGAAATAAAAAAGAAAACAGATTTAATATTGAGGATGAGGCAAGATTGGTTTTTTCTTAATAGAGTTTGCATTCTAAATATGAGTGTTATTATTACTGTTTAAAGAATTCCATGACAGATTTTCATTACTACCCAATATATTATATATGTAAATTAGGGCCTTGAATAATTAAGGTAAGTTTTCCTATTAGTTACCCCTTAAGATAAAATTATGCTGGTGAAAATGATTGTTAAATTTCTAAAAGAATTAAAACTCTTTAGAGGCATAAGTAATCAAAAGATTATTTCCCCTTTAACAAGTAAAACTACCAATAAATCAAAACTCATAGAAAAACTCTGGGATTATAATTCCCTTCTGTAGCACATGAAATTATGAAAAAGTCAAACATTTTTCTTAAATTTAATTTCAGATGGGCTGTGTATTTTCTGCCTTCTTTCTCCTTTGATAAACAAGGTCACATGCAGTTTGGAACTTCCTTAAATTTAATTACCAGACCTGTATTCCTAAAAGTTTTAATGCCATTTTAATTGCTCCAAAGACCTAGCTTTACATGAAAATATAGAGTCCTTCTGAGAAAAGTAAATGGTGTGGATTATGAAATGCATCAGGGTCTTATAATGATGCCTTAATCACCACCAAAGAGTACTTTATTCACAGTTGTTTTTATGTGACCACATATTCAATTCATATTTCCACTCATTTTAAAAATGTGGTTGGGTTTTAGCTGATGCCACAGTATTGCTAAGCCAATGGTACAATATTGTAGTTTAATAAATACTCTGCTAGGGATTTTCCCTGCTAAATCTTCTTCAGTGTCCCACTGACTGTAGCAAAATCCCAAGGTTTGAACAGAAGTATCTGCTTATAGGAGTGCATTCATACTTTTCACAATGTCTTAATATTCTCTTCCCCCTCCCCAGGCATGAGTTTTAATTGGATGTATTTATTATTTTACCATCATGCCCATATAAGGAGCTAAGGAGAATGTTTATCAAGTCTGTTTCAAGATGTGTCCTTGGCATATTACATCTTTTTATCTTCTGTTTTTCCTTCCTTTCCATCTTTTTTTTTTTTTTAGTGGGAGAAAGAGAATGGAAAGAGAATAAAATTAATTCAGAAATGGTCTTTCGGGATTTCAAAGCAAACAAGGAATTGTAAAAGAGCCCACACCTGCCTGGGAATGACACAGAAAAAAGTAAGACAGACTTCCAGACCTCCCATTACTGGTGGAGGCTGGAGCCACAAAGAAAAATCACTTTCAATATCATTTCTTGGGAAGAGAGAGCTCAAGCTGCAAGGAAGTTTGTAAATAAGACTCTAACAAACAAAGCAGAGAACAAAAACAAAGAAAAGATTCGATTGAAAATTTTGGTGGGTAAAAAACAAAGGTCATTTCAGGGGCAAAAAGTGCCAGAACCCTTTCTGGTGGAGCTGCTGGGGGCAGCAGCTGCCCCCTTCTCCCTAGCCCATGAGCAGCCAGATTCTGAGAGTGAGGCTGGTCTGGAGTTGTGGGTTTATTTCTCCTGATACTTAAACAAACAAGGGCCACGTTTTTTCTTGTTAAGAACAGCACAGAAAGGCATCTTTCAATCTAGAATTTCCGTGATTCAGGGAAAAAGGGAATTTGCTCTGACTCTTCAATAAAAGCACTTCCCAACTCAGGGTGAATCCTTTCCTTTGTCACTTGGCACTCCCTGTGATGCCCTGGGTCTTGGATCAAACCAAAATGCTTTGGATTCTGGAAAATAGGTTGAAGAGGTGTTGACGCCACTGTTAACTAGGAGGTATTTTAGGCATGGCTAAGGCTCTGAAGTAATCTCAATTTTCAAGATACTGAGTTATTTCTTCCCCAGCTTCCTTTCTCTTTCGTTCTTTTTCTAAACTTTATAGTAAAACTTTTTCTTTATAGTAAAACTGAATGGATGTAACATGGGGACATTTTCATGCAGTATTACTCAAAAATTGTCACAAATATATGAAAGCACCAGTCACAACACATGATTTACTTTTACTTGCAGAATCAAAGCTATTATGTACAAATGTTAGGAACAGTGATAAAAGAATACAGACAACCGGCATTTGTTGTTGTTGTTGTTATTACCATGAGGATAAACCACGGGGAACATCTCCTTAGACCCTTTGGGTGCTCATCCTTTGAATTCAATCTTACAGACAAATCCAGCCTTATCTCTTTACTACTCTAATGGGGAGGGGTGGAAGGAGGGGTAGGGGAGAAGGGAAAAAGAAAAAGAAAGGCACAAAGACGAAACATCAATGCCATTAAACCGAACCACGCCTACACTGGACGACTCAGCTCGTCAAAGGGTATTCTAAAGGCAATATTCATTCCAAGAAGGTCATACATATCTGAGCTCAGTACAGCTGTCTGTTTTATTTTTTAAATATGAAGCAGAAACATAAGGTTTGGGAGGGATAGCAGGACAGAAGTGACACCGATTTTATGTTTACATACTCCCCTCCTCCAGACAATTCTGTAGACATCAGCTCTCATTCTCATAAAGGGGACCAGTTCTTTAAACATGCATAGCCTGGAGTCTCCAGGATGGTTCTCCTCCCTCTCTTTAAATGCTGTGGACTAGAAAGGCGCCCACTTTGCTAAAAACTCTACATCAGTGTCCCTGGAGCCCCGAGGCTCCTTAGGCTCCTCTTGAAGACTTAAAGGATAGCACAGAAAAACTTCTTCTCCCTAAATGGGTTCTCTGAAGCCGGAACAGGCGTCAGGAGGGGATCTTCCTTGGCATGCGCTTCACAGTAGGCCATCAAGTCTGCAGCTGCCTTGGACACCTGGAAAAGACGACAAAAACAACCAAAACTTGAGATGGGGCGTCGACGAAGGCATTGATGCAGGCGCAACGAGTCAAGGCTCAGGCCTGGGTGTCCAAACTGCCTGGGTTCAAGTGAAGCAAGATACTCATCCCCCATAAGCCTCTTGTTTCCTCATCTGCGAAGAAAGGAGCTGATGATCTTGACCTTACAGGATTGCTACAAGCAGGTCCGGGATTAGGGTGAGGTGAGGCTCTGAGGGTACGACACTGAAGGGGGGCGTTCAGGGTCATGCAAATATCAACCTTGTATTTGTCCAGCCCTGAGAGTGGGTGTCTCCTTAAATTCTGTGCCTCAGGTAGGTTGCTTCCCTCGTCCTAGTCCCAGCCCTGGCTGCAAGGATTAAGTGAGGTAATTCACATAAATCATTTAGTGCCTGGAACAGAGGAAGATTTCCACACAGGCTGGCCATCATTATCATTCTGTAGTTGTGTCTCTCTGCTTCAGAAGTTGTGCTAGGGATGCCTAAAGCCATGTTGATTTCCTTTTTTAACAAACACATCAGAGATATTATATACTTATACATACACACATAACCTTATATGTTATGCATTCTTATATTTTATGTATATTATGTATGATAATATATTAGTATGTTATAATTTATTACACATTATATATATTCCTTTAATCAAGCATTGCAACCTTTAGGGAGTCCCACGGGGAGGCTGGTCAGTGATCTCAGTGATGCTGTTGTTTCATAACACTTCTCACAACACTTCTGTAGCTCCTTGTTGGCAGTCTTCTGGAGTACCTTCCTTTGATCAGCTTTGACAGTGGCAAATTTTCACTACTTGAGAGGGGATTTAATTTGGGGTAGTAAACTAAAAGTTATTTGTAACCACATCTGGGGACTAGGTGGATGATGATGCATCTGGCGGGTCAAAACCCATAAAGTCAAGAGTCAATTTCTTATGTGACCTCATACGATTGCTCTGGAAATCACTCCAAACATTTTCCACATCACTGTACTACTAAAATAGCCTCTCAAAGTGACTACTGAAAGGATAATCCTCAGTAAGAGTGGGGAAATTGTAGTATTTCTGAAAAGATTCACTGCCCCTCCTATATGTGGGTTATACATACCCATACAATGGCATCAGACTTGCTCTGGCCAATGAGACATGAGTAGAAGTGATGTGAGTCACTTCGGGGCAGAAGCTTCAAGAACCAATGCATAGTTTGCCTCTGGCATTTTGTCTAACTGAAATAATTTACTGTAAACCACCTTAATTGATTCAGAGGTTTCAGTAAAACATGGTGGCCATACTCTTGATTTGTTCCTTGTCCCAGGATTGAGTTGATTAGAACTTTGTCACTAAAAGGCTTTTCAATATTATAGTTTACAGGTTGGAAATGAGAATCAATTTCATCTTCTAATCCCATAAATCTCTGAACGTTTGGACTCTATCTTCCGTTTATCTCAGACCAGATAGAGGCAATATTCCAAGTAGAGGTTGCTTGAAGGTAACATGGTGTGGAGTGGCAGCTATCTGTGATGACATGTGGGTGAGAAGAAGAACAAAAAGTATATCTTTGCTATTGTAGCCTCTAAGAATCGGAGGAGACAGACTTTTGTTACTGCAACAAAACCGAGTCTATGCTGACTGATATAAAGAGGTATAGGTACTGATATGTGTGTTAGTTTCCTCTTTCTGGCTAAACAAAACCCAATCTAGGTGGCTTAAAATAACAGTAATTTATTCCCTCAGTCAGTACTAGAGGCTAGAAGGTTGAGATCAAAGTGTCAGCAGGGTTGGGCCCTACTGGAGGCTCTGATGGAGAAGCATCTGTTCCATGCTTCTCAATCAGTGTCTGGTGGTCGCTGGCACTTGGTGTACCTTGGCTTGTAGATGCATCATTCTACTTTCTGTCTCCACCTTCACATGGTATTCTCTCCTGTGTGTCTCTGTCCTCACATGGCATTCTCCTCTTTGCCTACGTCCAAATATCCTACCCACCAGTCATCAGATTAGGCCCACCCTAATCCAGTATGACCTCAACTTAACTTGATTACATCTACAAACACCCTACTTCCAAATAAGATCACATTCTAAGGTTCTAGGTGGGCATCAATTTTAGGGGATGCTCTTCAACCCAGTATAGCATATTTGTGTAAAAGTCAGTTATTTATCTTTATTCCAGCTCCACTGAGATGTAATTCACATATAATGTTGTGTGAGTTTAAGGTATACAGTGTAATCATTTGATACACTTCTATATTGTGAAATGATTACCACAGTATGGTTAGTTAACATCCCTAACACCTTACATAATTACCTTTTTCTTTAATTGTGGTGAGAACATTTAAGAGTTACTTTCTTAGCAAATTCAAGTATATAGTTAACAAGTATGACTTGTTAACTACAGTAACCACATTGTACATTAGCTCTCCAGAACTTATTCTTCTTATAACTGGAAGTTTGTATCCTTTGACTGACATCTCCCCATATCCCTTACCATCCCCAGCCTGACAACCACCATTCTACTCTGTTTCTCTGAGTTCAGGTTTTTTAGATTCCACATATAAGTGACGGTATTCATCTTTCTCTGTCTGACGTGTCTCACTAACATGATGCCCTCTGAGTCCACCCAAATGGCAGAATATCCTTCTTTCTCATGGCTGAATAATACTCCACTGTAAATATATAATACACAATACACCTTCTTTCTTCATTCATCCGCAGATGGACTTAGGTTGTTTCCATGTCTTGGCTATTGTGAATAGGGCTGCCATGAATATGCAAGTGCAGATACCTCTTTGAGATCTTGATATATTATATATATATATATATATATATATAAGAAGTAGGATTGCTAGAGCCTATGATAGTTCTATTTTTAATTTTTTGAGGAAACTCTGTACTGTTTTCCATAGTGGCTGTACCAATTTATGCTCCCATCAATAGTACACAAGGGTTCCCTTTTCTCCACATCCTTGCCAACACTTGTTATTGATTGTCTTTTTTGGTAATAGCCATTCTAACAGGTATAAAGTGATATCTCATTGTGGTTTTAATTTGCATTTCCCTGATTAGTGGTATTGAGCATCATTTCACACACTTGTTGGACACTTACATCTTCTTTGGAATAATGTCTATTCAGTTCCTCTGCCCATTTTTAAATCAGATTGTTTGTTTGCTATTAAGTTGTATGAATTCTTTACATTAACCCTTTATCAGATACAAGGTTTGACATTTTTTTCTCCCATTCCATAGTTTGCTTTTTCATTTTGTTGACTCTTTCTTTTAATGTGTGGATGCTTTTTAGTTTCATGTAGTTGCACTTATTTATTTTTGCTTTTCTTGCATGTACTTTTGGTGTCATATCCAAGAAATCATTGCCAAGATCAATGTCAATGCCTGTTTCCTCTATGTTTTCTTCTAGGAGTTTTACAGTTTTAGATCTTATATTGAAGTCTTTGATCCATTTTGAGTTAACTTTTGTGAGTAGAATAAGGCAGGAGTCCAGTTTCACTTTGCTGCATGTGATTATCCATTTTTCCCAATACCACTTATTGAAAAGACTATCATTTTCCCATCAAGCACTCTGGTTCTTTTGTCAAATATTAGTTGACGGTATATGCTAGGGTTTATTTCTGGGTTCTTGATTCTGTTCCATTGTTTCATGTGTCTATTTTTTATGCCATACTGTTTTTATTACTATAACTTTGTAATATAGTTTGAAATCAGGGAGTGTAATGCCTCCAGCTTTGTTCCTCTTTCTCAGAATTGCTTTGGCTATTTGGAGTCTTTTGTGGTTCCATATGAATTTTATGATTTTTTTTTTTCTGTGAAAATTTCCATTGGAATTTTGATAGAGATTGCATTGAATCTACAGATGGCTTTGAGTTAGTATGGACATTTTACAGATGTTGAGAACAAACGTATGGACACCAAGGGGGGAAAGCCACGGGGTGGCGGTGGTGGTGGTGGTGGTGTGATGAATTGGGCAAGTGGGACTGACATGTATACACTGATGTGTATAAAATTGATGACTAATAAGAACCTGCTGTATAAAAAAATAAAATAAAATTCAAAAATTAAAAAAAATGTATTAATTCTTCTGACTCATGAACACAGGATATCTTTCCATTTATTTATGTCTTAATTTCTTTCATCAGAGTCTTATAATTTTTAGTTTACAGATCTTTCAACTCCTTGAGTAAATTTATTCCTAAGTATTTTATTTTTGAAGCTATTGTGAATGGGATTTTCTTTATTTCTTTTTCAGTTATTTCATTGTTAGTGTACAGAAACACAATTGATTTTTGTATGTTGATTTTTTTATCCGGCTACTTTACTGAGTTCATTGATTAGCTCTAACAGGTTTTTTTTGTTGTTTTTTGGTGAAATTTTTAGGGTTTTCTCTATATAAGACCATCATCTACAAACAGAGACAATTTTACTTTTTTTGTTCTATTTAAATATCTTTTATTTTTTCTTCCCTGACTGTTCTGGCTAGGACTTCCAGTACTATGTTAAATACAGTCATGAGAGTGGGTAACCTTGTCCTATTTCTGATCTTACAGGAAAAGCTTTTAATCTTTTACCAGTGAGTATGATGTCAACTGTGGGCTTGATATATATGGACTTTATTATGCTGAGGTACATTCCTTCTATACCCAATTTGTTGAGAGTTTTTATCATGAAAGGGTGTTGTATTTTGTTAAATTTTCTTTCTGCATCTAAATGAGATAATTTTTTTTTTTTTTTTTTTTTTTTTTTTTTTTTTTTTTTTTTTTTTTGCGGTACACGGGCCTCTCACTGTTGTGGCCTCTCTCGTCGCGGAGCACAGGCTCCGGAGGCTCAGGCTCAACGGCCATGGCTCATGGGCCCAGCCACTCCGTGGCATATGGGATCTTCCTGGACTGGGGCATGAACCCATGTCCCCTGCATCAGCAGGTTGACTCTCAACCACTGCACCACCAAGGAAGCCCCAATCATATGATTTTTATCTTTCATTCTATTAATGTGATGTATCACATTTATTGACATCCATACATTGCACTATCCTTGTATCACAGGAATAAATCCCACTCGTTTGTGGTATATGATCCTTTTAATGTGCTGTTGAATTTGGTTTGCTAATATTTTGTTGAGAATTTTAGCATTCATATTCATCAGGGATATTGGTTTACAGTTTTATTTTCTTGTAATGTCCTTATCTGGCTTTGGTATCAGGGTAATGCTGGCCTGTAAAATAGTTTGGAAGTGTTCCCTACTCTTCAATTTTTTGGAAGAATTTGAGAAGAACTGGCATTAATTTTTTAAATGTTTGGTAGAATTCACCAGGAAAGCCATCTGGTCCTGAGATTTTCTTTATTGGGAAATTTTTGATTACTGATTCAATCTCCTTACTAGTAATTAGTCTGTTCAGATTTTCTATTTCTTTCTTTTTTTAAAAAAATAATTTTAGTTATTTATTTTTTATTTTTGGCTGCATTGGGTCTTCATTGCTGTGCGTGGGCTTCCTCTAGTTGCAGAGAGTGGGAGCTACTCTTCATTGTGGTGCATGGACTTCTCACTGTGGTGGCTTCTCTTTGCTGCAGAGCATGGGCTCTAGGCACGCGGGCTTCAATAGTTGTGGCTCATGGGCTCTAGAGAGCAGGCTCAGCAGTTGTGGCACACGGGATTAGTTGCTCCGTGGCATGTGGGATCTTCCCAGATCAGGGCTTGAACCCATGTCTCCTGCATTAGCAGGCAGATTCTTAACCACTGCACCACCAGGGAAGTCCCCAGATTTTCTATTTCTTAATGATTCAGCCTTGTAGGTTATGTATTTCTAAACACTTATCCATGTCTTTTAGGTTATCCAGTTTGTTGCATGTGATTGTTCATAAGTAGTCTCAGGATCCTTTGTATTTCTGTGATATCAGTTGTAATGTCTCTTCTTTCATTTCCAGTTTTACTTATTTGAATCTTTTCTTTTTTTCTTAGTCTAGCTAAAGGTTTGTCAATTTTGTTCCATCTTTTCAAAAACACAGCCCTTATGTTTGCTGATTTTTTCTGTTGTTTTTCTGGTCTCTATTTCATTTATTTCTGCTCTTTGTGTTTGCTTCCTTCTGGTAATTTGTGCTTAAGCTATTTTTTTCTAGTTCCTTGAGGTATACAGTTAGGTTGTTTATTTGAAATCATTTTTAGTTTTTTCTTAATGTAGGTGTTTATCACTATAAACTTCCCTCTTAGAACTGCTTTTGCTGCATCCCATACATTCTGGTATGTTTTGTTTCCTCTTTTTGTTTCAAGATTCAAAAAAAATTTTTTTTTGTATTTCTTCTTTGATCTATTGCTGGTTATTCACAAGTGTGTTGTTTAATTTCTGCACAATGGTAAACTTTTCAGTTTTACTCCTGTTATTGATTTCTAGTTTCATACAATTGTGATTGGAAAAGATTCTTGCTATGATTTCAAGCTTCTTAAATTTGCCAAGACTTGTTTTATAACCTATCATTTGACCTATCCTAGAGAATGTTCCTTGTGCATTTAAGAAGAATGTATATTCTGTGGCTGTTGGATGTGATGTTCTGTATAGGTTTGTTAGGTTAACTTGGTCTAAAGTATAGTTCAAGTTCAACATTTCCTTATTGATTTTCTGTCTGGATGATCTATCAATTGTTGAAAGTGAGGTATTAAAGTTCCCAGCTATGATTGTATTGTCTATTTCTCCCTTTAGGTCTGTTAATATTTGCTTAATGGTACTAATGGTTAATATTTGCTAAATAGGTACTCTGATTTTGGGTGTGTATATATTTATGATTATTGTATCCTTTTAATAAATTAATCTAGTTATCATTATATAATGACTTTCTTTGTCTCTTGTTACAAGTTTTGACTTAAATTCTCACTCTTTAATAGGTATTACATTGCTTATAAAAATATTTTTATTGTGTTTCTATTTTGTTCCAGACATTAAGTTTTCTTTATTGATCTACAAAATAATCCTGAGGTAGGAACTATTATCCTCCTTTTATAGATGAAAAATTTAGGCTCAGTACATTGCATGAGTGGTTCAATGTCATATAGCAAAGTACACAGAAGTACTTGAATGTTAATGTTTTGCCATTAAGCTACAGCCATCTACATACAAACTACTCAAATGTAGGGGTAGTTCCAAAGGTTGATTGAAATTCTTTGTGCATCTTTATGAAATGCTATTATGACCGAATGAAAGGAAACAGCCTGTTCTTGTCTTAGTTCCTGTAAATGAAAGCAAAGAACAGACTTTCAGAATCTCAATTACCTCTTTTTGATTTTGTTTTTTTAATTGAGCTGTAGTCATTATTATGCCAAATGGGAGCTTAGCTGCAAGCAGCAGAGACTGGACAATAGTAATATGTAAAACTTACTTGTTAACAAGAGATCCAACAGTATCCCTACTCATCTGCAATGCTCACATACAAATATGTGGCAGGAACTGTCAAAATCTTTTTATGATACAGAAAGTACTATACTGGGCAAAATTTAATAGCTTAGAGTTGCTCATATCTTGTATTTGAACACTTGACTCTGAACAATTTCCTTCTAAAAATATATCATGTGTTTTATCATGTTTCCTCAACTAGATTGCAATCTCCTGTGGGTGATGGTCCAATACAATGTCAGAATCCTAGCAGTAATTAGAACAATTGCTAATATTTATCTGCCCTTGCTACATGCCAGAACTGTGCTAACCACTTTACATACAGTATTTTATTTAATCCTTACAACAACATTATGGGTCACAAGCTATTATTATTATCCTCATTTTTAATATGTGAAGTTGAGGCTTCATTAGGTAAACATTTGCCCTAGTTCTCACAGCTCGTGAGTACCTGAGTCATGAGTCTCAGTGTTCTTGACTTAATCTTTATGAATGCTCTTTCTTTCGAACCCATAGCTTCATCCTTTTTCCTTACTTTTCAGTGAGTCACAGCAATAGTCTGCTTGGCAAATCTTCTTGCTTTCTAACTCTCCTTGCTAACATTGTGCATACAGATTCTTTTACATTTCACATTCCTAGGCCTAGTTCTTCCATGAAGATTTCACCAGTAACTTTAGGTAATCTCTCCCTTTTCCATCCTGTTGATTCTTCCTACAAAAATATCTCAAATTTGGGAGGTGATCAAGATGGCAGAGTAAGAGGACCTGGAACTTACCTCCCCACACAAATACAACAAAAAAACACCTAAATGTGGAACAATTCTCACTGAAAACTAACTGGAAACTGGCAGAAAACTCCTGAACAACCAATTCTGAAAGAAAGATCTACAAGGAATTGGGTAGGAAAGGAAGAGAAGAAATCAGGTCAGGACCTGTGTGGCCCAGGGAGGGGACTCAGAAGAAAAGGGAGATTATAGGGGTAGAGATCCTCCCGGGGAATGAATGGTTCGAGCTACATATTGTAGGCTCCAATCCTGGGGTCTGGCACAGGGAAGACAAGCCCCCTTGGCTGATTGGAGGGCTAGGGGGACTAACACAAGGGCTGTGGGAAGCCCGGACTCTGTCTACTTGTGAGGAATGCACAAGCATGCTTGATTTCTCCTGAGGCAGAGTGGAGAGGGCTGACTGAAACTGCATGGGTGGCTGACTGGTTTCCCATGACTGCCCGGTGTTCTCCAGCTTGAGGAGTGAACGCTCCAGCCCTGCTTACTTCATGTAGTAGCTCCACACTGGAGTGAGGGCTGCCATGACAGAAAGAACTCAGCTAAGAGACAGAGAGGTGGCTCAGACCTGAAGCACTGTGTGAGCAGGGTGGGGAAGCCATTCCTGGCACTCACACAGGCAGTGCATCAGAAGCAGCCTGGAACTCTGTGGCTGGACCACTGCAGCTTGTACCCTGTCAGATGCTGAGAGCCCAAGTGGGCCCCTCTTGCTCCAGCACTGCTCCCAAGGGTGCTGCTGCTGGGAGAGGGGAGAGTTCACACTTAAAGGGAACAGAGCCAGCTCAAACCTTACCCTCAGAGATTCTGCTCCAGCAACTTGGGACCTGCCCGCACCCCCATTAGGGCAGTAATAGCCACTGAGCAGACAGGAAGCCCTGGCTCACACCTGGCCCTGGCCCTAGCCTCTCCACCTCCAGCCCCACCTCCTACCAAGGTGATAGCTGCCAGCACACCCTGAGGAAAGACATGACTTGTGTTCACGTCAAATCCAGCTCTCCTACCAAAGCCATTGAGTACATGCAGACTGTATAGGGATGCTCCCAGAAAAATATCTCAAATTTGTCCCCTTATTGTCACCTCTCTTGCAACTACCCTGGTCCAAGCCTCCATCTTCTTTTCCCACAATTACTGAAATAACATCTTAAATAAAAAATTCCAAGGGATCTTTTATAGACTGAATGTTTGTGTCCCCCCCCACCCCCAATTCGTATGTTGAACTCTAATCCCCAGTGTGATGGTGTTTGGAGTTGGGGCCTTTGTGGGGTGACTAGGTCATGAGAGTAGAGCCCTCACGAATGGAATTAGTGCTCTTATAAAAGACGCCGGAGAGCTCCCTTGCCCCTTTAACCATGTGAGGTCACAGAGAGAAGGTAACCTTCTACAAATCAGGAAGCAGGCCCTTACTAGACACCACATCTACTGACACCTTGAACTTGGACTTCTAGTCTCAGAACTATGAGAAATAAATATCTGTTGTTCATAAGCCACCTAGTGTATGGCATTCTATTATAGTAGCTCAAATGGACTAAGACAGGATCCATGAATAGAATGCAGGGTGTGATCTGTTAAGTTCAATGATTTTCAAAAAATTACATCTTTATCTAACATTTCTTTCCATTATAGATGTAGACAACACAATTAGCATTAATAGTTTCTGTGACTTAGTCACCAATAAAAATCAGATATTTTCCATCACATTACAGTTACTGCAGATATCTCAACATTTATTTATGTTCTTTTGCTTTATAAGTATAGACCCACTATTACATCCTATATAATCAGTTAATAAAGAAATATATATATTTAGCTGTACCACAAATGTTTTCTGATAAACTATATTTTAATATAATTAGTTTCCTTTGTAATTTAAAAACATTATTCTGAGAAGGAGACCATATCCTTTGGCAGACAGCCAAACAGGTCTAGGGGCACAAAAGATTTTAAGAATCTCAGTTGTAAATAACTTCTCTACTTTTACAATTGTGCCAGGAGTAGTACTCTCCATATTACAGCTAGAAAGATATTTTAAAAATATAAGTTGGCTCATATCACTCCCCTATTTAAAACTTTCAAGAGCTTCCCATTGTACTTTGTGGAAAGCGAAGGCATCATAAAAACAGCCTGTGGGTCCTGCTTACTTTGGGCCTGCCGTCTCTCCAAATTCATGTTGTAGCAGTTTTTTCCTCCCACACAGGTCTCCTCTAAGTTCCTGAAAGCTCCAAGTTCTTTTCTGCCTCAGAACTTCACATATACAATTTCCTGGAATGGTCTTCTCCCCATCTCCTCACCAGGCTGGCTCCTTCTCTTCCTTCACGGGTGAAATACCATTCTTTGCAGAGTCTTTACTGACTACCTCATCCAATAATGACTTTCCTCATTAGTCTCTCTCAGAGCACCTCATTCTTTTCCTTCACAGAAAAACATTTATTACAACCATTTATAATTACAACCATTGTTTGTTTATTTGGTGTTTGATGTTTCCCTTTTGGCATTCTGCTCTATGAAGGCAGCAATCATATCTATTTTATTCACGACTGTGTCATCAGTGCCGGCACATAGGAAACACTCAAATAATTGCTGAGGAAGTTCTCAAATACAATCTTAATCAACAAATACTCCATTCACCTAATATTTACTGAGTACCTAATTGCCAGTCACAGTTCTGGGGGACTGGCATAATCAGGGAACAAAATAAACAAAGCTTCCTGTCCTTGTGGAACTTATGCAGTATTCTAGACTTCCAATTCTGATGATGATGGAGGAACAGCAACCAATTAAACCTTCCTGCTTTAACTTAAAAACTGAAAAAAAAATATGTGAACAAATGTTTTTTTAAATAGTAGAGAACAGGCAGCAGAGCACAGTGATCCCTGAGAGAAGGGAGGCAAGAAAAGCCCCAAGAATGTTTCAGCAGTACTGCTTGAAAATGGTTTCTAGGCCACAGCACAGGGAGGGGCTACCCAAACAGATTTCATGAACCTCCTTGAGTTGAGGAGAGAGTGACAGAGAAGAAAGAGCTACACACATACACAAAGAGAGAGAGAGAGAGAGAGAGAGAGTGAGAGTGCAATCTGGAGGCCTCCAGAGGATTCCTTTTGAGTCTTTAGCTAATTACTGATCAGCACATATGTGGGAGAAAACTGCTTGAGGCCGTGCAAAGAATTTCAGAAAGGATTAAGTGAAACAATCCCTGGTGATCACACAGGGCTGGAAAAGTTTGTGTTTCTACTGGCTAGAGTACATAGATCTCATAACACATAGGGGATTAAGTAGAGTCTTAAAAAGTGTGTGTTCAGTAGTGGTGCCAAGTAGGCCTTGGTTAAAGGCTGTTGTGGACCCACCTATCAAAGTTTAAAAGTAAGCTTAGAATAGATCAAAATGTTTCCAAGTAACTTAATTGGACCACAGAACAAAACCCCCAAATATTTAAAGAAACAAGAAATTTCAGTATGCCACAAAATAAAATTCACAATGTCTAGAATCAAAAAAAAAAAAAAAGTTCAGACATACAGGTAAGTATGGGGAATAAATCTATCCCATAATGAGGAGAAAAATTAATCCAAATTGATTAATCTCATAATGAGGAGAAAAAGATGCAGAACTGACCTAGCTGATAAAATTAATAGATAAGGATGCTGTTAAAACAGCTATTATAAATATTTTCTATATAATCAAGAAAATAGAGGAAAGCAAAACAGGATTAAAAGAGACATGAAAGATATTAAAAAGACCCAAAATCAAATTTCTAGAGATAAAAAACACACTGACTGGAATTAGCACCTGATTAGACATTGCAGAAGAAAAGATTAGAGAACTTGAAGACAATAATGGGAACTCTCCAAAGTGAAGCACAGAGAGAAAACAGACTGAAAACAACAACAAAAAACCCCCCAAATACAAAAAACAACCCCCCCAGCAAAAAAATCCCAGAACACACTGAGCTAGGAGACAACTTCAAGTGGCCTAATATACATACAATTGGAGTCTCTGAGGAGAGGAGAAAGATGGTGTGTGAAGGAGA
This sequence comes from Kogia breviceps, assembly GCF_026419965.1. Taxonomy (NCBI): domain Eukaryota; kingdom Metazoa; phylum Chordata; class Mammalia; order Artiodactyla; family Physeteridae; genus Kogia; species Kogia breviceps. Next base: position 48,877,754 of record NC_081312.1, read on the forward strand.
GGAAAGAAAAAATATTTGAAGACATAATAACTGAAAATTTCCAAATTTGATAGAAACTACAAACCCACAGGTTTAAGTAACTCAAGAAAATCCAAATGAAAAAATATGAATCAAATGACACCAATGCACAGCATAATCAAATTGCTTACATAGTATTTGAGTAGGAGGATGGAGAGAAGAAAATGAAACATAATAAACAGCTATAGAGAATGTTAGATGGTAGTAAGTTTTATAAGAAAATGAAAAGTAGAGCAGGGTAAAAGGGATTAAGAGTGTATATATGGGTGGGGGGGGCATGGAAGACAGGTTGCAATAGTTAGGCTTAATTGAGAAGGTAATCAATCTTTGAATAAAAACTTATACAATAAAGATTATGGTAAGAGAAATTGGGAGCCACTGACATATTTTAAAGAAGCATTCTGGATGCTGTGTTGAGAATAGGACTCTATGGGAGTAAGGGTAGAAGCAGAGATTCCTGGAGACTATTGCTGTAATCTAAGTGAGAGGTGACAGTGGTTCAGAACAGAGAAATAGCAGCAGAGGTGGTGATGAGTAGTATAATTCTGGATAAAAAGAATTTGAATCTAGAATCACAGGATTTTATGATGGATTAGAGATAGTGTGTGAATAAAAAATAAGAACTAAGGATAACTCTAAGTTTTTGGACTGATCTAATGGAAAGATGGAGTTGCCATCATTTCAGCTGCATGGAGAGAAGATTTGGGGAGGAAGACTGGGAATTCAGTTTTAGAAACATTGAAATTGAAACATCTGTTAATGAGATATACAATGCTGGAGTTAGAAGCAAGATTTAGACTAGAGACATAAATTTGGGACTTGAGGCCATATAAATGGTACACAAAGCCTTGGGAATGAGCAAGAGCACCAAAGGAGTACATTTTGATAGAAAAGAGAGGAACAAGGATTGAACCCTGGAACAACTTCAATGTAAGAAGTTGGGGAACCTAAGAGGAACAGCAAAGGAAATTTAAAAGGAGTAGCTTGTGACAGTGGAGAGTACTGAGAGCCAAATGAAGAAAGTGCTTCAAGGCATAAGGAATCATCAACCATATCAATAGGTCAAGTAAGGGCTTCCCTGGTGGCGCAGTGGTTGAGAGTCCGCCTGCCAATGCAGCGGACACAGATTCATGTCCTGGTCCGGGAAGATGGAGTGGCTGGGCCTGTGAGCCATGGCCGCTGAGCCTGTGCCTCCGGAGCCTGTGCTCTGCAACAGGAGAGGCCACAACAGTGAGAGGCCCGTGTACCACAAAAAAAAAAAAAAAAAAAAAAATAGGTCAAGTAAGATGAGAACTGACTACTAGATTTAGCAATTTGAAGTCATTGGTGACCTTGATAAGAGAAGCTTCAGTGGAATGGTGGAGTAAAATGGGTGTAGAGCAAATGGGGCCTCCTCCTCCTTCTTCTTTATGAACAATTCAATCTTAAAGGCTGAGGTTAGGAACAAGCAAGGTATTATAGTTTCCACAGTAGGTCAGGGGCCTGTGGTGGGATGTCAGAGCTGGAGCAATGTGAGGAAAGCATCTGTGCAGGGGGCAGCCTGTTGAGACGTATGGGAGCCCAAGTGGGATGTGAAGGTATCTGCCATCACGGAGAGAGGTTATGGAGTGGGAGCTTGGTTTCATACATGGGAGTTAATCAAATAAGGATAAGGGGAGCCAGGTTTCTCACCAACAGTGAGAGGAGTTACAAATATGGAAAGTAGAAAGCTGGAATGAACCCTGTGGTGTAGGATAGGATCCGGTGGTGTCGATGTGAACTCATGGTTACATATACACATATGTACAGATAAAGAAATATAGATGTAAAAGTGTGTGTGTGTGCACACATGCCCTTGTGTGCATGCGTGTGTGAATTCTCTAGCTCTGTCCACTGAGAGGACCCAGGAGCAGCAACTCTTCAGCAATGAGCACACTTAGCATCAAGATCTTGATTTCTAAATACCATTCTCAAGGGAACTAGTGCTCTTGGAGAAAAGAATGATTCCAGGGCTGGGCCAGGGAAATAACAAGAGGACCCTAGAGAATCTTTTTGTGCCGAAAACTAAGGAAGTACTCAAAGAATGAGGGAGACATTTCAAAGGACACAGTAGCCAATGAGTTAGCCTGTGCCAATTTAAACATAAAAAAATTAATGATGACAGTATCAGATTATAAATTATTCAATAAAAGAGGAAACCACAAGTGCATAATAAATTTTAAAAAATAGAATTTTGATGAGGAATGGGATAGTTATATAGCCTCAAGATCCTTCCCTCAAACTCCAAATATTTATTAACTACAAAGGAAAAAAGAATACCTTTACATGGAGAAACCTGGAAGACACCACCTTAATCAAGTAATTAAGGTTAGTATCACCAGTGACAATTTGAAATCATGTGCCACTAATAGAATGCAGTGAGATGGACACCCATCAGTTCTCTGCTATTAATGTTTTGTTACTTTAATTAAATCATAAAGAAACAGCAGACAAACCTAAATTGAGTGACATTCTATAAAATAATGGCCTATAATCTTAAAAAATGTCAAGGTCATAAGAGTCAAGGAAATCTACGGAACTGTGCCTGACAGGACAGCTAAATGCAACCCATGATTCTGAACTGGGTTCTTTTGCTCAAAGGGACATTATTGGGATGATTTGCAATACTTATATGGGGTCTGAGGAGTAGAAGGTAGTGATGTATCAATTTTAATTATGCATGATGATTATATTATGATTATGTAGAAGAATGTTTTTACTTGTAGGAAATATTAAAGTATCCAGAGGTGATAGGACACCTGTTGACAACTTTTCTCAAATAGTTCAGGGAAAAACAAAATTCTTTGCCTTGTATTTGAAACTTTTCTGTACCTTTGAGGTTATTTCCGTAGTAAAAATATTTTTCTAAAGAAAGGGAAAAGAGATATTAGAAACAGTGAATATGGACAACTTTCTCAAGAAGTCACATTGCAAAGCAGAGCAAACAAAGGAGGCAGTTGCTGTAGGAGGAAATGGGGGGTTCAAGAGAAGAAATTTAAATTTTATTTAAGATGGAGAAATAACACTATGTTTGAATGTTGTTGGAAAGGATGAAATAGAGAACCAAAACTGGTGATTCAGAATGGGCGGTGAACTGCTGGAGCGCGTTCCTGATGAGGGAGATGAGATCTGATGTGCAGTGAAGGAATTTACTTTTGATAAGAGCAAGGATCTCCCTGGATTGACAACTGCTGAAACCCAGCTACCCAGCAACCTCACCAAACTAGACTGGGGCTGAGAACCAGGGAGTAAAGGGAGGGGGACTCTAGGCAGTCCCAATAAAAGCCACCAGATTGTGATTTTGGGCTCTGAAAAAATAGGAACCCATTCTAGGCAAATGTCCTGACAGCTTTAAGAAGAAGCAGTTGCCAGTAAGGATAAAAACCAGATCCCAGAATTTAAATGGTGAGTAAGTCTATAGCTCCGTCTTCATTACATCCTGAACTTGAAACACATCTTAAAATGAATGTTGCAAAATGCTTGCAAGCTACCAGGCCAACAAGCACTGATAGGTCATCACTGCCTATGCACGTGGGAAGTTGCCTGTGTGTTAAGGGTATCAGTCATTCAATCACTCCTTCAGTTGAGTTGCCTGCACTAATGGAGCCATCAAGGGTTGACAACTTTAAATTGATGCTTAAAAGGACTTGAAATATCACGCTGGGATGGAGGCTTAGAATGAGAAGTCATTGTGAACATCGAACATTGCCTGTCACAAGCCTGGCAAGATAGCTGAAGGCAAAAGAAACTGCCACACCTCTGGGAAGAGATCATAAGATTTTCACACTAGGAGAGATCGACCTGATATTTGTCTAGAAAGATCTTTTTACTCAGGTCAAAAGCTGCTGGCTACTTTAAAGTCTTTATTTTTCTTTGAATCATTAATACATAATTCAAGCAAGGGAAAATTAAAACATCTAGTTTGATCCTCAGTAAATGCAGAAGAAACATCTATATTCTTTGCTATGCCTTGGAATTATACTAAAAATACAACAGGTGGAATGGTCAGCAAGATTAGGAATGCCAGAAATGGAAAGCACCATATCACCACGATGTCCCACGTCACCAGGTGCCTGCATCACTGCTGGTGGCCAAAGGTGAGACTAAAGGATCTCTCCACTATGATTGTGAAAAGCACCCAGGATCAAACTTTGATTGTGATATAGAGAAAGTATAATTGTATGGATAAATATCTACTATTTTAAATTTGTAAAATAAAGTGAATATTCTAAATTATCTTGCTCTCCCTGCTCCTCCAAGGAGATATTAAACTGATGATACACATCAATAGGATTTTTTTAAAAAAAGGAAATAGAAGAAATAATTTTCAAAACAAGCATCAAGTACATGATATTTAATTGATAAATCTCAATAAAGAAAGAAAAGACATTCAAAATTATCATCCAAAATAGTTACATTTTTTTAAGAAGGGAGAACTTCATCTGGCCTGAAAACTAGGCTTTTCAGAAAACTACATTTCCTAGGGATTTTGAATTATCAAGGTTTAACAGTACTGCTTCTCTAGCTCCTAGGTATAATGCACAAGGCTAAGAATATACTTGGTGCTTAACAAATATCTACTGAATTTTAGAAACTATATCAACCCTCATAAAAATGAAGTTTTATGCTCAATTATTAATATATGCCTGGGTTCAAATTAAATTATTTGCTCCACTTTCAGCAGATCAAATGAATTAGGACTGGATATCTTTGAACACAGCCTTTTCCTCTATAAGTCCTAGAAATACTATACCTATTTTATTAACCCTGAAAATACTCTCAATTGGCCTATAAGGAAGGTTGAATCTTACTGTTCCTAATAACTTGAATGCAAGCATTTTAGGGAAGAGATGTTAAAACTTTCAATTCAAATGCTGGAAAAGTATTTGAAAAGTCCCAAACCTAAGATGTCTATCCACTCTCTAGAATGAAGCATGATGTCTACCTGGCTTGTTTCTCACTACAGCTTTCCCTGAAGTTCAGTTCCAATGTATTATGAGTCAATTGTCAGAAAGATGATTTACTTATTAGAAACGTTTATATGTGGTTCCATAATTACACATACTTGTCAGTTATGAAAATCTGTCTGTTCTTTTTATGTTGAAATGTTTTCGAAAGAAGGTATACTATAAATGCTGGCTACTTATAATCACACATTTGACATGAAACAATTTACCTGTCTTAAAATGATCACTTATGTCCTTCTTTTTGGTATTTCACTGAATTTTATCCTGTTACAATGAGTTTTATTTGGCCAGTGACATCATGCTTGGAATTTCTCAAACTATAAATGTAATTGGAAATGTCATGCAAAATATAGTTCCTAATGTCTTGTTGTATGACACTCTTAGTCCATGAACTTAAAGCTATCCACTAACAAAAATGTTTTCTGACTGCCTGCATATCTCATCACCGAGAAGTAGACAACAAGGTCTTTGACATTGAGGGCTGTGTAGTCTAGTTTGAAAAATTATCTGATGAAGGTAAAATTATTTAGTAAATTGACTAGTAAGTAGGATCAGAATGGAAAAGGAGATTCATGAACAAGTGGGGATTTAAGCTGACCTGTAAGAGAGGAGTAAGATTTGGATAATGCCCTAGTCTAGTTGGGCTGCTGTAATAAAATATCAAAAATGGGTGGATTGTAAACAACAGAAATTGATTTCTTATAGTTCTGGAGGATGTAAAGTATAAGATCAAGGTGCCAGCAGATTTAGTGTCTGTTGAGGGTCTTGCTTCCTGGTTCATAGATGCCTGTGTTCTTGCTATAACCTCACATGGTAGAAGGGGCAAGGGAGTTCTCTGAGTCTTTATAAGGGCACTAATTCCATTCCTGAGTGCTCTGCCTTCATGACCTAATCACTTCCCAAAGGCCCCACCTCCAAATATTATTACATTGGGTGTTAGGATTTTAACATATGAATTTTGGGAGGGACACAAACATTAGGTCTATAGGACATAGGAAAAGAATAAGAGGAAGGGTGTTCTCAGTGAGGGATTCAGAATAACCAGAGAGATGGGAATCTGCATAGCATATTCTTGAGATAGTGAGAAGAGCCAGTTGGAAAGGTCTATTGGAACCATTTGGGAGAAATGAGAAATAAGTTTGACATTTTTATGTGCAATTTAAAGAGCATCCAACTAGATAACAAGCAATCATTTCACCCAGGCTCCTGGCCTTGGCTTTCTTTTGCACTTACATCTACATTATTCATGATGTCAACAACACCCTCTGTTAAAGGGCATCCTTCTAGCTTACAATGATTCTCGCCCCTCCTTAGCTATCTGTCCCCTTACCAACCATATGGGTGGGTTAGTTCCTAGGAGCCATGTTTGTGCAATGTGGTTCAATTCTAGTGTCAGTTAATTGAAGCTTCATGGCTCATCCTTGGTAGAACAAATATACCACTCTAGGAATATGGGAGTGAGACTAAAAGGGATGACATGAATCTATCTCTTTCTTCATGGAGCTAAAAGTATGAAATGTGATCCTCAGAGCCATGGGCAGCCACCTTGTGTCTGCCATATGGAACAGGCAGCTGAGAAATCTATTCCTCCCAGGAAAAGAAAGAGGCAGATATACAGGGAGAAACAGAGGCATATCACAGAGCACTTGCAGCTCCCACTGGCCTTCTAGCTCTCACTACCCCTGCTTAATCAGCTACATTTCTGCTCTTAGATTATGAGACGCCCTGTATCTTTTATAATTGAACCCTTCTTTCTGCTTAAGTCAGCTTGGGTTAGGTTTCTATTATTAGAAACCCAGAGTCCTAACATAGTGATGAATAAATAGATTTAACTGAAGTCCTACTGTCCTTTGCTTTTACACATGCTCTCTCAACTTGTGCTCTCAGGACAAGCTTTCTTTCACTGGCCTTTGCTCAACAGCAGTGTATCTTGTTGTTTTGTACATCTGAGTGTCACAGTTTCCACAACCTCTCTCTGCCTCTTTCCCCAGAGCCCTTGCAAGCTTTCTTTTTTTTTTTTTTTTTTTGCGGTACGCATGCCTCTCACTGCTGTGGCCTCTCCCGTTGCAGAGCACAGGCTCCGGACGCGCAGGCTCAGCGGCCATGGCTCACGGGCCCAGCCGCTCCGTGGAATGTGGGATCCTCCCTCACCGGGGCACGAACCCGTGTCCCTTGCATTGGCAAGCGGACTCTCAACCACTGCGCCACCAGGGAAGCCCCCTTCCCAGCTTTCTTTGGTTTCTCTTTCCTTTCTCTCCTTGAATGAAATGCTAACAAAGAAACAGAGAGGCTGGAAGTATCATTTATATATGCCTGTGGCTTATGAACAGATAATGGGTTCATTAGCCCAAATCTCTCAGGGTCTGTGATGCAAAGGGATAGGAAACAAGAAGGTTTAAAAATGAATATGCTATTCAGACCCTCTCAAGGTAGGGCCTCTCCAGGTTATTCTGGAGGCCACAGGAGGATAAGGCCACCCCCTGCTTAAGGGACCCTTGACAGCTCCAGTGTCAGCTGTGTCCCCTTTTCCTTGTTCTTTTGTTTTAAAAAAAAAATTTATTGATTGATTTTGGCTGTACCGAGTCTTACTTGTGGCAGATGGGATCTTTAGATGCGGACTTCTTAGTTGTGGCATGCAGACTCTTAGTTGCGTCATGCATGCAGGATCTAGTTCCCCAACCAGGGATAGACCCTGGGCCCCCTGCATTGGGAGCACAGAGTCATATCCACTGGACTACCAGGGAAGGCCCTCCTTTTCCTTGTTCCTTATTGCCTCAGCTGTACTAGGCTCTGCCAGATGGACGTAAAGCCACTGCCACCTCTATAGCTTGAAGAGGTCACTACTCTAATTGGAAAATCACAAACCTGAGATCTTCAGAGAGAAGCCCCTTCTTGCTGATGGGATCATGTACCAAAAGTAGGTGGAGAAGCCTGACCACTCAGAAGCCTGGAAGGGACTCCAAAAGGCAGATAACCAAGCCCTAAACCAGCTATAGCTGCCAACAGTGTCAACACAGTCGCAGTTTTACCCAAGACCTAAACTAAAAATAATCTGACACTTCACCATAGCATGCCTGCCTGGCTCTGATGTGCAGAACAAATGCTGAGATACAGGCTGCCACTGCATTTCCAACAATTTCAGGTCTAATGACGTCAAGAGGAATTCAGAGATTTGAAAGTGAAGATCCTGTAGGTAGGCAGTCACTCATTGTTCAGCTCATTAGGCTAATGCTTTGTCGCTCTAAAACAGATAGTGATTTATTTGGTCTCTTCAGAAGCAGTATTCAAAGGGAATCAGGGTGTGGTGTTGACTTCTTTCTCATGATATTTGGTAATTATGCTTTTTGGATATCTTATTTGTGTTAATAATAGGTCTTGTTCATTTTTTGGTAACCTCTTACCGGACTAGGAGATCCTTGAGAGCAAGAATCATGCCTTCTTTTTCATCTAGCTCTATATCTCTATAGAGATACAGAGATCTAACAAGGCCTGGCAATTTAGAAAGCTCTCAATAAAATATTTATTGGATAAAGGAATAAATGAATAACCAAAAAATAGCAAAAATCCAACCTAATGATGAAGGTTTGGGAAAGTGTCTTAAAGGATATAATGATTGAGTCTTCAAGGAGTCACTGGAGTTGGTAAAGCAGAAATATAGAGAGGAGGAGAGTGAATGTTAAAGGCATTTGAAATTGCCATCAAGGGAATTAAAAATGGTTCAATATAGCATGCGGGTGAGAGGAAGGGGATGAAGCTGAAAAGTGGGGCAGGGGCCAGAAGGACCTTGTATGCTTTGCTATAGAGTTTGAATTTCATTTTCCAGGTGATGGGAATCATGAAAAGTTCTTCAATAAGAGAGGAACCTAATGAGGTTTTCTTGCAGAAAGTTGTCTTTGGCCACATGGAGAGTAAGCGATGGCAGGGATGGAGATGGGGTTGAGACGGGATTGCAAAGATCAGCTAAGAGCACCTTTCAATCAGTAATTCAGGTGAGAGGTGATGAAGGTCTGACCTACGGCTGAAACGGTTTGTTTTTGTCCTGTTCTTCCCACTGTCAGCTTTTCATCACCACCAACACCATCACACCCTCCTTCAGGATGTGGGCCTGGGGATGCTGAGTAGTAACAGAAAATGCCAACCACAATAGTGCTTTTCAAACACTTTTTTCTTCATTCAGCCATGCCAAAAGGCAAGGTGGCATTTTCCAGAAGGTCCATGAGCAGAACCAAGCAAAAAAGAACCAAATGACTCTTTTTGGTGCCACAATCTTTGGGCCACCTCACTTCTCTCAGCAGGTACTGGGCACACTTGACATATTATACTTTTTTTAAGAAAGGAAATAAAAAGAAGAGGCAAAAAAGGAGAAGAGGAAGGTAAAAAAAGCACAAGACAGATGGTGAAGACCCTTTATCATATTCATAAATAAAGAATTAATGTTATTGCAAGAAAGAAGAAGCTGTTTACATTTTGTGGTCCATTACCAGGACTTGAATTTTACAAAGGAGATTCAGGATAGATGGAAATTTGCTCAGTTTACTTATGGAGGAAGACCAGATCTCCCTTCATGCTCTAGCCCAGACCTGATGGGAGTTATAAGGAGCAAACCCCTTCCTATAGGACCATGGTTCCCAACCTTAACTATACATTGAAATTAACTGATAATTAAAAGAAATACTGCTGCCTGAATCATACCCTAATAGATTCTAATTTAATTGGTCTACAGTGTGGTCTTAGAATTGGTCCTTTTATAAAATTCCCTGGGTGATATGAATATACAGGTGGGCTGAGAACCACTGCTATACAACAGTGGTCAGCAAAGTTTTTCTCTAAAAGGCCAGAGTAAAAATTTTAGGCTTTGTGGGCCACAGGGTCTCTGCTGCAACTACTCTACCCTGCTGTTGTAGTATGAAAGTAGCCACAGACAGCATGTAAACGAATGGGTGGGGCTGTGTTCTAATAAAGCTTTATTGAGAAAAACAGTCAGTGGGCTGGACTTGGCTCATGAGCCATAATTTATTGACCCTTGTTTTAGAAGCACATTCCAAAGGATGGCTGGATTGTTCAGATTGCTAAGTCAGGTATGGACAAATCTTCCAGTTTAAAAAAGGCATCTGAATGTTCTAATTTTAGTAAAATGAGATATGTTGCTGAGTTTCATTTCATAAAATGCTCAGGTCTTCTGGAAAAGTGAAGCTTTGATAGTTGACATAAATTTACTTTACTACCCTGCAGTAGCTATCTGTGTGGGTTAATTTACATTGAAAATCTGCCTACAGAAGGTTTGGATTTAAAGTCCTGGCTTAATATGTTAGGTCCAACTTAAGGCAAAGCTGTCAGGTTAGATCTGGGGAGTGAGAGAAAGAAAGAAGTGGAGTATTAAGTTCCATGAAACCTCTATGCTGTTTGACTTCTCAGGGAGACCACATGTGGTTTTTGTGTTCTGAAGAAAAAAACTCCAGTAAGGTATAAAGAAGAAAAAAAATAACATGAAGTGGTGGATAGAAGGATTAGACATGAAGATAGACACTAAAAATTAGAACCGACATAAGGACAGAAAAAATTAAACCCAAGTGAGAATGGGGTCTTTACAAGGTCAGAGAAGTGAACTGATAGATTTCTACATTTTATGGGTTTTCCATCCCTTGACTAGAATTCAGCCATAAGCCTAAATTTTGTTTTGACATCCACATAGAGAGCCAGTTTTAATTTATACTACCATTTTATTCTGGAGAAATCCAGAGGAGGCAAAGACACATTAGAAAAATGAACTTTTGCCTAACCATTAAGTTTCTCTTCCACCATCACTGGTTGCATCACTCTCCATAGAAAAGTAGCCAAATGACACATGGCTGCAAGTCATGCTCCTGACAATCAAGGCTAGCTGAGCTGTGTGGGTTACATCATCCTCACCTTTATCCTATCGATGTTGGCTTCCATCTTCAGCTGTTCTACCAGTTTCCTGGCTTGAGCTATGCTGGCGGTGTTGTTGCTGGCCATTGGAATGCTGGGTGGGTTTTTCAGACACACTGGGAAAAAAAACAAGGAGGAAAAATGCATCAGAGAATTCTCCAGCTGGCAAATGTGCAGATTCATCATAACTGGGGGATCCCCCCAAAATGGCTATAGTCAGGCCAGGCTCCTCCAGCCACCTACATCCCCAATCCAGCACTGAGTCTGAGTGGCAGGCAGGCCAGAAGATGAGGTTTGCTTTTCCAACTCCCTACCTCTGCCCTTCCATCCCTCTTTGGGGGAAAAAAGAAAGAAGAATGTTCATCAAATCAGGTAAGATATGCTGCCACATTAAGAAAGCAAGTTATTAAATTTATGTCAATTTATGAAATAAGTTCAAATTGGTAAGGGTGACAGTATGCATAATTACTGTTGTTATTTATTGGATACTGCTATTGTTAGATACTGTGTTAAGTGCCCTCAGAGGATGAGGAATGAAAGGTGAGCAGAGGCAGGAATGGTAAATTATATAATCCCTAAGGACTAAAAACACTATGTTTACAATGTTCTCTTGATGGGCTCAAATGCTGACTCTCTGGTTAACTGTAAGCACCTCAGTCTATTATACTGCAGAGACACTGCAATAGGACTTGTGGCTTTTTTGTGCTGTTTATCCAGCACCATTTTAAATGGTCCTTTCTCTCCAGTCTATTTGAAATATGGCTTGATTCACAACCAATTACTTTACTCATAATTCTTCAGGAACAATCTGTAATGTCAAGGGGTAGGCGTTGCTATGTCTAAATTGTTACTTGCATCGATGAGTAGACCAATGGTATTCTAAATTAAGTACAACAGACTTAATACTTTTATGAATATGGAATGGAATATAAATGTTTAGAGAGTGGAGTTCTGTACCTATGTAGAGGGTGAGATGATTTCTTTGTCTCTGGCTCTACCAGACCCACTCCCATCCTTGTCCCCCAATCCCTTCAAGTCCTATCCCAATTTCATTTCTCTTTTAATTATTTCTTGACCCACCATCTCACTTTATTCTTGTTCATCTCAGCAAGTATCCTATTTATTTTCAGTGCCCACTTCCCCCACATTCTCATCAGGTCTTGCACCATGTCAAGGTGCCATATACTATTTCAGGACCGTCAATGTAAATTTGACCCTTGAGGTCACTGACACCCAATAGTGAAGGAATGTCTGAGAACTGCAAATTTAACTAGAGTGCACGACCCAAGAAATGAGAAACATTAAACGCTGCTTCAGTCACCACCAGTCATATCTTGTTTTGAAGATATTATATTAAGAACCGTGACTTCTACTAGCTTTGGGGAATATTTTTATCTAGAGATAAAGTAGGATCAGGCTACTATCTCAAAAAGGAAAGAGGACACATAGAAAACCTACAGAAAGAAAAATAACCCATAATAAGTTCAGTACATAGGTTTTTACATATCCATGAAAATCAAGAAACAATTTTTATTTTAATTACCAAAAAAGCAAAAGTCTATAAATTATTTTCTTTGGTTCTTATTTCTTGACATTTAACTCTCTGTAAACAAAGAGGTCCCTTCATGGATAGCGTTATTTTATAAAGAATACTGCAAAAGCCAGCCCAACAACATTTATAGTATAAATTGGAGGATAGTAAACTGTTTCCTCAATTTATTTTCAAAGGGTTTGGAGACAATAAAATGGGAAGGAAGACTGAAAGAATTTTGAAGCCACAAAGATCTCTGAACTCTACTTTCAAATGCTTGAAGATCAAGGGAGGGATCCTGCATGCAAAAACAAACAAAAAAAGGAGGCTTTAACAACAACTGCAATTTCATCAGCATGGTTAGGGACCTAATCATCTTAGCCCCACAGGGAAATTATGTGCCCCCAAATCAAATGGACATCTACCAGCCTTGCAAAACTTCACAGGGCCAAGATGGAGTATTGACTTACCCAGTAGAGTAGCCTAACTCTTCCAGTGATCCAGAATGGAAGGAGCCATGGTCTACAGGCCCCTGGACACTGTTCTGTAAAGTTCATGTTTCCTCCAAACTAGAATTTATCACACTAGAATACAGACTATCACAGAATTTCCAAATCCTCATTGGGCCTGAGGGAGCTCTGAGAGTCTGGTCAGCTGTTCTTCTGCCCTTGAATCTAAACCAGATAACATAGTAACCTGTGGCAGAGACCACTGCTTGTTTCCAATACCCCTTTTCCTCTTCTTCGTTAGAGATAACAATTGCTTGGTGTGGTGATATGACTAAGTTTGGCCAATAAGACATAAGCAGAAGTGTCCTGAAGGGAAGGGATGTGCCCTTTGCCTCCCCTTCTTCCTGTTACTAGCCTAGAAGGTGGTCATATTGACCACAGAGCTCCATCTTGAACATCTGGGCTACACTCCAGGAGGAGCAGGAAGGATCTGGGTCCTTACTGATACTGTAGAGCCACCATGCCAACTGTGAACTGGCTGCCATCTATGTGAAGAGAAATAAGCACCTATCTTGTTTACACCATTATTATTAAGGGTTTCTCTACTGTTGGCTCACAGATCTGCCATTAACTGATTAAATAACCCATTATTTTTATTTGAGTATCCAGGAAAGTCTATGTCCTAATGCCTGTTAATGTTCCCTGGAAAAAGCTGTAGCGGTCCTGAGAAGGCTGAGATGGAAAGTGTTTGAGTTTTCTATTGCTGCTGTAACACCTTTCTACAAATTTAGTAGCTTAAAGAATATAAATGTATCTTAACAGTTCTTGAGGTTAGAAGTCTGAAATAGATCCCACTGGGCTAAAGTCAAGATATCGGCAGGGCTTCATTCCTTCTGGAGGTCTAAAGGAAAATGTCTCCTTTCCTTACATAGCTTCTAAAGGTTGCTGGCATTCCTCGGCTCTTGGCTTTTTTCTTCATTTTCAAAACCAACACAGGTGAGTTGACTCCTTTTCACTCTACATCACTCTAACCTCTTCGGTAGTCACCTCTCTCTCTGACTCTTCTCTGCCTCCTTCTTCCACTTTTAGCAACCATTGTAACCACACTGGGTCCACTCTGATAACACAGGATCATCTCTGTATCTTTAGGTCAACTGATTAGCAACCTTAATTCCATTTGCAACCTTAATTCCCTTTGCCATGTAACATAACAATCTGCAGGTTCCAGGTATGGGAACAGGGACATCTTTGGGGACCTTTATTCTACCTATGATGGAAGGAGACCTCTGTGCAGGTAGGGAAGGAAAGTGGAAAGGTGGGATGTTGAGGTGGGAAAGAAGAGGGATGGGGCAGGACGTAAGTTTAGAAATGCTGGGGAGAGAACAAATAAAACCTAAATGGACTTAAGAAAAAAAAAAGTAGACAAAGGTTTTGGTGTGTAGTTCTAGCTTTAGGAAGATCCTGTATGTTTTTCTTTTACCATACGACCCAACAAAATCTAGGGCTACTTTCAGAATCACTTAGTGCATTTTCCTCTTTTTCACATCTGGCTGCTTTCCCGTAAAAGCAATGAAGAAATCCCCCTCCTGAAAACTGAAAGAACTGTAGAGTCCTAGACCAGTGTTCCAAAGAAGTATGTGGTATTGAGATTTATAAGAAATATATATTTGGTCTTTGACCTATTCTTGGCACAGAGCTCCTAAAACCCTTGGAATCTCCTGTGGTAAGACCAATAAAGGTCTTTTGTTATGTTAATGAGGTGATTTTTGGAAAGCCCTTAGGCAACCTGAGGATGGGGGAGCTGTTTGCCAGGAGAACCAACCATGTGATTAGAGGGTTGGAACTTTCAGAACTCACCCCCAACCCCAACCTCCTGGAAGGAAAAAAGGGCTGAAGGTTGAATCAATTGCCAGTGGCCAATGATTTAATTAATCACGACTATGTAAAGAAGGCTCCATAAAAACCCAAAAGGACAGGGTTTGGAGAGCTTCCAGGTTGGTGAACGCGTGGAGATGCTGGAAGAGTGGCCCACCTAGAGAGGGTATGGGAGATTTGCACCCTTTCCCCATACCTTGCCCTTTGCACCTCTTCCATCTGGCTGTTCCTGAGTTACATTCCTTTATAATAAACTGGTAACCTAGTATGTAAAAATGTTTCTCTGAGTTCTGTAATAGTAAATTAATCAAAACCAAGGAAGAGGTCATGGGAATCTCTGATTTATAGCCAGTCAGTCAGAAGTACAGGTAGCAACCT
The DNA here is from genome assembly GCF_026419965.1 of Kogia breviceps. Taxonomy (NCBI): domain Eukaryota; kingdom Metazoa; phylum Chordata; class Mammalia; order Artiodactyla; family Physeteridae; genus Kogia; species Kogia breviceps. The sequence continues at coordinate 48,892,900 of NC_081312.1, forward strand.
GCGCTTGCAATGGTGGGGGCCTGAATTGTGTTTGTGGGTAGGGGGAGGAGAAGGCAGTCTTGTAAGATCAACCCTTAACCTGTGGAACCTGCTATCCCTGTGTAGGCAGTGTCAGAATTAAATAATTAAGTTAAATTGTAGGACACTCAACTGATGTCAGAGGATTGTTTGGTGTGAAGGGAACTGCCCGCCTCCACACACTGGAATTGGGTCCTGGAGCCCTACTGAAGTATGTATTTTCCTAAAACGTGACTATGGTAAATAAGAAAGAGTTAGCTTATCTTCTAAGCTTGAAGCATTTGGATAATGCATCTCACACACACAGACACACACACACACACACACATCTTTTCATCTTACAAATCTGAAACTCTGTACCCATTAAACAATAACACCCATTCCTTTCTCCCCCAGCCTGGGAAACCACCATTCTACTTTCCGTCTCTATGATTTTGATTACTCTAGGTACCTCACAGAAGTAGAATCATACAGTATTTGTCTTTACATGACTGTCCTGTTTCACTTAGCTTAATGTCCTCAAGGTCCATTCATGTTGTAGCATGTGTCAGAATTTCCTTCCTTTTTAAGGCTGAATAATATTACATTCTACGTATACACTATATTTTATCAATTCATCTGTTGACGGACACTTGGGATGCTTCCACGTTTTAGCTACTGTGAGTAACGCTGCTGTGAATATGGGAGTACACATATCTCTTCAAGACTCTGCTTTCAGTTCTTTTGAGTATATACCCAGAAATGGAGTTGTTGGATCATATAGGGTAAGTCTATTTTTAATTTTTTGAGGGACAGCAATACTGTTTTCCGTAGTAGCTGTACCGTTTTACATTATCACTAAAGGTGCACAAGGGTTCCAGTTTCTCCTCATCCTCATGAACACATTCTTTTTTTTTTCTTTTTTTTAAAAAATAGTAGCCTTCCTAATGGGTGTGAGGTGGTACCTCATTGTAGTTTGATTTGCATTTCCCAAATGAGTAGTGATGTTGAGCACATTTTCACGTGTTCATTGGCCATTTGGATATCTTTTTTTGGAGAAATGTCTATTCAAGCCTTTTGCCCATTTTAAAATCAGGTTTGTTGTTGTTGAGTTTTAGGAATTTTGTATATATTCTGGATACCAATCTCTAATCAGATATATGGTTTGCAAATATTTTCTCCCATTCCATGGATTGCCTTTTCACTCTGTTGATAGTGTATTTTGATGCACAAAAGTTTTAAATTTTAATGAAGTCCAATTTTTCTATTTTTTTCTTTTGTTGCCTATGCCTTTGGTGTTAGAGCCGGGAAATCACTGCCGGCTCCATTATGCTCCATTATTTTGAAGGAGAAAAGAACATGCCACTCCAAGATATGTCACTATGGCAGACTGGTTATTTTCAATTGAAGTTAGTTAAGAAAATAGCCAGTGCAAAAAGAATACTCTCACTCTCTTTGTCCCTCCGAAAGCAGGAAATAAATCTCCTGTGTGAAGGCACCCTCCCTCTACCAGGAAGGTAGAAGGAATCCTTATTGCCAGAGACAGGAAATTCAGGGCCGAGAAGGCTGTATCAACAAACCTTGTTACTTCTTCAGTAATTTGCTATTCCAAGCCCAGGTCCATTCGTCTTGTTGATTCTTCACAAACGTATTGTTTCCCTGTCTAAAAGGTATAAAAGCTGCCTGCTTTGGTCACTTCTTTGAGTGTCATTTCTTTATGGGCTCATGTATATGTACAAAATTAAATTTGCTTTTCTCCTGTTAATCTTATGTCAATTTAATTATTAGACCAGCCAACTGTTAACCTTAGGTCAATTTAATTATTAGACTAGCCAAAGAATCAAGAATGGAAGAAGGGGAAAGTTTTCCTCCTCTCCAGTTTTGGTGCCAAAAGTAGGGCTCTGCCCTGCCTGGACCCAGGGGTTCACTCTCAGGCTGAGGCAGCTGAGGGACCTTGGGGCCTCTGGTAGGTGCTGGCAGAAGGAAAGAATTCATACCAAATCAGTCTCCCAGATCTCTGCCTGCAAGCTCTCGTAGAAGTGAGAGTGGTAAGAATCCTTTTCTTTTTCTAAATTCAGATTAGTAGGAGAAAATATTTTTATGAATTAGTTCCTTGGGTATGGCGACTTGTAAAGATTTGTTGTGAGTACTCTTGTTATCTAGTTATTCCTTTTCTCCCAGAGATGGTCATTGTTTTCCTTTTTCTCTGCCTTTTTTGTCATTTCTCATAAGGAGAAAAACCACAGGGCAGAACACAGGCATAGGTTCTAGAAGCCTGTTGTCTGATCTGGCTTCACACACTGGTGAGTTCACGGTTCTCATCAGACTGGCAGCTATTTAGACAAACTTTGCACTGGGTCCTCTAATGTAAAAACTGGGTGAAGTTTTCCTTTCATATTGTTCTATGTCCTGAAAGCATAACTCTATGGCCAGTAAGAATATTCTCTGGTTTCTGCTAGCCGGAGAATGCAAGTAATAGCTTGCACTTGGTGGCCAGTTGAATAGACTGTTCCAAGACATGAAGTCACCAGCAATGTTCTTTGTCCAACTGTGCCAGCTTTCAGGGAAGTTTGTCATAAGGGGTCTTTGTCATCTCAGCCTTCGTTGTCTTGCTAGTGCTGGAAAAGTCTCATTCTATTAATGCCTGCCTGGTGTCATAGATTAGTAGGCCTGTGATGCTTTCATGCTCTTGTGAGAGACCAGAGACACTGTTTGCACTATACCATTCTTACTACCTATGACGACAACGGTCTTTGCTTTCTTAGGCTAAATCTGGAATGAACTTTCTGGATCTTCTGAGGACTATGTCTTTTGTACTGTCCTTTGGTATGCCTCTTGCATCCAAGGTTAAACTGTAAAAAGACTTACTGGTTTGAGTCTCTATTGAGATTAATGTAAGTTCCTACTCATCAGTGGCCAAAGGATCCTTTGAACTGGCAATATTTGAAAGAAAGATTTTTTTAAGAGCGCTCTCATTCTAAATGACTGTCTTACTGGTACCTATGGAAAGACCAAATTAAAAAGAGAACCCAAAGGAATATAATGTCTAGCCTTAGGGACCCTCTTAACAAGATGAAAGAACAGACATTAGACTTAGAAAAAAAATTAAAGACCACTTCCAACAAAAATTCCCCCTGTAAAAAATCTGGCACCATCTCCTCAGTAAATTCCCTTAGTTCCCCAAACTCCTCCACCTTCCCCTTAAACACCCAGCTGCCTGTTTTAACTTCCCTTTCCCTAAAAGATTTATAGACAGCACTCTGATCTCTAGGCCTCAACTATACAGGTTACTCATGCAAATGCTGAAAGCCGGGAAGTAAATTAAACAGGCATGTCCAGGATGGAGAGTAAGGCTTTCTTTGCTATTCCTTACAACTCCTCCTACTTTCCAGGGCTCCATAATCAGGCTCTGCCAGCTTCAGGTCTTTCTATACAATGTCCTTTGTAGATGTATCCTGGACCCCTCCACCCAACACCACAAAGAATTCATATCCCCTGGAAAGCAACAGATCTTTTAAACTACAAAGCCCTTTACCTCCACTTTCAGAAGATCCTACCAAATTTAAAGAAGTATTTAAAAGATTATTGGCCATTTATAATCCTTCTCACCGAGGAAACAGATGACCAGAATTTCTCCCAGGCCCTCCTATAAAATGGTCAGGAAATGGATCAGCTGGAGGCTGATGTTTAGCAAATATTACATTATATTATATATAAATATTATATATTATGTGCAAAGGTAGAGGTTTTCCCACCCAAGGTGAATTGGTCTAAGGTTAAATTGTACACTCAGAAAAAGGAGAACATCCAAAGGCCTTTATAAAATGCTTTGTACAGGCTTTTCAAAGGCATACTGCATTATGCCCTGAAGCTCCAGAATATAGAAATCTTTAAATTTTCTCCTTAATATGAAATTTTCTCCTAAATTTAAAAAGGCAAATTCAAAATAGTGTGCCTGGGTGGACTAGTCAACCTCTAAGCATTATGATGGAAGCAGCTACCCAATTCTTTGAACATAGATTGCAGGAGAAAAAAAGGAATTATAATCAACAATATTTGATTTGCAACTTGAATCTTCAGAAAAACAAAAGCATAGTTCTGAGAGCAGCTCAAAGTCCACTCAGACCCTTTCCCATTTGCCTTCAGGTATTTGCAGATATTATTTAAAAATCAAGACATTGGAAGTACAATTGTCCTGACTTAAGAAAAAGAAGGAAAAAATTAAATAGAAATTACCTTAGACTTCTGATAATAAATATACTCCCAAATTCCTACATTCTTTCCCTGTCCCTTGATGATGTAAATCTTATCATGTATTTATAAAGCAAACAGCTCGAGGTAAATAGAACACTTCTCACAATTGCCTGACACACACGATAAAAAAAGGAGGTGGGAGGCTTTTAAAAATACAAACTACTATAAACTCACTTGCCTAAATCTAGTCCGCAGCGTTCATAAGATTACTTGTCAAGGACAAACACAAATCTTAAAAGTCTCCTGCACAAACATTAGTAAAAAGCTTTAGCCATTTAAGAGAGTAAGCTTAACTTGTTCTGTCCTACAGAGATATAATTTGAATTCAACTGTTATTTATAAACTAGTGAGTGTTATTTTATTGTACCTGATTCATGGCTAAAGTTTTAGAACAAAAGCTATAAAGTCTCTGTGTCTGTCTGCATGTTTACATATGTCTATAAATCTATGTTATCTATATGTGATATTTTTTTACCTCTGTATGGTATTGCCAAAATGATTTTGTAAATGAGCTCTATTTAACTGGCTTAAACTTAAGCTCTTATGAATTAAGCATTCCTAAAACTCAGAAACATAGAAACTAACTCAAATGTTTTTCAAGTTCATGTGATATGGGATACTCTTTGCTAAATAAATGCTAGTTTAAGTTCGTTGGTTTAATTAAAATAGACATGTCTTCAGAGTTATCAGCATTAAATATAATGCAGACATGCAACTTTTATTCTACCTGGGTTTACTAGTCAAGTAAGCTCATGTTATCTCTGCTGCAAAATTTGTAAACAAGAAAAATAACTTAAAATGATGGCTGGCCACTTTGATGTCTTAGGAAATTTTCATGAGTGATCTAGATATGACTGTTGGGAACAAGTGAATTAAATAAATGTAAGTGGGATAAAAATTTTTAAGTGAACTTTTCAATAATAATTATGTTTTATGATGTATACTTAAATAGTTTCCCAAATCCCTTTGGTAACTTATACCCTTAGAATTTGCTAAGTTAAATTAAATGATAGAAATTTATGGAACATCTAGATAATTTCCAAATAAGATAAGACACAGAAACATTAATTATTGAACATGGGTTTATCCACTTTTGGTTTCTGATTATACAGAAACTAAAGATATTTGGGTCTATTAGTAAATATTATGTACCACATTGAAAGGTTACAATACAAAGAAACATATGTTTTTAGAAATTATAAAATGTATTCATAAATTGGCCAACCCAAGAATGCTGGTATAATGTACAATTCACAACTGCTTACTTCGTGGTTTTTACTAGAAATTAAGGTTTCTACAAATTAAAAATTCTAATTAATAAATGCAATTGGAACTACCTAAAATAATAAGAAAAACATTTCTGTGCAAGAAAAGTAGATTGTGTTTAGGGTTAAAAAATGTATGAGGGGGATTCAGGAGAAGATGGCAGAAGAGTAGGATGCGGAGATCACCTTCCTCCCCACAGATACATCAGAAATACATCTACACGTGGAACTGCTCCTATAGAACACCCACTGAATGCTGGCAGAAGACCTCAGACCTCCCAAAAGGCAAGAAACTCCCCACGTACCTGGGTAGGGCAAAAGAAAAAAGAAAAAACAAAGGCAAAAGAATAGGGACGGGGCCTGCACCAGTGGGAGGGAGCCGTGAAGGAAGAAAGGTTTCCACACACTAGAAGCCCCTTCGCGGGCGGAGACTGCAGGTGGCGGAGGGGTAAGCTTCGGAGCCGCGGAGAAGAGCACAGTAACAGGGGTTCAGAGGGCAAAGCGGAGAGATTCCCGCACAGAGGACTGGTGCCGACCAGCACTCACCAGCCTGAGAGCCTTGTCTGCTCACCCGCCGGGAAGGCTGGGGGCTGGGAGCTGAGGCTCAGGCTTCAGAGGTCAGATCCTATGGAGAGGACTGGGGTTGGCGGCGTGAACACAGCCTGAAGGGGTTAGTGCACCACGGCTAGCTGGGAGGGAGTCCAGGAGAAGTCTGGAGCTGCCTAAGAAGCAAGAGACTTGTTCTTGCCTCTTTGTTTCCTGGTGCGCGAGGAAAGGGGATTAAGAGCGCCACTTAAAGGAGCTCCAAAGACGGCGCGAGCCGTGGCTATCAGCGCGGACACCAGAGACGGGCATGAGATGCTTAAGGCTGCTGCTGCCGCCACCAAGAAGCCTGTGTGCGAGCACAGGTCACTATCCCACCTCCACTCCCGGGAGCCTGTGCAGCCCGCCACTGCCAGGGTCCCAGGATCCAGGGACAACTTCCCCGGGAGAACACAAGGTGCGCCTCAGGCTGGTGCAACGTCACGCCAGCCTCTGGCAGGCTCGCCCCGCATCCGTACCCCTCCCGCCCCCCCCAGCCTGAGTGAGCCAGAGCCCCCGAATCAGCGGCTCCTTTAACCCCGTCCTGTCTGAGCAAAGAACAGATGCCCTCAGGCGACCTACATGCAGAGGTGGGGCCAAATCCAAAGCTGAACCTCGGGAACTGTGTGAACAAAGAAGAGAAAGGGAAATTTCTCCCAGCAGCCTCAGAAGCAGCAGATTAAAGTTCCACAATCAACTTGATGTACCCTGCATCAGTGGAATACCTGAATAGACAATGAATCATCCCAAACTGAGGAGGTGGACATTGGGAGCAAGATACATTATTTTTTCCCCTTTTCCTCTTTTTATGAGTGTGTATGTGTATGCTTCTGTGTGAGATTTTGTCTGTATAGCTTTGCTTTCACCATTTGTCCTAGGGTTCTATCCGTCCGTTGTTTGTTTTGTTTGTTTTAGTTTGTTTGGTTGGTTTTTACATTTTAAACTTTTTTTCATAATAATTATTTTTTATTTTTATTTTATTAGCTTTATTTTATTTTACCTTACTTTATTTTATTTTGTCTTCTTTCTTTCTTCCTTCCTCCCTCCCTCCCTCCTGCTCGCTCGCTCGCTCTCTCTCTCTCTCTCTCTCTCTCTCTCTCTCTCTCTCTCTCTCTTTCTTTCTTTCTATTTTTTCTCCCTTTTATTCTGAGCCATGTGGAGGACAGGCTCTTAGTGCTACAGCCAGACGTCAGGGCTGTGCCACTGAGGTAGGAGAGCCAAGTTCAGGACACTGGTCCACAAGAGACTTCCCAGCTCCACGTAATATCAAACGGCGAAAATCTCCCAGAGATCTCCATGTCAACACCAACACCCAGCTTCTCTCAATGACCAGCAAGCGACAGTGCTGCACACCCTATGCCAAACAACAAGCAAGACAGGAACACAGCCCCATCCATTAGCAGAGAGGCTGCCTAAAATCATAATAAGGCCACAGACACCCCCAAACAAACCACCAGACGTGGACCTGCCCACCAGAAAGACAAGATCCAGCCTCATCCACCAGAACACAGGCACTAGTCCCCTCCACCAGGAAACCTACACAACCCACTGAACCAACCTTAGCCGCTGGGGACAGACACCAAAAACAACGGGAACTACGAACCTGCAGCCTGCGAAAAGGAGACCTCAAACACAGTAAGATAAGCAAAATGAAAAGACAGAAAAACACACAGCAGATGAAGGAGCAAGGGAAAAACCCACCAGACCTAACAAATGAAGAGGAAATAGGTAGTCTACCTGAAAAAGAATTCAGAATAATGATAGTAAATATGATCCAAAATCTTGGAAAGAGAATAGAGAAAATGCAAGAAATATTTAACAAGGACTTAAAAGAACTAAAGAGGAAAGAAGCAATGATGAACAACACAATAAATGAAATTAAAAATACTCTAGAAGGGATCAGTAGCAGAATAACTGAGACAGAAGAACGGATAAGTGACATGGAAAATAAAATAGTGGAAATAACTACTGCAGAGCAGAATAAAGAAAAAAGAATGAAAAAAACTAAGGACAGTCTCAGAGACCTCTGGGACAACATTAAATGCACCAATGTTTGAATTATAGGGGCCCCAGAAGAAGAAGAGAAAAAGAAAGGGACTGAGAAAATATTTGAAGAGATTATAGCCGAAAACTTCCCTAATATGGGAAAGGAAATCATTAAGTCCAGGAAGTGCAGAGAGTCCCATAAAGGATAAATCCAAGGAGAAACACACCAAGACACATAATAATCAAACTATCAAAAATTAAATACAAAGAAAACATATTAAAAGCAGCAAGGGAAAAACAACGAATAACACACAAGGGAATCCCCATAAGGTTAACAGCTGATCTTTCAGCAGAAACGCTTCAAGCCAGAAGGGAGTGGCAAGACATATTTGAAGTGATGAAGGAGGAAAACCTACAACCAAGATTACTCTATCCAGCAAGGATCTGATTCAGATTTGATGGAGAAATTAAAACCTTTACAGACAAGCAAAAGCTGAGAGAGTTCAGCACCACCGAACCACCTTTACAACAAATGCTAAAGGAACTTGTCTAGGCAGGAAACACAACAGGAGGAAAAGACCTACAAGAACAAACCCCAAACAATTAAGAATATGGGAATAGGAACATACACATAGATAATTACCTTAAATGTAAATGGATTAAATGCTCCCAGCAAAAGACACAGACTGGCTGAATGGATACAAAAACAAGACCCATATATATGCTGTCTACAAGAGACCCACTTCAGACCTAGGGACACATACAGACTGAAAGTGAGGGGATGGAAAATGATATTCCATGCAAATGGAAATCAGAAGAAAGATGGAGAAGCAATTCTCATATCAGACAAAATAGACTTTAAAATAAAGACTATTACAAGAGACAAAGAAGGACACTACATAATGATCAAGGGATCGATCCAAGAAGAAGATACAACAATTGTAAATATTTATGCACCCAACATAGGAGCACCTCAATACATAATGCAAATACTAACAGCCATAAAAGGGGAAATCGACAGTAACACAATCATAGTACGGGACTTTAACACCCCACTTTCACCAATGGACAGATCATCCAAAATGAAAATAAATAAGGAAACACAAGCTTTAAATGATACATTTCACAAGATGGACTTAATTGATATTTATAGAACATTCCATCCAAAAACAACAGAATACACATTTTTCTCAAGTGCTCATGGAACATTCTCCAGGATAGATCATATCTTGGGTCACAAATCTAGCCTTGGTAAATTTAAGAAAATTGAAATTGTATCAAGTATCTTTTCCGACCACAATGCTATGAGACTAGATATCAATTACAGGAAAAGATCTGTAAAAAATACAAACACATGGAGGCTAAACAATACACTACTTAATAATGAAGTGATCACTGAAGAAATCAAAGAGGAAAACAAAAAATACCTAGAAACAAATGACAATGGAGACACGATGACCCAAAACCTATGGGATGCAGCAAAAGCAGTTCTAACAGGGAAGTTTATGGCAATACAATCCTACCTTACGAAACAGGAAACATCTCGAATAAACAACCTAAACTTGCACCTAAAGCAATTAGAGAAAGAAGAAAAAAAAACCCCAAAGTTAGCAGAAGGAAAGAAATAATAAAGATCAGATCAGAAATAAATAAAAAAGAAGTGAAGGAAATGAGAGCAAAGATCAATAAAACTAAAATCTGGTTCTTTGGGCTTCCCTGGTGGCGCAGTGGTTGAGAGTCCGCCTGCCGATGCAGGGGACATGGGTTCGTGCCCTGGTCTGGGAGGATCCCACATGCCACGGAGCGGCTGGGCCCACGAGCCATGGCCACTGGGCCTGCGCGCCCAGAGCCTGTGCTCCGCAACGGGAGAGGCCACAACAGTGAGAGGCCCGTGTACCACAAAAAAAAAAAAAAAAAAAAAAAAAAAAAAGCTGGTTCTTTGAGAAGATAAACAAAATTGATAAACCATTAGCCAGACTCATCAAGAAAAAAAGGGAGAAGACTCAATAGCATTAGAAATGAAAAAGGAGAAGTAACAATTGGCACTGAAGAAATACAAAGGATCATGATAGATTACTACAAGCAACTGTATGCCAATAAAATGGACAACCTGGAAGAAATGGACAAATTCTTAGAAATGCACAAGCTGCTGATACTGAACCAGGAAGAAATAGAAAATATGAACAGACCAATCACAAGCAGTGAAATTGGAACTGTGATTAAAAATCTTCCAACAAACAAAAGCCCAGGACCAGATGGCTTCACAGGCGAATTCTATCAAACATTTAGAGAAGAGCTAACACCTATGCTGCTCAAACTCTTCCAAAATATAGCAGAGGGAGGAACACTCCCAAACTCATTCTATGAGGCCACCATCACCCTGATACCAAAACCAGACAAAGATGTCACAAAAAGAAAACTACAGGCCAATATCACTGATGAACATAGATGCAAAAATCCTCAACAAAACACTAGCAAACAGAATCCAACAGCACATTAAAAGGATCATACACCATGATCAAGTTGGGTTTATTCCAGGAATACAAGGATTCTTCAATATATGCAAATCAATCAACGTGATACACCATATTAACAAATTGAAGGAGATAAACCATATGATCATCTCAATAGATGCAGAGAAAGCTTTTGACAAAATTCAACACCCATTTATGATAAAAACCCTTCAGAAAGTAGGCATAGAGGGAACTTTCCTTAATATAATAAAGGCCATATATGACAAACCCACAGCCAACATCATCCTCAATGGTGAAACACTGAAACCTTTTCCACTAAGATCAGGAACAAGACAAGGTTCCCCACTCTCACCACTCTTATTCAACCTAGTTTTGGAAGTTCTAGCCACAGCAATCAGAGAAGAAGAAGATATAAAAGGAATCCAAATTGGATAAGAAGAAGTAAAGCTGTCACTGTTTGCAGATGACATGATACTATACATAGAGAATCCTAAAGATGCTACCAGAAAACTACTAGAGCTAATCAATGAATTTGGTAAAGTAGCAGGATACAAAATTAATGCACAGAAATCTCTGGCATTCTTATACACTAGTGATGAAAAATCTAAAAGTGAAATTAAGGAAACACTCCCATTTACCACTGCAACAAAAAGAATAAAATATCTAGGAATAAACCTACCTAAGGAGAAAAAAGACCTGTATGCAGAAAATTATAAGACACTGATGAAAGAAATTAAAGATGATACAAATAGATGGAGAGATATTTGATGTTCTTAGATTGGAAGATTCAACATTGTGAAAATGACTCTACTATCCAAAGCAATCTACAGATTCAATGCAATCCCTATCAAACTACCACTGGCATTTTTCACAGAACTAGAAAAAAAATTTCACAATTTTTATGGAAACACAAAAGACCCCGAATAGCCAAAGCAATCTTGAGAACAAAAAATGGAGCTGGAGGAATCAGGCTCTCTGACTTCAGACTATACTACAAAGCTACTGTAATCAAGAGAGTATGGTACTGGCACAAAAACAGAAATATAGATCAATGGAACAGGATAGAAAGCCCAGAGATAAACCCACGCACATATGGTCACCTTATCTTTGGATAAGGTAAGGAGGCAAGAATATACAATGGAGAAAAGACGGCCTCTTCAATAAGTGGTGCTGGGCAAACTGGACAGGTACATGTAAAAGTATGAAATTAGAACACTCCCTAACATCATACACCAAAATAAACTCCAAATGGATTAAAGACTTAAATGTAAGGCCAGACACTATCAAACTCTTAGAGGAAAACATAGGCAGAACACTCTATGACATAAATCACAGCAAGATCTTTTTTGACCCACCTCCTAGAGAAATGGAAAAAAAAACCCAAAAATAAACAAGTGGGACCTAATGAAACTTAAAAGCTTTTGCACAGCAAAGGAAACCATAAACAAGACAAAAAGACAACTCTCAGAATGGGAGAAAATATTTGCAAATGAAGCAACTGACAAAAGATTAATCTCCAAAATTACACGCAGCTCATGCAACTCAATAACAAAAAACCAAACAACCCAATCCAAAAATGGGCAGAAGACCTAAATAGACATTTCTTCAAAGAAGATATACAGATTGCCAACAAATACATGAAACAATGCTCAGCATCATTAATCATCAGAAAAAGGCAAATCAAAACTACAATGAGATGTCATCTCACACCGGTCAGATCCATCATTAAAAAATCTAGAAACAATAAATGCTGGAGAGGGTGTGAAGAAAAGGGAACACTCTTCCACTGTTGGTGGGAATGTAAATCGATACAGCCACTATGGAGAACAGTATGGAGGTTCTTTAAAAAACTACAAATAAAACTACCTTATGACCCAGGAATCCCACTACTGAGCATATACCCAGAGAAAACCATAATTCAAAAAGAGTCATGTACCAAAATGTTCATTGCAGCTGTATTTACAATAGCCAGGACATGGAAGCAACCTAAGTATCCATCAACAGATAAATGGATAAAGAAGATGTGGCACATTATATACAATGTTACTCAGGCATAAAAAGAAACGAAATTGAGTTATCTGTAGTGAGGTGGATGGACCTAGAGTCTGTCATAGAGAGTGAAGTAAGTCAGAAAGAGAAAAACAAATACTGTATGCTAACACATATATGTGGAATCTAAGGGAAAAAAAAAAAGGTCATGAAGAACCTAGGGGTAAGACGGAAATAAAGACACAGACCTACTAGAGCATGGACTTCAGGATATGAGGAGGGGGAAGGGTAAGCTGTGACAAAGTGAGAGAGTGGCATGGACATATATACACTACGAAATGTAAAATAGATAGCTAGTGGGAAGTAGCTGCATAACACAGTGAGATCAGCTAGGCGGTTTGTGACCACCTAGAGGGGTGGGATAGGGAGGCTGGGAGGGAGGGAGACACAAGAGGGAAGAGATATGGGAACATATGTACATGTATAACTGATTCACTTTGTTATAAAGCAGAAACTAACATGCCATTGTAAAGCACTTATAATCCAATAAAGATGTTAAAAGAAAAAGGTATGAGGTATGAAGATGCATTTTTCTTAAGGGAAATGAAGGTAACTTTATCTTAAAGTAAGGCTGGTTATTTCACAATGGGAAAAAGAGAAACAAAGGACAAACTAAATGAAAATAGCAAGTTGGGAAGTGAAAGAGAAAGAGAGAATTTTTTCTTGGTAATGGAGCTGGCTAAAATGAATTGTTAATATAAGGGTTTAAAAATAAGCTTTGGTATCAACAGTGTGTTTATGTAAAACTAAAGTTTAATTTTCTGCTTAAAGAGCATGTTTTATTGAACTTTTGGTCTGCTCCTGATAAGAGACTGTGAAAGGTTTTTTTTACCTTATAAGTAATCTGCCTAGGAAGCAAAGATTTTATGTTTCACTAAAATAATATTCTGTGCTTCATGTCATCTTTATCAGGTCTTTGATTACCTAAGCGAGTTTTAATAATAAGAGCTAAGTTTTGCTTAAAACTATGTAACCTTCTGTATTTGCCTCTAAAATCTTTTATCATTTTAATTAAATAATTATTGTTTCATAATTATCTGTGACCTTATTTAGCCAAGTGTCCAAACCCTTTGATATTTTTGACAAACTTCCCCAAATCAAATTCTAAATGAAGTCTTTTGATCTGGAAGTAACTTGGGATTTTCCAGAGGTTCCCTGGAACATCTCAAAAGATTTATTCTCTCTACTTATTAAAAAAAAGGGAGATTTTTGACTAATTAGGCTTATTTGATATGTTAAATTACATGGGAAGCATTGTCAAATTATAAGTTAATACAAGCCTGCTTTATGTTATATTTGTATAGGTATATGTGTTCCATTAATTATATGAAATTCCTAGAAATCTGAAATGTCCAGGTATAATGTTATCACTCGTTATTATCTTAGAATGTATGTCACAGAAATAACCAAATTTCCTTGTTAAAAGCATTGTAATGAGCTTTCATTAGATCTTTAACCATGGACATTTTAAAGTCTTTTGTCATTTATACTTATTGTTTTACTTTGATGACTTTTGCAAATGTGTTTCATCTTTGGAGAAATTCATGGAAAGGAATCTGAGAAGTACTGTGGAATACAGACTTCTGATAACTTTTACATCATACCACTGAACTGGGTAAGGATTTATAGAACTCTAAGGAAAACTGGATTCACAAAACTGCTAACGAAAGACCAAGATCAACAAGAATTAATTATTATACATGGAACTGAATGAACTGAAGAGGATGATTATAATTTTTATGACTTCTCATTTGAACCACTGCTGGTTCTTTAATGTTTTGTTTTTCCAGATTTAAGGAAAAAATTTTCCCTTTTCTCTTAAGCTACCCATGACTTAGAGCAATTTGGTAAATTATACCTCTGTGGACAAAGATGAAACATTTACTTTTTCTCCCTACTTTGTCCCTCAGGAATTAAGAAACTCTCAATGAGTATTCTTATTTTCATGGCAATATAATTATTTGCATAAGTTCAATAAGAATCTGTTTTCCTTGTAACAGGACACAATTGGAAACATTGGTCCAAGGCTTTGACTGGAATGACGTATTTGAGAGAGATATACATAGGCTCAAATATGACCAGAAAGCTTTAAGGAACTAAAGCTGACTTTATGGAGCCAATAAAGCACCTTGGTAAAATCAGCCAACCCTGTTTACAGGGTTCCTGGCAGCCTTACCAGATCAGTAAGGAACGTCACCTCCTGGCAGGTCTGGGAACCTTAGGATATTTTGCTGATTTCAAAAAGAGAAAAATGCATCCAAATCTATAGGTACTGCAAGCGAAGTCTGACAGCAAATTCTCTGCTTCCTTCTTAGCCTAGAGAGGCTTTTAAGAGTTTAATCTGAGATTTCTTATAAAAAGTTCCAGCAAAGCAAACTTTGAAAGAGTCTCTATGGTTAATCACCAAATAATCAGGCCAAGTTTACTGAAATTAGACTTAATTTGTGAACAAGTTAGTCTTATTGTGGTTATCTTTATTAGAAATGGAGGTAATTATGGCAAAAAGTTTTCCTCCCTTACATTTTCTTCTAAGAGTTTTATAGTTTTAGCTCTTATGTTTATGTCTTTGATCCATTTTGAGTTAGTTTTTGTGTATGGTGCGAGGTAAGGGTCCAACTCTATTATTATTATTATTATTATTGCATGTGGATATCTAGTTTTCCCAGCACCATTTGTTGAAAAGATTGTTCATTCTCTATTGAATGATCTCATCACTGTTATTGCGAATCATTTGACTATATATGTGAGGGTTTATTTCTGGGCTCTCTACTCTATTCCATTGGTCTATGTCTATCTTTATGCCTGTATCATAATTTTTTATTACTGTAGCTTTGTAGTGAGTTTTGAAATTATGAAGTGTGAGTCCTCCAACTTGTTCTTTTTCAACACTCTTTTTGGCTATTCAGGGCCCTTGACCTTCCACACAAATTTTAGGATGGATTTTTCTATTTCTGCAAAAATTATTGCTGGAATTTTAATACAGATTACATTGAATCTGTAGATTGCTTTGAGTAATACTGATATTTTAACAATATTAATTCTTCCAATCTATGAACATGGGATGTCTATTTATGTCTTCTTCAATTTCTTTCAGCAATGTTTTGAAGTTTTTATTGTACAATTCTTTTACCTCCTTAGTTAATTCCTAAGTATTTTATTCTTTTTCATGATATCGGAAATGGAATTGTGTTCTTAATTTCCTTTGCATCTTGTTTATCATTAGTGCATAGAAATGCTATACCACTGATTCTTAATGGGGAGGAGGAAACCTTTTGCCTTCCACCCCTACCTGAGTTGCCTGAGTTGAGAGTAATTGCATGCAATGAGAAGTGTTGTTGAGTAGAGGGCATTGTACCTTGTGAACATAATGGGGCCAAGATAAAGTGTTGACAGAATCCTGTTAGATGCACAGGCTGTTTCAACAGGCAAGCACAGATACCCTTTGCTAATGTTTCTGTTTCATTTTACATGTAACCCAAACTGGGCTGAAATTATTTTTCTAAGAGGGAAGGAAATGGTTTAAATACACTGACAACTGAAATAGCTAAAAGAAAAAGTAAAATTCTCCTGAAAAGATCATGTAGACAAAGCTTTAAAATACACACACATACAGATACAACCCTCTTAAAAATAAACAAACAAAAAAACCCCCTTTTAGTTAATAAGAAAGGGTGATTAATTTCTGGACACCACTCCCCCTCACCCCATCAGCCTAGTCTTTAGCCTGCTTTGTGATGCACTGGAGTTTACCTTTGCAGTGGGCCCATACTGGCAACCAAGTTATGGCACAGACTATGAGTGGTTATACATCTCTGAATTTGAATCAGGAGCTATAATGCTGCAGATTAATTCTTTCAGAATCCTACAACCAATATCTCATTTTAAAATTCTAAAGTCTACTCTCTGGAAATTCCAAATGGGGTTCAATTTATTCTCCAAGCCCCACACTAGAACCACGGGCAGTAGTTCTCAGCCAGGGGAGATATCACCCAATAGGAGCCATGTGGAAATGTGTGGGGGTGGACTGGGTTATGACAATAACTAGGGGGCTACTGACATTTAGCGAGCTGAGGCAGGAACTCTAATGCCCTGCAGAATGCCAGGCAACAATGAACCATGCTGCTCAAAAGGTCCACAGTACCCTCAATGAGAAAGGACACTGAAAAAATCGCCATAGAGCCATGAATGAAAAATCTGCTCAAAGTACTCCATAAGAAAAGGTTCAACTCACTGGGCTTTTATACTTATGTCTTACGATCCCTATTACCTTCCCAGTGATGAATAAGTGTAAGTGCTCATAATTCTCATTACCATTATTACGCTTTATGGAGGTTTACTCCATGTTCATTTAAAAAAAGAGCATAGTTTCTTTCTTGCAATGCACTGGTGGAATGAGATTATGCTGAGTTACATCTGCCAGTGAGGAAACAAAAATTACAAACAACAAAAACCCCTAGAATAATTACAGGGCTTTTGTGTTAGGGATTGATGGAAGAATGTCCTAATTATCCCACCTGAATTCCAACCCATGAATAATAACAGAAGACATTTTATTCGTTTCAACTGGTGAGACTTGTTCCCCATCCCCCAAAATGAAGGACAGGCTTGTTATAACCATCAGATGAGTTTTCTTTTTCTAAAAATACATCGGTATTTTCATTTCTTTCAGGAAGAACTTTTCTGTTAAGAAACCATACATTTTCTTGTCATTTAGTGTTGGGAATCAACACACAACCCCTTATTTCTGTGGCACAAAGATAAAGAAATGTTTTTATTGTTGTTTATTAATTATTTATTTTGGCTGTGTTGGGTCTTTGTTTCTGTGCGAGGGCTTTCTCTAGTTGTGGCAAGCGGGGGCCACTCTTCATCGCAGTGCACGGCCCTCTCACTATTGCGGCCTCTCTTGTTGCAGAGAACAGGCTCCAGATGCGCAGGCTCGGTAGTTGTGACTCACGGGCCTAGTTGCTCTGCAGCATGTGGGATCCTCCCAGACCAGGGCTCGAACCCGTGTCCCCTGCATTAGCAGGCAGATTCTCAACCACTGCGCCACCAGGGAAGCCCTAAAGAAATGTTTTGATTGAGGGATCTTTGCCTTAGAGACTATAGGTTAATTGTGGAGGATTCCATTCTTTTCATACTTTAATGGTGTTTTTAAAGTGTGGATCCAGGCAGGTTTCCCTATGGCCTTTCATTTTAATTACAACTGTGTGTTTCTCTGAACTACATTTTGATTTTTGCAGTAGGTGCTGAGGGGGTTTGATTTATTTGTTTTGTGTATTTCCAGGTTAGGATTACATTGGCAATAAAACAATTTCTAGGTCTAGAAAACAAATTAGAGGTTTAGTCTCCCAGTCACTTGATATATTTATTATTCTCATTTGTCAGTTAGCCCTAGCACAGGTGATTGGTTATTAGTTGCTTTTAAATTAGAGGACTAATTCCAAACTATTCCAATTTAGAATTCTTCAGAGTTTCTACAATTAGTCACCTGGAAAAATGTCTTTGTTAACTGTCGGGTATGTGCACGTAGGCTTAGGAATGGAAGGGCTTGCATAGGATGGAGGCTGTGGAATGACCCCAGAGTCCAGGAGGCACTGGTGAGCATAGAAAGAGGGAGGGGAGCAGGGAAGGAGGCACGGGAAGGTATCCTCCACGGGGATCCTCAGGGAGCTCACCGGCAGAGAGGACTCAGACAGCCAGACACCACCACCATGCTGGCTAAGGTGACGAATTTGTAAACAAAACCAAACAGGAGCCTTCCAAGTGACCTTCCCCTCCTCCTGTCTCCCCTCCCCATCTTTGAGTGTTTCCCATTTCCCAGAACTCAATTTTCCAGGCCTAAAGCTCTGTTCTTTCAGCAGAGGACCAGGAACGCAGACTAAAAATGAATATTAGCTTATAAATCAAGGGCTTGCCATGTGTCAGGAACTGGGCCAAGCACTTTAAAGAATTATCCTATTTAATCCTCACAATTCTAGGGAAGTAAGCACCGTATCCCTGGTTGGAGGAGACTTAGATTAAGTCAGAATGTGAGCGAGCAGGCTGTTTCTAAAGCAAGGTCCCCAGGGAAAGACTTTTTTCCTTTAGCCCATCTCGATTCATGTTTTTAGAGGCAGCAGACTGATCTTAACCTGGAGACTTGGTATAGGTTGGCCATTTTCACAAACATAATAGCAATTTTTACAGTCTGTGTAGCTACAGGGAGAGCTAAGGCGAACGAGGGCTGATGTGGAAGCTGTACCAACCAAAAGTGCTCCGGGGCCAAGAGGGAACAGAATGAAACAACGGCGCAATCAATCCATTCTGTGCTATTTCCATGTGGTTTGCTGGGATGGTGCCCCTTACCAAATGGGAGAAAGACAAGATGATGTCTGACTTCCTCAAATCAGCATGCAAGCCGTCTAGGCTGTGTAGGTGGAGAGTAAGACACAACAAGCTTCCCTGTCTCACTTGCCGCCAGAAACCAGTCATTGAAATGACAGCTCTCCTCTTTCCAGCAAACCGTTGTTTTCAAAACAACACATCTCCACAGATACAGCTTCCTCTTGGAAGGACGATCATCAGTTAGCCGCTTTTAAAGACCTTGACAAACACATAACCCTGGAAAAATGTTGACTCAAAGTCATGGATTTCACGGATTTTGTAAAATGCCACAAGAGTGAATAGGCCACGTTGCAGCTTAAGAAATGACATGTAAGCTTTTAGTTCTTATCTGAGCCTTGGACAAGGAAATGGCTTGTGTCCACAAATGGGAGCTGGCATTTTTAGATGTTAGATGGACACAAGGACACAAGATTATTATTTTATATGCCATATGTTGGGTTTTCTTTTCTTTTCTTTTTTTAAATATGGAAGCCCAGACCACGAATCAGTAGGGTTCCAACAAAAGAAAAATAATGAGCCTGTTTCCACAGAAATGGCTCTGTGAACCTACTGATGTCTAATACACCACAAGAGGCAAGGCAGATCTGACAGGCAGCAGTCCTCTGCCTCTCTGTAGGAAATTACCTATCGGTTAATTAATTTCTTAAAAAAAACCCCCACAGCTTTAATCCTAAATCCTTGGTGGATCTCAAGCCTTAGGCAGCCCCTGGAGTCCAGGAAGACTCACCTGCCCCAGCTGCCTCGCCACTGCTCAGATGGCTCCTTAGGTTTACAAAATGGTAACACCGGAAGTCCCTTGGCTGAGCTCCCCAATACATTCCCCCCAATTAGAATCGGACCTCCTCCATTCAGGTTAGTTTTTTTTTTTTTTTCTTTTGTGGTATGTGGGCCTCTCACTGCTGTGGCCTCTCCAGTTGCGGAGCACAGGCTCCGGACACGCAGGCTCAGCGGCCACGGCTCACGGGCCCAGCCGCTCCGCGGCATGTGGGATCTTCCCGGACCGGGGCACGAACCCGTGTCCCCTGCATCGGCAGGCGGGCTCTCAACCACTGCGCCACCAGGGAAGCCCTCAGGTTAGTTTTTAATCACTGTGCTGTCTGGGGATATTCCTAGTGATGCAACTGAGAGATAGCACAAAAGTGGAAAAACAGGTACTTGGAAAAGACCTGGATTCTAGTCCAGGCTGATACGCCCGGCTGCTTACAGCAAGGAAATCATTTAATCGTTGTGGGACTCAGTGGCTCAGCTGTCGAGTGGGGATGACAACTCCCAGACTGCACATGTGTGTCTAACATTTGTGACAGTGTTTTGTAAATTGTATACAAGGAGCAGGCATGAATAGAGAGAATGACCACCACCATTTATTGAGCAACTACTAAGCACTGCAACCTGGAAGGAACATGGAAAGGGAATCAGGGACTAAGAAAGGCAAAGGGGAAAATCTATGATCATGACTAACTGTGACTATTAATCAAGACCTTAATAATAAGCAAAAACTCAATAAACAATCCAAAGAGCGGGGGAACCTTTTTTTTTTTTTGGAGGAGGGAGGATGGGTAATCTTTACCCATCTTTACATCCAATTTTGAAATTTCCAATTTGTGTTGACAACCTTAAAGAGATTTGATTTTTTGAAAATCAGCTGTGATACAAAATTAGTTAACAAGGAGTTATTGAACGTTTAGTGTGTGTGGCCCAGAAGCACGTGCGCTTGTTACACATAGTAAGTTTCTAAGGAAACCGGCCACTGGGCACGAGTTAGCACGCTGTGGGCCACCTCGATAATTCTAGGACGGCACTTTGTTTCATTGGGATCTTCTGGAGGGAAAGGCTCACATCCACATATAGTGTTTGAATGGTTCTCTGTGGTCACAGGATTAAACTTGCAAGCCTAGTATCTGAGGCCTACGGGCTTCTGCCTCTGCCTCAGGCTGATTTAATTTCCTGTATGCAAAGCCAGCAGGTGTCCGTGCACACGTAGCAACAATTTCCAGCAAAATCTCCACTGCCTGCTGCTGCTCTACATCACCAGCCCTAATCTTCAGCCAAATCAGCCTGTTCTCTGTTCTCCAAACACAGCTCATCCCTCAGCAGCTATGGCTTTGCCATCTCTCTCATCCCTCACACACATCTATATTGTATAGCCCAGCTCAAGCCTCTTTTCTGCCAAGGAATGTTCCTCGGCAGACTACAGTACCCTCCTCAGCCCCTCAAGGCCACACCAGCCTAACAGCCTGTGCTATAATAATGCAAGCCATTTCTCTGGCTTGAGAAAGTACAGCATGCTGACTGGTGTTATTAATTATCTTTATTGTATCCAGCCATTGTTCTCATAAATATTTATTAAACCTGCTATTCTAGCTCCAAAATTGCTCTAAATCTGTCTTTACTGGTTAAACAGACTCAGTTAGGTTTCATCAAGGGGCCCTTGTACTTGCTGTCTCGCCTGTTTGCAATGCTGCAAGGCCCCCGGGTGGTGAGACCCATAGTTGGTACTTTCTCCTTCTGGCCTATATTCAAACACCAAGTCTCCTCTTGATCACACTATCTAAAGGATCCCTGTCCAGCCCCTGTCATTCTCCTGCACATCATCCTGTTTATTTTTTCAATGTATTATAATAATCTGGAATTATCGAATTAAGTTATTCATGATCAGCCTCTCTCCTCCTCTAGATGTAAGCTCAGAGCAAAGACCTCGTCTGTCGTGTTCATAATAGGAACTCAACAAATAACTCTTAAAAGAATGAAAGTCCTCCATAGCACCCCCAGCACCCCCTAGATCCTCAGTAAACGTTTGCTGCTTCTGAGGATGAGTATCTGGCACACAGCATCATCCATGCCCCTCACCACAGCCCCAGCAAACAGATGCCCCTGGATACAGACACTGGCTTTCGTCTGGTAGCGAATGGGCTTACAAAGCATGTTCCCTGAAAGGGCGCCTCCCAGACTCTTAGCTATATCTCATCTGATCTTCAAGTATCCCCACATTCTTGGACCAAAAAAGAAGCTTGAGACGGTGCACGTCCTTCCCTCTCACCATTTTTTGGTTGTTTTGGGCAACAGCTAAAGCAATCACTTTTCCCAGGTGCAAAGTTACACACAAACACAGTCTGAAAGCATAAACATCAGTCTGATACTGAGCACTCCTTTGTAGCACTGGCCCCTTGACCACTCATCTCAGATAGAATCCCACAGTCCTGAGAACATAAACCAGAAGGGCTCATCTCCTTTTTATTGGTGGAGTTTCAGGGACAGCAGGGAGTCATTCACTTTATTAAATGCATTTTTTTCTTATAAAAGAAATACATAGCCATTATTGGAAAGCTGAAAAAAACAGAGATTCAGAAAACAAAAATTTCCTATAATCCTACCACCGAAAGACAACCAAGTTCACCTTCACAGTAATTTTCAAGTGCCTTTCTCCCACTTGAAGTGTTTATTTTTAGTGTGTAATATTATGCTGGGAAGATAATATTAACTAACATACATAATCATTGGCTGGGTCCTGCATAAATGCTGACCTTCTGAGATGTTTTCTCCTTATCCATTCTGCAAGATTTCTCCTTTCACTCTGCCCCCCAACACTTTTAAGAAAATGAAGTTATTTTAATGTTTCCCCATTACTCAAGTGTCAAATTTTATATCACATCTTTTAAGGCTATTACACAGCTCTGATACATAGTACAGAGTCATTTTTTCTTCTTTTAATCAATATTGTTTTTAGAACTACTGCCCTAGGTGCATAAAATAAATTGCCATACCAATATCCCTTTGATTATATGGAGTGAATAGAAAAAAATGTAAGACATTAAAGAGAAAGGGACAAGTTTTCTTTTACTTTGTCATGAAGTAAGGACAACTATTGCCCACACTGGTTCAGAAATACCCTGGACTGGTGGGGAGTAGAATCAAGAAAGGGACTCTTCTCTCCAGGACAGCTATTTATTTGCCATCTCCAAAGGGTGAAAGGAACTGTCTGAAATGTTGACTTGTGAACCAGTCATCTTATAGATACTATTTTTTAAAGTCAGATTTATCAAAGCATAATTTATACACATTAAAATTCACCCTTTTTTCATGTGCTGATAAAAGAGTTTGACAATTGTGTATATATAGTCCTGAAACCACTTCAACTGTAGATACTATTTTTAGGAGCTATTTAACTACCTTGGCCTCTCACTTTATTCCTTTTCTAGCCTGCCCTCAGAATGAACACTTTTGAGACCAGTCCCCAGGGACTAAGACCAGTTCTGAGAAAGGAAAGGCTGTGAACTTAACTGGCCTTACTTAATATACCATGGAGTTCATGGCTTTATTAAATCTCAGAGTTTACCAGGACCCAGAAGCTACCTTGCAGAACCCTCTACCCAAAACAGAAATCTGTTTTATAACCACTGAATTAATACACTTTAATCACTGGTGACACATGTTAAGAAAATATCTATAAACATGTGGAACCCGAGTGGCCCTATGTTTTATTTAACAAGTTTGGTCCAGCTTTGGAAGCCCCTGGGGACTCATAAAAAGGAAGGCTTCTTCAGAATTAGGGTTGAGGAGTTTTCTAGGAATGAGCAAGTTAGAAAATGGCTCCTCTGCAAATCCGTGCCACTAACCCTTAAAGACAAGCTAAATATGAGACATTTGAAACCCTCTAAGCCAAGACCCTAACTTCACAGATAAAAACAAAACAAAACAAAATAAAACTTAAGGGCTAGAGTGATTAAATGAATTGCCTTAGAAAAGGTAGCTATAACCCAGTGTCAGAATCAAGGACTTGAATCTGGGTTTAAGATACCTGATTAGATGCACTTTTCACTGTTTCTTGAGTATTTCTAATATTTTGGTACCCCCTAAACTGGAAGCATTATTAAGGTTCAGATTTCTTACTAAATTCCCCACCCACTCCACATACCCTCCCATGTGTGGTCACCATTAGAGAAACCCTATTAGGAGAATGTGGGAGGGGTCAGTGAAATAAAAATAATATTCTACTCTCTCTCCTGACCCCTCAATACCCTATGGTGATCACTACCCAGCAGTGAGACATTTTAATTTATTTAGGCTAGAGGAACTGGGCTTGATTTTTCCACCTTAGTTATTTTTTGTACTGTTTTTGCAAAGAACGTAAATAGCCAGCAAATGTGATACAAGGGTTCCTTGATTAGTGAGTGAATAGTATTTGCTAAGCAGATCTCTACATTTTAATAAAATAGGTTTAATGTTATGTGGAAGGAGAAAGAGATAATTGTGTAGATTTCCAAGGAATTTTTTAGAAGCTGTCTTGTTTTAGTAAATGTGTGATGTCTTTTGATGAAAATGTGAAGGGAAAGACAAAGGGGCATGGAGGTAGCAGAGCCACAGGGATGCTTAATGAGCTGTCAGTCATAGCTCTCCAAGGTACTGAACTGATGTTCATGAAGAAAATGTGAGAATCAGTGAAGGGTATTAAAGAGAGCTGTCAGTTCTGAGGCTGGCGGTCTGGATTCGAGTTTCAACTTGGCTGAGTAATCATGAACAAGTCCTTTCACCCCTCTGGGCCTCAGTTTCCTTTTCTGTAAAATGAGATGATTGAGATGGATGACTGCTTGATTCCTTTCTAGTTCTTTTTGCTTGTTGCTCAAGAGATAATAATGTAATTTCACTCTTGTCACTCTATCATTAAATCCCACAGCTCTGGGACTCTCTCAATGTAGTTAAGTTTCAGCCCAAATTCCAAAATTAAATGTCCAAGGGAAGCAGATAAATATGAAGAAAAGCCACGTGACCAAGTGGACACCAGCTGGTTGAGAGAAGGGTTTCAAGCTTCCCATTCTCTCATGTTCATTTCCTGTCTTTCCAGATTACTCCCACTGCACCCTGATTCTAAGAATTCAGGACACCAAGCCATTGAGTCTGCTGCCTTTTCACTGTCTCTCAAGACCCTCATGTCCTCATGTGCCACCTTACCTGGCTTATTTCCCACAGTCCATCATGTGGCCACTCCCTTTAAACAAACAGCAACTTTGCCTCTTTCTCCCTGGATCACACCAGCTGCTAAAATCCCCAACCCTGGTTGAATCCAACTTGCAATCTACCTTTGAGCAGCTAAGAGTGTTGAGTAAACATAAAAGCACAAATTCACAGATATTAACTTCAAGTGGGTCCTTACTGCTGTCCAGCTTTTCTTCCACATTTCCTTAGTCAACTTCCACTGACTTTTCTTACATCCTCTCCTTTCTCCTTGAGCCTCTAATACCTCCTCTCTCTCTCCACCGTCATTCTTAGCTGGTGACCTTACTTTTAATTTCACTGAAAAGTTAGCAGCATGCAGAAGAGAACGCCCATATTCTACCGTGACCAATCCCACCAACCTATGTGCATGTGCACTTCTATGCTCATAAACTCTGCCTTCTCTTCTCTTGTGATGATGAACTGCTTGTGCCCTGTTGTTTTCTCTGTCTTGGTGAGGAGTCCCTTCACTTCAGCCTGGGATCCCGTATTTTCTTATCTATTAAAGGACTTGATCCTTGCCCTTTTTTTCTCATTTTCTTCTGCATCACCAATTTTCCTCTCCTCTTTATTGGAACAATCCCATCAGCATACAAACATGCTAAAATATCTCCCATCTTAAGAAAAACAACAACAACAAAACCTGTCCCTTGACTCTGCACGCCCTCCCCAGCAAGAAACCCATTTCTCGGCTTTCCCTTACAGATGGCCTGGAAAGCTTGTCTGGCCTCGCTGTATCCATTTCTCTTCCTGCAGTTCCTTCCTGTGATCACTCCAAATAGCCTCTCCCCCACCACTCTATAGAAACGACATTTGTCTTGGTCACCAGCAGGTCCAGCTCCCAGCTTGCCGAGTCCAATGGGCATTTTTCAGTCCTCATCTTACTTGACCTTGGTCTTAGTTTGCTATGGTTGCTGTAACAAATTACTACCAACGTCATGGCTTAAAACAGCAGAAATTTACTCTCTCTCAGTTCTGGAAGATAGAAGTTCAAAAATCAGTGCTACTAAGTAGAAATCAGGGCCATGATTTACCCTGAACTTTCCAGGAAAGAATCCCTTTCTTGCCTCTTTCAGCTTCTAGTGGCTGCTGGCATTCCTTGACTTGTGGTCAAATCACCCGTGTCTGCCTCTGTGGTCGCAATGCCTCCTCCTCTTCTGTGAGTCACCTCTCTCTGCCTCTCTCTTGTAAAGATACTTATCATTGAATTTAGGACCTGCCAGGATAATCTAGGATGATGACTTCATGTCAAGAACCTTAACTTAATCACATCTGCAGAGACTCTTTACCCTTATAAGGTAATATTTGCAGATTCCAGGGATTAGGACTTGATATCTTTGGGGGCCATTATTTAGTAACTATAACCTTCTAGCAGCGTTTAACACAGTGCTTTGCTTCCTAAACACTTTCTTCATTTGACTTCAGGGATGCTGCCCTTTCTTTCTTGATTGATTCATTCAGAATGGTGGTAAAAGGCACATAAAATCTACCATTGTAAGCATCTTTAAGTGTATAGTTTAGTAGTGTTAACTATATTCACATCGTTGCACAACAGATCCCTAGAACTTTTTCATTGTGCAAAACTGCAGCTCTATGCCCACTGAACTCATTTCCCCTGCCCACTATCCCCTGGCAACCACAATTTTACTTTCTGTTTCTATGAGTTTGACTACTTTAGACACCCCATGTAAGTGAAATCATACAGTATTTGTCCTTTTGTGACCAGCTTATTTCATTTAGCATAATGTCCTCAAGGTTCATCTATATTGCAGCATGTCGTGGGATTTCCACCTGTTTTAAGGCTAAGTAATATATCATTGTATGTTTATATCACATTTTGTTTATCCATTCATCCACTGATGAATACTGGGGTTGCTTCCACCTCTTGGCTATTGTGAATAATGCCATTATGGACATGGAAATACAAATATCTCTTCAAGATCCTGCTTTCAATATGCTGAGAAGTGGGACTGCTGGATCATATGTTAATCCTATTTTTTAAAATTTTTTTAAGGGACAATACTTTATTTTTAAATTTTTATTTATTTATTTATTTATTTTTAAACATCTTTATTGGAGTATAATTGCTTTACAATGGTGTGCTAGTTTCTACTTTATAACAAAGTGAATCAGTTATACATATACATATGTCCCCATATCTCTTCCCTCTTGCGTCTCCCTCCCTCCCACCCTCCCTATCCTACCCCTCTAGATGGTCACAAAGCACAGAGCTGATCTCCCTGTGCTATGCGGCTGCTTCTCCATACTGTTTTCCATAGAAGATGTACTATTTTACATTCCCACCACCAGTGCAGTGCACAAGGGTTTCAATTTCTCCACCTCCTTGCCAACACTTGTTATTTTGTCTTCCTTTTTTTTTTAAAATTTTAAAGTCATTTTTGAATTTTTTATAATATTGCTTCTGTTTTATGCTGGTTTTTTTTTTTTTGGTGTTTTGGCTGCAAGGCATGTGGGATCTTAGCTCCCAGACCAGGGATCAAACCCACATCCCCTGCATTGGAAGACGAAGTCTTAACCACTGGACCACCAGGAAAGTCCCATTTTCTGTCTTTCTTGATTCTTATTTTACTTTACTGTCAGTTCCATCTCAGTCTCCCTTCTTGGTTTTATTCACCGCCTCAATCCCCAGGTCTCAGTATGTTTGCACTTCCTATGTTTACATTCAATAGCCATCACCACCCTGCCTTGCAAATCTCATTCAGACCCATGGCTGTAAGTATCACTGTTTTGCTTACCCCTCTCAAATCTGTATCTCAATTACTAGTTTTGCTCCTGAAGTATAGACTCATATATCCAACTACCTACTCAATCTCTCTACTTGAATGGGCATCTCAGACTTGATATGTCCCAAACCAAATTCTTAATTTTTCTCCCCTAAGACCTGCTCCTTCCACAGTGTTCCTCATGCAGTCAATGGCAGTTCCACTCTTCTGGTTGCTCAGATTAAAACCTTCGAGGACATTCTTGTTGTTTCTTTGTTTCACATCTGACCTCCAATCTCCCAGCAAATCCCTGAACTGTTCCTTCAAAATATATCCAGAATCACCCCTCTCTCCTCCCTTCCACTTCTGCCATACTTGCTTAGCCACCTTTATTTCCTGCTTGAACATTTCAATATCCCTGTCTTCCCTGATTTTGCCCTTACTCCTTTCAGTCTTCTCTTCACATAGCAACCAGAGTGTTTGTTAATAAAAGGTATGTCAGAATGATGTCAGTCCTCTGCCTGTAACTCTCCAATGGCTTCCCACCTCACTCAGAGTAAAAAAGCTCAGTCCTTTACATGGTCTACAAGAGCTGAATAATAAGCTCCATGGGCATCTCTCTGATTTCACCTTTCATCTTTTCACTCTAATACAGCTACAGTGTCTCCTTGCTGTTTCTTGAACATGGCGAGCCGACTCCTGTCCCAGGGCCTTTGCACCTCCCAACCCCTGTGGAATGCTCTTCTTATAGTTCACCTCCTCACTTTATTCAGCTGTCTGCTCAAATACCAACTTATCAGAGGCCTTCCCTGGCCTTCCTGTCTAAAAAATCACCCTTCCTTCTTACACCTCTCACCCTCCTTACCCAGTTTTATGTTCTTTCTTAGCACTTATCACCATCTGACATATTTTATCTTTATTTATTTCTATGGCTTGTATTGCCTACTAAAATATAAGCTCCTTGAGCACAGGGAATTCATCTGTTTTGATCATTGCTGAATCACTGGTGCCTAGAACAGTGCCTGGATCACAGCAGGCTTTAAATAACTATTTGTAGAATGAATGAGGCACCTATAATATCTTTGTCCAAAAGAGTCATTTCCCAGAAGGGGGTTTGCTTTTACTGATCATTTATAGATGGGCTTTGAGAGCTTTGGTATTTTGGAACTTAAAAAAAAAATTATAGGAAGTGAGCTTTAAAGCAGGTTTCCTGATGGACACTCTAAACGTTGCCCTTACCTGAAGGTTAGGGGATTTGATACTAACTTCTAGGTGATATTCCTGAGGCTTATTTGTTCCATTTAATTTTAGGACATCAATATAGAATGCTAAGTACAATAGTGGAAGCTTACCTTCAAGAACTCATATTGTATTTTCCACTGTTTTGGGGAAACACCTCTGAGGCAAACCAGAACCAGATTTGCAGATGAAAAAATAAAGAGATCAGGTGACCTGAGGAAGGTCACAGATGGTGACGACAAGCCAATTCTTATGTCTCTGAGAACTAATACTTTCACTAGAAAACCCCAGAAAACAGAATCCCTTTTGTTACTAGGTCTTTCCTATGAAAATGACTAGTTTCTTCCATGAAGCAGGGCCAAGGATGGAGCTCACATCCAGAACTTTTTTTTTTTTTTTTTTTTTTCGGTATGCGGGCCTCTCACTGCTGTGGCCTCTCCCGTTGCGGAGCACAGGCTCCGGACGCGCAGGCTCAGCGGCCATGGCTCACGGGCCCAGCCGCTCCGCGGCATGCGGGATCTTCCCGGACCGGGGCACGAACCCGTGTCCCCTGCATCGGCAGGCGGACTCTCAACCACTGCGCCAGCAGGGAAGCCCCATCCAGAACATTTTGCTTATGTTGGTGATGGATGGGTCAGTCTCACTCATGGCTACTGTGTCCCCCATCACCAAGGAACAGACAGGACAGGGCTGATCAAGCAGTTTGTGGTCCTGAAATAAAGGAAAGCTGATTCTGCTGCAGAGGAATGAAAGTGTTCAGACCGTATTTGTACAGTGTGCTAACCAAACACATCAAAGGAAGTATGCACAGAAGAGTCAGAAGAGCAATGCATGCCCAGTTACAGCATTATTCGCTTGGCTGAGGGTTATTTACACTGTCATGCAGGTTGAAGCTAAGATAAATGGGCCACTTCACAGACAGGGGTGGTGATTAGTCATCTGTATAGAAACATATTCTGGAATTTCTCGAGATAAACGCTTTCATTACTGGCGAGTTTAAAACTAGGATGACACATTTACTTCTGGCTGGAGAGAACAGATAATATCATCTTAGCAAATAGTTTTCCAGAGGCACTGAAAATCTGCTATGAAAACTTTCATTTATCTGTCAAACTGGCATCAGAGCAACCTACTTCAATTACTACTGTGAGCCTCATCTCTCAAAACCAGCCTCATATATATGGAATCTAAGAAAAAAAAAAAAAAAAGGTCATGAAGAACCTAGGGGTAAGATGGGAATAAAGACACAGACCTACTAGAGAATGGACTTGAGGATACGGGGAGGGGGAAGGGTAAGCTGGGACAAAGTGAGAGAGTGGCATGGACATATATACACTACCAAAAGTAAAACAGATAGCTAGTGGGAAGCAGCCGCATAGCACAGGGAGATCAGCTCGGTGTTTTGTGACCACCTAGAGGGGTGGGATAGGGAGGGTGGGAGGGAGGGAGATGCAAGAGGGAAGAGATATGGGAACATATGTATATGTATAACTGGTTCACTTTGTTATACAGCAGAAACTAACACCCCATGTAAAGCAATTATACTCCAATAAAGATGTTAATAAACAAACAAACAAGAAAAACCAGCCTCACCTCCTACTTGTGTTTTCCACCCTACCAAGCATAGAAAGATCAAGGGATTTGGTCTTCTCTCATCCTAAAGAATATTTCCATGAAAATCACACCAAAACTGAGAGAAAAGAGAGGTAGACGTACTTTTAGTTGCAACATGTGGATGTTCATTAACCTCACCCACACTCAATTACTTTGGGCTGTAGCACACAAGGCTTATATTTATGACTAATGCCTGTGTATTCTTTCTTTACCTTATGTCTTTCTTGGAGAAACAAATTCTGCCAGAGCTCCTAGAGAATTCTGTGGTTTATGGATACTCATTTTCAGAAAGCCTGTGTGTCCTGAAAGGCTGCTTAGTGAGTGACTCTGGATTCTTAGCGTCCTCACACCTTTTCACGTCTTCGGCAAATGTTAAATGGGTCCTGCAGGTGTGTGCTGCATCCACCATTGGGGAGCAGACAGGAATGGGATGAACAGAAGTGGTCAACAGCCCCATTAGAGCAGCTATTTCAAATAGCTGGAAAAGAAACAACAACTAGCCCTGTATCTACGCCAGTTTGCTTGCTGGGCCGTCATTCAGGTGACCCCTGATTAGGCAAATGAGCCCAATTCATTTTACAGAGGTCTAATTAATACTCTGGCATTACAGATTCATTTGAAATTCCTGGGATTTGGTCCAGAAAACCATAATATCAGTAATCCCACTTGCTTGTAAAATGCTTCCTATTGTAAATAAAAGTCTGTAAAAGTGACTAAAGTTAAGGTCTGGTAAGAACAAAGAGAGTACATAGATTATATGAGACTGTGGTTCAGTTCCTACTGTTTACTGTGATGGTACAAAGGCTGGCAAAAGCCAAACACTCAGCAGGGACTTCAGAGGAGACTTGGTATTTCCATGAAGTGTTTTGGTGTCATGACAAAACCTTATGAATCCAGTTACACAAGGGGATCGGTTCATTATTTGCTAAGAACGCCGGAAGGTGTAGTTTCAAAAACACTGTCTTCCTTTAAGTAACAGATCATTCTTTCTCAACATCTGGGTGGCCTTATTTAACGTAACTGGGCAACTAAACAGAAATCTTGCCAACCTTCTGGCACTACTTTCCTTTCAAATCTCAGTATAATCAAGAGATTTCGAGCTTGCCTACTTAACGTGTCAGGCAGTACTGAGAGCAAGGGGTAGAACAGAGAACCAGACGCAACCCAAGTTTCCAAGAAGCCCAAACTCTATAGGTAAAACAGACCCATAAATAGGTAGTTTCAAAATGGTGTCTTGTGTGCTAATCTAGGAGAAAGCCCAGGGTATAATGGAAGCACCTAGGAAGGGTACCTAACCCATTTCTTTTCCAGAGAGAGAAAGAAAAAAAATTAGAGTTTACAGTACTACTGTGAAATAGAGTGATGTGTTAAGTAAGAATTTCTCTCTAAGTAGTAAGATGGTGTTTGCCTGGGGTTGGGAGTGAGGGATATGGGGAGATGTCAGTCAAAGGGTACAAACGTCCAGCTACAAGATGAATAAGTTCTGGGAATCTAATGTACAGCATGGTGAATATAGTTCTATAGTTAACAATACTGTATTATATACTTGAAAGTTGATAAGAGAGCAGAACTTATATGTTCTTAGTGCATACACACACAAAAAAAAGGTAACTATGTGAGGCAATGGATATGTTAACTAACATTATTGTGGTAATTACTTCTAAATATATTGCATCGCACATCTTGAACTTATACAATGTTACATGCTAATTATATCTCAATAAAGCTGGAAAAAAATGAGACTCTGATACATAAAGGGTCCCCCTGGAAACAAAATAAGTACTAATATAAACTTGTTTTGTAATACCTGTGTAAGGAACATTATGATTCAATCTTGAATAAGAAAATATTGAAGTACAAAAAATAATAATTTTTCTCTGGCTAATAAATGCAAAGCACTTGAGGGCATGCTCAGTACAGAAGTATATGACTGGTCCAAGTCATATACTTAAAGGTAAACGAAACGGTCCAAGTGACAGTGAGAAAGGCAAGGAACTTAATTTAAATATGTGACAGAGACTGACAACAGAAGCAGAAAGGAAAGATGCCAACAGTCTTCTCCAGCTTTGGACATGAATTGATATTTTATCCTTGACCACATACATGATCAAGACAAACCGAACCAGTGGAATTGCAATTTGAGCCCATGACACAAAGAATCCGAACCGCCTGACTTCAGAGGCCTGATACTGTTCACTGTTATTCATCCAATGGCAGCTGGGTCTTAATTGAACTAGAGACCCTGACTTATGAAAGAAAATCTGAATATGAGGAATTTTAATGCTATTAAATTGGGGAAAGGGATCAGAGGAAAGAAGAGTGGTGATTATAATTCAACATGACCTCAGCTCCAGATAAGCAATAGACATTTGATCCCAGACAAAATTATTTCCCATGTTGCTGGACTGAGTACTCACTCAGATAGAATTATCTTACCAAATGGAACCGCTAATGGTCAGGGGGGACAAAAATGAGAAGGCCAGCACAGCCCAGGCAGGAGGGAAGACTCTTCTCTTCGTTAAAAGCCCAAGAAAAGGAATCACTGAAGTACGTTTGACAACCTGCCCCAATTCAGACAGCCATTGTCTGTCCCAACTGGCTGCCTCTTTCTGATTGGAGAAGAGCTTCGGAAAGGTGCCCACACATTGAGTTATTGATTGGGCCATGAGTGAAATGAATGAGCCTGAAAATAGAGAAATATAAACATCTGGCACCTATTTCCAAGTGTTTTCTCAAACTGATTACTGTCTTTTGGTGAGTTTAATACCTAGACTATTATAAATGTTAGTCTCTTTTTTATTGACTTAAAAAAATAACAGTTGGTGAAGGATAACAAAAGTAATCTTTCAAAAAATTAGAAATCTCTGACAGGGAGCAGCATTGGAGCCACCATGCTCCTGTGTCAATGGTCATTTGGGGTCGGCCATGTGCTAGAACATGAAACTTTGACCTACATTTCTGCCCACTGCATCCCCCTCCCCCAACCTAGTCCAAAGCTCACTCTAGAGTCAAATATAAACCCTCTGTTGTTTTCCTAACATTAAGGATCTACTCTTGCCTATAATTTCTATGATTTGTTTAGAAGGGGACAGATGGAATATTGTTAAAAGTTAAGATCTAAAATCCACTATTTTGCTTTGTTCTTCATGACTTTTCTCTAAATAAACTTAAACGCGTCTCGGTGAAGCAGGGAGTTAGAAGCAAACATAGTGTCAAATTGAAGATTTCAGAAGATTTGGAAGACAGCAAAACAAGCCAGTGCCAAGAGCAGATTTGAAAGCTCACTAAATACTAACAGATCACTTTTTAAAAAATGGACATTTTCGGGCTTCTCTCGTGGCGCAGTGGTTGAGAATCCGCCTGCTGATACAGGGGACAAGGGTTCGTGCCCTGGTCCGGGAGGATCCCACATGCCGCGGAGCGGCTGGGCCCGTGAGCCATGGCCGCTGAGCCTGTGCGTCTGGAGCCTGTGCTCCGCAACGGTGAGAGGCCACAACAGTGAGAGGCCCGTGTACCACCAAAAAAAAAAAAAAAAAAAAAAAGAAATTTTCATTCCCTAAATCTCTGTTCTTCTCAAATCCTTATTCAACTTTGAAAACAGAAGCACAACTGGTCACTTCCTTGGCGGCTTTCCCTTTCTGGCTCTACTCTGTCCTCACCTCTCCAAGTATATTTAAGGCTTCAATGTCAAGTCTTGCAGAAGAGAACTTGAGCGGCAGACCCCCAAGAAGGGCACGTCCTCTGGTTTTCAGAGGAGCAGACTGCGAGCGCTTCCTGTCTTCTGCGCTTGGTCTGCAATGGCTATGCCATCGGTTGGGAGGAAGTACAGGGAGACACAGAATCTATCCAGTTCTATAGTCACACTACCGCCTTTCGGTGGGACCTTCTGCCCTATACGAACTGGTCAAGTTTCTTAAACACTCAGCCTCAGTTTTGTCAACTGTAAAATAGTAATATTAAAGTATCCAGTTCTTCGGGTTGCTGTGAGGCTAAAATAAGACGAGTCATGTATGCACAGTGCTGAAATAGTGCCCCATACATAGTACATGCTTAGAAACTGCTGGCTGTTATGAGGACGATGACCACCAGGGAGGAGACACAGGCTGCACCAGACAAGAGCATTGCTTATTTTGAAAGCTAAGTGGGACCAGTGTTGACCTTCAAATATTTGCATTTTGGGCAGATCCTCGCTTTGAGAAATACTATACTTAGAACTCCACGGTCTGTGTCTTGGGGGTTGCCTAACAACTGAAGATAAATGTCATCTATGCACTTTTTCCTTTATAGCAACTTGGGTCATCAGGGGCTGTTCTGACCTCAAGCTCCCTGTGCTGAACCACACAGCAGAACGTTGTTCTGGCATTTACTCACCTCTTTCTTCTTCCTTCTCTCCCCTGACCTGTGATACTTTCAAATACTGAAATCCTTCACTGAAGTAACGCTGTCGGTCTGATCTTCCTAGATGTCTATTGGGAGGGCCAAAAAATTTGTTCTGTTTTTTCCCGTTACAGGAAAAACCCGAACTAACTTTTTGGCCAACCCAATATTTCAAAATTACCTCTCCTGACACCATTCTTCTTCATCTGTTGACTAATACATTAGTAAAATGCATTACTAAGCATGATAACGTGCCACTAATTGCAACTAAAATTATTCAGAGGGATGACATATTTACTATCATTTACTAGAGGTCGTCCATGTACATTATATCATTTTGACTCCATAGCTGTTCTCTGATGGCAAAGCAGGTGCTATCATGCCTATATTCATTTAGGAAACTGGGGCTCAAGTGAATGAACTGATTTGCTGTAGTCCACAAAATTGTTAAGTGACCATACTTTAGGAACTCCTGGCTTCTGATTTGGTCTATGAAGCTGATCAGAATAGAAAGCCAGCTGTTTAAAGTAATTCAACTTAGTAAAACTAAGATGTGAAGGATCCACAGCGTAAATCAAGAGACATATGCTTTTAAAAAGAGAGACCTGAAAAGGCTACTGAATTTACAATTACAGAATGAAGGTGGGGCGGGGGATTTAACTATCTTTGATCGGAGAATCTTTTAAATTTTTCTGCCCAGTGTCTCAGGGTATCTGCTGAGGCTGAGAGAGGAGAGGAAATCTGTGTCCCTAGGGAATCTGAGCCTTTCCTTCCACAAGCAAGGGTTATATTCCATTTTTGTCTTAGATCCATATCCATTTTGCATTCTATTCCACGTTTAACGTAAAAGTTTTACAAATAAGAAAGAGTGAAACTTTTACCATATTAATCCTGGTACATGGTGCATTCTCCATTTATAAAGATGCTATGAAATTCATTTAGAGTCCCACATACAAAAGTCTTTTCATTTAAATCTAAATCATATATACATAATATATAAATATATATTTTAAATATTTGCATATTTATATATTATAAAATTTGTATAAAAATATAAAATATATTTATATAGTTTAAATATATATACAAAAATATATATTTACCAATGCAGAATGGAAAAATGAAAATGTGTATACATATGTACTGTATATGCATGGGGAAAAGTGAAACTAACCATTTGATTTCACAGCTTCAAAAAAAAGTTGTGCATCACTAAACCGACCCTCTCTTTACCTCCACAGTTCTGATTCAAGGTGTGGACTGTGTGATGACCTCTATGTAATTCTAACCTAAGACTGGAGACCGAGAGGGAACTCTCAGAATAGCTCAGCCTCTCTGTGGGCACCACCCTGATGGTTGCAACAGGAAACGCTGCAGGCTGGCTTACCAGGGTACCACTTTGCAGGCCTGCCACAGAAAGAAACCTTAGGTTCCAACTATCTTCTACTTAATGCCTATTATTTTCTCTGCTCAGTTGTTATTTTTAAGTAAGGGCATTTTGTGAAAAATAAAACCACCCTGTACATGGCAAACCATAAAGAAAGTTATTTGGTAGAAAGGACCGCCCTGCTCCGGAAATGTGCTTTGGTCTGTTTAAAGGCAGAGCTGGTGGCTCTGGGTGACCTGGGAGAGCGTCTGCAGGGCCACGAGCACCCTTTCCTCCCCCTCCCCCTCCCCCTCTCCTCCCCCGCGCAGCCTTGGATGGAAATCAGCAGTTGCAGCCTGTGACTGGGCTCCATTGAGCCGTCCCACCCGCGGCTGCTCAGGAAGCACAGACCAGCAAACAGAATGAAAGGGGCCTTTATAAACAGGAGTCCGTTATTTCTTAAGCAGACTCCCACATAAAGACATGTTTGTTTCTTACTCTTTAGGAAAAACTGAGCTCCTTCTGAACAGTCTTTGGAGAGGGAGGAGACACCAAAGATGGGGAGGAGGCTCAACGGAGATGCTACACGACTGAGGACGACAGAGGAGCAGTAGAAAGTAGCAGAGACTTTTCTGAGTAAAGGGTCCCGGGTTTGGTGGATGATTGGGAGTGGGGTCTGGCTGTGTGGTCAGGGCTGAGAGGTGTTGGCTCTCACAACCACTTGGGGTCTTCTCCCCCAGAAAGGGATCGATCTACGCAAGGACCATTTAGAAGGAATCCTAGTGCTCTGGCCTCCAGAAAAATGTCAGGGAATTATGTTTTCTCCAAGTAGACTTAATTTCTTTTCTCTTTTTTCACCTTTTCTTTTTATCTAAAAAGCTATATATATTTTTTTCTTGCCGTGTCATGCAGCATGTGCCATCTCAGTTCCCAACTAGGGATGGAACCTGTGCCCCCTACAGTGGAAGTGTGCAATCTTAACCACTGGACCTCCCCGGAAGTGTCTAAAAAGCTACATTTTATATTTTGCAAGATTCACAAACAATTTTCTTCCCATCCTACTCTCCTAGTTTGTCTCTCTTTTACTAAAGAAGCATAAACTTCTAAACTATTTCAGATATCCCCCAATCTAAGGAGTATGTAGGAAGAGGCTAGAGTTTTACAGTTTGACTTATTTGGCTGTTACATGATTATACACACAAGCACACAGGAAAAAAAAAAAGAAGATATATAGTAAAGTCTCAATTTATTCTTTATTAATTAAACATTTAATAAAAATTCAGGTACCAACTGAATCCAGGGAGTACCATTTATGAAGAAAGTGCTAAGGAAACTACTACAAAGAAAAAATGATAGGGTTTTAGAGATTTGGATGCAAGAAGAAATGAAGAGAAAATGATGCTGCTTATTACAATTCTTCACTAGCTTCATTAAAACAGAGTCTCTGCAATAGACAGAAGTTAATGCTTATAATATTTTAATAAATTTTTTCATGTTTTGAAAACTCCTTCCCAAGTTTAATTTATGAGGTCTCATTATGTTGCTTAAAAAAACCAAAAACTCATTGCCTTAAGAGAATCCACATCTCAGCACCTTTGGTCACGGCATTTATCTCTGTTGCTTTGTGGTCCTGGCTGCAGGTGTGAGAGCATTATGAAGTAAGCACTAGTTCAATATCCTGTACACACCTCATACCCAGAGGCTTAATTACTTGCCTGTGTCCTAAGGAAGAGGAGAGTCTCTGTGGGTATACAATAGAGCATTCTATGGTTGTAGCTCCTCTTCCAGCAATAAGAAGTTACCCCTTTAAACCATGCTGAAACAAAGGGAAGTGTGATAGGAATTGTGGAAATGTAAATCTTGGTTCCTACACACTGTTCTGTTTATATGTTCACTCCAGTGTCTTGAGCATTCTGCCTCTATTGGAGTCCCATCGTTTAAGGAGGTAACTTCCTTTCAGAGGATATTAATAATAGTAACACTTAAGTACTTACTATGAGGCAGGCAGTGTTTTAAGTTCTTTAATTCACTGAATTCTCACACTATGAGGTGAGTACTAATATTATCCTCCATTTTACATTTTTGGAAATGAATGCACAGAGAAGTTAAGAAGCTTACTCTAGGTCATGCAGCCAGTAGGTGACAGAGCTTACAATCTGGTTTCAGAGTCTGTACTTTTTATCACTATACTATACAGTCCTTCAGGACTTTGGATCTAAAAGTACTTCAGAAATTATCTCATTTCAATTCTCTTATTTTATAGAAGAAAGAATGAGATTCAATGAAGTTAGAAGACTCATCCTGGGACATACAGCAAGTTCCTGGCAAAGTCCAGAGCAGAACCCACATCACTCTAATCCTAATGAAATATGTAAATATTGTCCTCTTCTCTCCACACCTCCCTCCACGACCCTTAGAAGAATTCAGATCTTCCTAAGGAGATCGGTACCCTTTTCAAGATTCCACATTGCCTTCCATGTTTCCATGACCCCAACGATTGCAATTTATCAGGCCTCTATAAATTCATTATATCTTGGTTAAGAAAGATCAATATTGGCAGTAATACAGGAAAAATTCATGGTTGGGGCATTCTTGTTATCTTCCATTGTCTAAAAAGGATGAAAGGGAAGGAAAGACTAAGAACCATTCAATGGAGGCTATTTTAAGAGCTCAAAATCTCTAATGTTCACCTGGATCCTTCCATTCATAAGTTCTATCCAAAGTAAATCTTCCTATTGTATCTCATGGCAGCCTGTTCCTATCCTTCTGAATACTTCTGTATCATAATTTGTAAATACATACATATATATATATATATATATACATATATATATAGTTGTGTGTTTACTTCCTGTCTCCCTAGCTAGACTGTAAGCTCCATGAGGACAGGGGCCATATCTTTTTTATTTGCCTATAAATATCTAGAACCTGGTACATAATAGGTGCTCAATTAATATTTGTTAAATGAACTCACATCAAAAACTCAACAACACAGTGTTAAAAGATATTCTTAGGCTGCTCCATATTTTGCCTAATGGACATCTATGCTACAGTGCCCATTACCTTTACACAGTCAATGGACCATATCCATTACCAGGGCAGAACACGTTCTAACAGCCAAAGTCTCAAGCAGCAGAAGCCTAGTTGGCTTACAAATCTACCTTTCATTCAGGGTCCAGGAACCCACTGAGTGGGGCTGGCTATACTGTTAAACCTCAATTATCAAAATAAGTAGAAAGAAAAACCAGTCTAAAACATCTAAATTATGGGATATATTGGGAGGAAATGTACAGCTGAGCCTTGAACAACTCAGG
The DNA here is from genome assembly GCF_026419965.1 of Kogia breviceps. Taxonomy (NCBI): domain Eukaryota; kingdom Metazoa; phylum Chordata; class Mammalia; order Artiodactyla; family Physeteridae; genus Kogia; species Kogia breviceps. Next base: position 48,932,512 of record NC_081312.1, read on the forward strand.
GGTGGGGGCACCACCCCTCCTCGCAGTTGAAAAATCCAAGTATAAGTTATAGTCACCCCTCCATATACATGGTATCCGCTGCTCCGAATCCGAGGATTCAACCAACTACGGATCATGTAGTACTGTATTATTTACTATCGAAAAAAATCTGCTTATAAGTGGACCCATGCAGTTTCAGCCCGCATTGTTCAAGGGTCAACTGTATTACTTTTAAGTTCCAGGGTAACTTAAAGTACGTGAGCAGAGTTTTCTGCTAGATACTTCTCTGAAGACCTGCTTAAAAGACCACATAAAATAATTTGTTTGGTATGTTCATTCTTTATAAGTAAAGAGCTATTTCAAAAGACCTTAGGGATCTTCAAAAAAAAATTATTCTTTTAATATTTTAAACATTACTCTTACAATCTTGTTTACACATTACTGCATTATAATCACTTGCATTATTATCCACAAAGAAGAGGTTTGCTAAGTAAAATAAATGTCAATCCAGTCACTACCTGAAACAAAACAAACTGGGAATTAACAGAATTTAAATTAACAAAGCTTTTACTCTAGCTGAATCATAAAAAGTTTTCTAACTTCCATTTTCTTAATGATGATATATAAAAATGTCTCCAAAAAATAACACCTTGTCTTTTAACACTTTCAAAATGAAGAAAACAGATTCAAACCAGTAGCATTAATTTTGTGCCTAAGTAACTAAACTGCTTTAGTTTCTATTCTATAGCTGAGTCCAAGTAAGAGCTGTCTTATTTTTGTGCTATATATGTTAGTGCATTTATTTAATTACTTACTTATTTTGAAAAGCATAAATTATTGGAAAGAGAGCCTGCAAAACACAAGGTGAAGTGCTCTCTCATGGTGACCCTGCCAAAGATGAAGAGTTGCTTTTATTTTTAGAAAATACCTCTGATTTGCTGTACAGCAGAAACTAACACAGCATTGTAAAGCAACTGTACTCCAATAAAAATTAATTTTTTAAAAATTTAAAAATTAAAAAAAAAACCTTTCAGTAAATTGGGATTAGTTATTTTAAAAATTTAGATTCAACACTTAGCCTTATCTCATCCAGGTGAAACTGAAAAATCTGCTCTCTTTTTCAAATGAAGATAAACGTCAACTTTGTATTTTTAAAAGTGCTCTCTCGGGACTAATGTCTACATAAGAACCATTAAGCAGTAGAACTGGCCGAAAACTGCTCTGTGCCGTGCAGAGATAGTGCAGCTCTTTACCAACGTGCATGACTACATCTCGATGATGTGGCTAAATGTTATTAGGTCTCAACCTTGGCAGCTGCCTTTGACGCTGTCAAATAAATAAGCTTTGGGGATCGCTCCTGTCCCACTGTCTCCTGCTGTTTTCCCCCATTGCTTCTGGTTCATTACCCTGTAGCTTCAGTCTTTTTCCCTTTTCTGTAGAGAAAAGTGGGGCTTGTTTGTTCATTTTTAACATAATATAGCGTGTCTGATGATTAATAAATGATCAAAGAGGGTTCCCTTTTCTCTCTCCAGCATTTGTACCACAATGTTTTTTTTTTTTTATTTCTCTAGGGATTAGCCTTTTCTCACGCCCCCAAATAAAAACCAAACTTAGTTCTTCTGTATTAGTTCTTCTGTATTAGTTTCCCATCCTTCTCCCTCTCTCTTTTCTTGCTATTACCTTCTAGTTCTTTCCTGCGCCCCTCTCCCCTCTCTGCTGCGCTTTTCTCTACGTGTTTGCTCCTCCAAGTCTCCCCCTTTTCAGAACCGTTGTCTGAAGAGGAAATTTCCGTCTCTTATTCAGTCTGGATAGTGAGGTCTGAAAAGAAAAGTCTCTCTCCGTGCCCGGAGCTCCCCGCTTCTGCCCATTTGCCCTCCTCATACACGCCATTCCTTTTCAGTCTCTCCCGTCTTCTCCTCAGAGCACCCCTCCCTTTCTCTCCCTCAGTCTTCCTTTTCTCCTCAGCCTTCCTATTCCTCGGTCACCCCCTTCGCCCCCTCAGTTTCCCCTTCGCGCTTCAGCTCAGGATTCTCTCCCTCTCCAATCTCCTCTACTCTCCCTACTCTACCAGATCCTACCCTTCAGATTCCTCAGCTCCTGTTTACCCTTTAGACCTCCTCCTCTGTTTCAGTTCCTACCACCACGCCCCATTTTCCCCTCCCAATGGATGAAAAAGGAGAGGGCTTGAGGAACAGGTAGAGGGAGCGCAAGGGGAGAAAAAGCAGGGGATAGGAAGATGGAAGCCGTGCAGAGGGGTGGGGCACCCTCATTCCCCAGTGGCGCCCCCACAATGTTAATTGCACCACTATCTACAATAGCCAGGATATGGAAGCAACCTAAGTGCCCATCGATAGATGAATGGATAAAGAAGATGTTGCACATATATACAATGGAAATATTACTGAGCCATAAAAAGAAACGAAACTGAGTTATTCGTAGTGAGGTGGATGGACCTAGAGTCTGTCATACAGAGTGAAGTAAGTCAGAAAGAGAAAAACAGATATACCATATGCTAACACATATATGTGGAATCTAAAAAAAAAAAAAAAAAGATTCTGATGAACCTAGGGGCAGGACAGGAATAAAGACGCAGATGTAGAGAATGGACTTGAGGACACGGGGAGGGGGAAGGGGAAGCTGGGACGAAGTGAGAGAGTAGCACTGACATATATACATTACCAAATGTAAAGTAGATAGCTAGTGGGAAGCAGCTGCATAGCACAGGGAGATGAGCTCGGTGCTTTGTGACCACCTAGAGGGGTGGGATAGTGAGGGTGGGAGGGAGACGCAAGAGGGAGGGGATATAGGGATATATGTTTACATATAGCTGATTCACTTTGTTATGCAGCAGAAACTAACACAACATTGTAAAGCAACTATACTCCAATAAAAATTAATTTAAAAAAATTTTAAAAATTAAGAAAAAATACCTTTCAGTAAGTTGGGATGGATAGATGTTTTAAAAATTTAGATTCAACCCATAGCCTCATGTCATCCAGGTGAAACTGAAAACTCTGCAATTATACTCCAATAAAGATGTTAAAAATAAATAAATAAATAATCAAAGAGATTTACTTTTGTGATTGAAATAAACATGGATAAATAGCTCAATGGTATGGTTTTCATTTTTGTTTTAAAGCCTGATTTTTACTTTCAGGGAACAAGAAAACACCCTTGATGAATGCTAGCTACCTTTAATTAGAGGACATCAGTATGTGCAGGATTTATACCATTTGCCGGATATTAAGTAATAAAAAGACATGGTTCTAATAAACTCGGCACCAGGTTAGGTTTCTGGATCTAACCCCCTAGAGGATGTTGAATCCTGCAGGAAGATTCCAGAGGAGATTGCAGTACGAAGGAAACCAATCACATCATTGCCGTCCGACAAATGGGATGCAATTTTCTTGTGTTTTCCTCCTGGGGCTTAGCAAGTACATCTATGGAAAAAATCACCCCTTCTCTGTCACTCTTCCTGGCAGAGGCTGGGTTTTGCTGAGAAGTGTTGTTACTGCTGGTATTTTGACTCCAGAGCATTTGGGGACTGTTTTCACTTTTTTTTTTCCTTTTCACCACGCCTCACGGCATGCGGGATCTTAGTCCCCCTACCAGGGGTCAAACCCGTGGCCCCTGCAGTCTTAAGCACTGGACCGCCAGGAAAGCCCCAGGACTGTTTTCACTTTGGATGGAAGAAATTTCAGAAAGGCGATATCATTTTGAATGGGAGAGGAATCAGCTGAAGTTGCACTCACATGCCTAAGGACTACCAAAGGTTTAGGGCAAGTCCGTTAGGCCAAGTCTTCCCTAGCCCGTCCCTCCTCCTTTCCAGCTACCAGCTGCTTTTTGATTTTTAGAAAATACCTTTGTATAAGTTGGGATGGATAGATATTTTAAAAATCTGCCTTACTTTCGGCAGACTCTGCCCACCTGGTACCCAAGCAGCCCTGGACAAACCTAGCAGTGTATGTACAATCAGATCTCCAGCAATGGGTAAGGTCTGAAATAGATTTTGCTTCTTGAGGCTTATGGCCAGGGAACTGGGGAACACCTGGGCATCCAGGTAATATTCCCGGCATCCTGCCCATTTAGTTGGGCATTCTGCCAGGCCTCAACCCCCGATGGCCAGACTTTCCTTCCTGAATCTTTTTTTTTTTTTTTTCCGGTACGCGGGCCTCGCACTGCTGTGGCCTCTCCCGTTGCGGAGCGCAGGCTCAGCGGCCATGGCTCACGGGCCCAGCTGCTCCGCGGCATGTGGGATCTTCCCGGACCGGGGCACGAACCCGTGTCCCCTGCATCGGCAGGCGGACTCTCAACCACTGCGCCACCAGGGAAGCTCCTTCCTGAATCTTAATAAATGCTATTAGAAGGCAGCATCGAAGCTGGCAGATGAAACCCTGACTCTCTTCACTACCTGACACTACGTGACATCCTCTGTCCATCACACGGCTCCTGGGATACCTACACCAACCCAAGTGTGATCCCAGGCACCCTGTGTTGTCCCCACTGCACTGCAGGCAGCTGGGTTGCACTCTTTCTGCTCCTGGCTTCCTCCCCTCTTACTGACGACCGCTGACGCTGCACCAGCTACAAATTCTGTTCTCCCGGGAGAATGTGTTTAATTTCATTAATTTCCATTTCTTTTTTTTTTCAGAATTATTTTGGTGGCAAATTTAAGTACTTTAAGATGTTATAACATTGGTATCCTAGAGACTGAAATATGAAATAACAGCACAAAATAGGTCCTTGTGGGAAGCCAATGTGCAAATTTTCCCACCACGTTCTGCCATCGGTGCACTGTTTTCAACTACTCCATATATCTTCAGGGGGCAATTAACGGAGATGTTCCAGCACCCACTCAATCTCTGTATTTTCTTCTGGCTAAAATAACACTAGATCTAAAACATGGCTTTCTATCTAAAATTAGCCCTTGGTTAGACACTATCAGCTACCACTCAACACAAGGAACTTTCATACACAAATAAAATGATTATGTAGATAGAACGATGCCTGATTTTGTTAATTGAATCAATCATTCTTTACTCATTTGGTGCCTACTCTATGTAGTATGTTGTAAAGTAGGGAACAAAGAAACAAGAAGAGGTCCTGTTCTCAAGGAATTTATCTTTGAGGTTGACTTTTATAACAGTCTCACTGTATCCTTTGTATTTCTAATGCCTCCCTCTCTGAAAAATGACAGTAATTACAGGTTATTCGTATTATTCTTACAATAAATAATGTTGTCACTTGTCACCTACTGTCACACTCCCAGGAGAATGAAAAAGCCCAAAGGTGGTATTCTGCAGTGTGTTTCTACCTGAGAAAAGGGTATACTATTTATTTCCAAAGTTCTAAGCACATGACCTTTAATTTACATATGTAGGCAAAAATGATTATTCCATGCTAAGTACGTGCACCTTTCAAAGAACTAATTCAGAGCAATGCTACTTTTTAAAAAATAGCATTTTGTCACAAAACATTTTAGAAAAACATCATTTTTTTTGTTCAGGAGAAATTATTTTAGGGGCCTAACATTCATAGAAGAAGTTGTTTTTTTTTTTTCCCAATAGAAGGTCACTTTAATCTGACTGGGGGAAGGTGTTGGCAAGGATTGGGGTTTGCTTGAAGGGTGGTGTGAGCCCCACCACGTACTGACAAGTCTACTACAGAAGAGAACAAGCAGCTGTTAATATATCATATTTACCCATTTCCCCCTAATTTTCCATTTATCCCAAGTTTAATTTATTTTCCTGCTGCTTCTCTAAATCCTCCCATATCCTGAGAGCAGCTTAGGTGTCTTTTCATGAATTAATTTATGCTCTTTGTTCTTTTCATTTTATTTGAGGCAGTAACAGTTTACAAGGAACAAAACACATTATATTATAACTCAGTCATAATGATTATACTCAAACACTTCCCTTTCTCTCATTAATGGAACAAAGGCACATTAAGATAAAACATAAATTTCTCAACCAAAATTTGCCATTCTTATCCATAAGCTAGTTAATGGCCTTGATAGGGCTCTTTTCCTGTAAGGATGATGCCCTTATTCTAAGAAAAGAACAAAGATGAAAGGAAGCATAGGGAACAGATAATTGAACTGATTAATATACTCAATTTCTAAACATGGCCAAAGTTTCTGAATAGGAGAGACACGACGGCGAGTACTTTGGGTTACATAATTTTCTGACAAGGTAAAAGCAAAGCAAACTCACAAGGAGAAAGAAATGCCCCTGAAGTTAAACCCAAGGGGGGAATCATGAAATGGCAGGCTCTTTGGCCCTTCTTGATGGCAGAGGGCAAGGCAGTAAGCCACAACAGGAAGCCATGTGTATCTTTTCTCCATTTCCCGTCTTACTGAAAGAGCTCCCAATCATATTAACTTCAGGTTTCTTCCAAGACTATGAATATGTGAGTGACTCAGGTCAATATTAAAGACCAATTCGAACCTGTACTACGCTTTAAAAACAAAACAAAACACAACACATTGTTCGAATAAAGTGTGATCAAGCTAACTAGCCCATGGGAATCTGTCCAACAAGTTTCATCTGCCAAGAGTAACATCTCTCTCTGTTACTGGACCCACCAGATCATGGCTGCAAAGGAGCTCCCTTAAACTCCTTCAGTTAGGTATTTCACTTACAAATGAATGAATGAATTAGTGATAAGCACCCGAAGTACATTATGCACATGGTCTCTTTAAAGCTTTAACTAGATTAAAAACTGAGGCCATCTCATTACTCTCAGATAGTGTGACATGGGGCTTAGCACCCAAGATGATTTACCAAACTTCCTGTCAAAACAGTTTCCATTTATTCTAATTTCTTCTTCACTCTGCACCCTTAGCAGGAAGGATTTTTCAAGAAGATTCAGGGAGAAAGGATTAAGCAGGAGTTAATGGTCACTGTGGTCAGTGTTTCTTTGGGTCTACCAAAGTTGCCCAAGATGGCAGTCCTCTTCCGTTTTACCTTGGCCTGATATCTATTTCTTGTTGCCCAGTGACCCCTATGCAATGATGCTGCCATGTCTGGCAGCCTCTAGCTGGAATAAAAGTGGAGACAGACACAAAGAAGAGCAAAAATGGAACCACTACATCCTCAAGGAACAGAAGATGATCACAACTTAAGTACTTTCTGCAAAAATATATAAAAAAGCCAACAAGCAAGCAAACAAAAAACCTTGAATTTTATACTCGATACAGTGACTTCCAGGATTAAGCACGTATTTGGAAATTCCTACCTAAACATGGTTCAAATAGACCTACTAAATATGGCAAATTGGGTAAAAATTTGAAATTAGGCCTGAAAGAATTTTGTGAGTCCTTTATAAAATTCATTCATGCAAATTTGAAAAAATCATTGGTTATTTGTAGACATAATATGGGCCTACGGATGAAAATATGTTTGTCAAGAAACTAAATGAGGGCTTCCCTGGTGGCATAGTGGTTGAGAATCTGCCTGCTAATGCAGGGGACACGGGTTCGAGCCCTGGTCTGGGAAGATCCCACATGCCGCGGAGCAACTAGGCCCGTGAGCCACAACTACTGAGCCTGCGCGTCTGGAGCCTGTGCTCCGCAACAAGAGATGCCGCGATAGTGAGCGGCCCGTGCACCGCGATGAAGAGTGGCCCCCGCTTGCTGCAACTAGAGAAAAGCCCTCGCACAGAAACGAAGACCCAACACAGCCAAAAGTAAGATAAAATAAATAAAAGAAATGCATTTCCATTAAAAAAAGAAACTAAATGAATTATTGGCATTGGTCTTTATTGAGGAAACCACTGGGGAGATTCTGATCTGAAAATAATCTTGGGAAAGAGAAATGTCTGAGCAATTAAGTCAAACAGTGGTCAATGCACATAACATTCTCGACCAGACTAACTGCCACCTAGAGAAGTCACCAGGCCAAGATGTTTTTGCTCAAGAGTTTTAAAGAAAGTAAGGGTGAAATTGTGGAGGTACTGGCTAAAGCACTGTTAAAAATCAGTAAATGTGAAAAACTCCTCAGAATTGGGCAAATTATTAAGGTGTCAAGACTCATAATGTCAAAAGTATGAAGAAAGTCATCAAACGTTTATTTATTAACTCCTGTTAAGATATAGGGCAGACTCTGGAAATTTCTCACTTTAATTTCTAAATAAAAGAAATACATCCCATTCAATGTGGTAGTTAATAGTGATAAGTATAGAAAACAAGTCACATAGAGATACTACCTATATGACATTTATTTTTTGTATAATACTGACTTTTTCCTGATTATAAAATATTATGTGCCACTTGAAAAAAATCTGGAAAAGTCAGAGAGGTAATATGAAAAATATAAAAAGCATCTGTAATCCCACCATGTAGAGATAAATTATAATGAGGTTCTTTTCATTATTTTTCATACATATGAAACACATCAAGGAAAAAATATTTCATATATATTTGCAACATTTTTATTGATGTTGCTGGATCAGTTTCAAGGGAAAATAGGGAGGACCGTGATCTTAACATTAGAGTTAAAAATATAACTTAAAGGTTGTAAACTTCACTCCCACAGTAACTTAGAGTTCTGAAGCAGTATTAACAGCCATGGGATTTATTTCTTTATCTGGAGCACCCCTTTTCCTTCTGTTGCCCCTGCCACACACAACCTCTCCAGGTCTCTGCTGGTCCTGTGGATGATGACATGGGAGAAAAGGCCACCAACCCTTCCATTGTACAGACCCCACCAACAGCAACGGTGTTTTTTAACTCTTCCCCATAAACCTTATTTTTTAAAATATGTTTATTTTTCCCCAACTTATTGTTTTTAAATTGAAGTATAGTTGCTTTACAATTTTGTGTTAGTTTCAGGTATACAGCAGAGTGATTCAGTTATATCTTTTTTTCCAGATTCTTTTCCCTTATAGATTATTAAAAAATATTGAGTATAGTTCCCTTTGCTATACAGCAGGTTCTTGTTCGTTACCTGTTTTATATATGGAAGTGTGCATACCGTATGTTAATCCCAAACTCCTATTTATCCCTACCCCCCTTTCCCCTTTGGTAACCATAAGTTTGTTTTCTATGTCTGTGAGTCTATTTCTGTTTTGTGTGTAAGTGCATTTGTATCATTTATTTTTAAGATTCCACATATAAGCAATATCATATCATATCCTCAACTTACTTTTAAAAATTGGAAACATACAGAAAAGTTGCAAGAATAAAACCATATACCATCCACCTGGATTTAACAACTGTCCCTTCTGCTTTCTCTGTGTCCCCACCCACGGTTCAAAACTAGATAGCAGATATCAGTAGGCTCCATGTCTGAACATTTCAGCAGTAGCATCCCTTTGAAAGCAAAACTATAAGATTACAGGTTAAGCTAACTCCCAGCAGAGTTAATGAACTTTAGCAGTTTTACCTAAATATTTATTTTAGCCTTTCCTAGGCAATCTCCCACCTCAAGGAAATGAAACGAAACCAAGCCAGGCAACTGAGATACGGATTGCAGCATAATATCTGGAGTAAGGATTTTAGAAAGGACTGCTCATATGATGTGGTGACTTTGGTCTTATATTAGAATTATTGACATATTAGAAGAAAGAATCTAGGCTGGTAACCCTGCAGGGAATAATTCTTCTCTAGAATGTCAGATTTGGTCAATCATACGATTCTGTTCTGAGAATTTCACCCCCGGGGAACTTCTGGTCTGAAGAAGCCCATCAGTAATGAAAGTGGACAGGACTCAACCCACAAGAGGGGCTCTGCCCTGGCCATGGTTGCAGCTACCCCTGAACAGACCCTTGGTAGCCTTCACTAACCTGGGCAGCTGTAGCAACAGCAGGAAGTGACAGTCTCTCCCTCACCTAAGCGGGCTCAGGAGGTTTCAGTGAGGGTGTAACACTCTCAGGTCACACTCTGTATTTAGTCTGGCTCACTGGAATTAAGGGACTGGGGGGTAGAGGGTGAAAAGGGCAGGAGGTGAGGGGGTGGAGGGCAGAGAGAGGTTCACAGTCCTACCCAAGGTACAGGGAATTCAGCACTCTCGTCTTCCTCTCATGGCCATTTCTATCATATTTCCCCCATCCATTCTTCCCTCTTTCCCAATAATAACGAAAGCTAACATTTATACATGGCTGAGACGCAGTGTAGGAAAGCGGTTAAGAGCTTGGACCCTGAGCAGTGCTGCCAGGATCTGAGCTCAGATGGTGGATCTCTCCCAGGCCACTTTCTTAGCCTTTCAGCTCTGTGGCTTCCCAAGTCAGGACACAGGGACACCAAGGTAATGCTCAGGGACTATTCCATTCTCCAGGGCTGGGGAGCACTCCCTTCCCTGCCCCATAACAGAATTTTCTCATTCACTGTCCCCATCCCCAATACACACACATGCACAGTTTTTAGAAAGCCTGACATTAAAGGCATGACACCATGAAAGCAGCACACCAAGCCATAGGATACTTTTTGTTTTGCAATGGTTGCAAAAGCTGAAGCTGAGCAGCTTGGTAAGCAGCACTGACAGGCCCCTGGCCCAGTTCCCAAGCGCCCGACCACATTCCCTTCTCACCCCTCAACCGCACCGCTGGACCAACCCTGAAGCTAGGAGCTCTCAACCCTACGTCTCTTTGTTAAATAATGACTCAGAGCTGACTTCAGCGGCAGCAACGCATTTCAGAAGTTCAAAAACTAGAGGCCAAAGGGAGGGAAAGTAGGTTGTTCTGGAAGCTCTGCCAGCTAATTCCATGCAGACAGGTGACCCATATTATGTCAATTAAGTGCCGCTTTAGAGGCATGCTGCACTGGGCTTTTTAAAACATGGAATGTTCTAAGGTAACGTGGAGTTGGATTAACGTTTGCTGAATGCACTAGGGCCTTTCCTCTGTAATTCAATTAATTGAATCAGAGATGGACTTTTGTTGGAATCCTCCCAGGAGGCTGAAAGGCAAAGTGGGGCACAGACTTTTAAGTCCACGAGGGTAGGAAGGTGGGCCCTGGCAAGGCTGCTCCACCCCTAGAGTGAGTGCCAAATGTAGAGCATGTCCCAACCCGACAGTGCTCTGCCCATGAAACCCAGGCGGACAATGAGGGGAAGGACAGACGTGGTTAAGGGAGCTGCTGGGGCCTTCTTACCCAGCCGACATCTCTCCCTTCCAGCCCAATGGCCATCATTTCCCCCTCCCCTCCCTATCTGCCCCTTTGAACATTTCCAGATATGTAGGCCCTGTATTACCTGGCCCTGGGCCCCTTCTCCACTCATCCCCCTGACTAGGCCTTCTGCTGGCCACACTGGCTTTTTAGTTTCTCAGAATAGCCCAATGCCTTCCCACCTCAAAGCCTTTGCAAGAATGCTATTTGTTGCTTTGTTTGCTGCCTAGCGGAGTCTCCCCTACTGATCTCAACTCATCCTTTAGATCTCTAGTGTCCTGGCTCATTCCTAGACAGAATTACAGTTTGTAACTATATTGGGAATTATTTGATCACTGTCCATCTCCTCCACTAGACTGACGACTCCAAGTTGATGCCTGTTTTGAGTCACGATTATATACCCAGGGCCTATGATAGCATCTGGCCCTCAGTGGGTACCCAATTGGTATTTGTTGAATGAATCCATGAACGAGTGAATGAATGGCCTCTTCAACTAATGTGAAATATTAACCTCAGCTTACACATTAGTGGCTGATATCAATACATTACTTTTCTCAGACAGTTTGCATGCTGTTTAAAGGATCTGGAGTCCAAGGTGTCAGGCAAAGGAACAGTGAGGTTTTCAGCAGGAATGGTGCCAGGCTGTCGGGGAGAACTGGGGAAGCTGCTTTCTACAATCCCCTTATCTTCTCGTCTATTCTATCACTGCCCTCACGGATGCACGGACAGACACCTGAAGACATCAGAGTTATCTCGTTAAGGGATACACATCCCTAGTGTTCATACTCAAAGTGGAGAAGCCAAATTTGGGCTCTGGATCTATGTGCAGAAGGGCTTCTGCTACCTGGGGACCAGCCACTCATGGGCTTCTTTTCACACTCCCTGATGGTTGCCCTGATCTCACCACAGACCTTTTCTCCCCTTCTTTTTGTCAGGTTCCTCTGCCAAGTGCAACACCATATGCCTTCCTCAAAATCACAGCAAGCTGTAGCAAAGGGAAATAATGCTGACATTAGAAGGCAGGTGTTTTCAGTGCTTTTGTCACCACTGGAAAGAGTGTAAGCACACAATTTTTAGCAGACAACTCAGTGATAACTAGTAAGTTTTTTTTTTTTTTTTTTTTTTTTGCGGTACGCGGGCCTCTCACTGTTGTGGCCTCTCCCGTTGCGGAGCACAGGCTCCGGACAAGCAGGCTCAGCGGCCACGCCTCATGGGCCCAGCCACTCCATGGCATGTGGGATCTTCATGGACCGGGGCACGAACCTGTGTCCCCTGCATCGGCAGGTGGACTCTCAACCACTGCACCACCAGGGAAGCCCTAGTAAATTTTTAATGTGCATACCTTTTTTACTCAAGAATTCACTTTGAAAATTTACCTGAAGAATTCTCAAACAGCATGCATGTATGCTGTGTACAAATATGTCTACAAACACGATTCTTATTTTGTCAAAAAATGGGGAAAAACTCAACTGTCCGACAGTAGAAACTGGTTAGATAATCCTGATACAGTTATCCTATTTGGTACAATCATTCAATAGAATATTATGCAGGGGCTTCCCGGGTGGCACAGTGGTTGAGAATCTTCCTGCCAATGCAGGGGACATGGGTTCGTGCCCCGGTCCGGGAGGATCCCACATGCCATGGTGCCGCTGGGCCTGTGAGCCATGGCCGCTGGGCCTACGCGTCTGGAGACTGTGCTCTGCAATGAGAGAGGCCACAACAGTGAGAGGCCCGTATACCACACACACACACACACACACACACACACACACACACACACACACACACACACACACACACACACAGAATATTATGCAGCTAGTAAAAAGAACGAATTTATATCCTGACATTGAAAGAGATCTACAATATACTATTTAGCGAAAAAAGTTTAAATAATTTTTATAGTGATATTTAAATGTATTTTATTAGCTGTGGTTTAGAGTGTTGTATAAATATATATTGTTAACTGTAGTTTTTAGAATAAATATATTTTTATAGTGATATATAAATATATATGATTAACTGTGGTTATAAGGAGTTTACATGAAACTTTAAACTTGTATATTGTATACTATTATCTATTATTTACAGGCTTTATAACCATATTTTACTTAACTATAATAAAAATCAAGTTTACATTTTAAGCCTAGATATAAAATTTCTTTTCAAAATATGACAGATCATTATTATTAACTTAATCAAGCAGCTTTCCTTAGACTTACAAAGAATGCAGCTATCCAATCACGGTTTCTAAAAAAGCTGGTCATTTGGACCTGTGGTAGCCAGCCTCCATGAGGACCTGCCTGCAATAATTCCTGCCTCCTGGTATTCACACCCTTGTGAGACCAACTGAGTGTGGCAGAAATGATATGTTGCTTCTAAAATCAGGTTCTAAAAGACTATAGCTTAAGTCTTGGGCTTTCTTTCTCCCAGATCTCTTGCTCCAGGGGAAACCATGTCTTGAGCAATTGTACAGAGAGGCCCCTGGGGTGAGGAACTGAGGCTTCCTGCCAACAGCCACATGAATGATCCTGGAACCAGATGCTCCCGTCCAGTCAAGCCTCAGATGACTGCAGCCCCAGCTGACACCTTAATTGCAGCTTCCTGAGAGCACCTGAGCCACATACACCCAGCTAAGCCACTCCCGGATGCCTGACTCACAGAAACTGTTAGACAATAAACATTTGTTGTTTGAAGACACTGTGTTTGGGTTAATTTGTTACGTAGTCATAGATAACTAATACAGGACCTGACCAACTATGTAATTTTTAGTGCCTGTTTCTCAATCTACACATATAGCCTTCTGAATTACCATCTTTCTGCTCTAAACTTAGTCTCACATTGGTTCCCACTTTGCATCAACCTCAAATTGGTAACGGCTGGCAACTAAAGTCAGTACCGGGCATTTTGCTCTGTCCTTGGGAGGTCTCCACAATGATGAAGGGAGGGGAACTGAATCCAAGAGAGGTCACCGGAGCCTGGGACTGACTTGGTCTCAAAATTTCAAGTTAAAATCCTGTGCTTTTAAAAAGATTTCTGCCTTTTCAAACCATTACTTTATTGACTCAGGCAGTAACTCAAATGAAATGTCACAAGACACTCCCAACAAAGAGAAAAGGACAGAACAGCTGAAAGAGCTGTCCATTATTTCCTTGTAAGCGAGGGTCTCTGATGAAAGAAGTGAACTCCTTTCATACGTGGGTTTAATCTGCTCAATATCCAGTGCAGTGAAGGAAATGAGCTTTCACTGCTGTAGTCTCTTCTGCTTTTACTGTTGGTGTGTTTCCACTCAAGACCCTTATTTTCAATGGTTTTTAATCCAGTCATAAGCATCTCTTTGAGTTGTTCTAGGAATGGCTTTTATTTTCTGTTTTTAAATGGTTTGCATTTGTATTGTGTATTTCTGCATAACTGTAAAAAAAACATGTTTATGAACCACCACCTCAAAAATCAGTGAGAGGGCTTCCCTGGTGGCGCAGTGGTTGAGAGTCCGCCTGCCGATGCAGGGGACACCGGTTCGTGCCCGGGTCTGGGAAGATCCCACATGCCGCGGAGCGGCTAGGCCCGTGAGCCATGGCCGCTGAGCCTGTGCGTCCGGAGCCTGTGCTCCGCAACAGGAGAGGCCACAACAGTGAGAGGCCCGTGTACCGCAAAAAAAAAAAAAAAATCAATGAGAGGTTGGGAAGCATGGCCAGCATGTTCAGGGAGAACCAATCTCTCCCAAGGCACCATCAATTCGCTGCCAGCTTGGGCCAAGGAGACTTGGCAGTGGACGCCAGCCTGAGTACAATCCAGGAACTGTCATGCCTATGCCTCTAGTGTGGCTTAGTAACAAAGTCATGGTGTCCTGCAAGGGTTTCTCTGACAGGCTGCACGTAAAATATATTCTACACATATGTGTTCTTCCGTTTTCACAAATATACGTAGATGACAGTGTGATACATCAAATGCAAATTCATTTAAAAGCACGCTTCAATTAAGAGCTTTCTTAACGGACATTAAAAGTATACCTTCTCTTATATAATATACTGAGATTTGTAAAATTTTATTTAAAAGAAGACTTTTCCAATTGACATATTGAGAATCATTGTTCTAGAAATGCAACAGGGAGATAAAAAAAATTCTTATTCTCCACTGAAATGTAACTGCATTCTGATTGTTTCACCCACTGCCTGAATGTGAAAATCTGGTACACTGATTGAAGCAAATCATGCTCCATGCATAAATTTACATTTACAGAATACACATTTTAGAAAAGAAGAAGAGCAGTTTCATTATAAAGGATGGTATATAAAATGTACCATCATAATGTCATGATTCCTACTGGGTAAAAAAACTTTGTATGAAATCGTAAAATAAAGAAGGAAAGAGGAGGAAAGAAGAAACAGAGCAAGGCCTTTGAGGGCCAGGTGTAGGAAAGGCAGGGAGTAGAAACTTCTGCCTCATATGGAAGATTCTAGAAACTTCAGTGGACCAGTGAGAGCAATAATCCCTTTGTGTGTACTGGCTTAGAAGGTGAAGGAAAATGTGTCTGTATCAGGTCTCTGTCATATTTGATGGCACCCCCTCTGTAGTTATAGGTGACCCATTTCCATGGCAAGTTCGGCTTCCATTCTTTCTGAGCTTGTCTATGGTTCAAAGTGAAAAAGTAATTTAAGTGAATCCAATTTCTCTAAATTTATTTTTATTTTATACTTTTAATCTAAAGGTGTGTTCAGAAAAACTCAGCTAAACCATGTAGACGAGGAATTTAGGGTGAAAATTTGATTGCAATTTTAACCCAGATAACTACCATTTTTATTTTCGAGCTACCTACCCACTATTGTTTTCAATTATATGGTAAATACCCAGAAATGACAACCACAGCTGTGTTAGTAAAAATTCAAAATAGTTAAAAATTGTTCTGCCAAGAAAACTCTTTAAAATGAAATATTATTGAATCTCAAATCTCTAGAAAACAATATCAGAGTTTCCTAAAGATGGGGCCACAGCAAAAGGTAAATAATTATTTTGGACCAACTACTTCCAGTCCCTGGATGATGGAGTGCCAGAAATCACAGAGAGCACAGCCTGCCTACCCCTGCACCCCTTCACACTCATGTAACAAGGAATTTATAGTGAAAGATAGTAAATAAGATGGCAAAAGAAAAACATATAGATGCAGATGTATTTGCTGGCAAGGTCTATCCAAACCATGGTGTTCTGTGTGTCCCCAGCTATCTGGGCAATCAGGCAGATGTAGAAACTGTCTGAAGATGTCTTCTGTTATCAATGGGCACAAAGTGCCTTCTGAAGAATAACTTTTTAAAGAAATAAAGCTGATCAAAAACTTGCCAAGACACAAATATGACCCTGAAAATCATATTTGAATCTCACAGTGGATGCAGAGGTAGAGCCTTTTAGAGCCTGGATTTTGGGCATCATTTGGGAATAGGCATGAGTCAAAAGGCTTGAGGTTTGTTTGGTTGTTCTTTAAAAGTGATTTTTTTAAATCCCCCTCTCTCTCCTAATAGTAGAGTGAAAGGGAGGTGTACACAGAGCAGTTGCATCAGTCCGGCAGCCCAGGCACCCACATGGATCATGCTGGAATAGAGCTGTGGACCAGACAGTGGATAGAGGTGGGAACAGAACACAGTTCTCTGAGCTCTGAGTCTTCTTTATATCCAGCATGGGCCATCTGATTAGGAGTCAGGTCACAGCCACCAGGTCACTATCCGAGTTCCTCCCAACCATAGAATTGGTTGTAGTTGTCAGTTTCTGATCTCATGGGGACATAAAGAAAAATATTGGATACATCTTCTAAGGTTCTTGCCATCTAATTAGGATTTATTGTGCAGGCCTATGCTACTCAAATAAAAATATTCTTGTTGATCTTAGAGGGAAAAAAAGGGAATAAGAAAAACTCTACAGGGCTTCCCTGGTGGCATAGTGGTTGAGAATCCACCTGCCAACTCAGGGGACACGGGTTCAAGCCCTGGGCCGGGAAGATCCCACATGCTGTGGAGCAGCTAAGCCCATGCACCACAACTACTGAGCCTGTGCTCTAGAGCCCGTGAGCCACAACTACTGAGCCCGTGTGCTGCAACTACTGGAGCCCGCGCACCCTAGAGCCCATGCTCCGCGGCAAGAGAGGCCACCGCAATGAGAAGCCCGCACACCTCAACGAAGAGTAGCCTACGCTCTCCACAACTAGAGAAAGTCCGTGAGCAGCAGCGAAGACCCAACACAGCCAAAAATAAATAAATAAAATAAATAAATTCAAAACAAACCAAAAAAACCCCATAAACGTTGGTGGTGTTAAGCTCCTTTTAAACAAAAGAAAAGAAAAAGAAAAACTACAAACGACTAAAAGCCATGGAGGTCTGGAAAGGTGTGTGCCCACTGCCATGGGGGAGCAAAAATTACAATAACCTAAAAACAGATGTCTTTTTCCATCTTGCCCAAGATTTTGAATATCACTGATGACATCTGACCAGATGTGAACATGTAAGTCTATGCTCCCACTAGAACCACATACAGTCAATTCTTATTATTCATGGCAGTGTGTTCTCTAAGTTGCCACAAACAATAAATGAGCAAACACTGAAGCACTGCATCCAGGGGAAATATAGGGTTAGGTTCCTGGGAGCCTCTGGTCACAACTAGTGGTCAATCGATCAACACATAACCTTGTTTTATGTGTGTTTCTGTTTTTTAAGATGGCTTATCTAATATATACTGTTGATTCATTAACATTGAACTCAGGGGCAACAACACTACAATTCATGACTGAAGGAAGCTTATCTAACGCATGTATTTTCTCCATAAGGCACATCACAGACCTCTTCTGCTTAGGAATGCCAGACAGCACGTCAGCACTATGCTTTGGGGAACATTTTAAATAGTATAATCACCACCAAGAAAAAAAAGGGCACAATAATGTGAAAAACATGGCACTAAATAGACCATGAAAAGAACACTTTGTTTAAAGTATGAGAGCTGAAACAAAAAGGCAGAGTGTCGCTTTGGTTGGGCCTAAGCTGGGAACATACATACACACTGAGCAACTCAAATTTTCCCCTCCTCTGCTTATGTCTGTGAATGACTGTGAAAGTGCCATTGAGTTTCGATTGGGGGGGTTACAAATAAATTTTAGTAAGTAGGACAATTCACAAATATGGAATTTGCAAATAGAGGAACAACTGTATACTTCGTTCACAGAAATATTCCTGCATACCATGAAACTGCTTTTGAACACTGTTATTACACACCATCCTTTTGAATTTATCTGCCATGAATCTGTGAGGAACAATATAAATTGCAAAGAGAAAACAATCTTCAGTTTTGAGAAAATTAATTTGGGGCTAAACTTTAATGTGCTAAGAACGATCTGTAGTGATTTCTACATTAGCAATCTATAAGGGAGGTAAATGGTTCTTTAAAATGTCTTGTTCATTAGCAAAGCAGCTTAATAAAAATTACAACAGGGCTTCCCTGGTGGCGCAGTGGTTGAGAGTCCCCCTGCCGATGCAGGGGACACGGGCTCGTGCCGCGGTCCGGGAGGATCCCACGTGCCGCAGAGCGGCTGGGCCCGTGAGCCATGGCCGCTGAGCCTGCGCGTCCGGAGCCTGTGCTCCGCAACGGGAGAGGCCACAACAGTGAGAGGCCCGCGTACCGTAAAAAAAAAGAAAAAAAAAAAAATTACAACCCAACAGCTTTCCATCTAGATGCTCTCCACTGACCCTCAAATTTTCATTCAATAGATGTTGTTTTGTTTTTAAACATGGCTGCAAACAGAATATGCATATTAGTTAACATTTCTTCTAAACTTCTATATGTAATATTCACGTGTATCATTTCAAATGAGTGCACAACATTCCACTGAGCTGTCGGACGTTTTGATTGTTTCCAAGTTTTGCTATTTTAAACAGCTCTACAGTAAACATTTTTAAAGAAAAGTTTTCATTTTTTAAAAAACATTGTTTTCTGAGGATAGCTCCCTAAAATGGGTGAAGAAAGTGAGCACCCCTGATTACTAGTAGCTATAAATGAACTAAGTCCTTTCAGAGAGTGGTGACAAGCTTTCCTGTTTCCCCAATGGTTCTTCCGTATTGGTTTTATTCCTTTAATTTGCTAAATTAATTGCTGTGAAATTGTATCTCATGATTGTTTTAGTTTGAATTTACTTAATCACTGGTGAGGATGAAGAGCTTTTTCATATACTGATTCAGTTATTCACTTAGTCAATTAACATTTATCAAATCCTACCAGACACAAGGCTTATGTCAGATACTATCCCTGCACCTGAGGAACCTCCCCTCTGCCTGTCTTTACTTTTATACAAACTTCCTATTAAAATTCAGCCATCTGGCTATTGGAGGCTGTGTCATCTTTTAAGCTTTGAAAAAACACTTTACTTATTTAAATTCAGACAATAAATCTTTACCTATTATAATGTCAATATTCTCTCAATTAATTTTTTCCTTAGTTTTGACGGTTGAGTTGAATAATTTTAATTTTTAAATAGCCAGAACTGAGTCATATTCAAAATATTTAACAACTGGCAAGATAAAATATTAATACATAACATAATAACTCAAAAATATTTAACCAAAACATATTTAACATTCCTTTTAGTTGCTGAATTAACTACATCCTAAATTATTCATAGATGATATGCTATAGAGAAATGATTCACCAAAATATTCTAGACATTTCAATATCAATTGTTGATTTTTACAAATTGTTGTGGTGAACTTAAGTTGATGTAGCTGTCACCTAGATAAGTGATGTCCCTGTTCAAACCATAGAAGAACCACATCAATGACTTCACCATGATACTGACAGTCACGCAACCTCTGGTATCTTTGTTGCAGCGGAACATACTGCAGGCCCTTCACAACAGGCATAGACCAGGATGCCAATGCCTCCCAGAGGGCCTGTGCCAGCTCTGCCACCCCTGCAACTCTAGGCAGCCCTGGCCCAGAGGGAGGACACCGTGCACACCTCCACTATTGCCTTCCAGACCATTCAGTGGCTTCTGGAGCCACCAGCCTCTAGCTGGCACTCCTCCCAGGTCCATTACCACCTCCATGGCCACTGGTGGGTGACATCATTAGATAACTTATAATCTCAATCAAGAGATAATTTCTCTTTACTGATATGAAAACACTGTAGTATTTTAACACTCAATGCAGCTCTACCACAATGTACCAGCTGATGGTTAGCCCTGGCTACCCCATAAGAAATGTTTTACATGAAATTATTATTCAGAAATATAATTCCTGCAGATCTGACACCTGCTTAGATGACAGATCCTAAACGTTCCCAAATACTCTAGACGGTCAACTTGGCAGGATATAGGAACACATTGGAATCGTCCTTAAATGCTCCACATTTGAACTCTGCATGCACTGGCTGACTATCTAACCCAAATGAACCAAACCCAAAGTCAGCTGACAAGAGCATTTAAACGTCAGGAGGTACATTTACACCATCACTTTTATTCAACTGTGAATACTGAGTTCCTCTTTCTGGCATTCAGACAACCAATAGGTCCAAATCTCTTTAAGGCCAAGTCCCTCTGGCTGGGAAGAACTTAGAACAGTGAAAGTTAAGTGACTGAGAAGTTTCTCTCTGTTCTCCCCTAGACGATCTCCACCCTCTTCCAGAGAACCTGGAAAGAAGGAAACAGGATTGCTCTCTGAGACTAAAACTATTAAGTCTGTTAAGAAAAACCTTCTAAAACTCAGAAATAAGGCAGAATGATTACTGTGTACCCTTCAATGTCACACAAGAGCACTAACAAGCTCATCCAGCTTCATCTGACACTGCAGGAGAAGGACAGTTTTTTGACTCACTATTGATTAGGGCCTGACTCTGTAAAGCTAGACATTCATGTGTAGAAGCTTGATAAATTACAGAGGATTTTTTTCTGGTAGACATGCAAATTAGTTGATTGAAAAAATAACCCCAAAGGTTATTTTTTTATTGCCCTATAGGACATTAACCAGTTTCATATATAACTTGGTAACATTATTTCAGCATTCTTTCTCTCATTGACTATATATACTTCTTTAATCAGGTTTTCCTTTGCTATTTCCTTTAATGAGTTAATTAAATCTTTGACATGTGATCACTATGTATTTGGATGAGACTCATGTTTTTAACTTTTTCAAAATTGACTTTGACAATCATAACTTAATGGGTTACAATGGAGATTTGCAGACATCATCAAAGAGACAGAATTATGTACTTCCAGACAGAACTGACCAGATTGACGGCAGTGACTCGACTGAATTAATTTCATCACCTGTCAGTTAGGAAGGGGAAATGGGTGGACCAGCAGTGGAAGCTTCGTAAGTAAATGTCCACCCATCTAAGCACTGCCCAAGGGAATGTGGGCCACTTGGCAGGTACATCCCTATGTCTTCAGTAGGTAACCAGCCTGATGCCACTAACATACAAACCATATATCAAGCTCCCTTCTTTCCATTTTCATGCTCACTGAGTAACCTCTTATAGGATGGTTTCTCAAGCAGGGAAATGACTCACTGGTCAGGCCAGCATGAGTAACCCAGCCAGACTGTAGTTTCATTTTTCACTGTAAATTAATAAATTGTCATTGGCATGTGGTTTTAGATTCCAGTTCTTTGTGGAACCTGACAGTGTGTATCTGTGTTGTGACTTCAGTCAACTCTGGTTCATCAACTGGATCGAGTTTCTAGGCCTGCAAGCTGTGGCCTACCCCAGACCACGTGATCCCACCAAGGGAAATGCCAGTTGGTCAGAACTCTGGTGACAGTGCTTCTCAAACTATCTGTGGTTCTGGAGATGTTTCTCGTTCGTTTGTTTCTTTTTGATTTCCAATCCCTGTGGACCAATACTTTTATAAAATTTAATAAAAATACATTACCAGGAAGATGAAATTTTTAAAAAGCCATAGAAAATGAAGGCCCAATTTTTTTTTATTTTTAATCACTAGGTTCAATAAAATCCAAATTACTCTTCAATATAAAAGTTCCTCTTAAAAGTAGAAAAGTTTCTCAATTTATGTACTTATCTCAGGTCCAGGGATTTTACTTCATTTGGGAATTTGTTAGAAATGCAAATTCTTGGGCCTCATCCCAGATTTGCTGAAGCAAAAACTCTGGGGTGGTGCCCAGCCATCTGTGTTTTAACAAGACCTGAGGTGACTGTGATGCCTGCTCATTTTTACGAGACTCACTCACCTAGAATGAGTACACATCAGAATCACAAGCCTAAATGGCAAAGCGGCCAGGCAGGGACAAAAATGAAATTTTGACAAGATGAGGATTATAAGGAAATGTAGAGTCTCTGGCAAACTGTAGCCCCGATGTCCCACATAGAAGCATTCAAACCCAGACACACACACACACACACACACACACACACACACACACACACACACACACACACACACACACACACACACACACACACACACACACACACACACACACACACACACACACACACACACACACACACACCCGGCCCTGGTCAAACGAAACTTCTACTGGTAAGTGTCAGACCCCTGTCTATTACCTTTTCTACATGTGGATTTATAGTAATCTCAGCCTTGATAAAATGATGAGTTGCTTTTTCCCAATAACTGTTTACACTCAGAGTATTCGATAGTAAATCCTACATATATGAAGCCTTGTTCTTGAGGTCTTTCCTGTCACAATAATCTACGTTTCCATTTTTAATTCTATATCACACCATTTTGAATTGTGAGATATTATAGTATGTTTTAAATCATCCTTGACTATTTTTCTTTGATAGTTTGAAAATTAATTCTCACCAATTAGTTTTAAAATAATTTTGTTATAGTCTATAAAGTGTCCTGTCAACATTTCAACTGAAAGTGTTAACTTGGTTAACTAGTAGTTAACTATTAGTTCACGTGGTGATGGGTTAGAAAAAAACAGCCTTTGGGTTCCCATCTCAGCTCTGTAACTCTGCAGCTTTAGGCAAGATACTGAGCCTTAGCCTATGAAATGGCAACAGCAATGCCTCCCTCAAAGTCTGCTATAAGAAATTAATAAAACAACATATGCAAATCACCTGCCAATTTGCAGATGCTCCAGAATGTCACTGCCTTTTCCCTTCTTCCTATTCTCAAATATGGTAGCCCCCTTCTCCTATCCGATTAACAGTTTTCTTTATTCCACAGAAGAAAGAAACAAAGAATAAACAAGCCTGAAAGTGACAGATTTCTCCCTTTGTATTGCCTGTCTATGACCTAATTATTTTATACAGAGTATTTTTACTACAAATATTTTTGGGTGAGTTGTACTATGGTCATAAAGTATGACATATAATTTCTAATTTTTTGTTCTTATTGAAAGTTTCTATGTGTTCAAGTAAATAATACATTTTTATAACTCCCTGTATATCTGAGAGAAAAAATATGTATTTTCCACTGCCAACAAAAATAAAAATAGATAAATTGGATTACATCAAAATTTAAAACTTCTGTGCAGCAAAGGACACAATCAACAGAGCAAATAGGCAACACCTAAAATGGAAGAAGACATTTGCAAATCATATAAGGGGTTAATATCCAGAATACATAAAGAACTCCTATAACTCAATAATAACTAACAACCCAACTAAGAAATGGGCAAATGACTTAATATACCTTTCTCCAAAGAAGATATAGAAATGGTCAACAAGTACATGAAAAGATGTTCAGTGTCACTAATATTTGCTTTTGCTTGTGTACTTTTACTGAAAATATAAAATGGTACAGCCACGTGGAAAACAGTATGGCTGTTTCACAAAAAATGTTAAATAGATATACCATATGATATAGCAATTCCACTTCTAACTATATACCCAAAAGAATTGAAAGTAGAGTCTTGAAGAGATATTTGTACACCCATGCTCATATCAGCCATATTTACAATAGTCAAGAGGTGGAAGCAAACCAAGTGTCCGTCAGTATATGAATGGATAAACAAATTGTGATACACACACACACACACACATACACAATGGACTATTATTCAGACTTAAAAAGAAATTCTGACATGCTACAACATGGATAAACTTTGAGGACATTATGCTAAGTGAAATAAGGCAGTCACAAAAAGACAAATACTGTATATAAATACACTGTATATAAATTCTTATATGAGGTACCTAGGAGAGTCAAGTTCATAGAGAAAGAAAGTAGAATGGTGGTTGCCAGGGGCTGGAGGCAGGGAGGCATGGAACATTACTGTTTAATGGGTACAGAGCTTCAGTTTTGCAAGATGGAAAGAGTTCTGGAGGTGGATGGTGGTGATGATTGCACAATGAGAATGTGCTTAATATCACTGAATTGTACATTTAAAAATGGTTAAGATGGTAAATTTTATGTTATGTGTATTTTACCACAATTTCTGAACAAGAAACCTCAAAAAAACCCCAAGATGTGTATTTTCCTTTCTCTACCCTTAATTTTGTCATAAATCATAATAATTCTGCCTTATTGTTGGTACCATTCTTGCTTCCCTTCCAGCTGAGGCCTGGGCTGAGCATGGCCTGAGCCCCAGGGAAGGGGCTGGTTCAGAGTCCGTGGGTTCAGCCAGAGGATGGCTGGACCTTGGCTGAGGCAAGGCCAAGCAAGAGCTGACAGGCAGAAACGTTCTGGGAGAGGGAGAAACAGTGAGTTCCCCCCAAAGAGCCTAGAAGCAAACTCTTATTTGTCAGCAAGGTGTCAGGGTCAGATGTATGCTACAAGACAGAGGAAAGTTTCATAAACAACCTAGTCCTTGAAGATCAATTCTAGAGTAGAGACAGGTTTCCAAAAAGCTGACAAGGCACTGACAGAGATGGAGATTTTAATCACAGCTACCCTTCCTCCTCTTCCTTTTCCATCTTTCCTCACAGCTGCTGAAGAATCTTAAGGTCTTTCTTAATTAGTAGTCTGGATCACCCTAACTTATTTTATTTTCACCAAATCCTCATGATATCGCGGCTAGAACCTAGAAGGCAGAGTTGACAATGTCTAAGTGCTGTAGTGGACTACCAAAGAAGGTAGGAGAAGGATCCTCAAAAAATTAAAAATAGAAGTACCATACGCTCCAGCAATTCCACTTGTGGATATTTACCTGAAGGAAACAAAATACCAACTTGAAAAGATATCTGCACCCCCATCGTCATAGCAGCATTACTCACAATACCAAAGATGTTCAAACAACCTAAATGACCATCAATGAAGACATAAAGAAAATGTGATACACACACACACACACACACACACAGGCACGTGTGTACAATGGAATATTACTCAGCCATAAAGAAGGATATCTTGCTATTTATGCCATCATGAATGGACCCCAAGGGCATAAGTGAAACAAGTCAGACAGAGAAGACAAATACCACATGCTCTGGCTTATATGTGGAATCTTAAGACAAAACAACTCCCCCCCACCACCAAATTCATAGATGGAACAGACTGGTGATTGCCAGAGGCAGTGGGGTGGGGGCACACTGTGTGAAATGGGTGAAAATGGTCCTCCTGGACCAGGGCTTGAAATAGTGTCCCCTGCATTGGCAGGCAGATTCCTGCGCCACCAGGGAAGTTCCTATTTGACATTGCTAAAGAGTAGATCTTAAAAGTTCTCATCCCAAGAAAAATAAATTTGTAACTGTGTGGTGATGGATGTAAACTTATCATGGAGACAATTTTGTAATATATACACATATTGAATCATTATGTTGTACGTTGTACACGCGAAACTAGTGTGTTATATATTAATTATATCTCAATTTAAATAGAAAGAAAAGAAAGCAAGGGACAGTGACTTGGCCCTAGCCACACTTGTCTGGGAAGTGCTTCCCTGTAGTGGCAGGGACTGCAAAGTTACAGAGCTGAAGGACTCTGCAATGAAACGAACATTTGTATTCAATGCACCTCCTACCATTTTTTGGTTGTCGTTATTTTTAATTCATACAAAGAACTTTCCCTGGTCCTTTGTGGCTATTTTGTTTGTTCCATTGGGCTTTTTTTAGAGCTATTATTTTCACTTTTTTTTCTTTCTTTGTTTTTTGGCCATGCCACGCAGCATATGGGATCTTAGTTCCCTGACCAGGGATTGAACCCATGTCCCCTGCAGTGGAAGCACGCAGTCCTAACCACTGGACCACCAGGGTAGTCCCCTCTTTCTTTTTTTAATGAGTGATCTTTTTAGCTTTGTTTCATGTTACTTTCTTGTATTTTTCACTTTTATTAAACAGGAATGAGGAAGCAAGGAAAGAACTCTGAGGACAATCATTACTCCTGGCCAGGTCTGTGGTGTTCCTTCCTATTCCCAACACACGTCTACATCAGACCCAGAAAAACCTAAATGCAGGGGCTCTTTCTACCCTTAAAATTGTTCATGCAAGTCATTCAAAAGAACCACTAAGAAAGGAAGAAATTCTCTGTCCTTTCCTGTATAATTTAAATATTGCACAATCATTTGTAAGCAATAATATTAGCCTCAAAGGTTGGAATAATACCACTCCAAATTTTTCAGAATATGAGATGTATAAATGAGAATCTGTGGTCTCTAACATAGGTAACCACAGTTCAGAAACAATTCACTTGAGAAACCAGGGCCTTGGAGGGAAAATAAAATAAATGGAAAACAATACCCTGAGAGCAAGAACCTTCTAGAGAACACTCAGAGTGTTGAATCCACAGTCAAAGGATTGAGCCCCTTTCATACTGACCTGCCTCCCAACAACCTCATTTTAAGGCAGGACTTGGAAAGACTATTACTATTATGCAGATATTTCCCAAGGTCTTCCTTTAAAACATTATTCCTTCAATACATTGTAGGACATGTGGCTGTTATAACCCTATGGGACCCTGGCCTCAAACATGGCAGGGCTAAGGACATGTTCTGTCTACCTGGCCCCAGTCAGCTCCACCTAGCCTTTCACCAAAGGAGTTCCCTGCCCTCCCAAAACCAGATAAGATGAGCAGGGCCCCAGACTATTTGGTAATCTCCTCAGGGAAATACAGACCATATTACTGACAGGCTTATGTCCCTGGAAAGCAAATTTGATCACTGATTCCCCCACCCAATAAATTTTTCATCAAACTTCTCAATCCATCTCTCCTTCTTGAAGTGACCACTAGAGTTCTGATTCAATTGCAAACTTGGTTCCATCTGTATAACCTGCTCAACTGATACCTCTCAATTCTAATATTATCCCTTTTTACATCATAGCTTCATGCTCACAACTCTCCCTGGAGTTGTGAGTGACATAACCCTGCCACATCTAACCTCATTCTTGTTAGCTATAGGAGCCATCAGCTGCATGGCCTCAGGAAGTCTCTTTCCTCCCCAAGACGATCAAGCCAAGGAAACTTACACATTTCCTAACTATAAGTGAATGAATGGTTTGACTCAACTATATCCACTCCAGATAAGGCCGGATGGTCCAACTCTACTCAGTGTTAGTCAACCAGGAGGTATACAACACTTACTCCCAAATTTCAAAAGGCCAAAGCTTTTCCCTGGCCCTGAGGGCTCCTGGAATATACCCTATGATGTCAACCTCTTGGAATGATGCCCCCCCAAGGACAAACCTCACTCTAATATCACCACTTGTACATTTTATGATTATTAGCTTGTTCCTTTTGTTTCTAACGGTTTCCCCCTTTATCCATTTTGTTGTCATATTCTCAGATATTATTATTCTCACTTTCCTTATAATTTGTTTAATTAATGTATCAGGGTCCTGACTTGTATTTTAATATACGACCTTTTGTTTTAAGTACATCTGTTTTTTTTTTTTTTTTTTTAATAGCTTCTAACACAACATCTGACATTTTAAAATTATTTATTTATTTATTTTTGCTGTGTTGGGTCTTCGTTTCTTTGCGAGGGCTTTCTCTAGTTGTGGCATGCGGGGGCCACTCTTCATCGCGGTGCGCGGGCCTCTCACTATCGCGGCCTCTCTTGTTACGGAGCACAAGCTCCAGATGCGCAGGCTCAGTAATCGTGGCTCACGGGCTTAGTTGCTCCGCGGCATGTGGGATCTTCCCAGACCAGGGCTCGAACCCTTGTCCCCTGCATTAGCAGGCAGATTCTCAACCACTGCGCCACCAGGGAAGCCCAGTACATCTGTTTTATGTGGCATAATTAAATTTATATCTGTTATGATTGTTATATGTGGACCATCAGTTATCATTCTTTATTTCATCTCATTTTTGCTATTTCTTATTTATGCTTAATACATGCCATTGGTATTAATTAAACGCTGTATATATACTCCTTTCTCCTTTCTTTTGTTTGGAAGAAAACATCAAGTAAAACTATTCTCACTTAAATCTGTATACCAACACACACACAACCATGTCAACAATCATCAAATCCATTTTTCTGT
Organism: Kogia breviceps; assembly: GCF_026419965.1. Lineage (NCBI taxonomy): Eukaryota > Metazoa > Chordata > Mammalia > Artiodactyla > Physeteridae > Kogia > Kogia breviceps. The sequence continues at coordinate 48,960,968 of NC_081312.1, forward strand.
TGTTTTCTAGTTATAGCCATTATAATAAACATCATATCCTTAGGCTTTTTCTTTTTTTATATGAGTAAAAAAAAATATGAGTTATTGGCTTCAGCTCTTCCCTATCTTATCTCATTCTTAGTTTTGGGGCTGTTATTCTGAAACTTCTACTTTTCTTGGGGGTTCAGAAAGACATGAATTCAAATTCTAACTCTACTACTTACCAAAGGGAGTTCCTTAACTTCTCTGAGACTGTTTTTTCATCTGAAACCAGGGGATCATACCACTAGGGTTTTTTGAAGATTAAATGAAACAATGTATAGTAAAGAACTTGATACACAGCAATTTCTCCCTAAATATTAGTTCGCTTCCTCTCTTCCTTTCCTCCTAGTTAATGTTTTTAGTCTCCCATCTTGAGTTAAGGCAGCCACAATATGAAGAAATTCTTGTTTTGGATCCAAACTGTCAGTGACAATTTGGGGTTGGTGGGATATGTGAAAATCTTTCTTTACACTTTCCCAAATGAATGACATCTTGCCTGGGTCTTTTTTTTTTTTTTTTTTTTTCTTAAAAAGAGCTACAGATGTTGTTTCATTTCCTTGGGGAGTTCATGATCTCAATTGTGGCTGCATCTGAAGTCATTATCTGAATATTATCTGGACTTTCTTTCCAGATGTTTCAAAACTTCTTCCTCACTAAAGACTGAAGATGTTATAAGTAGTAAATGTCTTGATATCTTTCTCTGGGTGTTCATTTCCATTTATAGGCCAAGTCTTTAATCAATTCTGAAAACACTTTTACCTTAAATTGTTGATTCTTCAAAACTTATTTATTTTATTGGCTCAAGTACTTACTCTATTTTTCTAAGTTATAATACTATGCTCAATTGTCTAGAAAATGAGTCATTTTGATCCACCACTATTTATATACGTTTACTTAAGCCATCTAATTTTGGATTTCATTCAGTAGTTAATAAGCATACTACCCTAATTAACTATTTAGCAGTTATCAATGTAAACTCTTCACTACTTCTAGAAATGTCCTTATTTATGGTATTACAATTTCACTACATGGCTTTTGCTTCATGGCCTTATATCTTCTTTCTTATCATTTAGAGTATATTTGAGTCATCTTTTTTTCTTTTACAAATTTTTTTAAAAATTTACTTATTTATTTTTTTGTTTTTGGCTGCGTTGGGCCTTTGTTGCTGCACGTGGGCTTTCTCTAGTTGTGGTAAGCTGGGGCTACTCTTCATTGCAGTGCGCGGGCTTCTCATTGCGGTGGCTTCTCTTGCTGCGGAGCACGGGCTCCAGGCGCGCAAGCTTCAGTAGTGGCACATGGGCTCAGTAGCTGTGGCTCACGTGCTCTAGAGCGCAGGCTCAGTAGTTGTGGGGCACGGGCTTCGTTGTTCTGCGGCATGTGGGATCTTCCCGGACCAGGGCTCGAACCCGTGTCCCCTGCATTGGCAGGTGGATTCTTAACCACTGCGTCACCAGGGAAGTCCCTATTTGAGAAATTTTTTGAACTCTGACTGAGACTTTTTGGTTGCTCTGTATCAGATAATTTTAAAGTTTATTGTTCTTTTGTAATTTTGTTCTTTGGAATTGCAACATTTAAAATTTAGTTGGGTTATTTTGAAAATTCTTCTTTGATTTGCTTTTTGAATATTGAGGTTATGCTATTGAAGATGTTTCTTTGAGACATTTTCATTGGCATTTTAACGGGTTTAATATGAAGAAGGCTGTCTACACTGCTACTTAGACTATTGGTTTCCAAGAGGTAAAAATATTTCTTCTTGTAAATTCTAGTCTTAAAAAGTAAATACCGGAGTACCGTAGATATTTTTTAAACGGATGATAAATCATTATCCAACAAGTAATATTCCTCATCTATTTCATATCTTGAAGTTTTATCTCCAAATAAGCCTCTATACAAACAGATAAAATTATGCTTCAAAGAAAACTGAAATGTAAATATAGTAACTAGTATCTTCTAAGATCCCACCTTTAAATAAGTCATGTCTAATCCAGAACTAAGAGAAGAAATGACATGCCTAACGACACAAAGCTCAGAGCGCAGCCTTCGCCTGCCCCACATTAGCAAAGTTGGAATGAGGTCAAGTAGCACAGAGCTTTTTTTTATTTTTGGCCGTGTTGGGTCTTCGTGGCTATGTGCAGTCTTTATCTAGCTGCAGCAAGCAGGGGCTATTCTTCGTTGCGGTGCACGGGCTTCCCATTGTCATGGGTTCTCTTGTTGCAGAGCATGGGCTCTAGGTGCGTGGTTCAGTAGTTGTGGCACATGGGCTCAGTAGTTGTGGCTCGTGGGCTCTAGAGCACAGGCTCAGTCGTTGTGGCGCACGGGCTTAGTTGCTGCGCAGTATAGGGGATCTTCCTGGGCCAGGGATTGAACCCGTGTCCCCTGCATTGGCAGGCGGACTCTTAACCACTGCGCCATCAGGGAAACCCCACAAGGCTCTTCTTTAACAGTCTTTAAGTCAGCTTATCACATCTGTCCTAGGGGACGGGACCTAGGGACTCTTCTGTATTTTAGCCTGAGAACAAGTTTTACCCTTAAGAGAAGGAAAGCTATTTATATTTACCTTGTATCTAGCCATTTACCCAAATATCCAATTCCGAAAGAAAACAAAAACTCTTATATACTGAGGAATACATTTTTAAAGAAAGCTCAGTATTTATTTGAAAACCATTATAAAGTGTTTTTAAAAGATATAAAACAAGACTTGAACAGAGAGACTTCCTGGATGGAAAAAAACTGAATGTAAAAAAAGTTGATCCTTTCCAAATTAATATATAATTTTAATGCAGTGTTAATCAGAATCTCCACTGAGATTTTAGATTGTAACAAAATGAGTCTAAAATTTATTGGGGAAAAATGCCAAATAACACCAAGAAATATTTTAAAAGAAGAGTAAAATGGGACTCAGTTGCCTTTCTATATACTAAAACCTAAACTATAACTACTATAATCAAGATAGTATCATATTGATACAGGAATAGAAAATAGACTCAGGAAATATAATACAAGGTATAGAAATTGATAGAAGTATATGTGGAAAAATATATGACTAAGGCAGCATCTCAATTCACAGATAAAGTAAATGGTGTCATCAAACTGGTTATACATTTGAAAGAACATAAAGTTACATTCATATCTCACACCATATACAAAACATATTCTAGATGAATTTAATATATGTATTTTTAAAATAAATCAATCAAAGTATTAGAAGAAGAGTTAGAAGGATACTTGCTTGGATAGATGAAGCCTTCCTAAGATAGAAACCATAAAGGAAAAGATAGATATATGTGACTAAATATTGGGCTGGCCCAAAAGTTCATACCTTGCGGAAAAACCCGAATGAACTTTTGGGCCAGCCCAATATTAAAAAAAAGTTTGTATGGCAAAAGAGAATATAAACAAAATCAAAGACAAATAGTAGACTGGGAAATATATAACTGCATCATGTAGAACAAGCAAAATATTACTATCACTAATAAACTAAGAGCTCCCTACAAATTGAGGTGTCAAATCACCTTCAAGAGGCATGAGCAAAGGATATGAAAACAATTCACAGAAGAAATGCAAAAGAACAATAAAACTTGAAAATATGCTCAACCTCACCAAAATTCAAGGGAATATAAATGAAAATAGCATATACCATTTTTCACCTAGTAGAGTAACAATACTCAATGATGACTACAACATAGAAAACAAGCAGTCTCACACTTGCTAATAGAAGCCTGAACTGGTACGTTTTTGGAAAGGAATCTGGCAACATACTTTAAAATTTGAGATGCATGTGTCCTTTGACTCAACCCCCTGCCCCCTCCCCTTCCCCACTTTTGGGATTCAACCAGAGTGAAGCACTGGTATATAAGGTTAGTTACTGGAAACACAAGCACAACCAAGGGAGACCATGTTAATTTCTCTCCACAGGGGTCAGTGGAGTGAACACAATGCAATCATTAACATGAGTGAGTGAGTTAGAGCCACACCTATGAGCTGGGTGAAGGTCTGTGACATTTATCATGAAAACATAGCTGCATGGGAACGCTTACATTTGAAAAATCCTCAAAGATAGGATATGTGTGATTGAACTGTACAAAATTGCTGATATTCAACTCTTTTTGATCTAATAAAATGGCAGTCTCATAAATCACAATATAACATACATTTTACATATTTATGAGCATGAAAAAAATGTAGAATGATACACCCCAAGAATTAACACTGGTAACCTGCTGGGGGTGGTAAGGGAGGAAAGGAGAAAAGAACAACTTCTTCATACATCTTTGCACTGTTTTACTTGTTAACAATTTTGCAAATTAAACATATCTAATAAATAAAAATGTAAAGGAAAAATAGAAAAGAAACAAGACTCTCAGGCTGGCTATTACCTGAAAATATATCTAGGGGCAGCATCTATAGCAATGGTCCATTTAACTTTATCGAAGATAGTGAACAAAAACCAATTTATTTCCTTGTCTCTTTCAACAAGATGGTTCAAAATAAAAACCCAACCAATTATGTGTTACCTAAAACAAATTTCAGAATTTGCAGTAAGACTAGGAAAAACAAAAATTCAGAGAACATTATTGACAGGTGGAGCAAGAGGACCACTATTACACTGCTAATGAAGAGTAAATTGATGTAATCGCTTTCAAACAACTTGGCATTACCTAATAAAGTTGAGCATTGCATATTCTATGACCTAACAACTGAATGCCAAAGTATATGTCCTAGAAAAACTCCTGGATGAGGACTAGGACACATGTACAGAGTATACTGTGCAGCATTTTCATGAGAGCAAAAAGCTCGAAGCAACCCAAATGCCCCAAATGGGTAGAATGGATAAATAAAGTATGGTATATTTCACACAGAGGAAGAAGAATACTGATGTACTAGTTAATACTAGACAGCAGTGAAAATGAGTGAACTTTAGCTGCACACATCCACCTAGATAATCTCAAAATAAAATGTTGGGTAAAAATCTAAGCCAGAGATAAAGGATGATTCCCTTTCCAAAAGAGGTGACACTAGACAATTTAAGAAAAAGCAGAGAAATGACAACTAAAAAGTCCAGATTACAGCTTTCTAAGAAGAGGCAGAAAGGAGGAAGGGGTCTGGGAGAAGCAAACAGGAATCTTTAAAAGTGGTACTCATCAAGGGGCTTCCTCCATGGTCCAGTGGTAAGGAATCCACCCGCCTTCCAGTGCAGGGGATGCAGGTTCGATCCCTGGTCGGGGAACTAAGATTCCACATGCTGCTGGGCACCTAAGCCCGTGCACCTCAACTAGAGAGAGAAAGCCAGCATGCCACAACTAGAGAGAAATCCGCGCGCCGCAACGAAGATCCAGAGTGCCAGAACTTAGGCCCGTCGCGGCCAAAAATTAAAATTTTTTAAAATTAATAAATAAATAAAATAAATATTTTAAAAAGTGGTACTCATCAATAAAGCTAGAGGGGAAAAAGACAGGGAATGTATGTATGTTTGTTTCACTAACAGTCTTTAATGTGTATATGTGTGTATACATGCATGTATTCTTTGGATGTATGGTATGTTTCACTCATGCACACGTGTGCACACACAGAAAGAATCTAGGGCAATGCCTGCTCATGCCTACAAAGCCTATCCTAGTACTGGAGAAGTCACTTAACCATCTTGCAGGTATGCTTTGCACTGTAAGTGCTTAATACATAAATGAATGGATATATTTTAGAGTAATACTCAAAGGAACAACCCTGGAAGCCATGTTCTTCCAGGGCCGGGGTAAAGTGGAAATTTCTCCCATGCAATTTTTTTGTAGTGTACCAGAAGCCAGAGAGAGTATAACAGAAAAATCCAAGATGAACACACACACTGACATAAAATTTTTCAAGTCACCTTGGGAAAACTATTTGTTAAGTTGCAGCACAAAACAAACATTTCTGGGTAGAGTTACATGGGTTTTACTTTCACCCTGGGTTATCCTTTTCATCCACTTTATGATTTAAACTAAATGACACCAAAACTCAAACCTTGGCTGGTAAGATTTTCAAAAGCAGGGGGAAGAAATGCTTTTTCTCAGCTACAAATTGTGAGTATCTAGGAAATACTGATTTATTGGGAGTAGACAAGATGGAGCTCTGTTTCCAGATATTACAATGTTGGTCCTGATTCACTGCAGTGGAGCAGCTAACAGCCTTCTATATAAGGCGGTGTTTCACCAGGTGAAGGAAGACAATTAGAAAGGGAGGAAGTCTGTACTCTCATCCTCCACAGCTGTTGGAAACCAAAGTTGTTCCTCTAATTGAATCACTACTAATTCTAAGCTACTGGCTTCTTTCCTTTCCCAAGGATTATTTTGAATATTTGGATGTCTGCTTTACTCACTCTGTTCTGTCTACTGCTGTTAGGAGTTTGGTAAATAATCTGATTTAGCTAAGATGCTTTACTGACAGGATATCCTGTATCTGGTTAACTAAGGCTAGAGGAAAGAGTGATTAGACAATGTGAATGCACATTATTTTTAAAAGGAAAGGAAAAGACAAAAAAGTCAAAGTGACTACAGGCCCTTCATCCTCTCAAGTAAACCAAAACAATATGATGCCAAACTACCTCCCCAAATATGACTTATTTACAGATGCAACATTTGTATTTCCTCATGCTAGAAAGTTCCATTTTGTGCTCATGACCTGGAAATGCAGGTGCAGCATAATCAATGAGGTAAACAGCTCTAAGTTTCCTCTTTAGTAAATGAAAAATGGGAAATTAAATTAATTGCTGTTCTTGAATGCTTTTCCCTAAGCAAAGTTGCACAGATTGCTTTTTAAAAATATGAGCTTTATTGAAATATAAGGCACATAAAAATTTACCCTTTTAAAGTATACACAATTCAGTGATATTTAGAAAATTCAAAATTGTGTATACATCACTATTATTGAATTCCAGAGCATTTTCATCACCCCAAAAAGAAAATCCATAGTTTCTAGTAGTCACTCCCCATTTTCCCCTCCCCACTCCGCCCAGCTCCTGCAACCATAAATCTACTCACTGTTTCTATGGATTTTCCTGTTCTGGACATTTCAATAAATGGAACCATATATCACATAGCCTGTTGTGCCTGGTTTCTTTCACTTAGCATAATGTTTTCAAGCTTCATCCATATTGTAGTATTGAATCAGTACTTCCTTTTTATGACAAATAATATTCCATTGTACAGATATACCATAATTTTACCCATTCATCAGTCGATGGGCATTTGGCTTGCTAATTAATGATAAAGAACAAAAGAAAGTCTAGAAAGCAGAAGGAAATGGCCTTCAGCTCAGAAACTCAACCTAAGCCCCGGACTAAGAGACAATTACAGTGATACCTGCATTTATACCCCATTCTTGTAAACCACGCTATTCCTAGAGATTGTTACTAGAAATATCGGCTGTGGTAACACGGATAAGAAATTTTTTTCTTATACTATTAGTGAGGGAAGAAGAAGGGAAACAGAATTAAAACATAATTGAGTAATATCCTTCGATAGGTGAGCAGATAAACAAATTGTGGCATACCAATATTCTAGAATACTACTCAGTAATAAAAGGAATAACATATTGATACATACAACATGGATGCATCTCCATGTAATTCTGCTGAGCAAAAGAGGCCAGACAAAAGTGAATCCATAATATATAACTGCATTTACATAAAACCCTAGAAAATGCAAACTCTTCTAGAGTGACAGAAAGCAGATCAGTGGTTGCCTGAAGAAAGGAAAGGGGAAGAAGAGATTGTTATTGGGCATGAGGAAACTTTTGGATGGGTTTGTTCATTATTTTGATTGTGGCTATGCTTTCATGGATGTATGCAGCCAATATTCATCAACTTCATATACATATCATTTATTGTATGCCCATTATATTTTATGTCAATTATATCTCAATAGAGCTGTAAAGAAACACTGTTTTTTAAAAAGTAAGTATACCTCCCCCCGAAAAGTATTTGAATATGTGGAAAACACTGCCTTTATTTTGCATAGATGATTTCAATTAATTTTGTAACAAGTTAAATTACTCTCATTTTACACACAAGGAAATTTGAGATTGAGAAAGCACAGAAATTTGGGCTTCCCTGGTGGCGCAGTGGTTGAGAATCCGCCTGCCGCTGCAGGGGACACGGGTTCGTGCCCCGGTCCGGGAAGATCCCACATGCCGCGGGGCGGCTGGGCCCGTGAGCCATGGCCGCTGAGCCTGCGCGTCTGGAGCCTGTGCTTCGCAACGGGAGAGGCCACAACAGTGAGAGGCCCGCATATCACAAAAAAAAAAAAAAAAAAAAAAAAGAAAGCACAGAAATTTGCCAAGATGGTCACAGTCAGTACCAGGCTGAGCTCTCAAAGTCCACGCCCTTTTCACTACACCACACTGCCTCTCACTGTTTCTGTTATAGACGCAATTCTTTGTTCTGGAATCCTTGGGTCCCAGCATTTCCCAAGTCAGGGAATTTTCTGGTCCACAGAAGTTTATGTTTTAGGGTGGTATTCCAAGTTTGTTTTCTTTTGCCTATCATTTTGTGTTGCCACATATACCTCTCTAATTATGGGGCTTTATCCAATTCAGTTGATTGATTCATTCTCAGTGGACCAGAGTAGTTAATCTGGATTAGATCAAGGCAAGTAATCCTGGTCCCTAGGTCAAAGGAGTGAAAATAATTCATCTGAGATTAAAAGCAAGCTGGACAAAACCAAAAACTGGCTACTCAACCCACCAGAAGTGGACATTGTACTTCTCTGGGACAATAGTCACTCCTTTGATTATGGGAGGCCCACAAATGTGGACTATTCAGAGTTGCTCTGAGGTATCTAATTACTTTTTACCACCCCTTCCCCTAAACTTGAACTTCAAGTCGAGGTTGCCATCCAAGTCTGAGCAGGACAAGCACTAGGGTGATTTCGTCACCTCTGTCCCTCCTCCAGAGCGTGCTTCATCACACAAACAAGGGAATGTTCTCCAAATGCTACCAATCGCATTTGGGTCCATTTGAATATGGACCATGAATTTGATTAAATACAATTAATGAAAAAGTGAAAGTTGGTTAAAACAATTTTTTTTTTTTTGATAAGACAGCTAGATTTGGGAGAGAAAGGGGTACTATTTCTTTCATGCAAGACTTTCACAATGAAGGTTAACTGTGCCGATACCTTTCATTTGCCCCTCCAAACCCATTCTCCATCTTGTTCTACCCGGCTCTACACCCTAGGAGACTGAACTACAGACTCAGAGGCAGGCTTCCTTTTTGTCTTCCAGTTAGGTTTGGTCAATGGGGAGCATAAGCAGATAGAAGGAAAGAGGAGAAGCATTTCAGGGTCTTTGTTTCCTGGCATCCCTGCCTGCAGGGTCATTATAAGCTGGCTACAGCCCTTTCCTGGAGGTCACAGCTCCACTCAGGAGGGTTCTCTCCTCTCAGCACTCATCCCTTCCAGTCTACGGGTGGTAAAGGAGCCCTGAAAAAATACACTCTCCCTTGCAGTTTCCCTATACTCTGCACGTGTCCTTGTAAATATTCTCTTTATTAAGCTCTCCTAAAATTAATTGATTTGAGGATGCCAACTGTTTTCAGTACAGTTGACATTTTCTGAGGGTTAAGAGCATGCTTATTCAGAAAATGAACTTATTCCAAGTCCTCAATTTATAGGAAAACACTGACATTCATGGGGTTGATATCAAGCCCAGACAAAGATAAACAATGGCTAGGTGAGGTGTGGAGTGGGGTGGTAAAGAGCACTGATTCAACCTTCCTGCCTCCGTGATTTTGTAAGGCAAAGGTTTAGATTTGCAAGAACAGTGAAAGTGGTGGATATATTTCTCAGATTTTAAAATGCGAGAGATGCAAGACATTCAGGTTGCTATATCATGCTTCTTTATGCTTACAGATCATGTTTCCATGGTGACTTTCACCTTTTTGCACATGCTATTCTACTTAGATTGAGACTTTAAACCACTTTTTTTTTCTTGGTTTTAATGATCAAATATAAAGATATGTTTGCTACAATAAAAACTGCCTAAATGGCAAATCTAAGAAAGAGAACACATTTCTGTTCTGTGCCATCTGTTTTCTCTCACTAAGAGATATTATCATATATAGTGAAAAATGCTGTAGAAGTGAAGTGATGCTTCCTGTGTCATGCAAAAGATGTAATTTCAAGTGGATTTTGATTACTTAGAGTTTATATATCAAAGATGTAAGTCCCTTAAGGTAAAAGATGGATTTTGATCCTATCTAAGCCCAAAATAACCTCCCATCCCAAGAATCGCCTCAACTATATCATTCCCAAATGAAGTACTAAAAATAGAATAGCCCCTTTAAGGTTGATTTTCTTTGATGATGCCAAAATGTCATTTATAAATCTGTAAAGTTCTTTTAAGTGAAGAAGCTAAAATGTTGAAATATTAATATGATGTGTTTATTTTTGTTTGGTTTGTGTTATTGTGTGTATGTTTACCATAGATTAGGACAGGAGATAGACAAAAGGAATACACTGAATTAACCTGAGCCAGTGAGGTAAGATCTATCCCTGTATTTATGATGGGTATCTATAAGAACTTAAGAGTATATGAAAGGGGATACCCAAAGAAAATCTGGGAACTCTGGCAGCTTTCATTTACTTCGGCACAATACCAGATGGCTCTTACAAAGCTCTCACTTCCTATTTTCCAAATGAGTGGTAATTTCATTCTTTCAACTTTTCCTAGTTCAATGCAACATATTAATGAATAATACCATCTTGCATTTGTACAGCATTTTACAATGTACAAAGTACTTTCTTATTTATTATCTCAACTCATCTTTACAGTAGTTCAGATATACAGTACTTCAGGGAAAATATTAAAACCCCCATTTTACAGATGAGGAAACTAAGGCCCGAAGATATCACACAGGATTCCTTTAGTAGCAACTTGACTTAGGTTAGGTAAAAAATGGGAATATATTGGCTCACATCAACTGGATTGATGGACCCAATTCTCACTGGGTTACCTCTTTCCTTCCCTTTATCGCTCTGTCTCTCTTTCTCTTTCCCTTTGTGCGTCAGACTTTACTCTCTCAACAGACTGAAACGTGGCCTTACATGATTCTTACTACCTTGAGACTGGAAAGGATGGGACCTCTCCTCCCTCAACTTGAGCTGGAAAATTCCAGAGAAAGAATCTATTGGCCCTTGCTGGGTTGCATGCCCACCCTTCAAACCAACTCCTGTAGCATGGGGATGAAATACTATGGCGTCCACAGCTTGAGACAAGTCCCCATCCCTCTGGGCAGTACCACCCAAACAAACAGAACAGGAATAGACGTAGCCAGTGAGGAAACTGTGAGGAGGGCATACAGACTGCATTAAACAACTTGCCCAAGGCGCAGAATCAGAACAACTTCTAACTGGATCTTCAGACCGCAAGCTTCCCCTTCACTTCCAGCCTCCCATTACAGGGACCACAATGGTGTTACTGAGCCCCTCCCTTCCTCGTGGTTGCCAGTGTGGTCTGGTTCAAGGCTAAAGCTTGGAAAAGACTTGATGCTCGTGCCGATCCTGTCCCTCGTCAGCTGTGTTCGTGGGCAAGTTACCTAACCTCTGGGAACCAGAGCTTCCTCCTTTGTAAAATAAACAATTTCTGTGTCACAGGGTCATCAACAGGATGAAGGGAGATAACGAACTCCAGATAACTTTGAAAATGATGAAGAACTACCTTAAGGTTTATTACTTACATTCTGTATGTAAATCTTACAGAGGCTAGATTTCACAGTAACAGTCTTCAGTTGTCACCCGCCCTACCACCAGCCCTCTGTTGGCATCACTTTGGTTCTGACATTTTTACTCTTTCAGTTTTAAAAAAGCTCATTTCAAAAAAAGCATCAAATGGTGTCTCAAAATGAAGAGATATGGTCCAGAAGAGAAATTTACGAACAGACGGTTTAATGGCACTTATCATACTCACATTTCAGTACAGATTAACCAAGAGATGGAAAATTTCTGGAGGGCACACAAGATACTATTGACAGTGGTTATCTCTAGGTAGTGGGCTAGGAGTTGATGTTTGGAAAGAAACTTTTCTTTTTCATATATTCCTGTATCTACTACTTGAATTTTTAAAACTCTCACATATACATTCCTTTCATAATTAAAAAAAAACTAATTAAAAAATTAAAAGCTTAGTTATCACAGAAAAGGAATATAGTGTATACCTAGAATAGTGTCTGGCACTTAAAAAGCTTTCAATACATTCTGGCTTATTAATCAAACTAGGTATTTCTAGTTACCACCTATCCAGCAAAGTAAAATCAACTTCACTAGAATATAGGCCACCTCTCATCTCTGTGAATGTACATTTTCCATTAATCACATTGTGAGAAATGCTCATTACCACCTGCTGAGGATATGGTTTTAAATTCTTACACCTTCACACACCAAAACTGAAATCTACCTTCTTAATGCCCAATTATAAAACACAGTATATTTGGCTACCTCTCAACTCTATTACCGCTGTTCTTGTAAGCACATTGATTAACATCAGACAGAGCATGCTGGGGTTCTAGGAACCATTCTATCTTACAGCTGGGGCTTTGCATGATATTTTCTAAGAATTTAAAGGTTACATGGCAGCATATGCCAAAGCTAAAAGACAGATTTAAACAGCATTTAAAAAATGATGCAATGGCTATGAAATTTGGATGCTGTGCACCAGTTAAGTGCTATACTGGTTGCCTAGTTACATCTCTGCAAAAGGCCAAAAAAGTTGTCTCTAAATCTAGAAGTAATTAAAAACCTTAAAGTTTCACCATTAAACCAATGATTATGTGTGAAACCCTATGCAGTCATCCCTTAAAATAAGTGCCCGCCAGACTTTGATCAGGTGGTAGCCCTTGGGAATGTCCAAGGAGATATTTTAATAAAAGACATTTCTATATATGAAATTTTTTACCATACTCACATGTCATTAAAGTTACCACATCTGGACTCTTCCTGTTTTGTCATACCCAATTGCAGTCTACTACTATAGGATATTAAAAAATTTTCCAACCTAGTTGATATAACTTCTATCCCATGAGAGGTGGAAAAGAGTCCAGTGTTTTAAATTGTTAAACTTAAAAAAAAATTTTTTATTGCAATCAGCTATGCAAATTATAGGCCAGTTTATAATCCAGTAACAAAAACTATGCATCTTAATACTAACAACTAGTGTCTTAACTCTGTGAATTTCCTGATTGGTTCTGCCTGGCAGACACTTTTAAGTCCAAATATCTTCTCCCAGTAATGGGACAGGATGAACAACAATTTTGGCCTAGAAATTTAAAAACATGAGTGTATTAAAATGGATGAGACTTCCTCCAGAATTTGAAGATAGGGAGAAACAGTCTTTTCTTTTCTTCCTCTTGAAGTTCAACATTTTTTTGAGGTAAAATTCACAAAACATGAAATTAATCATTAACCACTTTAAAGTGTACAATTCAACAGCATTTAGTACATTTATGATGTCACGTAGCCATCATCCCTATTTAGTTCCAAGACATTTCTATTACCCCCAAAGAAACCCTGCACCAGAGTAGCTTGGATCATTTTGGATCTCCTATTTACATTTACTCTGTAATTTCTATTTGGAAAGGAATAAAAGAATCTGAGTTTAAACAGCAGCATAAGGATTTCATCTCCTTTCATTTCTTCTGGAGCTTGTTTGATTCACAAAAAAAACCAGCTGAGGTTCAAAGATGAAAGGAGGCTAGTCTTAACAAAATGAAACCAGGATTGAGAGTCTTAGAAGGAAGGAACCCCCAAAAGGGATTGACAAGATCAGAATAACTCACTATCTATCCAAGCCCTATTCTCATCAGAAACCCAGATCTTACCTCCAAGACTGATAATGTTCAATCTTTTTTTGGAAGAAAAAAAAAAGAATTGAAAGAGAATTCCTTGTACTTACCAACTAGAACAGTTTAGAAGATAGTAAACAAACATTAAATATGTATATATATATAAAGCCAGCTCCTAAAAGTCAAAGCCTATTCTAGGGAAGCTAATGTATTGCCCTTCCAAGTACACTTACAATCTCTTTGTCCCAGTGGCTTAGAGAATAAAAATCTCCAAATGAAGGCACAGAAATATAAGAAATGAGACTCCTTCTGTATTCCTGTTTTCCTAGTCTGGCTTTGCTGTGGGTGAGGGCAGGGCAGAGCCTTATGGAAGCATGGAGGAAGGGCTGAGTAAGAATCTTCACCCAGATGCAGCCACTTAACTTACATCAGGGTAAGTAGCTCATGCTCTACCCCTGGGAGTCAGAGAGCACCAATCTCTTAGAGCTGGATAAGACCCCAAGACATGATCCTCTCCAAACCCCTCCCCTTGGGCATCAAGATAGTCTTCTAATACTTATCTATTCTTGAACATTCTGTGCTCTTAGGGGGGAAATGTTCAATTTTGTTATACAAAAGGCAGGATTCAAACTAAGAGACCACCATGCTGCTTTGGCAAACTTGTAATTTCCATACATGCTGACATGCTGAAAAAGATTCAATGAGGTTCTGTGGTCACCTCAGTAAGAAAGCTATCAAAGCTGTGATCGTCAGAGACGCCAGTGACACTGAGGAATTAAAAGAGTGGGCCATGAAGTCTAATAACACTTTATAAATGTTGCTGGTTCTTCTGAGTCGGTTTCGGGCAACCACGTATATGTGGATACAGATTTTTCCAGAGTTAGATTCACCCTTATCCTCAGCCCAAACCCTGCAGGTTACTATCATTATTTCATTCCATCAGATTTTCTATTTTCACAATTCATCGGCATGACAGTCACTCTCCACTAGAGCTGGTTTTAGACATCTGGGTGTCCAACTGTCCCAAATTACCCAAAACTCCAGGAATTTTAGCACTGAAGCTCCCAAGTCCCAGGTAACCCCCCAGTCTTTGGACAAATCAGGATGGTTCGTTTCTCTACAGCTAGTCCTAAGTTTGGCCTTCAGATCTGTATTGCTGACCTGTCTTAAAGTGGATAAAAAGGGGACTCGCTACAAAAATAGCTGCAACATTTAAAATTTCCATCAAAAATTTCTGGCTAGGGACCTCCCTGGTGGTACAGTGGTTGAGAATCCGCCTGCCAATGCAGGGGACACAGGCTCGAGCCCTGGTCTGGGAAGATCCCACATGCCGTGGAGCAACTAAGCCTGTGCGCCACAACTACTGAGCCTGCATTCTAGAGCCCACGAGCCACAACTACTGAGACCACGTGCTACAACTACTGAGCCCATGTGCCACCACAAGAGAAGCCACACGCAATGAGAAGCCCGCGCACCGCAGCAAAGAGTAGCCCCTGCTCGCCTCAACTAGAGAAAGCCCGCAGGCAGCAATGAAGACCCAACGCAGCCAAAAATGAATAAATAAAATATAAATAATTTTTAAAAAAATTCTGGCTATATTCTACCCTAGAGATGGTTTTTAAAAAATAACCCAGTGATCCATTTCATTCACGAGGTGAGCAATAGTTTCTTACTTTATGGGGATGACTTACCTAATGTAGAGTGAAAATTAAACCATACTTAGAAATTACCTATAATAAATAGCACTACAGTAAGGTCCTAAAATATTATGTTACTTTTCCCTCCAACTTCCACATGTTAGAGCTTAATAAATAAAGCACAATGTGACAGGCAGACATAACAGCATAAAATAAAAATCTCACATTTCTTTGGTACCATTCAAAGACCTTGGAACCTACACACTGTAGGAAAACTCTCCAGAGTTGGAGAAATGCCAAAAGCAGCACTGTCTCCAGAGGCCACACCCATAGTACCAGAAAGTCTGGCCAAGGAAGGAGCCATTGGACTTCAACCTGTCCACTTGATCCAATGCCAAATACTCCAAGAAAACTAAAAGCCTTCAGTGCCTGTATTTACAAACAGGTTTTGCAGAGTCAAGTTCATCAACTTGGGAACCCTAAACCTTCTCAACCCTATACAATGAAACGTAAGATAATCCTATCTCTGCTACCTGAGGCATTTCTACCTCTCTGAACAATTAATCTCTTTTACTTGAAATTACTACAAAGTAATTTCATTACTTTGTAGTAGGCAGAATAATAGCCCCCAAATAGGTCCATGCGCTAAACCCTGGAATCTGTGAATATATAAACTTACGTGGAAAAAGGGACTTTGAAGATATGATTAAATTAAGGACCTTGGGATGGGGAGAGTATCTTGTATTATCTAGGTGTGCCAAATCTTATCACATGGGTCCTTAAGGTCAAAGAACATTTCCTGGCTCAGTTCAGAGGAATGAATATGGTAGAAAGACATATGGAGATGCAAGGCTGTTGGCTTTGAAAATGGAGGAAAGGGGACACTAGAATTCTTCCCTAGAGCCTCCAGAAAGGAACACAGCTCTGTCAATACTTTGCCTTTAGACCAGTGAGATCTCTACAGAACCTAACTTGCAGAACTGTAAGATAACATATTTGTATTTGGTTTTTTCTGTTTGTTTGTTTGTTTTTTTGTGATACACAGGCCTCTCACTGTTGTGGCCTCTCCCATTGCGGAGCACAGGCTTGGGACACACAGGCTCAGCGGCCATGGCTCACGGGTCCAGCCGCTCCGCAGCGTGTGGGATCTTCCCAGACTAGGGCACGAACCCGTGTCCCCTGCATCGGCAGGCGGACTCTCAACCACTGCGCCACCAGGGAAGCCCTGGTGGATTTGTTTTAATCCACCAAGTTTGTTACAATTTGTTACAGCAGCAAACAAGAAACGAATATATCCTTCATCACTGCTGTTCAATTTGCATAATGCCTTAGTAGTATTTTGCTTTAAATCTCAATATTTGACCATATCTTGCCTAGTGTTTAATTTGCTTCTCTGTACAGACATAAAAAATAGATTTGGTACTAGAACAAATATGCTCAAAATCCCTCCAACAGTGGAAAACAATATTTCCTCTTACATGTCTATTTTGTTTAGTTTCTTTCTTTAGTTTGTTAGCACAGAGACCACTTACATAAGGAACTACTTTGCATAACTGAAACCAGTAATTTTGCATGAAGCAAAAATGCTTGTAGGTAAGAGTAAAATGACAAACAACCTCTTTAAAGGTGTGTAACGACACAGTAGTTCTCAATGTCTCCTTAGGGTGCTCTGGATACCACAATAGCTGGAAGATGCCACTGGCCTTTTGTGAGCCAAGGACAGGGATACCAAAGAATACAAGGAAGAATTGCCCCATTCAACGTGTCTGCAACCCGCACTGAGAAACTCTGCTTGGATTGATTTGAAACATTTAAGTACAGTGATTAACATCAGACAGAGAACATGAAAAACTTGTTTTAAAAGCCTTCATTATTAATAATATTTGGTAGAGTGTAGGGATGGCTTAGCCCTCACCTGAAAGATACTAAGTACTTAACTCCAAAAGAATCTCGTTATGGGGTCGCAAAAGCTATACATGGCATTAAAAGCACACATACATACAGGCCTTCCTTCTAGGAAGCTCTAGACCAGAGATTCTCAATCGTGACTACACATTGTAATCACCTGGGGAACTCATAAACTACAGATGTTCAGACCCCTCCCCGAGGGATTCTGACTCAAGTGGTCTGGGTAGGGTTTACATATCAGTGCTTTCAAACACTTCCCTGGAGATTCTGATGTGCACCCAGGGCTGAGAATCACTGCTCTGTACCATCCATGAGCAGGCTATTGGACATATCCGTCTGGATGTGGCCACTGCACAGATTTGAATCTGTTCCTCTCTTCCTGTATCTGTAGCCCAGTTATCATCACCCACTGAATTTCCCAAAGGAGAAACTGGGGAGTTTTTCTAAATGTCTTCCTCTCCTTCACCTTCAATCAGCAATTTCATCAGTTTTCCCATATCCAGCCCATCACTTGCAAATCCAAGACATCTACTGGTCTCCCTTCCATTAGTTTTTCTCTACTTTTTCTCCTAAGAAGGTTTTGATACTAGTAAATAATAAATATTGGCTGAATGAGTACATGGATAAATGGCTAGCTTCAGCAAAGTAAGTTAGGTTAAAAGCAGGTTTTATTTTTTATTTGCATTTTGCTGTAGCCACTAAATAGTTGTATAAACAATTAAAAATCCAACAGCCAAATTCAAGCCATCATCATATAATCCAACATTCCAGTGGGAAAAGAAGAGAAAGGGTGGAGGTATAAATGAAACAATACTGGTCATGAGTTATAATTGTTAAAATTGAGTGATAGGAATATAGAAGTTCATTATATTATCCTCTCTATTTGGTATATGCTTGAAATTTATCAGAATGAAGTTAATTTTTAAAATGGGGGGGAGGACTTCCCTGGTGGCACAGGGGTTAAGAAACCACCTGCCAATGCAGGGGACATGGGTTCAAGCCCTGGTCTGGGAAGATCCCACACGCCGTGGAGCAACTAAGCCCATGCACCACAATCACTGAGCCTGTGCTCTAGAGCCCGCGAGCCACAACTACTGAGCCCTCGTGCCACAACTCCTGAAGCCCACATGCCTAGAGCCCGTGCTCCACAACAAGAGAAGCCACCCCAATGAGAAGCCCATGCACCACAACGAAGAGTAGCTCCCACTCGCCCCAACTAGAGAAAGCTCATGTGCAGCAACGAAGACCCAATGCAGCCAAAAAATAAATACATAAATTTATAAATAAATAAATAAAATAAAATAAAATAACATGGGGGAAGTCCACATCAGGACTAAAGGAAACTGCATCTCGGTTGGGGAGAGAAAACACATTATCACCTGTCTCAGCAATATGGTGACTTTTCAAGTCTACAGCTAGATTCAAATGGCTTTACTCAGTTTCAAAAGCCAAGTCAGTTTCTTCAAGAAGAAGCCCCACCAGTATTAAATTGACCTTTCATTGTGACTGTTGTTGCTGCTGAAAAAGCCCTTATAATGTCTACAACCAATCTGTTAAGAACAGGGTTTACACTTCTTTGGTCTAATCTACTCTGACATCTGTCTTTCACTATCCTCAATGGCTGCCACCAATTAATCATGTTCGGTGCCATAGAGACACATTTTGTTAAGGCAGTGACCTCAAAGGCTTCCAAACTCAGGTTTTCAGAAGAAAATGGGTGAAATCTGAGAAATCTGATTTTTAACTATCATTAAGGAGAGCCATTTTTTTTCCTTTAAATCCTAAAGTCACGTCAATATTGCTAAAGACTATGAATGTTTGTTTTTGATCAACATCACATGTTAAATGCTTTCATCTCTAGGCTTAAGATTTTTCTTTAACTCTTGAAGTTCTGATTAGATTTAAGATCCTAGAAGAAAATATTTCAGAATTCTTACCTCTTCAGTTCCCAAAGCCTGAGGCTCACTGGCAGATCTGGCTGTTGAGAAAGCAGAGAGAAGAATGTATTGTTGTTGTTGTTGTTTTAAAAAAGGAGAAATAACATGATACATAAAAGCTGAACAAGCAAATAAATGTTTCTGTAAATAGGGTTTGGTGGTGATGGCTGAATAGCTCAAAGGGCAGAGGGGCTCACAGGTTTACCTTTCTGAGCCAAGAAACAAACATTTTGTTAACTCTTTTTCTTTGAAGAAACAGATTTGTGAAAATAGGAGTCCCTTTCTTTGTGAACTTCCCTAACCTGCAAGAAAACATGAAAATACCAAGTCGGCTTGGGAACCTAGGGCAAGCACAGTTCTTGGTGCCAGAGGCTGTGTACCGGTGAGATGAAAAAGAACAAGCTTTCCTCCTGACCTAACTTGATTAGCTCCCAGCAGGACCAAAGTGGCAGATACACTCTTTCTCCAGGTGTTAGGGACAGAGGTGGGGCTCCATTCGTGTATATCTAACCCTTTAAGAGGGTAGATTGGACAAGTTAATGGTTAAAAAATATCGTTAGCATCCAAAGCTGAAGGCTGTTTAGAAGTAGAAACATCTATACCCTTAGCTACTAATGACCTTTAGGATGCTGGGAAGAGTTGGCCTAATTCCACCTAGTGTGAGTGTGGTTCATATCTAAGAAAGTTCCTGTCTTTACTTCTGAAAACATATCCAGCAGCCAGCTCAAAGGGAACTGCCTAAGCCTCAGGGGATGCTTTACCATTCATATTTTGCTGTGTCTCAGAACTAAGAGTTACTTAGCATCTAGAGCATTCTGTATGACTGAGAGTGGAAATCAAATTCACGTTGGGTCCTGAGACCAAATGAACATCAGTGTCTCTAGAGATCTCCCATTGCTTAAGACTGGCACGTGTGCTAAAATCTCAGCCCAACTGATTATATTGCCAGATGACTATAAGGGACCATATGTTTTTAAATGAGCCAACATTATTAGAAAACCATTATCTCATGATTAATGACAGCAAAGGAAACAAAAATAAGCCAAGGGCAGAAAACAACCTATTTTCAGAGAATAAACCCTAGGGATAACAATGATTAGTGGGACTTGCAAAATAAGCCTGAAGGGAGCTCTGAGTCCAGCACTCTCATACATTCTTGGGAGAGCATAAATCAACACAATCTCTCTGGAAAGCAGTTGGGCAATATTTATCAAGATCCCAAATATGTTCTCACCCATTGTCTTGGTGATGTCACTCCTTGACTTGATCCAAAAAATGCAAAGTATAGACAAAGAAGTATTACTAAGGTGTTAGAAATAGCCTAAATATTAATAACATAACCTATTAGGTAAAACAGAAAAATTCCACATGATGGAACTTGGAAACAATAAATACAAAAAATTTAAATGATGAGGAAAAATACACATGGAATAAAGTTATGCAAAGAGTATACAAAATTATATAGAGAGTATGACCTCAGCTAATTTTCTAATATCTATATATTATATATATGCATTTTTGAATACATTTTCATATTTAATATTCTAATATATCACATACAATAGTTTCTAGCAAATATTATAGATGCCTTTCTGATACATATTTTTCTAGAAAAAAGATTGGAAGAAGGTATGTCAAAATGTTAACAGTGTATAATCCCTTTTGTATAGAAAATGGAAGTACCAGAAATTGCTAGATATGCCCCAGTATCTGCTTTCCTCTCCTTCCATGCTTGTGATAGAATCTAAGCTAGGCACAAACATGTCAAGAATAACTGCTTTTCCCAACCTCCCTTGTTGCTAGGTGTGTGGCCATGTGATGAAGTTCAAGGGGATTTCTGCAGCAGTGATGGGTGCAACTTCTGGGTCATGCCCTCCCCTTTGCAACTTTCTCCCTCCTACTGGTTATAGTGAGGTCCTTATGGTAGGAAGCCACTTTAGACCATAAAGCAAGGAAAATATGCTTGGAATGATGTAACAGTATGATAGAAGGAGGCTGGATACCTGGATGATCTTGTGGAGGAGAGTTACCTTACCAGCCCTGGACCACACACCTCTCGATTGCTATGTGAAAGAGAAATAACTTCTAATTTCTGTAAGTCATTGTGAAATCAGGTCTCTGTTATATGTGGTTCAACCAAAAACCTAATTAATGGAAGGGGTCAGTCTTAATTTTTTTTTACACTTTAAGTATTTTCCAAATTTTCAATGATCACCATGAATTACTTTCACCATCAGAAAAAAAAAATTTAAGTTAAGCATTGTTTACTAATCTTAAAAAGATTAAGACAGAATAGAATGAAGTTTGGGTAACATGTGCCTTCTTCCCACATATGAGAGGAAAAATGAAATCCACAGTTTTGAGAAATAGTTTTTACACCATATCAAACTCCACGGCACTTTATTTCAAGCCCTTTTCTTGGTTTTTTTTTTTGCAGTATGCTGGCCTCTCACTGTTGTGGCCTCTCCCGTTGCGGAACACAGGCTCCGGACACACAGGGTCAGCTGCCGTGGCTCACAGGCCCAGCTGCTCTGTGGCATGTGGGATCTTCCCGGACCGGGGCACGAACCCGTGTCCCCTGCATCGGCAGGCGGACTCTCAACCACTGCGCCACCAGGGAAGCCCTATTTCAAGCCTTTTGAAAATAGTTTTAATAAGGAAAAGTTGTAGAAATAAAATCTGCATGAGGAATACTCTAGAAAATCCTCTAGTCAATGTATTATACTTATCCATTTAAGAGGATACCTAGGCTTCTTAAAGTAAATCTTAAATCATTCTTAAAAACCAGGTTTGGGCTTCCCTGGTGGCGCAGTGGTTGAGAGTCCGCCTGCCGATGCAGGAGACACGGGTTCGTGCCCTGGTCTGGGAAGATCCCACATGCCGCGGAGCAACTAAGCCCGTGAGCCATGGCCGCTGAGCCTGTGCGTCCGGAGCCTGTGCTCCGCAACGGGAGAGGCCACAGCAGTGAGAGGCCCGCGTACCACAAAAAAAAAAAAAAAAAAAACAAAAACAAAACCCAGGTTTGTAGGTGCACTAACTCATACCTTTAATTTAAGGGTGTTGTTTGTTCTCCGTACGAATCATAATGAATCACTGCTCAGTAATCCCACTTTGTTGACTGTCCATCAGAAAAGCATGTATGTTGGGATTTCTCTGGTGGTGCAGTAGTTAAGAATCTGTCTGCCAATGCAGGGGACACAGGTTTGAGCCCTGGTCCAGGAAGATCCCACATGCTGCGGAGCAACTAAGCCCGTACGCCACTATGCCACAGTAGCCCATACGCTACTGAGCCTGTGCTCTAGAGCCCATGAGCCACAACTGCTGAGCCTGAGCATCACAACTACTGAAGCCTGCGCACCTGGAGCCCATACTCCACTACAAGAGAAGCGACTGCAATGAGAGGCCTGCGCATAGCAATGAAGAGTAGCCCCTGTTCACTGCAACTAGAGAAAGCCTGCGTGCAGCAACGAAGACCCAACGCAGCCAAAAAATAAATAAATAAATGGGGGGGAAAAAAGAAGCATGTATGTTGATTTTACTTTCCCCTGGAGTGATGACAGATTTGGCAGAGCTCACATAACCTCCTTGGTCTCCTCTGTGACCCAGGGGCCTATATTATAAGATGACTGTCCAAGATAAAGGAGTCATATCTAATCCATAAAATAGAGAAAAGAGACCTGGTCTACTTGGGGATCAGATCTGAAACAATGGCCTCACTAAAACCCATCTCTAACTGTATTAGAATAATGCACTGAGGAGCATTTAAATCTGTAATAATATTATGCCAGTGGCATTTTGGCACCTTTTAGAGGCTCACTAAAGCCCTGTGTACCTGCACACCAGACACTTACCGGGTAGATCTGAGAGACTTATATGTAATTATATAGCATATAAAGGACAAATTTTCCCCCCTTCTTCCTGAGAGAATGCCAAATGGCCCTTTTCTCTCCTGTGAATCACAACACCCAACACTAAAATGGCTAACTTATATTCAGTAACAAAGGGAGGATGCCAGAGTTTCTTCACTTCCCTCTCAGGACAACTGTGCCAGTACGTTCTCAAGAAACCCTACACTCTCTCTTGTGATAGTCAAATTGAAGCTGATAGTCAACGCTCTGAATTCTCAGTTTTTCTCCCCCTCTTCCCTTTACAGGAACATAAGCAACCCAACTCCACAGGCCTAATTACCATGGTAACACCATGCACCGTGATTATGAGTGTGTTTGTTTTTTAAAGTGACTCACAGATTGTTCCCCCAGAAGCCCCAGACACACAGGTTTCTGGCTGGTTTATAAAATCTATCCAAAGTTTTCCTGCAAATGCCTTGTTCTTCGTAGCACAACTGATGTGATGGCGAGAGAGTCATCAAATCAATATGCCCATCTCCTTAAGGATGAAAAAACCCCACTTGGTTCCTTAAACACTCCAAGATTAATCAATTTAAAACTTGGGTTAATAATGAAATTAATTTGAGTTTGTACACTGGAGAAAATTAATCTGTTTCTAATTTAAATAATTAAGGTAGTTCATAATGTAGTTTTAGGGACCCAAATGAAATTATCAGGTGAAATAAAATCAGCAGTAAAAATTATCAAATAAAACAGCCTACATCAGTGCAAAACATGGGCGATCACATGTAAAGTGTTTTAAAAGAATAAATGTAAGTCCTTTTTTTAAAATTAAAAATGCATTTTCTTTTCCTTAACACTGTCTGATCGTAACAATATAACTTGATTCTAGGGTAAATGTAAGTCTTAATGTCGAGATGTTTTTAAACTAAAGTCTAAAATAAAGAGATTTATTTTTAAAAAGCAAACATGAAAGAGTCCAGACATTTGGAAGAACTGTGGACTACTTCCACCTATTTATCAATATGTATTATTTAAGACCCTCTATGTACTAAGCACCACTGTTCATAACTGAACATTGTAACAGGACTTAGGGAAGACTATTTTCTTACTGGAGACAAAGGTCATGGGCATGGCTTAGTCCCTCATCTTCTCTCAGAAGATCCTTTGTGTCACAAGGCACCACTCTGGACGAGCTTTAAGTGAGAGGGACCATGACCCAATGTTCACATCAGGCCTAGAATTCAGAGTCCTGACTTGGGCAACATGGGTGGCTCTCTCCCAAAAAAATAGATGTTGGTAATTTCTATATATTGATTTTCCTCTGTACAAAATGGAAAAAAACCCTATTTTAAAAGAAATTTAGGGGCTTCCCTGGTGGAGCAGTGGTTAAGAGTCCACCTGCCAATGCAGGGGACACAGGTTCGTGCCCAGGTCCGGGAAGATCCCACATGCCGTGGAGCGGCTGGGCCTGTGAGCCAAGGCCGCTGAGCCTGTGCATCTGGAGCCTGCGCTCTGCAATGGGAGAGGCTACAACAGTGAGAGGCCTGCGTACCGCAAAAAAAAAAAAAGAAAAAAAAGAAAAAATAGAAATTTAAATGAAAAATTTTATATAAACCTATATAAATTAAAATGAGAAGTATTCTGATGTGTACTTATGGTACAACATATGATAAGTAGACACACACACATACAAAATTCATTAAAAATGACTATCTCCAGGACTCTGGGAGGACTCATGCCAAGAAGTACTTCCCAGAACTTCTGCTGCCAGTGTCCTTGTCCTCACGGTGAGACACAGCCACCCCCCGCCTCTGCAGGAGACCCTCCAACACTAGCAGGGCTGAGGGCAGATAGCAGAAGCAAGAAGAATTACAATCCTTCAGCCTGTGGAACAAAAAACACATCCACAGAAAGAAAGACAAGATGAAAAGGCAGAGGGCTATGTACCAGATGAAGGAACAAGATAAAACCCCAGGAAAACAACTAAATGAAGTGGAGATAGGCAACCTTCCAGAAAAAGAATTCAGAATAATGATAGTGATGATGATCCAGGACGTCAGAAAAAGAATGGAGGCAAAGATCAAGAAGATGCAAGAAATATTTAACAAAGACCTAGAAGAATTAAAGAACAAACAAACAGAGATGACCAGTACAATAACTGAAATGAAAACTATACTAGAAGGAATCAATAGCAGAATTACTGAGACAGAAGAAAAGATAAGTAAACCTGGAAGACAGAATGGTGGAATTCACTGCTGTGGAACAGAACAAAGAAAAAAGAATGAAAAGAACAGAGGACAGCCTAAGAGACCTCTGGGACAACATTAAGCGCAAAAACATTTGCATCATAGCGGTCCCGGAAGGAGAAGAAAGAGAGAAAGGACCAGAGGAAATATTTGAAGAGATGATAATTGAAAACTTCCCTAACATAGGAAGTAGCCACCCAAGTCCAAGAAGCGCAGTGAGTCCCATACAGGATAAACCCAAGGAGAAACACGTCAAGACACATAGCAATCAAACTGGCAAAAATTAAAGACAAAGAAAAATTATTGAAAGCAGCAAGAGAAAAACAACAAATAATATACAAGGGAACTCCCATAAGGTTAACAGCTGATTTCTCAGCAGAAACTCTACAAGCCACAAAGGAGTGGCATGATACACTTAAAGTGATGACAGCAAAGAATGTACAACCAAGATTACTCTACCTGGCAAGGATCTCATTCAGATTCGATGGAGAAATCAAAAGCTTTACACACAAGCAAAAGCAAAGAGAATTCAGCACCACAAAACCAGCTCTACAACAAATGCTAAAGGAACTTCTCTAAGTGGGAAACAGAAGAGAAGAAAAGGACCTACAAAAACAAACCCCAAACAATTAAGAAAATGGTAATAGGAACATACATATGGATAATTACCTTAAACATGAATGGATTAAATGCTCCAACCAAAAGAACCAGGCTTCCTGAATGGATACAAAACAAGACCCATGTATATGCTGTCTACAAGAGACCCACTTCAGACCTAGGGACACATACAGACTGAAAGTGAGGGGATGGAAAAAGATATTCCATGCAAATGGAAATCAACAGAAAGTTGGAGTAGAAATACTCATATCAGATAAAATAGACTTTAAAGTAAAGAATGTTACAAGAGACAAGGAAGGACACCTCATAATGATCAAGGGATCAATCCAAGAAGAAGATATAACAATTATAAATATATATGCACTCAACATAGGAGCACCTCAATATGTAAGGCAACTGCTAACACCTATAAAACAGGAAATCGACAGTAACACAATAATAATGGGGGACTTTAACACCTCACTTACTCCAATGGACAGATCATCCAAAATGAAAATAAATAAGGAAACAGAAGCTTTAAATGACACTATAGACCAGATAGATTTAATTCATATTTATAGGACATTCCATCCAAAAACAGCAGATTACACTTTCTTCTCAAGTGTGCAGGGAACATTCTCCAGGATAGATCACATCTTGGGTCACAAATCAAGCCTTAGTAAATTTAAGAAAACTGAAATCATATCAAGCATCTTTTCTGACCACAATGCTATGAGACTAGAAATCAATTACAGGGGGAAAAAAAGTAAAAAACACCAACACATGGAGGCTAAACAATATGTTACTAAACAACCAAGAGATCACTGAAGAAGTCAAAGAGGAAATCAAAAAACACCTAGAGACAAAAGACAATGAAAACAGGATGATCCAAAACCTATGGGATACAGCAAAAGCAGTTCTAAGAGGGAATTTTATAGCTATACAAGCATATCTCAAGAAACAAGAAAAATCTCAAATAAACAATCTAAACTTACACCTAAAGGAACTAGAGAAAGAAGAACAAACAAAACACAAAGTTAGCAGAAGGAAAGAAATCATAAAGACCAGAGAAGAAATAAATGAAATAGAAACAAAGAAAACAACAGCAAAGATAAATAAAACTAAAAGTTGGTTCTTTGAGAAGATAAACAAAATTGATAAACCATTAACCAGACTTATCAAAAAAGAGAGGGAGAGAACTCAAATCAATACAATTAGAAATGAAAAAGGAGAAGTTACAACAGACACCACAGAAATACAAAGCATCCTAAGAGACTACTACAAGTAACTCTATGCCAATAAAATGGACAACCTGGAAGAAATGGACAAATTCTTAGAAAGGTATAACCTTCCAAGACTGAACCAGGAAAAAAATAGAAAATACGAACAGGCCAATCACAAGTAATGAAATTGAGACTGCGATTAAAAATCTTCCAACAAACAAAAGTCCAGGACCAGATGGCTTCACAGGTGAATTCTATCAAACATTTAGAGAAGAGCTAACACCCATCCTTCTCAAACTCTTCCAAAAAATTGCAGAGGAAGGAACACTCCCAAACTCATTCTATGAGGCCACCGTCACCCTGATACCAAAACCAAAGATACTACAAAAAAAGAAAATTACAGACCAATATCACTGATGAATATAGATGCAAAAATCCTCAACAAAATACTAGCAAACAGAATCCAACAACACATTAAAAGGATCATACACAATGATCAAGTGGGATTTATCCCAGGGATGCAAGGATTCTTCAATATATGCAAGTCAATCAATGTGATACACCATATTAATAAATTGAAGAATAAAAGCCATATGATTGGGCTTCCCTGGTGGCGCAGTGGTTGGGGGTCCGCCTGCCGATGCAGGGGACGTGGGTTTGTGCCCCAGTCCGGGAGCATCCCATGTGCCATGGAGTGGCTGGGCCCGTGGGCCATGGCCGCTGAGCCTGCACCTCCGGAGCCTGTGCTCCACAATGGGAGAGGCCACAGCGGTGAGAGGCTCACGTACTGCAAAAAAAAAAAAAAACAAACAAACAACAAAACAATATGATCATCTCAATAGATGCAGAAAAAGCTTTTGACAAAATTCAACACTTGTTTATGATAAAAACTCTCCAGAAAGTGGGCACAGAGGGAAACTACCTCAACATTATAAAGGCCATATATGACCAACTCACAGCAAACATCATTCTCAATGGTGAAAAACTGAAAGCATTTCCACTAAGATCAGGAACAAGACAAGGATGTCCACTCTCACCACTATTATTCAACATAGTTTTGGAAGTCCTGGCCAGGGCAATCAGAGAAGAAAAAGAAATAAAAGGAATCCAAATTGGATAAGAAGAAGTAAAGCTGTCACTGTTTGCAGATGACATGATACTATACATAGAGAATCCTAAAGATGCCACCAGAAAACTATTAGAGCTAATCAATGAATTTGGTAAAGTAGCAGGATACAAAATTAATGCACAGAAGTCTCTTGCATTCCTATACACTAATGATGAAAAATCTGAAAGAGAAATTAAGGAAACACTCCCATTAACCACTGCAACCAAAAGAATAAAATACCTAGGAATAAACCTACCTAGGGAGACCAAAGACCTGTATGCAGAAAACTATAAGACACTGATGAAAGAAATTAAAGATGATACCAACAGATGGAGAGATATACCATGTTCTTGGATTGGAAGAATCAATATTGTGAAAATGACTATATTACCCAAAGCAATCTACAGAGTCAATGCAATCCCCACCAAATTACCAATGGCATTTTTTACAGAACTAGAACAAAAAATCTTAAAATTTGTATGGAGACACAAAAGACCCCGAATAGCCAAAGCAGTCTTGAGGGAACAAAATGGAGCTGGAGGAATCAGACTCCCTGACTTCAAACTATACTGCAAAGCTACAGTAATCAAGACAATATGGTACTGGTGCAAAAACAGAAACATAGATCAATGGAACAAGATAGAAAACCCAGAGATAAACCCATGCACCTATGGTCAACTAATCTATGACAAAGGAGGCAAGGATATACAATGGAGAAAAGACAGTCTCTTCAATAAGTGGTGCTGGGAAAACTGGACAGCTACATGTAAAAGAATGAAGTTGGAATACTCCCTAACACCATTCACAAAAATAAACTCAAAATGGATTAGAGACCTACTCTAGACCTCCTAGAGTAATGGAAATAAAAACAAAAATAAACAAATGGGACCTAATGAAACTTCAAAGCTTTTACACAGCAAAGGAAACCATAAACAAGACAAAAAGACAGCCCTCAGAATGGGAGAAAATATTTGCAAATGAATCAATGGACAAAGGATGAATCTCCAAAATATATAAACAGCTCATGCAGCTCAATATTAAAAAAACAAACAACCCAATCCAAAATGGGCAGGAGACCTAAATAGACATTTCTCCAAAGAAGACTTACAGATGGCCCAGAAGCACACGAAAAGCCACTCAACATCCCTAATTATTAGAGAAATGCACATCAAAACTACTATGAGGTATCACCTCTCACCAGTTAGAATGGGAATCATCAGAAAATCTATAAACAACAAATGCTGGAGAGGGAGTGGAGAAAAGCAAACCCTCTTGCACTGTTGGTGGGAATCTAAATTGATACAGCCACTGTGGAGAACAGTATGGAGGTTCCTTTGAAAATTAAAAATAGAATTACCATATGATCCAGCAATCCCACTATTGGGCATATACCCAGAGAAAACCATAATTCAAAAAGACACATACACCCCAATGTTCATTGCAGCACTGTTTACAATAGCCAGGTCATGGAAGCAACCTAAATGCCCATCAACAGACAAATGGATAAAGAAGATGTGGTACATATATAGAATGGAATATTACTCAGCCATAAAAAGGAACGAAATTGCATCATTTGTTGAGACGTGGATGGATCTAGAGACTGTCATACAGAGTGAAGTAAGTCAGAAAGAGAAAATCAAATATTGTATATTAACACATATATGTGGAACCTAGAAAAGTGGTATAGATGAACTGGTTTGCAGGGCAGAAATTGAGACACAGATGTAGAGAACAAACATATGGACACCAAGGGGGGAAAGTGGCAGGGAGGTGGTGGTAGTGGTGGTGTGATGAATTGGGTGATTGGGATTGACATGTATACACTGATGTGTATAAAATTGATGACTAATAAGAATCTGCTGTATAAAAAAATAAATAAAATTTTAAAAAAATTTTTTTAAATGACTATCTCTAAATTGCTACATATTTTATGTATTGTTACCAATAATATTTTTTTCTCTAGAGTTTGAAGGGATAACCAGAGTCAGGATAGGCTATGGTTATACTGTGGAAATAACCCCCAAATCTTTTAAGACAGAAAAACTCATTTTTCACTCTCACTATGTGTCCATTGCAAGTCAGTGGAGAGACCATCTCTGTGTTGTCTTTATTCTAAGACCCAGGCTTAAGAGCTCAGCCACTGTTCCTGTGTTTCCACCACTGTCAATTGCCAAGGAATGCACTCACATTCTGGTCATTATAAGCTTCCTCCTAGAGGTGACAAACATCACTTCTGCTTTCACTTCACTGGTCAATGCAAGACACATGGCTACATCTAACTAAAGCAGACGGGGACCTTTAAGCCTATCATGAGTTGGGAAGGAAAACCAGAAATATTTATGCCTAAGCACATGTATTGGTGAACAAATAGTGCAAGCACTGGCCCTTAAATAAGTCAGAACACTGATGTCTGACTATGCCAAGGAAGCAGGCTTCCTCAGGTGATTCCTTACTCCAAGTTCTCAGCACCTGTGGTTCATGTTGGGCCATAATCATTTCTGCTAAAACTCTCTAAGAACTCCATGGCTAGAACTAAAGATCCTCTACTCCATCTTTGTGGTAATAATAATTACACTAATAACAGCTACAATTCTGAATAGTTAGTTACTATTTGTCAGGCACTATGTTAAATAAACATTTTACATACATTATATAATTTTCCCCTGACAATTTTGTGAAGTAGGTATTGTATTGTCATTATATCCCAATCTATAGATAAGGAAACAGAGGCACAGATAGTTTAAGCAACTTGTCCAGGACATTTTGATTCCAAACCAATGTTCTTTAACTACTATGTGCTCTCCTGTGTATTAAGCCTTAGAATATTATTTTTCTATACTGTAATATTTTCAGATTATTTTAAAACATAATAAAAAAATCAATTTTTTTTTGCTTAGAAATTTTCACTTTTTTAATGTAAGTTTTTTATTAGTTTAGTTTTAAAAAATTTGGGGACTGTTTGATATCAAGTTTTCTTTTCCCCCAATGGAAAAAAAATAATAAAACTGTTAGCGAAATTACTTTAATGCCTATATACAGTAATGTTCTCTAAACACAACCATCATTCATGAAGTTTAAAAAATAATGGCAAAGGATCCATTCAATTCTCCAAAGAAAGACTAAAATGACTGTTAATTTTTTTTCTGTGTAAATTTTTTCACAATTTTTCTCATATGGTTCTGTGCAGATCATATAAATACCCTTCTTAAACACAGCTCTGTTGGCAAAAATTAGAAATGAACTTTTACTTTCCTGCTTAAAAATGCAAATATAAGAGTAGGAAGCATTCGATCATTTATTACAGAGAAGGTATTCCTACCATTAACACTTAATCTGTTACGATGAGAATGCACAGAAATACACCTACAGACAAGCAGTCAAAACACTGTAATGACAGCAGCTTCACTGCAACTTCCCTTTTTCACTACTGCTGCCTCACAAACCTTGCCTCTGAAATGAAATATCAGAATGAAAAGTAGGAACCATGAAGACAATGCAACAATAATAGAACTGCATGTTGCCTCTGCAGTTGGAAAGTGGAAAACTATTTTCAAAATAACTCATAATCAGAAATTTCAGAGTATTCTTGCTTCTCTTACATGTGCTGTAATCAACAAAATGTATACCTCTCTAGAGAAAACAGTGTTTTCCTTTAAGTCTGATAGACATCATACACAGAACCCTTGGCCTCTCTTGCTAATTTCTTGGCCAAGGGTGGATTTTATTTAGATCAAATTGATTTAAATGACAAGTCAGGAAGACTCAATTTAATTATATATATATATATATATATATGTATTTTACAATGCAGAAATGCAGGGCTAGTTGTCTAAATTAGATGCTATTCTTATCACTTACTAGGACCTGATGTAATTTCTTCTGGAATCATTGTTTAGAAGGAGATTCTTTGCTTCATCTCACAAGGAGCCATTTTGTATTTTCTTCCAGGACTCTTTCTCCAGTCTACCTAGATCATCACCATCAACTAAAGCAAGCTTTTCATTTGTGTATATTTGTGTATGTTTGTTTTTCTGAAGGGAGAATGTATGGAAACACTGTTCATCTCAAAGCTGTATGATCTTGATAAGTTTTTTTAACCTTTTGGGCCTTGATATATTCATGTATAGGATGGAAACAATAACAGTGGCAGACTCTGTTGAACACCCAATAACCATTCACCCCTTCTTCCTTGCTAATAGCGCTAGACCTTTTTTTCTGGAGTCTGGTGACCATGTTCTTCAGAGAGGCGGGGCTGCGCCTTGGCCTCACAAGACACTTGAACTAGCCAATCACAGCAGCTCTGTCTGCCTCACTACTAATAGGGAAGGCACATGAGTTGTGAATGTCATCTCAGAGAGACCTTCAGGGATTACCCAACAAAGGTAAAATCCCTATGACCACACCATCATACACACAATCTCTATCATTCAATCTGTTTCTAATTTAATCCACCTCAGCACTTATCACTACCTGATATTTTCTTGTATTGTAATTTGTTTCTGTCAATGGGGTCCAATCCTGGCTGATTCTGATCTAATTATTTCTGGGTTGAGGCTGGGCCATAGGTATTTTTTCAAAGTACCCCTCAGTGATTTCTAATGTGCAGCTAGATCTGTAAACCATTGGTTTATGTGTTTACCAGGTCTCTCCCAATAGAATGTAATTTCCAAGAAAACAAAGAACTGGCTTGTTTTGTTCATCCAAGTGTCCCTGGCCCCTCGAAGGACACATGGCACATTGCAGACATTCCATTAAGACTTGTGGACAGACTGACTGTATTGTAATTCTGTCAGCATTTGTCTGTTTTCCCAGTAGTTTATGAGCTCCTAGAATATCTAGTCCATTCTGCATAAGAAAATAAGTGACTCAAGAAAGTTCATTAAACGAATGATAAACAAACTGCATTTGTGAACCCAAATGTTCTCACCAAAAACAAACAAAAAAACAAAAACAAAAATCCCACAAATATATGTGAGGTGATGTATGTGTTAATTAACTAGATGGGAGGAATCCTTTCACAGTATATATGTATATCCAATCACCATGATGAATGCTTTAAATATCTAATAATTTTATTTGCCAATTATACTTCAATAAAACTGAAATTTAAAAAGAAACAAAAACCCAACCTATATTTGTGTGCTGTAAGGAAGACAAAGATGAAACTGGGTGTGGCTGCTGTCCTCAAAGAGCTTGCAAAAGAAAAAAAAAAAAGCAGATTGCTATTATACGCATGAGAATGCACTAATTGCTGTGATGAAAGAACAAAAGGCTTCAAGGGAAGTAAAGATTGCTTTTTATTGGGAAAGGAAGAAACCAAGGAAGACTTCATGGAAGAGACAGCCTTTGAACTGAGCCTTACAGGATGAATGGAATTTGGCTATGCAGAGAAGCAAGATTATAGGGGTGAAGTGTGGAAGGAGAAGCAGGAAAGTTCTTCCAGGGAGTGGCAAGAACACAAACAACAAATCAGCCCAGCTGAAGGTCAGGAGGGCTAGAACAAAGACACTGTCTATCAACATGGGAAAGATTAGGTGGTGTCAAGATATGTTTCCAATGACAATGCAAAGGTCTGAGCAACTGACTCCAACTTGGTTGTTTGGTGAGGAAAATAATGAAATTGGGTTTTCCTAACTGAGGGACTGAGAGAATGGGGTGTCATTAACAGTTATGGAATCAGGTGAGGAGCTGGTTTTGAGTAGGGAAAGGCAATGGCAAGCACTGATTTGGAGCCTCAGTTTCAGTGGGTTGGATGTTCTGGCAAGTTTGCAGGGTGCTCGATGTGCAAGTTTAGAGTAGGTGAGAGATCAGGATGGAGAATCAGATTTTGAACTGCCCCCCACCCCCGTGACAATGACAGAAATCATAGAAAAGGGTTTGATAAAGGAAGAGGGAGAAATTTAGTGGCAGAAGAATCAAATCTTGAGAACACTCATATTTGGGGAGCAGAACTTGGAGTTAATGGAGAAGTTGGGAGCCTTCAGAGAGGCATGAAGGATGGCGGAATATGCCACTCCAAAATATGCCTCTTTGGCATAAGGATTATTTCAGGCAGATTATCATGGGAAACAGGAGACACTGGAGAAATTATGAAAACATACTAGAAGTTACATTTTTGTAAGGGAAATTTACATTATAAAGGAAATCTCGATTTGTAAGGGTGCCTCCCTCTCTGTTCCAGGAAAAGGAGTGGAACCAACTTAAATATGTATATCAAATCTTACTCTTATTTACCACACTTTTCCTGGCCACCTCCCCATAGCTGCCCTCCTCCACTCCTCCTCAATTTTGTCTTTAGCTCAAGATGGTATTTAAGCCTGAGTTCTAAACCACTTCTGAGAGCTCCTCATTTTTCCCTGGTATCTCCCATGTACACATGAGGTATACAAGTTAATAAATGTCCATTTGTTTTTCTCTTATCAATCTGTCTTTTGCTACAGGCTTCTCAGAACTGAGAAAGGTGGAGGGAAAACTATTTTTCCTCTGCTACATGTAGGAAGAAAACAAAGTTAGTAGAGGTTACCAAAGTCAAGGGGAAGCTTTGTTGGCAACCGGTTTGTTTAAATTTATATGTGTAAACTAAGCATGTTTGCAGGCAAAGAGGAAAGGGCCAATAAAAAGAAGAAACCAAATGTGTAAGAAGGAGATAGAATTATTGTCAGAACATAGTCCCCTAGAAAGTAAAAGGAAATGAGAGTCCAAGTCCAGGCTTGAAAGAAAAGCTGTGCTAATTTGACCTAGGAAGGGAGGAGAAGAAAATGAATGAAGACATGAGAAATTGTGAGGTGGTAAAGAATGAGGTCGAGGAATTCCATAATATATACCTTCTCCAAATTACAGGAGGTGAGGTCACCTGTAATGAATAAAGGGGGTGGGGGCTTGGGTTTAATGGTTTTCATTGAAAATGCAGAGGGGATAGTAAAAAGTGAAATTTAATTAAAAAAAAAAGAAAAAAGGATTTCCTAAGAACAGCAATGGCCCTGCTGATGTTGCAAGGAATCTGTAGTAGAGCCCATCACTCCAGTTTCCAGACCCTTTCCTTCAGCTCTATTGCCGGGTGCCTGGGGCAGAGGATCATGGGAAGGTCTGACCCTGACAACCAGACTGGCAGGGGGACAAGGGAAGGCCAAAGAAATAGGGAGGAAGGGTCAAGTGACTCGTTTTACTAAGTCTTTCCATTAAGAGCTTGACTGTTTAACAAGAGATGAAAGGGCTGACCCTGTCTTATATCTTCACTTCTAAGAAACATGTTATCTCTAGAGTTTGAGAATTGAGCTCCCTCTTTTCTAATGTTTAAGGAAGTCCTCTAGAGATTCTGAACATTGTCTGAACATTGACTCCCATTAAATATAATTGATTTTCTTTAACATAAGAGTTTTAAGGAACCACATATATCTCTAACGCTCTTACCTGAAAATCTGAATCTCAATTCCACATTGGCATCTTTACCTTGGAACAAATTTGAACACAGAAACATAGCATATTAACTTTAAACATTACCCTCTTCTTTTTAAACAAAAGAATATGGTCTTCCAAACAATTTTTAAAGTGACAAAGTATAATGACTTTCTCTATCCATCTGCCTTACTGTGGAGGGAAGTAAAATGCAAATTGAATTTGGAGGTGAGGTATTAATCAACTGTGCAGCTCTAGAAAGGTAACAAATTCTGGGCCTATTTTATTATCCGTCATGGAGGGGTTGATACAGGCTAGGTTTGTTCCCAGGTCATTTTTAGCTCTGCAATTCTACGATGTCATAGGCTGGTACAAAGTCTTAACCCAACTCTGTAATTCCTCTCTCCCACCTGGGTCTAGTAAAGCCAGTCATGAGTCCTCCCAGTAACCACAGAATCAACAGATTTGCAAATTTTAAAAAGTTGGAGGTCATTATCCAACCTCCTAGTACACACACAGAGTGCATTACAAAAAAATTAACATACAGTCTTTCAGGAGCTCTTCAAACCATTCAAGGTCAACATCTGCACCCACACCATAAACCTCAGGTATCGCTGCTGTTTAACAGAGTCTTCCCTAATCTTTCTGCCCAGATCGCCTCAACCCCATCCATACCCTGCCTCACTGGTGGAATGGAGAGTGAAATCTGTGGTGGAAAATGAAACACAGGATTCTTATTTTCAAAAGTGAAATTTAGATTAGAATCACATTGCGTTAGTAGAAACTTCTCTCAGAATCTATTGTTGTTGTTTAACTACTATAGCCCCTTTCCAAGGTTAATCCTCTCCATTATAAAGAGTTTGAGAACAATTTAGTATGTAGTTTCTCCTCCCTTTTTCTGAACTTGCTACCTATTGGGCACTTTTTCTCCTGCAGCTAATGAGTAGAGACTAGAAAGTCACTGAAGTGATGGCCCCCTCATGAGTGCCTGGCCTGCACCTGACCAGCAGGATCACTGGTCTACAATTAGGCTTTGAATTTCACTATCAGGTTCTTGATATCACTAATTATCAGGATCTATGCAGATTTTCTTTCTCCTCTTGCGTTTAAAAGTTACTTTTGAGAGATGTATTTCACTTGGGCTGGAATAATACTGGTGTATGCAAGAGACTGAATACAAATATTATAATCATGATCTTTCTGACACACTATGTTAAGAGATACCACCATTTCAAAACATCTCCTCGAAAACAATCCAATTAAAAAATGGGTAAAGGACTTGAATAGACATTTCTCTAAAGGAGACATACAAATCGCCAACAGGCACCTGAAAAGACATTCAACATCACTAATCCTCAGGGAAATGCAAATTGAAACCACAAAGAGATACCAATTCACACCCACTGGGATAGTTACTGTCAAAAACAAACAAAAAACCCCAGGAAATAACAAATGTTGGTGAGGATGTGGAGAAATTGGGACCCCTATGTACTGCTGTGGGATTATAAAATGGTGTAGCGGCTATGGAAAACAGTATGGCCATTCTTCAAAAAATTAAACACAGTTACCATATAATACAGCAATTACAGTTCTGGGTACCCCCAAAGAAGTGAAAGCAGGGATATTTGTACACCCATGATCTATTCACAATAGCTAAAACGTGGAAGTGACCCAAGTGTCCATCAACAGATTAATGGATAAAAAACTATAGTATGTACATACAATGGAATATTATTCAGCCCATAAAAGGAAGGAAATTCCAACATATGCCATAACATGGATGAACCTTGAAGATGTTATGATAAGTAAAATAAGCCAGTCACAAAAAGACAAATACTGTATGATTCCACTTACATGAGGTACCTAGAGTAGTCATAGACAGAAGATGGAATGGTGGTGCCAGGGGCTGGGGAGAGGAGGGAATGAGGAGTTACTATTTAATGGGAACAGATTTTCAGTTTGAGAAGATGAAAAAGCTCTGGAGAATGGATGGTAGTGACAGTTGCACAACAATGTCAGTATACTTAATGCCACAGAAGGGCACACTTACAAATAGTTAAAATGGGAAATTTTATGTTATATATATTTCACTACAGTTAAAAAATAATGTCTCCTGAATCTTTGAGATAGTGGCAACGATCAAGAATATGCTAACTTTTCCCGATGCAGAAGAAAATATGACATCTGAGTACCTACTATGTACCAGGCAGGCACTCACAAATCACACACAAAAGCAAAAACCAAATAAAACACAACAAACAAACAAACAACAACAAATACCCTGATTATGTACTATTAACCCTTCTTTGCAGTGAAGAAAGCAAGGTTCGTAACTTAACACACCAGCTGAAGGAGTAAGAACCAGTGGTAGGCTTCAAGGGCAGATCGGCCTGACTCTTGAAGCCTGCATTCTTTTCACTCCACCATGCTGTTTTCTGCTACCCACAGTTGTCTCTGAAGAGGCTTTGTGCTTTGACTATAGAGCTTTTATACTTAAAAGTTGAGCCTGCCTTCTGAGGCAGGCTAAAAAAGTCAGTCAACCAAATGCATTCACTACGAGCCCACCATGAGGCCCAGGACCAACCAGGAGTCGTGTTTCCACTCTGCCGTTGGCCATATGGCAGAAAAAAAAACCACACACACACACAATTAAAATTTCAGTGTTGGTTGACTCCCTCAAAAGCCTCTGAACACTCTGGAAAAAGTAGTATGTCTTTTAATATTCCATATGGCCAGAAGAAGAGGAAATAGTCCCATTTCACAGCACAGGAGCTTTTTCATCTTTTTCCTAAACCTCCCTCCATCGTAGTTACTGATCTGCCGTTACTCATTCACGTTGTGCTTCAAGCTGGAATTTAATAATTAAGGGAATGTTTGGGGCTGTGCAGAAAATAGGCATCTCTTGTTTGATGTTTTCTGAAAGAGAGCAGGGGGCCTCTGGACTCCCTTGTGCCTATGAGCCAAGGTTTCATTTTCGGACTCTTTTGTGGAACACACAGTGAGGAGTAAAGCAGATTGTCTACACATCCTCACACAAAGCAGGGTGTTGGCATTATCTAGTGAATCCAGCCCATAGCTGAGTAAGTACCACAGCTTGAGCCCCATCCTCATTCACACAGCCCGGACACCCAACTTTCCATTTCATTTAATGACAGGCAGCTTGATCACAGAGCTCCAGTTAGGGGCATTCGGGATCCAAGATGCACCCGAGATCTCCTCTCTGGGAAGATGATCTTTACCTATGGTTCCAGTTCCCGTATGTCTCCTAGACATACGGGAACTGGAACCATGGAATATGTGGCGTGACTTGTTTTGCCCACAGGTTTGAT
Organism: Kogia breviceps; assembly: GCF_026419965.1. Lineage (NCBI taxonomy): Eukaryota > Metazoa > Chordata > Mammalia > Artiodactyla > Physeteridae > Kogia > Kogia breviceps. The sequence continues at coordinate 49,000,027 of NC_081312.1, forward strand.
TAAATTCAATGGATTTGTCAGGGGAGCTCCATGGTTTCAATACCAGCACTATTTTGCCTCTTAGTCATCACACAGGTTTAGTTTCCTAAGTATGCTCAGAAAATTTGACCTTTTTTTCTTTAGTACCTAAAGATTCTTATCTCTGAAAATGTGCTGCTACCCCACAAATTTTGAGAAGACAAATCAATTTCATAAGGTGACATTAAAAAACCCACAAAACTAGAGCTCTTCACAATTGAGAATAATGATAAATGAGGAAGCATATGCACTTCCCATGGCATATTTAGTGTTTAAAACCTACACTTTAAGAATGAGTGTCTAAATATGACCTTTTTATTATTTTTACTCCTCTATAAGCAGTTCTTTCTTTTGAAAATTATCTCCTTTCATTGTAAAAATGCAAGACAAAACCTTTTATCAACGATCACTTATTGCTTAACCGCATTTTCTGTTGGAGACACAGCTTAATTTTTTAAATCAGGCTATGCTAGGATATTAAACCCTCTTACATATCCTGCCAAAGAAATTTCACAATCTCATTTCTAATCCGTTAGACCTATTTACTGCACTTGTATGTATCATTCACAAATATGAACAAGCCATGACCATAGACTCTAATAAGAGGACCCATTGCTCAAGGAAATCAAAGAATAAAAATCAAGTTCTGATTTCACTATTTCGTCCATCCACAGCATAGGCAGGTAAGGAAACAACCTGGCAACACTTTTACATGTTGTCCGTCACTGAGGCTAATATGCACCTTGACCTATAGATGAATAAAATCTATATAAACATAAAATCCATATATACACTGGTATCCTAGTCTAGACAAGTTAAACCCGCCGCACTCTTTTGAGAAAGAATGCAACTTTAGGATAAGACCCACTGGCAAATGATAGCTGTTTCTGAGGTTATCCTGAAAAGCAGCTGCACAGAGCACAGGGAGGAAGACACCTTTTTTTTTTTAATGGTAAATACTGCCCCTCACATACGCAGTTCCAGCCTTTGTTGGCAAATTCCGAGTACAAAAGGATTTAACCCCCCCCCCCAAACAAGCAAACTAACAAAAAGCCAAATCACAGTCCCTATGCTGCCAGATAGAAGCTACCCCAGCGCAATGTGTAAGAAAGATAATGCAATTAACATTTTACACCCCTCAAACAAGACTGCAACGTTCAGATGATCAGCCCACAGCTTCACAGCCCCAATTGATTTCAACTGGGCTCTGCTTTCCTTCCAAGAGAACTATGCAAACAGCTTCTTAACATTTAGCGTGTTTTCCTGATGAGTCACCGAAGCTAAGCACTAATGAGGATTATTTTTTTCAAATCAAGGTGTCACGAATTTGGTCCTTCTCAAAATCCCTGCTAAACACAACCCATCCTGACCATTTCCCCCCTTCCCCGGAACAATGTGTCTTTCTTCCCCCTCGAAATCTGCCCTTACAACCGCAGGCGAGGGTCATTTTTCTCACTTAGCGAGGAGCAACACGAAAAGTGTTTCCTTTACCTTGGCTCCCGAGGCTGGTCCGAGACGAGTGGCTTTCCTCCTCCCTCTGAGCCGCTGTGTGCAGGCGAGCTCCGGCGCAGCCCGCCCAGCCCAGCCCCGCAGTAGTAGGAGCTGCCCACGGCGCGGCAGCCGCTGTGTGTATGTGTAGCAGCGGCTCCTGCAGCCCAGGGACTAGTCCCCACCCAGCTTTGTCTTCAGTCATCGGTCTTTCTACAGGAAGCAGCGCATCTCCCACTTCCTCCTCTTGCTAGCTGTGAGCTGCTTACTTCTTTCCCTCTCCTTCCATTTCAGGGCTCACGGGAGCCCTTTCCTCTTCTCTTGGGCTACCGACACCAGCCTGACTACAATCCCCTTTTCCCCTTTGTTCCTAGACCCTTTGGGGCCGTCTGTTCCCTCCTTCCTTTTATTCCCTCATTCTCTCGGCCCCCTTCCCCACAGAGTCTGCTTTCTCAGCCTGAACTTGGTCTGTTGTTGCTGCTGCTGCTGTTGTTTTGGGGGGTCCACAGCCCCTGGCCAGGTTCTGCCCCTGAGATCCAGCGCCAGCCTCCATGGCACCTCCTGATTTACTGTGGTCCCTGTCAAGGCAGCGAGCTGGGAGCTTGCAGCTTCTTGCTGCAGCATTTTTCTCTGTGGCCAACATTCCCAATGCTTCATTTCTCCAAGGTTCCACTACCACTGAGATCTTGCTTAACCCACGTGCTCAGAAAAGAATGTCCCTGATAAGAATTCTTGTGGGGCATAGGAGCTAAACCAAGTCCTGCAATGCTACCCGTGGCCTAATAGTGAAGACGTATTCCCTGAAAGATTCTCAGTGGTGGAGAGGAGCAAGGTAGAGCTGAACACTGGATCTTCTCACCCCAAAAACGGAGCCCCCTTCCCCTCCACCCCACGCTAGCAGGGCTAAAAGAACCCTCGTCATCCTCTTGTCCTTTCCCTTCACTTTAGGAGGTGGTGCAGTGTTAGGAATAAGGGTAGAGACTGCAGGCCAATCTGCCCACCAGTACGTGAGCCCAAGCAGTCATTACTGATTTATGAACTTGGGCAAGTTAACTTCTACATGCCTCGATTTCCTCATCTGCAATATAGAGGTGATTATAGTCATACCCCATAGCAGAAATCTGAGGATTAAACGAAATGGTGCACAAAATGATAATAATTATTCCTGAAACACAGGATTCGTTGAATACATATTAGCTCCTATTATTTTTAGAGGACATGGACGCTCAGAGACGGTGAGTGACTTTGGCAGTCAGCAGCCAAACCAGGACCAGTACTTGGTTTCCCGATTCCTCACAGCAGGATTTTCAGCACTAAACCTCAGTGCTCTTGGGACTCTGCACTTATTCAGCCTGTGAGTCATTCTTCCCCACTATGAACACAAGGTGCTTTGGGGAAGCTACAGATTAAGCCCAGGCTGAGGGTGGGGCTTGGGGGAATCCTCCTAGTCCAGGCAACACCGTTAAGAAACCTCTCCTCAAGAATCAGTGCCTGGAAAGCTAATCTTCCTGGGCAACAGTTAATTCTCAGCTCTATTTTTTAATCCAGCCTTGCCTTACGCCTCCAGCAAGTAAGCTAACAAGAAATGTTGGAAATCTAAGGTGGATGCAGGATAACTCTATCATCAGGGAAGTCACCAGGTGAGCCTTCCTAACCCACCTTGAGGACTACATCACATTAGCCTGGAAGGTACAGAATTTAATTTCTATGACATGTTCTGAGACAGTCCCCAGGATACTCTTTGTTTCGATTTGATGTTCCATACACAGAGTTTGCTTATTTCTTCCTATAAATCTTTTATCTAAAAGGACCCTGGGGGCTTCCCTGGTGGCGCAGTGGTTAAGAATCCGCCTGCCAATGCAGGGGACATGGGTTCAAGCCCTGGCCCGGGAAGATCCCACATGCCGGGGAGCAACTAAGCCCGCGAGCCACAACTACTGAGTCTGCGCTCTAGAGCCCACGAGCCACAACTACTGAGCCCGCGTGCCACAACTACCGAAGCCTGCGCACCTAGAGCCTGTGCTCCACAACACGAGAAGCCACCACAATGAGAAGCCTGTGCACTGTAACCAAGAGTAACCCCCGCTCGCCACAACTAGAGAAAGCCCACGTGCAGCAGAGAAGATCCAATGCAGACAAAAATAAATACATAAAATAATTTTTTAAAAAGAAAGGACCCCGATGTTAACTCACTAACATCAAAAAATTACAAAGTGGATTGATTCAAGATTTAAAATGAGGAACTTGGGCTTCCCTGGTGGCGCAGTGGTTGAGAATCCGCCTGCCGATGCAGGGGTCACGGGTTCGTGCCCCGGTCCGGGAAGATCCCACATGCTGCGGAGCGGCTGGGCCCGTGAGCCATGGCCGCTGAGCCTGTGCGTCCGGAGCCTGTGCTCCGCAACGGGAGAGGCCACAACAGTGAGAGGCCCGCGTACCACAAAAAAAATAAATAAATAAATAAAAATAAAATGAGGAACTACTTGTGAACCACCAGTAAATAGAATTGTAGTCATGAAAGAGGATTGGATAACATTCCTACAACCTCCTACAATCCAATGAAGATCAGACATGGATACCTCCAAATCAGGAATCTTGGTGCCAAAGGTTACTGGAAGCTTTTAAATGAAAATTTAAATATATATGATATCGAGTCTAAGAAAAATGAGAAGCACAATTATGAATTGTTGGAAAGATTTTGGAAACAAATCTTCGGTTAATTTTAAACTAGTGGCAGATTCTGGCATGAACTCTGGATTCAAACGGGTCCTTTCTTTGTTTAAATCCTCTCTCCCTCCCTTCTCTCTCCCTCAATCATCAGAGTGGCTGGTACTTATCTTTATGTCTACATAGGGAAATCTCTTTCAGACACTAAAAGCTCTAGGAATTTGGCCTGTTGCCTTCTGATCTGTTCTTCCATCTCTGGCCCTTATAAAACTCTCAGTAGGTTAACCTGCCCATTGCTGAGAAGTGTCAACCAACCTCTCTTCAAAGCCAAAAGCTAGATCGTAAGATCTTTCTCTTCTTGTCATTAACCTCATTGCTTTCAACTGATTCTAATAGCTTCTTTTTCCGGAGAGAAAAGAAAAATGTGGATGTGTAGACTGGCCAAGAGAGAAGATTAATCCAGTTCAGAGCTCTTAACACAAGCATGGTAAATGTGCATACTGAGACTACAAAGTGTCCAGTTCTTTTTTTTTTTTAAGTGTCCATTTCTTAGGAGATATAATCACATCTCACCATGAACCATTCATGCCATCAGTAACTAAACATGAGCCTATACATACAACAGAAGCCTGTAAAATGCTTCAACAGTCATCAGTGGCCCTGTTTGTAGGCATTGATACCTGTACTTCTTATATCTACCTGGCAGAGGAGGTCGATGGTAGTAGAGAGGCCATGATTTTGGTCTGTTATCTCTCCTGCATTACTGAGCATTCTAGCTGGATGTTCTTTGGAGTTCTTTGATATCAACAGTCCCCAAACTACACATATTGACTTATCCAAAGCTTGTTCTCCTTTCTGTATTCTCCATTTTACTGAGTGAGGAATACAACAAACCAGTTGCCTAGAGCAGGAATATAAGAATAATATCAGAATCATCTGTCTTTGTTACCCCATGTCTGATTTAATGTTCCTCATCCTTCATACCCACCATGAAATTATCTCTTCCACCAAACTCTTCCTCTCTATTACTGGGGCCATGGTCTCATTCCAACAATACTTTTGTTTTCCCTAGATCACTGTAATACTTTCTACTTTGTCCTCCTACCTCAGTCTCTCTTCTAAGCCATGCCCACTAGAAATCCATCTCTAAAATGAAGAGGTGAGCAAGTCACTGCCCTGCTATAATTTTTCAGAATCTCCCTTCCTCATTGCTTGCAGGATTCAAGTCTTAATTCCTTTGCATGGCATACAAGGCCTTCTGTAACACCACCCACCTACATCCTAAACTTCTTAGCTAACCTGTTGCAACCCTACATCCACCCGTTCTATACCCACCTTCATGGTTTCTCCTGGGGCCATGCTCTTTTCTCCTCTGCATCTTGGCATATGCTCTTCCTTTTGCCAGAAACGCCCTTATTCTTTCCTCCATTTTTCTGCTGGTGACCCCCACTTTACCTTCAGACTCAGCTTCTCTCAAAAACCTCCCCTGACCGTGCAAACAGAGGCAGGTCTTCCTTGTCCCATGAGTGCACAGCGCCTTGCCTCTGTCTCCATAGAGGCACTAACTGCAGTGTTTTAACAAGTTGTTAATATGTCCACCTCACTTATCAGTATCAGCCCTTAAGCCGAGGGCCAGGTTCCATTCATCTTTACTTGTCACATAGCAGGCGCTTAACAGAAGTTTGTGTAATAAAAAAGCGTCATTGGCAGAAATTCCCAAACTGCTGTTGTTTTCCTTTGGGTGCCTGGGGAAGGGAAAAAAAGGAAGTTTCTGATATGAGAAGTTGGTCATGGGGTAAGGAACAATGATCCCTCTATTTTTTTTTTCAAATCGTCTGCAGAAAGCCATGGTACATACATACCAAATTCTGAATATTTGTTCTCTAGGTAACCCTAAACAATCCTGGGGCAACTCCTGGTTTCATTTCTGCACTGAATTGCTTATAAAGAAGCACAGTCTGGCAACAAAAAGTTATTTAGAAAATAAATTTTTAAAAGAAACAGAAAAAAAAAAAAAAAGGGAAGAAAGCTATTCTTTACTTGCGTTTCCAGATGCAAGGAGACTTAAAAGTACACTGTGACGATGTGAGAGAGTGGCAGGGACATATACACACTACCAAATGTAAATTAGATAGCTAGTGGGAAGCTGCCGCATAGCACAGGGAGTTCACCTCTGTGCTTTGTGACCACCTAGAGGGGTGGGATAGGGAGGGTGGGAGGGAGGGTGACACAAGAGGGAAGAGTTATGGGAACATACGTATATGTATAACTGATTCACTTTGTTGTAAAGGAGAAACTAACACACTATTGTAAAACAGTTATACTCAAAGATGTTAAAAAATAAATAAATAAATAAATAATTTCTAATCACCGAAAAAAAAAAAAAAAGTACACTAATTTATAAGCCAGAAACTAATTTATAAGCCAGAGACTAATTAATAAGCCAGAAACCCTTTTCACATTCCCTCCTGAATTCTCGGGGTTTTGCCACCTCACAGCTGTCCCAGATCCTCTCATGCCAAATCCCCGGACTCTTCCTCTAATCTTGTTAAATACTGTTCCTTCCTCTGTCCTCCCCGCTTGCCTTGCTCAGCTATTTCTTTACTGTTCTGATTGACTTGCCTTCTCTGGCTAAGTCCTCCCTGCTTTTCCGCCCACGTCTCAGTATGGAGTATGGGTCTCTCTCTCCCCCCTTCCTTATTCTACCGTCTCCGGAAGGAGCCAGCAACCAACCAGCACTGCGGCTCCTTGAGGGCATCTGTGGGCTGCGCTGGAGACGGAATGGTGAAATGAGAATAAGAAGGTGAATTCGTATATTAATAAATCCTGTCCATTCATATGCATGAATGAAACATTTAATGGCTTGCTTAATTGTTGTGCCAAATAGTCATCAAGAATAAATAAATGGAGGCTTTCCTAGTGGCACAGGGGTTAAGAATCCACCTGCCAATGTAGGGGACATGGGTTCGAGCCCTGGTCCGGGAAGATCCCACATGCCGCGGAGCAACTAAGCCCGTGCGCCACAACTACCGAGCCTGCGCTCTAGAGCCTGCGAGCCACAACTACTGAGCCCGTGTGCCACAACTACTGAGCCTGTGCTCTAGAGCCTGCATGCCACGACTACTGAAGCCCACGTGCCTAGAGCCCATGCTCTGCAACAAGAGAAGCCACCGCAGTGAAAAGCCCATGCACCGCAACGAAGAACAGCCCCCACTCACCGCAACTAGAGAAAGCCCGTGCAGTAACAAAGACGCAACACAGCCAAAAATAAAATAAATTTAATAAATTTAAAAATAAAGGAATAAATAAATGAATCATTGAGCTGTTATCTTATCACAGAAAATCCAGAATTCCAGGCATTTCTTGGATCAACTAAAAGGAATGGAAGTCTCTCTAAAGACTTCTTTTGAAAAAGAGGCATAGTCATGATCTGATCTCTGTGTCAGCACGATCATTACCTCCCCCGAGACATCTGAGCCTACCCCCAGCTGTTAGGGAGCCAAGGAGACTGAATCATATTTGGTTTAAAGAGAGTCAGGGGTCAGGGTGGGTAGAACTAATCTTTCTTGAGAGAGAGAGAGAGAGAGAGAGAGAGAGAGAGAGAGCGCACCGCTGACCCTCACAAATGGGAAATGTCAGTCTCTGCTGCATAGCCCAGCACAAAAGTTAATAGGACAAGGGGTTTGCCAAGCCATGGCCACCTCTTCTTCCAGAGAAGCATGAGTTCTCCTTTCCCTTTGCCCTGGGCATGGCTAACTAGGGGGCTAACTGGATAGTGGGAAGTTCCCCAGATTCTTCCCTCACATTGCCTGAAATGTCACCACGATTGAACTCATTTGGGTTGTTAACCCAAGTGTATATATGTTTGTATTACATACATAAAGCCCTGGGGAGGTTGCCAATGATCAATGAGTTCAAGAAATTTGTTTTCCTAACAAATACAAGAGTTGATGGGAAGGGAAGGAGGGAGGGTGTGGGCTCAGAGACAAAGGGTTGATGGAAGCCGAGGGGTGCTGGAGGAGGGCTAATCATGAAGCAGGAGGTCTTGCCGAAGAGACACCGGGTATGGAGGGACACAGAAAGGACGCACACAGGAGCTGGGGAAGGCAGTCGAATCAGAGCTGGAGACAGGCAAGAAAGAGCCATAGAGGCCTGGCTGTGGATCCAAACAGCTGTAACCAGGGAGGGTTTGCCCAGCTTAAGTAGGGACAAAGGCCAGACACTCCCTGAGTGGACACTGCCTGCTTCATGTCTGAAGTTCTGGTCTTCCCAGAAAATGTTTCAAACCCTCCACCAGTGGAAGGTAGGGCAGGACTGTCCACTAGGGTAATGAAAGAGTTTAAACCAAGTGCATTCTTACCATAAAAACAAAGAGCAATTCTGCAAAATACAACTTGTCCCCTCTAAAAAGTCTCTGAAGATGAATACAGAAAAGCAGGGACAACAGGAAACAAGAAACAAGATCAAGAAGAGGGAGTCAGCAATGAAGTTTGGCAGAGGTTAGAGAACATTGTACACAAGCAAAGCCTGGGAAAAACAATCCTTTGAAAAGAATGTCAGAATTAAAGGATACGAATCAGTGAGATTAACATCACAGGAGTAAATCATTTTGAAGTGTCTTGAAAGAAAAGCTCTATGATAATAACTCCAGTAATTTGCAGGCAAGGCAGAAAGGCAAGATTTGATTTTCTCTGCCAAATACGTTGCCAGAAAGGATGATCTATTTTGATGGTAAATGAGGTGGCAAAAGGCTGGGCAATAAAAGATGTTTGGGGACCTTCTGTCACCGTGTCTTTGGTGATTTCCCTACTGTAAAGAATATTCGTAGGTTTGCTTATGACCTTGATCTCTCCAGCTCCAGTTTTCTCATAAGTCTTAAGTTTCTCACTTTGGATTTTCCTGTGATAGAATTTCAGAAACAGAACCATAGGAGCTGGAGAGGGAATTGTGATGTTGAGTGTTGGGTGGTGAATCTGTCTCTACTCCCAAGTCTGCTGGAGTCTAACTAGACTGAGTGCTGTCTGAGGAGGGCAGGGCTGTGTCTCTGGTCTCTATATGCTGTGTGTGCTCAGTACATGTTTGTTAACTTTAGGGGAATCTGAACCATTAGGTCCCGTGGAAGAAAGTTATGAGTACTACTGACCACTTTGAGGATACAAGAGCATACATTTTACAAAATTTTAAGAGAAGGAGCAAACAAACCACCAAGGCTGCTTAAAATATGACCCAAAATGTTTTAGGAATCAGAAAATGAGAAGAGAAGGAAAATGTGCTATTGATGTTGAAACAGGAAAGACCCTGAAATGCCAACCAAGTAAGAATATTAAACCGAGAGGCAAAATCTGTTATTTACTTAGATGGTAATGAAGGCCCAGTATATGTAGAAAGCTCTTGTGAAGGTTTGTCAGTTGATGGCTCGCCTCACAATCTGTAAACTTGGAAAGTGCATTTTCAGTAATGGGAAACATCTGCTATAACTTCCCATGAAATGTTACAAAAATGATTCAAGTTACTTTTGTAAGAAGTTATTCAACATTCCTTAAGTATTACTTGTATGATTACACAGGATAATTTCAGCAGAGAAGATTTGCTGGTGTATAGTAAATGTGAAAATCTCAAATGACTGATTTGGCGAACGTGGAAATCTCAAATGACTGATTTGGCAAACGTCGTCAATAAATAAGATTTCTTAGCAAATTACTACTTTTACTTGTACAGTTTTCTCAAAGGAAATGGCTGGGTTAGTTGTTACCCCTGCTCCTCCACAAATCACCTATTGCTTATCCTGATTATAGCTCTTATCACACCGTATTGTCCTTGTGTGTTTCCCTTTCTCCATCCTCTACCACCTGTGGAATTCTAGAACACATAGGTCATGTCCTGCTCAATGCTGTATCTCTGGTACAATATGCAGTGCACAGCACATAGTAGGTGTGCAATAAATATTTTTTGCATATATGAATGAAAGCAAAAGCATTTCAAGTGAGGTACAGAGATTAATTTTAGGAGGAAGATTATAAGCCAAACATCTGTAGATTTATTTATAATTTTAAAAAATTACCTCCTACAGTATCACGTTAGGAAGCAAGTCTGTCATTAGTTATACGTTTTCATTAATGGCTTTGTTTTCAAATGAAAAGAGTGGGTTACTTGCTCAAGACCAGTGATTGTCACTGATTCTTTCCCAGCTCAAAATACTGAAATTCACCCAGACCACAGACAAGCCATTTATTTGCTATTAAATATTAACAGATATTCCCCCTAACTCCCCACCACCAAATTTTTGCATCTATAAAGTAGAGTTACACTAGCTGAAAACTGACAGCATAAATATGACTAAAAAAAAAAAAATCCCTTTAAACACACTTGGTGCTCTGATATAAGCATGGGAAACTACATGACCTGAATCCTTACTTAAGGATTACATACATCAATGGTTTTATACCTGAAGAAGGTGGCAACAATAACCTCAAATAATGCAGTCAAGAGGGAAAAAAGTTGTACTTGCCCATAACTGAGAGGACACCACTAGAGAAAAATAAGATTTTAAGGAAGAAACTAAAGTGTTCAGAATGACTGGATTTGCTTAATCGTTAGCGAGACAGACTCCCATTTTATTCTGGAATAATAGTCTAGGGAAATTCTTCAAAGACCCGCCACTTACAACAATCATCAGATGGGAAAATAAAAACACCTTTCTACCCCTAAATTTCTAGGAAGATAACTGTGTGCTTATCTTGATTAGCCAGGGTCTTGGTGGTGCCTGATACATAGTAAGGACTCACTAAATCTTTGTTAAATGAATGAATGAACTTTACAAGAATTACTCATTATTCACATTTATAAGACATGTAAATGATGACGGTTATGAAGTAGCACCACATTCTAACCAACTGAGCTGATGGCCAGGATTAGGTTAGTATTAACAAAAGATAAAAGCTGCTGGCTCTGGTATGGATAGTGAAACTAGGTGTACCACATTACAAAAAGCAGTTACAATGAACGCTTCTGTGCAGATGTTGTGTGGAATGATAGGTATGCACACGGGGCATCAAGTCATGTCATCTCACTACTTTGACAACCAGCTTGTCTCCTCCACTCCGAGGGAAGCTGCTTCATAACATAAGGGATCAGTTTCTCCCACTTTGTATCTGGAAAGGTGTTAATGATGCACCCTCTAGGGCTGCTGGAGGAGAAAAAGCAACCTCCACCCACTCTAGATTTGGGTAGATGTTCCTGGGGCTGGCTTCTTCTTCTCATGGTCACTCAATAGGGAGAACATCATGAACGTGGACTCCACGAGCAATGTTCTCTGCTTGCAATCTGTTCTCTTCCGACCCTCAGTAGCCAGAGGTCAGCAATCTCTTTAGCCTCACAGGTGCCACAGAAGTCCCCACAGGTGCCCTTCGCAGGTTTTAGGAAAAAACGGAAGAGAGGAAATAAGGGGGAAGATTAAGAGGGAAGGGTTCATTTTTCTCATGAGAGCCATTTTGTTAAATAAGACCTCTGGGGACTTCCCTGGTGGTACAGTGGTTAAGAATCCGCCTGCCAATGCAGGTTCAAGCCCTGGTCGGGGAAGGTCCCACATGCCGCAGAGCAACTAAGCCCACGTGCCAGAACTACTGAGCCTGCGCTCTACAACCCGCGAGCCACAACTACTGAGCCCGCATGCCTAGAGCCTGTGCTCCGCAACAAGAGGCCACCATAGTGAGAAGCTGCGCACTGCAGCAAAGCGTAGCCCCCGCTCACCGCAACTAGAGAAAGCCCGTGCACAGCGGCAAAGACCCAACACAGCCCAAAATAAATAAATTAAATAAATAAATTTATAAAAAATAAGACCTCTGAAAACGGAACACAACTGAGAGCCAAATAAACAAGAGGCAATGTAACTTACTTTATTTTAAGAGGATAAAAATGAGAACTTGACCTTAAAAGGGAAGGGAAAAATACCACCACCACCAGATGAAGAGGAAGAAAAGACCAAGAGGCAACTGTGTTGCTTGTAAAACTCCCAGAGGCAAATTCTAATTCGCTGAATTGTAGTATTCTTTTGGGGGCAAAATAAACTTTCAGTTTAAAAAAGTGGGGATGTCACTGGAATTGGTCATTTAAAAGCATTTACTTTTTATCTAAAATTGGGTATAATTTATACATTCAGCTACACAATTATTTATTGGAAGCTTATTAGGTGCCAGCAGAAAACAAAATAGTTGAAGTCTCTTATCTGAAGGAGTTTATATGATGGTAGGGGAATCAAAAATAAAATAGTTAACAAATAGATACTTGTTATGTTAAGTAGTACTAAGTCTTGAGAAGAAAAATAAAGGGGAACAGAGTGGCATACAATATTTTAAGTAGGATGGTCAGGAAGGCTACTGGTTACTCCCTGATTTCCACCTTTTGCCCACTCTTTTCAATTAATTTTCCACCCTCTTTGGTTTGCTCTGGGCCTGATGGTATCTCCAAGATGGCCTCCAATTATTCTTGGCCCCTGCTATTCACAGCTTGTGTGGTCTCATCCCCTAGATGGATCTATATGACTAGTAGAATGCAGCCGAGGTGACAGTGTGTGATTTCCAAAGCTGGTTCGTAAGACTCTATAGCTTCCACCTGGGCTCTTGGATCACTCACTCTGGGGGGAAGCTGGGTACCATGTTGTATGGACACTCACGTAGCCCTGTGGGGGCCCACCTGGGGGCAGGATTTTAGGCCTCCTACCAAAAACCAGCAACAGCTTGCCAACCATGTTAAGTGAGCCACCTTGGAAATGAATCTTCCACCCCTTCGAAAAACTGACATCTTGACTGCTATCTCATGTGAAACCTGGGGCCGGAAACATCAAGATAAGCTGCTTCCGAATTCCTGACCCACAGAAACTGTAAGAGATAATAAATGTTTATTGTTTCAAGCCGCTGTGTTTTGGGGTAACTTGTGATGCAACAATAGAGAACGTGTACAGTACTCAACTGCCTTGGACTCGGGTTTCCAGCTGTGTTTGGCCAACACACCAAAAGTGAGGTCAGTGTGTTTATTCCTACACATTCTGCTCTGGCCCTGGTTTCCTCCCCGCAGTTACCACAGTTCCCTCTGGGCAGCCCCATGGGTCTCCAGGACAGCAGCTTTCTTAGCGCCTCTGCAACGCTACTTCTTCCTTTTACCCCTTCAAGCCTAGACGTGGCATCAAATCTTGCTGTTGGTTTCCTCAACCGTGCACACACCTCTGTAACAAGTCCCTTCATTCTTGTAAGAAATGTGTGTCTTCTATTTCCTACCAAGACTTGGGCTGATACAAAGACCTCCCTGTAGGAGCCAACATTTGGAGACTTGAAGGAAGTGATGTCAGGAAGAACATTCCCACAAGTGCAAAGACCCTGGGATGAGGGAATGCTTGATGTATTCAAAGAACAGCAAGGAGGTCAGTATGGGTACAGTAGAATGCATGAACAGGAAAGTGAAGGGGAGAGGCAGTCAGGGGCCATGTCAGGCAGCATTCTGTGGGTCATGGTTGTGTTCTGAGTGTTAGGTACAGCTGTGGGTGGGTGGAGAGTGGTCTGAACAGGGGTGTGGCATGATCTGACTTGCATTATGAGACCAGGATGTAGGTAAATATAATAGAAACTCAGAGACCAGTCAGGAGACTCTTTTCGAATTTACAAAGATAAGGAGGCTTGGGTATGATGAATAAAGGTTGTGAGAAGAGATTGAATTCAGGATATATTTTGAAACCAGACCTGTAAGAATTTGCTGCTAAATTGAATGTGGGAGAAGGAAGAGTAAGGAAGACTCTAAAGTGAATGATGAAGGCTGGAGCTATTTATTGAGATGAACACAAGGGAGAGTGAGTGTGAGAGTGTGAGTGTGTGTGTGTGTGTGTGTGTGTGTGTAGTGTGGGAGGGGCAATTTGGAGGAAGGAGGGGTGGAAATCAAGAGTTTGCTCATTTCATCTTCAAAAGAGGAAAACAGTAACATTCTGCTGTTAAAAAAAAAAAGGAAAATGAGAGATTTTCTTCCTCACCTTGCAAAGAAAAGGATCTACATTCATAGAGTAACATTCTTATCTCCTGGCCTATTAGGATATTGCCCTTAGAAGACTTTTAAGATCAAGTAGTGCATTCTCAACTTTAGTTATAAATGTGATTGGTTATAGGTCATTTCTGGCTCCCAAAGACCAGACTAGATAAATACAGGAACCAAGTCTGTTCCTGGACTCCAGGGTCCCTGTTGTCTATTATAAAACATAATCTGCCTATCGATTAAGGATTCTAATTATCACGCTTGTAAAAGATAACCTTATTGGTTAACCTCACATGATTTTTTTTAAAAAATTTGAAATATGACGACCTTCAGCTCCAGAAGCAGATGTGGCAGGAAACGACTTAACAGACACTTCCGTTTTTCTTGGGACAACACCTCCTGTCCCACTTCCTCAGTTTGGGGCTCCTTTTACCATAAAAGCAGAGCTGTGTTTCCCACCCACACCGAGATACTCACTGTGCTGCACAACATTGGTTACCTGCTTTTACTTTGCAGACCTGAAGCTTTAGAGAAGCTTGGGCAATTCAGTGTGGAGCTGGTGCTCACAGACCTCCCTCTACAGATTTACTAGGAGACCAGGTCAGCACCCTGAGCTCTGAGGGGAGAAGGCAACGTCCTTGGCCTCCTTGTGATGTCTGCCTCACGCTCACCCACACCCTCCTATCAGGATGTTTTGTGATGCCAGGACACAGCTGTCTTGATGCCAAAAAGTATTTTTTTGTTGTTGTTGTGTTCATAATGACCTCTCTCTAAAAATTCTGTAGGCTTCCAGGAAGGGACACAGCCGACTGTGATCAAATGCACTTCTCCTCCCTGCCCCCCTCTGGTTACCATGGCAACTGTGAATGACTGATTTCCTGGTTGCCATGTAAATGCAATGGGATCCCAGCCACTGCACCACACAAAGACGTCAGTAAGAATAGTGAGAAAACAAAAATCATATCTAAAAAGACAAAGGATTTCATCTCAAGCCTTTCACACAAAGTAGAGGAAAGGAACCAATTGTAATGAGAAATGGTGCTCTTCCTGAGGTAGGAGCGTGTCTCTCCCTCATTGGAGGGAAGACCGGAAAAAAAAAAAAAAGGGGGAAATCCCTCATTTGTCGCCCAAGGAGTTGGCACGGTGACAGGAAGACAGATGCCATTCTCAGGTGCTAGAACCCTTCAGTAATCAGCCTGAATCCCACTGCGAGGAAATCTGAAATATTTAACTGGGGAGGAAGAATTAAGTTAGATTGAAAACAAAACAGAAAAAACAGGTTTCATGGACATTTTTTTGGAACTACTCTTATTTGTATAGTTTCATAATTTTAAAATTAAGATTCTAAATGCTCTAATTTATAATATTTGCTGGATCAATTTTTATTTCTATCTAACAACTTTGGAGAAATACAAAATACAGTTATTTTTTTCTCTCTTTTTAAATTTGTAACACCCTGATAAAACCACATTCCAAAAATTGATTAATCCAGATTTCTATGGTTTTCATAGCCTGGGTGTTATCTGTGTTTAGTAATATCTATAAAGAGCACTAGCATATTAAAAAACACATAAAATATATTTTATACAAAAACTAAAATTGTCTACAAAACTAAAATTGTTCATAACTTACTTCCTTGACTTTTATCATATCTTAGATTCAAATGGTTTAAAAATTAATCTATTGTTCTTTTTAAAGAAAATGTTTTTCTGCTTTTGACAAATGCTTCATATAAAGGTTTTAAAAACCTAATCAGGCAGAATTTTCATGGGTTTGCTGAACACACACAGAGAGCTACTGGTGCTTTACTATTAGTTTTCGGCAGCTGAATCATTGAAATCATTTTTTTTTCTATTTTTAGCCATAAAAAAGCACAAAATCATTTCTGAATGCCTATCTTTCCGAAGATTAGAGCTGCAATGAGCTGAAGCATGCCATGTTTTACAGATGCCAGAGAAGTAACACCTAGGGGGTTCCGGGGTACAAAGCAGATGGATCCAAGCCTGGTAACTGCCATTTCTTAATACTCTTTCTGGCATTCAACTCTGCCTCATCACAAAAGCCAGTATGTTCCAAACTGGGTCAATAGGTGTCACACAGGTTAAAAAGTTGGGGCAGGAAATTCAGAGCACAAATAATTTTGTAAAATCTTAGGTTCAGTAATGTTAAACAGGTTCATTTATTGCAGAACTTCTCAGAGCTTTTGATATGCCAATACTGATGGTGACTCTGGAGAAAATAAATAGAATATCGAATATAGAATATAGAATAGAATAGGAGGGGGCTCTAGAGAATATGATGTTTCCCAAATGTATTTGACCACTGAGCCATGTCTTCACAGAACATCTCTGAGTTCTTCAGAGCATACTTTGAGAAATTCTGGGCCTAACTTCTCTAATTGTAATTTAAGGATATATGGATTTTTAGGATTTAAAATTACAAGATTTTAAAAAGTGATTGGATCCATATGATTATCTAATGTAGCCTGTAGCCAGATTCCTAAAGAGCAAAGAGAAAGAAAAAGGAAAACAAAAGAATTGAAAAAGGATCTACAATAAATTAGGTGACCTTCAGAATATTTACTTTAAACTTGAGCACAAGAGCACATATTTTCCTTTTCAAGATTTTATGGTAGCTTCCACAGGTCTAACAGGTGAAATTCTCTAACAATAAACCCCACAAGAGCTCCCAATTGTTTCACTAAATTTGTGTCAAAAGACAAAGAGGAATGGACCTCAGAGCGATGTGAGTGATACCTCTAGGGATAGGGAGTGGAGGGGGGGATGGGGGGGACAGCGGGGTCAGCTGGAAGCTGCTGTTGATTCACCTGGGAAGGAACTGCCAATGCTTAGGGTACCTTTTGGGGACCCAGACGTCTTCAGTGGGATTTGGGGGCTTCCATCTGACCACACTGACTCTTTATACAATGATTCCCACCCACCAGCTGTGAGAAACAAGAGTTGCCCGCAACCTCACCACGGAAGCTAAGTGACAAAGGGAACCTTTTCCTGCTTTCCCTCACTCTGATACTTTATGTAAAAGGGGGACTGTGTCAGAGAGCAGATGCGCTCCCTGCCCTGGTCCAGCCTGCCCAGGGGAGATGGAGAAGTGACTGAAGGATTATAGGATAGAATGAAGTATCATTAAGGGAGCTTGCTGCCCAGAGGAAAGGAGAGCCGGCTGCAACAAAGTAGGTGTAGAAGCCATCTGAGAGATAAAACAGATCCATGTTCGTACCTCACCAACTTGAGTGTCTTCAGACTGGCTGAGTAGCTGGGACAGCCTTGTAAACACTGTTGGAACACTGATGGGGAACCCCGAAAGAGGAAGCATAGGGAGGAGTCGGATTTCTTTTGCCTGGGTTTCCAGGAGAGTCTTTAGAACAGATGTAGCAATGGAGACGGTGCTGAGGGCTGAGGTACCTGCCTGTTCAGAGGCGTGAGGGTGGGACAGAGCCATGAGAGTTTGGTATCTGGGAGCAGATGGCCGGGGGGTGCTGGTGAAGTCCACTGTGGATTGCAGCAGTGGGCTGGGGTCGGTTTGGGAAGTACACCCAAGACATTTCAACCACTCTGGGAAAAGGAGGAAGCACAGAAGAGTCTGGTCAGAGGACTGATATGATCAGGTTAGAATTTGGGTAAAACCATCCTGTGACATTGCGGGGCAGGCTTTGAAAAGGGGTAGCGTGGAAGGCTAGAGTAGACACACAACACGTTTGAGTGGTTTCTACAGCACTAAATGGTCAAGTGTCTAGTAACGTCTGGGAGGAGATAAGAGGGAGAGAAGGGCAAGAAAGAGGAAGTGGGGAGAACTCCCAAGTACTCTCAGGGGTAAACAACCAGAGTAGATGGATGGGCCTTCATCTATCCGTTCAACAATTATTTGTTTGCATTTATATAAAAGCAACATCTCTTCTCTCTCTTTGCCCTGAAGACCTTCCCTATGATCTGCGGAAAGAATTGTGTTGATTAACAGCACCTGATATAGTTCAGCTAATTATAACTTACTTGGGTTGTTGCCCTCTTCTGTTTTATAACAACATGGGTTATTTTACTTTTACTATAACATCTCAGTTTGCTACTTCAGTGGCACAAAGATTAGCAGCAGAGATCTCCAGAGGAAGAGGAATTTTCTTTTTTCTATCTTCAATTCTGGCAAATACGTGTGCTCTGTGAAAAAGGGTCACACGTGGGCCACGCCTCTGGCAACACAGGCCAAACTGCCATCTTGTTAAATTAATTTTGGACCCTGAACAGGTCCATGACTCTTCTGGTGGGAACTCAGGAAACACCACTCCTGTGCTGGGATGGTGAGAAGCCGGTCTCTCAGCATTTTGTTTAGGTGCGCAGTGCCCCAGGGGTCGCTGCCGGGGGGGGGGGGGGGGGGGAACCTGCCCGTCAATCACAGGGTCAGTTACTGACTTTGACGGCGCTAGAGGATGTAGAGAGAAGAAACACAACTGCCCTGGTGAAGACTGAGCAATTTGTTTGCTCTCTTACCATCTCTACAAAAATAACGCATATGAAAATCAGATTTTTAAATAACCTGAAGACTTCAACTCCAGATTAAAAACTGTAATTGTACCTTCTTTCGTGAGCCCCTATGTCTAGACTAGATATTATCAATACAACTGTCTCATATCTGAATGAGCTTTTAGTGTCCTGGCTCTGAAGAGGAGAGGTTTTTTTTTTTTCTTTTACAGGGACCTCAATTTCATTACTGTTTAGGTCAGAAGAGGGCAAATAAGCATGACATCATAGATTAGACAAAAAAGGAGGGCTTTTAGGCAATGGGAAAATAACATACAGTGGAATAAAAATTTCCTTAAGCAGAATGTTCAGAAATCAACACGTTTCCCTTGATGGGAGCTTCTGGGTGCTACGTGTGAAGAGTTAATTCATGTTCAACATCATTCTTAAATATATTTGTCGCTATTTCATGTATAGTCTACTAGAAATAATCTATTCATTTTCTCGTGACAGAATTTGAATGATCGGGGCGCTGTCATTGAGACCATTGTCCTTGTATTGCCCTGAAGAAAAGCATTTCACCAAATTTGTCCCTAGCTCTGCATGAGGGAAGGTGTGTGTGTTTTTCACAATCATTTCCTAATTCCTATAGAATGACTTTCTCATTTGCCTCTCACTTCTTCCTATTCTTTTCCTTCCATGGGCCTTAATGTTTTGTTTGCTCCTTGTATTTCCTTTGAATAGTTCTGTTGAAATATTATCATGGTCTCTGAAGCCAGATTACCCAGGTTCAAATCCAGGCTCCACCGCTTATGAGCAGTGCCTCAGTGTTCTCATCTGTAAAATAGGGATAATAATAGTGCCTTCCTTATAGGAACGTTGTGAGAATTATATGAATTAGTATAGAATTTTGAGGGGCTTTCCTGGTGGAGCCTCTTAACATGGGGTTCCCAGACCTGGGCAAATGTCAGAATTCCCTGGGGAAATAGTTTAAAGTATAGATTCCTGGGCCCATTGCCGCTGATTCCAGTTTAGTCCGTCTGGAGAGGGGCCTGCTGCAGCTGATTCATACGCTGACATTTAAGAACCACTACTTAATTACAATTTTGGCTCCTGCGGTGCTGTCCTGGTCCTTCCCTCCTTTTCTCTTGAACGTCCCCCATCTCATACTGTCTCCCATGGAACATCTCCGATTTTGTAGAGTTTGGTTGATTTGCCCACCAGTGGTGACCCTCTAGAGTAGGGGTCCCCAACCCCTGGGCCACGGACCGGTACCAGTCTATGGCCTGTTAGGAACCGGGCCGCACAGCAGGAGCTGAGCGGCGGTGAGTGAGCGAAGCTTCATCCATACTTACAGCCTCTCCCATCGCTTGCGTTACCGCCTGAGCTCCGCGTCCTGTCAGATCAGCAGTGGCATTAGGTTCTCATAGGAGTGTGAACCCTACTGTGAACTGCGCATGTGAGGGACCTAGGTTGTGCACTCGTTATGAGAATCTAATGCCTGATGATCTGAGATGAAGCTGAGGTGGTGATGCGAGAGCTGGAGAGCGGCTGCAAATACAGATCATCATTAGCAGAGAGGTTTGACTGCACAGAGACCATAATAAATCAATTGCTTGCAGACTCATATCAAAGCCCTATCAGGGAGTGGCAAGTGACAACAAGCTCAGGGCTCCCACTGATTCTGCATTATGGTGAGTTGTATAATTATTTCATTATATATTACAATGTAATAATAATAGAAATAAAGTGCGCAATAAAGGCAATGTGCTTGGATCATCCCGAAACCATCCCCGGTCTGTGGAAAAATTGTCTTCCACAAAACCGGTCCCTGGTGCCAGAAAGGTTGGGGACCGCCGCTCTAGAGAACCACCCATCTTCTTACTTCTTAAACTGGTTTCATATTATACATTTGTGATTCCTCCTCCCGGTCTGTCTGTGACCTCTAGGGGGAAAAAAATGATACATGAGGGCTCCAATTAATCTACATTTGCTGCGGTGGGAGGTGGTATGTTCTAGGAGTCATACACGTGTGTGACTGAACCTGGTCTCGGGGCTCCAAATACTGCAGCGTGGGAAAATCCTCAGGGACTTGTTTATATAATGTAACTTCTATAGACGAAAAGGAGGTCTCACTTCTAGCTATAAGCATAGGAGTTGTGCTAAAAGGCAGTCGTTTATAGTGGTGTGAAAAATCAGACTGTTCTCCTGGATGCTTGACCTGGGGCAGAAGGGCTAACACGGCTTTCTCCTCTCTGCATCTACTCACTGGATCCAAAGCTCTATCCAGGAAAACTCACGGAATACGTGACAACGCAGGAACAAGGCTGAGGAACAAAACTAAAGATGCAGAGTGTTTCAAGAGATTGGGACGCAAGTGGAAGGGGGAGGACAGAAGAGGGGCATCCACGGAGGGGAAAAGTCCCTCAAGAGGCTGGGAACTGGGCAGCTCCAGAGGCTGCATCCAGAGTAGGGAACCGAGACTGTGTCCAGTAAGGACGGGCCACTGAACAGGCTCAAGGAGCTACTGATGGAGGTAGATTTAGTGTTGAAGGTAGACTTATTGTTAAAGGCAGACTTCGTGTTGAAGGCAGATTTTGTGTGGCACATTTATAGGTGTCATAGGGGACATGACTGGTGGAAAGATGCCAACACACAGTACAGGAACTTGAAGTTTCTTAATGATAAAATAATAAAAGATAAAGGAAGTCTGGAGTCAGGTCAAGCTGAAAACAACGTGGCATGCTCTCAGACTCAGCACCGTCTTCCATGTTCCTGGGCGACTTACCTATCAAAATTATTTTAACATGATTTTCCCAGTCCAGCATCTCATCCGGAAAATTTCAAGGCTGGACATTAATTTTTCCTTTAAGCACCCATCGGCAGCAAGACGAATAGTTACAAAGTGGTAGGAAAAAGAAAAATACAGTATTCTAGCTAAGATTTTCTACTTTGGTAAGCATTTACATTTATTTCCAATTCTGAAAGGAAGAGACTTTGGGAGCGTCATAAATTTGGGTCTTTCCCTTATTGGGAAGTTGCAGGTAAGGAGCAGGAGTGGATGATCCTATTTGTTTGCCTGAAAATATTCCCCCCACCCCAGCCCATTCTCCAAAATGTTTTTGTTTAGGTACCTCTGTTTAAGTGTTTGCAGAGAAGCATGGAGCCTGGGGAAGATGACTGGGTTGATAGGCCTGAATCATACTATCTCAAACCAGTGGTGGGTGATGCTCCAGAGCTGTGGGCAGGGAAGAGTACAGTATAAAAACCCCTCTCGTTTACCTATATAGCCTTGGACCTCTGAAATATTACACATAAAGAGAGCCAGGAGATACGGAGGTCTGAATATAAAAGTAATTTTCCCCCTTCTCAAGATAAAAGAAATGAGGTCAGAAGTTAGGTTTGGAGAGAATAAAAAACCTGAATGTCTGGTCTTTACTTCATATTTTCTGGGGCTTTACAGCTCTTATCTGATATATTAGTTCAGTGTTCCTTCCTGCTTCCCATAAGTAATTACTGAATCTCGGCCTCAACTCTTCCCTTCAACTGAGCCCCAGGGCCATTAATAAACATCAGGTTAGCCTAGAAGCTTTCTCTTGTCTCTTTTGCTCCTTCCTCAGAGAGGGCATTAAAAAAAAAAAAAAAGCTGAGCCTTGCTAATAATTCCAGGAGTGAAAGCCTAATTCTACAGCGTTGACCTGTTAATTTGCATTCCACTACTTTGCTGAAGACCCTGCCCACTATCAGAGTTCCCAGCTCTTTCTAGCATGGAATGTATCCTTCCCTGCTTATATACAGTAGCTGGGTGGGCATTTAGGGTATCTTTAAACCAGGCATATAATAAAGAGTTGTACAAAAGGGTTGTATACTCAGAGCACACAGGAAAATGGTTCTCTTTGGACATAGCAGAAATAAATGGAATGCCCTAAAGGGAATGAAAAAGAAAATCTATTTCCAGAACATTTACATTCTATTAATGAACACTTCAGGCCATGTACCCAATAACTGCATTCATTACAGTCCTAGCTGTGTTCCCAGAACCCACTTAGGTGACATCCCTTATGCTTTTCTTCTTTGCCATGAAAAGGATGCTCCCAGAAAATTAAAGTGGCTTTAGCAACATCAGTGTTGAGCAGCATGTGTTTTTCCTTATGCACCACCCAACGGCACTGGCATCTACGCAGCACACGAGCACAAAGCCTTCTGCACAAGGCAGGGAAAGCTTTCTTCTGACTTGCTACCCTCTGGAGGGAGTCTCATTAGCACCAAGCCAGCCTTTCATCTGCCACCTTTCCCCAGCAATTGACTCTTGTCTCCCAGCTGGTTGACAAGCTCTGTTGTCAGTCACCAGGGAAGGTCTGGCTTCCACATGGCTGTGACCTCAGCAGGGAGCCCAGGGCAGGCAGAAGCCAGGCAAGCCCTGGGATGGAGACCATTGCATTGCTGGCAGTCCTGCACTGTTGTGCAAAATCTATATGCTGATGCCGGGCAGGCTCTGGAGGATTTTCTATATATAGAAAAATACATATTTGCATCCTTCCAGCTAATAGCAAGACAAGAATCCTCTGAGGTAATTCCTGCTTTCCTTTCTCCTGTCAGCCCTAAAAACACCTTTCTTCTACCTTCTCCAAAAGCCTCAGTGTGTTATTTATTTAATACACTTTCTGAATGAAGTCAGCATTCTACAGATCTTTGTATCTGACAATTTTTTTTGGTCTCTTCCAATAATTGTCCAGAGAGCAAGGCCATGTTTCTAACTCAGTTGGTATTGCATGATGAGGGGATCTTAAAGGCATTCTGACACTGATGTTGAGTGAGACTCAAGCCAGCTACTGTAAGCCACTGAAACAGTGTATCCCATACTACCCACACGGCCACCAATATCATTACTGAAAAGGGAAACAATGGCGGGGAAGTAGTGGCAGTACTGATGCGATGGCAATTTCCTCATCCCAGCAAAGGGCACACAGGAAGGAAGCTGTGATGAACTGGTTATGGTGACAGGTGAGTGATATTCTGTAGAATGTGTGTTCCTGGGAGCTTTTCTAAAAATCAGTATTGCCATTCTTTATGCCTCTCAAGTATCACAGACCTTGTCCCCTCTGCCTGAAATTCCACAAATAATGGTTTTCATTTTTTTGATATAAGGCTTCCCGACTGTTGCTAAAAATTCCTGAGGGAGGTACACATTAGGCTTCCTCAGTCATCTCCACCTTAGTGGAAAGAAGCAAAAGCCTTGCCCTAAAAAGTAGGTTTTGAGGGAGTAAACCTTACTGTATTTATGTTCACAATCTTACCCTACTCTTGATTCTAAGAAGGACTCTTTCTGCCTCTTGCTATAGAGATCGTAGGTATCAAGAATTAGAAGACACCTGGAGAGGTTAAAATGATTTATATTAGAAAGACATTAGAAGAAATTCATGGACCAAGAAGAGCTGGAGAAGAGTTTTGAGTGGGGAAAGAAGCAGCAGTGAAAGATGATGATTTTCAGGAAATGTGTAGAGGAAAAGAGAGATTTAGAGAGAAATTGTGGAAATTGCTATGAAGAGCGCCAGACATGTATTTTCCATGAAGTTTTCATTAGCAAAGGCTCATCCTAAGTCCCTGGGACCCAAGTACTGTATTTACATGCCCATTTTATATTCTTCTACATACAGAGCATCCCTTCCCCCTCAAACTGTGCAAGCTTCAGAACTCATAAATCTGAACTTTGAGTGGGTCTACAGAGAAGTAAATGAGTGATGTTAAGAAAAATTTCCCAAATCTTGAAAGAAAGGCAAATTCCTTCCTTGTCATGCCAGGATCCTATCTAATAAGCCTTCCTAAGGGTCATCTGAATTCAGAAGGCTGGAAAGTTGTTTGACTTACTAATTCCAATTATTTATTAGAACATTTTACAATTTTGTAAGGGCAGCCTTTAAACTGCAGAAAACTGCTAATGCAAATATTTTTGCCTACTGCTACAGAATGAATTGTCTCCACCACCCACCTCCCCCCACCCCGCCACCAATTCATATGTTGAAACTCTAACCTCCAATATGATCATATTTGGAGATGGAACAATTGGGTGGTTATTATATTTAGATGAGGTCATGAGGGTGGGGCCCTCATTATGGGATTAGTGTCTTTATAAGAAGAGACACCAGAGAGTTCACTTTCTCTCTCTCTGCCATGTGAGGATGTAAGGAGAAAGTGGGCCTCCTCAGGCCAGGAAGAGAGATCTCACACTGGAAACTAACCACGTTGACATGGTGAGCGTGGACTCCAGAACTGTGAGAGAATAAACTTCTGTTGTTTAAGCTACCTAGTCTATGGTATATTGTTATGGCAGCCTGAGCCGACTAAGGCACCTATAGAGAATGATTTTTGACCTGTAGAAATGCAAATTATTTCTGAAAGTAGAAAAGAGAACCTCAGAGATAATGGTTTATTGCCCTATGGTAAATAAATTAGTTTTGTACCTAATAGTCTTATTCTTACATTCGTTTTTGCTTTCACTAACTATATATACATTATATTCTCTTATCATCCTTGAACTGGCTTCATCATCATTTTAATGAGTTAAAATAAAAATTTTGACCCACAATCACTATGTATTTTTATAAGAATTGTGTTTTTATTTAAATTTGAAAATAATACTTTTGACATTGAAGAGACTCTTTAGGAATTATGCCACCTGTTGTATAATGCATTCCACTTTGATATCTCTTTGTGAGACTTCAGTAAAAGATTTAAATTACTTTTTGGAGAAACAGTTCTACAATTCATATAGAACCAAAGAAGACCCCAAATAGCCAAAGCAAGCCTCAGATAGAGGAACAAAGCTGGAGGCATCACACGTCTGGATTTCAAACTATATTACAAAGCTATAGTAACCAAAACAGTATGGTACCAGCATAAAGCCAGATACGTAGACCAGTGGAACAAAATCAAGAGCCCAGAAATAAACCCATGCTTAAATGGTCACCTAATATTTGATAAGGGAACCAAGAATACTCAGTTAAGAAAAGGCAGTCTCTTCAGTAAATGGTGCTTGAAAATTAGATGCTAACATTTAAAAGGATGAAACTAGACCCCTGTCTTACACCATTAACAAAAATTAACTCAAAATATATTAAAAACTTAAATATAAGACCTGAGACCATAAAACTCCTAGAAGAAAACATAGGGGGTAAGCTCCTTCACATTGGTGAATGATTTTTAAAATTTGCCACCTAATCACAAGCAACAAATAAAAAATAAACAAGTGGGACTACAATAAATTAAAAAGCTTCTGCACAGCCAAAGAAATGATCAACAAAATGAAAAGGCAACCTATGGAAAGGGAGAAAATATTTACAATCATATATTTGATAAGGGGTTAATATACAAAATATATTTTAAAAAACTCATACAACTCCATAGCAAAACACCAAACAACCCAATTTTAAAAACAAAGAATCTGCATAGATTTTTTCCAAAGAAGATATTCAAATGGTCAACAGGTACATGAAACAGTGCTGAACATCACTGTCATCAGGGAAATGCAAATCAAAACCACAATGAGCTTTACTGCACACCTGTTAGGATGGCTATTATCAGCAAGGCAAAAGTAAGTGTTGAGGGTGTGGAGAAAGGGAACTTTTGTACACTGTTGGTGGAAATGTAAATTGGTGCAGCCATTATGGAAAACAGTAAGGAGGTTCTTCAAAAAATTAAAAATAGATGATTAAAAATATGATCCAGCAATCCCACTTCTGGGTATATCTCCAAAGGAAATTAAATCACTATGTCAAAGCGATATCTTCACCCCTGAGTTCATCGCAGCATTATTTATAATAACCAACACATGGAAACAACCAAAGTGTCCATCAAAGGATAAGGAAAATGCAGTATGTACACACACACACACACACACACACACACACACACACACACAAAGGAAATCTTGCCATTTGTACAACATGAATAGATCTTGAGGACATTATGCTAAGTAAAATGTCAGAGAAAGACAAATACTGTATGATCTCACTTATATGTGGAATCTTAAGAAAAAACAAACTCACAGACATGGAGAACAGATTTGTGGTTACCAGAAGCGGGGTGGGGGGAGGGTGAATTGTATGAAAGTGGTCAAAAGGGACAAACTTCCAGTAATAAGATAAATAAATACTGGGGGTGTAATGTACAACATGCTGACTAGTTAATACCATTGTATGGTATATTAGAAAGTTACTAAGAAAGTAGATCCTAAAAGTTCTCATCACAAAGAAAAAAAAATTTTTGGAACTATATGAGGTGATGGATGTTAACTGATCTTATTGTGGTGATCATTTTGCAATGTACACATATGTCAAACCATTATGCTGTACACCTTACACAGTGTTGTATGTCAATTATATCTCACCAAAACTGGAAGAAAAAAATTAATTACTTTTTGGATGTTAGATTGTGATTTCTTATGTATGTAGCACTATGTTGGCTTTGGCCATGAGGTAATTCGATTATATTAAGGCTTCTCCAGATTTTGTTAAATCTGAGTTTAGGGTAATGTTTGACATCCACCTCCCTACAGACCATGAGATAAGAAGGAAAAAGCACCAGGTAATATCTGACTGCTAGAAGGAAATTAGTTTCTCCTTTCCTTCTCTTAGGATTATTTGTTCATGCAACATATTACTCTTTTGTGACCCTTTTTACTGCAATACTTCTCCCCGTGGATTGTGGTTTCTGATACTGATAATCTATGTTTTATGGATCAAGGCTGCCCTTGCTGTCCTTATCATCCATATTCATCCATTCACTCAGAGCATATTTATTAGGCACATAATATGTGTTAGAGACTGTTCTAAGGACAACATAGCAATCTAAACAGGTAACAATTCCTATCCTGTCCTTATGGAGATTATATTATATTGGGGAACACATGCAATAAATAAATAAATAAATACAGTATGTTGGATGGTGATTAGCTACTGGGGAAAAAAAATTTCAAAGCAAAGAGGGATGGGAAGTGCCAGAAAAGAGGATGAGGGGGTAAGTTGAGATATTAAGTACAGTGGTTCCTGGGAATGTGATATTAAAACTGTTGGAGTGAAACAATTTTTGGAGTTGGGGAACTAGCAAAGCAGAGGAAGAGCATTCCAGGCAGAGAAAATAGCAAGTGCAAAGGCCTGGAGGCTGGAACATGCCTGGCACATTTGGGGACTAGCAAGGAGGCCACTGTGTGGCATGAATATATGGGAGAGTAGTAAGACATGGGTCAGAGGAGAAAAGGGGCAGAGAAACATATGGTGTTGTGGAGCCTTGCCAGCATTAAAATTTTTAGTTTTTGCTCTTAATGAAATGGATACTTTGGGAAAGTTTTTTAGAAGGGAGCTTTGCCATCTAATGTTTGAAAAGAATCACTGCTATATTGAAACGACTGGAGGAAGGGCAAAAATGAAAGCAGGGAAACCAATTAAGAAGCTATTGCAATAATTCAGGTAAGAAACATTGTCAGCTTGTACCATAGTAGAAGTAACTGGAGTGATGAGAAGTGGTTAGCTTCTAGATATATATTGAAGTTTGCTGATGGATTAGACATAGTCTGAGAGTGAAAGGAAGACATAGAGATGGCTCTATGATTTGTGTCTTGAGTAACTGGAAGGATAGAGTTGCTATTTACTGAGCTGGAAGAACTGTAGGAGGAACCATTGGAAGGTAAAAACAGGAGTTCCATTATGAACATGTTAAATATGAGATGCCTATTATCTATCAAGTGTAGATTTCCAATAGGCAGTTGGCATATGAGAGTGGAATACAGGTGAGAGGTCTTTTCTAGAAATATAAAATTGGGAATCATCGAGGCAAAGGTGGTATTTAAAGCCATGAGAAGAGATGAGCTCAGTCAGGGAGTGAGCGTAGATGGAGAAGAGAAGAGGTCCAACCACTGTGCCCTGAAGTATCTCACTATTTAGAAGTCAGTAAGATGAAAAAGAACCAGGAAAGGAATCTGAGAAGGAATGGCTCATGACAGAGGAGGGAAACCAGGAAAGTGTGAAATCCTGGAAGTCAAAAGAAGAAAATGCTTCAAGAAGAAGGGAGTGATCAGCTATGAAATGCTACCTATCCATCCAGTAAGATGAACGCTGAGAACTGACCGCTGGATTTTACAGTGGATATCTCTGGTGGTCCTGACGAGAGCAGAGTTGTTGGAATGGTGGAGGGGAAATCCTGATAGGTGTGAGTTTAACAGAGAATGGGAGGAGAGATTGGAGACACTGAAGATAGACAGCTCTTTCAAGGGATTTTACTATAAAGGGAAGGAGAGGAATGGGTCAGCAGCTAGAAGGTGGTGTGGCATCAAGGTAGGGTTTTGTTTTTAAGATGGTAGGAAACAGCGGCTATGCAAACATGAGTGTGCAGTATGCGATGAGCTGGATTTAACTAGGAGGCCCCATGAGTACACTGGAGTAAGAGAGAGGCAAGGGGGATGAGAATGTGAGGGAGTAATAATAATGACGAGCTATGGAATCTGAGCTAGATAAGAGGGAGGGAGAAATAGAGGGTTGGAAGGATAGAGAAAAATGGTTGGATCAACAGCATGTAAGTGTGTCAAAAAGCTGTTGGAATTAAATTGTTTTTGGATTAGGGGTGATAAGCTGAAAGGTTAGCAGAGAATGATTGAGTAGGAGAGGAGAAGGGGTCATTGTTGATGGTAAAGACCAGCCCAGGATATACACACGGGATGGACAGCTGAACCGGGAGAGGCCAACGCCACTGCCGGGCTGAGAGGCTGGGCGGGCAGGATGCAGCTCCGGGGCCAGCATGTACCTTGCTGCTTTACTGAGGTATTTACAGCTGGTGTCTATTCCGACTCATCAATAAGTGCCTTTGCCCTGTGAGTTGTTACATATTTTGAGTATTAGTCCTGTGTGCAAGGAATTGCCTGGGGGCTGTGATATTCCCAAGAACCGGACAGGGGTATTTGGGGAGTGCAACAGTGGGCTATGAGTCTCCGGGGAGGGAGGGTCTGAAATGACTGCCCATCAAAACATTAGGTAGGGGCTTCCCTGGTGGCGCAGTGGTTGAGAGTCTGCCTGCTGTTGCAGGGGACGCGGGTTCGTGCCCCGGTCCGGGAAGATCCCACATAACGCTGAGCGGCTGGGCCCGTGAGCCATGGCCGCTGAGCCTGCGCTCCGCAACGGGAGAGGCCACAACAGTGAGAGGCCCGCATACCGCAAAAAAAAAAAACCAAAAAAACATTAGGTAGAAGGAGGAGGCTGAACTTCCATGCTGCCCCTAGCCCTGAGCCCCTGGGGATGTTCCTGAAGGGTGAGCACAGGACTACAGGGAGAGAAAAATCTGAGAAAGATTTCCAGAGAAGGAAAAACGGCCCCCAAATGGAGTACAATCAGAAACGAATGACGCCAGCTTCACAATCTAGCCTTGGACCAGCCCAAGCAATTGTATTGATCTGTAAACTAAGCTACATCTTGTGGCCGTTACAATGCCTGATTCATACCTGGATATAATTCATTCCAGAATCCCCAGTGTGGCTGAGTCAGACAGAAATCATACACCAAACTACTTAGCCCAGCAAAAAGGACCTGTTTTCTTCTGCTTTTGTTAACATCTCCTTGATTGAGTCCTTCCTCCTTTTCTCCTCCTGCCTCCCTTATCAGTCAGAGCCAGGATAAGTACAATATAAAAGTTTTCAAGGTTCTCCTGGTCCTGCTTTCCTTTATGATGACAATTGGGCCCTGGAACCATTTTCAGGCAGGCCTATCCTGCTGGCGTGAACATCCAGAGCTCTGGAGAGGAGGAAGGTTGCCCAGGTGAAAGAGCTCATCCCATACCAGGGCCCTCTACCCCCATCCACCTTGAGGCGGCTTCTCCAGGCCTTTGGCTGCTCCGCCTGACACAGAGCGGCCTTGTGAAAGACTGCGGCTTTCACAAGGCGGCTGAGCTCCCTGAGAGATGGGGATAGGACTGCCTGGGGCCATCAACCACAAAGGCACCAAATAATTCACGTTGAGAAAGCCAGTCATTTCTCCCAAGTACTTTTATACCAATGATCCACGGCCACTGCCCCAAAGGCAAGTGGTACCTGCCCTCCTCCCCAGCATTTTATGCCCAAACATCAAACTTGTATTTACCTTTGGCAGCTTTATGCTCCCTTCTGCCCCTCCCACTCTCAGTCCCTCTCTCCAAACCCTTCACCCATTTCCATCATGCCCTCTGAAGCCACCATTTCAGACAGTAAGTGTTTCAATATTTTCTTCTCTACAGCGTTCTTCCACCACCACCAACTGAAGCCTACCTTCTCCCAAAGGTGCGCATTTCCTTGCTTCCATCTCCAGGGGAGGCTGCCGTTTCTCCCACACACCCTGAGACAGGAGGCCGGGGTTGGGGTCAGGATTCACCGTCTCCCTGGTGCTGCTTTTCCATCCTGCATAAACCCCCTCAAAGCTTATGCCACTTGAGGTTACCATTTTCTATCCTCTGTAAACACTGAAGATCTAGACGTGTGTGGTAGATCGTAAGTTTTCTCACCATGCCAAATCCTGACATAATTCTGAGATGTTTAAACCTATCTGTGGACGACCATCCAACAGAGTAGTGTTTAGTTCCTTGAACTTTTCAAGTCTCAAAGCTGAGCTAGTTTAACATCAAAGGATACCAGACCTTCAAGCTCCCTCACTATGCCTGCTCTTCAAGAGACAACCAAGACCAAGATTCCTTCCTTTTCTGCTAATTCAGTGTTTGTTAAGTTTTAACAAGCATCAGAATCACCTGGGAGGCTTGTTAAGCCACCGCCTGCTGAACTCCAACCCCAGATTTTCTGATTCGGTGGGAATGGGGTAGGGCTCAGGAATCTGCTTCTCTAACAAGTACCAGGGTGAAGCTGATATTGCCGGTTTGGGGACCACGCTTTGAGAACCACTGTGCTAACGTATATGCCCAGTGGTTCCCAAATTATCTTCATGTTAGAATTACCTCGGGGAGCTTCAAAAAGTATGGATGTCTGTGCTTGCATCCCACGCCCCAGGATTGTGGTGTAATTCACCTAGAATGTGGCTTTGGAATTTCTAAGAGACCCTCAGGTGATTCTAGGTACAGATAAGTTTGGAAATCACTGGTATCAACATCTTCTAGCCTCCCTACCACTCCTACCCATCCTGGAAGATATGGTTAATCATCCAAACTACACTTCCCACCTGGATATTCCCTCTGTAGCCTTGTGTCAGCCTTCTCCCCCGAGGAACCTCAAACGTGTGTCAGTCCATTTTCCCGCTCCTCCTAAATACCAGCCATCATGTGTGGCTGGAGAACGTTCTCTGGCTTATCCTAACTGTCCTCATTCCTTGATCTTTTACCTTAACCTGGGTTCTCTCTAGTCTCCATCTCCCTCACCTGATAATCCCCAAATTTCACGTGCTAATGCCCCGACTTGAACACTTCAGATGACTTCATCTCCTACGTCATCAAGTAAAATTGCTTTCATCAGGCACACTCTCTTTCCATTGTATACTCCACCCAAATGACACATTTATCTGTAACCATTTTCTTTTTATCCCTTCATCTCAGAGGATGATGCATTCCTACTCCAGTTCAAGGTCAATGCCTCCACCCTCCCACACAAATCGCCACATTTTGCTGGTATTTCGCATGATTAACAAGGTGCTCTTTCCATACACCTTCAACCATCCCCTTCTCTGCTGGCTCTGGACCCTCTGCTTCAACTCTTTCTCTCTTCAGGCTCTGACTCTCCCTCTTTTCTTTGCTGCTCTCTCAAACACAATCCCAGCTCCCATTCAGCAGCTCTTGCTGCCCAGTAATGGCAGACTCAGGACGAGTAGTAAATTCTTCCAGATGCCTCCTGTAAAGGGTTTTGAATTTGGTATTCAGAATTCTTTATTTTTCTCTTTTTCCTCCTGCCTTGCCATGTGCAAAGGGGACTCTGCTTGCACAGTCAACACCACACTTCTCCTTATTTCTGTAACTTAACTTCTTTGTTCAGTATGCTAGACACCGATGAGAAAGCTGCCTCAGAAGCATAAAGCATTATATTAATGATACTTTTGCTTCCAGCATGTATTTAATGTTCAACAAAAGGCAGGCACATAGCTCCTGTTAGCACAAGGAAGAAACAAACCCAGCAACCCTTTGGGAAACCAATTCACTTGGTGACAACTCCAGCAGAGGCAGGGGGCAGAAAATGAAGGAAAATGACAAAAACACACAAAGGAAGCACAGTCCAGGAAATCAACAAGGCAACAGAAGAGTATCTGTATGTTTTGTTTGCTCGACTATTACAGTTAAGTCAAGCTGGGTTTAGGAAGTGTTCTTGCATTGGTACTGTGGCCCAGGTGACAGATTGGGGATCCAGGGCTGGGTGATACACAGTGAATATCTCTCACTGTGGTTGTGAAAAACCTTAACACTAATTTATAACAGAGTACTATTGTTGCTTCTATTCTAAATACAAAGCAGGTCAGGAGGGAAAACAGAGAAATCTTTGGTACTACTTTCCCTCTTAACATATATTTGAAATAACGTTAAACATTATATTTACATAAAATTACATATTTTGCATATAATGTTAAATATATTTATATAAAAATTTTAACTTTAACATAATATAAAAATGGTTGACATCAAAAGTATGATACTTAAAGAAAAAAATTGCTAAATTAGACCTTATCAAAATTAAACACTTTTGTGCTTCAAAAGACACCATTTAGAAAATGAAAAGATAGGCCATGGACTGGGAAAATATATTTACAAATCATAGATCTGTAAAGGACTTGTAACCAGAATATGTAAAGAACTCTTATAATTCAATGATAAGAACATAATCCAATTTCTTTAATGGGCAAAAGATTTAAATAGACATTTTATCAAAGAAGATGAATGAATGGAAATCAGAACATGAAAAGATGTTCAACATCATTGATCACAAGGGTAAGGCAAATTTAAGCCAGAAAGAGATACAATTACAAACCCACTAGAATGACTAGAATCAAAAAGACAGACAATACCATGTGTTAGTATGGATGTGGAGAAATTGAAACTTTTATGCATTGCTGGTTGGAATGTAAAATGATACAGCCACTTTGGAAAACAGTTTGGCAGTTCCTTAAAAAGTTAAACATAAACTTGCCATACAATCTAGCAATCCACTCCTTGGAAGCTTTACAAGAGAAATGAAAACATGTGTCCACATAAAGACACAGATGTGAATGTTCATAGGAGCATTATTCATAACCACCCAAATGGGAAACTTAAAATATCCGTCAACTGGTGACTATGGTAAATATTCATGAACAAAATATGGTAAATCATAAAATGGAATAATATTCAACAATTAAAATGAAAGAACTACTGATTCATGCTACAACATGGATGAACCTCGAAAACATTATTCTAAGTGATAGAGGCCAGACACAGAAGACTGTATATTGTATGTCTGATTCCATTTATATGAAGTGTTTAGAAAAGGCAAATTTATAGAAACAGAAACAGCTCTGTGGTTGCCTAGGGCTAGAGTTGGGAGCTGTGATGCCTGTAAATGGGCATGGGGAAACTTTTTGAGGTGATAGAAGTGCTCAAAAACTAGATTATTTTAATTATACCTTGATAAAGCTAACTTTCAAAAAAGTTAACAATATATAATTCTTTAAATTACCAGTGAACCAAATTTTTATTTTTAATTCCTAGAAATAAAACATGAGTAAAGACTTTCAAAGATGGTATAAGAAACAATCACCCCTTCCCCCAACCCTTGATTGTCATTTACTACACACAGAGAAAAGGCTTCCAAGAGCTGCATTTGACCAAACTGATATGAGCAACTGGCATCTACACCCAGACTGCATTCCTCTGTGCTCACTTCCCCTTACAAAGGAGAGGAGAGCCAGAGGCCCAGACAATCCACAGCTTGGATCATCATTCTTGAATAATAAGGTAGCTAACTCATTTTTTGCCAGATGCCAGTTATTTTTGCCATCATCATACATTAACTATGGTTAAAGCTTGTCTTGTTCATCCTTAAAGGCCATCAAACAACATGAGCTTGATGTACCAGAGGTATTTTCTTGTCTGGGATTGTACCGAAAGGTGTAGGTGAAGCACCAGGTCCATCTTCCACATTCCCTGAGCATCCTTCATGCACAAGACACCGGCGAGCCACACAACAAAGTGCAGCCCCTGCACTCAAAGAATCTGGAAGCTGGCTGGGAAAGAGAGCTAAGAAATAGTTAACAATTAGTAAATGATAAAGAGAATATTGTAAAACCAAGTTGAAAACCTCAAAATGTAAGACAAGGAAGTTGCACTCCTTCCTTGTTCCAACTTGAACATTCGACCACTTTTTTAGAGAAAAATCTGGATAGCTGGTATATAGGCTGTGGCTGGGTGACTTAAGGAGTTGCTGTGCTTCTGTGACAACTACTTATTTAATGATGGTTTGGGGTCTGTTTTTAAATTGTGTGAATGACAAAATTGTTTCATTTCCAAGCCAAGATCTCATCACTAAAGCTGAGCCAAATGTGTGTGTGTGTGTGTGTGTGTGTGTGTGTGTGTGTGTGTGCAGCTGCAAAATTTTCTTTCTCTCTCTTTTTGGCTGATGCACTCAGTTTCTGCAAAATGACAATGTTGATATTATAAGGTCTTTCTGTTATGATGACAAAAAGGGGCACAAGGCAAATTTCCAGTACTGTGCATGGGCACATTAGCTTACCTTGCCCTACTAAATCAACCAGAGGCCCTTGGTGCTAGGTGCTGAACTTGAGTTTCTAACCAAAACCCGAATCTATAAACTGAAGGCAGACCACTATCACGTGTACTGACCCTCTTGATCCACACTGTGGTGGAAGGAATGGCTTCATGCATGATTCATTTCTTATTGGAAAGTCACCCTGACTTTTGAATAAATATATGACTTGTACACATTAATGACGGCAGCCTAGGTTTCTGCAGACCAATTTGCATTCAGCTTATATAGTGTTCCTATGGTCTTTAAAATACTTGGCAACTTGTGGAGATATGAGTCATTGTTTAACACAGAGTCAGGACTGAGGTTTGTATGAAGCAATGCAAATTAAAAATAATATCTTCTTCATCTGCTCTCTCTTCCTCCCATCTTATTGTATTCATAGACCTCTATAGAAATGGAAGCGGCAACATCATACCTAGGCATTACTAAACCAGTCCTTTGTGCATGTGAATGCTCCTGAGGTTAAGGGGTCCATGAGCATATTCCTGCTTCTTCTATTTGCACATGCACCAGTCTAAAAGATACCCCCAGAAATGGGAGTCTTCCTTGTTTCCAAGACCTAACTCATACTTGGCCTTACCCTGCCCCTACCTCCTGGAATGTCATACACTTAACTCATTTTCCAAATTATATGACGAGGTTTGTTTCATCAGAAACATTATCCAGACTTCCTTTTAGCAATCTTGTCCTGAAATGCAATACAATGCAAAATATAATCTTATTAAAAATTATGCTTACCCAACTGCTTAACGTGAGGAGAAAAAGAGCAAGTTAGACCTTTATTTTACATGACATGCCAAAATAAATTTAAGTGGATAAAAGCATTAGACATAACAGTCCACCAAAACATAAAAATCCTAGGAGGAAAGATGGCTAAATATTTGTCTGAATTATGGATAGGAAAGCCCTTTCTAAGGTTGTAATCAGTTGAAAAAATCATAAAGGAAAATAGTGGATTGACTACATAGCAAAATCTATATATATAAGTAAAATTATTAATAAAATCAAAGAGTAAACAATATGCTATATATATATATATATATAATGGAATATTATTCAGCCATAAAAAAGAAACATCCTGCCATTTGCAACAACATAGATGGATCTTCAGGGCATTATACTTAGTGAAATAAGTCAGACAGAGAAAGACAAATACCATTATGATCTCATCTATATGTAGAATCTGAAAGAGCCAAACTCATAAAAACAAAGTAGAATGGTGATTGCCAGGGGCTGGGGGAGTAGGGGAAGTGGCGAGATGTTGGTCAAAGGGTACAAACTTACAGTTAGAATATGAGTAAGTTCTGGAGATATAATGTACAAAGACTTTAGTTAATAATACTGTATTGTACACTTGGAAGTGACTTTAGTTAATAATACTGTATTATACACTTGGAAGTTGCTAAGAGCATCTTAAATATTCTCACCACACACACAAAAAGATAATTATAAGGTGACAGAGGTGTTAACTATTATCGTGGTAATCGTTTCACAATACATATGTATATTAAATCATCATGTTGTATACCTTAAATTTACACAATGTCATATGTCAGTTATATCTCAATAAAGCCGGAAAAAATATTCAACAATATGAAAAATATATATTTGTAGTAGAAAAGCAGGATTCAGAATTACAAGTGCAGTATGATTATACTTAGGTAAAAATAATCTTACCCACAGAAGTAAAGATAAGAAAATATACCCAAATGTGACTATAGTTCAGTTGGGTAATGGGACTGTCAGTGGTTTTTTTTCTCTCCTTTTCTTTGTGGACCAAAATGTATCAATGAACTTTTATAGTATAAAACTATACTATAGTTTTGTCAGCCTTTTGTTGAATAATTCATGCAACAAACACTGATTTTGCTACTACTGTGTGCCAGGCCCTATGTATGCTGTTTGTTGGAGATTTCAAAACTGTTATGACAGAGTAGTCCTGGAGGAAATCACAGCCTAGTATAGGAGAGGAAGAAGGAAACACATGATTAAAATATTTATTCATAAGTTCTACAGTAGAAGAAGGGGCTGAGGGCTATTGGTGCTATTGGGTCCCAGAGGCAGGGCAACTCATTCAGGCTGGCATGGAGGGGAAGAGGCAGCAGGGCGTCTTTCACATGAGGGGTACCAAACAATGACACACTGTGATGGAAGGTTTGAAGAAAGGGTTAAGTATGTCACATATTCAGATGGCAACATCTTAATAATGGTGATTGTCACATAAGATGTATACCCAGAGGATTCTAGGATGACTTGCAGGTTTCTGGCTTATAGATGCTGGTGTTCTTTAGAAAGAGAGGAATCCCATTTGGAGCTTGTCCCCAGTCTTGGCCCCATTGAGTTCAGTGTACCTGTGGGCTGGGCTGGTGGAGTTATATAATATGTAGAATATGGGAGAGAGAGCTGGGCTGGAGACAGAGGCAGAGGTTGTAGTTGTAAATTTGGATGAAGGACCCAGGCAGGACATGGAGAGTAAGAAATAAAGCAGAGAGCCATGGACAGGGCTTGGAGGGAAACAGACATTTAAAGAGTCGCCTGAGAAGAATTGCTCAAGGAACCAAGCCCAGGAGAGAATAAGTTCCAGAAGCCAAGGGAGAGAGAGCTGCAGTTCATGGTGCTGAGTGCTGTGGAAAGGGCTGGAGAATAAGATCTGAAGGGCCATTCAGGAGTCAGAACTTCTATCCAATCTGTGTATGAAGGGGAAGCAAGGCAGGAAGAGAAGCTGGAGATGGGGAAGAAGATGAAATTTGGGGTGGGTGAGGGGGTAGTGGTGACATTAGGGCATTGTAAGATCCTGGAGTGTGTTCCTAAAGGCAAGAGGAAGCCCACATGTGCCAGAGGTTAGGGTAATGGCACAAAGGCAAGCAAGACATAGATTCCCTGTGCTTCCCGAATTTAAGATGTTATGGGGACACAGGCAACATCCAAGTGACTGACTAAAGAATAACTGCTTTTCTTAACCTTCTTCCAAACTTACCTCATGGTTACAGAATGTAATCTGTCAACTGGCTGGCCACCAGCCAGAGGTGCCTGGCCATCTGAAACTTGAGCTGAGAGCCCACCCAAGCTCAGATAATGTCATTGCCAAAGAGGTCCTCGTCCCCTGCTACATTCAGCCACACCTCGACTGCTCTGCTGCCAGACCCATTAAATGTTCTCTCTTCCCAGCCACCCTGGACCCCTGCCAGGACAATATTGTCATCCAAGAGCCTCCGATACATTTATCTGTCTTCCCAACAGAAAAAGCAGTGTCCATTTAAAGGACAAGTAGACAGAGATCTGCTCACTTCAGGTGTGCAGGCCATGATTTCTGGAAGCTTGCCTGGAGCTGAAGCAAGGCCAGTAACACAGCAGGACTGCGACAGGGGCAACCAGATGTCGGGGGTGGGGCAGGCAGCCCTGATGCCCATTCAGTTGCTCCTGAGGAGTTATTTGCATCCTTCTCTTGGTACTGACATTGTGTTGTGGTTCCTAAGGTGTGTTTTGTCTCCATGTGTAAATTGTAGACCCTTGTAAGACGGGGCCATTAAATCTACTTTTTCATAAATTCCAGGACGCAGTACTTCTTACAGCCCATACTCTTTCCCCCTTTCTCCCTGTATTGCATCCAGACTTGATGTATGGAACTTGAGTGGCCATCTTGGGGTCAAAAAGTTACAAACATGGGTGAGGAAAAGGTCAAGAGCATCACCCAGGGGCTTCCCTTGTGGCGCAGTGGTTGAGAGTCCGCCTGCCAATGCAGGGGACACGGGTTCATGCCCCGGTCCGGGAGGATCCCACATTCTGCGGAGCAGCTGGGCCGGTGAGCCATGGCCGCTGAGCCTGCACGTCTGGAGCCTGTGCTCTGCGACGGGAGAGGCCACAACGGTGAGAGGCCCGTGTACCACAAAAAAAAAAAAAAAAAAAAAAAAAGAGCATCACCCAGTTTCTATCCATGACATCACCAAGCTGCTGAATCAATGCCAGCAGACAGCTAATGCAGTCCTTTAAGTTATGAAAGAAAAATAATTTTTTGGCCTAAATCCCTTATAAGTTAGGTTTTCTGAAACTAAATGTAATTTACCCAGCATCCATTCCCCCACTTTCTCACTCAGAGACCTCCAACTTTGTTCAGATATCCATCCTCCCTCCACACGGCTAGGTGCCCCGGGTGAGGCTGATTCCATCTCCAGTTCCAGGGGTGGCATTCACTGGCCAAGTGTAATCCCATTTCCCTGGCCAGTGTTGAGTTAAAGAGCCAATGAGACAAGGGGGCTGAAGTCTGTCGGGGCTTCTGGGGAAAGGCTCCCATGATACAGCAGCAAGAAGATCTGTCTCTCTCTCCTTCTTGTGAATATTGCTGTTGCTATGTCCAGGTTTTGTACCTGAACTGTTGTAATCACCTTGCCTCTCCCCTGAGGATGATGCCAACACAGAAGATGGTGAGTGAAGAGACAAAAATAACCTGGATCCTCATGGACATTGTCGCTCTGCTGAATCAACCGGCCTTGAAGGCCGCCTGACCCTTGCACTTCCTGTGCTGCCACAGTGTAATTCTTTATTCTTCAATGCAGTTTGAATTGGGGGTTTTGTTACTGACTCCTGAAAGCATCTTTACAGATAATGAGGGTATTTTTTAAAGTTTTGTTTGTGATTATCTAACTCAAGCTTTTTATAAGAAAAGGTAGATGAAGCATCAGCCTGTGTATTTAGCATTTTTGCAATGTTGAATATGATGATATTTCTTCCATCTTAAAGGTTTAGATACAGAGGATGGTTTAGATCAAAATGTATCCTGAAGCAAATGTTAATTTTATCCTGGTCAACCCGACCCAGCCAGAAGTATGCTCGGATTTATTAAACGTGTGTCCCTAAGGAAGGTAGAGAAATTGAGCCAATAATAATAGATTGTCTTCTCACTGGTGGAGCTTTAGGGAACAATGAGCCAATGAGAAATAACATGCTCACTTCTGTTGAGACTCGAGGAAGAGAGAACAGTGATTCGTTCCTCATAGGAGCTGGGACTGCTGCAGTTGGTATTTCCCTGATCCCCAATCCTCTCCCAGTTCCCTCTGGGACCATAAACACGGGGACCCCTGCGAATGATCTGTGGTTGGTACAATGAATACTAATCAATTAATACTAATAATTAATTCTGGACCTCAGAGCCATTTCATCCCAAGGAGAGGAATGCCTTGAAACCTGCCAGTGCCTGGCACACAAAAGGCACTCAAGACTGTGTGTTTATTGTATGAGTGAGGGAGGCCAGGCAAGTGGTACCATTTCTATATCCTCCTCTCCCCCACCTGTTAATCCAATACATTGTCTTCTCTTTGTTTAAATGTTCATTGCTAAATATAGTCGAACAATGCAGGTGGTTTAGGGAGACTTGGAGTAGCCTGTCTGAGGTCACTGAATTATTCCAGAAACATTCTGCAGTATAACGCCTCAACCCCTGAGCCAAAACTTTAAGCCGAGGACATTTTTAGAAGCTGTGAGCTAGAGCTATTGCTTTGGGACCCAGAATTTAAACACACAATGGTGGCTCTAGCCTCTAATTCTGTCATGCTCTCAGAGACGACTGCATGAGTCTCTCACCTTTGCCCTGACAAATCCTTCCAAAAGGAACTGGAAACATTTCAGGAACATAGCCATGTCCCTCCTACTCGTGGTGAGATAGTCTGGAGAGTGTGGTCCCAGATAAAGCTATCAAATGCCCACCTTGCCTTTGAGGCTCTCTGCAAGATGTGTCTTCTTAAAGGGCTTAAATATTTCACTTATTCTAATTTGACACTTGCTTAATAAGCAGCATTTCCAGACATGTATTCCCACTCTTAACCCTGAACATCATCACGGGGCACTTGAATACTTTCTCCTTTTCTCAGATATGTTCACCTTCTGTGGATGCCCAGGATCCAGCACAGTGAAGCATAATAAAGTGCTCAATACATGTTTGTGAAATTAATGAATAAATTGTATGCATAACTAGAGTGGGAGTAGACATAGGAGACTCCTAATACATAACTCATAATACATAACTCCTAATACATAACTCATAATACATAACTACCTCACACTTAAGGCAATGTATCTGACAGAGATTCTAACTTACAAATTTGATTTAAAAAATGCAATGCAAGGGAGGATCTGAAAGCTGAAACTGGGAGGGTGTTTTATCTTCAATATATGATCATAAATATAAATACTGCTATTTGTTGTCTATTCTACATGCTTGAATTGCTGGCATGGTATTAGGTGCTACATATATGGCATTGCATTTCATTCTTACAATGACCTTACATAGTAAATATTATTGTTGTAATTCCTGTTCTAAAGATGAGGAAATTTAGGACCCAGAGGATTAAGTAATTTTCCTCTGGTCATGCAGCTAGAAGTGGTCTATGCATGCACTTGACTTCTTTATAACCCTGTTAGGGTGACCAGGGGTCAACTGTTAGGGTAACTCTAAGACCCTTATCAGATCTGAAAGAAGAAATGAGAGTAGAGGAAACTTGGAATCAGGTAGACACTGAGAAGACTTCAAAGCTGTAAAAAATCTCTTTAGGCACTATTGAAATCCACATGAGCATGGGTTTGGCTAACATTTTGTCCACTTTCCAATGAGAAGTTTTCAACTCTTTCCCTATTAAAAATACCTCTAATGCTTTGACCCAAGTCAATATAAATGATAGATATGTGTATGACAAAGAAGAAGGACGGAAGGAACTGCTTCCCCTGCACTACAGTGCTATCATGAGAGCAAGCTTGTTTAATCTTCACACAGAAATACTCAACAGCTCAGCAGCTTTGCTCAGTAGAACTTGTGTGTTCTGAATTTTGTGCTAGCATTTTGTCTTGCTCCCAGAATGTCCCTTAATCCCACCACCATCGGCCTAAATCCTGCTCTTGCATTAATGTTAGCTCAAATCCGATTCACCATTCTGGCTTGCAGTGATAATTTTAAGAGTTGGCATTTATTGAGCCCTTACTATATGCCAGATCCTGTGCTAAACACTTTAATTATTACTTGCTACAATAGTGCTGTGTAGGAGGAACTACTATTAATCTATAGACAAGAAAACTAAGTCACAAAGCAATTAAATAACATTCCCACCATCATATAACAAGAAATAAATAGAAGGAAATTTTAATTTCCTTCCTTTTTATTTTAACAAATAAAAAGAATTTTAATTCCTAAAATTCTTTTTATTTGTTGGTCAATCATATTTTTAAAAAATTGATTCCAATTTGGGGGCACTTAAAATAGATCCCTTGGTGTTTCATTTATCAGGTGGTCATCTTAAAGACGTGAAAAGTACCTAGATTCAAGGAAATTTATCCACTCACAGTAACTAGTAGAGAAAAACTCACATGAATATATTGCCTTTTGGAAATTTCTGTTTTCAAGGGATGTCTTCATTTCATGGCATTATTACTTTTGTCATACTCAACTAATGCCCTAATTCCTCAGTGAAGCTTTATGATGCAGCTTAACAGCCGTGAAATGGTTTTAGTTTTATCACAATAGGTAGGTGTGATGCCCTGGGAAAGATTCAAACACTTTAAGACATAGTTTCTGTTACAAAAAGATTAAAATCATGATTTTGAAGACTATCTAATGCCATGGATATAGTTGATTTTTTAAAAAGTACAGTACAAAATATACAGTATCAAGCCATAATTTAAATTTAAAATATCCACTTTAGATACATAATTTTAAAACCATGGAAATAAGTACAGTAAATGTTAAGAGTGGTTAGTTCTAAATGGTAGAGTAATATGTGGTTTTCATTTTCTTTTTTTATACTTTCTTTTATTTTCTAATTTTTCTACAATGAGCATGTAGTGCTTTTATAACCAGAAAACAACAAAAAATCGCTCTCCAGTAAAAAGAACTAAGATTCTTTGGGGGAAATGGCTGAGCCCATGTCTAAGGCAGGAAAAGTACAAGGTGAGCCTTGACATATTGTTGTTTCAGAAAGTAAGGAAACGCTCAAAGACTAATGGGATTGTGTCAGAAGGTTCGAGGAACTGGCTCAGAGGGCTCCCACTGGCTAAATTTAGAACAATGAGAGTATCAAAAATAATAATGGGTGTTCCTAATGGCAACACACTAAATGACTATG
The DNA here is from genome assembly GCF_026419965.1 of Kogia breviceps. Taxonomy (NCBI): domain Eukaryota; kingdom Metazoa; phylum Chordata; class Mammalia; order Artiodactyla; family Physeteridae; genus Kogia; species Kogia breviceps. Next base: position 49,043,526 of record NC_081312.1, read on the forward strand.
ATAGAGGAAAAAAAGGAAAGAAGACATGCTGGATAAGAAATGTTGATATAGTGACAGTTAGAAACCTAACCATTTTGCAACTCCTAATGTAATATTTGATTAAAGCAAGAACAATCAATGGATGATAAAACTATCAGGTGAAAGGTTGCTGAGACACTAGATAATATCATTGTACAGACAGAGTATTTATTGCAAAGAAAAAAGATGTTCCTTTAACGAGACATTTGGCAGATCTTACCTTAGCCAAGTAATCAAACTTAACATCAGTAAGAGTGTGGCAGTCTGACAGCATGTTCTCCTGATACGATGCAACATGAAGTTCACAACATCTCTGAAGTATTCTTGTCAAAAATATTTAACCTGAATCCAATCAAGCCTTGAGACCTAGCTTTGTCTAGATCACAGGGAATTGAGGAGAAAGGGAAGTTAGTAACATCATGAGCAAACAATAAGACAAATTCAGAATGCAATATACTCTATAAGGTAATTAATTTTCTCAGATTCTTCAAAAAGTCAAAGTAATAAAAAGAGCAGAAGTATTCTTTTTTTAATTTAGTATACTTTATTTTATAGAGAAGTTTTAGGTTTGCAGAAAATGTGAACAGAAAGCACAGAATTCCCATATACCCTCTTCCAATCCCTGTAATTTCTCCTATTATTAACATCTTGCATTAATTTTATATTTGTTACAATTGATGAACCCAACCCATACTAATACGTTATTATTAACTAAAGGCTATAGTTTACATTAGGGTTCAATATTTTCATATTTGCATTGTACATTCTATGGGTTTTGACAAGTGTATAACATGTATCCACCATTACAGAATCATACAGAATAGTTTCACTGCCCCCCCCAAATCCTCTGTTCTCCACTTATTCATCCTTCCATCTACTCCCTAAACCCATGGCAACCACTGATGCTTTTACTGCCTCCATTGTTTTGCCTTTTCCAGAATGTCATAGAGTTGGAATCATACAGTATGTAGCTTTTTCAGATTGATTTATTTTACTTAGCAATGCGCACTTAAGGTGGATTACTCTTAAAAGTGACCAAATATAGTAATGCATGAACTTAGATTTGATCACGATTTTTTAAATGGATATAAAAGACATTCTGGGGACAACTGGGAAATTTGAATATGAACAGGATATTAGAAAATATAAGAAAGTTAGTAATAATTTCTCAGACATGATCATGGTGTTTTGGTTAGGTAGAAAAATGTCCTTAGTCTTAGGAGACACTGCTGAAGTATTTAACATTAAGTATCATGATGTCTGCACTTACCTTCAAGTGCTACAACAGATATATGTGTGTTTGTATGTGGGGCGGGGCGGGGGAGGCTGAGAGAGAAAATAAGACAGAAAATATGGCAAAATATTACAATTACTGAAACTAGAAAGATATGCAGGTACTGAATGTAATATTACTTTGACTTTTGTATTTGTTTGAAATTTACTCCTTAAATATACTAAAGACTCTGCTTGTCTTTGGTAAAGTCCCTTTTGGGTCAGTTCTACCAGAATCATTAACTGTGTTCCTCAATGTGACTCTAAGTTAAGAAGAGCTCCTCACTTAGTAAGGGTTCGATGCTCAGATAGGACGATTAGAAGAAACACAATGATAGTAGCCCCAGGGATTTCACAGATGTTACATTTTAGTATACTATATAAATCAATCAATGAAAATGTTGAATGAAACTGAGAATTTCTTTGGACTTAAATTAAGTTCCCCAATAAAATCTCCTACCTGTACAATTTCTAACCAGTTAGATTTAAAAAGCATCACATAAATGCCCCAAGTCACAATCTGACCCTTTATTTTTCTTCACAGCATTAACCTCACCTGCCGTATTATATACTTATTTGCTTACTGTCTCTCTCTTCCCATTAGAATGTAAGTTCCTTGAGGTGTCAATAATCTTAATTCCTAAATTTAACTTTTCAGCAACCACTTTTGATATATCAACCATTATATTACCAATATTTGGGATGGTACACAGTACATAAATAGCACTCAATAAGTATATTCGTGGATATTCAGTTGTTTCCAATTTCTCACTATTATAAAATAAGGTAGCAATAATAATTCTTGTACATATGTTCTTAGGCATTTGTGTAAGAGTTTCTCTAACATATATTCCTAAGAGTTGCATTGCTGGATGAAAATTATGTACATCTTCAAACTTACTGGATATTGCCAAAGAGTTCTCTAGAGAAAGCTAATTTTCATCTCCTATTTCTTTTCCATCATTCATTCTTTCATGTATTTATTCATTCAACAAGCTTTTATTGAGTCCCTACTATATACCAGATACTATCACAGGTACTGAAGATAGAGCAGCAAACAAAACACAGCCTTCAATGAGCTTATGTTTTAAGAGTGGCAGTTCATCTTCTTTGGAGAAATGTCCATTTAGGTCTCCTGCCCATTTTTGGATTGGGTTGTTTGTTTTTTTTGATATTGAGATGCATGAGCTGCTTGTATATTTTGGAGATTAATCCTTTGTCAGTTGCTTCATTTGCAAATATTTTCTCCCATTCTGGCAGACATTTCTCCAAAGAAGATATACAGATTGCCAACAAACACATGAATGGATGCTCAACATCACTAATCATTAGAGAAATCCAAATCCAAACTACAATGAGGTATCACCTCACACCAGTCAGAATGTCCATCATCAAAAATCTACAAAGAATAAATGCTGGAGAGGGTGTAGAAAAAAGGGAACCCTCATGCACTGTAGGTGGGAATGTAAATTGATACAGCCACTATGGAGAACAGTATGGAGGTTCCTTAAAAAACTAAAAACCAAACTACCATATGACCCAGCAATCCCACTACTGGACATATACCCAGAGAAAACCATAATTCAAAAGGAGTCATGTACCATTATGTTCACTGCAGCACTATTTACAATAGCCAGGACATGGAAGCAACCTAAGTGTCCATTGACAGATGAATGGATAAAGAAGATGTGGCACATATAAAATGGAATATTACTCAACCATAAAAAGAAACAAAATTGAGTTATTTGTAATGAGGTGGATGGACCTAGAGTCTGTCATACAGAGTGAACTAAGTCAGAAAGAGAAAAACAAATACCATATGCTAACACATATATATGGAATCTAAAAGAAAAAAATGGTTCTGAAGAACCTAGGGGCGGGACAGGAATAAAGATGCAGACGTAGAGAATGGACTTGAGGACACAGGGATGGGGAACAGTAAGGTGTGATGAAGTGAGAGAGTGACATGGACATACATACACTACTAAAGGTAAAATAGTTAGTGGGAAGCAGCCGCATGGCACAGGGAGATCAGCTCCGTGCTTTGTGACCACCTAGAGGGGTGGGATAGGGAGGGTGGGAGGGAGACGCAAGAGCTAGGAGATATGGGGATATATGTATATGTATAGCTGATTCACTTTGTTATACAGCAGAAACCTAACAGACCATTGCAAAGCAATTATACTCCAATAAAGATGTTAAAAAAACAAAAAAGAGCAGTAGTTCAGGGAGGAGGAAGACAGACAATAAACAAATAAATATGTCTGTCAGGTGGTTACAATTATTACCAAGGAAGAGAAGGCAGGGTAAGACAGAAACGGACTAGGAGTGCTAGTTTAGGTAGGCTGGTGTAATAATCTTGACCCCAGGGCCAGAGCCACAGGCCCAAGTTGAGCCACAGATGATTATTCCCAGGCCTTGAAAGCTAATGGAATGTGCTTCCCTGGATTTTTTTATTGCTTAGGACATGTGATTCCTTTCTACCTTCTGTTTTCTCCCTTTTGTAGTAAATGTCTATAACCACTACCATATGCCTGTCCCACCGCTGGATTTTGGAACCAGTTAACTATTCTTGTTTCATCAGTCTACATGGAAAGGAATTTTGTGCCAGGAATGATGGTCCCAGAGTCTCTCCCGTCCCTTTAGATGATTTAGATGATGAGATATAGGACTTCTGAGCTGATAAAATTTTGATGAGATTTTGGTCTTGAACTGATGATTTAATCGGTTGAGACTTTTGTGAATATTGGAATGAGGTGAATGCAAGTCATCAACATAGTGATATTATTGAACACCTTGGAACTGATTGAGATCAGCTAAGCAGTGGGTGAGGTAAAGAGGAAAAGATGTCTAGAAACTCAGCCCTGAGATATGCCAACACTAGAGGTCATTAGGAAGAAGAGAAATTGGCAAATAAAAAAAAAATAAATAAAGGAAAAGCCAGTGAAGCAGGAAGAGAAGGAAGAGGAGTATTCTGAAGTAAAAGACAAGGGACCAGTACCTGAACATGTCTTAGGAAAATGATTTTCAAACTGGAATTCTCCCTCTAGTTAATTTATGCATCAAATTTGAGGATAGATAAATCCTCAAAGATTTGCCTTCCACTCTTTCTCAGGAAGCTATTGGACAATTTGCAAGGGAGTTAACCATGAAAGAGGACAATAGGAAACCCAGGAAAAGGAGATTCATCACAGGAGAGAAGCAGAGGAAGTTCCTAAGATAACAGTGAAGGGAGAAGATGGAAATCTCTGGGAGAAAGCTGTTTTCCATAGGGGAAAATGGAATTGACAGTTATCAGATACACTTGATCAGATTTAATTAGGGAAGTGAAAATGCATGTGTGTATGTGCTTGTGCGTGAGCATTTGGTGTAGGGGAGACAGGGACATGAGCCAAGTTTTCATCTACTCTATTCTGCTGAAAAGTCAGGAGATAATATTAATTTAATATCAATTTAAAATTGATAAATCAAAGAATAGCAATTTAAGAATATTACTCAGCCATAAAAAGAAATGAAACTGAGTTATTTGTAATGAGGTGGATAGACCTGGAGTCTGTCATACAGAGTGAAGTAAGTCAGAAGGATAAAAACAAATACCGTATGCTAACACATATATATGGAATCTAAAAAAAAAAAAAATGTCACGAAGAGATTAGTGGTAGGATGGGAATAAAACACAGACCTACTAGAGCATGGACTTGAGGATATGGGGAGGGGGAAGGGTAAGCTGTGACGATGTGAGAGAGTGGCAGGGACATATACACACTACCAAATGTAAATTAGATAGCTAGTGGGAAGCTGCAGCATAGCACAGGGAGTTCACCTCTGTGCTTTGTGACCACCTAGAGGGGTGGGATAGGGAGGGTGGGAGGGAAGGTGACACAAGAGGGAAGAGTTATGGGAACATATGTATATGTATAACTGATTCACTTTGTTGTAAAGGAGAAACTAACACACTATTGTAAAACAGTTATACTCAAATAAAGATGTTAAAAAAAAAGAATATTATTCACTTAAATACTGGAAGAAAGAGTTAAAGAGTTAAAAGTGGTTGCCACTGAGAAACAGGAATCAGGAGAGGTGAAGAATGGGGCAATGGGCCTTAGTGTTTTATTTATAAGCCTTTAAGAGCTTATATATATATATACGTTATATATATATTAGTAGATATATATTCTTTTTCAGATCCTTTTCCATTAGAGGTTGTTACAAGATATTGAATATGGTTCCCTGTGCTATACAGTAGGTCCTAGTTGTTTATCTATTTTATATATAGTAGTGTGTATATGTTAATCCCAAACTCCTAATTTATCTCTTTTAAAAAGCTAATTTAAAAAAGAACGAGATAAGTATTCTGTAGATCAAGTGAACAAAATTTCTTGAGAATAGTAAAATCAGGTTAGCTGAGGCCCAAGCATTGAATAGTGGGTTCCTCAAAGTGCAGGTTATCAGACATTGGTAAGTGTCGGTTTGGAAGAATAGGAGTAGGGGAAGCCTGAATAAAGTTCAAGAAAGAATGGGAGAAGAGGAAATGGACGTGGCTTGTGTTTTTACAGTTTTAATGGGCTTTGAAGCACAGAAGTTTTAATTCCCGTTCAGTCAAACTTACCCATTTCCTTTGCTGTTTGTACTTATTTTGTGTCCTTTTTAAGAAAGCATTCCTAGATTTTCTTCCAAAAGTTATTGTCTGTACTTTCTTATTACTTTAAAGATATAAATTTATTAAAGTGAGAAACTTTGTTTTAAAATAAAAAAATGATGACACGAACTTTCTTTTCCCACAGTTTTCTAACTTCCTTGGACAAAAGGTCAAATCATTTTTTCTCAAAAAGAGGATAGCAGCTAAATATTCCTCTTTGGGGGATGTCTCATGGCATAATTTGAAACAGCCCTCTAGCAAGTTTAAGATATGGAACTGTTTGTTGTGTTTTTATGGGGAGATGGTTCCCTTGAAGGAAAGAACAAGAAAGTATATCAGTATAGATTATCAAAAATCTTTACCCATGGAACTACTAAATTGTAACATAGTGTTGCAGAACTCGGTATGGTTGCTTTACCCCTTGCTACTTGAAGTGTGGTCCATGAATCAGTAGGTCAGCCTTGCCTGGGAGTTTGTTAGAAACACAGAATCTCAGGCTCCACCTCCAACCTGCTGAATTAGAGTCTGCATGTTTTTTAAAATAAATTTATTTATCTTTCTACTTTTGGCTGCGTTGGGTCTTCGTTGCTGTACACAGGCTTTCTCTAGTTGCGGTGAGCGGAAGCTGGTGGCTTCTCTTGTTACAGAGCACGGGCTCTAGGTGCACGGGCTTCAGTAGTTGTGGCACATAGGCTCAGTAGTTGTGGCTCGCGGGCTCTAGAGCTCAGGCTCAGTAGTTGTGGCACACAGGCTTGGTTGCTCCACGGCATGCGGGATCTTCCCAGACCAGGGCTCGAACCCGTGTCCCCTGAATTGTCAGGCAGATTCTTAACCACTGCACCACCAGAGAAGTCCCAGAGTCTACATTTTAACAAGGACTCCAAGTGACTCCTATGCTCGTGGAAGCTTGAGAAGTGTGGTCTTAAACCATGAGACATAGAGGTGTACAAAGATATATCTCCAATAATTTTCCTCTTCTGAGTGTGGTGGTTCTCAAACTTTCCTGCATGTTGAAATCACCTGGAGAGCTTTAAACACTACTGGTGCCTGAGTCCCACTCCCAGAAATTCTGATGTGATTGGTCTGGAGTACAGTCTGGACACTGAAATTTTTTAAAGCTCCCCAGGTGAGTCTAGCATGCACACAAAGTTGAGAAGCATAGCCCCTGAGAACCTGTAATTTAGAAATGCTTTTGGCTGCAAGTAATAGCAAGCCCAAGCAGTGGTGGCTTAAGCCAGTGGTTCTCAGACTTTGTTGCACATTAGAGTCACTTGAGGAGATATAAAAATCCTGATGCCCAGGCTGCACCCCAAAAGATGCTGACTTAATTGTCCTGGGTGCAGTCTGGTGGTAGATATTGTCAGGCTGGTTGGGTAGCTTGGTCAGGTTAACTCAGCTCTCTCTCCCCTCTCTCTTCCATTGAATAGAATTGTAGATGGGACTTGCCATCCCTCTTTGTAGCCTGGGTAGCCACATGCCTGTCTTCTTGCCAATGGAATGTGAGCAGAAGCATGTGTCCCTTCTGGGCCGGCACCATACAACTTCCTAGATGTGCCCCTCCATACTCATCCTCCTCCCTCTGGTTGGAAAGGTCATGCCCAGAATAACCTTGGAAGGCATGTGTTGAAGATGGCTCTTACCAAGAGTTCCTACATGGAGATAGGAAGAGCCACCCACCCACCTGACACTCCCAACAGGGACTGTTCCGTGAAAGAGACACAGTCATCAGAGTCTTTGCATTATGTAGGCATTTTAGTTATTTACCAAAATCAGACATCATCTTTTCTTATCTTCATAATACCCAAGTGAGGCAAGTATCACTATGCCCATTTTACATATGAGAAAGCTAAGACATAGTCACATAGCTAGAAGGTGGCAGAGAATAGGCTTCAAACCAAGTTTTTGTTAAACAAAACCCAGGCTCTCAATCACATACCATATATTTTCCCATGGATTTCTAAAAGTAAGAACAGGGCTTCCCTGGTGGCGCAGTGGTTGAGAATCCACCTGCCGATGCAGGGGACACGGGTTCATGCCCCGGTCCGGGAAGATCTCACATGCCGCAGAGCGGCTGGGCCCATGAGCCATGGCCACTGAGCCTGTGCGTCCAGAGCCTGTGCTCCGCAATTGGAGAGGCCACAACAGTGAGAGGCCCGCGTACCACAAAAAAAATTAAATTAAAATAAAAGCAAGAACTTTTAGAGTTGGAAAAAATGAAGTTGATAGAGTCTATAGTTAAAGCAGAAAATGTCTGTGCTTTAAAAACTGAATGATTGATTCTGCATTTGGTGACTTGTTCCTCAGTGGTTTTTAACTGCATATTTTTGGCTCACCTATCCCATCCCCCTGGCTGCTTCTTTTTCACATGTGTTCTATATGTTCCCATGTCTGTTCTATATGCTGCCACTATGTTAGTCTCCCTAAAAAAGGACCTTCTCATGTCACCTCCTTTCACTTCCACCTTCAAAATGTACCAGCCAAAGTTCAAATTCCTCATCTAGTCCTAACCATACTCCTCCTACATAGGCACTCTGCTCCAGCCACATTTGCCTATCTCACTTTACCAATTCACAAACTTTCATGGGAAAAAGGAACTTTAAGGTCAGGTAATTCAATGGCCATCTGCATCAGCTAACTATTGCTGTGTAACAAACCTAAAACTTAGTGCCTTAAAACAATGATTTCTTATTTCTCACCATTCTGTGAGTTGACCGTGTGGCTCTTCTGTTGGTCTCACTTGTGTTCACTCACATGACTCCATTTGGCTGGCAGTGAAGTTGGACTGGAAGTTCCTTAAGGCCTCTCTCACATGACTAGGGGCTGTGTGCTGTCAGCTAGGGCACCTCCAGGCTTCTCCATGTGGTCCCCATCCAAGAGATGTCTCATCCTCCAGGCTCCTCTATGTGGCCTCTACAACAGGATAATCTGGACTTCCTTATATCTGGCTTCCAACTGGAGAAAGGCAGAAACTACTGGACCTTTCCAAACTTAGGCCTGTATCCTACACAATGTCACTTCTGCTATATTCTATTGGTCAAAGCAAGTCATGGGGCAGCCCAGATGGACTCCATCTCCTGAAGGGAAGAGTGGCAAAGAATCTGCGGCTATCTTTAATTCACTGTGCAGCCTCATTCCTTCTACATACCTCCTCCCCTTATCCTCCCCACATCCTCCCCACCTCTACCAAGTATTCCTTCTCAGCACAGCCACATTACGGTGTTTCAGGAGTGGGCCCCAGGGCTGGACTTGCCTATGTTTGAATCCCAACTCTACCACCTACCTACTCTGTGAGCTTGAGCAAGTTACCACACCTCTCTGTGCCTAATTTGTTCAACCATAAATTTGGGAGGTAGGGTTGGGTGTGGATATAAATCCTACATTTAGGGCTGTTGTGAGAATTAAATGAGTGAATACAAAGTGCTAGAACAGTGCCTGGCTTTGGTAAGTGCTTCATAAATGTTATCTATTGCTAGTAGTTGGTTGATCTAGTTTTTCTTAGTTGGTGCAGAACACAAAGGGGTCAGGCTGGGCCTGGGCTTTAGGCTCCAGGGCAGAGGGTGCTAGAGGAAGGGATATATATAATCCCTGAGGCACCATCCTTGCATCAAAATGCCTTGACTTAGTTGATTATGTGAGGAGTATTTTAGGCAGAGGAGGGTGTCTATGTGCTTCTTTCTCAGCTTCTGAAAGTGTTCCCCTTAGAACCCCTATGTCTGTAAAGCTGAATCACACATCTAATGCCCTAAAAAGTAACCTCAAAATCATCTAAAGTTCAGCTTTCCTGGTTTAATAGTGCTTCAACTTCATCCTAGCAAACTTTGGACACCCCCAGTACTTAAATACCTTGTTTTTCACAAGGGCACTTTTCAGATCCAAAGGAGCAGCCTACAGCAGAAGCTTGTCTGCAGGATTCGGGATACTGGCAATTCCGATCTTGGCACACAGCACACTCAGCCCTGAGTAGCCATGATTTATAGCAGCAGAGTCTGGGCAGGAAATCTAGCAGCTCCCACTACACGTGACAGAACACAGAGCCCAAAGCACACAGACCATGTGGCGAGGGGGGTGGGGTAGAGCTAGGGGAGGGAACTGGGAACCCAGGGCAGACCTCTGTGGGCATTGCTAGCCCCTCTCTCTGACCATCAGTCGTATTCTGTGCCTGTGAGTCTTATTTTTCCATTCCCATTCTTTCGCAAACAGGTTAATCATTGCTCTTACTAAGAGAGAGAGGAGGGGGGGAAAATGATTTAAACACTCAGAGGCTGAGGGTAATCATACTAATGCATTAGTTCAGATGTTATTTCAGGACAAGATTGCTATTAGTCTGCCGTAATTCATCTGAAAGTTCTGTAATAAGCCTTCCTGCCATTATTATTTGTTTTATAGCACAAAATATGCAAAGTGTAGTCTGAGAGATGAAAATCGTATATAGAGCTTAGGCCTAAAATTCTGAAATAAATTTATTTTGCGTCCTTATTGTCTTCAAGCTATATTTTTGAAGCATGAAGTGTCTATATAGCACTGTGCTAGGCACTGGGAGGGGTGGGATACAGGAAAAGATAATTAGTTGTTTATTGAGTCCATAACTCTGATCAGGCACCCTGACAATATTGGATTTCTAATGGGCCCTGGAAATCATAGGCTGTCCTCAATAGCTTATAATGTAGAAGTGGAGATGGCATGCACACACATGAATGGTAACATATTCATGTTACTCGTATTTCTTTCCAGCTTTATAGAAACATAATTAACAAATGAAAAACTGTATGTATTTAAGGTCTACAACATGATGTTTTGACATATGTATACATTTTGAAATGTTTACTACAAACAAGCTAATTGACATATCCATCACTTCATAGTTACTGGTTTTTTTTTGGTAAGAATGATTAAAATCTACTCTCAGCAAATTTCCAGTATACAATACACTATTGTTAATTATAGTCATGATGCTGTACATTAGCTTTCTATAACTCTTTCATCCTGCATATCTGAAACTTTCTATCCTTTGACCAACATTTTCCCATATTCTCCATCCCTCAGTCCCTGGAAACCATCATTCTACTCTGCTTCTAAGAGTTTGACTTCTTTAGATTCTACATATAAGTGACATCATACAGTATTTGTCTTTCTGTGTCTGGCCTATTTCACTTAGCATAATGTCCACCAGGTTCGTCCATGTTGTGACAAATGACAAGTGTTCCTTCTTTTTAAAGGCTGAATAATATTAGAGCATATATATACACACACACAACATTTTCTTTATCCATTCTTCCATTGATAGTTACGTAGGCTGTTCCCATATCTTGGCATACTGAATAATACAATGAAATGGAAGTGCAGATATCTCTTCAAAATACTGATTTCATTTCCTTTGGATATATACCCAGAAGTGAAATTGCCGAATCTATGGCAGTTCTATTTTTAACTTTTTGAGGAACCTCCATACTGTTTTCCATAATGGCTGTACAAATGTACATTCCTACCAGCAGTGCACAAAGGTTCCCTTTTCTCAACATCCTCAATACTTATCTTTTGCCTTTTTGATAATAGCTATCCTAACGTGTGAGGTGATATCTCATAATTTTAATTTGCATATCCCTGTTGATTAGCTATGTTGAGTAGTTTTCATGTACCTGTTGTCCATTTGCATGACTTCTTTTGAGAAATGTCTATCCAGGTCGTTTAACCATTTTTAAATCAGGTTATCTATTTTCTTGCTTTGAGTTGAGTTCCTTATATATTTTGGATATTAACTCCTCAGCAGGTACAGTTTGCAAATATTTTCTCCCATTTCGTAGGTTTTCTCTTCATTCTGTTGATTATTTCCTTTGCTGTGTAGAAGCTTTTTAGTTTGATGCCTTCCAATTTGTCTATTTTTGCTTTTGTTGCCTTTGCTTTTGGGATAATAACCAAAAAAATAATTGGCCAGACCAATGTCAAGAAGTTTTTTCCCTATGTTTTCTCCTAGTAGTTTTAGGTCTTGTGTTTAGATCTTTAATCCATTTTGAGTTGACTTTTGCATATGGTGTAAGATAAGGGTACAGTTTCATTCTTCTCTATGTGGATATCCAGTTTTCCCAACACCATTAGTTGAAGAGATCATCCTTTCCCAATTGTGTATTCTTGGCATCTTTGTCAAAAATCAGTCAACTGTATATACATGGATTTATTTCTGTGCTCCCTATTCTGTTTCAGGGGTCTAAATATCTGCTGTTATGCCTGTACCATACTGTTTTGATTACTATAGCTTTGTAGTATGTTTTGAAACCAGGGCATAGGATGCCTCCAGCTTTGTTCTTCCTGCTCAGGATTGCTTTGGTTTAAGGCAAGAGATTAACATAAAGAGATACTTTAAGACTAACTGAATATGGATTGTAAGCATGAGCTCCTGTGGTCATGGGAGACTTTCTCAAGGAGCAGCACCATGCCCTTCAACCTCTAGATTATTAATCTAGAGGTTGAAGAGCATGAACTCAGAGTCTGGATTCAGGGTCTGCCTTTCCCACATACCAGCCGTGTGAATCTGGCCAAGCTATTTGGCTCCTCTGTGTTTTGGTTTCTTCATCCATAAAATGGACATGAGTTACATCTACTTCACAGGGTGGTTGTGAAAATTAAATGAAGATAAAATACTGAGACTAACCATATCATTAGTATCATGCAGGTGCTGGTTATTAGTATTTTTTTTAAAGAGAAGGAGGTGCAATAATGTCAGTCTCATGGTAGAGGATGACATAAGCCATCTACTATAGGACAAGAGTAATTAGCACAATGTTGGCACGGCCTCTCTCACTCTCCATCCTTTCGCTTGCTTGACTCTTAGAGTCTGAGAGTGTGGGAAACAGAAATGGAGGGGACACGGGATTTACTCTAGTCAATCTTGTGTATTCTCTTTGACATTTTTCAAGAGGTTGCATAGGGATTGCATGGCTTTTCAGCAACTTTTGCCCTCTGACTGCTCTTTGTTTAGATGTACCATGAGACAGAGACTGGCAAGAGGGACTTCTGGTCATTTCCTCCTAACCTGAAGTGATCCAGCCACATCTGAACCCTCGGGGCACTTTTTCTGAACCACTTTTTTTGTGTTTTAACCCGTGCCTAGTCTGTACCATAGTGTGTTTACTTTTGCACATGTCACACGACCCTGATGAACCCCATGAGGGTTAAGGCTGGGCCTTACTTGCTTTGTATTCTGACTACAGTGCTTTAAACAGAATAGCTGCTATAAGTATTGCTGAAATAAGGAAAGGGTATTTTCTAGGGTGTGTGATAAGCCCACTACTTGAAAAAAGGATTCCAACCTTAAATAGTGGAGGTTTTAAGAATTTCATAATCCCGATCTTGAACAAGATTTCTGTTCATTCCAGGAACTGGAAGGGCATCTTCAATTTGAAGGTAAAATGTGACCACTTGTTTTCATGTCAGATACTGGCATCAGAGAGAAAAGCCTTGGCTAGCCTTGGGCACGGAACAACATCACCATGCTGGTTCCCTCCTGAAATACAGCACTTTATCAATAATGTGTTGGAGCTGGGGCTGTAATGCTATGAATGAAATTTGCATCCTTGTCAGATAGCTGTGAGCATAATTTGAAGGCAGGAACAGATATTTTAAGATCAATTGCTCTTTCAGCCAATGATGCTAAGAAACCTCTTCACTGTACAACATTTAAAAGGAAACTCATCATCCATATTGCAGTTTAGAAAATAATCACAGGAGAGGAAGTTATCCAGATAATTTTGGTTTTCAGTTATCTCTTCCAGTGGTATCACTGTATAAGAAATTCTTATAATTCAGAATAGAAGTTTAGAGAAGTAGTTGGATATTTACAGCATTTAATTCACTCCTTCCCACTAAGCCCCAGGCCAGTGGGGATTAATACACGAGAAGGCAAGTTTCAGTGAGGTCAATTGAAAAGATTTCAGAGAAATAAGAGGTACAAGGTAAATACCATAAACAAAGCAGAGTGTGACTTATTTATTAAATGCTATTTTGAGGCTGGAGGCTATGAAACAGCGGTTTTCAATCCTGGCTGTACAGTAGAGTCATTTTTTTTTCCTGTTTGTTTTTATTTTTACTTTTTATTGAAATATGACATATGTTCCATGAAGTGTACTAATCTTAAGTGGAAAGCTTAATGAATTTTTACAAGGGCACCTACCTGTGTACACCATCAGGTAGGATATAGAACATTTCTAGCACCCTAGAAGCCTCCCTAGGGGTAATCACTCTCCTGACTTCTATCACCATGGACAAATTTTGCCCATTCTCAAACTTCATATAAATAAGATCATGCAATATACATTCTTATGCACTTTTTTTTTACTGAATATACTGTCTATGTGATTCATCAATGGTATGTATACTTATATGTTGTATGTATATTATATATGCTGTTTAGTGTTCTAATATATGAATATATCACAGTTTATTCTACTATTTGACTTCTTTTCAGGGTAAAGCAAATGGATCTGTTTATACATGCATGGAATATCTCTGGAAAAAATTTAACAGTTCCTCTGGGAAGGGAAACTGAGTGACTACAGGGCAAGAATGAGACAGAAATTCACTGTCTACATACAACTCTTTGTAGATCTTGATTTTGTACAATGTATTTGCTATATATAATACATATAAATTAAACATTTATTTAAAATTAAGCTCTTCAGGACTTCTTTGGTGGCACAGTGTTTAAGGGTCCACCTGCCAATGCAGGGGACACAGGTTTGAGCCCTGGTCCGGCAAGATCCCACATGCTGCAGAGCAACTAAGCCCATGAGCCACAACTACTGAGCCTGCATACTAGAGCCGTGAGTCACAACTACTGAGCCCACATGCCACAACTACTGAAGCCCATGCACTCAGAACCCACGCTCCACAGCAAGAAAAGCTACCATAATAAGAAGCCTGCGCACCACAACGAAGAGTAGCCCCCGCTCGCCTCAACTAGAGAAAGCTTGAATGCAGCAACAAAGACCCAACGCAACCAAAAATAAATAAATAAATGAATAAATAACTAAATAAATATTTTAAAAAATAACAAAAAAATAAAATTAAATTAAGTCTTTCTTACTGAAATATAAAACATGATACCATAAAACTCCTAGAAGAGAACATAGGCAAAACATTCTCTGACATAAATCATACCAATGTTTTCTTAGAGCAGTCTACTAAGGCAATAGAAATAAAAGCAAAAATAAACAAATGGGACCTAATCAAACTTATAAAGCTTTTGTACAGCAAAGGAAACCATAAACAAGACAAAAAGACAACCTATGGACTGGGAGAAGATATTTGGAAATGATGAGACCGACAAAGGTTTAATTTCCAAAATATACAGACAGTGCATACAACTCAATAACAACAACAACAAAAAAACCCCAAAACAAACAACCCAATCAAAAATTGGGCATAAGACCTAGATAGACATTTCTCCAAAGAAGACATAGAGATGGCCAATAGGCAAATGAAAAGATGCTCAACGTCACAAATTATTAGAGAAATGCAAATCAAAACTATAATGAGGTGCTACCTCACACAGGTCAGAATGGCCATCATTAAGAAGTCTACAAATAACAAATGCTGGAGAAGGTGTGGAGAAAAGGGAACCCTCCTACACTATTGGTGAGAATGTAAATTGGTGTAGTCACTATGAAGAACAGTACGGAGGTTCCTCAAAAAACTAAAAATAGAGTTGCCAGATCATCCAGCAATCCCACTCCTGGGCATATATCTAGAGAAAACTATAGTTCAAAAAGATACATGTACCCCTGTGTTCACAGCAGCACTATTTACAATAGCCAAGACATGGAAACAACCTAAATGTCCATAGACAGATGAATGGATAAAGAAGATGTGGTATATGTATACAATGGAATATTACTCAGCCATACAAAAGAATTAAAGAATGTCATTTGCCACTACATGGAAGGACCCAGAGATTATCATACTAAACAAAGAAAGTTAGAAAGAGAAAGACAAACACCATATGATATCGCTTATATGTGAAATCTAAAATATGACACAAATGGATTTATCTATGAAACAGACACAGACTCACAGACAGAGAGAACAGACTTGTGGTTGCCAAGGGGAAAGGGGAGTGGGGGAGGGTTGGATCAGGAGTTTGGGAGTAGCAGATGCAAATTATTATATATAGAATGGATAAACAACAAGGTCCTATTGTATAGCCCAGGGAACTATATTAAATATCCTGTAATAAACCATAATGGAAAAGAATATGAAAAAGAATATCTATACCTGTATCACTTTGCTGTACACCAGAAGCTAACACAACATTGTAAGTCAAGTATACTTAAAAAAAAAAAAAAAAAAAACTAAAAAAAATTTAAGTGTTTCTTGTGTCTTGACTCTGGAAATTCATTCAACTATTGACGGACACTTGGATTGCTTCCAGTTTTTGTCTATTATGAAAAAAGCTTCTGAGAATAACCTTGTACCTGTCTTTTGGTGCCAAATTCTCTTGGGCACATACCTAAGAGTAGAATTGCTGGGTCATAAGGAAAGTATATATTTAGCTTTAGTAGATACTGTCCAACATTTTCCAAGATGGCTATATTAATTTATATTCCTACCAGCAGTGTATTAGAGTTCCAGTTGCTCTATGTCTTCTCCAGCAGTTGGTATTATCCAATTTAAAAAATTATAGCTTAGGGATCATTATAAGGTACCATCCCCAGAGAGCCTTGTGTGATTCTTCTGGGACAGGACTCATGCACTGGTACTTTTGGAAGTTCTACCAGCTTATTCCAATGTTCAGCCAGGGCTGAGAACCTCACACTAGAATGATGTCCTAAGGTGGCTGGATTTCAGAATCAGCTGGAGAAATTTAAAAGGTGTAGGTTCTTGGGTCTTACCCCAGACCTACTGAATCAGATTTTCCAAAGGAGAACCTATGATTTTAACTAGTTCCTGGAGGTGATTTGGATGCAATTAGCCTTAAGTTAGGAAACCACAGATTTAAGACATGTTTATTAAAAATTTTAGCAACCATTTTTTTCCAATTGAAAAAGTAAAAAGCAAACAAAAAGTAAAAACAGTTCATTTATATAGACAATGGAAAGTAGGTCTTTCTTTCCTAACTTAGACTCCCAGTTATTCTCCATAGAGGCAACTGTATTGTTGAGTTTCATGTTTTGTGCATATCATTTAAAATTTTTCTGAACATACTGTATTTGTTAGGACCATTTATATTGCAAGTGGTCAAAAATTCTTTGCATACTGGCTTAAATTTTAAAAAGAAAACTTGGAGAGAATTGCTGTGTATAACTGAATAGTCCAAATTTAGCCCTGGCTTCAGGTACAGGAAGATCCAGAGACTCAAACTCCCAGTCTTGGTTTTTCACACATTTTGGCTTTTTCTTTATCATCATGCCCATTCCCTTCATGGCAGCAAAATGGCTACAGCAGTTTTTGGCCTCAGAACTTCACTTCTATTCTGAATGGTCAACATATATCCTCGTAATCCCCCACTTAAGACTCACGAACAGGGAGTTCACCTCTGTGCTTTGCGACTACCTAGAGGGGTGGGATAGGGAGGGTGGGAGGGAGGGTGATGCAAGAGGGAAGAGATATGGGAACATATGTATATGTATAACTGATTCACTTTGTTGTAAAGGAGAAACTAACACACTATTGTAAAACAGTTATACTCAAATAAAGATGTTAAAAAAAAAAAGACTCACGAACAACTCTAAAATTGGAAGATTTGTATAAGCAATCCTAAAAATGGTTTCCTTCCTATTTCTATTTACAATTTGTGGCTGGTATAATAGATATTGTCTAAAACGAGAGCAAAAATTTTACTAGTTTAAATGAATTAGTAAACAGTTTTTGGAGGGTGGTAACAATATTGGAAACTCGTGTATACCACAAACTTCCTTATATACACTTTATATTACCTGCCCATTTTTGTATCATAATGCTTTTGACAGACATAACTTATTCCAGCTGACTCTACCACTACAATTATTACTATTAACTATTATTATAAATTTGTTGCTTTTTTCTACCTTAACAGTGGGAATCCTCTCTTTTATCTTTTCAAACACTAATCTAGAGCTTTCCAAAAGTATTCTTGCTTTCTGATAGTTTCAAAATGTTTTCAGCCTATCTTGCTTTCCTTCTTAGACAGGTTCCAACATCCTCCAAGGAACTCTGGCTCCTTTTAGTGGAAAAAAATGAGATGGGTCAGAAGGTGCAGTCAATGCTGCACTCTGGATGTGACTTCGACTTTGGCTGCAGGAGTGACAGCACCAAAGCAGCAACATACCATACAGCATGGTTCTCAACGTGGGTGAATTTTTCCCCCAGGAGGCTTTTATCCAGGGACATTTATACTTGTCATGACTTGACTGGCACTTGGGGTGTTTACTACTGGCGTCTAATGCATAGAGGCCAGGGATGCTGCCAAATATCCTCCAATACAGAGAACAGCCACCTCCACAGAGAATTATCTGGCTCCTAATGTCAATAGCGTTGAGGCTGAGAAAGTTTGCCTAGAGCATTAGCTCATGTTGATGCTTTCAATGTACCTGATCTTGTTCCTTCCCTTTGTTTTTATAATATTTTGTTACATACACAGGTAACTTTCCAACCCTTTTGTATATACTTATACGTACATATACATGATTTGTATATATTCCTATCAAATTTGACATTTTATGTTACATGGTATCACACCAAATCCTATATTTGAATTACAGTGCTGATGGCTTCATTTTAGGTTTTAGGGTGACTAATATGATTTACAAGCAGAATACATAGTGGAAACTTCATGGGAAAGTGTGGGGGTCGTGCTTTTCTTTTTCCCTCTTTCACCCTTCCTTCTTGACCCTCAGTTCAGATGTCCAGAAATTAAATCCAAAGAGTGCAGAGTCTATGATCTACTGGTTGGTACTATCCAGGAGTAGCACCAGCTGTCAGAAAAGGAAAACAAAACCCAACCTCTACCGCCCACCCTCCCAGAGCACCACGGTAATCTTTAGGGCTGGCAGCCCTAGAATGACAAGAAGAGCCCCTGTTATGGAACCCATTTTTATATTTTCCTGTTAATAGTGCTATTTTTTCATTCCCTCCTTATTTTTCAAACATTTTTTGAAATATACTATACATACAGGAGAGTGCTCATAAGTGTGTAACTCGATGAACTTTAAAAACCTGATTACATCTATGCAGCTAGCACCTAGACTGAGACCATGACTAATAAGCAGAAATCCCCTTGCATTCCCTTTCAGTCTCTACCCCACAACCCCAAAGCAAGAGTCTAGTAACTTCTAACAGCATAGATAAGTTTTACCAATTTTTATAGTTTCAATAAATGCAATTAATTTTCCATCCACTGACCCCCGCTTCCTGCTCCTTGTCTACACATCCCACTTGCCTTGAGCCCAGTCTCTCTTTCCCACTGTAAAATCCCATTGCCATGGTCCCATACCCTCACGATGGTCCTGAATAAAGTCTACCTTACCATCTTTAACAAGTGTCATTAAATATTATTTTCATTAACATTGACACTCGAAAATCAGTTTGAATCAAGTGTAACTAGGAACTCAAGTTACAGTCTTTCGGTACATTTTTTGGGGAAAGTCCTAAACATAACTGTATTGATTATTGAAGATTCCACTCACTGTTAAATGGTTTGGAAAGCACCTGCCCTACCATAAGTGAATATGATAGCCTCAGCTAAGTAAGATGGAGCACTGATTAATATGTTCCTAAAAAGATCACAGAATTGACACATTGCAAGTCATAGCAATAATGGGAATTTACCAGCTCTGACTTTTGACTGGAAATCTCATTTCTATAAAAGCAGAACATATGATATATTTTTGACCTTGTCTTGGTGATAATTGCATTTTGCAGAGGAAGAGGAAGAAACAAAAAGAACTTTCCTCCTAGATTTAATTCTGACCTCCCAGGAAGAACTGGTTATTGAAGCAGGAATACAGGAAACTAGAGGGCTTGGAATCAGGGAGTGTCTTTCACATGGGGGATTAAAATGCTAAAGAAAAGCAATTCTGGAGAGGCTCTGACATGAATCCTAAATGTCAGTATACAGCTCTCAGAAGCTCAGAGGAAAGTGTAGTCTAGTCCCATAACCAGACAATCAGAAAGAGAAAACTGTATAAGAGGATGACAGGATCTCAAAAATAAAATTCTAAGGATATAAGAGTGTGGCTCTTGATGAGGAGTGAAAGGGATTGGCCTCCAAAAACACCAGTGTGCCTGCACAGAGAGCAGTTTGATGAGCTTAACATATCAAAGGGCAAAAGATGGAAGAAGTGTACAGCTGATGATCTGTGAATGCCTCTTTGTTTCAGGTACTATCTAGAGGGGAGCAACCCAAGTCACTGCCTTCCATATACTTACACTTCTGAGGAGGAAGTGTAATAAATAAACAAGCCAATAAATAAACAACAAACCTGTAAATATATAAAGGATGACAGGTAAGTACAATAATGTTATATGTGTGCACTGAAACTATTGAAATTGACAATATTCTACGATATCTGACCTACAAGAAGGGCAGTTTCATATAGTGCCATCTGTAGTGCTGTTGGGAGGGTGAGATTCTACATAAGGTTGTGAGAAAAGGCCTCTCAGAGAAGCTGACATATGAGTAGAAACCCGGACACAGTGAGGGAACGAGCCATGTAAAAACCGTGGGAAGAGTGTTCCAGAAAGTTATAAGGGAAAAGCAAATTACAAGATTTTGAGGTTATAAGGGAAGTTATAAGGAAAAAGCAAGTTACAAGATTTTGAGGCATGCTGGGTCTGTGTCAGGAACATCCAGAGGCCCAGTGTGGATCCAATAGAGGTGTGGAGGCAAAGAACAATAAGAGGTAAGATGTCAGAGGCAGCCAGAGACAGAGACAATTCACATAGGGTCTTACATGACCTACAGGTCGTGACAAAGACTTTGAGTTGTATTCTGGGAATAAAATGAGAAGCCCTTAGAAGTATGAGAGCAGAGGTGGTATGATCTGAATACTACTTTTTTTTTTTTTTTTTTTTTTGCGGCACGCGGGCCTCTCACTGTTGTGGCCCCTCCCGCCGTGGAGCACAGGCTCCGGACGCGCAGGCTCAGAGGCCACGGCTCACGGGCCCAGCCGCTCCGCGGCTTGTGGGATCTTCCCGGACCAGGGCACGAACCTGTGTCCCCTGCATCGGCAGGCGGACTCTCAACCACTGCGCCACCAGGGAAGCCCTGAATACTATTTTTTAAAGATCCATCTTGGGGAACCCTATGGAGATTAGCCTATAGAGGGGCAAGCATGGAAGTAGAGTGACCAGTTAGAAGGCCATTGCAGGAATCCAGGAAGGAGCCGATGGCCACAGGGCAAGGTTGTGAGCAGTGAAGGTGGCAAGAAGGGGAAGTGGTAGGCTTTAGGATGTATTTTGAAAGTAAAAGTGGCAGGATTTGCAGATTGAATTCGACCTGACAGTTGAGAGTGAGGAGTGAAAGATTACAACAAGACTTTTGGCCTGAGCTACGGGATAAAAGATGGAACCATTTACTGAACTAGAAAAGAAAGAAGGTGAACATTTACTTGGGTGGAAAAAATAAAGAGTTCGGTTTTAGGTATGTTCAATGCAACATTCTTCTCAGACAACCAATCTGAGATGCTATATAGGCAGTTGGATAAACAAATTTAGAGTTTTGGGGAAAGGGCAAGACTGGAGATATATATCTGGAAGTTATTAGCCTACAGATTTATTTAATGCACGGGCCTGGTAGAAATCGCCTAGGGAATGAATGTAAATAGACCGGAGAAGAGGTCTAAGAGTGCGAGGGGACCCCAACCATTTAGAGGCTGTGAAGATGGGGATCCCTCACAGAAGCCACAGTCCTATTTGGAAGAAGGTCTTCTCAGAAGATATAGGGAAGCTAGAGAAACATCCACAGGAGAATCCTCAGGCTGTAACAGTTCAAAAAAAAATACGAGGGCTCGACTCCAGAGAACCACTCCCTCCAGTGAGATAAACCCCGGTGCTATCTGCACCTCTCCCCAACCACAAGTGACAAAAGTCAGTTCTACACACCAAACATAAGCAAGTCTATCTGCCCAGATATTTCAGGTATAAAAAACCCTCTTGCCATTCCCATGGGCACAACAATTATAACTAACAAATACTCATCAAAATGCAGGTCACCTTCTGGAAGTTTTTCAGAAAGCAGCTTCCTGCCTAGGGTGTAAAAGGTCTGGGTATAAGGAAACCCAGTGGGCAAGTTCCCAGACAAGTATTGGCAAAAATACTAAAAGACAAATGATTAAATTAATTAGAAGACTAAACAGGGGGAAACACAGGAGATTTCAACTAGACTGTCAAAGATGAAGTAAATTGCAAATAAAGAGCCATTCCGGGCAGTGCTGTTTGGAGACCACCTCTAGACTACTGTTATAAACCCATAGAAAAGCTCTCTGGGAGAGACCAGATTTCTGTCACCCAGGGCAATTAAGTGTGTCACCAGGACTTGCCCCTCTGGCTACAGAGCTGGGTAGGGGGATCTATCTGTCCATCCCAACCTCCCTCAGATACCCAGAAGAATAAGAGACCCCCAGCAAGAGAGGGCCCAGTTAGGTACACCAATCAAAACTGCGTCTCTTGACTCAGGGTGCTTCCACCAGTTGCAAATTAATGTTTCCATTCTAAATATCTATGTAGATAGATCAACAGACAGACAGACAGACAAATGCTGGTCTTGGGGTCATGGGATGTGTACAAAAGGTATTCAGAGTTCATAGATTCAAAATACAAATAAAATACAGTGTTTACCTTGTGTATTACTGGTGGGAAGGTAAAATGTTTAGCCCCTGTGGAAAACACCATGGCAGTTCCTCAAAAAAATTAAACGTAGTATTACCATAGGATTCAGCAATTCCACTTCTGAGATTCTTTTCACTTCTTTCAAAAGAAATGAAAGTGGGGATTCAAACAGATATTTGTACATCCATGTGCATAGCAACATTATTCACAATAGCCAAAAGGTAGAGGCAATCTAAATGTCCATCAACAGATGAATGGATTAAAAAATGTGGTATATACATCCAATGGAACATTAGCTTAAAAAAGGAAGGAAATTCTGACACATGCTACAACAGGGATGAAACTTGAAGACATTATGCTCAGTTAATTAAGCCAGCTACAAAAGGACAAATACTGTATGATTCCACTTATATGAGGTACCTAGAGTAGCCAAACACATAGAGACAGAAGGTAGAATAGAATGGTGGGAGAAGGAGGTATTAGGGAGTCACTGTTTAATGGGAACAGAGTTTTAGTTTAGGAAGATGAAAAAATTCTGGAGATGGATGGTGGTAATGGTCACACAGCAGTGTGAATGTATTTAATGTCACTGAGTTAAATGGTTAAAATGGTAAAAACAACATTACAGTATTCAAAGAGTATAAAGTTAAAAAAATGATTAGCAAAGATGTCTCAAAAGAATTAAAATTGCTTAGTTGGAAACAAAAATCCCATTGTTAATATTAAAGAAGACATCTTTTAAAAATATGTAGGGGTGTGTGTGTGTAAAAGTTGGCATGTATGTGTTGACACAATAATTTTTGTGTGCATTGCCTTTAAGATTCTATTTCTTCTCTTTGTGTATGTGAAAGCTATAAATTCATCAATGAAAAATTACAGATCTCAGTATGGTTCTGAAAGCTAGGGGACAGGTGTGCTGGAGGAATAAAACTGGACTTTAAATAATTAAGCCAAACTGATTGTGTTAATTAACTTACATCCTTATCATTCATTGTTCCCCTGACTTTTGGGGAAGGAATAGTTTTTGTCTCAAAAGCAGGCTTTAGTGACCTAAGGTGTGAAAAGCAATCAGAGATAATGAGGCAAGGAAATTTAAACGGAAACATGCCAGCAATTATTAGTTTAATGGAAAGTTTTTATGATTTTGGCCTGAACTCAGTGCTTTTTCCTGATGGGCTATAATGTGGGCAGGGGAAGAATAACAGTTTGTTTCCCTTTTTTTTTTTTTTTTTTTTTTTTTTTTTTTTTTGCAGTATGCGGGCCTCTCACTGTTGCGGCCTCTCCCGCCGCGGAGCACAGGCTCCGGACGCACAGGCTCAGCGGCCATGGCTCACGGGCTTAGTTGCTCTGCGGCATGTGGGACCCTCCCGGACCAGGGCACGAACCCGCGTCTCCTGCATCGGCAGGCGGATTCTCAACCACTGCGCCACCAGGGAAGCCCTGTTTCCCTTTTTAAATGAATGTATTCACTAAGTAATTTTGAAGCTTTTATTGACTTAAAAATTAAAAGTCAGTAAAAACAAGTATTCTAACAATTTAAAAATCTGTCATATTTCAGTTGAGAGATTTTCTTTTCTTTCTTTTTAAGCCCAGATGTAATTGACATATAACATTGTATTAGTTTAAAACAGACAAGTTTAATTAACATCCATCACCACACACAGTTACAACTTGTTTTTTTCTTGTGATGAGGACTTTTAAGATCTACTTTTTGGGCTTCCCTGGTGGCGCAGAGGTTGAGAGTCTGCCTGCCGATGCAGGGGATACGGGTTCGTGACCCAGTTCGAGAAGATCCCACATGCCGGGGAGCAGCTGGGCCCGTGAGCCATGGCCACTGAGCCTGCGAATCCGGAGCCTGTGCTCCACAACGGGAGAGGCCACAACAGTGAGAGGCCCTAGTAACGCAAAAAAAAAATTTACAAAAAGGGCTACTTCCTCAGCAACTTTCAAATACTATATACAATTCAGTGTTTTTAACTATAGTCACCATGTTTGTACTTTATTTCCAGAAGAATTTGTCTTTTAACTGGAGGTTTGTACCTTTTGACCCCTTTCATCTATTTCTCCTCCCTACCCCACACCTCTAGCACTACTAATCTGTTCTATGAGTCTATCATTCTATGTAAGCTTTCTGAGTAAGAAAGTAGCCTTGTATTCCGTAATCTTGTATGCACTCACTAAAAATCTTTATATGCATTTGATCACATTTCAAATTAATCTATCTGCCAAAAAGAAAACCTTGTGAGCAGGATTTGCTTTGCCTAGTAGGTTATACTTCTACATTTTAAGTTTCTGAAGAAAAAAAAGAAGTCCTTTATCTTATCTTTAGTGCCCTAACAACTGATCATTAAAATAAAATACTCCTCATTAAAAAAAAAAAAAAGGAACCAAGGGTGAATTAGTACAGGCTCAAAAATAAAATGAAAGAATGTTACCCTAAAAATTCAGATGTTATAAAGACTCCCTAGGGGTCAGAGCAGGAGGAAAGAGGAAGTCTTTATACAGCAAGGAAAATAAAAAAGAATGAAGGAGAAAACACCATAAGATTTTTAAAATAAAAGATAGGGAATTGACATCTTACAAAAGATGATATCTAAATGGCCAAACACTGTATGAAAAAATGTCCAGTTGCATTCATCATAAGGAAAATACAAATCGAAACCATGTGGGAATACCACGATAACCCCACCATGATGGCTAAAAAGAAAAAGATGGAAAATATCAAGTGTTGGTGATAATAGGGAGCAAATGGAACCCTTTGACATTAATGAGGGGTGTGTAAGTTGGCACGACTGCTTTGGAAACCTGTTTGGCATTATATACTGAAGTGAACCATATGCTTATTTATGACACAGAAATTCCATTCCTAGGAGCCAACAGCAATGCATACATGTGTTACACATGTTCGCCAAAAGACATTTACAAAAATGTTTATAACAACAACCAAAAAAATGTTTACAACAGCACTATTTGAAGTAGCCCCCAAGTGGAAACTGCACAGATGTTCAGCAGTGGGACGGATAGTGTGGTATGTTCGTACAGCACCGAGAGTGAGGGATCTATCAGCTAACAAGCAACAATGTGAATGAATTCACAAGTATAATGTTGGGTGGCAGAAACTAGACACAGAGGAGTACATCCTGTATGATCCCTAAGAGGAAGCAAGGGGGTTCTGGCTAAACTGACCTAACAGGATTCTTGCTGAAAGCAAGCCAGGGTAATCAGACATCACTGGGCGGGACATCACTGAACTGATCAGATATCCAGGGTGATCAGATATCAAGGGGAGTAGAGGAATCTGGTTAAACTAACTTAGCAGGGTTCTTGGTAAAACTAGGCAGCGCACTGATGGCCTAGGAGAAGTTTCAGGAGCTTGAATAAAGTTTGGTCAAGCAAAGAATCTTTGTCACCAGCTTGCAAATGGGGGTGGACATGGAGGAGAAGAGCACAGAACAAAAATCAAGGGCCTGCATTTGGAGTCAGACATACTTGTTTCTGAATCTTATTGCTCCTAGGTGTAGTAGTCAGAAACCAAACTAATAATTTTAACAGAAAAGAATTTAATAGTGGGAATTGGTTAAAAGGGTGTCAGATTGTGACCACCTAGAGGGGTGGGATAGGGAGGGTGGGAGGGAGACGCAAGAGGGAGGGGATATGGGGATATACGTATGCATACAACGGATTCACTTTGTTATACAGCAGAAACTAACACAACAATGCAAAGCAATTATATTTCAATAAAGACGTTAAAAAAATTTTTTTTAAAAAGGGTGTCAGAGACCTGAAAAGGTAAAAGGATATATTGGGGCACCAGAAAGATAGTACCTTTAGGAAGCAGTTCCTGCCCCCAAGGCTAGTGGCACAAAGGGAAGAGGATAAGGTTATTAGAACCCAGAAGCTCAGAGTAGTGGTCTTTATAACTGGAACCCAGACCTCTGGGAAGGGGGTGCCAGTTAACTGATGTTGGTATTTCTGAGGGACTGGTTTTAGGAATGTGGAAAATTACTGCTGCTGAGGTGAAAAATCATTACTGGGGTGATGCGGACAGTACCAGGAAGCAAGCAGGGAGAAGAAAGTCCCTTCTTCCTCATCTAGCCTTAGACTGTCCTTCTCACATGCCAAGAAAGAGCCACAGACAAAGCAGAAATGTGATTTGCAGAGTCCTAGCCTCAGCATCATAGAACAGAGCAGAGAAGAGAGGTTTTGAAACAGAAAGAAATTGCATAATCACGAGTTTAATGGTTTTAAAGAAATGACATAACTTCTTTAAGCCACAATTCCTCTACCTATGTAATGGGGAGATATGCCTCCTCTTAAGGTTCTTGTAAGGATTAAATGAGTGATGGATACAGATGACTCAAGTGCGTTGTCAGTAGCTTCAGATCTGACTATGTCCCTGATGCCTCATCTTCAACCACACTCCAGCATCCAGAGGGTGACAAGGAAAAGGAGAAGGAAAGATGGAAAGAGGAGAGAAGAAAGAAGATGAGAAAAGAAGAAGGGGGAGGTGAGGATGGCAGAAATGTGACCAGTATGCTGGGCATATGTAGTCACTTGTACAGTTGGTTTACCACCACCAGAGAGAGAGAAGGGCCAAAGCCCTGTGGACCATCCCTGGGCTCCTTGGGAAGGCTTTTCCCACCTTGAACAAATCACATGCTCCAGAGCTTTTAATGATTCCTAGGGGTGGGTGTTATGATTTCTGCAAAATCATGGAAACTAATAACAGTAGCTGGAGGCATGTGATCATTTTCTAAAAAGTGAAGGCTCAGTGGCTTGGCAAAGGATGACAGCAGAAGGTCTTAATGAGTTAGACCACAAATTAATCCTGCCTTATTTTTCCTTTAACTGTTTTTTATTCCCGCTGTGTCTTTGGCTAGCTCCAGCAGCTGTTCTAACTGTGTAATCAAGTCATTTCTAGGAAAGCTGAGCAGCTGGGTCAGTACTATATGTTCTAGTGATCACTGGCTGTCAGGTTGAAGCTTAAATTAATATTCTGAACAGTTATCGAATTTCGGCAGCCCCATCTTCACAGAAGCCAGCAACTGGAAATGTTACTGGTACACAGGTTTCTACTTTCATCAACACATTCAAGGAGGGATAAAATCCAGAGCCAGCCTGATACTGCCAATAATATTTCTTAAAGTTGCTGCTGATGTGAAAAATAGATAATACTAAATTGGGTCCAAGGAACTGAAAATGTTACCATTCACTATGTCTGCCCGAGCTGAGCAGGACGATTGTCATCTCACCATGCTGAGCTGTCTCCCTTGCCTTTAGGCCTCATTTCCTCCCTGGATAATAAACATAAAATCCCTATAATGAGACCTAAATAGACATTTCTCCAAAGAAGATATACAGATTGCCAACAAACACATGAAAGAATGCTCAACATCACTAATCATTAGAGAAATCCAAATCCAAACTACAAAGAGGTATCACCTCACACCAGTCAGAATGGCCATCATCAAAAAATCTAGAAACAATAAATGCTAGAGAGGGTGTGGAGAAAAGGGAACACTGTTGCACTGTTGGTGGGAATGTAAATTGATACAGACACTATGGAGAACAATATGGAGGTTCCTTAAAAACTAAAAATAGAACTACTGTATGACCCAGCAATCCCACTACTGGGCATATACCCTGAGAAAACCATAATTCAAAAAGAGTCATGTACCACAATGAAATAGAGCTTCAATGGAAGCTCTATTTACAATAGCCAGGACATGGAAGCAACCTAAGTGTTCAATGACAGATGAATGGATAAAGAAGATGTGGCACATGTATACAATGGAATATTACTCAGCCATAAAAAGGAACAAAACTGAGTTATTTGTAGTGAGGTGGATGGACCTAGAGTCTGTCATACAGAGTGAAGTAAGTCAGAAAGAGAAAAGCAAATACCGTATGCTAACATATATATATGGAATCTTAAAAAAAGGTTATGAAGAACCTAGAGGCAGGGCAGGAATAAAGACACAGGCATAGAGAATGGACTTGAGGACATGGGGAGGGGGAAGGGTAAGCTGGGATGAAGTGAGAGTGGCATGGACATATATACACTACCAAATGTAAAATAGATAGCTAGTGGGAAGCAGCCACATAGCACAGGGAGATCAGCTCAGTGCTTTTGACCACCTAGAGGGGTGGGATAGGGAGGGAGACACAAGAGGGAGGAGATATGGGGATATATGTATATGTATAGCTGATTCACTTTGTTATAAAGCAGAAACTAACACACCATTACAAAGCAATTATACTCCAATAAAGATGTTTTTTAAAAAAATCCCTATAATGGGGACTTCCCTGGTGGCACAGTGGTTAAGAATCTGCCTGCCAATTCAGGGGACACAGGTTTGAGCCCTGGTCCGGGAAGATCCCACATGCCACAGAGCAACTAAACCCGTGCGCCACAACTACTGAGCCCACGTGCCACAACTACTGAAGCCCGTGCTCCTAGAGCCCATGCTCTGCAACAAGAGAAACCACCGCAATGAGAAGCCCACGCACTGCAATGAAGAGTTGCTGCCAGCATGCAGCAACAGACCCAATGCAGCCAAATAAATAAATTTATTTTTTAAAAAGAAAAAAAATCCCTATAATGCAAAAGGACCACTTTCGAGAAGTGTAAATTGAAATATGCTGGCTGTATAAACTTGTGAAATTAGTTTTGCTGGTGGAAGAAATCTTAATTAAAGGGCTGCTTTGAAATAAGAAAGAATAATAAAGCATTTTTCATTGTGTTTGCCTTGGTACCAGCCACGTTCACTTTAATGATCTAATTTCCATTTTTCTTATTTAATGGATGACATTAGATTAGCTTTCCCAACACATTCATTTCCAAAAAGTTAATGAAGTCAAGCTAAGTATATGTGGTAAATTGTTAGTGTTTCTGTTTAGAGCCACCAATATCCCACAGTCCTGGATTCTACTTTCTGTTTGGGGACAAGATAAGATTTATCAGAAAAATTTGTACTTTTCACACTAAATGGCTAATGTCCTCTATATTAGGAAATCAATGAAATATCAGAGCTACAGAGGAAACAGTACCTCTTCCATCACCTCCAAATGAGTAAACTTGGCATGAGATTAATTTTTGTGACTTTCCATAATAAAGAACTGAACCAAAGTAATACATTTAATGTATGAGAATCAAAACTTGGGAATTTAAAATTTGATGTATAGGAACCACTCAACAGGGAGTGAGGGATGGGGTTTTAAGCATTTATTGAAACAATTTTTCACGAAATCTTTTTTTAAAAGGTGATATTTTACCCACTCTCTCTTACATCAGGCTTCAAAGAGCACAGCTTTGGGGGTCAAAGACCTTGGTTAGTTAGTCTGCCATTTCCAGTCAAGATGAAAATAACAGAGACTAGATTTACAATTCCTGCCTAAAGCAACCAAAAAACTAGGGGAAAAAACCCCAGTGGTTTTCAAAATATGAGCATTAGGAAACAAAGGGCTGTGACACTTGAGAGACAAACAACCCAATTTTTAAAATGGGCAAAAGATTTGAATAGACACCTCACTAAAGAAGATATATGAATGGCTAGTAAGCACATGAAAAGGTATTTATCATCATTAGTCATCAAGGAAATGCAAGTTAAAACCACAATGAGATATTACTACATACTTAACAGAATGTATAAAATGTGAGAGACTGACCATACCAAGTGTTGTCAAGGATGTGGAGAAACTGGAACTCTCATATGCTGCTGATCTGTAAAATGTACAACCACTCTGGGAAACAGTTTCCCTGCTTCTTAAAAACTTAAACATACACCTATCACAGAACCCAGATATTCCATTTCTGGGTATTTACCTAAAAGAAATGAAAGCCTATGTCCACTACAAGGACTAGCACGTCAATGTTCTTAGCGGCTTTATTCATAATAGCCCCCAAATAGAAATAATCCAAATTTCCATCACCAAGGGAATAAATAGATTGTGGTATATCCATATAAGGGACTATTCTTCAACAATAAAAAAGAATGAACTAGTTTAGTTTCAGACGTATTGCAAAGTGATTCAGTTATACATATATATACTCTCTTCCAGATTTTTTTCCATTATAGATTATAGGATATTGATTAGAGTTCTCTGTGCTATACAGCAGGTCCTTGTTATTTATCTATTTTATATATAGTATCAAACACATTTCTTAATCTCTCTGAACCCAAATTCCCTCAGGGGTCAAATGGAGACTCTGACAACACGCCCCTTGCAACCACAGGGAGTTGAATCAGGTGAGACCCTGTAGTGACAGCCCTTAGAGAAGCAGTAAGTACATCAGGCAGGGAGAGCATCTTGTCCCCTCCATAGAAAACTTCATTTTCCTATTAATCCCTCAGACAGTGTTCTCTCTTGAGGTCGTATCTTTTATCTTCAGTAATCAAAGGATATGCTTTTTGAAGCTAAAATGGCTCAATCTCTTAAAACGCCTTTAGAAACAAAGTCAGATGGGGAGAAGTGAGAATACACGGGGGATTAAAAAGTAACAGCCCAGGGCTTCCCTGGTAGCGCAGCGGTTGAGAATCCGCCTGCCGATGCAGGAGACACGGGTTCGTGCCCCGGTCCGGGAAGATCCCACATGCCGCGGAGCGGCTGGGCCCGTGACCCATGGCCGCTGAGCCTGCGCGTCCGGAGCCTGTGCTCCGCAACGGGAGAGGCCACAACAGTGAGAGGCCCGCATATCGCAAAAAAAAAAAAAAAAAAAGTAACAGCCCAGCATCTGTAGCTTTGTTGAACACTCAGGTGGAAACTGGGCTTGCCCTGTTTTCAAGGGACACAATATATTCAAGCTATCGGGCCTACGTGTGACCCTCCAACCCCACCTCACATTCACATAACAAAAATTATAAAAAGAAAATACATTTAAAATAAAATGTAAAGACCATATGCTTTGGAGTCACACCTGACTCATCATTCCCTGGGTCTGTGACTCCCTCTTGCTGAACACCTCACTTTCCTCACGTGTAGACCCACTATCCCATAGGACGACCATGAGGAAGAAATAGAAAAAGCACCTTGGCAGCACTTGACACAGGGGAGGTGCTCAGTACAACAGTTTCCCCAGGGTAACACATTGGATTGTGGTAGCGCTTAAGTAGGAAGCTCCTGGCCCTTATTCCATTCCCTTTTCACCATTCTCTGTTGCTAGCTCGCCTGGCTGGCCTGTGATGGGGGGGCGATTAGACACCAGGGGGCTTAGCTCAGCCTCATCACGGATCAGAATTCATTTATCAATGAGGGAAAATGGTACCAAAAGATAAAATCATATTGATTGGAAGATCAGGAAAAATCTCTTTGGACCCTACTCCAACGCTATTCATGACCAGCTCAGCTCCCAGCATCTCTCCACGGGTACATTCTCTGACTGTTATGGGCCCTGACCCAGAACCCTTTCCAGAGCCGTACATCTGGTAACCCCGGTGCCCGACTGGGCAGGATGCTGTGGGTGCATTGTTGTTGCTGTGGCAGCCCTCTACCACAAGATGGCACACAACTCTCTTCTTTCAGAAGCGAAAGGCTAGCAAAGCAGTGGAAGTCTGAAACCAGGCATATTTCAAATCAGGTGAAAATGCATTCATTTTTAAAAGTTGCCTCCCTCACTCTTTAAATGGTAAGGACAAACCAAAGAGCATGAAGGGAGTTCTGATAAGGCATGAAAGATGATGGGAGAAGGAGAGACTGCAGTGGGAGACCCAGGAGGGTTGCTTAGAAGCTGAAAGACTAAGCCTTCTTGGTGTCTGTACTTGGTCTTGTCACCTGCCTTTTTGCCCATATTCTTGTCGAGCTCATAACTCCAAAATGGGCTATACTTGGGGTCTCCATCCTTGATCGAGGGTCTATTTGAGCCTTGACTAGACTTTAAAAATCCTGGATTCCTCTTCTACTCATACGAAGATGCAAATGTGTTTATTGTTTTTCCCATAATGACAAGGGCATGTTTTTCACATTTGCCCCCATGTTCTCTGCTGCTGCATACCTTTCACTTCAGACATTGTGCATCGTCGGTGTTATGCCGATACAGGGTTATGGGAGCCGATTTTAATCTCCAGCTCACCTTGGATACACCTGGCCTCGGCTGCAGTGGTCCCTCCTATCCTCCAAGCCACGGCTCTATGTTGCCCTCTGCTGGTAGGGCGATCATCTTCTTTCCACGTCCTTCCTCCTCTCACAGCTTGTGAAAGGCACGTATGGAACCTAAAGCATTGTCCTACCTCCTCAGTAGCTCATAAATCTCACTTAGCAAGCAAGAGAGTATTTTGATTGCGTAAAGTAATTCAAAGACCTGAACTTAAATCTGGTATCATCCCTCCTATTAAATTTTGAGGAAACGTGCTATAGGCACATAGACAAATAATTGCAATGTAAACAGGAGGGGTGGAGAGGGTAGGTGAGAGATGGTTCTCAAAGACCCAGGAGTAGCTAAGTCTAGATAGGTGGAGGAGTCGGGCTTGGATGAGGAAAGACACTCTCCTCGGACGGCACTGCCTGACGGGCGGGAGGGAGGAACAGCAAAGCGCAAGCAACACCCACAGGCGGTCCTGGCATGCTGGAGAGTGAAATGCATTGAAAAACAGCCCCTGCAATAGGCAGTTGCTAGATAGAGGGGCCTGTGTGCCATGTTAAAAGGCTGGGGTTCTGCCTCTAAGGGATGGACTGAACCACTACAGAGTTTGATGAAGGCGGTTCATATTTTAAATAGATTGCTCCACCCTTAAGGTGGAGGACAGATTTAGGAAGGATTTCCCTGTGTGGAGGGAAACCAGTTCAGATGCTATGGCAGTAATTTAGGCAGGAAATTATGGTTCCCTGAACCAGGACGGTGGTAAAAGGTATAGAGATGAGCATTTAGGCCCACTCAAGAGGATCCCATCAACCCACTGAATGTGTGTGATCAAGGGTGATTCCTAAGTTTCTAGCTTATAGGAGGAAGAGCTGATCTAGAAGGGAGGTGATAAAGGTTTTGTGCACATTGATTCTGAAGTGCCCAGAGGACATTTGGGTGAGATGACTGCAGGCTGGTGGATAGATGTAGCCAAAGCTTGAGGGAGGGCCTAGGCTAGAGATACTGATTTGGGAGACAGCAACAGGTAACTGCAGTTAAAACCAAGAGAGTGGATGAGACTGTTCTGGAATAGAGTGAAAAGGAAGAAAAGCAGCGGGTCAGGAGTGGGTCAATGTCAATCCCTTAACATCAATATTTAAGGGATAAGAAGTAGAAGACAAGCTACTGGAAAGAGAAGTCCACAAAGGAGACAGAGAAGTAATATTGGTCAGAGAGGCATAAGAAGGAGCAGAAAAATGCATTGCCATAGACACCAAAAGATTAGAGACCACCCCCCGCCCCCAAGGAGGGAGGATACAATGGTTTCAGAAGCAGCAGAAAGGCCCAAGGATAAAGACTGCAAACTCTCCACAGTATCTGGCAATGGGGAGGTTGCAGAAGTCACATGGCAGGGGACTGGAGAGTGAATGGAAGGTGAGGATGTGGAGACGGTGAGGGCAGGTTACCTTCTGGATGGTCCTGGGTGAGAAGAGGAGGAAAGAGATGGGATAATGGCCCATGGGCTGGGGACCCAGCAGGGCTGAACTGGATATTAGGGTAAAGGAAGCTTTGGGATTTTGTTTGTTTGTTTTTTAAGTACATGTACTTTAAAAAAGTTTTTGTAGATTTAAAGAAAGTTGCAAAAACAGTACAGAGAGGTCCCATGTATCCATCACCCAGCTTCCCCCAGTAGTAACGTCTTACATTTCTGTAGTATATATTTTCAAAGCCAGGACATTGACATTGCTACAAGCTACAGACCTTATTCAAATTTCAACAGTTTTTGCATGCACTCATACGTGTGAGTATGAATAGTTCTCCACAACTTTATCATCTGCATGGATCTGTGTAACCACCACCACAGTTAAATACAAAACTGTTCCATCAGGCTTCCCTGGTGGCGCAGTGGTTGAGAGCCCGCCTGCCAATGCAGGGGACACAGGTTCATGCCCCGGTCCGGGAAGATCCCACATGTCGCGGAGCGGCTGGGCCCGTGAGCCATGGCCGCTGGGCCTGCGTGTCCGGAGCCTGTGCTCCGCAACGGGAGAGGCCACAGCAGTGAGAGGCCCGCATACCACAAAAGAAAAAATAAAATAAAACTGTTCTATCACCAGAAAGAGCTCCCTCATGCCCCAACCCTTGGCGACATGCATCTGTTCACCATTCCTGTAATTCTGTCATCTTGAAAACATTATACAAATGGTACCATATAGTGTGTAACATTTAAGCCTGGCTTTTTTTCAATTTTTTTCCCCACGACATCAGCATTGCTGGAAGTATCAAGAGCTTGTTTCTCTTTATTACTGAGGAATATTCCATCATATGGATATACCACAGTTAGTTTAGCCATTCACTCCCTGAAACACATTAGAGTTGTTTCCAGTTTGGAGCTATTAGAAATAAAGCTTCAATGAACATCATGTAGACATTTTTGTGACATGAGTTCACATTTCTCTGGCATATATGCCTAGGAATGCAACTGCTATATCACCTGGTAAGCGTATGTTTCATTTTATAAGAAACTACCAAACTATTTTCCAGAAGACTGTACCATTTTGCATTTCCAACAGCAATTTACAAGAGATCCAGTTTTTCCATATTTTCACCAGCATTTGGTATTGTCACTATGTTGTATCTGAGCTATTCTAATAGGTGTATGATATAGGAAGCTTTTGCTGTGGTGTGTTTTATTTGTTTGTGGGTTTGTTTAGTGAAGGAGAGCCTTTGACACGTTCATGGGCTGAGGGGAAGGAACGAGCAGAGATGATGAATTGAGGGTGCAGGACAAAGGAGATGAGTGGACAGAGTCCTAAGGGCTGGAGGAGAAGGGGTAGAGTGATGAATGAGCTTCGACAGCTGCGTGCCTTATCCTCGGATGGGAGGAAGGGATGTTAGGGTGGGTGAGTGCGGAGAGGTAAGTGTGAGATGTGAGAAGTGGACTCTAGCGAGAGAGCAGCAGAACACGATTAGAGGTGGAGGCCCGGGAGGACACTGTCACCTGCTGGGTGACAACGGGTTCTGGAGTCAGGCTGATGCCAGCTCCCACAGTTTCCAGCTATTTGACCTTGGGCACGTTATCTAATCTAAGGACTCAGTTTCCTCATTTACAAAATGGGGATAATAATAAATACGGGTAGGATTATGGTGAGAATTAAACAAAATTCTATGCGCTCGGTGAATGAGACTGACAGCAATGATGATCACGTAGTGAATCAAAGAGCTAAACATGCCAGATAAATTCATAGTCCAAATAGTTGGATCAGTTTTGGCTTATGCGTCTTTCCACTGCCTCCTGCAAGACTGAAAATAACTTGAGGGTAGGAGCCAGATGTCTTACTTTTTTCTGTCTTCCTAGCATCCAGCTCAGTGCTTTCCTCATAGAGGGCTCTCAGTCATGTGTATTAAACACCTGGATAACTGGACTGCATGTGGTCAGCCCCGCAGCAGCTCAGGGTGCTGCCTCTCAGGCCACTTCCCTTCCACTGACTCTCTCGGTCGAAATTTCTCCTCTCTGCTTTTGCTCCCCTTGTTACACTAACTCATCTTGCTTTTTTTTTTGTTGTTGTTGTTGTTTTTTTTTTTTTTTTTGCGGTATGCGGGCCTCTCACTGTTGTGGCCTCTCCCGTTGCGGGGCACAGGCTCCGGACGCGCAGGCCCAGCGGCCATGGCTCACGGGCTCAGTCGCTCCGCGGCATGTGGGATCTTCCCGGACCAGGGCACGAACCCGTGTCTCCCGCATCGGCAGGCGGATTCTCAACCACTGCGCCACCAGGGAAGCCCAACTCATCTTGCTTTGCGGTCACTGGCCGAAAGATTCATAGCTTCCTGATCTGGGCTCTATATTTCTGTTCTGGAAACGCAAAGCACATTATTATTCATCACTAAAGTCAGGTGATCTCTTTCTGTTGGTTATAAATGCCCAAGAATAAAAAAGGAAAAGGAGAGGGCAATATATCACTGGAGAGACTTCTTTAAATTACCTCTTTTTGTGACCACTTGCATCCTGGGAGGGCCTGAGCTTCAGCAAGTTGAAGGGATCGGTGTCCGGACACTGAGTGAGCCACTCCTAGACCCCGAGGGACAGAGGAAGGGCTGCCGCAGCGGTGCAGCCATTTTGCCGTCTCGCTCCATCCTCAGTGGGTTCAGGTGCTCCGGCCAGGTGAGAGGCAGAGTGGGGCCTGCGCTAATGAGGAAAAGGCAGCGGCACGCATTAACAGCAGCCACGGCCACACCTGTGTCTGGTGGTCAGTTTGCTAACCTTGGCCACGCCCCCAACCTTAAAAAGAAGAATGTATTGTGAAAACACCCAACTTCTTGTCCTTCTCTCTCCCCCTCTCCTCCCTCCAAGGAGATGCAGAAATGCAGCTAAAATGCCACCTAGAGATGTCTGGGGAGGGACACTGACAAGACGAGTCAACGATGGAGGCAAAACAAGGAATTTAGAAAATCCATATCCTGCGCATCACCTCTTCTCAAATCATTCCAGTCTTGGCAATCCCACCTCTTGCAAGCAGAGGTGGAGTTTGTTATAACTTTTCCTGGCATTGCAAATAGCCAAATGCTACAGGTCCCTCCTACCAAACCCCTCGCTCTGACCACCAGGGGTCAGGCTGCAGCCAGGAACAGGCAGCAAACACCCCAGAGCTGAGCTCCGAGCTCCGTTCAGTTCCCCCCAGGCCCTGCCCTGCCTGCCCGCCTAGGAGCTCACCAGAGTGCATCCAGCAGTGGCCTGTGGGATTCCGTTCCCATTTGTAATAGAAGCTGCCTGGAGCTGGGATAGGTCCCCAAGTGAATCAGATCATTCCCTCATTTGCATTTGTTAAGTTTGAGAACCACTCACCTAAAGAATCATGTTGCAGGGAGCTTATGAAAAAGCAGATTCTGGGGGCTGCTTCTGGAGGCCCATTCTGGGGTGGAGGGGTTGCCTCCCGAGCATCTGCCTATTACACAAACTCTTTGGTTCTGACACAGATGCTGCCAAGCCACACTTTGGCAGGATGCTTGAAGCCATTGTTCCAACCCAAGAAGTCCCAAAGCGGAGCCTTAACCTTTGTGCCATGCCCAGGACTCCAGCAGCAGAGGACTGCCCACGTGCCTTGCCACCCCAGTGCTGTAGGCCATCACATGTATGGTCTCTGGCCCACCTGAGGCGACACAGCTACTCCTGGCACATTAATAAACACCCAAGGTGGGATGAAGGCGGCAGGAGAGAAAGGACAGCTCATACTGTCCAGCGCCCGAGGAAGACCACTGCCAGCCCACCCTGCCCTCTCCTGATGCCCTCATTCCTTCCAGCTATTTCTCTGCACTGGTTTCCTTATTTTATGCCCTTTGATGTGCCTCCTTCCTCATTGCTCAGCAAAAGCATCCTGGATTTAGAGGCAGCTAAGCTAGAGAGGTCAGGATAATGCTTGGTGTCCTTCATTGATGCTAAGACACGGTTTATAACATGAGCACCCTGATGTGCTAACAGCTTTTCAGGGAGAATGGGAGAAAACGGCAACATCACATACGTAC
Organism: Kogia breviceps; assembly: GCF_026419965.1. Lineage (NCBI taxonomy): Eukaryota > Metazoa > Chordata > Mammalia > Artiodactyla > Physeteridae > Kogia > Kogia breviceps. The sequence goes on from NC_081312.1 coordinate 49,081,823, forward strand.
ATCGGTTGTAAGATGCAGTGCAGGGCCAGAATCGATAAAACGTGTGTCGTAGAATGGAGAAAAGTGTCTCTCTTGTTCTCATAATCTAATCTGCTTTGTTCATTTGACACGAATTCATGGAGTGCCTGCCTACTGGGCCAAGAACGTGTTCCAGGTGCTGTGGGTGGAGAGTTCAGCCCTGCTGATATCATGGTATAGGAAGCAGGTAATCAAATAGGAATAATAAACGAGTTAGGGAATCAGAGAGTTGGAGATCGTGACGTTTGTTATTAGAGAACTAAATAGGGTCATGGGGTAGAGATGTAATGGAAAGGCCAACTTCAGATAGGGTGTTCAGGGACCATTTCTGAGGAGGGGTCATGGAGCTGAGGTTGGAATGAAGAGAAAGACCAGAGGAAGACCTTTCCAGGTGGAGGGGACTTTCATGTGGTTCTACCAAGCCCACCTGGCATCCTGGCCCGTGGCTGCAGACCTTCCACTCATTGCTGAACTTGGCATTTCTCAAGCACCTTTTCTATGCCAGGTGATGCTGGTCCCTCAGGCTGCAGTTGTGAGCAAGAAAGACGTGGTTTCCACCCTCAAGAAGTTTATAACTTGGTGCAGTTTATAAAGATAAGGTTCAGCTGACCCTGAATTTCTACATTTACCATTTATCTTCTTCATCATAGAAAATCTGTTTTAGATTTTGGATTAGGATGGCCTTGATGGGGAGGGCTTTATGATCACAAACACTAGAATCCAATGGGGATTCAAGAGCCTGAACACAGCATCTGGTGGCTCAGATAAAAAAATAAATCCAGCCACCATTCCCAGTTTTGGCTCTTTGCTCTCAGTGTTCTCCTCATATTATCCCAGGACTGTGTGATCTGGGTGAGGAGAAGACACGGGTTCCAAAAGCAGAGCTCACATCTTCCAGAACTGAATTTAGCCCATTCAGGTACCATCTTTGTTTCCCCCTCTTGGTGCCGAGCACTAATCAGACCTTGGAGGCTGTCAAAGGGGAAAGAAATATTTGTCTTGGAACCTCTTAGTTGCCTTTCAGAGGTTCTCACTGAAGATGAATGATTGGAATAAAAATGGCAACGGTCTAAAGGAGAGGTTTGCTCCTGCGCCTCCCAGGAAGCACCTGCTTCTCCTACAGCACAAATTCATAACTGACAGATGCTGTCAAACCCCTGCAAAAAGCAGATTTCCCCCCACCCCCCTGGGTTTGGGAGAGTTTCTTTTGCATCTGAACAGCTAGTAAAGAAGAAAGAAGAGAAACAGCTCAAATAGAGGGAGGACTGCCTTGGAGTCATGGGCAGGAGTGGTCTGGAACCAGCTTGCACGTGGGCTCCCAGGGGTGGGGAGAAGAATGCATGTGTGCATCAAAATCCTGGGCCTTACCCCTGGAGGTTCTGTTCAGCAGGTGTGATGTGAGGCCTGGAAATATATCTTTCAAAAATGCCTCTTTGAGTCTTTCTGAGTATCACTGAGGTTCGTGAACCCTTGAACTAGGGAACAGACAGATCAACAGTCTCCTCATTAGCTCTCCTCTCATCCTGATATCCTCTGTGTCTCCCCGCCTCCCTCAAAACCAGGCCTCAGGTTCAATCTTCTGCCCCGCTTTCGGACATTAGCCCCCAGGGGCCTGTGGCTGAAACCTGAGTCAGCCCTAGCCCCCAGCCAGGGGGAGCAATTGACTTGGGCCTGTTCAGTAGAGGCTTTGGGTTACCAGACACCCATCTGCTGGCTGTTCTCACTAAGGAAAGGGGAGCCAGATCACTTTCACTGAGCATCAACTCCACGCCTCCCAGTCTGCAAGGAGGAAGGGAGACCCACCCACCTTCTGGTGCCTTCACTACAAACAGCTCCCATGTGACTCCCCCAAGCCATTTTCATTTACATCTCAACACCTCCAGGAATAGCCTGCATGCGTTGTCAGGAAGAACCCATGTCTGAGAACAACGGTCCCCTCTCCCATTCCGCCTCCTGGGCTTGGCACCCGGGTCTCTGTTCACTCCAGACAAACTTATAGCCCAGTCCTCAAAACAAAGATTGACCTCCACCCCACTGGTGTCCATTTGCCAGTCCTGTACTCCTTAGGGTCTCTGGGAACCCAGGGTTCTATGCTAGTGACTGAAATTAGTTTTATCTCCTTAAAAAGAATTAAAAAGGAATTTTAAAGTAATACATTTACATAATTTGACAGTCCAATGTACTATAAAGCCTCTAACAAAAAAACAGCCCCTCCTTCGCTCCCTAAATGCTAATACTTTCAACTCTTGAGGTGGTTTTAGAAGAAAAATATTTACCTTCATATTTCTAAGTAACATTCTTATAATACATGTATGCTGCTTTTCCAATTGGGCATATTATCTGTCAACTTCCTATCATGGAAGATAGGAGAAAGCACTTTTACACACATTCACTCTGTCCCACCACCCCACCTAGAATCTCCCTCTCCTCCCAATAGTTATGTCACATTTTTGGTTAAATCAATATTATACAATGTTTACTTTATGCTTATGCAAGTGTTAATTGTTAAGCCAGTTGTAGAATATTATGATGATATATTTTTCTTCAATATTTTTTTCTCAGAGTTAATTTCCTCTTTTTGTTTGCTCAGTTATTCTATATGTGTATCAAATTTTCCCACATTCCTCACAGAACTATGAAGCCCCTCTCAGTATCTTGTTCTACTTGGTCAAATACATTGAGCGAGCCATCAGTTTTATTTTCCCTCTGGAGACGCCTCTCCTAGAACCCTCCATTTTCCTGTTTCTACATGGACTGGCTGCTCCCTGAGTCTGCTGTATGGCTGCAACCTATGCCTTCCCTTTGCTTCTCTCCTGTGTTGGGTCCCATGTTTCCTGGATCTCACATCTATCTTCCTCTTAATTGACTCACTCCCACATCCTGTGGGAGCACATCCTTCAGTAGCTTTCCGAGTATGAAGATATGGGAGATAATCTTTAAAATACTTTAATGTCTTTATTGTACTTTCATACTTGATTAATTTACTCTACAATTCTAGGTTGAATAACATTTCCCTCAATTTTTAAAGTATTGTTCATTGTCTTCCAGTTTTCTGTTACTGTTGAAAACACTAATTCCATTCTGTGCCCTGATTCTTATATATGACTATTTTCTTTTTCCCTCTCTTGTTCTCTCCTTCCCCCTTTCTCCCTCCCTCCCTTCCTTCCTTCCATCCATCTTTCTTTCCGTCCTTTTTCTAAAAAAATCTATAATGTGTGGGGGCAGAGGGTATATGGGAAATCTCTGTACCTTCCCTGTAATTTTTCTGTTAACCTAAAACTGCCCCTCCCCACTCCCAATAAAGTCTTAAAAAAACTCAACCAGGGGTTAGGGAGGGAATATATGGACTCTTTTAGGATCTTTTCTTTATCCCTAGTTTTCAAAATGTTATGATGATATGTTCCTGGATTGGTCTTTATTACTTATTTTATGGGCATTCTTTCCATTTTTTCCAGTTTGGAAATGCATATTTTTCAGTTCTGAAAATTTTACTTATAAGATTTTCCCTTCATTTCATGTATGTACATAAGCTATCTATTGGTATGTATGCATGTATGTTAACATCTACCGTTGCTGTTTTTGTTCTGCATTCTGAGAAATTTACTTTAACTTCCAACTTCCCCACTGGAACATTTATTTTGGCTACCATATTTTGAAGAGCTCTTGTAACTCTCTACATCTCAATCCATATAGCAGTCTTCTCCAACTGTCTGAGTGCACTATTTTCTATCTCTCTGAGAATATTAACAATAGGTTGTTTTTTCCAAAGTTTTTTTTTTTTACTCCCTGCTATATCTCTGTTTGTTTTTTCTAAGAAGAATATGGACTTAAAACAAACAAACAAAAGAAGGTAAGTCCCCTTTCCTACCTTGCCTTTAATCACTCTCCTCTTCAGAGTTACCCATAGTTTAGTTTGTTAGATGTCCTTCAAGGTCATTTTTCATACACTTACTTAGATTTAAACATACACATATAATTACATACCTTGCTTTTTTTGTGCTAAACTAATGTGCTCCATTGTGCCTTTGTTTTCATACTTAACAGCATATGCTGAAGATCTTTTAATGTCTGTACATCTAAACAACTTATTATTTTAACCTGCTGCATACTATGTCAAAATAAGACTGTGCCAGTATTTACTTGACATTTAGATCATATTACATGTTTCTCTTTTCAAATCAATACTCAAGTCTTATTTTGTTTTTTTGTTTTTTGGTTTTTTTTGTGGTACGCAGGCCTCTCACTGTTGTGGTCTCTCCCGTTGCGGAGCAGAGGCTCTGGACGTGCAGGCCCAGTGGCCATGGCTCACGGGCCCAGCCGCTCCACGGCATGTGGGATCTTCCCGGACTGGGGCACGAACCCATGTCCCCTGCATTGGCAGGTGGACTCTCAACAACTGCGCCACCAGGGAAGCCCAAGTCTTATTTTAAAATATGTTTTTATTTCTGTAGGATAAGCATCTAGAAACAAAGGGCTGGGTTGTAAGTCAGCTTTATTCAAAATTGTCCTCTAATGCTAGTTTATACTCCTGTAAAAAATTATGAATCTATCTCTTCACAGTTGTACAAACACTGGATATTATCAATTGTTTTATTTTTTGCCGATTTGGTTGGCCAATTTGCCAATAGGCAAAAAAAAAAAAAATCTTAATGGTATATTAATGTTGGTTTACTTTGTTACTGGTGAAGTTGAACAGCTTTTCATGTACTTATTATCTGCTTTTTAAAAATTTCTCCTTCTGTGAATTGCCCAATAATATTTTCCCCCATATTTCTACTGTGTTGTTTGTATTTTTCTTATTGATTTATAAAGCTCTTATATACTATAGATACCAATTATTTGTTTGTTTTAAAAGTTGCAGATATTTTCTCCCTTTGTGTCTCCTACCTTTAGGTGACATCTACTTTTAGACAGTATACAGGAAAGTTTAAAAAAATTTTTTGTACTCAAATTTATCAACTTTTTTTTGTGACTTGTGACTATAGTGTTTACTTTAGGAAATGCTTCCCCCGACCCCAAGTTTATAAATACATTTTTCTCCACTGCCCTCTACGTTTATAGTTAAATTTTTTAATGTTTAGCTCTTTAATTAACTTATTTTTGTGAATGATACAAAGTTGATTCTAATTTTATTTTTCAAAAGAAACAAGCTAATTTTTCTTGCACTAACTGCTGAATAATCCACTCTTCCCCCTGTGATTTGAAATGCTACCTATTTCATATACTATGTTCCTTTTTATATGTTGGTCCACTTCTGGCCTCTTTGTCTATTATACTGTTCTAGATCAGGACTGGCAAACCACAGCCTGTGGGCTAAATCCAGCCTGGCCTGTTTTGTAAATAAAGTTTTACTGGAACACAGCCATGGTCATTTGTTTACATATTGTCCGTGGCTGCTTTCTCGCTACAATGGCAGAGTTGAGAAGTTGCAACACAGACCATATGGCCCACAAAGCCTAAAGTATTTATTTGGCTCTTTACAGAAAAAAGTTGCCAATCCTTACATCAGCATTATCAATAACAGGACTTCTATAGTGTGTTTTGCAGCTGGAAAAGTAAATATGTTCTTGCTGGGTCTATATTTCAAAAAACTCTTCACTATTCCTTGTAAATGTCTTTGGGTGAATTTTACATTTAATTGATTTTTGATATGGTTGGGTTTAAATGTACCAGCTTTCTATTTGTTTTTTACTTGTCCTAGTACTTCTTTGTCCCTTTTTTCCTATTTGTCTGCCTTCTTTTGGGTTTAGTAATTTTTATTATTCTATTTTATCCCTCATGCTTTTATTTTAGTGGTTGCTTTAGAGTTTATAGGATATGCCTTTAGGCTATCATAATCCATCTTTAAATAATATTATACCATTTCAAATATAGTATAAGAAACTTACAACAGTATACTTTCATTCTTCTTTCCTGGTCTTTTTGCTATTATGGTCATACAATTTACCTTTTACATATGTTATAAACCTCAAAACACATTGTTTTTAGTTTTGCCTTAAATGGTCAATTATTTTTTAAAATTTTCAATTAGCAATTATTTTCAATTATCTTTTTAGATCTAAAATATGAAAAAAAATTGTGTTTTATATTTACCCATATATTTACCATTTTGGGGGCACTTCAGCACCTGAAAGACTTCTGTTAACATTTCTTGTGCAGATCTGCTGGTGTTGAATTCTTTCAGTTTCTGTAAGCCTGAAAAAATTTTAATTTCATCTTTGTTTTTGAAAGAGACTTTTGCTGGGTACAGAATTCTAACTTGACAATACTTTTCTTTCAAAATTGAAAAAGGTTTACTTTTTACACTTTGTTAGGCAGGACCAGAACAACCTTTAGTCTTGGAAAATACCCTTCTGAGTACTTTACGAGATGCCCCATGTATCACAAGGTTTTTTCACTCTCACTGGTGGGAACACAAACTATTTCTGGCCCTATGTAAGCTCCGGGGATGGTTTCACCCCTTTCTCGTGGTTCTCTTCCCAACCCCAGGCGCTTTCGTCAGATGTACATGCTGATTAAGTGCTCAGCTGAAAATTTGAGGGGAACCTTCTGCAGATCTCCAGAGAATGCTCTTTCCTTCTCCCTGCCCCCTGCTCTGTGCAGCTCTCTCTTCTCTGGTACTCTGTCCCTTGAACTCTAGTTACCTTGGCAACCCCAAATTCTCCACTCTGCCTCTCAGGGAGACCACTCCTCCCTCCTTTTGGCTTGGAAACGCTCTCCAGGCAGTAAGCTGGGGCAGTGATAAGGCTCATCTATTTCTCTCCTTTTGAGGCTTACACTACTGCATTACCTGTTGTTGAATGTATAAAAAACATTTTCATGCATATTTTTGGGTTTTAGCTGTTTAAGGTGAGAGGGTAAAACTGGTTCTGATTACCCCCTCATGGTTAAAATGTTTCATTTGGGATTTTGGTTGGAACTGATGGAAAAATTGACACATTATTGAGCCTTTCCTTTTAGGAACATGGTATATTTATTTAGGCCTTCTTTTAATTTCTCCAGTGGATTTTATGGTCTTCCACATTTATATTGATGTTGCATTTAAAGGCCCCAGTATAGGCTCCTTATATTCTCTCTTATAGCAACTTATTTATACCCTGTAGCAAATCAGGGATAGAATCTAAGACCCTGGGGCTTCTGCTTTGCCGGGAAGCTCTTACACCGATCCACTTCCTCCCATCCCTGTAGATCAGAAGGAGAGGGCCTCTGACTTGATCTTAGGTGTTAGCTTCATTCCAGCTGACTCTTTCATGATGGCAGAGCAGGGTTGAGCAGCTCTGAACTAGGGCCTGGGGTGTGCATGAGAAAACACTAGAAGCACCCTTCATGGAACCCCAAGATAGAAACTGGCTTAGAGCTCCTTCATTTTGGCATGGTTTTCCTGAAGCTTTGTTTCCACATTTATGTATAGCTGGGTATGAATGTATTCTTGAGAAGAACCTGAAGACTGAACTATTGGTCTACTGGGGGGCGCTATCATCTCCATGTGTTTGTGGGGTCACTCCACCTACCTTATTTATACACTGGGCCTCTTCTTTGATAGATAATTACTAATGCACAGAAAAAAAAAGTCATCTCCAATAATCTCTCTGGGATAAACATGCATTTGTGGGCTAGTTAGGGAAGTTTGGGATGTGTATTCTAAATATTAAACAACCGATTTAGGAGCAGACTTGGAACATAATTCCTTCCTAAGCTGGGAGAAATCCACCTCTTGCCATAATGACAGTAATAAATTGAAGAGACCTTAACTAACTACAGTTGTCACCAGATGGGTAAACACCCATCCTAAGTAATGAGTTGGTTAATTATACCAGTGCCATGTTCATAGACCTTCGATTAATCTCTTGAGAGTATATGACTCCATCACCTACAATGGCTCATAGCATCTAAGCAGGACTTTTCAGAGCTCAGGCTCCTCCATTAAGTCAAAATGTATGTCTTAAGAATCAAAGGGTTGGGTGGAATTTAGCTTACTATTTTCATTACACCTCTGTGTGGGGATCAACTTGTATAAAGCATCAGAGAAATAATGAGGCAAATCAAACAGCGACAGGGAGGAGATTTTAAAATATTTTACTGGTACTCACATAACCGCCACCCTCATACTTAGCCAGACTTGGTCATATTTATGTAACACCCAGGTCTCTAGTATGTGGGTGCATTCAGACTTTCTGAAACAGTGGGTTCAGTGCCTCACTGACAGCTATGTTGGCGAAAAGAAAACAATGCCACTCTCACAAAATGCAATGCACCTGGACACTCTGGAGACCAAACCCATCCCATGTGTGGATCACTCTAGTTCAGGAGCAGATAACTGGTTGGTCCATATTGCTTGGGCTCACCTATAGACCACTAGGTTATAACCATGATGAATGTAAGCATCACTTGCAGAACTTTTACTAGCACCATGCCCACTGCAGACAAAACAAGATCAGCAGCTCTGGTCTGGGCCCCAGGCATTGTTCTCTAGGTCATTCTAATGTGCAGCCAAGGTTCAGAACCACTGCTGGAGACTACAGTAGTTGAAGCCATTGTGCCAATTTTCAAAGTATTCATGCAGAGTATATTTTAATTCATAATATAAAGCAGTAATGAACTCTTTAGTTCTCTCAAGATTATTGCCAAGTATGGCAAAATTGCCTGTTTCTCCGGTGTGTGTGTATGTCTGTGAGACAATCCTGCTATTCTGCTTCCTACATAGCTTTTGCATCTTTTCCATTTCCTCCCTGCTGCCACATCCTTAGTTCAAATCGTCATCTCTCTAGTCTTGCTGCTCCCTCCCCACCCCTACCTGCACTGTTCCCATTACTTCTCTCAAACTCCAAACACATCTTTCTTCTTATAACCCTCTTCAATGGCTCCCTGCTGTCCAGACACTCAGTGTCTTCACCTGGGCATCCAAAGCCTCTCGTGAGTAGGCTGGGGGGATCATTACTTGAACCAAAGGGTCCCTCGCAGGTCCTGAATGAACACTGCTGTCCCCAGCTTCTAAGCCCCTGCCTGGACAGCTTGTACCTCACCCATCCTGCCAGAAGTCCCCATTCAAGGCTCTTCTGAATAAAACCTTCTCTGATCTTGCCACCTCCCACTCCCAGATCCTAGGTCTACACCGCCTATGTCAAAGCAACATCTGATTACACCTTGTGTCTGGCAGATAGTGGGTGCTCCAAAACAAATAGTGTGTGAACTAATAAACTCCATTTATCACAGTATCAAAATTGTAGTTTGTCTTTCCTATTAGGTACTGAGCTTTCTCTGAGAACACTGGGTAACATGGTGTATGTAGTAGAAAAAGCAAAACTTTTGGAGATGAATTTATGTTGAAAACTCTGCTCTATCACTACTAGTGACAGGATCTTGGGCAAATTGAACTGCTTCCTCAGCCGCAAAATGAGGGTGACGACACCTTGAAGGGCTGTGAGGATTAGCCCTGACTTGTATGGTACCAGACACATAGTAGGTGCCCATATATTTCCTCCCCTTGCCTCCAACTGACATAACTTACCAGATACTCTGCAAAATTCATGAGCAACACCCTGCTAGAAAGCTTCTGCTTTGTATCTTATGCTTCCAAATGACCAAATGACTCTATTCTATAAAAGTTAAATGTTTGTTAGAAGACTTGAGAACCCCCTTCTCTCCCACCCTAGTCATCAGGGGCATATTATACCCACTACCTTATTTAATCCCCAACAGTCCTTTGAATTATTCCTGTTTTACAGCCGAGAAAGCTGGAGCAAAGATAAGACAATGGATTCTCCTTCAGGATCAGGTCTCTATACTTTATGCCATATTGCTCTCACATTTGGTCTTGTGAATGCATGCTTTTAAATGCAATCACTCATTTTTCTGAAATTAGAACCAATATTCCAATAATATCTGTTGAATGGGTAAAAGTTAAAGTAGCTATTTTAATTTTAAAAATGAAAAATATTATTATATTTTAAGGAGAGTCCTTTCAGCCCCACACTTTGTGACTGAATAGTGGCTAACTGCCACACCCTCTCAGACTGAGCCTCTTGGAGCCTTGGTTCCTTCATCCCTAACTTGAGAAGAATAATAGTACCTGCCTTATGGGAACACAAGGATTCAATGCATTAACACATGAGCTTCTAATACACGTGGAGCAGGATGTGGCACGTGGCAGGGCTCAGCATCAGCTATTAGCATCATCTCCACAAGGGCCGCTTTGCTTAGAATTCTACCAGGTTGTCCTTTAATGTGCTCTATTATAGGAAAGAAGAACAAAAAGAGAACATTCACTCTTGCATAACTGAGAACTCAATTTTAAAAAGGCACTTTAAAGACAAAAAGTAACTTTATTGACTGCTAATCTTACCATGAAATTCCTATAAGAATAATTACAAAATAATGCAGTTTTTTTTTCACACACTTTTGGTATCATCTTGATATGATGATCCTTTCACAGAAAGGATTATTTACAGTTTATGTAGATATAAAGTTCATTGTTGCAAATACAAATGTAGATGTATAGAGGCAATATATACCAAATTGGTATACTGACTAGCAATGGATATTAACAAATGCAGAATAAATAACAGCTTTATACTTCTCCTTTTTTATTTTTAAAACAATTTCCAAATACAAAAATGTAGATATTCAAAATGGATTTTTCACATACATATATATAATTCTGCTGCAAACAGTGGATCAAAAAGCAAAAATGTCCTTAGCATGTTTCATTTTTGAAAACCCACAAGACTATTCATAAATGCAATTAGAAAGAGGGTGTGCAAAACCACCAACGATGCTGGAAAAACCTTAAAGACCTGATTCTGTTTGAAGTAGAGAGAAAATAAAGTATAAAGCACTATGTACTTAATTAAATATGTTTTTTCTTAATGTTTAAACAAGAAACACTAGGAGCTAAGGAAATGTACCACATTATGAGCTGGGCTCTTTAGAGTCAAACTTCGTCAGGATTTGTCTCTTAAGCATCTGTAAGAAATGGTGGATTATTTAATGACATAAGTAAAATAGTCATTAGATGATCCTTTCATACTTTCATCCTTTTATACAAAGACTGAGATACTTTTATACATTCTGATACCTGAAACTTTGGTTCTTTCAAACATTTCATAAAAGCAAAATCATTTCATGACTATAGAATGTCATAGAATTTTTTTCCTTTTAAAGTGTCAAGTTAAGCCAATTTGACCAGGCTTGTGTGTACACACTGCCCTGTCACGTCCATGGCAAGGGCATGCGAGGGACAGTACAGGTGGAGTTTGTTCTCGTTCTCCATGTGTTTATAATACTGACTCCCATCCATGGGGAACACTGCAGGTGCTGCCGTAACCTAAGTCTATTTCTTTGTTACCTGAAAACTTAATTTTGTATAAAAATATGACTGTTTCTTTAGAAAATAATATAGTTTTTTTAATAAAACCTGGTAGATAGAAAAAATGGTATATCAAAATATGGTAAACAAATGTTGTAAAATATGAAATCATTAAAAACATCTCATAGAAAGACATTGTGCTAAAGTACTTTCCTGAAGTGTGAGCAACACTGTTACTGTACATCTAAAGGTTACTAAGTTCAATCTCCTGACTTGGTTTCATTATATATCCTAACAGCAGTGGCAGTAACTGTCTTAAAAATGGTTCTTTCTCAAACACTAACATTTTCTGTATACTTCAAAATTAATGAAAAAGATATCCTCTGGATCGGTGGTTTTCAATCCTGTTACATCCTAGCTCCATCTGGAAACTTTAAAAGAAAAGGCAATTCCACCTGGGTCTCACCGCAAGAGACTGATTTAATTCATCCAAGGTGGGACCCAGACATGATTATTTTTTTAAAGCTCCCCAGATAATTCTATGATGCAACCAGGGTTGAGAACTGTGGCAAAGACACATGAGAAAACAGTTGTTCTTAACTCTGCATCTGTCAACTGATTGTCTGTAGGCATCATTCATTTGATGACATATCCTCTGTACCAAACAAGAAAGACCATGTATACGAGATAGTCATGGGAGCCAAAATGAAAAGTAAGTAAGCTTTAAATACATATAAACACACACAGTCTCGTATATTTACATATGTATAACATGTACGTATAGTTAGGGTATTTTGGTTAAGCAGAAACCAGCATGACCATACTTTGCTCTGATTAAAAAAAAAAAATCCACCAAGTACAGACATATTTTAAGACATTTCCATAGTTTTAACAGAAACTGGTTTTGGAAACTCCACAAAATTCATTATGGCATGAACACAACCTATCCGTTACTTGGACAAGGGGCTCAGCTGAGTCCTAGAGCTTTCTGGAAGAGCAGGAGGATGACGTGGCACTGACCAGGTGTGTAGAAGTCACAAGGCATCACGGCATGCACGGTCTTTTGGTTATTGCTTGACTCACATCTTCTTGGCCCTGGGCTGCCCTTCTGGTGGAGGCATCTTTGGCGTGCTGGATTTTGACTGCTTCGTTTGTGTTCACTTTGGTACAGCCCCAGTGGGGTGGCAATGGCTATGAGTAGGTGACGGTCTCTCTATTAAAAAATGAGAGCCTCTCCTCTCTCTCTTCCCTCCAACCACCGGCATTTCATGAGGGAGTGGAAAAAAAAAAATACAAGCAAACAAAGGAACTCAACAACATCTTCCACATGATAAAAAATAAAAAAGTGTTTTTACACGTAACTGAACGGGAAACAAAATAATGAACAAACACACCACAGTTGGATATTCTGAAGGCTTGGTAACCAGTAAATCACATTTCCTTCCAAAGGATCAGTGAACGTCTGGGCACTTGTCTTGGTGTACATTCTCTGTAGTCCTTTTACTTCTGTGTAATACTTAAAGTGCAACTGTCCCTCAGCTTTTATTTCTGTCGCAAATATTACAAAGAAAGAGCTATGTTTGGGGTGAAGAAAATATGGCACAAGTAATAGGTAAAGAAAGAACCTATGGCTTTCACAGCCTCTAGCGAATAGCAGGCTGTCTGTACAGCTGCAAATAGATGTCCTTTATACAACAAACTCTGGAACTTCATCGTGGGTGAGATCAAGAGAAAAGTATTTGCTGGTTCTTTTGACTGGAAAAGCATCTTGGATGTTGACACACTGCTGAGCCAAGCAGCTGCTGCAATAGAGGCCTTCCTCATCCAGTTCATGGCCGCACCCAAAGGTATAACTCTGAGCAGTGTCCTGACACAGCCCCGCAATGCGCAAAAAGTCTTTCTGATACAGTCTGATGTCATCGAGGCTCAAGCTATGTCGATCAGTGGAGGTCTTTGGTTTTCGACATATAGTCTACAAGACAAGAGAAGGTTGAAACTACTTTAAGAGCATAGACTAAAGCGAAAGTTTAGCACTATTTGCCTTGTACAGAGAGAAGCTGCAAAATCATAAAAGGTTAAGGAATCCTTAAATGTTAGGAAGTGGTTTCCAATCTGTGGTTTGTGGGCCCTGAGGCCCTGTGGGGCAAAACGTCACTACCACCACCACCAATAATAGCAGCTAGCATTGACTGAGCCCTTATTATGTGCTAGACCCTAAAATTCATTTAATCTTCCCATCAGTCTGTGAGCCAGGTGCTATTATTCTCCCCCCTCTACAGATAAATAACCCAAGGCACAGAGAAGTCAGTGCAATGTGAATCCAACTGTCTCTAGCATCTCAGAAACCAAGCAGTTATCTTAAAATCAGGTTGCAGAGGTAAAGATACTGTTTCTCGGTATTTCCATGAGGATATGACAATTCAGCATGGCAACACTCTCATGCTGAGGTCTGTTATTCTTTTAATAAGAAATGGGAAAACAAACCAATTATTACTCAAGAAACACAGTTTAAAAAACAATTTTTTCAAAAGCCAGAATTCTTGGGTAGAAAAATAACATGAAGTGCTCTTGGTATAGCAAAGGTTCGGAGACAGCCCCAGGATAAAGAGGTGGGCTCCCAAACACTGCAAGAGGTCACACTGACAAATGCTCCACACAGCAGGTGGCAGGCTTTTAGAACTCATTATCCCAAGAGGTGGTTCCAGCTGAAAACATAAGTAGGTTAAAAAATGGTTCCAATAATTACATGAATGGAAGATCCTTAATGGTTACTTAACGAAACGAGGCATTACAGTTCTAATGTACTTTTGCGGCTGACACCACAAAGGCCAGCCTTGTTAGAATAAGATATCACTTTTGCTGGAGGCAAAAGTACCAGGAAGAAAGAACAGAGCCTGAGCTCAACAACATTTTACTTGGAAGGGTCAGGTCTGAGAGCCTCCTGAAGATGACAATCCTTGTACTGACGTCTTCTGAGGCTCCACCAAAATTTGACATAGAATTCATCAGGTCATCGCCACAAAGCATCAAGGCAGGCACACAAATGCTCTTCCCATCTGGTAGATGTGGAAGCTGATCCTTTGCTGTGCCCCACAAACGTTCATGTACAGTAAGAGCTAATGCTGACTGGCAGGGCTGGGGTGCAAACCCAGTCAGTTTGACCCTAGAGCTTGCAGTCCTAATCATCATGCTACATGTACTGCAATAAATATCACTCATTGGAGTTTCCAGAAGAATATTTAATAAAACGTCATGTTCACATTATGGTTACTTAAATGGAAAAGAAAAAAAGGACAAATGCGAAAAAAGGGAAGAAAGAGAGAAAAATATAGGAGGCAAAGATTGCCAGAATGCAAGAGAAAGAAAGAAAAGAGAAACACGCGTAGAAGGAAAAAAAACAAGAGACAGAGAGCACCCAAGTGCTTCCCTGGAGACAGAGGTGAATATCACCAGTAGATTATATCTAAATGCTGCAATGGTGTATTTTAATTTATCTATATCTTCTGATAGTTTAATAGTCTAAACAGTGATCATGGGTTATCAAATGCTCTAGCTTAGCATAGTTTGAAAATTCAATCTGAATGGAATAATTAGAGTGTGGAAACATTTCTACCACAACACACCTGACGAGAAAATTACTCTCCCAGTTGTCGAGATCAACACACACACACATACACACACCAGAATTAACCTGAAGACTAGAGGCTTCCCACCCACATAAAGTATGAAACAAAGTACATAGTTTATCCAAATAAAAACCCAACTCAAAGATAAACAGAACTAGAAAATAAATGGACATAAATTCAGACTAAAACTAGAATGTATGTATCTACTAGGAATCATTTCATTAAGGTTTTAAATTTCTGCTCATTTATGTAATTATAAATGTAAGTTCCTCTTTAACATTTTCTATAACTTCAGTTGCTGATTTAAAATTTCAATCCCTTCCATACCTGTGGAAGAGAATCAGTACTCTGGCCTCGAAGTTTGACCACCGTCTCTGAGGAGCTGGAGGTGGAAGAACCAATTTCTTTCACAATCAACCCTAAAGTGAAACGCAGAGAAAAATCAGTGAAGACTTCAAATTATTCATCCCTCTTGCCACTCATGTGACATATACTGCTACCAAGAAGGAAAGGGCAAATATTAACCACTGCCCACAAATCTCACTGTGGCCCTCTGGCGGCAGACGACCAGGGGGGATCACATTCTCTCCTTGTGCTGCAGTGAACGGGAGGAGTGAGATACACGTGGGGTTAGAGCACAGGATGGAGGTTAGAAACTGCATTTCCTAAAATAAACTTTTAATTAAGTTATTTATGATGCAGTTAGGAATGAACACAAAGGCTGAAGGTGCAAAGCAATCTCTTTACTGTATCTCCTAAAGCTCCCCCCACTCTCCATACAACACTGACTTTGAATTTAACGTGGACACAGCCTCTAGGTCTGGTTCTACTTAGACGAGCAGTGGGTAAATGCAGGGATCGGGCCTCCTCTGGAGTCACACAGATCTGGGTGGGAACTGGGTTCAGGTAAGTTAAGGAGCTGTGTGTCCTGGCCAGTGTCTGTGTGTCCTTGTGTTTGTCTGCTCCTCTTATAAATGGCGCTGAGCCTAGCACCCATCCAACTAAAGAGCAAATGCCCACAAAGGGCTAGGTCCAGGACCAGCATATGGAACACACTGTGTTCCGGAGGCTCCTCTTGGCCAACGGGAACACCGTGGCACAGGCCTCCTGCAGCAGATCCCACCAGTGAGACACCAAAATGGGAGGCCACGGTGAGAAGTCAGTTCTGGGGCTCTAAGGTCAACGGAGCTCCTCGTCACCCCAGTGCTCGGGGAACCTGATAATTCAGAAACAGAAATCCAGGGGCTGACACTTCCCTAAGTGACCGTGGCATGGGAATAAAGCGCCCAGGGAAAATGTTTCAGAAGGTAAAATTGTCAATGAGAACTGGAGATGTAAGTGAAGACCACTCATATTTTTTTTGCAAACAGATGGAGCAAGTGAATAGGTCAGGCCCCAGAGCCCTAAGGCTAAATGGCTTTAAGTACATTTCCACCTGATAAAAGAAGAACCTTGAGTAAGTAATGTGATTTTTGTTCAGCCACTGCTAGTAACCTACAGAAATGACTTTTTGTATTCTATCTCTTTAGAAGGGTCTCATAATAATTCAGTGTCTAGAATGTATTGTTTGATGATTAGTTCAATTAAAAAATTATATATGTACATTCTTGGTTTACATGTAGACAGTTTAAATTATTCTCAGATGACATTCACATTTTGGGGGTTGGTACAAAGTGCTTGGGTAGAAGATCTTTCTCTAGAAAGCTCCTTATCTTCTAAAACGCCTTAAACTTTTGAGTCAATCTTCATAGGAAGAAGATGTTTACTAGTGCACTGGTTGGCACTGGGTATGGTTCCTTTTGAATTTCCTTGTAAATGTGCCCTTTTCTGCCTGTAAATAATTTGTTCCAAAACCCAGAACCAGCACTAGAAAACTCAGTATCAAGCCTGGTGCTCAGAACACTGAACAGACTCCTGCCAAACTTCCACAAGAATGAAGGATAGAGCACTACACTACGACACTACTCAATCTTAGCTCCATGTTTTTAAAACAATGGGCTCAAATTGTAGAGATTTTGGAAAACTAGGATGATGCAAAGAAGAAAATAAAAAATCCATAACCCCATCATCCAGAGAAAAGGCTATTAATATTTTAATGTACATTTTGCCATATACATGTAAACATTTTTATAATTTGAGATCATACTATCTAAACAATTTATACTGTTTTTCTTACCTAGGTTTCTTATATTATTAAGTATCCTCTGAACCCGCTAGCTAAGGAGAGGACCTTCCCGAGGGAGCTCACCAGAGTGTCCATTCAGCTTCCGAGACAGGAGCATGTCCTCTGTGATGTAGATGCACATGTCTGGGCTGACTTCCAGGGACTCTTCGTTCATCCTCTCCAGGTCCCTGGGGTCATCAACCAACATCTCTATTTCTGACACAGAAGAAAGAAAAGACATTTAGTGACATAGGGGACATGGCCACCGTAACTCAGAGCCACACCTGGAGGGAGGTTATTTAATTATTCATATTTTAAAATAAATCTGCTAATGAGACTCCACAATAGGAAACTCTAGCGACAACTCTCAACTAGATGCTGCTTCTCTTCTTCACAGGACTGCTGTGTTATCTACATGTCTGCTAATGCCATGATTTGACCGTCAATTATTCTTTCTCTTTAAAAAAAAAGAAAAGCTGTACTAGCATGCTGTGATAACAAAGGGTCCAAGGAGACTGATGGGTTGTTTGTCTCACGCCAAAGCAGACTGTTGACAAGGACAGAATGAGTAGTACATGAAGCTCCCCATCACCCATAGCTGCCTTCTCTCAGAGCATTCAATGACTTGATTTGATATCCACATGAATTCTATAGTGAGCACACATATGTTCTGCAGTTTTCCTTAATGGAATCAGTGTATCTTTCCCCCAAACCTGAATGCTATAGCAATTACTTGAAACAGAAAAATTAAAAAGATGCACACAAGTACTAAGTTTGGCTGATACAGTCTGTATGATCAGATACAGGTCTGATCATATCTCCTTAACGCAGGGTTAAGCAGCCAAATGCTGTGTTTCTTTCTTCTCTATTACTACATCAATTCTACAGAAACAACAATGCGAAAAAACTGGGAGAGAAAAAGCAGAGCATCCCAGACGACAGGTCAGCACTGTTAGCTCGGAGGGCCTGGGGTCAGGTTACCATCGTCCTGCAAATCCTCCTCCAGCCGGTCCTTGCCGCCACTCTCCACCCCGGAGGTGTGGGAGCTGCCGTGGCTGGTCATGGAGCTGCAGGTTTTCAGCTTGCGGTGGATGGCACTGCCGGGGTAGGCATCTTCGGGGCCCGCGTCCCGGGCCTTGGTGTCGGCCTCGATGCCCGAGGTGTGAGAGCTGCTGTGGCTGGCGGTGGAGTGACGGGACAGGCGCTTATGCTTCATGCTGCCCGCGCTGCTCCCACTGGCCCGGGACCGCTTCTCCAGCTGGTCCATGTCGAGGTCCAGGTTGTCGCTGATGTAAGATTCCCGGTACTGCTTCTTCTCTGTGTGGTGAGGAAGACGGCTTGTCATTATATATTCTACCAAGGCAGAAGGAACAGCTGATTAGCTGGGGTCAAGCCAAGAACAAGTACAATTTCACATTCAGAAGTGAGTGATTGGAAAGTGCTCATAATTCTGATAGGAGCTCAATTTAAGAAGACTGAAAAATGAATAAAAACCAGTACCATAGATATGAGGGGAGTATTTAACTACTCCAAGAGTTTTAAAGCTTCAAACACCATTGAAGAATGCTACTCAATGTGTAAGATGGCAGATCACTTCTTGTCTGCAAACTGTTATTGGTCCACAGTGGAATAAGTTCAGTAATTGAGAATAAACATTTAGAAACTTTTAGAGTGATCTGACATTGCCAGGACATCCACGAATGTGATTTTGAACTTTGCAAAAGTATTGGTCCACAGTGGATTAGAAGTTTTTAAAACTCTGGTCCTTCCCCACAGATAATTTCAAAAGGACTGCTATAGAAATGGTTCAATAAATATACTTATGCTAATTGCCTTTCATTTGATTTGCTCATCTGTTCAATTTGGGCCATTGTTACCTTAGCTCTAACTGTTGAAGACAATTTAAAATAAAATTATTCTTCTGAGAATTCCTTTCAAAAAATTCTAGAATTTAGATTTTCATGGATGAAGATTGCTTTTCTCCATTTAGGCTGAATCTGTGAGGTTTTACCATCTATTAAGAACACATAGTAATCACTACTGGTTTGATAATTTATACTCATGTAGCCTCTGATTGATAAAACTGTTCTTTAACATGTCAGTACACCTCTTTAAGGTAGCAAAGACACACTATTGGAAAGTCCCTTTTATCCAATGCTAAACTAACCATTACATAAAGGCACAAAGTTACAACTGAGCTACAGGTGTACAACTGATACAAACATACTATTTTTGTGCTTCAGGTCAGAAATTTAAAACAAAGAAATAGTTAAACTGCCTTGTATCTTTAATACTGATGAGAAATAACACATTAGAACAAGGTTAAAAATGGAGAGTGCATTTGGGGAATGTTAAATTGATATTATTTCAGAAACTGCTGACTACTGGACTAATTGGATTCTCAAGGGCCTGTTAATGGATTTAATTGTATTGTGTCTTGGTTAAGTAAAAATACTTGCACTCTTGATGTTTGAATCCAGCTCTGAACTATAATCACCACAGGTTTCCCCAGAGAGGGAATGAACATCAGCAGGAAGAGAAAATATGCATTCCAGGATGCAAAATGGAAAAAATGCTTCGAGAAGGCTGTGTGTACATTTCTGGGCTTCAGCCCTTTCATGTCAATTCTAAGGAATCGAGCTGAAACACACAAAGGTGAGTGTGTGTAGCCACACAGATGCAGACTGGAACCAGACATCAGAGCCTAACACACACATCACTGCAACAAAAGTACATCCATCTACAGCGCATTTTTTAGGGTTAGACTCGGTTCTAATGATTCCTATTTTCTGAAGGCAACAGGAGTTAAGATGAAGAACTAAAGGGGTTTGCTAAATTCTCATACTTTCTATTCATTGTAGATTCAATACAATAGCCATGTGGCCCTTGGAAGGGTGGAAAGTGAAGAGAAAAAGTAAAAAAAAAAAGTCCTATATGGTGTTTGAGTTCTAAGACAATTGAGAATTGTGGATCTAATAATTTAAAAACTTTTCTCTTTACAAATAGCTCTTTTACTCCCAAATTTCTGGTAGATTTGGAATCAACTACAGTTATTCTATACTCACGAGCATAGTCACTAGAAGACAAGCACTTTGCCAACTTGTTTTCTATCTAATAGGAGCCTAGCATGAATTACTTCCTGTCAATATGTCAGCGCAGCCTTGGTGTTCCATGTGCTGGCTTCTATTCCTGTCATCGTGCTTTATCTCTTAGACCCTCTGCAAACATTTAAGAAGCTTCATACCAATTGGTTACAAAATGAGGAAAACGCTGAAATAATTCTGAAATTTATTCTAAGAGATGCAAAATGCAACCTCTCACCCCCTAGTAATCACTGGTGTCCACAGGGCAAATCATCAATGTGTCAGTGTTCTATTTATTCCCTCTACTGTAAAAGCTCACAGACCACCAAGTTTTTCATATGTTATTTTGTAATATAATGCAGTCAATGTGCCCTCTTGACACAGACCTAAGAATAAGCTCTAGCTATTGAATAAAGTTGAGTTGAAAAAAAATTTTAATGACAGAAAGCATTTTTTATCCATCTGTTCTAAATACAGTAAGATTCTTGTGATCATTTTTACTATAAAATGAGAAAATAGTGTTTCAGACAAGGTGACTCTAGATGAAACTTAATTAAGAAAAACATAGATTCTTTTCATGCTGTGATTTTGGCTAATGTTAATAGCGTTTTTTGTTTAAAATGATGGGAGTCCTTAAGTGTGGGTGAGATAACTGGATTCAGGCCAAGGTAAGGCCAAAGAAACTGTTTCAGGTTTTCTTCAGATCTGGAAGGATTTCTAAGCAGAGAAAACTAAAGATGTAAAGGAAAAAAAAAGCCATCCCCGCAAAATCTATCTATATGTATCCACGTAAAAGATCCAGTCTGCACC
Source organism: Kogia breviceps (assembly GCF_026419965.1). NCBI lineage: Eukaryota > Metazoa > Chordata > Mammalia > Artiodactyla > Physeteridae > Kogia > Kogia breviceps. The sequence continues at coordinate 49,102,829 of NC_081312.1, forward strand.
TTTATCATTCCCTCACTGCCCCTACTCACATAAGCCCCCAAATGCACTTGGTGATAGTATGCTTGATAACACACAAAGCCCTGCCCTCTTAACTCGACATTCTATGTAATTTTGCTTTAGAACCTGTAGGGGACGTTCGTTAATTCTTTCAAGCTCTAAGGGGTTCCCGTTAAGGTCACCTAAACAAGAATTTACTAAAATGCTGCTGGCAGAGAGCTGCTGGAATAAGTGAATTTCTCAAGGTGCCAAGTTGGCCATTTAAGAATGAAGCCAACTTGGCAAAATGATGGGTTCTGCACCTAAGTTACCTATTCTCACAAGTTTCCTTGGTGCTTCCAAGGAAGTTTAAATTCCTAATCTTCATATTAGTGTCAGAGAGATATATGCATTTATTATACTGATGAGTCATCACGGGAAAGAACTGGCAGTCTAGCAGCAGGGGAAGCCAATACACTTGACAGTGAGACCAATCCTCTCTGAAGACAGATGCAGTTTGGTGGCAGACAGTGGAAAATGATTCACATTCCAACTGCTACTTAAATTACAACGGCTTCTCCAAACTGGGTCTCATTTAAATTGACAGACAGCTTTTGAGAGAAAGCAATCAGATGCAAACCTCTATAAGGTTTTTGTTTGTTAAGAGAGAAAATGGTATAGATGAACCTGTCTGCAAGGCACAAATAGAGACACAGATGTAGAGAACAAACATATGGACCCCAACGGGGGGGAAAAGGGGGGTGGGGATGAACTGGGAGATTAGGATTGACATATATACACTAATATGTATAAAACAGATAACTAATGAGAACCTGCTGTATAGCACAGGGATCTCTACTCAATGTTCTGTGGTGACCTAAACGAGAAGGAAATCCAAAAAAGAGGGGATATGTGTATACGCATAGCTGATTCACTTCGCTGTACAGCAGAAACTAACACAACATTGTTAAGCAACTACACCCCAATTAGGAAAAAAAAAAAAAAAAAAAAGAGGACAGGTACTTGTCTCACTTCTATAAGAAAAGTGAGGTCTGAGAGGTCTAAATCTGTTTCCGATATGGACCTAAGATATGAATCTGCATCCTAGTGTTCATGCAAATATCCCAAATCGAATCCGATCGAATTACCAAGAATTACAACAAAATGAGTTTGCAAACAAATTGAAGACATTAAAAAACCAAATATGCAAAGTAGCATTTTTGGGGATTAGAAGCTGGAGTGTGCCGAACAGGGTAACCATAGGAGATAGAGTTAACCATTAGGTTAATACTGTGAAGTTGAAGTCTGCTGCTAGAAGGCCCCATCCCTGTCTTCCTCTCTTCACCATGACTTGACCCCACTTTCAGGGCCCAGAACTCTGAAGCCCCAAAGGCACTGCTCTATTCTGTGTCTCAGGAAAGCTCCCACAGGACTGGCTGACAAGATCCTCAATTGTAAACTTCTCTCTCCTTTGTTTGTCTTTCTTGCTCAGCCAGACGTGGGGCCTCCTAGAAGTCAACAAGAGGCTGGAGACATTCTGTGACCCACCTTTATTGTCACTCTAACCTAAGGAATAATCACACTGGAAGGAATTCCAGATAGCCTAACAGCACCAAGGTGGATCAGTGTATAAACAAAGCTCTGAGATGCAGATAAAAGCTGATATGCACATAAAACCCTGGCCTGCACCTTCATGTGGTGGCTTTCTGCAAGAATTCTCAAGCCAAGTGTGGGGAAACCTTACAGAGACTGTTCTCGAAGGTAGCTAAATGGCAGAGATAATCTCGGATATGCTGACTAGAACTGTGGGAGGTGGGCCTTCCGGGACAGTGCTGAGATGAAACAGAAATGCTGCTGGGGATCTGGAGATGCCGGTCCCCAGGTCCCACTCTTCAGAAGACTAAAGCCCCAGTTCTTGGCAGCTGTAGAGTACGGGGCCCCGGGTGGCAAAAGCACCATCTGCTTCCCGCCCGAGACCCTGCAGGACCTTCGTTTTCCTCCAGCTTCCGGATGTGGCGCAGGACAGGCTGCAGGTTCATGTAGAGGCGGTGGCTGTTACTCAGGAGCTGCAGAAGGTGTCTGGAGCGCATGGGGCACCCCGTGTAGTAGATGAGCTTCCTGGCTGAGGGCAAGCCATCTGGCAAAATCTCAAACTTCTTCCCCTGTGGAGGGAAGGCATGAATCAGATCAGGAAGAAAAGTGTACGATGTGCCAAGCTCCCCTTCTTTTTCTAGTTAGTAAGGAAAACTATAGACTCAGAAATAGATGTATAAAGCTCCATCCAAAATTCCCGGCGGATAAATTACTGTTATCCTTTTCAAAAACGTCACAGGACAGAGGATTACCAAAAATTCAAGGAAGTGACTAGCCAGGGTCTTCTGGTTCCATCTTTGGTTTCTCTGGATGGCCAGGCCATTTACATAATGGAGAAGAGAAGGGCCCATCACAAAAGCATCCTTAAATGTAATCCCAACACCCTAACTCAGTAAACAAGACAACAAATCCTAGAAGGGTAATGCATTCAAATATCTGTTGAACACTTACAACGTACCAAACACTTTGCTAGGCCCTGAGAAAATAACAGCGCAGAGGACAAAGTCCCTACCCCCATGTCACTACATTCTGGTGGGAGAGATGGTAAATAAACACATAAAATAATTGCAGCTTATGATAAATTCTGGGAAGGAAATAAACAAGGAGTTATGATAGTGAACAATAAAGGATATCTATTTAGGGTTTAGAAAAAATGAAAAACTCTCTAGTTGGATAAAAGAGGGAGCTGGAAGCCAGAAGGACAATTAGAGGGATGAGACAGGAAGGAGAAATAAGAGATGGAAGTAGCGTTAAGTATCTGTCAGTAGAGGAATCTCATTCATTAGGTTTGGGATCATTAACATAAAGTTCTAAGTTGAGGGCCAGGGTTTGGCAAAGTTCCTTACAGTTATGGAATGTTATTAACTCCTTTAACTTTCCTGACAATGATTAGGGCAACAGGACTACAGAAAGGAATATTCCAGGCACAGTGATTCTCAGCTGGAGAGGAGAGAGAAAGCAAAGAGGGAGGCATATTCTAACTACACACTTAAAGTCAGTGCAAAGCAATATGGGTTTGTGTAACTCAGACATGGATGGAATTTTTTACCTCTCGACTTTCCATTTTAAAAGGAACCAACATTGGATCTCAATACTAGAATGCTTATAACTTATACTTAATGAGCACTAAGCATGTATTAACTCACTTAATCCTCACAAGTCTATGGGGTAGGCGGGGACAGTCAATTATCCCCATTTTGGAATGAAGAAACCAAGGCATAGAGATGTGAAAGTGATTTGCCCAGGGTCACACAACTAGGCAGGGCTGGGCTGGCTGCAAGAAGAATCATCTGGGAAGTTTGCCAAAATAGATTCCTGGTCTCCACCCCAGACCTACTGAATCAAAAATCCCTTAGGTGAGGATGATGAGGCCCAGAAATCTAAATAAGCTCCTCAGATGAGAGTGATGCACAACTAGATTCAGGAACCACTGGGTGCAGGACCCTTAAGAAATTCAATTTCTATAAATGTATTTTATTACTTCTTAAATGGGGACATGAAGGGGGCAAGTGGGGTAATAATTTGCTCATTTACAAATAGCTCCACTCCTTTCCCAAAGAGCTTGAATGAGAAAGAGCCAGTGAGTAGGAGGCAGGTCAGGCCCCATTTAATGTATGAGTGAAGTGAAATCAGATTGGACTGTGCCCAATGTAAAGTCAGAAACAGGTCTTTTAACTCCCAGGGCAGTGTGGAGTCAGTGCCCAAATGCTATTTGGCAACAGAGCCCTTTATTTATATAGGCCATCTTCCTGATGGAAAGAAAGAAGCACATGTGTCCTAATCCTTATCTTCCTCCTTTCTTTGTGTATTTTTTCCAATAATTTCTGAACAAAGCGAAATTATGAATTTTAACGACCACTGGAAATACATATAATTAACTGTAATTCTTTGAATCCTCCCCCAAATGGACACAGCTGACAAAACAGTGAAACAGCTGGGAAAAATCAAGAATTTGCTCCAACAAAAGAAAGTGTATCATTCTCAATAATCTAAAAGTAAAAGTACTTTTCCCGTTAAGAATTGCAGTCCTTTCTTTATAATGATGAGTTTTCAACAGACAGATATTAATAGAAACATCTTTTTATATCACTCTTTATTCTTTGCTCAAGAGAAGTTAACTTCCACAAGAACTGGCCATCCCCCATGCTGAGAGTAATTTACCCTATGATTACAGCTTTCTGTTTTCTAATCCCTCTGCTGTACATTTTTAAAACAATTCTGTTTGATGAATTCATCTTGAACTTTTCCCATCACATTTCTTCTGAAACTAGAATAACTTAGGGTAGAGTGGTGGGGACCAGATACACAAATTAAATCAGTCATTTCTTTTGCTATAAGACTCTGTGTTTTAGGTTCACTACTGAAAAGTGGCAATGATTATAATTAAAGCACATGCATAAGAATATAAGACAGCTAAATAGTTTCATCTTCAATTTTGAGAAAATATCAAGTTTTGTGCCTGAAACAATATTTTGTTTAAAAAAAAACAAAAAACAAGTCCACAAAAACAAAAAACTGAGTATTTTAAGTCAGTTATTTTAAACTTACCACAAACACCAACTTTCCAACATTGGTCCAAGGGAAATCATAAAGTAATTGTTTCTCTTCATCTAAATTCTGTGGAGAGAATTATAAGAGTTACTTATAACTCTTACAAGTAATGCACAGAGAGTTACTGAGGAAACTGACAGATATTCTAAAATAGCCCTAACTTCTTTCCCAGAAAACTAAAATACAGTAATTAAAATCTGAAAGAGGTCCCCAACTCTCTTTGGAGATATGCAGACAGTAATTAAAAGAGGAGTGTAGGGCTTCCCTGGTGGCGCAGTGGTTGAGAGTCCGCCTGCCGCTGCAGGGGACGCGCGTTCGTGCCCCGGTCCGGGAAGATCCCACATGCCGCGGAGCAACTAAGCCCGTGAGCCATGGCCGCTGAGCCTGCGCGTCCGGAGCCTGTGCTCCGCAACGGGAGAGGCCACAACAGTGAGAGGCCCGCGTACCGCAAAAAAAAAAAAAAAAAAAAAAAAAAAAAAAAAAAAAAAAAGAGGAGTGATACAATTCTGTCGCTTTTAGTTCCTGAGTGACTATGTTAAACTGCCCTTTTAAGGCAATCTTTTCCCTTCTGGCCTATCCCCAAATTTAAATAAAAAGTCCAAAAGATTCAGGCATTCAAGAGATGAGATAAGGCATTCAGACTTTTATAACTGGATATTTTGCCTATATCGAAGATAAGGCATCCTTATATTCTCCCAGGTCTCACAGAGGGAGGCATCTCTCTCCCTTGTTGATGGCTATAGCATAAAACCATCCCACCTGCAAAAGAATGATGGTAACTACTTACTCCAGGGACAGGTTTTATCAGAAAATTGTAATGGAAATTAAAATGTCTGGTCAGTCACTGTATTAAAAAGTCATTTTTCTTTCCACAGTTATAGATGCACCAGATGATAAAAAAGAATATTAAAAATTAATGACACACAAAGAAAAATGTCTGGATATTAAATGATCTGTGAGTGATGAACTGGGGCCAATCTCTGGTTTGTTGTTTTCTGTTCTAGAGGACTTATTAGTGTCAAGGATCAGACTGCTTCACTTCGTCTATCCCACATTATCTACATCTGTGCTAGACAAATAGGAAGTAATGACCAATCAATGGCTGGAAATGGACCAGTGAACCTATCACAGGACCAGGCAGGCACACTGCCAGAGTAAGACACAGTGGATGCTATTTGACACTTACTTCTCATTAACTAACCTGAAAAATCTGTATTCCCCGCATGGTCAATCCAAGGGTCAGAGAAGCTTCAATTTCCCTTTTATCCTATAGGAATAAAATTGTATGAAAAAGTATATTTTTCTTCTATAATGAACAATTCAGCACCAAAGAAAAGAACCAAAGATAAATTTCAGGATTAGAAAGCTTTTGACTTAAAACAACTTTGCTTGTCTTTCTGCATCCCTTGTTTTCTATAAGATTTAAGAAAATCATGGGGACATATTAAATCAGTAATGGTATTTTCTACTTTCTAAATCCCTGCGATTTCAAAGTTTTAGTGTTTTTACTATATTATATACACTTTCATATCTGACAATATTCTAAATATTTGTGTTACTGAGAACTCCAGTAAGTAAGACTATTTTGCTGCTTTTACATCATTTTTAAAATCTCTCTTATGCTTAATCTTTTCTCAGAAGTTAGAATCTTGAATATAAGGTCGTAGTTATATTCTGAGGTGTACTAGACTTTATGTGTTTAAAACTGGTTAAACTCCTAACTCTGAAAACAAAGTCAGAGGCAAGCCTGAAGAATTAATGCTCTTTCATGAAGATAGCTAATAAAGCTATAAAAGCTTTACATTTAGTTAGTCTTGAAAGAAACTACTTATGTTTAAGAAATTCAATTATCACTTGCCAATATGATATACATTCTACCAGCTAAACCATAAACTAAAAAAAAAAAAATACTAAAACAGTATAAGGGAAAAAATTGTATAATTAAGAATGTATTCTGAACTTGGCCACATCTTCTAAGTGCTCATCTGTAACAAGTGGATATAAGGTATAAAGTTCAAAATACAAAAAACAAAATTGCTGAGTAACTAAAATATTTTCATTATGAGATTTCTCAATAAAAACAATAAATGAGTACATGCAGATCTTTATTGCATTTACTGCCAGTTTTTGCATGATCATGGAAAGGAATATTTGTAGAAAATGCATCCTTACCTGGCATAGTAAAGAGAAGCCACAGCCTATTTTCACTATTGGGGCTGTTTTTTCCCACTAATACTCTTTACATCAAGAAAGGCACACACAGTACAGGTTTAACAGGAGAAACCAATCCATCACCATGAGCTTAGGTCAATTTCCCTTTCAAGGTTATTCTGATTGCTTCCTGAAATAAGATTGTGCTCATAAAAATGCTGGTAGTGTGTGTATGAGGTGCGTATTACTGGGAAAGAGGCACAGAGTTTTTTGTTGTTGTTATTGTTCTTGTTGTTTTAAGTTTCCTGTCTTCTGTCTCCATTTTATTAACAGGCCTTAAATGAAGCAGTTTTAATGGCAGCCACGTGATTTCTTTAAAGAATGAAAATTCTGCCTATAAGGAAAAAATATTTCCCCACCTCATTCAGTTCATTAGTATTAGTTATCTTGTTTTAAGCAGACCAGAGTGATTTTCTATGACACATAAAAGTAGTGCACTTTAAGCAAATTGAAAGATTAATTTTTACATGAAAGATAAATTGGAGATATCTACTTCACTAAAGGATTCCTAATAGGATCTTAATAGGATTCTTTAAAATACCAAAGCTTCCCTACAAAACAAAAAGCAACCAATATTTACTGAGCATTCACTAATGTGCCAGGCACTCCATCTGGTTATTTCAGATTCACCATCTTGTTGAATCTTCCCAACCTGTGATATGTATAGGATCATTCCCACTTAACAGATGCCCAGGATTGCAGCAACAGTTGCCTAGGATCCCAGCAAGAGTGAATGCTGATGGAGGGTTTATAAAGCCACAGTCTTTCTGATATATCATTCATACCTCTAATACATTTAAAAATATATACTTATTGTCAAAAAATGTCATTTATTTGCATTTACTCATATAAATTTAGGTGTCACAGTGAACTCCCTTAAAAGAAAAAAAAGAACTCAGTCTTCCAGGAATTTAGGTGAAGAGATCTGTGGAACTCTATGCCTTTGAAAGACGACAGGGCATTAACAATGCATCTCTTGCGCATGAAAGAGAAAAAATAACATCCTTTGCTCTCTTTTTAGTCTTTTGAACCAGCCAGGAAAATTACCCAGCAATATATCCAAACTACGGTCTAGTCTCCAATTGTCTAGTTATGCTAATCTTACCACAAAGGATGCAGGAGAGATAACAAACCTAATAATAACAATGATAATGGTAAAGGCAACACGTTTAATTTCATGCCTAACACTTGCTGGGTACTGTTTTAAGCACTTTTCACCCACTAATTCCTTTAGTCTTCAATAAACCTCAGAGTTTATTGGGTACGTTACCATCCCCATTTATCTATGGGGAAACTAAAGCACAGAGAGGCTAAGTAACATGCCTAAGGTTACACAGTAAGGGGGTGAAGCTGGGATTTAATCCCAGCAAGGTAGGCCCAACAGACCACACTCTGAACCACTTCATCCTATTTGGTTGGAGAATAAATATACCTTTGAATACTTAAATGGGAATTCAAGGGTTCTTGCCATGGAAGTGATCCTTGTGAAATAGGGAGAGGACTGGAAAGGAGGAGCAGGAGAGAAGACAGAACATGATAAACAGTATTTCCAGTGATTCCCTGCAGAGCCCTCCCCAGTTATTATTTGGGTCCGTGACCTCTGACCCAGGATGAAAAAATGAGGCTAGAGACACAAGAACACAAAACACAAGGACACAGGAGAAAGGCAGTAACAAACTTTAGAGTGACAGCACAGAGTCAGTGGTTTAAGCACACAGGCTCTTGTCAAGTAGACCTGGGTTGAATCCTGGCTCTTACTAGTTTTGTGATATTGGTGTGTATCCTGGTCTGTAAAATGAAGATTACAGTCCTAACTTATAGTTATGAGGATTTTTAAAAGAGGATAAATATAAAGTGGCCCCATAAACACTATACTCAATAAACATTAGCTATTGTGGTGATGTTCTTATTACTAATGGATACATGCAGGTACAGCTTCACTTCAAGGAGTATTAAAAATTACTGATCGAACAAGTTGAAAATGTCACTCCCCAAGGCAGAAATGCAGATTTGGGAAGGGAAAAAATAACTATTTCATAATCACTGAAAAGCCAGATGCACAATTTACAGTCACTTGTTATCTCAATACTAGGACCATTAAAAAGACTCCATTCTGCTCCCAGGACTGAGGAAAAGCACACTGACTCCAATGATGACAAACAGTGGTTGAAATGAAACTCTTTTAAAAAGCCCATTAAAAAAAATTAAAATGACAACTTTAAATAAAAGCTTCTCCTTATCAAGAAGGTATGGCTGCAGACCTACTGCAGTTTTTTACCTTATACAATCTGTAGTAATGAACGGCAACATCATCTAGTCGGACGGCCTCTTTGATATATTTAAGATGAGCCTCAGAAGCTGTCAGTGCGAACTGATCTTTGTGCATGTTTGGAATGTGCTTCAGGATGTAGTCCTTCCCTCTCTTGGAAACAACCTGTTGGAATACAATGGGAGCGCAATGCAACATTTGTTGGAGGGATGCAAATACTACCCTCATCCCCCAAATGATGAAAGGATGAGAACCGAAAATAGGCCATGTAAATTGGCTGATTTCCATTAGAAAGTTCCCATGCTTATTCTTTTTTGATCATCTGTTATGTGACCTGGCTGAATCAGCTAATACTAGAAGCTACAGAGTCAATTTAGCTGTAGTACTCCATATCTAAGAAGAAAAATCACAAGAAATGGGAAAAATATGTTCCCTTGGCTTTAAAATCACCAACAAAGAAAAACCATGCAAACTTGCACAATTTTGTCCACCTCACTGCTTATACTTGCAGAATTATTGGTACCATGAAATGCAGCCACTGTCAGCACGTCTTCAGGTTTCGGATCCTACTTAACTCTTCTAAAATTACAGCCACAGAGTGGGAGGTTCTAAATGTTAATCCGAAGAAAGCAGGGGACTGCGAAGAATTCTCAGAAACATTTCTGGTTTTTGCATAAGAGGCTGATATGAACACTCTACTCGAATGCTTATGAGAAAACAGTTACACTCAAATATTCATTACAATTCACTGCGACTTCAGTTTTCATCAGAAAGTAGTCAAAGCTTTTAGATATCAAAGATATATAGTATCCAGTAGCTGCGGGTTCAAAGAAAGGTGTTGATAAGTTAAAAGTCTTAGCTGATTTCACGAAGATTATAAAATATGGAAAGAATTATGCAAAGTAAACAAAAAGCATTTTAGTGCTTAAAATGACCAGGATTTGAAAATTAGAGAATTTTTAGTTTTATCAGTTTTTATAGTTACTGATGTTTTGCTTCTTCCTATGAATATTTTAAGGAGAATTAAACATGATGAGTTATTGGCCAATCATCAAGTTTTGCTGAGAACTCAAGTTACAGATTTTTCTTTCTAGGTTCCTTTTACATGGAGATGACCTAAATCAGTACTTGTCAACCTTTTTCAGGTCAAAGAGCCCCTAGAAAATAATATCTGTAAGGGCAATGAAGTAGATGATTTTGGTGATCGCAAGGGTTGAGGAAGCTGGTATCTCAGCACCCTGGGTGCCATGGCACACTAATGGGAAGCTCTGCTTTAAAGACCAAGGGTCATTGAGTACCTGATGATAACTAGGGAATGTAAATACAGGTTAATTTTGGCCCAACAGATATTGCTATGTAATAGCCTGACATCTTTTGTGGGTTTTCTTGAACAACTGAAGCACTGTCAGCCAGTGAACAAAAGCTTATATTGAGCACCGTGATGTGAAATGCTGAAGAAACAGAAAAGGTTAAGTTTATGCCTGTCCTTTTGAATATGCTAAGAAACACTTAGATCACTGGGTGCAAGAGACAGAGCATTTGAAAATAAAATACTTATGTTCAGGGTCTTATTGAACCCAGAGGAGGGTCACTGGGCACCTAGACAGTCTGCCCAGGGAACCACACCTGAGTTGATGAGCGGGAGTAGCCAGGTAAAACAGGGAGGGGGCCTCACCAGCTAAAGGAGCTGCAGACAGAAAGGCCCAATGTGTGAAACACCACAGTAGGTGTGGAGACAAAGGAATTGCTGGGTGTTGCTAGAACACAACACACAAGGTGCAGGACAATCAGAAAGGAAGCTGGAAAGGCTGGCAGGGACCACATGCTGGGAAGTTCCTAGGTCATGCTTGGGAGCCTGGGCTTCACTCCACAAATGAAGGTTTAAATCAGAAGCAAAATCAACTCCTCTGCAAGCTGTGAGTAAAGCCTGAAGCAGGGACAAGCATCTGCATGAGTGCTGATGAGAGCTGGAGCCTGGGAAACATGAAGAACCACGACGGGGAGGACACGTGGTAATGCTTAGGAAGTTAAGAGCAACAAAAATACAAGCAAATCTTATTTCTTAAGCTGGGTGATGAGGAATCAAGGGTTTACGTTAGAGGATGTTCTTGTTGACTGGACGGGGCAGGGAGAAAGAAGGGTGATAAGAAAGAGCCCCGAGTGACTCAAGTTTGTAGGTGCTCAGGTGGATGGCAGTGCCACTGGCTGAGGTTAGGAACACAGGGGTAGGAACACAGAGAATTGAGGTGAGAAGAAGATGAATTTGATTTGGGATGTTCTGAGTGTGAGGTGCCTATGGTTAAACAGCTGTCTTACAGACATAGGGGAGAGAAACAGATTCAGGAGGTGCCAGCACATAGGTGGTTGTAAAAAGCATTTGGAGGAGATCTCCTGGGATGTGAGTGACTAAGTGTCAAATGCAGCAGAGAAATTCTGGAAAAGAAGTGAAAAGTGTCCACCGGATTTGGCAATTTAAAGGTCACTGCTGGCTTTAAGGACAGCACCATGAGTGGAGGGGGTGGTGAGGAAAGAAGGCAGATGGATGTGGGTTGAGAATTACACGTCAAAGTAAAGAAGCTAAAAAATCAAATATACATCGTCCCTTTTTCAAGAAGCTTTACTGAGAAGGGAAGGCGAGATTGGTAGGTCTTCTTTCCCTCCCTCTTTTCTTCCCTGAGGATGGGGAGGTGTGAAGCAAACAAAGTATGTTCTGACTTAAGAAGAGTTAGTTGGGGTAGAGGCTGAAGATACGGGAGAGAGAGAGACGTCTCAGCAGAGACCTAGAGGAAGAATGGGGAGCGATATCAACAGGGTGGGGATGGAGAAAGGACCTCTGAGACAGTCAGGGCTCAAATAACCTAAGTTTTCTTGCTGAAGTAAGGGGGTTGCTCCTCTTTTGAGAGTGAAGGAGATGGTGGTCAGATCAAGCAGTTTACTTATATTTGTTTCCTCAACACAGGAGAAGCTGTGAATGATCTCACCTTTTTTTTTTTAACATCTTTATTGGAGTATAATTGCTTTACAATGGTGTGTTAGTTTCTCCTTTACAACAAAGTGAATCAGTTATACATATACATATGTTCCCATATCTCTTCCCTCTTGCATCTCCCTCCCTTCCACCCTCCCTATCCCACCCCTCTAGGTGGTCACAAACCACCAAGCTGATCTCCCTGTGCTATGCGGCTGCTTCCCACTAGCTATCCACCCTATGTTTGGTAGTGTATATATGTCCATCTCACCTTTTAAAGAGTAATGTTTTTTTCCCTTCGAAGGGAAAAAATGCTGCTTGAATTAAGAGTAAATAAGAAGGTCAAGGCCATGTAAATGCCAAAAGAAGGCTGGCAAATTCCAAGTTCCTCCATCTTTAGGATGGATAGCAATCCTCTTCCTCATAACCCATAAGCAGATTGAGTCCATCGAGAGACTGTATGTGCCACACTCTCAAGTATGAAATGTGTATCTGGGCGTCATGGAGGGTGTACTGGCCATCAAACATCTGGGTTCCCAGTTCTCGTAGCAGCATGACTACCCACACAACGAACTAGAAATGTGCTAGAGAAAACACTTTAGAATTTGAAAACAGTGCCTACCCAAGATGGGAAGTAAGCCTCGGGCTCAAAGTATTTTCCATAGTGCTTATTCCTTTTGAAGTTCCCAAGATCAGCCTGCAGAGCAAAGGCTGCCAGCAGGAAGTAGGCCTCCTCTCGGAGCACACACTGGGAATGAAGAACTTGTTTTCTCAGGTGCCAGTAATAATAGTATCTTGCTGCTCTGTCACTAGGAAAATAAAACAGAACTCACATTTTGATGGAACAATCTAAAGGCATGTAAACAACCCCAATCCTGCTATCCATCTGGTGACAAGAGCTCTCCTGTTCCTGCTCCCTCCTCCCCCTCACTCACTGAAAAGGGGGAGGTTGTAGCTAATACCTGATTGCTGCCTAACTGCTGCTTCACCAAGGTCGCAAGGTGTCAGGACCCCAAGTCAGACTGCCCAGACTGCAAATATAACACTTCCTATAGCCAATAGCATTTGATTCATTCAGATTATGGAAAACAGATCTGAATCATTCCACTCCAATGTGGGATATACTACATTGAACAAGTATTAGAATAGAAGCCTAGGCATCTGTTGTCTGTATTAAAATAATCTTGCTACAATAATGCTGCACACATGACACAAATAAGGACAAATCTGAGGAGACAGTCCTGGCTTGAATGTTATGCTGTCCTTTTTTGTTTTGTTTTTCATCTGAGCACATTACAAATACACTAAGGCCCTTTTCAAAATACTTCTGTTTATATGCCCTACTAGAAAAGAATTTACCTAACTATGAATAGTCTTTTTTTTCCTCTAAGAATGAATCAACTGAAAACTCTCCTTAAATCTTTTTTTTAAAATTAAGTGGCTGTTACTTCATGGGTGTGATTTTATAGGCACATGTTATATGAATCATGATAGTCGTCACAAATGGAAATACTAATAGCGCACTCATTACAATCCACTGAGGTCAGAAATAAATACAGTCCCCATTAAATACACTGAGTAAGAAGTGCTGACTGGGGAAAAATATGGTCAAGCTCCAAAAAATGTCACAGGCAAACAGGACGCCTCTGTGATCAAAGTAAAAATGCAAGAAAAAAGTGTGTGTGTGTGTGTGTGTGTGTGTGTGTGTGTGTGTGTATGTATTTAATGAGTATTTGTCTCCTATTACTTTAGGTCGAATGTTCACCTGAGATTAATAGCTCATTAGTTGATGATAATAAAAACATACGGGTTTACTTTAACCAAGACTGTGTTTAAAAATGAAAAGTTTAAAATTTAAATATAAAGCATTTATGTAATTTTTTTTTTCCCTTATGACTTTTCAGAGCACTTCTTTTTATAATGTTGAGTACACAGTGTTTGGACTAGCTCATCACTGGGGAAAAGGGCAGAAGTATGGGGATCAATTAAACATTCATTAGTCCCAGGGGGCTAATTAGTGGTTAAATAATATATTTTCCTTCTTTCCAGCACATTCCATTCCAATTAAGTAAAGTGAGTAAAAGTTTTATATAAACTGAGAATAACTAGAAAAGTTTCTCTGCTTTAAAAACATTCTTTACAGGCTAATATTTTTTACTTTTTAATTTGCATGTGGCAGTAACATAAACATTAAGAGCAAATCTCAGATGCAACTCATTAGCCACATGTATCTTTGTCCCTTTTAAGTGGAGTTTCTCAAAATTTAAAAATAAATAAGTAAAACACAGAGTTCACATTTCTAGTATTTTCTATCAGCCAACAAAATCGCCTCTGAAAGTCTTCCAGGCCTGAATCCTCCTATACAAATAATAAACTGAGCTTCTAAACTGGGGAATTCTGAGTCTGTATCATGAGCACAGTATTATTCATGCACCTGCCTCCAGAAAAAGAATCAATTACCTGCCCTTGCCAAACTGCATCTAAGATTCTCACAGGATACCTCCACTGGGCGTAATCTTAGCTTTAAAGCTACTGCCAAGAACAGAAGCAAGACCCCAAAAGTGAAAAGAAAACCAGGCTATATAAACACCCATGCATTTTTATAGGATAGAGTTCCTGCTGCTGTTCCACTCCCCACACCATGACCAGAAAAGAATATAATCCATTAACCAACTTTCCACTTTACATGAGTGCTTGTTCTTTCTTAAAGGAAATATCTTTTTGGTGACTGATTTGTTATTGAAAATGTGAGCTGATGAGATTGTTAATATTTTTGCTGATAGTCTAACATTATCACTCATTCATTCAACAAATGTTTATTGAGTGTCTACTGTACCTCTGTTTTAGGGACTGAAGATACATGCGTGTGTAAAAATGTTTTTAAAAAATCCCTGCTCTTTTATATTCTAGCAGGTGTAGACAAACAATAAACACAAGTACTTTATCTGATATGTTAAAGGATGAGTGAGTACTGTAGAAAAATAAAGGTTCGGAATTTCTCCCTGTCCTCATACCTGATCAATCGGCCATTTTCCACATAGTACTGCACTCGGAAGTGGATGATCATAGGGGGTCCAAACTGGTCAATACCCTAAACAAAGACATGGCGTAAAAATCAGGCTGTTTTTAGTTACTTCAAAAGTGGGTTTCAAAAACAACAAATACCATTATTTACAAGTTAGTTTTTAAACACTGAAAGGTTTGATCTACTTCTAATGAGTAGGGGCTTGCAGCGGGTAGACAGTTGTCTCAATTGTCCTAGATGGAAACCAGGTTTATGCGAAAATAGGAAGTTTTATAACTATATCTGATACTCATTCACTGTAATGCCAATGACAACATACGGGAAGATAAAAATAAATGCCAGTGGAAATTTCTAGCTGAGATTCAGCTCCTCTCTCAGCTCTGTCCCCTGTGGTGACCATTTGCTCCTCATTACAATGTTCTGTTCGTCTGACATTCCACATACCAAATGCTAACATGCTGTTTGTTTATTTACACATTCACGTTCCTTACTTTGTAGTTGGCTTTGAAGTAGCCTTCCAGTTTACTCCAAGAATTCTTAAATACAAATTGGTGGATGAGGATTAGACACTGGGGATTATTACTGATTTGCGATGGGGTAATCTTCAAAACACTAGGTAAATTCCCAGTGAATGCTCTCCTATGCAAATGGAAGGCACTGGTTCAATAAAGTAACAAAATATCAAGTGTAAGGATAGTAAAAGTGGATTTTAAAATGACCAATAATTTCTAGACCATCAGTTTTGACAACTAACGTGGCCAAAGAATAGGAACAAATACTTTCTCCTTGCTTTTCATTTCAAAAACATTATCCCAAGATTACTAAAAAGTTATTATCCAATATTATTTTAGCAGATATTCAAAATCTATTGCTACATGCTATAAGCTATTAATACTTCACTAATGTGCTATTTTAGAACTTATAATTCATTTCCCTTTCCCAATCTTTATTGTATAAAGTGTTAAGATATTTTTCTAATAATTAAAATAAACCTTTAAAAAAATCAAAAGAATTTTGCTCATAAATGTAATCTCACCCAAGTGACTTCGTATTGTCGTACCTTGCTGGCCTCTTTCTTCCATTCTTTTGGACAATACTTATAAAGCTTTTGTGACAACTCCATATACACATGTTCATTATCTGCACATTAAAAGAAAAAGGAGACAAGGTGATAAAAGATAGATTTTTTTAAAAGAAAAGAAATGGGTTTTTCAAAAAAGCCTCAAGATTTGTGAATGTACTCTGAATTCACATATTACCAAGAAAACTCAACAGGATATTAAAAGATAAAAGGTTCTGTGGGACAGACATTAATGACAATCTTTATGAATTATTTTGCCTTTGCAATACAGAATACGTCTCGTTAAAAATATGTTAACATTTAGAAGAAATATTAGATTCCAACTCTTAGTTTCTGGGGTCGTTATAACTTACAGTTTAACTTTCAACACTGTGTGTGATACTCGGTTTTAGAAAAACATGCTCTTGTTTGGCTCACAGAGGACTCACCTCATAAGTGCAAAGTAATGAAACATGGCAGAAATACCACCTTAATTGTTATGTAAGAAATTAGAAAATATTGATGAGAACCAACCCATTTCCAAGTGAGGAGCCTGACCCATGTGTTTTGTGAAGAATAGTCTTTAAGACCCATGTGCTTTGTGAAGAGAAGTCTTTTAGACTATTCCTTCTCTGTCTCCTCTGCATAAAACAGCATGAAGAAATGATAAAGCATTACTCGCACTGCCTTTGGGATTGACCTTGTGGGAAGAGGAGAAGAATCTTATGCAAAACAAGAATGAATGCCAAAATATTTCTTCAAGGGAATGATGTTCTTAAGATGAACAGAAAATAAGACTGCTAAAAGACCCATGTAAAAATGATCTAAACGTGAAAACAAACTGGTAAAAAATGTAAAAATTTTCCGATTTCCCAAATGGACTCTTTTAAAGAGAGAGATATTTCATATGAAAAGCCTTCCTATCTTGTACAGTTTTCAATCTTTTTAAAAATGCTCCTTCCTTTTCCTCTAACCATCACTATGGGGGCATGCTCTTGGAAAGCCCTGGATACAAATGTACTCATTCTGGAAGAGAAGTGTGTCTCTTTGACTACTTCAAGGATAACACACTTGACCATGCTGTCACTCATGACTGAATGTTGGAGTTTGACTGGAAAAGTGTCATAAGAGAACAGGAAGGGTAAAGCTACTCTTTGTCTATGAATGGCATACTAAGTCAACCAGTTTGGACAAAACGGGTAAGGAAGAGGTCCCCAAAACAAGAGGATGCTACTAAAATCCACTTATCAAGTCAACTAAAACTATCTCCCATCTCTCTTATGTTACCAATTAAACATGAAATGGACAAGATCAGACAACCTTCCTGTTGAATCTGATTTGTGTTTGGCTTGAGTTCCTGTCTGAAGAAGCAACATAATGAATAGAACAGACTGTTCACCATAATGGCACGTACATATTTTTTAAAACTATCACTGTGTCTCTACCATCTGACAGTTTGACCAGAGCTTTGTACTTCAGGAATTCTCAAGCACACATCAATCCTGAAAACAGGTGTAACAGTGATTTCCATTTGACCTGAGAGAAAGCTGAAATGGAGAGAAGTCAAGGGATATGTCTAAAGCCACACAGCTAGCTAGTGGTAGAAACAAAATCAGAACCAGGTCATCTGATTCCTGTTCCAATGTTTTTTTGCCATCCTGCAATCTCTCTTTTAAAAAGGACATCTGAAAAACTCTTATTTTGAAACCTAAGGAAGCTGTAAACTGTTTTTATGAGATTGACTTGTTCAACAACAAAGATCAACAGTCTGGCTGTAGCTGTAGTAAGAAGAATTAACTCTGAGTACAAAATAGAAGTAAGGTTATTTAGAATCTGTAGGGCATCTTATACCCCCAGACCCTTCCTTGAAAGAATGACTGAGGTGTGTACTAATACAAGGATAGAGCTGAGCATTTGTGTTTTTATTGCTTTCAGTACCACAGGAAGAAACTGAAGAGCAAATGGTTGGTTCCTCACTTCCTGCTCCATGCTCTCTGGCCTCTCCAGAGCTGTCTTTTTAGACAACTGAAAACTGCTCACATTTTGGAGCTGAACTTGTTGATCAGTTGATCATGATATACTTTCCAACACGGCAGACCTAAGCATTTTATGGTACTAACCATATTCTCAAGATATCATAAGCCTTTAAATTGAAACCAATTCCAGTAGTAGAAAATAATTCATATCCAAATATAAAATATAGATAAATTTCACAAAAAAAAGTCTCCTTGGAAAACTGAGCAAAGATTTGAAAGGTTTTTGGCATCTAGAAGACTAACTTAGAGAAATCTTAAAATATGATTTGAAAGAAGAACGTTTTAAGGAATGGCTGCACTTAAACCCTGGGAACTTAACTCTAACTAAGGTGTTATTGGCAGAGAAAGCTAATATGGAGCCCTTTGCTTAAAAATCTTTTCCACATGAAGTATACAGAAGAAACTGATCCCATATCTCCAAGTCCTGTGTTCTGACTGGAAAAAAGAGAAGGGGTAAGGAAGGAAAAACAGAAAATAATAGTAAACTAATAGATCACTTTGTTATACTATATATTCAACATCAAGAGAACTTGAATAGAGGAAAGTCAGTTTTATTATGTCTAAATGTCTTTTAATGTTAAAAATTATAAAACAAATTAAATTACAAAAACATCCAATTTCCTACTAGCGTCAGCTGCTCCCCAAGTGCAAAGAAACAAAAATCAAGCTTAGTTCATTAAAACATAAAAGAGCAAACACATAAAACCCAGACTCCTAAACAGGAACCAATTTTTAAGTTCAAACCATAATAAATTCATGACCTAAAATTCTGAACTTGTAAGAAATACAGAACAGTACTCATATTAAAATATGAGTACTAGATTAAAAATCATGATCAGTTTATGGGTATTTTGACAATCATAATTACATAACAATATGCTCAATTTAAGTTACAGCTATAAAATGTCATTTCCTCAGGGACAGTTGGCTAACTCCATCAGAGATGGGATTGAGACTTACTTTGTATAACACTGAGTCCAAAGAGGTGACAGTCCTTTAGCCTGAGTAGGTCACACACCTGGACCAGCAACTGGTGACACAGAATTTTAACCTACAGGAAAAAACAAACACACATTTAAGACAACAGTTCAGCCAAGTCCAGACAGTGAGCCACAATCAGGCAATGTAATGCATCCTAAATACATGCCTTGAAGGGACAAGCTGACACTAGCAAAACAACAGCTGGTTTATGGAAATCACTTTAATCTGCAGCTGTGTTTCAATAATGATGATCACAATTCAAATTTCTACAACCTGGTAATAAAGTACCACTGCAATCTTGTACAAGACTCATAAATCTTAGGATACATGGACAAGGCCTTACTCTATAGCCATGGTGCATGATAAATATGTATTTCTGAAGGAACCCCAAATAGCCTAATCAGATTATCAAAATTATTAATTTGGCAAGTATCTTTACAAGGAAAGTTTTCCTCTTGATGGTCTAAACAAAATGCTCACATACTGCACAATGAGTGAATACCTAGCTTTTATTTACTTTAATAATTGACACATCTTGTAAGTACCTAAACCAGGTTCTTTTTCTGAGTCCTAGTATAATTCAAACATAATAAAACCATATTAATTTGGAACTCTGGGGTTAAGTTATTCTGAAAAGTCACATGTTGAACGATAACAGTCTTTAAAAGATACAGTTCTAATGATTTTTCAAATGTTTAATGAAGTGTTTTGGGAGACAATAATTCTAATGAGTCTGCCTTGTTGAATTCAGAACCAGTAAAGCTTATTAGTGTTGGAATTGACACTAAGAGACCACGTGGGTCAATTTCTTCATCTGATAGAAGTAGAAAAGAAAATCCAGACAGCTTGCAGTCATGTAGCTAGTAGTGGCAGAGGCAGCAACTCACACCTTTGCTCATTTGTGTTATTACAATATTTTTGTATGTGTATATTAATAAAATATGTGCAACATGACAGTTTATCATTCTAGGTACATATATTATGTGGTATTTCCCCATGTATTTGTAATATTAACTTGCAACTTCTTTCTTCAACAGTGATGACAGTTACAGTTTTAATGATTACAAATTCTAAATTAGTTAACTCTGAATTAATGACCTCTTATCATACCTTAATATGTAACTCAGACTCAGAAAATAAACCATGTTGAGATCTCTTGACAATTGAAAGCCAAACAATTCAAAATGGTGACAATGTCAACTGGAGTAAGAAAAATAGGTTTACAGCTCTTTTCCACATTCACTATTAAATGGCAAATAATCTGAAGCACCTTATCCACTAGAAAGTGCAAAAAGTATTTATGTAAGGCCAGAGAGTACCACCTAGGATGTTTTAGAAGTTATAGGAACTCAGTGAAGCTGGGACAATGTTTTATTTTACATTCGGGGTATACAGCAGGCACTCAGTAAATGTCTGATGAATGAAAGCCAGAGATCTGATTTTCCTGTGGGCTCCTCACCTTCCTTCTGTTCCATGACTACAGACTACTCTCTGACCCACTGAGCAGATCATTTAGTAATGCGCCATGTAAGAATTTAGGGAAAATGTATCAATACAAATCCACCAACACCACTGGGGGAATACATTTGCCAATAGGAAATCAGTATCATCTTCGTTCACTAAAAAGACTTTGGATTTGAGTTCTGTATTACTGTGATTCCACTTTACAAATAAGCTTAAATAAAGAAAATGATGAAGTAATGGAAAAAGTGTCTAATGTTAAATAAAATTGAATTAGATACTACAAATTTGAGACTTCAGATGTCATATAGTCTAGGACTTCTTTAATCTTTAGTTTTGACTGTATTTTTAAATGTCATGGGACTTCCCTGGTGGCACAGTGGTTAAGAATCTGCCTGCCAATGCAGGGGACATGGGTTCGAGCCCTGGTCCAGGAAGATCCCACATGCCGCAGAGCAACTAAGCCCGTGTGCCACAACAACTGAACCTGCGCTCTAGAGGCTGTGAGCCACAACTACTGAGCCCACATGCCACAACTACTGGAGCCCGCGTGCCTAGAGCCCATGCTCCACAACAAGAGAAGCCACTGCAATGAGAAGCCCGCACACTGCAATGAAGAGTAGCCCCCGCTCGATGCAACTAGAAAAAGCCCGCACACAGCAACGAAGACCCAGTGCAGCCAAAAATTAATTAATTAATCAATTAATTTTAAAAATAAAATAAAATAAAATGTCATATACAAAGCACTCTGGGTAAAACGTGATAAAACGTTAAAAGAAAAATTCCAAACCACACGGTGTAGGCAAAATGAACTATGTTGTAACTTTGTGTAACTGCTGTTCAAATAATGCTGTGCATTTCCTCCACACATCCTATATAATTATTATTGTTCCGCTAGTTTAAATCAAGTATTTGGAGCCTAACTGATAAAGCTCTTTAACAACTATTAAGGAAATAACAATGTTCTTGTTTAAAAACTGTAATTAAGTAAGGCTGTGGCTCTGAAGTCTTACCGCTGTGAAAACAAACTTGAGATTTTTGCATTTGCATATTATGAGTCTTTAAGGCTACAGTTTAGCTGATTGTGAAATTTTTCAAGTTCTTTAATCTTCAGGAGCAATGGGAACTTTAAAAAGTGCCATAGAGTATGAGGTATTAAGAATGAAAGCATTATCTAAAAATATACTCTATATGGAACTTTCTAATAAAAACAGCATTTGATTCTCAATGTCAATGGTTTGATATTGAGCAAGAATGTTTAAAATACGCTCCAGAAAAAGAACTGTTCACTCTCTTCTCAGTGAAGAGGTGTAACCTCTTACCCATAATTTATATCACTCAAAAATTCTGTGGCTCCTACATTTACCATCATTTGATTTCCAAAAATTTCCAAGTTCCCATATTTATTATCTGATGATTAAAATCATTTAGAACAGTCCCTATTAGTTTAACTCATGGAGAATTAAAAATAACCAGGGCTTCCCTGGTGGCGCAGTGGTTGGGAATCCGCCTGCTGATGCAGGGGACACGGGTTCGTGCCCCGGTCTGGGAGGATCCCATGTGCCGCGGAGCGGCTGGGCCCGTGAGCCATGGCCGCTGAGCCTGTGCGTCCGGAGCCTGTGCTCTGCAACGGGAGAGGCCACAACAGTGAGAGGCCCACGTACCACCAAAAAAAAAAAAAAAAAAGACCAAAACACTACATTTACCCCACATGCAGAAAGGCAACATTCTATCAACTACATTTGTCAGGGAACAAACTTTCTTTGTTTAAAAAAATGTTTAGAAATGATTTTAAAAATGAGACCATTAATGAAATAGTTTTGTTACAGTTAATTTGTTCTACCACAACTCTACAAATATCAGCTGCTATTTTCCAAAGACAAAAATAACACTTTGTAGAACACGACAGGCCTTCGGCTGCCCTGAGTTGGCTTTCTAGCAAGGAGAGGCCTCCATACTACTTAACCCAGCTCCTCCTTCTCCCTCCTTTGGTCCAACAGCTTGCTTG
This sequence comes from Kogia breviceps, assembly GCF_026419965.1. Taxonomy (NCBI): domain Eukaryota; kingdom Metazoa; phylum Chordata; class Mammalia; order Artiodactyla; family Physeteridae; genus Kogia; species Kogia breviceps. Next base: position 49,125,468 of record NC_081312.1, read on the forward strand.
CTAATGAGGAGTCGGGACATGGCAGGGCCATCTACGGACCCTGGAATAAGAACAGGTCTACGTGGGATTCAAACTCCACAGCTACTACTTGGGACTCAGACTCCACAGCTGAGTTTCATTAACAGTGAGAACACAGCTCAAAGAAATGAAAACAAGTGTTACTCTATTAAGTGCTCATTCACTGAGCAATTCCCAGGTACCAGGCACTGCAATAAGCATTTATGTATGTTATGTCTTTATAACCTCACACTGTCCCTGTGAAGAGAGTAAGATTATCTCCACTTTATAAAAGAGGAAACCGAAGCAAAAAAACTAACTTGCCCAAGATTGCTGAGTAAATTGTGAAGTACAGATTTCCACCTACATCCCCATGTCCTACCCTAGACTTACTAGATCAGCATCTCCAAGGAGGGGAGTCCAATAGTCTGGATATTTAACAAGCTCTCCAAATAATTCTGATGGACATCAAGTTGTAAAATCACTGATCTACAGGAACGAATGGACTGGCTATCTGCCAGTCTGTTCTCTGTAATTATCTTCCTCAGCTAAGATTTTAGTACAAATTAATTTCTTAGAAAATTATAGTCAGCTCCTAGTATTCCTCATGAAGTCAGATTAGTCTTTCTTCTAACTTACCTGAGATCAGTAAGGTTTTGTCCCATATCCTGTATATGTGTATACACACACATGAACACATGTATACACATTCCACCAGGTGAAAAGACAGAAATGGAATGGAGAGAAGTTTCTTAAGTGCTTATGCTTATATTTATGTATATTTTAAAAATTTAATTTATATGTTTTTATATAACTGTATAAAAGAACTCAAACAGCATATTCATGTATACATGTAAATTACATTTTGATATATTCTGACAGTGCCCATACTGACAAAGAATGATAATGTTGCCAAAAATAACAGCCTATCACTTCACAAAACCAAAACAACTTCAGGTACCCTGAGTAGAAATGTAGCTAATCAATAGAATTTCTGCCTAACGGATTGATAAAGTTCATTCAATAGGCAGGTTTGATGCTCAGACAATTCCTGTGAGCAAAAACAAGGTTACATTAGTAAATCAAGAAACTGTGGTGACTGACAGAATAAAACCAAAATAATTATGGTAATAAGCAGAACCTTTTCCTATTTAAACTTTTAATGGAGCTATTTAAATGTCATATAGCATCATTATAACATTTAGAAATATTCTTTTATACAGCAATTGGGTTAAAAATATAGTCACATATAGCAAAGAAAACTAATTCAAGGCATGCACTAAGGCAATTTTTTCCTTAATTCCATCAGAATACAATCAGTGAAAGAATATGAAAGTTGATAATAGGGAGAGGGGTTGAAAAATGCTAGGCATGATTGTGGTTACATAAAACTGTTTGACAGTCTCTACCAAAGCTAATCATATGTGTACTTCATGATTCACAATCCACTGTCGGGTATAAGCTCAGAAATGTATACATATGTGCATATACATAAAATGTTCCAAATAGTTTCATTTGTAACAGCCCCAAACTTAAAATAACCCAATATCTATCAATAATAGTTGGAAAAGAAACTGGGCATATTCATACAATGAAATATTATACAATAATGAAAAAGGAATTACTGTCACATGTGATAGAATGGATGACTTTCACAGGCCAAATGTTGAGTACATAAAATATACCCAGATATAAAAGTGAGCATATCACACAATTTTATCTGCATGAAGTTCAGAAACAAGAAAATTACTCCATGGTGATAGACGTGGGAATAGTTATTTCGCTTGGGTGGAGATTACTGACTAGGAGGGATCACAAAAGATCTTTCTGGCGTACTAGAAGTCTACTATATCTCAAGCTGGATGACGGTTACATGGATGTATACACTTGTAAAAATTCACTGAGTTGCTCACTTAAGATTCCTATACTTCACTGTAAGTAAATTATAAGCCAACTTTAAAAGTAAAAAATTTAAAAAAGTATCATATTCCTCAATGTCCAGGTTAACTGAAAGAGTTAATTCCAACTCATGAACCATAAGCAATAGTTTAGTACTCAAATACACAGCCTATTCTTGAAATTAGCTAGACTTAGGCTACAGGTTACTATTAAAACAATGATCAAGTGCATGTTAAAAAGCTAGCAATTATGTATTACCATTTCACGTGTGTAGGTGACAATTCAAAAGTATTTAAAAAGCAAACCAGATATCCATAAAATATTTCAATAAAGGTTTAAAAATAGCAAAGTGTTCATTTTTCTATAGTATAATAAACAAAATTCTCTTATTTTACCAGACAAGAGAATGCTGAAACCAGCTGAACTTAAGCCACAATTCAAAGTTTATACCTGTGTAGACCACTTTAATACCCCAATTCTCCCACATTATTAATGGTCTCATTCTGTAATGATTTCATCCTTAGCCAAGTCATAATTTGAATGACTCAATGGTCACTGGTGGGAACATCATCATTTAAACATTTCTAAAGTGGGATCTACTCACATTTATGATGATGTTCAGAGATTCATCGTTGGGAAGGAAAATACACACACTCCGGCGGTCTTGCATGACTCTGTTGTTATGGAAGTTCAATTTGTTCATTGTGTTGTGGGCTCTCTAGTGATCAGGGCTGGGCTCCGAGTCCTCGGCAATTCCTCTGGTTCCGAGCACTCCAAAGCCAAACTCTGCTCCTCATCACACGCCCTACAGAAGAAGCATCATGACGTTCGACTATGTGGGTTTCATAGCTGTAAAAAAAGCCCCAAAGGAGGCTGTGAATAAAGGCTGTAAGGTTGGTGAGGACAGAGAGGAGGAGGGAGACGAGGAGAGGATCAGCAGCACGACTAGTCTTGTTGGCGCAGGTACAGCACGTCTCACAGTGAGGGCTCCCTCTCTTCATCAATGAGAATGCACAGAAACGTACTCTGTGCTTTGCCCGCTATCAAGTGTTTTAAAACTTTCAGGGACTTCCCTGGGGGTCCAGTGGTAAAGAATCCGCCTTCCAATGCAGGAGACACGGGTTCGATCCCTGGTCAGGGAACTAAGGTTCCACATGCCGCAGGGCAACTAAGCTCGCGCGCCACAACTACTGAGCTCACATGCCTCAACGAGAGAGTTTGCGTACCGCAAACTGCAGAGCCCATGTGCCCTGGAGACGGCGTGCCTCAACTACAGAGCCCATGCACCCTGGAGTGGGCATGCCACAGCTAGAGAGAGAAAACCCGCAGGACACAACTAGAGAGAAGGCTGAGAGCCATAATGAAAGACCCCAAATGTCTCAAATGAAGATCCCGTGCACTGCAACTAAGACCCAACACAACCAAAAAAATAAATAAATAAAATAACTATTAAAAAAACTTTAATTCAGTCATGAATTAAACATAAACCCTCTACATTTAAGGCAGTATTGTGTACTACAGGGCTCAAAGAAGCAGAAGCCTGCCTTTGAGAAGTTTCCAGTCTCACATGGGAGAAAATGAAGGGTTCTGGAATAAACAAACAAAATGACAAAATTGCAACAACAACAAAATTATCAATCTCTTTCTTTTTTCTTCCATTACAATCAAACTCAAATAAATGTCCTGGCTCTCACATTATATTCCTTCTTCAACCACTGAGGTCTGGCTTCCACTTCCTTCTCTTCACCAGCATGGCTTTGCTACAGGAAGCCAGTGATCTCTAGACCATCAAGAGAATCCATAGGATTCATTTTGATTCATCTCTCTATGTACAACACTTACTGAGCTTGTTAAGCCCTCCTTACAACTTTTTTCTTCCTGAGTTTTTATGGTGCTGCTCTCTCTTCTGATTCTCTAAGCTGACAATGCAAACTTAATTTTTCAATATGTTATTTCACCAACCAGTTAATACACAGAAATAACATGACTGTATAAATATATTTGTATACCGTGGATTTTGGATACCTCTCATATGTAATCAGTTTATTAAACTATGTCATTTTATTTTTTAACTTCTCTCAGATTTTCAGTGTATAGAACTTTGTTTGCAAGTAATGAAGACTTTATCTCCAATTTTCAATAATCACACTTTTATTTCTGTTTCATGTCTCTTTGCATTGGCAAGACCTTGAAGAATAATTTTAAAACAATGGTGGATATTTCCTATTTTTAATGAATGTGTCTAGTGTTTCATATATTATTGCTAATATAACACTATTCAACCAAGGTATGTTAAGACTATTTATCTGTCAAACCATTAGTAATTATTTATATTGTTCCTTTACAGCTACATTTGTAGGATATGTAGGAATTTCCAGGCAGAAAGTATAACCATACAGTTTTAATAGAAGAGCTACTATCACTGCTGACATAAATCAAAGCATACATGAGGCTTATTTGCTTAAGGTTCAATGTCCATCTGTTATCAGCAGGAAGACGGGACAGAATATATTCTTAGATGGCACCATGAGTAAATATAAACTAGTATTTCTTTTTAAAGTATGAATGAAATACCATCCATAAGGGAGCTACTCAAACTAAGTAAAGACATATACAGTAAGTATTTCCTTATTAGGAAGGTGACCAAAAGCCCCTTAGGAGTATTCTGCTTTTCTTAAAGCATAATAGCAATTGTTTCACATTAGGTTGTAGCCAGTACATCACCCTACAGGGTCACCAGAGGTCAGTGCTATAGTTCTCTCCAGTATGGGATGGTTAGCCCACGTGTTCTACGATCACAAACTAACTACACTCCAAATCCAATTGTCCATCTGCAGAATGCACACTTTTAGTTTAACAGTTCTGATGCACCAATTGGAGGACCAGTGTCAGCTGCATCAGAATCGCCTAGGTGTTTGTAATAAATACAGAATCCTGAGCACAGTGACATTGCTACTGACTCATAATCTCCAGGGTCAGGGCCCAGGAATCTTAATCTTTTAAAAAAAGTTCCCCAAGTATTTCTGATATGCAGTCACATATGGAAACAACACTTTAGCTAACAGAAAGAAGTTGCTGAGCAGAGGGCTGGATATAACACCTTCATAGAAGACACTGGGAAAATATCTTGAGGTACAGAATTAGGGATAAGCAACTATGTGAAATATAGCACACATCATGACTATAACTAAAAAAACAGTCCTCAACATTTTCAAAGGTATGAATTCCTAAATCAGGTCAAATGTGTGTACTCAGAATGTTTTCCTAAAAAATGTTAACTAGGTGAGGAAACAGGATATCCTGTATACCCTCTCTTAGCAATTCAGAAAGCATTGAAGGCTCTGAGAAGTCCTATGGGCAACTTCTTAAATTTAACTTAATAATTCTCAAACTTACTTGGGCACAGAATCTCCCCCCTCCCCACAAGAAAAATCTATTAAGGTCCTGTAGAATAATATTCTCAGGCACACCACCTGAGAAATACAGTTCTGAAACAATTTCATTGTCAAATATTATATCTCATGGCAAAATTTTTCCCTATGAATTGATATATTCCAACATTTAGGCCTCCTCTCTGACATTAAAATTTTTTCAAGAAATTATAAGCTATGATTAAATGTAACTTGTTTTGTCACAGCTTACCCCCTCCCCATATCCTCAAGTGAGAGAGTGGCATGGACATATATACACTACCAAAAGTAGGGTGGATAGCTAGTGGGAAGCAGCCGCATGGCACAGGGAGATCAGCTCGGTGCTTTGTGACCACGTAGAGGGGTGGGATAGGGAGGGTAGGAGGCAGGGAGACACAAGAGGGAAGAGATATGGGAACATATGTATATGTATAACTGATTCACTTTGTTGTAAAGCAGAAACTAATACATCATTGTAAAGCAATTATACTCCAATAAAGATGTTAAAAAAAAAAAACAAAATGTAACTTGTTTAAATTCAAACCCTTAAATGATATTAATCTCAGTATAATTATTCAAATCTATACTTCAAATTGAGTTACTCATATAATTTTCCATTTCTAATTAAACTAATTAAAGGGGGATAATTCTACTGAACTAATTTCTAGAATTTAAAAACTAAACTAGGGAAAAATACCTTCTGAGTTTTGGGATGTTTCCAGAGCCTCATTAAAATAATTTTAAAATTTCGTGGATATGATTTTTATTTACGAATTTGTTTATGGTTCAGATAGTGCAGTATTAAAAGAAAAGACTAGAAGGGGATTATTGAAGAAAATTTAATAAAAGCAGAGTCTTTAAGAAGTGGTGTTGCTTCATTGCTGCTTTTTCTGCTTTGAGGATAGCAGACTAGAAAAGCCCTGAAGGAGAGATAGCATTAAGATTTTACTTTACGCAGGCCTGCATTAAAGCTGATTAAAAGGTTCCACTGAAATAGCAAAATACCCATATCTCTAATGTGCTTCAGTATAAGATTTAATCTTAAATTGGAGAGTCCTGGGGGAAAGAATTCGACTAAATTTAAACTAATTTTAATCATAGAATTTAGCCTCTGAGCCATTGGCTACTTATTCTATATCCTAGGCTAAATCCCAACTCAGTCCCAGGAGGGCAATTTCCTACTCCAGAGCAGCCCTTGTCTGTTCAATCATCTTGGGATAGATTACCTATGAAGAACAAACCATGTTATAGTACCATATTTCCCAGGCAACAACAAAACAGCTTAGATACTGATCAAATCCCATCCTGCCATCTTTACAAACACCCAACTTACAAATAAAATGTTAAGCTATAAGATTTCCCCACTTGAATTTTAAACCCACATTATTGTAAATTCCTTACTTTCTGATAAGCCCCATTGATTACAAGTTACTTCATTTCTTTTAAGAATCAGGAAGCTACCACCTAGTAAGGACATTCAATATTGATCTTCATTTTTTAGAAATTATTGGATGTAGCCTTTAAAACTGGGTCACCCTGGAATAAAAGTATGGGCTTTAGTTCATTATAATGTATCAATGCTGGTTCATTACAAATGTTCCACACTCATGTAAGAGGTTAACAACAGGGAAAGTGGGTACCTGTGGGGTACAGAGGAACTCTGTGCTATCTTTGTAACTCCTGTATATCTAAACTTATTCTAAAGTTAAAAAGTTCATTAAAAAAAAAAAACCTAGGTCACCAGAAACTTCCTACCCATACAATATGTATAGTCTCACTTTGAATGGAGGCAAAGGAGGATTCTCAATTTTGAGATTGTCACCCTACAAAAAGTGAACAGGTAGTTAATTTGATAAGAAAATTACTATAATGCAAGCATGGCTAATAGGCATATTTCAACAGTCAATAAGGTATCTCTATTACCTAACAAAAATAAGGTAAACATTATCTTGAAAAACTGGATTGCAGAGCCCTATCTTTTAATTTAATCACTACACATTAATGAAACTCAAGTTATACACACAGCACTGTAGTATTTACTTGGTGAAAAGCAGAACACAAAAGCAATAGAAGATGTGCCCTTATACCCATGAATTCACCATCTAGTTAGGGATATGACAGGGCCAAGATGCTTAAGATGATGACATTGTCCCTGCTTCCCAAGAGCACACAGACTCCAATGGGCATTTCTTATGAAAAGACATAACAGATGACAGCATTAGGTATATGAATACTGTAGCTAAGATCATTTTAGAACAAAAGGACATGGTCTTTTAATGAATGGTATCCTAAAAGTGAAACCAAAATGCCTTTGGTAAAATTAGTTGGCTTGTTGTTGTTCACTTATTCATTCATTCAGCATATATGCATTAAACACCTACTATGTGTCACGTGTTGTTTTAAGTGCTGAGTACACAGCAATGAACAAAATAAATATTCCACTCTAATGAAGACAGACAATAATAACGTAGATGGTGACATGTACTATGAAAAAAAAATAAACCCAGAGTAGGTGAGAGAGTTGATGAAGATAATGTGGTAGTGTGGACTGCTATTTCATACACGGTAACCAGGGGAAGCATCTCTGACAAGTTGATGTTTTAGCAGATACCAGAACTAAGAGAGGGATGTAATTTATTCCCTCCCTCCCTTCTTCCTTTCCTTCCTTATTTCCTTTCATCCATCCACCCATCCCAGGGAAGAGTTTTCCAAGTAGAGGGACAGTAAATGCCAAGGCTCACTTACTCTTGAGAAAAGGTAAACTAATAGCACTAATTATAGCTAACATTTACTTACTATGTGCCAAGTGCTGATGTTTAGTACTTATGGTATATTAAAGAAAACTGAAAACTCTTTGCCATGCTTCCCATGGAGAGGCAGGATCTGTTTCGCCTTCTCGTGAATCTGAGCTGACCCTGGACTAGTTCATGCTCCATTAAAGTTCTGCCTCATGGATGACTCAGTAACCTGTAGTTGTTATTTTTCTTGTCTATCTCCTCTATTCAGATCTTCTTAGAGCAGGGTCACTAGCTATGTATGTATGTGTGTGTGAGTGTGTGTATGTATTTTTAATATCCAATGGCAGGCACATAGTACATGCTCATTAAAAGTGGGTTGTTTGGCTTACTACACACATGTCCTTGGACAAGGAAGATTATATACAGCAGCGTTTCTTAACCTTGGCACTATTGACATTATGGGGTCAAATACTCATTGTAGTGAGGGGCTGTCCTGTGCATTACAGGATGTTCGGCAGCATCTCTAGTCTCTACTCACTAAATGTAGGGAGAATCCCCCCACCCCCCAGTTGTGACAACACAAAATATCATCAGACATTGCCAAATGTCAACTTGTGGGCAAAATCACCCATTGTTGAGAACAAGTTTCCTTATTGAGTCAATATGGGCAACTTTTACCATCTAGCTATTTTTTAAGTAGTAGTATAATTCTTACCAAATAAACATTTTCCAACTAAAGGTCAGCAACTAAGTTCCAAACTCAGAAATCTGGATTGAACCTTGAAGTCAAATTTTTCAACGTCTTGAATGTCTAATGGCCTCTAGCTTCAGAACCACTTTGAAGTTTAGCCTTCTTGAAACTTCAATTTTTAATGGAGTATATTGTCAAACTTCTCATGTAAGTAGACTTCCATTATTACCAGGTACTTGTTGCTGGAGAGTCCTATATTTTGATCCCAGTATCTAGAAATATAAAAACTGACCTGGAAACAAGTGATACCTGATTTTCAATTTGTCTGTATGCTCTCTGTATTACAAGAACATTTTCTTTCTTAAGAGTCATTTGCTTACAAGGGTCATTTTGGATCCACAGAATTATTTTCCTCATAAAATTTTAAAAGTAAGTAGGGCATCCCTGGTGGCACAGTGGTTAAAAATCCTCCTGCCAATGCAGGGGACACGGGTTTGATCCCTGGCCCAGGAAAATCCCACATGCCGCGGAGCAACTAAGCCTGTGCGTCACAACTACTGAGCCTGCACTCTAGAGCCTGTGAGCCACAACTACTGAATCCTGCATGCCTAGAGCCCGTGCTCCGTAACAAGAGAAGCCATGACAATGAGAGTTCTGCGCACCGCAATGAAGAGTGGCCCCCCACTTGCCGCAACTAGAGAAAGCATGCACGCAGCAACGAAGACCCAACACAGCCAAAACTAAAAAAAAAATAAATATATATATTTTTAAAAGAGTAAGTAAATTGTACATTTTATGGCCTCTTTTGCAGTTACTGATTTATCTAAAAAAGAAAGTAGCTGACATCTATCAGCTATCTGGAGCCAAACTCTCTGGAAAGAACATCAGACTCTTTTGTTGCTGTCTCTTTCCCACCTCTAACCATTGTTCTAGTAGATAAAGGAGGGATTGAAAAGCTGAAGATCACCGCCCATACGGTTGAACATCAGATGTTTAGAGACAATATGGACAGAATACTGATTAAGAAGATAGACTTAACCTCCCCAATCAGACAAACCTGAATCCTACCTAGATTCTACAATAAGAGCTGTATGAACTCGGGCAAGGAACCTAATCTGGGAGCCTGACTCTTCATCTGTAAAATACATACTACTGGCCTACTAGGATTATTGGTCAGATTAAATGAGACAATGGACATAAAGTACTAGATATCACGTTGTTGGGGGGATGCTCGTTAAAATAACCATCATGAGTTGCCAGCTCATGAGAAGACACATCTACAACTGATTGACAAAAATACGTATCACCTAGAGATCTAGAGTTTAGAGCCAGAGGCAGCATCAGGGCTAAACTTTGGGATGTCTATTTGGGGTGGGGAAGTTAAGTCTACTGTTGGTTGTAAGTGGGACAGCTGTATTATATAAGGTGGTAATTCCTCTGAAATTTTACGTACTGAAAAAGAGAAAGTATGTATGAGTGTGTAGGTTCAAATGTGTGTGCTTGTTGACCAAAGGATGGAATGTAAAAAAACATCCGTTTTCATCTTCTTGGTACCATCTCTCCACTGGGGAGTGTCCCTCTCCCATTCCAGATATTTCCAATGGCGCTATCAATTACAGTGTATACTCTACTCTGGAAGGGTAGGGATGTGACTCAAGGCTGGCCAAACAGGGTACGTCATCTTCAGTCACAGTGCTTGGTCTAAAGGAAGAACATATAAATCAAGCAAGGCCAGAATTCCTCCATAAAAAAGTATACAAATGGAGAGGGCTGCCCCTCTCTTTGGATTGCTATTTGTGAGAATGATATGAGCCTGGAGCTGCTGGCGATCATCTTTACATGGTAAGAACTTTCCTGAAGAAGGAAGACATCACAGATGAAAGAGAAGCTCAGAAAGCATCCTCGTTACATCATTTGAGCTGCTACAACCAGCTGTGTCTGAAGCCAGAAACTACCCCTAGGAATTTCCATGTGTGAGTGAATAAATTATTCGTTCTCTTCAGCTAATTCTGCCACTTGCAACTGAATGAGTCTTTTTTAATACAGCCCATCCAAACAAGCTGATATACTGCTTGATACATTCATTCATTAATTCACTGAATGCCTACTATCACTGGCTACCCACATCAATATTTACTTGAAAAAAACATTGCCCTAAGTTTTAAAGTTTTTCTCAATTCTAAAACAAAGAAGAATATTCTCTATGATGAATATTCACGATTAGCAGGCAGAGAAGACCTGAGAGGCAGGAAAAAAATCTGAGTAGATGAAAAGTTTAGGTGGTTGAGTTGCTGGTCAGATACCATCATTCTCTAAGATCATTACATACAGCATGTGATTTATGGCTATAATGCATAAATTCATTCAAGGCAAACAAAGTATACAGGGCAATTAATTCATAACAGTAATTTTCAGCAACGAGAATATCTTATCTGGAATACTAATTTGTGGGTGAATAATCCTCTCTTATTAAAGACCACTATGTGTTTTTACAGAATTGTGCTGAATATGCTTTTATTATATTTTCCACTTATAATAAATTACAGTAGCTGCAAAAATATGCTTTTTCTGCAAACAAAATAGCTAGAAAGCATCGTTGATATATAATTTCGGAATTGGTCAGTTTATAGTATAGTTGTAGCAATACTGCAAAAATTGGTAAGGGGAAAATCATTAAGCTAATTACCAAATGCAATCTAGTATGGACTATAACCTGACTGTAACATTATTACACTATACACACTATATAAGTAGCTGTGTATGTCACTTGAAATGCAGTTATTATAATATATAGTTATTGTATGAAAAGTTTGCAGATATGTAAATATATGTATTTATCTATTTTAAATATGTAAGTATATGTATATATTTTTACATAAATAGTATGTGTATGTAAATATGTACATATAATAAAAGTGATAACTACACGTGAAATGTAGCTATTGAATCAATGGAAAGTTTAAGTTAGGAAAAAGGCAATATAATGTGCTGCTTAAGCTTGGACTCTGGAGCCTGACTGCTCTGATTTGGATGCCAGCTCTGACACCTGCCACTTGGATGCCTTTGGGCAAGTCTCTTCATTTCCTTGTGTCCATTTTTCTCACCTCTGAAATGGAATTGTTGGGAAGATTATTAATTGGGTTGCTCATTTACTACTAGGTAATGTTACTGACTTCCTATCATGGAAAGCAAGTGGAGGAATTGCTTTTTGGTAATATGTGTTGGTTCTAATCTATCTATTCTGTCATTAATCATATCTTGAGTTTTGCAAGACACAGTATTTTTCTCCTGTTAGTAGCTAATAAATTATTTCATTTTTGTATTTAACCAATGAGATTTGCTGCACCTTGAGGCTTGGAATGGAAAAGAACCTTCCAATTAAAGTGGACTTGAACCGGTGCCAAGTAATGCTATCATACTCTAATGAATAAAATTATATGGCTAGTCCTTGGCTATAGACAAGGGAGAATATAAGAAAGATAGACAAGGAAGCTTTGTATTGCAATAAGGAGAAAAATGAGTAAAATGAATGTACTCATAAGCTGTAGTTAGCATTGTAAATCACTGTGACCAACATGACTCTAGTAGGAAGCATAAAAATGTTCATACCTTTCGACCCAGTAAGCCAACCTTGGGAAATTATAAGAAGGAAATAATTCAAACAGAGCACCACACTTTTGATCAAATGTACTTAAGGAACCATTATCCATCAGAGTAAAAACTGGAAAAAAAATCTAAATAGTCTAACAACAGCAATGGATTGGTAAATTATTTTATATCAAAAATAACATCAATAATAAAAAATACCATTTACTGAGCACATTTCCCCCAAATCACAAATACCCACTACAACCAAAAATTACCCTGCTTCACTATGTGTTTTTAGAACAGAACTTGCAGGAATAAAGAAGTAAAGAAAGCCTCTAAATCTAAGAGGTAGGGAGAAAAAAAAGAAAGAAAAAGATTGCAATTATTCTGTTAGTCCATGAACAATCATAAGTCAACTGGCATTTGAGTCCTATAACACTTTGTTAAAGTTTACTACTTTTTGTCTCTCATACCATTTCTAAATTCTGGCCCTTAGAGACCTTATAATCTCTCTGAAGAGCTGAAATTAACAGTAGAAACAATAGAAAGTAATATAATTGTATTTTAAGTTAAATGCTAAACTGCACTGTAACATAATGGTTGCGGGATTTGAGAAAAGACTGAGACCTGAGCGGAGTGCAGCATTCAGGCCAATTTCATGGAGGGAAAGGAATGACTTGTATGCTGTTGGGAGAAGAAGGAAGGACTGCAAGGGTGGAAACCGACACAGTTAAGGCCCCAGGAGGGGAGGTAGGAGAGAGGTCTGCCCACCCCCCGCCCACACCCCACCCCAGCAAAGGTCAGATGGATGACATCAGGTCTTGGAGCTCCCCTGCATCTTAAGGCACTTTCTTCAGTACCCTGAGAGGCTTCTGGCTCATTAGGACATCATACAGTTGGTCGTTTTTTTCAAAGTTGTGTTCTAAGTCAATGCAACCAATCACCTCCTCTAGCTCTGGCAATGGTTTTGCACACTGTGGTATTCTGACTCCCAGACCTTTGAATTTTCCCCTTCTTTGACATTATTTTCTATGACCATACTCACTTAATTCACTCAATTATAGAGGCAAAGCAAAGGGTAATGATAACAGTGATACCTGGGGAAATAAAACCACCACGTTTTTTTTTAAACACTTGAGATTAAAAACATATTTCTGCAAAGCACCATTCTGGTATATTCTCCCTAAACAGAACAGTTATAATTCTTTTAATCAACAATTACAATGGCTTCCTTCCTGGAGTTCATAAAAGAAGTAATGGGAATCTTTATAGAGTTATTTTAAGTATTTCAAAAAGTCTAATAAAATTGGCATATGTACCCATGGTGATATCTCAAGGGAAGTTATAAGAGCATTCACTTAAGTAACTTTAATATCATTTTTAAGTGCTTATTTTCATAGCACAATTAGTTTTACCTGCCAGATTAAAAAAGTGAAAACAAATGACTTAAATTTATTTTGATAGACAATTTTTCCAAATCTAAAGCCAAGGAAGGTGGGAGAGAAGGATAACAAGTGATCCTCAATGGTTGAAAGGTTGGGATAGATTTAGTTGCTATATATACATTAAAAAAAATAACCTTAGTAAGGAAAAAAAAACCCTTCCTTCTGTCTAGTCTATCATTCTGGTGGCTTTCTCCCCTGCCATACCTCCTCATTGTGTTCTCACTTGGATTTCTAAATGTTCTGTCTTGTCTCATTCTTTAAATCTACCACCCCCGCAATGCTGCCAGGGTGACCTCATTAAACTGTACATCCGATCTTGCATATCACACCCCAGCTCACATTCTTCAGGGCTACAGCACCTCCACAGGATAGCATCTGAACTCTGAGGCACAGCAATCTTTCACCATCAGGTCCCCTCCTTCCTCAGTGTGGCCATTCTCCAACTCACGTTTTATATTACTGAAATTCTTTTCCTTATGGTTGCTCTCATATTTCCATGCTTTTGACCATAGTGTTTCCTCTGCCTATAATATCCTCCCTTGCCTATTATTCCACCCACCTCCAAAAGAACCAAAGCAAAGAATCTTCATTCTCCCTGGAAAACTCAAGACACTGGTCTGTGAAGCACATCTCCACATCAGTAGGCAGCTGAGGGGCGTTTCTCCTGCACTTTTATCACCTTTGTACTTGTTGGCAAGTCTGTCTCCCTCAAGAAACCTTGAGCACTCTCCAGTGCTCTCAAAGAGCACTGGAATCTCCTCAAGGATAGGCTCTGCCAGCACCTCTATGTTTCTAATGTCTGGAGTAGTACTGGGTCTGTAACAAGCACCCAGTAAGGTATGTTGACTAAATTATTTAGAAAGTCACCAGAAATGTGAATGAATTCCCTAGCAATTAAGATTAAAATTAGGTTATTTAAGAAGCACTCCCCTTACCCCAGCAATGGGAGTCAGTATTGGTCACAGCTTCCTGAATATTTTCTGTATGTTAATTATAGGTGAAAGAGGGCACCTTTTTTCTTGTCTTTAAATTTAGTGGACAAACATAATGTCAATACTGTCAAAAAAGTAACAGTTTTTAGGAAAGTCTCCATGTGTATCAGGTTAAGCAAACATATATAAAGATACATTGGTTGGGATGAACTAAGTTGTAAGTACCCAAGATATCCAAATTGAACTTGGACTCTGAAGCCACATTGCCTGGGTTGGACTCTTTGACTATTTACTAGCTATATGACCTTGGACAAGTCCCTTCACCTCGCTACATCTCAGCTTCCATATCTTTAGAATGGAAATAATAACTGTATCTACTTTAAAGGGAGTTATAAGGCATATGGTAGACACTATGTAAGTGTTAACTACTGATAGTTAAACTAGTTAAATGATATAAGGGGAATTTATAAAAATTAAAGTAACTGGAAGCCTAGAAGTAGGATGGGTAAGCTTGTGGCTGGTTTGATGTAGTAGTTTAACATGTCATCCGGGACCTAGTTTCTTCCTGGCACCTTGGAACCACTCCACTTCAGGGATAGCATCTCTCAGAGTAGCCAAATCGACCAGAATGTAGAGGCAAACAAGAGTACTGATACTCACACTGACTGGATGTCTCAGGCTACAAGCCCCCTATCACTGGGCAGGGGCATGGAATAGTTAGATTAGCTGAAGCCTCCCAGGGCCCACCTCCAGAGCTAGAGGTGGGATCAACTTCCCCTGAAGTACATGGACATCAAAACAAAAACATGGGAAGTTGGGAGATGAAGGCAGATGCTAGATAAGCAACCAACAAGAAGAACAAAGGCAATGGTAAAAATTCATAAATTTTAAACCACTGAAACTTCATTTTTTCATAGCCATCTGTATTCAAAAGTCATATCAGTTTAGCAACTAGGGCAAAAATTCCTTTCAACCAAGATGAATTTCTAGCATGACATCGCCAACAAAAAGTGCTGTTCTCAGGGAAAATCCTCCAACTTAGAAGCATCTGCTTCTAATTTCCACAATGAAATCTCTGATTCCTTCATTCATGGGAGTTGCATTCAATTCCCTCTGACACAGAACTGCAGCTTTCTAGATAATAATTTTGCTGTGAAATTCTCATTATCTGGTGGTAATATATGGAACTGTTTAAAGATTGAATTAAGCATTTGGGAAGCTGCTAGCTTTCTTATAACACTGCAAAAGGATTTTACATGTCATGAAATGGTTCTTAATAAAAAGAATGAAATAAATATACAAACTGGAAATGCAAAAGTCCACTGGCAGTAGAATAGGTAAATAAAGTACAGTACATTAACACAATTCAGCATCGAATATTAATGAACTACAGCTACACATTAACAAGTATGAATCTCAAAAACAGTGTTGAACAAAAAAAGCCAAGTTGCAGAAGACTATATATGCTATGATTCTTTTCTATGAATAGCAAGTTCAAAAACGGGCAACCAAACAATGATTCATTTAGGGATACATATATATGCAGTGAGACTATAAAGAAAGGCAAACGAACAATTAATCTCAAAATTGTAATAGTGGTACTGAGGGGCGGGGGAGGCTGAGGTAGGGAATGTCTTCAGGAAAGGGTCAGGGACTTCAAAGGTGCTACAGAAATAGTCTTTTTCTTAAGCTTCGTGGTAAATACAATGGTGTTCTTTTATAATTATTACTGTTTAAAATGCACATAGACATTATAAACACTCTTCTATGTGTGTATTTCGCAATTTAGAAAAGTTAAAGTCGGAGGTACTGATGTTAAAATGCTGTGAATAATCACATACTACTGATTAAACTTTTTTTTAACATCTTTTTTGGAGTATAATTGTTTTACAATGGTGTGTTAGTTTCTGCTTTATAACAAAGTGAATCAGTTATACATATACATATGTTCCCATATCTCTTCCCTCTTGCATCTCCCTCCCTCCCACCCCCCCATCCCACCCCTCTAGATGGTCACGAAGCACCGAGTTGATCTCCCTGTGCTATGTGGCTTCTTCCCACTAGCTATCTATTTTACGTTTGGTAGTGTATATATGTCCATGCCACTCTCTCACTTTGTCACAGCTTACCCTTCCCCCTCCCCATATCCTCAAGTCCATTCTCTAGTATGTCTGTGTCTTTATTCCCGTCTTACCCCTAGGCTCTTCATGACTTTTTTTTTCCCCTTAGATTCCATATATATGTGTTAGCATACGGTATTTGATTTTTCTCTTTCTGACTTACTTCACTCTGTATGACAGACTCTAGGTCCATCCACCTCACTACAAATAACTCAATTTCGTTTCTTTAAAAAGATATGTAACAACCAGTTATACAAGGGTTAAGTCACAACCCACGTAGTCACTAACCAACAATGCATCTTGAAAGGAATTCAGGATGAAAAAACAGGATGAGGCATTCCATGCTTTAGATAAACAAGCTCCTAGATAGTTAGATGCAAATCTCAGGAAGAATTTCAAAGACCCCAGCTTCCTGCATCTTCCCATACATAGAAAAGCACTAGAATCATTAACTTGGGATATCTGTTCTTTGTGATTGTAGTAATCTTTTGCCAAGATGTATGCTTGACTACCTGTATTTGCTAGCCCCAAAATTCATACACATACTGGCTCCTCGCCTACCTCTTCAGAGCAGTTACCTCAGAGCTACTGAGTGGCTGTTTCCTGGGCTATATATAGTCCCCAGTGAGAATAAAACGTAACTGAATAAAACTTAAACTCACAACTCTCATGTTGTGTGTCTTTCTTTAAGTCGACAGTGGATTATGCATGGGTTTCTATCTACTACTAAATGAAAAAGTAATGCAATAAAGTACAGTCAAATGAAAACCTTACCACTGAATCAGATCTTCAAGATGGTTCAGTCCAAATCCTTAATTTTGTAGGTTAAGAAACTGACACTTAGAGAGAATGACTGGGCCAAGATGATACCAGGTAGTTTTAGGCAGCTAGTGTGTTTTCCCTCCAGAATTTTTCTTCTCTAAGTTCTATTCAAAAACTCCCATGGGTAGAAAACAATTTAGTTTAAACTAGTCTCTTTTCAGAATTCATATTTCATATATTTAAATAGAAAGTTAAGAAACATGTTAAAATGATTCACTAAAGTAAACATACCCAAATGCTAGTAAAACCTGCCTTTTATCCTAATAGTTGTAGAATTATATGTTTAAAAAAAAAGTTTATGAAGCCAGAAAAAGACTTTGAAATGCTAAGAATCCAATTTTTACACTTATACATATAAACTATGGGCTGAAATTGTTTTAACCAGACACACCCAAATGAGCAGCATTACCTGGACACACCCTCACACACGCACACATACTGTGCATGTGTCAAACGTGCAGAATGGCGTGAAGTGAGATTCACAGGGCCAGGCACCCTCTACAGTAAAAGATCAAAAGCACGATCTACAGACTTTCAAGTAAAAGATTCCTCTGGACATTCTAACAAGGCTTTATAGTGTTACAAACGTCTTATTTAACATTCCTTTAGGGGTTTTGCTCTGAATATGTAAGTTAGAAAACAAACTGTCACATAAATATAAAAGACATCTGAAAATATCAATTTTAAAAGTCAGAGAAAAACAATGATTATTTTAATTTAAAAACCCTCCTTAGAACTCTGATTTACAGTTTGAAAAATCCTTAAGGGAAATGATAAATGTTTGTTTTATATATGGCTTCTTTTTTTAAAACTGAAGTACATATAAGTGATTTACCATTTTGTGATAGTTGCAGATGTACAGCAAAGCAATTCAGTTATCTATATATATATATATATTCTTTTTCAGATTCTTTTCCAGTATAGGTTATTACAAGATATTGAATATACTTCCCGTTGCTATATAGTAAATCCTTGCTGTTTATCTATTTTATATATAGTAGTGTGCATCTATGAATCCCAAACTCCTAATTTATCCCTCCCCTTTCCCCTTCGGTAACCATGGTTTCATTTTCTATGTCTGTGAATCTGTTTCTGCTTTAAACATAAGTTATTTGTACTATTTTTTTTAGATTCCACATATAATTGATATTATATGATATTTGTCTTTGTCTGACTTACTTCACTTAGTATGATAATATCTAGGTCCATCCATGTTGCTGGAAAAGGCATTATCTCGTTATTTTTTATGGCTGAGTAATATTCCATTGTGTGTGTATGTACGTGTGTGTGTACCACATCTTCTTTATCCATTCATCTATCAATGGATGCTTATAGGTTGCTTCCATGGCTTGCCTATTGTAGTGCTGCTATGAACATTGGGGTGCATGTATCTTTTTGAATTAGTTTTTGTCTTTTTTAGATATATGTATGACTTCTTTATTATAGCTTTACAAAATATTTACCATTGCTATTGTCATGCAGGGATACACCTCCAACACATTAAAAGACACTCATTCCTAACAAAGCTTTCAGTTACCATTAACCAGAGACTAACAATCTAAACTTTAAAAACATCTCACCACCCACTTCCACCCACCTGCCCCATTCCTCTGGGGCATCATCAAATCATTAGCCAATCTACTCTAAGGAGAGAAAACTGGCTTGTGTCATTCTGGAGAAACATGAATCCAAGACTGTTAAGATTGCTATGGGGAACTTCACTGGGGGCCAGGGCTGCGGCCTTAGGTTTTTCCCAAGGGACTCATCAATCAGAAGCTGGCTCTCCTCTACCTGCCATCCAGTGTTTAATTCCCTTAGCTTCTGGAAGACAACTACCAAGAATTTGCCAGTTCTATCAAGTGTGAAATCTGATTTTCAAGTGGTACTTACCTGTGTAGTAACATTCTATTTCCCATATACCAATACACAGGCCTTATTTCTGAAACTCTTCTCAACTAGGGTTTTAAAATAAGATAAAAACCAAGGTCTACTCAATTATTACCCACATATTTCAAAGGGAATAGAAATAAAAGCCACTTAACAGTGAACCTCTGGGCTCCTTGGTGTGTGAAGTCAACAAAACCCAATAGTAAGTCACTAAATAGCCCATTTGACCTACCTGTTCATTGGATTTTCTGGTTCTGTGCTGTGCATTACCCCTGCATATTGCCAAAAGAGAGCATTCCTTCTTACAGTAATCATCCTCTAATGCTGTGAGAAAGACTTCAAGTCTGGTTTTTAAAGGGTGTGGAGGAAGGAAATCAGAATTACACCTTGCCCTACACTAACAGGGTTAATCCTCCATGAAAAATGGAAACACAGCTCAGCCCTGAAGGTTAGAGTTAAAAACAAACAAGCAGGGATTCCCTGGTGGCGCAGTGGTTGAGAGTCCACCTGCCAATGCAGGGGACACGGGTTTGTGCACCGTTCTGGAAGGATCCCGTATGCCGCGGAGTGGCTGGGCTTGTGAGCCATGGCCGCTGGGCCTGCGCGTCCAGAGCCTGTGCTCCGCAACGGGAGAGGCCACAAGAGTGAGAGGCCCGTGTACCGCAAAAAAAAAAAAAAAAAATTGCAATCGCAGAGTTTTTAATAGGTAGTATTTTACTTGTCACATGGTATAACTGTTCATTTGTTTGTCTGTCTCCCCTCATCAACCAGGCTCTAACTTCTAGAGGACAGATCCATGCACTGTTCATCACTGAATTTCTAGCAAACTGCTTGGCACATAAATGACTGTTGAATGAAAGAATGAACTGCAGATGTTCTCATGCTAAATTAGGTTTCTTCTCCAAAGGCCACATGTAAGTAAAACTTCCTGCAGGAGGGCATATGGTAGATGCACTTCCATAAAACATTAGCACTATTTTATTCAAGCTTCAGAGCATTCTTTATCATAATTTAAAAATCACGAAGTTCTAAAGAGAAAGCAGGCAACTGTATTTAATGTCTCACCTTTAAATATATGATGTGCAATCATTTCAAAAAATCTTTAATTTCCCTTTACTAGAACAGGTTCAAGATG
Source organism: Kogia breviceps (assembly GCF_026419965.1). NCBI lineage: Eukaryota > Metazoa > Chordata > Mammalia > Artiodactyla > Physeteridae > Kogia > Kogia breviceps. The sequence continues at coordinate 49,146,132 of NC_081312.1, forward strand.
GCGGAGTAGAAGGACGTGCCCTCACTTCCTCCTGCGAGAGCACTGGAATCACAACTAACTGCTGAACAATCATCGACAGGAATACACTGGAACTCACCAAAACAGATACCCCATATCCAAAGACAAAGGAGAAGTTGCAATGAGATGGTAGGAGGGGCACAATCACAATAAAATCAAATCCCATAACTGCTGGGTGTGTGACTCACAAACTGGAGAACAATTATACCACAGAAGTCCACCCAATGGAGTGAAGGTTCTGAGCCCGACATCAGGCTTCACAACCTGGGGGTCCGGTAACGGGAGGAGGAATTCCTAGAGAATCAGACTTTGAAGGCTAGTGGGATTTGACTGCAGGACTTTGATAGGACTGAGGGAAACAGAGACTCCACTCTCTGAGGGCACATACAAAGTAGTGTGCGCATCGGGACCCAAGGGAAGGAGCAGTGACCCCTTAAGAGACTGAACCAGACACACCTGCTAGTATTGGAGGGTATACTGCAGAGGTTGGGGGTGGCTCTGTCTCACCGTGAGGACAAGGACACTGGCAGCAGAAGTTCTGGGAAGTACTCCTTGGTGTGAGCCCTCCCAGAGTCTGCCATTAGCCCCACCAAAGAGTTCAGGTAGGCTCCAGTGCTGGGTCACCTCAGGCCAAACAACCAACAGGCAGGGAACCCAGCTCCACCCATCAGCAGACAAGTGGATTAAAGTTTTACTGAGCTCTGCCCACCAGAGCAACAAACAGTCAGCTCTACCAACCACCAGTTCTTTCCATCAGGAAACTTGCACAAGCCTCTTAGATAGCCTCATCCACCACAGGGCAGACAGCAGAAGCAAGAAGAACTACAAAAAAAAAAAAAAAAAAAAGAAGAACTACAATCCTACAGGCTGTGGATCAAAAACGACGTTCACAGAACGACAAGATGAAAAGGCAGAGGGCTATGTACCAGATGAAGGAACAAGATAAAACCCCAGAAAAACAACTAAATGAAGTGGAGATAGGCAACCTTCCAGAAAAATAATTCAGAATAATGATAGTGAAGATGATCCAGGACCTTGGGAAAAGAATGGAGGCAAAGATTGAGAAGATGCAAGAAATGTTTAAAAAAGACCTAGAAGAATTAAAGAACAAACACCTAGAAGAATTAAAGAACAAACCGAGATGAACAATACAATAACTGAAATGAAAAATACACTAGAAGGAATCAATAGCAGAATAACTGAGGCAGAAGAATAGATAAGTGACCTGAAGACAGAATGGTGGAATTCACTGCTGCGGAACTGAATAAAGAAAAAAGAATGAAAAGAATTGAAGACAGCCTAAGAGACCTCTGGGACAACATTAAATGCAACAACATTCGCATTAAAGGGGTCCCAAAATGAGAAGAGAGAGAGAAAGGAGTCGAGAAAGTATTTGAAGAGATTATAATTGAAAACTTCCCTAACATGGGAAAGGAAATAGCCACCCAAGTCCAGGAAGTGCAAAGAGTCCCAGGCAGGATAAACCCAGGGAGAAACACGCTGAGACACATAGTAATCAAACTGGAAAAAATTAAAGACAAAGAAAAATTACTGAAAGCAGCAAGGGAAAAACAACAAATAATATACAAGGGAACTCCCATAAGGTAAACAGCTGACTTCTCAGCAAAAACTCTACAAGCCAGAAGGGAGTGGCATGACATATTTAAAGTAATGAAAGGAAAGAAGCTACAACCAAGTTTACTCTACCCAGCAAGGATCTCATTCAGATTTGATGAAGAAAACAAAAGCTTTACAGACAAGCAAAAGCTAAGAGAATTCAGCACCACCAAACCAGCTCTACAACAAATGCTAAAGGAACTTCCCTAACTGAGAAACACAAGAGAAGAAAAGGACCTACAAAAACAAACACAAAACAATTTAGAAAATGGTAATAGGAAAATATATATCGATAATTACCTTAAACGTGAATGGATTAAATGCTCCAACCAAAAGACACAGGCTTGTTGAATGGATCCAAAAATAAGACCCATGTATATGCTGTCTACAACAGACCCACTTCAGACCTAGGGACACATACAGACTGAAAGTGAGGGGATGGAAAAATATATTCCATGCAAATAGGAATCAGAAGAAAGTTGGAGTAATGATACTCATATCAGAAAAAATAGACTTTAAAATAAAGAATGTTACAAGAGACAAGGAAGGACACTACATAATGGTCAAGGGATCAATCCAAGAAGAAGATATAACAATTATAAATATATATGCACCCAACATAGGAGCACCTCAATACATAAGGCAAATGCTAACAGCTATAAAAGAGGAAATTGACAGTAACACAAAAACAGTGGGGGACTATAACACCTCACTTACACAAATGGACAGATCATCCAAACAGAAAATTAATAAGGAAACACAAGCTTTAAATGACACAATAGACCAGATAGATTTAATTGATATTTATAGGACATTCCAGCCAGAAACAGCACATTACACTTTCTTCTCAAGTGCGCATGGAACATTCTGCAGGATAGATCATATCTTGGGTCACAAATCAAGCCTCAGTAAATTTAAGAAAACTGAAATCATATCAAGCATCTTTTCTGACCACAACGCTATGAGATTAGAAATCAATTACAGGGAAAAAACCATAAAAAACACAAACACATGGAGGCTAAAAAACACGTTACTAAATAACCTCGAGTTCACTGAAGAAATCAAAGAGGAAATCAAAAAGTATCTAGAGACAAATGACAACGAAAACATGACAATCCAAATCCTATGGGATGCAGGAAAAGCAGTTCTAAGTGAGAAGTTTATAGCAATACAAGCCTACCTCAAGAAACAAGAAAAATCTCAAATAAACAATCTAACCTTACACCTAAAGGAACTAGAAAAAGAAGAACAAACAAAACCCAAAGTTAGCAGAAGGAAAGAAATCATAAAGATCAGAGCAGAAATAAATGAAATAGAAACAAAGAAAACAACAGCAAAGATCAATAAAACTAAAAGCTGGTTCTTTGAGAAGATAAACAAAATTGATAAACCATTAGCCAGACTCATCAACAAAAAGAGGGAGAGGACTCAAATCAATACAATTAGAAATGAAAAAGGAGAAGTTACAACAGACACCACAGAAATACAAAGCATCCTAAGAGACTACTACCAGCAACTGTATGCCAATAAAATGGACAACCTGGAAGAAATGGACAAATTCTTAGAAAGGTATAACCTTCCAAGACTGAACCAGGAAGAAACAGAAAATATGAACAGACCATCACAAGTAATGAAATTGAAACTGTGATTAAAAATCTTCCAACAAACAGAAGTCCAGGACCAGATGGCTTCACAGGTGAATTCTATCAAACATTTAGAGAAGAGCTGACACCCATTCTTCTCAAACTATTCCAAAAAACTGCAGAGGAAAGAACACTCCCAAACTCATTCTATGAGGCCACCATCACCCTGATACCAAAACCAGACAAAGATACTACAAAAAAAGATAATTACAGCCCAATATCACTGAAGAATACAGATGCAAATATCCTCAACAAAATACTAGCAAACAGAATCCAACAGCACATTAAAAGGGTCATACACCATGATCAAGCGGGATTTATTCCAGGGATGCAAGGAGTCTTCAATATATGCAAATCAATCAATGTGATACACCATATTAACAAATTGAGGAATAAAAACCATATGATCATCTCAATAGATGCAGAAAAAGCTTTTGACAAAATTCAACACCCATTTATGATAAAACTCTCCAGAAAGTGGGCATAGAGGGAAACTACCTCAACATTATAAAGGCCATATATGACCAACCCACAGCAAACATCATTCTCAATAGTGAAAAACTGAAAGCATTTCCTCTAAGATCAGGAACAAGACAAGGATGTCCACTCTCACTACTATTATTCAACATAGTTTTGGAAGTACAAGCCACGGCAATCAGAGAAGAAAAAGAAATAAAAGGAATACAAATTGGAAAAGAAGAAGTAAAATTGTCACTGTTTGCAGATGACATAACACTATACACAGAGAATCCTAAGGATGCCACCAGAAGACTACTAGAGCTAATCAATGAATCTGGTAAAGCTGCAGGACACAAAATTAATGCACAGAAATCTCTTGCATTCCTATACACCAATGATGAAAAATCTGAAAGAGAAATTAAGGAAACACTCCCATTTACCATTGCAACAAAAAGAATAAAATACCTAGGAATAAACCTACCTAGGGAGATAAAAGACCTGTATGCAGAAAACTGTAAGACACTGATGAAAGAAATTAAAGACAGTACAAACAGATAGAGAGATATACCATGTTCTTGGATTAGAAGAATCAATACTGTGAAAATGACTATACTACCCAAAGCAATCTATAGATTCAATGCAATCCCTATTGAATTACCAATGGCATTTTTTACAGAACTAGAACAAAAAAAATCTTTAAATCTGTATGGAGACACAAAAGACCCCGAATAGCCAAAGCAGTCTTGGGGGAAAAAACGGAGCTGGAGGAATCAGACTCCCTGACTTCAGACTGTACTACAAAGCTACAGTAATCAAAACAATATGGTACTGGCACCAAAACAGAAATACAGATCAATGCAACATGATAGAAAGCCCAGAGATAAACCCATGCACCCATGGTCAACTAATCTATGACAAAGAAGGCAAGGATATACAATGGAGAAAAGACAGTCTCTTCAATAAGTGGTGCTGGGTAAACTGGACAGCTACATGTAAAAGAATGAAATTATAACACTCCCTAACACCATACACAAAAATAAACTCAAAATGGATTAGACAGCTAAATGTAAGACTGGACGCTATAAAACTCTTAGAGGAAAACACAGGAAGAACACTCTTCGACATAAATCAAGATCTTTTTTGATACACCTCCTAGAGTAACTGAAATAAAAACAAAAATAAACATATGGGACCTAATTAAACTTAAAAACTTTTGCAAAGCAAAGGAAACTACAAACAAGACAACCCTCAGAATGGGAGAAAATATTTGCAAACGAATGAACGGACAAAGGATGAATCTCCAAAATATATAAACAGTTCATGCAGCTCAAAATTTAAAAAGCAAACAACTCAATCCAAAAATGGGCAGAAAACCTAAACAGACATTTCTCTAAAGAAGACATACAGATGGCCAGGAAGCACATGAAAAGCTGCTCAACATCACTAATTATTAGAGAAATGCAAATCAAAACTACAATGAGGTATCACCTCACACCAGTTAGAATGGGCATCATCAGAAAATCTACAAATAACAAATGCTGGAGAGGGTGTGGAGAAAAGGGAACCCTCTTGCACTGTTGATGGGAATGTAAATTGATACAGCCACTATGGAGGACAGTATAGAGGTTCCTTAAAAAATGAAAAATAGAATTACCATATGACCCAGCAATCCCACTACTGGGCATACACCCAGAGAAAACCATAATTCAAAAAGACACATGCACCCCAATGTTCACTGCAGCACTATTTACAACAGCCAGGACATGGAAGCAACTTAAGTCCCCCTCGACAGAGGAATGGATAAAGAAGTTGTGGTACATATATACAATGGAATATTACTCTGCCATAAAAAGAAACGAAATTGGGTCATTTGTAGAAACGTGGTTGGATCTAGAGACTGTCATACAGAGCGAAGTAAGTCAGAAAGAGAAAAACAAGTAAGTCCACATATAACGCATATATGTGGAACCTAGAAAAATGATACAGATGAACGGGTATGCAGGGCAGAAACAGAGACACAGATGTAGAGAACAAACGTATAGACACCAAGGGGGGAAAGCGGCGGGGGTAGTGGTGGTGGGATGAATTGGGAGATTGGGATTGACATGTATACACTAATATGTATAAAATGGATAACTAATAAGAACCTGCTGTATAAAAAATAAATAAAATTAAATTTAAAAAAAAAGAGTGAACATATCAAATAACCATTGGACAAAATAGTAAAAAAAAAAAAAAAAAAAAATTTCTCTTTACTAACCAACCCTGCAAATTAATAGAGATTTTTTCAAGGTAACAAAAGGATTGATAGTGTGAAATTTTATGCATATCTTGTTTTCTTCAGACAAAATCCAATGATCTGGAATTTTGTGCCAAGTTAAATGCATTATCATGGGAAGTAGAATGTTTGAAAAGATTATCCTATCTAGTTCAGAATGACACAAAAATTCTCTATGGCAAAATCAATGTAAGGTAATTAAGGGCCACACATTTAGTATCTGGGAGAAACTAAACTCACTTAAATAGGTAGTTAAAAAAAAAGAAAAAAAAAATCAAAATGTTGCACCATATTTTACAAACACTCTAGAAATGTTTTATCAACAGGGCAATTGTGACTGAGGTGGCAAGAAACAAGCACAGGTCCCAGAGTTAGAAGAAGAGTGTCATGTTCTGGTTTTGTCACAAACTGAATCAGGTAAAGGTGTCAAATCATACAAGTCATTTAACCTCCTTATCTGTAAAATGGAGAGACAATTACTTTGAGGACCAAATAAAGCAACCAAGTAAAAGTTCCATTTATTAGTAAAATAAAAAATGTCCTAGAGATATACATTATTATGATGCTAGAAAATCTAGTTAAAGGAAATAAATGCTCACCTTCCACTAATTTTTTTTTTTTTTTTGGCCATGCTGCGCTGCTTGCAGGATCACAGTTCCCTGACCAGGGATCGAACCCTGGGAGTGAAAGTGCTGAGTCCTAACCACTGGACCGCCAGGGAATTCCCACCTTCCTTTAATGTTTAAGTAAAAAATACCATACAGTATATGAATCATGGTTCTTATATAATCTGATAAATAGTATGCATCCTTGCCCTACAAATGTGTCCACGCACACATACGGACATTTGTGTTTAATTTTAGAGTTAGAGTCTCTCTCTCATGACCTACAGTCTAGGTTAAGCACCCTGCTGTAGGCTGGCCCAGGTACACTATGATAATTTCTACACTCTTCTTTCTCCTATAGTGTCAGTAGTAAATGACTATCCAGATAACTGTGATAAGACTTCGAGGTGTGTCTATACAGTATATCACATTTACAAAGCACTTTCAAATACATTATTTCATTTTAGTAGTATATTCCAGTTGCTAATAATTCTTTAAGATCCATGGCCTCACTCAAATATCAGATATAATTTAACTTCTGAACTGTAATTTATTACAATACCAAACTATAATGGTAGTTAGAATTCTTAATCATACTGTATGGCTATATTTCTTTCTACATTTAGGTGGAAAAATCTCACTAATTAAGGTGCATAAACATTTATGAAAATCTATTTTATTTTACATTTTAGCATCTCAGAGAACTGAAAAAACACCATTTGTAATTATTCTTATGATTATAATTATTCTCATAATCAAACATTTTAAATATATGATTTTTTAAATTACCATAGGAACCTCATCAATGACATCTCAATTCCTTTGAGGAAAATGTTCTATTTTATAGCTACATTCTATTGGCAATCTTTAAAATTCAATCTTTATTTATAGTTTTTGAAAATTTAAATAAAATATTTTTCAATTCTACATTAAATTTAACTACATGTTACTTTTATTCATATTTTACTCATATGTCAGACTTGGAAGGTACATACTTGGCTTTCATAAATACATTTTTCAGTTTGCTTTATGGGTCAAACTGTTGCCCCTGGCTTGTGGAAGGTTTAATTCATAAAAGTACTCACAAAGTAACTTTATTAATATCCTCAGGGGGAAACACACACACATACACACACACACACACACACACACACACACACACACACATAGAGTAAAATAAACTAGGAAGGGGTGGAATCTCTATACATGATTTTAGTTAATTTCTCCTTATCCCAATATAAAACATACCATATGCAGAGATTTTGTTTTCTGTAAGAATAGAGAACACACAGGTGGACAGATGAAGCAGGAACAGAACACAGAAGAGGGATGAAGAAGTAGAGGTCAGGGGAAGCTAAAACTCCTATTTCCAAGGAAGTCAAGGCAACAGCAGAGAAGATGGGTGGCCCAGCAACACAAAAGTTTTATATTAATTAATCCCAACTCTTTGTGGTTTTTGCCCCTAATCTGAAAGAAAGGTAAGACCAATATAAACTCTTTAATAATAAAATATGACATCCATTATCATCTCATTCCTAGGCCACGGGGCCAAGCATATCAACCCAAATGGTCAGAGGTCTATGTCAAATTAAGATTACCTCCTCATGGACAACTTGATCACCACAACATGAGTGGATACCACCACCTGTTAAGCCTGTTAAGCCAAGGAGAAAAAACTGCAGGAATGGTCAAGTGGACGTTTTCAATGGATTAAGCTTATGCCTTGGCTAACCCCAGAAAAGCAGAGGAAATCTGTGCACACTCTACCTTCCTTATGCTCACAGAAAACTGATGGCATGAGGAAACAAGAAACCCTGTTCTTTCGCGGGCCAGGAAGAAACCCCAAATTAAGGCATTTCAAAAGAGACTTTGCCGGGCTTGCCTGGTGGCGCAGTGGTTGAGAGTCCGCCTGCCGATGCAGGGGATGCGGGTTCGTGCCCCGGTCTAGGAAGATTCCACATGCCACGGAGCGGCTGGGCCCGTGAGCCATGGCCGCTGAACCTGCGCGTCCGGAGCCTGTGCACCGCAACAGTAGAGGCCACAACAGTGAGAGCCCCACAAACCGCAAAAAGGAAAAAAAAAAAAAAAAAAAAAATTTACCTTCAGAATATTTTACAAACTGCTATGGAATTATGAGAAAGTCAAGGAGTTTAGAATTCAGTCGTGCCCCTACCCCCAGACCAGAGTGCTCTGTTATAAGGTCTCAGAACATGCCCTACTTCTTAATACTTATCAAAATTGAACAATTATATACTCCATTATTTAATATCTGCGTTTCCAGCTAAAAGTTTCTGAAGAGCAGGTACCATCATGCTTGTCAAGTTCACATATCTTCAGGGCCTTCCGTATAGTGTACACACTATTTGTTAAATGAATGAGAAAATAAGCCATGTAAAACAATAATAGCCATTAGAAAGAAGCATATCTGAAATAAGTAAAATGGTACATTGTAATGACCCATTTATTTGGAAACTTCATTCATCACCTAACAGAATTGGCAATAAATTAGGTGTTTAGTGAATTAATACTCAATTAGATTACATAAATATGATTACAAAGCTACAAAGAAATGGACATAGTAAATTAAGAAAGTCCTATTTGAGGAAGCAGACTTTATACAAGATTTTGATACTTTCTAATCTTTTTACAGCATCTTAATAATCATTTATTACCATACATTGGAAGCTAAATCTAAACAATAGTTAATCTATTAAATCTAAAATAAATTTGATAGGCACTAGTAAATTCTAAGATACAGTTGTTGCCCTCAAGAAAATTCTAATACAGTTGAGAAGCTAGGAAATATATACAAAAGGATGACTTATACAAAGTAGCATGTGCTCTGTTTCCATCAAGTGGTACAGGCAATAAGCAGCTCAGTTCAGTGGAAGGGGTAGAGGAAGCATGACCCAGACTAACTGTGTATGTGTTTGACGGGACAAAGGGCAGAACAATTTGGCTAGACTTATGGAGCTTCGAGATGACACTAGAAAATAAGTATTTACAACAGGAGGACAGCAAACTCACATGCCTACAGAGACAGTTAACATCGGAGTGAAGCCTGCAGGATGAAAAATGTCAACAGACACTTGGTCTCAATGTTGGAAGCAAGAGGATCTCTGTTGGGGACAACGGGGGATTGCAGAGCACACACCCATATAAAAAGGGAAGCTGCTATGTTGCTCCAACAGATCATTGCCATGCCTTCTAGTTTTGTAAGAAAATGTGTAAAATTCAATTTTTTTAAATTTAAAGTTTCTCAATTTTAAAATGCTGGAAAATAGATGTTTTCAACACTGTGTTAAATCCAAAACATGTCTGTAGTCAATCGTGCTGGTGCTCCACAGGCTTGCAACTCTGGTTTGGCATGTCAAACTCCATGCTAAGAGATCTGGAGTTCATCCTGTAGTCAATGACTTAAGAGACTTAGCATTTATTTCATAATTTGCCTAGTTTTATACCTCTTCACGCTCCAGTATTTAACCATGTAAAACACTCAGCACTGCCAAATTATTTCACATTGGCCTTGTGTTAAGTATTTCACTGTTACAGGCCAATTTCATTCATTTAACTGTAGAGTGACTTATAAGTTTCAGCTGGAACAACATTCAAAATGATACTAATAAAACAGTGTTGACAGAGCAGTACCTCAGAGAATGCTGACATTATATGTGTATACCACAACCCACTAGAAACACACATATAATCACTGGAGCTCCACTTCTCAAAAAACTTGTGCAATAATCCACTACAAATGAAAAGTCCTTACCCTTTCCAGCATTTTCCCATAATCAGCAACTTTCTAAAGACTATTACTATACAGTACTTTCATTACCAAGTAGCACTCAAATATATGTAACAATGTTTTAATTCTACCAATCACTATAAGCTTTTAACTACCCCAAAACAATATTTAAGCATTAAAGGCCTATGTTTTAGCATTTTAATAAGCTTAGAGAAAGAAAAGATAATTAGTATCAGAGACCTGTTGATTCTTTCTGATGATAGTATTACAGAAAGTTAGAATTATAATTCAAAGGTAATTCCCAGACGAGAAAATTCTTAGTGCATAATTATGATATAAAACACAGAACTATGAAAATTGCTTAATCACATGCCTTGAAATAATATTCACAATGAAAGTCATCAAAGCATAAAAGAAATACTAAACAAGCAAAGTTTCTATTACTCAATTTGCTCTGGTCCCTGGGAACCCCTAACCTGAGCCATCCACTCCATGAATGAAGGTTTTCAGGCTGGTGGAGTACCATGATGTATATAGAGTGGTCAGCTCAAACCTACCAGTGCTGGTGAAAAAGAAGCCAACTCAAAACACATGTCTCACTGGGGCTCTGTTTTATCCTTTTCATATGAAAAGATTAATGGCTTGAATTAAAGAACATGTCACTAGAAACAAAACAAAACAATCCTACCATACACTCTACTAGTGGGAAACTCAAAGGCTCGCCCATCCCTGTCAGAACCTGTTGAAGACCCTCATGGCCCCCAGCATTCTGAAGTCCCACCCCACATTTTATCAGACATATTAAAATGTACTCACATACAATACTGAATATTTATAGTATTAGAAACTGAACTGAAAAAAAGAATTATCTTTCAGAAGCTTTTCATTCTTGAGCCCACTCCAGCCAGGTTTTTGTCCCCACCCTGCCAGTAATACAGCTCTTGTCAAGGTCACCAGTGACCTCAAGGTTGTTAAATCCAATGAGCAACTCTCAGTCTCCAAGCTGCTTGACTTGACACGACACCACTGAATCGCTCTCTCCTCCCTGAGATGCTTTCCTTACTGGATTTCAGGTATATGCTTTTAATTTCCCTCCTGTCCTTCTGACTGCTCCTTCTCAGTCTTCTCTACTGCTTCCTTATCAACTCACTCTCTAAAGCCTGAAATGCCTCAGGCTCAGCCCAAGCCCCTCATCACAGGAAAAGTACCTCATAGTTCCTTCTTCCCATGGTGTGGGTCAGCAGAATTAATATCGACTAATAATAACACTGTTACTTAGGGAATGGAAACAATTAGGTCCACTATGTCAGAAATATGTGCATAATTCCTTTGGCTTAAGATACATTCTTATGAGACTTCTCTTTTCCACAAACTATAAATATGGATATGACCCAAGGCTTGATCCATGGACTGCTTTTCCTGTCTGCATACATTCCCTATATGATTTCATCCAAAGCCTGCTGGCGACTTCCAAATTTCTATCTCTAGCCTGGACGTCTTCCTTAAACTCCACATTCCTAAATCCAACAAGCTGCTCAACTTCTCCACTTGGAAGTTGAATATATCTTGGTTATCTTTCCCAAACCGGCTCCACCATCAGATCCCCATCTCAGTTCATGGCAACTCCATAATTATGCAAAAAGCCTTGGTGTTATCCTTCCTCTGATCGCTATTTCTCATATTCCTCAAACCAGGAAATCTTGGTTCGACCTATAAAATAAATCTCGGTCATTTCTCACCACCTCCTCCACTGCTACTGGCATCTCTCAACTGGATTATTGCCAACAGCGGCTAACTTGTATCCCTGCTTCCCGGGACCACCCCACTCCATTTTTCAATCTCAACACAGCCGCCAGTGCTTCTATTAAAATGCAAGTCAAATCACCTTACTCTTAGGCTCAAAACTCTCCAGTGACTCCCCATTTCACTCAGAGTAAAAGCCAAAGTTCTTAAAATGGTCCACCAGGCAGACCCTACATGATAAGCTCCCCAAACCTCTAGAACTTCATCTACTGCTACTTTGTGGCCTTCCCACTGGTCCTGGAACAGACTAGGCACACTACTGCCCATGGCCTTCGCTGGTCCCTCTGCTGGAAGACTCTTCCCCCAGGTGTCTCTGTATGGCCAGCTTCTTCCCTCATGTCATCTTCTCAATGAGTCCTACCTTGACCATATTATTCGAAATTGCCAAAGGCCCTGCTTCCCTCCTCCAGCGCTCCTAATGTCCCTTACCTTGCTCTGCCTTTACTTTTTCCAAACACACTTCTTTCTAAAATAGCTTTGTTATGTTTAGTGTTTGTCTCCTAATAGGATATAAGCTCCATAAAGGCCGGATTATTTTCTTTATTTTGTTCACTGATGTAGCTATGGGGCCTAGAACAGTGTCTAGCACACAGTAGGCATGTATTTTGTTGAATGAATGAATGAATTTAATTAAACATTTAATAGTTTCAATTTCATAATTTTCTTTTAATATTTGAGACTTTTACCAAATCCTGAACAATTCTGTTGCTCCTAGAAAAGGTCCTTTGTACTTGAGGAATACAAAGATCCCAGCCTGACCTCCTGACCCAACCCCAATCCAGCAGCCCCAGGGAAGCTAGGGCCATCCTACCTTTGGCCATCATTGGTTCTGCTCCAGGAGTCCACTTAGCACTTACTGGGAAATATCTAATACCTCTCCAAACACATATATTTTGTTCCCCCACCAAGACAAGAAACCCTTTGGCAGGACTTGCAGTAAGTATTCAACACAAGCCTGGATACTTCATACAGAAGCAAAACCTGGTTTTTGAGGGACCTGATGAACATTTTTAAAGTATTAAGTTTAAGATACTATACAACACCTAACAGGGCACAGGGTTATCTGGGGTAGGCCCCCCTTTTAATGAACAGAGCAGAATGACACCATGATTATTCTGGACCATCCTGTGCCTATTTTGACTGGGTTTGTAATTATGCTATTTAGATGTAAATGTGTCTTTCTAATGTGCTTAAGTTTGTTTTTCTTAAAAACTCCTTTGAAACTTTCAGACTATTAATTTTCTTTAAATGAATGGTTTAAAAATCTTAAGTTTGGGGCCTAACAGAAAATCGTAAAGGGGTCTGGCCCACATTTTATAAACTGTGCCAATGGTGGGGCGTGGAGCTAGGAGGAATAAACAATTGCTTTATACCAATAATAGTGGCTTTCTTAAAAAGGACTCACATGAAATCTACAGAGTACAAGAGAAAGAGACATGGGCCACTGGTACTCTAAGTTTAAAAGTACTTCGTGCAACATTATTCATCACAAAGAGAAGTTTTTTAATCTGTAAATTTACTTTTTGGCAGCTGGAAAGAAATAATTAGCAAGCAGGCAGAAGCTGCGGGAATGAGACTGCTGGAAATAGGAGAATTAGGAAAAATAACTCAATTAGTGATCAGTGGGACATGCCAGCTATTCTTAGTGCAGCAGTATAGATTGCCCAATATCTGTAACTGAGAAATACTATAATTTGTTGCCTACTTAATGTGATCAAAACACAAAATAAAATCTTGTGAACAACTACTTGTAAACAAAAGCTTAGGGACTTCCAAGGGCTAGATATCTTTGTATACATCATTTCTTTTTGTCTTAAGTAATAAAAGCCAACTTTTCTTGACTGTTTACTATGTGTCACACCATGGCACTTGCTTTACATGTGCTATTTCACTTAATCAAAACAACCCTGTGACATAGTTGCTATTATTATCTTCATTTTACAGATGAGGAAAAAGAGGTTCAGAGAGTTAAGTAACTTCCCCAAGGTTACACACTAGAAAACAGTGGAGCCTAGATTTGGACCCCAGAGAACTAATCTCAAAAATCTTGTTCTTAACATTTATATTTTACTGCCTTTCTTCCATTTTGTCTTCAAAACTTATTACTCTTTTCTGTAGTAATTTCAGTGAGCAATCTGTCAGGTCCTATGGTGAGCACTCTTCCCCCAGGTATCTCTTATTTATATCTTATTTGCTAAGATTATACATGCTAAGTTTTTGCTGTTATAAGCTGTATCTCATTTGAGCAGAATATGTTATTTACTACCCATTTATGAAACTTCAGGTTTTGCTTTTTTTGTTTGTTTTACCTTTTTTTCACCTTCCTAATGAGCCTAAGTTGAAATTCTGAGTCTTTTCTCAGAATTTTCTCAAACCACCAAAATGTCCTTTTTCTCTTGAAAGAAAATATCTACAGTCTTCCTTCATGAGCACTTTGTTTTACCTATCAAATTTCTCATAATCCTATGTTTTATTACAATAAATGCTTCCTGGGAGCACTTATTACAATAAGTGCCACAGATTTCAGCATCAGAATTTCACTGTTGTTTTTGGTAGACAGAGACCAGAAACTGGATGTTTCCAGGGATATTTAAGAAAAGATAACTTAAAGGGGGTGGGGGCAGAATGGAGGAGAAAAGTGTATAGAAAGGGGGTGACTTAATGGCAGGAAGAGGCAAAAAATATATATTTATATATTCTTAGGAATAAACTATTCTGAAAATATTTAGAGAGCAGTCCTTTGAAATTGGGGTCAATCCTAGATTGTTTCTGTATGAATAAAACAATGAGCCAGGAGGGTCCCCAAGATATCACCTACTTGGCACTTATAACCAAAAGTCTCACTGGAGAGCCCTAGTAGAGAGGAGAGAAGGAGAAAGGGGTTAAACAGAAATTCCAAGGGCTCTGTACTGGGGGCAGAGGTAGAGCAGGCTTGAGGAAGTATAATTCTGCCTCACTGGGCCACAGCTCCATTTTCTCTGGGCAGGTCTGCTTCTATCTGAACCAAGCCATAGGATATCTTTGTGTGGATCAGGAAAGGGCACCCCATGCTCCAGGCCAGTGGACTCGTTGCTTGAACAGAGTAGTGAGCTGGGTTTCAGCCCTCAGATGGCACTAGTCTAGACTAGACTGGAAGTCAGAAGCAGCTTCTACTCTTGGCACTGTCATTAGCTGTGAGACTCTGAGTCACTCAGTCTTTTGGATCTTTAGTCCCCTCACCTTTAAAAAATGAAGGGGCTAGCTGTCACCTAAGGTCCCTTCCCTCTTATCAATTCTCAAGTGAAATCCGGCAATATCCAGTTGCTATATTCCTAAATGAGTCCCTGAAACACTAGGATTCTGTGGACTGAGTTGAGCCTTTATTGTTTGTGTGATATTGTATTTTTTTCTCTCACATTTCTGATGTATTTTTTTCTTTTAATCTTAAGATTACTCTTCTTTCAATTCCAAACTGCTTGATTTTTCTTAAGCCATCAAAAGGTCAAGCCCCACACATCAGCCCCAAACTACCCAAATGTCTATCAACAGAATGGATAAATAAACTAGGTGTATTTATTCACAGAAATAAAAGAAAAAACAAGTACTGCTACCTGAATCAATTTGGACATGACATCACGTTGAGTTAAAAATGACACAAAAAAGAAATTATACTTGATTGCATTCAAATGCAGCCCAAGAGGGGCTTCCCTGGTGGCGCAGTGGTTAAGAATCTGCCTGCCAATTCAGGGGACAAGGGTTTGAGCCCGGGTTCACGTGCCACAACTACTGAGCACACACCTAGAGCCTGCGCTCCGCAACAAGAGAAGCCACTGCAATGAGAAGCCCGCAAACCACAATGAAGAGTAGCCCCTGCTCACCGCAACTAGAGAAAGCCCGTGCGTAGCAACGGAGACCCAACACAGCCAAAAATAAGTAAAATAAATAAATTTTTTTTAAATTAAGAAAAATAAATAAATGCAACCCCCAAACATGTTAAAACTATCCTACGGCAATAAAAGTCAGAATAGTGGTCTTCCTTGGGGCAGGGATTATGACTGCAAGAAATTTGGAGCTGGGGCGGGGGGGGGGGGGGGGGGGCGGAGGGGGAGGTGTGCCTGGTAAGGTTCTGTTTCTTGATTTGGATGCTGATTGCCTAGATATGATCACTTTGTGCTGTACACTTCTGATCTGTGTATTTTTCTGGTTGTATGTAATTATTCAGGAACAAGTTCAAAGAAATAAAGCCACAGGGACATCCACTCCCTCCAAACAAGAGCCATCTACTAAAACTGGACAGCATAAGTACTGCTACCTGTAGGGAGAAAATTAGTTACATTTCATTTAATGTGAATCAGACAAAGAACCACCTGAGAAGCTAAATGAGAAATGACATTAATTTCCTAAAATCTTCATCCAGAATCTCCTTGATTTTTATAATGATTTCCTCCCTCACATGAAACTGTGGCTATAAGGTAGTATAACATATTGCTTTTCCCTCTATCTTCATATACCAGTAAAACATTTCTGTTCAAAGTTCTATAACATATATGTACAAAGACAAAGTTATTAGAAAACATCTGAAAATATCCCAGGATAATATGGAGGCTCAAAATATACTTTTGATGAGAATTATCCCAGTTACCACATTAATGAAATGACTTGGTTAATGACCAAGTCTCTACCTAGATTCTTGCTGTATAGATGAAACTCTGCCAGGTAAGGCCACATAAGTGGGGAAAGGCATTCCAGAAAACGCTGTGCTACAGACAATTCCAAGGAAGCTCCAGGAAACACTGCCTTCTCCTTGCTCTATGTTTGGTTCATCTGTGAATGTTTTGGCACCACACTTTCCTCCTTACGTTATGCCAGCTGTCAGATCAGTGATTTCTTTCCCCACCCCAATGTACTACGATACCTCTTTGATCAATACAGTATACAGCATGACTGCTCCATTTGATACATATGAAAAGTGATAGTACACAAAGTTGCATCAGAAGTAATTACACCACTAAATCATATAAGGTAACTGGAAACACAGATTGCTTGTTTTCACTCAAAACTTTATGATAACTTCAGCCAATACTGCTGTAGAGTCCCTCTGGTCCCACAGCATGGGGGGTGGGCATCAGCAGTTCTCCCAAATGCTGGAGGATTAGTTAAATATTTCTCAAATCATTAGAACTTAGACAAAAAATGTTTCCAGCCTTTGAAATGGGAAGGGGTGGGGTATAAGGGGGCAAGGGGGAGCAGAGGACAGTAATAAGCATCCAGTCCCTGAATGCAGTATTTAACACCAAACTAGTGATTCAACACAAATGCAGGCAAGGTTTCCAGCATAAATATCACTCCGCAGCACTATTTCATGTTGTATACAGATTTTATAGGGCACCTTAATTCTAATCCTTTTTTTTTTCCTCAGCTAAAAAGATCTTCTCTGATTTACACTTTTAAATAGAAAGCTTTCCCTATTTCAGCCTTGTTCTCAATACTCATCCTTCTAAGTTTAGATTCTCCTTGCAGTTCAATGCCCAGTATTCTACTTCTTCCTTCCTCTCAAATTATCCCTTTAACTTGTTCTACTTATTTTTATAGGCCCCCAAAGCCTCTTCCTCAGAAGAATGTGCAATTCAAAAAGCCCTCTCAACTATTCCCTATATCAAAGTTTAACTACAGAGACCAACAATACCATTTTTCCTGTTTGGGTTTCAGGACAGATACATTTTAACTAAAATTTCACCACTCATAAATTCCTTCACTAAATCTTTCCTCCCCCCCCACACTGGATTGTTTTATATACAATCACAATGTACTCAAACACCCAAAATGTATAATTATATAATCATACAAAGACTTCCTAAAAATATGTAATTTTAAATATATAACACACATCCTTTATAACTCTGGTGTTGGGAGTACAAGCTAAAAAAATGCTGGAGTCTTCTTATTAGTTGTGTTTGCTGTTCCTTGTTGAGAAAGAACAGTAGAGGCCCATCATACAATTGCTATATCAGAGACCACAAACTGTTACAACAGGATTCTACTGAAGATTGTAAACATATTTAAAACTTTTTTCTTTAAAAGAAGAAAGTTGGAATTGCATAAGCGAAAACCAAAGATTCTATGCTTTGCCCATAAGGATACACAATTCTTATAACTGGAGTTTTGTACCTCTTAATTAAAAAAAAGAAGAAGAAGCATACACAATACTGAATACCTCCAGTTTCCCCATAGGCTTCATCTACCAAACCAGGGCATTTAAAAGGTTAGTATTAATGAGTAGTATGAAAAATCCACCTCTCTATAAATGCAGAAAACTTTTTATCCTTCAGAAGACTTGAAAAAATATTAAAATGACTTTAGAGAAGGCGGGTGAAATTTAGTTCTGAACTCAGAAAACCACCTAAGGGATAATTTGTGAATGCCATCTGGGATCCAGGCAGCCTCATCAACAAAAGGGAAAACTGGTTGAGATCATCCAAATCTAAAATTCACATACATTTTTACATCTGGACTGAATTAATCTTTTCTTGGTACCGACTTTCATGTATTAAAATAATTGTTTGCAGGTTTTAGTTTTTTTTTAAAAAAAACCCACAGACTCAGAAATCAAAATCTGCAACATTCAAGTTGAAAACTACAAAGAATTCCTTTATCAAAAAAGTTAGTTGTGAGACAGGACTCATTTACACTAAACTCTGAACTTGACAGCTCAGTCAAAAACAATTCTGTTTGAAACTTTCATTTCAAGCATCTGCAGCAAAAGGCTACATGGTCTATTATGTCATAAGTTCTGAAAGCCAAAAGCTTTGTAAGTGTAGTTAAAAGTGGAAACAAAGTTCAGAAATCAGAAAAGCTCTACAACCCGCCCCCACCCCCAATTCAACTAGACCAGCTGAATGAGTTTCTAAAGAACTTGTAGCTAAAAATTATTACCTAGCACATTGACATTTCGCTTTCAAAAGCAGCGGTCTTCATCCTGGCCCATTCAGTTTTCCTGTAGAGCCAGAAGCATCTTAAATCTACAAGTTCAAATTATGTATTTGAAGCTGGTAGCTTACCTCTGTTGCCCCACCAAAAAGGAGGGGGTAGAAACAGAGAAAGATTTCCTGTCCCTTAAAATGTTTGGGGCCCTGCAAGAACTGCTGATTACTGTGGTCCATCAGTGTCAGATCTCAGGCACTCTTATAAGCAATTCAAAGGGGTGGGGGGGGGAGAATTAGTTCATATTACAGGCAGTCTGCTTTCTGGAAAAGATATCCTGCAGATAACTTGATACTAGATATCCCCTGGGGGACCCTTCTCATCTAATAATCCCAGAAGTCCATTTTAATATGAAATGTAAATCCAATATGTTTACAAACATACTGAAAGAGCATTCAAATGTCAGCTGTCTCATACTGTGGAGTATTTTCATTTTTAACATAACACTTTTATTTCTCAAAACCACACCCAAGGAAAAATGATTAAGCGCTAGAAGTTTTATACGACAAAGGACAACAGCACAGGCATCTGTTTTCCTGCCTCTCTTCTGGTCTTCTCCCCTCCCCCACTCTCTATCCTGCAGGCAGTTTGCAGGTCTTGGTGCTTGTTAAAATTACCTTCTACAATAGTTTCAGAATGCTGTAGATTCTGAAAAACTTCTGAAACTTTAACACTGCTGAGCCTAAATTTAGGCTCTGCTCTAAGAAGAAATCCAAAAGTCAAAAGCCTTTTTAATGACAGATGTATTATGGAAAATTTTCCCCACAAAGTTGTGATGCTGTGAAATATCAACTCCCTGAAATCACAGAAAGGAAATGACTTACATTCTTGCAAAATGAAGCCACTAGCAGTTTTATCCAACAGTATTCTCTAATCCTAAACTACACCCTGTGGCAACGGGGAGTATTTCGTTCAAGGACTAAATTTAAATAGATGCTTATAAAACCAATAAACAAACATCGTCGGGTCCCAGAGAAGAAGAGACGGAATCCTACATGAGAAATCCAGCAAGAGATACTTTTTCTGCACCCTCAAAAAGGCTGGAGAGGACAGGCAAGTTAAAAGCAACCCGAGAACGCTTGCTTAAGTTTTCCTTCCCCGCTGCGGGCAATGCACAACTCCTGAGGGAAATATTGGCAAAACAGATTTTTGCTAAGAAATCCAAACGAAAAGGGTGTCAAGGAGCTAATATTTCTTTGGACACTAGCTACACAACTGCACGGCCTGAAAATCCTCCAACTTTCATTTCAACTTTAAAATGGGCTTATTTTGACAGCTTTCCATTTTTTCCTACCTTCAAGAAAACGCCCTCACCATTAGGTTATGCTGTCCCGGGACTGGAGGTGCTGCTATAATCCCTGTGGACCTCACCCGGTGGATCCCAGCTGTCCAACCCTGACAGGTCCTGGCCCTCCCCGATCAGCAGCTGGGGGTCTCCTCTGCCCCGGGCCGGGCCTGCGCTCCGCCAGCTCCTCCAGGAACCCAAATTCTGCAGGCCGCGCCCCCCACTCGCATCCCACCAAGGCCCCCTTCCGGCGTCGCCGAGCCCGAGCTCAGTCTCCGGCTCCCCCGACTAGGGGACGATGGGGCAGACCTCGCGTCTCAGGTCCCCTCCCGCGGTCGGGCTGCCCGGGCCGGCGCGCGCACAACAGGCGGCACCCAGGAATTTGGGGCTCAGGGGCTGGCCCCGCCGCCGGGTCACAGCGACGGGGCGCGAAGGGCAGGCGCCCCCAGCCCAGGGCGCCGGCGACCACAGGGAAGCCGAGCGCGGGCACCGAGCCCGGGGGCGCAGCCCGCAGCCCCGGCTGGCCTCCCGCCCTCTCCGCAGACGCGGCCCCGGAGCGCCGCGCCTCCCCCGCCGCCCGGCTCGGCTGCCCCGGGGCCCGGTCCTCCCTTCCCGGCGTGGGCGAGCTCCGACTCGCGGAAAATCGACCTTCCAGCCCGGTGCCCGACGCCCAGAGCCAAGGCAGCGACGAGAAGGCGAAGAAAGACGCAGAGAAGGGGACACAGCCTGGGCTGGGGCTCGCGACTTCCAGAAGCCCTCCCGAAGTCCCGTCTAGCCACCGCCACCCGGCCGGCAAGGGGCACAGTGAGCGGCCGGGGCGCGGTGGCCGGGCTGGGGGGTCGTCCTGGGGAGCCGGGTTCCTGGTCTTACCTCAGAGAAAGCTCGCAGCACCAGGCGTCGTACTCCCGTCAGCTCTCAGTGCCTTCCTGCGGCCGCCACGCCTGCCACTGCTCTCAGCCCCTTGGCCTGGGCAGCCGGACGAGCGCTCCGCGTCCGCCCCGCCCCTCGCCCACGCCTCCCGCCCCGCCCCCTGAGGCTCCACCCCCCCCGTCGACCCAGAGGTGGCGGGGGCGGTGGCAGAGCCGCGGTAGCTGAGCTTGCAGCCGCACGTGGAGCGCCTGCAAGCCCCGCCCCGGGCCCAACCAAGCGTCCTGCGGAGGGGTGCCGCGAGTCGGGGGCGGGAGAAAGCCGAGGGCGCCACGCCTCCGGGGTTGGCGAGGGAGGCGAGCCACGGACGGATGCTGTGTTAGGACCGCGGCGATCTAGGCCTTTCCCCGCGAGACAGAGATGGAGGCACGAGGGGACACTGTCAGCTACCCCCCTTCTGGCCTAATGGCCCCTTCCGACGCGCGGATCCCGGGGATCGCTCCCTCCGGAGCCCAGTTGGGCTGGCCGGGGGCGGCAATTTGGCCTGATTTTCGTCTTATTAATTCGGAGCGCCTGTGGGGAGGCCACTGAGAGAGGAGGCGGTCCCCGCGGAGGAGGCTTCGTGATTCCTTGTTCCGTCCCGTCCTCCTGTCTCGCACCCACCTGCCCACCCACTACTCAGGACGCCGCTCTTTCGCGGGTTTTATGCTGGATGGAGGGGGCACCGCCGAGGAAGCCAAGCCTCCCCCGCTAACTCTGCCTCTCCAGGTCTTCAGGTAGACAAGGCCTCTCTATCCGCTGTGGTTTTAGTGCCAGTTACCTCTCAGAAATTATATTTGCCCGCTCTCGATGGTAGCCGAGGGTCGGCGAGTGATCCGAAGGGCCAGTGGAAGATATTTCTTATGGCACTAAGACTCAGGACAGGGGATGGAGATTTCTTTGCCACTTTTAGTTGTTGGGTCTAGGGAAGGGGTGAGTTACGCCTCTCCAGTCAGCCTGCGCCAACTGGACCAGCTTCTGGGGACTGGAGACGAAGAGAGAACCAGCCTCCACCTGTCCCCCAGGCCCGAGACCCACAGAGCTCCAACCCTCCCACCCCCAGCCCCCCGGGCTTCTACCCTCCTAGGTGTTGTGTTGCCTGCTGAGCCGGTGAGCCCTGGACAGGGGCGGCAGTAACGCTCCACAGGGCTCCTCACTAAAGGAGCAATGGGGTGGGTCTGGATGTGACAAGGAGACAGGGAAGCAGAGGACCTAAGAAAGGACACCACCACAGATCAGACTGATGCTAACAGAAGCCAGCTTTATAATTGCCCTGCTCTTTTGATCCAAACATAAGTGTATAAAGCTAGCTGTTATTGGTTGAAAGTATGCCTGTGTGCCTTGTTTGCATGGCAAAAGAAATTCCGTTTTGTGTTCACAGCTGAAGCTTCCTTGGAATAGTTGTCTTATTCACAGCTTTTACATTTTGGGAACCATGACATTAGAACTGAATATTAGGAACGGTAATCTTTTTGTCTTTCCACAATTGAAAATACATTCGGAGCTTATTTCAGATAAAGCAGAACTGTTTCTAAGCCTATTGCACTCATGATTTAAAGTCATGACTCCCGTTACGGGAAGGAGGATAAGAACCATGTTCCAATGACTGCCTTTTAAATTAGCTGTATTTAATTAACAGACTAAATTTAAATTTTTGTTTAGTAATTTATTACAATGTTGGCATTTAAAAAGTGGAGGATTATACTTTTTCTCTCATTTTTGTCTTTAATATGCATTCAGAATGAGTGCATATTGAACAGTAGTTGTTAAGGTCTTAAATTAATTTGATGTGAGACAAGTGAGGAATATAATACAGTCCTGGAAAACAGTTCCTAAATCTGATTTTCTTCAGGCTTCATGCATAAAAATCTAGCAGATAAAGAATAACATATTGTTAAGATTGTAAAACATTGCTGCAATATGAAATGAATAGGTAACCCAAGGAGCAAAATATTTTAAATATGATATCACGTATATGTGGACTCTAAAAAAATCCCAAACTCATAGATATAGAGGACAGATTGGTCAGTTGCCAGAGGAAGGGGTAAGTGGGAGTGGTCAAAATGGGTGAAGGTGTTCAAAAGGTACAGACTTTCAGCTATAAAGTAAATAAGTACTGGGGATGTAACATACAGCATAGTGACTAAAGTTTAAAACAACGTATTGTATATTTGAAAGATGCTTAGAGGGCAGGTCTTAAAAGTTTAACACACATGCACACACAGAATTTGTAACTATATGAGGTGATAGATGTTAACTTATATTGTGGTAATCATTTCACCATCTATATGTATATCAAATCTTCATGCTGTATACCTGAAACAATTAAAATGTTATATGTCAATTATATCTCAACAAACCTGGAAAAATGGTAAATTTTATGTTATATATCTTTTACCACAATAAAAAATCATATTATCACTCCTACTAATAAAAAGAAGCTACAATTACATTGAAAAAAGAAAGAAATCAATAAACCTCTCAGGATATATAAGACAAAAAAAATTTTTTTAAACCCTTTTATAAAACATGCGTTTAAGATTGGGTTTATTGTCTAGAATTTGATTATAGCAAAACTTACTGTATGAATTTTTAAAATCATAATGATCATGTTAACAGTATGAATACCATGATAAACATAGACTCTTAACATGATACACTTTGTAAACTAAGTACTTTATTTATTTATTTATTTTGGCCACGCCACGTGGCATGTGGGATCTTAGTTCCCGGACTAGGGATTGAACACCTGCCCACTGCGTTGGAAGCACGGAGTCTTAACCACTGGATCGCCAGGGAAGTCCCAACTAAGTACTTTAAAACTCTTAAAAATCAGTTTTATAAACCCCTGAAACATCATAAGGTTCAGAAAGGATTGCTTTGGAAAACAACGCATAATCCACTCAAGCTGGAAATGGAACTAAGAAAGGATGGGTTGATTTTTTTTTTTTTTTTTTTTTTTTGCGGTACGCGGGCCTCTCACTGTTGTGGCCTCTCCCGTTGCGGAGCACAGGCTCCGGACGCGCAGGCCCAGCGGCCATGGCCCACGGGCCCAGCCTCTCCGCGGCATGTGGGATCTTCCCGGACCGGGGCACGAACCCGCGTCCCCTGCATCGGCAGGCGGACTCTCAACCACTGCGCCACCAGGGAAGCCCAGGATGGGTTGTTTTAGATATTTCTTATCACAGGAAACGTTTTTCTGTGCTTATTACAATAAAGAATGAAGTTTTGTAGGTAATCAAAGTTATATTTTATGATTCTTTTTGATGTTGAGATACAGATTTATTTTCATTGGTATGATGAGATGTTTTCCTAAATATGAGACATTGCCCATCAAGTGAAACATTATCCTAAAACACATCTTAAACTAATACTTTCTCCATAGCGTATAAATATTAACATAACTGTATGTTTTTGCTTTAGTTTTATTAGGAAGGAGTTATTTGTTCCATGAATTTATTTATTGAGTATGCCCTTACACCAAGCACAGGGTGAGACTCTGGGATTGAGACCTAAAAATTGACTCTTGGAGTAGTTTGAGGGAACAGGTGAGCAGGTAAACAGTTATAATATACTTTCTACTGCTTGCTATGGTCGAGATATGCAGGAAGAGTACTGGGAAGGCCTAGAACCTTCAGAGAGGGCTTCAGACACCCTGTCAACTGAGATGGGAAGGATGAAGGACAGTTTGGGAACAAGTTGGTTGAGGAGGAGGTTCTCAAACTTGGCAGCATATTGCAACCACCTGGGGACTTTAAAAAGAACTCCTGATGCCTGTGTACCAGGCATGTGATTTAATTGGCTTGGGATGTGACCTGGGCTTGGGAGTGTTTTCAAAATCCCCAGATTATTCTAAGTGGAGACACATGTGGGAACCATGGGTTAGGGTATCTTAGGAAGAGAGCACAGAATGAGCAGGTGCACGGAGACATGGTTTTAAAGGACAATGGCCATAGCCTCATTTTGGAATTGAAGAGGCTTAAGCTTTGGTGGGTGATAGTTACACACTTTTATGGAAGAAACACAGTTATATAGAAAACTAAGAGATGTGAACTGCTATAATTTACATTCCTTTATAAGTATTGATATTTTCCAAACACCAGAATAGTACGTTAAGAATTAAGATGAGTTCAGTATGTTAGAAGAAAAAAGCTTAGTTATTTTTCATCTTTTATACATAATTCAAGGGAATTTTGGACTTACCATATGTTTTAATGCTGAAATATAAATTCTAGTCAAAGGGAGAAGCCAGTAATTTGACATATTAGCTTTTAAAGAATACTTTCCCTAAATTAAATACTGTTCATCATTCTGGCTGAAGGTCATAATAAAGAAATTAGTTTCCTTTTTCTTTTTGGTAATTACTGAAGTTCATTTGAAAAAGCAAAACAAAATGCATTTTAAAGCAAAATAAATTTAAGTAAGTCCTACTCTAAGGTCTTAAATGTCTCTTTAGCTAATGTATATCGCTTTGAAAGAAAAAAAGAATCACTTGTGGAAACAAATAGTGCAGTGATGTAGTCCTGGTTTTCACTGACTAAAACTCAAAGTGCCCTTTTTTTATTCTCAGCTAGTATATAAATTGTGTTCTATAAAATAAAAACACCAAAAGATATTTTAATTCTCAAGGAAAGGCAGGAGAATTGATTAACAGTCATTTAATCCAGCTGTCTCATTATTATGTACCAGGAATCACTAACCAGGAATAGAAAGAATTACATTTGACCCCTGAACAACACAAGTTCAAACTGCACAGATCCACTTATATGTGGATTTTTTTCAATAGTTAATACTACAGTACTACAGGATCCGCTATTGGTTGAATCTGCAGATATGGAACTGCAGATACAGAGAAACCACACACGGAGGGAACTGAGGGTATATGTGTATACGTGGAGGGCCAACTATAAATTATACTTGGATCTTTGACTGCACAGAGGGTTGGTGCCCCTAAATCCCACCCCGCACCCTTTGGTTGTTCAAGGGTCAATTGTATCTTGCAGAGACAGCACAGCATTGGAATTAATATTATGTACCTCTAACTCAGGAATATTTACCTTTACCCAATTTAGAGATACAAACTTGAAAAATCTGCATTCATTAAATTCTGTTCCCTTGGACATCAAATTTTGAGACACTATTTTTAAATAGGTTAACTTGATTATCCTGGGACGAAGTCTGGTTTTAATACAGTATATAAAAGTTTACAGGAGATACATTTGAAGAGCTTCTTTCTTTCTATTCCGTTATGGTTTTAGTTTCACCACAAACACCACATTCCAATTCCCTGAGGGCTTGAATTATTGAATACTCCAGACAAGAGTTTCCAGAAGACTGGGGGGGGTGGGGGGCAGGCCAGGCCCTTTACTCTTGAGGAGAGGCCGTTCTAAGTGGTACAGCCGAGGTATTAGCTACACAAGGTAGGAGAGCCCAGCACAGAGAATTGCACTGAGATCTTGGAATTAAGTGTGAAAAGAGCACTGCTGCCTTATGAATAGGCTTCACATTCTAGAGAAGACTGAGGACAGGTAGAAGAGCCCTCATACCAAAAAATGTCTAGTAGAAGGGACAAGACAAGGGGTAGACTGCCTACAGTATAAAACCTCCTGATGTATGCTGCTTGTGTGTTTATACAATGGGCCTTTAAGGTCGCAGAACAGTTTTTCAGTTCCGATTCCTTGATTACTCTCTGAAAAGCTGAAAGAAAACATTCCTACCCTCCAGAGGTGGAAGGCAACGCCCTCCACTCCCCATTGGGGGAGACAGATGAGAAAGGAAAGGAAGTAGGACTCTGGTGACAGACTGGTTACTCTTGAGTTATGCCTCGGGCACACTCTGATGATCTTTATCTGGGATAGTATTCTAGGTGGCCGTCACTTTGAAACACAAATGATAACAGTACAGATGTCACTGAAATTCTCTTCCATATTTAAATGCCATCTTATCGATTTGTGCCTGAGACACATGAAACACACTGAACTAGAACCGGGGAGGTATGAACGTCCATCTTCCCAAACGAATACAGACTTAACAGCCTGGCTGATTCTGGCTTTCTTGAGGGAAAGTCCATTTTTGAAGAAGGTTTGAAATCTGTTCAGTCTGTTTTAATTTGGTTACCTTGAGTAGATTGTAGGCATAACAAACATGCTCTTAAACTTGATTTTAGTTGCTTAAAAAAGAATGATGGGTAAAAGTGCAAATAAGATGTGCTTGCTCTGGAATTTCACAGGAGAGTCACTGAGGCTAAAGGACTCTGTTGGTGGGGCCTCCAAGAGACAGCCCTACCCATCTGCAATGGTTGGGATTTTGGTTATAACACAAGGTCCTGGCGTGCTGGTTATTATTAACTGGTAGGATAAAAGGGAAAAAGTATTTGTGAACACCCACATTAGATCGATGTTTCCCTTTCACCTGATCCTAGTTTAGAAACAAAACCTACATTCACTGTTGTTTGGCTTGCCTGTGGAACCTAATGCCAAAAAAATCTTACAAAATTCTTCTGCAGGCAAAGCAGTGGTTCCATTTTTCTTTTTCAAGGGTAGCCTAATATATCATTCTGTTAGTCTAAACAGAATTCTTATGCTCTAGTTCTTTGAAGAAGGGACACTGGTAATTAGACTATGGAGTTGGAATTAGGAATCACGGATTTGAGATTGTTCTCAAAGGACCTCAGACCCTGAAGTTTAGTTTTGACAGGCTGGGAGAATAAAGTGCTGGTTGGTAGCACTCTTAACTAGATCTTGCTTTGAAGGTAAGACCATTTGGGGTTGGGCGGGGGGGGCGGGGGTGGTGGTGGTGGGGAATACACTTTCTTAAACTTGCTTTCTGTTAAAAACTTTAAATAAAGTATTTGTGATTCATATATCATTAAGACAAATATTCTATGTGATTTCTTGAGCAGAAAAACAGAATCAGCAAATTAATGACTTTCTCTTCTGCCAATAGTTCTATATTGGATAATAATTTTTGTCACTTTCACCCCAATTTCTTAAAAAATAATGGGGATATATACCTACTACATGATAATTTTATATATGTACAGACTTAATATACAAATGAATATAAAATATTTTATTATCACATCATTTAGTTTTTTGGTAGCATTTTCACAATCTGAAATTATTTATGAATATGTTCACTTGTTTGTCAACTGTCTCTCCGTTTAGAATATAATCTTCATGTAAACACAGATCTAACCTCTCTGACTGCTGTGGCCCCCACATCTAGAACAGTGTCTGGTACATATTTGTTAAATGACTGAATCCCATAAGCTATGTGTAGGGAGGGTATGTATTTATGTATGTGTGTGTGTGTGTGCGCACAACCGCACACGGCTGCTTTGAGAGTGAGGTGGAGAAAAGAGATAAGGCACTGAGATGAGAATGGGAGAGGATTAACATTTGCTGAGATGGTTCCTGGACAGATATGCCAGGTAATGATGAAAAAGAATCAACCCCTTAAGAAGACTTTCAGTTGATTTGAATGGGACATCATACATCAGCCAGGTTACCTAATGTTTATATTTAAAGTATAAACATATGGTATAATTATCAATGTTCTATCTCTACTGATATTCCTTGATGTGTACTTTATTTCTGTGTGACTGACTTTAACTACTCACTCTACAACATTTTGAGATAGCAAGAAGAATGTTAGAGGAATTTTACTAGAGCAGTTAATTATTGAATTCCTTGCCAACAAAACATTTTGATGAGATACCCCTGGGAACACAGTGGTTTGAGTTGATCAAGAGGAAACGAAGGGGCCTTGCTTCCATTCCTTGCTGGATTCCCCCACTTTCACGTGAAGTTTAACTGGACCTTGTGTCATCTGGAGCTGCTCCATCTCTGAACACTGGAAACTGCTCTGTCCACCACATCCTGCCCTTCCACCTCTCCCACCAGAGCTGTTGTTTGACCTTGAGACTTTCAGTCACCAGCCCACACCCACCCCCTAGTTCCTTCAGTTTATTAAGCTGTTTTGGGCTTCCCTTCTTAACCTTTGAGATTAATGCCTGGGCTTACTATTTTGAATACATCCTCCCCTTAGTCTCAACGTCCCATACCTCTTTGACCTTCTAATGCAGCTTTCTTAACAATCCCCCAATTCAGGTCAACTCATTCATCAATGTTCTTGCATTTTGCTTTAAAGTCACTGAGGAAGATTAAAGAAAATCAAATAAATGAGTCAGTTAGTCACATCACCAAGACAGCAGTTGTGTCCGTGGAGTGCTCACAGACGTTTGGTCAACTTTTTACTCATTCCTGGTTGGCTTCCTTTTCCTTTCACCACAATGATCATTCAGATTTTTATGGCTCTCAAGTCCCTCATCCTTCTCTGAAACCCTGCCACTCTCAACGGTCAATCTAGCTTGACCCTTGGCTGGTCACTGGTCTAAGAGGTTTATAAGTATTACCTCATTGAATCCTCATGACAGCCTTCTGACGGAGGAACTGTCATTATCCCTGGCTTACAGATGCCCAAGATCTTAAAGAAAACAAGTGGTTGTGCCAGGGTCTGAACTCAGGAAATCTGACTCCAAGCTCATGCTTTCTCCCTAAACTGCTTTGCTTCTGGTGCAGAGTTGATCAGGCATCTTCTCACTAGGGCTTTAGTCCTCTCCACTTCCAAGCTTCCGTGTATCTTCCTCTTAGGCCATCCTCTCCTGACTCTTCTCAGTCAATTTCTTCCTACCAAAGCTCTGTATCTCAAGTCCCCCCAGCTGCTTGAGGGCCTTCTCCATCATTCGTTTATTCACTTAGCAAATTCTTATTAAGTACCTATTGTGTACCAGGTGTTGGGGACACAGGTAAACGAGACCTAATCTCCCATCCTGTAGTTAAATTTCAATTATCCCCTCTCCCTCTTAAATATCCAATATCTGACCCTCTCCTAGACCCTTCTTTCCACCTACAGAATGTTGAAGTCACTGAATATTTCACACTACATCTAGCACCAATCCTGACAAGGCAGCAGGTATGTGTTAGACAGGTAGATGAACAATTCCAGGTAAAGTCATCAAGGTTTGGAAGTTTGTTCTTAGTCCTCTTTCTGAAAAGTGGTCCACTTGAGGTGATCTGAGCAGACCTGGGAAGGTTCTGAAAACCAACCTTTTGTATGTATGTATGTATGTATGTTATGTACGTATGTATTTCTGTGGCCTCACTGCATGGCATTTGGGATCTTAGTTCCCTGACCAGGGGTGGAACCTGTGCCCCCTGTGGTGGAAGATGCAGAGTCTTAACTACTGGACTGCCAGGGAAGTCCAACCTTTTGTCATTATTGACTGAGCTGAAAGTATTCCCACAAAGTTAACCTCAGACTGGTACCTATACAAGAATAGGTACAAGTTTAAGCCTTGTATTCTGCAATTGTGGAAAGAAAGATACAAGGCCTTAGTACAGGAATTTCAGCATTTTTAAGGGGGGAGATAATATTATTGAGATAAGGCACTTTTGAAACCCCTATTTTGCCACTTCTAATCTGGTGGTTCTCAATCAGTATGTGACTTTTGCCTCTCCAGAAATATTTGGCAATGTCTGGAGACATGTTTAGTTGTCACAGTGCAGTGGGGGATGCGTGGTGATATGGGTGATACTACTGGTATTTAGTGGGTAGAGGCTAGGGATGCTGCTAAACATCCTACAGTGTAGGGTACCTCATGATAAAGAATTATTGCCCCTAGTTGAGAACCGCTGATCTAAAGGGTGAGCTTGACTGGAACATTTAGGTGCCCTGTGAGTTGGGATGAGGGGAGGTTCCCACCTAGGGATGCTGGCTGAGCCTACTGAAGGTCTGTTGAAGAGTGGAGGTGAGAGATCATTTGGGACCAACAGAGTGAGGTATTTAGGCTCGGTTTCTCCATCTACTCTTCTAACTTTACCTGGATCTCTTTCTCAGCCCCAAGACTTGATACACATTTTATGTCTTCCTGTATCACCTTTGTAAGTATACAGTGATTTTTGAGAGGGAAAGAAAATAGGATAATCTTTTTATCTGACGAAAGCAGTGTTTGCATTAGCATAATTTCTATCTCTGGCTATAAAATTTCTAAGGTGGTAGAACACATCCTCTTTGTCAGCCAAGGTATGGCAAGATTTATCTCAATTCATATTAAATGATAGTGATGTCAGAGAAGAAAAAACTTGGAAACACTAAAGCTTTTCACTTCAGCAAAGAATCAATACTGAACTAAAATTAGTCTTAAGGAAAAGTTATATTAATAAAGTATAAACTTTATAATTTAACCAAACCTGACTAGTTATTAGTTCTCACAATGAATAATAATTGTAATTACTTAAATAATTTGCTAAATTTTATTTTAGAATAGTGTGATAGAAA
Organism: Kogia breviceps; assembly: GCF_026419965.1. Taxonomy (NCBI): domain Eukaryota; kingdom Metazoa; phylum Chordata; class Mammalia; order Artiodactyla; family Physeteridae; genus Kogia; species Kogia breviceps. Next base: position 49,177,792 of record NC_081312.1, read on the forward strand.
TGTACTTAGTAGATTAAATATTAAAAATTGTTTTGAACAAATAGCTATTGACAAATACTACATAGAAATGAACTTTGAAAGGATTATTAGTGCTATCAAAATTATTTGCATGAATCATATTGATCACATTCATATTGACTACAGCCACTTCCTTATCTCTATATTTCCTTCCATTATTCTTCATATCACTAGCATTTTAAAATAAAGAATATATATGTATGTATTCAAATATATTCAAATTCTCATGAAAGCAAAACCCAAGAAAAATAGCTTTAAAAAGACATCAGTAAGTACCTTTTACAAATATTGCCCGATTTCCACTTAGACTTATTAGCTGATTTATTTTATTTTATTTTATTATTATTATTTTTTTTGGTACGCGGGCCTCTCACTGTCGTGGCCTCTCCCGTTGCAGAGCACAGGCTCCGGACGCGCAGGCCCAGCGGCCATGGCTCACGGGCCCAGCCGCTCCGCGGCACGCGGGATCCTCCCGGACCTGGGCACGAACCCGTGTTCCCCGCATCGGCAGGCGGACCCTCAACCACTGCGCCACCAGGGAAGCCCAAGCTGATTTATTTTAGATAGTGGTTTCCAAACCCATAAGTGTATCAGAACCATTTAAGAACTAGTAACAGAGCTGGGAATCTCAAAAAAAAGCAACAAACTCTCCAGATGATTCTGATACTCATTTGTGACCAGTTGCTCTGTTAATACCGATGCTAAAGTAAGATTTAAATGAAGAGGCCAGATTAAAGATACTTTTGAAATGTTTCATTTGAAAGCCCCAAAATACTTTAGGTACTGTTACTCCACCAATTCATTTTATCCAATGAATAAAAATATGTGTTGGTGGGGAGGTAATGTGTTAAGATGTGTTAGTCATCTTTTTATCACAATAAGGACATTGATGTCAGGGCATCCAATTCAAATTCATAAAGGGTTGCCTATTTTTAATTTTCTGTGATGTGAAAGGAGTAACTAAAACCGTGATCATTAATTTGGTCAATAGGAAGCTGCTGACCTTAAACAAATAGACTGCCAATTATTTCTCCTGCAAAAATGGGCTTACTCAGGACCAGCAAAGAATTGCAATTCGGGGTCTGCACCCATGGTGAGTCACTTGCAAGTCCCACACAACAGGGAGAGGAGATCTCTTTCATAAAGGGGAAAAGGAAGTTGGGAGGGTTATAGTAAACAGAATCCATTGGAGGAATTGAGAGTTCAAAGTATAGTGGCTTTTCATTGGCTGAGTCTCTCATTGGCTGAGCTCTTGCCAGGCAAGAAGAGGAAGTCTTTCTTCTTCCTTTTGGGCTCTGCTATAGTTGTAGGGCATTTTAACCCAACTCTAGTTCAAGTGAGGTTTCTGTTTATTAATTTTTACAAAGTCATTCAACTAAACATAAAGCAATAGAGACTACCAGTCTTAGTGAATAATGTGAATAACATGGATAACGCATCTCCAGAAACATCACAATAACATTAAGTCCCCAGAAACTTCCACATGAATCTAATAGCATGTAAATGAATCACAGTCTTAACTAACATTTCTGTAAATATGCTGCAGGGCAGTTCTGAGAATATAGACTGAACAGAATATATAAGCATCCCAGTTTTTATTTCTTCCCATTTCATAGCTTTGCTCTTTTAATGCTGCCTGATAAACATCTATATATTTCATGCCCACTGCACTGACCCACTCAGGGCTTTGGAAGGTGACCGACACCTCATGGATAATAAGGGCAAGCCTGCGTGGATAGGTACTATTTTGTTCTATGAATGACGAGTGACTTCAAAAGAGTGGTTTCCAGGAATAAAATAAAATGACAGTTGATGGTTTATTATTTACTGTGTTGCAGGTACTGTGGCAAGGGTTTTAAATTTATTATCTCATTTAATCATAGCAGTCACCCCCTGAGATAGGTACCATCACAATTCCTACTTCACAAATAAGGAAACCAGGGCACAGACGACATACCCAAATACAAAATGCCCCTTAGTATTAGAGTTTGTAAATAATTTTTAAAGCAAAATGGAAAAGTCACATTTTGCATTTGCATTCAATACAATTTTTAAAACCTGACACTAGAGTGTCCACTTTTTAGCAAAATGTTTGATTTTTCAGACAGCAAGCTATGGTATCAGAAAATTGAGAAATACCCAAGATCTGTGCCCACTCAAAGGTGTGCAAACCCAGATTTGAGACAGGAAGGGCTGGGGACAAAATTCTCAGCCCTGTTGCCAGTGGACAGATCTATTTCTAAATAATTATAAAGAATTAAATGGGGCTTCCCTGGTGGTGCAGTGGTTGAGAGTCCGCCTGCCGATGCAGGGGACACGGGTTCGTGCCCCGGTTCAGGAGGATCCCACATGCCGCGGAGCGGCTGGGCCCGTGAGCCATGGCCACTGAGCCCGCACGTCCGGAGCCTGTGCTCCTCAATGGGAGAGGCCACAGCAGTGAGAGGCCCGCGTACCGCAAAAAAAAAAAAAAATTAAATGAATTTGTAAAGAATTATATATCATTTGACAAGAAGGTGTCAATAGGGCAGTGCCTAATCGCACCCCTTCCACCCTAACAGCTTAAGTTTGCCTGGGTTTTAAAATGATAAACTGAAGGAAGAATGACAAAGCTCTCAGGTAAGTTGCTACTGCCTCTGCATTCTATCTGCAGCCTAGCTTTTCCCCTTCGGGTTTCCAGTTACTTCATCTGAGCCACACACACAACATAAAGGAGAGAGTTGGACAGTTCAGTGTCCATGTAGGGAACTGATGGCAGTCCCTGGAATCACCTTTGCCTTTCGTTCCTATGGTTTTGTTTATCATTGCTAGAGCCGAGCTGTAAAATGTAGCACGCGACAGGAGCCTCCTCTGTCAGCTGTGGCTCCCTGAGTGACCGTCAGCCCTGCCCTGACAATCTCTAGGAGGAATGCGAACAATGCAGAACCACCCACAGCTGGAGGCTCCCAGTCTGAATGGGGTGGTAGGGACCAAATTACTGTTCCCACACCATGCTATCCTATCTCACTCCAAACCCTTGGAAAGAATTTGGCAAATGTTCCATTTCTTAAATCAGAGATTTCCCCATTACTCTTCGCCAACTTGGAGAACTAAAAGTCCTTGAGTTTCAGGAAAAGCCAGGCATTAAAACCTTTTGAGAGATCTGGGGAGAGATGAGTTAAATTGGAATGATTTTTTTTTTAATGGTTTTAGATGGATTTATGGATTACCTTCCCGAAGATATAAAGATATCAACTTGTCTTGTGAATTTAATCTTTAGCCTCAGTTTTTGAGATTGCCCCCATTATTTGTAATTCCTACTTCAAACTAAAATCCCTCTAGCTTTGTGACTTATGCTAATTCACAAGGAAAAAATGTTTTCCCTGTTCTCCATTCCCTTGAAGCTTGTTTTTAGATACAGGGCACTGCAAGTGTGTGCAGTTGGGCAAAATGTTATTGCTAATTGTACTGTTCTGGCTGATTACATGCCATTTGCTTGATGTCAGTTTTTTTCCCCAGCAACTATTTCCAGCCAGTGGCATCACTCTTATGTATTATGCTTCCAAAAAAATTTGCAAAAGTATGTTTCTAAAATAAAGGAATGACACATACATTTAACATCATTCATTAACATACAAAATGGGGGCACATCAGTTGTAGAGTAAAACCAGTTTTCAAAGGATTTTGATTTAATGGTTGTGAATTCAAATGTTTATTCTTTCCCTTAAATAGGAGACATATTCATATAAATTTCCTGTCAGTAATCTTAAAGAAAAACAAACATTTATTTTTTAAAATGTAAAATACAATTACTGTTTACTTAAAATGTTTTTGAATGTGAGGAAGTAGTTCAAAATGAATATGGCCTTTTCTTCCCTATGGTGCCTCCATCTTTTCATTCCCAGCCCTCTTGGGGAACAGGGTCTCTCCTCTCCCCCCCACAGGTCACCCCTCTCATTGTGCCAAATCAGGACAGAGAAACCACCACTCCAGGACCCATGGGACATGAGCACAGTCCCCTGTAATAATGAGAGACCTTCCAGAGGTCACATCCCACATTCTGGCCTTTTCCCTTTAGATTTTATCTTCAAATTGGACCTTATGTATAATAATTGACATTTGAACAGCATTTTGCAGCATTTAAACCGCAAGCATTATCTCATGGGCCTTGCAAAAACAGGACAGGGACTTCCTGAACCATCATTTTCAACACAAGTCAGCATTTCACATGGCAACTTCTGTAGAGCTGCCCAGAATGGGCCAATAGTACACAGCTAGACAGATGGTTAACTTTAGGCAAATTTGATGACTAAAGCTATTTAGTTGGTTGTAGAGTGGAACAGAACTCTAGGGTAGGAGAGACCAGGAGCAGACAGGCTATGATCCCTGCCTGCCTTCCTCACTTATTCTGCAGATGTAAATGTAAATAGCTCAGAGCAAAGAGGTAGGTACACACCAAATGAACTCTTTTACTGTGTTCTTTAGTAGGAAAAACCAGTTGTTTCCTAGATAAAGGATATTTGGAAAAGACCCATTGTAGCTGCTTTTTTGAGTGATTACTACATGTCAGGCATTCTCCTAAGTGCTTTGCAAGTATTGTTTTTCATTTAATTCTTATGCCTCCCACAAACCTGTGAAGTAGATAGTATTTTTTTTTCTTTTTGTAATCACTTATAAAAGATGAGGTAATTGAGTCATGGAGAAGTCCCTTGTCCTAAGATCTTTTCTCCCCAGCTTTGAGATATAATTGACATATAACATTGTGTAAGTTTAAGGTGTACAGTGTGATGATTTGATACACATATATACTGCAAAATGACTACCACAATAAGATTAGCACATCTATCCTTGTCTAAGTTCTAAAATTAGGATTCAGTCCTAAACAATCTGATTGCCAAGAGTAGTGCTTAACAGCTAAATGTACTGGCTTGTGATAAAATTTCTTAAAACATTAAAGGAGGGCTTCCCTGGTGGCGCAGTGGTTGAGAGTCCGCCTGCCGATGCAGGGGACGCGGATTCGTGCCCCAGTCCGGGAAGATCCCACATGCCGCGGAGCGGCTGGGCCCGTGAGCCATGGCCGCTGAGCCTGTGCGTCCGGAGCCTGTGCTCCGCAACGGGAGAGGCCACGGCAGTGAGAGGCCCGCGCACCGCAAAAAAACAAACAAATCAACAAACAAAAATATTAAAGGAAATGAGAGCATTTTCAATTGTTTTCTGAATATGTTTGTTTGAAAATCGAAAAACCGAGAGCCTTATACTTATATGCCAATGATTTTGTTTGCCAGTACCTGGGCTCAAGTAATTCAGAATGGCTCTGGGTCCATACAGTGGACCATGCCAGACTCTGCCTACTCAGTACTGGAAAAGACCTGAAGCTTCATACCAAGCACTGCTCAGGAGTCTCTGGTAGAAGAATCGGAAAATAGAATTTTAGAGCTGGAAGGAAATTTATAGATAGTTTAATCTCACCTTTTCATTTTATAAATGAGAATACCGAAGCTCAGAGAGGTTACATGACTCTACCAGGTGATACATTGCTAACTAGTAGCAAAGCCAGGATTTGAGCCTGGGCTTTTTGTCTGCATTCTTTCAGTTACACTAAGCTGCCTCCAAATCCGTGAGATAGAATTTTCCATTTCCTTTTCCAGTGTTTTAGGAAATGTCAAAAGCTAATATCCATTATTTAAATGAATTTATCTAAATTTATTTTTGCCTCGATTATATACATTGGTAAATGAAAATGTGTTTGCAAGAGTACTTGAATTTCATGAGTTTTACATTTCCTACAAAGGGGCCAGGCTCAGCAATTTAATTTTCATGGGCTCAGAGCTCTGATTAAAAGCCTTTATCTTGACAAATAATTGGTTTTGAGAGTAGGGGCTAGAGATAATTCAGAGACATGATGAGCATTCATTCATTTACTCAGACATGTATTGCATGCCTATTATGTTTTAGGCACTGTGCTAGCTACAGGTCATACAAATATAATTATGACGTAACTTCTTCCCCTTTAGGAATCATTTTCCCGTTTCTTTCCTATTAGCAAAGGATCTGATATAATCTTGCTGCTTTTAAATTAGGTTGATGTTTCCCAAGGTGTATTAAGAGTACGCCTTGTGGTATGCCACATGATTTTAGACGGTAACAGACAACCATTTAAAAAGAACAGTTATGAGTCCATTTCAATGTAATACTTTAGAAAAATGAAAACAGCTCACAAACCCATATTCCATGGATGGGATGGCTTAGAACATGGCTAATTATGCTGGTGACTACTTTCTGCAGACCATATGCACCACAGCATGACGCTCAGGCCCGTTATGTAAACCTTCTGCCGTAACATTTAGAAAGTACAACAATATGGTTTTTTGAAAGTACAGCTGATATGGATTAATAGCATGGATTCTGCAGGTACTGAATTTCTGTGTTCATCGCTGTGTTCTTTTAAAAGATACATCAAAATGTCACCTCTGAAGGCTGACAGTCATTTAGCACGTGAAGTATAATACATAACTTTATTATGCTGATCACTCATAGTAGCCGTTCTCTCTAAGGAAATTATTTTTAGGTAAATGTGTTAGAAATTGATTAGGATTATTTTTTATACTGTTTGCTTTAAAATGTTTTATTTGTAAAATATATTATGTTTTTATGATAACTTTATGGTTACCTTCTAATTACAGCAAATAATTATTCACTTTTTAATTTTTAATTCAAAGATGTGCAACTGTGTTCATATTACAAACAGTAAATAAACACCAAAACTAATCAGTAAAAACAAGTCATGTTAAACTTGTTTAATGAGGTGGTTGAGTTTTTAGTTAGCATCTGTAGCCTCACCCTACATATTTGGGTGATAGGCTTTCTCCTATATTAAAACTACCTTGCACACCTACATCACTGCCAAGTACTGGGCTGTGAAGGATGGGGCAATGTGCAAAGGCTATAACAGTCCGGAGGAAGCTAGCAACTCAGCTTTCCTAAAAAACCCTGATACTACATATGATTAAAAAAGAAAGAGAGTGAGAGAGAGGAGGAGGGAAACAACAGCAGACTTTGAGGCCCGATCTTCAGAGAGTTTGATTTAGTAGATCTGGGACTGATAAATCTTCATTAAAAAAAACACTGTTCATCATCAAAAAATTCAAACTGACAGAAAACTATTGTAAAAAAAATCCCCATATATCCCATTATTTAGATTGAACAGTTATTAATATTTTGCCATATTTACTTCCTCTATTTTCTGAAATTTTGTTTGTTTGTTTGTTTGTTTTTTGGCTGCCCCACATGGCTTGCAGGATCTTTGTTCCCTGACCAGGGATTGAAACCGAGCCCCTCGGCAATGAACGTGCGGAGTCCTAGCCACTGGACTGCCAGGGAATTCCCTGAATTATTTTAAAGCAAATCCTAAACATCATGATATTTCACACTAAACACCTGAGTGTATGTTCTTAGATAACCAGATACAATTATCTGGTAACACAGCTAATAATAATTCCTTAGCCTCCAAACTTTCCACTTATCCCCAAAATATCTTCTTATAGTTGGTTTGTTAGAATCCAGGTCCAAACAAGTTCCATGTACTGCATGTAGTTATTACACAAGTTAGTGTTTGTTAGTTTTTGTTTTTTAATGAAGAATTCCCCTTTCATGTGAAACCACCATTAATCAGTGTCTCAATCAGGTTGGCTCTCTAGGCTTTTAGAAGATAATTCAGATTTAGAAAGGGTCATAGATATCATTCCTCTTTCAACATCTTTCTATGCTCTATGGGTTTACCAATCTGGGTCCTGGTTGGAGATATTAGGCAGAAGATGAGTGAAATGGAGAGTTGCCTGGATATGTGAACTTTGGGTAGGACAAGAAAATATACTCCTAAAGCAATTGCAAATTTTCTGTGTCATCTTTCCCCAAAATGTTTCACGAAATGTTTCTGTGATTAAAAATTTTTCTTTTCAAGCAGCTCAGAAAATCCCCCTATAGCATCCCCCTCTTGAAAGCTGATAATGCACATTTAATATATTAAAGTCTTTTTGGTGTTACACAAATTTCACTCCGTGTTTCCCAAATGTATTTGATTATGGAGTTGGGGGTTTTTTTCCCCCACCACAGATCACCTGTTAACATGTTTTAGAACATAGTTTGGGAAGTGCATTGATCTATTGTACTATTATTACTGCTTTTATTAGGTACACCAATAAACATTTGTTCTGGCAAAGCACCTTGTAATCACTTTTGCTAGTTATTCCCCTCACTCTGAGATCCTGTGGTGTAAACTGGTATTTTTATTCCCATTCAAAAATAAGAGCTATTAAGTACGTAATATGAGCTGAGTAACAAGTTTGCTGCCAGAGTCAGGATTTCATTTAAAGCCCTAAAATTTGAGGACTTAGTTGGCAAAAATCCAAATAGTCCCCAAACACTAGAGTTTGTGTTGGTTGTTAGAGAAAATGTAATTTCACAAACTATTACTCATATTCTCATCTCTCATCCCCTGTTCCTCTTACCACATTCCCAACCTAAGCATGAACAACCCCTAACTTGATGCTCTAAGGACTAGAAGAACTAAAGGGAGGCAGTGCTATTTCCCCTGAAACTAGGCATCCTAAAGATGAGTTACCACTTTTTCTTTCATGATGACCATATGAACATTTATGGAAAAAAATGGAGTAAGAGACAAGTAAATCAAATATTCCTAAAGATAGAGATTAAGGAGGCCTCCGTTGTGGAATCTGTAAATGTGTTTCTTTGAGACAGCTCCTCCAAGTAACCTCTTCTAAATGCTCCACCCTATTTTTCTACTGCTATGACCACCACCTCTCAGGGATGCCAGGTGATGGTGGGTGGTGATGACATCAGCAAAGGTTCTGCTTACCCGCGGGAAGCAGGACTATTTCTCAAAAAATGTACCAGGTTAATTCTGGAACTTCTCAGTTTCTCACTCTGGGTGGTAAAAATGTCTCTGTGGTTTTTCTCTGCACTATCTGGGCAAGTGCTCAGAATGAACAATCTTTTTTCAGCTGGGAGAAAATCAGAGAAACAGGAATACCACTCCTCCCCATCCTTCCTGAAGCTTCAAGTTTGATTCCTAGTCCCCTGGGTTTGAACTTTGTATATGCATAGGCACCAAAGTGTGGAAATAATAGAAGCCCTGCACCACAAGCTAATTGTTGGCTGTATAATTTAGACCATTGTAAATCTCACTGTTATATTTTCTCACTAGTTAACATTTACATGACCTTTTTTCTCCCTGTTTCTTAGAATTTTCCTCCCTTATTTATTTCTTCTCAGTTGGCATACTGAAATAAAATTGGCTCGGAACTACTTGACCTGAGCTTGAATCCCAGCTTTACTCACTGTGTGACCTTACACAATCTACCTAACCTCTCTGAGCTTTCTTTTTTTTTTTTCTTTTTTTTTTGCGGTATGCGGGCCTCTCGCTGTCGTGGCCTCTCCCATTGTGGAGCACAGGCTCCAGACGTGCAGGCTCAGCAGCCATGTCTCATGGGCCCAGCCGCTCCGCGGCATGTGGGATCTTCCCGGACCGGTGCACAAACCCGTGTCCCCTGCATCGGCAGGCGGACTCTCAACCACTGTGTCACAGGAAAGCCCAGTGATCATAAAATTATATCAAAGATTATGAAAATTTCATGATGTGAAAAATATGAATATGCTTATCTCATTTCCAGTGTTTGGGCAGTTGACAAATGTTGGGTTCTCTGCTTTCTTTTCTTCTCCTCTGCTTGCATTATTTATCACCCAATCTCACCATTTGGGGAAGAAAATAAAGAATAAATTACTTCCCTGAATTTGTTTGTTTGTTTTCTTTGAAATACCACCATGGGCTATGGGAGGGTTATCCTAAAGGGACCTGCTTCAATTTGCTGGAGCAGAGTAGGAGTTGTATAGGAGAAGCAGCTGGCCCACTGGTCCGAGGGAGAAGACAGTCAGTGCTGAGCCTCCACCCCTGACCACATAAAGTGCTAGGTGTGTGTGCATGCGTTTGAACTTATTCTACTTGTTTGGTCAAAACAAGAAATAGCAAATAAGCATTCCTTTTATGTTTGTACAGACATCAAAGGGCCTGTTTCAAGTTGGTAAATGACCTCTGGTTATTTTAGGATGCTTATGATCCTATTGAATGGGTATAATTAAAAGGACAGAAAATAGTAAGTGTTGACAAGGATGTGGAGAAACTGGAACCCTCTTACATTGCTGGTGGGAATGTAAAATATATTTTTCATTTTGAAAAATCATTTGGCAGTTTCTTAAGAAGTTAAACCTCACCAGTAATTTTGCTCTTAGGAATTAACCCAAGAGAAATGAAAACATATATTTACATGAAGACATATATATGAATGTTCATAACAGCATTATTTATAATAGCAAAAGATTGGAAACAATTCAAATGTCTATCAATTATGCATGGACAATGGAATACTATTCAGCACTAAAAAGGAACAAACTACTGAAGCTTGCTAAAAACAAGGATAACACTCAAAAACATTACACTAAGTGAAAGAAGCCAGGTGCAAAGGACATACTGGATACTTTTGTGCACATGCCTAGAAAAGGCAAATATATAGGGACAGATTTGGTGGTCACCTAGTGTTAGGGGTAGAAATAAGGATTAATTGAAAACAAGCATAAGAGATCTTTTGGGGATGTTGGAAATGTTCTCAAACTGGATTGTGGTGATGATTACACAACTATGAATTTATTTAAAAGTCATTACATTGTACATTTAAAATAGATGATATATCAATTATACTTCAATAAAGCTGTTTAAAAAGAATGCTTATTGTTATGCATTTCATGAAATGATCTCCTTATCAAAAGTAACATTCAGAGGTTGTGGAGAATATGATAATCAGGGTGTATTCTTAGAAATAGGGACACATCTGTCTTTCAGCTCACATATTCATTATTCTCTGATTCTAACAGTAAACAACCCCAATGCTCCAACTTTCCAACTGGGTAAGCTGTGAGCAGAGGAGGGAAGCAGGATTGGGTGATGTCAGCCGCAGAAGAGAAGGTGCAGAGGGCAGATAAGCAGACGGGAATTACTTCTGTACATTGATGTCAGGAATGGAGGTGGCAGCACACACCTGCATGGCCTGATCTTTTGCGAACCAGCACCCAATATGCACATTCTGCCACTTCCTATCTTGGCCAGCAGTCTCTCTTTGCCCCACCCTATCCCACTCCTGCTTTTCGATTTCCAACTTCCTCTGAGCTGTGCTTCTCCATCTATTAGTCCCTCAGTCATCTGTGCACCAGGGTGTCCTATCTGGCTAGATCCTCTGAACTGCCTTAACCCCTGTATGTAACAGTCCAAACCAAGGAAAACCCTATCTTCCAATTATTATTTTTCAGTTACTTATCAAACTTCTTTCTAGGTCTCATCCACAAACATATACCTAAGAAGCAAAGATTATTAATTTGCAATCTACATTATTGAAGAAGTGAATGTGGGTGAGAATCTCAAAAAATAGTGAAGTTTGACTAGTTCAGGACTTGATAGTTTAACACTTCTCCCTTTTACTTCATCCAGTTCCAGTATTTCACAGGAAAATTATCACGAGGGAGCAGTGTTACACAGATGAGAGTGATGCACTGCTAATCTTGATGGTTGTAATTCTACAGGCTTATGAAAAATAATCAGGCATATAAAAAATTTCTACAGGTATATAAAAGAAATCAGAAATGGTATGAATTTCACACAGAAAATATGAGATAATTTGGCATACAGTACTTATTTAAAGTGGAAGCCTATTTAAATCTACTTAAAATTAAAAATGCCCTCCCAAACCTATCTTCCAATTGAAGAGTTTGGATTTTGAATTATATGGCTTTTTTTTTCCATAAGAAGCTTAGAGTACTCTACAAATAATGGCTAATAATTATTGAGTTATTGTGATGTTCTACGCACCTTATTTAATCTTCATAATGACCCTATGAGATAGGAACAATAATTACCCCAACTTTACAAATGAGGAAAGTAAGACATAAAGGGGTTCTCTGCTCAAAGTGGCCGTTGATAGGTAGTACAACCAGGATTCAAGTCCAGGTCTTTCCGACTCCAAAGCCGGAGTCCTCAGTCACTACATTATACATCTAAGTAGACCTCATGATAATATCTTGTAAAAATTGTCACCCTCATTTTTACAAATGGAGATGCCACAAGGGGCCAGGGACATATGAGTCCCTCAAGAATAGGCATCAAGTCGGTTTCTATAGATTTCTGTCCTTGAGCCGTGCAGGCCTCCTCTTCAGTGTTTTATAAATTGTTCACCAGGTTGTAAGACTCTCTTGAACAGGACTCTCTTCTTTTAGGGTACTCACCTGACTTTCAGCTATAGGTTCTTCAGACAGCCAGAACATTTCAGACTCTTCATTTGCTGAAAATCACTGAAGTGGCTGAAAATAAAAGGACCATTTGTGTTCAGGTTAGCAGGTCATTAGGACTAATTAAGTAGCAACTTTGGTTTACATTCAATGCAAAGATTTTGGTATCCGTTCCACTGAGGAAAAGACAGGAGATTATGGATCAAGAACATTATCACACAGTGGATATATGCACATATTTTAAGTAATTAAAACTAGTCACTTGACTAAAGGTAAATCATTGCATCTCAAATTCCTTTAAAATCTCCCTTTGGTGTGTTTCAGAATTGTTTACCTTCTTAATCTGACATCAGGCAAGAGTACCAGAGAAGACTGACAAATCCTGAGAACAGACTGAATGATTTGCAGAGGAATATGCTTTAAAACCTTTCATTGTGAAGTTGTGACTCCTGCTATATTCACTGCAGAAAACCCCAGTTCTGAGCCTGATGCTGATAAGTAAAGAAAATATTCACACAGCCTGTAACATGCTGCAACCTTTTCCATTTTCCCTACAGACTTCTCTGATCATGAGTTCAAACAATATTACTCAATAATTTTTATTTTCCCTCGATAAGAGAAATCTCCAAACTCTTCCATCTGTTTGGCAAACGAATACAAAATAGAATCATTATTTTCCAGGTCTTGGTACATAACCAATAACAGCTTCCATTTATTGAGAGCCTACTGTATAGAAGGCACTGTACTTGGCATTTCACAGTATTTCTAATCTGGACAACTTGGCAAGTTAGGTCTTCTTATTCCTGTTTACAGGGGGAAAAAAAAAAGGAAAAAACAGAACCAAGGGAGATTAAAAAATTCTGTCTGACTCGAAATTCATGTGCTTTCCATCATGCTCTCTCATTCTTCATCAAGCCTTGGAGTACCACTAAGGATTAGATGATTTGGGGGGCTGCTTGAACGACCATTTATAAGTTGCCTATTGAATGCCTAACAAATGTAGGAAATGAGAATCCTCCAAAGTAGGGATGGACCTTGTTCTCCAGAAGCTCAGTTCAGTAAAGAGAGGAGAATGAAGTTCTAAGAAGAATGATTCAGACAGTAAGTGCTAGAGGAGTTTAGAGAGGGGCCCAGTTATGAGCTGATGAGAATAGAGGGAGCCTCCTCAAATGACGTAAGGCCTCGCTGAACCTGATAGAAGACACAGTTTGGATAAGCAGAGAAGACAGGAAAGAGCATCTTTGGAACTAGGAATGAGCATGCCGAATCCCAGAACAGTGAGGACACCTACCTGGTTGGTGTGATGGGGCTTGTGCTAGGGAGCAAAAAGACTCAAACGCTATAGTGATTAATCCTACGGCAGTTCACTATGACACTAAAGAAGTTACGTTCCAGTCCAGGTCCAGGGAATAGTTATCCAGGTACTGCTTCCTGTCATGGGTAGAGCTTTGTCTATTTTTTGCCATCATTCAGGGGGAAAAAAAAAAAAAAAGTATGGGGAATCCCAGAAAGGTCATGGGACAAATACGGGTTTAGAAATCAGAATTTCTGGGTTCTTTTTTCAGTTTCCGTCATGTCTTCTCTGAAAATGCAACAGTAGAAATTACTGAACTTCTTCTGAATTCGTTTCTGCTAAATGGGGAAAAAATATATCACCACCTCTCCCAACACAGACAAATTCATCCCATTCTATGCAGATTGTTGGAGGTATGATACCAAGTGTTTCAAGTACTGATTTTGGTAATGAAAGTGCCCCCAAACTGCCCTGCTTCACTCCCATATCCCTATACCTATATATCTATTTCACAGCTCATACTATGCTGGAGACACAGTGGGCAGTAAATGACGTGGTTTTAAAATTACAACTATGTTGGCATCTTTTAGTGAAACAGGAGAAATAGTTTTAACTGTCTTTACAGTCTTCAAGCATAGTTTCTAGATACAATGTAATTATTGTCATTACGATTTTCCTACTACCTGGACAACTTGAAAACTTTCCAATGTGTATAATTACACAGTTTTTAATTTGTGCAAGATTGGGGTGAGCTGTTCTGTTAGTGAGTTTTAACAAAGCAAGTTAGGCTTCCAGACAAATTTTCCCAAGCTCCCTTGGCTCTAATTTGAACTTTAAAAATTCATTTTACTAACTTGCTGAGCATAAAATATTTGGTGCTGATGTTTAGCTATCTCAGGGCTACAGTTTAGAAGGGCAAGTGAAAAACATCCCTCGGGGCTCTTGAGGCTGGACAGAAGCAGCTTCGGACTCTGCTCACGTTCACTGGCTAAGCTGTGCCTAGCAGAGGCTGTTTTAAAAATACAGAGCAGGGCTTCCCTGGTGGAGCAGTGGTTGGGAGTCCGTCTGCCGATGCGGGGGACACGGGTTCGTGCTCCGGTCCGGGAGGATCCCACGTGCCGCGGAGCGGCTGGGCCCGTGAGCCGTGGCCGCTGAGCCTGCGCGTCCGGAGCCTGTGCTCCGCAACGGGAGAGGCCACGGTGGTGAGAGGCCCGCGTACCACAAAAAAAAAAAAAAGAAAAAAAATTAAAAATTAAAAAAAAATAAAATAAAATAAAAAAATAAAAATACAGAGCAATGGGAGAGACGTATATTCCATCATGGGATAATACACCATACACACTCACCCCACAAATCCATCTTGCTTTTAGGAGGCCAACAATATTAAAAGCCAGGAAAGAGAGTCCAATTTACCCTTTTATATATCACTCAAAGTCTCCCAGACCGTTGAAATTTTCTTTTATCCAAATCTGTGAATATTTTGCCCGTACGGTGTTCCCCAAAAGGGCTACAGTCTCTTAAGTTGGGAAACATCAAAATAAGGTTCATAGGAAATTCTTTGAATCTATTTCCAGAGCCACTAAGTCACAGTTTATGCCTTATTAATGATCTACAATACCTTCCTGCTTGCATTCATTTGCTCATTTATTCAACATTTACTGACTGTCTACTACAACTATAGTAAACACAGTCCTTACACCCAGATTGACCCTAGTCCAGTGGAGTAGACAGATAATAAATGCAGTGTAGAGCCCTATGATGTGATCAGGAACTAGGTGCTAACGGAGGGCAGCAGTGCTCAGGAAATCTTCCTGGAAACCGTGATAGCTAGGGAAACTGTGAAGGAAGGAGGAGTGGCCCAGATGGAGAAGTTGTAAAGAGGCATTCTAACTGGAAAAACAGCATGTCCAGAGGCATGAGAAAATGTGCATGCCCTTTGCAAAAATATGAAAGATGACAGAGCTGGAAGAGGGCTGCAAGATCTGCAGAATTACAGCTTTCAGAGTCACCATCCAGCCTCTAGTTTTCACAATCTAATCAATTTGAGTGTTTGGATCTGTGGAATTCAGGAGCCCAAAAGGACATTTCCTTGATTGGCAGTCAGGAAACATGATGGCAGACTGGTTCAAAATGCCTAACTCCTTGGGGCAAAGATTCTGCAATGTATCCAGTTGGTGATAAAACAAGAGTTATCTCACTTCATTTCTTGAAGTATGATCAGGAAGTCCATCAAGATCATTTTTGTGTTGTTTTAACAATCACCTATTCTTTTCGCACACTCCATTGCACCTAAGGTGTTGCTTTAACACATAGAGGTCAGCTGATTTTAAATTTTGATCTATTTTTTTTCAAGGAGCTGCTGGCTTTATTTACTTTCATTGCACATCCAAGAAAATTGAGGATCTTCTGACAAATGGCAGAGCCACAAAATAAGTCAGTGCAGAGAAAGCATTAGATTGAAGGACTCCCAAAGCTTGGTTTGGGATGAATCTTTAGGGTACAAATACCCTGGAACAGGAACAGAGCTTATGTGAGCTGGGGGTTGGGCAGCGGCAGAAGCTGTGTTGGGGACTGACTCTGAGAGAAGCTCTAGGGAGGGAAATAACTCTACTAATGGGGACTATGAAAAGGCTTGAAGCTCACAAACATACGATAAATCATTTTTTCTTCTGTATTTCTTCCTCTAACTAAGGATTAGGAGTCAAGACTCCTGCTATCCCTTTTCTATCAGCTATGACTCTCAGCTCCAGCTGGGAGATTGATTTTCTTCTCTTGAGCTGCCCTGAATGATCATTTTATCCTAATTTCATTAGTATAAACGTGGTGAGGGTAAGAAATAGCCTATTTGCACCCTGTGGGATGATGCTGATTCCTACTTCTCTTCCCAGATTGCCCCACCTAAGCAGGTGCCCTTAGCGCAAGGTATGAAACCTGAGGCTTAGATAACTTGGGTGGAGGTGAAGGGGTGGAAAGGGGGATACTCCTGAAGAAAAAAAAAATATGTATTATGCAAAATTAAGTACAGAAATGAATAATGATTTAGGAAAGAAATCACAACAGGTAACCGAAGGCTTGGAGATCTGGGACTTTTCCTAAAATATCTTTAGGGGAGTTACCAGCATTGCTTCCATAGAGACGCTTCCAGATTGTGTCTGGCTTTCCCTTCACACCTGCAACACTGCAGGCTCGGTCCACTCCCAGCACTCACAGGGACCAATGCAAGTGAGGGACTCAAAGCTTATGCTTCATTGGCCTCATGGTTCACCCAGATGCAGTACCACTGACAAAGGCTGCTGGAGAGTGACTTGGATGTACATCCTGGCTTGCCAGAAAGTTCCAGGTTATGCCTGTTATTCTTGTTTACGTTTTTCTCGAGTTTTATTGAGAAATAATTGACATACATGGCTGTATAAGTTTAAGGCTTACAGCATGATGGTCTGATTTACATAAATTGTGAAATGATGACCACAATAGGTTCAGCTAACATCCATCTTCTCTTCTAGCTACAATAAAGAGAAAAGGAGGAAGAAAACCATAAAGGAAAAGAAATACTTCTCCTTGTGATGAGAACTCTTAGGATCTTCTTATAACAACTTTTCTATATAACAGGCAGCAGTGTTAGCTGTAGTCATCATGTTGCACATTACAGTTCTTAGAACTTGTTCATCTTATAACTGGAACTTTGTATCTTTTGACCATCTTCCTCCAATTCCCCCTCCCTGTGACCACAAGCCTGATCTCTTTTTCTCTGAGTTTGGTTTGTTGTTGTTCAGATTCCATATATAAGTGAGATCATACAGTATTTGTCTCTCTCTAAGTTATTTCACTTAGCATAATGCCTTCGAGGTGCTTCCACATTGTCGCAAATGTTAGGATTTCTTCAGTTTTTGTAGCCAAATAATATTCCATTGTGTGTGTGTGTGTATATATATATATATATATATATATATATATATATATATATATATACCACAACTTCTTTATCCATTCATACATCAATGGACACCTAGGTTGTTTCTATGTCTTGGCTATTGTAAATAATACTACTATGAACATAGGGGTGCAGATATCTTTTGAGTTAGTGTTTTTGTTACCTTTAGATATATTCCCAGAAGGGGAATTACTGAATCATATATGGTAGTTCTGTTTTTAATTTTTTGAGGATCCTCCATGCTGGTTTCCATAGTGGCTACACCAATTTACATTGTGCACTAACAGTGCACAAGGGTTCCCTTTTCTCCACATCCACACCAGCACTTGTATATCTTGTCTTTTTGATGATGGCCATTCTAACAGATGTGAGGTGATATCTCATTGTGGCTTTAATTTGTATTTCCCTGATGACTAGTGGTGTTGAGCATCTTTTCATGCACCTGTTGACATTTCATAGATCTTCTTTGGAGAAATGTTTATTCAGGTCCTTTCCCTATTTTTAAATTGGGTTATTTGGGGTTTTGAGTTCTTTATATGCTTTGGATATTAACCTCTTATCAGATATATGGTTTGCAATTTTTTTTTTGCATTTTTAGGTTGCCTTTTCATTTTGTTGATGGCTATGCAGAAGCTGTTTAGTTTGATGTAGCCCCCTTGTTTATTTTTTATTTTGTTGCTTGTGCTTCAGGTGTCAAATCAAAAAAATCATTACCAAGACCCATGTCAAAGAGCTTCGTTCCAGTGTTTTCTTCCAGGAGTTCCATGGTTTCAGATCTTACAGTTAAGTCTTTAATCCATTTCAAGTTAATTTTTGTGAGTGATGTAAGATATGGGTCCAGGTTTAAATTTTAATAATTTCCTTTTCATTCTGAAAAAACAGTCCTGGTTTACCTTATAAAGTGTATGGTCACCCTATTTATGTTGGACACCTCTGTGACCACACAAGCTGGTCCCAGGTGGGAGCTTTCAGTTCTGACTTTAGCATCTTTATTGCCTTTCTGCCCCAAGTAGGTCTGGTAGAATCCCAGTTTCCCAGTCTTAAAGGCTTAATCACATTGACCTACTTATTGTGCATGGCAAGGAAGGTTCCTGTTTTCTGCTTTTCTATCTTCTTAAGAGTCATCATTTTGATATTACATAAATTCACACTTTAAAAAATTTGTCAGAGGTGTGTAAGGCCTCTTTCATTTAGATATCCAAGAATCTGTAAGTAACACCATCTAATCCAGTAGCTTTAGTTCTCTCTGTTGCTTTCACGAAGATCCACCCATCTTCTTGAACAGCCTACAGGGTGGAGAAGCAGGACATTCAGGCCTAGTTAAAAAGATAGGTTGATGCCTATCCTTTGGGTGAAACACTGCATCTGAATGTGCTGGTGGAGTTAAGGAAGTGTTATCCCGGCAATAGCTTAGCCTTGGTGGGTCACACTGTTTCAGTTCATCACTATGAGAGAAAGACAAGCAAGGCAGGAAATCTCAGCCCCCATGTGAAGCTGGTTTGCAGGTTGGACCAGTGAGAAAGACAACACAGCTCTGTTGTGGGCAGGCTACCAGATCCAACACACCACTTCAGAGCCTTTGAGTCAGACGTCAAGTGCAAATAACCAGGCTTATTTTCCCTGCCTAAGTCACATGCATTGTCGAGGCAACATCAAAAAGTTTCCTCTGACTGCTGATTTGGACACATAAACAGTGGCATGGTTAGATGCCACTTTGTGTTTAAAGTAATTATACTACAGTGCTGGAATGTGGCGATGTGAAAGCCCCATTGCAGCAAAGTTGATTCTATCAGCAAACTGGCAAGTCAGCTGGCCCAGATCCTGCTTCTCCCTGAATTTACTACTTCCTAGTTGGGAACTCTCTCTGGGCAAGTCAGAACTTGAGGACAAGTGTGGGTGCACTGCCCAGCTCTCTAAGGCTGGTGCCAGCTTGCAACCAACAATATGTCTGGGGCACGGCTTGCAGACGTTGGCCCATAGAAGCTGTGGCCACTCATGTTCAGTGGGAGCCCTTGGAAAATTGCTGAGGCCGGTGGGAGTGACAGTGGCCGTGGCCTGGGTCTGTGTCTCACCCTGTCTTGCCAGATCTTGCTGGGGCTGGACAGTTACTGCTCAGCAAGCTGGAACAATCCAGCTAGAGAAAGGCTGGTGGTGTGGGCAAGGCTTCCTGGGAAGGGGATATCCCTAGAAGTGAAGATGATGTCTCTCAGCTGCTGGCTGCAGAAGCCCTGCCTTCATGGGCCCAGGCAAATGTCTGACTGGTGAAGTCTAACTTCATCCTAAATACAGGGACACAGGGCCTCTTTCGTCCCTTTCCACTTTGGAATCCTGCCTTTCTCAGGGAAAAAGACCTAATAATCACCCCTCTGCCCTATGTCCTGGCACCCAATCTCCAACCGTGTGCCTCATCAGTGGAACTTTTCTTGTGTCTGGGGTGAATCATTTCCCTTTATCCTCACAGAACTTCCTTCATAAGTTAGTGCTGGCAACTATATTCATGCTAATTAGCCACCCTTGATGGATTTATTTCATCCAGTTGTAAATTTTAGAGAAGTTCCCAGGCCAACTTAAAAGTAGAAGTCACAGGACAAGCTGAGTGGAAATCAGGTTTGGATGACCTCCACAGAGCAAGTTAAGCCAATTCCCATGGGGTTTAAACACAGTGTTCCCAGGGAGGCAAGTCAAAGTCGAACGAAGACCTCGAAGAAATCTCATGGAGCCCATTTAGTTCAGGCACTTTGCTTTACAATGAGGGACTTGGGGCTCATAAAGGTGAATTAACCTGCCCAATCACATAGCTATTTACCAGTCACCACCGAAAGTGCAAAGGGCATGGGTGACACTATTGACTACAGGGGAAATATCTGTTTGTCTTCTGGGGCAAATTAAATACAGTTGTCACAAGCAAAGGCCTTGTCTATTTTTCTCAAGTTCGTCTTTTTTTTCACTTGTTTTCAAGTGAAAAAGAAAGCATGTGGAATCCAGCTGATGAGATATTTCAGACTTTCTAAAAAGTACACAAAGTTGCTGATGTAATTTTGGTAGGTACGGGGGACCAGCTGTTGGAAAGTATGAACTCCCCAAACATCTGGACTGATCTGTGTCCTAGGCTCCAGTCATAAACTGTGCATTAGCTATGAACCTTTATGCTCTGAGTCTGGAATATTCTCTGACTCTGCATCTGTCTCTGGCGCTTTAAGAGTAGTTAGGGAAGGTAGGGATGGTAGGGAGGTTTGTTTCATGGAGTATCTGGGAAGAAATCTTTCTTGTCATGTTTATGATAACTCTTCCAAATGGTATTTTTTCTTTATGTATTGGCAACAGATTCAAGGGAAAGTCAAAATTTTCTCTTATTTTTTCTTTTCTTTTTTCTTTCTCCTTTCCCTCCCTCCCTCCCTTCCTTCCTTCCCTTCTTCCTTTCTTCCTTCTCTCCCTTCCTCCCTCCCTCTCTCCCTACTTTCCATTCTTCCTCTCTCCCTTCCCCTTCCCTACTTGTCTTCCTTATTCTTCTCTTTCTTTTCTCTTCCTCCTCCTCCTTGTACCTCAAAGCTCAACTGTGTGATTTAATAAACAGTCACACACAGTCACAGCTTGTGGAAGGGATACTGTATCAGTCGGTCACTTGTTGAGCCCTGGCCTCCTGTGCACATATGAAAGATAAGGGCTCCTTCATGTGGCCCAGCTTTCGTATAGATACTATGAATATTCATCTTTTAATATAAATACAAGAAGACTCTTCATTTTATAGATAATCAAGACCAGGAAGTTTTATCTTTTGTGTGTGTGTGTGTGCTAGGTGGGCCTCTCACTGTTGGGGCCTCTCCCGTAGCGGAGCACAGGCTCTGGACGCGCAGGCTCAGCGGCCATGGCTCACGGGCCCAGCCACTCCGCGGCATGTGGGATCCTCCCGGACCGGGGCACGAACCCGTGTCCCCTGCATCGGCAGGCGGACTCTCAACTACTGCGCCACCAGGGAAGCCCAAGACCAGGAAGTTTTAGTACAGAACTTCTGTCATGAGAAATTTCTGTTTTGTGCACAGAGCTGAAATCTTTAAGTTTAAATGATGCCAGAATAATAGTCAAGGGGGTACTAAACCACCAGGTGACTGATCATATTTTTTGCCTCACAACCAATTACTTGAGGTTCTTTAAACACAGGGAGTCCAGGGCTTCCCTGGTGGCGCAGTGGTTGAGAGTCCACCTGCCGACGCAGGAGACACGGGTTCGTGCCCCGGTCCGGGAAGATCCCACATGCTTCGGAGCGGCTGGGCCCGTGATCCATGGCCACTGAGCCTGCAGCCCGCCTACTGCAAACAAACAAACAAAAGAAAAAAACATAGGGAGTCCAAGAATCATTCAGATTTCCTTACTATTATAACTATATATCAGATGAAACTGTCAGTTTTTCATAAAATATACATCATAATTGTATTATAATTCTTTACTGATTGCAATGGATTGCAATAATTTGCATTTCAATGAAATGATTTTGAAAACAAATCACAAGTACTAATCAACTTCCCCACTAAATCTGTTCCTCCAACAGACTTCCTCATTTCCATTGGTGGCTGCACCATCTACCCAACATCTCAGGCTAGAAACCTGGGAGCCATTCTCAGCACCTCTCAGCCCTCACCCTTCACATTCACTCCATCACCAAGTCCTGCCAATTTCACTTCCACAATATATTTTAACTCTGCCTAATTTGCTTCTCATCTCCATCTACTCCAGTCTTCCCAGAACACCATCATTTCTTTGACTTCCACCTGGTCTCTCTTCTTCCACCCTTGCCTCTCTCCAATCTGTTCTGCTCACAACAACCAGGGTGACCTTTTAGAGAAGTAAACAGGAGCAAGTTGTGCTTTTGTTCCAGATTCCTTAATGCAGGTCTAGATCTCTTGCCACTTTTCCCTTGGCTCCCTAAACCCTAACTGCCTTTACTCTTCTTTTGGTGTGTAAACTGATCTGGAACATTTCCTCTTCCTCCCCTCCACCTCCACCCCCATCTCTACTTTCTTTATCAGGCAGGTCTTAACTAAACATCAATCCTCAGCAAAGGTTTGTACACAGACTAACATAGTTCCCATTGTAATGCTCAAACATAACAACTCTCTTTCAGAACCCTCACCACAACTGTAAACTTTTATAATACAATATATATTATAACATATACTATATTGTATTATTCTATCATATATAATGGCTAGCTTCTCCTGCAGACTTTAAGCCCTATGTGGGCGGACACCATGCATGTCCTGGCTCAGTGCAGGCATATCATAAATGTTCAATAACTATTTGTGAATAAACAGATCATCATTATAATGCATTTGTACACTGCATGTTTTATTTTACTTTAAGGTGCATGAGTATTCTAATTCCCTTAAATTTACGTACCTATTGACCAGATGATTTTATCCCCCTTTTACAGATAGTAAAAAACAGGTTTTAAGAAGAAAAACAAGTTAGGAAAGGTGACTTAACGTCATCAAGTTCAGAGCTGCCTAATACATAGAAAAAACGTATTAACAACAGCAATGATTACCATTTATTGTTGTCTTATGATGTTCCAGGAGTGCTCCAATAATATTAACTCATTTAAACCCTATAACAACCCTGTGAGGTAGGTAATATGTCTTTTATTTGAGAAAATGGAGGTTAGGTAACTTGCCCAGGGTCTTAAACATATATATATGTGCAACATGTTAAATGATTTTACATACAAATGCACGTTGGTTATCTCACTGACACTGAGCTTTACTCAGTCAGGGTTCTCATTAGTGAGGAATACTGCAGGTAGCATGATTTCTTTTCTTTTCTTTTTTTTTTAACATCTTTATTAGAGTACAATTGCTTTACAATGTTGTACTAGCTTCTGCTGTATAACAAAGTGAATCAGCTATATGTATACACGTATCCCCATATCCCCTCCCTCTTGAGCCTCCCTCCCTCCCTCCCAATCCCACCCCTCTAGGTGGTCGGTCACAAAGCCCCCAGCTGACCTCCCTGTGCTATGTGGCTGCTTCCCACTAGCTATCGATTTTGCATGTGGTAGTGTATATATGTTAATGCTACTATCTCACTTTGCCCCAGCTTACCCTTCCCCCTCCCTGTGTCCTTAAGTCCATTCTCTATGTCTGCACCTTTATTCCTGTCCTGCCCCTAGGTTCATCAGAACCATGTGTTATTTTTTTTTTAAGATTCCATATATATGCGTTAGCATACAGTATTCTTTTTCTCTTTCTGACTTACTTCTCTCTGTATGACAAACCCTAGGTCCATCCACCTCACTACAAACAACTCAATTTCTTTTTCTGGCTGAGTAATAGTCCATTGTATATATATATGTGCCAGATCTTCTTTATCCATTCATCTGTCGATGGACACAGGTTGCTTCCATGTCCTGGCTATTGTAAATAGTGCTGCAGTGAATATTGCGGTACATGTCTCTTTTTGAATTATGGTTTTCTCAGGGTATATGCCCAGTAGTGGGATTGCTGGATCATATTGGTAGTTCTATTTTTAGTTTTTTAAGGAAGCTCTGTTCCTTAAATACTTAAATACTGTTCTCCATAGTGGCTATATCAATTTACATTCCCACCAACAGTGCAACAGGGTTCCCTTTTCTCCACACCCTCTCCAGCATTTAATGTTTCTAGATTTTTTGATGATGGCCATTCTGACTGGTGTGAGGTGATACCTCATTGTGGTTTTGATTTGCATTTCTCTAATGATTAGTGATGTTGAGCATCTTTTCATGTGTTGTTGGCAATCTGTATATCTTCTTTGGAGAAATGTCTATTTAGGTCTTCTGACCATTTTTGAATGGGGTTGTTTGTTTTTTTGATATTGAGCTGCATGAGCTGCTTGTATATTTTGGAGATTAATCCTTTGTCAGTTGCTTCATTTGCAAGTAACTTCTCCCATTCTGAGGGTTGTCTTTTTGTCTTGTTTATGGTTTCCTTTTCTGTGTAAAAGCTTTTCAGTTTTATTAGGTCCCAATGGTTTCTTTTTTGTTTTTATGTCCCTTACTCTAGGAGGTGGGTCAAAAAAGATCTTGCTGTGATTTATGTCATAGACTGTTCTGCCTATGTTTTCCTCTTAGAGTTTTATAGTGTCTGGCCTTATATTTAGGTCTTTAATCCTTTTTGAGTTTACTTTTGTGTATGGTGTGAGGAAGTGTTCTCATTTCACTCTTCTACATGGTAACATGATTTCTGGTTCCTCTTGAAATTTCTCTTTCTCTCTACGTCCCCTGCCACTGCTCTCCCTACCCTCCCTCTTCCCTTCTCCTGTTCCTGGCTTCCCCTCCTGCTGTTCAGTAGGAAAATCTCTGACAGAGCCACTTTTCTGCCAGGCTGTTATATACATAGTCAGTGTTCCCACATTCCAAAGGTGGGTAAAAATGTGTGTGGAGAGCAGGGAATTCTGCCAGAACAATGACTCACTGTGCACATGCAAAATGGTTCAATAATAGGTCACTGCCTTAGCGAGAGCAATGCTGCCCATCCCCAGGGGAAAAAAGGGGGCTAGTAGACAGCCCTCCTGTGATCTGGGACAAGCGTTCTATGGCAAATGGAAGAGCCATACACACCATCATCCACATCCTGGTTTCTTTATTTCATGGGCATGAAAGGTGATTTTCAAATAGGGATGGGCATGAAATGAGTTCCTGACATGCAGTGGCACACATATTTATAGTAAGCGTGTACACTCACCTCTAGGTTATTCAGCAATTAGTTATGTAAGTGCTGGAGTGTCCGGTTCCCTGGCTTTTCCCAGTGGGGTTGTTTACTTGTTGGTTTTTTTGGTCTAAATTCCTGCTGAGAAGAACTCCCACTAGTAGAAATATAGGATTATGGTGGAATTGGGCTGGGCTGCTCCCTGCCTCACTTTCTTCGAAGCCCAACCTAAACTGCAGGAAATGATCTGACCCCTTTCTCATGCCTCTGTTCCCTGGAGCCTGTGTAAAGCCCACCTTGGGACCAGTCCCGCAGATAGCCTCCTTGGCTGACATAACACTGCCGTTGGGGGAAGAAATCAGCCCGTGTGGATTGGGGCTCTTATACAGGTATGATTTTAAGACTCACCTGGCTTTAAGATTGCCTCACAATTATTTTGCTTCTCCTCAGTCCCCTTTTCCAGACCTCAGCAGCTGTTCTCGACCTCTTCACTACTTTCCTCAGCCCCCTTACTCTAGTCTGAGCCAGGAGTTCTCAACTGTGGCAACCCATTAAAATCACCCAAGGACTTTTTAAAAATCCCAGTGCCTAGGCTGCATCCCAGGCCAATTATTTTAGATTCTCTGGCAGTGGATCCAAGCATCAGTTTTGGTTTTTTTTTTTAAAGCTCCCCAGATGATTCCAGTGTACGGCTAAGGATTAGAACCATTGCCTTAAAGCAGAGAACTTTCCAACTTCAACAGAAAAATGAGAGGCAGTAAACACCAACATCTCAAATTCCTATCTGCTCACAAGCTTTTCTACATGTGCCACCACCCTGTTGCCCTGCCCTCTGGTCTTACTGGTTGAGTCATCCCTCTATTTCAGGAAAACTATGTCCTTTATACCCATATCTTCCAAGATCTTCCAGGACCTGCTTGTATCTCTAATCTCTTCCCCTCTGCTGGATCTTTACTTTTAGATTATAAGCAAGATTAAGTCCCCCTCATCTTTGAAGAGGTATCCATGGAGCTTGTCATCTCTCTGTTTCCAGCCTCATGCCCATCTACTCTCCACTTAGTTCTTTGTATGCTGGTAATGTTCTTCCTGAATACCAAGCTTTCTTAGCTGGACTCTTCCTCATCTTTCATAATTGGGCCCAGCTGCTACATACACCCTCCATGAAAGAGTCCCAGATTTGCTGGCTGGATCAAGACTCTTCCATAGCATGTAGTACCTTCAATTGACATTCTCTATTTGTTTTCTCTCCTTTCCCCTCAAATGTAAGCGACTTGAGGACAGAAATCATGTCATTTTCATCTTTGTTAATATTGGCACCTGGCTTTTTGTAGGAATTCACCTAAGCTTGTTGAAATGAATTGCGAAACAATTTGCTATCTAGCTTCTTGGGCAGAATGATGTGGTCTAACTGACTGTAGGTGAATTTCATTTAACCAGGCCCCCATGCTTTTTTCCCATGAATAACTATCCTAGAAATGACCTAGGGCAATTATTGAGACATTCT
Organism: Kogia breviceps; assembly: GCF_026419965.1. Taxonomy (NCBI): domain Eukaryota; kingdom Metazoa; phylum Chordata; class Mammalia; order Artiodactyla; family Physeteridae; genus Kogia; species Kogia breviceps. The sequence continues at coordinate 49,204,542 of NC_081312.1, forward strand.
GCTGGATTTCACATTATGCTACAGAATAATGTCATATTCACTTGTTTAGGATGAATTTCTAAACAAATCCAGTATAGGAATCCTCTCCTCAGAATTTCCACACTTTCCAAGGCCATTGCCCAAACAATAATGATCATGAGAAATCGGAAGAAAGAAGAATAAACAGTGTGGCTTGTACTTTAGACACAATTTTAGAAATTAAAATTCATACCCTGACACAGTCACTTTATTTTAGAACCCAGCACCATTTCTTTGCAGAGGCAGAGCTGATTCAGCTCTGCAAAGCAGCCAGAATAGGCTGCGCCACCACTCTGAGCTCTCACCGGCAGCAGCTTACTGAAGTGTTTCTGTTCCCTTTCATTTTCCTCTTAAACTCTCCTTTAAAAATACAGGTTACTTCTCAGTCATACTCCAAACGCTTAGCTCCCTCAGCAGAATCGCCAAATCCCTACCCTGTCTGATTAATTAGCTGAGTAAATCTAAGAAACTCCTTGGCCGCACGGCACTTCCTTCTGCCAAGTTTTGTAAAATTCATAGACTGCGTAAGTATTCATAAGCACAGGAAAACACCTGTGAGCAATTAACCATATAACCTTGATTTAGAAGCCTTGGAAATATGCTGATGGCCCTCAGACCCCTGGCACGGGTCTGTAATTATGTGAGACCACAACCAAATGATCCCAACAGGCCAATTACAGGAAAGGTCATTCTTTCAAATACAACACGATGCTTTCTCTAAAAATACTTCTGCCTGAGACTCAGAAAGAAGTCTCCATTATAATGGTGCTGCTTTAAAGCGACTACACATAGGAGTTTGGAAAAGGAGTGATGTCTCAGGCCATTTCTCTGCAATATGTCTATAACCACGATGAGGGGAAAGGAAACCACCTAAACCAATTTTTTAAATTCACTGAATTAAAAATCATGTTTCAAATGATTCACCTAGAAAGTGTTGCATTTAACCCTTTGTTTCTATCCGGCCTAGAAACAATGTCCACAGAGTTAATAAATCAAGTCTGCAACCAATAGTATGTCCTGTGAAAATGTAAAAATCCAACTTTTAGAGTAGACAGTCCACTGCAGAATTTTAAAATAATAAGCTTTGTTTAATCCTTTCTTTTATGTGCAAGAATGAATTCTTATCACTCTGCACTGTACCTTACTTTATATTCTACATGACTAGAATATTTAAAATTAACCTCACAATATTGAAGAAAGCCATCTATTTTCAGAATCAGTCTCAAAAAACCCAAAGACCTGAAAAACAAGAGTTCTTAACCAAACATGGATATGCTTCAGGAGCTATGAGCAACCTTAGAAATTCTAGAAAAATTTTGTGTGTATGTATTTTTTTCCAAAGCAGGGGAGTGGGAGGTATTTGTAACTACACGGTCTAGTGCAGTAGCCATTACTACTTGGCTATTGAGTGCCTGATATATTATAGCCTCAATTGTAGTGTACTGTGTTAAAACCCCTACTGGATCTTGAAGACTTAGAGTGATTAAAAAATGCAAACTATCTCATTAATAATTATTTAACTGATTAATGTTGAAATTATAATATTTGTATGTATTTGACTAAATAAAGATATTATTAAAATTAATCTTACCTGATTATTTTTATTTTTTTAAACCTGGTTACTAGAAAAACCAAGACTACTTACTCAGCTCACATTATATTTCTGTTGGATGGTACTGTGTCCATAGCTTTCATCAGTATTTAAAGGGCTATTTTTCTTAGAGCAAAGAGAGACTTGCTGAGATGTAAATGCTCATCTCTCATCCTGCAGATTCTGTCTCAGTAGGCCTTGACAGAGCCTTGACAGAGCACCAGGGGGCTGTGATGCTGGTAAGGCTGTCCTTGGTCCACATTAGAGACAGGCTGCCTTGGAAACCCCTAACACTCCTGGTGTTTCCAGAGACAAACATTGACGCACCCATCACTTCACCACTGGCACACAGATCCTGTAACCTCTCTTCTTCCAGTCTTAGAGGGACACATATCCACGAATCTGCACTGTCTTCGTGGATTCTCCATCTAATGTATCCATAGTAGCACTTCTCACACCAACCTTGCCCTCCTGATTTTCTATCTGGGTCACAGGCATCTTTGAATTCCTCTTCTCATTCCCTGCCCACGCCAGCACACGCAAACAATCATTAAGGCCTATCAATCTTTCTAATACACACTTTTGTGTTTCTCTGTTACCCCTGACTGGATTGTTGTCATAACCTCCTACCTGCCTCCCTTTTTCAAGATCATCTTCCTCACCACTGTTAGAGTTTATTTTAAAATCACAAATCTGATTATATTACTCCCTAGTTCAAAGAGTATGTCATAAAGTCCTCACTGTAGCCAAAAAGGTGCTTCATAAACTGTCTCAATCCAGATTTCATCCTTATTTCCCAACCCCCCACCCCACTCATATACACTCCAGCCAGACACACAATCTTCTTTCATGTCTCCAAGCCTTTGAACATGTGCTTTCCTCTGCCTGAATGCCTTTCCCCCTACTGCCTTTCAAGACCCACGTTATCACCATCTCTACTACATCCACTTTGAGACGCTCAAAGCACTTTGTATATGTCTCCATTATGGCACACATCATACTGTATTGAATTGTTTGACTGTGAGCTCCTCTTAGTTATTCACTTTTTGTCCTTGCTGCCTAGTACAGTGCTAAGAACTGTAAGAACTTATTTGACATCCAGAGCAATTCCAAGTAATCTTGTTTCTATAAATCTTCCAAAAGTAAAGCTCTCCAGCCTCACAGGTTAGAGTTTGTGGAACCTTAGAAATCTTCTAGTCTACTCTCTCATTCCCTGATGAGCAAATCAAGATGCTTAGATAGGAGTCATCACTTATTGAGTGCCTGATATCTCATTTCATCTTTATGATATTCCATGAAGTAGGCATTTCTATTAATACCCATTTTACAAAAGGGAAAAATGAGGCCCCACTGCATTTAAGCAATGTGCCCAAGGTCACATAGCTAGCTAGTTACCTGGTGAGATTACACAAGAATTTGTCCTGGTACTTTCCCTAGCCATCCTTCCCCTGTCTCATATGACTACTTCCAATTTGAGGTGCTCCCTGAATGTTACTCAACAGACATGAAGATGGTATTTTACACAGAGAAATAGAATGTTTTAGTGGGAAGAACCACATTATGACAATGACGCACTTTTTCTCTGTTTGACATATTTGTGAGCATATAACACTTTAATCTGCCTTCATTTTTCATTTTCCATTATGACATAAACATTCCTCCATTATTAGTATATAATCTTCATAAGCATAACTTTTCATGGCTGCATAATAGTCCATCAACTACTTATACCATAATGCTCAGACTTGTTTGAGTCCTAACTGAGTGATATATAAAGCATGAAATCCACAACTTGGTAGAATAATACCTCAAAAGGGCTTCAGAGATCTCTAGTCCATTGTTTCTCAAAGTCTTGACCTCAGACCAGCAGCATCTGCATCACCTGGGAGCTTTTTAGCAATGCAGACGCTTGAGCCCTACTCCAGACCTACTGAATTCAAATCTGCATTTTAACTAGAAACCCAGGTGATTTGTGTTCACATAATATATAAGAGATAGTAACTGATAACAGTAGTTCTCAACCTTGGTTGCACTTCAGAATAACTTGGAAAGATCTTCAAAATCCTGATGTCCAGGTCACACTCATGACTAAATCAGAATCTCTAGGAGACAGACCCAAGCATCCATCTTTTTTAATGCCTCCCTGGTGATTCCAATATCGTGGAAAGCCACAGAAGAAGGTACTGAAACCGACCATAAATTGATGAGATGTTTAAGCAGTCCTCTCTCGTTAGTGCTGGAGTTCTTTTTACAGGTCATTCTATACATTTCTATGGGAAATTCTGGTAAAACTAGACAAAGCGAAACAAAAGAGAACAACAACAATGGAAACAAAATAAGACCTCACAAAGCTTTTAAGAAAATTTAAATTTTAAAAGTTCTTAAAATTTCCCATTTGTGTTTTCCTTTCTGCCCCTCCCTAGCCTCCTTCTGGCTTTTTGCCCCTCTACCAAGAGATTCCTGGCCATGACAGACCCTGGAGATCCTGCTCAGAGACCACAAAAAGTGAGTTTCCTATACCACAGAGACAAGAAGCAGTAGAAAGAGTACTCAGTTTCTTCTTAATAATTTTATTTGTTCCAGCACCTTCTCCTACCTTCACTCCCCAAACCCAGTTTCTCCTATATGTCTGTATTTAGGCAAGCAGAGGATTTGGGGACTCCAATTCTCTCTACACAATGCCACAACCATAGGTTGATAGAAAAGTCAAGGTCACAGCCATGAATCGTTTTCCTCAATTTTCTTTTCAATGACTTGACCACTTAAAAAACAAACAACCGTGTTAACTTGGAAGCCCTTGGCCTCCTAGTCCTGCAGTGTTGAACCATCTCGAACACTGGGACCAGGAGGAGGATGCACTTTTTCAAAACTAGGACTCAGCACTATTTCCCTTTTTACATAACCTAGGACCATAGCACATTCTCCGAATATTTTGCCTTTTGTAGAGAATGTTGTAGTGGCACTCTGAGCACATGGCATTATACTTGGTCAATGAAAAGTGATTTTTAAATGTTTTCATCTTTAATCCCAGTTTTAGGGATTTTAGCCATTCTGGTTCTAATTTATTTCCATGTTTAATCCCTATTTGATATTTGTTTTAAATTTAAACATGTATTTTAAAGGCTTATATTTTAAACTTTTTACTCTAAGTAGTACAAAAATTTTTAAACAGATGTCTCATTAGTCATTGTCAACTGAGTACAAGCACTTCTTTTTCCTCCTTTAACGTATTTCCTCACAATACGTTAAAGACTTTTTTTAAAAAAAAAAGGTATAAAAAGAGAATGGGATAGGTTTATCAAATCATCAGCTTATGAGATATTTTGGAATTTTCTGGAAGAAAGAAAGTGATTGGAAGGACAGTAACCTGGAAAAATGGATACCCCTATCCATTATGCATGGATACCCCTCTTCCCTAGGCCTCTCGGTCAGGAGCTGCCCTGGGACTGAGGCTTTGTATGGGTCCCCAGAGGCGCAACTGCCAATGTGAGGACATGTCCAAGCTTGCACAGAACCGCCCACCTCAATCGGGGTGGGAGAGGTGAGCTGCAAGGCTGCTGCCACCACACACAGCTGGAAATGGAAGAGCCAGAACTCAATCCTATATCTGAACAGGACATTCCTGCTTAAAATTGTCGGGGGCTTCACCACTGCCTTAGTTGAGGAATGGGAATGGGTTTCAGATCCTTCAAGCCTTGAAACTTTGTGTGTATGTGCATTTTGGGGGTGAGAAGGCCTGTAATTTTCATCATATTTTCAAAAGGGTCCATGATAAGTGTTTAAGAACCACCACCACCACCCCCAAAAAAAAAGAAAAAAGAAAGAAAAAAATGCCCCTGAGCATGACAGGCGAGGCTTTGCACAGTTTCAGACTCACCAACCTCTCCGGAGCGTCGTCTCCTGCGAGTGTCCTCTCCCCACCCATCCTCCCCGACTCAGTGAACACCGGGTTCTGGTCAGAGAACTTCTCACCAGTCTCAAGGGCTATAAGCCCTTTAATACCTCTTTGATTTAATACATGCCTTTCTCTCTGCCAGGAATGCCATTCCCCCTTTGCTACTACCTTGGTCCCTTCTCTGCCTGGTGAATTACTTCTTATCTTTTAAGACTCAACAATAAAATCGTCTCTTCTGCTGTGGGCACCCCGCCAGCTGCCCCAACCCAGTCTCTTCCTCAATGGCTTCCTATCAATCCATATACTGATGAACGTGGTGCTTACCCCCTTGGTGTTATAACTCTTCACATGCTAGTCTCTTCCACTCCACAGTGAACTCCTGAAAGCACAGACCATGCTCTCACCACCCAAACCATAACCTGCAACGCCAGACAACAATAACATCGATGCAATGAATTGACTGGATCGAATGCATGAAGGAATGAATGACTGCATTTATCAGCTTGGTTCCTTGTCTCCCTGGATCTTACAGAGAACCTGGCCTTGGGAGATTGGGATATTCATAACCAGGTTTCCCGCTCAGGTTGTTAGAATCTGTCCTGGTCTAAATACACATTTCTGGCTGATTCCTACTCACTTTTTAAGAACTACTATGAAAAAAGAATAATCAGGACAAGGAAGGAGACTTGGAAATTAAAAATGTAATTGATGACATAAAAAACTTCAGTCGGAGATTTGGAAGGGAGAGTTAGAGAAACTGTCAGGAATCGGAGAAGGCACCCAAGCCTGGTGTACATTTCCCTCCTTGAAGCAGCCTGGACACACCTTCCCACCAGAGCATGGATTTGTCACCCCACATTGCAATGACCAGTTGATTGGCCTCTAACCCCCAATAGACTGGGCTTCCTTCAGAGCTGGGACTGTGTCTTTTTCTACCTCTGTCACCTCTCACAGTGCCTGGCACAGGGTAGGTGCTAATGTACATGCGTACTGGAAGAATGAACAATGAACGCGTGAGGGAGTGAAGATAAGCTGTAGCTGGGCTCAGGGTTGAGCGAGGCTCTGTAGTAACTAGCTCTGTGGGTTTTGGAAAAGCTGAGTGACGGCAGATCCCAGGGGGCACCCCCCAGGGGAAGGGCCAGGCTGGGGCAGCAGGCAGGTTCCTAGCTATTGTGAGCTTGCTTGAACAGGGAAAGGGTGATGAGCTGGGCAGACGCAAGTGGATGGAACCGCCGAGAAGAACTGGAAGAGAAGGAAGGGGAGGGGAGAGCTCAGCCAGCAGGCAACATTTCGGGAGGAATTACTACATGCCAGACCCTGTGTTAAGGACTTTTCATGCATTCCCTCACTTACACTTCATGAAACCCCCTGTAATTTTTACTACATCCATTTTCTAGATGATAAGGATGAGATGTACAGATAAGTATCTAACCCAAGGTTCTAGAGCTAGTAAGTGATGGAAACGGGATCTGGGGGGCGGGGGGAAGTCTGATCACATCTCTGTGGCTCTAATACTGGGCTAGTGTTCCTGGAAAATGTCCCATTTGCCAGGGGTTGGCCCTCCTGGGAGCCCAGAGTGTTCGCTGGGTATCACGGCTCTGCGACCTCACTGAGGATGGCGGCCGATTCTTTTCCCAGATGACTGCAGTCTCCCTTTCCCAGAAAACAATGTGTGGGAGGGAGTAAATAGCTGGGTTTGGGGCATAATGGTTTTCTTCTGTTTTGTGTTACTGGATTTGATGCACAGAAAACTGCCCAGAACCTCAAATAATTACAGTAAGACGACTCTGCTTCCTTCACGTGGCCACAGCAGACAGGCAGGAGCCCAGAGACACTGCAAAGCGAGTGTTGTAACCATCAGATGGGAAAAGGCAGTAGCCCAGGATCGGGAATTTCAGACAGAACCGCAAGCACAGCGTGGCACTTGGCAGAAATGGGGAAAGCTCTCAACCCCTTGAAGTTTATTGACTTGTTTGATTAAAAAAAAATCACTTAATAAAAAGACCTTTATGACATATAATTAAGGGGGGAAAAGGCAAGTCACAAGACAATTTATGCAGTGGGTACCATTTGTGTCAGGAAAAAACTCCACCAGACATTCTACAGTCTGGATGACCATATGCTGCCCGCTAACACGGGCTGTCTTAGAGGAGGGGGCCAGATGCCAGACAGATGTTGGCTTAACTCGTATTTCTGGAAGTTTTCACAATACTGTGATAATCATATATTATCAGGTAATGAAAAATAGAAAAATAAGTAAAGATAGGTAGGTTTACAAAAGAGAAAAAGGAAGTGAGAGATGACCCCTGTTGTCTCTTTGTCAGTCAGGATTAGAACCGGTGCTTCAGTGACACTGCCAATTCCTTCTTCGATCGTCATGAGAAATGCCTCAGTTGCCCCACTCAATTTTAAACCGGATGCATAATGCACCTCCTACCACAAGGTGCCTACTGAACTTTGAAAGTTGTAGAGTTTGTCCTGAGCCAGAGAGATGGAAGAGATCATCAGGGCCAACATTTTTATAGATGAAGAAAGGAAAGGCACTGCCTTCCTCTGCCCTCCTGGTTTTCCCTGACTTCAGCCTTCTCAGTCTTCAGCATTGGTTTCAGAGACTCAACCCTAGAGCTACCGGGATAGGGATAATTCACGGAGTGAGCCCAGGAGAGCCAGGGTCACTTGGACACTAGCTCAAGGTCAGTGTGTCATGAGGGCAGAGGTGGTGGGTGAGGGCTGCGGGTTAGAGATAGTTCTATGGAGAGGGCCTGCACAGTACCCAGCTGGTGTCTGCATACGTGTGCATAGTATGTGTGCATCTGAGTGTTTATGTGTGTGTTCATATGGGTGACTGTGTATATGTGTGAGTGTGTGGGGGTGCATTGTGTATTTGTGAATGTTTATGTGTGTGTATTACTGAATGTGTGTGAGTCCGTGTGTGTATGTGTGAGTGTGAGTATGTGTGTGGAATGGAGGATCTTTCTTTTCTGGAGCCAGAAGCCCAAGGAGATGTTGCAAGGTATTGAAAACCTCATAACACAGTCTTGATGCCTCTGCAGAGGACTTCCAGGTACCCTGCTGTGATTCAAGGATGTGGTCCAGGATAATCTTTACCTTACCCTAGAGGGAACGCACTTGCCCTAGCCTCTGGAAACTGACCCATCACGCTTCAGGCTATACTGTCAATGTTCAATGAAGACACCACTTTCTCTGACCCTCTGGAGACAACGGTGTGGAAATTGGCTAATTTATAGTCACCCTGGAGTGGCTCATATTATCCAGCTTCAGCAGTGGGAAGGACACAAGTTCTGGGACTCAGAGGGTCCAGCTCCTTCTGACAGACCCACCTTAATCCCCTTTACAGATGAATAAACTATTTTGTGACTCTAGGTACCTTCATTTTCAACAGGTTTCTGGATATATACTATAACTTACATTACATTACCAATGCTTGCAAGGTCCACATACCACCTCCAATCACAGAGGGGGCCCAGCTGGTAGAAAGAGTCTTCTCCCAGATCCTGTAGAACATAAATAAATCCTACATAGTCTTGGTCTACTGGGTGCCTTTCCTGCAGGTAGGGGGTACGGCACCTCAGTGGGGTGCGTTTTACAACATGATATATATATTCTCTCTCTGCATCCTCAAGAGATGCAGAGAGAGAATATATATTTAAGAAGAACATACATCTTTTGGAGTAAGACATGAGCAATATAATTATACACACTCTAAATACTTCAGGCATGAACACATTAACAGAGAATGATTTATTTCTCTCTCTCTCTTTTTTTTTTTGTGTGATACGCGGGCCTCTCACTGTCGTGGCCTCTCCCGTTGAGGAGCACAGGCTCCGGACGCGCAGGCTCAGCGGCCATGGCTCACGGGCCCAGCCGCTCCGCGGCATGTGGGATCTTCCCGGACCGGGGCATGAACCTGTGACCCCTGCATCGGCAGGCGGATTCTCAACCACTGCGCCACCAGGGAAGCCCGATTTATTTCTCTTTGATGTAGCAAAGGCCTGCCTGACCCATCCTAAAATTAGAATAAGTAACATAATGCAAACATATGTTAAAAAAAAACTGCAGAGAAGTATACAGCATAGAAAAAATAATGACTGAGCAATGCATTATATGAGTGCCAAGGCAGGACAGGGAGAGACAGAGTGAACTTTATGAAAAAATGGTTGTGTTTTCGACAGGTTTTGCTCTGTTTTACCCCCAGGTATCTTGAGATTGCAGCTCACATAGGCCACTGACGCTTTGAGGATATAATCTCAAGAACTGAGATTCACATGCCAGTGTTAACAGTAAGCACCAGTCTAGGAGGTTGGGAATATATGGATATGGAGAGGGCCTGGGAGAGAGTAAAAGTGGAAAGTGAGCTTTTCCCTGGAAAAGTTCAGTATTCCCTGGAAAATAAGAAGGACAAAGACGACGAGAAGAACATGCACACTGACGAGTTTACATTTGGTGTTATCCCACCCAAGGGCTGCCTCTTGATGTGTGCTGAAGTACAATGGGCCCTAGAATCTTCTCTTCACCTTTTCCCATTCTCTTAAGCTCTGGGCATCTAGACCCCTAACTTATCTTTAGATATTTTTAGTGACTCTTTTTATTCCTGGCCCAATCATTTTCCTCAAAAGAAGGTAATTTTAAGAATACTGTTGTAGGGCTTCCCTGGTGGTGCAGTGGTTGAGAGTCCGCCTGCTGATGCAGGAGACACGGGTTCGTGCCCCAGTCCGGGAAGATCCCACATGCCGCGGCGCGGCTGGGCCCGTGAGCCATGGCTGCCGAGCCTGTGCGTCCGGAGCCTGTGCTCCACAACGGGAGAGGCCACAACAGTGAGAGGCCCGCGTACCGTAAAAAAAAAAAAAAAAAAAAAAAAGGAAAAGATAAAAGAATACTGTTGTAATAAATACTCTTCATTCTTGCTAAGCCTGAGTGTGCGAGCACTCCTTGGAATGCTATTTACTTGAACTAGAAAATATGGTAGATGCACAAGTGATCAATTGCCCAAAATCTCTCCCCAAAGTCCCCTCTCTCAACCAACCATGAGGGGCTGTAGCTTCCTCTGGAGTTGCGTTTTTTGCATCTCGGAATGCCTGGAACTTTCCTCCTAAAAGACACTCAAAACGGTCGAGCTCAACTGTGAACTGTTGGAACAATTTTCCTCTAAGACCCACTCCGTCACACACATGCACACATTCTGCCCACACCCACCCTCCCTCCCCTCAGCAATCTAGCTGTCCCCAACTGCTGCGGGTTGTAATGGAAGCTTCCTAACCAAAGGAAAAAACCAAATGGCTCTTCTGAACCACTCCATTTCCCTTGTCCTCGGGAGAGCTGGCATTCTTGTGCCCTTGCTGCCCTCCTGCCCACACCTCCCCTTCCCCTTCTCCTTGATCCACACATCTCACTTTAGGGACTTGTCACAAAGACCCTGCTGCAAAAGGCAGACATCTTTATAGCAAATATTCCCCATAAAGCTTGCTGGAAACTGGCAGCTTTTTAATGCTGATGTGCCTGTCACTACATGAGTTGTTACTTGCTTTGAAAGCATTGTCTTATTTAATGCTTGAAAAAGCCCCAAGAGGATTTTTTTTTCTTTACTAGAGAAAAACCGAGGCTCAGAGAGAGTGAGCAGTTCGCTGCAGATTACAGAACTAGTGACCCACAGACTTGGTTTCTGAACCCCAGTGGGCGTTTGATGCCAAGGCCCTTGCTTCAATATCTCCCAGGAAAACTCCATTTTTTTTCCTTTAGGGAAGGATGAAAAATACCTAATATATTAATATCTTGTTCTATTTTTCTATCCATCAGAGGACAAAGTTTTTCATTACATATTTTTCTTCTTTATAAAAGTAATATTTGTTCACTGAAAATCGTGTAGGAAATACAGAGAAGCAAAAAGAAGAAAAAAAATCACTTGTAATCCCACCACTTGGATATAACATGTCTAAATTTTGGTATGGATCTTTGAAGATATTTTTGATTGGAACCTTTTTTATGGATTATGCTGTACAAAGAGTTAAGGTTGGACACATAGTTCTATGCCAATAAATGATTCTAGAACATTCAGTTGTGTAGATGTACCATACTTAAACCAATACCAAATGGTTAGCCATGAAAAGGAAGAAATATTGTTTGCTCACTTTATGAGTGATAAAAGGCTGCCACCAAAAGCGTTAAAGCTAAAAAGGAACCAACCAGAAAACTTTATCTAAATTAAGAGTTGGCAGACTTTGCATGTAAAGGGGCGGGTAGTAACTAGCTTCGCTTTGTAGGCCATACGGTCTGTTGTAGCTGGTCAGCTCTGCGTTACTGCACAAAAGCAGTCACAGACCACACATAAATGAATCAGTGTGGCTGTGTGTCAACCAAATTATTTATAGACACTGAAATTGGAACTTTGTATGATTTGCATGTGTCATAAAATAGTATTCTTCTTTTGATTTTAAAAAATTATTTAAAAATGTACAAAAAACCCTTGATCTGTGAGCCATACAAAAACAGGTGACAGGTGGCAGTTTGCCCACCCTTGCTCTAAATCATCCATTCAGGCTTGGAGCATATCACCAGAGCCACAGACCAAGTTACAGAATCAATGAGAATTCTCTTTCCAACCCTTCCTTCTCCTAGATACCCATTCTCTCTCTCAATCCCTCTCTCTCTCTCTCTCTCTTTCTCTCTCTCTCTCTCTCTCTCTCTCTCTCTCTCTCACACACACACACACACACACACACACACACACACACACACACACACACACATATCTGGTTGCCCCAAAGTCCTTCCTTTATAGGCTGGTCACCTTCTCCCTGAGTCCCACAGGTTTAAAAATTACTTCCATTTTCTTCGATTCTCTTTCTGGGAGCATGTGATTATCTGACCAAAGTAGTTCACATTAAGAAGTGATTGGCAGGGACCAATCCTCCCTCTGGGAATTTTCATTTGAAAGAAAACATACAGATGTAGGTAACTGGATGTCAGGGAAGACATTTTTGAGTAGCAGGATATCCAGTTCTTTATTCAGGAAGTTGATCTTGGTGTTATGAGGCTGACCAAGAAGGCTAAGATGATGAGTCTACTGGTTACTCAGTATCTCCAGCAGACCCTTGAGCAGCACAGGTTTGAACTGCCAGGGTCCACTTACATGTGGATTATTTTCCATAGTAAATACTACAGTCCTACACAACCCACAGTTGGTTGAATCCGAGGATGGAACTGTGAATATGAAGAAACCGTGAATGCGGCACACGGATGTGGAAGGCGGACTATAAGGGTTGGCACCCCTGTACCACCCCTCCCCATTGTTCAAGGGTCAACTGTTATTGGGGAAGCAGGACAAAGAAAATTAAAAAGTCAAATCAGAGGCTATTAACTGTCAAGAACTGATGAATAAATTCAATGGCTAAGCTCTGATGGAGACTATTAAAAACTGCCCAGTGGTATCAAGCCCAAGCATTTGGGGACATTTCTCTGTATGCTCTGTATACTGGCAGACATAGGGCCTTACCCTTTGCCTTTTGTGGCTAATGGCTTCACGACATCCTCAGGGGCCCAAGGCTTTTATCCAGTTAGAGTCCCTGCTTTGTGGTTTTGCCTGTGCTATCGTATTAGGCAGCAACACAAGCTTGGAGGCAGTTCTTGAGCCTTTTCTTAAATAGCCAGAGATGTGTGAAGGGCTGAACAAAATGCCTTCACAAGTGCTTTAGTGACTGGGCCAGGGAGTTTCACCACTAACTCTAAGGCAACCATTGGACAATCAACGGAAAACAGGGCAACAGGTGTTGATGTGAAAACATCTCCTGCAAAGGTCTCCTCTTACCAAAGAGGCGGAGGAAGGTAGGTTACTCAGAGTGAAGTCACAAGCACCTTCTTTCCTGAAAGACACATCCTAAACTCCAAGGCAGTGAAAGCCTCCTCAGAGGTATCACAAAGGCGGAGCAAAAAGGTGGCCTTGAGAAACAAAACCAAGCTTGGACCAAGGTGTTCTACACCAGCATTTTCCCTTTGCAGCGACGTTTGCCTGCCATCTGCCCAACTTCAACGCCGGCCACAAGCTGGAATTCAGCTCTACTCCAGTTCCGGGGAGGCTGAGGCGGGGTCCGCCCAGGTAATGCCAAGAGAAGCCCCAGGGCTAAGAGAGGCAGCTTGAAGGTCAACATCTGGGTGTCAGACTGCTTCTGAAAGCAAAGGGTAAAACAAATACACCTTCCCTCTATGTTCTAAAAATCGCACAGATCCCCTTTTTTAAAAAAAAATCACCCAATTTTCACTTCAAGGACAAGTGCTAATAGGTCATTAAAATAATATGCGTATTACTAAACCAGGCTATTGGCAACTGGGGTTCACTGCAAACCCTTGACATTGCCTTCCTGTATCTGACCTTGGTTCCACTTCATCTGGCTCCCTGTCTCTGGCAATGGCCAGGGTTTGAAGGTTTAGACATGCAAATTGCCTAGCTAATTAAACTCTGTACTTTTAAAAACAATTTTCTCTCATGCCAGGCAGAGTTAAATGGGTACAACTTTCTTTGAGAAAGCCAAAAATGAATTCTGGGCTTAGATATTGTAGATAAAATTGCTGTCTTAAATTCTAAATTGCAGGAAAATAAAGGTTTATCATGGAAACTGTTATTTAGCTGTAACTGTGGAGATGTAGGTATGATGCTATTATTAAACTGCTTTACAAATGGAAGTGTCAGGAGCTGGGAAGAAAGACTCAGAGTTCGGTTGTCAAATGCCAGTTTGTATAAATATCCATGGTGAACTCTTCTCCCTTTGGTAATCGTAATGCTAGGTCTGTTTCTAGCCTTTCTCACCTTGGTTATAGCACTCGGCAAGAGTCAGATGGATTTCAGAGTCAACTACAAGGGAGTAATCTAGAACCCTGTTGATAAATAAATTATGTTCCAATCACTGGTGCTCTTTTGAAATATGTTACTGAATGAAGCAAAAAAATTAAGCCCCTGAGCTTTAGCATATCTTATTTTGCTATCCACCATAATAAATCTGTGTCTCTGTTCAAGTAACTCATTCCCTTTGGCAATTTAAAGGAGAGCTTGAGGTAAGAAAGTGAAAAAAATACAAACTAAATTGTCTTCTTGTTTATACCTTTTCTGGAAAACAAATGAGAGTGCCGTAATGAAAATTAGAACAGTAACAATGTCACCTTGTATTTATAAAATGTAGGGGGTTTCAGATGGGGCTTTCAAGTCTTCTGACAGCTTTATTTTTCAGGTGAGAATAGTAGGGAATCTGTGTGATGGAGATCAGGTTGGCCACAGGAGCTGAAATGGAGACCAGAACTCCCAACTCCCTCCCTGAATCCTGAGGACCTGGCAGTCACTCAGAGTGGAGAGCAAACTCCAAAGGGAACCATGCCCAGTGAAGTAGGAGGGTCTCAGGGGCGTTTCTTTCAGCATTTCACATAGAGAATTTTACCTGGGAGATCATTTATCATTTAAAACCTGACTCCCAAGCTTGGAGTAAAAAGGCCAAGGAGTGACTGAGGAAGCCCATGCTTGCCTTGGAAAGGCAATGAGCTACAACAACAAGGGACAAGAAGTGAGGGAGGGGAGAGAGCCTCCTACCCTGCACCCAACAACCTGCCTCAGTTACTCTTCATGGGCTTCTGCCATGGATGTGAAGGGGGTGGATAGAGGTTTGGCTCTTGGAGCCACTTTCTGTGTCCGTGAGTACAGATTATAACGATGATTTCTGTTTGTTTTGTTTTTTCGTTTTGGTTTGGTTGTTTTTCTTGTATTTTTTCTCCTCTCTACGGCAAAGCTGTTTTTCTCTCACTCTCTCTTTTTAAAAAATCCTTTATTTGCCAAAGAAGACACAAAAGAAGAGCCAAAGGAAATTAAAATAGGGAATTTTCCACTGAGAGGGAAGACGATGACCTAACAGGGCTTCTTTCCTTTTCTTTCAACTCCATATTAATATTAACAGCAAAAGTTAGGTGCAGCAGCCCTCTGTTTTCAGAGCCTTCTCTGTTCCCAGGTCTCTGTCTCTTCCCACACTGTTCTCCCAAACTGTTACCAGGTTTAGTGGTGCAGTAGCCTTGGGAAGCTGGCCTCCTCCCTCAGGAGGCCACTCAAAACTCTTAGCGGGTTTGCGTGCTGCGTCCTTAGAATTAGCAGACCTTGCAGCCATCTGGTCTTGAAATCTCTTTACCCCTCTCGTTAATAATAACTCAGATCTAACACTTTAACTCTATAACATTTATAGAACACTGTGTACCAAGGAATGTTCTAAGTATTTTCCATATATTAACTCATTTGTTTCTCACCTAGCCTCATGAAGGAGGTGCTATTATCATTCCCATCTTACAGATGAAGAAAATGATCACAGAGAGGTTCAGTAACTTACCCAAGAGGGTCTTCTAGAAGGTGTCAGAGGTGCCTCTTTACACATTCTGGCCAAATTTGCTGTATGTCCCCTAGATCTTCTGTCTCCTGCCTGGAAATCTGCCCAGCTGCCACTCCCCCAAGCCAGGTATTGTCTAAATCCCACCTAACCCTCGTGGTCCAGGGCTATCTCCTCCAAACAGCCTCTCCTAATTGCCTTCAGCTAGAGTCAGTCTCCTTATTCTGAAACAGCAAAGAACTGTAACTCTGCTGTGTGCCATGTGCCATGTTCTGCCCTTTATAAGCACTGTTTATCTTTAAAATCATAAGGTAAGCACTCTAAGATCTGATGCATATCTGATTTATCTCTGTGCTTGCACATTTTGTAGCTTATGTCTTGAGCTAATACTTGTTGAAGTATTTATTACATATCAGATAAAATGGCTGAATGAATATGCACACTATACATTATGTTACTTCATGAACCAACGCCCTCTTTTACATATTGCAATTAGGCTCACCGGATATATTAAATGCATACTCACAAGAGGAATATTTACAACATCTGTCAAATGCTATGCAATTTTTCCTGAAGGGGAAAGCATTTGTATAGTGTATAAACCTGAACTAACAGAACAAGAAATCTGAGGACCCCCGTGTATACACGCAGGGCACTGTCTGCCCAGACGAACCAGGAGTCACATTGCTTCTTTGCATTCCCTTGTGTGAAAGAAAGCGTTTCTGTCTGGCCTCTACTCTACCACCGCCCTTTCTGGGCCCATGAACTTTTGAACCAGGGCAGTGGGGCTCCGCTCCAGGCGACTCTCTCATCTACCAATGTGTCCACACAGTGAGCTACGTTTACAGGCCACAGAAGCATCACTGCTTAACCGTGAGGCTTGGGGCTCAGCCACAGCTCAGGCCACCACCCTCAGGGTGCAAAACAATTCCTCCCTTGTATAAAGTAGTACATTTAAAAAGTCATTCTTGACATTTTATACCTTCAGCCACAGGGGTAACCTATAAAGGAGTTTAGATCTCCAACTTTTGTGTAAGCAGCAGGAGAAACAACCAGGCAGAGAGAGGAGCACACACAAAATATTTTGATCTGATCATTTGGCAGGATCTTACATTTGTAAGTATCAGTTAAAATAGAGGTTTAAATCAACTCCCAACCCCAGACTTAAACAGTTGGCAGATAGTCACTGATGTCAATAAAGTGAGAGTTCTTGACTCTGGCTGTGCATCAGATTCCCTGTGGAATTTAAAACATACGTGCACACGCACACACACACACACACACACACTCACACTCACACACAGACACACACACACCAGTCAGGCTCTCCCCCTGGAAATACCACAATTTGAAAAAGCTGCATAGTTCAGTCTGATGTGAAGTCTGGGTTGAGAATTACTGTGACAAGAGAAGACATAAAAATAATGGGCAACTCTCAGTCCCATGCCTTGTCTCCTGCTGTTGCTGCTTTTTAATCAAAAGGGTGAGGAGGGAAAATCAGTAAGAACATTATTTTTGCAAGCAACAAGACATAATATTTCATAGCTACAGAAAACAGTAGGTGGTTATGATTTCAACACTAGTAGAAGTGAAACATTTTTCACAAGTATGAATCAAACCAAAATATAAACAAAACCCTGCAAAGTCTAAAAAAAACTATAAACTCAAGATTGGGAACTTATATTTCATTCACATTCAAATACCATTAATTAATATAACGTTCCTAGAAATGTACAATCTCCCGAGACTGAACTAGGAAAAACCAGAAAATATGAATAGACAAATTACCTGTAATGAAATTGAATCAGTAACTTAAAAACTCCCAATAAACAAAAGTCCAGGACCAAATGGCTTTACAGGTGAATTCTACCAAAAATTTAAAGAGTTAACACCTACTCTTATCAAACTATTCCAAAAATTACAGAGGAAGGAATGCTTCTGAACTCCTTATATGAGGCCAGCATCACTCTGGAACTAAAACCAAACAAAAATATCACACAAAAAAGAAAATTACAGGTACAAATAATTGATAAACATAGATACAAAACTCCCCAACAAAATAATCGCAAACTGAATCCAACAATACATTAAAAGAATCATACACCATGATCAAGTGGAATTTATCCCAGGGATGCAGGGATGGTTCAATGTCTCAAAATTAATCAATGTGTTATACTATATTAACAAACTGAAGAATAAAAATCATATCATCATCTCAAAAGTTGCTGAAAAAGCTTTTGACAAAATTCAACATCCATTCATGATAAAAACTCTCAATAAAGTGGGTATAGAGGGAACATACCTCAACATAATAAAGGTCATATATGACAAGCTCACAGCTAACATCATACTCAATGGTGAAAAGCTAAAAGCATTTCCTCTAAGATAAGGAACAAGACAAGGATGTTCACTCTTGCCACTTTTAGTCAACATAATATTGGAAGTCCTAGCCACATCAATCAAACAAGAAAAATAAATAAAAGGAATCCTAATTGGAAAGAAAGAAGTAAAACTGTCACTGTTTGTGGGTGACATGATACTACACGTAGAAAATCCTAAACACACCATCAAAAAACTGCTAAAACTCATCAATGAATTCAGTAAAGTTGCAGGACACAAAATTAATATACAGAAATCTGCTGCATTTCTATACATTAACAATGAACTGTTAGAAAGAGAAAAAAGAAAGTAACCCCACTTATAATTCACATAAAAAAGAATAAAATAACTCAGAATAAATTGAAGGAGGTAAAGACCTGTACTTGGAAAATTATAAGACACTGATGAAAGAAATTAAAGACAACATAGATGGAAAGATATACCATGTTCATGGACTGGAAGAATTAATACTGTTAAAATAACCATACTACTCAAGGCAATCTACAGATTCAGTGCAATCTCTATCAAAATATTGATGGGATATTTTAATAGAACTAGAACAAATAATTCTAAAATCTGTATGGAAACACAAAAGACCCCAGATAGCTAAAACAGTATTGAGAAAGAAGAACAAAGCTGGAGATACCACACTCCCTGATTTCAAACTATACTACAAAGCTACAGTCATCAAAACTGTATGGTACTGGCACAAAAACAGACACATAGATCAATGGAACAGAATAGAGAGCCCAGAAATGAACCCACATTTATGTGGGTAATTAATGTATGACAAAGTAGTTAAAAATATACAAAGGGGAAAAGACAGGCTCTTCAATAAATGGTGCTGGGAAAACTGGACAGCTACTTGCAAAAGAATAAAACTGGACTACTCTCTCACACCATGCACAAAAATAAATTCAAAATGGATTAAAGACTTAAATGTAAGAACTCAAAAATTCTAGAAGAAAACATAGGCAGTACACTCTTTGACATCAGTCATAGTAATATTTTTTTGGATGTGTCTCCTCAGGCAAGGGAAACAAAAGCAAAAGTAAACAAACGGGACTACATTAATCCAAAAAGCTTTTGCACAGGGAAGGAAACTATCAGAAAATGAAAATGCCATATACAGAATGGGAGAAGATATTTGCAAAGGATATATATGATAAAGGGTTAATATCCAAAATAATACAAAAAACTAATACAACTCAACATCAGAAAAACAGACAACCCAATTAAAAAATGGGCAGAAGATCTGAAAAGACATTTTCCCCAAGAGGACATAGAGATGGCCAAAATGTACATGAAAGGATGCTCAACAGCACTAATCATCAGGGAAATGCAAATCAAAACCACAATGAGATATCACCTCACACTTGTCAGAATGGCTATTATAAAAGACAACAAGTAACAAGTATTATCTTCAATTCATTCTGATCAATTGCCTTTTCCATGAAACAGCAGGATCAAACAGCAGCCTTCTTTGATTTGGCAGATAGAGCTGGATTTGATATTGTCAGGGTTCACCCTTTGCTCTCCTCTCTAAACATTATTTTTCTTTCTGACACTTCACTCCATGGGCAAATCTTCACACTGTTAAAGATACTTTCATATTTCTGTTCACTCTGGAAGCAGGTTTTCTTCTCATTCTTTCTGATATAATCAAAATTTACCAGTCTCCTGTTCCATTATTCCAGAGTCCCCTTTTCTCCAGTCTCTGTTAAGGGAAAGTGCAAGTGTTTTATAAACTAATCTGGAGAAATGGGAGCTAATAATATACATTATGTTCCTAGGGAACAAATCTGAGTTCAAAAGGATCTTCTGGCAATAATTCCTGAGCCTAAGACTGGAACTCTAAAAGGTAAAATTTCAGGCCCTCAGAGTGAGGGGACTGATGTAGCTTTGGCAAGTTAGGTCTTTCAGAAACTCTCAAAATCATATTTTATAAGCATCTATCTAGTCCATCTATTCAAAGAACCTTGGTTCACTGGTCCACATGGGCTCCAGGGATATAATGGGGATGGGGATACTAAGGCTGCAAGAATACCCCCATACTCCCTCTTTCCATTTCTGGCACAGTTCCAGACTCCCTCTTCTGTTGAGGCTGGATTATCCAGAGTTAACCCAATGGGGTATCACTCAGCTATCTCTTCCATACAAGTTCTAGCAGTTAATCTGACGGCAACTTCTCCAATGTAAGGAATGAAAATTCAAAGCAGTTAACTTTGCTTTTGCTTACCAGCTCTGACACAAGTCCTGCCACCTCTAAATAGCAGGGACCTTCCCCACCCTATTTCCCAAATCCAACTGTAATGGGGAGTTGGGTTCCTGCTGTGGAAGAGGGTTACAATGTGTACTCACTTCCTTTTCTTATTAAGTCTCTGGAAGAGGTACAAGAAATGCCCTGAGTTCATCTAGGCTCCATCAATCATGCAGTCTGTTATCTCCACTTCACACACCCTGTTTTTCTGTCCCCCAAAGTACACCTGTGAATGCCAAGCTCTTTGGCCCTCTCTTCAGTTCAGAAAGTATGGGGATTCTATTCCTGGGAAGAAGGAATGGAAATTTCACAGAGGTGGAGAGGTGGGCTTCATAAATGTATGTTAAACACATTTCAAATTGCCATCTTCAGTTTTGTACTTAAAATATCAAACAAGTGTCCAGGTATCCAGCAGTGGGAGTCCTGGTTAACCTAGATTATTCTCTTTGGGAATGAAACCCACAAGCTCTGGCAGGGCAGACAGAATCAACTGGATTTGCCATTGGAAAGCAGGAGTTCCCCCTGTCTGGTACCTTTGTGTGCTGCCACCCAAGATTGAGGGCAGGGACCTGAAGAAAGAGCCCTGAGAGGCCCTGGAATTTATGTACAGCAGCCAACTGTCAGCTGGTACAGACACAACTCTACAAACAGTTATTTATTTCCAAATTGTGACAGGTAAAATTTAGTAAGCCTGGGAGGAGGCGGGTGTTTATTAAAAAGGCTGAGGGTGAGGAAAGCTAAAAATTCTAGATATATTTTGAAATTAGAATTTGTCTTTGCTTTCACTTGTTCACATTCTTTAGGAAAAGGTGAATGATACAGTCTCGGATGGAAGATGGAGTTTCTTTGGCTGGGGTTAGAGGCTATAATACAAAAACCTCTTTGTAAAAAGGGAAAATCTAGAGTGATTTGCTGGCAGCACATTAGAGCCCCTCTGCCTGCTCTCCTCTGCCCAGTTCACCTCCTTCTGGAGGTGGCAGTGTAGTGACACAGGCCTCGGTGATGTCCCACTAAGTTGAGGGCAATGTGGTGAAATACAGTTTATCTATGGGAGATGAAAAGGTGTTTTAGGTAGAAACCACCAAATGCACTGTGTACTAACCTGAGTGACAGAAATGGCATTATATACCTGCCACCTCTGCCTACATCCCTCAGCTCTTATGCCTGAGCCTGAACTAACTTGGAGAGTGAAATCTCAAAAAAAAAAAAGAGTCAGGTACTGCAACCAGGAAGGCACAAATTTTGTCTTCCATTGCACTTCATATATAAACAAAGGACATACATTAAAAAAAATTATTTGTGTGATAGTTTGTTAGTTTTTAATGAACAATATTTAAGAAATAGAAATTGTGGTTTCTACAACAATCATAACTTTGCTTTTCTATAGATACATAGATAAAAAACTTAACTCCATTTGCTGCAATCCAAAGAAATGTGTCAAGACTCAGGCTGAATTAAAGTTACTATGGAAACCAAAACTGGAACCATCATAATTTAGAGTCCTCTAGATTCTCAACTATTATGTTGTTTGAAGAAAAATTTACTTTTTAATTACATGAGCAGAACACCTAAAGACTTTTATATGAAATTTCTTAACACGTGTTTAAATATCATCTAATGTGTTCCTTGCTGCTTTTGGGGTAATTTTTCCCCAGCAATTGCTGGCAGGTTTTTGAGAGATGGGTTAGAAATATTATTGAGCACCTATTAAGTATTCAGAACACTGTTCAGGGCTCCAGGGGATAGGAGGGTAACACCTTATATACACAGGAAATGTCTATTTTATTGAGATCATTAAAAATATCACAGACAATAACCCAAATGCCTTTACATAATTAATCAGCAGCAAGGCACCTTATATTTTGATCAAACGGCCCTGAACCAAGGGCAGAGAGGGCCAATCAAGGGTGCCTTATACTCCCAATGGAACTGAATTTTATACCAATTTTTTTGTTAATAATTTCTTCTCTGATTATAAAAGTAATCTGTGCTAATTGTAGAATAATGGGAAAATATTGAAAATTTCAGAGAAGAAAGTTAAAATCAGTTATAGTTCTAATACCAGTGTTTACTTTTTGGTGCACTTTCATCTAGTCATTCTTTTCTATGGAGATATAAGTACAGGCAATTGTCACTTTGCATGATAGTATATGACTGTAACAGTGACCATGCAAGTTGAAACCATTCAAGGTCATTTTCATAATCAATGGAGAAAACTCAAGTGTTCTGTGACCTTTAGCATTTTTTGTCAAAACATTAAAAACTCTCTTACTGTTGGTTATAAATGTACAGAGAAATAGAAATAGTAAAATCTGTATTTAGTATTCTGTAATTTAAAATATTAGAAACACAGAATTAAAGTGTTTTATTTCTTTGCAAAAGCAGTTTGAGTAGTGATTGTCTATCTTTCATTGTGTAAGCTATGATATAGAGCAGTCATTTTTTCTATGCCTTGGCAAATTGTCATACTCTTTTCTAAGTTTAGATCAGTTTCCAACATTTTATCCTTTGCGCTGTCAATAATGTGAAATATCTCTTAGAATTCCTTTAGTGTAAAGTTTTATTGGTTTTTTTTTTTTTTGCCAGCATCACTTCCTCTGGGACATTTCCATCCTTTTTCTCCCACTTGTACACTTCTGTCAGTTTCACCTTCCCTAAGTTCCTCTGGCTGGGGCCATATCTACAGTCTCTTAAACAGCATCAGTGTCAACATGCCATGGTTAAACATTTCTTCTATAACTCCAGTTACATTGATATAAATTTTATCCACTGTTACCACTTTTCATTTCTGCGCTGCACTTGCATCATTTTTAACCAGATCCCTCTTCAATTTTTCACTTTAAAAAAATGCCATGTAAGTCTATCATTGGGAGACAAGGAAGCAACACAACCACACACTTTGCTGTCTGTACGTGAACTGAATAACAGACATGCAGTGGCCAGTGAGGGACAGACTTGGAAAGAATTCATATGGTTGGTTTCTGATCTTGAAATATATGCATCATTTACACAGTGATTTGTGGACTAAATTGCTAGCAGTGAAGTTACACTTTATGCAATTACTCACAGATAATATGCTGAAGTAACTGAAATCTGAACAGGGTTGCTGAGAGACTGTTGTTATTTAACCAACCCATGGTAACTGAAATTCATGTATATTAAGCTTGTGTAAAGAATGGACTGCCTGGGTACATATTTTTTTTATTATTTTTAAAAAATAAAACTGAGGTCCTGAATATACCATTTTGTACCTTGCCGTTTAAAATTTAGCATTATATCAGGAGATATTAACTAGTCTCTAACAATACTGTAGAATAATGTATGTGATTGGGAAAATACCAAGGGAATGGTAAAAGGAGAGCTGTGGATTCACAGAGTGACTTGCAGTAAGAAGCAGCCTAGGGAAAGGTGCAGATTGGCCAATGCACATTGTTACACAGAGAAGAAGATTAATTTGTCTAGAATGTAGGATCTATGTTAGAATTAAAATGACAGTAATGTCCAAAAGTCCATTTTTCTATGCTTTAAATAATAATAGTAATAACGTTTATTGAGTGCTTACTATATTCTGGGTATTTTTCAAGAATGATCTCACTTTTTTTTTTTTTTTGGTACGCAGGCCTCTCACTGTTGTGGCCTCTCCCTTTGAGGAGCACAGACTCCAGACGCGCAGGCTCAGCGGCCATGGCTCACGGGCCCAGCCGCTCCGCGGCATGTGGGATCTTCCCGGACCAGGGCACGAACCCATGTCCCCTGCATCGGCAGGCGGACTCTCAACCACTGCGCCACCAGGGAAGCCCTAAGTGTGATCTCACTTAATCTTCAAATCTTAGATGCTGTCATCCCCATTCTTACACATGAGAACACTGGAGCTCAAAGAGGTCACTGAGTTTGCCCAGGTCACACAGCTGTTGTGGCAGAGCCAGCAGTGAACCCAGATCCTTGTGGTCTTGCCCCTGACTGCTCTATAACACTGTCCGATAAAAGCACTTTTCAGTTTACATAATTCTTTTGCATTTATGGATAAAAGATGTACCATTGGGCAGGCTGTACAAGATTTCTGAGGTGCATGGGGCTGAAATCTAGCCTATGACACTAGCCGATCCTGAGCCAGCAGGCTGCTTACTTCCAGAGGGGATGCCTTTTTCTAATTAGCACAAAGGTGTAGTATAGGCTAGTCTTGGTCCTGATCAACATGATTGATTCTCAACACAACCTCAGAATTGACAGTTGACAGAGCAGTTAGGTTTATTCCAATTTTATACTAAAAATAAAACCCTGAGGCTCACATTAGGTAGGTGATTTATCTAAGGAAAGAAATGAATTGGTGAGATAAAGATGTGGTTGAGGAAGGTATAAGATTCCAGGCTGAGCAGGTTTCATCTGAAGCAAAAGGCATAGGGGACTGTAGACCTTTATAAATCAGGCTACACATTTGACTTCAAGGAAGTAAAAAGATAAGTCACAGATGTCCACCTGGAATAGATTGCCCTGGCCAGCTCTATGTCTTCCACCTGGCTAAATCATTTCTTTTCCAGAATTTTGGTTCCTTCTTGCATTTGAAACAGACCTTTGGAGACACCTCCATTTCCTTTGAGGGATAAATTATCACCAGGATTTAAAAACACTGAATCTGAAAGCAAATTTCCCTTCACCTCACTGCCTTTCATAATTGCACTTTACAGACCTCTGTTAATTAGCAAATTGTAATAACTGTTGTTACTATCTTGAGAGTATCCAGGCCCAAGATTTTTCTGAGTGTTTCTGAGCTACTGTCTATACCCTTACCTGACAGAAATGCTGATACCTAAACCCATTCCTTCAGACATAAGGGATCAAATAGGTGTCTACCTTTCCTGAGTGAATTTAGTAATTCCTCTGGGATTTACAAACATTACAAGAATTCTTATAAGAAAAATGGCTGGGTAAGAACCAACTCATCCTGCTTCCAAAAATAGCCAAATGTTTAGTAGGCATTAAAAGATAAAACTGAGTCAAAAAATTTCCAGAGACTGGCCCTCAGAAATGCAATTCAAAAAAATAGGTTTCTGGTCAAATATTTGGAAAATTCTAGACACTGTACCTCTTCTTTGGAGTGTCACAATACTGTCTGAGAGTCCTTCCACGTAGGTAAGAAAGCATTTTAAATTTTTTAGTGTTTTCAATACATTTTAGCTAAGGTGAGAGATTCAACATTGACAAAACGTTTTTATTTTTCTCAGTTATTATTTATTAATATCCCGACGAACAAGAGTTCTATGGAATATGTTTTGAGAAATGCTGGACCACAGCCATGGACAAATTTGGGTATGAACAGTTACTTCTCTATTTAAACTCAGAGCTATTTCCTGTCCCTGAGTCGGAGGCTAGAGGGGCAGTGACAGGAAATGGACTAATGACTGACCTCTCTCACTGAGGGAAGCAACAGCAGTTTTCAAACCTCTGTGGTGCTTTGTGTGTTTGAAACTAGCATTGTGAGTCTCAGCAGATGGTCTTCTGTTCTCCTTTACTCTTCAACCCAAGCAGCTCTGCTTTTCTCTGCCTTAGAAATTGAGATTTCTTGTAAGTTTCGCTAGAAAAATTTTAAAAGGTTCCATTGGCAAAACAGAAAAACAGTTCTTAAACCAACAATAAAAGACAAAACAAAATGGGTAGCAGTGTTTTAAAACCCAAACATGGAACAAAAATCTAGAAGTGATAAGTACTGTTCTATGAACTTCTACAGTCACTTAACCTCTCTGAGGCTTGGTACTGTGAACTGAATGTTTGTGTCTCCCTAAAATCCCAAACAAGCAAAAAACCACATATGAAGCACTAATCGCCAATGTGATGGTATTTGGAGGTGGGTCCCTTGGGAGGTAATTAGGTTTAGATGAGGTCCTGAGAATGGAGCCCCTTTTAAGAAGATAAAGAGGCCAGAGCTCTCTCTGCCTTGTGAGGATACAGGAAAAAGGTGGTCATCTATAAACCAAGAAGTGGGTTCTCACTAGATACTGGATCTTCTGGCACCTTGATCTTGGACTTGCCAGCCTCCAAAACTGTGAGAAATAAATGCTTCTTGTTTAAGCCACCCAGTTTATGGCATTTTGTTATGGCAGTTCTAATTAAGATGCTTGGTTTTCCCATCTGTGACATGGGAATAATAATGCTATAAAGATGAAAAAAAGATTTTTTGAAAAAAAAGTTTCCCTTACTAAATTTAAGGTAGAATGGGAGCAGGCAGAGGAAGGTGGAAGGGAAAGTGAACATCATTTTTTGGCTGCCCATCATCTGAATCCCCTTCCTGTGTTTGGGGACATCACCACTGTGTATTTGGTGGGAGGCCAATTGGGTGTTCCCACTGGGCGTTTCAATACTGGAGTGAATGGCACACAGAAGCCTGGAAAGTTTAGGGTTCCTTCTGTTCAGTGAATAGTACCAGCCACGCTGTGTAGTCCCTAGTGATGATGGTGGTGACTGAGCCAAACAGTTTATGTGACATGAGAGTTGGGCTGTGAGCTTCCTTTGTTCCCTATCTGGGTTCTGAGTCTGGTTCTCTGGCTTTTCGGTAGAGTCTGTGAGCTTCTCTACACCCTTCCACTTAGTTCCTTACAGCTTAGCTTGGTCAGAACCCTTTCAAGTGAGAGCTGTGACAGGCACAGACATGACAAATCAGAGCGTGGGGATGGGGGGCAGGCTGGGGCAGTAGTAGCTTTAGAAGATCTAAGGCTCTCCACTTAAAAGGGAATGTGAGAACTAGAATCCCTGTTTGGGTCCTATTCCTGCAGATTTTAGAAAATATTTCATCAGAGGGCAGCTTTTCTGCCCCCTGTATTTATAATTTATAATTTTTGTTACATAACCAAGTAGAGACCTGCAGAACATCTTTATTTTAAACTTCTCCCTGTGCTTAGTTTTGTGAGGATCTAATGCAACTTCATCTTTTAAAATGTTTAAGATCAAATTAGATGAGAACAGAGTAATATAGACAGTAAAAATGCCAGAGAACATAGTAAAAAAGAAAGATACTCTGCATGAAAAATAGAGCACTAGAATTCTAACCCAAACAGCCCTCGACTAGAGGGCACCAGGGGAGTTAACTTCCATTTTGCTGCAAACCTAAACTTTGCCTTTTTCTGTTGACTGCACAGAGGAGGGATAAGAATTCCACTGCAGTTCAAATTGGTTAGAAGGACCCTCAAGTTTATCTTCATGGACAGGGACAGGTATCATTTGCACAGGGCCCCCGAGGGATTTGGGGGTGTCACTGCCACATCATTTGTATTTCTAGAGAGGTCATCTCACTCTACTTTTAAAATTCAGTGGCAGAGGAAACCAAAAGGCTTTAAATTTTCATGTCTAGCTTATTCATGTACCTCAGGGAGCTCTCAGAAATGCCTAAAACTACTATGTGGTCTATGATATGTTTTATAAAGACTATGGAAAAATAAGGTAGGCAGTAGTATCACCATATTGACTTGAGATCTCATAGTAGTGATGAGTCTACTCAAACAGCTCTTTCTGCACTAGTTCAGCACCCCATGGCATTGAAATTCTCTGACGTCACAGAGAAGCCTGAAATTCTTGGCTGGTG
Source organism: Kogia breviceps (assembly GCF_026419965.1). NCBI lineage: Eukaryota > Metazoa > Chordata > Mammalia > Artiodactyla > Physeteridae > Kogia > Kogia breviceps. The sequence continues at coordinate 49,232,625 of NC_081312.1, forward strand.
GCCCTGCCATTGGCACCTCCAGACTAAAGAGCCAACATTCAAGATGAAATCAAAAGAGATTCTGGTTTTGCTGCCACTTTACTCTGACTCGTTCTAATGTTGGACATTGCCTGTCATCACCAGGCACAACTTGGTTGAGCTATGAAAGCCAAAAACAAGATCTCACTTTGTTGAAAAATCTTTATATTTTCAAACATTGGGTATACTCATAATTGGGGGATGATGAAGTCATGGCAGTAATAATATTATCAAGAGTCAGAGTTGATTGAGCATTTACTATGTGCCAGGTACTGCACATTCCAAAAGTTTATAACTTTCAATCCTTACAAGAAGCAAAATAGGTATTAATAGTCCTACTTTTATAAGTGAGGAAACCAAGAGTCAGAGGTACTATATGATCCAAAGTCACACAGCTAGTAAGCCTGGATTTGAATCTCAGTCCAGCAGCCTCTCTCTTTGCTTTTTTTTTTCCAAAAAAAAAATTGCTTTATTTTTTATTTATTTATTTTTAAATTGCTTTACAATGGTGTGTTAGTTTTTGCTTTATAACAAAGTGAATCAGCTATACATATACATCTATCCCCATATCTCTTCTCTCTTGCGTCACCCTCCCACCCTCCCTATCCCACCCCTCTAGGTGGTCACAAAGCACCGAGCTGATCTCCCTGTGCTATGCGGCTGCTTCCCACTAGCTATCTATTTCACATGTGGTATTGTATATATGTCCATGCCACTCTCTCACTTCATCCCAGCTTCCCTTTCCCCCTGCCCGTGTCCTGAAGTCCATTCTCTAGTAGGTCTGTGTCTTTATTCCCTTCCTGCCCCTAGGTTAATTCCTTCTCAGTCCTGCTTCAGAAACAGAGAATTTACTTTTGAACCTTTAGCTAGATGAACTCCAGAACAGCGTGATTTGCTTAATCTGAGAGGTCTTTGGTAAAAGCCAGATGGGCCTAATCACAATTTTACATTGTGAGATTGCATGAAAATGGAGAAAGGGGTCCTTGTCACCCCCCGCCCCCTCCTGGGAACAAACTTGAGTTGTATCTGTGTGAGGGGAAAACGTGGTTTATTCGATGGGGGACTTAGATGTGGTAAGGATGCAGGGGGCCTAGGGTGACCTTTGTTGGAGAAGCAGAGGGCGATGCCTGGGATGAATGAAACATGCTAAGGTTACAACAGCAGCCACAGAGAATGAGGTACCAGGTAGGAAGGCAGAACTCCAGCCCTCCAGGCTATTGTAAAGAAAAAAAACCCTCCGGGACTCTAATGGAGCAGAGATGAATCACGGAATAGCCACTATCAGAGCTACTGTTTATTGAGTGTTTGCCGCATGTTGAGTTCTACTCTAAGTGCTTTACATGTATTAATTCATTTAATAATTCACATTGCTAGAAGGTAAGTACTGATCACAGTGTCATTTTAGGGATGAGGAAACTGAGTCACCAAGAAGTGAAGTAATTTGCCCAAATCACACAAGGAAAGAGTTGTAGAGCAGGATTCAAACACAGGCCATCTGTATTTAGAGCTGACCCTATTTACCACTCTGCTGTTCAGCCTCTGGGGGAAGTGAACACACAGGAGGCTGACTGGCAGTAGAAGAAACCACCAAATAGAAGCAAAACTGAGTTCAATGTCATCTCATAGTCTTGGCAAGGACTTGCTCACTTGCTAATGATGGTGGCAAGTGCTTAATGGAGAAATTGCAGACGGCCTTGGAATCTGATCATCACGTTTACAGAAGATCCCACATGGACTGGGTATAATAGGTCACCCTGCTCTCACAGGTACTAAAGCTGAACTGATGATCTCTATGCCCAAGAGACATCTCTGTCCAATTTCTCTATTTCTTTCAAAGTTATGCCAATGTGGAGGCACCTTGGCACTTTCCATCCCTTTATTAGTGATACCCAATCAAATTCCCTCAATCCTTTCTCAAAAGTTTACCATCTCCACTGAGCCTCTTGTGCTTCACCTGAATTTTGCAATACTGCCTCACAGGTCACCCTGCCTCTTTCTCTTCCTTCTGAGTTGAACCAAATGCCTCTGCCCCGTGAACTTCCCAGAGTGGCCTGAAACATTGGAAATGTTGTTAAATGAGGAATCGGGACAGCTGTGCTCTGTTCTAGCTCTACCACTAGGTAAGTGACACTGGGAATGACCTCTGGATCTTTTGATTCTACAATGATAAAAGGAGGAGTGGGAATGGATGCTCACCAAGGTCCCTTCCAACGCTGTAATTATATGAATGAGTCAATTCTTTGCTTTTATACTTGTCTGTGGATTTTTGTTTGAACTTTTCAGCCTGGTGCTCAAGACCCCCTATAAAAGTTTTCTCACACCATTGTGCAAGACAGTTATTCCTCCTAACAGGCTATAATCATTTCCAAATCCCAGCTTTTCTTTCTGCTGTTCTTACTTCCCAGAAAGTCCAATTCTACCTTCTTCATAGCCTAAACCTTACACCATCACTAAGGTTCTGCTCAAGCACCATATCTTCTTCCACTGAGAGCTTCCCTGAGTGACCTCTGGCTACATTTTCATTCTACATAAAATGTATGTGCACAGTCCGCCCTAAATAAAAATGTGATTTATATGTACTCTTAACAGTCACAGACTATAAAAACAGAGGCAAAAAGAAATAAGTAAAATTCTCATGGCTTGATTTATATAAGTTTTATATAGAGCCTGAGCATCTTGTACCTTACTTCTTTTTCCACAAATGTTAATCACAATAAAATGTGAAAACAGTGTTATCTAGAAGCTTAAAAACTAAAAATTCATGACTAACGTGATGTATATTTATACATCCTTTAGGGTGAATTTTTAAATATAATCAACGCCTCTCTGCTGATGATTCAGAAAAATGATTTAAAAATGCAAGGCTTCCCTGGTGGCGCAGTGGTTGAGAGTCCGCCTGCTGATGCGGGGGACACGGGTTCGTGCCCCGGTCCGGGAAGATCCCACATGCCGCGGAGCGGCTGGGCCCGTGAGCCATGGCCGCTGAGCCTGCGCGTTGGAGCCTGTGCTCCGCAACGGGAGAGGCCACAACAGTGAGAGGCCCGCGTACCACAAAAAAAAAAAAAAAAAAAGATTAAGTAATGAGTTGTTCCTATTTCAAAAAAAAAAATGTATGTGCATGGTAGGCAGTGGCCAAAGAGCCTGGACTCTGGAGCCAGATTACCTGGATTCAGATCCTGGCTCTGCTACTTACTAGCTGCTAGTTAGTCAACATCTCTATGCCTCAGTTTCACCACGTGTAAAATGGGATCATTATAGAAGCTACATGGCAAGATTGTTGTGAGGATTAATATACATATTAATATATAAAAAACACAAAGAGTTTCAGGCACATAGTAAACACTATATAAATGTCATCTATTATTATTTTTACAAGTAAATTTCACACACTTTAAATAAATCTTAGAATTAAATTGTTTTGTGCATGTAGATATTGTCTCCCCAAGGAAATAGCAAGGATCGTCACTATTTTCTATTTTTTTCATGTTCTGGCAAACAATTGGTTCTTAGTTAGAACTTTGAATGAATGTATAAATTAAGCAAATGAGTGAAAAAATGCATGAGTTACCTTCCAGCCTTAACAGGAAGAAGAAGCAGGTATAAAGATCAGATTTATATAATTCTGGAGGAATAAGCCCCAATACACCTGACGTCTTTCATGTACTGCATGCCAGTTTACTTAGTTTCTATCTTACTGTAACTTTTTTTGCAGGAGGATCAGGAAAAACAAGAGGAGAACAAAAATCAATCCAATATCAGCTCTATATTTATGGGTATTTTTTACTTTTAGGAAGAGTTGGCTTGTAGGAGGCATCTAACCATGACTCTCAGAACGGACAGTGTATTTCTTCAACTCTTCAGGAAGAAAAACCACATTTATTCCTTGTGATGGACCCAAAAATAGGAAAACAGAAATAATGTATAAGCAGGAACTAGAAAACTCTTGAGTATGTGATATACATCTTTTTTTTTTTTTTTTTTTTTTTTTTGGTGGTACGCGGGCCTCTCACTGCTGTGGCCTCTCCCGTTGCAGAGCACAGGCTCCGGACGCACGGGCTCAGTGGCCATGGCTCACGGGCCTAGTTGCTCCGCGGCATGTGGGATCTTCCCGGACTGGGGCACGAACCCGTGTCCCCGGCATCGGCAGGCAGATTCTCAACCACTGCGCCACCAGGGAAGCCCGATGATATACATCTTTAACAACACATTTCTTTAAAAAAAAAAAAATAATGCCTTCCTTTTACCACTGAATGCCTAAGTTTAAAATTGAGGAGTCTGTTTCAGATTAATAAGGGCCCCTTTGTCACTATGTCATTAGAAGAACCTTGGCATAGAGATGCTGCGGCAGTCCCCACCTGCCCTGGTGGATGACAGGGTAGAATTCAGAGGATTTGGTGCCTGGGTGGAGGAAGGAACTCAGAGCATGGCCACCATACGATGCTCTTCCAAACACACACTTGAAGGCAGTCAGCGAGGACCAACATGATATACCGCAATTTTAAACAATTTTGGTTTGGCAAATGAAGAAGTTTATGACATAAACAAATATAAGACCTTGCAGCTGTAGCCTCTGGCTTCTCCTTAATGTCTTGGTTTCTTTCTGAATCTCTATAGCCAAATTGTAAGAGCTGGGGATGAGAATTTCTATGGATTTACTGGCACTATGTAATTCAATACATAATAAAATGAAAATCCTCTAAAAATGTATATGAGTGCCATTATGTTAAAAAGTTATTACAGGAAAGGGGAGAAAGTGAAAAATATGTGTGGAATATAAAGATAAAAATTTCCTTATTTCATCAGCTTATTTTTTTACTCCTTTTTATTGTGAATTCTAAGTATGGTCAAAATGAAATGTGTTTATTTTGCCTTGAAACTTCTCACTAATGTACCGAAGGGGCATTTCACAGATGATAAGCAATATGAATTTCCCGTAAGCAACCAAGCTCCCTTAACAAGTGCTCTGGAAGGAAAATTTCACAAAGTGTTTTTATATTTCTCACCACCAAGTCAAACAAAATGCTAGTGCCAAGTTGGACAGGAAGAGGGTTGTGACATTACAGATTACATTCTATTGAAGGTGAGATGACATATGTATTGTATTCTTCAGACCAAGCACGGCTTCAGAAGCCACTTCCTGTTTGTACATGGATCTCACAGGGAATCCAGACCAGGGCATAGCACTGCAGTAGTACAGAGTGGTGAGAAAGCTTGTAGCTTTTGCACAGCCTTTAGAAGAGATGTGAGGTCCAGAGCTGTAGAAGGGGTTGGTTACAGTTCCTGAGTTGAAAGTACAGCAAAACTTTAAGGTAATACGTGTACTACAGTGGGAATACAATTATTTTGAGTGCTGATCACAGGGAAGATAAGATCATTTAATGGCCCTACTCATCAAATGGGATGATCAGTGGGTCAATATCTAAACTATCCTGATAGACAAGGTCATTGATTTCATCCTGGTCTCCAGTGGATTATGACATAGCTCAAAAATAAAACATTGACAGATGAATGAAGAAGATGTGGTATATGTGTGTGTGTATACACACACACACACACACACACACACGCAATGGAATACTACTCAGACATAAAAAGAATGAGATAATGCCATTTGCAGCAACATGGATGGACCTAGAGATGATCATACTAAGTGAAGTAAGTCAGACAGAGAAAGACAAATATCATATGATATCACTTATATGTGGAATCTAAAAAAATGATACAAATGGACTTATTTACAAAACAGAAATAGACTCACAGTCATAGAAAACTTATAAAGGGGAAAGCAGTAGGCAGGAAAATTAGGAGTTTGGGATTAACAGATACATATTACTATATATAAAATAAACAACAAGGTCCTACTATATAGCACAGGGAACTATATTCAATATCTTATAATAACCAATAATAGAAAGGAATCTGAAAAAGAATCATTCTACTATACACCTGAAACTAACACAATATTGTAAATCAACTATACTTCAATTGAAAAAAATAAAGCAAAACAATTCTCTTTCTGCTTGACGACCCCACCCCTGCAAAAAAAAAACCACAAAAAGAAAATACTCTAATGCCACTTTCTCAGAATATTAGGGAGTCTGACAAGACGTCAGAGAATGACACAGACTTCCACTTTGATCTGTAGTATAACATATTCACAGATACTTACTGAGCCCTAAGCTGAATGCTTGGGCTAGACAAATAAATAAGACACAGCTCCTGCTCTAAAGGAGCTTACGGTCTGTTAAGATAAGCCTTCTCGTCTCAAATGGGACACTCAAGGCCAGCTGGGATTTCATATTCATAGCAGAGGATTTTTTTTTAAAAGTCTTTTGCTTGCTGTGGTTCCATAGATAATTTGTTACTTTATGTCTTTGGGGATGAAATTATTTTCACACTATGTATAGCTGTCTAGTTCAAGCCTCACACATTTAATGAAAAAATAGGAATCATTTGCAGGCTAGAATGGAGCATAAGTTTCTTTTGCTCAACTGACTTCCCGAAGCCTGGAAACACAGTAGCATGTGATGTCAAAAATTTGGCAAGTATCTGGAGAAAATCAAATTGAGCTTTAACTTAGCATTTTATTGCCTCCTTACAAAATGAACTCAGAAGAGATGCAGACATATAAACTACTGATTTACAGCTTTCACAATATTTTCTCTGTTTCTCTACAATGTATTTGTTTTGCTTTAAATGTTTCAAATTGTTACTTAATCCATAAGGATATGCACAAAAAAAGCTTCCAAAACATGAGAATTCCTCTAGCTGGGGGAAAAAAAAAAAGAGAGAATGACTATAAAACTTCCTGGAGAGAATTTGCTTTATTTGTTTCATTCCCCCTCTAAACTGGGAGCAGCTTGACGGTGAGGATGCCATACTCATCTTTGTCACTCTGCATCTACTTGAGGACCTAGGGTATGGTAGGTGCTCCAAAAATGTTTGTTGAATGAATGGATGAATGATGGATGGGTGCATGTCTAGGTCTTAAAGAAAAGGGTAGTAAGTAAAGATGGGGGAGAAGTTGAGGAGGAAGGAGAAACATTTATGCAGCCTGGGAAGTATGGAAGGATGTGTGTGGGACACCGTGGCAGGTTAAGTGGTACATTGGTATAGCAGCTGAATGGGAAGGTGTGGTGGCAGACAGACTCTACAGCCACACTGGGATAGACATCTGCTTTTCATGGTCCTGTGACAGTCAGTTTATCATTTCCACATTTTCTTTTATTTCGTTTTTAAAGTCCACACTAGCTCAAGCCCCATAATAGGCTTCCATTTGGCCCCTATATTAATTTATGGGCATTGGGGGCTCACCATGTAAGGCTGATCAGTGTGTGCACTGAACAATTCCAGGGAATACCTTCCGCATGCAGGACAATGTGTGGCAGCCCTGTGCTCCATGGTTCTCCCTATATGTATAATGGGATGCATTTACAAATTTATAAACATGCTGAGAAGTGCAGCCTGTTGAGAGATACTTTTAACTATCCTTTCTCTTTACTCATTACATATTCTTTAAGACCTAACCAGCCTTCCGTTTTCCCCAGTTGTGAGAGTTACATTGTAAAAACAAATTGTGTTTGTGTGTATGTGTGTATTGTTTCCACATTCTAACTCTCAGTGATCATGGGGCACCTGCTTTGAACGATTCCACACCGAATGGAGTTCCGATGTTGGAATGTTTGGGTTCAAATCCTGGCTCTATCACTTACGGTGTGATCCTGTGCAGGCTACTTAGCTTCTCTGTACCTCAGCTTCTTTACCTATAAAACAGGAGTAATAAAAGCTCCCAACTTATTGGGTTGATGTGAGAAATACTTGATCAAACCTATGTAAAGAACTTGGCACAGTGATTGGAACAGAGGTAGTGCACATAGGTGATAGCAATTAGGCTGCTAACATTATTACTACTAGTACTAGACTATCAGGTTTGGTCTGCTGGGCAGAACTCCTGAGCCCCTACAGCTGGGACTGCCCATCTAGGGCCTGTCCCTTTCCAATGGGCAGGCAGATGTATCCACATTTTTCCCAGGCTATTCATTCCATGAGACTCAGCCAGACCATTCCCAGCTGTGGGTCATTATATCACAAACATACACACATACTATAAGCACGCACATTCCGGACTTCCCTGGTGGTGCAGCGGTTAAGAATCCGCCTGCCAACGCAGGGGACACGGTTCAATCCCTGGTCCGGGAAGATCCCACATGCCACGGAGCAACTAAGCCCCTGTGCCACAACTACTGAACCTGCACTCTAGAGCCCGTGAGCCAGAACTACTGAAGCCAGAGTGCCTAGAGCCCGTGCTCTGCAGTAAGAGAAGCCACCGCAATGAGAAGCCAGCGCACCGCAACAAAGAGTAGCCCCTGCTCACAGCAACTAGAGAAAGCCCATGCGCAGCAACAAAGACCCAATGCAGCCAAAAATAAATAAATAAATAAATAATACAGAACTCAAATTAACTATACATTAAAATAATAATAATAATAAGCACACACATCCCCTTTACTCCAGGAGCTGCCAACAGCTATGCCAAAACATCAAGATGTTGTTATGGGGACTTCCCTGGTGGTGCAGTGGTTAAGAATCCGCCTGCCAGTGCAGCGGACATGGGTTCCATCCCTGGTCCGGGAAGATCCCACATGCTGCGGAGCAGCTAAGCCTGTGCACCACAACTACTGAGCCCGCACGCCACAACTACTGAAGCCCATGCGCCTAGAGTCCGTGCTCTGCAACAAGACAAGCCACCGCAATGAGAAGCCCGTGCACCGCAAGGAAGAGTACCCTATTAGCTCGCCGCAAACTAGAGAAGGCCTGTGCACAGCAACGAAGACCCAAGACAGTCAAAAATAAAAAATAAAAATTAAAAAAAAAAGATATTGTTAGGGTTCCCTTCCCTGTATCTTTTTTTCCAGTCGAGTCCATTGAAACGTAATCACTGGATTTAAGAGGGAAATGGCATCTGTGAGACCAAGGAACATTTCGTGGGTAAAAGAACTCTGACAGTAACAGTGGGTTTTGGCAAAGGGAGGCGACCAGAAAGGAGACAGAAGACAAGTTTTGTGGTCGTTTTTGGTGGTGGTGAGTGTGTGCATGTTTCAGATTGTGAATGGGGTGGGGAATTCACTAGACTGAGAGAGCAACGTGGAAATCAGTGACCAAGCTGGTGGTGCGGTCTAGGGACAGGTAGACAATTAGAGAAGGAAAACCGACTAAAAAGCTGAAGACCAGAGTCCCACAATGAGTAAGGACCAGGGGATTAGAACACTTCTCTCATTTAATCATTTACTCAACATTGACAAACTGCTGTTGAGCATTGACTATCTTGGATGTCAGATGCAGGAATCAGTAGAGAGCAAGGGCCTCTACCGTCAGGGAGCTTATGGTCTAAAGTAGACAAAAACCACATTTCCAGTGAGAAGTCATACCCCAAAGTGCAAAGCATTATGGAGATTAGGTGATGGTGTGTGGCATGATGAAGATTTTTTGTTTTTGCAGAAAATCTGGCTTAGTAGGATCAGTATGGTTTGGATACATCATGGAAGCGGAGGGAGTTGAGGGTGGAGAGGTAATCAGGAGCAACATCGTGAAGAACTTCTGGGGACCAAAGGTCAAGGAATGTGTTCTTGATTTTGAGGGCACTCTGCAGTGTAAGGCTTAAACATCAGATCTCAAGGATTGGAACCCAGAGAGGGAAGCTGGGTGGTCATTTTTTTTAAATGATATAAATATATGAAGAAAACTCCACTGAGAATATTTACTGGAATGTCCTTCCTCCCTTATGTTGGCATGAGAGGTGAAGGACTGTCCCTGAGTATAGTGGGGCATTTTGCAAAGAGAAACGAACATCTTCAGGACTTCCTGGCACCCCTCCCACTTCAGAGTGATCCCTGGGGTAGCCTATATATTTGTTGTGGCTGAGTTTTCATAAAGCAGTAGAGAAGAAGAGGAAACCTATCATTTATTAGCTTCCTGTAGCCACATTCAGATTCCTAAGCCTGGTACTCAAGGTCATCCAACCACTTCCACCTAAACTCATACTACTCCCCTATACGGATCCTCCTTTCCAACAGAATGGGTCTCAGAGCAAGTCAGGCACTTTCCTGCTTTATTGCCTCTGATCCTGTCCTTCTTGAAAGGCTTAACCTCTCTTTGACTCAAGTTTCCTCACCCAAAGACTGGGGACAATAATACCTCATTTAGGATATTATATAGATCATGTGTCTGTAAGCGCCTAGCACAGAGCCTGGCATGAAAACATCGTTCAACAAACGTGAGCAATTGCCAAACACAAGTTCTAGATTCTTGTTAGCATGCCACAAATGTTCTCAGGGCTGGGCATGAGATGAGTGGTGAGAAGTGAAGCAAATTGTAAAGGGTACTCCTTGCTTAGAGGCAATGAACATACAAAGAAACAATGACAGTTACAAAGCAAAAATGAAAACGAACAAAAACAAACTCATGCCAGGGACCTCATTTGGCTTAAAGCCACCATTTTGAAATCCCTTTGACTTTTGCCTCCTTCTGTTAGGTTATTAATATCCTTCCTTATGTAATTCTCCTTCACCCACCCTTTGTGAACTTATTTTTCATTTCATATTCTTTATGGTGCTATTGATATTTCAGTGTAAACTTTTTGATTCTCAGGATTATCACAAGAATTAAGTCAAGCTACATATATAAAGTGTCTAGGGCATGGTATTTAAATTTTAGCTTTATTCTTATTCATAATAATAATGATGATCATGAATGATAATGAATATTGTAAATTAAGAGACTAGGTCTCTAAGAGCTCCAGGAATCTCTTTCCTGCTTGTTCACTTAGTAAAGAACAATAATAACAACAATAATGGCTATTACTCTTTGAGTGATTAATCATATGACAGAATTTGCTCGGAGTGGTCCCCATGCCTTACCTCACTTCTGCTCATGATAAGTCTTGAGGTAGGCTCTATTAGTATCATACTATTGTAGAGGTGAGGAAACTGAGGCATCCAAAGGTGAGTCTATAAGCCAAGTTATGTAGCTGGGAAGTGGCAGAGTCAGGATCTGAACCAGTTGGGGGTGGACCCACAGCTCCTGTACTGAACTGCTGCATCGTACTCATTTCAACCAACTTCCATTCATCCTTGAAGCACCAACTCACGTTACCTCTTCTGCAACTTTCCATTCAGTTAGTTGAGTTGCTCCCTCTTCTATACCCCAATAGCACTTTGAATATACCTCCCCTATAGCAAAGATCACATTGAACATTATTTTTTTACGTGTGTGTTTATCTGTACGTGAGTTTCTTAAGGAAGAATCTGTAAATTACTCACCGTTATACACTTAGCATAGGGCTTGACACATATTTGATAGGCAAAAATGTGTGTTGAAATTTAATCAAACTAGTAGGACCTCAGTTAAATTTGATGTTCATGATGATGGTGCCTACGAGACGGACCATGGATGAGTGGAAATTTCAAATGATAAGAACCACGGTGCTAGGCTCTTGGCTGTTTCTACTACGGGTTTTGTCATACTGGTGGTTGTTCTTTTCTGGGTTGGAGGAGTCAAAATGACTCCTAAGATGTCTCATTTAATCAGAGGCCCCAAGTCTTTTTAACTATATGTTTTTTCACCCCATCCCTTCTGAGAAGTATCAGTTCATGGCAGGTGCAACTGCCCTGTGAAAGCCAAAGAAGAAACAAAGGATGTGCTGAAACCTATGCCACTTAGCGACAATGGTTACTGTTTCACCAGGGGTTACACCAACCAGCTGAAAGAATGACTGGAGGAGGCTCAGCTCCACAACAACGTGAGCCAAGGATCTACATTTTATTGTAAGAATGCCTTCTGTGGTGCTTTAAAATTTATGAACCTCCCCCTTCCATTATTTCATTTGATTCTTACAACAGCTCAAAGGAGTAGGCAGGAGACGCTCAGGGAAAGGAAGGGATTTGCCTAACACGTCCAGTGAAAGATGGAATCAGGACCAGGACCTGTTTTCCATACGACATTTCCAAATGACAACATACCAGACACGATGGTCAGAGTAACTAATTTGCCATGGGGCAGTTCCTGTCTGCAGTGCACCCAGATCAGGACTATGAAGACAGAGGAGGGTTTTCCAGATGAGGGAAAAAGGAAACCCTGAGGACTGGGCCAAGGGACAACATGCTGAGGGTCAAAGACAAAATGGAGGACATGAGTTCAGGGCTGGAAGGACATACTGGGTGATGCTCACTTATGGAGACCAGAAAAGCTCTGTCATAAAAGGAGGTCATATGTTGAATTTTATAGGATAAAAACATTTTGAAAGCATTCTGCGTCAAAAAAAGAGATGAGATAGGCATGTGTGAGGCTAGAAGACAGAGGAATTTTCAGTCGGCATGAATTGCCTTGGCAAACTACGTTAATGTTCATATTATGCTTTTAAAGACCTCTTCTTTCTCTGTGTTGTCATCATGTCACTAAGAGATACATTCAACACCTTGTGCCTGTGCTCCCCACCCCAGTTCCTGTTCCCACCTATACTGGGTTTGCTGTATGCACTACAGGAAGGAGGAGAAATCCTGAAGCAAGAAATGATTAGAATGCTGTCATCAATGTTGGCACATAAGCTTATTTTGTGCTTCCTTATGCCTTGTCCCTCTGGTTCCTTCAGACCCTGAGGGCCCTGGTCTCGGATACTCTTCCTATGGACCATTCTCCTCGGTCTCGGATGCCAGGCTTGCTCAGACCCTTGGCTTGTTCTGACTCCCCTGGGTCTCCAGTCTGTGGGCCGCTCTTCTCCTCACTGCTGACCACAGGGCTCAAGCTGGACTTGCTCTGGCTCATGGCCATACCCACTTGCTGCCAGCTGCCTGGTGCTGACAGGTGTCTCCGATGGACATCTACTTTCTTATAGAATGGGGGACCAGACCAGAAACTGCCTGAGATAAAGTGACATTTGCTCCATTTGGGAATACCTACTGATTGGTCCACCTTCATAAAGATGCAGCTCATGTCCATGAGCTTTTGCTGGGTGTGACACAAAGAGAGAGAGAGAGAGAGAGAGACAGAGAGAGGGGGGGTGTTAGTTCCTGGCATCTGCAAATGAAAAATGAGGCAGAGACATAGCTGAAGGCACTGCAGTTTGGGCAGCTGAATCCCATTAAAAAATCATGGGAAAAGCTCTGCATTCCTGCCATTGTGGTGAAGAGGGAAAGCAAATCTCTGAGGGTTTCACAAAGAAAATGTTTTATGACCAAAAGTTCTGTAAAATCTCTAAATTCTGTAAATCTGGTGAACAAGGATACAGTTTGGTAGGCATCCCTCAAGTCCATGGAGGACACTTTCCTACAGCCCTCACCTCTGGAGGCCCCAGAAGGGAAATCCTAATGCCCTCCACAGGGGAGCACCTTGGGAGAAAGTGAAAGCCACGTGCCTCTACCACCACCCCAAGCTGATGCAAAAACTCCTGATGCCCTAGGAGTGCAGACAAGGTCACCTTTATAGTCACAGCCTGTCTTTTATTTTATTTTATTTTTTTGGTGGTACGCGGGCCTCTCACTGTTGTGGTCTCTCCCGTTGCGGAGCACAGGCTCTGGACGCGCAGGCTCAGCGGCCACGGCTCACGGGCCCAGCCGCTCCGCGGCACGTGGGATCCTCCCGGACCGGGGCACGAACCCGTGTCCCCTGCATCGGCAGGCGGACTCTCAACCACTGCGCCACCAGGGAAGCCCACAGCCTGTCTTTTAAAAAATCATCTCGTTAGATAAGGTAGAATCCCTAATCTACCTTAATTCTTTTCCTCCAAATTTTTACTTTAGACTGTCTCTGGATCCTAATATTAAAATGTAAGCTGTATTTTAAAATGTAAATAATAAATTGAATCTTAAAATTAAAATTTAAGCCATTCTCAGCAATAAAGTAGAACTAATAAGCCTGTTCCTGGTAGCCATTCAGGGTGACCAATGGGGTATCACCTCTCCAGGCATAAAAGAGTTATTTCTATATGCTCTGGACCATGATGAAAAAAATCCAAATTGGCCTTACATAAAAGCAACAGGTTTACATTTTATTTTAGTAATAAAAAATGCATATAAATCTAAAAAGAGAGATTTTTAGATCTCTTTTTCTGAGGTATTTTTAAAGGCTCTGTGAATATTTATATTCTATTTTCGCATATGCTCTGTTCTATGCTTGGAATACTCGGGCAATAAACTCCAGGGCATGTCCAGAAGAGGGAACTAGATAGGACCTGTGGTGAGGGAGGACTTATGGCACCTTTCAGTCTGAAAAAATGAAGGCTGAAAGCAGAAAGGACTGATGTTTACAAAACCATAAAGGATAAGGCAGGGTGAGCACAGCACGGACCTTCCCCAAAGATTAGCAAAGGTAGTTTTGCATAAGTGAAAAAAAATCATGAAGTCACACAGTGGCTAGTAATTCTGTGGAAACTGTTATCCAAAGAGATGTTCCGATTAGAAAAAAAAAAAGAAAGAAAAAAGGTTGAAGAGGATATGAAGTTAACAATAGCTAAATATTGTGGGATTCTGGGAATGCTTCATAGAAAGCAACCTTATCTCCCCTCTCCCTCCCTCCCCCCCACAACAACTGTCCCTAGTTGTCATCTTAGGGTCAGGCTACTTGGCTAGAGAAACAGCCAGACCTGTGGTCTGATCCTCAAATGGTGTCCCTTTGCTTCTTTTATGAGGATGATGGTCTTGGCAAGTGGTCATCTGCCCTCCATCTTGCCTCCTGTAAAGTAAGGGCGTCCACACTCCTGAATTTAATAACTTGAGTATAAAAAAATAGGACAGGGCTTCCCTGGTGGCTCAGTGGTTGAGAATCCGCCTGCTGATGCAGGGGACATGGGTTCGTGCCCCGGTCCGGGAGGATCCCACATTCCGCGGAGCGGCTGGGCCCGTGAGCCATGGCCGCTGAGCCTGCGCGTCCGGAGCCTGTGCTCCGCAACGGGAGAGGCCACAACAGTGAGAGGCCCGCGTACCGCAAAAAAAAAAAAAAAAAAAAAAGGAGACATGGGGATTGCCTTTATTACCGTAACTTGAATACGACGACCAGCGCAAGGCTGGCTCAGCAGCACCATCCCGGGAATTCAGTACGACACCAGAATTTCATTAGCACAGCTTGTGATGCCAAACGTACAATTCCGCTCTGTGGCCTCCCTGAGATCTGGCTCCTCACAACATTTCCTTTTTTGAAAAGTACATGAGGAGAGTAGCAGATTGATGAGGGAGGTGAGTATTCCTGGAATATACACCTCAAGACATTTCCTCTGTCCCTTTTCACCATTCCTCCCGCCCTCTTTCTCCCGTGCCTCGTACAGGCAGAAGGGGTGATAAAAGCCATGGCAGGGCATCGGCAGGAAATAATTCGGAGAGGTGGTCCCCTCAGAATTCCAACACAAGATCACCTCATTGGCCTGGAACACCTGCTTTCCTTCTAGTGAGCAAGTAGTTATGGCCCCAGCAAGGGCACATGAGAGCATCATCTGAGAACATAGTGGGGTTTAACCAATAACCCCTTGCTGTACTCCCTGGTCTGCCTTGGCTAGAAGCCTCTCCATTGAACTAATCTTCCTCAGAAACCAAAGAGGGGAACAACCTCATTTGTAAATCTCAGCTGTGTCCATAATAAAAGTAAGGGCCAGCATCTAGGTAGATCCCCTTTTCTTAGATATTTATTTGTATGGGGGAGGGGGTGTGTGGCTATGGAAGAATCATATAAAATAACTGAAGAATATGAAGAAAACGAGTCCCCTTTCTCTCTCCAAAAATGTACTATTAAATTTCAAATGTGTCTTGTAAGCCTTTGACTCTTCAAATGTGTGTTGAAATGGAACAAAAGGATTCATTTGAGGAGACAGCATTAAGCTTTAGTTGATGGCAAGTAAAAACTCTTCGAAATGGAGGCGTGACTTTGTGCTCCGAATTCAACTACGTTCTCTTCTCAGCCACCTCAGGCATTTGTTTTTAATAAGTCTTTACAAAGTCAACAATTCAACAAAGGACCTCACAACTGTGTTTCTGACCAGCAAAATAAGTACAGATTCCAGATGTTTCTCATTTCTCCATGTCACTAATTCAAACTCAGAAATCTCTTGTTTACTGGACGTTCACGTAATACTAACGTTTTACATACCTCTCTTCCGAGAATCTCTTCTCCTATCTCTGCATCCCTTCTCTCGCCAAAGCCATGTAAGGGGTAATTTGTCATAGATGGAACTGGGTCTTTCTAGCATATTCTAAGAAATATTTACACTTATGCCAAAATGAGATTTCATAATTATATATAACTTTTATCTATCTATATTAGCATTTAATGAAAGGTTAGGGAAATTCCCTTCTCCTGAAATCTATAAAAATTGGATGCATCCTTTGCTTTGTATGTTAAACAGAGGTTAGGGAGGTAAATCACCTTTCAAGGTCCTCTTCAGGTCCTTTGATTTTCTGATGTATATACACGGATCATCCAGCTGGACTTTTGGATTTTGCTCCAAAAGGCTGGTGGGTATTAGAAGAACTAATAGCAGACACTATTCTGTTCTCTCCTAGTCCTACAGGTGGGGTATGGATGATGGATTTCTACACTTAATCGTGTTCCTAATTCCCCCTGGCCCCATGCTAGGGTCCCAACACTGGCCAAGGAACTAGGAAAACAGAAAACAGGGAGCTGAAAACAACAGCAACAAATCTCCATGTAAAATACAATGTAGTTGTGGTAGAGTCATTCAAGGGAGAGACAGATGATCTCTTCCCTATGTGCTTGTTTTTAATGGGATGAGGTCTGATGTGACATTTTTGAACTTACAATTCTGTTAATAAAATTATCTTTAATCATGGCTGAGATTTATTGTCAGGTACTGTGTGCTCCTGAATTATCTTCATTATTTCTTACAACAATACTAACAAGTAATTGGATTATTATCTCCACTTTACAAATAAGGAAACTGAGTCTTAGAGACTCTGCTGCCTACTTGCTGAAGAAATTACACGCTGTAGAGAAGAAACCATGTGTATCTTTGCAAATGAAGGGTATCTTAAGCAAAGGCATTATGGGGGCAGCATTTAGCAATGATTTCAGAATGACAGCATCCTCCTTCACATTTTTTTAGATTTAGCAGATAATTCATAAGTATTCCTAGGGTTACACCAAATTATAGTAAGGTTGGACATGAAATAGCTGCTGGGCAGCTATCTAGACTGGCTACTGGAATTGGAGATAATGGATAATGTATAGACCTCAAACATACTCTGAACACCACACGAGAACATGAGCTCCTTCTGGACAACACAATCCTTTGCAAATGACTCCAGCGGTAACAATTCAACACCTTCAGCCCACATAAAAATATTAACTTTCCTTGTAAAGAGAATATCCTATGGATACCAGGTATAAAAGGCAACCACCTTAGAAAATGGGCACTCTTTTATAACTGTCTTCTGTGACTTACAGAAGCTTTCCTTCTCAAAGCTAAACAAGGATTTAAATCAGTTAATTAGTTGATAACTTCTACTGAATACTTAGTGTGATGGAGTCCCACACTAGCATTTAAGTTGTCATAAAGACAGTGTGTTTGTAATGAAAGTATGATTTTGCAGAGCCAACTTTGGCTTGCTAAATGAGGAATGGATAAACCTGCAGGAAGGAGGAAAAGGCAATGGAGAAAAGAAAGGAAGAAGAGTTATCAAATCCATCAAATGCCATCAATCCAGAGAAGACATTTTCTGTACCTTTGGTCCATGACACCTATCTCAGACAGTGGTTCTCAAACTTGTAGGTGCATCAGAATCACCTAGAAGGTTTGTTAAAGCATAAGAAAGGGCCTGAGAGTCTGCACTTCTAACAAGTTCCCCAGGTGATACGATGTTGTTGGTCTGGAGACCACACTTTCAGAACCACTGCTCCAAAATGATTGGGAATCCTGATGGATCTTTCCCACTTTGTATTCTAGATATTTGTCCAAAGCTGACTCCATCTTTGAATTTCCTAAACTTGGGTTCTTTTGAAACAAGGTTTACAGGTTCACACTTAGTACTTCTTACCTGGTGAAATTTGGTAAATTTCCAACCAGAAGAAGCTTCATGAGAAAAGAAGTGGATGGAAAGGCTGTTGAGAGAAAGATAAGATGTAATCAAGAGAGGAAATGTAAATTACTCTATCGTTATAATTAATATTCACTTTGGACAGAGTAAACACAATTATCCCAAGGATATATGACTTATATTTTCTACTTCACTTTTTTTTTTTTTTTTTTTTTTTCTTTTTTGCGGTATGCGGGCCTCTCACTGTTGTGGCCTCTCCCGTTGTGGAGCACAGGCTCCGGACGCGCAGGCCCAGCGGCCATGGCTCACGGGCTCAGCTGCTCCGCGGCATGTGGGATCTTCCCGGACCAGGGCATGAACCCGTGTCTCCTGCATCGGCAGGCGGATTCTCAACCACTGCGCCACCAGGGAAGCCCCTCTACTTCACTTTTTATTAGCAACTCAAATTTGCAGATGAAGAAGATGCAACTGGATTGACATAGTGACTAGTACAAAATGAAATTTCATGATTTAGCAATAAATTTTATTGAACAGAAGGTGACAATATCAGAGCTACAACTAAACATTCTGAACAACGTTAATTAATGTTTATTTTGACCCAAGTATTGTTTGTCTAAGTGAAGGCACTCATTTTAGTAACCAAAGCATTACATCTTTTTTTGCACTCCAAAGTCTGCTTCCTAATGTAATAATGTGATCTATTTATTTGATGATTTATTTCTTTTTTTAGATTACCAAATAATAGGGAGAAATAATAAGAACTGTAAAGAAGTGTCTGAGAGGCACAGGTATGTGTGAGAATAAGGAGTATGGAGACAGGGCTTTTCCAGTAAAAGCACCTTTATCAGTACTTATCAGTATTTTATCAGTATTTACAAGTAAGGGAGCAAACAGAATGTTTTTCTTTGGCCAGGGAGTCAGTTCTCATCAGAGCTGGTCTCTTCACTTCAACCTTTATATTGCTCAGGAGACTTAGGGATCTATAGAGGATCCATACTTCTTCCAGCTTCTTCCCTTTCAAGCAGTGTTGGCCAATTCAAACCAAATGCTAGGCCCATTCCCAGACACATTTATGGGCCTCCTGGCGCACAGGTCCAGGTGTTGGGGCTTTGTAGCCTGCTCTTGGTAACATAGAGATAACTTTAATGTCCAGGACACTTCAAAAAGTTACTTGAGGTGTATGCCATTTCTCAGCCACGCCAGCCTCACTTCCATGTGGGTACCAGGATAGTTGCCAGTCATTTCTAGAGCTTCAGTGCTAGCTCCACTTCTTCCCCCGCTGCACCCATTTCTGGATTAAGGCTGATTACAGATCGTGCCTCTGATCCTCCAAATCGCTCTAAAACGGCCCAGAGAGTTCTGACCTGTGAATGCAAAACGTAAGTCTGACCTTCTTTAACTGAGCCTACCATTCTCTGAATGCCTACATTGAGAGAAGGTTTCCTACAGATAAGATGTGGCTCAGAAAATTTCACACTCAGAGTCATATTTGTAAAGGACCATGTCACCTCCATGGAACTAAACACATTCTACAGTATTTTTATTCTAGAAGAGACATGGTGAACTCATGCTATTTTCCCAAGTGCTTTCTTCTTAAAAATTTAGGGCAAGCCACTGCTTCTCAGCTCAGCAGGGCAAGGCGCCCACAGACTTAAACTTGTTAGCCTGCCTAGGCTAGAAATTCAGGAACTTCAAGACACTAAGCTCATTTCTAGTATAACTATGTACTTGTGTGTCAACAAAGACTATTCTCTTTTTCCCTTATTGAAAAAAGTATCAACTACAAACATTTATTGAGCTTTGAGGTTGGCATAAAAGAAGTATTAGATATGATTCTTGCCCTGGAAGTGTTTACAATGAAGTCTAAATGCAAGAATGAAGTCTGCACATCTGTTTCTGCACATCGTTTCTGCATTTCAGAAATGATGAAAGAATGCATAGAGTTAAGCATGAACTGTGCAGTGCAGACAGTACAGATGTATGATGTCAGAGAGTTGGGGAGAGCTTTAGGAAAGAAGTGAATAAGGTAAAGATTAAAGGATGCATATGATTTCTATAAAACAATGGGTGGTCTTTCTCTGTGTTTTATTTATAAAATAAATGTACAAGTTTACCCAATTTAATACCACTCACTAAATATCACTGTAGGAGTCTGGAAGTCTCAAACTGGTAACCAATGGGCCAAAGGACTTTTTTGTTCTACCAACATTTGCAGTGTTTTAATACAAATTTGAACTAGCTGCCAACATTAACAAGTTGCAAGTTTTTACATTAAAATGTGTAATTTCTATTTGCACTACATTAAGCCTACATTTCTACAGGGTAACAGTGAACTAGAGCTGAGTAAAACCCACCCCCATTACATGGGGCACTAGCTGTCCAGTCTCCACTGCCCGTACCGATCCCTATTGCTTCTCCCACTGAACCTGCTTTGCTCATGTGTTATCACCTACTTGGCCCCTGTGGGCATCTGAGCTTGTGAACCCTGCGGCACATCACAGGGCCTCCTGCGTGGCGGGCGGGGGAGGCTGTGACAGATGCTCCACTCCAACTAATTCCATCAAAACAGCAAGTGATCCTGCCCTCTCAGTCTTGCAGGGGAAAGCAACTTACACACAGAAGGGTACCTTATAAAATATTATGCTCAGTCTACAGAGGAAAATATCGTGGACAACACATGCAAAGAGTTGAGCTTTGCTTCTGCAAGTGCATTGGTAATCACCACTCAGAATGCACATTCTACAGTGGGGCGGCCAGGCTGTGTTTGCACAGGAAGGACGGGTACTCCATTAACTCTTTCAGTTCACTTAGTGTAGGAAGACCCACGTGAAGCCAATTTTCAGTATGAAAATTTAATATAGCAGATAAATTGGATTATTCTATCTTTCAGAAAATTAACCTATTTTATTTAAAAAGAGCTGTTCTTATATATTTGAGATCTAGTCAAATCTACCTGTAAAGTAGCCCTGTACGTCCTATAAAATGAGGCACACCTCTATGAAGATTTATCGTGAGTAATCAATTCTTTATTGTACGACTGAGAAAATGTATGGATCATCCAAATGCCCAGCATGTTAGATTTGGAATGAGTTTCACGCTAGTATTGGAATAGTCATTCATTTGTTCATTCGGCCTTCCCAAATGTATTTATTTAGCCCAATGGGCTTTGCCTAGGCCCTTCTATTAATCAGCTCTGTGAACTCGGGCAGATCCGTTAACCTCTGCTCGTTTTGGTTCTTCAAATGAGGAAATCATATTAAATCATCTCTAAGTTCCCTAAAGATGAAACATGCCAAGTTTTCACATGAGGTGCCTGGAATAAAGGGAGATCAATTTGTTCTGACTTTGGGATTGACCTGCAGCACTTTGACTTTGGACATATCTGTCTAGCCTGGTCAGTATGCAGGCCAGGGCCAGGCTGATATTCAGCTTGCAGCCACCAGGAAGACTACTCTGGTTTTCCACATCCGGTTTCCCTTCTGTTTGGTCCTATATTCAACTGGTAGATTCCCAGGGCTTTCTGGTCGTTAAATACTTTATCATCTCTGTTCATAATCCCCTAAGAAGTCTTCATTCTCTTTTTAGTTCTAATCTCTTCTTGCTGGCTTAGAGGATGAGATTTCACCATCTTTGTTTGTGTACATTGGAAGAGAAGAGGGGCCAATTTGTAACACCCCTTAAAATGGAAAAGTTGTAGAAAACATTGCATGAAGTATTTGAGTTGCTCACTGTTGTAAGAAAAAGGAAAGGAAATTCTGCATTCTGTACTTTCTTTTCTTTTCAAAGTTTACCTTGTCTTAGAGCACAGAGGGAGATTCTATT
This sequence comes from Kogia breviceps, assembly GCF_026419965.1. Classification (NCBI taxonomy): domain Eukaryota; kingdom Metazoa; phylum Chordata; class Mammalia; order Artiodactyla; family Physeteridae; genus Kogia; species Kogia breviceps. Next base: position 49,254,497 of record NC_081312.1, read on the forward strand.
GTAAAATTGTGTTGGGGGAAGAGAGCATGAAAGGGGAGGGTTTTTTTTGTTTGTTTGTTTGCTTTTTAAATAAAAGTCCAGAGGCAAGGGCAGCTACTTGTAGCTATATCAGCCTATTATTTAGAGCAGAAGTCAGTCCCTGAAAGATCCTGGGCAGCTTTTGGCAGTGCTACCCTACCTGGCCCCATAGACCTTTCCGTTTACTCTCTTTTTCCCCAAAGTAATGGATTATAATATTTCAAAACATAAATATATTCCGTTATAATTATAATATAAATATAAATAAATCCTCTAAATTTCTACCAACCAGAGTTATACAGTTAACATTTTGATATATATACTTCCAGCAAATATAAACATGTATATTATGTACAGTTTATGATACAGCCACTATGGAGAACAGTATGGAGGTTCCTTAAAAAACTAAAAATAGAACTACCATATGACCTAGCAATCCCACTACTGGGCATATACCCTGAGAAAACCATAATTCAGAAAGAGTCATGTACCAAAATGTTCATTGCAGCTCTATTTACGATAGCCAGGACATGGAAGCAACCTAAGTGTCCATCAACAGATGAATGGATAAAGAAGATGTGGCACATATATACAATGGAATATTACTCAGCCGTAAAAAGAAATGAAACTGAGTTATTTGTAATGAGGTGGATAGACCTGGAGTCTGTCATACAGAGTGAAGTAAGTCAGAAGGAGAAAAACAAATACCGTATGCTAACACATATATATGGACTCTAAGAAAAAAAAAATGTCACGAAGAGATTAGTGGTAGGATGGGAATAAAACACAGACTTACTAGAGCATGGACTTGAGGATATGGGGAGGGGGAAGGGTAAGCTGTGACAAAGTGAGAGAGTGGCAGGGACATATATACACTACCAAATGTAAATTAGATAGCTAGTGGGAAGCAGCCGCATAGCACAGGGAGATCACCTCTGTGCTTTGTGACCACCTAGAGGGGTGGGATAGAGAGGGTGGGAGAGAAGGTAACTCAAGAGGGAAGAGATATGGGAACATATGTATATGTATAACTGATTCACTTTGTTGTAAAGGAAAAACTAACATACTATTGTAAAACAGTTATACTCCAATAAAGATGTTTAAAAAAAAAAAAAGGGATTGTAACAAATGGGAAGGGGGAGGGGCACTATAGGGGTAGGAAATTAAGAGGCACAAACTATTATGTATAAAATAAGCTACAAGGTTATATTGTACAATACAGGGAATATAGCCAATAGTTCATAATAACTATAAATGAGGTATAATCTTTAAAAATTATAAACCCTATATTATATACCTGTAACATATAATATTGTACATCAACTATACTTCAATAAAATATAATAATTTTAAAAATGGGATTGTAAATATTCATACACATACATGAATATACATATTATATATGCATATCATAGGCATACTATATACACATATATACCATATACTGTATACATGCATATATACATATTATATCATACATATATACATATCTATGTACTGTATAGGTATACACACACATATACATATATGTGCTTGTTTGTAAACTCCTTATTTCACTTAATATGTTATAAACATTTGTCTACTTCAGTAAATATGGAACTTCAGATAATTTGTAATGACTGTAGAATTCTCTGTTGTATTTGCATACAATAATTTACTTAACCAATTCACTATAATTGGACATTTAGACTTTTTCCCTCTATTTCTAGTGTAATGTGGTTGGGGAAAAAGATTTTTTTAAGCTGCTGGCAGAATTCCATAAGGCAGGAGAAACAAAAAATGGATTGCTCTCCATTATAGAGGAGCAGCCATCCTAAGGTTCTAGGGAGTGTCAGTAAAGAAAGGGTGCCAGGAAGGCTCTGAGTTACAAAGGGCCTGAGACAAATTAGGAATCTGCATATTAAAGGAAAATAGGTTTCTAAGAAATTCCCCCAAACCTTCAAAACCAGGGCAATTTGATATCTAATGTTGGCCATCTATTGTGACATGCTAGGAGGTAACTTTCTCCTGCAACCAATTACTTTTTGTGAGAGACTCTGAGGGAGAAATAAAAATAAATAACAGGCTGTGTTACACATTTGAGTTGGCAAAGGGCAGGAAGACACAAAACTATAGGATAAACTATGCAAGTGAAACCGGGAAATAGAGCAAGAAGTGCATAGTAGAAATGTTTCCCCCCCACAAATCCTTGGATGTGGGGAAGCTGAGCTTCCCTCTACAATGCGAGGAGAACTTGAGTTGTTAAAATGGCTTCATGAACCTGCCACCCAGGCAGCTAACACAACACCAAAATGAAAATCTTTGCATGTTTAGTGACTAAATTCCAATTTGGAAGTGAATTTTGAATTTGCAAACTGGAATTTCCAAACTAGAAATTCTAGCTTGGAAACTTCCAAACTAGAAGTACAAACTAGAAGTACAACTCATGTACTTTTCTATATGCTTCTCCCTCATACTCTTTTCCTTTGGCCATTTTCTCTTAACTAAAATCAAATAACTTTTCATTAGGTGATCCATTCACGTTGTACGAAATTCAAAAGTTACAAAAGGATATGGAGTGTGCAGTAAATTATGGCTACTTAAGCCTACCAGTGACCACTTACTTTTCATTAGAACCAATGAATATTCCCTAGTTGTATGCTCTTCCAGATGTTCTAAGAATACACAGAAGGTATGAATAAAGAGCCCCTCCCTTTTGTTTCTACAAATGGTAGCATACTCTAGCACACTCTACAAAGAGTTTATAGCTTACTTTTCTCATTTAGCATACCTCGGCGATTGTTCTAATACATTAGTACTCTAGAGCTGTCTGATGACTGTATTTGTTGTAATCCAGTGTAAATGGATATGTACAATAATTTACTCAGCCAGTTTCTTTCTGATGGGAATTAAGGTTGTTTCCTTTTTTTTAGCAACAAACAATTCTACAATAGTATTGGATGTATGTCTTTTGATTATGTGTGAGCATATCTACCTGACAAATTCCTAAAAATGGAATTTCTGGGTCACATTATATGTATATTTTTAATCTTTATAGATACTGTTAAATTACCCTCCATAGAGGTTGTATCAATTTGTACACCCACTACAAATGAGTATCCCTTTCCTTACACCTTAATCAAGATAGTGTTACTGATTTTTTAATCTTTGCCAGTCAATCTGATAACTGATAAATCTGATAATGTCTATCTCATTTTAACTTGCGTTTTCCTATAAGTGAATATGGCATGTTTAAAAGACCTTTAATTCACATGTATTTGTTCATTTTTAGATCAGCTTATTGTTTCTTTCCTTTCTATTTACAGGAGTTCCTTACGTATTACAGAAATTAGCCCTTTTACTTCATAATGTGTAGTAAACATTTTTCGTAGTTTGTTTTTTAATTTTAACATTGTTTTAACATTCGCTTAATAAAATAGAAAATTTTATTTTTGAGTAGTTGAAATTACTGACTTTTTCTTTTATGCTTTCTTTTTATTGTTTTGGTTTTAGGTGGGGCACCATTACTTTTACCCTTCAAGAATTTTAACACAAAAACCCTATTCATATTTTCTTCCAGTACATTTATGGTTTCATCTTTTATGTTGAAATCTTTGGATCCACCTGGAATTATTTTGGTATACTCTTCTGCTCCTCCTCCATCTCCCCTCTCCTTTTTTAAACCTTAGGCAAATCACCAGGGAGTTGTAACAGGCTGGGCAAAGCCCTTCCCTATCTGGCAGGCTTCCCTCTCCTGAGAGGCCCAAGTAGAGAACTAGTTGCTCCGAGTTTGGTTTAAAAGGTGATGTGGGACATGGAGATTGGAGGAAACTGAGACTAGGAATGGGATAGTGCCAGGAGTCTCCAAGCAGTTCTTCCCGGAAGTATCCACAGCTGTTGGTTTAAAATGTGAGAATAAAATATCTGGATTTCTGGGTATATTCTTCAAGCTCTATTGCTTATCCAATAAGCATAGACTTGATGATAAAGCCGATTTGGCAAATACCAGACTGTCCAGACCAGGAACAGACGGCTGACAAATTTTAAAAATTTTTATTGTGACCCTCAGAAAGACATAAATTTTACACTGTGATCCAGAATAACACTTTCATATCTACACATGAGACTAAAATTAGTTACATGTAACAGTATTCACCTCTATTACATGCATTCTGGTATTTTCTGTTTTATTATGTTTCATGCCATTCCATCCTATTCTGTTTCTCTTTTTAAAACTATTGATCAAAACACACTAAACATTGTTGCTTCAATTAATTAATGTTGGTATCCAGAAAACAAACTTGATGACTGTGGTGAAAGGAAGAATAACTCAGCAATAATCATGCTTCCTCTTAATCTGTCTTCTTAAACTACACATGCTCCAGAGAAGTTACTTGTTCTTGCTATAAGACTGGTTTTATAAGAAAATCTGATGGAATCTGACTTGTCTATTAGACAGTTGTTTCTTGTAAATAGAGAAAAAGCTATATGTGTGTATAACCATGTAATTGCAGTAGTTTTAGAAAAGTGCTTAAAGTTTTTGCTATTAATATTTTTGGTCATTTTTAATGTATGATACAGTTTAAAATAGTCCATCTTCAAAATCATAATTGTTTTTGTATAAAAAGTATCTTAAATAAAATGTTTATTCCTTCAAAACCAAAAAACAAACAAAACAAACCACACTAAACAAATTAGTCAACGCTTTGACCCTTGGTTTGAAGAATATAGGCTAAAGGAAAGTGAACATTCACCTTCCCTGACACACAAATGTATGTAAGCATCATACATTATTCCCTTGTAATTCATGTAAATAAGGTTTATAAATCACTGTATAAATGTCATATATTTTCAGCTACATTTTAAAAGAATACAGTGTATTTGGGAGCATTTCAATTGTAGACTCCAACTAACAATTTAGAATAAATTAAAACACAGAACCAGTGAAAAATGTAAAATCCACATATGATTGCCTCACAGCAACAGCTGTTATAACTTAGGAATGAGTGATTTTCAGACCAACTGGAAGACAAGTAAATTCAACTAACTAGAACTCAACAATGCTTCCATCATTTGATGATCACATATAATTGTTCATACATGGGACTAAAATTCAGAAACTAAATTTTAGCAGTAACTGAGGTCAACTGAAAAGTTGATTTTTCCTGGCTATTGTTTAAATATAAGCTAAGATTTTGCCTATTTTTAAAAAAGTCTATCATAAAAGAGAATATGACACAGAAAAATTAGTCATGTTAGACATAATACTAGCATGTGCCTTACTCATGACTTCCATCTAAGGTCTTGTTACTTCCAGAGCTGCCACTGCTCCCCAAGGCTTCTCTCCTGTCACTGTTAACACATGGGGTTGACCTAAGTCCTCAGGGTGCCTTCCCACTATGACATTCTCTGGTTCTTGGTGATTCATCCAAACAAAACAAGGACAACGATCCCACCATGATCCTTACCACTATCAAGAAAAACTGTCCATTTCTGAAGACAAAAAACAATAAGTGCTGTTTTTTTCTAAGTATTTAGAAATAAACCTCAAACTTCCCTTGAGCAGGAAGCCTACAAGAGTATCCCTCACCTCACACCATCCATTACTGAACCTGCTGGGCTAATTCTAATACTGTTCCAGCAGCACCTGGAAACTTAATATAACTCAACTACAGCTGCCCCCCATTGGGTTACAGTGGTGTTTGGCAAGTTTACCCCAAGTATAAACACCTCTGGTGAAGAAGTCATTTCAGTTTGGGAAAAGTGAGTATTTTGGCCATTTAATTTGCATTGTTCTGGAAGTTGCCAGACTTGTCCTGCCAGGGATTGTGTCAGAAACTTTCATTCTCCTTGGCTGCACCTCCACTCTCTGCGTGCAGAGCAGAACAAAGGGAGGAGGTCCCAAGGCTGTGCCATCCAAGGAGCCAGAGCAGGTCTGGGTTTTGAATGAATGATGACTTTTGAATTATAAATGCCTTTCCACGGAAGCTTTCACTCAGGACTTACTGACTTTACAAAAGGAATGAATCCAAGCTGGGGAGTATACCACTGGAAGTTCAGTGACAAGAACAGGTCTGCGATTATTCTTCCTATGAAAGATAATTTCCCCTGTGCTTCTTATTCTCACACACACAGAGGGGACATACACACATATTTTTTCCTATATTCTTACTTTGGAAAATATCACAGCTGTTGATAAACTTGTTTCTGTAAGTGACTCGGTACCTGATTTTAGCAAACTCCTACATGTAAGTGAAGTCACTCTGTAACTAGGAGGTGAACTGCTTACTTAAACATTTGCTTACCCTTATGCTTGGAAGAAGGTTGGTGCCCTGAGGCCTTTTTTTTTTTAAGATCTTTATTGGAGTATAATTGCTTTACAATGGTGTGTTAGTTTTTGCTTTACAACAAAGTGAATCAGCTATACATATACATATATCCCCAAATTCCTCCCTCTTGTGTCTCCCTCCCACCCTCCCTATCCCACCTCTCTAGGTGGTCACAAAGCACCAAGCTGATCTATCTTCCTGTGCTATGTGTCTGCTTCCCACTAGCTACTGATTTTACATTTTGTAATATATATATGTCCATGCCACTCTCTCACTTCATCCCAGCTTACCTTTCCCCTTCCCCGTGTCCTCAAGTCCATTCTCTATGTCTGTGTCTTTATTCCTGTCCTGCCCCTTAAAAAGGGACTTTGACCTCTCTTTCTAAGGCTGTTTTCTGCCCTTCAGAGGAAGGTTAATTCTATCCTTTAAACTGCCTATTATTCTGAGCTGCTGCGGTCCACAATCTCTCTGTCAGACTTGTCCTCCATCAGCTCTCCTCAGACCCCGCTTCATCTCCCAGGGTCCCTGCAGGTCACTCCGTTTTACCTCCTCTCTTCACCAAGGGGCCAATTTCTTTTTCATCTCATCATTTGAAAACTGTAAGAAAGAGATTTTTGTCTAAAACAAGGTTATGCCTGTTACTTCCCAAAGTCATTATTGTAGAGAGGAAATTGAGGACCTGAGACAAACTGGACTCATGTATTGCCACAAAGATCAAAGACACCAATACAAATGCATTTTCTCTTGCTCTGATGAGAAGATTATCCCGGCTTAGGAATTTGAATGTTTAAAAGTGATGGCAGATATGAGTATGTTACAGAGAGAGACTCAATAAAATAGAGTGTAAACCTTGAACATGACCAAATAAGACTTGTAGAGAAATGAGGGCCTTTCTGTGGAGTGTGAGGTAATATGGAGTATGTAGTACAAATAGTCAACAGAGCTATAATAATGCAATCAGTGCACAGGTGCATTCCAAGAAGAAATTTTCCGCAATCAAAAGTTTAAAAATCGGTTATAAAACAATGGTTTTCAAGAGATAAAGGTGATTAGAACCTAGAAAGTTTATAACTTGCAATTGTAAGTTATTTTATCTTGTGGGAATTCTGAAAATAGAGCTGCTTTAAAATACTGTATCTCTAAGTGTATAGTTATAAAACCTTAATATCGGTGAACAAGCCTGGACTTTCACAAGCTTGTTTTATCAAGCATTTCCAGTGGCCATCAGTATTATCATAGACCATTTCATAGCCTTTCCTCACTTTAATTTTCCTTATCACCTATCGTTACTGAGATACATTTTTTATCAAAGTTGTATTGCAACCACTATAGCTTTTTTTCCTACTATGACTCTAGTTCTTGATAGTTATGATTTATATGAATTAAGTAATTTTAAAACATATCTAAATTTCTTTGACATGTCGAGAGGTGAGGTCTTTGACTCTACCCCTTGAGTCTAGGCTGTAAGCAATAATCCCATGACTGTGGAATAGATGCTGTATAAGGCTGCATCAGAAAAGGCCATGCAGCTTCCTCCTGTCACTCTTGGAGGAGCTCACCACCATGTCGGAAGTCTGGCTATTGTGAGACTGTCATGCTGGAGGGGCTACTTGTTGGCACTTTGGTCAGCAGCCCTACTGAGCTCCCAGCCCACAGTCAACATCAACCACCAGACATGTCAGAAAGAAGCCTCAGGATCATTTCAGCCCACCGTCATTGAGTCCCTCCCAGTTCTTGAGTCTCCCTAGCTAAGGTCCCAGACATTGTGGAAAGAGACACACTATCTTTCCTGTGTCTTATATGAATTCCTAACCCATAGAATCCAAGAGTGCAATAAATGGTTGTATGCCACCAAGTTTGGGGGTTGTTTGTGATGCAACAATAATAAGTAGAACAATCCATAGTCACTATAATGCAAATTGTGTTTCTTAATTAATCCACCATGTTTAATCCAATTCAGGTTATAAAATCTTATGCTGGAAGAAAGTCTGTACTGACTTCAATCTTCTTTGTAGTATATTTTCCCAACCCAGTATGATTTAGCCACTGCACAGGAATTGCACTTATCTTGGAGAGAGAGAGAGAGAGAGAGAGAGAGAGAGAGAGAGAGAGAGAGAGAATGATTTGGATGATCTTTTCTATAAAGTAAAATGGATAAGCTTCATCTAGGCTAACACTTCAGGTGTCTCATGCAGTCACCATGCACAATCAACTTACACTCCTTATTCTGAACTACTTTGGCACCAGAGGTTTCATGAAATTATGTCCCAGAGTATACATACTTGCACCAGCTTGAAGATTCCAGGGTGCCGTGTGGCCTGAATGCTCCTGCCATCTTCCACTATTTGATGAATGGCATTATGCGTGACTCCTGGACAGAGATGTGTCTGTCCACCTGGCTGAGATCTAGATCCAATCTCCTGACCTATTTCCATTAGTTCCCAGATCTAGGTAATCCCTGGTTAATACATTCTGACCAAGAAAGCAAGATATTCATTTTTAGATCATGGAGCCTATGGATGTCGGGATGGGGCAGGATAGAGACGTGGAGTTGAGTGATGGATATTTACTTTGCAGTGGTCTATGCTTCTCAAATTGTCATTTCGCAGCTCATCTTGAAATTGAAGGAGCAATTGGTACCAAACTTGGAGCCTAGCCCATAAAATAGACCAAAGTGGAAATCTTTGATTGTGGTCAAATTCTACAGAATAGGAAAGTAAAGTGAATTGGCAATGCTTGAAACATAGTTTTATAAAATGGTTTAACACCAGGATCTTTCTACAAGAACAGATTTCCCAGGAAAGATGAACTGAATATATTATTAATTTTTTTTCAAGTGGGATAAGGTTAAAAATGAGTCTATGCTGGTTTCTTCTTATTTCAATGAATCATGATACTGAAAAGCTCAACTGAAACACCCTGAAAGGACTATAGACATCATTCAGAAGCTTTTGACCTGCATTTTCACTAAATGACGTTGGCATATCCATTAACACGGAAACCCTCCCTCCTGGGAAGTGAGCGCTCTTTGGTTCAAGACTATTTTCTGAAGCTCATCAGGTCAATGTTAGGTTGAAGTCATTAAAAAACCACCTAAGTCTATTGTCAAATTCAACATTATCTTTCCTTACAAGTCTGCTGCTATTCGCCTACAGCTCTGTTACTTAAATGCATGATTCATAGCTTCTGACTCTGTGTCTACAAAAGGTAATTTTTTTTTCCTGCTCTCTAAGCACTGGTGGTTTACAACACATTCCTAGATCTGGGCCACAGCAGGCTCTAGTACAAAGGAGGTCCCTTCCAATGTTGAAGAGACCTTCAAATTGAATTGTTCGCTTTCACTTAATTTCATAGTCTAGCCCTCAATGATTAAACATGCCTTCTTTGTAACAGGGTTAGGGTTAGAGGCTACAATAGAAAGGCCATATTGATAGCCTGAGAAATTGATGTCATTTATATAAAGGAATTACAGTCACATTAATTTCTTTCCTCTGTAGTCATGCATGGCTAGCTAGATTCATCTGAGTCCTCCTGACTCACTCTCGGAAGGCAGCTGGTATAAACAGCTCTTACAGAAGGACTTCATCTGAAAAGAATTATCTAGATTCAGAGGGAAAATATTCTGTACCCAGAATTTAGCTCAATCTTCCCCCAAACTGTAACATTTCTAAGCGGAATGGCAAGTTGCCGATCTGTAGTCTTCTGATGGTAGAGAAAGGGGCTTAAGAATATGACCTTCATAGACGCCAACAATGCAAAATTCCATTCAGTAAACTTTGTTTTTTAAAGTGCAAACATAAGATTGCTTTCTCCCTAATACCAACCTGATGGATTGGAAGCTTTTATTTTGGAGGGACCAAGAGTATTTGGAGTTTGAAGAAATTCACAGGAGGACAAGTCAGGGTAGGATATTGTACGGACCCCTTTTGGAGGACTCCAGATACTTAGACAAAAGAGGGATCAAGCCCAAGCAGTAGGATTCATCAGAGATCACCTGCCCACTTGGCCATTATACCAAGCCCATCAGAGTTGAAACTCTCTCCCATGCTGCTTCTAACACACTGCTCCCTGCCTCCGTGGATATTACTACATCTCTATTACCATTCCATTCAGTATGTAGTTTACCATACAAATATGTAGGACATTGATATGAAAGTTTTAAGAGTTTCCTATCAGAGACCATTTAAATAAGTACAGAATTACACTTGATTTTGTGTTGGGTTATGCCCATTTCATTGTAATAGGTGAGTCTGCTTTCTCACACCTATATTAGGATATAGAAAACCACGATGCAAAATACAGATCAACACATATTTACCCCATGTTGATAAGTGTATTGCAGATTGCTAGTGTCCACTATAATGTGAGATACAAAAGGATTATAAAACATAGTCCTAAGACAAAAAGAACTTCAAAATATAAAGACAAAAGATTAGCAGAAATGTCATAAAGGGGAGAGGACAGAAAAATAATAAATTATTTTTTACAATGAAAAGACTATAGATAAGCCTGGTTCTTTCTACCTTTGAACAAGAATGTGCTTCAACTCTCTTCTTTAAAACTTCCAGAAAAGGTGTTTCCAACACTTTGTGTAATCCATTTACACATGCAGCCTCAGGAAAGTGGTCAAGCAGATGGCAGGAATTCCATGTGCAGAAAGAAAATGGTTACCTCAGGCTTCCCTGGTGGCACAGTGGTTAAGACTCTGCCTACCAATGCAGGGGTCATGGGTTCAAGCCCTGGTCCGGGAAGATCCCACATGCTGCAGAACAACTAAGCCCATGCACCACAACTATTGAGCCTGTGCTCTAGAGCCCGTGACCCACAACTACTGAGCCCGGGCTCCTAGAGCCCATGCTCCGCAACAAGAGAAGCCACTGCAATGCGAAGGCCGTGCACTGCAAGGAAGAGTAGCTCCCACTCACCACGACTAGAGAAAGCTGCGCGCAGGAAACAAAGACCCAATGCAGCCAAAAATAAATAAATTAAATAAATAAATTTTTTTAAAAAAGAAAATGTTTACCTCCTTTATTCTTGATTAGAGAGAGATTAATTAAGAAGATAGAGGATGTTCAGAGGAAGATACTTGAGGGTACTGAAAGTGGAGGGTCTGGAAAGCAGAAAATTCAAGATAAAGTGGACAAGCAAAATGTATGAAACAGGAAAAGAAACCTCAGAGGTAGGAGGAAGGTTGGCAGGGGAGAATTGTGAAGCATGCAGAGGAGATGAGAGCTTGGTATGTAAACTCTAGTATGCCTGAGAATCAATCACCAGGGGAACTTGTTTTGTTCTCTGTTTTTTTGGTTTTTTTAAAAAACAGATACTTGGAACCCACTACCAAATGATTCTGAATGGATTGGCTGGGACTAAGAATCAGCACAGTAACATGCAATCTGAGTGTTTCTGATGCAGTTGGTCCAAGAACCACACTTAGAGACACGCTGAAAAAAATGATTGTTGAAGTCTCACAGAAGAAGGCAAAAATCATAACCTTTAAACAGAAAAGGAAGGAATAAATCATATTTTCTTGGGGAATTTACTGATCTTATTTCTCTTCTGAGTGAGGGTTGGCGTCTGCTCCAGTATCAGAGAGTAGGTCCCAAACCAAATGAAGTACTACTTGATGTGCCATATTTATATGCAACTGCCTCTTCTAGAACACAGCTAAGCTAAGAAACAGGGGGGAAAAATGCTGCAGAGTGCACAAAACTGACTTAAGTAAATCCACACACTGTTCTCATAAAATAACTCCTTGGGGCCTTACTTCGAGCTTGTTTAGTTTTGTTTTAGAAATGTCTAAAAACTTAGCTATGGGGTTTCTTAACTGATAGCAATTTAAATCATAAAATTTGGCAAGGAGAGGTGCAGTAGGGGGTCAAAGGGTGGGGAATGGATGCTGGGGGCACAGATACAGGCAGCAGCAAGAGATGATGGCTGACATCCTAACAGTGAAGAATATGGGAGGCAGACAGAAGGATTCACTTAGAGAAGGGGCAAATTCTCTCAAATGATTAATAACACCTAAGGGCTAAGTGCTTCTGTATGTTATAGCAACTGATATTCATAATGGTGATCTCTAAGTTTTAAAAAGAAGGTTAAATTATTTTTAGTATATTTTATTGAAAAGGGGGTGGAATTATTGAAGGTTTCCAATTTTAAATGGCTGAAATTTTTAGTGGATGAGAAAGTCAGCTTTGGTTCTCCCTATTGTATATTCATTTATTCATTTGCTTATTTATTACTTTCCTTATAGCATGCAAGGCATCACACTAAGTTCCAGGGGAAAATAATATGGTCTCTCTAAAAGCAACATGTGAGAATCTGGAAATGTAAGCATTAGGAGTTTAGAATAAAGGTCAGAGATCTAGATTTGGATTGGGGAGCCACTTGTGTAGAAGTTTCATTTGAAGCTATGTGAGTACAGTGAACAGGGTAGAGAAGGAGAAAGGGCAACTGAGGATGGAACTAGGGAGAAACCTCATTCTCCAATTATAAATAAGGCATTACTATGTTACATACTAGATGCACATTAATCCTCATAACAACTAGGATGAATTATGAACTGGGAAAACTTAGTTCCTTGTGTTAATTAGGAACTAACTCTCCTTTGGAGCAGAAGTCTTGCCCACAAAGGACTTGGTCTAATTGCATAATAGAATCAAAATTAAGAGTTGCTGAGAAAGACAAGCTTGACTGAGCCTCCATCTGGTAAAGCAATTAAGCAAATATCACCACAGAGCAAATTTCAGCACTTCAGGTTTGACTCTGATCATAAGATCACCTATTCATGACATAAAATTCTGCGAAGTAAACTGGTGCTATGAAATGTTTTGACACTTGTTAAGAAAAAGAAATACCTTCCAAGTATTCAGTGATTGATATGAGAAATGAACAAAGGACATTAAAAGACATAATGTATAGTGCTTTAAGGTACATCAATCTGTTAAGCCAAGCAAACAAAAGCTTTCTAAAATTTACCATTGATGTTTGTGAGTGAGAAGTGTTGTATTCTGAGTTTGCTGTGATTTCCCCTCATGTCTCCTGCTAAGTTATAGGAGCAGCAGAGATAAACATTGTTTAATTCATTCACCAAAATGAATGAAACATCTACCATATGCAAGACCCTTTGGTAGTTACATGGGAGATAAGAAATGTTTAGTCCCAGCTTGGAAGGATCTTGTGAGTAGCTGAGGCAGGTGCAAATAACTACATCAGAAGGCAGGGGATGATTATAAATTGTCTTTGCATATCTCTTGTTCCAACCTTCCAACAAGTCATCCAAAGAATTTTGGACCTTCCATAGGAAGTAAACCGAATTCAGCATGTGGTTAAGTAATCAGCAACTTCAACAGTATTATCTCTTCTTTAATATATCACAATTATTTATCAGCTGCCTTTCTAACCAGGGGCAGACCATATCAGTAGCTAAGTAAAGTTACAAATTTATAAGAGCTTGGAATTAATCAGTTCTAAAGGCAATTTCTACATGACCTAGTTGTAAGAATCAGTCATATGATATATATATATACATATTTATATGTTTATATATTTACATATAATAAAGTAAATATAATAATATATACTTATACAATATAATAATTAAATAAATATTTGTTTATGTATGTATTGGGTTGGCCAAAAAGTTTCTTTGGTTTTTACCTAAAAATAAAAGACACATTTTTCATTCTCACCAAGAACTTTATTGAACAATGTATTCACTCTTTTGTTCCACTACCTTCTGCCATTTTTCAGGCAACTTCATAATTCCATCTTCCCAAAACTTATCTTTTTGAGCAAAGAACTGTTCCAGGTGCCTTTTACAGTCTTCCAGGGAATAGAAATTTTTTCCATTAAGAGAATTTTGTAAAGACTGAAATAAATGGAAATCCGAAAGTGCAATGTCTTGTGAATATGGCAGATGAATCAGAACTTCCCAGCCAAGCTGTAACAGTTTTTGCTTGGTCATCAAAGAGACATGTGGTCTTGTTTCATCCTGATGGAAGATTATGTGTTTTCTGTTGACTAATTCTGGATGCTTTTTGTTGAGTGCTACTTTCAGTTGGTCTAATTGGGAGTGGTACTCGTTGGAATTAATCGTTTGGTTTTCTGGAAGGAACTCATAATAGAGGACTCCCTTCCAATCCCACCATATTCATAACATCACCTTCTTTTGAAGACCAGCCTTCTGTGTGGTTGGTCGTTGTTCATTCTGCTTGCCCCACGATCTCTTCCCATTCCACATTGTTGTACAATATCCACTTTTCATCGCCCATCACAATTTGTTTTAAAAACAGAACACTTTTGTTACCTTTAAGTAGAGAATCACATGCAGAAATACAGTCAAGAAGGTTTTTGAGCTTAATTTATGTGGAACTCAAACATCAAAGTGATGAACATAACCAAGCTGGTGCAAATGACTTTCAATACTTGATTTGGATATTTTGAGTATGTCGGCTATCTCCCGCGTGGTGTAACACTGATTGTTCTCAATTAATGTCTCGATTTGATCGCTATCAACTTCAACTGCTCTACCCAACCGTGGAGCATCACCCAGCGAGAAACCTCCAGCACAAAACTTCGCAAACCACTTGTGACATGTTCAATCAGTCACAGCACCTTCTCCATACACTGCACAAATCTCTTCTTGCATTTCAGTTACGTTTTTACCTCTCTTGAAATAATAAAGCATAATAAGCTGAAAATGTTGTTTTTCTTCCATCTTCAATATTAAAATGGCTACACAAAAATTCACCAACTTTGATAAGTTTGTTTTTAAATGCACGCTAATATGAGAGCTGTCACAATACAATCTAAAAAAATTGTTTTGAATGTAGTTAAAGACAACTAAGATCTACTAGAGCCATCTTACAGAAAAATTGAATGAACTTTTGGGTCAACCCAATATATATAAATATATACTATATATATAAAAAATATAGAAATATATGTATGTACTTATATACTAGATACTTAAAATATATATAAATATACTATACACTTATAATTTATATAAATTCATATAGCCTGGCACATAGTAGGCAATCATTGTTTGGTGAATGAAAAATAGTTAGAACATAAAATTTGCTTTAAATTTTCTATAAACTATCTGAGTTGTATATTAATGACATGCACTAACTTATCACTTGAAACTGTTAAAGTTATCACATTATTTAAATAGACATAATCAGTAGCACTCTTCCTTGGAGGTTAAATGCTCCCCTACCTGTATCTAAAGGTCATGTATTCAACTAGAAAGTCAAGAGGATATGCCTTTGCCAGATGACAGCCATCTGGTATCCCTTAAGTAAAATTATGCCTAAGTTTTCACGTTACTGCCCTTTTAACCAAGAAAGTTACTTGAAAAATCTTGCACTGGAAAGAAGAGCCCACAATATGTGGACTATTAAGTGTTAGTATTTTCTAGTGCAGTCCAGGGAGCTATTTTTTAAATAAATTTATTTTTTAGGATAGTTTTAGATTTACAGAAAAATTGTGAAAATAATATTCCCATATGTGCTATGCCCAGTTTCCCCTATTGTTAATCTCTTACATTAGTATGGTATAGTTATCATAATTAAAGAACCAATATTGATACATTATTATTAACTAAAGTCCATACTTTATTCAGATTTCCTTAATTTTTTACTTAATCTGTTCCAGGATCTCAAACTAGATGCCACATTACATTTAGTTGTCCTGTCTCTGTGGCAGTTTCTTAGACTTTCCTTGTTTCTAATGACCTTGACAGTCATTTTTTAGAATGCTCCTTTTCTGGTCTTTGTCTGATGTTTTTCTCATGATTAGACTGTGGTCATGGGTTTTGGGGAAGAACACCATAAATGTGGTGAAATTCTCATCGCATTATATCAAGGATACATAGTATCAAGACAACATCACTGTTGATGTTGATCTTGATCACTTGGCTGAGGCAGTGTTTGTAAGGCTTCTCCATGGTAAAGTTATTCTTTTTCCCTCTTTTCATACTGTACTATTTGGAAAGAAGTCACTATGCAGAGCTCCCACTTAAGGAGTGGGGAATTATGCACCTCATTGAGGCTGGAGTATTTACATAAAATGCATAGAATTTTTCAGCATGGGAAATTGCTTCTTCTCTCCTACTTATTTATTCAATCATATATTTATATCAGTATGTATTCATGGATATTTATTTTATATTTTGTGTTATAATTTAAATACTACTTTATTTATTTTGCTGTCAAATTGTCCCAGCCTTGGTCATTGGGAACTCTTTTAATTGGCTCCTTTGTTCTTTTGACCTACTCTAACCATTGTAAGTTTTTTATTTTGTTTTATTTTATTTATTTTAGCACTTTCTTAATTCCTGGTTCTATAAGATACCTAGGTTCATCTTGTATATTTTTACCCTCATTCTAGAATTACTAATTTCTCTAAGGATCCCTGGTTCCTTTTATTGGAGAATGGTCTTAGAAACCAACATCTGGGCACAAGGTGTGCTTGCTGCTAATGGGTTATTAATGGGTGCCATTTGATGTTCTTGTAGTCCTACCTCTCCTTTCCTACTCTCTAAGTTCACAGCCTGCCCCCTCTTCCTCCTGGTAAACCTCACTCCTTTTCTTCTCTTAGCTATTCATTAATAGCAGCTCCTTCAGGGCCAAAGTGGCATTAGAAAGAGCCACCAGGAAAATGGTGCCCTCCAGAAATTTTTGTATCTCTTAGAAGTAATTAGTAGGTATCCCTAGAGAAAATATGATCCATTCTTCTACAATTAGGTAGGTGTTCCAGTTCTGATGCTTTTGGCAGCAGCATCAGGTATCCACCCCCTAGGTAAGGTAATCTTTTCACTAACAGAAAACTCAGTTTAAAATATATGGCTAAAACAATGAGGAAATTGTTAGCAAATTCAGTGATCATCAAAGATGATGTCATCAAAGATCCAAGATCTTCTAACTTTCTGCCATGTTACCTTGGTCTTTGTCCTTAAGCTAGATATCCTCATGACACTGGTCTAGGTGTCATATCTAAATACAGAGAGAGTCTACTTCTTGCCTTTGGAGTATGAGAAAAAAATCTTCTAGAATGCCCAGTAGATTTTTTATGTCTCAAAAGCACAAAATGGGTCACATGTTCACCTCTAGATCAATCATTGGTAATTTAAATGGGATTATTATAATTGGTTTAGACCATATAGAGTATATCTCTGAGCTTC
Organism: Kogia breviceps; assembly: GCF_026419965.1. Classification (NCBI taxonomy): domain Eukaryota; kingdom Metazoa; phylum Chordata; class Mammalia; order Artiodactyla; family Physeteridae; genus Kogia; species Kogia breviceps. The sequence goes on from NC_081312.1 coordinate 49,272,011, forward strand.
CCTGGGTGGTAGTGGTGGGGAGGGGAGATATCTGAATAAAATCAACATTCTATTAGCAGGGAAGATGACTATTGGGTAGGTAACCAAAAATGTGTAGTAATAGAGCAGGGCATTATTATATTCCCTTATAATCCAGATTAAGTTAGGTTCACACACACACACACACACACACACACAAACACACACACACAGAGACATATTCTCAGAGTCATTCTTCTTCTTCATAGCATGTCTTAACCTTGCAAGCAGAGCCTGAGAAAGGCTTATATGCAGGTAGTTTAATTGGAGACTGATCTTAGAAAGCAGAAATGAGGGAGTAGGGGAATGAACCAGGGAGGGAGAAAAGCCAGTACAAGTATATATTACTACCGATTCAGCCACTGCTCTGGGCAACTGATACTTGACACTGCTGGAACATTTTCAGGAGATTTAGGAAAAACATCTCAGAACTGCCCATCCATGGGATAAAAAGGGAAGGCATTAATTTATTAGCCTTAGTCTCCCACTGATTAAAGGTGTCCCCATGGGTATTAACTTACTCCCACCCTAGGCTGGATGATTGTGAGCTCTGAGCAGGTTCTCACCTTTAGCATTAGAGAAGCTGTAGGACAAGAAGCAAGAAGTGGCCATTGGCTGAGGACAGACACTGTCAAATTATACCTCTGTGAAGATAGTCAAAGGCTGTCTGGAATGTGTTGCCACAGCAATGGATGAATAAGACATGGGACTGAGAGGACATGAAAGAGAGATGAAAAAGAAGTGTTGGATGCATAGCATTCATCCTGATTATAATTATTCACCACCTGTGGGAGTATTTAACATGTCTCCTCCACTAGACTGTAAGCACTAAAAGGACAGGAATTGCATGTGTCTGGGTTACTTTTTCTATCCCTGTCACCTAGCACAGTGCCTGGAACATTGTAGTCAATTGCTAAAAGTATACTGAAAGAACAGACAGATAGAGGGATGTCACAAAATGAAGGAAAAAGAAATCCAATCATCAGATCCATCATTTCTAAAAGTGTCCAATAATAAACTAAAAATCAGCCCCACCTCCCCGAGGAACCCCTAGTTTCCTGAGGCCTTCAAGGGGTTGGTTTAGGCATGGGCTAGGTCAGAAGGAATACACTACAGACCCTAACTAGGGCTCAGTTTAGAGAATACCTAAGGGAAGGCAACCCTTCCTGCCTCATTCAGCATGTATTTGGTGTGGTTCTGGAAAATCCACAGGAGTGCTCATTCAGGTACATTTCCTATGGAGTAACTCCTAGCATCTCTTGCATATCGGAAAGGTCAGTTCCTGAGGTTTCCCCAGTCTGGTGGGATCAGCCTAATTCTGACCTGGCCTCACCAAGGAGCCAAGGACTATGGTGCATGAAGTGGCCACCTGATCAAGTTTGAACCCCAATAGGCTGGAAAGTACCCCTGCCACCTCAGGACTGGGAGCAGAGTCAGGTGTACTCATTGCCCCCAAAGTGGCCACTCCATTGAGTATCACTTTACTTGGGGTGCACCTTTCTTGTGCCTGTTTTCTTATAGTTGTGGATTGATGACCTTTTGTCCCTTGAAATTAAATTCAAAGTTTCCAGGACAGTGACAGTGTCAACCTCCATTCTTCAATCAACTCCAATACTTGCAGATGCTGAATAATAAAGATAACTATCCATTTCCCTCGTAAAACATTTTAACTGTGAAAGAAAGTGTTCTGGATTCCTTTCCCGTGTTGATCAGGCAGCACATAATACCCTGCTTGTATCTTGACATAACCTGATCTAAGAACCAGTCTGATTAAAGCCATGTCTCTATCCTGTGGAGTTAAGGGCACTTATAGGAAAGAATATATTTGAATGACCATTGTGCAAATGCTATTAAGGCTATTACCCGAAATGGCATTTCCCATCACTTGGCTGCAATTTGTCTGTTTTTGACATTTGCTTCCTTTTCGAAAGGCTGTATATAGACTTTTAACTCTAGTAGACCTCCTAGAGAAGGTAAATCGGAGGGCTTTTATGATGTAGTGCCAGGGACCTTTTCTGAAATGAGAAGAGCTTATTCACGATATATTAAAACCTCTCTATGATCTACTTGCCAATTCACTGAGCCAGGTAAAAAATGTTAGCAGTCTCCTCTATTTGGACTCTCACTACCTACCGTAATTGTCCAGCAGAACTGGTGTCTATGGATTCCTTCCATCTGCTATGACTTCCTGCAAGAGCCACTGAGAATCTAGGTCTGGTTTACAAGAATGGCATGTTGCACCCCTTGCTGTTGGAAGGTACAGCCAGTCTTGTAAAGCAGTCTTACACCTGGCATTCAAATATCTGAGGTCTTTCTGATAATTTAAACAGCTCCCTAGCCTAATCCTAAGGCTTAAAGTTCCCAGGTAGATATTGTTTGACTTGTATATGTTAAGTGGTTTTACTATAAATAATAATAATAACAACAACAACAATAAATTAAAAGGATGGGAGGAAAATTTAGGAGGTTTGGATATGTTTATGGCACAGAACGTAGTGATCATTTCATGGAAACATATTATTTCCAAACTCATCAAGCTGTATATATTTTGCACAGCTTTTGTATGGTTTACCTCAATAAAGTAGTTTAAAAAACAAATGTAAACTAAATGAGTTTCCATTATTTTAGAATTAGGAACTTCATATTTATTTATATAATATTATATTTATATATATTATGTAATATTACATACATTATATATATTTATGTAATATTATATATATTTATGTAATATGTAATATATATTACATATGTAATATAATGTATTATATTACATATGTAATATGTATGTAATATTATATATATTTATGTAATATTCAAATTTTGGGCTCCTTTTGAAAAAATCAGAAGCTCTGACACCAATGGGTCCCCCATCAGTACCTGAGTGGGGTTCAGCAGTGGCTGCCCTTTGGAAGTGAGTGGACGCTCCATTTCGGCAGAGTGTTTATTATGGGTTTACATCTGCATCATGTCCAGTCCAATCCTTGCGTAAAATCCCTGCCTGATCCCTAGGGGCATCAGGGTTTGTGCCTATTGGCAGGGAATCCAAGTAACATTCATCACCCTTGTAACTGCCCAATCCCTGAAAACACAGCACTTAAAACCTCCAAATTTCAGACAAAATAGTTTTTAGATTTACAGTGCAGAGCTAGTCCAAATAGGATACCAATTCTAAATCTGTGTTCAGTTCTGGGATGAACAGTTACAATAGACCGGAGTCTACCAATTCATGCTAGTAAAGACCCACCTTTATTGGTGGTCCACCGTAGTGAATGAGGGTTTTTCTTTCATGTAAAACTTTTCTTGACAATTTATCAACAAATTTACCCCACTTAAAGGAAATCCAACATAGAAAACTCAAAATTTACACTAAAAATACACTAGGATATGTTCGCTCATTTATCCCATATATATTTATCGTGCAGTTCTGTGGGCTGAGCAATGGTCTAGGCACTGACTTGTTTAAACTATAATTTATATTCAATAGCACCATGAGTGATAATCAAGTGAAAAAAGAGCAGGTCATAAAATCCCAAGCACATTAAGAGCATGTGTGTGTACTCTTTGAGATAAATCGCAGCAACGTTTTCTTGTATCTGTCTTCCAAAGTAAAGGAAATAAAAGCAAAAATAAACAAATGGGACCTAAGGAAACGTAAAAGTTTTGTACAGCAAAGGAAACCAAAATGAAAAGACAGCCTACTGAATGGGAGAAAATATTTGCAAATGATATGACTGATAAGGGGTTAATATCCAACATATATAAATAGCTCATAAAATTCAACTTCAAAAAAACCCGCAAACAACTCATTGAAAAATGGGCAGAAGAACTGAATAGAAATTTTTCCAAAGAGGAAATGCAGATGGCCAATAGGCACATGAAACCATGCTCAACATCACTAATCATCAGGGAAATGCAAATCAAAACCACAATGAGATAGCACCTCACATCTATCAAAATGACAATAATCAAAAAGAACACAAATAAATGTGTTGGCGAGGGTGTGGAGAAAAGGGAATCTTTGTACACTGTTGGTGGAAATGTAAATCTGTGCAGCCACTGTGGAAAACAGTATGGAGTTTCCTCAAAAAACTCAAAATAGAACTACCATATGACCCAGCAATTCCATTCCTGGGTATATATCTGAACAAAACAACACTAACTGGAAAAGATACATGTACCCCAATGTTCGTAGTAGCATTATATACTATTGCCAAGATACGGAAGCAACCTAAGTGTCCATCAACAGATGAATGGATAAAGAAGATGTGGTGTCCACATATACAATGGAATACTACTCAGCCACAAAAACGAATGAAATTTTGCCATTTGCAGCAACATAGACGGACTTGTAAGGCACTATGCTAAGTGAAATAAGTCAGAAAGAAATACTGTATGATATCACTTATACAGAGAAAGAAATACTGTATGATATCACTTATATGTGGAATCTGAAAAATACAACAAACTGGTGAATATGACAAGAAGCAGACTCACAGATATAGAGAACAAACTAGTGGTTACCAGTAGGGAGAGGCGGGAAGGGTATATACAGAGGTCGGGGAGTGGGAGGTACAAACTATTGGGTTTAAGATAGGCTCAAGGATGTATTACTGTACAACATGGGAAATATAGCAATATTTTGTAATAACTGTAAATTAAAAGCAACCTTTAAAAATTGTATAAATTTTTTTAAAAAATTTTAAGTAAATAATCATGAAAAAAAGATCATGTATGTGTGTGTGTGTGTGTGTATGTATGTGTGTGTGTGCGCGTGTGGCTTCTGATAGTTTTTATAGAACAGTTAGTGGCAAATGGAGCAAGTATATACATATAATACTCAAAGTACATTAACATATATTTACTTGATATATGTTAATATATTTTGTTATATGAATTTATTTGTGAATTTATTTATGTAAAGTAGGTTTATTTGTATATTACAGTATATGTTCATTTATATAAATATTTCAAAGTTCATTCAGTATCACCAAGGTGCCAGTAATGATTCTCTGTGTGTGACACAATTACGATTGGTCTTTTGCTTCCTTTTGATGATCTGTATTTTTAAAAAGTTTTCTTCTCTAGTGAACTTATATATGGCTTTGAGTTAGTTTTAAAGAAAATTATTTATAAAAATTATATGTTTCAAGAGTACCAAAAGTATTGAAGTTTGGAGAAGAAGTATCCCAAGAATAAAGACTTCTGATGCTGATATTTGTCTACAGGTCAGTTAGCAGTGGCAAACGGGACAAGTTTCTTACTTGGGAGAAGGCAAGTTCTGGATCTAGATACAGTTGCCAGGGTACACCAGGGATGTAGCAGTGGTCAAGGGTGGGCAGAAACTACTGTAGGTGTTGAAAGAAAGTCTGCTTGATAGATAGACCATGATTTCAGACCATTTCAGTGAGGGACAAATGGAAGTCATCCAATAGAACACCTGACTCCAAAGAGGTCCAGCACAGGGGTGCCAGATAGTGTGGGTGAAACCAGCCAACTGGGAGGGAATTCAAAGCATTCCATTATGCACGTTCAATGTGCTAAGTACTAAAGATTGCAATATGCATCACAGTGAGGAAAGTGAGGATCAGAGCAGTGGAGGGAACTAGCATTTGGTGAACACAGCCTGCCTGCCAGGCCATTTTACTGTGCGCTTTCATAAACATTATGAAAACTGCCCAAGGTCATACAAGTAGTAAGTGGGAGAGTTGAAATTCAAACCCAGGTTTTCCGATTTCATGACCAGTGCTTTTTCCATTCACTCTGCTGCCCTGCTGTACCTCCTCATCATGAAGCATTGTCTCAGGAATCCATCTGAGCTGGAGTCATGGGATTGCCCCCTCCTCAGCTGCTCTTTGCTGAGGCCAGCACTAGCAATGCTGCTCAGACAGAACACTGTCCTGAGGGCAGTGTCGACACACAGGCACAAATGCCATTTTCCTCCTATGTCAGGGAAGCAGGAGCCACTCGCTATTTCCATCATTTTGCTGGCTCTAATTTCCAACAATGTTTTGCAAGAAAAAAAATGAACCAATTTAAAAGAACATTATTCCTACTTCTAAAGGAAATGGTACCAGTGAACAGGTGAATTTAAGGACAAGAAAGGGCAGACACAGATTGTTCCTCTTTGAGTGAAGGCCTTCGTGTTATCATATGGCTCCCCTCACTAGCAGCACCAGGTTCAGGTCAGCGGATATGTGCTGGGTGCAGGGGGTCAATGTTGAAGGCATGGTCCTTGTCTCTAAAAGGTTTATACTCTAGCTGTGGAGATAGGGCATAGCCAGTGAAAAGGAACATAGCAAAAGAGGGCACAGATGCAGTGTCAGATGAGTTCAGGGAAGAGACAATGTTCTTCTTTTCTGGAAGACACCCTTCCAAACCTGGCTCCCTGGGTTAATAGAGGCCTAGAACTGTCTAGTCCCTAAAAGAAGACTTTTTTGGCCAGACATGTTATACTATAATGTGATCATAATATTAAGCAAGCCATTATTAAGTAATAACAAAAGCCAAATTCTGCTTTGACTTGATTTTATACTCAAGACTGAGGATGGGTATTATGGTTTTCATCCATCCATCTTTCCATCTATCCATCTGTTCATCCATTCTCTATCCATTCATCCATCCTTCCATCCATATACTAGCCCATGCATTCAACCAACCATCCACCTCTATGTCATACACTGAGCTATGTGCTGGGAATCCTAAGACCATGGGGGCATGGCCTGCATTCAGAGCACCCACTTTCATCTGGGTCTACTTGGCAACCATACCTGGAATATAAGCACCTCCTACGCACAGTGATAAGCTCTTTAAATATCACAAGCATAAATACATCAGTGGCTCTCAGATATTAATGTCAATACAAATCACCTGGGGTTCTTGTTAAACTGCAGATTCTGATTCAGAGCTGGGCAGCCAGATTCCCCATTTCTAATTACCTCCCAGGTAATGCTAATGTTGCCAGTCCTTGGACCACACTTTGAAAGCCAAGGTTTTATAGTACATCGAGATGACATTGAAGTCTGGACTTCTGAACACCAGAAAGAGTCAATCTTCATAAATTCAGGGGTAAATACCCCACCACCAAATTCACTTTTCTTATCCTGCTTCAGGGAAACGTCTTTACAGAAATGGTTTAGGCTTTAACTTATTATATAACCCCTATCTTTCCCCCACAATTTCCCTTCCAAAAATTAAGAGTTCAGTTGATTTTTTTTTCTATTTCATAGAGCTTCTTCAATTTTCTCTCAAGAAAGGCAAACTGTGGCTTCAGAAATCCACTGAGAATTAGAAGCACTTCAGAACAAGGGTGAAGGGATCCAGAGCTAATTACCCTAAGCCTGCAGGTTGTGTTAGGAATCCATCATGATCACCTTTGCCTTGTAGTGCAGACCCACAGAGGCACCTGCAATTAATTCTGATGGCTACAAGCCACAGGGTACCTAACAGCTTATGGGGGGTTAAGAATGAATTAGGGATCTTCCATTTAAAAGGTCCCAGGAAAAAATGGGGACAGATGCCAAATATGTTTACATTACTTATAGGGCTTAGCAATCATGAAGACTCCCATTTATTTTCTGGCAATGCCACTTTTTAATTTTCCCATGTTTTTAAGTGGCACTTGTCCTTTGGTGCCACTGTTGCACTGCCTTAATGCTACTTTTGCAAATAATGAGAATTCCTTTCTTTCTAAGCTCCAGAAATCTTTGGGTGTCATTCTTTCCTAGGAGAAAATAAATTGGTAATGATCTTCACCATTTGATGTTGGGCACACATTTTATTTTTTAGTAAAAGATGATTTCACAGCAACACCTCATTAACATTCTGTGTATTTCAAAATGAATACTATATGATACTGTTTACAAAGCTGGATTGGTACACAGTTTCTAGTTCAATGACAAAAGACCCAAGATATATTTTTTCAGGACCACACGGAGTGCAATCTAAACTCAAAATCTTTGGGAAATATGCCCACACTCCAAAATGCTTACAGATGTGCCTCTTTTTGGTAAAATAAACTCTTCTTATGTTTGGTGTTTCCTTGCCACTGTCACAGGATGATTACATCATATTTAATGGTGAATGCGTACATGTGTACATATCTGTGTGTGTGTGTGTGTGTGTATATATATATATATATGGAACATACTCAGCCATAAAAAGGAGTGAAATAATGCCATCTGCAGCAACATGGATGGACCTAGAGATTATCACACTAAGTGAAGTAAGCCAGACAGAGAAAGACAAATATCATATCGATATCACCTATATGTGGATATAAAAAAAATGATAAAAATGAACTTATATACAAAACAGAAATAGACCCACAGAAACAGGGAACAAACTTATGGTTACCAAAGGGGAAAGGGGGGGAGGTATCACTTAGGAGTTTGGGATTTTTATATATATATATAAAATAATAACCAACAAAGACATACTATATAGCACAGGGGACACAGGGAACTATACTCAATATTTTGTAATAACCTACAAGGGAAAAGAACCTGAAAAAGAATGAATATATATATATATATATATGTATGTATAAAACTGAATCACTTTGCTATATACCTGAAACTAACACATTATAAATCAACTATACTTCAATTTAAAAAGTTATCTAATTTAATGGTGGATAAAAGTGAGCACCGCAGTGATTAAAAACAAATCGCATTTGAGCACGACACCATACGAAAGAAAGTTCTCAGAGGATAGAAGAATGGTTTACTTAAATCACTCCATACTAATAAGCACTGTGGGGTTCTCAATGTCCATTGCCAGAAGATGCATTTTGTTAGGGCACATCAGCCTGGGATATGACTCATGGAATGTCACTTCAAGACTATTACAGAATGTGCATATGATATAAACCAGAAAAGGCCGCATTTTAACCTCTGTGACTCATGCATTATGGACTGTGGTTTCAAGAAAGGGTTAGGAATCAGGATGCCACTGGGTGCAAGCTGAACAAACTTTCAGCCAAGAGAAACAGAAGCATTAGCTTCCCAGGAGAGACCATGAGGCGAGGCAGAGGCCCAAACATTACCTTAAATACTAGAACTATGTAACTCTCTGGAGTTACACAACTCTATGTAACTATGGATACTCTCTGAGGGTAGAGGGTTTTGTACTTTTCTCTCTCTCTCTCTCTCTTTTTTTTTTCTGTTGTAAATATTTAAACTTCTCCATAACATTAGAGTTACAGCTTACTTTCCTGGAATGAAATTCTAAAACTAATTGACAGCCAAACACTCTGTGGGATTTCTACAAGCCAACAGGTTTGTTTCCATTACAGAACACCCGAAGTTTTTATGTCTCTCAATTTTCGCTATGTTACTGTTTCCCAGACCTCTAAGAACAGAGGGGCTCTAGTTCTTAGTTAACAAGGAAGGCACCAAGAGCATACTAGGAAGATTCACCTATTACCTGAACTGTCAATTTGAAATCTGCCTGACAGGCGGTGTTATAAAAATTTTTGCTAGCATCTGCTTTTGAACACTCTTTCACCTGGGTTTTTCAAAATCAGTTCCCTATGGAGATACTATCTCTATTTATGCTTCTTTACAACTAAAGTCTTTAATGGCCTCAGAAGTACTCAAGGCTGAAACCCAGCCTGAGAAGGTTATTGTCAAGAAGTGTACTCAGGCTCTACATGTAGACACGAGTTATTGTCAGTATCTGTTCAATTATGGTGAAGATGATTTATAGTGGACAATTGGTTTTTTCTCGCCTAGCATTTTTTTGTTGCCTCCATCTCATCTTTCTAGTGTAATACAACTGCAATTTTTTGGAGGGTGAATTATCTCCATACTATTATGTACTGTCTGTTAGGGCTCTCAAACTGGATCAGGCATGTGATAGTTCAATCAGAGTGAATGTCAGGAGTTTTGCAGGAACTATAAGAAAAGTGGTATTCTCTTTCCCGGTGGGCATAATTTTGGAAAGATCTTTCCACTTTAAAGGTGGAGTTTGGACCTGCCGGGGATGCCCCATGGAGACTGTGAGTGGGGCTAACACAGTAGAAGGCAGAGAAATTCAGCATCATGAGCTGCTAAGAGCCCTGCAGTAAGCTGTGTTTGAAAACAGACCCATCCCCAGATTCTTACTTCTGGAACCAATAATTCACTTTTTGGCTTAAGATGCTTTGGACCAGGAATTCCATAGTTTGTTACAGATATCCAGAATTGTCAGATTTTTCTACCAAGTATTAAGTATTGTTCATTATTTTGTCACTTGTTACTTATAATGAAATTTCAATGAGCTGTCTCAAGGAAGAAAGAAGGGGGGAGCAAATATTTTGAATTTAGATATAGTCCCGTTTTTAAAATCCTTGGAATTTCTAAAGTGTGGAGAGTGATAAAGGTGTCTTTTGTTATGTTAATGAGGTGACTTTTGGAATGCTCCTAGATCACTTAAGGATGAGGACTAGTCAGCAGAGGAACCAGCCACTTGACTAGAGACTCGCGGAACTTTCAGTCCCATCTCCCTGACCTCTGGGGATGGGGGAGAGCCCGGAAGTTGAGTCAATCACAACAATGCCAATGAGTTAATCAACCGTGGCTATATAGTGAAGCCTCCACAAACACCTAAAAGGACTGGGTTCAAAGAGCTTCCAAGTTGGTGAACACACAGGGATTTGGGGAGAATGGCCTGCTCCAAGAGGGCAGGGAAGCTCTGCTCCCCTTCCCACATACCTTGCCCTGTGCATCAATTCTATCCTGCTGTTCCCGAGTTATATCCTTTTGTAATAAACCAGTAATCCAGTAAGTACAGTGTTTCTCTGGGTTCTGTGAACCACTCTAGCAAATTAATCAAAACTGAGAAAGGGGTCTTGGGAACCCCTAAGTCAGTCGGTCAGAAGTAGGTGGGGAGGGAAGGGGAGGAAGGCAGTCTTGTTGGACTAAACACTTAACCTGCGGAATCTGATGCTATCTCCGGTAACTGGTATCAGAATCAAATTGAATTGTAGGACATCCAACTGGTGTCCCAAGCATTGCTTATTGGTAATGAGGGAAACCACCTCCCCCCACAAACACATACACAATAGAATTGGGTCCAGGAACCTAATTTAGGGAGGGAACCCTGGTTTCCAGAGTTTGCCAGTTTCTGTGGTATAAATACTCTCACCAAGGCTGATTTTAAGCAGCCAATGGTTTAAATATTGGCTTTAAAAATTCTTGCATACTTAACAATTAGGCTTTGGCAGCTAGTCTAATAGACTCCAATACAACACTGGAGGAACCAGAATCCCAGAGACTATGCAGCTTACCCAAACCCAGCAGTTTGTAAACCCTGGTTTGTGCTACTCCAGAACCCACACTCAATCTCTACATCCCTTTCTCATCATGGGGCAGGTTTTCACTGTCTATTTGAGAAAAGCATATGGGAAAGTATTTCAAATATCCTTTGCATTTAGATAAATTATATTTAGTGTGACCATTTAAAGAGCATTTGAGTTATCTGTATTTTATGGATAAAGGGAAAGACTTTATATTAAATATGGCATTTGTATTAACCACTATGAGTAACAGTCACCAAGCTCTTCTGCTACAGAATGTTTTGAAGATAATTTTTCTATGTCTAGTATGTCTGGGAATGTTAATGAAAATTGAAGCAATGATTTAAAAAGAATGGAGCACCAATTAAGGATGATTTATCAGGATGTTTCAGCTCTAAACCCTATCCTAATTCAAGTGTTGCCATGTTTCATAATCTTACTACAAGCCTTTCCAAGAGGTTTCCAGGAAATTTATGTGTGGGTTTTGAGCCCATGAAAAATACTGAGTTAAAACCATGGATTTAAAATCATTGTACTTGTGTGTGTGTGTATATGTATGTCTATGTGTGTACATCAGTACCAAATATTCCCATACTATGGACAATTAAGTAAATTAGAACTGATAAGATATAACCCACAGTACTTCCCTTTCATCACCCATGCAGGCCTGACTACAGAGTCTTTCTTGACTCACAAGTAAAGGATTTTGCATATATTGTTTATTATTTCTATCTAAGTCTGAAAACCACAACAAAGTAAAATTGATAACAATTATAAATATTAGATAATTGACATCTTAGCACAGCAGAGCTATTAGGGTTCACTAGATAACAGGCATGAAAGCACTTTGGAAAACTCAGGGCACTGTACAAATGTGAGGAATCAGTATTGAATAAAAAAAAAACCTCAAAGATAATTTCTCTGCAGCTCAATTTATACACCTTATTTTCAAACTGTAAATTTATAACAAAGTAGAAACTTCCCTACTAAATATACATAATAGAAGAACTAATAACTAAATGTGACTCTAGGAGCTATATATTTTGTGTATATTTTAAGAAGCATCATTTTAGCGTCGACTGAAAAAATGCACAATGTGAGAGTTGTGAGTTAAGTTTTATTTGGGGCAAAATGAGGGCTATAGTCCGGGAGACAGCATTTCAGATAGCTCTGAGAAACTGCTCCAAAGAGGTAGGGGGAAGGTCAGTATACATGTGATTTTGGTGAAGGGGGTACGTGCAATCAAGCACATATTTTTGCAAAAGTTTGCTGCTAGTCTCGTGAAGGTTACTGCTAGTCACAAGGAGGAATTTTCACCATGAAGGATTTTAGTGTTTTTCTAGATATGAGGAGATGCAAGAATTGGGCTCACAAAGCCTTCTCCTGAAAACATCTAACTATCTGAAGGTCTGTTCTGCCAGTTTTTCCCAGAGCACAGAGTGCCGCATTCCAGGTCTCCACCCTGAACTCCTTTCAGGGTGTGTTGAAGGTCAGCGGTCACAGCAGCTTGTGATTTAATCCTTGCAGCGGCAGATGGCAAGTGCCAATTTTTAGCTGGCATTGGATTTTAGGAATCTTGATCATAACTCCATCCCTTAATAAAGGTATTATTTCTCCATAGGAAATAAGATAGAATTTTATATGTGAATATTTAGGTCAACTGTTGAGTTTTAAAGACCTCATACCACTAAGAAATTATTGTTAACTTTATTTAGGTAGGATAATCACATTGAGATTATATTTTTAAAACAGTTCTTATCTGTTGGAATTACATAATAAAATATGTATAGATGAAATAATATGGTGTCTGGAATTTGCCTCAAAATACCTGGGAAGGGAGATGTGAGTGGAGGGCATAGATAAAAGAGATTGGCCATGTGTTGATAAAAGTTGAATCTGTGCTGATGGGCAACAGGGAGTCTGTTTACTAGTGAAAGAGTTTTTTTGTTTGTTTGTTTGCGGTAAGCGGGCCTCTCACCACTGTGGCCTCTCCCATTGCAGAGCACAAGCTCCAGATGCGCAGGCCCAGGGGCCGTGGCTCACGGGCCCAGCCGCTCCGGGCCCAGCCGCTCCGCGGCACGTGGGATCCTCCCAGACCGGGGCACGAACCCGTGTCCCCTGCATCGGCAGGCGGACTCCCAACCACTGTGCCACCAGGGAAGCCCTGAAAGAGTTTTTATATGTTTGAAGCTTTCCATAATAACAGTTTAAGAAAACCCACCTTATACCAATATTTCAAACATTGTAGAACGTTTCTAAGGGCTGAATAAAAGGATATGGGAAGGATTCATTGCCAAAATACCCACTTTTACTACCTTACTGACCGACTTTTGTCCATTCTAGTCCCTACTCTCACATTGCTGCCAGAATTATATTTCTAAAAATTAAATTTATGCATGGAATCTCCTTGCTCAGAAGACTCTTGAGACCCCGTTGCCTCAAGGATACAGTTAGTCATTCTTTCTTTTGTAACTCCACCACACTTTGGTCTTCATTCTCTTATAGAAACTTCCGATGTGGTATGATCTTTTTCTGCTCTCATGTTTTTATCTCCTGCAAGACTCTAAGATCCAGAGGGACAGAGAACATATCTTTTTATCTTTCTGTCTTCAGTACTTGGCACATCGTCTGGCATATGATAGATGCTCAAGAAATTTTTGGTTAATGAAATGGATGTGAAATACAAACAGACTATATCAAAGTAAATGTTGGATAGATAAGTAATAATGACTAGATAGTACTTAGTTGTTTGTTGTGTTTTTGTCTCTAACCCTTCTAAATAATGCATGAAAGTTATTTATAATCACAATTAAAGGTGAAACAATACTATATAAAAGATATTTATCTGTTAGTTGAAAAAAGCACAGGGTAATAAAATGTATATAATTTATTTGCTACTTTTATATATATACATCTAAAAAAACTATTAGGAATAGACTATCCTCAACAGATAGTAATACTATCTGGTAATTCTCTCAGTACAAGATTGTATTGCTTTAGCATACAACCATAATCAAAAGATCATAATCAACTTGGGTGCTTTCCCAGAAGCAAAAAAAGAAAGAAGTAGATAAATTGGATTTCATTAAAATTAAAAACTTTTGTTCATTAAAGGATACTATCAAGAGAGTAAAAAAACCATTCACAGCATGGGATAAACAATTTGCAAATCATATTTTGGACAAGGGTCTAACACGTAGAAAATATAAATAACTTCTACAACTCAACAACAAAAAGGCAAACAACACAATTTTAAAAATGAGCATAGGACCTGAATAGACTTTTCTCCAAAGAAGATATATGAATGGCCAACAAATACATGAAAAGATGCTCAACATCATTAGTCATTAGGGAAATGCAAGTCAAAACTACAAGGAAATATCACTTCACACCCTATAGCATGGCTATAAGAAAAACAATATAACAAGGGATGATGAGGATGTGGAGCAATTAGAACATGCATATGTTGCCAACAGTAATGTAAAATGGTGTGACCACTGTGTGCAATAATTTGGCAGTTCCTTAATAAGTTAACACAGAGTTACCACATGACCCAGTAATTCCACTTCTAGGGGTATACCCAAAAGAATTGTAAAAAGTGTTCAAACAAAAACTTGTACACAAATGTTCATAGAGACACTGCTCACAATAGCCAGAGGAGGAAACACCCAAATGTCTATTAACTAATGACTGGATTAAAAAAAAAAAAAATGTGGTATATCATACAAAGGAGCATTATTCAGCCATGAAAAGAAATGAAGCACTGATACATTCTACAACATGGGTGAAACGTGAAAGCATGCTAAGTGAAAGAAGCCAGATTCAAAAGGTCACATATTGTATGATTCCATTTATAGGAAATATCTAGAACAGTCAAATCCATAAAAACAGAAAGCAGATCAGTCGTTCTCAGAAACTGGGGGAATGTGCTTAATGGATGTGGGGTTTCCTTTTGGGGTGATAAAAATGTTTTAGAAATAGATAGTGATGCTGGTTGTATGACACAGTGAATGTACTAAATGTTACTGAATTTACACATTTAAATGGTAACAATGGTAAAGTTTATGTTATGTGTATTTCACCAAAATAAAAAATGATGTTTTCCAAGTCCACTTCCAGATATTATATTTTGGGGCACCCGGTATGGGGGCTAGGTGTATGTAGTTTTCATACATACCCAGGCAATCTGGTGCAGGTGGCCTTGGGAACATACTTTGAGAAACACTGATATACTGTTTCTCCAGTTATTTAATTATTTCCATGATAAAAAGCCTCATAGTACATAATTTGGCATGGAAAATGCCTGAGACCTCACACACTACTCTTCCAAAGTTCTTACTTCTTAAGATGGAAAACAGTTAACAACTTTAAATGATATTTCTCCAGGGCCTGGTTACATAAGCATGTGGACAGTCTCCACACTCAAAATGTCCCATGACATCTGGAATCACAGTCCTGTTACATGATCAAGGCTCATCTCTCCTATGCCCCTGATATCCTTTTCCTCTCTCTCATGTTTCAATACTTTTTCTACTGTTTCCTTCCTCACAGCCTAAAACCATGCAGAGGTTTCTGCATCTTAATAAGGGACCTTCCTTGATCTCTGCTCAAATCCATACAGAGCAAAGATCCTTGAAAAGCCACTGGGTGTCTTCTCTTTCCACTTCCCTCTGTCTTCTACCTCCCAACTTGTATCTTGATTTAATCCTCAGAGCAACCCTAGGAGACTTGTACTATCTTTATTCCATTCTACTATGAAGAAAATGAGTCCTAGAATGATTAAGTAACTATTCAAGTTCATACAACCAGCAAATGTTAAAGAAAAAAAAATCAAACACAATCTCTAGATCCCAAGCTCTTAAACAGATCAGGGTTATAATAAGCTCTACCAGGATATAAGCTCCATGAGAACAAGAGCTTTGTGCACTGAAAACAAAACAAAGCAAAACAAAACAGTGAATACTATTCTTTCCCTTGAATCTATAAGAGTACCTTAATCGATGCTCAGTGAATACTTATGGACTCAAAACAGCATATAAATGATAGGTAAAGCTTTGAGAGTAGAGGATATTTAAGGAAGAAAATCCAAGTTCAATAGGTCTTGATCCATTTAGAGATGTAACAGGTTGCAAACGGTAAAACTCAAGTAAAGTCATCCTGATTTGGAAGTCTGCCACCATTTTTGTCCCAGGGAATTTTGTTGGGTAGCAACTGGAAACTTGCCCATGAACATTCAAAAACCTCTGGTCTGAGACACTTGCATCTACATTAGCGTCAGAGATGGGAAAAGTTCAGAAGAAAGGACTCTAAATGGTGACTTAGTTCTTTTTATTAAAGATGTAATCTGAAATAGGAAGATAAGAGAGGGTAGCTTCTACACGGTATTTATCAACATATCAGTCTAAGAAATTATATAAATGCATTTGAGTGTTGTGCTTTTACAAACTACCTCTTTCATTCTTGTTTCAATGTAAATGCCTAGTATTTTAAAATTTCCTTTGATAAGGCTTTTAAAAACCCCAGCTAGTAAGATGTATTTTTCACTTTTGAATTATTTTCCTTTAAATATTATTTTATTGACAGTAAAACAATGATTTGATTTATTTACCTATGGAGTTTATCCATAATTAATTAATTACCTATTCTAAACAACTAAAATTAAATATTCTAAATATTTGCACCCTGTGGTATAGGAGACAGAATGGAAGTATGAGCATCAGGATGAAATAAAAAACATAGGAAAGGAGCTTAGTTCATTGGACTGTAAAATCAATCTAATTTGCAAAACTGATTTGGCTTGCATTGTCTTATTTAAGATGGTCTAATTTTCACTGAGCCCTATACTCTGAGCCAGGCATTGTGCTAGATGACATAGATAAAAACACAAAGCAGAGTGTTCCCTCCCATGATGGTCTTGCAGCTTCATGAGTTAATGTTTCACTATAGCTAAAAGATCTCAAAACCCCTAGAACAACACCCCAATTTCAGATGTGTAAGGATCATCCCCAATACAGCCTAAAGTGAAAAATCTCTACTTCCCAACCTTCTTTCACTACATGCAAATATTTTCCTTCCGTGTCACCTGACAACTGGAACATGGATTTCAAGAATAGGACAGGAAGGTTATCTCACACTGACAGAGCTGCAAGCCCTCCTCATCCTTGCTTCATTTTTCAGACCCTTAGCTACTCTTCCCTCTGTTCTCTATTACCCTTAACCTTAATACTTCCACCTGAAGCACCACAGTTGAACCCACACTTTGAAGAGAATTCCAACTAAGGAACAAAACCATGTTCTAACTATTGTCAGTGATATCTTGAAACACTCACAGTGGCCAGTGATTGGAAGGCTCCAGAGCACTGTCTCAGAACGCCAGCACACAAAGTGTGTTTTCTGTTGCAGTGTTCCAGGGAAATATTTTTCTTGCTAGCCACTGGAACAGCTGGCTGGGGATTTCACTATTTTGTTAGACTGAATTCACTTGGCAAGAAAAATAGATGAATCTTTTAAACCCTCTTCCCCTCATTCCCCCCACAAGTCAGATGTACCTCAGGAAAGGTAAAAAACAAATAAGAAGTCAGACTGTGGTTATTCATCTACAAATGACTCAGACGACTGGATCTCCCTTTCTGGATTTCCCACCACCATGTAAGGAGGTTAAACAGGAAAAAAAAAAAAAAAAAAAAAAAATCCATGTTACCAGCTATATACTCAAATGCTTCTGCTCTCCAAAGACAATGAAATTCCATTCCAGTCCTTAAACTACCCAAAAGGAGGCCAGATTGGTTATACAGATGGTATGTGCCCTACCCTCAATTTGTTCCTCCACCCCCACTTCACCCCACTCAAAGTTCTTAATGATGGCCATATTTCTCCAATGCTAACCACTCATTCATTTTTTTCATCCAATAAGTAGTTTAGTTGTTAACATCCACAATATGCCAGGCATAGTGATGAGAATTATAATACTGAGAAAAATCAGACAGGGGTTTATAGTCTGTTGGAGAAGAATGACATTGGTTAGTGTGTAACACAAATAAGAACATAAGCTGTGTTAGTCAAGGAAAAATACAGTGTTATGACAACTTACATAAAAGGACCAGATACGGACTGAGATGGGGGTAGCTCAAGGAGACAAAGCTGAAGGATGAGTCAACCATGTGGAAGCATGCAAGAGAAGGGTGAGATCTAGGCAGAGGAAACAGCATGTGCTAAGGCCCTGTGACATGAGGGAGATTGGCATGTTAGAGAAACTGAAAGAAGATCAGAGAGGGTAGAATTCAGAGGATAAGGGGGAGAGTAATGCAAAATGGAGCTAGATTACCATAACAGAGACCTATTAGAACTAATAGGTGAGTTTCAGCCAGGTTTCAGGATAAGACCAATGTATAAAATTCAATTGAATTTCTACACACTAGCAATGAACAATCTGAAAATGAAATTATTAAAATTTCATTTACAATAACATCAGAAAGAATAAGATACTTAAGATTAAATTTAACAAAAGAAGTATAAGACTTGTACATGGAAAACTAGGAAACATTGTTGAAAAATTAAAGAAAACCCAAGTAAATGGAAAGGCATCCCACGTTCATGAATTGGAAGATTTAATATCAAGATGGAAATATTCTCCAAACTGATCCACAGATTCAACACAATCCCTACCAATATCCTAGATGATTTCTTTGCAGAAATTGACAACTTATCCTAAGATTCATATGGAAAATCAAGGAACTCAGAATAACCAAAACAATGGAAAAGGAAAACAAGTTGAGAGACACATACTTTTGAATTTCAAAACTTACTACAAAGCTACAGTAATCAAGACAGTGTGGTACTGATATGAAGACAGACATATAGATCAATGAAACAGAGTTGTGAATCCAGAAATAAATCCTTTTATCTTTATAGTTAATTGATTTTTGACAAGGGTACCAAGACAATTAATATGAAAGGATAATCTTTTCAATAAATTGTGCCATAGCAACTGAATATCCACAAGAAAAAGAATGAAGTTGGACCTCTACCTCACACCATATACAAAAATTAACTCAAAATATACCATGAACCTAAACAAAGAGCTAAAACTGTAAAACCATGAGAAGAAAACATGGGAGTAAACCTTTTTAACCTTAGATTAGGCAATGGTTCCTCAGATATGACACAAAATTCACAAGTGACAAAAGAAAAAATAGATAAATTGGACTTCATCAAAGTTACGAACTTTTGTGTTCCAAAGTACAAAGGAAAGTAAAAAGGCAACTCACAGAATGGGAGAAAAGATTCTCAAATCATGTATCAGATGAGGGACTTATATCTAAATATGCTCTTAGAACTTAACAATAAAAAATACCAACAATCCAATTTAAAAATAGGCACAGTCTACACTAAAAAAAAAAAAAAAAGAATCTAGACACAGACTTTACACCCTTTACAAAAATTAACTCAAAATGGATCATAGACCTAAATGTAAATGCAAAAGTATAAAACTCCTGGAAAACAACATAGGAGAAATTCCTAGATATAGCAATGACTTTTTAGATATAACAACAAAGCTATACTCCATGAAAGAAATAATTGATAAGCTGAACTTCATTAAAATTAAAAACTTCTGCTCCGCAAAAGGCAGTGTCTAGAAAATGAGAAGACAAACCACAGATAGGGAGAAAATATTTGTAAATGATGTACCTGATAAAGGTCTGTTCTCTAAAATATACAAAGAACTCTTAAAACTCACACTCACACACATACATATTCTTTATATTCTTAAAAAATATTTGATTAAATATGGGAAACCTTAAAAAAAGGCTGTTTAGAATAAAATGAGGGTGTATTCAAGAACAGGAGTGTTAAGTCTACAACTTTGGTTTTCATCTTTTTTTTCCCCTTTTTTAAATTGAGATACATACAGGTAAATGCATGGATCTTAAGCATACAGTTCAATGACAGATTCACACATCTGTATAACCCAGATTATACAGGTATTATTATTTTTCTTTCTGAGGTGATGAAAATGTTCTAAAATTGACTGTGGTAATGGTCACACCTATCCACAAATATACTAAAAAAAACACTCTACTGAATACTTTAAAGGGATGAATTTTATGTATATAAATTATATCTCAATTTTTTAAGTGGGGTTAGAAAGGTGGGGAGATACTAGACCTTTTCAGGCCATGTAAGTGCAGAGGTACTGAGTTTCCCTGCCTCAACCAAAAGATGACTGAGCAGGCTCAAACTGTCCTTGCAGCAACCTGAGCCTTGGAAGAGAGAACTGTCCAGAATATCTAAATGGTGCAGTTCACATATGGTGGGGAGAGGCTGGGTTTCCATTGCCTGTGGCTGGACCATCCACGGCTCTTCTCTTCCCGGAAGGAGGATCTTCACTTCCTTGTGAGGCTCACCCTGGGTCAGCGGGACTGCATCCGGCAGCACGGCTGCTCCCAGGGCCGGGTTCTCCACCGGAGAGTACCTGGCACACGCTTCTTGTCTTATCTGGGCTCTTGTTCCTCTGCCTGGCTCATCGATTTTTCATAAAACCAGCAGGAAAGCGTAACCTTTTGGGTCACCCACGTGACCCTGCTACTCAGCTGAAGTGCAGGTCTTTGTCCAGCTGATCCCAGCCCGGCTTCCTGTGGTGGCAGATATTGATTTTTCTCATGACAAAGCAAGTATTCCCCCGTTCTGGAAGGCTGAGCATTTTTAATCCCCTGTTTCCAGGGAAGTACTGTGATACTGACAACCCCTTTAAGTAAAATGTTATAGAAGGAAAAACTAAATAAAGTGACTTCTGTCTGGGCAGAGGAGAGAGAGAGAAAGATGGTGATATTTACATAGACCTGACAGGTATTCAAAATAGAAAAAGTAGAAAGAAGGTTTTTTAAAAGCAAGCATCTCAGATGGTCCTCCAGGGAAGGAATTCCCTGTAGCCAGGCTCTAGGTACTTTTCCAATAAAAATCCAACCACCACTAGAAACAACTCATTGTCCAATCATCTGGCACTGTTGTGACCGACCTTGAAGTACTGGTGACTAAATCACACACTGCCGTGGGTAGAAGGAGAAAATCTTCCCTTTCTTTAGCAGTGATATTGAATGTGTAATGGCTGCTTATGTGGAGGAAGTTGGTCTAAGCAAGTGGTTCGGGGGAAAAAAGAAACAGTTAGTAGCCTTCGGAATGAACGGATCTGCAGCCGTTTGAACTGTGTGAACAAGTCTGTGCAGGCAGACAGGAATGGGGTGAGGTCTCTGTGTGCCCTCACCCTCCACTGACTTGCCTCCTTGGTTGTGCAAGGAGCTGGCAGATTTGCCTCACCTCAGCACAGTACCAGTCAACCCAAGGCTGCAAATTTAGCTCTCTCCCCACCCTCCCGGGGGCGGCAATCTGCTGGTCCTCATAATGTTCTCCTCCTATTGGTCTCGCTGCAATTGACAGAGATAAAGGGATCAGCACTGAAGAAAGACATCTGCAATGAACACTGAAAATGAAGGGAGTTGACCAGGGTACAGTGACACAAGGTGTGGCCTCAGCCAGGACCCAGAGACGCTCTCTGAACGTGGTGTAGAGGAGATGAATGGCATCCTAGCAAAGAGCAGGAAACCTGGGCCTGAGGACCTTGCAATGTCCTCATTTTGAGACCATGACATTTTACTGATAGAGTTCAAGAGGATGCTCTTTTTTTTTTTTTAAAGATGGGATTAGCAGGTAGGACAAACTGGGTACAAATACCTGAAGATGATTGCTTCAAAGTTTCCAATTTGGTGAATGGGTTGAAGATCAGCGTTTGGTGACACTGAGTAGCAGGTCAGGCAGTACGCAGACAGAGGCAGACATGAGCTCCCCGCATTCGGCTCCCTTAAAATACCAGTATCTTACTCAGACTCTGAGCTAATAGCCTCAGGAAAAATAATTTATGCCATTCAGGACAACTCATACAGATGAAATGTGGAAACTGCTGTAGCCAGCTTTTTTTTTTAAGGCAACTCTTCTGTAAATCAAACTACCTTGAGAAATAAATCCTGTAAACACTGTTAAGTAATTGCCAAAGGCTCTTAAGCAGAGCAGTTCCCCACACCACCAACCTGCCCTTCCCCAGAACAACTTCACACTCTTCTTGAAGCACAACGAAAACCTAAGTGGGTCTTGCCTTGGTCATGTGGCATTGTGATTCCTCTGAATGGCACTCTTTTCATCACTGGGTTACACCGAGGAAAAATCAAGAGAGCTGCAAAAGGTGTGCAACCCAAGCATTGGCAAACATGGAAGAGGCAACACAATCAGTGTTTGTAGGACATACCACTTTCCAAGCTGTT
Organism: Kogia breviceps; assembly: GCF_026419965.1. NCBI lineage: Eukaryota > Metazoa > Chordata > Mammalia > Artiodactyla > Physeteridae > Kogia > Kogia breviceps. The sequence goes on from NC_081312.1 coordinate 49,294,619, forward strand.
CTAGGGGAACGTTCTTCAGTGACTTCAAAGGGCTAAATGTTTACAACATTTACTGAGGACCTACTAAGAGCCAGCCAGTGTGACAAAAGATTTACAAAATGAGGTTGAGTGGGCTTCAGGATAACCTAAGGCTGAGCTCTGTCTTCTTACTGCTGTCACTGTTAGAAGGTTAACAGTGGTTTTCAGTGCTGAAGCCAGTGGATGACAGGTTCTATACAAATATGGCATAATGATGTTGATCCTTCTATCTCAAAGACTCAGAAGTAAAAAGTTCCTAGAGACAAGTAATTTGCTTAAAGATTAACATTGAAGAAAACAACAAAATCTAGAACTTTAGTGATGGTGTCTGTCATTTGTTTTTAAAAGCAGCCAACAAATATTTACTGAATACATACTAAGTTTCTGGGATGATTTATAGAAGCATATGAAGCAGTTAGTCTCTGCTATTAGGGGCTTAAAGTCATGTTGGAGGATTTCACATAAACACACACAAACACAATCCAACAATCCAAAATATCATGTAATCTCCAAACGAATGGCATTGTAGGAAATAATAATACAGGAAGTAATATAGGAGTTGCAAGAGGGAAGATTGTGGAGACCTTCATGGAGAGTTCCATGTAAGAGAAAGAAAGAATGGACATTGTACCTGCTAAAAGGGCAGGATTCATCTGAGTAGAGATGAAGGGAGAAGTTATTCCAGGCAGGAGTGGAGTGATGGCCAGGCATAAAAGGCAGGAAAGTAAAAAGTAGGTCTAGGTAACAGTGAGCCAGCAGACTAGCCATGGCAAAGGGGGTGAGGATGCAAATGGTAGCTCTTATGCCTGGAAAAGTAGGTTGGGTCAGACTGAGGACATCAAGGGGTACATAATATACATATATCTTATTGCTGGTGATGTTAACCTTGATCCCTTTGTTAGGGTGGTGTCTTCCTGGTCTCTACATTGTAAAGTTACAAAAATTAATAGGTATTTTGTGGTGGATGCAACACAATTTTAAGTTTAATCTGTATTATTAATATTTTCCCATTATTAACTCTACCTAATCAACAAAACAAGAAGTCAAATCCTGATTTGTAGCATTTGCCAGTCTCTGTGGTGTAAATACCCCCACCATGGCTGGTAATGAGCTTCCAATGTGACACCACTGAAAGGGGAGCTGGGAAGGGACACAGAATGCACATCATTATGTAGTACACCCATCATCCAGATGCAATAGATGTACGTAACCTCCAGAGCATAGATAATAGTGACACACAGCACAATAAGTAGGAAGTGATGAGTATGTATGACCTTTGTTTAGAAGAAAATTTATTTGTGAGTTTATAGAATTTAATCTTTAGTAGTGGTTGTGTTTAATAACTGCCTCACAAAATTCCTGAAAATGTCACAGTTGGCTTTCATGACCCAGTAGGAGCGACTCCAGACACCACTGCAGGCACTGTTACCTGTGCCCAGGTGGCCCTCTCAGGACATCTTATCACAAACTTGAAAGTGAGCAGCAAAATCTCTCTTAGATCCTTGTGGTCTGGCATTTGTTCCAACCACAGAAAATGTGTGCTTTAGCTAGAAAGAAGAGTAAAAGTGGTTGTGTTTGTTCTTCATTCTAAGATATGGCTGCCAGGTACCTTTGCCAGATGAGGGTGTTTAAGACGTATGTCTCTCAGTGTAGAAGGATCTGTGGTGAGATGTTGGGACTAGGAAACAAACCCCCAGTTTTATACCTACTACTTGCTTGGGGAGAAATTTCAGTTCTTTTTTTTTAAACTGTTTTTTACTGTGGTAAAATATACATAATACAATATTTATCATTTTAACCAACTGTAGGTGTACAATTCTGTGACACTGAATACATTCACAATATTTTCAAGTCCCATCTATGTTGGTAGCATATAAAAAAAGTTATTACTTTTTGTAACTGAATATGATTCCACCACATTTTGTTTATCTAGTCAACTGTTGATGGACACTTGGGTTTTTCCCCAACTTTTGGCTATTGTGAATATGTGAATAGACATTGCTTCTATGAACGCTGGTATACAGAAATCTATTCAAGTTCATGCTTTCAATTCTTTTGGATTATATACCTAAGAGTAGAATTGCTGGATCTTATGGTAATTCTGTTTAACTTTTTGAGGAACAGTGAGAAATTTCAGTTCTCTCTCCTCATCCATAAGGGTGAGATGATTGCTAGTAGGTATATAATAAATACACAGACATGAGCAATGTTGATAAAATGCCTGGCCTAGTATCTGGACAAAGTAGTAGGTACCCTTTTATATTTGTCTATCAATCGATCAAGCGATATAGATATAGATATATAACACAGATATATGTATGTATATGTGCATTTGTATTTTTTAAATTAGCAGACACTTCTGGAATGCTTACTAAATGGCAGTACTTTACATGCATTAATACATATTAATTCATTTAATTGTCATAACAATCCTGAATGGTAGATAGGTGTTACTGTTATTATCGTTGTTACTATTGTAGACTAAAACATAGGGAAGTTATGTAACTTGCCCAAGGCCAAAAAGCTACTAGAAAGTATAGTAGCCAGGATTAACCCCAAGTTGTCTACCACCATAATTAATACGTTTTCAGACCCTATTAAGTGTTACTTTTCGTCCTCATTTAGAGAAGAGGCATGAAAAAGAAACACAAAACACCATGTTTCTAGGTCTACGGCTCTTCTGCCAGCACATCCCACAAAGTAGACTATTGAAAGACTGGTTTGTGATGGTTACAGTGAGTTTCTGAAGAGGAGGTGTGGGGACTATGGAACGAGAGAGCCCTTATGATGAAGTTGACAGAGGAGGAAGCAGCACCCCTTGCTGGGAAAGCTCTGTTGAGCACTTCGTGGCAACTGGGGACTGGTGGCCGTGGAAGGCTGACTCGATGAAGCTTCCTGGTTGCTCCTCCACTGACTGACCAGTTTTGCTGGCAGGTCTCTCTGCCCTGACATGATTCAATTCCATTCTACTATGACATAAAGGGACCATAGGATATCAGATCAAATGACTTCCTTTATGTTTTCAAAATTAGGAAAAGCAGATATCAGAACCGGTGGTTTTCAAACTCTCTGAGGGGGAGCAAGAAGCCTTTTTTTGTTCTTTTGGTGGTGTTCTGCCTTTGGGGACTTTTTCAGTGGCTCCTGAAAAATCTCCTAAAATGCAGGGGTTTCATGGTACAGATGGAAAATTAACGGTTCCATTTAAAATGCCTCATCAGGGCTTCCCTGGTGGCGCAGTGGTTGAGAATCCGCCTGCCGATGCAGGAAACACGGGTTCGTGCCCCGGTCCGGGAAGATCCCACATGCCGCGGAGCAACTAAGCCCGTGAGCCATGGCCGCTGAGCCTGTGCGTCCGGAGCCTGTGCTCCGCAACGGGAGAGGCCACAACAGTGAGAGGCCCGCATACCACAAAAAAAAATATAAATAAATAAATAAAAAATAAAATGCCTCATCATATAGCTGAGGACCTGAAAAACAGAAAGGTAAAGTGATTTTCCCAAAACCACACAGCAGGTACAACTGCAAATCTGCCAGTTCCTAGCACTCCTAGTGCTTTGTTCCTCACATCCTGGTGTTATCGACTTTGGTGCTCACTGGGGACCGGCCGGGGAGAGACAACATGGTGTCTGTGAGCCAGGGAGTCCCTCACACCTCTCAGCTGGTGACCCACTGGCCAAAGTGGGAATTCGCCTGCCAATCCGAGGGCACAAGCAGGAGGAACTGGCAATTCCTGGTCAGCAATTGCCAGCCTTGAGGAAAGGTCCCTGCTCTGTTTGCAGAACAGATGCTGAGACAGAGGGATCATATCTTATTGTAATGGAAGCTGTTTTAATGTATGCCTCGCCCATCTGTCTTCCATAAAGGTACAACAGGCTTCCCTCTTTATGTGGCTGGAAGGTACAGTTATTTTTACTCTCAGGCACATAAAACATATAGAGCCACTTGAATGGGCTTCTTTGGAATGCAGAGAGTAGCTGCTCAGCACAAAGCAACTCAAATATTCTGTAAAGTTTTCATAATTCATGAAACCTGTTATTCGTGGAGATTTTTCTTGAGACCACATCAATCATCCCAGATTGCTTCTATGAGGAGCAGAGAAAGAAGACAGTTCTACTTTCCTTATGGGTCTGCCTATCTGATCTATTTGTCTCATCCAACCAAATATGTACACAGAGCTCTCTCGATTGCTAACTCGCCTAGCGGTAACCTGTTTCTTGCCCCGGATTCTGGGTGTTTTGGAACAAGCTGTTTAACTATCTCGGGTCTCAGTGTATCAAGTCATGTAAAGGACAAGTCTGGGTGTTGTCATGAGGACAACGTTCAGTTAATGTTTATAAACCATGGTGATGTCCTCAGATGAAAGATGTTCAGTGAACATAAAAATACTCAGCTATGATGATTAATGCATGGTCTTTGCCAATGAGATTATTTAAATGATGGAACAGTGGTGACTATTTTAATCTATAGACTCTCACTAAAGCTTCAAAGCACTTTCCCAACAATAAATCATGCCAAGTGTTATTTAATCCTCACTTTAGAGACCAAGAAGTTGAAGAACCATAATGCATGTGCTTTCCTCACGGGCAGGGGTTAAATTTAACCGTGAAAAATTATCAGTGTTGCTTCTCTTCCATGACACTGTGCCCCAGACTAGGGAGTTTTGTTAAATATCCTGAGCTGATGCATTCTCCCTGGAGGAGGATCGAAAAGCCCACAGGAAATCCACTTAGCAAGCATGTGTTGAGTCCTGGAGATACAAAGATGAGGGACTTAATGTACATTCTCAAAGCCCTTACGATACAGAGGGAGGTAGAGGAGTAAGCACGCATGATCAGACATTTAGAGCCACACGTGCAAACAGAGAAGAGAGGATCCAATGGACAGTAAAGTGAGTGTAGGGACAATATTGAAAGTGATGTTTTGTTTGTTTGCAAATGTGCTTTCTTCATGAGTCTTCATTTAGGCTCCCTCAGAAGCAGATGCTGGGGCAGGATTTGAGGTTTATCAGCGGTTTATTTAGAAGGAAGGTGAAGAAAGCATCACTGGGTGACAGGAAAGTGAGACAGGGACGGGAAGGCAGCTATCATTGCTGGCAACCAGGATGGTTTCTGGGGAAACACACACCTCTGAGCCATCCCCGGAAGGGGCAAGGTTGCTGGAGTGTTTATACCCCAACTCCTATTAGCTACTGAAGGAGGACTGCTCCCGGGGGTCAGTAATTCTTGCCTGGAGTGTGTAGCAAAGTGGGCTGCAGACACCAGAGAAAGTCTCTGAATAAAGAAGAGGTGGCTCCTGGGAGTCCTGTGCACTTAGGGATAAGGGTAAGGGGTACCAGCGGGGCATAGTAACTGCTCCACCTTTTAAAGAAAACCACCACTGGAATGCAAAGTACTATATTCTCTAGCACATGCCCTTGACTCTCTGGTTTAGAGATAATCATTTAACTGTCCATTTCAGTCGGTAGAGCACAGTTGCTATTAAGAGCAGGGACAGCCCTGGGGGAGGACTGGTTAAGAAGCAAAGACCGAGTTATGACTTACTGCTCATACTTGGACAAAAGACCCACCTCTCTTCTTCTGTCCTTCATATCTCAGAATAGGCATCTCATCCTCAGCCTTCTTCCTGACCCTCCTGGGTCCCCCAGGGGATGCAGAGCTCACTCCTTTCATGGTGGTTATAACATCTACTTGCACTTTTGTATTTACTCATCCTTCTCCTTCAAAAGACTCAACTTCCTGAAGGCAGAGTCTGAGCCTAACAGAGAATCTTTCAAGTGATGCATGTGACTGTTTAAAGGAACAAAAATAATAAATCTTTTCTATTTTACAACTTTCCCTTTAGAACAAGAGAATGTGCCCTGCTCCAGAAGAAATATAAGATGAAACGAAACTCATAGGTCAGCCATCGTGATACAATGAGCACAAAAGGAGACAGAAGGAAGGGAGATCCACCGGAATGATACGTACTAGGGGTTAAAAATCAAGAAGTAATTTTTAAAAAAATTTATTCTATTTACTTATTTATATTTTTGGCTGTGTTGGGTCTTTGTTTCTGTGCGAGGGCTTTCTCTAGTTGCGGCAAGCAGGGGCCACTCTTAATCGCAGTGCATGGGCCTCTCACTATTGTGGCCTCTCATTGCGGAGCACAGGCTCCAGACGCGAAGGCTAAGTAGTTGTGGCTCACGGGCCTAGTTGCTCCACGGCATGTGGGATCTTCCCAGACTAGGGATCGAACCCGTGTCCCCTGCATTATCAGGCAGATTCTCAACCATTGTGCCACCAGGGAAGCCCAAGCAGTGATTTTTTTTTTAATACTGAGCTGCATGAGCTCTTAGTGTATTTTGGAGATTAATCCCTTGTTGGTTGCTTTATTTGCAAATATTTTTTCCCATTCAGAGAGTTGTTTTTTCATTTTGTTTATGGTTTCCTTTGCTGTGCAAAAGCTTTTAAGTTTCATTAGGTCCCATTTGTTTATTTTTGTTTTTATTTTCATTACTCTAGGAGGTGGTTCAAAAAAGATCTTGTTGCAATTTATGTCAAAGAGTGTTCTGCCTAAAAAAAAAAAAAAAGTGTTCTGCCTATGTTTTCCTCTAAGAGCTTTATAGTGTCTGGCCTTACATTTAGGTCTTTAATCCATTTTGAGTTTATTTTTGGGGATAGTGTTAGGGAGTGTTCTAATTTCATTCTTTTACATATAGCTGTCCAGTTTTCCCTGCACCACTTATTGAAGAGGCTGTCTTTTCCCCACTGTATGTTCTTGCCTCCTTTGTCATAGATTAGGTGACCATAGGTGCATGGGTGTATCTCTTGGCTTTCTGTCCTGTTCCATTGATCTATATTTCTATTTTTGTGCCAGTACCATACTGTCTTGATTACTGTAGCTCTGTAGTATAGTCTGAAGTCAGGGAGCCTGATTCCTCCAGGTCCATTTTTCTTTCTCAAGATTGCTTAGGTTATTCAGGATCTTTTCTGTTTCCATACAAATTGTAAAAATTTTTTTTTCTAATTCTGTGAAAACTGCCATTGGTAATTTGATAGGAATTGCACTGAAAAAACAAACAACCTAATGAAAAAAATGGGTGGAAGACCTAAATAGACATTTCTCCAAAGAAGACATACAGATGGCCAACAAACACAAGAAAAGATGCTCAACATCACTGATTATTAGAGAAATGCAAGTCAAAACTACAGTGAGGTATCATCTCACACTGGTCATAATGGCCATCATCAAAAAATCTATAAAAAGTAAATGCTGGAGAGGATGTGGAGAAAAGTGAACCCTCCAACACTGTTGGTGGGAATGTAAATTGGTACAGCCACTACAGGGAACAGTATGAAGGTTCCTCAGAAAACTAAAGATAGACCTACCATATGACCTACCAATCCCACTCCTGGGTATATACTGGGAGAAAACCATAATTCAAAAGATACATGTACCCCAATGTTCACTGAAGCACTATTACAATAGCCAGGACATGGAAGCAACCTAAGTGTCCATCGACAGAGGAATGGATAAAGAAGATGTGGTACATATATACAATGGAATATTACTCGGCCATAAAAAGGAATGAAATATTGCCTTCTGCAGAGACATGGATAGACCTAGAGACTGTCATACAGAGTGAAGTGAGTCAGAAAGAGAAAAACAAATATCATATAATATCGCTTATATGTGGACTCTAGAAAAATGGTACAGATGAACTTATTTGCAAAGCAGAAATAGAGACACAGATATAGAGAACAAACTTACGGATACCAAGGGGGGAAGGGGTGTGGGATGAGTTGGGAGATTGGGATTGACATATATACACTATTATGTATAAAATAGACAACTGATGAGAACCTACTGTATAGCCCAGGGAACTCTACTCAATGCTCTGTGGTGACCTAGATGGAAAGGAAAACTAAAAAACAGGGGATATATGCATATGTATAACTGATTCACTTTGCTGTACAGCAGAAACTAACACAACATTGTAAAGCAACTATACTCCAATAAACATTTTTTTAAAAAGAAAAGAAAAATCAAGCAGTGAAAAGTTAACATCATGTGAAGAAAGATAGGTTCTTAAAATCAAGCCTAAGGCTCATTTCCTCTTCCATTTTTATTTTTAAAAATCTGTATTTATCTATCATCTATCTAGCTATGTATTTATTGATCTATCCATCCTAGATTGTGTGTTCTTTAATAGAGGGATATAAAAGAAGAAAAAGTAAAAAACTTCCCATACCATAACCCCTGCTGTAATTAAAAATAAAAGTAATCCATATAGAAGACCATCAAATCCAATGATAGAGAACAATACAGGGTGTAAAGGACCTCTCCAGGACCACAGCAGACCTTCTCCCCCAAGAAACACTTATCAAAGTTCTGTATAATTCCTTCCAGAAAATAAGCATGATATAATAATAAAATGATAATAGGTAACATTTATTGGGTGACTACTATGTGTCTGGAACTATTCTAAGACCTTGCTATATATTAAATTTTAAATCTATAACATAGTTATATTTTCATCCACAATTTATTTAAGAAAAAACTGAGGCACAGAGAAGTAAACTCACTTACCCAAAGTGACATGCTTAGTCAGAGGCGGAGGCAAGATTTGAACTTGAGACGTCTGAATTCAGAATCCAGGCTCTTAACCACTACACTGTGTTGGCAAACCACATGTGCTTAATTTGTATATTTTAGTACATAAAATGTTTGTGTGCATGCGTGTGTATACGAAAACGGGCAACTCTAAAACGGCAAGAAGCATGCATGGTCTAAGCAGCTGAGCTCTTTCCCCAACTCCGCATCTTTCTGGAGGCTTTACCCCTGAGCTTGCCCGCACAAAATAATCTGCAAAGCACATTTACATCATCTTTGTAATAACCATCTGCTTCTCACCATATGCATTTTATTGTGCACAATTCCGTCAACAGCACTGTCATGTAACACAGTTCCAGACTATGAACATTGAATACAGGCAACTTTAGTAAGTCTGCTTTTACACTTAGGTGGAGCCTAAATTGCAGGTGTACATTTGTTCAGCAGTTCACTTCATGACCAGGACTTGAGGCTCTAAATGCAGGAGTCATCAGGTGCTAGGGGAGTTCCAAGGCAAACAATTTGGGAAGGACCTTGAAGTTGTCACCATCCTATTCTACATCACAAAGGCCAGATGGCCAATGAAAATAAGCTGGCTGGGCAGCCACGCAATAAACATTTAGTGAAACCAACCATATCAAGAGCATTGTGTTAGGCGCCAAAGACATCAAGTACGTGGGTTCTATATTGAGAGTTGATCGCCTAGGTCACAAGCCATGGCCATAGCCAGTGGTTTTCCAGTTCTGAGTGCCCCAGGTTCTGTGCAGGTGCTTTCCAGGGCCATGAAATGCTGAAGGGATGGCTCATCTGGTCCTCATTCTTACGCTACCCCACCAGAGGTTCCTCTCCTGCCTGTTTCATGTTCTAGGTGTCAGCATAACATTTTTTTTTTTTTTTTTTTTTTTTTTTTTTTTTTTTTTTGCGGTATGCGGGCCTCTCACTGCTGTGGCCTCTCCCGTTGCGGAGCACAGGCTCCGGACGCGCAGGCCTAGCGGCCATGGCTCACGGGCTTAGTTGCTCCGCGGCATGTGGGATCTTCCCGGACCAGGGCACGAACCCGTGTCCCCTGCATCGGCAGGCGGATTCTCAACCACTGCGCCACCAGGGAAGCCCAGCATAACATTTTATATTTACAAAAGCTTTCAGTACTCAGAATAACTTGAAAGTCATTTCCCTAAGGTATTAGGTTTGCTTAAAGTAAAAAAAAAAAAATTTAATTCACTTTTGGTCAATTCTGCTTTTATCTTCAGGTAGTCATATAGCTTGAATGAACATATCATTTTATATCTAAATGCTTATTTTATTTTTTTCTGATTAGGTATTTATATACCCCTACTGTTCAAAATGTTTAAAATACAGAGAGGTTTCAAAACTGTAGTCCTAATTCCCTGAGATAATTACTTGTTTATATTGTGTTGTATTTCTGTGTGGTTTTTATCCTATGCAGATAACATCTTTAACTTACATTTTTATAAAATGAGAAGCATACAAGAATTTGCATGCCATCTTTGCACAGGTGTCATGCTAATGTCCCCTTATTGTTCCAATCTGAGTACACGTGCTGCTGAAATAGTGTACATTAATTTTATATTATGTATTGCAGTTTCAATTTCTATTATATTTTAACTTTGCCCACAGAAGGATTTCTTTTTGGTCTGAGTCCTCCAGGCCAAATCTAATTTGTTCTAGTTGCTGGAGAAATTTCTGGCATAGGAAGTATTTTCAGTCCAGAGGGACATGCAACACTCTCTTTCCAAATCCCTAAAGGGATACACTTGTGCAAATTTGTCAAATCCATGATTTTATGATGATGTTAAGATGCAGATACTTGTGACTGAATTTTAAATTCATGTTCCATTTCCTAGAGCCCTTTCTAAAAAAGTAGAAGGGAAAAACAGGCATTCTCATTATGGTGCTACTACTCCTGAAACATGGTACTGAAGGATTTTATAACAGCAATATGATGGACAGACACCTAAACAACAAAGCTAAGTGAAACATGTAAAGCCTGTCTGCAAAGGCTAAGTTTAAATTGTCCATCATTTGTTATATTACTCTTGTCCCTGCTTTCTAGATTTATGTCTTCACATAAAAATAGCCACACATAAAATATGCAACTAAAATGATATTGTTTGCATGTCATTCATAACCTAAAATTTTCTAGGTTAAGACCAGATTATTTTCTGGCATTTAGAAATAAGATATTTTATATAAGAACCCATTTTTGACTTGATGAATGGTCTTGGATAAATCAGTATGAGGTATATTTAAGCCACTTTCAAAATTCTGCTAAAGAACAAATCTAAGAAACAACTAAGTTAAGAATGTCATCTTTTCACTTTATATTTCCACAGATGAGTCATTTAAATGACCTTTAATCCTGGTACATTTAAAATGATTACTACAATTAAAGGTATTCATTCTATACACCACATTTTCAAACACATATTAAGTGAGTTCTCAACACTGCTCAGAAAAAGGTCTACATAAATAAGTAGGTTTAAACCAGCTGTGACCAAAAATATGATTTGTTCAGAGATAAACATTTATGGTACACAAGCATCATTTCTGCTTTTTACAAATTTGTCTTGGCAAGTTAAAGAAAAGTAGGGAAACAGAATTTTAGGAATGAAATAAGACCTGATCATTTCAGAATATGTATTAAGCGCCCCACATGCCACTTCCAATGCCAAGATTCCAGTGAGAAAGGTGGGTAGGCCGCAGGTCTCTATCTTGTACTGGCTCATGTCTGAGCAGAATCTCAGTGTCTTCTATAGAATAGATGTGAGACTTGGACCCAAGATGTCCTCCAGGGAAAAGGAATAGATGGGGCCAAGACTGAAATCTGTGTCTACAAAGTACACAGAGCAATTCACTGAAATTGGCAACCCTGGGAGACTAATCTGTCATATCACAGCATCTCTTTATTCGAAACTTATTATTTCAAAACACTTGGCCCCTGTAAGTCTCTTTTATTTCTTATTCTTCTTTTGGTTGAGGTTAAGACCTACTACTTAGCTAGGGTTTTTGCACTTAAGTTTCTTAACCTGCCCACCTCTATCAACAAATCAATGCTTCTCTGCCATGAATTTAAGTAAAAATGATGCCAGTCCCTGTTTTTAAGGCTATACATTCTCTACTGGAAGATAAAAGACATAAATATGTAAATGTTTCCTGAAGATTCAAGTACCTTGTGTTTCATATTCTCTGAGACATATCACAGTATGATTGTTGGAAGAATATGGTGATAATATTTCTTTCAAATTATGTACTCCAATCTTATTTTAGCTCTTTACATTCTACCATACCCAAAATACTTACTACTGGACCTTCAAGACGGTGGAGGAGTAAGACATGAAGATCACCTTCCTCCCCACTATACATCAAAAATACATCTACATGTGGAACAACTCCTACAGAACCTCCACTGAACACTGGCAGAAGACCTCAGAACAAGAAAACAAGGCAAGAAAACCCCCATGAACCTGGGTAGGGCAAAAGAAAAATGAAAAAAGAAAAACAGACAAAGGAATAGGGATGGGACCAGCACCTGTGGGAGGGAGCTGTGAAGGAGGAAAAGTTTCCACACACTAGGAAGCCCCCTCACTGGCAGGGACAGTGGGGAGCTTCAGAGCCACAGAGGAGAGCACAGCAACAGGGGTGCAGAGGGCAAAGCAGAGAGATTCCCACACAGAGGATTGGGGTTAACCAGCACTCACCAGTCTGAGACGCTAGTCTGCTCACTTGCTGGGGCAGGTGGGGGCTGAGAGCTGAGGCTCTGGCTTCAGAGGTTGGATCCCAGGGAGAGGACTGGGGTTGGCTGCGTGAACACAGCCTGAAGGGGGCTAGTGCGCCACAGCCAGCTGGGAGGGAGTCCAGGGAAAAGTCTGAACCTGCCAAAGAGGCAAGAGACCATTGTTTCAGGGTGTGCAAGGAGAGGGGATTCAGAGTACCACCTAAACAAGCTCCAGAGATGGGGTGGGAGCTGTGGCTATCATCTTGGACCCAAAGGTGGGCATGGACCACTACCGCTGCTGCCACTGTCACCAAGGGTCCTGTGTGCAAACAGGTCACTCCCCACACCCTCCCAGGAGCCTGTGCAGTCCGCCACTGCCAGGGTCCTGTGATTCAGGTCCAGCTTCCCCAGGAGAATACACAGCATTCCTCAGGCTTTTGAAACTTCACACCGGCCTCTGCCACTGCAGGCTCGCCCCGCACATCCCAACTGTGACTGCCGTATCCCTCCTGCTCCCCGGCCTGAGTGAGCAAGTGAGCCCTAATCAGCTGCTGCTTCAACCCCTTCCTGTCTGGGCGGGGAACAGACACACGAGTGTGGTCTACATGCAGAGGCGGGGCCAAAACCAAAGGTGAGCCCTGGGAGCTGTGCGAACAAAGAAGAGAAAGGGAAATCTCTCTGTGCAGCCTCAGGAGTAGAGGATTAAATCCCCGCAATCAGCTTGGTGAACCCTGAATCTGTGGAATATCTCAACAGACAACGAATGTTCGCAAAATTGAGTCAGTGGACTTCAGGGGCAACTGTGGACTTCGGGTTTGCTTTCTGCATTTGACTTGGTTTTGGTTTTATGGTTACCTTAGTTTAGTTTTTAGTGATTGTTTTCAGTTGTGGGTTTCTTTATTGGTTTGGTTGCTCTCTTCCTTTTCTTTTTTCTTCTCTTTCTGTGTCTGTGTGTATATTTCTTTGTGTGATTTTCTCTATATAGTTTTGCTTTTATCATTTGTTTTGGGATAGATCATATCTTGGGTCACAAATCAAGCCTTGGTAAATTTAAGAAAATTGAAATTGTATCAAATATCTTTTCTGACCACAATGCTATGAGACTAGAGAAAAAAAAAAACTAAAAAATACAAATACATGGAGGCTAAACAATATGCTACTAAATAACCAAAAGATCACTGAAGAAATCAAAGAGGAAATCAAAAAATACCTAGAAGCAAATGACAATGAAAACACGATGACCCAAAACCTATGGGATGCAGCAAAAGCAGTTCTAAGAGGGAAGTTTATAGTAATACAGTCCTACCTCAAGAAACAAGAAAAATCTCAAATAAACAACCTAACCTTATACCTAAAGCAATTAGAGAAAGAAGAACAAAAAAATCCCAAAGTTAGCAGAAGGAAAGAAAACATAAAGATCAGATCAGAAATAAATGAAAAAGAAATGAAGGAAACAATAGCAAAGATCAATAAAACTAAAAGCTGGTTCTTGAGAAGATAAACAAAATTGATATACCATTAGCCAGACTCATCAGGAAAAAAAGGAAGACTCAAATCAACAGAATTAGAAATGAAAAAGGAGAAGTAACAACTGAGACTGCAGAAATACAAAGGATCATGAGAGACTACTACAAGAAACTATATGCAAACAAAATGGACAATCTAGAAGAAATGGACAAATTCTTAGAAAAGTACAACCTTCTGAGACTGAACCAAGAAGAAATAGAAAATATGAACAGACCAATCACAAACACTGAAATTGAAATGGTGATTAAAAATCTTCCAACAAACAAAAGCCCAGAACCAGATGGCTTCACAGTCAAATTCTATCAAACACCTAGAGAAGAGCTAACACCTATCCTTCTCAAACTCTTCCAAAATATAGCAGAGGGAGGAACGCTCCCAAACTCATTCTACGAGGCCACCATCACCCTATACCAAAACCAGACAAAGATGTGACCAAAAAAGAAAACTACAGGCCAATATCACTGATGAACATAGATGCAAAAATCCTCAACAAAATACTAGCAAACAGAATTCAACAGCACATTAAAATGATCATACACCGTGATCAAGTGGGATTTATCCTGGGAATGCAAGGATTCTTCAATATACACAAATCAATCAATGTGATACCATATTCACAAACTAAAGGATAAAAACCATATGATAATCTCAATAGATGCATAAAAAGCTTTTGACAAAATTCAACACCAATTTATGATAAATACTCTCCAGAAAGTGGGCATAGAGGGCACCTACTTCAACATAATAAAGGCCATATATGGCAAACCCACAGCAAACATCATTCTCAATGGTGGAAAACTGAAACCATTTCCTCTAAGATTAGGCACAAGACAAGGGTGCCTGCTCTCACCACTCTTATTCAACATAGTTTTGGAAGTTCTAGCCACAGCAATCAGAGAAGAAAAAGAAATAAAAGGAATCCAAATCCAAAAAGAAGAAGTAAAGCCTCACTGTCTGCAGATGACATGATACCATACATAGAGAATCCTAAAGATGCTACCAGAAAACTACTAGAGTTAATCAATGAATTTGGTAAAGTAGCAGGATACAAAATTAATGCACAGAAATCTCTTGCATTTCTATAGCCTAACAATGAAAAATCTGAAAGAGAAGTTAAGGAAACACTCCCATTTACTACTGCAACAAAAAGAATGAAATACCTAGGAATAAACCTACCTAAGGGGACAAAAGACCTGTATGCAGAAAACTATAAGACACTGATGAAAGAAATCAAAGATGATACAAACAGATGGAGAGATATACTATGTTCTTGCATTGGAAGAATCAATATTGTGAAAATGACTATACTACCCAAAGCAATCTACAGATTCAATGCAATCCCTATCAAATTACCAATGGCATTTTTTACAGAACTAAAACAAAAAAATCTTAAAATTTGGAGTGAGAGAATGGCATGGACTTATATATATACTACCAAATATAAAATAGGTAGCTAGTGGGAAGCAGCTGCATAGCACAGGGAGATCAGCTTGGTGCTTTGTGACCACCTAGAGGGGTGGGATAGGGAGGGTGGGAGGGAGGCTCAAGAGGGAGGAGATATGGGGATATATGTATACATATAGCTGATTCACTTTGTTATACAGCAGAAACTAACACAACATTGTAAAGCAATTATATTCCAATAAAGATGTTTAAAAAAAATACAACAAATTATATGTAATACAAATACTTTGAATGTTAGTTCTACCTTAGTACATTTATGTATGCCCTTCCATTATGTCAGTTTTAAAAAACAACCTTATGGAACCCTAATATACGTATAACAAAATGCACCTACATTACTGTACAGTTTTACCAAATGTAAATTTGTGTAACCACCTCCACAGTCAAGATACAGAATATTTCCATCACCTCAAAAAGTTCCTCAAATCCCTCTGCAATACCATCCTCCTCAACCCCAACTCCAGACGACCATTGACCTGCTTTCCATTACTGTAGATTAAATATGTCTTTTTTGGCATCATGAAATGCATATTCTTTTGCATCTATCTTTTGTTGATCAGCATAATGTTTTTGCGATTTATCCATGTTGTTGCATAAGTGAATAGTTCACTCCTTTTAAATGCTGAATTTAAGTCCATTGTATGGCTGTATCACACTTTGTATATTCATTTACCTCTTGATGAGTATTTGGCTTGTTTCTAGTTCTTGCCTATTACGGAAAAAGCTGCTGTGAACACCCAGGTACAAATATTTGTGTAGACATATATTTTAAATTATATCGAGTATAATACCTAACAGTGGAATTGGTGGGTCATAGAGTCCTATGTGATTAACTGTATTAGAAACGGCCTAACTTTTCCAAAGTGGTTGCACCAATTTACCTTCCCATTAGTCATGTATAAGAGCACTAGTTGCTCCACATCTTTTCTAATTTTAGCCATTCCAGTGGGTGTATAGTGGTATTTCATTGTGGCAAATAATTTGTATTTCTCTGATGACTAATGAAGTTGAACATTTTTTCATGTGTTTTTTGGCCATTCACATATCTCTTTGGTGATGTTTGCTCAAATCTCTTGCCCATTTTTAAATTAGGTTGTTTGTCCTTTTGCTATTTAGTTATAGAAGTTTTTTATGTATCTGGAGAAAAATTCTTTGACAGATACACGTATTGTGCATATTTTTTCCCATCCTGTGGTTTGCCTTTTCATTTTCTTAATGCTGTCTTTGAAAGAGTAGAAGTGTTTGACAATACCATTCCTTAGGACAGAGTAGGCACATCTGCTTACAAATAAGCTTTGCTAATGAGTGCAGGGATATCTCTTAAAATACTGTGCCAAGGAAAATCATGTTGCCTATTTCACAGTTATTGATAATGTATCTGTGGCCAAGAACCCCAGGGTTTATCAAGCCCAGACTCACCAGCAGTATATCTCCCCAGATTTTGTGCTACCAGAAGTTCCTGTCTCAATGACCCCTTAATTCCTTTTTTCTCTCTCCGATACATCTCCAAGGAAAATCTTCCTCACAACACAGGATGAGTTGGCAGTGAATACAAACACCATTTCATTGCAGTGAGAGGGTCACAATGACCTCCTTTTGCACTGGAAAAGTAACTTAAAAATTGGGTTTTGTTCTAGATTTCAGGAAGAGAAATCTCTGATATATTGACTCAGAAAACTCAAGACTCCTGTTGGCTCTCAAAATTGGAACTCAGTGAGTTTGTCCTTTCATCTAAGAAAACTGGTAGCCTATGTTTTATTCATTTCTTTCAGCAAATATTTGTTAAAATGTACCATATCCCCAGCATTGGTATTAGAAAAGCAAGAAATGTCTAGGGTACCATGTATCAAATATTTTAATTTATTGTTAATGAAACAGTGAGCATCTTGAGAACAGAAATCTTTTTCACTTTCCTGAGCTTAGTGTTGGCACATAGTACTTACCAAATGTAGTTAATGTATGAATGACTGTATGCATGTGTGCATGAACAAAGTGTCAAAGAGAGTTGCCTTGCTTGAGTATTCTATATTTTCTATGATGGGAGTGTTTTTTTTTTTTTTTTTTTTTTTTTTGATGGGAGAGCTATAACCAAATAGCCATAGCCACTCAAGGGAAAACGATACTATGGTAGCAATACGATAATCCAGACCTCCCAGCAACATCCCAGTCAGGAAGCCAATTAATACTCAGAATAAGGCTTGTATCATTTTGTTTCTAATGGCTAAGATTTCCCAAAGTGGGAGATAATGCACCAGACCTCAGACATGAGGAGGGTCACAAGGAAATTATTTTCTTCTTAGATTATATCAGAAGTAAGATCAATAATAAAAAGATTTACTACCACTGTAACAAATAGTATCTAGTACACTTTATAAAAAAGTTTCAAATACATTTTCCCACTGGATCCTTCCAACATCCCTGGGAGATAGCCACAAGTAGTATTAGTACACTTATCCTGACTATATACTGCTACAAATGAGGTTCAGAGAAGGTGTTTTGCCCAAGATTTCACAGCTACTCAGCAGCAAAATGGAGTAGCTGAACTCTAGTACTCTTTTTTGCTGCCCTTGGAGGACATGCCCCACACTGATGGGCTGCCATGTATGGTATTCTCTCTTCCCCTTGATTTTAAAATAATATTCCTTTGCTGTGCCATGAAATGAGATGAATTATCCTTACTATGGTGAGTGTATCTTTATGGTACACTCTACATGGTATTAAAGAAAACTCAATTGTCAAACAAAGCTTTAACTGAACGCTTCACCTCATTCCATGGGGATGAGCCCCCACGGAAGCCATAATTCTGTGAACCCTCAAATTCCTTTTTCTTTGCAAACCCGATTTCATAAGGAGTTAACTGGAACATGCTGAGATGATTGTTTTCTCTTACCCAGATGAAATTTCCTTAATTGTTTTTATGTTATATTTGTCCAGGAGGAATTTCTTAGCTTAGACACATCTATTCAGGAATTTCATTGCTTTGGCTTGATAGCTGTAGACAGGAGCTTGGGAGGAAGGACTGTAGATCTACTGATCACCCCTGTTCAACCCTCCAAGGAACAAAGTGAGGCAGTACTATGAGTGAGCTACCACATCAGGACTTACTGGAGAACTGCTCACATTTGGAGAATGGTCTTCACTTGCAAACATGGCCACCACTGAAATAACTGTAGCTTGACATTAATCTTGTAGCAGGATTACATTTCAGACCATTGTTCTACAGAAGATGAAGTGTGTCTGCCTCTGCCTCAATGACAATGGGGTAATTGTATGCTTTGCAATTGGGTCCTAAGGAAGGAAAACTCAACTTTGTTCAGGATCAGGGCTGGGTAATTGAACAACATTTGAGATTCTGTTATTCCCACCAACAGTTGAGAGCTATGACTGAGAAAAATTCAATTCATCCCTTTTTGTCAAACAGCTATACTTCTACATTCTTACTGCCTCTATAATAGCTTATGAAGGATAAACAGCTCTCTTTATTAATGCTTCATTAAGAATTTTTATATCTATGTGACAAGTGGTGCATTCTTTGCACAGAATAAAGTACTTGGAGCCTTGATTCCAGCTGGTCTGGATTGGAAAACTCATTACTGCTCTTAGCCTGACTGCCAGAAAACTCCTCAGGGGAGAAATATGGCCTTGTATGTATGGAAACACTCAAACCAGATTGGTCAACTTTTATAAATAAACCATTGGAAAATATAATTTAGAGGGAGGAGTATATCAATCGCAGATTGTTTCCTTAATTGTCCCTGTTATTTCCCAGTTTCAAATTTTTCATAACAAAAATAAAAATTAAAAGTATGTTACAAAGCTCATCATTCAGTCTTTTAAAACAATATCTTTCTGAAATGACAAAGGGAATTATAAATGACATTACAATTTGGAGGTAAAATTACAAGATCCCTTATAGTTAAGCAATTGATAGTCATCTTGACCAAGTTCTAGATTAAAGTCACCATCTTTTGACTCAATAATTGGCAAAATCAGGTTAGAATAGACAAGGAATTGTTTCCAGTGGAGAAAATTAAAACACAATTATGAATACATTCATCTTCCTTTGCCCAGGGACTCTCCATCCCATAATACCATTTGCATAATGGGTTACTTTGTTTGTTCCCTTTTAAATGTTAAATTTGGAATATTTTATTCCAAATGCCATCATAAAAATAAACATACCGAGTTCTAAAGCCCACAGCTTTTCATAAGTATCTGAGACTAAAAATCAGTCTATCTTGCCTGTATTTAGGGAAGGATAAGCACTTTCTAATTTGTTTACACACCCAAGATGATCAGGCTCTAAAGCTCTAAAGGGTTGTAAATATAGACACATGGAAGTTAGTGTTTCACTTCATCTACCCCACTCTCAACAAGACACACACACACACACACACACACACACACACACACACACACACACACACACACACCCACACACACCCTCCCTCTGCTCCATTCCGAAGGTATCTGGAGGTGCCATTTTGTTTGTGTGTTGGCTTCTGACTGCCCCAGTTCCCCTCCCTGTCTCTGATGTCTTCTACTCTGGAGCAGTGTTCCTCAGTGGACATTTATCAGTCCACACCTGCACTCTTCCTTCCCCCTGGTCCCCAGTGCAGATGGACCTGACCTATGTCTGCCTGGATGGCAAAGAGCTAACTTAAAAAACAGTCCCTGCACATGGAGGATCTATTATTCAACTCAAACGGAACATATTTAAGAGGGTGCTTTGACACACATAACAGCGGAGTTTAGCCAGATCTTTGGCAGGAGAAAAAAAATTCCATGTTCTCCCATATACCATGTATAGGCACTTTCTGCTGTCCCCAGTTCAGCCCTGCACAGGGCTAGGAGATGAAGTTAAGAAGCACTACAGCCAACCTGTCCTGATGTTTGGGAGTGGCAATCAGCACAGCAACCTGCCAGAGGGTTAGAAAGCACCCCCTTCCAGCCTGCAATTCCTCTGAATTACTATAGTAACTACTTTGCAGCATCTCAGCGTCCTAGAGCGTAAAGCTCTGCTTTTCTAAAGCTTCTCACATTCTATGTGTATTAACACTAGCTTTTTTTTTTGGATTCAAACTTTGCTGGCTAGGCTCTAGGTAAAGTGATTTTATGCTTTTTAATGGTAAAAATTCAGCCTCCCTGATGGTTTTCCTCAACACAGATATTCACGTAGCCAGTGGATGGGTCTCCTTGGAAACAGCAGTGACTCAGTTACTCTGTCTCCTGATGACAATCTCGTTGTACCATTGGCTGCTTATTCCCAGCAGCTGGTACCCTGACTAGAGCAGGACACTGAGGACCATGAGTGAAGAGAAGCAAATTTGTGATCAAGGGGCAAGACAGGGGGTGGGAGGTAGGCTTAGGTGACAGTGGAGGTTTTGCCAGATGAAGATACTGTCCAGGGAGAATGGGTAGCTCTGTACAAGGTTCCAACAAAGGGGGGCACCCATTGTTCTAAAATTGGGGGCCCAACAGGTAGGTGGAGCCCAGCCATGAGAAATTTGACAGCATATATGTTGAAGTTCAGGCAGTTAGGCAGTGCTGCATCACAAGGGGGAGGATGGGGCTCTACCACTAGGCAGAGGGACTAGTAAGAGATAGGCAGGTCTGAGTGATAGAAGGGGGGCTGTGGAATGTTCCAGAACCAGCACTCAGATACAGGGAAGGCAGAGCCAATATCTGGGTTTGGGGAACATGGGTGGGATGAAGTGCCTGGGAATTTGGGAACAAGGGGCAGAGCTTCATTCTCAGCACTGGACCATTGAAGGAAGGGGCTGGATGAAGGGGAGTGTGTGGTATGGGTCTAGTTCTATCTTATAGCACACTCTAGGAAAAGAGTCAAAGCAAGGTTCTAGAATGAGGGTGGAGACACCACCATGGTTGAACCAGAGGGTCAGGAACTCAGAGTATGTGTGAAAACTCTGCTATTGGTTGATGGGAGAGACAACAGGTTAAAAAAAAAAAAAAAAAAAGCAATACCCATGACTACTTTCTTTAGCTATCTTGCATCTTCTATTGCTTCCTCTCTCTTCTTGTCATCATAGTCTTAATAACTGATCTTATTAATATCTTAAAGATTGTTGAGAGGGATTACTTTTGAAGAACGTGCTGCAGTAGGGGAAAGCTTTGAGAATTATTCCCTTCTCTCTGCCCAGCTACACTGTGTTCGGGAGCCTGTTGCCCAGTATTGGCTGCATCCGGGGTTCAACAAGCAGGGGAAGACACATGGGAGAGGCAATCCAAGAGCCCAGAGATGACAACAGTGACCTTATACCCCATATGGAGCCCCTTCCATGTGCCAGGTACAAGACATCTGGGGACCCTGTGAAAGTGCAGAGTCCCAAGCCCCCAGATTGAGGGTGCTCTTCAGGTGGTTCTGAGGTAGATGGTCCTGTAGGGACACTTTGGGAAAGTCTAGCATAGAGCTCCACTCCCTACCTCCACCGCACCACCAACCTTACTGTGCCTGTCTAGGCAGAATTGATATTGGACACTGCTCATTTTGAGAGCACACAGGTAGAAAGCCTCCCCATCTAACTTTGAGTAGCCACTTTTCCTACACACACCAACACCCAGTGCTGGGAAGGAGGAGGCCCCCTCAGGTGCTCAGTGGCCAGGGTCATGTGGTCAACCCCAGGAGACGCTGAGGCAGCAGGAGAGGAACTCCCTCAGGGCCAGCTACCGTTGCCCCACTGCTGAGCTCTAACCCTTGCTTTTCTTCCATTCTAATCATGCGATCAGAGCTAAGTTGGGTTCCAGAAATGAGGGACAAAAGAGGGGACTTAAAGCCCGTCCTTTCTCCCAGTTGCTCTCCTTCATGGCTATGTATCCTGAAGACTATAGTTCTTTTTATCCATCTTGGAAAAAAAAGGAAACATGAGACCCACCATCAGAAGGAGGTTGTGATTTCCCTGTGTGGGCCAGCTTTAAGGACAAGGAGCTGCTGAGGCAGAAAATTCCCCAGTGGCAGGCTTGATGGATGATATGACATTGTCTCCTGAGGACACAGTGATTTGCTGTAGCATTGCAGTAAACCAAAATAAACCATCACTCTGCACAAGGGCTGACAAGCATCATGTCTATGCTTTTCATCATAATTCTGGTAGCAGAGCTTCCCAGATTCAAGGTTAACCCCTTTCACTTTGGACCAAAACTCTGGAGCAGGAACAAGGGTGGGATCATAAGATAATTTTTCTTTGGATTAGCACCTTTCATCTGAGGATCTCCAAGTGCTTAAAAATATTAATTAAATTGCCACAACACCTTCGTATGCATAATTATTATCCATCCACCATCCCCAGCTCCATGTCAACCCCTTAAAAATGAGAAACTTGAAGGACAGCCTGGCTAGACTTCAATGGCTGAGCTTATCATAGAGGCAAACCCCAGATTCAATGCCCTTCATTTCTAGTCTCGTACTGAAGAGGACTAAGATGGTGGAGATGAGCACACAATACCTATGCATATATACTCTGTGAAGTACTATTAGTAGAAGAAAAGAATAAAATATGTATATTGAATTTATCATTTAATTAAACAAGCTACTGTATTAATCCTAGAAACTTAGCTTCTTTCTGTTGCAGTTTTTCTATCAATAAAATAGTGATACAACGGGGTTCCCTAATCTCTTACCTTACTCCACCATAAGCATTGATGTCTTGTCAAGTGTAGTGTTCTACAACCTATGAAAGGGATTCATGTTTCCCTGTGAGAGAGCATCCCCTCACAATTTGAAACAGATTATCCCAATACAGGATCTAACACTGAAGAATTTTTATGATCAAAGCTGTTATTCACATTATCAGAATTTCCTTCCTCTTCATGTTAGTTCATGGCCACTGGCTTGTATGATACTATCTTATCTGAGTCAGCCACAATCCCTCTTTTTTGGAAAGCTGGCACTAAAACCACCACCAAGGTTATAAGTAAGAAACTGTAGTTCAGACCAAAAACTGTGGGTGATTCTAAAAATGGATCTCAGCCTCTATTCTGTTCTTATTTAATATGTATAACCGGAAGTAGCCAACTGGGGATAGGTTAGAAAGTAGAAGGGCTACTTAGAGGGACTTGAGACAGAGTTGCAGGTGAATAAAGCAGTGAAGTTAACAGTCTTTGCCAAGCAGCCCTCCAGGTTCATTCTGAGCTGTGGGCCAGGCATGAGGTCAAAAGAAAGAGAAGATCCAGACGCAATCTCAAGACGAGCCAAACAGAGAGGCGCACACATACGGAAAGGTCAGAGATAATGTTGCCACCATAAAGGTCTATGGGAAAATGAGGAAACTAAAGAAGGCAGCCGAGGTGGGTCCTTCAGGTGTTAGCCATGGGGGTTTACTTCCTGAGGGAAAGGCAGACTTGCAAATTCTGAATGAAGAGACCAATTACCAGGCATATTAGACGGAGCTAGTGAACACATGATATAATATGTTTATGTACTGAGATTTCTTATAAGGTTTACAAAGAAAATACTGTATGCTGCTTGTAGTATGTCAGTGATAAATATTTCTATAGAGATCTCTTTTATGAGACAAGTGAAAAACATCTACAAATGTCTAGAATGAAAATCTGTAGAAATAAAATATTCTTTGGGTTTCTTTTAGAAATAACTAATAACATTCTAGGGAAAAAATAGAGAAATAAGTTCCTGGAAAAAAAATAAATATAAATAATGGAAATACTGAGAGTTAAGGAGAAACAGCCACATAAGAAAGGCATGAACACTCATGTAACACCAAGCAATCTATGATGTGCTTTCATGTGGTGTCTTATTTAAGGCTCTAAACAGCCAGAAGTGTTAAGAGCACAAAGGAAACAAGTGACCTGTCTCAGGTTGGTGAGTGGGTAAACTGGGCCCTGGAGTCAGCAAAACAAGTCCAAGTCCTGGGTCTGTGACTCCCTAGCTGTGTGACCTTGGCCAGTCCCCTGCCTCTGAAAGCCTCAGCTTTCTCATGGGGCTGCTGGAAGAATTAAATGGGACTCTGCACAGAACATGCTCAGCGCAGAGCCTGGCACATCACAGAATGCACGCAATAAATATAAGCGCACATCACAGGTCACAACAGTCTCCCTAAGCAGCAAAAAGACTGATGAAAACTAAACAACACTCAACGTCTCTGAACTGATATTTGGTAGAGAGTGAAACACTCTCTTCCAAAATGTCCTCTCTGGGTGCCCTGCCTGACTCCAAGGTTGCTCTATTTTCACAAAATAATTTTGGACCATCTCTGTTGGGAATGTCCTCGGCGCTTATTTAAAATATACATACGTACGTGTATTGTTATTGGTAGCAAATCTTGGCCACGAATAACAATTTACTTTTTCATGTTTTTAATTTAGAATTTGTTATTTAGAGCTAAATCTGATGAAGAAGAAACATAATCAAGAGGGGACAAAATTAAAGTACTGAAATTGTTTTTTTGTGTGTGCACCTTGCAAACATCCCCAAAGGCAATTCCAAATGAGGACTTGTATAAGCATCTCAAACAATGTGCACAGTGACATTAAGTACACAACTTCTTGAACTCATTACCTGAAGGACGTCCATCATCTAAGCTTGACTTTTTAAATATTTTTTTAAACATAAAAGTCTCATTCTTTCATAGTCATACTTGCACTGTTGGCCTCTATTCACTTTTGAAATAGGAAACACTGGGAAGGAAAGGAAGCAGGCAAGACCACAGGTAGAAAGAAAAGGATGGGAAGAGAGAGAAAAGCCAAAAGTGAAAGGGCAAGACAAGGCACAGAAAATCAAACCAGCTTAGAAACATCACAGAGAAATCAACCTTGTAGACAAGAGACCTTAATTACAGTTTGCTTTTTAAGACATAACTCATACTACTCCTATTTGTTTTGTGGAAGGGGGAGAGAGGGCTTATAATGGGCTGCAATAAACTTCCCAGTCAAGGCTAGATCATTTTTTTCTTCTGCTCTGGGAGAATGTGTTGAGCAAAATACCTTAGCCTTTCGAGAAATCTAACCTTTTCTAAAAACACTTATTTTGCTTTTTCCTTCGTATTTTGGATGATCGTTCACCACCTGTTCATTTCTTTGCTCTTGTCTCCTCAAGGCTCCTGGACAAGCAGCGGCTTGAGAATGAGGACTTGTGGGAAAGGAAGGAAACAGCCAGAGCTCTCTTATGTGAATAACGTGATTAGCAGAAAATATAAAAGAGGCTTCTTCCCCTGTTCATAAAGCAAATTTTCTTCAGAAGCTGGCAGAGCTCCCAGACAATTTGCTCTGGGGACAGAATCTAGCTAAAGTGCTGCCAGTGTCAGCCTCAGGTGCCTCCAGATTGATGGGTTTGGGCAGCCACACGGAAGGAGCACTACAGAGGCAGGGGGAGGGGGAGGACTCAGCACAGCACCGGCAGGGCCAGCACAGGTCATGCACAGAGCAGGCTGGGTGCTCTTCCCACACCATCATTGCCCAGCCCTTCTGGCCACTGACACAGCTATGGATGGGCTGAGGGGCTGGAGATGGGAGAAGCTGGCTCCAGGGTCTAAGATGGAGGAGCCTGAGTGGCCACAATGTAGGGAAGGAGCAGTGAAGGACGAGGTGGCCCCCGTGGGCTGGCCCAGGGCACAGGCCATTTCAAGCTGCACAGAGCAGCTCGGAGAGCAGAGCAATCCTGTCTTCCGGCACCAAGCGAATAGTGTCTCCTGACTTCCTGCCTGGCCCAGGGGTCGGAGCAAGCCACCATGTGGGTTTGGGGAATGATCCAGAGGCAAAGGTTGCTGCCACCCTCCCTGGATCCTGCATTCAGCATTGTCACCACAGCAATGCCCAGCCTACCCTTTGCAGCTTCCTCTGTGTAGTGTTTTCAACAAACACGCACTCTGGAGAACTTCTAATTCAACTGGAATTCAGCAGGCACTCTATGAATTGTGATATGAGTTGATGGGGAAAGGAGAGGGGGATGGGGACCAAGGTCCTCAGCTTCTGAAGCTACTGCCAGATTCCCTGCTAGGTTTTAGCTCAGCCAGACTAGGATTCCTGATGGGGAAACTTTAACAACTGATTTTCCCCTATAGTAGTATTTAGAAAAGGTCTATGGCCATGAATTATTCATGGCCATAGACCTATAGTAGTATTTAGAAAAGGTCTATGGCCATGAATTATTCATGGTCACTATCTGATTTCGCCCCCAGTATCTTCCAGATACCCTCACATGGATTCTTGGCTAGCTTGCATATTAACAGAAAAGGTATGGGACACATTTGCCTCTCTGCTGCCTTAAATGTCTACCAGCCAGGCTGCCCTGAGTCTATTAATGAAGCTGGGAACTGGTGGTCAAGGTAAGTGGGCTGGCCTGCTGCTTTCTGCTTTCTCTGCTCTTTCCCCTAATGGAATAGCCTCTCTGTGTGTGTGTGTGTGTGTGTGTGTGTGTGTGTGTGTGTGTGTGTGTACACAACTCATTCCTGATCATTTCAAAAAATTCAGAAAATACCGAAAAATGTAAAGAATGTCACCAACTGGGAATAAGCATGGTTGACATGATAGCACACATTCCTCATGATTTTTTATGCTAATATTTTGAAGGGAGATTAAAGGATCCATATGTTTTTAGAACCAACTTTTTCACTCTACAATATATCACAAATACTACCCTTCCATGTTCATGTGTATAGAACTATATTATCATTTTTAATGGCTGTCTAATAACCCAGGATAAAAATGTGCTGTGAATCTAAATATTTAATCAATTGCCTGTAGTTAGATGATTTCAGTTGTCACTAGATTATTGCTGATGGAAACAAGGGTCTTTACATAAACATCACTGAATCCTTGTCAGGTCATTCTCTTAAGATGAATTCTGCGATGTGGAATTGCTGGGTCAAATCCTCTCACCTTTCTAAAGGCATTGATGTATCCTTTCAAAATTTTCCTATAGCAAGCAAAGCTCTACTAATATTCCATCCTTCCAAGAACAAATGAAACTGCCCATTTTCCTCCCTCACCCTGGACACCCAGCATTATGAGTCTTTTTTCATCTTTTCCATTTTGACGGTTGTAAATAATAGATCTTATTTGCTGTTGTAATTCGGTGTTCAGTGTTTCCTCTCCTCCCTCTGTCATCTCTTGGAGCTCTTTCTCCACCAGCATCCCCCTCATTCAATGATAGGCATTAGCAGAGCACTTCCTGTGTGCGGGCACCAACCATACTGAACATCAGCGCTACTGGAGTGGCACCGTCTCAAGTGCGCCGGGGTGGAGGGGCGACCTGGGGGAGCTGCAGAGCTTCATGGAGGAGGGGATAGTTATGCTAGATTTGATGGAATGGTGACAGCAGGATGGATAGAAAAAGGTCATTTCATGCAGAGAAAAGAGCATAAGCAAAGTCAGTAAGGCCTGTGTCCCAGGGTAGCTGGGAGGTGAGATGGGCTCTGTGTGCTGTACAGTGGAGTTTAGACTATTCTACAGCAATAACAGAGTTAAAGGAAGGGTTTTAGAGGAGAGTAGTGATCAGATTTGTCCTTACAAAGTTACTTCTGA
The DNA here is from genome assembly GCF_026419965.1 of Kogia breviceps. Lineage (NCBI taxonomy): Eukaryota > Metazoa > Chordata > Mammalia > Artiodactyla > Physeteridae > Kogia > Kogia breviceps. The sequence continues at coordinate 49,322,451 of NC_081312.1, forward strand.
CAGTGGTGTGAAGGAGGAAACAAAGAGGGAGAGAGTGACAGAAGCAGGAAAACCAGTAAAGAGGCTGCTGCGATGGTCTGTGTGAAGACGCTGAGAGCTGCAGAGAAGATGGGGCAGCCAGGCAGGGAGCAGGGCAATGGCTGACATACAATTTCCAGGACAAGTGACTGGGTAGGGGATATGGTGGAGAAGTTCAGGAAGAATTGGAGCAGAAGACAAGGCATGAGTTTGGGCAAAAAAGAAGAAAAGACGGATTCAGTTTTGAACATGCTACACTTAAAGTGCCCATTGGCCTTTAGATAGATGCAGCCAAAGGGAAACTGTAAATATGGATTTGGGACCCTGGAGAGAGGCTGTGGCTATGGATACAGATGTGGGAATCATCAGCATTCAGCATCCACACGGTGATAGCCAGGAGCTCTTCCCTACATCCCTCCACCCCCATCCAGGCCTGACATCCATATGACTCCTTTGTCCTTGTCCCCAACTTGTGAGCCCCTTTACCTTCTCTCAGAGGTGCCCAGCTTTTATGAGAAAGAATGGATCAAATGTAGCCAATTCACATAAAAACTGGAAAAATAAGCTATTTCTCTTATGGTGCAAACAATAAGCATTTGTTTAAAAGGTGTTTTTAACACAAAGAAATGAGTCCTTCATGGTGTGACAAATGGGTGGGAGAGATCTGGGGGACAAGAAGCCTTTCTGAGCTCTGTCAAGTTACGTCAATAAGCCACCCCATCTAACCCTGCCCTGGGCTGGGGGCTCTGCTCCGCTGCTACAGATGCAAAATGCAAAGGCACTGCTGGTCTCTGAAGGAAGCATTCATAACTCCAGTTTGCCTTAAGACAGAGCTTTGCAACCAGAGACCCACTCCCAAGAGCCAGGTTTAAGCCCCGGGACCTGAAAAGGAACACTGGGTGTGGTCTCATGCCATCAGCTGGGTGGCTTCCCAGCTATGGTTTGAACAGCTCAATTAAAAGGACAGGCAGCCGCTGTCTAAGTAGAAACACAGTAAAAACAAATCTGGGTCATTTTAGCCTACTTTGTTCTCTTCAGCATCTTAATAAATGTTGATCTAGAAAAACAAAAAGTGCTTCTGAGAGCATGCTGGGATGGAGATGAGAGTGAATGTCAGCTCTCAGCTTCATTTTTCAGCAGCTGACATTCCGGCTTGTCTCCAGACCCAGAAAACCTTACTCTGACCCAACCAGAAATTGCTCTTTTCCTTTAATCCTGTCTACTTTTCTCACTGGCTCCCTTTGAACCCTCTTTCTCCATTGCGTCAAATCAGGGATGCCTACTGCATCTGGTGACACAGCTCTGGCTGGGACAGGGAATCAGACAGGAACTGCCAACCACACCCTCTGCTTCAGTGTACATCATTTCAGGCACATCAGGAATGAGTCTGCAATGGATGCACCTCACTCACCAAAACCACTGAATGAACAAAAGCCTCTATTATTTCAAGAATAGGACTTAACTAGAAGGATGTATCTCAAAAACAATATTTTGCTCCACGATAAGTATCACTTCATGGCTTTCCCTGTTACAAATATGCATGTAATTAACTACAAGTCAAAAATTTAAAGGTTTCTTAGATAATCTGAGGTGTACAGTGATACACGTGCTTGCGCAGGGAACCAACAATGCAGAACTTGGGGATAAACGGTTCTTATCAGTGCTGAAACTATATGAGATAAATCATAATTAATGCTCTAGAATGTTTCCTGCTGGAAATATCTAGAAGACGTTCATTTAAAATGACATAAACACCTCAAGCGAGGAGGCAAGGCAGGAGGGAACAGGGCACAGAGATTCCAAACTCTTATTCAGTCCATAGCACGATTCTAAGTCCAAATTGTTAGAGTTTCTGGGCAGAGGAAATGATTTCAACTATGAAGGAGGAAGAGGGAAGCTCCCCAGAGCACCAATTTCCTTAATGACAGGACACTCTGAGAAGCTGGCAAGTTTCCTTTAAATATTTATGGCAAAAATCCCTGCAGTATCAAAGATCAAAATGGCTTCCTAATTTAAGCCAACACTTTTGAGTCTGCTGATAACTGCAATAGAAATTAACCTCAAAACAGCTCACTTCATCACTCACTGTATGGGCTTCCAAGTTCAGGACACTGAAGGTGCTTGATTCACACCCATCTATGCAAATGTAGCATCTTCTATGGCCTCCATGTTGCTTTATCTTCATAAATCTTCTTCCTCTTTTAACTAAAGACACATTAATTACCCAGGCCTTTCTGTGTTCACATAAACAAAAACTAATTTAAAAACAGTGCTTCCACCTTACTTTATTTCTTTAACATTTCCCCATTTTCCCCCCAAATGTGTAACTACCAAAACCCTTTAAAGTGCAACTCCAGCCACATTTGGGCAGATCTTAAGAGACACAGTTGTGAATGTGAGCTGTTCTTCTCACCCTGCAAATTTGGCACCTTCATGTGTCATAAATCTTGATATGGAAACAGGAGAACCAGAGTGACTATTTTCTGTTGGGACCTGTGTTTTCTCCATCCCGGGATGGCAGGAGTCCTGCCATGGTCTTCTGAGACACAGCACGCTCTCTGGCAAGCGTTCAGGGCCACCAAGCCATAATTTTCACAACACATCAGAAGATTTTCAACTTAACAAGCTTGGTTCAGATATGAGAATCAAGTGAGATCAACTAGGAAAAAAAAAAATCCCTCCCCATACATCTGCCCCGAATGGGAAAGTTGATTGCCAAAGAAAAGTCAGGGTTCTAGGAGAACAGTTTCTACAGAAAACCCAAAGGGCCAAACACTGGAAAATAATATACAGAGACTCTGGAATGCTGCCCTGATTTCTTCTGCACCCCAGGCCTTGTTTTTCCCCACTTTCATTGTCTCTCCTGCTGTTCCTGTATGTACACAGCTGTGGGACAGTGATTACAAGTGATGACAAGCACAGCCCTCAGAGCCAGGCTGCCTGGACCCAGGCCCTTGGGCCATGAACTAGTTTCTCTGTGCCTCATTTCTTCATCTGTAAAATGGGCTGCTTTGAGGATTAAATGAGATAACACAGTTGATGCCTTTTGCACAATGACTGACACATGACATAACCTGTCCCCTCTGCTCAACCCCTCTTCCTTGTTAGGCTGTGACTAGAGCAAGCATGGATGGATCTTTCCAAGCATAAGGTAAAGGAAACTTCAGAACCGAATTCCAGTATCTACCTGGGGGACTTCGGGCAGATTCAGAGCAGTAGTACTATGCTAAAAAGTGCTTTATGTGTATATAAATCAACTCATGTAATCCATAAGATAGTTATAAGAGATTTACACTAGTTATTCCTCAACTAATCATTCCTCCCAGGACCCAGGCCCTTGTGTAGTTCCCTCCCATATTGACTCTGCACTTGGTCATGTGCTTACTCTGGCCAATGGCACCAAAAAAATGAGATTAGTAGACTCTTGATAAGCGCTTGTACACTAAAGCTTGTACCTTTAGACTGCTACCACCGCCATGTCAAAAAGTCTAGGCTCCTTAAGGATGCAAGACCACAGGGAGAGAGAAGCCCAGCTGATCCCCACCCCTCGTTGGTCTTCCAGCCGAAGGTAGCTACCTGAATAAGCCCGAGTAACAACAGTAATTAAAATAGCCAGTCAACTCACAAAATCATGAGAAATAATAAATTATTGTTAAGTCACCAAGCTTTAGGGTTGTTTGCTACTCTGCAATGAGTAACTAAAACAGAAATTGGTGAGTAGGGTGCTTCCATAACACAAACTTGAAACATGAGGCATTGGCTTTAGGTCCAGATGGTTGGCAGAGGCTGAGAGGGCAGTTAGGAAATACTTTCTGGAGGCTGGAAAAAGGGCCACCCATGTTGCTGAAACAATCAGCAGAACTGTCATCTCTAGTCACTTGTAAGGTAAAAAACATATCTAATAAATTTGTGGGTCTGAGCTAAAGAAATTTCTATACAGAATGATGGAAGTATCAATAGATTTTTTTTTTAGCTTTCCATAATGAAGTACAGGAAGAGAGAAGGATGAGTTAAAGAAGGAACCACTGACTTTGCAAGCAGAATTTAGAGGAAATTAAGGAGGGCCCAGAACTTGCTAGGTTGGCAAATAAAACTATTCCTCATTTCCATCCTCTACAGCGGGCAAAGGATTCTCAGAGTAAGAAATGGTCTCAGGGTAAAGATTAATCGAGGATGCGGCTGTAAGACCCTTTACTAAAACCTCTAAAAGACTTTAGGAAGTGCTGAGTAGACCTTCTCAAGTGGACAAAAGCACTTCTAAGATTCATGGAAGCCTAATCCCAAAATAGCTCTGAGTAATCTGGAGCTGGGTTGCCCAACAGAGTAGCCACTGACCACACATAATTACTGAACACAAACTGACATGTAGTATAACTGTAAAATACATATCGGATTTAAAAGACTTAGTATAAAAAATGTAAAATATCTTATTAATGAATTTTATATTGATTACATATTAAAATAATAATATTCTAGATATATTGAGCTAAACAAAATATGTTACTAAAATTACTTTCACCTGTTTTTTTATTATTATTTAAATTGTGGCTCTTAGAACTTTAAAAAGCACATATGTGGTTCACATTTGTGGCTTGCATTATATTTCTATTAGACAGCACTAGTAGAGAGAAAGGCCTATCCCAAAAAGAATTGTGGGCATAGATTTTGTCTACATTTTTTACAGAACTAGAACAAAAAATCTTAAAATCTGTATGGAGACACAAAAGACCCCGAGTAGCCAAAGCAATCTTGAGAAAGAAAAACAGAGCTGAGGGAATCAGGCTCCCTGAGTTCAGGCTATACTACAAAGCTACAGTAATCAAGACAATATAGTACTGGCACAAAAACAGAAATATAGATCAATGAAACAGGATAGAAAACCCAGAGATAAATCCACACACATATAGTCACCTAATTTTTGTTAAGAAGGCAAGAATATACAATGGAGAAAAGACAGTCTCTTCAATAAGTGGTGCTCAGAAAACTGGACAGCTACATGTAAAAGAATGAAATTACAACACTCCCTAACACCATGCACAAAAATAAACTCAAAATGGATTAAAGATCTAAATGTAAGGAGAGACTATAAAACACTTAGAAGAAAACATAGGAAGAACAGAAATCACAGCAAGATATTTTTGACCCCCCTCCCAGAGTAATGGAAATAAAAACAAAAATTTAAAAATGGGACCCAATGAAACTTAAAAGCTTTTGCACAGTGAAGGAAACCATAAACAAGATGAAAAGAAAATCCTCAGAATGGGAGAAAATATTTGCAAATGAATCAACACACAAAGGATTAATCTCCAAAATATATATATGCAGCTCATTCAGCTTAATATTAAAAAAAACAAACAGCCCAATCCAAAAATGGGCAGAAGACCTAAGTAGACATTTCTCCAAAGAAGACATACGAATGGCCAAGAGGCACATGAAAAGCTGCTCAACATCACTAATTATTAGAGAAATGCAAATCAAAACTACAATGAGGTATCACCTCACTCTGGTCAGAATGGGCATCATCAGAAAAATCTACGAACAACAGATGCTGGAGAGGCTGTGGAGAAAAGGGAACCCTCTTGCACTGTTGGTGGGAATGTAAACTGATACGGCTACCATGGAGAACGGTATGAAGGTTCCTTAAAAAACTGAAAATAGTATTACTGTATGACCCAGCAATCCCACTACTGGGCATATACCCAGAGAAAACCATAATTCAAAAAGACACATGCACCCAAATATTCACTGCAGCACTATTTACAATAGCCAGGTCATGGAAGCAACTTAAATGCCCATCAACAGATGAATGGATAAAGAAGATGTGGTACATATATACAATGGAATATTACTCAGCCATAAAACAGAACGAAATTGGGTAATTTGTAGAGATGTGGATGGACCTAGAGACTGTCATACAGAGTGAAGTAAGTCAGAAAGAGAAACACAAATATTGTATATTAATGCATATATGTGGAATCTAGAAAAATGGTATGGATGAACTGGTTTGCAAGGCAGAAATAGACACAGATGTAGAGAACTAACATATGGACCCCAAGGGGGGAAAGTGGGAGGGGGGTTGTTGGTGGTGGTGGGATGAATTGGGAGATTGGGATTGACATATATACACTAATATGTATAAAATCAATGACTAATAAGAACCTGCTGTATAAAAAATAAATAGAGGGCTTCCCTGGTGGCGCAGTGGTTGAGAATCCGCCTGCCGATGCAGGGGACACGGGTTCATGCCCCAGTCTGGGAAGATCCCGCATGCCACAGAGAGGCTGGGCCCGTGAGCCATGGCCACTGAGCCTGCGCGTCCGGAGCCTGTGCTCCACAACGGGAGAGGCCACAACAGTGAGAGGCCTGCATACCACAAAAATAAATAAATAAATAAAAATAAATAGAGAGACTTTCAAGATGGCAGAGGCGTAAGACGTGGAGATCACCTTCCTCCCTACAAATACAACAGAAATACATCTACATGTGGAACAACTCCTACAGAACAGCTACTGAACACTGGTAGAAGACCTCAGGCTCCCCCAAAGCCGCCTTCAGATGACCTACATGCAGAGGCAGGGCCAAATCTAAAGCTGAACCCCAGGAGTGGTGTAAACAAAGAGAGAAAGGGAAATCTCTCCCAGCAGCCTCAGGAGCAGTGGATTAAATCTCCGCAATCAACATGTTGTACCCTGCATCTCTGGAATACCTGAATAGACAATGAATCATCCCAAAATTGAGGCAGTGAACTTTGGGAGCAACTGTAGACTTGGGGTATGCTTTCTGCATCTAATTTCCTTCCAGTTTTATGTTTATCTTAGTTTAGTATTTAGTGCTTATTATCATTGGTAGATTTGTTTATTGATTTGGTTGCTTTCTTCCTTTTCTTTATATATAGATATATATATATTTTTCCTTTTTCTCTTTTTAAGAGTGTATATGTGTATGGTTTTTTTGAAATTTATTTTCTTTATTTTTTTATACAGCAGGCTCTTATTAGTTATCCATTTTATACATATTAGTGTGTATGTGTCAATCTCAATCTCCCAATTCATCACACCACCACCACACCCCGCCCTGGCACTTTCCCCACTTGGTGTCCATATGTTTGTTCTCTGCATCTGTGTCTCAATTTCTTCCCTGCAAACTGGTTCATCTATACCATTTTTCTAGGTTCCACATATATGTGTTAATACACGATATTTGTTTTACTCTTTCTGACTTACTTCACTCTGTATGACAGTCTCTAGATCCATCCATGTGTCTAAAAATGACCCAATTTTGTTCCTTTTATAGCTGAGTAATATTCCATTCTATATATGTACCACATCTTCTTTTTCCATTCATCTGTCGATGGGCATTTAGGTTGCTTCCATGTCCTGGCTATTGTAAATAGTGCTGCAATGAACATTGGGGTGCATGTGTCTTTTTGAATTATGGTTTTCTCTGGATATATGCCCAGTAGTGGGATTGTTAGGTCATATGGTAATTCTATTTTTAGTTCTTTAAGGAATCTCCATACTGTTCTCCATAGTGGCTGTATCAATTTACATTCCCACCAACACCAACAGTGCAAGAGGGTTCCCTTTTCTCCACACCCTCTCCAGCATCTGTTGTTCATAGATTTTCTGATGATGCCCATTCTAACTGGTGTGAGGTGATACCTCATTGTAGTTTTGATTTGCATTTCTCTAATAATTAGTGATGTTGAGCAGCTTTTCATGTGCTTCTTGGCCATTCGTATGTCTTCTTTGGAGAAATGTCTACTTAGGTCTTCTGCCCATTTTTGGATTGGGCTGTTTGTTTTTTTTAATATTGAGCTGAATGAGCTGCGTATATACATTTTGGAGATTAATCCTTTGTCTGATGATACATTTGCAAATATTTTCTCGCATTCTGAGGGGTGTCTTTTCATCTTGTTTATGGTTTCCTTTGCTGTGCAAAAGCTTTTAAGCTTCATTAGGTCCCATTTGTTTATTTTTAGTTCCATTACTCTAGGAGGTGGATCAAAAAAGATCTTGCTATGATTTATGTCAGAGTGTTCTTCCTATGTTTTCCTCTAAGAGTTTTATAGTGTCCAGTCTTACATTTAGGTCTCTAATCCACTTTGAGTTTATTTTTGTGTATGGTGTTAGGGAATGTTGTAATTTCATTATTTTACATGTAGCTGTCCAGTTTCCCCAGCACCACTTATTGAAGAGACTGTCTTTCTCCATTGTATATCCTTGTCTCCTTTGTCATAGATTAGTTGACCACAGGTGTATGGATTTATCTCTGGCCTTTCTATCCTGTTCCATTGATCTATATTTCTGTTTTGGTGCCAGTGCCATACTGTCTTCATTACTGTAGCTTTGTAGTACAGTCTGAAGCCAGGGAGTCTGATTCCTCCAGCTCCGTTTTTATCCCTCAAGACTGCTTTGGCTATTCGGGGTCTTCTGTGTCTCCATACAAATTTTGAGAATTCTTGTTCTAGTTCTGTAAAAAATGCCATTGGTAATTCAATAGGGATTGCATTGAATCTGTAGATTGCTTTGGTAGTATAGTCATTTTCACAATATTGATTTTTCCAATCCAAGAACATGGTATATCTCTCCATCTGTTGGTATCATCTTTAATTTGTTTCATCAGTGTCTTATAGTTTTCTGCATACAGGTCTTTTGTCTCCTTAGGTAGGTTTATTCCTAGGTATTTTATTCTTTTTGTTGCAATGGTAAATGGGAGTGTTTCCTTAATTTCTCTTTCAGATTTTTCATTAGTGTACAGGAATGCAAAAGATTTCTGTGCATTGATTTTGTATCCTGCTACTTTACCAAATTCATTGATTAGCTCTAGTAGTTTTCTGGTGGTATCTTTAGGATTCTCTAAGTATAGTATCATGTCATCTGCAAACAGTGACAGTTTTACTTCTTCTTTTCCAATTTGTATTCCTTTTATTTCTTTTTCTTCTCTGATTGCCATGGATAGGACTTCCAAAACTATGTTGAATGATAGTGGTGAGAGTGGACATCCTTGTCTTGTTCCTGATCTTAGAGGAAATGCTTTCACTTTTTCACCATTGAGAATGATGTTTGCTGTGGGTTTGTCATATATGGCCTTTATTATGTTGAAGTAGGTTCCTTCTATGCCCACTTTCTGGAGAGTTTTGATCATAAATTGGTGTTGAATTTTGTCAAAAGCATTTTCTCCATCTATTGAGATGATCATATGGTTTTTATTCTTCAATTAGTTAATATGGTGTATCACATTGATTGATTTGCATATATTGAAGACTCCTTGCATCCCTGGGATACATCCCACTTGATCATGGTGTATGATCCTTTTCATGTGTTTTTGGATTCTGTTTGTGAGTATTTTGTTGAGGATTTTTACATCTATATTCATCAGTGATATTGGTTTGTAATTTTCTTTTTTTGTAGTATCTTTGTCTGGTTTTGGTATCAGGGTGATGGTGGCCTCATAGAATGAGTTTGGGAGTGTTCCTTCCTCTGAAATTTTTTGGAAGAGTTTGAAAAGGATGGGTGTTAGCTCTTCTCTAAACATTTGATTGAATTCATCTGTAAAGCCCCCTGGTCCTGGACTTTTGTTTGTTGGAAGATTTTTAATCACAGTTGCAATTTCATTACTTGTGATTGATCTGTTCATATTTTCTGTTTCTTCCTGGTTCAGCCTTGGAAGGTTACACCTTTCTAAGAATTTTTCCATTTCTTCCAGGTTGTCCATTTTATTGGCATAGAGTTGCTTGTAGTAGTCTCTTAAGATGCTTTGTATTTCTGCAGCATCTGTTGTAGTTTCTCCTTTTTCATTTCTAATTTTAATGATTTGAGTCCTTCCCTCTTTTTCCTGATGAGTCTAGCTAATTGTTTATCAATTCTGTTTATCTTTTCAAAGAACCATCGTTTAGTTTTATTGATCTTTGCTATTGTTTTCTTTGTTTCTATTTCACTCATTTCTGCTCTGATCTTTATGATTTCTTTCCTTCTACTAACTTTGGGTTTTGTTTGTTCTTCTTTCTCTAGTTCTTCTAGGTGTAAGGTTAGATTGTTTATTTGAGATGTTTGTTGTTTCTTGAGATAGGATTGTATTCCTATAAATTTCCCTCTTAGAACTGCTTTTGCTGCATCCCATAGGTTTTGTATCATTATGTTTTCATTGTCATTTGTCTCTAGATATTTTTTTATTTCCTCTTTGATTTCTTCAGTGATCTGTTGGTAATTTAGTAACGAATTGTTTATCCTCCATGTGTTTGTGTTTTTTATGTTTTTTTCTCTGTAACTGATTTCTAATCTCATAGCACTGTGGTCAGAAAAGACACTTCATATGATTTCTATTTTATTACATTTACTGAGGCTTGATTTGTGACCCAAGATGTGATCTATCCTGGAGAATGTTCTGTGCACACTTGAGAAGAAATTGTAATCTGCTGTTTTCAGATGAAATGTCCTATAAATATCAACTAAGCCCATCTTGTTTAATATGTCATTTAAAACTTGCTTTTCCGTATTAATATTCTGTTTGGATGATCTGTCCATTGGTGTAAGTGAGCTGTTAAAGTCCCCCACTATTATTTACTGTCGATTTCCTCTTTTATAGCTGTTAGCATTTGCCTTATGTGTTGAGGTGCTCCTATGTTGCATACATATGTATTTATAATTGTTATATCTTCTTTGATTGATCCCTTGATCATTATGTAGTGTCCTTCCTTGTCTCTTGTAACATTCTTTATTTTAAAGTTTATTTTGTCTGATATGAGTATTTCCACTCCAGCTTTCTTTTGATTTCCATTTGCATGGAATATCTTTTCCCACTCCCTCACTTTCAGTCTGTATGTGTCCCTAGGTCTGAAGTGGGTCTCTTGTAGACAGCATATATATGGGTCTTGTTTTTTGTATCCATTCAGCAAGCCTGTGTCTTTTAGTTGGAGCATTTAATCCATTCATGTTTAAGGTAATTATCAATATGTATGCTCCTATTACCATTTTCTTAATTGTTATAGGTTTGTTTTTGTAGGTCTTTTTCTCCTCTTGTGTTTCCCATTTAGATAAGTTCCTTTAGCATTTGTTGTAGAGCTGGTTGGTGGTGCTGAATTCTCTTAGCTTTTGCTTGTCTGAAAAGCTTTTGATTTCTCCATCAAATCTGAATGAGATCTTTGCCGGGCAGAGTAATCTTGGCTGCAGATTTTTCCCTTTCATCACTTTAAATATGTCATGCCACTCCCTTCTAGCTTGTAGAGTTTCTGCTGAGAAATCAGCTGTTAACCTTATGGGAGTTCCCTTGTATGTTATTTGTCATTTTTCCCTTGCTGCTTTCAATAATTTTTCTTTGTCTTTAATTTTTGCCAATTTGATTACTATGTGTCTCAGCATGCTTCTCCTTGGGTTTATCCTGTATGGGACTCTGTGCTTCCTGGACTTGGGTGGCTATTTCCTTTCCCATGTGAGGGAAGTTTTCTACTATAATCTCTTCAAATTTTTGGGGGGTCCTTTCTCTTTCTGTTCTCCTTCTGGGACCCCTTTAACGCGACTGTTGCATTTAATGTTGTCCCAGAGGTCTCTTAGGCTGTCTTCATTTTTTTTCTTTATTCTGTTCTACAGCAGTGAATTCCACCATTCTGTCTTCCAGGTCACTTATCCATTCTTCTGCCTCAGTTATTCTGCTATTGATTCCTTCTCGTGTATTTTTCATTTCAGTTATTGTATTGTTCACCTCTGTTTCTTTGCTCTTTAATTCTTCTAGGTCTTTGTTAAACATTTCTTGCATCTTCTCAATCTTTGCCTCCATTCTTTTTCCGAGGTCCTGGATCATCTTCACTATCATTATTCTGAATTCTTTTTCTGGAAGGTTGCCTATCTCCACATCATTTAGTTGTTTTTCTAGGGTTTTATCTTGTTCCTTCATCTGGTACATAGCCCTCTGCCTTTTCATCCTGTCTATCTTTCTGTGAATGTGGTTTTTGTTCCACAGGCTGCAGGATTGTATTTCCTCCTGCTTCTGCTGTCTGCCCTCTGGTGGTTGAGTCTATCTAACAGGCTTGTGCAAGTTTCCTGATGGGAGGGACTGCTGGTGGGTAGAGCTGGCTGTTGCTCTGGTGGGTAGCACTCAGTAAAACTTTAATCCGTTTGTCTGCTGATGGGTGGGACTGGGTTCCCTCACTGTTGGCTGTTTGGCCTGAGGTGACCCAACAGTGGAGCCTACCCAGGCTCTTTGTTGGGGCTGATGGCAGACTCTGGGAGGGCTCACACCAAGGAGTACTTCTCAGAACTTCTGCTGCCATTGTCCTTGTCCTCACGGTGAGACACAGCCTCACTCCATCTCTGCAGGAAGCCCTCCAACACTAGCAGGTAGGTCTGGTTCAGTCTCCTATGGGGTCACTGCTCCTTCCCCTGGGTCCTGATGCACACACTACTTTGTGTGTGCCCTCCAAGAGTGGAGTCTCTGTTTCCCCCAGTCCTGTCAAACTCCTGTAATCAAATCCCGCTAGCCTTCAAAGTCTGATTCTCTAGGAGTTCCTCCTCCCGTTACTGGACTCCCAGGTGGAAGCCTGACGTGGGGCTCAGAACCTTCACTCCAGTGGGTGGACTTCTGTGGTATAAGTGTTCTCCAGTTTGTGAGTCACTGGCCCAGCAGTTATGGGATTTGATTTTGTGATTGCACCCCTCTTACTGACTCACTGAGGCTTCTCCTCTGTCTTTGGATGTGTGGTATCTTTTGTGGTGAGTTCCAATGTCTTCCTGTTGATGATTGTTCAGCAGTTAGTTGCGATTCCGGTGCTCACACAAGAGGGAGTACTTTCAGAAATCGTATCTCACCAGTACGCACTGGAAAACCTCTGTGTATGCATCTTTGTGTAATTTTGTCTGTATAGCTTTGCTTTTACCATTTGTCCTAGGGTTCTGTCCTTCTTTTTTTTTTTTTTTTTTAGTGTAGTTTTTAGCACTTGTTATCATAGGTGGATTTGTTTTTGGGTTTGGTTGCTCTCGTCTTTCTTTTTTATATTACTTCTAATTTTTTATTTTTTATTTTAATAACTTTATTTTATTTTATTTATTTTCTTTCTTTCTTTTTTCTTTCTTTCTTCCTTCCTTCCTTCCTTCCTTCCTTCTTTCCTTCCTTCCTTCCTTCCTTCCTTTCTTTTTTTCTCCCTTTTCTGCTGAGCTGTGTGGCTGACAGGGTCTTGGTGCTCTGGCTGGGTGGCAGGCTTGTGCCTCTGAGGTGGGTGAGCCGAGTTCAGGACATTGGTCCACCAGAAACCTCCTGGTTCCACGTAGTATCAAGCATCAAAAGCTCTCCCAGAGATCTCCATATCAACACCAACACCCAGCCTCACTCAACGACCAGCAAGCTACAGTGCTGGACACCCTATGCCAAAAAACTAGCAAGTCAGGAACATAACCACACCCATTAGCAGAGAGGTTGCCTAAAATCATAAAAAGGTCACAGATACCCCCAAACAAACCACCAGATGTGGTCCTTACCACAAGAAAGACAAGATCCAGCCTCATCCACCAGAAAACAGGCACCAGTCCCCTCCACCAGAAAGTCTACACAACCCACTGAACCAACCTTAGCCACTGGGAGAAGACACCAAAAACAATGGGAACTACAAGCCTGCAGCCTGAGAAAAAGAGACACCAAACATAGTAAGTTAAGCAAAATGAGAAGACAGAGAAACACACAGCAGATAAAGGAGCAAGGTAAAAAGCCACCAGACCAAACAAATGAAGAAGAAATATGCAGTCTACCTGAAAAAGAATTCAGAGTAATGACAGTAAAGATGATCCAAAATCTCGGAAACTGAATGGAGAAAATACAAGAAAGGTTTAACAAAGACCTAGAAGAACTAAAGAGCAAACAAAGAATGATGAACCACACAATAAATGAAATTAAATTTCTCTAGAAGGAATCAGTAGCAGAATAACTGAGGAAGAAGAACAGATAAGTGACATGGAAGATAAAATAGTGGAAATAACCACTGCAGAGCAGAATAAAGAAAAGAATGAAAAGAATTGAGGACAGTCTCAGAAACTTTTGGGACAACATTAAACACACTAAATTCAAATTATATGGATCCCAGAAGAAAAAGAGATAAAGAAACAGAATGAGAAAATATTTGAAGTGATTATAGTTGGAAACTTCCCTAATATGCGAAAGGAAATAGTCAATCAAGTCCAGGAAGCACAGAGAGTCCCATACAGGATAAACCCAAGGAAAAACACGCCAAGACACATAATAATCAAACTGTCAAAAGTTAAACACAAAGAAAAAATATTAAAAGCAGCAAGGGAAAAACAACAAATAACATACAAGGGAATCCCCATAAGGTTAACAGCTGATCTTTCAGCAGAAACTCTGCAAGCCAGAAGGGACTGGCAGGACATATTTTACATGATGAAAGGGAAAAACCTAAAACCAAGATTACTCTATCCAGCAATGATCTCATTCAGGTTCGACAGGGAAATTGAAACGTTTACAGACAAGTAAAAGCTAAGAGAATTCAGCACCACCAAACTAGCTTTACAACAAATGCTAAAGGAATTTCTCCAGGCAGGAAACACAAGAGAAGAAAAAGACCTACAATAACAAACCCAAAACAATTAAGAAAATGGTAATAGGAACATACATATCGATAACTACCTTAAATGTAAATGGATTAAATGTTCCAACCAAAAGACACAGAGTGGCTGAATGGATACAAAAACAAGACCTGTATATATGCTGACTACAAGAGACCCATTGCAGACCTAGAGACACATACAGACTGAAAGTGAGGTGATGGGAAAAGATATTCCATACAAATGGAAATCAAAAGAAAGCTGGAGTAGCAATTCTCATATCAGACCAAATAGACTTTAAAGTAAAGACTATTACAAGAGACAAAGAAGGACATTACATAATGATCAAGGGCTCAATCCAAGAAGATATAACAATTATAAATATTTATGCACCCAACATAGGAGCACCTCAGTACATAAGGCAAATGCTAACAGCCACAAAAAGGGAAATCGACAGTGACACAATCATTGTAGGTGACTTTAACACCCCACTTTCACCAATGGACATATAATCCAAAATGAAAATAAGTAAGGAAACACAAGCTTTAAATGACATATTAGAGAAGATGAGCTTAATTGATATTTATAGGACATTTCATCCAAAAACAGCAGATCACACTTTCTTTTCAAGTGTTAATGGAACATCCTCCAGGATAGATCATATCTTGGGTCACAAATCAAGGTTTGGTAAATTTAAGAAAACTGAAACTGTATCAAGTATCTTTTCCAACCACAATGCTATGAGACTAGACATCAATTACAGGAAAAAATCTGTAAAACATACAAACACATTGAGGCTAAACAATATACTACTAAATACCCAAGAGATCACTGAAGAAATCAAGGAGGAAATCAAAAAATACGTAGAAACAAATGACAACGAAAACACGATGACCCACAACCTATGGGATGCAGCAAAAGCACTTCTAAGAGGGAAGTTTATAGCAATACAATCATACCTGAAGAAACATCTCAAATAAACAACCTAACCTTACCCCAAAAGCAACTAGAGAAAGAAGAACAAAAACAAACCAAAGTTAGAAGAAGGAAAGAAATCATAAAGATCAGATCAGAAATAAATGAAAAAGAAAGGAAGGAAGGAAAAGATAGCAAAGATCAATAAAATCAAAAATTTTATATTCTTTGAGAAGATAAAATTGATAAACCATTAGCCAGCCTCATCAAGAAAAAAAGGGAGAAGACTCAAATCAATAGAATTAGAAATGAAAAAGGAGAAGTAACAATTGGCACTGCAGAAATACAAAGGATCATGAAAGACTACTACAAGAAAATATGCCAATAAAATGGACAACCTGGAAGAAATGGACAAATTCTTAGAAAAGCACAACATTCACAGACTGAACCAGGAAGAAACAGAAAATATAAACAGACCAATTACAGCAACTGAAATTGAGACTGTGATTAAAAATCTTCCAAAAAACAAAAGCCCAGGACCAGATGGCTTCACAGTCGAAATCTATCAAACATTTAGAGAAGGGCTAACACCTGTTCTTCTGAAGCTATTCCAAAATATAGCAGAGGGACAAACGCTCCCATAGTCATCCTACAAGACCACCATCACCCTGATACCAAAACCAGACAAAGATGTCACAAAGAAAGAAAACTACAGGTCAGTATCTCTGATGAACACAGATGCAAAAATCCTCAACAAAATACTAGCAAACAGAATCCAACAGCACATTAAAAGGATCATACACCATGAGCAAGTGGGGTTTATCCCAGGAATACAAAGATTCTTCAATATATGCAGATCAATCAATGTGATACACCATATTAACAAATTGAAAGAGAAAAACCATATGATCATCTCAATAGATGGAGAAAAAGCTTTTGACAAAATTCAACCAACATTTATGAAAAAAACCCTCCAAAAAGTAGTCATAGAGAGAACTTACCTCACCATAATAAAGGCCATATGTGAGAAACTCATAGCCAACATTGTTCTCAATGGTGAAAAACTGAAACCGTTTCCTCTAAGATCAGGAACGAGACAGGGTAGTCCACTCTCACCACTATTATTCAACATAGTTCTGGAAGTTTTAGCCACAGCAGTCAGAGAAGAAAAATAAAAGGAATCCAAATGGAAAAGAAGAAGTAAAGCTGTCACTGTTTGCAGATGACATGATATTATATAGAGAAAATCCTAAAGATGCTACTAGAAACCTACTAGAGCTAATCAATGAATTTGGTAAAGTAGCAGGATACAAAATTAATGCACAGAAATCTCTTGCATTCCTATACACTAATGATGAAAAATCTGAAAGAGAAATTAAGGAAATACACCCATTTACCATATCAAAAAAAGAATAAAAAACTAGGAATAAACCTACCTAAGGAGACAAAAGACCTGTATGCAGAAAACTGTAAGACACTGTTGAAAGAAATTCATGATGATACAAAGAGATGGAGAGATATACCATGTTCTTGGATTGGAAGAATCAACATTATGAAAATGACTATACTACCCAAAGCAATCTACAGATTCAGTGCAATCCCTATCAAACTATCTGTGGCATTCTCCACAGAACTAGAATAAAAAATTGCACAATCTGTATGGAAACACCAAAGACCCCAAACAGCCAAAGCAATCTTGAGAACGAAAAATGGAGCTGGAGTAATCAGGCTCCCTGACTTCAGAGTATACTACAAAACTACAGTAGTAAAGACAGTATGGTACTGGCACAAAAACAAAAATATAGATCAATGGAACAGGAAAGAAAGCCCAAAGATAAACCCACACACATATGGTCACCTTATCTTTGATAAAGGAGGCAAGAATATACAATGGAGAGAAGAGAGCCTCTTCAATAAGTGGTGCTGGGAAAACTGGACAGCTACATGTAAAAGAATGAAATTACAACACTCCCTAACACCGTACACAAAAATAAACTCATAATGGATTAAATACCTAAATGTAAGGCCAAACACTATAAAACTCTTAGAGGAAAACCTAGGCAGAACACTCTATGACATAAATCACAGCAAGATCCATTTTGACCCACCTCCTAGAGAAATGGAAATAAAAACACAAATAAACAAATGGGACCTAATGAAACTTAAAAGCTTTTGCACAGCAAAGGAAACCATAAACAAGACAAAAAGACAACCCTCAGAATGGGAGAAAATTTTTGCAAATGAAAATTTACAAGCAGCTCATGCAGCTCAATATCAAAAAAACAAACAGCCCAATCCAAAAATGGGCAGAAGACCTAAATAGACATTTCTCCAAAGAAGATATACAGATTGACAAGAAACACATGAAAAGATGCTCAACATTACTAATCATTAGAGAAATGCAAATCAAAACTACAATGAGCTATCACCTCACACTAGTCAGAATGGCCAGCATCTAAAAAATATACAAACAATAAATGCTGGAGAGGGTGTGGAGAAAAGGGAACCCTGTTGCACTGTTGGTGGGAATGTATATTGATACAGCCACTATGGAGATAAGTATGGAGTTTCCTTTAAAAACTAAAAATAAAACTACCGTATGACCCAGCAATCCCACTACTGGGCATATACCCTGAGAAAACCATAATTCAAAAAGAGTCATGTACACAACGTTCATTGCAGCTCTACTTACAATAGCCAGGACATGGAAGCAACCTAAGTGTCCATCAACAGATGAATGGATAAAGAAGATGTGGCACATATATACAATGGAATATTACTCAGCCATAAAAAGAAACAAAATTGAGTCATTTGTAGTGAGGTGGATGGACCTAGAGTCTGTCATACAGACTGGAGTAAGTCAGAAAGAGAAAAACAAATATCGTATGCTAACACATATATATGGTATCTAAAAGAAAAAATGGGTCTGAAGAAGGGGGCAGGATAGGAATAAAGACACAGACATAGAGAATGGATGTGAGGACACGGGGAGGGGGAAGGGTAAGCTGGGACGAAGTGAGAGAGTGGCATGGACATATATACACTACCAAATGTAAAATAGATAGCTAGTGGAAAGCAGCTGCATAGCACAGGGAGATCAGCTCGGAGCTTTGTGACCACCTAGAAGGTTGGGATAGGGAAGATGGGAGGGAGACAAAAGAGGGAGGAGATATCGGGATATATGTATTTGTATAGCTGATTCACTTTGTTATAAGGTAGAAACTAACACACCATTGTAAAGCAATTATACTCCAATAAAGATGTTAAAAAATCAATCAATAAATAAATAAATGAAAGATTTTGTCTTATGAAATGAACAATAATGAGATGCACAGAAAATCCATAAATTTTTAAAGGAATTCTATCATATTGAAGTAAGCATCTAAAGTGATAGGAGACCTCTAGACCCCCAATTTTCTACAGTCACTATGCAGGTTGAGAAAGTTACTTTGCTGCAAACATAGGCCATTTATATTAAAACAGAAAAGACATCTCAGAAGTTGGAGCCAAGAATCCAGATGGTTGAATCTAGAGCAGACGTAGACCCTAATCAAGGAAACTTGCCTGCCTGAGTAGGAAAACCCAAAAATATAGATAGATAAATCTGATAGATTTCAGATTCAGATAGAAATAGATAGATAGATTTCTATCTGAAGGATAGATTTCAGATAGAAATAGATAGATTTCTATCTGAAAGATAGATTTCAAATAGAAATAGATTTCTATCTGAAAGATAGATTTCTACCTGAAAGAAAGATAGATTTCAGATAGAAATAGATTTCTATCTGAAAGATAGAAAGATAGATTTCAGAATTGCTTCGAGCCAATTACTGCTTTTGCCTCCTATTATTCTATTTTTGAATGGGAATGTCTATTGGGGTTACCACATCGCTGTTTCAACATTTTATGTTGGGTGTATGGTTTAGTTTAGAAGCAGAATTTAAAGGAAATAAACAGGACTTGTTAGGTTGGAAGGCAAACCTTAATCTCTAACTGACAAGGAACTATACGTGAGAAATCCTATCTATATCTGTACCAGATTCAGATCACAAGATCATGGACTTTGAGCCCAATGTGGTCATTGGATGAGTCCTCAGGGGTCTTGGGAGGGCAGTGTATATTTTTCCTATGCGATGAATTGAAATAATTGTGGCCAGAGGGTGAACTTGATGAATTAAAAATGACCACACATTATTTACAAATCTTTTAATTAAGAGGTAGAGCTTATTCCTCCTACACTTTGAATCTGGCCTTTTTACTTTCTTTGTCCAGTTAAATGAGGCGGAAGTGGTATTGTGCAACATCCAAGCCCAGACCTTGAGAGGCCTTACAGTTTCTATTTTTGTCCTCCTGGTACTCTGAGGACACCACACTGTAATAAAGCCCACAATGAAAGGCCATTCCAGCTGTTCCATCCAGTGCTTTCTGAGGTCCCAGACGTGAGAGTGTCACCATCTTAAATCTGCAGCTGACTGCAATCACATGAATAGGTCCAGGAAAACCCAGAGTAAGAACAACTCAGACAAAGAACTGTGAGAAATAATAAACCATTGTTATTAATAAACTATTGTGAGGTGGTTTGTTCTACAGCAACATATAATTAGTATCTATCCATGGTCTAACAGCAAATAGAGGTGAACAGATGGGACAGGTTTTGTGGCAGAGGTGTGACTTGGATTCTACTTGGTTGGGATGCTGTTACCACCATGTTTTTCATTACGTGGACCTCTCCAAAGTGCTACTCACAACATGGCAGCTGGCTTCCCCCAGAGTAAGTGAACTGGGAGAGGGAGAAAGTGGCCAAAATGGAAGCCACATGGCTTCCCTGGTGGCACAGTGGTTAAGAATCCGCCTGCCAATTCAGGGGACATGGGTTCAAGCCCTGGTCCGGGAAGATCCCACATGCCATGGAGGAACGAAGCCCATGTGCCACAACTACTGAGCCTGTGCTCTAGAGCTCGCAAGCCACAACTACTGAGCCCACGCACTGCGACTACTGAAGCCTGCGTGCCTAGAGCCCGTGCTCTGCAACGAGAAGCCACCGCAATGAGAACCCCATGCACCACAACGAACAGTAGCCCCTGCTCACCACAACTAGAGAAAGCCCGCACGCAGCAACAAAGGCCCAACGCAGCTTAAAAAATATATAAAAAATAGGGCTTCCCTGGTGGCGCAGTGGTTGAGAATCCGCCTGCCGATGCAGGGGACACGGGTCCGTGCCCCGGTCCGGGAAGATCCCACGTGCCGCGGAGCGGCTGGGCCCGTGAGCCATGGCCACTGAGCCTGTGCGTCCGGAGCCTGTGCTCCACAACGGGAGAGGCCACAACAGTGAGAGGCCCACATACCACAAAAATAAATAAATAAATAAATAATAAAAAATAAAATGGAAGCCACAACATCTTTTATAACTTAATATCAGAAGTGACATATCATTACTTCTCCTGTATGCTACTGGGCACACTGACCAAACCTGATGGAATGTGGGAAGGGACCACCAGGGTGCTAATATCAGGAGACAGGGATCATTAGGGGCCATCCTTCAGACTGGCTACAACATAAACCAGGAAATGAATAAATGTATTTCACATACTAGTCTTCATTTCAAGAATCTCAAAGAGGCTAATTTTCACATATCCTCTATTTTTCCTCTGACCTACTCATTTATCATGAGTTTTACCCATTTCTCTTTACTTTCCAACTTATCCCTTACCTGTTTATCTCCCTCTCCCACTTCATGAGGCCATGGAACATGGCATCTCAGGTCTTCATGACTGACTGAAGGCAACTGCAGCAGTCAACTGGCTCAGCAGGGTCCTCTGTTAGAAGCCTCAGTGATGGGAAGATAGACCCTCAAAGATCAGAACTCCCCAAATTTTTGCAGAGGAGAACGATAAATGTATTCAGCTCAATAAAAAGCAGCCCAGCCTGGGATTGTAAGGAAACAAGTCTCTGTGTTTGTTGCTGGTGACATGTGAGGTTTCCGAGGAAAGCAATCTGTTATAACAAACCCAGCTATTCGTTATAAATATTTGTCATACTTTTTGATTCACTGCTGTCTTTTTTGGAGAACATACCCTCCAAAAACAATAACATCAGCAAATAGAAAAAGTGAAGTTGTATTCTTTGAACCATCTCAAATGTTTAATAACAAGGAATTGGTCTGAGTAACAGGACAGAAAACTATATCAGCATAAGTGACAAGCATGTCATTTCCCTGACACTGACCTGTGTCTATGAAATAAAACTATGTGAGAAACACAAAGTAGGGCATATGTAAGTAAACACACACTGCTAAGATCAAGGTTTGGAAAATCAGAAGTGATACAAATAGATTATTGTTGATTAGGATCTTGGGGGTTAAATTTTTTTCATGAGAAGACCATTTCCTCGGAAGTCATCTGTCTTTGAGATGACTAGGAAACTATTAAGCCTTAATAGGAGCTGACTTCCAGTAACCCAAACAACACCCTCTGAGTCTTGGTTTCCTTGTTCACCAAATAGGTGTCACATACCTAAATCCCAGGACTGTAAAGATTAAATGAGATGAACTGTCTGCGTCCATTCTGCCCACTGGGAAGGGGTTTATAATGCAGGTGGAGGAAGTGTGGAATGAGGGAAGCAACCTGGGCTTTGCATTCTGCCCCCACCACACTTAGTAGCTTCACTCTTTCTTACCCTCAGCTTCTTGAACTGTAAATGGTCCTTTCCACCTTGCAAGGATCTGTCGGGGTTAAATGTTGCATCATATGTACAAAGGCTAGTAGAGTACTCAGCACATATTAGGCGCTCAATTAATATTAGTCTCCTTCTTTTTTGTTAACTTAAATCTCCAACTCTTCCATTCTCTTCAAATAAAATGAAAAATAAGGGAAACCCTTTGAAACTGGAAACAAACAAGTTAAGGTCAAATTTCAAAAAAGTGATATTTCACTAGTTCATTGCCAAGCCACACAATAAAAATAGTTTGTAAGAAGTCAAAGGGGATAGGGTCTTGACACACAACTCAAGTTAACCAAAGGGCCATCCAATGGTCTTGGTGCAGGGGCTGATCTGAGCCCTTTCCTGATATCCCTAGTCTTGGGAGACAAGATCCATATCACAGAACAGTTTGCCTATAGGTTGAAAACATAAAGGGGTTCAAGATGTGAGAGTATCCACCAGAAATAAGCCTAGGGCATGATTTGTGAACTGTGGAGCCCGAGGGTAAACAGCCTGGAGACCACAAACTCTTCCTCAGAGGAGTTTCCGACAGTACTAAGAGTGGTACTTGATGAAACAGAAACCACCCCTAAAGGAGAACTCCATCTTCTAGGTAGGTTCTGGGGAATAAATTAGCTGAAAGTCAAGGAAAGGGAAAGAACAGGTTATGGATACTCCCAGACTCCTCTTAAGACTGGAGTCTGTCTCCAAAATCACCAGCACAGTGGAAGTAAAACACATGCTCCTTTAGAATTAAAGTCAGCCCCAAATAGCAAAGAAAGAACAGGATGCATAGCCCTTGTTTGCAAACAAAGACCAAGATAAATGTCGGCTGCCAGACCTCAAAGGGAGGTATGACAGGCCACTTGCAGGGGGAAGCCACAGGTGGCAGAGCGAGCCCTTTGGTCTCCCTGGTGGTCTCTGGCAGATCTTTTCAGAGGCATCCCCAAAGAGCAGAGAAGCTAAGGGGGCCAGAAGGGCACCGACCCCAGCACCCTCCCCACAGGTCTGTGCTGTCTTCTTTTGGCCAACGTTCAAGCATTTATAAACTTGATCATCACTCTCAACACAGCTGTGGTTGAAGGCTTTGGAGTCAGGCATTTAGATGTGAATCTCCCAACAATAGTATTGACGGCAACCACGAGAAGCAGCAGCTGTACAGAAGAAGTGAAGAGGAAGGGCGTGTGCTGGTCATGAGGCAACGTTCACATCTATCAGCCTTGCTCCTGGGTCTGCTGCAGGCCAGCTGAGGAGCCAGCTTCTCAGGGCAGCAGAGGGACCAGGGCTGGTCTGCAAGGAGGTTCAATCATGTTTGCTGAGGGCTCAGGGGCCATTTACAAGTGACGTAAAATGAAGAAGGTCCCCTGGGAGACACCTGGAGAAGACTCCTCCATAGGGGCAGGGGTTCTGCCCACCTCCCTCCCCCCCCCTCACTCCCACAGGGTTTGGGGAAGAAAGCAGGTGCTTGCCTCGGGGCCAAGCATCCCATCAAGGACCAGCACCTCTCTCTCACCCTGGGAACTCGAGACTGACAACAGGACCCAAATCATACAGCAGAGCTCTGCTATTGCTTAGCCTCACAGCTCTGGATTTTAAGGAAGGTACTGTTTATTTTCAACAGTGTCATTTCCGACTGAAACACAAGATATACTTTTCTAGCAGGTCGGTACACAAGTAGTTCCGATAACCAGGCCACCTTAGGAGCCCCGTTACAGTAATTTCACTAAATCTCTGGGGTTGTCTTTTCGTTGGTAACACAAATAAGAGGTAAGTAAAGGTTACTGAATAGGAAATTCAACACGATATATATATATATAGTCCAGGGCCTAGGACAGTGCCCAGAACACAGAGGTGCTAATTAATGTTTGCAGAATCAGTGTTTACTGAAGTTCATTTAAAAATAGCCCAGCAGTGATCTGTAACCCAGTGTATCAGGAGAGTGTCTCCTCTCTCTCACAAACACACATGCACACAAACACAAACATACACACACACACAATGGCAAACAATAGGAAACCTCAATATATGGTCATTTAAAAAATGATGTAGTAACACAATTCACAAATATTTTCTCTGAGAACTGAGTCTCTGGTTGCTGACTCTCAAACTTCATTTCCTTTTAAAAGGTAGACCTAAAAATTCTCACAGAACTCCATTTTGTTCTTTTCCATACTCCCTTTATTACTTCCTTCTATCATGTGCTCATCATGTTTTACCTTTACAACACTAGGGATCTGGTTAGGACAAACTCTGTAACAGCCCATAATACTCAGTCTATGGTGTCTTGACTAGTTTTACTAAGTTATATCCCTTATACAGAAGTGCATGACCCCAAAATACATAAAAGTCATTTTTGCAACCCACAGAGTAAGCATGTAACCCACAGAGTAAGCATGTAACTGATACGAATGTAACTGACACTTACTTACCATTTATGTCTCCTAATAACTTCTTTTTTAAAAAAATGTATGGTGGTATCTTACAAGAAGTCAGTTGATAGGCTTTTGAAAAACTCAGAATAAAACAATATATCAAAGGGGGGCTGTCTTCTGGTCAGTTCATCATCTGTGTTTTTGTGAGTGTTCTTAACAAAGGTGATTGTGTGTCTGGAGTATAGGACACATACATATGTAAACATGCACACTACAGGTGAAAATCCAGAGGACGCAGACACTGTCTAATTCATCAAGACATGAATTTCTTCCTGGTACTGACTGCAACAGCTATTACATTGGACCACCCAAGAAAGCCCCTCCCCCAAAATCAAATCATGGGACAGGTTCTCCGACAGTAGAACCAATCTTCTCATTAGTCTGGGATGGTTGATGGACAGAAATCATATTATTTAAATCCTTTGTTGATTCTGTGCCCAATACACTGACATTTAACATTAAATTTGCCTTCAGGGCTTCCCTGGTAGCGCAGTGGTTCAGAGTCCCCCTGCCGATGCGGGGGACACGGGCTCATGCCCCGGTCTGGGAAGATCCCACATGCCACGGAGCGGCTGGGCCCGTGAGCCATGGCCGCTGGGCCTGCGAGTCCGGAGCCTGTGCCCCGCAACGGGAGAGGCCACAGCAGTGAGAGGCCCACGTACCGCAAAAAAAAAAAAAAAAAAAAAAAAAAAAAAAAAAAAAAATTTGCCTTCAAATCATATTTTACAAAAAACAAAAGGTAAGAAAAACCATTCTTTTCCTACCTGATGCTGTAGCCAACAGAAGCCAGGCTGCTGCTCTCTGAATGGGACAGACTTCAGGATTTAATCTTCAACAACCTCCCCTGGAACCAGAACCATTGGAAGAAAACTTTCAGTTGCTATGAGCAAGCAGACTGTTTACTTCCAGCCAATTCTTTCTCATTCCCATGGCTTGCTGAGTGCCAGAGTAGGGTGCTTAAGAAAGGATGTCTGGGGAGAAAGGGGTAGAGTTTGGGATAAAGAGAAGAGACAGTTCCCAAGGAAAGGATTCGCTCACCCAGTACCCTTCCTTCAAGCAAAGGAAAGCCCTCTTTTTCAGCTTTAATTTCTCATGGAAGATCTGCCACTGCATTACTCACAGGTAATTACTACATTGCCCCGTTACAAACAGCAGACATACTTCTTGGACGAGCCTCCAGATTTCTGATTCATGCCTGTACCTGTCCACAGGGATAGAGCTGTGCCTGGGAAAATTGGGAAGGCAACAAGCCCCACCAAAGGGAGGACACAGTCTAGACTATTAATCAAGTTCTTGGGATAAAATGTGATCAAAAAGATCAGAGGCTGGTGTGAGCCCCTCCATCCATACGGCATCCACCTCACTCATGCAATCACCTGGTTAGGGCTCAAACTTTTTCCAAGTAGACCAGCCCCTACACTTTATCAAGATTCAACTTGTTTCCCCAAAGAAGAAAGGAAGAGCAAGGATTACTATCACAAAAGGAATGTGGTTTTCTTACTTAATCTGAGCAGTCGATGTAGGAGAGTCAAAGACGATCGATGTACAATTACAGCTCCTTTAAGTTTAATATCTGAAATACAGGGTTTAAGAAGACATTTCAGTGATAAGCAAGTGTTACAGAGGCTTCAGGTTTGATTCATTTCTAGTTTCCAAGAACGGGAGGTAACACAGTAAACGGGACATGGCAAAGAGGTAGAAATTGGAAAATCTTGGGTCTGCTATTTACTAGTGTGACTTAGCCTGGTTTCCAAATAAACAAAATGAGAAGACTGGGTGGCAAGATCTGCACAATAATAGAACATCATCTCTCATTTTTACATCTATCCACCTTGTTCTTTTATCGACACTTCAGTTCTCCTCTGGGGACTCACCCCTTCCTCTCAGCTTATTTGCATGGGGTTGGTAACACCCACAGCCTTCTTCAGAAACATACATATGGCCAAGTCCAGCCAATCTGAGTCACTGATAGATTCAGAGATGGGTTCGTGCCAACAGGAGTCATTTCTGGGATTTGCTGGGAAGAGGAGTTATCTTGCTGTGGCCACTAATCTGATGAAACAGGGCCTTGTGCTTCTGGTGGCCATCCTAGGGAAAGAGGGACTGCATGAAGATAAAGCCACTGCAGAGGAAAGCCGAGCTTAGAGATGGCAAGAGACCAATTCCTAAGGATGTCATTTGAAGACTTAGATTCAGCCATGACTGAAACCATTTTTCTTTGAATTCCTTAAAAAATTTTCCTTTAGTTCCTTAAGCCTGTTTCTGTTAGGTTTCTGATGTTTGCCACTGAAAAACTGCCAGCTGATATGAATCCCTTGTAAGTGCCCTCTACCATCTAACACTACTGCTTTTTAACATTTATAGCCACAATGATCTGGGTGGCATGGGGAGGCATAAGGCTGATAAATCGGTTTCCTTTTGAAGCACTCTTGGAAATTTTTGTTTTTTAAAGACTAAGCCTGCATAGCAGAGAGATGTAGAAGTAAGGCAAATTCTGGTGAAAGATTTTAAAATTCTTTATTCTTCTCTCTGAATACAGCTCTTTGTAAAACATCAAATTCAAAATATTCACAAAGGTGAAAAATGCACCAAGTGAAAATCTCCCATAATTTTACCTTCCAGAAATAACCACGGATAATGTTTTAGTGGTTTGCTATTCAAAATGTGATCCACAGACCAGCAGCCTTGGCCTGGCTCTGGTTACAAATGCAGAACCTCAGGTCTCAATACAGTCTTGGATTTTAACAAGGCTCCCAAGCAATCTGTGTGCACATCAAAGTCTAAAAAGTCTTGGCCTAATGTATAAACATTTTTTTCTTCTAGTTGCCAGCATTTTTTGGCACATTTAATTTGTTGGCTTTTTATTTTACTAATTTTGTAAAGAAAAGACATATATGAATACAATGAATCAGAAACAGTGAAATCAAAATCCTTTACAAACATAAGTAATTCATTTATTGGGACCATATGCAAATTATAAAGGTGTTACAAACCCATTCAGACCCTAGGAGACATATAGTAGCAAACTATCCCAGGACAGGACACACTAGAGCTGTGGTTCTCCACCAGCTGGAGGTCACACTGCCAGCCCCACATCCAGAGTTTCCAGTTCAGTAGGATGGCAGCGTGCTGGGGGTGGAGGGGATAAGGTCTAGGAATCTGCATTTCTAACAAGTTCCTGGGTAATGCTGATGCCGCAGGTCCCAGACCAACACTTCACCAGTGTTTCAAAAACAAATCTGGTTTTAGACTATACGTATATTACATATACTATTCTGAACCTTGCTTTTTTCACTTAATACTGTATCTGACATCTTTCCATGTCAACCATGTAGCATTACATCATTCCTTGGGCTGAAAGGTCAGAGATTTTCAGCCGATATGTTGAACATATGTTGAGTATATGTTGAACAACACAGAAGGGAATCACTGGCATCTTCAACGAAGGGACATCCCCACAACTGGAATCATCACTTGCAATATTAAATAAGCATCGTATGTTTGAGGCTACAGATAAGCAAAGGTCTGGACAGACCAGGAAAGTGATCAGCATTGTGCAAGTGCCACCGAAGACACAACGAGAATGTAATTTAGAAACTTCCACATTAAAAGCCAAGAGTCAAGCCAAGGTCTTTGTGTGAGGATTCGGGAAGAAGGGTTATGTCCTCAACTGGCATGGAATGCTCTCAAATTTCTCAGCTCAAACTTTTTTTTTTTTAAACATCTTTATTGGAGTATAATTGCTTTACAATGGTGCATTAGTTTCTGCTTTATAAGTGAATCAGCTATACATATACATATATCCCCATATCTCCTCCCTCTTACATCTCCCTCCCACCCTCCCTATCCCACCCCTCTAGGTGGTCACAAAGCACCGAGCTGATCTCCCTGTGCTATGTGGCTGCTTCCCACTAGCTATCTATTTTCCATTTGGTAGTATATATATGCCCATGCCACTCTTTCACTTCGTCCCAGCTTACCCTTCCCCCTCCCTGTGTCCTCAAGTCCATTCCCTATGTTTGTGTCTTTATTCCTGCCCTGCCCCTAGGTTCTTCAGAACCTTTTTTTTTTTTTTAGATTACATATATATGTGTTACAATATTTGTTCTTCTCTTTCTGACTTACTTCACCCTGTATGACAGACTCTAGGTCTATCCATCTCACTACAAATAACTCAATTTTATTTCTTTTTATGGCTGAGTAATATTCCATTGTATATATGTGCCACATCTTCTTTATCCATTCATCTGTCGATGGACACTTAGGTTGCTTCCATGTCCTGGCTATTGTAAATAGAGCTGCTATGGAGAACAGTATGGAGGTTCCTTAAAAAAACAAAACTAGCACTACCATACAACCCAGCAATCTCACTACTGGGCATATACCCTCAGCTCAAACTTTTGAGGAGTAAGGTATGACTTTCATACTGCCTTGGCAAATCTAAGTCTCATGTCCAGTCAACTCTGAAGATAAACTTCTCATATAAGAGAACTGTGATGCATAGGAAAGGCATCCTCCATCTTCTCAAGCTGGTAGTTGGTGAGGAGCCCTCTAAGAGCTGCAGTCTCAGGCTTCTTAAAAGCCTACCATCCACAGATGCTGTGAACTTGGTTAAACCCTTGGCAAGATTAAGGAGACATCATGTGAGCTGTAATCACACTGTGTTCTTCTGGGGACCTTTCAGGGCATAATCTAAGTCCTCTGTTCTTTTCTCTTTGAGGACAGAAGTATCATGGGACAAACACAGGCCCAAGAAGCTTCTCACAGAGGAAGCTGCTAATGCAGCCCTTCATCGCTCAGAGGGTAGCTACCACTGAGTAACATCAACCCAAATCCTACCTCGTTGGCTACATTTCTTAAGAGTTTTACAACAACTTTGCCAAGCGGCAGACATTGCATTTGGGCAGGAAGGGGAAGACTATGTCAATGTGAGAACTCGGTACCCATTATCCATCCCACTTGCCTCCTATTATGCAGAGGTTGGAAAGCTAAAAGCTATGTTTCCCAGGCTCCTTGGAGCCGGGGTTTGGTTTGCAAATCAATCCCGCCACTAGATGCACGTGAAGGAGATCTGGAAGATGGACGTGAGCGTGGGACTGTTTTCCTGCCGCTTCTACTGCTGCTACTGGCAGACAGGAGCTATTCTTCAGCAGTGTCCCAGGGTCCAGGGATCAGGCTCCAGCTGCGTGACTGCTGAGGGGCTGTTCTGGTGGTGGCAGTGGAGCTCTCCCAGTTGTTTCACTGCAGCTAAGGTGATGTGTTCAGTTCAATCAGTGAACTCCTGGTCACGCACTGCTCCTCCTCACTGTAGCAGCAGGAGGCACAGGGGGCTTCCCCTCGCAGGTCAGACAGTCATTTGTTCTAGGAGTCATCCTGGAGTCCCAGCCTCGCACCCCCTCTTCCAGCCTTCCCAACAATTTTGAGATCTTCACAAAGGTGCCTTGTCTATAGTAGTTGCTAGTTGCTGTTTCTGTGAGGAGGACTGAAGTCCTCCTAGTGTGCCATCTTGCTGACATCACTTCCATAAATTTCTCAGATAACTCAGGTTCCAGGACTCCTCAAACTTCAATCACAGTCCTGGTAAAGTCAGATTTCACTCACCAAAAATTCTGAATGTACCAAATTCCTGGGTTAAATTTCTTTCTGCTTAAGAAAGGAGATTGTCGGGGAGAGCTGGGAAGATGGCGGAAGAGTAAGACGCGGAAATCACCTTCCTTCCCACAGATACATCAGAAATACATCTACACGTGGAACTGCTCCTACAGAACACCCACTGAACGCTGGCAGAAGACCTCAGACCTCCCAAAAGGCAAGAAACTCCCCACGTACCTGGATAGGGCAAAAGAAAAAAGAATAAACAGAGACAAAAGAATAGGGACAGGACCTGCACCAGTGGGAGGGAGCCGTGAAGGAGGAAAGGTCTCCACACACTAGAAGCCCCTTCGCGGACGGAGACTGCGGGTGGCGGAGGGGGAAGCTTCGGAGCCGTGGAGGAGAGCACAGCAACAGGGGTGCGGAGGGCAAAGCAGAGAGATTCCCACTCAGAGGACCGGTGCTGACCAGCACTCACCAGCCCGAGAGGCTTGTCTGCTCACCCACTGGGGCGGGCGGGGGCTGGGAGCTGAGGCTCGGGCTTCGGAGGTCAGATCCCAGGGAGAGGACTGGGGTTGGCGGCGTGAACACAGCCTGAAAGGGGCTAGTGCACCACGGCTAGCCGGAAGGGAGTCCAGGAAAGGGTCTGGACCTACCAAAGAGGCAAGAGACTTTTTCTTCCCTCTTTGTTTCCTGGTGCGTGAGGAGAGGGGATTAACAGCGCTACTTAAAGGAGCTCCAGAGACAGGCGCGAGCCATGGCTAACAGCACGGACACCAGAGACGGGCATGAGACGCTAAGGCTGCTGCTGCTGCCACCAAGAATCCTGCATGTGAGCACAGGTCACTCTCCACACCTCCCCTCCCAGGAGCCTGGGCAGCCCACCACTGCCAGGGTCCCGTGATCCAGGGACAACTTCCCCAGGAGAACGCACTACGCGCCTCAGGCTGGTGCAACGTCACACCGGCCCCTGACACCGCAGGCTCCCCCCGCATCCGTGCCCCTCCGTCCCCCCTGGCCTGAGTGAGCCAGAGCCCCCGAATCAGCTGCTCCTTTAACCCCGTCCTGTCTGAGCAAAAAACAGACGCCCTCCGCGACCTGTACACAGAGGCAGGGCCAAATCCAAAGCTGAATGCTGGGAGCTGTGCGAACAAAGAAGAGAAAGGGAAATTTCTCCAAGTAGCCTCAGAAGCAGTGGATTAAATCTCCACAATCAACTTGATGTACCCTGCATCGGTGGAAAACCTAAATAGACAATGAATCATCCCAAATTGAGAAGGTGGACTTTGAGGGTAAGATATATTATTTTTTCCCCTTTTCCTCTTTTTGTGAGTGTGTATGTGTATGCTTCTGTGTGAGAGTTCATCTGTATAGCTTTGCTTTCACCATTTGTCCTAGGGTTCTGTCGGTCTGTTTTTCTTTTACTTAAAAATTTTTTTCTTAATAATTTTTTATTTTAATAACTTTATTTTATTTTATCCTCTTTCTTTCTTTCTACTTTTTCTCCCTTTTTTTCTGAGCCGTGTGGATGAAAGGCTCTTGGTGCTGCAGCCAGGAGTCAGTGCTGTGTCTCTGAGGTGGTAGAGCCAATTTCAGAAACGTGGTCCACAAGAGACCTCCCAGCTCCACGTAATATCAAAAGACAAAAACCTCCCAGAGATCTCCATCTCAACACCAACACCGAGTTTCACTCAATGACCAGCAAGCTACAATGCTGGACACCCTATGCCAAACAACTAACAAGAAAGGAACACAACACCACCCATTAGCAGAGAGGCTGACTAAAATCATAATAAGGCCACAGACACCCCCAAAACACACCACCAGACATGGACCTGCCCACCAGAAAGACAAGATCCAGCCTCATCCACCAGAACAGAGGCACTAGTCCCCTCCACCAGGAAACCTACACAACCCACTGAACCAACTTTAGCCACTGGGGACAGACACCAGAAACAACGGGAACTACGAACCTGCAGCCTGCAAAAAGGAGACCCCAAACACAGTAAGATAAGAAAAATGAGAAGACAGAAAAACACACAGCAGATGAAGGAGCAAGATAAAAATCCAACTGACCTAACAAATGAAGAGGAAATAGCCAGTCTATCTGAAAAAGAATTCAGAATAATGATAGTAAAGATGATCCAAAATCTTGGAAATAGAATAGAGAAAATGCAAGAAACATTTAACAAGGATCTAGAAGAACTAAAGAGGAAACAAGCAATGATGAACAACACAATAAATGAAATGAAAAATACTCTAGATGGGATCAATAGCAGAATAACTGAGGCAGAAGGACGGATAAGTGACCTGGAAGATAAAATAGTGGAAATAACTACTGAAGAGCAGAACAAAGAAGAAACAATGAAAAGAACTGAGGACAGTCTCAGAGACCTCTGGGACAACATTAAATGCACCAACATTCGAATTATAGGGGTCCCAGAAGACAAAGAGAAAAAGAAAGGGACTGAGAAAATATTTGAAGTGATTATAGTTGAAAACTTCCCTAATATGGGAAAGGAAATAGTTAATCAAGTCCAAGAAGCACAGAGAGTCCCATACAGGATAAATCCAAGGAGAAGCAAGCCAAGACACATATTAATCAAACTGTCAAAAATTAAATACAAAGAAAACTTATTAAAAGCAGCAAGGGAAAAACAACAAATAACACACAAGGGAATCCCCATAAGGTTAACAGCTGATCTTTCAGCAGAAACTCTGCAAGCCAGAAGGGAGTGGCAGGACATATTTAAAGTCATGAAGAAGAAAAAACTACAACCAAGATTACTCTACCCAGCAAGGATCTCATTCAGATTTGATGGAGAAATTGAAACCTTTACAGACAAGCAAAAGCTAAGAGAGTTCAGCACCACCAAACCAGCTTTACAACAAATGTTAAAGGAACTTCTCTAAGCAAGAAACACAAGAGAAGGAAAAGACCTACAAGAACAAACCCGAAACAATTAAGAAAATGGGAATAGGGACATACATATCAATAATTAGCTTAAATATAAATCAATTAAATGCTCCCACCTAAAGACACAGACTGCCTGAATGGATACAAAAACAAGACCCATATATATGCTGCCTACAAAAGACCCACTTCAGACCTAGAGACACATACAGACTGAAAGTGAGGGGATGGAAAATGATATTCCATGCAAATGGAAATCAAAAGAAAGTTGGAGTAGCAATTCTCATATCAGACAAAATGACTTTAAAATAAAAACTATTACAAGAGACAAAGAAGGACACTACATAATGATCAAGGGGTCAAACCAAGAAGAAGATATAACAATTGTAAATATTTATGCACCCAACATAGAAGCACCTCAATACACAAGGCAAATACTAACAGCCATAAAAGGGGAAATCGACAGTAACACATTGATAGTAGGGGACTTTAACACCCCATTTTCACCAATGGACAGATCATCCAAAATGAAAATAAATAAGGAAACACAAGCTTTAAATGATAACATTAAACAAGATGGACTTAATTGATATTTATAGGACATTCCATAAAAAAACAACAGAATACACATTTTTCTCAAGTGCTTATGGAATATTCTCCAGGATAGATCGTATTTTGGGTCACAAATCTAGCCTTGGTAAATTTAAGAAAATTGAAATTGTATCAAGTATCTTTTCCGACCACAACACTATGAGACTAGATATCAATTACAGGAAAAGATCTGTAAAAAATACAAACACATGGAGGCTAAACAATACACTACTTAATAATGAAGAGATCACTGAAGAAATCAAAGAGGAAATTAAAAAATACCTAGAAACAAATGACAATGGAGACACAACGACCCAAAACCTATGGGATGCAGCAAAAGCAGTTCTAAGAGGGAAGTTTATAGCAATACAATCCTACCTTAAGAAACAGGAAACATCTCGAATAAACAACCAAACCTTGTGCCTAAAGCAATTAGAGAAAGAAGAACAAAAAATCCCCAAATTTAGCAGAAGGAAAGAAATCATAAAGATCAGATCAGAAATAAATGAAAAAGAAATGATAGCAAAGATCAATAAAACTAAAAGCTGGTTCTTTGAGAAGATAAACAAAATTGATAAACCATTAGCCAGACTCGTCAAGAAAAAGAGGGAGAAGACTCAGATCAACAGAATTAGATATGAAAAAGGAGAAGTAACAACGGACGCTGCAGAAATACAAAAGATCATAAGAGATTACTACAAGCAACTCTATGCCAATAAAATGGACAACCTGGAAGAAATGGACAAATTCTTAGAAATGCACAACCTGCTGAGACTGAATCAGGAAGAAATAGAAAATATGAACAGACCAATCACAAGCACTGAAATTGAAACTGTGATTAAAAATCTTCCAACAAACAAAAGCCCAGGACCAGATGGCTTCACAGGCGCATTTGAGCAAACATTTAGAGAAGAGCTAATACCTATCCTTCTCAAACTCTTCCAAAAGATAGCAGAGGGAGGAACACTCCCAAACTCATTCTATGAGGCCACCATCACCCTGATACCAAAACAAGACAAAGATGTCACAAAGAAAGAAAACTACAGGCCAATATCACTGATGAACATAGATGCAAAAATCCTCAACAAAATACGAGTAAACAGAATCCAACAGCACATTAAAAGGATCATACACCGTGATCAAGTGGGGTTTATCACAGGAATGCAAGGATTCTTCAATATACGCAAATCAATCAACGTGATACACCGTATTAACAAATTGAAGGAGAAAAACCATATGATCACCTCAATAGATGCAGAGAAAGCTTTTGACAAAATTCAACACTCATTTATGATAAAAACCATGCAGAAAGTAGGCATAGAGGGAAGTTTCCTCAACATAATAAAGGCCACATATGACAAACCCACAGCCAACATCATCCTCAATGGTGAAAAACTGAAACCGTTTCCACTAAGATCAGGGACAAGACAAGGTTGCTCACTCTCACCACTCTTATTCAACATAGTTTTGGAAGTTTTAGCCACAGCTATCAGAAAAGAAAAGGAAATTAAAGGAATCCAAATCGGAAAAGAAGAAGTAAAACTGTCACTGTTTGCAGATGACATGATACTATACATAGAGAATCCTAAAGATGCGACCAGAAAACTACTAGAGCTAATCAATGAATTTGGTAAAGTAGCAGGATACAAAATTAATGCACAGAAATCTCCGGCATTCTTATACACTAATGATGAAAAATCTGAAAGAGAAATTAAGAAAACACTCCCATTTACCATTGCAACAAAAAGAATAAAATATCTAGGAATAAACCTACCTAAGGAGACAAAAGACCTGTATGCAGAAAATTATAAGACACTGATGAAAGAAATTAAAGATGATACAAATAGATGGAGAGATATACCATGTTCTTGGATTGGAAGAATCAACATTGAGAAAATGACTCTACTATCCAAAGCAATCTAAAGATCCAAAGCAATCCCTATCAAACTACCACTGGCATTTTTTACAGAACTAGAACAAAAAATTTCACAATTTGTATGGAAACACAAAAGACCCAAATATCCAAAGCAATCTTGAGAATGAAAAATGGAGCTGGAGGAATCAGGCTCCCTGACTTCAGACTATACTACAAAGCTACAGTAATCAAGACAGTATGGTACTGGCACAAAAACAGAAATATAGATCAATGGAACAGGAGAGAAAGCCCAAAGATAAACCCACACACATATGGTCACCTTATCTTTGATAAAGGAGGCAGGAATGTACAGTGGAGAAAGGACACCCTCTTCAATAAGTGGTGCTGGGAAAACTGGACAGGTACATGTAAAAGTATGAGAGTAGAACACTCCCTAACACCATACACAAAAATAAGCTTAAAATGGATTAAAGACCTACATGTAAGGCCAGAAACTATCAAACTCTTAGAGGAAAACATAGGCAGAACATTCTATGACATAAATCATAGCAAGATCCTTTTTCACCTACCTCTTAGAGAAATGGAAATAAAAACAAAATTAAACAAATGGGACCTAATGAAACTTAAAAGCTTTTGCACAGCAAAGGAAACCATAAACAAGGCCAAAGACAACCGTCAGAATGAGAGCAAATATTTGCAAAGGAAGCAACTGACAAAGGATTAATATCCAAAATTACAAGCAGCTCATGCAGCTCAATAACAAAAAAACAAACAACCCAATCCAAAAAATGGGCAGAAGACCTAAATAGACATTTCTCCAAAGAAGATATACAGATTTCCAACAAACACATGAAAGAATGCTCAGCATCATTAATCATTAGAGAAATGCAAATCAAAACTACAATGGGGTATCATCTCACACCGGTCATAATGGCCATCATCAAAAACTCTAGAAACAATAAATGCTGGAGAGGGTGTGGAGAAAAGGGAACACTCTTTCACTGCTGGTGGGAATGTGAACTGGTTCAGCCACTATGGAGAACAGTATGGAGGTTCCTTAAAAAACTACAAATAGAACTACCATATGACCCAGCAATCCCACTACTGGGCATATACCCTGAGAAAAACATAATTCAAAAAGAGTCATGGGGGCTTCCCTGGTGGTGCAGTGGTTGAGAGTCCACCTGCCAAGGCAGGGGACATGGGTTCGTGCCCCAGTCTGGGAAGATCCCACATGCTGCGGAGCAGCCAGGACCATGAGCCATAGCCGCTGAGCCTGCGCATCCGGAGCCTGTGCTGCGCAACGGGAGAGGCCACGATAGTGAGAGGCCCGCGTACCGCAGAAAAAAAAAAAAAGAGAGAGAGAGACATGTACCAAAATGTCCATTGCAGCTCTATCTACAATAGCCAGGAGATAGAAGCAACCTACATGTCCATCATCAGATGAATGGATAAAGAAGATGTGGTACATATATACAATGGAATATTACCCAGCCATAAAAAGAAACGAAATTGAGTTATTTGTAGTGAGGTGGATGGACCTAGAGTCTGTCATACAGAGTGAAGTAAGTCAGAAAGAGAAAGACAAATACCGTATGCTAACACATATATATGGAATCTAAGAAAAAAAATGTCATGAAGAACCTAGGGGTAAGATGGGAATAAAGACACAGACCTACTAGAGAATGGACTTGAGGATATGGGGAGGGGGAAGGGTAAGCTGTGACAAAGTGAGAGAGTTTCATGGACATATATACACTACCAAACTTAAGATAGCTAGTGGGAAGCAGCTGCATAGCACAGGGAGATCAGCTTGGTGCTTTGTGACCACCTAGAGGGGTGGGATAGGGAGGGTGGGAGGGAGGCTCAAGAGGGAGGAGATATGGGGATATATGTATACATATAGCTGATTCACTTTGTTATACAGCAGAAACTAACACAACATTGTAAAGCAATTATACTCCAATAAAGATGTTAAAAAAAAAAAAGCCACTCATGGGATAGACAACAACAACAACAAAAAAGAGACTGTGTTTCCCATGACTGAACCCTGACACAGATCCTAATTTAAACACAAGTCCTGAGTCTCTCTAGATATTTCCTAAAACTTTTCAGACCCTCATTAAAGTAGGGCTAATGCTATTGTTTTTATTTACCTTTTATGCTAGGCTATCATTTTGGCATTTGGTGTTAAAAATAAAGGTATACATTTTAAATGGAAACGTTTGCTTTTAACAAAGATTTATTGAACATCTTCTATGTTCAAGGCACCATGCTAGACACCCCAGTGCTAAGACAACATGGCATAATGGAAATAGCATACACTCTTCATGAGGAGTTGATTTTTGGCTTCGCCCTACCCTGTGGCCTTGAGCAAATTACTTAATCTCGCCAAGCCTCAGTTTTATCATCAGGATGAATAGAGATACTAAGAATTATTTCTAGGATTGTTCTAAAAGTTACACAAAACATGGAAGTGTCCAAAACCATACGTAGTACATGAAAGATGCTCATTAAATCTTAATTCCCTTCCTTTTTCCTAAAACATGTAAAAATGAAATGATGAAAAAATAAATTTTGAGTAATCTTCAACAGTATTTGCTTGTCATTTTCAAATCAGATTTTGTCACCTCCCTGATTAAAATCCTCTAATGGTTTCTCATGGTACGTAGAAAAAAATTCAAACTCCTTGCAAGCCTTCAA
The DNA here is from genome assembly GCF_026419965.1 of Kogia breviceps. Lineage (NCBI taxonomy): Eukaryota > Metazoa > Chordata > Mammalia > Artiodactyla > Physeteridae > Kogia > Kogia breviceps. The sequence continues at coordinate 49,360,737 of NC_081312.1, forward strand.
GGTCGTAAGAAGCCCCTAGTGCATTCCTAGTTATAGTTGTATTATGCCTATTTCTGTTCTTCAGATAGATTCTGCCACTTGGTAAGAATTTTTGTGGCATTCCTGAAGTTGACTATTTCCAGTGATTCGCAATGAGCAGAGATGGAGTAAAATACACAATTCTGACTCCCTGGTAAAGACAGGGCATGGGAACACCGGCAGAGCCCTTCTTCCAGCCTGCTCCGTGGCAGTTCAAGATACGTTCTAGAAACATGAATTGAAGAGCCTCTCCATGGGCCCTGGAGGTAGTATGCGGCCTTCAGCCAGACATGGGTGTGGGCTTCTGCAGTTTCCATGACACTGTGTGCTCCGGCTGACTCTAGAAAGAGGGCCTCCATCCTGCCCACGGGCCAGGACAGAAGCCTCAATCAATATTTCAGGTGGTCAGCAAACAGCTCTAGGGAACAAGTGGATTTGAGCCCAAAGTAGGTAAAGCCAGATAATTCTACTGGAGGCAGCATCTATTTTATGATATGGAAAGCACTAATCAAATTCAGATGGTCATCCTTGGCTAGACATGTCTTTCTTCTCTATACTGAAATGATCCCCATTCTACAGTCCCTGAAACTTCCAACTCCTCCGAAAAATGGCAAGAGTGGAGGTTCTCATCACCATACTGCTTGCCTTCTGGTATACCCAGGGGAAAACACAATTATAAACATGATTTGAACAATTAAAACATAATACAAATTGGGGCCAGTTCCTGAAAAACAAAAAGGCCTGTTCTGCATATGCCCTGATCTCTGTTACTGATTTACTGGCTGAATGGCCCACTTCAGAAAGCATTTGGAGGAACCCACGTGCCAGAAAACACTCTAACGCTTTCCAGTGTTCAGTCAAGTGACTGGGAGTCTCCCTTTGACAGTACACACTTATTGTAAGCTGGCCACTTGTCAGGACCTAGGATATACCTTGTCTGCAGCGTAAAAGCTATAAAAAAAAAAGCCAACTTGAGTGATCAGAGAAAACATGGTCTAAGGGAGCTCAACCTGGAATCCAGATGGTATTAACTCATGTGAAGTGTCTATGTCCTTTACACCTTAAACTTTTGCAAACAGTAGGCACCTCGTGTTTTCCCTCTTACCTTTCAAGTGCTGTACTTATGAGAATGTAGCCTACAGAGTATTGTTTTAATTTAAATGGTCTTTGCATGAATGATGAACCAGGGTGACACTCCCTGAAACCTGAGATTTGGGCCTTAATGGATTACCCCCACCCCCAAATATTTGCTCTTTACTTTTAGTCTTATACATGTAGTTTCACAGGCATTATCTTTGACAACTGTGCTTTCAGCATATTGACTGGAGACCCATTTCCTGAACAATGGTTACGATGTTTATATTCAGCGGGGTAAAGTGAAATACTTCCCCTCCCCTGCACCATGACCCGCCACCAAGACCACCACAACTCTTACAATTCCTCCTAGATGACATCTGGCACCCACCAAGCACTGTTCTGAGCACTTAGCATGTATCATCTCACCTAAGTCCCACAGTATCACTATGCGGTAGATACTGTTATTATTCCATTGTACCCATGAGGAAACTAAAGCATAGAAAGGGCCAATAGCTCACTCGGAGGTATATACGGCTACACATGGTGGAATCAGGATTTGAATCTAGGTAGGACACCAGACTACCCCCAATTGACATAGTCACTGTTTATAAATATGATTCAGGGGTCTTCCAATAGGTCCCTGGAAGATACACACTTGGAAATAGAACATTACAGTCCTGGATTTTTAAACCAATGTTTGCTTCCTAGCCAACATTTTCTACACAGCAGAAATACAGATACGCAATAGATATAAGCTAAAAGAATATTGGAGTAGATACCTCCCTCTTTATTTTCTTTCCCAATTTATTATTAGTCTTTGTTCTCTGCCTGGACATATACTTTGGTCCTCATAAGTCTCATTTTCAGCGACACCTTCAATTATTCAACATCAGTTGTTCCATGAATACTCATGTATCTGTCAACCTTGTATCCTGGTATTCGTCTCAGAAAATGTGGCACTAGATTTCAAAACATAACTGTCCTTTCACTGCTCTGCTGTTTTTCCCCCAGTTGTCACTTCTGTCCATTCCACCAACCAAGCCCTGATTACAGCTCACTGGGAGTTGTAACAGCCTTCTCTCTGGCTTCCTGATTTCAGCGACCCATGCCCTCTGACCACCCTGCCTCCTGCTAACCAGACTCCTCTGTGTTACATACTCCTTCCACTCAAGTATAGACAATCTGTTGCTGATCCTATCAAAATCTGAACTCCTTTGCCTGACTTGTAAAGCCTCCATAATCTCGCCCCACCCTATCTATTCAATTTTCTTTCCCGCAAAGTCCAATACACACCCACTGAACCGGTCAGGATGTTATCCTAACTGCAGAGGCAGCAACCCACATGCCTCTACAACTATTTTTCCCACCGCGTATGACCGCCCCAATGCTTTAGGTCACCAGCTAGCTAAATCTGATACATCATTCAAAGGCCCAACTCAAACCTCAGTTATGAATTAAACGTTCTCCACTGCTACAGCACACACTGATCACTTTCTTCTCTTACATCCTATTACATTTACGAATTAATAGTAATTTATTTATCATTTTTTAACATCTTTATTGGAGTATAATTGCTTTACAATGGTGTGTTAGTTTCTGCTGTATAACAAAGTGAATCAGCTATACGTATACATACAACCCCATATCTCCTGCCTCTTGCGTCTCCCTCCCACCCTCCCTATCCCACCCTATCCCACACAAAGCACCAAGCTGATCTCCCTGTGCTGTGCGGCTGCTTCCCACTTGCTATCTATTTTACATTTGGTAGTGTATATATGTCCATGCCACTCTCTCACTTCATCCCAGCTATTAATAGTAATTTAAATAACAGTAATGACTGGCTAACCCTACTGAACACCAGGCCCTACTGGGATAAGTAGCTTTTCTAACTTTACAGATGAAGAAACAGAAACACAGTACACAACTCAGCTTAACACCTGATTGTTTGCTAATCATTTCATTTGTGTCACACTGATCTCCCTAATTAGCTTTCCACTTTGTTGAGAGAAGAGACTAAGATTCATATTTATTCTGTGTCTTCAACACAATTAGTGGAGTCTACGTGCACTGGAAGTTATGAGTACTGTTGGTTGGTTGGTTGTACACACTGATGTTATACATCTTTAAAAACTCTTACCCTGTAAGAGTGGCACCATGTTTGCACAAGGTGCAAATAAATGCTAAACAAACACTTTCGAGCACAGCGATGAATGGTTTTGGACAATTCACAATTTACAAATGGCCCTAAGTGTTTCTCTCTAATTTACCCTTACCACATCCAACCTTTACATGCTTGAAAACATATTAAAGATGGGAAACCATAGGTGAGCTATCAGAAATCAACGACAAAATTAATTAGAATGTTTGGAGGGTTACAGGGCGGGGGAGGTTGTTAATCCTATCCTGGCCAAGAATTGGATCTTCTGTTTTTATTTAAAATCAGGTGGCAGCACCGGCCCTCCCGGGAGCCCGTGCAGCCCGCCACTGCCGGGGTCCCGGGATCCAGGGACAGCTTCCCCGGGAGAACGCACGGCGCGCCTTGGGCCGGCGCAGCGTCACATCAGCCTCTGCCGCCGCGGACTCGCCCCGCCCCCGTGCCACTCCCTCCCCCCAGCCTGAGTGAACTGGAGCCCCCGAATCAACTGCTCCTTTAACATCGTCCTGTCTGAGCGAAGGGCAGTCGCCCTCGGATGACCTACACGCAGAGGCGGGACCAAGTCCAAAGCTGAACCCCAGGAGCTGTGCGAACAGAGAGGAGAGGGGGAGGTCTCTCTCAGCAGCCTCAGAAGCGGCGGATTAAAGCTCCACAATCAACTTGAAGTGCCCTGCATCTGTTGAAAACCTGAATAGACAACGAATCATCCCAAGTTGAGGAGGTGGACTTTGGGAGCAAGATATACTATTATTTTCCCCTTTTTTTTCTTTTTGTGAGTGTGTATGTGTGTGCTGCTGTGTGAGATTTTGTCTGTATAGCTTTGCTTTCACCATTTGTCCTAGGGTTAGACCAACCCATTTTTCTGTTTTTTTTTTTTTTAAGGAAATTTTTCTTCTCAATAATTATTTTTTATTTTAATAACTATACTTTATACTACTCTGTCCTCTCTCTTTCTTTCTTCCTTTCTTCCTTCCTTTCTTCCCTCCTTCCCTCCTTTCTTCCTTCCTTCCCCCCTTCTTTCCTCCCTTCCTCTCTTCCTTCCGCCCTTTCTTCCTCTGCACCTTCCTTCCTTCCTTTCTTGCTTCCTTCCTTCATTTCTTCCTTCCTTTCTTCTTTCCTTCCCTCCCTCCTTCCTTCCTTTTCTTTCCTTTCTATTTTTTCTACCTTTTATTTTGAGCCGTGTGGATTAAAGGTTCTTGGCGCCCCAGCCAGGCACCAGGGCGGTGTCTCTGAGGTGGGAGAACCAACCTCAAGACACTAGTCCACAAGAGACCTCCCAGCTCCACATAATATCAGACGATGAAAATCTCCCAGAGATCTCCATCTCAACACCAAGACCCAGCTTCACTCAAGGACCAGCAAAGAACAGTGCTGGACATCCTATCCCCAACAAAGAGTAAGACAGGTCTACAGCCCCATCCATCAGCAGAGAGGCTGCCTAAAATCATAATAAGGTTACCAACATCCCCAAACACACCACCAGACGAGGACCTGCCCACCAGAAAGACAAGATCCAGCCTCATCCACCAGAACAGAGGCACTAGTCCCCCCAACCAGGGAATCTACTCAACCCACTGAACCAACCTTAGCCACTGGGGACAGCCACCAAAAACAACGGGAACTACGAACCTGCAGCCTGCAAAAAGGAGACCCCAAACACAGTAAGATAAGCGAAATGAGAAGACAGAAAAACACACAACAGATGAAGGAGCAAGATAAAAACACACCAGACCTAACAAATGAAGAGGAAATAGGCAGTCTACCTGAAAAAGAATTCAGAATAATGATAGTAAAGATGATTCAAAACCTTGGAAATAGAATAGACAATTTGCAAGAAACAGTTAACAGGGACCTAGAAGAAATAAAGAGGAAGCAAGAAACGATGAGCAACACAATAAATGAAATGAAAAATACTCCAGATGGGATCAATAGCAGAATAACTGAGGCAGAAGGACGGATAAGTGACCTGGAAGATAAAATAGTGGAAATAACTACTGCAGAGCAGAAGAAAGAAAAAAGAATGAAAAGAACGGAGGACAGTCTCAGAGACCTCTGGGACAACATTAAACGCACCAACATTCGAATCATAGGGGTCCCAGAAGAAGAAGAGAAAAAGAAAGGGACTGAGAAAATATTTGAAGAGATTATAGTTGAAAACTTCCCTAATATAGGAAAGGAAATAGTCAATGAAGTCCAGGAAGCACAGAGAGTCCCATACAGGATAAACCCAAAGAGAAACACGCCAAGACACATATTAATCAAACTGTCAAAAATTAAATACAAAGAAAACATATTAAAAGCAGCAAGGGAAAAACAACAAATAACACACAAGGGAATCCCCATAAGGTTAACATCTGATCTTTCAGCAGAAACTCTACAAGCCAGAAGGGAGTGGCAGGACATATTTAAAGTGATGAAGGAAAAAAACCTACAACCAAGATTACTCTACCCAGCAAGGATCTCATTCAGATTTGATGGAGAAATTAAAACCTTTACAGACAAGCAAAAGCTGAGAGAGTTCAGCACCACCAAACCAGCTCTACAACAAATCCTAAAGGAACTTCTCTAGGCAAGAAACACAAGAGAAGGAAAAGACCTACAAGAACAACCCGAAACAATTAAGTAAATGGTAATAGGAACATACATATCAATAATTACCTTAAATGTAAATGGATTAAATGCTCCCACCAAAAGACACAGACTGGCTGAATGGATACAAAAACAAGACCCATATATATGCTGTCTACAAGAGACCCACTTCAGACCTAGGGACACATACAGACTGAAAGTAAGGGGATGGAAAAAGATATTCCATGCAAATGGAAATCAGAAGAAAGCTGGAGTAGCAATTCTCATATCAGACAAAATAGACTTTAAAATAAAGACTATTACAAGAGACAAAGAAGGACACTACATAATGATCAAGGGATCGATCCATGAAGAAGATATAACAATTGTAAATATTTATGCACCCAACATAGGAGCACCTCAATACATAAGGCAAATACTAACAGCCTTAAAAGGGGAAATCGACAGCAACACAATTATAATGGGGGACTTTAACACCCCACTTTCACCAATGGACAGATCATCCAAAATGAAAATAAATAAGGAAACACAAGCTTTAAATGATACATTACACAAGATGGACTTAATTGATATTTATAGGACATTCCATCCAAAAACAACAGAATACACATTTTTCTCAAGTGCTCATGGAACATTCTCCAGGATTGATCATATATTGGGTCACAAATGTAGCCTTGGCAAATTTAAGAAAATTGAAATCGTATCAAGTATCTTTTCTGACCACAACGCTATGAGACTAGATATCAATTACAGGAAAAGATCTGTAAAAAATACAAACACATGGAGGCTAAACAATATACTACTTAATAACGAAGTGATCACTGAAGAAATCAAAGAGGAAATCAAAAAATACTTAGAAACAAATGACAATGGAGACACAACGACCCAAAACCTATGGGATACAGCAAAAGCAGTTCTAAGAGGCAAGTTTATAGCAATACAATCATACCTTAAGAAACAGGAAACATCTCGAATAAACAACCTAACTTTGCACTTAAAGCAATTAGAGAAAGAAGAACAAAAAACCCCAAATTTAGCAGAAGGAAAGAAATCATAAAGATCAGATCAGAAATAAATGAAAAAGAAGTGAAGGAAACAATAGCAAAGATCAATAAAACTAAAAGCTGGTTCTTTGAGAAGATAAATAAAATTGATAAACCATTAGCCAGACTCATCAAGAATAAAATGGAGAAGACTCAAATCAATAGAATTAGAAATGAAAAAGGAGATGTAACAACTGACACTGCAGAAATACAAAAGATTATTAGAGATTACTACAAGCAACTGTATGCCAATAAAATGGACAACCTGGAAGAAATGGACAAATTCTTAGAAATGCACAACCTGCCGAGACTGAACCAGGAAGAAATAGAAAATATGAACAGACCAATCACAAGCACTGAAATTGAAACTGTGATTATAAATCTTCCAGCAAACAAAAGCCCAGGACCAGATGGCTTCACAGGCGAATTCTATCAAACATTTAGAGAAGAGCTAACACCTATCCTTCTCAAACTCTTCCAACAGATAGCAGAGGGAGGAACACTCCCAAACTCACTCTATGAGGCCAACATCACCCTGATACCAAAACCAGACAAAGACGTTACAAAGAAAGAAAACTACAGGCCAATATCACTGATGAACATAGATGCAAAAATCCTCAACAAAATATTAGCAAACAGAATCCAACAGCACATTAAAAGGATCATACACCATGATCAAGTGGGGTTTATCTCAGGAATGCAAGGATTCTTCAATATACGCAAATCAATCAACGTGATACACCATATCAACAAACTGAAGGAGAAAAACCATATGATCATCTCAATAGATGCAGAGAAAGCTTTTGACAAAATTCAACACTCATTTATGATAAAAACCTTGCAGAAAGTAGGCATACAGGGAACTTTCCTCAACATAATAAAGGCCATATATGACAAACCCACAGCTAGCATCGTTCTCAATGGTGAAAAACTGAAACCATTTCCACTAAGATCAGGAACAAGACAAGGTTGTCCACTCTCACCACTCTTATTCAACATAGTTTTGGAAGTTCTAGCCACAGCAATCAGAGAAGAAAAAGAAATAAAAGGAATCCAAATAGGAAAAGAAGAAGTAAAGCTGTCACTGTTTGCAGATGACATGATACTATACATAGAGAATCCTAAGGATGCTACCAGAAAACTACTAGAGCTAATCAATGAATTTGGTAAAGTTGCAGGATACAAAATTAATGCACAGAAATCTCTGGCATTCTTATACATTAATGATGAAAAATCTGAGAGTGAAATTAAGAAAACACTCCCATTTACCATTGCAACAAAAGGAATAAAATATCTAGGAATAAACCTACCTAAGGAGACAAAAGACTTGTATGCAGAAAACTATAAGACACTGATGAAAGAAATTAAAGATGATACAAATAGGTGGAGAAATATACCATGTTCTTGGATTGGAAGAATCAACATTGTGAAAATGACTAGACTACCCAAAGCAATCTACCGATTCAATGCAATCCCTATCAAATTACCACTGGCATTTTTTACAGAACTAGAACAAAATACTTCACAATTTGTATGGAAACACAAAAGACCCCGAATAGCCAAAGAAATCTTGAGAACGAGAAATGGAGCTGGAGGAATTAGGCTCCCTGACTTCAGACTCTACTACAAGGCTACAGTAATCAAGACAGTATGGTACTGGCACAAAAACAGAAATATAGATCAATGGAACAGGATAGAAAGCCCAGAGATAAACCCACACACATATGGTCACCTTATCTTTGACAAAGGAGGGAAGGATATACAGTGGAGAAAAGACAGCCTCTTCAATAAGTGGTGCTGGGAAAACTGGACAGCTACATGTAAAAGTATGAAATTAGAACAATCCCTAACACCACACACAAAAATAAACTCAAAATGGGTTAAAGACCTAAATGTAAGGCCAGACACTATCAAACTCTCAGAGGAAAACATAGGCAGAACACTATACGACATAAATCACAGCAAGATCCTTTTTGACCCATCTCCTAGAGAAATGGAAATAAAAAAACAAATAAACAAATGGGACCTAATGAAACTTAAAAGCTTTTGCACAGCAAAGGATACCATAAACAAGACCAAAAGACAACCCTCAGAATGGGAGGGTTGCAAATGAAGCAACTGACAAAGGATTAATATCCAAAATTTATAAGCAACTCAGGCAGCTCAATAACAAAAAAACAAACAACCCAATCCAAAAATGGGCAGAAGAACTAAATAGACATTTTTCCAAAGAAGATATACAGATTGCTAACAAACACATGAAAGAATGCTCAACCTCATTAATCATTAGAGAAATGCAAATCAAAACTACAATGAGATACCATCTCACACCGGTCAGATTGGCCATCATCAAAAACTCTAGAAACAATAAATGCTGGAGAGGGTGTGGAGAAAAGGGAACCCTCTTGCACTGCTGGTGGGAATGTAAATTGATACAGCCGCTATGGAGAACAGTATGGAGGTTCCTTAAAAAACTACAAATAGAACTACCATACGACCTAGCAATCCCACTACTGGGCATATACCCTGAGAAAACCATAATTCAGAAAGACTCATGTACCAAAATGTTCATTGCAGCTCTATTTACAATAGCCAGGACATGGAAGCAACCTAAGTGTCCATCAACAGATGAATGGATAAAGAAGATGTGGCACATATATACAATGGAATATTACTCAGCCATAAAAAGAAATGAAACTGAGTTATTTATAATGAGGTGGATGGACCTGGAGTCTGTCATACAGAGTGAAGTAAGTCAGAAGGAAAAAAACAAATACCGTATGCTAACACATATATATGGACTCTAAGGGAAAAAAATGTCATGAAGAGATTAGTGGTAGGATGGGAATAAAACACAGACTTACTAGAGCATGGACTTGAGGATATGGGGAGGGGGAAGGGTGGGCTGTGACGAAGTGAGAGAGTGGCAGGGACATATATACACTATCAAATGTAAATTAGATAGCTAGTGGGAAGCTGCCGCATAGCACAGGGAGATCACCTCTGTGCTTTGTGACCACCTAGAGGGGTGGGATAGGGAGGGTGGGAGAGAGGGTGATGCAAGAGGGAAGAGATATGGGAACATATGTATATGTATAACTGATTCACTTTGTTGTAAAGCAGAAACTAACACACTATTGTAAAACAATTATACTCCAATAAAGATGTTTAAAAAAAAAAAAAAAAAGGTCATTTTGGTCAAAGTTGGTTCCCAACCTTCTAGTCCGATGACCATCATTCCTATGACTTTTGAGAGGAATAGTGCTATATTCTATCTGGTAAGGGGAAAGTTCAATTGTGAGGTTTCCTTGTTTTAATGACAATCCTAACACAAGTGTAATCTAACCAAGATTGTTAATAAAAGATAAGAAAATTAAAAAAAAAAAAAAAAATCAGGTGGCAGCAAGATTTCCCCAAGTACTCAAATACTTGCACCACAGTATGATGGATTTTCTCCAAATCTCTTCCAACACTTTTTTTTTCCGTTAACAACTATGACTGGTACAGACATAACTTCAGCAAAGATAAACAGCATAGCAAAGATGGGGAAAGATTATGACTTAGACTAAAGCTTCAATATTTTTTAAAAGCCACAATTATTTCTGATATTCAGCATAGGCATAATTTCCAGTTTCTCATTTCCACACCCACTCTATGAGGAGCACCACATGTAAGGATTCCTGAGATTCCTCTGCCCTCTCACTTCAAAATCAAAGCTTCAACAAAAGCCAAAACCATAGAGAAAAAACTTTATTTCAAAATTCTTACATTGGCTCAAGTGCAATTCATGAATTCCTGAGCAAACTCTCGTAAGCAACAAATGAACGGATTTTTTTTTTTTTAACCAACGCATCAAATAAGAAAACTGATCTTACCGAAGTCATCCTGGTTGAGTTTCCACTGACTACTCACTTTTCCTGATGCCAGCACTTTTCTTCACTTGAAAACAAAGTTAGATGAGAAGAAAGAAAATCATTTTTATATCTTGTCTCTTTATGTAATTTCTTAAAGCCTCAGCTTATCAGGATTTCCTTCATTGCCAACTGAAGCCAGATACATGGCCCATCTGATCCTATAATAATTCCAGTTTTAGAGATAAGCAGGCGAAAAGCATTCTCTTGAAGAAGTCAGTTTTCAAACTAAAACTACTCAGAGAAAACATTGTTTTTCATAAAATGACATTTTGTATCTTTCAAACTAATTACAAAAAAAACCCCAAAACCACCCACCGTTCACTGTGGATGACTTGGAATATATTCCTTCCTCCTCTTTTATCAGACCTAAGTAAATTGTTGGTCAACTATAGGTATTAGGTTTTGCATACCGCTTTATAATTATATTCAAAACTATAATTTCTTTTCTATTTTGAATAGTCTCCAACGCTCTCTGCAAGTCATTTTGTACGTTTGTGTGTATGTGTCCTCATATCAATAATTCAATTGTATGGCAAATTCGAATACTTTTTTTTAAAGAAGAGGCCATGTGGGGTATATTTTCAGCCTCCTTGTATATCTGAAAGTGAATTCCCACAGCCTCTGCACATAAATATCCTGTTGGGTGAATATAGAATTCTTGAAACACAAGAATTCTGTCTTCTAGAACAGTCTTCAGGGTTGAGAAGTCTGAGACAACCTTGATATTTGTTTCATTAGTAACCTGTTCATTTCTATCTAAATCCCTGAAAGAGTCTTTATTTAACCTGGAAACTCAAGTGTTTTAAAAGATAAGTCTCTGTATGGGTCTGGTCATTTTAATTTTATCTCAGATCTTCTCCAGCTCAGGAAAGTTTTCTTCTGACACGTGCTTGACCGTTGCTTCCAGCATTTTGTTCCATTTCTTCATTGGGAATAAATGCAATTCTCAGATTAGATCTGTGTTTGCTGTCTTCTCTCTCAACATTTTCATCTTGGTCCTTTTCCTTATTTTGTCTTCCACTTTACTGATTTGATTTCTGCTATGTCTTCTCTGTATTGACACTCTTTAGTACAGGTGTTTAATTCTGTTAAACTTTTGGCATATTTGCCCTCATTTCTCATTTCAGCCTTTGCAAATCTTCCTTCATCCCAATCTGTTTTCTCCAGATGGCCCCTGGCTCCAATTTCATAGTGGTTAGGCCTTCTCACATCTTTTTGAGACTACCAAAAATATGTCTGCTAAAATGTTTTTCTCTTTCCTACAGAAATTTATTTTCAGCTATATAATCTGACTTCAAGTTTTAACAGAAAAGCTTCCTTTCTCTTATCTTGCAGTATTCTTTCCTTAGGCCCCTTTGGGCATTTTTCTGTCTCTTCATACTGAAAAAGAGAAAAGTATGTTCCAGCCTGGCACTTGCTAGCAGACAGTATTAGCAAAGAATCTTCCTATTCCCTCACTTTCCTCTTGGGCACAAGCAAAGCAGAGCTGAAGGGCACACAGACTCACATAGTGCCTACCTCTGTTTTCAGGATCTCCCAGATATTTAGCTATTATAGGTCTCTGGGCATTAGATTGGGGACCCTCCTGCTCTAACTGCTGTAATTTCCAAGTAGTAGGAGAAACTGAGAGGTAACAGAAACTGCTGTCCTGTTTTAGAGGGTAACACATAAAATCATATGCCCTCTGAGCATACATTGCCCCTGCCTTCTTGCAGTACTGTTTATTACACAACTAGCCCTTCCAGGACATAACACACCTCTACTTGTCTCCATCTACCTCCTACCTGGCTGTGTTCTAGGAGCCACAGTCTTTGAACGGATGTGGAAAGAGAGAAATTGATGGGTTAGGTGGGAGGTTTGACTCTGGACATGACTCTGACTGCTTCAGAAGACAGTTTCTTCCCAGTTGGACTGTTTGCTCTTCTGGCCAGTGTATCTTCAATGCCCTGAAATAGTTGGGAGCAAATGATGGGGGCAAGGTAACATTTGCTTTCTATTCTCTTTCATCACCAGCTAGGCTTCTCTGGTTCAGTTTGTGAGCCATGTAGCTTGTAATCTTGAGAATATGATTCTCAATCCATCCCCCGGACAACTGCATTAGTAGACATTCCCTATGGACTTCAGCATATGGCCTTTCTCTACCTTAAATTTACATTTATTATCCATCCTTTATTCACTCCATTTGTGCAGTTTCATGGGTATTTTGGGATGAAACATCTCAAATATTACCTGTCTCCTCCTATGATGACCAGAGAAGTTTGTAAATAAAAATGTATAATATTGCTAGCTAGAATGAATGGTACAGGTAATCTATAATAGCATATCTATATTGGGTTTTGAAGGCAACACAGGGAAAAGCAGAGAGATTTTCTCATACCACTTACAAAGGACAGAAATAAGGACCTGCTGTACAGCACAGGGAACTCTACTCAATATTCTGTAATGATGTATATGGGAAAAGAATCTAAAAAAGTGGATATACATATATGTATAACTGATTCACTTTGTTGTACAGCAGAAACTAACACAACATTGTAAATCAACTATACTCCAATAAAAATTTTAAAATAAATAAAAATAAATTACAAAAAAACAACAACAAAGGACAGAGAAATCATTACTTATGCTAATAGCACTGTAATGGCCCATGATTTACACAGAGAGGCAAAGAAAGCTACAAGATGCAAAGTGGTCACAACCTTCACAGACCTTGGGGGTAAGAACATTCTCTGAAGTTGACAATATTATCGACTTAGAATGGGTGAAAGCCCCCAGCAAAAGTTACTTCTGAGATTACAAGGTTTCCCAACTCTACAGTACAGAGAACAGCTTGTTCATCCAATCGAACCAAGAAAAGTAAAGTATCTCTCATACCCAAGAAAAAGCCAGGTTGACCCATATACGTTCTTAGGATTTGAAAGTTGTTAATGTCAATTGATTTATAACCAAGTAAAGTGCACAGTCTCCTCATGGAGGAAATAATGAAAAATAGCTAGTCTGCTTGGAATCTAGGAAAAGGGGGAGCAGAGAATAGGAATCTGTCAGTGAGTCTCCAGTCCTGCCTAAGACGGAGAGCATGTTCTGGATCTGAAAAAGCCAGAATTGTGCTGGCTAGCTGAACAAGCATTGTCATTCTCTTGGCAGGTACATCCCCATACTGGAAATGGAGATGATCATAACTGATGACTCTGTTAATAAAATCATCTAGATCCTTTATTCTGAGTCAGTGAGCAAGCTGTCACTTTCCCTATGAGGCTTTCCCTCAGTTTAGGGGAAAAATCTGGGCAGGAAGAATGTGGCTCTAATGCTGAATGGAAAACAGACCCTAATTCTGGAGCTCAGTGTTAACATCTTGACTCCAGCCACAGTCATTTGATATGGAGAAATGACCCATGCTGTGAGAAAAACATTCCGCATGAATTTTTTTTTTTTTTTGGCCTGTCTTTCCTATATCCAAATGCCTTCTGTGATTTCCCATTGCCTTCAAACTTAATTCCAAACTTTTGAGAATTACTCTCAAGATGCTTCTCAAATTTATCTTCCATACTTTCCAGTCTGGCCCATCTTGATGCCTTCCCAAACCCCCACACTCATTTCCTCTTCCCTGCCTTTGATCATACTTTCTCTTCCTTGGAATGCCCTCTCTCTTCCTCTCCACCAACCAAAATCTCATTGGCTCCAGGGTAAGTTTAAGCCCACCCATCTCCATGAAAACTTCTCCAGCTACACTAGACCCACTAATTTCTGCATTTCAGATGTACTGCCTAGCATTTTGAGGCTTAACTCTTCCTTGCCAGTCTTAAATTGCCATTGTAGATTCCTATTGACTTTGTCACTACTCCATCCTCTTCTCTGTTATCTAAGTTTAATGAAATTTCATTACATAGTGTTTAACTGCTTGTGTATATGTCTAGTCTCTCAAATCTCTAAGGGCAGAGAAATTTCTGAATTCCCCTCTCTATCCTCATTGTGCTAATCACAGTGATGTTGACAAGTAAGCACCCAAGCATTTTCTTGAATGAAATGAAATTTAAATCAGTCTACCTTGTTAAAATCGAGACCTGGATATGGTCTTCTGTGTGTCTCTTTGCAGTGAGGTGGGTGGTATTCTAGATCTTTCCTAGTGAGAACAAATGGTACAGTGATTAAAAGCATGGGTTCTGGATTCAGAGAGTCCTGTATTCAAATCTCTGCTTTTTTTCTCTGCATCCTGTGGGCAAGTTTCTTAGATTCTCTAAATCAGGGTTTTCTCATCTGTAAAATGGATAGTTCACAGGGCTGTGGTTAAGATTAAATGAGACCATGTGACATGTTTAGCACAGTGCCTCACACATGGTGGTGCTGAATAAATGTTAACTTACAATGAATAAGAAGAGTTCCAAGGGACACCTTCATCTGTGTCACTCTCTTGAGAACTCTGGCATAGCTCTAGGACAAGAGAAATTTTATTGCATAAGATCTTAAGGCTTACTGGGATAAAAAAGTAATGAAAGCATTAAAATTAGCTCCCAAACCAGTACTATCAGTCCTTAGTAATGAGTGGGAGACAAAGATGCTTTCACTTCAGATGTGTGTGGCTGAGATCAAGAGAAAGAATAAGGGAAGAGAATATTGCTCTAGGAAAGCAGAAAATTCCCTGAGATGAAGCCAAAAGCCTGCGCCATCAGTCCAGAACCAGCCAAGGAGGTGGCTGGCGTGACTCCAGATAGCGTCTTCAAATGAAGTGAGTACTAGTTCCAACCTGTTCTAGTTTCCTCAACTGAGGGTGTGTAAAACAGGAAAAACAAGACTCCCTCTGGAAGTGTGAAGTGCTGTGCTCACTAACTTGCCTCACCCCTCTAGGTGGTCAGAAGCTGTGATCACTGGAGGTGATCCGTGAGGTTCAGAGTCAGCTGGGGCAGTAGAGGAGCAGCAGTGATGGTGGCCACATGGGGCTGGAGTTGGAAAGGGCAGCAGAAACCGACCACTGGCTGGGTAAAGACCGCCCTTTACTGGAAGTCTTTTAAAATGAGATGGGGTATGAAGTCAAACCGAAGTAAAACTGGGAGGTAGGTGGCTGTGAGCCACATAGAAGTGTAATTCAAGGCCAAGTCCTGATTGTCCCTAAGGGTATGGCCCCAGAAAATTGTGGTTGTAAATAATTATCCTAGAGTTGGGGAGCATAAGCATAGGACTGGCAGGGGCATAATCCCAGGCCCTCGCTTCTTCCCAGTAC
This sequence comes from Kogia breviceps, assembly GCF_026419965.1. Classification (NCBI taxonomy): domain Eukaryota; kingdom Metazoa; phylum Chordata; class Mammalia; order Artiodactyla; family Physeteridae; genus Kogia; species Kogia breviceps. Next base: position 49,376,748 of record NC_081312.1, read on the forward strand.
TTCCACTGTTGGCCTAGGTGCTCTCATTTGGATGGCCTCCAAAATGATTTAACTCATTATACTTAATTTGAAAATTATTTCCCAACTGCTCAAGGGTATCAACTAATAAGTGTTCTAGGGGTGGCCATTAGGTCTTATCACATGTATGGGCAAATATTCTCCTACAGAAGCGTACAGTACATTATTCTTCATTGAATTTGGTAACAGACTTAAAGCACGATCTGGGGATTAACTTGCTGAAGTGGTTAAACAAAGATTTTTGGCACCTGAGCGCTCGAGTACTAAGAACATTTCAAAGATACACATGACTCAAGTCAAACCAAAAACCTGGGTGAGGGGAACCAGGCTGCACTGAATTCTTGGCAGGGCTGCTTCAGCTGTGAATCTAAGTTAGGTGAGCTGAGGACAAGATTCAGGAACTGAAAAGGAGAGCTCCTGTTTGTTCCCCTTGAACAGGTATTTTTCTCAGGGCTAAAACCATTCCTTCAGCAGTTGAGCAAAGGAAAGGGATCCACAGAACACCCAGATATTCTGAAACTTCACAAGTGCCTTGGTGTAGCTCTTCAACCTACACTATGCTGGATCCTAGGTGGACCCTTTGAATCTGGTAAACTGTGTCTTTCACTTATGGGAAACATTCTTATATTGGTTCCTGGGCAATTTCCACTTCTACTTTTTTTTTTTTAACTCATTACTTGAATGCTGGATCTTCTAGAGAAATTTTTTCAGGTTCTTATTATTTATCTACCATTTTCCATCACTGTTGTTTTCTTTGTTGTTGTTTCACTTACTGGTAGGTTTCTACAACTTTATCTTCCAAATCTTCTTTTAACATATATATTTTAAATCTTCAGTTATCATATATTCATTTTCCAAGAGCTCTGAATGTTTTTAAAAAATTAATGAGCACTTTATAATGATAATAAGACTAAGTCATTAGGAAGACACAACAATCACAAATGTATATGCATTTAATAACAGAACCTCAAGATACGTGAAAAAAAATTGACAGAATTAAGGACAGAAATGGTTCCACAATTATATGAAGAGACTTTAGCATCTATTAGTATGCAATTCAGAGAAAAATGAGATAAAACATCTGCATGGACACAGAAGATGTGAACAACACCATCAGCCACCACCTAATTGACACTTATGAAACACAACATCCAACAACTGCAGACTATGTGTTCTCTTCAAGTGCACAGAGCAACTTCACAAAGATAGGCCATATGCTGGACAATAAAACAGATCAATGCATTTTAAAGGATTGAAATACGCAGTGTGTATTTTCTAGCCACAATGGAATTAAATAAGAAATCAATAACAATATAATATCTAGGAAAACCCCAAATATCTAGAAGTTAAACACCCTCCTAAATGTTTCATGAGTCAAAGACAAAATCAAAAGGGAAATTAGGAAATATTTGGAGCTGGATGAAAATGAATTCAGCTAAAATAGTTTTAAAATGCATATATTATAAAAGGAGAAAAAATTTTAAAACCAGAGAATGATAAAGATAAGGACAGAAATTAGCGGACTAGAAAATAGACAAATAAAACAGAAAACTATTAAAACAAAAAGTCGATTTTTTTTAAAGTCAATTTTTAAATAGAGCAACAAAATTGATAAACCCCAAGCTAAACTGAGAGAGAGAAAACGCAAATCACCAAAATGAGAATAAAAAAGGGGCTTATCACCACAGATCCTACAGACATTTAAGGATAAAAAGAAAATATGAAAAACTTAATGTCAACAAATTCAACTATTTAGATTAAATGAAAATTCTTGAAAAATACAATTTACCAAAATTGATAGAAAAAGAAACAGAACATCTGAATAGTCCTTTATCTATATAAAAGTTGAATTTGTTATAAAAATCTTCCCCAGAATAAAACTCCAGGTGCAGATTATTTTAGTGGTGAATTCAACAAAACAATCATGGAAGAAATAATACCAATCTTACACAAATATTTTCAGCATTAGAGGAAGACAGAACATTGCCCAACTCATTTTATGAAGCCAGAATAGCCCTAATACCAAAATCTGACCAAAAAATCACAGAAAAAGAATTAAAGACCACTATCCCTCATATGCATAGACAAAAAAGTCTTAAGAAAATATTAGCAAATTAAGTCCAGAAGTATATAAAAAGAACACTACATCATGACCAAGCAGATTTTATCCCAGAAATCAAGGTTGGTTTAACTTTAAAAAAACAATGAATGTAATTCACCACTATTATGATATTAGCAGAATAAAGGAGAAAAACCATTTCAATAGATACAGAAAAAGTATATGCAAAATTCAACACCTATTCATGACTAAAGAAAGAACAAAGAAAACTCACTACAACCTGGGAGGTAGGGAATTTCCTCAAACTGATAAAGATCATCTAAAAAATACCCTACAGCTAACATCATAGTTAATGGTAAAAGACTGAATTGTTCCCCCTTAAGATTTGGGAACAAAGCAAGAATATACCACTTCTATTCAACATTGTACTGGAGGTTCTACAAATAAGGCAAAAACCAAATAAGGAAAAAAAAAAAGAAAAAAAAACTGTAAAAGAAGAAGTAAAACTGTCCCTTTTTTCAGCTGATAAGATGGTTTACAAAGAAAATCCCAGAAAAATCTACAAAATGCCTATTAGAATCAATAAGTGAATTTGGCAAAGTCACCAGATACAGTGTTGATATACAAACATCTGTATTTTTATATACTGATAGCTAATGATTTAAAAATAAACTTTAAAAAAAATTTTAGTAGCATCAAAATTTTAGTAGCATCAAAACAGAAAACAGGAGTAAATCTACCAAAATATTTCTAAGACCTCTATACTGAAAACTACAAATCATTGCTGACAACAATTAAAGATAACTAAAATAGAAATCTATATGATATTCACAGATTGGAAGACTGAACATGGTTATTATGATAGCAATTATCCCCAAATTGATTTTTAGATTTAATGAAATCCCTAACAAAATCCCAGCAAGCTATTTTGTAGAAATTGACAAACCTATTATAAAATTTACATGGACTTGCAAAGAACCTAGAATAACCAAAGCAATTTTTAAAAAAGAAGAATGAAGTTGGAATATTTAGATTCCTTAATTTTAAGAATTACTACAAAGTTACAGTAATAATAACAGTTTTGTACTGGCAAAAAGATAGACACATAGATCAATGAACAGAATAGAGAGTCCAGAAATAAACCTATACCTATATGATCAATTAATTTATGACAAAAGTGCCAAGACGAGTCATAGGGAAAGAAAAATCTTTTCAACAAATACTGCCAGATCAACTGCATATGGACATAGAAAAAAATGAGTATCAGTCCTAATCTCACACCATACACAAATGCTAACTCAAAATATTGGATCATAGACCTAAATGTAAGACCTAAAAGTATAAATATTATCAAAAATACATAGGAGAAAACCTTTGTGATCTTGTAATAGGCAAAGTCTTCTTAGTACTCAAAAAGCATAAATCACAAAAGAAAGAAACTGATAGACTGAACTTTTTCAAAATTAAAAGTTTCTGCTCTTCAAAAGAAACAGTTAAAATATGCAAATGCAAGAAAATATTTACAACCCATATAAAAGACATATCTAAAATATATAAAGAATTCTTATAAATCAAAAGTAAGACAACCTACCTTTAAAAGTGGATAAAAGATATGAAAAAACACTACTAAATATGATATTCAAATACTCAGTAAGCACATGGAAAGATGCTCAACATCATTATTCATCAGGAAAAGAAAACTAAAACTGCAGTGTAGTTTTATATACCCATTAGAATGACTAAAATTTAAAAGACTGACTATATCTAATGCTGGATGGGATGTAGAAGAACTGGAACTCTCCTACTCTGTTGATAGAACATAAAATGGTACAACCTCTTTGGTAAACAATTTGATCATTTCTTGGAAAGTTAAATATACCAAACAACCAAACAACCAGCCATTCCATTTTTAGATATTTACCAAAGAGAAATGAAAACAGGTGTCTACACAAAGGCTTAAATGTGTTCATTGCAACTTTTTTTTTGGTAATTGACCAAAACTAGAAACAATCCAAATGTCCATCAACACTTGAATGGGTAAACAATTTGTGGATATCCATATAATGGACCATTACCCAGCAATCAAAAGGAAGAAACTATTGATACATGCAACATGCAACATACAGTGAAAGAAAACAGAGCAAAAAAAGAGTACTTGTGTGGCTCCATTTACTTAGAATTCTAGAAAGTGCAACTTACAGTTTCAGTAAAAAAAAAAAAAAAAAAAAAAAACTCATGGTTACCTGGAGATAGGGGTAGAGAAAGGAATGGAATTACAAAGGAGTGTGAGGAAACTTTTAGGTCTGATAGAAATATACATTTTCTTGATTGTCACAACGATTTCATGTGTGCATACGAATTTCAGACGAATCAAATTGTACATTTTAAATATGCACAGCTTATTGTTCATCAGTCAGAGTTCAATAAATTTATAACATCATAAAGCAAAACCACAAACAACCATTCTGATGGATCAAAAAATTAAAACAGCATTTTTTTTTCTTTTTCACCAAATGACAATATGTGTTAATTTTCTAAGAACGTTAATTACATTTTCCGTCCTATTTTCCATCTGTTCCTTACATTGTTTCCCTTCCTTCAGTTTTCTTTTTTTCCTTTCTGTTTATTTTGGTTTCTTTTTTAAATACTGAGTCATTCTTTTAATTTCTAGTGCTTCTTGGTTGATTGGAAGCTTTGTGTGTGTGGCAGGGGATGAGATTCATCACAGGTAGATTTCGTCATCGAATGGTCTAGCGGGGACCCAGCCTTTTTGTTGGTGGACTCCTAAATTTCACTTCCTGCAGACCAATTCTCTTGGGCTTGTCTGTTTCCCAGGAGAGGAATCCCCCAGCCTCTTGCTTCCCTGTGTGAGCCTGGCCGTCAGCATTCTGGGGTCGTTTGATAAGATGGTAATATCCTCCTGCAGCTCTTCCTTCTGGTTTACAGAACCACCCAACATGTCACTACCACCCCAGGTTCTGTCTGAAGCCCCCAAGTTCTGAGCCCCTCAGACCACACCTCTTGATGTAGGATCCCTACCTTTGGCTATGATGGGGAAGGCCAGTTGCGCAGGCTAAGGGAGGGGGTAGGTTTTGTTAACCCACTCTTAGCTCTACCCCCATCCCGCCTTCAGAAAAACCTGACTTATTCTCCAGCCTTTCTCCAGCACAAATGCGCTGGCTTTCAGCACATGTTCTGCTTGCTCTCTGTTCCAGGCTAGATACCACTTCCTCAGTTTCCCGTCTTCCAAAAATGTATCTTGTCTGCTGTTGTCTCTTCTCCTACTCTCAGTGTGCTGGGTTTACAAATATTTTACTCCTTCACTGTCATTAAAGTTGAGGTTTTGGTTGGAGCAGAGATAAATATGAATAATATAATTGTTCTCGATTAAAACCTCAAGGAAAACATGATTTTAATATTGAAGTACAAAAGGTTATTGTGGGCAATGAATACATACATCCTCCCTGAAGGCCACCCATGTGTCTGGTGGAGAGCTAGGTGTTAGAAGCCCAGATGCCTGTCTATGTGCAGCGTACTCCATGGGACTCCTCCCCAATACCTATTTAAGGCCATTCTTAAGAGTTCCTGGCATTGTCAACACCACGTCCTGTTTCCCTAGAGCTCCCCAGGATCTTTCCTGTGGATTCATTCTGGGCATTTATTTTTATTATTTGGGAGGTGGGGGGCATTTATTTTTAATGTGGAAACAGCAAGGCTTTCAGTCAGTAGGGTAGTGTTATTTAGTAAACAGCTAACAGAATGGAACTGAGAAAATTCATGGAGAAAACAGCAAAATATTTTGTGAATCTGGTTGAACTGCAGTTAGGAAAAGCTGCCGTTTTCATGTTTCCAACTTGCCCCAATCCAGGTAGTCCTGGAAGCAGTGTGTAGCTGAAATATACAGACACGGCAAATATTAAATTGTATTTTTATAACGATCTAACAAGGTAGGTTAGTACTGTCATGGCACATATTATGAACAAGGAAATGAAGCCACCAAGTGATTTAAGCTCCTTGCCCAATGTCACTCAACAAGTCACGGCACAAATGGTATTGGAACTCTTGGCCTCTGGGTTTTCAGCTTGTTTCTTCATCTGTGAGTCACCCTTTCTATTTTTTGTAAAGAGACTTGAATTATGGGTCAAGTTCCAATTCCATTTTCAAAGAAGTTTACACTGATAAACCAAATGCAGAATGGCCCAAGATTAAGCTTTTCCTCATCTATAGGCATATTGTTCTGATGAAGCAATTCAGAAAACATACACCCTGATAGCCAGAAGTAACCCATACCTCTCAATTACCAGGAAACAGATAAGTGGGGTCTACCCATTTGATCTCAATGAACAATTGCTGCACAGAAGCCCAGAAGAAGGGGAAAAGCCCCAACCCAAAGCCCCAAACTCGGGAAGAATCCACCTCCTCCAGAAGCCAGTTCAAGCAGGAACATGCCTAAGAAAATTCCACACCAAAAGAAGGGTTGCTGAGTGAGATAACCGCACCCTTATCATTCTTATCTCCCACAAGGGTCCTACTCATACATTAGCTCATTTGCACTCACAACAACCCTCCGAGGTAGGTATTACTGACAGCATTCCATTTACAGAAGAGAAGAGGACCCCGAGGTTCAGTGATGTCACATGACTGTTTGGATTACACACTTAGTGATTGGCAGGGCCGGACCCAAAGCCCAAGTCATATGGATCCAAATTCCATGCTTTTCTCCAATACCCCATGGGAAGAAGTCCATGACAACAGTTCCATTGCTTTGTGATCTTTCTTTCCTTCTTTCCTTCCTGCCTCCTCCCTCCCTCCTCACCTCCCTCACTGCCTTCCTTCCTCCCAGTCTTAACAGAATTTCTTCTGATGAGTTTTATCATGAAAATGAGAAGAGCTAACATTTGTTGAGTGTCTACTGTGTTCAGGAACTGTGTGTGTTAGGTACCTCACATGGATTTGCTCTTTACTGTTATTATCTCTAATACGTCAATGAAAAAACTGAGGCACTGAGAGAGAAGTAATTCAAACTAGGTCACCAGCTAGTAAGATGTAGAGTCTAGGAGTTAAACCCAGGCAGTCTGACATGGGAGTTGACAGCCTTCAACACATCACTACCTTGATTTCCTTTAATGCAAAATGAGCAAAAAAACAAACAAAACACTTGGTTTTTATACTGACCGGAAAATTGGTGGTAGGCAGAGTTTTTAGGAAAACACATTTCTCATCTGTTGGAGATGTCACCAATATTATGAATGAGCCCTTTCTCTGAGCTAGGTCTAGTTTTCATTTTTAAAGACAAATTAACAAAAAAAATCATTCTGTAGTTCCTTTTATTTTCCATCTAGTACAGTGCTAAATGCCATGCAGATATTATCCACAGTGGTTTCAGGGCTTGACTCGTGAGATCACTTCATTATATCAAACGTCTGAACAGTTCTAGTCTCTGTTATTGGTGATGTGAACACAAAGGAAGCAGCCTTTGACCCACAGCTGAACTCTATGGACACAACTGGCAAAAGGTTTCAGAGGTGGGAAGTTTTTTGACATCTTTTATTACTTCCTCTAGGAAGAAATAACGGGCAGTAGCAGCATCTAATCATAATTCATCTAATCATAACTCCATTGTCTCAATGCACACAAGTTCAATGGTTAAGTACCTTGCTATATTCTAAGAGCAAAAATAAAACAGCAAGCAACTGCAATTCCTAGACTGAGAAATTTCTCACAGAAACTCTTTAAACAATACATGCCCCAATTGTTGCAAAAGGTGTGCTTTATCTTTCTGGGAAAGGAATACACAAATCTTCTGTGGCTAAGTATACATGTTTGTTGTTAAAATTTGCTGATCCCATTGGTTTCCCATGGGGAAAAAATCATTATATAGCATTAGGGGACTTTGGGTCCATTAAAGAAAATTTGACCAAGGGGATTCCACTAGCTTTCACGCAAACTATGTCTGTGAAAGGACTTGTTTTTTCCTCCCAATGTATCATGAACAGATACTTTTACCGTTTAAAAAATTAATGGGGCTTCCCTGGTGGCGCAGTGGTTGAGAGTCGGCTTGCCGATGCAGGGGACACGGGTTCGTGCCCCGGTCCGGGAAGATCCCACATGCCGCAGAGCGGCTGGGCCCGTGAGCCATGGCCGCTGAGCCTGCGCGTCCGGAGCCTGTGCTCCGCAACCGGAGAGGCCACAACAATGAGAGGCCCGTGAACCGCAAAAAAAAAAAAAAAAATTAATGAATTACTAGAAAAAAATTAAATGAAAAAGTAACAGACAATATACATACCCCAATTTTTAAACATAAAGTTACTTGATCATATTGCCATAAAGGCTTTTAAATGTTTCAATTTCTGTACTTATCACAGACTGCTGATCGACATCTCCAGGACCTACATCAGTTGGAGTACTATACTTTGAATAGCCCTGGTTTAGAACATGTTCAGGACATTTCTCTTACTACTAATTTTACTGATTTCTTGAAATCAACCCATGGTTTCCATGAAGCTAGTTGGATGTGTGGTGGTCCAAGCTCCTTCACCAGCTTTAAAACTCTGCTTTGCTTTTTCTAGAAAGCTTTTTGATCATATGTATCAAGAGCCACAAAATATTCCCATTCTTGACCCAGTAATTACATGTCTATGAATTTACCCTAAGGAAATAATATCACTTATGCAGAAAGGTGTTAATTGAAGGTTTATTGAAAATAGCCAAGATTGGAAACAGCATGAAGCCCCCAAATGGGAGAATTGTGGAGCAAATTATGTTCCATGCTGCCCAGAGAAGCTTCTCCTACATGCCAGACTAGGTCAAGTTCCCCTGTCTATTCCCTTTCATGATCCATATGTATTTATTTCCTTTGTGGCATTATTATGATTAATTAACTATCTGTGTAATTATTTAGCGACTTCTAACACTAAGCCCTGTCTCTGTTGTTTTCTCCAATGCATCCCCAACACTTACGATAGTTTCTGGCATGTAGTAGCTGCTCAATAAATGTTTATGGAGTGAGTGAACACTATATATGAATAAATTCTTATGACTTGGAGAGATCCTCATGATATAACATTGAGTGAAAAAGTTAGGATGTCAAATTGTATTAACAGAAGGACAAGAGTACTTAAGCTACCTAAGGTATTCCTAGGTACCATTTTATGCTGTTAGCAAGAACTTGTTAGAATAGTGTCAGAAAAGCTAACGATCAGCATTATCTGTCTGAGACTTGTAAAAAAACATTAGAGTCAGCAATTGCTTTTTTAAGGTATGTCTGAAACAAGGAGAAAAGCAAAGAACTTTGCTTGGGAAAGTTGGTATAGTGATAATGGAGGGAAAAGAGGAAGCAGAAGTGCCCAGTGACTTTTTTACTTCTGTGCTATTCAACAAGGTAGCCCAGCATTCAGCCTGCAGAGGGTAAAACAAACAGGGCAAAGAGGGAATTTCAGTTCCAAATAGGCCCTTGTCTAGTGAGCTAGTGAGAGAGAGCCTAGTCACTTCAGGTGGCCTCAAGAATCCAGGCCTATATGAACTTGATTCCAGGGCCTCAAGGAATTTTAGAATCACTGACAGTCATCTTTCAGAGATTATGAGAAGCAGAAAAATAGTAACAGAAGACTGAGGAGGATAAGGGATTATCAGAGAAAGTAATGTTTGCTCTTTGTTGCTAATGAGAACCAAAGCAAAACCAATGGATTTCGGTTATAAATAGGTATTAGTGTCAATGTAAGAGGGGAAATTATATGTGGAATCTAAAAAAATGGTACAAATGAACTTATTTACAGAACAGGAATAGAGTTACAGACATAGAAAACAACCTTCTGATTATCAGGGGGGAAAGAGGGGAAAGGATAAATTGGGAGATTGGGACTGACATATACACACTACTATATATAAAATAGATAACTAATAAGGACCTACTATATAGCACGGGGAACTTTACTCAATATTCTGTAATAACCTACATGGGAAAAGAATCTAAAAAAGAGTGGCTGTATGTATATGTATAACTGATTCACTTTGCTGTACAGCAGAAACTAACGCAACATTGTAAATCAACTATACTGCAATAAAAATTTGAAAAAAGAAAAAAGAAAATTAGAAAAGAAAAAGTTGTAAGGGGGTAAGTATTTAAACTAGCACCATTCAATACTTCCCTACATTGCCTTGTGCACCTCAGATGCTCTGTGACCTGCAGAGATGATGGAGGAGGACTGGGGGTAAGGTGTTTATCCAGAAGACCTCTGCCATCCCTGCTAATTCAAGGGAGTGCTCTCATTCTCCCTGGCAGCCCAAGCTACAAAGTCACAGCCATGGTCTCAGAACCAGGGATCTTGAGTGCTTCAGTAACACACCTCTTCATTTCCATCACCAGCCCTCTGTGCAGCTTAAAACAGCTGCAGACATCTCAAGAAAAAGACCAAGAGTACATCATGGCTTGTCACTCAAAGTCCATACTGGCAGGTGGTTACTCTGCATACAGCTGGACACTATGTAACTCACCCTTTGCTCACCCCAACAGCAGTCCAAGCAAAAATATCAGGATGCAGACTAGAACACAGTCCAGGTTCCCTTCAATTCTCTTTTGTTTTCACATTGTTTATCTTCTAGTTTTCCTAATTATAAATAATCAATCATCCAATTGATTCTGGAACTGCATCACTAATGGTTTGGAAAGATAGTATTGTGGTATTGACTGGGTTTAGAAAGACCAAGGAAGAACTGTCTCCCTAACTTCAAAGGACTTGTCCATTTAAAACACATTAAAAAGAATGTAAAAAACCCTAGAGATACCAGACAGTTTAGACTAAAGACACCAAAAGCTTGAAGATAAGATACACCTCAGACCCCTCCATGGGAGCTGTGAAAATGCTATCAGGATCATCTCCAGAAAATGCAATTTACTGTGAAAGTCTAATCAGTCATTTGGCAAACATTTCCCTGGACAGATAAGAGATTAGAGTGGGGGTGAGGGGATGGGAAAGGGGCCATGCAACAAAGAACAATGAGTTACTGGTATTGATCTTTCATATATCATCAACACAACTCTCTTCCACTCTTCAAAAATTATCAAAAATTACAACATAGGAAGCAATTTAGGTCAAAGAGTGAGTGAACAGCTGAATTTTGGAAACAAAGGAATCAAGTTATTCACATCAAGTGCAAGTCTCCTTTTTACGTACTTTATCTGGCCCACATTCCAAGGCACCTTAGAAAGGTTAGTAAACAAACAATCATGTCAGAACCCAAACAGATCTCAGAGCAAGCCCAGACCTAACGCTCAAGGTCCTCTTCGGCTGCATGAGTCTATGATTTACTAAATATTCATGATTTCATCCATTTGTTCCACATTAATAAACATCTGTTCTATGTTAAAGCATTCATGCTTTTTAATTTATTTTATTTTATTTATTTATTTTTAATTTTTTTTAAATTTTTGGCTGTGTTGGGTCTTCGTTGCTGCATGTGGGCTTTCTCTAGTTGTGGCGAGTGTGGGCTTCTCATTGCAGTGGCTTCTCTTGTTGCAGAGCATGGGCTCTAGGTGCACAGGCTTCAGTTGTAGCACGTGGGCTCTAGAGCACAGGCTCAGTAGTTGTGGCGCACGGGCTTAGCTGCTCCACGGCATGTAGGATCTTCCCGGACCAGGGCTCGAACCTGTGTCCCCTGCATTGGCAGGCAGATTCTTAACCACTGAGCCACCAGGGAAGTCCCCATGCTTTTTATAAATCAGCCATTTTGCCCTATCGAGAGTTCCCATAGGGATATTGTTTTGGCGACCGACTAGGGTCTTCATCCAATTATAGCTAGGGGCTACGGTATAACCTGCCCAATTCCTAACACTTGGACCCTACTGTATGACCAGGGCATCTTATAAAGCACAATCAAGTTGTGACATTTAAGAATGATGGATGTTCAAGAAGCCTATCTACAGGGTGGAGAACATTTTTTTTACACTTTGCCACATCATTAGCTTCAAATGGAAAACAGAAGGTTCCCAAAGTGCTTTAATAAATGTAGTACAAAATAAGGACCTGAAGTCACAGGGACTTGTAGCTTGTCAAATCAGCGTGGTTTCTCAACCACAGCACCCACCCTTCTGTCATGTTTTTTCCTAGTCGTTATACACTTGAAGTTTTATAGCGTTTTTTTAAAATTGCCTCTGTAGGTTTTCAATTATTATTATAGTAAAAACTCTTAAATATGGCACCATCGCTTGTCTATTTGAGAGGGTTCCAAAGGGATTTAGCTGGTTCATTTTTACAGTTTTGACAAGCAACTGCTATTATGAAACGGAGGAACATTATACATAGTCTGAATGCACCTCTTCATTGCAGGGAGAGGAGATTGGAGAGTTATAGTCCAGAGAAATGAAGTGACTTGCCTCAGATCCCACAGCTTGTTAGAGGAAGAGTGGAGCCTAAGAAGTCAGAATCCCAGATCCCACGTCCAAATTGTTTTCTATTTCTATTATATTTCTAGTGGTTTGTAGTCTCATTTATTAAGTTTGAATTACATATGTGTATATATATATAAAGTTTACCTCAAATATCTTATAATTGAGGCATTTTAATGCCTCAGTTCAGGTTTTTTTCCTCACGTATTGGAATTAGTGAAGCTTTCTGTGCATTTGTATCTGAAGTCGTGGGCCCTCTGGAAATGGACTTCCTTTGATAACGCCGGTCAGCAACTGTGCTGCTCCCTGGAGTGGAACAGAAAGCGTAATGCACGTCCCCTTCGACAGACAGAGCCCCTCCCTGCCAGAATGAGGTCCAGCCACAAGTCCACAGCAGCAGGACAGGTGAGATTAGCAGAGGCCCACCGGGGGCCCAGGAGAGCAGGATGAGCTAGAATTCCAGAATTCAGTCAGCTTGCAGACAGGCTAAGATGAGAGCATCTGGGAAGCAGAGGGAGGAGAAGAGGAGCGGAGGAGAAAGGAAGGACCCTGGTGGGGGAGGGACGGACAGGAGCAGGCACCCAAGGCAGAGTCAGGAGTGAAATAAAGACGGAAAGACAGGACAGACCGGCTGAATCGAGGCAGGGCAGAGGCCAGCGTTCAGGGTGTCAGCCCACCTGGGACACATCCCATGACTCAAGGAGCCCGGGGAAGCAGAAGGCAGATGATCTGTGCCTGCAGTCAGGGACGGCGTCTGCCCTGCTCGTCTTGTACCCAGTGCCTAGCTCACGACAGGTCTTCCGACGTTGGTGGAAGGATGAAAGGGATGGAGGACATTCATGAACCGAAGCCAGAGAGTCTGATTATTAGGGGCTGTGATCAATCAGGAAGTTTGGATAATAGCAAAAAATGGCATGAAAGTGAGTCAAGGTCCCTGGGAAACAGCACACACTTCTCCCCAGAGTTAGAGGAGTGGGAGGTGAGTTCACAGCCAAGGGCAGGAAGGAGACAACAGGACAGGAAGAGAGGCTGGAGGAGGTGGAGGGATAGTCAAAAATAATTTTTATTTTTACTAATTATCCGCGGAAGCCTCCTTTTTCTACCATCCATATCCCAAAACACTTGATAAAGACACTTTTGATTTAAAAAAATATATATGTTGTTGTTAAGTGCATCACGTTGATAGTGATAATGATAGCATTATTCTTCTTCAGGCTAGGCCTTATCTAGAAAAGTCTTATGGCTTATGCATTCTATAAATATTCCCATAGGATGATGAGCTAAGCTGAAATAAACACCCACTCAGAGCCCCCTCAAATCCAGGGCTTCCAAAGACTTTTTAATCAAGGAACTCCTTCCTTACTTGAATCCTTAGCTCACATGTCTGCAGGTACAGCCTGACCATTGCACCAGTCTGTTTCCTGCTGTTCTAGAAAGTGACAGGTAGATCAGGCCCAAGCCCAAAACCTCTCCTGAATTTTGAGCCCTAATCTTCCCCCTGAAGACAAGGCCACTACGGATCCTGAACTTTATTTTACCTTTCACATCTTTGCATTGACACGGCTCTGAGAAAGAGGCCCGACTAGCTGATGGAGAGCTCAGATTCCTCTACCTCTGCCTTACATCCTCCCCACAAACCAAGATTCCCAGACCTTTTCTTTTCCTTTAACACCCCCAAATCCTGAGAATCTTAATGCTGAGCTTGTCAGGTCTTGAAGCAATTCCCTGCCCACTGTTCATGGCTCCTGGACCCCAGCTTAAGTCACCTGACCCTATTTAAAGACCTTAAATGACTCACCCAAGATCATACAGATGGACAGAGGCAACACTCAGTCCTAAGAATGTTGGTACCGTGTCAGGCACAGGTTAGCACTCAGCTGATAAATATACATTTGAAAAAATTAAAAATTGTCCTACAGGGGTTTCCCTGGTGGCGCAGTGGTTGAGAGTCCGCCTGCCGATGCAGGGGATATGGGTTCGTGCCCCGATCCGGGAAGATCCCACATGCCGCGGAGCGCCTGGGCCCGTGAGCCATGGCCGCTGAGGCTGCACGTCCGGAGCCTGTGCTCCGCAACGGGAGAGGCCACAGCAGTGAGAGGCCCGCGTACGGAAAAAAAAAAAATATATATATATATATATATATTGTCCTACAAACACAAGAACTTATAAAGCTTAGAAAATATAGTATAAAAGATCAAGGAGTTTATGGGTTTTAAAAACTCAGCTCAGGATATTACCACAATGACTAGAGCAGTCACATATAATTATTGAAAGATCAATAATGGTGCCTTAAAAAGGCACTCCTTTGGGAACTTGTAGAAAGAGCTAAAACAGTATTACTCAAGCTGTGTTCTATGGGATACTAGTATTCTTGGGATGTGAATTAGTGTGCCTTGACAAAGCACTTCCATGATCAGGTTAGCTAGGAGGCACACTCCATCTCCCCCTTGGTAGTCCCAATGCATTTAAGCATATTTCAAGTTCTAAGAAATCGCACAGTAAAGAAGCCCATTATGTTTGATTTATACTAATCTATCCTAAACTCACCTGACAACTACTCTCTTTTTCTAGAGAATACCTCTTTGCTCTGAGAATACAGTTTGGGAACTTCTGGGCCAGATTTAGTTATTTAACTTCTGATTTTTTAGTTCAATTATTAGCTAGAATGAAGCAGGCCACTGACTTTACATGGTTCACTGGATGATCATAAACCTTGTGTCATTAGAGATTCTCTGATACAAGCCCTGCATTGAAATGCATCCTCATTCAGTGTTTTTTTTTTCCTTTAATTTCTAGGATTTAACAAAAGGATAGGAGAGTAGTCACATCACTTCAAAATGACTTCCTTTGAAATCAGTCACAGCTTCAGCAAACTCTGGATTTCAGAGGGGAGGCTATAGCTGCTCAAGAAGAATTTATGTCCAAAAGCACACCTTTCTGGGGAGTCAGAGTATCACAGGCCCATGACATCTGTGTGCTGGAATAGGCTCTAGAGGTTGGCCAACTGACGCCACCATCTCATGACTCTGGTGAGCAGCTCAGGAGGGTTGGCAGCTGCCAAGACTGCAAGCTCCACGATGGTGGAGCTGCGATTAGAACCAGGATCCTTTGGTGCCTTTGCCAGGAAGATTTTCCTGCCCTGGAATTAACTGCTTTTCTCAGAAAGGAAGAGCCCAGTCCTCTTCATCCTGAAAGCCACAATGGAAAGACGAGAAGGAAATATGCCAAAATGTGAACACTACTTGACACAGAGAGGATATTTTGGTCTTAGTTCTATTTTTCTGCGTTGACCACAATGTCTACAAAGGGTATATATTGCTTTTATGGCAAAAAAAAAAAACCCACACCTATTTTAAAAATGAAAAAAAAAGTAGCAGCAGAAGGTGAATCCATACCCTGGAAAGCATCATCCACGTGGCTCCTAGTCGTTGATCAGAATAAGCAGAACTAATGAAATGCCATGGCATTTCCCTGTGCCAGGGGAGGCATCCAGCTGTGAGCAAGGATGAGTCACTGGGGCAGCGCAGAGACCACCCTGCTGGCTGCTGGCGGGGCACTGGCTCCCACTGATTGGCTTCATGCTGCTGTGGCTTCACCCACAGACTGGCGAGGAGCAGAGCCCTGCTTTGTTGACTTTGGTAATTTCCTCTTAAAGCACGTGTCCCAAGACTGGCTTTGAATGGCTCCTCAGTGATTTCTAAACTGAACCTAACTGAATACACAAGTTTAAATGGAAAAATTTTTTTTACTTTGCCTTTCTGTACCTATGCACTGGCCTCCCACCTAGTAAAAACTTCTCTTCAGCCTGACTGTGTCTGAAAACAATACTTTTAGAGATTTAATCCCTATTTTGGAGTCCAAACAAGTAGTAAATTGTTTATACATTGTACAAGGTGCATTTGTGTGCGTGTGTGTCTGTGTGCATGAGTATGTGTTTGTGTGTGTGTGTGTGTGTGTCTTTGCCTGCTACTGTAACAAAAATACCACAGATTGGGTGGCCTGTAAACAACAGAAATTTATTTCTCACAGTCCTAGAAACTGGGAAACTCAAGCAGATTTGGTGTCTGGTGAGGGCCCACTTCCTAGATGGCTATCTTTTTGCTGTGACCTCACATGGCAGTAGGGGCAAGGGAGGTCTCTGGTGTCTTTTCCTACAAGGGCACTAATCCCATTCATGAGGACTCCACCCTCATGATCTAAACACCTCCCAAAGGCCCTACCTCCTAATACTATCACACTGGGCATTAGGTTTCAAAATATAATTTTGAAAGAGATTTAATTCTAAAGAGAATAATTGGATAATCCTCTCAATCAAATAGTGTACATTTAGTCAGTTCTGGGATATCTTTTTACTGAAGTTTTCCAAAACTTGTTGTCCACTGTTATCTGAAAATACTATGAATCTTTATACACATTCTTCTTAAAAGTAATTACTAAGGTACATCTTCAACATGTCCCTCACTTCCTTCAATACTTCTTCACTTTTTACTTTTTTCTTACTGACATTAACCACAACCCTTTGTTTTGTGCCTTCCCTGTTCCAGGCAGACATTCCTCCTTTCCTTTAGCGTCACTCTAGCCTGCTCTCTCTCCCATAGTCCCAGGGTGTGTCATATTCTACTCTCCCCTGTTTAAGGCCAATATCTTCCTCTGTGTCTTTGAGTCCATCCCATATCACTTTATCTCCCCATGGGCCCTGATCCATTAATTATCTCTCTTGGCCATTGTATTTTAAATTTTCTTCTTTTTACCAATTTTCCCCTCTTAGTTTATAAGCTTGTTCAGTTCTAATGCATCTTAAAGAAACTAAATCCTCCTTGACTATACATGGTCTTCTGCCTACTGCTTTACCTCTCTTGTTCCCTTTTCCTCAAGTTTCTCAAGTGGTTAAACTGTAGTCACTCTCTCCATTTTCTTAACTCACATTCATTCCTCCCTAGGAGCAACCTGGCTTCTACCCAGCAAACCACTAAGAGGGTATCAGCTTAGATAACCAATGTTGAGGCACAGTCTTCTCTCCTCATGGTACTGGGTATCTTGCCTTTCACCCTGATGATTGCTCATGCCTTGAGACATACTCTACTCACTTTGCTTCCAAGACTCCATGTTTGGTCTGTTCCTTCTCAGTCTCTTTGTAGGATCTTCTTTCTCTATACACCCCTTAAACACAGGAGTTTCCATGTTTTACTCTCCAGAGTGTCATTCTAGATATATTTCCCTTTGTACTCTACAGAGACTCCCTGGATGATTTAACCCACTTTCATGGTCCTAAACAACCCCTATTTTTGCTAATGGCCCCTAAATCCACTCTCTCCAAGTCAAAATTCTCCCATTCTTGACCTACAGACTCATATTCCAAGTGCCTGATGGATGATATCCTCATCTGAATGTCCAGCGGCACTTCAAATTCAATATGCTCCAAATCAATTCATTATCTCCCCAACCTCCCAAACTTATATCTTCTACTATTCCTCTTGTTAGTTGGAGAACCATCACTAGAGTAACCAACCATCCCTATTTTCCCTAGACTAAGGGGCTTCCCAGCACATGGGACTCTCAGTCTTAATAGGACAGTCCCAGGCAAATGGGGATGTCACCGTAACCACCACCCACCCATCATCACATCTAGAATCTGGGAGTCATCTTTGCCTCTGTCCCCTTTTTTCCCTCCTTCAATCTCCATGTCCTTCCTATTTAATTTTCTAAGCAGTTATCAAATTCCTGCTCTCCTCTCCACTCCTAGCTCATGCCCTTACTACCTCTTGCCTGTTTTACCACCCTTGCTTCCTAGGTATATCTCTGATGCCAGTCTCTTCCCCTTTAGATTCACACTCCACACAGCTGCTGAAGAGAGATTTTTCAAACAGAAATCTCACCATTTCTCTGCCCTGCTTAAAACATTCCACAGGCTCCCCATTGCCCTTGGGGTAAAGCCCAAACTAGTTAATATGGAAAAGTCCTCCTTGGTCCCTCCAGCCCCAGCCTCACCTGGCATCACTCACTGAGCTGTGTGCCTCCACAGTCCAGACTGTGCTCATCCTCAGTTCTTGCTGTGACTTTTTCCCGCCATGCCCTTATCTCTTTACCCCACCTGCCTTTTTCACCTGGTTAACACTCAACATTCAACTCAGCTTCAAGACTCAACTCCTCTGGCATCACTCCAGGTGGCCTTCCCTGACATGCGCACTCTACAGGTGCGCTAGTTGCCCCTCCTCTGCACACTCAGACCACTGTCCACAGTGCACTCAGATTTTCTAGTCTTTCTTCCCCTCTGGATTGTGAACTTCCCAGGATCAGATACAGGTGACTCCTAGACAGCACCTAGGATAACACTTGGCACTGGTAGACCTCAACAGACATTCGTGGAGCTTATCCATTTGGAACGCAAATTGATGACCAGCAAGTCAGATCCAGCCCATAGTAGTGGTTTATTTGGCTCACATGATTTTTTTTTTAATACCAATATTTAAAAATCAGGAGACCTCATCTAAAAATCTAAAATTTTGGAATCCCTTGAAAGTCTAAATATCTGAAAATACGAGGTTCATATTTTTCTGTGGTATTGACCTCAGTAGAAAGGCTTCTTGCTCACCATCTTCCCAGTTCACTCTCAGCCTATATCATTCCTGGACCCTGAAAGGAGCAGTTACCCCCAGGGACAGGTTCCTCGTGTCTGCTCTGCTCTGTTCTCAAAGAGACATTTGCAGCAACTTTTTGGTTGGGCTTCATTTGAGGGAGCTGTCAGATGCTGTGCAAAGCAGGTGGGTGGTTGCTTTTCCTTAGAGAGTAGAGAAATGGTCAGAGACCACATTGGTGGTCCTAGAACATTTAGGATAAGCAAGAAGTCCACCCTGGCCGACAACTTCTGCTCTGGTTTTCTGTCTTTCTAGATTTGTATCTAATATTGAACCTATTATACTATAATTCCTAGTTTAATTTTTGAATCTCAAAGAACTTTATCTCAAATTTCCTTCTATATCATTCCCTAGAGAGCTATATAAGAAGATGCTAGTGACATTATCATCTTCCAACTAGCACTTTCACCATCGCTATGTCATTTCATTCTTACCTCCTCTCTGGGACAATAAGTCACAGGGTCTTGGCATGAGAGATTCAATTTTATATGCATATTGAATTTTCTCCATAGGTGTGATCGTTTTCACACAAAACAGACAACAAGCACATGCACAAAGACATCTCTAGAGCTTTATACATCTTAACCGCTAATAGCTTTATGAATTTTAATGTTTCAGAGGTTTATTTTTGACCACAGGCCCAGATGGAAATGGCTGCCATCAGGAAGAGCTGAAATCCCCAGCTGAGATAAAGCAGATTTCCAGGTGGAGGAAGTCAGAATTGGACCCACCGGTGTTGCCATCTGTTACTCGGCGCTGACCTGAGAACTGGTGGCTCCCGTGGGACCTGGGGAATCAGCCAGCTGTGGGTTTATGTTTTACTGGGATTGAATTCCATCAATGTCCTGAGTTTCCAGGCTTTGACCATCATCCTATGATGGTCACCTCTATCAGACACCTCTGCTATCTGCTTTTTAGTATGTATTTATTAACAATAATAAAGTTAATTCAACTGAGCCTAATTATGATAATTTGATGACATTCTTTGGGATCACTGTGGATACCACCAAGCACGTCCAAGTCAGGATTTCAGATCAGGGACTACAGGGCCTCCTTCTATTACAGATGGCCTGCTCTGAAACAGTGGGCCAGCTATTTCTTTGTGGATTTGAAACTGTTTTATAGCAGCACTAACAAACAGAAGACATGGCTTAGCCTGATAACTGTATACGCCATGAGGGAAAACTCACTGTATTCTGAGATTCCTTTTTCGTTGGGTGGAATTTCAAAATCAGCAGCAGACACCACATGTCCTTTTGCAGAACTGCCCTGAATGCTGATTTTCGTGTTTCTCACCAAGAACATCCCACCAAAAGATGGCCAACTGCCAGACACTGAATGCCATAGGGAGAGACTCACCCTTCCCACCAACCATGCCCCCTTTGCCAAAAACACTCCGGGAAACTCCCTCTGAAGTCATGCATATCTTTCCTGGACTGTGACCCTGCCTGTGCATGACCATGGCCACACAGCTGGGCACAGCAATTGACGGGCAGACGTCTGCTCCATAAAGACAGCAGGGACAAATCTTCATTTTAATGAGGCTTGAAAGATGGACAGCTCTGATTAATACCAGCAGCAGGTACTTCTAAGGGTAGACTATATCCACTGTTTGCCTACCTTGCCCTATTTACCTGGTGCCTAGGATGAGATACCACAACTAGCCTGAACAAGCCTACTGAGACTTACTGAACTCCTTGTTCATGACGGTAACCTTCTTTCATATATTTCTAAATGAGAGAGAATGTCGAGATGAAACCTACATCAAACTGGGTGAGGTAACCTGATTCAAAAGTGGCTTTTCCCTACGTTTGGAACTTGGCATTAGGTCTCATTTCCTGCTCCAACCTTACTGTGTCAGCAGGATGATATTTGGGAGTTTTCTTTGAAAAAGAGAGCCTGGCTTAGCCACGGTGGGTAGGCAAGCCTGCCACGTGCTCCTGCCTGGCCGAATCTGCCTTTCTGACTGTACAGATGGAACAGTACAGTCCAACCAGTTCTATATTCCATTATCACTAGCAGCAAGCCCCCATCATCCCTCTTGCTTTGTCAACAGATAACCAATTTGCATTTCAGCATGTGTTTATAATTTGGGTTGAACAGGAAGATCAGGCCAAAAATACTCCTCAGATATGCTAACTAATTCATTTCATCAAACACTTATTGAGTACTAGCTATGTCCCAGACACTCAACTAAGATGAAATATGTGTAGCCCCTCACCTCAAAGAGTTTACAGATTTAATGTGTAGAATTAGGCATGGAAACACCTAAGTACAGATTAACGAACTAGAATACAGAGGTAAATATTACAAATGCAATCCAGGGATATGAAGCAATGGAAATATTTTTTAAATGGTTAAAGACATACGGGGAGTAAAGAAAGAATGTCTAATTACTCAGCCACAAAAAGGAATGAAATTGGGTCATTTGTAGAGACATGGATGGACCTAGAGAGTATAATATAGAGTGAAGTAAGTCAGAAAGAGAAAAGCAAGTATCATATAATAATGCATATATGTGGAATCTAGAAAAATGGTATAGATGATCTTATTTGCAAAGCAGAAACAGAGACACAGACATAGAGAACAAATGTATGGATACCAAGGGGGAAAGGGGTGGGGTGGGAGAAATTGGCAGATTGGGATTGACACATATACATTACTGATACTATATATAAAATAGACAACTGATGGAAACATACTGTATAGCACAGGGAACTCTACCTAATGTGCTGTGGTAACCTAAATGGGAGGGAAGTCCAAAAGGGAGGGGATATCTGTATGTGTATGGCTGATTCATTTTGTTGTGCTGTGTAGGCTAACACAACATTGTAAAGCAACCATACTCCAATAAAAATTAATTTAAAAAAAAAGAATGTCTAACATATATACATTTGGAAGTCTAGAATGAGATTATAGAGAGAATGATGAAGGAGCAATATTCAAAGAGATAATACCTAAGGATTTTCCAAACATCAGGAATTTTTAAAAAAAGAATAAAAGGAAATCTGCAAATAATCCAATCGAAATGAAACTATGAACAACAAAATGGACAGATAATCTTAAAAGTATCTAGAGAGAAAAGATAGATTAGCTGTGAAGAAACAGCAATTAGAATGAGGCTAGCCTCTCCACAATATTGGAAGCCAGAAAAGACAGGGGAATAATATCTTCAAGTAGTATGTAACAGTCAACCTAGCATTATATGCCCTCAAAACATATAAAACAATTTAGTGATAAGAATTGCAATTGAGTTGTAAATAAGGAGCAGTGAGAAAGCTAAGGAAGGAACAATTGATTCTGCATGATGGTTGTGTTGAGGGGTGGTGAATGGGACAAGTGGCGGAGAACTAGATTTGGGTCTTGACAGATGGGCAGGATTTAGGCAGCTGGGGGAATGGGGATGCAGGGCAGCTAGCTATAGGATCCTTTGTTCGATGAGGAAAAGGCCCTACTTCTAAGGCAATGCAGTTCCACCCAAGGTGTCCAGAGTGTAGGCTCTAAGCGAGATGCCAGCCCTCCCTTGATTCTTCAGCTCGGTGCCCTTACCCAGGGCACCATCTGCACATAGGTAGCTTGCTGCTCTGCACAGAGGCGCTCCAGACAGAGAAGTCTGAGCAAAGGCCTATAGGAACATGTGGAAGTTCTGGTACGTTCAGGCAATAGAAAACAATAGAAAGCCTCTGGTATCCGCATTCAGTCTCTGGTATCCGTAAGTCTTCCTCCAGGTGTTCAAGCTTGGGCATTGGACTATGTAGAAGAATAGTCATTTCTGCGAGCAGGAGAGGCAGCAAAATGAGAAAGCTAATCAGGAACTTCAAGGCGGATGGGGCCCTTCTAGAATACAATCTATGTGATTTCCAAGGGACACCGGGGACCTATTAAAATTCCAAACCCAAGGAGGTCACCCACGGTTATACAAATTCCCCCACTCCCTCACCCCCATGCCCCAGTGTGGCCTTGCTGTTGCTCCCTATGGCTCCTGTGGGCCCTCTGTTCATGTATACTTCTCCACTCCACACCATGGGAAATGCAAGGAGTTAGGAGCTTCAAAGGATTCCTTCCCACCTTCCTTGTAAGTCCTGGATCTCTGATCGCATTTCCCTACTTGTATGAGGACTGACTATTATCAGATACTGGAGGAACCAATAACCTTTTTCAGTACTTCCCCACAGCCAGTGTGGAATTTCCTGTACAACATCGATGACCAGTGCCCACCTCCCCTCTGCGCAAGCTCTCCCAGGAACCACAGGCTCATGGCTTACTTCCCTGTGATGGCCCTTCTCTCCAAGATATCAACTATAGTTTCCTCCTTATGCCTGTCTTCTCCCAGGCAAAGAGCCTCAGTCTTTTGCTTAAGGAAAAGGATGCTCCATAACCATCTCCATATTGTGAGGATTTGGTGCCTCCACTTATCCCAATCATGGGATGTAATCCCCTTCCTTAGAGCCTTCCCTTGAGGGTGAAGACCACTGCTTATTGATCACTGACAATACCTTCAGGGTCTGGGGTACTAGTGGATATCTTGTAGAGACTCACTAAATTATTTCTGAAAGAATAAGTAATGTGATAACCATACTGCATGACTTCCAGACCATCCAACTCATCTTTCTTTGGATGTTCTATAGACTCAGAGAAATATGAAATCCAGAAGCCATACCGGCAGCTCCAACTTCCATGTACCTGTGCACACAAGAGAGAAGCAATGCCCCACTCTGTGGCTATAGTACTTCCAGTCTTTGCTCCCTCATATTTTCCCTTTGGGCAGCAGCAGCCTCTTATCGATCTTCAAGGCTGTCTCTACTTCCTCCTCACTCAGAGTGAATTTTCCCAGAGACAGAAACTAGAGGCAAGAGCTCTGTGAAAACCATTCCAGTCATTCCTATTGTCACTTCCTCTACCATTGCCTCAACTCAAATCTCTGAAAGTCTTCCACAGCTCCCAGCACAGTGCTAGACTCACAACTGAGTTCTGTGATACAACACAGTTCAGGATGGGCTCTGCAACTGGTCACCCTGAGTTTGGATCTGAACTCCGCTACTCTCAGTTTTGTGGCAGTGGGCAATATCAAACCCTCTCAATGCATTTGCCCCCGTACCTCTAAAATGGAGGTGGTGAGGTTACCTACCACATAGGGCTGGTGTGTGGCTTAAATGAAACAATACATTAAAAATACCTGGTATGTAGTAAATGCAAGAATTGTTAGCTAGCATAATAATCACTACGTTATAAATATGGATTAAATTAATTATGGGCAAATGCAAAATCACAGTACTGGACGATCCTTTGACAGGTATGTACTTTTTCATATCGATACAGAGCATTTCCAGAGCCTTCTCTGTGCAAGCTGATGAGAATACAAAGACGAAAAACACCTGAGATGATGTTTTTTGGGAAAATATTCTTTTTTTCACCTTTCCCATGTTATATTTGTAGCTGGGAGACAGTGTCTCTAATAACGTGTTAGTCAGCAGGTATCAAACATTGTATTAAGTCCCTTAATCCTTTCGGGTCTCACTTTCCTCCACTTCAAAGCCAGATGGTTTGTCTAGTTGATCTTTAAGGCTCCTTCTAGCACTAACAGTGTATGGTTTTAGAATCATGGGGATTTGGTTGTTTGTAAAAACTCTCACTTCTGTTTCAGCAGCTCTTTTTCCCCACTCTCCTTCTCACAGACCAGGAAAGCCCACGGGAAACTCATTTTTGAGGTCACAAAAGAGGAAGAACCCAGACCCAACTACTGGCTTTGATGACAACAGCGCTGAGGGAGGAGAGCTCTCTGCAGACCTGGGAAGTGGGCACATGACTATCCAAGAGGCTGGTTGGCCTGAGGTCTCTATGGGGGCCCAGCTGCATCCCCCAGCCAAATCAGGCTGCTGTGGGGATACACAGAGCAGATCAGAAGCAAAGAGATGCTTTCAGGCTGGGACCTAAGGAAGGACCGTTCGCTGTCTTATAGAACAGTGCAGTTTCTCGCAGCGGGGAACAAAGCTATGCAGACATTCTCTGAGGCTTCGATGGTCAGTTGGGTGGCCACAGATCCTTACTTTCTTACTGGGTCCATTAAACAAATAGAAGTCAATCAAAGTTGAGCCAGCTCCAGGTTCCTGAGGCATTTCAGTGGTCATTATACCATCTCTGAAGTTTTCAAGCACATTGCATTAGGAGGGGGATTTTTAAAAACCACTTAAAAGGAACATCTCTGAGGAGCTGCTTCACCCCAGGCTAGGTGGGAATGGACCTGGCTGTGGGTTCCCTGAAAGCTGACATTGACAACCAAGAGCTCTTAGGCACACAGATGCCCCACAGCCTGGCAGCTGCACAGGCACTGTTTGCTGCAGCACTTTAGAAGGCCATTTAGCAATCTGGAGAGT
Organism: Kogia breviceps; assembly: GCF_026419965.1. NCBI lineage: Eukaryota > Metazoa > Chordata > Mammalia > Artiodactyla > Physeteridae > Kogia > Kogia breviceps. Next base: position 49,402,218 of record NC_081312.1, read on the forward strand.
GAAACCCTGAGGGAGAATAGGACTCCGCAATGCCTTGCCGGGACCAAGAAGGAGCTGGCGTTCCTCCTGACCTGTGCCATCACCACCCAAGGCAGAAAGGGCCTTTGGAGGGCTTAACGGAGATGGGCCATGAGTACCAGCTCCCTTGCTCTCTCCCATTTGTCACCAGCCCCACAAGCATGGGCTGGCATTGGACGAAGTGACTGACCACATACATTGCTAACAACCGAATTGCGACAGACTGTCCAGGGAAAACAGGAGAGGAAAAACTGAATTGAAGCATAATCCCCATTCCATTTCATGGCAACCCTGCACAAACAAACTCTTGGTGTGCCAATGTGGGCATGTGTCTCCGCCCTCCCAGGTGCAGGCAGCCCTCAAGGGGACTCTCAAGAGGGTCTGATGCTCACAAAATTATCATTAGATGTCTTGATGGTGGGGCCGGCACTGACCAGGAAAAACATTCTGTCAGGGACTTCCCTGGTGGCACAGTGGTTAAGAACCCGCCTGCCAATGCAGGGGACACACGTTCGAGCCCTGGTCTGGGAGGATCCCATATGCCGTGGAGCAACTAAGCCTGTGTGCCACAACTATGGAGCCTGAGCTCTAGAGTTCGTGAGCCACAACTACTGAGCCCATGTGCCTAGAGCCCGTGCTCAGCAACAAGAGAAGCCACTGCAACGAGAAGCCCGTGCACCGCAACAAGGAGTAGCCCCCGCTCACCACAACTAGAGAAAGCCCGCGTGCAGCAACGAAGACCCAACACAGCCAAAAATAAATGTAAATAAAATTTTTTTAAAAAACTAACAAAACATTCTGTCAGACAAAACCTCACACCTGAAAGAAATAAAAGACCTCACAACTTGAAGGGGATTCCCTCCCCCTGTACCCCAAACATTCACCCACAAAGTTTTCTCCACAAAAGCAATCATCTTTGCTACTTCTCTGCTAGTGGGAGATAAGCCAGGCTCTAGCATTCTGGCAAATGCTGAGGAAACACTTCCCTGTTTATTTTGTAAGGGGGAGGCTGCTTCAAAGGGACTTGTGGGTGCAGATCTTTTGGACCCTTTCTCTTGAAAGTTGGAGACAGAGGCTGTAGAGGGTCAGGCTTTTGGACAGAAGGGTGCGGTACGAAGCCCACGTAGGAAAACCAATTATTGGTCCTGTAAGTCATCTGGAACTTTGGCCTGATCAGGTCCAGAAGGACTACATATGCAGTGCAAGCTGGTGAAGGTGCAGCCTTTGATTTCACGAAACACAGGGTTTTTGTTCGTATGTTTTTGGAGGCAAGAGTCTGCATCATTTTTAGCAGCCACAAACCTTGCCATATGCCGAGAGAGAGTGAGGGTTGAATTACATGCTGCCCAATCTTTTGGTGTATCACAGCTGAGTCACATCCATTCTGACACCCAGAGAACATAAATAGAAAGATTTGAGGAGAAAAAATATGAAATCTGTGTCTTGGACTTTTCCAACTTCTTGCTGGGATATGCTGTTTTCCTTAGCCATCTTGGCTGTGAGAAAACAATGTCAGAGGAAGAAGAGCCTTTGCTCAGACTTTTGAATATCTTTGAAACATGAGATTGGGAGAGCTGGGTTAAAAGATAGAGAAGTACGTAGAATGTGTGTTTCCTAGGCCAAGGGTGGGGAGAAGGGAGAGGTGCTTATGGGCAATGGGCATCAGACTGAAGTCCTACAGGGCTAATCCCATTCTGGTGACCTTATTAAGCACGGGGAAGCCAGAGTCATCCAGTGATTCCTGCAGCAGGAATTGGAGCTCAGGAAACATCAGGGCGCAAGGCCAGGCATTGTTGAATTCTTCTCTTTTGCACTCTGTTTGATGCATTACTCTGTTTGTTTTCTTGCTGTTCTTTCTAGCATAGAGTTTCAATGTGCTTTATACCAAAATGATTACACTCAAGAAGCCTGGCATATAGTTACCCTGAAGGAGGCTGCCCCAGAGGACGGAGAACCAACCAGAAATGTTTAGTTCCAAGCCATAGACATTAGGTGACCTGGGAGCATCAACATATCAAGTATGTAAACAAATATTTCTTAAGCAGCCACTAGAACAGTATAAATTTACAAGGCATAGTTCCTGCTCTGGGGAGCTTATAATATTTGTTGGGGTGGGAGGGGAAGGCAAGAGATAAATGTTTAGCCATTAGGACATAGTAAAACTTGAGGCAAGCAAAACGAGAGACTCTCTGGGAGTTTGCCAGAGTGAAGTCAGAGAGAGAAGCAACTCACAAGGCCATTTAGTCTACTAGGTGTAAGTCTCAAGATTAGTCTTCTTTCTGGATGTCTAATTTAATTAGCACTATAACGGACAGTTAGTAAAATTATTATTTCTCAAGGTATGGAAACTCTTGATAGGGCTTAGAAAAAAAGAGGGGTATCAGCATGTGTGCATCAGAGAGAGAGAGACAGAGAGAGAGACAGAGAGACGGAGAAGGGGGAAGGAAGGAGAGAGAGGAGAGGGAGGGGGAGAGAAGAGAAAGAAGAGGCTGGAAGAGGAGGGGAGAGGAGAGCAAGGGGAGACTGGGGAGGGAAAGAAAGGACAAGAGAGACACTGAAGGGAAAAAGGGATCCCCAACTTAGGTCACCCCCCACCCCGGAATCCACTAAGCACTTTCTACCAATATCAGAATTATTATAGTCACTGTGATCCACAAATGCTTTCAAGTTCTCTAAATGTATGAGAAGCATTTACTGTGTTTCACAGAACAAGCTAAATTAAAATGATCCTTGCACCTGGAGCCGCAGGACACCTCATGGGCTGTCTGATGGTGGGAAGTTTTGAGCACACACACAAACAGAGGATAGCGAGCCTGCCGCAGGGCAGGGCCTTGGGAACCTTGATTTTTCAGGTGCTCAGATGGAGCACAGAGCTTGTTTCTGTATTCCTCAGAGTGCATAGAGATAGAAAAGATTAATTATGTCATTAAGTAGTATATAATTATCGGGCACATTTAATGCACTGTATATTTATGGCAATTTTCTAAAGCAATTTTATACCATTATATTATTCCCACAACTAAGATTTTTATATGTTTTTCTGAAATTCAGTATTTCTGCAAGGACCTCAATACTCCCTCTTTAGTTTAATTCTATTATCAATATAGGAGGAGGGGCAGATAGTATCAAAGCTCTAAGTGCTTATATTTAGACATTCATCCTCTCTCTCTCTCTCAACCTTTCATAGTATTATGGCACAGGACATAAAACTAGATCAAAGCTTCCAGGTGAAGATCACATACTAAAGATATTTCACATCAACTCCCTTCGCTAAAGTCAAATAAAAATTTTAAAGAACAGGAAATAGAAAAATGGAAAACTCCACCAACTTTAATAAAACTAGGAGATAGCTACAACTCCAAACCTCAGTCTCTGAGCAATGAGAGAGTGAAGTAGAGTGAAACCAGGACCTAAGTGAGGGAAGACGGAAGGACAGACACAGACTTGCACAGATCTCGGACAGGATACGGAGTTCTCCAAAAGGGGAGTGGCCCGCAATTTGGATCCCTGAGCAGACACCTGCCCCTGGGGATGTTCTCATGATTCAGTGAATTAGATGGGAAAGTTTTTTGAAACACGCATTTAAAGGGAAGCTGTTGCTTGCCTACTCCCCACCACCATAACTTAATAGTTCTTCATTACATGACTGGCTTGGTTAGAAAAGCCTCCATTCAGAATTAAGTAAAAATCAGAAGGAAATCAACATGCAAAAAAACTTGAGGGTTACTGGTTTACAGCATGAGGTTTAGAATGGGAAAGAACTGGGTTAAAAGTCTTCCTGGCAGCCATTTGAGAAAATGACTAGCTTTTAGTTTAAGGTTTAGCCTCATGAGAGGCAAACCTCATGGGTTGGCCAAGGGAAGCAAATTATCAGAAAGAGTGGCTGTTTGATGAGCTCCTGGCTGTGGTGAGGTTGGCTGACTCTACAGTTTCTCAGGTTGAGCCTCTTTCTCCAGTTCAGGGATCTGAGGGACTGTCTCCCCAACTATGGCAACAGCAGAATAGCACAGGACTCTGTAGCTGGCTTTACTGCTGTGCTTTTCTGTTCTGGAATGCTTTAAATCAACTCTGGTTCAAGAGGGTCCCTTTTAAATGGCCCCAAAGAATTTTACAGTAACCCTGAGTCATCAAAATGCAGTCCAAATATGTGCGGAGGCCTGACTGAGCCCCAGCTCAAAAGGCCCTAAGAGCCAATTCAGGTGACTCCAGTCGTAAACTCACTGCGGCAGTTGGGGGGATGGGGGCGTGGAGAGTGGCAGAAGAGAAGTTGCCTTTTCATCTGAGTTATCACCAGAAACCAGCTCTTGACTATGTTGCCTAAATTGCAGGCATGATTCCACGTTGATTCTTTATCGTGGCTGTCGCACCTCGCTTACACTGGAGGAAACATCACTTGAGTTTCAGGTGGAAGTTAGCGAAGAAAAAAACCAAATTCCCATGCACAGTTTACATAATAATGATGACAACAGTCTTTAAAACACTTCTTAGATATCTACTACATGTCAAGTTTAGAGCTGGTGATCAAACCCAGGTCCATCTAATTTTGAAGTTCTAGAATATGGCACTCTACTACCTGGGGTTGAGTCCTGGTCTTATCACTTACTTGTTTTTTGACCTTGACCAAGTTACTTAACCTTTCTGGGCCTTAGTTTTCTCACCTGGAGAATGGGACTAATTAATACCTACTTTACTGAATTATTGTGCTGGCTCGATCCAACATATGTAATATGTGAAGAAATATTTAGCACAGTGCTTGAAACATTGTATGCAGTCAATTTGTGCTGCTTTTTTTTACATTTTTTTGTGTTAAAATATACACAACATAAAATTTACCATGTCAACCTTTTTTTTTTTTTTTTTTTTTTTTGTGGTACGCGGGCCTCTCACTGTTGTGGCCTCTCCCGTTGCGGAGCACAGGCTCCGGACGCACAGGCTCAGCGGCCATGGCTCACGGGCCCAGCCGCTCCGCGGCATGTGGGATCTTCTCAGACCGGGGCACGAACCCGTGTCCCCTGCATCGGCAGGCGGACTCTCAACCACTGCGCCACCAGGGAAGCCCCCATGTCAACCATTTTTATGTGTATAGGCCCTGAGACATTAAGTATATTCACACTGATGCACAACCATCACCACCATCTACCTCCAGAACTTTTTCAAACTCTGTACCCATTAACCAGTAACTCCCATTCCCTCTTTTCCCCAGACCCTGGCAACTACTGGTCTACTTTGTCTCTAAGAATTTGGCTATTTTAGGTACTTCATACAAGTGAAATCATATAGTACTTGTCCTATTTTGTATGTTTGTTTGTTTGTTTTTTAACAAGTAGGACTGCGTCTCTTTGGCTGTATGGCCTAGAGCCTCTCTTTGACACCAATCTGTCTCCACAAAGCATCTTTAGCAAAAATCTTAATTCTCCAGGGCTTTCTAAGAATGGCCTACCTCACCTGCAACTCTTCTACGGAAAAGTGCTAAAAATGCATGCAAGAAAGATTCAGGTCATGATTAGGGGATTTCTGATCCAACTGATTGTTCTAACACACTGTTTTATTTTTAGAATCAGGATCATAACCCACCATTCCAGATTTACCTAACAAAATTACAGTGAAGCCCAGGCCATCTAAATCCTTGGATAAACAATTGTTTTTAGGTATGTCTTCTGGATTATCAACAATTTAGAGGCATAAGCATCAACATTTTCATTTTAAACATTTAAAAAGGAAATATTCCTTAAATGAATTATATACTTCTCATCTTTTTAAACATTGTATATTCAATAGTTTAAGTTTTACTTCAAAACTCCAGATCATTACAACTAACATCAATTATCACATATGCTTCAATACAATTATGGCCTTAGGATCTATTGAAGTTTGTTGGATCTTAATCCACATGGTAAACAGCCCCAGAGCACTATGTTTTTTGATCTTTTGTTTACATTAAATTAATAGGGTTTTTGTTTTCCTCTACTCAATTCCTTGTTATTACATCTCTAACTAGCTCTTCCCTCAAACATCAGTGTCACTGCCAAGGGTAGATTCAAATGTTTCGGGGCCTGAGACCCATGCTATTGAGCAGGGCGAAAGGAGAAGTTTTCTGAGAAAAAGAATACAAAATGACAAATACAAAATTAGATACCAAATTGGACAGTGAGAGTATTCCTGGAAGACACTCCCACTCTGGGTCAGCTAGCAGTGATTTAACAAGACACAGAAGTGACTGTAAAATATACAAATATATCCCAGTAAACCCTAATCAACTTCACTTAGCTGGAGCTCAAAAATGCCTACAGACACTCCAATGCTGTCTGACAGGAGGTGAAGTGTGCTGGAGGAAATCAGAGTGGCAACAGGCAGTCCGAACCCACTGGGGCTAATACATCCTACCTCTGCAAATTTTAGACACCTCAGGATCTGGTGAAAACATTACTGGGGTTTCTTATTATGGATCTGCCTCTGTAGTGATCTGATACAGGACTACTCCCTACTCACCTATTATGAGCTAGAACACCAGAGAGACAGCCTTGATAGAGCTTCATATGACACGAGAATGAATGGACTCTCAATAAAGCCTAAGGGCATCTCCTCGGAGTAAAGCATAGGACTTCCGTGCACAAATTTTGAGACACAAGTATAAAATGTCTCTGGTTTATCTCTTATTTCTATGTTTCACCAGGTGAGGAAAAACTAGTTGATCTGTTAGAGTCATTTTTTAAGAGCATTCTCTTAGTATGAATACTTTTGAATATGATTTATGTTAAGGGAAGCGTGACTATATGTGGTTGGTACTCTTTTCAGTTGTGACAATTCAAGACTTGACTTCTTCAGGTTTCTAACAAAAGGCAAAAAATGGTTGGGTCTCCCTTTGTTCTTCCTTACCGGCAATTTCTTTTTAAATTTTTATTTTGAAATAATTTTAGACTTAAAGAAAAAATGCAAAAATATTTCAGTTTCCTGATCTTTTACCCAACTTCCCTAACATTAACATCTTATATAACCATACTACAACTATCAAAAACAGGAAATTAACATTCATACAATACTACTAATTAATCTATAGACCAGTGGGAAAACTGGAAAAATCCAAGGAAGATCTGGTTCAGAATCCAATCCAGGATTCCACATGTATTGCATTTGGTTGTCACCTCCAACCAAGTCTCCTCTAATTTGCGACAGTTCCTAAGTCTTTTTTGGTTTTCCATCATCTTGACACTTTTGAAGTGTACTAGCCACTTTTGTTGTGGAATGTCCCTCAATTTTGGTTTGTCTGATGATTTCTTATAATTTTATATATATATATATATAAAATATATAATTGCAAGCATACCATAAAGGTTATGCTGTACCCATCTCAGTGTACCATATTAAGGGGTCCACAATATCCATATGTCCCATTACTGGTGATGTTAACCTTGGTGATTTGGTTATGATGACGTCTGTCAGGCTTTCCACTGTAAAGACATTATTTTTCCCTTTGGAATCTTTAGGAAAGAAACTCTGAAACTATGCAAATAATCCACATTTCTTATCATACTTTTACCCAATAATTTTAGCACACAGTGATGGTTCTCGCCTGCAACAGTTATTACTGTTTGCCTAATAGTAATTTTTATTTCCATCATTTCTTCTACATTTATTAATTGGAATCCTATTGTGTGGAATAGTGGTCCTTTCTCACCCACATAATTACTCATTCCTTTATTTATATCAATTTGGACTCAGATATTTTATTCTATGGGGTATAATCCATTACTATCACTATTTTATTGCTCAAATTATCCAAATTTTACCATGTAGCACTATTTCAAGTTGGTTTCTGTATCCTCTCAACATGTCCCCATCAGTTTCTGAGTATTTCCTTATTTTCTGGTCCCACAAGATGTCCCACACCATCTTATATTTTCCCTGGCTTAATCCTGGAGTCCACTAATTCTACAAGGAACACCAGCTCCTTTTTTGAAGAATGGTATTTAGAAACCAAGATTCAGGTGCAAAGTGTGCTCACTGCTACTGGGATATCATGTGTAGAAAATATGAGCTAGAAACATGTGCATCTATATTACACATGCATATACAATCTATTTACTTCTTTATCTCATCTGTGTATATATATATTAAACATGTATAATCCATATATATACATATATAGTATATATGTCTGTGTGTGTATATATATATGTAATCATCTGATACATGAACAGCTGATAACTCCTGTTCTAACACCACAGGGTTCATTTTAGCTTCTCCACCTTCCTTAGTTGTAACTTTTTTCTACTACTATGAGAAATGTAGCTCTCATTATTCACAATGTATTTATATATTTGTTTAATCCCAGCAGACACATAAAGTATTTTCAGAATTGCTAAACCACTCCCCATGAGAAACATATTTACCAACTAGATTACAATATCTGTGAACAGTTGTGGGTTTTTTTGTCTTTATAGTACATATTCTTTTTTTATAGGTTAGTTCTATCCTTATTATTGTGTTCTATTTGGGGTTCCCCCAACATCCTGGTTGAATTTAATTAATTACTGGGGGAGGGGAGAGGGATAAGTGAAACAGTCCTATAGTCCAAAAGTCACAGCTGTACAGGAAGGTATATTTAGAGAAGTGCAGCTCATGCCTTGTCTCCACTACTTTGTTCCCATTCCCCATTCTTTCCACCCTGTTTTCATCCACCTCCTGCAGGTAACCTCATTTCCTTCTGGTTTATTCTTGCTGTATTACTTATGCACAAATGAGCAGATATATGTACATATCCTTGATATCCCTTTTTTTTCTTAAATTAAGAATAGTACTATAGATACTCTTTGTACTTCGCTTTTTTCACTTAACAATATATCCTGGAATTACTTCCTATTATTTCATAGAGATTTTACTGATTCCTTTTTATAGATACATAGAACTCCATGTGTGGGTGACATAGTTTATTCAATCATTTTCCTATGAGTGGGCATTTAGATTGTTTCTAATACTATTCAATTACACATGATGCTTCATTGAACAACCCTGTACACATGCATTTTCATATCATTGGAGGAGTACTTGGGGTTGGATTTCTAAAAGTGGAATTTCCAGGTCAAACAGTAAGTGCATATGCAGTTTTGCAAAGTATTGCCAAATTTCACTCTAGAAAGGCTGTACCAGTTTTATTTCAAACAAGCAATGTATGTGAATGCCTATTTCCCCACAGCTTCATCAATAGAATATGTTGTCAAATTTATTAATTTTACTAATCAAATAGGTGAGAAATGGTATCTCAGTGTTAATTTCATTATATTCGTCCAATTATGAGTAAATGTGAACATTTTCATGTGTATAAAGTCTACTTTATATCCTTTTCTTGTGACTTGTCTGTTCATGAATGCAAAAGCCAGCAGCAGAAACGGCCACAAGACTTTTAGATCTAGCTGCTGGGCTGGGCCCTGCCCTCTGGGTTGAGCACCAGACATGGAGACCTTTGAGTTACCTGCCTCCTTGGCACTCTCCATGCTCCCAGAACGCTGGACAGACAGACAGAACACAAGTCCTCCTAGAGACCACCAGAGTCCTTGATTCTGCAGTTCAGTTGGTGCCCTGACTAGGCTCAACGATCGGTATTCAAGGCTATGGTTATTTTTATATCTCTTGTGTCAATAAAAACTGTTTTTAGAGATGCTTAAGAGTAAGCCCTGTGTTTGGTGTGGAAATCCTGAAGTTAACAATTAACGGGAGCCCTGGATGTCTTTCAGTTTGAGTTCCAGGCTTTAGTTCTCATGTTTCATGCTGGGAAAGGTCATTTAACTCATCATTTGCAAAGGTCTAAGCAGGGGAATGACCTCATGACTGATGATTTTATGTTCCAGATCACTGTGAATTCCTCAACCTTTCTGTTTGCAAAAGGAAAAGGGAATTTTCCTGAGTTTCATCTGAATAAATCACATTTAAACTCTTTTCGGGAAAAAAAAAAAAAAAGCAATCTCACAAATCACAGGTTTCCTTTAACTGTCTGGGAATCCACACCTGAGGCACCATCTCTATGCATGTGGTCAGAATGGAAAGGAAGCTGAGTTTCAGCCACTGAAGCTAAACCCACACCAAAGGTAGCATTTCTGCCACTCTCTTTTCAATACTGCATCAGTAAGAACTGAGCGATTCAAACAACCGTGCCATTACTGTATTTCAATTTCAACACTTTCTGCCCTTTTCTTGTCTACTTTTGATTCTCTAAATCAAAAGAGATTGTTGTTGTTGTTGCTTTTGTTCTCATTTAGCATTTTTATCGAAATAAACAAGGAAATACCTTACTTTGCTGAGAGTCTCCAGGGCTGGAGGGGAGTAATGCAGTACCAGCCTTATTCAGATCACACAGGTACCCTCACAAAGTGGGTTTCCTCTCCACATAAGCTATCTCACCAAGAACTCTAGCTTGACACCTAAAAACTTTCTACTTTCATATGACCTCTACTTTTTAGTTAGATGACATTGAGGAAAATTAATCTATCCTCAGGGTCCCCTTTAGCCTAAACTGCTCATAAACCCATCTATAATTTAGAAAAAAAATAGATAAGGGGGAAAATAGCTAACAGAGAGTCTACCACTGACTTCAGGTGAAATTCAAGGTCTTGTTTGTATTACAGTTATATTTCTAAACACCTAAATCTATGATGTTTCAGTTAAGGACCATGAACTATAAACTCAAGTTCACTTTTCACTACAACCTAGGTTAAGAAAGAGAGGCTATAAATGCTGGCATTAATCATCTCAAAGATCTTTGCTGTGCATGATGGTTTCTCTGACTTTGATGTAAATGAAAATGTTTCAACCCTGTCACTTTCTGTACCAGGTGGTATTACTGGTGACCTTTTCATAGCCCTTTGAAAAGAGACAGAATGAGCTGGAAGCATATCAACTTGAATGTTTCATAGAAAACAACTTCTATTGGAGCCCCTGGCATACCAAAATTGCTTAATATTGAGTGAAACAGGGAATCTATTTTGGAATAATCTCTGGCTTGAGTGACCATTTTCCTATTTGTAAACTTTGAAAATCTCTTATCAAGGGCCATGGCTTAATCATTAATACGAAAAACACAGGCTCCTTTAATTCTGAAATTCCTTTGTTGAACTTGGTCAATCACAGGTATGATGGCTCGGTGCCCACTGAGTCATTCCGACACTCTGGGTTAGATGGTGAAAACAATTGTCTCAAAAAAGACATTTTATATATAACATATATATGTGTACATATATATGTATATACATCTTCTCATAAACACACACATGAGCTGTCTTCTGCGTACACAACATACTCCATACATGAACAGCAATGGCCTTACAAGCATAATAAAAGTCCCTTTCAGCTCTTCTCTCTTTAGTGGTTCCTATTTCACAGCCACACCACAGAGTCTTTATGTTCTAAGTTCACAGGAAGCATCCCAAGCATTCTTGCAAGTCCTGTGGCTTGGCTCATGCAGCTGGGAATAAAAGGTCCCTTGAATACAAATGGCAATGTTGCATTCTAGCAACTGCCACCCATGCAGTTCATGTTTTGTACTGCTGCTTTCTGTCCAGAGGAAAAGATGAGAGAAATATTCTTACCGGGAAGTCCCTTTGGTTTGATTTACTGGGGCAGGTGGGGGTGGAAGGGCAGGTTCTTTTGATGATTCCCTGTGGTATATAAAAAGTTTGACTTTAATTTTAACTACCAGGAATACATGAACTTCCACATGAGGTTATGTCTGAATTTTAAAAATAAAGGAACTGAAAAAACGATTCCAATTTGCATGGAGCTACCACTTTTCAGCTTTCCAGACAACTGTAATGTGTATTGTTAGCAGCAATGGGTTAGATCCTCTGCCATTAATGGAGGCCAAGAAAAGAACACTTTCGAAAAGGTCAGCAAGGCTTAATTGGAGCTGGAGGAGTGAGCGACTATATTTATAGTTTTAGGACAGAGCATATTTCAGCTTTCCACACAAAGAATGCTTTCTTTCTGCTTTTAACATGTCACTAAGGCAAGGTAGATAAGTTCTGAAGACTCAGAGGAATTTGTTGCCAAATTGTAAATCCAGACTTACATGAATTTCATTACTGTATCTCTCATTCCACCGGAAGAGCCCATGGTGCAGAGTGTCTCTGGCCTGGCATAATCACATGGAGCACAAAGCATCTACAGAATTTTATGGGATGACACAATGGATGCTGTGCTTTATTTTTTTTCTTTCTTCTTGAACTTTCTGCATTTAAAGTGGGCACACTTACTCAGGTGTGCCCGAGTATGTACTAGTGCCTGAAGAAGTACTAGTGATGTAGACACAAAGCTTTTCACCCCTGGATAGTGGGCATAAATCTAGACTGAGTCAGTGGTAATCAACAGTAGATTGATGAGTTGCATGTTTCTTGTGAAAATAATCTCTCCCCACTGATAGTTACTATTCCACACACCGTTACACTGCCAAAAAATCCTGCGAGCGAATGGGATCTTAGAGACAACGTAGTCTAACTTCCTCATTTTATCAACAGCAAAAATAAGACTAGAAAAAGATATATGACTTGCCTAAGGTCATAAGAGCTAGTGATGTCAAGCTGGGAATAAAGTCAAGGTTTTCTGACTCATATTCCAGTGTTTGGCCTCTTTATAAATCCATGACACTTTATTGAATGTTATGGATTATTTCTCCCAAATGCATGACATGTCTTTCTGCCACATAAAAGTAATTTACTTAGGTGGAAAATGAAGTAAATGTTGGAAAATATGTGGATAAGGGGCTAGGGGGATAAATCATTGTAGTTACCCAGGTGGAACTATTTCTGAATGGATAGGCTACACGTTAGAATCACCTGGGGGAAAGTGCCAGTTATCTAGTGCTATGTAGCAAACTACCACAGAACTTAGTGGCTGAAAACCACAGCCATTTTATTAGATCTCACAATTTTGAAGGACATAAATTTGAGTAAGCCTCAACCAGCCAATTCTTCTGCTCCATGGGGTGTTAACTGGGATTACTGGCTGGTTTCTAGCTGGCAGCTGGATTGGTTCAGAGGATGCAAGATGGCTTAACTCATTGCTTGGTGCATTGGTGGGAACAAATGGGAGTCTGGGCCCACCTGGTCTCTCTCCCCATGTAATCTCAGGGAGTCTCTCACAGTCTTCTTACATGGCAGAATTCTTCCATGGTAGCTCAGGGCTCATGAAACTGCTGGAAACTGCCATTCCTTTTCAAGATTAGGCCTATAACTGGCCTAGTGTTGCTGTTGCCATTCTCTATTGGTAAAGCAGTCATAGGCAAGACCCACAGAGAGGGGAAATAGATCCCACCTCTTAGTAGGAGGAGTACCAAAGACTTCATGGCCATCTTTAATCTACAACAGTCCATCCTCCAACCACTAATTATTTCTATTCCTCCTAGAGTATACTAAATATACTCCTTTCCTCCCATGACCTCCAAGAGCTTCATCTCATTACAGCAACAGGTTCAGATTGGAGATCCAGGATTTCATCTTCTAAATTATGTCCAGGTACAGATAAGCCTAATCAGATGTGATTCTCTCTTGGCTAAAGAGCCAAGCTGTCTACCCATTATATCCAACATACAATGATCACATTGCAATAGATGATTATTGGTAGATACTCAAGTTCAAAAGTTGGGAGGGGGGTAACAGGAGTCACAGAGAACTTGTCCATAGCAATTCTGAAATACAACTGGGCACATGTCATAATTTCCTCAATTAGGGTCCTGATTTAATTGGGTCTATGGTGGAGTCCTGGCATTGGTATTTTATATTGGCTCCCCAGGTGATTCTTATGTGTAGCCAGAGTTGGAAACACTGACCTAGGGAGTTCATCTCGCACCTTTAATATGAAAAAAAAAAAAAAGGACATACTTACTTGAAAAGTTAAGTATTTCCTAGAGTGTGTTCTCATTGCTGACAGCATCTGAGCACCTTGGATTTTATTTTAAATGCACATTTCTGATCTCAGTCCAGACCTAATGAACCCAAATCGCTTTTAACAAACATTCCCAAATGATTCCTATGCCACTAAAAGTTCAGATCCATCAGATCTTTATAAAAAATCCAACTATATTTTGTTAATTTTTAAAGAATGTGGTAGTACTGCACATCCAGTGGTGCACTGATAAATGTTTAACAACCAGCTCTTTGGGGAAGAAAAAAGCTTGATTTGTAGTGGAGACCAATTTCTACAGTGTAAATGCTCCCACACTGACTGATTTCAAGATCAACATGACAAAAGTGCAATATTTCTCTTTACTGTATACCTGAAACTAACACAACATTGTAAATCAACTATACTCCAATAAAAAAAGTTTTTTAATGTGCAAAATTTCTGAAAATAAACAATCACCTCTCATGAGAGAGCACAGGCTGACTCTAATATACCACTTCTCACATCTCATATGGAGTGAAAAATCACAATAACAACGCAGGAACAGGAGCTTTTAAGGAAGACCGTTTGGGGTAAAAATTCTAATTCTGCAACTTATTGGCTGTGTGACCCTGGACACATTAGTTTTCATAAGTAAAATGGAGATAATAATAATACCACTTTATAAGGTTAAGCTTCTTCATGTCCTCCGAAAGCGCTATGTACTTCTCCTACCTCAAGATTCTTCACACTTGCATAATTTACTTGTCTGCCTTCCTCACAAGCCTGTGAGCTACAGGAAGCAGAATCAGTCCTTTCTCTTTGTACCCTTATCCCCAGTGATCAGCAAAGTGCCTGGCATATAGCAAGGGCTCAGTAATCACATGTTGACCAAATAGGAGAACATATGTGCTCTGCTCCCTCCTACTGCACCCATGACAAACATTAATAATAAATCATGACACTTGGATACTAGAGGATAAATCGTTTGAGAAAAATGGCACGCCAGGAAGCCTCTACCAACCAGCTGGAACTAGCACATGAGATATACTTGTTTTCCACCCTGTTATAAGCTCTGCTAATAAAGGATCCTGAGCCTCAAGGAAAAAAAAGCCCAACCAGGTCTCAGAAACCAACAATTTAACTTTTCTAATTAGAAATAAAATTCTGTTTTATCATTTAGAAACTAGACCCTAAGGTCTGAGAAGGAGAGATGAAAAGGAAGATAAAGAAAAAGTGGTAATTGTTCCATTTACCATCAGGCTAATTCCAGTGCAGATCTAATTTTCTTGTGATCATTTTGATCTCAGCCAAATGTTGCTCTGTCAGCTCTAAGCCAAGACAGTGGGGTGAAACATGAAGATGTGAAGCCAGCTTTCAGACTTCATCCCTGACACTGGTCTCTGAGCTAGGGTCCTCAAAGCTAGTTCAATATCCAAAGAGGAAGGGAAGAAGAAGCCTTGGACCTCAAGAGAAAGGTCTCCACGGTAGATGAATCCTCTTTGAGGGGAGAGCTATGATGGCCCTAAACTACGGAATCTTGTTTGTTCCACTCTCACATGTGACCGTACCTGGCATCTCTTAACCTACTTGTGTAGTTTATCTCCTTTAGAGATTATATATCCCTTGTGCACTTATTCATCAAATATTTGTTGAAATCAAAATTTCTAGGCACCGAGTAAATACAGTGTAAAAAATATATATAGTCCTTTTTGTTGAGGTGTTTTGCAACCCACTTAGGAAAACAGTGTATACATAAATAACCACAGTACAAGGTAGAAAGTGATGTGTCACTCAAGAACGTAGATAAAAATCTTCAGAGAATTCTGAGAGAGCAGGATCTAACTCTGGCTGGGTGTGGGGGCTTATACATGGATAAGGGGAGGTGGAGGAGGGTACAGATGACAGAAACATGTGCACACAGGCAGGTTGACAAGGTGTGAACAGTGCAACTCAGATGCAGCTTGACTAGATAGAGGGCATGGGAGGAGATGTGATGGAAAAGAAAATTGGGACATCAACGTCAGGCTAAGGTGCAAGAGAAGTGAAGATTTTTGAAAAGTAATGGTTATGACAAATATTTCAAGAAATGTCACCAGGCAGTAATGAGCAACAAAGATAGCAGAGGGAACAGATAATATGGACCACTAGTTATAAGACTATTATAATAATCCAGAAAGGAGGGCCTGGTTTTGAGTAAGAGAGTTAACAAGCTTGAGATTCAATGTGGAGAGCAAGGGAGAGGAGAAAGTCAATGTGCCTCTGAAGTCCAGGGTCTGGGGGGACAGGAAGATTCATCCATCCAGCCACCACATAACCATTATGCTCTTGCTATGTGCCAGGCTTTGCTCTTGGAGTATTTAGTGCTGAACAGAACAGACTTAGGTCCTGTCTTATGAAGCCTATAATCTAGTCAGGAAATCAAAGCACAGACAATAAAAGAAAAAATAATCACAGGTGGTGATAAGTGCTATGATGGAAGTTAACAGGGTGATGAGAGAGATGACCAGAGGAGGGCTCTGCTCAGGGTGGTCTGGGGCACATTCTCTGTGCAGGTGACACAACGCTGAGCCTAGAGGACAAGGAGCCATTCCTAGAATGAGGCTGAGGCAGGGGGAGGGGATGCACTCTGGGAGGAAGGAGCTATGTGGCTGAAAGAGGGGTGATGCTGAGGTGGAACACGGGAGTTAGAAAAGGGAAGGTGAGGCTTCCCTGGTGGCGCAGTGGTTGAGGGTCCGCCTGCCGATGCGGGGGACGCGGATTCGTGCCCTGGTCCGGGAGGATCCCGCGTGCCGCGGAGCGGCTGGGCCCGTGAGCCATGGCCGCTGGGCCTGCGCGTCCGGAGCCTGTGCTCCGCGGCGGGAGAGGCCACAGCAGCGAGAGGCCCGCATACCGCAAAAAAAAAAAAAAAAAAAAAAAAAGGGAAGGTGAGTTTGGGAGATACTGTAGATGAGCATCCAATGGGCACGCAGAAGAATATATCAAAGCAACCACTGGAAATATAGGACGAGCTCAGAAGAGATCACCTGCATGGAGGTGATAGGGAAAGCAGTGCTTTGGAGGGGATGGCTAAGGGGAGGGATTAAAGTTACTTGGGCACATAAGATATGGAAACTGGACCAAAAAGATCCTGGGGTGTGCAAGGTCAGTCCTAGGAATCCTCAGAGGTCACAAGTCTACCTGTGAACTGAGGAGTAGAATCAAGGTGGTAGAGGAGAGAGAGCTAGTAACAGGAGTTCACGCAGGGATTTCAAAAGCAAAGATAATCAGAGAGGGAGCAAGGCTGGGACAGGTAATGAGACCGAGCAGCAGCCTCCAGTGCACCCAAAATCATGTCCATTGCACAAAAGCATGGGCGGTGCTGCTTGGCACAAGCCAGAGCCAAAAATGGAGCCTCGGGAAACACAAGGAGGAAGGGGCTGGGGCAGATGCTGCCCAGACTGAAGTGGATACAGATGGCCCTGGCAGAGAAGAACATGGACTGGAATTCCCTATTTCAGCTGTTTTGTATGAAAGCTAGTCCTGCCCAAGTCAAAATGCATGATGTGTTCACAGCAAATGCTGACCTTTTGTTCTCCCAGGAGTGACTAGAACAGGGATAGAGATGGGAGTTGCTCTGGAGAAATCTACAACCAAATTAATGGCTCAGAAAGGCTAGGAGTGTGATGACAGCTATTTTTCTCACACTTTTGTGTCCTGTTCTTGGAGACACTTTCTTTTCCCATAAACTTTGCTGATTGGTGCTAAAGAGCAACACAACACATGCAAACTTTTAAATCTGCAAGAATGAGAAAGAGAAATTCCTCTTTGGAACACGGTTTCTGATAACAATAAAGCCACGAGGAGGAGTTCAACAGCATGATGCTGTGGGACTCCCTGAAGAGGAGGGTGTACAAGTCACATATCCTTAGAAGACAGAATGTTTTCTGGAATATATTTTCTTAGGAGGCTAAGAAAAATGGCTGCCTTTGCCTTTCCACTGATGCACAGGCTGTAATTTCCATACAATGAAGGTCAAGGATCTGAACTTCCACTATGCTCTTAGTTTTTCACTTTCACTATGCTCTTAGTAGTTCTTACAGAAATTGGAGAAAACAATTTCACTAAAGTGCTTGGTCTGTCTGTACCCACATGCGGACTAGGGAGGTTTGTCTCAGTACAGATCCTGTCACCCAATGAAGCAAAATGTTCTATTTCTCTATTTCTTCTGAAATCTAATCAGTAGTTTTATTGTTCTTTCACATTCCAGAGGAGGAGAAAGAGAATGCAGCAATTTCTTCCTTCAACACCTCAGCAAGGCTTATTTATCTTATTAATAAAACTGACACTATGCAGTTTTCACCTAACCAACTACTGCCCAATTGTTCAACTGTCTAAACAATATGACATAAATTTACTGATATAGACTCAATGCTAAAATGTAATACTCTTTCATTTATGCATTAGTTCACATATACAAGTTCTTTCTCCAACAAAGTTGTAAGAATTTTGTACTCAAGGATTATGCATTTCACGTTTTAAATTTTCCTGTATCAAGCCACAGGAGAGTGCGAGATATAGTTTTTCACAGAGTAACAGCCTGGTCCTCCAGATGTG
This sequence comes from Kogia breviceps, assembly GCF_026419965.1. Taxonomy (NCBI): domain Eukaryota; kingdom Metazoa; phylum Chordata; class Mammalia; order Artiodactyla; family Physeteridae; genus Kogia; species Kogia breviceps. The sequence goes on from NC_081312.1 coordinate 49,420,698, forward strand.
CGTAAGCTTATTACTAAACTCTAAGAAGTGGTTAGTAAGAACAAAAAGGGAAGACAAAGTTATATAAACAGGTGAAACTGGTGAAGCAGGCGTCCCTACCCACCCATCCATCACTGCTGATTCGGAAGAAAAAAAGGTTATTCCCAGCATCATTCTCTGATTCAATGAAATGGTGGGGACAAACTATATACAATCTTCAAAAAGGAAGGAGTAGGATGAGCTCTCCTCTAAGGGTCTGGAACACGGAGTGTAACAACCCAGGAGGGGTATCCACTAAAGGGTGAAAAGGAGAAGATGGAAAGTTGCTCTGAAGGGAAAAGAGAGGAGGGTGGGCCATCTTAGGAGCTCAGTTTCTGTTCCAGGGCAAATGCTTCTGGTTCTACTTAACCACCAACCAAAAGAGGCTGAGACTCAAGGTCCACATGCAAGAAGAGCTACCGCAGAGATGAGAAGCCCCTCCATGGCAGGTGGACTTCCAGGCCAGGAGGGCTACAGTGCAAGGTTGCTTCACAGGGTGACGGCCAGGTGGTGCACCAGGTAAGGAAAGAGCCAGTGAAGCCCCCATAAATACCAGAACTTGGAAACTTCTGAGGATATGGGGGAGGAGGCAACTCGTAGAAAGGGCGGGCTTACCTTGATTTTATAAAGTGACCATATCCCGGGCCTCATGTGCTGAATCGGAATAAGCTAAACAACTCCAGAATCTCAGTGGCCTAGCACAGCAAGGGTTTCTAGGTCGCTCACACGGCAGGTCGGAAGCAGGCTGGCAGAGGGCTCTGCTTGCCATCCTCACTCAGATAGCAAAACTGAGGAAGGTTCCCTCTTCACCCAGGGCTGGGAAAAGAACTACGGGAATTGGGTGCTCGTAATGCTTCCTCCCGGAAGTGACGCACATCACTTCTACTCAAATTTCATTGGTCAAGGCAAATCATGTGGCCACGCCCAACTTCAAAAGGGCAGGGAAGCGCAATCCCACCACGTTCCTGGAGGGGAAGATTTGTGAACAGCACTAATGACCACCACCTGCACCGCAGAAAGACCTGCTTACCCAGAGGTCAGGATCTACCGAATTCAGCATTGAGAAAACCTTTTCTCCAGAAGTGCAAAACTGAAAACTGATTGCCTGCTTAACTTCACTTCATCATCGAAGTATTGCCCAGACAGTAAATGAAAAGATTCAGATTTAAAACATTTTTTTAAATCTTAGTAATCAATTTTATTGCAATACTTGGTTAAATGGTAAATTCTTCTTGGCTAATTCTTCCCAGAACACTCTAATAGAGTAGGTTCCTCCTTCTTGTCCTCTCTCACCTCACCCTGTTAATTCCCTTCACAGACTTTACCATTATTTGTAATTATTCATTTTTCTATGTACTTGTTTATTTTAAAAGTTTCAATAGATTATATTGGTGTAATTTTTGTCCTAATTATAGCATATAAGATTTAAAATATATAAATATCATTCTCTACCTACCATTTGCCATCCTTGGCTCACTATATACTGAGTGCTCAATAAGTTATTAGTACTACTGCTCTCAAGATGATAATAAGTATGGGGAAAATACGTTTTCTAAGGCCATTTCATGAAATAAACAGAATTATGTATATCAGTGGACTCTTAATTAATTCAGTGAATAATTCAGGTTTATGGTGATGAATTTGAGTCATTAAAAAACCAGTTAACTTATAGTCAATATCCTCTTGTTAAGGGTACAAGAAGAGACTTCAGTAACAGAGGTACTTATAGCAAAGCTAGCAGACTTCCCTGGTGGTGCAGTGGTTGAGAGTCCGCCTGCCAATGCAGGGGACACAGGTTCGAGCCCTGGTCTGGGAAGATCCCACATGCCGCAGAGCAACTAAGCCTGTGTGCCACAACTACTGAACCTGCAATCTAGAGGCCGTGAGCCACAACTACTGAAGCCAGGGCGCCTAAAGCCCGTACTCCACAACAAGAGAAGCCACTGCAATGAGAAGCCCGCACACCGCAACAAAGAGTAGCCCCCGCTTGCCACAACTAAAGTCCAGGCACAGCAACAAAGACGCAATGCAGCCAAAAATAAATAAATAAAATTTATTTTTTAAAAAAAAGCAAAGTGAGCAAAATGCTTTCCTTCCAGATCATGACTAAAAGTATCAAAAGAATATTAAAATAGGGGAAAACCCACATCAGCCCTGGAAACAAGAGTACCATCAATATGCCAGGACTTCAAGGAATTCCTAATGTATTTGTGGGAGGAGGTGAGCTCCACATCCTTCTATTCCACCATCTTGATTGGAGCCCCCAGGAATTCCTCATGAATTGAAGAGGGAAGCAAATTAAAGGAAAGCCCTAAGTGGTAATGTGGAAATTTCCTCCTTGAAAAGAACAGGAATTTTCCAGAAATAAGCAAAGGGAACTTATACCCAAATGTTCATAGCAGCATTATTCATAATAGCCAAAAGGTGGAAACACCCAAGTGCCCACCAGCAGACAAATGGATAAACAAAATGTGATATATTCATATGATGGAATATTATTTGTCCATAAAAGAAATGAAGTATTGATACATGCTAAAGTAAGCATGCATGAACCTTAAAAACCTAAGTGAAAGAAGCCACATACTATATGATTCCATTCATATGAAAGTCCAGAATCAGGAAGTCCATAGAGAAAGTAGATTAGTGGTTGCTTAGATGCTGCGGAGCAGGGAGCGGGGAATAGGGGGTGATAGCCAAAGGGTACATGTTTCCTTTTGAGGTGATGAAAATGTTCTAAAATCTGCAGTGGTGATGATTGCACTTTTCTGTGAATATACTAAACATCATTGAATTGTATACTTTGGGTGAATTGTATAGTGTGTGAATCAGATCTCAAGAAAGCTGTTAAAAAGAAAAAGAAAGAAGTGAAGGGAGGCTCAGGGAACCTTAGTCACACTCCTAAGTTTGGGTGGGGGTGAAAGATAGCTGTAGGATGGCTGAGGCTGGCTCCCTTGAAACCTCTTTCTTGTTGCAGATCAGCAGCATTCTATAGGACCTACACAGAAGGCCTGGGGCTGAGTGCAGCCAGAGCAAAGAGAAAGCCTTCAGGCCTGGGCTGCTTCCTAGTGCTGTGGGACTCTCTGATGTGTGGGCAGTAAGCGGAGCAGAAAGGCAAACGATCTTCAGAACTTGGCTTCTTGTACAGCAGTTTTATGAAACAGAGCAGAAACTGCCTGGAAAGAGTTCCAACTGGAACTGGCCACTTTGCCCACTATAAAGCAGTCTTTGGCTGCTGTATCATGATCGCACGTGTCACCTCCATCCACCATCCACTCTAGTCAGAGAGGTTTCTAATGACATCCAGGTTCTTATGGTTCTTTGGCTATCTAATTCTCTCCAAACCCTTAATAGCTTCTAATTTACTTGCTTCCAGCAAGCTCTGTGTGTCAGTAACCACACCCAAATTTCTTTCCTAGACATAACTCTCAAATCTATTTTTTTTCTCACTCAACTCCTTTCCACTTTTTCTCAATTTAATGGTGGCAATTTGGGGAGGGAATACCACACCCTTAATGAATTCTTTGCCTTGGGACTGAATCTTGAAGGGCTTTAACTTCTCAAAATCTTCTTTCAAACTAGTTTCCTGCCCTTTGGGCTCTAAAGACCGTCAACTTTTCCTACTTGAAAAGCCCCAAATTTCTGGACTCTCTCTAGTTTCTTTCTTTTCTGCTTTTGAGCCAGGCAGTTCTTTCTTGAGCTCTTGCTCTTAAAACCTTGCAAAATGTAGCCACTCTCAGCTAGAATACAGCACTAACATTCTTTTATTCAATTTCTTCCCATAGAGCTATGGGCTTTTTAGGCATTTTATCTACTTTACAAGGTATCACTGACAAAAATGTTCCCAAATATTTTGCCATTGCGAATGAGCCTCCATCCTCTAGCTTTCAATATCTGTTTCCTTATTGTCCACTCCTCAACTGTTAAGACAGTATTCTGAGTTTTAGTTTTGTTGTTATGGTAGCGCCCACTTTCTTTACCATTTCTTGCATTAGTTCACATTAGCTGCCATGATATTAGAAGCTGAGTGGCTTTACACAATAGAAGTTTATTTCTCTCTTACATATAGTCCAGTTGGCAGTAGGGGGGCTCTGCCCCATGCAGATATTCAGGGACTCAGATTAATAGAGACTCTGCTATTTCACCTGTGATTTACAAGGTGGACTTGGGCATTGCCATGCAGACCAGAAAGAGCAAAAGGATCATGCATTTCACCTTTACCATATTCTGTTAGCCAGAACTCAGTCACACACCCATACTCAGAACCAAGGGAAACAGTGGACCCAGGAAGAAGATCAAATGGGCTTGGGGATGGCTACACAGTGTCTGAACTCATCCTATTAATTCCAGAGACATTCACATAGGTCCACAAAAATATCAACAGGATCTCTATACTTATGATAAGAGAAAAAATGCAAAAATGTGATATGGAAAGGTTAAAATACAAGGATGACTAAAGACATACCAAAAAATACACAGAAAAAGAAAGCAAGGTGGTCATATAACATCAGACAAAAGGTATCAAGGCAACTGACATTAAATAGAAAAAGCATTTAAGGAAATGAAATACTACATCAAATTATATAAAGCGACAATTGGAAATATAAGAAGAAAAGATGGGCAGAAACAGTATAGTAGTGAAGACTTTAACAGACTACTTTTTAGGTACTGATTAGAAAACCAAAATAAAGACAGAGCATTTTAAAAATATATCTCATGAACTTAATTTAAAATATTGTTCCTTTAAAGTTGCAGGATATAAAATAAATACAAAGAAATCTGTTGCATTTCTATACACTAACAACAAAAATCAGAAAGAGAAATTAAAGTAACAATCCCATGTATCATCACATCAAAAAGAATAAAATACCTAGGAATAAACCTCCCTAAGATGGCAAAAGGCCTGTACTCAGAAAACTATAAGATGCTGATGAAAGAAATCGAAGAAGACACAAACAGATGGAAAGGGATACCATGTTCTTGGATCAGAAGAATCAATATTGTCAAAATGACTATACTACCCAAGGCAATCTACAGATTCAATGCACTCTCTATCAAATTACCAATGGCGTTTTTCACAGAACTAGAACAAAACAATCTAAAAATTTGTATGGAGACACAGAAGACCCCAAATAGCCAAAGCAATCTTGAGAAAGAAAAGCAGAGCTGGATGAATCAGGCTCCCTGACTTCAGACTATACTAAAAAGCTACAGTAATCAAAACAGTATAGAACTGGCACAAAAACAGAAATAAAGATCAATGGAACAGGATAGAAAACCCAGAAATAAACCCACACACCTATGGTCAATTAATCTATGACAAAGGAGGCAATAATATACAATGGAGAAAAGATAGTCTCTTCAATAAATGATGCTGGGAAAACTGGACAGTTACATGTAAAAACATGAAAATGGAACATTCTTTAATACCATACACAAAAATAAACTCAAAATGGATTAAAGACCTAAATGTAAGACCAGATACTATAAAACCCATAGAGAAAAATATAGGCAGGATGCTCTTTGACATAAATTGCAGCAATATTTTTGGATCCATCTCCTAGAGGAATGGAAACAAAAACCAAAATAAACAAATGGGACCTATCAAAAACGCAAACAACCCAATCAAAAAAAATAGGTAGAAGACCTAAATAGACATTTCTCCAAAGAAGACATGCAGATGGCCAAGAGGCACATGAAAAGATGCTCAACATTGCTAATTATTAGAGAAATGCAAATCAAATCTACAATGAGATATCACCTCACAGCAGTCAGAATGGCCATCATCAAAAAGTCTACAAACAATAAACGCTGAAGAAAGTGTGAAGAAAAGGAAACCCTTCTACACTGTTGGTGGGAATGTAAATTGGTTCAGCCACTATGGAAAACAGTATGGGCGTTCCTTAAAAAACTAAAAATAGAGCTACCATATTATCCAGCAATCCCACTCCTGGGCATATATCTGGTGAAAAACATAATTTGGAAAGATACATGCACCCCAATGTTCACTGAAGAAGTGTTTACAATAGCCAAGACATGGAAGCAACCTAAATGTCCATTGATGGATGAATGGATGGAGAAGATGTGGTACACACACACACACACACACACACACACACACACACAATGGCATACTATTCAGCCATAAAAAATAATAATGCCATTTGCAGCAAAATGGACGAACCTGGAGATGATCATACTAAGTGAAATAAGTCAGACAGAGAAAGACAAATATCATATGAGATCACTTATGTGCAGAATCTAAAAAAAGAATGATACAAACGAACTTATTTACAAAACAGAAACAGACTCACAGACTTAGAGAACAAACTTATGGTTATGGGGGGGTGGGGGAGGGATAGATTGGAAGTTCGGGACTGACATCTACATACCTCTATATTTAAAATAGATAACCAACAAGGACCTACTGTATAGCACAAGGAACTCTACTCAATACCCTGCAATAACCTAAATGGGAAAAGAATTTGAAAAAGAATAGATACATGTATATGTATAACTGAATCACTCTGCTGTACACCTGAAACTAACACATTGTTAATCAGCTATACGCTAAGATAAAATAAATGTTTTTAATGGAAAAAAAAATTTTTAATAAATGAATAAAATATTGTACCTCCAAATTGAGCATGCACATTCCTTTAGCATATGCAGAAATGTATACTATTCTCAACCACAAAGAAAACCTCCTAATCATATTATGATGAAATTAGAAATTAAACAAAAAACTCACACGTGCAGGCACACATAGAAAAAACTATAAACCTAAGTAACTGTTGTGTCTAAACGATCAAAATAACTGTTATTTATATTCTTTAGCCTTCAGGGAGCAGAAACTCACTGAAACTTCAGTCTACGGGTGGATGAATTAGTGGATGGGGTTGTAAGAATACCTGGAGTCCTAGGGAGATGGGGTCAAACGGAAATCAAACAATAGGAGCCACTATAGGAGTGGACCACACCCAGTCTAAGTGGGAGGTGACCCAACGGAAGGACCCACAGACTGAGGATGCAGATTTTGCTCTAGTGCTCCACCGTGAACTGACTCAGCTACCCTCCACTGACTTCTTCCTGAACTCTTCCAACTGGCTTCCTCTCTCTCCATATCTTATCTTCACCTCACAGTTTGTTTTTTTGTGAATGTGCCCTAAACTTGATCCTTTATGACCTCTCCATTCTTGCACTATAAGATGACTCTTCCATTGTGCTCCTGCTGTGCTGTCTCTTCTGAGTATTTCTGAATTTAAATTCTTAAGAAATGGAATCTCATTAGGTAGCTCATCCTTTGCTTATGAGACTACACCTTAGGCCTCCTGGCCAGCCTGTGGATTCTCCAGGGCCTCTACAGACCTCTCATCCAACCGGCAAAGACTGAGGAGAGGAGGGAACAAATGGTATAAAATGTGAATGCCTAATGGCTGCCCTTTCTGCAAAGATAGGAGTCGACTGCCCAGGAGGAGTAACAAGCATGGCAAGTATTTGTTGCTAGTATCAGGTGTTCTGCCAGATGCTAAGCATGTTGTGTAGGACACCTGCAAAATACAATGCAATTTTCCCAAACTCACATTTACAGACATGGGAAGAGATTCATAATATAACATTGATTTTAAATATCAGATTATAAACAGGATTATTCTGTTTTAAAAAATAAAATATTTGTATGCATAAGAAAAAAATCTAACAAGATATATAATATATGAACATGTTTAGCCATGGTTTTCTCTGGGTGTCACGTTGAAGTAATTTTAATTTCTTCTTAAATCTTTCTGAAGTGCCTGTAGATATCTAACATTGAGCTTATTCCAGTATTTTTTTTTTTATAATCAGGATAATAAAGCTATTTTTATTAGGGGATGGGGAGTCTTAAAATATATATACCTTGCAACCTAGTAAATCCTTTACAAAGAATTTCTCCTAAGAGAAATTGGAGTTATGCTCAAACATATTTTTATAAGAAAGTGTTTTTTTTTTCCTCTTTCTAGAAGAAGGAGGTATTTAACCTTTCTGAGGCTCCATGGTTTCTCTCTAACTGTGACTGAAAAATGAGACTCCTTCACATTTCTTTGGATGGTCTCAAGAAAACAGTAAAACAAGTCAACCACTGGCTTTGAGAGTATATAACCTATAGGTATAGGTGAGAATGGTTGGCAGCACTCCCACTACAGCAGTCAGGGAAATTGAATCAGTGAATGCTGCACTCCTTCCAGAGAAAAGCAATTTCTTTCATTTCAATATCAGGAAGCGGTTTTTCCTACAGATATCAAATATTCCTAAGCATTTTTATTGTGAAAACTTGTTTTAGAAAAGGATCCTGAAACTAATTTTTACAAAGGCATAACAGATAACCACGTTATTCTCCAATGAAATGCTTAATAAAATTTTTTCCTTTCTATCTCAAGGTTTGTATCAGGAAGTTTGCAATGTGACCCATGATCAGCATTTTAACAAGCATGCCAGATGATTTTTAAGGAATTAGTTTTAAGATGACATTGTGAGAAACACTGCTTTAACATGCAATCTCAAACATGTATATTTGCATTTTAACAAGAACCACAGCCTTAACCTAAAGGAGAGAAGTCAGTGTCATTTCTGACAGCATGGTGGGCTAGAGACCTTGTCAATTCTATCACTGGAAACAACTAGATATCCTGGATAAAATGTCTTTTAGCATCTTTTAAATTTGTTGATGAGCTGTCAGAAAGGAAGGCATCCTCTGAGGCCAAAAAAAACTAAATTTAAAGCAAGAAACCACAAGTGTAAGCAGAGCAGTGAGGTTGGCTTTTGCTCTCAGGGATTTGCCAAACCCCAGTAAAACTGAGTTTCAGTTTTCATGCTGCAAAGGCTTCAGAGAGAAAGATAGTACACAGACAGTGGGGAGCCTAATAAGACATGTCCATTGAACCTGGGGTTCACAGGGCTACATACTCACTTAAGAGGTGAACTAGAAATAATCCAGCCCCCATCCCTGGGTAATGTAAGGAAAAGTACCTCTCTCAAACTGTGGGGAGGGTAGAAAGGAGAAAAAGTCTCCCTTAAGTATTCTTAACCACAAGCCAGATTTCATGTGGCTTCATGCTACCTAGGCAATCCCAAACTCCTCAACATGAATATTTGGTTTAAAGTGTTTTGGGGTCAGTAGTTGCCCAGAAGCTTGGCCGAAGCAAGAGAAAATTTTCTCTGATGGAAATCATATTTGACCCAAGTATAAAATATTGCCAAAGATAAAGGTTTCAAAATATGAACTCTTAGAAAAAATTCCCCATATACATACAAATATATAGAAGCTATCAATATCACACTGTATTACTATATCAACAATCCCTCATGACTTGATCTTTAATATATGTGCACAATTTCACCACCTCCATCTTTACCTCCCCCACCTTAGTTCAAATCAACATCATCTCTCACATGTGCTGTATGTTCAGGCTCACAATTTTAGATATATAATATATGAACAAAGAATTCTGAAGCATGATCTTAAAAATGCTGTTTTACAATAGCATTAAAAATAGAGAGCTGTATCTTGGACTGGAAGAATTAATATTGTTAAAATATCCATACTACCCAAAGCAATCTACAGATTTAATGTGATCCCTATTAAACTACCCACGATATTTTTCACAGAAGTAGACCAAATAATTCTAAAATTCATATGGAACCATAAAAGACTCAGAATTGCCAAAGCAATCCTGAAGAAAAAGAACAAAGCAGGAGGCATAACCCTCTCAGACTTCAGACAATACTACAAAGCTACAGTAATCAAAACAGTGTTGTACTGGCACAAAAACAGACATATGGATCAATGAAACAGAACAGAGAGCCCAGGAACAAACCCACACACCTATTTAAGTCAATCAATCTTCAACAAAGGAGGCAAGAATATGCAATGGGAAAAAGACAGTCTCTTCAGCAAATGGTGTTGGGAAAGTTGGACAGCTGCATGTAAATCAATGAAGTTAGAACACACCCTCTCAACATACACAAAAATAAATTCAAAATGGCTTAAAGACTTAAACAGAAGATATGACACCATAAAACTCCCAGAAGAGATCATAGGCAAAACATTCTCAGACATAAATCATACTAATGTTTTCTTAAGTCAATCTCCCAAGGCTATAGAAATAAAAACAAAAATAACAAATGGGACCTAATCAAACTTACAAGTTTTTGCACAGCAAAGGAAACCATAAACAAAATGAAAAGACAACCCACAGAATGGGAGAAAATATTTGCAAACAATGCAACCAACAAGGGAATAATCTCCAAAATTTACAAATAGGTCATACAGCTCAATATCAAAAACACAAACAACCCAATCAAAAAAAGGACAGAAGACCTAAATAGACATTTCTCCAAAGACATATAGATGGCCAATAGGCACATGAAAAGATGCTCAACATCACGAATTATTAGAGAAATGCAAATCAAAACTACAGTGAGGTACCACCTCACACCAGTCAGAATGGCCATCACTAAAAAGTCTACAAATAACAAATGCTGCAGAGAGTGTGGAGAAAAGGGAACTCCCCTACACTGTTGGGAATGTAAGTTGATATAGCCACTGTGGAAAACAGTATGGAGGTTCCTCAGAAAACTAAAAATAGAATTACCATATGATGCAGCCATCCCACTCCTGGCCATATATCCAGACAAAACTACAATTCAAAAAGATACAAGCACCCTTATGTTCATAGCAGCACTATTCACAATAGCCAAGACATGGAAACAACCTAAATGTCCATCAACAAATGAATGGATAAAGATGATGTGGTACATATATACAATGGAATACTACTCAGCCATTAAAAAGAACAAAATAATGCCATTTAAAACTAGATATTGGCGCTTCCCTGGTGGTGCAGTGGTTGAGGGTCCACCTGCCAGTGCAGGGGACAGGGGTTTGTGTCCCAGTCCAGGAAGATACCACATGCCGCGGAGTGGCTGGGCCTGTGAGCCATGGCCGCTGAGCCTGTGCATCTGGAGCCTGTGCTCCGCAACGGGAGAGGCCACAACAGTGAGAGGCCTGTGTACTGCAAAAAAAAAAACAAAACTAGAGATTATCATACTAAGTGATGTAAGTCAGAAAGAGAAAGACAAATACCATATGATATCACTTACATGTGGAATCTAAAATATGACACAAATGAACCTATCTATGAAACAGAAACAGAATCATGGACATAGAGAACAGACTGGTGATTGCCACAGGGGAGGGGGTTGAAGGAGGGATGGAGTGGGAGGTTAGGGTTAGCAGATGTATGCTTTTATATATAGAATGGATAAACAACAAGGTCCTACTGTATAGCCCAGAGAATTATATTCAATATCCTATGGTAAACCATAATGAAAAGAATATTTTAAAAATAATATATATATATGTACAACTGAATCACTTTTCTGTACAGCAGAAATTAACACAGCACTGGAAAACAACTATATTTCAATTAAAAAAATTGATAAAAGTATATAGAGCTATATACCTAGCAAAAAATATGCAAGACCTTCATAGAGAAAGTTACAAAATATTACTTCAAAGATAAAAAATAAATATAGCATTAGATCATGTTATGAATTGGTTAACTCAGTATTGTAAAGTTGCCAGTTCTCCTAAAATCTATAAATACAATGCAAAGCAAATCAAAATCCCAAGAGATATATTTTTAATTTTCCCTTTTGTAGGTATGTGGGTAGATATATAACTATACAAGCTGTGAGTAAAATACATATGGAAGTACAAAGAACTAAAAGCAGTGAGGAGTATCTTGGTAAAAAATGGGTTGGGAGTGGAAAAATTTACCTAATCGCATGTCAAGAATTATTATTATACAGCTACCTCAGTGCAAACAATAGAGTATTAGTAAGGGATACAATGGAACAGAACACACATGTGGTTTATGGCAGAGAGAGATGACAGAATAGTAAAGGAAGGATGAACTTTTTTTTAAATGGTACTGGAACAACTGGTTATCCATAAGGAAAACTGATCAAATTGGATCTCTTCCTCACAGCTTATGTGATAATCAATCCCATGTGAATTAGAGACTTAAGAGAGAATGGCAACACTTTAACATTTGAAGGAAAAAAAATAGAATATCTTTATGACTATGAGATAAGGAAACATTTTCTAAAATAAGGCTTAAAAGCACAAACCATAAAGGAAAGACTTGGCAAACAACTATATGAAAATTAAGTACTTCTGTACATTGAAGGACATCATAAAGAGAGTAAAAAGATAAACCACCAACTGGGAGAAGACATTTGCACCATACACAACAGACCAATGTTTAATATTCAGAATATATAAAGAGATTCTACAAATAAAAAAAGAAAATGGCCAAAGCTTGAAGAGACATTACAAAAGAGAAAATATATCAATAAATGTAAAAATATCGACTTAGTAACAGTAAGAAAGCTACAGATGAAGGATACAATTATAATAGCATTTCATGCCTACCAGAAAAGCAAGAAATTAAAAATTCTGAAAAATAGCAAGTATCGGTTACGATTTTCACACTAATACAGCACTGATGGAAATTTAAATTGGGGCAACCACTGTGGAAAATAATTTGACATTTTCTAATAAATTTGAAGATGCATGACCCCTACAATTCTATATCTTCTCTCCTAGGAATAAACCTAGAGAAACTCCTGCACATATGCACCAGAAGACCTAAGCAAGAATATTCATAGCAGCACTGTTTAGCGATAGCAAAAATCTAGAAACGATATAAATGTCCATCAATTGTAGAATAAAATTTAAATTGTGGCATACTCACTCAATACAATTACATATAGCAATGAGACAAATGAACTACAGATGCAAGAACGTGGATGAATCCCAAGATATACCACTGATTTTTTTTTAAGTTACAGAACATAGTATGATTCCACGTATATAAAGTTCAAATACAGGTAAAACCAAACAATATGTTTAAATATAAAAGGTAAAATCTGGGACTTCCCTGGTGGTCCAGTGGTTAAGAATCTGTCTTGCAATGCAGGGGACATCAGTTCGATCCCTGGTCAGGGAATTAAGATCCCACATGCTGCGGGGCGGCTGGGCCCAAGTGCCACAACTAATGAGCCTGCATGCCACAACTAGAGAGAAGCCCACGTCCTGCAACGAGGAGCCCATGTGCTGCAACTAAGACCCCATGCAGCCAAAAAATAAATAAATAAATTATATATATATAAAAGGTAAAATCTTAAGCAAAAGCAAGGCGATGATCAACGTTTAAATCAGGATAACAGTTTTCTCTGAGAAGGAAGAGCCTGCAAAGGACTTTAAAGACAATGATAAACTACTTTTCATTATTCATTTTATCTTATACATGTTTTATTTATCTATTTTGTATCTTTCACTTTAAAACTACTTTCAGATATTACATGTTCCTCAAAACACTGAATCTCTATTAGGGTATTTCAAGCTTTTACAAGCAATTGGGAAAGAGATTGAAAAGGGATTCAGAGTACCTTCTCATCCTCTGACCTGTGGGTATGAGGAATGATTGCCTTCCCAGAAATAGGTCCTTCTGACTCTCCTGTTCTGTTGTCTCTTTCGAAACTTGAAGTTTAAAAAATTCCCCAACTCTCCTAGGCCATTTGCAGGTATTCTTTTCAAGACCATCGAAGCCCATTTCACAACCCCCCTTTGTAAATGAGCACATTTACCCACCCAGGGTCTGTCAAACCTATAGAAAAGCCCTCAACGGGCAGTGGCATCTCCTCTCAGCAGAATTTGCCCAGACGTCATCCCACTGGCCCACCGACTTTCCTGGTTACTCAAAAGCCCTCATTTTGACCTAGTTCCTTGGTTCTTGACATTGCTCAGCTCTTGTGATGGGTGACCTGGCGGGGCCATGTGTTTCTGCCTCATCTTCAGCACTTTCTCTAACCTCCCTCCTTTCAGCCTGTCCTCCATCATCCATCCCCAAGCCTCACGCACCCATGATCTCTGCTGACAAACAGCCTTGGGAGGAACAAGTCAGACCCCCTCACCCACCCACCTCGCCATCCCAAATACAGAGGAGAACAGTTGCTTCAAATTCGCCGTAATATAGTGATTTCATATCATCTGAGTCATGTACCTCGGCCAGTGTGCCCCATTCAAGCCCTGATGACATTAGCAAGTTGAATGCTCCCACTGGGAAGTTCCAAACAATGGAAAAACTCTTCAGAGAAATTGATGACTGTTTTACTTCTGGCCTTTTGGCCTTGTGGTAGGATGGGAATTCCAGAGAACCCGTCCAAGACACCACCTGATCCGATCCTTTTACTCTCCGAGTTCAAAATGTTCCTCACATTGCATTTTACAGACTGCTGCCCAAGGAACTTGTTGCTACAACAAAAACTCCCAAACCATGGAAACTGTTTGTGTCAGCCAAACCCAAAGCTCAACTTTATACACAGCCTAAAAATCAAGTTGCCTTAATCTTGCATTTTTGGCTCATTTTGCCTGGCCACATCCTAAACCCAAATGGGTTGAACTACTAGGTGAAAAATAAATTTCATTCTTGGGAACTGTTGCTATTGTCACAGAAAACAAAGGGAAGGTCTTTTTCTGCCATATTTTGTAAGAGGTGAAGTCATTGTTTGTGGATAAAGGATCAGACTTAAATTCCTGCCACATGTAGAAAAACGAAGGTGGTTGCTTAATTAGACTCCCTGCTGAAAGGTCTCTTATTATTTTAAATTGTGTTTTAAAATATCAAGTCCAGGGAAACCTTTTGGGGAACAAGTTGAAAATGTGTATTTAAATTCTTTAAAATGTATGTAATTTTACCCAGTAGTTCCAATTCCAGGAATCATTATGAAAGTGCACAAAAGAATTATCTTCGTGGATATTTTAACAGTGAGAAAGAAAAGAACCTTTAGATACCCAGCATAGGAAATTGGTTAAATAAATTCCTGTATAGTAGAAGTATTCTTTAAGATCTACATAGCTCTCTGGATTAACCATTACTCTCTATTCTTTATATATACGTACTGTCTAACGCCCCAGCATGCTGAGTCTTCACAGCTGGTAGCACTCTTTAGCTAACCCACACACTTACACTCCCACTAGGTGAGTTGTATGCTCATCAGGAATCAGTTGTGTTTGTTCCCAAACCTGTTTTTGCTGCTATAGCTTTTATTGTAATTATGTGATTTAATTCAATAAGATGTACACCAATGCAATGACAAAAGAGAGATTTATATTTCTCAGAAAAATAATAATAATGCTGTTGAGTTAGGTGATAGTGAACAACTGTAAAATATGAAGGGAGAAAACTTTAATGATGCCAAAGTCTTTTCTCTATATTGGTAAATATTTCTTTTCTTTTTTTTTTTTTTTTTTTTTTTTTTTGTGGTACTCTCCTGTTGCGGAGCACAGGCTCTGGACGTGCAGGCTCAGCGACCATGGCTCACGGGCTTAGCCTCTCCGTGGCATGTGGGATCTTCCCGGACCGGGGCACGAACCCGTGTCCCCTGCATCGGCAGGCGGACTCTCAACCACTGTGCCACCATGGAAGCCCTGGTAAATATTTCTTAATCTAAAATAAATGGCCTAACTTACAACAAAAGTTGTACGTTAAAAGGTTTAAGTTACTCTGATCCAGTTGGATAAGAGAGAGTCTACTGAACACCCATATGGTAGAATACTAGTCAGCTATTAAAAATGAGCATGCAGAAAAACAGATGATGAAATGGAAATGTTTGTGGTACATTTATTGATAGGTACAGCAAATCAGTTATGGAAGAATATATAATATACAATCCTAATTTTATTTAAAAGTATACATTTATGCATGAGAAAACCCTAAAGGGACACATTCTAAAATGCTCCCACTGGGTATCTCTGGGTGAGCATTATGGAAGCTGTGGCTTGGCTATGGACTATCACGTGGACCATATTTAGCAGGCTATGGAGGGAGGTGAACAAAACAGAGAAGTCTGACAAGGCAAGAGATGCAAGGAATTACTATCAGCTTTCTGCTTCCATTTTCATTGCCTGGTAACTGGTTCCAGTATTTTTCTGAGGCCTAGGAACATTCCTGGCTGTGGTTCTCCAAGACACCCATATTATTAATTCCTCATTTTTGCTCAAGCAAGTTTTCCTAAGCTTGGTTTCTGTTACAGCAACAAAGAATTTAAGTAATATAAAGAGCTAATAAATAGACTCACTTTTAAAAACAAAAAAGTGCCCATATTCACCTAAAACTCAGGTAATCTTGATGCACATGTGCAAAAAAGTGAGTCTGAGGGTTCATTAATTACCTTCAGTGGCACTCCAAGTGCCACTGAAGCTGTGTTATAAATAAGTGAAAAGATCCATTCTCTTCTGGGCGTTCATCTGGAATCTGACAAGGTATAAACCTAAGAAAATGTGAGAGCCCATCTCAGGGTCTGGAAGAGTCAGCAAGTATGTCCCCACCAGCCTGAGATCTGGGCCTATGGCTTGTAAAGCCTGGACAAGGGTACTGACCAATGCCAAGGGTCCTTGTTACAGGGGACAGGCATGTTGCCCCATGTCTGTGGCTAGGGCCCACTGTGGTCGGCATCAGTTGGACTTAACTGACCCATGTGAACTTCACTAAGGACATAATATGCCAACTGAAGTCAATATTTTTCTTGAAACTTGCCCTTGAGGATCCTCTATCAAATGAACTGGGGAGTTTGTTAAATGCCCTTTCTTGGACCTCACTTGAGTCCTACTGAATCAATACTCTGGGTTGGAGGCTTGAGAAGCTGCATTTTCCAAGCATGTCATGGGATTCTGGCATACACTAATGTCTGAGAACCACTGTCCAACCATTGTGTAAGCACTGCGTGAATTCTGCCTTATCCCCTCTGAGTTATGACTCTTAAGTCATACTTCATTGAACTGAGTTCTGCTCCTGGTTCTGACTTCAATTTGCTCTGTGATCTTAGGCAGAACATTTAACTTCCCTGGACTTCAGTTCCCTCATTTGTAACCTGAATGGGGTTGGAGAAGAGATCATCTCTAAAATCCCCTGCAGCATGAAAAATTTCAGTTGTTGTGTTGTGACTGATTCTTTTTTATTTGAAATGGGCCCAAAGTCATTTCAGGCTTATAGTGGGCTTTAAATAACCATTGACTGATTGATAAAAAACATGTACCAATGTATGTAGTGCATAGCAGAATTTGAAAATAACAAAGAGTTAACTATATGATTGTAGAATTTCAGAGTTTCTGTACTCTGTACTAAAATGGCAAGTTCCTTCTAATTCATCATCAACCATTAAATCATTAGGACAAGAACAGATCTGGCAATTTTCTACCAGAGGATATGAAGAGAGATATAAGAATGACATTAGGAGGAAAAAAAAAAAAAAAAAGAATGACATTAGGGCTTTTCACCCTGGTTTAGAAATCACTTCCTAAGTAAACCACCATTATGACCAGGGTTGGGGATGGGAAGGAATTGTATGATTTTCTTTTTATTATTGAAAGGAATTATATGATTTAGTTATTAAGGTTCTAATCAAACCTAGAAATTATAAGAGGAAAAGAATTGATACCCAGAGAAGTAAATGACTGGGCCAAGGTCACCCCTCCATTTGGAGTAGAGCAGAAATGTCAGAAGGGGCTCTTCTTGTCACACCACCAAAGGCCTAGCTCCAGGGCCACCAGACTTTTCCCAGGGACTTAGGGCCTCCCAGCATCAGAGGTTTCACTTTAAACCCTCTGCTGTTCCCTGGGGTAGACAATGTCCAAGGAAGGGGCTGGTTAACATTTTCCTTTCTGCGGATATAGAGAAGAATTTGCAACATTCCCCAGCCTAGGGCATCCTCCCAAGCCTCTTGAGGCAACTGGGTAGGGAAAAGGCTTGTTATGTTCACCCCATCCCATTCTCTCTCTCCACACACACTGATTTATGCAGAACGAGGTGGGACTCTTAACTCTGCAGCAAAATGCCAATTCAGGCTGAAAAAAAAAAGTGTGGCCCACCTGGAATCATAGACCATGCACGTGGCCTGCAGAGCTGTGCTTCTGGCTGGGATCTACCCCCAGCTTGTCCTCCGAATAGGGTTAATGTTGCCCCTTTATAGGTGACTCCCTGAGCTCGAACTTCTGTCCAGTTACCTTCCAGAGCTCCAGCTAAAGCAAAGGACAATCTTTGCTCAGCTGAGCTCTTCTTTCCCTCCTGAAGCTCGCTGCAGCTTCTGTGTTGCTTATTCCTATTGAAGCCATCCCATCCTTCTTTTCAGAGACATTTGAGATCTCAGAGACAGCTTCAAGGGTCTCTCTTCCCTCAAGTATAAGCAACAAAAAGAACGACAGCAATGACAACAACCCTCCTTGATGCTGTGATGAGGGTCTGCTGTGTGCACACACAGTATTGGGGGCCCTACACACATGACCTCATAACCACACCATGAGGTGAGGATGACTATCCCCGTGTTTATCTCAGAGAAGGTAAGGAAGTCACTGAAGGACACACAGCTAGACAGTGAGGATGCCGGTACCAAGCCCAGCTTGGTCTCAAGACCCCTGGGTCCCCACTCTGCAGCAGTGTCTCCCTGCTCCTCCCTTACATGCCCAACTCACCACGGTCCACCTTTACCTCCTCCCAGAGCGCTGTGATGCTTCCTAGTGCCTGTCCCAGCTTTTGGCCTTTCTGTGTTTCAAACCACCCTGAAAGTAGCAGCCAGAGTTCTCTTCTTTAAAGAACTACTTTAGCATGTTGCTCCCCCACTCCGACATCCCCCATAGCTCCCCATTTCCTCCTTAGGAACGTACATATTTCTTATGTGGGCAATAAAGGCTTTCCACAGTGTGGACCCACATGCCTTTCAAATCTGACTCTCATGTACCCAGGGTTTCACTTTGAAGTCTCAGGGTTTGCATCAGACTCTTCTGACACGGGGCCTGCTTTCTTTGTTCCCTTCCCCACACCATCATCTCCACATGAAAGTCCTTTCCTTCTGGACAACATGGCGAACATACCACCTCCTCCAGGCAGTCTTCCTCAGCTCCCCAGCCAGCAGCGATTGATCTCTCTGCTGACCTCCATCAGTCTTTATTTGAATCCCTCTATTGTCCTTTGTATGTTTCACCCCTTGGAATTTTGGGTATATGTCTAATTTCTCCATTAGACCATGGCATCACTGAAGCAAAGACTGAGTTTTCTGTTTTATCTCCTATGGTGCTTCACTCAGTCCCTACCCATAGGCAGCATCACCTTTGTATCCTGGCTCTACCACCTACCAGCTGTGTGACTTCAGGCAGGTTGCTCAACCTTTCTGTGCCTGTTACTTCATCTCTAAAATAAAATAATTTTATCATGTCTCCTAAATTCTACAGAAATTAAATTACCCCATGGAATTAAGCAAGTTCATAAATGTGAAATACTTAGAATAGTGCCTGGCACATAGTAAGCATTCATTAAATGTTAGTTATTATTAGTTATATATGTACCAGCACTTATAAAATACAGACATACGTTTTATGTGTTTCATATAAGCTGGCTTCTGCAAATGACTAAACTCTGGTTACTAATTTAAATGGAAAAAAGATAAATAATAAAATAACTAGGGATTTCCCTGGCTGTCCAGTGGTTAAGACTTCGCCTTCCAAGGCAGGGGTTGAGGGTTCCATTCCTGGTCAGGGAGCTAAGATCCCACAAGCCTCGCAGCCAAAAAACCAAAATGTAAAACAGAAGCAATATTGTAACAAGTTCAATAAAGACTTTAAAAATGGTCCACATAAAAAAAAAAAAAAAGTAGCAGGGGCCACGGGTTCAAGCCCTGGTCCTGGAAGATCCCACATGCTGCGGAGCAACTAAGCTTGTGTGCCACAACTACAGAGCCTGTGCTCTGGAGCCCATGAGCCACAACTACTGAAGCCTGCACACCCACGGCAGGAGAAGCCACTGCGATGAGAAGCCCATGCACCACAACGAAGAGTAGCCTCTACTCGCCACAACTAGAGAAAGCCATGCACAGCAATGAAGACCCAATGCAGCCCCCCCCAAAAAAGGTCCACATCAAAAAAATAAAATAAAATAGCTAGTCATTTATAACTCCAAAGTATCACATTTTTTATTTTACTTATCAGATATATCAGTATTATCCAAAACTAGCATAGAACTGCAAGCCTTGATAAAATCTGTTCAAATTACTAATGATCTGTAATCAAGGAATAATTGCTAACTCAGTGAACCACTATTCCCTGAACATTTGAAGCATAAAAAGAAATAACAAATTCAAAGTTTTCACTTTCTTATTCCCCTGTATTTTGCATTATACAATAAAACCTCACATTTCTACCTGAATTAATTCAACAATTTCACTAATTTTGACAAGAGCTAAGCCAAAGTTTATTCTGTGAGAATCAAAACAATAATATAAATAGATTGGAATAAAAATTATAAGAAAACAGTTCTCTTAGATAGATAAACACTTTGGAGGCATCCACCTAGGTATCAATAATTTGACTGAATTTCTACAAATAATAAATGCTGGAGAAGGTGTGGAGAAAAAGGAATCCTCCTACACTATTGGTGGGAATGTAAATTGATACAGCCGCTATGGAAAACGGTATGGAGGTTCCTTAAAAAACTACAAATAGAGCTACCATATGATCCAGCAATTCCACTACTGCATATATCCAGAGAAATCTCTAATTTGAAAAGATACATGCACCCCAATGTTCATAGAAGCACTATTCACAATAGCCAAGACATGGAAGCAACCTAAATGTCCATTGACAGATGAATGGATAAAGAAGATGTGAGATATATATATATATATATATATATATATATATATATATATATATATATATGTGTGTGTGTGTGTGTGTGTGTATTTACACATACATACATATAATGGAATATTACGCAGCCATAAAAAAGAGTGGAATATTGCCATTTGCAGCAACATGGATGGACCTAGAAATGATCATACTAAGTGAAATAAGTCAGACAGAGAAAGAGAAATATCATATATCGCTTTTACGTGGAATCTAAAAAAATGATACAAATGAACTTATATACAAAACAGAAACAGACTCACAGACATAGAAAACAAACTTATGGTTACCAAAGAAGAAAGGTGGGGAGGGGGATAAATTAGGAGTTTGGGATTAGCAGATAAAAACTACTATGTACAAAATAGATAACCAAAAAGGTCCTACTACATAGCACAGGGAACTATATTCAATATCTTGTAATAAACTACAATGGAAAAGAATCTAAAAAAGGATAAATATATATATGAATCCCTTTGCTGTATACCAGAAACTAACACAACATCATAAATCAACTATACTTCAAAAAAAACCCAGTTGTCCTTAAGAAAAATAATAATAATTTGACTGAATTTGAAGCACAGGTGGATACTGTTAAGGCTATTATAACATCATAATTTTTAGCTGATCATTGGGATCAATTTAAGGAGAAACTTTACAACCTAAGTCTGATAACTGCAGGTACTCAAAAGTAATGAAGTTATTTTTTAGAAATAATATTCTAATAATCAGATAACTTTTCTAAATCAGACTAGTAGCTCTACTTTAATCTAGATTACTGATCAATAATAATAGGCATACATGCACACCTGTAAGGAAAGCTTTAGTACATTCACATGGTGGCTAATTTCTACCACAGGAAAGTAGTAGATTTAACATTTATTGAGCACTTATTATTTTCAGGTAACTGTGAGGAATGAAAGATTAACAACAAATAGTTCCTCAAGGCAGTAGCCCAACAGACTAGTGTGGGAAATGCACACAGACAGATGGATTTAATACAAAGCAGAGGGAAGCCCTACTGTAATGTTTGAGGAAAGTAGATGAGGGAGCAGTTAATTCTGACTCAGGGAATGAGGAAAGGGAAAGGTTTCCAGGAGCAGAGCTGGGCCAGGGCAGCAGTGGATGAAAGCACATGAGCAATAGTCAATGTGTAGGGAAAGGGCTTGGCCTGGGAGCAGTGAGCAGCTTCTTGTGAGTCGAGGGTGTGCCCATTTTGCGTGAGGATGAGCAAATGTGTGGGAAACAAAACTGGAGAATCAGGCTGTGGCCAGACCAGGGAGAGGCTTGGAGACCACTCCAGGGAGCTTGGGCTTTATTCTGTAATGGGGGAATCCACCGGCCTTTTTTTGAGCCTAGGAGTGAGCAGATCTAGGTTTGAGGCACTGTCTTAGGCAGCCATGGGGAGGATGGTTTAGAGTTAAGAAAACCTGGAGACCAGTGAGAAGGTTATGGGGTCCACTCTTCCTGGCTGAGACTTTTATTCCCTGTCCTCCAGTTTCCTGCCGTCTTCAGAGAGGATGATTAGTATATCAAGATGCAAGTTTCTGAATCTAGAAGATTTATAAATTAGGCTTATCATTATTTCTTTGTTCCAAAAGACTGGTGATGAGAGATTTTTTTAGTACCCTTTTCATAATCTAAGAGCCTCTAGTGAGCTAAATATGCAAAAATATATATATTTACAACTTGCTCAGTTTGTAAGTATTGGCCGTGTTAATTGACAATGTGAGATTAATTTTTTAATCTCTTTTTGGGGGGTTTTTGTTTGCTGTTTTGCAACTATTACTAAATTTTTTATTCTTTAATGTTAGTCCTTCTTTTTCTATGCCTCTATGTATTATATGGCATTAATGTGTTTTGATATACAGATGATGAGAGAATGTTCTGTGAAAAATTGCCTATTAATGCATATCTATCATTCTTGAATAAGTTGCTAAGGGCATTCCACCACCAAGAACAGAACTAAAGAAAATTAGTTCTGCTTTGTCTACAAACGGTGACTTCTACCCTGGGGTCATGTGCACTGAAATGAACATCAGCTCAGTGTGCATGGGAGGGCATCGTGGGTGGAGGGATTCAGTTAGATGTTCTTATCTCAGGACATCCCCAATAATTTAAACATAAGTACCAGCATCTCCCTGTCATAAGCAAGCACATAGACCAAACCTTTAACTGACTAGTTTCAAGATAAGCACCTAATGAGTTTTAAAGCTGAGAGAAAATCCTCATCTTCAGAATTCTTGTTGCATACCTAAATGTAAATATAACAACTTTCTCCTAAAGATATTGCCCCCTCTTTTATCCTAGAAAATATACCATGCCCAAATGTTTCCAAACTTTCTCCCAGAACTTCCCATGTTTAAATATATCAAATATAACCAATTTACTAGCAAAGCAAGTTACAAAGGACAAAATATTTATGCCCCTACTTTTGAAGAAAGGCAAAAAAGGTTACTATGTAAAAGATGTTGGGCTTCCCTGGTGGCACAGTGGTTGAGAATCTGCCTGCCAATGCAGGGGACATGGGTTCGAGCCCTGGTCTGGGAAGATCCCACATGCCACGGAGCAACTAGGCCCGTGAGCCACAACTACTGAGCCTGCTCGTCTGGAGCCTGTGCTCCGCAACAAGAGAGGCCGCGATAGTGAGAGGCCCGCGCACCGCGATGAAGAGTGGCCCCCGCTTGCTGCAACTAGAGAAAAGCCCTCGCACAGAAATGAAGACCCAACACAGCCAAAAAATTAATTAATTAATTAATTAAAAAAATTATATATGTGTTTTTCTCCCTCACACATCATCATGGCTTCTAGCACACAACATATACTTGGACTGTATTTCAAAATTTCTGAAAACTTCACATCCCTTGTCTCAAGCCCTAGGTCTGAACCTGCATATGATCTTGTGGGGTCAGAGGGGGAGGCATCTGAGCTAATGTTGATCTTAACACTTCCTTTCCTGCCTACAGCATAAGCCACAGACACCCTATAAGAAGAGGTCTGCAACTGTGCCCTGTGATGGAAGAAATCTACCCAGGATGTGTGCATCTCATCCTTTGCTTGAAACCCTTTCTTTTTGCCTTAGCTTCCTTCCTGATGTCATCCACCTAGAATCTGCCCAAGTCTTTTGGGTGGACGACTCACTGGGCAGCCTGCCTGGATCTATGTTCCAGCCTCTCTTGCAGATAAGATGCCATCTCTCAGATCCTTCTCTGCTTCTCACCCATCAACCCAAGGGCCAGATCTTCCCAGTCCAAGATGGGCCCCTTTTAGAAGGGAATTCACACAGGGTAAGTTCAAAGCAGTCACAGCAAAGGATAAATCCTTCTAGCTCTACACATGATAGGCCTTTACTGCTTATCCTTAACTACAGGAATACATCATAGCCTCTTCAGCACAGCTATAAAGAGAAATTTAGATTTGCCTATAAGAAAGAAGGTTGTTGGAGTTAACTGTGGCTTGCCAGCTTACATATTAGTGGCTCACAAGTCATGCCATCGGGCTGACTAACTTTGTCGACAGACTCCCCATAGGTGAGACTCTAATGACTCACCTGAACTTTTAACATCCTGAAGCCTGGACCTTCTATCTGGAAAGTTTTCTGATGAGCAGGATGTTAGTTTGTGAGCCTGAGCCCTCTCATGGCCTCTGGCCGTGTCTGCGTGGCAAACGTGGAGACAGAACTCAGCACAGATGGTGGCTCCTGATCATTAACTGCAGGCAGCTGTGTTCAGCGGCCGCCGAGCTCCCTGGCAACATGTGTACTGCAAGCCCACGGACTGTACCGAGAAATAGTATGAGGCCTCTTGCAGGTCATAGGCCATAGAACACATGTTCAATTTCTTCAGGAAAAAAAAAGAATCCACTGGCAAAAAAAAATAAAAGAGACAGAAAAAATCTGCCAAACATCTCATTTCCTGCTCTATACCCAGGTGGTTATGAATCACGTAAAAATCCCTTCCACCCCATGAACAAATATTTCATGTTATTTACAAACTAGGAGTACATTGGTGTCAGCACAAATGCATGAGAAACATCTAGGCCAGGGAATATCTTTCTCAAGTATATGGAAAAATATATAACATTCAAATCTTTATCTTCTTGGGGTTTCTGAATAATGAGTATTAAACAGTTATTGATGATCCAACGAAGATTCTTGGGTGTTCAAATGCTAGACACATCACTATTCTGGAAAAAGGATTTTCCGTGAAGCAGTAACTAAACTTTTTCACTGTGGTTTCACCCTCTTATTTAACAATAAACATTTTTGGTTATGGCTTTGAAAAGAGAAAATGAATGCTTTTTTGAAAGAGAAAAGAAAAGGGAGAGCTGAGGGAAGGATTGGATGGTCCTTTGCCAGCCAAGGTGCCTACGAGCTGTGAACAAAACTAGCAAATGCTGGAGCTTTCTGCACATCTGCCTCTCCCTGGGGCAGAGCACAGGCCCTCAAGCTCCCAGCCCCCAAGGGGAAGCGCCAGCCTTCGGCGCAATTTGGCACAGAGCGGTTTTGGCGCTGTCCTCTTTGGCCTCCTGACAAGAATGTTCGCTTACACATCCCAAGTTATTCTAAGTCCATCTGTTGTGTTCTGAGGGTCAAAAACAAATGTGGGAGACTCGCCTGTCCGGCACCCACCCGATCTCTCAGGCTCTGACCTGCTCTCACAAGCACTTGGGGTGAAGCCCGGACTTGTCCCAGGCGGGTGGTCTGGGACGCAGAGCCGAGCACACGACCAGTGGCACCTCTGCCCGTTCACTGCACCCAGAGGCAGGATGAATCAGCCGGCAGCCCCTGACAAACAATGGGGACAAGGGACCGCAGTGTCCCCAGAGCCTTCAGCTTGGAGATAAACCATACAGCTTTTGGTTCGTTTCTTGTTAGAGGCAGAGCCATAAGGAAACTTCGAGATGATTTCACAGAAGGAAGACTTATGAGGGTCAGCAAGGCCAAGCAACTCGTGCTGGTCACACTGAGTTACAGAAAGGCTGGGATTAGATACCAAGGATGGGGATTTCATTTTTTTTTTTTTTTTTTTTGGTTTTTGTGGTACGCGGGCCTCTCACTGTTGTGGCCTCTCCCGTTGCGGAGCACAGGCTCCGGACGCACAGGCTCAGCCGCTACACGGCATGTGGGATCTTCCCGGACCGGGGCACGAACCCGTGTCCCCTGCATCGGCAGGCGGATTCTCAACCACTGCGCCACCAGGGAAGCCCCAAGGGATTTCATTTTTAATGTCTTGCCATCGCATGGATTGGTTTAAATTAAAGATAACAGCCTTAACCCAGGTACTCTGCAAGAGGAAATAAAGCCAGGACTTTGCGGGTGGTAGGGAATGGGAGCGAGGGGAAGAGGAGCATCAGTCAGCGTTGGTGTCACTGAACAGACGCCTTTTGGACACAGGTGTGATGTGTCCAATAAAATACCATGCCATATGCACCAACCCGCCTGACAGGAACAACTAGTTCAGGTGCCAAGGTGGCTGGAGGAAGGGAGGCTACAGAAAGAGAAGAGAGGGGGGAGAGGTTTCTGCTCCTTCCCAGGACAGCAGCCTGGCACCTTGCTCTTCTGGGGACAATAGAGCCACTATGTGCCCTACATCACCCAGGAGGAGAAGCCTGGAGGCCCCTGCTTTGGTAAGCCACACCACTTCCTTCCTGTTGACTTCTGATTCCAGGGGCTCCCCGAGGGCAGTGATTGAAGTCCAGTCACATGAACTGGCCACCCATCCCGTCCTCGATTTTACTTCGTTACAGGAACAAGGCAGAGGGTAACTGGAGGCTCTCTGGGACTGGATTTTCTGACAAAAGAGGACTTATAAACAGAACTTGAGGGCCTTCCTGAAAAAGGGGAATTGGTCCCTCTTCAGCCGGGAGCTGGGGATTATTTGAACTCCAAGCAGACAGCGCTCAAGCTGACAGTAAATGGCTCTGGGGACGTGTCGCTCATTGACCCTGGGACTTCACTCCAGACACCTCTGGAATTTGAAAATTGCTGTTAATCACATTAAATTCTGAGGGTTACAGATTCTTCCAGAAGGAATGACCATTAGAAATGCAAGGTATCAATTGAGGGTCTGATGAACAGGCACTACCAGTTTAAATTGTTTTTCTTATAACCCAAGTCCCTTAAAGTGATCTGAGAATGCATACATGCAAGTTACCTCTGAGCCAGGATTGGCCAATATTATGGGAAGTGAAGTTAAAACTTGTATTCTTACCACCTCCCCTTAAACATGCAAACTGCATTTGTCTGGTGCTAGAAATACCCACCACAGGTTATTGCTTTGGGCTTAAGCACTTTTGTATCCAAGAGACTTTCTTCAAGATGAAAATATCCTGGGAAGGGACAACATATCAGGCTGTCATGGGCTGAATTAAGTCCCCTCAAAATTCATATGTTGAAGTCCTAACCCCCAGTACTTCAGAATGGGACTGTACTTGGAGACTGGGTCTTTAAAGAGGTAATTCAGTTAAAACAAGGTCATTAGGGTGGGCCCTAATCCAATATGACTGGTGTCCTTACAAGAGGACACTAGGACACAGACATGTACAGAGGGAAGACCATGCAAAGACACTGGAATAAGACAGCCGTCTACAAGCCAAGAAGAGACCTCGGAAGAAACCAACCCTCCTGACCAACCCTGATCTCAAATTTCCAGCCTTCAGAATTGTGAGAGAATAAATTTCTGTGATTTAAGCCACCTAGTTTGTGGTACTTTGTTATGGCAGCATTAGAAAACACAGGCTATTTACTCTCCAACATGAATTATTGAGAGTAGAAAAAAAGCAAGCCCTGTTGATTCCACAGGAACAGAGACTGTATCCAACCAAGCCCCTTGCAGGGATGCTGGGGCACAGTGTTTTAGGGCATGAGCTTTGAAATCAGCACTAGCTAAGGAACCCCAGGTAAGCTACTTAACCTCTCTAAACTTCAGCAGTCTCATCCATGATGTGTGGATTATAATTGTGCCAACCTTATAAAGTTTTTAGCATTAAATAAAATACACGGAAAGAGCACAGTACCTGGGATGTGGTGACTTCTCCATAGATTGTAGTTATGATAATGGTGAGAGGACCAGGAGAGGAGGCCTCTGAGAATGGGACCCGGGGAGAGAGAGAGTGGGAAGTTGCCAGAAACAAGGGAGGGTGGTCTGGAGAGTTGAGAGCCAGACTTTAGTTCCAGCTCTGTAGCTGATTAGATAACTTTGAGACATCACTTAGCCACTCTAATCCTCAGTTTCCTCATCTATATGATGAGAGGTCTGGCTGGACAACATACAAAAGGAAGTAGGGGGACAGGGAGCTGAAAACCACCTTAATTTTTTCTCCAGGTGTTCCTGGTTCTTTGCTTTTCCTTTCCACAGATGTCAATTATGGATCAACTTCAGAGTCACACTGGGGACTTTAGCATAAATCATCAAATTCTCATCCTTGTAGTAGCTACCATGATTGATAAGAAGAGCATTTTCCTAGGCCACCTTTAGCAGTGATCTTAGGACTCTGGCGTGGACCCCTCAACCCCTCTCCAATAATCTTCATTTGAGCCTCCCCTCCAGACTTTCTGTAATTCAAGAAACTTAGATTCCCACATCCCAGGGCAACATTACCCTGGGTCCTAGGAGAGTAAAAGAGCTTGGATGAGTTAGACCTTCTGTTACCTGGAGATTTACCCTGGCAATAAATTCTCTGTCAACATCAACCTTAAGAGCCTTAATCACAAAAATGATTACATTTATTAGATGACAATTGATGAAGCTTTGAACAGAGCATGCATTCATTCAGGCAGTCGGCACTCGCTCTGTGCCTTCTTGCTGAGCAGACACTGTGCTAAGTGCTGGAGCTGCACGTGGGGAGGAATAAAACACAGTTCTTTCTTGGGAGGCAAGGATGGAATTCATAGAATATTAGACAGTAAAAAAAAAATTCCATCATTTTACCATGCTTCTTATATCAAATGAGCCATGGCATTTTGCCGTTAAACACTGTTATAAGCCATTGTAAAAATAAACTTCTTCACCTTCCAGAGCCATTAATTGGCCATTTCTCACCTGTTCAGTAAAGGCATACAGCACTTTTCCAGATTCCAGGACTCAGATACACTGCTAATAACAGGACACTTCTCAAGTCTGGGAAGCCAGAAAGATTCTGGTCCCTTGTTGACTGCTCAGCAGACCTATGAATAAACAGAAAGGTCTGGGCCCTTTAAGTAGCTCTGGTCAAAACAAGTACTTGAAATTCTGACTCTGCCTTTATCTGCCACCCAAGCTAGGCCTATTCCTAGAAGTAAGAGAACTGGAAAACGTCAAGATCAGGAAAATAACAAGCAAATCCCCACTGCATGGATACGGGGCATGGAAGTAACTGATGAAGAGTGGTTATAAAATGGAAACACAGTTTTCTAATTACTGAGTCCCTGGGTCTCATATGCATGTGTGTGGACTTCTAGGACAAGCTTCCCATGCCTCAATTACCAAAGGAAAAGGGGGACTGAACGCACTCAGAAAGTTCCACCCTAGTCTTTACAACACAGTTTGAATGGAGTGTAGAAGGGGGCAAGTTCCCATTTTATAGGACAAAGTTCAAAGATTACATGGATGATTTTCATTGCCACTTGTTCTATAGGTTAAAAACAAAAAAACAAACAGAAACCCCAAGTATGTAAGAGGGAAAATAATGCAAGGCTTAACATGACGAGAGAGGGGGTGAGAAAAGGAGGTGGGGAGAAGGAAGAAGGAGAAGAAAATGGCAGAAGAAGAAAAGAGGCAGGGGGAGGGGAGAAAGGAGGGGAGGGAGAGGATGATGGAGGGAGGGGGGAGAGAGAGAATACAGAAGGGAAGGGAAGGGAAAGGAAGGGAAGGGAAGGGAAGGGAAAGAAAGGGAAGGGAAGGGAAGGGAAGGGAAGTAATTGTCAAGCTCTGTCAATAATCTGGCCTGCATGCATATAGATGACCTTGGCTGGCTTGACAATAAAGATTCTAACATAGAACTTCTCTGAAGATTCTCCATATAATAGTGATCCTTGTGCTCCCCAGAGAATGGACTTTTCCAAAAAGGATGCATCATCAAAAACTTCCCACAGGGGCTTCCCAGGTGGCGCAGTGGTTGAGAGTCCGCCTGCCGATGCAGGGGACGCGGGTTTGTGCCTCGGTCCGGGAAGATCGTGCCACGGAGCGGCTGGGCCCGTGAGCCATGGCCGCTGAGCCTGCGCGTCCGGAGCCTGCGCTCCGCAACGGGAGAGGCCACAGCGGTGAGAGGCCCGCCTAGCACACACACAAAACTTCCCACAGCCAGAGACAACTCAAAGCTGCCACGCAAGCGGCACTTCTATACCGTACGGAGTTACGACGAATATGCTTTCCCTTCGATTCTTGACTACACAGATCATCTAAATGCTTACAAATGAAAAGATTCATGAGATATGGCTTGAAAGTCTGTATTTTTAGATGAAATAAAAATTTTCTGAAGCTGGAAGATTTTAAACTTGCAACTAGAAGGTTTCTTAGGAGAAAACAGGATGCCAAAAAAATTTGTACACAGTTAAAATGATTCTCTCTGCTTTGCAGAGTTAAGAATATATTCAATCAGTGGAAGGAAAATGCTAAGTTTTTGAGGAAAGGCCTAGTAGCTAACACCAGCAGGTAATGTTTATTGAACATTTACTATGCACATTTGCTCTTCCCAACAACTCATGTGATGGGTATTATTATTTTCCCTGTTTCATAGATTAAGGCAGTCGAGGTTTAGTGATATTAAACAACTTGACCAAGGTCATGGGATTTGTCGGTAGCAGAGGATAACTAAGAACCTGGAGTCTGACCCCAGAGCCTACCTATTCTTCCAAGTATTACATTGCACTGTCTCCCTACAGATTAAAAAGGGAAACATCTTAATCTTCAGTTGTCTGAGGAAATGACAGGTGATTCCTCTGCTTTGGGGTCAATAAAGTATGTATAGTGCAACAGACTCTCTTCCGCTCTTTCCTTCCTCTCCAGGATTTTCAGTGCTTGCCGTCTTGTCAGTGGCTCAGCATACGAGGAACCTAGAACCTCCACCTATTTTATTTTCTCTCCAGCTGGAGCCAAAAGCTGCTTCACCCCTCAGGCCTGCCCCAGCTATGAAAATCCACCTACTCTCTCACATAGCAAAGCGTGGGCAGTCTCTGGAGAGGCACCACACACTTGATAAATACCAAAGAGAACCGTGCCCTCCAACAAGGAGGTGCCAGGAAACATTCCACAGGCAAGTCTGGAGTCACGGGACCTTTGAGAGAGACACCCCCCACCGAGGAAAGGAAAGTGCAGAGCTTTTCCATTCTCCGTTGATCTACGTATGGAAGAATTCTCTGTTAATTACAAATGTAGCTCATGTGAGATCTCAATTCCTCTGTCACCCATGTCAGTCGTTGTCTTTGAAGATGGGCTAATGACTTGCTCATTCTTGCTGGCCAGCCATCTCTTGGTCATTTGTCAACAATTTAGTACTGTGTAAGGGGTGAGAAAGTAAGTCAAACTTCAATCCATCAAAGGTGATGACATCCTGAGAAAGAATTGAAGTGGTAGGAGGATAAACATGCCCTGCCAGAGCAGGAACTCTGTGTGTCTTGTTGACTGTCAGTGTTCCATGAATACGTGTCAAAAGAGGAAAAAAGAGGAGGAGGAAGAGGAGAGATGAAACTATCGCTCCCACTGGAAAAGTGCCATTTGATGCTCACCTGAGCCTCGGGCTTGTTCTCAAGGTCTAATTATGCTTTCGGTGGGAGAGATTGACATTTGTCAAGCATCAATATAGCACTGAGTCAATTTGCTGCCCGTTTCTCCTGATTACGTATTTAAGGTCAGGAATGAGAGTGATCGTATGATTGAGTTATCTACTGCCACATATAAGCCGTCCAGAAACATATCAGCTTAAAATAACAGCAATCACTTATTTGCCCATAACTGTAATTTGGTCAGGATCCAGTGGGGACAGTTTGTCTCTGCTCCATATAGTGTCAGCTGGGGCAGCTCAACTGAGGCTGGATGGTCCACTTCCAAGATGACTCACCCACAAGGCTGTCAAGTTAGTGCTGGCTGTCAGCTGGGACCTTAACTAGGGCTGATGGCCAGCAGCCTCATTCCTCCCCTCCCGAAGCCTGTCCATGAGGCTCCTTAGGCTCTTTCCCAACATGGCAGCTAGGTTCCAAGAGCAAGTATTTCAAGAAAACAAGACCAGTATGAAAACACTTATCAAGCTTCCACTTGCATTATACTCGCTAATGTCCCCTTGTCCAAGGACAGTTCCATGACAAAGTCCAGAGTCACTGTGATCAGTTCCATGACCAAGTCGAGAACCAGGAGTCCTGGTTCAAGTTGGCCACCACAGAAACAGCTTACCACAGAGTATGATCATTTTTGTTTCCACAGTAGAGAAAAACGGGAAATTGGTGTTAACTGCCCACTTCTACATTTTTTTTTTTTTTTTTTTTTTTTTTTTTTTGCGGTACGCGGGCCTCTCACTGTCGTGGCCTCTCCCGCTGCGGAGCACAGGCTCCGGACGCACAGGCTCAGCGGCCATGGCTCACGGGCTCAGCCGCTCCACGGCATGTGGGATCTTCCCAGACCGGGGCACGAACCCGCGTCCCCTGCATCGGCAGGCGGACTCCCAACCACTGCGCCACCAGGGAAGCCCTCTACATTTTTTATTAGCCAGAAACTTAATACCAATGTTTCCTAAGTTTTCAACTGGCTTAGGAAAACTGTCAGGGAAAAAATTCTCTGAGAGGAAAAAAAAAATGTTATGGGTATATAAAATCAGGAGAATAGAAGTTCTTATTTAACAAACAAACAAACAAACAAACAAAAACTATCCTGGAACCACAAGGAAGGAAGGGGTGCACATGTGACTGGGTAATGAATATGTTATAGGTGAAAATCATGGCATGCCAGTTGGCAAAAAACACATACAGACATAAAGCACACATAAATGTCATAAGAGATGGAAATGTCACAAGTCAATAAATGTTCATGAAGAAATAATAAAGACTTTTCATGTATAGTCAGAAAAAAGCAAGAAAACAGTTCAATTTTGTAAGAACAATATTTCAACTGGATTTCAAAGGGTTGTTAATTTGACATTTTATGTTCTTATCAAGATTGTTAAAACAGTGAGATGACTAATATCTTGAAGGATTGGATTAGATTGCAAATTAACTGAACAAATAGAAGAACATTATTATTTTTTGAGCTGTTACACGTTCCAGGCCTATATTAAGAACTCCATGTACATTTATGTTCACAAAAAACCTTAAGCCACAGAGAGTTTTAGTCATCTTCTCAAGGTCATAGGGCTGGTCAGTGGAGGAGACAGGATCTGTAGCCAGATCTGTCTGCTTATTTTGATCAGTTTGGTTGATAACAAATCTCTGTAAATGGAAGCATTTGTTTTTTCACTGGCTCCATGAAGCTGGAAAACATCTTTCCAAAGGAAAAAAAAATACTGATCAAAGATGCAATAAAAACATCACATATAAGAATTTTGGAAGATCTTCTAATCCCCAAACTGAAAGAAAATGTTAATGAAATGATGATACTAACTCTCAAAGTAATTAACCAAATCAAATATTGAACCTTCAAATATCAAATTATGAGCATGTTTCCCTGAGGCTAAATATGTATGATAGGAACTTCCTTGGTGGTCCAGTGGGTAAGACTCCACACTCCCAATGCAGGGGGCCCAGCTTTGATCTCTGGTTGAGGAACTAGATCCCACATGCATGCCGCAACTAAGAGTCCACATGGCACAATTTAAATATATATATATATATCGTGCATGCCACAATGAAGATCCCGGGTGCTGCAACTAAGACCCAGTGCAGCCTAAATAAATAAATAAATGAGAGAATATTTTAAAAGTAATAAGCAGCTTCTTTCTTTATTCCAAGTATTCTCTTTTAAATTCCCCAAAAGTTAAAAATTTAAAAACCCAAATCTAGGTACATTTTTAAAAAAACTTTAGGGCTTCCCTGGTGGCACAGTGGTTGAGAGTCTGCCTGCCGATGCAGGGACACGGGTTCGTGCCCCAGTCCAGGAATATCCCACATGCCGTGGAGCAGCTGGGCCCGTGAGCCATGGCTGCTGAGCCTGCGCGTCCGGAGCCTGTGCTCCGCAACGGGAGAGGCCACAACAGTGAGAGGCCCGCATACCGCAAAAAAAAAAAAAAAAAAAAAAAAAACTTTAAAAAGTTTGTGCTATAGAGTCTTTATCTTAGCTTATTTGCTTATTTCCTATGGGTCCCTCCCCAATTTTTTATTAGCTGAGGATTTTGCTCTGCTTGGGCCAGGAATAGTAATAAGGTTTGTTTAATTGATTCACTCGTTTGACACCCTTTGTAAGTTGTTGATGCCAGTGAAAAAAAAAATCACTCATTTTTATGTTCCTTCTTAGAGTTCAAAAGGGTATGTACAGGGATTGACCATTACTGTAGCAATAAAAGTAGCTCTGTGAGATACTATTAAAAATCCCTGGCTTCCTGAGTTACTGTTTTTTCCAAAGTTGACATTTCTTCACAGTGAGGAAAACGATGCAGTAGTGCTCCAGCATAAGCATGGACCATATATGCAGGAAGAGAGCATATAGGACTATGGGATGGGTCCTCTAGTTCATTTTTCTCAGAGTTCTATTAGAATTAAATGTCCAATTTCGGACTCAGTAACTTAAGCCAGTAGAGGAAATTTTGGAAAGTGTCCAGAAAAGAGTTGTGAAAATTATTAAAAGGCCAAGAAAAGAGGTCTTATGAGAAATCTAAAAGAACTAAGCTATTTATTCTATAAAAGAGACGCCTAGAGTGGGATTTAAGATCATCCTGATGTCTGGGTTTGGCTATTAGAGGAGTGGTGGTGGCTCCCCCATGAAGCGGACTGAGGCAGAAAATGAGTACGTCTATAAGGACTGCAAGATTCTAGACCAGACTGACAGAAAGGGGAGTTGATTTAAAAAATACGCTAGAAGCCTCTTTCTCCAGTGTTGCCCAAGAACAGATTTATACTCAATCATCAACAACAGAACTGGCCTCATTTCTAGGACATTAATTATTCACAGAATCCAATGAGATTCAGAGACTAGGCCAGAAGGGCAAAACCCCTGGCTCCACAGCCCAATGTTTTGTTTACAGGGGATTCTTCTAGTGCAACACTGAGTATTTGCTAATGGTAATGTGCTCTCAGGAGTCCATCCAGGGTCCTGGAAGGAATTCAGGTTTGGGATTGAAGCAGATCTAGGCTGAAACTCCATCTCTGGTATTTTATCAGTTGGTAAATTCTTAATTCTTAGTTTTTCAGAGCTTTGTTTTATCCACTCTTGGATGAGGGTAATAAGGCTTACTTTACACTGTTATGAGGGTCAGATGAGACAATATAAGTAAAATTCCTCATGCAGAGCAGGAGCTTAACAGCTCTTGGTTCCTCTCCCTTTCTGTGACGGGGCAGGACTGTAAGGACGGGGAGGGGGGAGGTGTATTTAGTTGGAGCATGAATAGGGATGGTACACATTTTATAGCTAAATTTCAATTTTTCAAATACCAGCAACATGTAAAAACTACCCACAAGGTCAACCAATCTTCAAGTAATAGTTCTAGGAGGCTCAGATTCCTATTTACTGCATTCCAAGGTCTATTGCATTTCCCAAGTGCTTCCTGAATGCCAAGTTCTTTGCTGGGCCCTTTACATCCTAATACAACATGTTATTGGCTCTACTTTATAACTGAGGAAACTGAGCCTCTGGAAGATTATGTACTTGCTAATCAAGACACATGGCGACCAAGCTGTGGAACTAGAATTGGAACAAGGTTCTTTCCCCCACCTGAAATGGCCAAGGGGAAGGGAGGAAATAATAGGACTCAGGGGCAAAGCTAGAGTTAGAACTAAAAGCCACCAAGTTCAGAACAACTGATGAGCTCCAGCCATCAGGCTCTGGCACCTGGAATCTGTCACCACGTCTAGGTGCCATTAACAAGATGTTTCCAGGAGTTCGGCCTGAGCAACCTGCTTGAAACCCAGGGTAATGGGTGTGTTACAAGGAAGATAGAGAATTGTTTACTTCCTCAGGCCTAATCTCTCTACATCTTAAGTGGATTTCTGAGAGTACAGAAAAAACTCTCTGCTGCTGACACCAGTAAGTCTTGAGTGTCACTTGACTTATGCTCCTTCTATCTTGTGCCAGCGTGCCTCTCTGTGCCTACAAATAGCTCTCCATTCATTTCAGCCATACAGGTAGGAACAGAGCAGTTCTGACTCATCACTAGGCAGTTCCAACCTGGCGCTATTTGCCTTTCTTCACCCCTTCACCAAGTTAATGGATTGTATTAACAGTGATATTTATAGACAACAAATTGAACCCCAAAGCAGCAGCTATGCCCATCCATTTAGAAAGGGCCTATTCACTGTGGCTCTCATACTTGCAGTGCTGCTATTTCCTGGTGGCCCTAATCCCAGCGTACTTGCCAGAGAGTATATGTATTTCTCTCCCTTTCATGTAAGAATTTTTTGGCTACGATGATTGAGGGAAGAAAGAGTAATAAAAGAATGTACATGATATTTTTCCTGATGTTTACTGGTTATTATGTCCTGTCACACTTAGAATAAAATAAAAAATTATTCCTATGTCCTACAAGGCTCTTCATGATCAGACCCTCTCCCCCACCACACACACACACACACACACACACACACACACACACACACACACACACACCAACTCCCATGTCTTTCCCCCTTGGTCACCTGGCTCCAGGCAGTGTAGCTCCATTGTTGCTCCTGGAAGATACTTAGCAGTGTCCACCTCAGGACCTTTGCACTTCTTTCCCAGATGCCTGGAACTCTCTTCCCTTATGTAGCCTTGTGATTGACTCCCTCACTTTGTCCAGGTCTCTGCTCAGATGTTAACTGAACAAAGAGACCTTCCCTGTCATCCTATCCCAAATAGCACCTTCAGTCACTCTTTATCCTTTATCCTGTTTTATTTTCCTTCTTAGCACTCAGCTATTTGACATCATGTTGTCTATCTGCTTGTTACTTTGTACTCAGTCTTCACACACACACACACACACACACACACACACACACACACAGAAGCTCCACGAGGGCAGGGTTTTATCTGTCTTATTCACTTCTACAGTCCCAGGTCCTAGGACAAAGCCACGCCTATAATGAGTGCAGGACAAATAGAGGTTGGATAAAAGATTGTATGTGTGGTTAGACTAACTTTTAAGGTGTGATAAAGATTCCTAAAAGTTCTATATCTCCATTGTCAGCTGGCCTCACAGGATGTTAGAAACAATAGTTTCAATTTTTATATCAGGAATTTATTGTGAAAAGAGTAGCCCCTAGCAAAATGATCCTTCTCTTGATGTGGAAGGAAAGAATTTGACACAGGTAAGGAAAACAAGGAAAGAGAGAGAAAGAAGGAGGTCGAAAGATCTAGTTACCAATTATGATGATACAACAATTCTAACTGAAGAGAGTAGAAAAATCTATTGTTAATTTTGAACACTATTGGGATCTTAAGCTTATACAGAAACATATTCCAAAGAGTGCTTAAATTTCGTGGCAGAGTATTTCATAAGTCATTGCAAACACCATGCAAAATACAGTTCGTGGTCCAGAAAAGAGATATTTTAATCTAATGTTTTATGTTAGGGGAAGCAGAGCTCATAACTCACCAGAGGTCTTTATAAGTCAACAGAAAATGTTAAGGGTTGGAACCCAGGTGTCCCCTCTGGTTGATTTTCTCCCAAAGGTACTCATTTCCTCCGGTTGCCTCTTCCCTTGGGCTTTTATATTAACAAATTATCATCTCTTTGTCACAAAACTCTGTGTTCTCTCCCTCTTTCAAAGGAAAATTCATGTTTATTTTAGAACCCAAGTCACCATTTCCCAAACTGCATTCTAGATAATATGCATAGTGTTTACAGAATTCCTCAAATTAAAATATATATATACAATTTGGGAGATGGATTATGGTGAGAGTTGCACAACAATGTGAATGTACTTAGTACCACTGAACGGTTCAATTCAATATGGTTAAAACTGTGTTTTATATTATGTGACTTGTACCACAATAAAAATAATTTATTTGTATATATATATATATATATATATATATATATATATACACACACACAAACACAGATATGTATTTTTTTTGTAGAATGAGATGCCAAGGAATCTTGCATTTAGATTTTCATCAGTCTGTTAAAACCTGATTACTTTTAATAAAAGCTTTTAAATTGTCCCACTGTTTTCTGTAAGTTGGTTGAGCTGCTCATATATGATATCACACTTTACTTCTTAAAGATCTCTTTCTTTCTAAGGACCACTGAAGCATTTTTTTGGGGGGGGAGTATTTCAAG
Source organism: Kogia breviceps (assembly GCF_026419965.1). Lineage (NCBI taxonomy): Eukaryota > Metazoa > Chordata > Mammalia > Artiodactyla > Physeteridae > Kogia > Kogia breviceps. The sequence continues at coordinate 49,458,865 of NC_081312.1, forward strand.
TGGCTAATTCTGTTTCAGTACAAACCTTATTTGGCCCTGTTAAAGCTCATTGATATTGTGGGGTTACATGTAAAAATCACAGCTCTAGATTGCAATCCATATTTTGGTGGCTGGGGGTAAGGAGTATCAGAAAGCAATGAACAACCTAATTTTATTGTGATCATTTGCCTTAACTCAACTTTAAACAAAAGAATCACTTCCCCCAAAATTAGGCCAACACAAAAAGAATTGAACAAGTAAATAATATTAGAGGCATACAGTTAGGAAAGGATTCAAACTTACAAGCAATCAGAATTACAAACTAAAACAAGGCATCATTTTCTATTAGTAAAGTTATATATACCCACCTACACACACACACACACACACACACATGTATGTGTGTATTCTTTGGGGGATAATTTGGCAGTATATACCAAATGCTATATAAATGCACATGCCCTTTGATCCACAGTTCAACTTCCAAGAAAAAGGAAAAAAAATATTAAACATGAAAAAGTTATATCTTTAAATATGTTAAATAGTATGATTTTTAACAGTAAAAAATGGAAACAAAAAAACTAATGTCCAGCTAGAGGAGAATAATGAAATAAATTATAGTATACCCACTTGATAAATTGATATACAATAATTAAAGCAATGATTTTGGAGACTATACAGGCAACTAAAACTTACTCATAATTTTATATTAAAGAGCAGGGCCAACATTGCATATATGGGATACTCACAACTATGTAAAAAGAAATATATGGAAAAAAGTCTGAAAGAAATAGTCCAAATTGTTTACAGTGGTTTATTGAATTGTAGTATAACTACTTTTTGGTACTTTTTAAAATATGATTGTATTATTTTTCTAATTTTACATTTCCTAAATGAAGCAAGTCTTGAAAACTATAATAGTGAATATTCATACTCCAAGAAACCAAGTTCTGATACTAACATACAGCCAATTAGAATTTAAAGACTCAGGAAAACCCCCCAAAAAGAAAGCATCTGTTAAAAAATGCAATTAGGGGCGTCCCTGGTGGCGCAATGGCTGAGAGTCCGCCTGCCGATACAGGAGACCACGGGTTCGTGCCCCGATCTGGGAAGATCCCACATGCCGCAGAGCGGCTTGGCCCGTGAGCCATGGCCGCTGAGCCTGTGCGTCCGGAGCCTGTGCTCTGCAACGGGAGAGGCCACAACAGTGAGAGGCCCATACCACAAATAAAAAAAAAAAAAAAAATGCAATTAGATCACTGATCTATACCTAGTTTAAGTCCCAGGGAAAGTATTACAGTAGGAAATATAATATCAGAGCACACAGTGTTTTAGAAGTTGTGCACTGAGGAAATATTTTAAAATGTTCACCAACGCAGTTCCCCGGTGTGATAATACACTATTCAGCAATGGACAACATAATTAGATTGTTTTCTTTTGGCAAATTATACTGTTAAATTTTTTTCTGAGGGAAAGCAAACATACTACATAGTGTTATAAATATTAAACATCTACTCTTTTACATATTGTTACTTTTTTATCAGACTCAATTAATGTGCATGAGAAATTCTGAAAACAATTCTCCAATGTTAAACAAATTCCATCAGGAGGCCGCTTTGAAAGAAATGAACGTCATTGTTCCCATTGTTGTTGCTATTACTATATTTCTACATTGGAACTGAAATTTAACATTCTAAAGCAAACTTTGCCCTCCCTCACCACCACTCTACGAAAACTATCCTCCAAAATACACTACTGTATATAAAATAGACAACTCATAAGAACCTACAGTATAGCACAGGGAACTCTACTCAATCCTCTGTAATGACCTATATGGGAAAAGAATGGATATATATATATATATATATATATACATATAACTGATTCACTTTGCTGTACAGAAGCTAACATAACATTGTAAATCAACTATACTCCAATAAAAATTAATTTAAAAAAAGAAAGTCATTCCTTATCTCCCTTTGCCAAAGGCAATGAATGGTCTTTGCCTTCTCCTCATTTGCATGGAGTCCTCTATAGCCTTTGGCACCATTAACAGCTTTTGAATTATTGCTGTATTCCAGGCATTGTTCTTAGTGCTTTCAAGCATGATCTCAATCCTCACAACAACCCTATGAGCAGGTAATTTTAATAGCCTCGTTTATACACATGGGGAAATGGAGACACCCAGAGGTTAAGTTGCCAAGATAACCTTGCTAGTTATGTTATGGAAGCTAAACTTGAACTCAGCCAGTCCTCCTTGAAAATCCATGCTTTTGTCCACCAACTCAAAGTGATCATCTCCAAGCTGCTGGGCTGCTTGGAGTGACCTCCTGTTGAATCACTTCTTCTGTGTCCTTTGCTACATTCCCATGCTTTCTCTCCTTTGCTCCAACTTCTTTCTCCTGGACTTAAAGATCATTTCATGACAATGAGGGCTCAGACTTTATCTGGGAGAGTCCATTTAAAATACTTGCCCCATGTGTAATTAATGGTATTATTATTACTATATGGTAGTGCTGTACATGAGAATATGCTTCAACCCATTTTTAAAAATTTAATCCTCAAACTCTACATGTTCAAGGTCAAGTTAATTACATTTCTCTCCAACAACTTTTGGCCTCTCTTCTTTCAGGGTGCTATCATCCTCCTGTGCTCAAAATCTGAGTCATCTTTAATTCCTCCTTCTTCCTTAGTCTCCACATTTGATCTGTTGCCTTGTCCTATAGGATCCACTTTCACCAAGCTTTTGAGCTTTTTTTCCCCTTTCCATTTTCCTTGCAGCTAAAGCATACTCCACGAATATCCTCCTCCTCCCTCAAAAACCTTCAATGGCTCCCTACTACCTACCAAATTAAGTGCAACCTCCTGAATCAAACATTAAGATTTCTTTATGTCTTCACCTTATCTTTCAGCATTCACTTAAGTTAATTCACTATGTGTGTTCCACACTCATCCACATTAGACAACATTTATGCCTCATCTTTAAGCAAAGAGGACCACTGGAGGTTTTCAGACAGATTAAGTCACATGCATTTTGTCTTAACAATTTTCAGACTCTTCTCAATGGGTGACTTTAATTTGGCCTGAAAATTTCCTATAACATCTTGTAGCTATCAGCTAAGATTACTTCATCCTTTTAAAAAATAAATCATGTAACTGTTCTCCACAGTTACATTTACAAAATAATTCCCACATTTTAACACAGAAAGCTGCCCCTTACATTCCATGTAGCAGTAGAACAGGAAAAGAGAAAGGTACAGAATACTGTTGAGCTATTGAAATTGTGAAAATCCCTTTAAATGTCCTCCCTGTCCTAATAAAAGAGTGTGGTTCCCGAACAAGAAATCATTGTGAATCAGAAGGATTGTAGTCATGACATCCGGTGCTATAAACAGGGTTTCCCTGAATGATGAAAGCAGCCTAAGGGTAGTGAGGCGGGTAGCAAATTTCTTCTTAGCTTATGATTTAAGAACTTACTCATATGAATCATTTTTAAACCTAATTTTGGTAATATTATTTAAATTCTACATTTTAAAAGAAGTAAAAATTACCTTATTCTCTCTGGTACGCCTGATAGTTTGGCCACTCAATCAAGGCCCTGAAGTGCCCCCTGGTGGCAGCCTATCATTATTGCAGGTTCATACTTCCTTGAGGGCTCTCCAGTTTCACCCTTTCCCAAGTTCTAGATAGACACCCTTGCCTGCACAGTGCTACTTCAGGGGTCATTAGTTCTAATCTTCCACCCATCTTTCAAAAAGCCCCAACCACCTAGCCAATGCCTGATGTTCTTCAGGTAGTCCTTTATTACTTCGGGAGTAAAGCACTGGGAGAGACAGAAGCTATGTATCGTGTACACCTGATGTCAACAGGCTACTCCATGGTGTGAATAAGTTCACAACTCTTTGCTGAGAAGGTTTTGACAGCAGAGACACACTCCAGGGTCTTCAGAAGAGAAGGGGGTATTACTGGCAAAGGTGAGGGAAGGGCACAAAACAGAGGGGCTAGACGGGCCAAAGATCAATTTTGTGCATCTTGATGTTTTCTTTTTTAAAACCCTAGTCAGCTTTGGGAAGGAAGTATCTTTGATGGAAGCAAAGACGTTTTGGTGAAAAGGAGCCTTAACATGAACAGAGGTACTTGGACAGGTGAGGGTTGGGGGATGACCATCCTTTCTGAGTGCCTTTACCCTTCCCTGTCAGCATTATGAAACTATTCTGTGATCTGTCCTGAGAAATGTGTTTAACCTAGTTCTCAGCACACGTCACTAACACTTTCTTCTTACTTGCCTCAGGCTTAGAAGAGCTACATGACCTGGTTACAGTTTAATACATGCCTATGGCTAAGTGATTTCTCTCAATTCTTTAGGGAAAAAACAAAAAAACCCATGGTAAAAATCAGATCCTAGGAATCCAATCTAGGAAGATCTTTACTATATTCATCAGCTGGTTTGGGAGATCAGTGAACGGGGCTTCTTTTCTAAGAAGAGAAGGAAGATTGGGACAGGAATGCCAAGCCTCAGAATTTTATCCTTCCACATCCCTGATTCCAGCACTGACTCAGCTTTTCAGATATGCAAATCTCAGAAGATGCTTGTGCTTACTACAGGTTGATTCCAGGAGAGAAAAAGAAAATGTAACCAATGACTACATCCTTATTTTTTCCTATATCAAAGTCAGTGGAAGCTCAGTATTTCCCAGTATCATAGGGTGCTGAGAAAATCAGCACAGTATTCATTTCTGGACCTTAATATAGCATCATGGAAGGATTGGCCCATATCACTTAAATCTCAGACAACATTTCCCTTTTTGGAAGAAACTTTGCAAAGTTTCTAAATTCTACCTCCTCAGACACTTCTGCAATGATCTTTAAGAAGCTGTTGGCAAACAGGAAATAATATGGAATTACACCTCATCGTCTCCTGAAACATCACTTCTATGTTAAATGGGCACTCATTTTGTTTCCCACAGGTGGCAATCTAACTTTCATAGTCGGGCACTACTGGTTTTCCTTGAAGCTGCACTGTCCAACATGAAAGCCATTAGCCACAGGTGTCTACTAAATTCTTAAAATGCAGCTAATCTGAATTGAGATGTGCTCTAAGTGTAAAATATACACCAGATTCCGAAGCTTTACTAAGAAAAAATAAAATATCTCATTATTAGTTTTTTATATCAATTACATGTTAAAATGGTAATATTTTGGATATATTGGGTTAAGTAAGATATATTACTAAAATTAATTATACTTTGTTTATACCTTTTAAATTTGGCTACTGGATCATTTAAGATTACATTTGTGCCTTGCATTTTATTTCTACCAGTGAGGCTCAACTCTTGCTGCATTAAATCACTTAGAGCTCTTAAATACTCCCAGACTCCAGGCTCTCACCCCCAACAGTTAAATCAGAATACCTGGGATTGGGGCTCAGCATTGGGGTTTTTTTTTTTTTTTTTTTTTTTTTTTTTTTTTTTTTGCGGTATGCGGGCCTCTCACTGCCGTGGCCTCTCCCGTCGCGGAGCACAGGCTCCGGACGCGCAGGCCCAGCGGCCATGGCTCACGGGCTTAGTCGCTCCGCGGCATGTGGGATCCCCCCGGACCAGGGCACGAACCCGTGTCTCCTGCATCGGCAGGCGGACTCTCAACCACTGCGCCACCAGGGAAGCCCAGCATTGGGGTTTTTTGTTTGTTTGGTTTTTGCTTTTTGAAAGCTTCCAAGGTGATGCTAATATACAGCCAACATGGAGAACTACTGCTCTACATTCTGGAATTCTGTGATTCTAAGATTCTGCACAACAATGCGTGCAGGTTAAAAGTTCAGAGTTGTTTTTTCCTTATTCTGTATAATCAACTTTGTCTGTTCTGATCTATTTCTCCCTAAAGAAACAATGAAATGTTTTTCAAGTCATGCAAGTTAGAAGTTGTTTGTTTTATTTTTTAATGAAGTTCACATGAATCCAACACACTGCCAGGGCTAGAAAAAAAAAAGCACTGAATTTGGGATTTTAAGGTTGATGAGTAACATGTAATCTTTCTTGGGGCTGCTTCTGACACTTGCCTTTTCTTCTTGGAAGCACCTGCTTTGTCCCTGCTCATAACAAGAAATGCGTTCACAGTGCTTCTAGACTTGACTGTGCCTATGAATCACCTGGGCATGTGGTTCAAACACAGATGCTGATTCAGTTGGTCTGGGGGGCGGCCAAGTCCTGCATTTCTTGCAAGTGTCCAAGTGAGCAGGGGGGCTTAGGGAATTAGTTATGACTCACCTGGGCGGGTGGGGCTCGTGCACGGCTGCCCAGTCACACACAGGAAAGTCAACAGCACGCTGACTCTTTTCTGAATATGCACAGAGCAAACGTTTCAATGATGCTTCAATGGACAAACTTTCTGCTCTGGTTTGTCCATTGAAGCATCATTCCATGGGCACCTATTTCTATAAATGTGAGGGTCCTGAAAGTGGGGTGGTATCTTCATCACATCTATTAGACCTAACTCCCCTGGACCTACTTTCTTCCCATCCTCAGGGCTGAGGAAGGAGCCTGTGAGCTGGAGAACAGACTTTGAGTGGGACTGATTCCATATTTCTCCAGACGTACTTGCATCTGCCGACAGGACTCAAAACTGAGTCCCGGGGAGCCACCACTATCTGCCTTGGGTCCCCCAGGACTAATTGTACCATGTTTGCTATCCTTGTCTGTATCACTGGCCACGAGAAGCCCAGGCTCCCCGGTCACCCCACTTCTCTCATTCTTTACTTCCCCTCAGGCTCCTCCCATCCCTCATGCTGTATCCACCTTCCAATCACAAGATCCTCAAACTGCAAGACACCCCTCCCCCAGTGTGAAGGACCCCCTCTGGATTCACAATCCTTCTTCAGATACATCTATTATATCCTCAGTCTCTTCTCTGAATGTTCCTTCCAGCTGGGGCCCCTCCTGAGGTCACTGCTCCCCTCGCAGGCAGCGGTTGTTTCCCCTCCTTCTTCTGACATCTCTGGGCCTGGAGGCGGAGTGGGTGTCCCCCTTGCCCCGTAACACTGCCTCCCTACCACTCTCCCTCCTTCCTTGCTAAAACCCTCATCCTTTCTCTCAAGCTGTCACCTTCTATCACTCTCTACCTCTCCCGGTTGCTATGACCCTTCTCGTCATTTGATTACTGTAGCTTCTGGCTCACTGTCACTCTCTCCAGCACTGTTTCTCTCCCTTCTCTTGGTGATTTCAACACACAGATAGATAGAACATCCAACCTGTCCTCTTAGTCACTTGAACGCTTCTCCTCTGACAACTGTGTTTGATATCTCCCCTCGGCTACTCACTCCGATGAACAAACCCTCCCAGAACAATAATTTCAGCCTCTCTGATTTAGCCAGGGTGGGATCGACGCTTTATAAATATCACAAAATCTAACAAAATAAGCACAGCCTGAGCTTATTCCTGGCTCGTGGCACATCACCGTATTGGGGTTGGGTGGAGAGCCTTCCACATGGTGATTCAGGGACCCAGGATCCTTCTGACTTGAGGTGCCGCCTTTTCCCAGGTCTAACAGTTCTTTTGCTGGATTCTCTGCATCCAGCTGGCAGACAGAAGAGAGGGAAGATACGGGATAGCAGGAGAGGATTTCTTATGGGCCAGGCCTAGAAAGAGGGCACATCCTTTCCACTCACATTTCATCTGCCAGAACTAGTCACTGGCCATATCTAACTCTAAGGAGGAATAAAAAGTGTAGTCCAGTCAGGTTTGGTGGTGAACAATGACCACACCATCCACATTCTCATTTTTCATCCATCCCGGTGTCTGACCCCTTACCTCCTAGCTCTCCAGTTCACTTCACCTCATGCCCCAACTACAACAAGCCTTCAGCCACTGGGAGCACTGATTCCACCACCTTTTGCTGTCCCTCACCCTCTTCCCTTTCTTGCCCACTGAAATCACCTGGTCAATCATCGTAATGACTCCCTGGCCCCTATAGCTTTTTCACTTGGCAAAACCTCAACCCTGGTTAAATCCAGCAAACTGCCTGCACCTGAACAGCTAAACACAGCTGGGGGAGAACTCACAGCCAAACTCAGGGATCCCACTTGAACTTCGTGATGAGGAACATCAGTGAGCTCTTGCCGCTGCCAGGCAACCGTGTCTGTTGTCCACTCTCCTAGACAACCACGTAATAATACCTTATCCACTCTCCTCGGGCCTCTGATAGCTTCTCCACCATCCTCACTTTCAGATGAGGGCCTTGCTTCCTATTTCACTGAGAAAGTTGAAGCCAGCGGAAAAGAAATCCATAGACTCACCCACCCTCCGGCATCAGGACCTGTGTGTCCTGCCTTCTCCCCTGCCCAGACTATAGTCATCCACTTAATGCCACCACCCCATCCCCATGCTCTAGATCCATCGATTCCCACCTATTCAAGAACATGGGTCCACCAACTCCTCTCTCTCAAGCACCAAGAATCCCTCCTCGGGCTTCCCTGGTGGCTCAGTGGTTGAGAGTCCACCTGCCGATGCAGGGGACATGGGTTCGTGCCCCGGTCCGGGAGGATCCCACATGCTGTGGAGCGGCTGGGCCCGTGAGCCATGGCTGCTGAGCCTGCACATCTGGAGCCTGTGCTCCGCAACGGGAGAGGCCCGAGTACCACAAAAAAAAAAAAAAAAAAGAATCCCTCCTCTTCTTATTCAGTTATTCTCATTGTCACACAAAAATGCTATAGTCACTCTCATTTTAAAAATGAAAACAAACTGACAAACTTCTTTTGCCCCCAATTCCGCTACTGGCTACTTCCAGTCCCTCTACTCTGTCTCCAATTCCTCCCCTCCCCTTCTCTCTTAAACCCATCCACACTGGCTTTCAGCTTCTACACCACAGACTCTGCTCTTGTCAGAGTGACAAGAGCCTCCCCCTTACTGAACTCACCAGTTACTTCTCAGCCCTCCTCTAACCTGACCCTCCAGCAAGGTTGGCGCAGATTCTCTCACCCTCTTCGCTCCATGCTTGCTTCCCGTGGCTTCCAGGGCACCACACTCTTCTGATTTCCCTTTCACTTCACTGGACATTCCTCATCAGACTCCTTTGCGGGTTCCTCCAGACCTCTTGGGGAGCCTGGGGCTTAGGCCTTGCCCTTGTCCTGCTCTCCATCTGCACTACACAGTGATCTCATGCAGTCCCTGGCCTTACACACCATCTCTACCCTGATGGGTGCCCACATGTACCTTTCATCCCAGGTGCTTCTCCTAAATCTAGACCCTTAGTCAGTGCCTCCTGGACATCTCCACTTGAGAGTCAGACTACAATGACCAAAAGCAAACTTTAGAATTCCTTCCCCAAATATCTTTACCCACCATCCCCCTTCTTGAAAGCAACTCCATCCTTTCAGTTGGTTGCTCAGGGAAAACCAAAGAAACAAACAAAAAAACTAAACCAAACCAAAACAAAAAACTGTAGAGTCAGTAGTTCCACTCTTTCTCTTACACCCACTTCAACCTGTCAGGAAATCCTGCTGAATTTTTCTCCAAAATATGTCCACTTCTCACCATTTCCATTGCCACCATCTTAGGCCAAGCCTCTGGGAGCCTCCTTACTGTCTCCTTTTTTGTAGCCCTGCCCTCCTACAATCTCTTCTCAATGCTGCAGCCACAGTAATCCTGTTCTAATACAAGTCCAAGCCCCCTCTGCTCCTGACCCCCCAGTGGCATTCTATCTCACTCAGTATAAATGCCAAAGTCCTAAAATGCCCTACGAGACCTGATGTAATCTGGCCATTTTCTCTTTGACCTCATCCCCCTTTACCTAACCTCTCTCACTTCACTGAGACCACCCTGGCCTCTTTGTTCTTCCTCAGACATCCCCTGGGAGCCTCAGGGCCTTTGCACTGGCTGGTCCTTCTGCTTCAAATGTTCTTACTCCAGATACCCACATAGTAAAATTTCTGCTCCTTCTTCAAGTACTTGCTCAATGAATCTCCTTAACTATCTTATATAAGATACTCTTTAACATTTTATTACATTGTAACATTTTATAATTTACTTACTATGTTTACTTTTTTATTGCCTCTCTCTCCCTCTCAGAATGTAAGCTCCAAGAGGGTAGGGATTTTTATCTGGTTTTTACTTTTTTCACGGATACATCCCAACACCCTAGAGTGATGCTCATTAAATATTTATTGAATTAAATCATATCTCCATGATTCTTAGCCCAGTATCACGTACCCAGTAGGCACTCAGTAAATTTTCATTGAACAAGTAAATTAAACCACTCCACAATCTTTATTTTAAAATGGGTGTGCTTTGTTTGACAAAAGCTCTCTAGCAGAAAGTTATATTTTAAAATCTAGAAAAACTGGAAAAGCATGTATAAGACTTATTTCCTTCAGATGAAGTACTGAAAGTACCATTTTTCACACCTTCATCTTCGTTGTTCCAGACATTTAAAGTCGACGTATTAGCAGCAGGACCTCAATCTTGTAGCTTTCATCCAGCATTTGCTAGAATCAATGTCCAACAGGAACACTGTTGGCCTTTACTTGTTTTTCATGCCTCTGTTTCTGCACGCACCCCATGACTGAGTCCACTCATGCCCACACCTAATACCAAAGAAAAAAAAAGGAGAAAAGGATAGGAAAGAATTGGAGGTTATGGCAGTGAAGGAAGAGGTGTGTAAAGAAGCTAGCATTTCTCATTGCCTTACTACTATGGCAATCCAATGCTGCTCAAGTCAGCCTGAGTTTTGTGATCATCTGTAAACTTTCTAAAACCATAGACGCTTGGAACGAACCCCAGAGTTACTAAGTCATAATCTCCAACAGCCAGGCCCACGTGTGTGTACCTTGTTAAAACTCTCCACAGCTAGGTGTGAGCAATACGGGACAAGGTGTTTCACATTATCCCATTTCATCTTCAAAACAGCCACAGAAGGTAGGTATTTTGATCTTCATTTTATAGACAATGAAGCCAAGTCTCAGAGAAGTTAAGAACTTGCCCAAGGTCACACAGTCATCAAGTGACAAAAAGTCATGAAGTGACATGAAGTTCAAAGTCAAGCCTTTCTAAGCTCTTCTCAGTCTGCAAATACAGGCCACCCCAAGTCCTACAGCACGCTGACAGGGGCAGACCGTGCTGACACCCCTGATGGAATCCAGTCATCAGTCATTCTCAGGAATCTCAGAAATGCCTGCCAGAGTCAGGTCTCAAGGACTGCCTCCTGGGTACCCATTAGGTCCAGCATTCCTGCTCACCAACACCAGGCCCTAGTCCTTGGCTTTGGCCTCAGCTCCAGTTCCTAAGCCCTGCCTCCTGGTCCATCTCTGATAAAGTTATGGGGTGGTCCCCCTCCCTATAGTAAATTTACACATTTCCTTAAGGTTGTGAACAGCCCTGCCCTGGATTCCCCATCTTCTTGCTCTACCTCCTCATGAGACTCTGATCCTTCACCTTGTAGAACCACCTGCCCAACTCCAAGCTTGAGGCTACACCTATTATCCACTACTTTATCCATTCATTCACAAAGTTTTAACCAAGCACTCACTGAGAACCAGAAACTAGTCAGCTCAACGGTCCTAGTTAACCGTCACAAAAGTTATGGCAGAGACAATGTGAGGGTCAACTCACATTCCCACCTCCATTCTTGTACCTGGATCTAGTCATTTGTCGTAATGGCCATTTGTTCCTCCATGTATTCAACAAATAGAACACATGGTAAGTGCTTTGAAGGAGAACAGGAAGATTCAACAGGCAGGGGACAGAGACCTTGACCCATAAGAGGCTAGCCAAGAAAGGCTTTGCCATAATGAACTCATCTACACTGTACCCATAGGATGGGAAGGTGCCAAGTATGGGAACAATGACAGGAAGGACATCAGAGGGAGAGGGGACAGGATGAACAGGTCTGCTGGGCAGGAAGGTGCTCCGAGGGGCAGCAGCAAGATGATCAGCAGGTATAGGGCTGGGGTCAATGTGTGCCTTTCTAAAGGGAGAATGAGTGCAATATACACATTTTGCCAAGAGATACATTTAGACTAACAGACTCATACAAAGCCGTGAATACCAAAATGGGGCAGCAGGGAAGAAGCAAGGCAGGAGGGAGGCAGAAGTAAAGCCATGGACCACTTCAGACTCTTTGTGAAAAAAAAAATACTTGAACAGCACTTTTTAAATCATGTTCTGCAAGGTCTTTCACTCATCCTTTCAACAAATGTCTATTACAAGCCTACGTGGTGTCATATACTGTTCTAGGCACTGAGGAGCCAGGGGCAAATAAGAAAAATCTCTTTCCCTCCTCTCTCACCATTAAACAGATTCTGACTCTGCCCAGGTGGGATCTTTCCTTCCCTGCCACGTAAGGTTCCTCCTTGGGGGTCTTTAAATACAGAATGGGGAGCAGAGGATAGAATGACAAAGAGGCACAGACTAGGGCTATGGGACAATGTCCCCACCCCCATGCCACCAGGGATTTTTGAGAAAGAGATAGTGCTGCAGTATGTGAGGAAAACTAAGAGGAAAAAAAAGAAAGTTTTAAGAAATAGAAAGAAACAGCATAGCTAACGTACTCAGCTCTTACTCTGTGCCTGGCAATATTCTAAACATTCACATGTATCATCTCACTTAAACCTCATGATTTACAAACTATAATGACATCCATTTTACAGATGAGAAAACTGAGACACAAAGAGATTGAGTAACTTGTCCTGGGTTACCCAGCTTCTAAGCAGCCAAGCTGGGATTTGGACCCTATTGGGATGGCTCCCACACCCATGCTCTCTATCATTCCATCATACTGCTTCTTGACACAAACTTCTCTTGACTGTCAATGTTCTTTATGGCATTCATGAATTGTAAATTTTAAAATTGCTACTCTATTTTCTTCTTTCAACCTTTCCATTATAAAATAAAACTGATTCAGAGAACAACACAAAGTGAATGTATAGTTTAATGAATTGGTACAAGGTGAACACCTTAACAACCACCATCCAGGTCAAGAAACAGAACTTTGCCAGCCACCCCCAAAGCCCCTCCACATGTCCCATCCTGGTCAATGTGTTGTCCTCCTCACAAGGTTAACCACGACTCTTTTAAGCTAATCATATCATACTTGAGTTTCTTTGTAGTTTTATCTCCTAACTATGCATCCTGGCATACTACAGTACAGCATTACCCATTTGTAAATTTGACATGTCTTTTAAGTCTATTATATTCTACAGTTTCTCTCCTTCATCCCTTTCTTTTTTCTTACAACTTCTCTGGGTATCTGACCTGTAGAACTCCCACCATCAGCACTTTACTGATTGTACTCTCACGGAGCAGTTCACCGTGCTCCTCTGTCTTCTATGTTTTCTGCAAATGGGCAGGTGAATCCAGAGGCTTGGTCAACCTCAGGTTTGATCTCTTGGCAAGACTCTAGGTGCTGATTTGTCCTTTCACCAAGAGCCATGTGGTATGTCCGCTTGTCTCTCTTTTTACAATGATAGCAGCTGTTGGTGCTTGATGCTAAGACCTATTCAACCAAAGGGTGTTGCAAAAGGGTGATATTCTACTTCTATAATTTCTTTTCTACTTATTAATCCATCCATTGGAACACTTTTATAAATATACATTTTCCAAACTTCCCTAATATGGAAAAGGAAATAGTTAATCAAGCCCAGGAAGCACAGAGAGTCCCATACAGAATAAATCCAAGAAGAAATACACCAAACACATATTAATGAAACTATCAAAAATTAAATACAAAGAAAACATATTAAAAGCAGCAAGGGAAAAACAACAAATAACACACAAGAGAATCCCCATAAGGTTAACAGCTGATCGTTCAGCAGAAACTCTGCAAGCCAGAACGGAGTGGCAGGACATATTTAAAGTGATGAAGGAAAAAAACCTACAACCAAGATTACTCTACCCAGCAAGGATCTCATTCAGATTTGATGGAGAAATTAAAACCTTTACAGACAAGGATAAGCTGAGAGAGTTCAGCACCACCAAACCAGCTTTACAACAAATGCTAAAGGAACTTCTCTAAGCAAGAAACACAAGAGAGGGAAAAGACCTACAAGAACAAACCCGAAACAATTAAGTAAATGGTAATAGGAACATACATATAGATAATTACCTTAAATGTAAATGGATTAAATGCTCCCACCAAAAGACACAGACTGGCTGAATGAATACAAAAACAAGATCCGTATATATGCTGTCTACAAGAGATCCACTTCAGACCTAGGGACACAAACAGACTGAAAGTGAGGGGATGGAAAAAGATATTCCACGCAAATGGAAATCAGAAGAAAGCTGGAGTAGCAATTCTCATATCAGACAAAATAGATTTAAAAATAAAGACTATTACAAGAGACAAAGAAGGACACCACATAATGATCAAGGGTTTGATCGAAGAAGATACAAAAATTGTAAATATTTAGGCACCCAACATAGGAGCACCTCAATACATAAGGCAAATACTAACAGCCATAAAAGGGGAAATCAACAGTAACACAGTCATAGTAGGGGACTTTAACACCCCACTTTCACCAATGGACAGATCATGCAAAATGAAAACAAATAAGGAAACACAAGTTTTAAATGATACATTAAGCAAGATGGACTTAATTGATATTTATAGGACATTCCAGGGCTTCCCTGGTGGCGCACTGGTTGAGAATCCGCCTGCCGATGCAGGGGACATGGGTTCATGTCCCGGTCTGGGAAGACACCACATGCCACAGAGCGGCTGGGCCCGTGAGCCATGGCCACTGAGCCTGTGCGTCTGGAGCCTGTGCTCCACAACGGGAGAGGCCACAACAGCGAGAGGCCTGCGTACCACAAAAAACAAACAAACAAAAAAAGGATATAGGACATTCCATTCAAAAACAACAGAATACACATTTTTCTCACGTGCTCATGGAACATTCTCCAGGATAGATCATATCTTGGGTCACATCTAGCCTTGGTAAATTTAAGAAAATTGAAATCGTATCAAGTATCTTATCTGACCACAATGCTATGAGACTAGATATCAATTACAGGAAAAGATCTGTAAAAAATACAAACACATGGAGGCTAAACAATTCACTACTTAATAACGAAGTGATCACTGAAGAAATCAAAGAGGAAATCAAAAAATACGTAGAAACAAATAACAATGGAGACACGATGACCCAAAACCTATGGGATGCAGCAAAAGCAGTTCTAAGAGGGAAGTTTATAGCAATACAATCCTACCTTAAGAAACAGGAAGCATCTCAAATAAACAACCTAACCTTGAACCTAAAGCAATTAGAGAAAGAAGAACCAAAAAAACCCAAATTTAGCAGAAGGAAAGAAATCATAAAGATCAGATCAGAAATAAATGAAAAAGAAATGAAAGAAATGATAGCAAAGATCAATAAAACTAAAAGCTGGTTCTTCCAGAAGATAAACAAAATTGATAAACCATTAGACAGACTCATCAAGAAAAAAAGGGAGAAGACTCAGATCAATAGAATTAGATATGAAAAAGGAGAAGTAACAACGGACACTGCAGAAATACAAAAGATTATTAGAGATTACTACAAGCAACTGTATGCCAATAAAAGGGACTACTTGGCAGAAATGGACAAATTGTTAGAAATGCACAACCTGCCGAGGCTGAACCAGGAAGAAATAGAAAATATGAACAGACCAATCACAAGCAATGAAATTGAAACTGTGATTATAAATCTTCCAGCAAACAAAAGCCCAGGACCAGATGGCTTCACAGGCGAATTCTATCAAACATTTAGAGAATAGCTAGCACCTATCCTTCTCAAACTCTTCCAAACGATAGCAGAGGGAGGAACACTCCCAAACTCATTTTATGAGGCCACCATCACCCTGATACCAAAACCAGACAAAGACGTCACAAAGAAAGAAAACTACAGGCCAATATCACTGATGAACATAGATGCAAAAATCCTCAACAAAATACTAGCAAACAGAATCCAACAGCACATTAAAAGGATCATACACCATGATCAAGTGGGGTTTATTCCAGGAATGCAAGGATTCTTCAATATACGCAAATCAATCAACGTGATACACCATATCAACAAACTGAAGGAGAAAAACCATATGATCATCTCAATAGATGCAGAGAAAGCTTTTGACAAAATTCAACACCCATTTATGATAAAAACCCTGCAGAAAGTAGACATAGAGGGAAGTTTCCTCAACATAATAAAGGCCATATATGACAAACCCACAGCCAGCATCATTCTCAATGGTGAAAAACTGAAACCATTTCCACCAGGATCAGGAACAAGACAAGTTTGCCCATTCTCACCACTCTTATTCAACATAGTTTTGGAAGTTCTAGCCACAGCAATCAGAGAAGAAAAAGAAATAAAAGGAAAACAAATCAGAAAAGAAGAAGTAAAGCTGTCACTGTTTGCAGATGACATACTATACATACAGAATTCTAAAGATGCTACCAGAAAACTACTAGAGCTAATCAATGAATTTGGTAAAGTAGCAGGATACAAAATTAAAGCACAGAAATCTCTGACATTCTTATACACTAATGATGAAAAATCTGAGAGTGAAATTAAGAAAACACTCCCATTTACCATTGCAACAAAAGGAATAAAATATCTAGGAGTAAACCTACCTAAGGAGAGAAAAGACCTGTATGCAGAAAATTATAAGACACTGATGAAAGAAATTAAAGATGATACAAATAGATAGAGAAATATACCATGTTCTTGGATTGGAAGAATCAACATTGTGAAAATGACTCTACTACCTAAAGCAATCTACAGATTCAATGCAATCCCTTTCAAACTACCATTGGCATTTTGACAGAATTAGAACAAAAAATTTCACAATTTGTATGGAAACACAAAAGACCCCGCATAGCCAAAGCAATCTTGAGAACGAGAAATGGAGCTGGAGGAATCAGGCTCCCTGTCTTCAGACTATACTACAAAGCTACAGTAATCAAGAGAGTATAGTACTGGCACAAAAACAGAAATATAGATCAATGGAACAGGATAGAAAGCCCAGAGATAAACCCACACACATATGGTCACCTTATCTTTGATAAAGGAGGCAAGAATATACAGTGGAGAAAGGACAGCCTCTTCAATAAGTGGTGCTGAGAAAACTGGACAGCTACATGTAAAAGTATGAAATTAGAAAACTCCCTATCATCATACACAAAAATAAATTCAAAATGGGTTAAAGACCTAAATGTAAGGCCAGATACTATCAAACTCTTAGAGGAAAACATAGGCAGAACGCCGGATGACATAAATCACAGCAAGATCCTTTTTGACCCATCTCCTAGAGAAATGGAAATAAAAACAAAAATAAACAAAATGGGACCTAATGAAACTTAAAAGCTTTTGCACAGCAAAAGACACCATAAACAAGACCAAAGGACAACCCTCAGAATGGGAGAAAATATTTGCAAATGAAGCAACTGACAAAGGATTAATTTCCAAAATTTACAAGAAATTCATGCAGCACAATAACAAAAAAACAAACAACCCAATCCAAAAAATGGGCAGAAGACCTAAATAGACATTTCTCCAAAGAAGATATACAGATTTCCAACAAACACATGAAAGAATGCTCAGCATCATTAATCATTAGAGAAATGCAAATCAAAACTACAATGGGGTATCATCTCACACCGGTCATAATGGCCATCATCAAAAACTCTAGAAACAATAAATGCTGGAGAGGGTGTGGAGAAAAGGGAACACTCTTGAACTGTTGGTGAGAATGTAAATTGATACAGCCACTATGGAGAACAGCATGGAGGTTCCTCAAAAAACTAAAAATAGAACTACCATACGACCCAGCAATCCCACTACTGGGCATATACCCTGAGAAAACCATAATTCAAAAAGAGTCATGTACCAAAATGTTCATTGCAGCTCTATTTACAATAGCCAGGACATGGAAGCAACCTAAGTGTCCATCAACAGATGAATGGATAAAGAAGGTGTGGCACATATATACAATGGAATATTACTCAGCCATAAAAAGAAATGAAATTGAGTTATTTGTAGTGAGGTGGATAGACCTGGAGTCTGTCATACAAAGTGAAGTAAGTCAGAAGGAGAATAACAAATACTGTATGCTAACACATATATACGGAATCTAAGGGGAAAAAATGTCATGAAGAGCCTAGGGGTAGGACGGGAATAAAACACAGACCTACTAGGGCATGGACTTGAGGATACGGGGAGGGGGAAGGGTAAGCTGTGACAAAGTGAGAGAGTGGCATGGACATATATACACTACCGAACGTAGGGTGGATAGCTAGTAGGAAGCAGCCGCATGGCACAGGGAGATCAGCTAGGTGGTTTGTGACCATCTAGAGGGGTGATAGGGAGGGTGGGAGGGAGGGAGATGCAAGAGGGAAGAGATATGGGAACATATGTATATGTATAACTGATTCACTTTGTTGTAAAGCAGAAACTAACACACCATTGTAAAGCAATTATACTCCAATAAAAATGTTAATATATATATATATATATATATATATATATACACTTTCCCTCATCTACTATTTGGTTACCCTATGATATCATTCATATAGGAAAAACAGAATAAATGATTGTTTTCCTTCATCTACCAATGTTCACAAAAATAATTGTTTCCCTACCATCCTCTGAAGGAGATCTCTTTTTTAAAATATCATTATGAAGTCATGGATTTCAACTTATTTGATGGGCTTCAAGTAATTATAATTATTATCATTTTTAAAGCTTAAATTGTTGCCCTTTGGCCAATAAAAGCCTTTTCAAGTTGGCTCCAGGCTGTTTCTGACATAGCCCTGGTGGTGTTTGATAGCTTCCTCACTATATATTATGACAAGATGTTCCAGGTGCATATCCTACATTTTCCACCCCAAACATGGAATTTGTCTAGATTTCTTTAGTGGGAAATGGCATTTCAAGACTACAATCTGGGCACTAAGGATGTCATAGAATCCAAGTTCATGTGCCCAAAGCACAGTGAAGACAAACAAACTGAAACGTCAGAGTTGGAACAGAAAAAGTTTTACTGAAGGTCCAAGCAAGGAGAACGGGCAGCTCATGCTCAAAAAGCCTGAACTCCCTGATGGTTTTCAGGGAAGGATTTTTATAGGCAAAATTTTGAGGGATGGCTGCAGGGTGCATGACATTTCTCTGATTGGTTGGTGGTGAGGTAACAGGGCAGTGCTCCAGGAATCTTGTGCTCAGCCTGAAGTTACCATCCTCCACCTGGGTGGGGATCTTAATTCCTGTAGAAGAACTCAGAGATATATTGTTATGTATATCCTTCGAGGAGGAACCAGGACCCTGCTTCACCTGCTCTTTTGTTTCTTGTCTGCTCCTCCTTTGTATCTGCAATCCCTCCCTTCCCTAATTAGTAACTGTTTGAATCTGCCCTTTAGAACTCAGGTAAGGTCTAGGAGGCTAAAGTATTTTTCCTAAAAACATGAAATGGGAGGCAGGGAAAGACTTTTGTACCCAGGAGGGCCCTACAGGGTCCTGCTCAGTTTCAAGCATGCTTATTGCTACTGGTTTGATCATTGTTTCTAAGCCTTTTCCATGAGCAGAGCTAGGAAATATGCACACACACACACATACACAATGCACATACACAACATACTTTTTTGTATGTATATTATAGTCAATAAGAAGGTTTTCTTGTTGAACATTCTGTCCTTCGTTTTGCTTCCTAGACTCCCAATAGTATAGCCCACTGAGGATCTATTGGCACAAAGCCCATTTAGTATTTTGAAATCTTTGTGGAGAAAGAAAGCAGTTCTTCAGTTTGAGTTTATGGATCCAACTCCCATTTCAATGTTGTTCATTTTCTGTCTCATATATTAGTTCAAAAAAATCTCTGCTCATCCATACCATTTTACAAAGTATATTTATATTTTCCATATGCCAAAATTGCATCAAATAATCCTCTTGGGGGACTGTTTGAGATGCAAGCTGTTGTAGAAAAGAAGAGGAAAGAATGGCCTGTAGGCCAGCCCACCTGTGCTTTGCTCTCATTCTGTGAGTTTGCTAGCTGCAAGTCCAGACTAAGAATGAACTATACAGGTTGCTAACACAACAGAAACACACCTTCTTATAAGGGATATTAACAAGAATATGGCCCTTAATCCTAATTTTAGCTTAAATGCTAGGCTATAAAAGGAGAAGTACAAGGGGCACTAGATTAAGGAAGGATTTAGCCTATACTGAAAAGCAAGAGAACAGGATGGCATGTGCAAAAGAGTCAAGGGCAGATATTCAGTTTCTGTCACACTTCCCAATGGAAACAGAGGAAAACATTTGCTGTAATAGTTGTGTGGTCTTGAAGACAGGTCCAATGTGTCAAGTGTGACATGGCATAATACATGTGAAAGGCCTTTGCATGTTGCAATACACTGTGCAAATGAGCTAATGATACTATTATTAAATATTATTTAAATTTAGAGATTCTTCTCTTAAAATTTCATGACCAAGTCTGTGTGCCCCGACATGTCATTTTCAAATGAAAGGCAAAGGAACATAAGTGCATGAGGCTGGTTGCCTCTCAGTGCCTGCAGGGAGGCCAATAATATGACTCTGGGATCATCATTATCTTCATAAAAAGAAAGTCTGGAGGTTGAAATGGAGCCAGCCTCCTTGGCTTCCCACTGACAAAAAGCACAAAGGCAAAGCTCTTCTTATGCCCACAAGTCCTCACATGCCTTTCATTGTTTACCAGAACTCAGGCCACAGGCATTCTGACAGAGGTGCCATGTCTCAGGAAAGTTCTAGAAAGTGTGCTGCCCTGAGGCGGGGCACTGGGGCCTGAGCAGAATGAAGGGAAGGCAAGAACATGTGTGATATTTCAGGGAAACTGAACATGAATGAGAGTTTTTGAGAGACAAACAGGGAAGGAATGTAGATGTCCTGTGGGCCCCTAATTACGCAGGTTTATGCGTGGGAATCCCAGCAACACTGGAGGTAAATGAGAGTTATTTTATCAAAGAGGTGATTCTTCTCTAGAGGGGACAGAATGATGAAGCACCAGCAAAATAAGTGGGGAATGCTATAATTATGGATTAAGTTGGAGGAATAACTTTAATAAAGAAGTTTCAAAAATCATTTTCTCTAGGTTTGTATCTCTCTGATCTATGAATGGGTACAGCCTCTTTCCCACTATGCAGACTTCTAGTCTTTATTTTATAAACAGCTGCTGACTTTTGCACTCATATGAGGAGTTTTCACTGAATTTGTTCTAATGCTATTAAGAAAGAACAAATGTGCCGCCCAAGAATAGGAAATATGATTATTCCATTTCTACAACTTACTTTGCTTTCCTCTGCTGTGAGAGGAATAACAAATGAGATGGTTAAACTAAAATTTCTGACTCAAAAAACAGATCCCCTTCCTTTCCTAAATGGAATGTTATGAAGAGACAATCAGATAAACAAATGCCTAAATTTTTAAATATGCATTTCAGAGAGAGGTTACAGCCTCCCCTCTCTCTTTCTCTCTCTCTCTCATCAGTTCAATTCAATGCTCCAGGAACATCCAAATTCCTTCTATACAAAAGAACATAAATGCGCTATCAGGAACATCACTGATGGTATGAAGAGCTCCCATGTCCTGGCTGCAGCACAATCAGACTCTTTAATTCCCAGAGAATGGGTGTCTTCCTGTCACCTCAGAAGAGCCCTTGCTCTCTAAGGAAGCATCAGCATAAATGTCTCTGGGCTTCATCATGCTGTCTTCTCAGCCTGGATTTAGAACTCAAATCCAGCCTAACCTCAGCTTTCTACTGTCCCTGCCGCCTCAACTTCTGGCTTCCTGCTCTCTCTTCCGGGTCCAACTTGGCCTTTATTTTCTTGGTTCTCACATCAGCCACCATCAGGAGCCACTGCCTCTGTTTCTGACTCTACGGCCCTGACTCTCTTCTGCCTCCTGACAGTGAGAACCCTGTCTGCCCAGAGCTAGCAGGACTCAAATTTAGCAATCCTAACAGGAATTAATGCATTGGGTAGTAGCAGCTACTCTTTTCTTGAGGGTAATGTTTTTTAAGCTACCTCATGCCATGGGCTCCTGGAGTTTAGAAGATTAAGGACACAAAGAAGCAACCCTCAGCTCAAAGGAAGGAATATGTTAAAAGGGCAATGGCAGTCTGCCTCAGGGAGAGAAGCACAGAAAGGGCTCATTTAGCTTCAGGAAGATTTCTTCAGTGTATTACAGCAAGAGAAGGTTGTTTTCTCAAACCAGAATCTAACCAGAATCACTGAGAATAACTGTAATAGGTTCAGTGAAGCAATATTTAACAAAAATGAGCAGTGTCAAATTTGGTTACAGAACAAGGTATGTGAAAAGAGATTCTAAATAATCTTATGCACAAGTCAGAAAGGGAAGGCAGTGTATTTTTGTTTGTTTTCATTGGTTTTATTTTTTAATTGATGTATAGTTGATTTACAACATGTTAGTTTCTGATACACAGCAAAGTGATTCAGTTATATTTTTTTCAGATTTTTTTCCATTATAGGTTATTAGAAGATAGTGAATATAATTCCATGTTCTGTACAGTAAATCCTTGTTGCTTCTCTATTTTATGTATAGTAGTTTGTATCTGTTAATCCCATACTCCTTCCTCCCCCACACTTTTCCCCTTTGGTAACCATAAATTTGTTTTCTAGGTCTTTGAGTCTGTTTCTGTTTTGTATATAGATTCATTTGTATTATTTTTTTAGATTCCACATATAAGTGATATCATATAGTATTTGTCTTCCTGTGTTTGACTTACTTCATTAAGTATAATATCTCTAGTTCCATCCATGTTACTGCAAATGGCAATATTTCATTCTTTTTTATGACTTAGTAATATTCCATTGTGTATGTATACTACATCTTCTTAAGCCAATTGTCTGTTAATGGGCACTTAGGTTGTTTCCATGTCTTGGCTATTGTAAATAGTGCTGTTACGAACATTGGGGTGCATGTATCTTTTCAAATTAGAGTTTCCTTCTTTTCTGGATATATGCCCAGGAGTGGGATTGCCAGATCATATGTTAGCTCTATTTTTAGTTTTTTAAGGGACCTCCATAGTGGTTGTATTGACTTACATTCCCTCCAACAGTGTAGGAGGGTTCCCTTTTCTCCCCACCCTCTCTAGCATTTGTTATTTGTAGACTTTTTGATGATGGTCATTCTGACTTGTGTGAGGTGATACCTCATTGTGGTTCTGATTTGCATTACTCTAATAATTAGTGATGTTGAGCATCTTTTCATGCGAAGCAGTGTATTCTTTGTATGGACAGGAAACCTCAACTCTCCAGAGCCTGCAGTCTTGCAGGACATGTCAGACCAAGAAGCTGAGGTGAAGCACAGGCTCTCTGCTGGAGCTGCAGCCTCCAGCATGCTGAGCCCACAGGGAGATTTACTGAGACTCACTGGAGAAGGGACAGGATACAGCAACCCAGCAAAATAATGGTCACTTGGGGGCAGGGTAGAAAAAATGGGAATCATGACAAATCAGACACTAGAATGGAAACCACAAAAACTTCGGAAAAGAGAATCAGCCAGGAGAGCTCTGCTCTCTGGTAGGAAGCAAAGCGCCATCTGCCCTGCTCCTCAAGGTAGTGTCCTCACAGGCAGGCTTAGAGGATAGCTACGCTGTGTGCACTTGTAGATGAAAGCAGAAGAGGAAATCTCCAAGGCCATCAGGAATGCCTCCCAACAAGTACAGTGGAACAATCACAGGACCTTTGGCTGTTTATAGTTCCATTTCATGAAGTTCAGTTTCCTCATCTGCAAAACGGGGCTAATAACAGCACTTACCTCAGTTAGGGCTGTTGTGAGGATTAAAGGGCTTAGTACTTGTAAACAAAGGTACTATGTGCCTGGCACATAATAAGTACTCAGTAAACATGAGCATTATGACTATAATGATTGTATGACCACCATTCAGAGTTAGGTCATCTACATATAATATTGTATTCACACAAATGACACCATGAGTTAGGTGTTTTATAGTCTGCTCCTCCAGTAAAGGGTCTAGTGGAAATCGATGAACAGAAATACACAAAAAATGTATAAAATGGCATTTTGACAGAACAGGACAAGCACAAGAAAATGCTGTTTGAACCCTAAACTATGAATTGATTAACCTTGTATGACATTAGAACTCAGATTTGATTACTGTTTAAATTCCAAATAGATTCTTCAGTTGCACAAAGTTAGGAGCATGCCACATGTAATTTAAGTTGGAGAGAAAAATGTCAAGGGGCTCAGATGCAGGTAGTGTAAGGGAGACTAGTTTGTTATTCAAAGGGCAGAGTCAGCTGGTATATAAGGGGCCAGTCTGAAGGACAGTCCCAGGGTTTTCAGGAAGGTATCCAGAGGCAGAAATCCAGGAAGAAAACAAAGCCAAATCGGGGGACCAAGACAGATTGCCCAAAGTCTCCCTTGACACCCCTCATTGCTTTGACGAAGCCACTCATGAGTTTGACCATGAGGCAGATTAAAGGTTCCAGCCATGTTTTAGTCAACGTTCTCCACAGAAACAGAACCAATAGAATGTGTATATATAAAGAGAGATTTATTTTAGGGAATTGGCTCACATGATTATGGATGCTGGCAAGTCCAAAATCTGCAGGATAGGCTGGCCAGGGAGACCCAGGGAGAGACCCAGGGAGAGCAGACGTTGTTGCAGGATTCTCCCCTCTTCTGGAGAGATCAGTCTTTTTCAACTGATTGGACAAGACCGACCCACATTATGGAAGGCAACCTGCTTAGTCCAAGCTACTGATTTAAATGTTAATCTCATCTAAAAAAACCTTCACAGAAATGCCTAGATTAATATTTGATCAAATATCTAGGTATTGTGGCCTAGCCAAGTTGACACATAAAATTAACCATTGCAACCCACCCTCTGACAATTAAGAGGCAGGCCTCTGAATCCCAGCACCTAGACCTGAGACTCTGGAAATGACCTAAGTCTCTAGAAATGATATCAAGTCAAAGGATTAAGGAAGCTCTTGTCTCTGCACTTTTGATAGGGCAGAAATACCCTATCAGCAATGCACAACCATGTGTGTTTTTCAAAGTACTGGCTATGATGTTTCAATTCAAAACACTAGACTAGAAAGGCTATAAGAAGCTGGTGAAAATGTCAATTCAGCATTAGTGACAGAGAAATCTTTTCATTTTACCATAAACTAATTTCTGAATAGATGTTGTCCTTTCACATCTTAAAATTCCTATGAAACTGTCCTACATTAGTGTTATTTGCCATTTTCCAGCCTTGTTAGTAGTTCTACATGTTTGAGAAGAAAGACAGGTTGACTCTTGTGTGTATTCAGTCTGCAAATACCCATCAAATAAGACCCTCAATGTGTAGAAATTATCTTGGAAGAATGAGGTATCCTGTATTTACTTCCTGCTATGGAGCACAGAGATAGGCAAAGTGCACAGCAAAATACTTTGCATGCATTCAAATGTTGAGTGAACTGAATCAATATATGTATTTTTTTAGCAAGTTCTTTCATTGTTCTGTACCTTAATAAATACTTAATTTACTAATAAAAGGCTTATCTAGCAGTTGCCAAAATATTTGACTTTTTAAATAAAGTAGAAGCCACTCTGTGCAAATCATGCTTTTATTCAAAACGTAAATATTAACTCATTAGACACTGCAGACCTTTTATTCTCACTTCAGCAATAAAATGTCCCTGTCAATTAAACTGAGCAATTGTCAGTTAAACCTTAAGGAGAGCTTATACAGAATTGTGGTCTGGCATCCTGACAGCAAATGTCCAAGTTTCCTTATGAGGACAAAACCTTTTTACTCTTCAGCGTAATCACTCTCCCAATGCCCTACTGTGCGTTCCTGAAATGTTGAAATATATTCCTCTCTGATTCTCCATGAAATAAACAGAGTGGGGTATGAGCTGATAAGGAGTTGCCTTTGGCCGTCTAGGTCAGGAATGCAGAAAGCATAGTGCTCCAAATCATGCTGTCAACTCAAAGTCTGCTGATAGGACCAGTGAGGGAGACTCTCGTCTTTGGGTTACTGACCCAGTTTGCAGGAAGATGACCATCTTTGATGCCCAACAGGACCTCTCTACCTATGTGAGTGGAAAACGGCAGTACAGTGACTGCCAAACCTGGCTTTATTTCTACATGAAAGAAAGAACCTGAACTCTAGAAGGAAGTAACACAGTTTTCAGCACCTGCCACAATCCTCAACGTTCTCTACATAGTTTGGAGGTGCTGTTTCTCATTTGTTGGTTATGTCAATGGTGGTGTGTAATCTTCCACCCATAAATTTGGGGGTATCTCATGGCATCCTATATAATAGTTAACTCCTTGGAGGAAAATTTCCTGGAGCAGTCATTCCCAAAGTGCGTGCCAGGGAGCACTAAGTCATCAGGAGTCAGGGTTACTTGTGGGGAGAGGGAGAAAGGATTCTGAGATTAATTTCAGGAAAACATGATTAAACAAAGTTCAGTCGTTTTCTCGTGCAAGACTTCTCAGAGCCTTTAATATGCTAATGTGGGTTGCCATCTGTGTGTTTTGTGTGTGTGCTCGGTGGGTGCTGTGTATATTGTGTCTGCTGCATGTGTTATATGTGTGTTGTATTGTTGAACTGGTGTTTTTCCAAGTATATACAGAGTATAAACTGGAAAATTCTGTGTATTTAAACTTAACTTTTAATATGTACTTCTTAAGCTTTATTTTTTCTGCATTAAAAAAATTAATATATTTTTAGACTAGATGAAACAATTCCTTATAACATAGCTATTTCTGTTTAACAGAATTCTAGCTAGGCTTGTGTAAAAGAAGCTTACAGAAACTTAAAGAAAGAAAAAGACTAAACTTAAGTTTAACTTAATGCTTAAAGAAGAAACTTCTATAAAATACAAATGCCTATTAAGTCTGTAATCAACTTGGAAAGTGTTCAGCTAAAAACTGAATGCATTAGGCCTTGATACAAATAATACAATGAAATGTAGTTTTTAAGATAATATTCAAAAAGGAAATAAAGCACTAGTGAAAGAGTAGCAATCATACCTCAAATATGAGTGCTGTACACAGAATAATTTGTAAATTAGAACATTTAAATATAAATACAGAACATCAATAGAATGTATTTATTCACTTTACCATAACCCTAATACTGACACTACACAATTCCTAAAACTTTCACAATTTTTAAATAATTTCCAGGCATTAAGCACCTAAATAATTTAAATATTGTATCTAAGGTCTTTCTTTTCCTTTCTTGGCACTTTCTCCTTTCACTTGGACTTACAGTTTTCTTTCCACCAATTTCACTCACCCAACAATACTTGAGCAAATATGGTAGCTTATAAAGAGAAAGCATGCTTACCTTGCTTAACTTCAGAAAGTCACCCAATGTCTACCTACCATCAATCAACTTCATTTTGGTTCCAATCTAGTGGTTTAACATGGTTCGACCACTCATTCCTAACGTTTCAAAAGCTAATGGAAATTGCATTAACTATAACACCAAATGTCTTTGCTTTTAGCCAGATTATATTAATTATAATTATTCTAACTAGAATATCTCAAGCTGATCAGAAGTTCTGTGTAGCTGATTAATTAGAAATAGATGGGAAGATGAATTATTACTTAGTAAACTATATTAATATAATGGAGAAAAATATTCAAAACATGGAGTACATGGAGGAAAGAAGTAATGAAAATGTTCAGCATTATAAAACTAAAAATATCCAGCTTCTGCTGGCAAGAAAAAACATTTGTTAAGAACTTACTATGTGTCGGGTACCATCCCAAGTGACTTACATGCATTATTTCATTCAATCCTCAACACCCTGAAATAGGTACTATTTTTATAGTTAAATTAAGAGGCTCAGAGAGGTTAAATAATTTGCTAAGACTGAATAGCTAATGAATAGAACAGCTGAGATTTAAACACACCCTCTTACATACTACCCTGAGAAGGAGACTGTATTAATTTTCTGTTGCTGAGTAACAAATTACTACCAACTTAGTGGCTTAAAATAACCCCCATTTATCATCTCAGTATCTGTAGCTCAGGAGACGAGGCATGGCTAAACAGGGTCCTCGGCTCAGGGTCTCTCAAGGCTGCAATTCAGGTGTCAGCCTAGTTGTGTGCCTTTCTGGAGTTTGGGGTGGTA
This sequence comes from Kogia breviceps, assembly GCF_026419965.1. Lineage (NCBI taxonomy): Eukaryota > Metazoa > Chordata > Mammalia > Artiodactyla > Physeteridae > Kogia > Kogia breviceps. The sequence goes on from NC_081312.1 coordinate 49,486,963, forward strand.
TGGTTATTCACATGGTTTTTGGCAGAATTTGGTTCCTTGCAGCTGTAAGACTGAGGTCCCTGTTTTTCTGCCGGCTCTCAGCTGGGGGCCACTCTGAGCCTTTAGAGGCTGCCTGTATTTCATTGCCATGTGGTAGCTTCCTTCTTCAAGGCCAGAGGAGAATCTCTCTCTCCAGTCTGCTATGATGGACTCTTGTATAACAATAACATAACCATGGGAGTGACTATCCCATCACCTTTGCCGTATCTGATTTGCTAAAAGCAATTCACAGCATTCAAGGGGAGGGAATTATACAAGGATGTGACTCATTGGGGCTCACCTTAAACTTGTGCCTACTACAGGTTCCAGTGTCCTCTTCTTAACTGATTTATTTAACCAATGACTGCTGTCTTCTGCATAGGGGTCAATACTACACAGGAATATGAAAGCATTCCAGTTGGCCACAGCTCAAACAACCAGCCACAACAGAAATCAAATAAGAGATTCAAGTAGACAATGTGGAGCCTCAAATTCTATAAGTCTGAGGACTTTTGTGTCTACGGTCATTCTGTGATTTCATTACTAAACAATTTGAGATCATGATTAGGTGAATTCCCAGCAAATGAAGAATATTGTTTAGAACAGAACGCTAATGATTAACTTTCCATAGGCTAGATTCTTTATTAGTGAACTTGATTTACAATAACTAAGGACCATTTAAACACTGAGTTTTTCAAACTGGTAATCAAATAAATCAACCCTAAGCTACAATTTTACAATTATTGAACTGAACCCCCCAGAAAATGTTTTCATGACAACCTCCAGAATGGATAAGTTGTGGTGAACCAGGTGACCCACAGACACTACCACTGGTGAGATTGTCAAGGGGCACGTCCCTTCTATAAAGTGGTAGTGTACTGGCTTTGCTAGTCAAGTCCTTCAGGGTTATAAGGAGGATCTGTGCACCAGTTATTAACAAACAAAAAAGTTTATTGCAGAGAAACATGGGAAGGTTCAGCAAAATGGTAGGGGGCATTATCCACCAGCAGCCTAGATACTCAGGGCCAACTGCAATGTGCAGCTTCATTAATAATTAGTGCCATTTGCTTACTATTACTCTAGACAAAGCAACAACCTTCAATGTTCTCTTTGATCATCTCATACTTATAAATATTTTTTAGAATAGGGATTTGATTGGGCCATTTAGCATTGCATGGCAAGGAGGGACTTAATGGGTACAATCTCTCCCAATCTCCCAAAGGTGATTGGTTCCCTCACACAAAGCCCATATAGCATGGCTTTCAGTTTCTGAATCTGGCCCAGTAGTTGGTAGCTAGTTAATACGAGGCTCCACTCTCTAAGAGAACAAGAACTAGTTAATGATTATAACAATAGCAAAAAGTTGGGAGGCCAATTTTCTTAAAATATGGATGTGTAGGTGAATGGTCTTTAAAAATGTATGAATATCTCCTTCAGGCCATGTGATTCAAACGAGGGACATATGTATCAAACACTATAAAAATATTTAATCTCTCTGACCTTTTGAAAGTCTTTGACTCTTGAGAATTTACCCTATGGAAAAATAACATGAGAAAATAAACATATGTTTGAAAATGTTATAGTATTGTTTATAATACCCCCAAATCAGAAACAATCTAAATTCCCAATAATAGGTGTTCAGTGAACATTTTTATCATTAGCCATTAACTGTAACTATGAAACCACATAAAAACTTGAAAGAAAAGGTAAACCAAGTCCTAGGTGGGGGAAAAATATCTACATATACATAGATATAGATATTGATATAGATATATAAATAACTTAAAATGTAGCAAAAACATGGTGATACAGAGTTGAGAACCAGCATTAGATTTTCTGAAGTCATGAGAACATATAGCATGAGAAGAGGGGAGAACCAAGGATAGACTCTTGGGAAATTGAATCAATTAAGGGATAGTCAGTGCTATGGACTGAATTGTGTCCTCTACAAAATTCATATGTTGAAGCCCATATCCCCAATGTTATTGTATTTGGGATGGAGCCCTTGGGAGGTAATTAGGTTTAGATGAGGTCATGAGAGTGGGGCTCTCATGATGAAATTAGTGCCCTTATATGGAGAGATACCAGAGAGCTTGCTCTCTCTCTCTCTCTCTACCATGTGAGAACAGGGAGATGATGGCTGTCTACAAGCCAAGAAGAGAGTCCTCAAGAGGGTAGAAAGATATAGAAGAGGGTAGAAGAAAATTGAACCGAGCACTGTGGAGAATCAGAGAGAGAGACAACCAGTGTACGAAGAAAAACAACCAGGCAACATGGGGCCTGAATGAGATTAGAGTACATAAAATAAATGAGTAATGGCACTAATCTCTGTGGTTAGTGATTTTTCTTCAGCAGCCCAGACACAGGCACAGAATCGGTAAATCTTATGATTGGCCCAGGGTGGGAAACTCAGCAGTTTGTCAGAGCAAGGTGGGGGTGTGTGTGTTACTGTTCACTAAAACTCTGACTCAACCCTTAATTTACTTATCAAACATTTAACACAATGAACCAGGGCATTCTTTCCTTCAAATTTCCTTCACAAATTAAAAAATAATAGTAATATCTGAATGAATAAGGGTTCCCTGTTAATTCAGTATGGACCAGCACTTGAATAAGGGATGGCAGATTGGATTTTATCCATCTCTGGAAATACACCCAAGGAAACAATTCAAGAAACAGATGAAAATTATTCATAAAAACTTTCATTACAACATTATTTAATTAGCAAGTTGAGAAAAGATTAGAAAATGTCATATTATGGTCATTCATTCATGTAAAAAATATTTATTGAGTTCCTACTCTGTCCCACATACCATCTGATGCATGAAGGACATATTAGTGAACAGAAGTAGCTTGCATTTTGGTGGGTAAAGACAGGTGTCAATCAAATAAACGAGTAAATACACTGTATGCTATTATGGGCTGAATTGTGTTCCCAAAAAAGATGTGTAGAAATCCTAACTCAGAATGTGACGTTATTTGGAAATAGAATCATTGCAGATGGAATTAGTTACATTAAATTGAGGTCATACTACAGTAGGGTGGGCCCTTAATCCACTAGGACGGCATCTTTACATGAAGAAGTGAGAGACACAGAGGGAATACAGCCATGTGAAGATGAAGGCAGAGTTTGAAACCATGAATATAAACCATGGAAATATAAACCAGAGTATAAACCATGGAATACAAAAGGATTGCCAGCCATCACCAGAAGCTAGGACAGAGGCAATTAACAGATATTTTCTCAGACCCACAGAAGGAACCCACTCTGCCCACACCTTGATGCCAGACTTCTAGACTCTAGAACTGGGAGAGAATAAATTTATGTTCTTCAAGCCACCCAGTTTGGGGTACTTTGTTATAGCAGCCTTAGGAAACTAATACATATGCAAAATACACAGAAAAAGCAATATGGAGAAAAATAAAAACAAATAAGAGTGTGGGGAGAGAGTATTGGGTAGAGAGAATGCTCTTTATAAAGATTACTCAGGGAGAGCCTCACAGATAAAATGGTATTTGAACATATACTTGAAGCAAGGGAGGACAGGCAGCTATCTGTGGGGAAACATACCAGGTGAGCACACAGCCAAGCAAAGCCCCAAGGGGAGAGGAAGCTAGATGCATGTGCGGCTGGAGCAGAGTGGATGAGAGCCAGAGAGGTGGGGATAGAGGCAGTGATGGAACATGGTGGCTTTTAAATAGCAGTGAGATTAGAATCCTTTCGAGTATTAACTGTCATGAGGCCAGGATAGAATCAGGGTAAGACCCATTAGGTGGCTACTGAAATCATTCAACCAAGAGGTTGAATGATGGTGTGGGCCAGGGTGGCTGCAGCAAAGGTGAAATGAGAGGTGACTTTCATCAGATGCTGGACATACTTGAAAGGCAGACTGGAGAACTGGTAGGATTTTTTTTGTAAATCAAGAGAGAGTTTATGGAAATCTAGAAATCATTTTTTTAAATAACAAGGTTTCATAATAAAATGCATTCACCAGATTATATATGAGGATACAGAAATTTTTAAAAATAAACAAACATTCTGAAATGCTTTCAGCATTACTTTCAGATGGTTTCTTTTGTGACTGTTTAAAAGACTCCTGGGTATATATCCGGGGAAAAATATAATTCGAAAAGATACAGGCACCCCAATGTTCACTGCAGCAGTGTTTACAATAGCCAAGACATGGAAGCAACCTAAGTGTCCATCGACAGATGAATGGATAAAGAAGATGTGGTACATATATACAATGGAATGTTAGCCATAAAAAAGAATGAAATAATGTCTTTTGCAGCAACATGGATGGACCTAGAGATTATCATACTAAGTGAAGTAAGCTGGGCAGAGAAAGACAAATATCCTATGATATCACTTATATGAGGAATATAAAAAGGATACAAATGAACTTATTTACGAAACAGAAATAGACTCACAGACATAGAAAATAAACTTATGGTTACCAAAGGGGAGGGGGATGAGAGATAAATTAGGAGTTTGGGATTAAAACATAAATACTACTATATATAAAATAGATAACCAATAAGGACCTACTGTACAGCACAGGGAAATATACTCAATATCTTGTAATAACCTATAATGGAAGAGAATATTTTAAAAGAATATATATATTTATATATGTGCATAACCGAATCACTTTACTGTACAGCTGAAACTAACACAACATTGTAAATCAACTATATTTCAATAAAAATTTTTAAAAATAAAATTGGGCTTCCCTGGTGGCACAATGGTTGAGAATCCACCTGCCGATTCAGGGGACACGGGTTTGTGCCCCGGTCCAGGAGGATCCCACATGCCGCGGAGCGGCTGGGCCCGTGAGCCATGGCCGCTGAGCCTGCGCATCCAGAGCCTGTGCTCGGCAACGGGAGAGGCCACAATGGTGTGAGGCCCGCGTACCACACACACACACACACACACACACACACACACAAACTGACTTGAATAAAGGTAATTTAAATAAATAAAAAATAAATAAATAAAATAAAATAAAATGTTAGCAGTAACTCTGTTTACTATTGCTGTTTGTTTTTATGCATATAGACTAAAAGGTTTACACTTAAAAGAGAAGATGCCTACCTCAATCACTCATGTCACATTAAGTCAAACCACAAGTTTGTGCTTGTGTAACATGGAAAATCTAATACGTGTGAAAACTAATCCCAGTATCAAGAAACCAGATTATTATTATCAAGAAATAATGATAGATGACTTTTCAACATGAGAGGTTATTTTTAAGAAAAAAGCAATCTGATTGAATTCTTAGCTTTCCACATCACAAGGACTGCTTTTCCTTAGGTGATTTATTAGTGCCTGGTCCTCATCTTGGTATGACATTATCCCCTTCTCTAGCTTTGGTCTTCTTTTTTCTTCCCATTTCATTGAGATGTAATTGACATACAGCATTGTATAAGGTGTACAGCATAATGACTGGACTTACACCCATCGTGAAATGATTCCCATGATAAGTTTAGTGATGGTAGGATTTGCTGAAGGGTTGGATGTGCGATATAAGAGTCAGAGGAAACCTCAGACATGGCGCGAACAGCTCAGGGATGGGGTTGCCATTTGCCGAGATGGGGAACCTGGGGTGCAGGTTCATTAGGAGTTTAGCTTTAGGCATATTAAGTTGACTATGTCCATGAGTCATCTGAGTGGAGGTGGCAAATAGGCAGCTGTACATGTGTCTAGTTTTGAGGCTAGAATTTGGGAACTGGCAGTGGATTGATGGTATTTGAGGCCATGGTACTTGATGGGATCACCTGGCAAGTGAATGCACCTGGGGAAGGGAGGAGGCCTGAGGCCTCAGGACTGAGTTCTGGGGCACCTCTCACTGTTAGGAACTGGAGAGATGAAGATCTCCCACAAAAGAGATTTAGAAGATTCTCAAGATAACCGAGAGAGAGATGTCCCAGCCAAGTGAAGAAAATGTTTCAAAAAACGAATGTTAAAATATGATGCAGCCATTAAAAATAATGCATTTTAATATTAATGTTACAGAAATAGGATGATGTAATATGAAGTGAGAAGAATCTATGGCTCCAAACTGTATAGAGCAAAATCTTAATTTTGTTCAAAGAACAAAACATATTTAGGACTAGAAAAATAGACTGAAAGAAAATATAGCAATGTAAACAGTGATTTCTGAATTTTTACTTTAGGATAGCGTTTGTTTTCTATCTTTATAGCAATTTCCAAGTTTTCTACTGTGAACTTACTTTTTAATAAAATTATATATAAAATTTCAAAAAATCATAATAGCAAAGACTTTTGGATTCAGCCTTTTAAAAGTGAAAATATGTAACACTTGCAAAGTCTTTAAAGCAAGACAGTAGAAACTGTTGACATAGCGTGTGGTTGAGTTAATTTGGTAGACTTTACTTAGTTCCCTACTCAAAAAAAGAAAAAAGCAGGAAAGTATTTTAAATTTTTTTCTTTTGTTTTCATTTGCATGGCAATTATCTCTTCCCAGAAAAGAGCAGTGTAATTAAAATAATATCTGATCATTTATATTCATTTAAAGAATCACTTATATAGATATGGAGAAGCTGGCCTTCTATTTTTTTTTTTTTTTTTTCCCCCCGGTACGCGGGCCTCTCACCGTTGTGGCCTCTCCCGTTGCGGACGGAGCACAAGCTCCGGACGCGCAGGCTCAGCGGCCATGGCTCACAGGCCCAGCCGCTCCGCGGCATGTGGGATCCTCCCGGACCGGGGCACGAACCCCCGTCCCCTGCATCGGCAGGTGGACTCTCAACAACTGCGCCACCAGGGAAGCCCTGGCCTTCTATTTTTAAAGGTTAGAGTTTGAGGAAAATAAGTCAGACAGACAAAGACAAATACTGTTTGATCTCACTTACATATGGAATCTAAAAAACCAAACTCATAGGTACAGAGAACAGATTGGTGGCTGCGAGGGGTAGAAGTGGGCAAAATGGGTGAAGGTGGGCAAAAGGTACAAAATTCCAGTTGTAAAATAAACAAGTCCTGGGGATGTAATATATAGCATGATAGCTATAGTTAACAATACCGTACTGCATATTTACAAGTTGCTAAGAGAGGCTCATCACAAGGAAAGTAATGTAATTATGTGAGGGGATGGATGTTAACTAGACAGTGTAGTGATTGTTTAGCAATGTATACATATATTGAATCATCAAGTTGTACACTTTAAACTTATGCAATGTTATATGTTAATTATATCTCAATAAAACTGGAAAAGAAAAGAAAATTTAAAAGTAAAAAACAAATGTTAGGATTTCCATGTAGCCTTGAATAGGACACTTAATAGGTCTGTGTCCTGGTTTTCTCACCTGTGAAATGAGATTGATGGACCCTCCCCACCCAATAGTGTGGTTGTAAGACCATTAGACTAAGTTCAATTTGACACAGTGTGGTTGGGAGACTGATGAGAGATGGGAGTGACTCCCCATCTAGGTTCTGGCTTCACTGCCAGCACCAGCAACAATAGACGGCTTAGACCAGTCGGCTCGCTTTTAACACCCATAAGTGGCCACACTATCTCTGAAGATGGGCCTTGAGGGCACAGCCCCTGCTCAGCAGGCGAAGGAGAGGGTGGTTTCCATTCAGGCCCCAGAAGTGCAGGTTTAATTTCTGATGCTGGTAGTGAGATGGGAGCCATTTACCCTGTTATTAGCCTGGTGAAGCCAGTGGTGGAGCTAAGCTCTGCCTACCCTGAGGCCTTGCCTGGGCATGTGCTGAAAGCCTCTTTGAACAGCTTCAAATAGCAACATTTTATGTCTCAAAATGCCACAAGCAATTGAGGGCAGTCTGGACTTAGCAGGCTGCACATCTCTTTATTTTATTTTATTATACTTTTTATTGAAGTATAGTTGATTTACAATGTGTTAATTTCTGCTGTGCAGCAAAGTGATTCTGTTATACATATATATACATTCTTTTCTTTTATATTCTTTTCCATTATGGTTTATCATAGGATATTGAATATGGTTCTCTGCGCTGTACAGCAGGACCTTGTTGTTTATGCACATCTCCTTAAACAAATAGTTTATCACTGACTCTTTTAGCAAAAAAACAGAAAAACAAAAAACAAAAAACAGTGTAGGGGAGAAGAGGTAAGGAATGACGCTAACAGAAATGACAGATGCAGGTATGAAAGTTCCAAACACACACTTTTCCTCTGACGTTAATTCCTCAATAAAACATACACACAACTCAAGAACAAACACAACACAGACCTGGTCTCCACTCTACGAATTAGGAATAAGATTGGATTTATGCCCCATAGACTCGAGGCTGACAGTTTTTCCCTGCCAAGAACAGGGCAATAAGCAGAAGAGACAAGCCTTTTCTTTCTCTTGCAGAGTGGGGTTACTGGAGAGGCATTCTCACTCCCAGGAGAAGGAGATGAGATTTGGGATCTATAACGCAATCAGCCACTTGCAGACCTGCATGAGTTAGTCAACCATCGGAAGACCCAGCTCACTTCCTATTTCTGTAAAACTTGGGCTAATCATATCCACTCCCAGGGTGGCTGTGAGGCTGAAATGCTGTAAGCACAGCTGGCTTTTTTGGCTCACATTTCCTGTGTGCCTACATTACATCAGCAGAGCCATTGCCCTTGTGCTTTTCAAGACCCCAGGTTACCTCTCGCAGCTGCTGTTCAATAAACATCAGGTTCTCTCCTCCCCACATGTACCCACCCCCAACTTTGAGCAGCTTGCAGCAGCCAACTTCAGGTTTCGATCTTCGGCTCTGTAATGGTAACGGCAATCCACTGCTGCTGCCCTAGAAAATCTTTCCTCATTAGTCCCGCTCCTCCGCTCAGCCAACTCTTGCCAAGCCCCTAGCTTTTCCAGCACTTGGGAATTCTGAATCAATCTGCAATTCCTCTTCCTAGAATCCTTCCCCAAGGGTTCTGATCACATGTGAAACAAGTTTAGCCATTGTGCAAATCAGTTCTGTGGCCAAGTTCCTAATGAGAAGTCTAACAGAGGCCAAGGGTGGGACTGGGAGAAAGAAGTGAGTGTGACAGCCCGTGGCAAGGGGGAGGGAAAGAAGGCTGTGCGATCCAGAGGAAAAACACTGGACCAGGAGTCAGGAGACTTAACGTCCAGTTTTAGCTCTACCCTTGAGTTCTGTGACTGTGGGGTCACACGCTTCCTATCTATGGCTTCAGTATCCTCACATATGAGATCAGGAGATCGGGACCAGATCAGACACTGCAAATAGGTGGCAGTGCTGCCGTCATTCACTCCCTCCCTCCCCCCAACGCCCATGGCAAACATCCCTGATCAATCAGTACAGTCTTTCCTGTGGAACCCAGACTAGCCCAAGCACTCCATGCAGCCACCATCAAACCAGTGCTATTGGCACAAGAGACAAAAACATCTTTGCAATCCCTGAGCTATGATCAGAAATCTCCCTTATTCTTCAACCAGTCTCTGCCTCTATGACACGGATTGCCTCCAAGTACAGGTTTGCTCGCTGATGAGCACCACCAGGAAGTAGGCGTCATGACCTTCCTAGAAGTCAGCCATGCACACCTACAGTCCAATGCCCTTTAACACTGCAGCTCTGGGCAGACAACGGATGGGTCCTGCCAGTGTTCCATGAGAAGGAAAACCAATCCTAACTATAACTCACAGTTGCGTGGAGTTTTCCCCAACCACGCCCGTGCAGTGGGGTCTGGCCCTTTAAGACGACACTGACTTTTTGTTGGAATTTCCAGAGAACATATCCCATGAGCCTCATTTCACCATGGATAATCAGACTAATTCCACAGATTCTGCTGTGCCAAGTCCTTCCTTACTTGCTAGCTTCAGTGTCTGCTTTGGCCTCCTGCCCTGCCTATGAAGCCCTGGCCCGCTCCACTGTAGATTCCACAGCACATGACCTTGACTCAACTCCATATCTGGCTCCAGCCATCTTGGACTGATTTGGTGCCTCTCTCCCTCACCAACCAGGCAGGGCCTAGCAGCCCCAGAACTGCTCTCTGTTGCCCCCTCTCCCCTTAGGCATCCAACTCAAATGCAGATTCTAAACCGACTCTCCCCTGATGTATCTGACTTCTCACCACTTTGCCCATGAGCATGAAAGTGGCATCCAGCTTTGGGAATCTCCTGGCCCTGCTGGGTCCATGAAACAGTGTTATCTCTGCTACTCAACAGCCTTCAATGGTTTCAGTACTTCCCTTTTCTCATCCGTATTCCTCTACCTGCTTCTAAGGCCCTTGGTGACCCAGCCCATCCTACACACCTTCCAGAACACCTCCCAACCCTCAACTCAACTCACTCAGGTCTTCTTACTGTGCGATCAGCTCCCAAACCCCCTTCTGCTTCTGGCCACCAGACATTATGTTCCTTTTGCCAGGCACTTTCTTAGACCCCAAACCTACCAATTCGTCACAATCCAGCTTACATCCCATCTCCTCTACGAAGCTTCCCCAGACTATACCAGGCCTCAGTTTTCACCTAACATTTAACTTTTACATCAGGAAATCTAGTACTTAATTATATGTTATTTCACAGGATTCATAAATGTTTTGTCAGTGTTGACCTTCACTTCTCAACTAGAGTGAAAATTTTTTGAGGACAAGAAACTGCCACAGGACCTGGATGTCTCTCACTGGTGACATAACAACTCAATAAACACATGGTTAAGCACCTAGTCTATGACAGAAGTGCTCGGTAAAGCAAGTTCACTACTTCATTTTTCTAACTGTCCAGTAAGTCTACGCAGATGCATCAAATTCTCATCCATTTATGTCCGACCTGGACCATAACAGACACTTCCCTCCCTGGATTAAAAAAAAGGTTAGATTATGCCAGAGCCCAATAAAGTATTTGCCTATCAGACTTCAGCAGTGGTTTTCACACTTTTAAGTACAAAGAGTCATCTGGAGTATTTTCTAGAGAAGCAAATTCCCCAGCTGCGTTGACACAGTTTCTGAATCAGGGAGTCTGGGGTGAGACCTAAAATGTGCATTTGAATAAGTGGCCTAGGTAATTGTGAAGTAGATAGTTGCCCCTACTCTGAGGAAAACTGGACTCTGGGAACCTCATTCTCCAGAGACACTGCAGCATGTGGGCGAAGGCAGGCGAGGGCCCGCCACCCCTCCCAAGTCTATGCAGGTGGCCGCTGGCTGAGAATTTCCTCAGCCTCCTCCCTGGTTTCAGTCCAACTCTGGTCACCAAATCTCGGAGCCCTTCAGCCAAAAGACCATTTGGCCTTGAAGGATCGTTTTGTTTTGTTTTTGCGGTACGCGGGCCTCTCACTGCTGTGGCCTCTCCCGTTGCAGAGCACAGGCTCCGGACGCTCAGGCTCAGCGGTCATGGCTCACGGGCCCAGCCACTCCGCGGCACGTGGGATCCTCCTGGACCGGGGCACGAACCCGCGTCCCCTGCATCGGCAGGCGGACTTTCAACCACTGCGCCACCAGGGAAGCCCGAAGGATCATTTTTATCTTCGGCAATCTCCCTCCTGAAGGCGTCCATTGGCCCTGCCCTCATTGGAGAAAACAAATCATCACACCAGTGTTCTCACTCAACCAGCAGCCATTCTGGGCTCACAGGCAGTTTTAGCTCCTGCTATGAATCAGAATGGATTTATGAATAATTTGTATGAGGCTTGTCACCTCTTGTTGCAGCCTTTCTTCAGCACATAGTTTTCCTTATTTGGCCTTTCCAGTACTTATCCCTCCGTTTATTTTAAAGGCTTCAAGTCTGGAATATCACATATGCAGCATTACACAGAATCTGGCTTCTCATAGCGGACAGCTCTCAAATTTAGAGCCCCACATGTCAAAAGCAAGGAAACAGAAACTTTCTGAGCAGGCAGGGCAAAGCCAGGTAATAGGCATCTCAGCTCCCCTCGATCCTGCTGGCACCCTGGCTGAGTAAATCTTCTGTGTGTCTTAGCATGTTGTTTACAGAGGCCTGAGGCCAAGTGGTTTTCCACAACAACTTTTGCGGGATTATTAGCACTCATTCTGTTGGCAAATGAGAACTTTGTAGGGTACACAACTGTTTTCTCTTCCTCCAAAGCTTGATTCCACTCTGGGGTTTGCATAAGCATGTGCAATATGTTTTGGAAAAACTGGTTATTGCTTTCCTGCAGGTATGCAGGGTTTCTGAGCTGTGGGGCAGGTCGTAGAGTGGGACAAGTGTCTGGGAAGACTCAGAGTAAGGATGCCCCATCTGATGGAGGAAGGGAAACAAATGTGTGCCTACCCATTTTGCACTTGGCCCTTTTCATCTGCCTTCACACTGGACTCGTGCAGGCCCTAAGCAAGGCCATTGCATGCAGCTGATTGGCTTATGTTGAATTCTCTTTCAACTCACCTCAAGCATGAGGAGAGTCACCTTTCCTTAAACTTCACCAAGCCTCTTTTACATTTCAGTTCCCCCTTTGAAATGATAGCTGCAGGCATTAAAGTCCAAAGGTGCAGTAACTCTGATCACCATCCAATAGAGGGTCAGAGACTGAGTCAGTCAACTGGGGTGAAGAGCATCCACAGGCTGGGGTGAAGGGCAGCCTGGTGGGTATCAGTGGCCTGGGTACCATCCAGAGGGACTTGCCTTCTGGGGTGCAGACATCATGAGTGGAGGGGCAGCAGGGCCAGTGGTGAAGAGCACAGGGGCCACAATGAGACTGCTTAGGGGCAAATCCTGTCTCCATCACCTCTAACCATCTCACTTTGGGCAGTTTACCTGACTGCCCTGTGCTTTAGTTTCCTGGTCTGTGAGGTTGGGATAACGACAGGAACAACTTCAGGGGACTGCTGTGAGAATTAAATGAGCTCCTCTATGTAAAAATATTCAATCGACACATAATAAGCGTGGAATCAATATCAGTTATTGACTCAATTTAAAGAATATGGATGCAGGATTTAGAAGACACCTCGTGATGGGTATCTTCTGAGGATGTTAAAAGGGACAATGCTTCAGAGGCTGCCTGACATGGTGACACAGGCGGTAGTGTGATCGGGTACAGTTGTCACCACAACCGCTCACCCCAGTAACGCTCAGATGGTCTAAGGGAGACATCCGATGCAGACGTATCTTGATCTCCACCTCGGGCAAAGAGAAGAGGAAGCCTTTCTCCATCCTTGCTTTTGTTTTCATTTCATGAAAGAATTTAAGGCCTTCATTGAATTTCATGAGTGTACAGTAGAGTTCTTACCTGGCAGAACTAATCTTCTGGGGAACAATAATTATTTCATGTTATGTATGTACTCTCCTCAGTCTATTTTATATTTATTATCTTAGCTTTTTCTCACAACAGCCCAATGAAGTGAGTCCTGTTATCATCGCATTTTACAGAGGAAAACTGAGGTCCAGAATGGTCACTTGCCCAAAGGCAGCAGTTTAACCAGGACTTCCTGACTCAAGTACCCATACTACGAAGCCATGCCTCACCTTAACCAACCCACTCTCCTTCTGACTCACTTAAGTATTTTATTTATTTTGATTGACATGTTCTAAGAAGGACAAGTGGATAATGAAAAATGTTAGTGAACATCCATTTTACCAAAATTGTACCGAGCACTTAACCATGAATCAAGGTACAAACCACTGTACTGGGACTAGAGGTGAAGAAGGGAGGGTCAGACATGCGGCCCCTGCCCCAGTGAACGTTCAGTCTTCTTGATGGGAGGGCAAAGTGAGGGAGAGACCTCGGGAAATAAAAGTAGGGGAATATAAGGGAGGAAGGGGATATCTGGGTAAGGACAGAGGGCTGTTGGGATAATTTGGTGCCACAGGGAAAGTTAGTGTGTCTTTTTCTCTTTCATAGTAAACAGAGGAAACAAGCTCAGAGATCTTAAATAGTAAATCCTGCATTGCTCAGCAAGTCAGAGAGAGAGGTAAGAGTCTACTCTCTGACTCAGAAGTCCACACTCTCCCCACTGCACCATGCATCTCGTGGAGCCTGAGAAAATGACTGAAGGCCATGTCCTCAAGAGCCTAAATGTTGCTCTAAGAAGCTTGGGCTTTATTTGCTAATGGACGGAAGTACCCACAATGCCCCCTCAGCTCTAAATTTAAGAGCATCATCCAGGGATTTCCTTGCAGGAGTCAAATCCCACTGGTTTCCCTCTGTGCTGACATCTATCCCCCAACCCCAGGGGCATCCAGTGAGCCAATCAACCATTTCCTTCATTCTTTTATGCAAACACAGCAGCTGGATTTGCTGCACCTGTAGCCCCTGCTGTGTCGCACACGATAAAAGGATCAAAGCCTGGAAAATGACTTCAGACTATAATTTAAGATAATTACAATTTTTAACCTAAATTACATTTTAACATTTCATAACAGAGCTGTCAAGATTCTATCTATCAAAACTCTATCAAGCAAACAAAAGAGGATAATTATATTTTCAGATGCATGCTGTCATCACTCTGGTTTCTCATAGAAAGACTGCTGTCTTCCTTCACATTCTCATTTTCAAATACTCTTCCTCTTTCCCACCCACCTTTGGAGTCTGAGACTATATGCTCTTAAACAAGTGGAAAATATGCCAAAGGCATCTGTAACTCAGGGTATGAAAGCATTTCTCAGAAGCAGTAACTCTGATGAGAAGTGCATCAAAAGGAAATATCTCTGAGTTGGTAGTGGCATCCTGTCTCACTAAATAGACTCTGATTGGGGATGGGAGAAAGGCAGGATATTAAACTCCTCAAACTAAAGAGAACAATGAAATGCCAAAACGCTTCCTACTAGAAGCTGAATTTGCTTTCATTCTGTCCCACTGGATTAGGAAGTTTGTTCTAAGGTCTTCTGTGAGCTATCAAGGGAAGAATACTACCTATATCGGGTATTGTTGGATGCCAACTCATTATCCATTTCACCCCTCCCTGGACCATTATGAAACAGCCATGTTGTCTGGGTAACAATGACCCTTCCCCCAGCCCCAGGAGTGTGTCCCCAGTGGCCTCAGGCACTCAGTGTAATCTTATCCTCTTTACAACTGGGACTGATGCAGGAATGGGCAAGGAACACAGGTCTCAGCCAATCAGTACATGGCATTCCCCAGCCCCAGGGATCTGGTGGGACAGGAGCACATGACCTTAGTTGGTCCCATCAGAGTGAAGTTCACAAGTTTTGTTGGATGGTGGAGAGGAGAGAAACGCTCCCCTTTTGGACCTCTGGTGAACAGCCTTGCACCTGGAACGGCTGCAGGCATTTTGCTACCAGTAAGGGAAGCCAGAGGACCAAGCCAACACACGAAGGAGGGCAAAGCCAAGAGCATGACAGAGAAATGGAGCAGGAATCCTAATGAAACCGTCCATGAAAACTGACACATGGCCAGTCTGAGGTGGGTTTTCTTTTGTTTGCAGCCAAGAGCATCCTAACTGATCCACCAGCTCTAATAGTTCAGTGACTTATGGGACTACAGCCCTTTGAAAATCTGATATAGGCCATGATGTCTGTTCCCAGAAAAAAAAAAAAACACATACACAAAGTTTACACAGAATTTAGGGAGGACAGCATCACTGACTCCAGATTGAGAGCTCCCAGCAGACAGGTTAGGAACTTAGGTTTGGGGTAGGACAGATTTGGGTTCAAATCCTGCCTCGGACATTTGCAACTACATGACTTTGGGGATCCCTTCCATGACTCTTCTGAATTTCATTTCAGTCCTCTATAAAATGAGAATAATAATAATAATACCTACTTCATAGGGATGTAAAAATTAAATAAAACTATGGCTATCTAGAGACTAGCATGCCACATAGTCACAACCCAAACACTATGGCATCAAGTAATTAAGAATAGCCCTTAAAGGGCTCCAGAGAGAAAGCCCTTTAGATAAATGTCCATGTCAAATGTTAGGTCATGCAAAAAGTGAAGCCATGACTACTCTGAAAATGTGAAGCAGTTGATCAGGGATTGGTCCTAAACTGAGGAAAAAACTGACATTTGGGACAGGATTGGGGGCAATACACAACCTCCTCACCTGAAAAGTACCTAGATGGTACTCAGGATTATTGTGGGTCAAATGAGAGAAAAAGGATTTGATCCCCCAGGGGCAGAATGGGGAAAGTTTTGTTAATTGTGAAGTTTTTAAAAAGCACAATAAAATGGGAATAAAAAAGATCTACCGTTGCAGATCTGCTAACAGACTTTTAGAATCTAAGAGAGCACAAAGTTGCAATTTCCCACCCCTGCTCAACAGAATTGTCTCACCTGGCTGTCCTTCACAGGCCAAAACCCCAAAATTTCTTTTAAAAAGGAGAGATCTTGGACTACATAGGCAGTGGTCACCCTGTCCAATGCCCGGCCCTGCTGTTCCACCCTTGCCCTCCCACCTCCAGCACCTTTGAGCCTACTCCACCTAGAGGCTTTCCCGGACATGCACATTCTAACACAGTCATACGGCTCTTTGAATATGTTCCCTTGACTTATGACTTGGAAATGTCAGCAGGAATGGAAAACCCAGGGTAGAGCCAGGAGGAATCCTGTCCAGGGACATTTTAGAGCTGACACAGCCCATCTGCTTGGCCTTTCACTGTGGTCCTCTATTTCTACCTTCCATTATCTTATTTTTTTCTGCCTCAAAACTTTCCTTCTTTTTCCACTCCATTTTTCTAAGTAGGCCAGTCACAAATAAGCACTTTGTTGAGAATGAATGCAATCCCATCTTTGCATTTCCTGAATTTATCTCATTTATGTTGACACCAAAGCAAGTCCCAATAAAGTGGCATGAACCAACCCCTCCCTACTGTGAGGTGGGCAGAAAGCCTGGGCTGAGAGGAATTATGTCCCATCCCAGGCTATCATCCCCATTAAATCAATTCCTTCCTATGAATCTTCTCCCTCAACACACCCTCAGAGCTCCGGAGGGTAAAGTAGGGGTCACACATTAACAGGAAAATGTTAATAGCTGTTCTGACTTCCCACATCACAGCCAACAATGACTCAGTGACAAAGTTCTACTCCCTCCTAGAAACAAATGAGACCAAGAGGCAAGAAGAAATGCTGACAGAAACCCACAGAGCCTGTTGCAGTTTGGTAAAGCACCAAGTCAGCCAATATGTCATATGGAAAAGGAGAGCAGATGAGACCCCAGTTGGCACTGACAATAGCCATGCCACAGCACTGCTGCTGACAGTCACCACTCTGGAGGAATGCTCCAAAGGTAGCTGGCTCACTGAGGAAAAAGTAAGTCACGGCTGAGGGGAGGGAAGGTTGGGCTGCTCTCAGGGAGTGGCTGTAATATCTGCTCCGCGTCCTAAACCAAGACTTCAGCCCAAAAGCAGAGATACCACACTACTATGGAACAGGTAGAAGAAAAGGTAAGGGTTTCCCAGATCTGATGACTGACAATCCAGCCATAGTTTGGGAGAGAGCAATTCTAAGGTTCTGGCAAAAATCCTGTTTAAATAATTTCTGATGGAGTCCAGGTTGGGTAGGGGGCAAATGAAGCCAAAAGGATACTGATGAACGAGGACAAAAGAGAACCATCTAGAGAATGGAGGCAAGGACTTGAAGAGACAAAGTTCAAAGGCTATGAAGATTTTAGAAACAACCCTTGGAGATTTTTGTAAATTGATGAGCACCTAATATGTACTTTTTTTTTTTAAATGTAGGATAATAGTTCCGCAAGCCTGGTTGTTCCCACTTTTTTCAGAAGAAAAAATTGGAACTGAGTCTCCTATGCTGCAGCTCAGAGCGACTAACTTTTCCTCCAGATAGCAAGTTATCTAGGAAATGAAGGATCCACAAATAATTATTGGTGTGCTGAGCACTGAGACCTGCTCCATCGCCAAGGTCTCAAGCTGAAAAAGTCCTCTTCCTGACCTAAATTTCCTTTCCTTTTCATCCTACAGCTCTCTCATTCCTGCTGAATCTGTCCTCACCTTCTCTGGGTCTCCATTCTCTAGATGCTAAACAAAGGAATATGATGCAAAATGTAATGATGAACAGAAATATCAGTATATATAGTATTAATTCTAAATAAGTTTGACTATAAACAAAGTTTAATAATAATATGAATAACTAACAAGGAATTAAAAACAAGGTAGAAGAAAATAGTAGATGCCAACAACATGGATATGGGAGAAGAGCTGAATTAAAAAGTGGAAGTTCTCCATTATGCTAAATGAAATAAGCCATCCACTTAAGGACAAACATTGCATGATTCCACTTACGTGAGTACTTAAGAGTAGTCAAAATCATAGAGGCAGAAAGTAGAATGGTTGTTGCCAGGGGCTGGGGGGAGGGGGAAGGGGGAATTATTGTTTAATGGATACAGATTTTCAGTTTTACAAGATGCAAGAGTTCTGGAGATGGATGGTGGCACAACATTAAGAATGTATTTAATATTACTTAACTGTAGATTTAAAAATAGTTAATATAGCAAATTTATGTTCTGGTTCTCACACTGTTTGGGAAATGTTCACCTTAAACTTAGTCAAGTATTGATGAGAAAAAATTAAAGATTACCACCAAAAGAAATAAAATGTATAACTTCCAGGGGACTTCCCTGGTGGTCCAGTGGTTAAAACTTTGCCTTCCAATGCAGGGGGTGCAGGTTTGACCCCCGGTTGGGGAGCTAGGATCCCACATGCCTCGCAGCCAAAAAACCAAAACAAAAAACAGAAGCAATATTGTAACAAATTCAATAAAGACTTTAAAAATGGTTCACATCTAAAAAATCTTTGAAAAATAATAATAATAAATAAAAGTTGTTTTCAAATGTATAACTTCCAGACTAGAAAAGGAAGAGGGAAAATAAAGAAAAATCAAATGTAAGGACAAAAAGAATAGCAACGAGAATGGAAGGTAACACAAAAACAGAAAATTAGATAGAAGAGATAAGTCCAAATATATCAGTAATAAATGTAAAAACCATTAAAACTACTGCTTGTAACATAGTATCAGACTGGAACTTTAAAAATTCCAACTATATGATATTTATAATGGACAAATGAAAAAAAGACATGCCAGGCAAATAGTAACTGCCAGAAAGCTATAGAGCCTTATTAATATCAGACAAATTAGAACTTAAGGCAAATAGAATTTATTCATATTAAACATACTAAGTGAAAGAGACAGTTTTTTCCAGAAGATAGAATGAGCCTGATTCTGTTGTGCTGAACAACATGGTCTCAATATACATAGCAAAAAACTACAAAATTACAAGGAAAAAAAATGGACAAATCATAGAGGGAGATTTCAGTATGCTTTCTCAGAAAGTGATAAATTATCTCGATCAAAATTTTGGTAAGACAGAAGATTCAAATAATTATAACTATCTACTTTGACTAAAGGAAATATAGAATCATGAATTCCCAAAATGCAGCAGCAAGACATAATTTTGTAACAGTGGAACAATTACACATGACAAGAAAACAGTTTTCCAAATAATGTGTGAGTTAACGAAGAACTCATAATAGAAATCATTAGCACAGCATGCCAACATTTGAGGATGTGGCTAAAGCAACATTAAAAGGAAAAATTATAGCCTTGAATATATATCTATATATACTAAAACTAAGATGAGCTAAGCATTCAGTTCAAGAAGTTAGAAAAAGAATAAAACTCAAAGATAGTAGATGAATGGTTATAATAAAAATAAAAGGAAGAAACAATACAAACGAGAATAAAACCAAGTTTTTTCTGAAGTGGCAAATCAAATAGATGATTTTCTGGTAAGAATGATCAAGAAAAAGTGACGGCACAAATTAAACAATGATAGGAGTAGAAATGAGATTATCATTTCAAGTGAAATAGAGACTGAAGAAATGACTTAAGTGAATGCTATGAACCCAAATTTTGAGACCTAAATTTATAATTTTTAGACAAACTTGTCAACATTGACTCAAAAAGAAATTAAAAGTTTGCATATATCTATAATTTTTTAAATAGCAAAAATACATATTCATATAAACTTCCAGAGCATGACTATTTTTATTAATGAGTATTGCAAAAGCTTCAGCAAACATAAAATTCTAATCTTATGCAAGTTATATTGGAAAATAAAATAAAAGAGAAATTTCTCGATCTCCCTGTAGGGGCTATTATAATCTTGATACCAAAACTGCACAAGCAGAGTCTAAGAAATGATAGCAATAGGAAAAAGAATAGCAGTTGAGATACACTGAATGTTCATAAAGCACTGGGAACTATTCTAAGAGTTTTACTCATGATTTCATTTAATATCTCAAAAAAAATAGACTATTTGGTAGGTGTTGTTGTTAACTCCATTTGGAGAGAAGGTAACATAGACAGTTTAAGTAACTTGCCCAAGTTGAGAGTCAGGAAGTGATAAAACAAGGATTCAAAATAGAACAGTCTCACCTCGGAGCCTGCGTCCTTAACCATTATGCTCTATTCCCTCCCAATTTTGCTTCTCTGGCCAATATGCAAATACTAAAGAATGAACAAATCAACATAGATACTATCTACCTATCTATCAATATCAGCACTTCTAATCAAGCAATTTTTAAAGCATTTAATAAAATTGGAAACCCATCCATGATTTCAAGAATAAGGAAAAACACTTAGAAAACTAGGAAGAGAAGGGGAATTTCCTTAATTTGACAAAGGGCATCTGTAAAAATCATACATATTATGGTGATTGATTTCCCATTAAGTTCAGCAAAAGAAACGGATTCCCCCACCACCATTTCTAGTCAATATTGACCTGGAGATCATATCAAGTAAAATAAGTCAATGAAGAAAATTAAATGCATAAGACTTGGAAAGAAAAAACAAACTTCTGACTTTCAGACTATATTATCGATATTATATATATAGAAAATCCGAGAAAATGTACCATATTAGAATTGAAAAATTTGCTTCAGAAAGATTCCTAGATAAGAGATTATTATAAAAAATTTGTTGATCTCATTCTAGTCACGATAGTAACAAAAATACATACATTCAATAAAACTTTATTGAGTATCTGCCGTTTACCAGGCACTGAATTATGCACTGGAATAATAGGTACAAGACTTTCATGGAGAAAATTATTAACCTTTCCTGAAATATATGAAAGAAGACCAAATAAATGGAGCAATATATCATATGATAGGAGAACTTAATATCCTACAGAGGATAACTCTTCTCGAATTGATTTATAGACTCGATAAAAGTGCAATCAAAACCCAAAATAATTTTAATTGGAATTTGACAATATGATTTTAAAATTAATGTGAAAAAGCAAAGAAACAAAAATATCGAAAACAATTTTAAAGAAGAAAAACAAGGTGTAGACATTTGTCCTATAAAATGACAAAATTTGTTTTCAAGTTATACTAATTAAGAGAGTGAGTTCTTGGCACTAAGGTTCACCTTGAGAGGGGGTGGGGCAACTCACCTGGACCACTTTTATAGGGCCTGCATTGCCCAAGTTTACTGATAACAAATCTACTGTCAGCTTGGTTTTGCAAAATCATAAAACTGAATTCTCTGCTACCCTTCATGAAGAGCTCCTAAACAAAATAGAAAAAGCATTCAGTTCTGTGTCTGGACAATGTAAATAGTTTCTTGGCAATAATCTGTAAACTGAGTATCAAATATAAGAGTCTTTCAGAATCCCATGCAGAAAGGCAGCCTTATCAGGAAACAAAAGTAGAGGTTGAGAATTGCCCTGGCTGGGGAGGGAAAGACTTCTGAGAAATGAAGGCCAATCATGGTGACCTTGAATGGCCTTTGTTAACAGGAGGTGGTATGCTTCAGAAAACCAAGATGAGCCATTTGCCACAAAGCAATTCAGGGCTAGAGGGCAGTGGCATTAAAAACTAAACTCCATGGAAGGCAGAATCAGTCTTTTCATCTTTCTCTACTTCCACCCTCTTCTCTCCAATTTGGAAGAGATCCCTTTGGAATGATCCTTTCCCTGGGGCTGAGAAGTAACAGTCAGCAAGCCAGATTAGGACAAGAACTCAGTTTATTTCAGACATGAATATTAAATGAGATTTATGACAGATGGAATACTTGTTAATTCTTTCTCTTAGTAGAACCATTCATAACAGCAAAGAAAGGGCCATCCCCAAACACACAGGAATGTTTTTAGTCCTTTCTCTTGAAGACTAATATTCAGTGTCTCTCTCTCTCTCTCTCTGTCACACACACACACACACACACACACACACACACACACACACACACACACGCGTCATCCAAGAAAACCAAACTGCCCTCAGCTATAAACCCACATTCCCACTGATTCCAGCAGGAGTTGTGGGCATGGCATCTGGAACCAGAATGGGACCCATGTCCTATTAATTAATCAGTCCTACAACATAGGAATGGAATTTGAAGTTAACAGAAAGAGTCCTGTGCTCCAGCCCTCTGCTCATCCACTCCTGTTTGTTCACATGAGAAGAGCAGCCAGAGCCCTAGAGGGCTCCTTGTTTGTTAGCAAGGCCCCTATTTCTAGCTGCTACTCCCATCTTTTTGTGCTGCTACATAAAAACCTTGGTCAATAGCCCCTCTCCCCAATGTCTTTACTATATGACTGTTCTTTTATCAGGCTTTTAAGGGACCCCAGCAACCTCCCCCAACCCATTTGGAAACGACAGTTCAGTGTGTGAACACAGATCAGCTCTCCTATAGGGCTCAGGACCAAATAATGCAGGAAGCTGACCTACAGAGCAGGCAGGCTCCTTTCTGCTGAACAGTTCTCACTTCAGAAAGGTGAAGGCTAATACAGGTAATGCAAGAGCTAGGGAGAGCAAAGATAAGGGGAACGAATGAAAAATATTCACCGAGGTTGTAATGACACCATCCATCCCATATCCTAACTTGAGTTGCTTGTCTCCTGGGCAGAGCTCATATCACTCCACCAAGTCCAACATACCAACTTTGGTTTGCTCAGGTATTGGGGTTTCAGAGAGAGACTGAGTAATACTGGTATTCAATGAGTCATTCATTTCTGCATTTATGCATTCAACGTTTTACTGAGTGCTATAGACCAGGTACCCTGAACAATCTAGAAAGGAAAAGAACGATCATTGCAACACAGCATGATCAGTGGCTAGACTGGATTTGTGTTTGTGGTGCTGGGGTAGGGTGTGGAGAAAAATTCCCAGGAGAGTGACATTTAAGCTGGATCTTGAAGAACAAGTGTGTAGTATATAAATATACATAGTAATATATTTAATATATATAGTGCTCCCCTGGTTCCTCAGTGTTCTTCCCTTTATCAAAAGCACTCCAGAAGCTTTGTGGTATCCCCATAAAGGTGAGTCAATTTGTTTTTGAAGCATTTCATTTGACCAAAATGAAACAATGATTCTAATACAAGGTGCTCCATTTCTTGGAAATCAATAAAATATCCTGAACGTTTTTTAATCACATAAAACATTTTTAATTATGAAAGGAATACATGTTTTCCATAGGTACTCTGGAAAATTCAGAGAAGGATAAAGGAAAAACTTAAAAATTAGCAGGAATCCAGGTATTAGAGAAAACTCTATCACTATTTTGGTGTTTTGTCTTATTTTCTAAGAATAGACTTGGTTTTGTGCAAAACTGGGATCACATATCGTACACGTAATTTTGTAACTTTTTTTTTACTTATTCTATTCTAAACAGTTGCCACGTCCTTAAATACTCTTTGAAAACAGTGCCGGTTTTTTTTTTTTTTTTTTTTGGTGGTACGTGGGCCTCTCACTGCTGTGGCCTCTCCCGTTGCGGAGCACAGGCTCCGGACGCACAGGCCCAGCGGCCATGGCTCACGGGCCCAGCCGCTCCGCGGCACGTGGGATCCTCCCGGACCGGGGCACGAACCCGTGTCCCCTGCATCCACAGGCGGACTCTCAACCACTGCGCCACCAGGGAAGCCCGAAAACAGTGCTTTTAATGGCTGAAAAATATTCTATTGTATGGATGGACCACAATTATTTCCAACTATTGCTCCACTGGTGGTAGTTTATGTCACATCCATTCTTTCACTCTCTATGATGCAATGATTATAAATGTCTGTATATCTATGATTATTACCTTACAATAAATTTCTAAAAGTACAATACCTGGAACAAAGGTCATGTGTATTTTTAGGATTCTTGCTACATACTGCTGAATTTTTCTCCAAAAATACAAACATAGTACTACTATGCAGTGTATAAATCAATGAATGAACAAATTATTTTTAAGATTCTCCATAACACTCTTGCCAGAAATTGCCAGGCTTAAACCAGAGGAAACTCAACTTTGTGGGAGTAAAAAAGCCATTGGATTGGGGAAAACTAGTAAACTAATAAAATTCTAACCACTTCTGAGAAGAATATACACCAAGAATTATTTCTAAAGTTGAGTTACATATTTATCTGAAAATTATGTAGCCAAAGTAATGTTGCAGAAGAATAATTAGTTATAGGAAATTGTGCACTATGTATCAAAAGCAGTCTCTAAAATCGTACAGAGTATGATCCCATTTTTGTGGAATATGTATATGAGTGTATACATATATATTATATGTTGTGTGTAATGTTAGAAAACCAAATGCCAAAATTTTTTTCCAGTTTTACTGAGAAATAATTGATATACTGCACTGTATAAGTTTAAAGCATGCAGCACGATGGTTTGGTTTACTTATATTGTGAAAGGATTACCACAGTAGGTTCAGCTAACACCCATTTTCTCATCTAGCTACAATAAAAAGAAAAGAAAGAAGAATAAAGGAAAAGACTTCTCCTTGTGATGAAAATCTTGGGATTTACTCACTTAACAGCTTTCCTATGTATGCAGTGTTAGCTGTAGTCATCAAGCTGTACATTACATCCCTAGTATTTATTTTATAACTGGAAGTTTGTACTTTTTGACCACCTTCCTCTAATTCCCCCTCCCAACCCTACTCCCTCACCTCTAGTAACCATAGTCTGACTTTTTTTCTGAGTTTGATTCTTATTGTTGTTTTAGATTCCACATGTAAGTGAGATCATACAGTATTTGTGTTTGTCTGACCTAATTTACTTAGCATAACGCCTTCAAGTTCTACCCATGTTGTTGCAAATGGTAGGATTTCCTCATTTCTCATTGATTAATAATATTCCATTATAGATATATAGATATAGATGTATCACAACTTCTTTATTCATCCATTGATGGACACTTAGGTTGTTTCCATGTCTTGGCTATCGTAAACGATGATGGGTTGAACATTGGGGTGCAGATATCGCTTCACATTAGTCTTTTTGTTACCTTTGGATATATTCGCAGAAGTGGAATTGCTGAATTATATGGTAGTTCTATTTTTAAGCTTCTGAGGATCTTCCATACTGTTTTCCATAGTGGCTGCAAAAATTTACAATATCACCAGCAGTGCACAAGTCTTCCTTTTTCTCCACATCCTTGCCAGCATTTATCTCTCGTCTTTTTTATGATGGCGGTTCTAACAGATGTGAGATATATCTCAGTGTGGTATCAATTTGCATTTCCCTAATGACTAGTGATGTTGAGCATCTTTTCATGTACCTGTTGGCCTTTCATGTACCTTTTTTGGAAAAATGTCTATTCAGGTCCTTCGCCCATTTTTAATTGGATTATTTGGGTTTCTACTATTGAGTTTTATGATTTCTTTATATGTTTTGGATATAAATCCCTTATCAGATATATGGTTTGCATATTTTTTTCCATTCTGTAGGTTGTCTTTTCACTTTGTCAATGGTTTCTTTTGCTGTGCAGAAGCTTTTTAGTTTGAGGTAGTTGCCCCTGTTTATTGTTTATTTTTGTTGCTTGTTCTTTAGGTATCATTACCAAGACCCATGTCAGGGACTTTGTTCCTATGCTTTCCTCTAGGAGTTTCATGAAACCCCAAAATATTAACAGTTATTCTCTCTATGTGCTGGATTCTAGGTGATTTTTCCTTTGTGGGGTGTGTGTTTGTGTGTGTGTATGTGTGTGTGTGTATGTTCTAAATCTTGCACATTGAGCATATATTACATTTTTAATCAAGGAAAAAAATGTTTTTAAATGTTGAGTTATCATGGAACTAAAAGAAATGTTTCCTACAGTGAGACAGTAAACAAAATGATAAGCAAGCAATTCTTCCTCTGAAGGTGTTGCTCAGTTGCCATAACAAAATACCATAGACCAGGTGGTTTAAACAATAGAAATTAATTTTCTCACAGTTCTGGAGGCTGACGAGTGAGATCAGGGTGTCAGCATGGTTGAGTTCTGCTGAGGACTCTGCCCAGCTTTCAGACAGTCACCTTCTCCCTGATGCTCACATGGCCTTTCCTTGGTGAGTGCTCATGGAGGAGACCAGCCCTCTGGTGTCTCTTCTCATAAAAGCATTAATCCATCATAGAGGCCCAACCGTTAGGGCTTCATCTAATCTTGATTACCTCCCAAAAGCCCCATCTCCAAACACCATCACATGAGCGTTAGGGTTTCAACATATGAATTTTGGAGGGTCACAAACATTCAGTCAAAAACAAAGGGAATCCTTCAGAGATTAATATTGAGATAGGTTCATGTTCACATTTTTAAAAAATAATAAAATATATAGAAGAGTCATCTTGCTAGTTGATATAATACAGAGGGGGAAAAAGAAAAACATAAACAGGATAGAGCCCTGGCCTCAAAGGGATACATTTTTGAGAAGGAAGACAGAAAATTATTACTAATCAGTACCATAGAATTCTAACAAAAATATATGCTGGCACATAGTTGAGTGGAGAGAGAGAACAGAGAGGAAGTGCTCATAGTCTGGGAACAATCAGGAGATAATTCTACAAAGAAGTGAAACTTAAGCTGAGTTTTGAAAGGAGAAAAAAAAAGTAGAACGGGTCAAGCATGTGGAAGGCTGTGCCGGGCAGAGGAAACAGTTCGTACCAAGGCACGGAGGCTGGAAAACATCGCTCCCCACACAGGAAGGGATGAGGCGGGAGAAGAGAAGGACTCCAGTCTCTAACATGGTTCCTGAATTCCGGACATCACCAGAGACTGAATGAACTCAACTGTATGCCATGCTAAGTTTGAACTTTATCTCAAGGACCATGCACAGCACAGAATTTTAAGCAGAGTGGAACAAGACATGACTAATGATTTAGAAATATCCCTCTGGTAATGGCTTACATATCAGTTTGGAGAATGGAAAGGCAGTTTAGAGGTTCTCCTAATAGTTCAGAAGAAAAATGATGAGATCCTAAACTAAGCACAGTTATTTATCAGGAAAATAAATTAGGTATGTATTGTCCAACAGCCAATTTGGTTATAGACAATTTCTATAACAAAGTTATAAACTGTACATGGTTGGGGTACTTAACTGACAAAATAGGTACCCAAGGTGACAGCCCTGGATTTCACTGATTGTCCTGGCACAATTATTAACAGCAGCACCCATTTGTCTTCAAGAGTGTCCCAATTTGGGTGATAAATTATGGGGACCCTATAGTTACTCCCCTCTTCCAACTCCCTGAATTTTTAGTCTGAACGTCCTACTTTAGACACCATTCCTTGGAGTCCTCTTTTTTTCCCCAGATGTGTTCACCATCTTGCCACCTTCTAGGCCATACTTTGGGTCACCAGAGAAGAAAGCTGCCTGTTCTGTCTGAACCCCAAGATCAGCCTTTTTATAAGATTGTTTACCTTACAGTTATTTGAATCTCCCCATTTTTGGCCACAGAAGTTCCATGGAGGAGATACTTCTGTCCTGGATCCAAGCCTGTTCCCAAATCAGCTTCTTCTCTCAGATTCCTCCTTCTCCCTTCAGCACTGGTTGAGTGCCCTGGCCTTCAAAACCCCAGCCACTTCACCACTAACATTGCCCTTCATTGTATCCTCTTGAGCCCATGAATCCTCTAAACTAAAATGTCAATGGTCAACGTCCTTCCCCACTTTGCCTCACATTGCCTGATCATCTATTTGGCCAGAGTCTCAAACTCCTAACACAGACACCTCACCCTTTTCTCCACCAGGGTCAACATTTATTGGACAACGTTAGTCTGTCACGTGTCCTCTACTCCCCCATCAAGACTAACCAAAATGTAAAAGTAGTTGTTTATGTGGTAGGACTACATATGATTTTTATATCTTTTTTTATTTATCTACTTTTTTGTATATTCTAACTTTTCCACGATAGTATTTTATAATGAAATACATTTAAAATACGACAATTCTACCTTCACTCCCTTCACAAATTTGGACCACTCTTTCTTCTCCACTTCCAAGTCCCACTGAAGCTACTTATCTTGTAGCTATAACTTTCCATTTACAATCAGATTTGGCTAAAGTATTAGCCATTGTGCCAAGTTCTCTGCTAGAGTTTTCTTATAAATTGTAGAACAGCTAGCAATTTGAAAAGAATAACAAAAGAATCCTATGTCTGACAGTAAATATTTTTGACTCCATGTGAAAGTTTAAAAAAGAGTTTTTAAAAGTTGAAGAGATGGGTGGGGAAAGGGCCAAAATCAAAGAGATAAAAGTAGTTTACAATAGATGTTGATAGATATCCAGGGATTAAAGCATCATCACTGCTGTCTCCCAAAACATCGATTGTCAGAGACAGCAGAATTCAAAGACCAAATAGGCTGAATGAAGTGGAAGGCATGAATTAGGGAGGAAAAGCAAATACATTAGAAACAAGATTACTTAAGCAACATGGCAATCAACCCGTAGGACTATTTCAAGGCTGTGTACTGAATCATCTTTCTGTAAATCAATCTCAGTTGTAGTAATTTAATGTTTTAAGGTAAATATTTAGATATCTAACAATCCGAACCAGGGCTTTTTAGTTTAAGCTCTGAGGCTACTGCATGTAGACAGGAGGTGGCATAAAGAGGTAAATGGGTAAGACTCCTGCCTCCTACCCACTTCAGCCAGTTTTTACTACTTTAGGAGATAAAATGTTTGAAAGCCACTGGTCTAAATAAGTGTGTGTGCGCACACACACGTGCACACACGTGTGTTTGTACAAGGGATATGCACCACCTAACTCTTCATATGACCTCAACCTAACTAAATACATGCATCCCTTTAGCCTATTAATCAGCAACATATGTTTTTGTCCTTGTTCACAGGAAGCAGAAACATTTCACTGAGAGGTTTAAAAATGCCTCTTTTTATCCAATAATAATCTCATATTCATGCTTTTAATTCATATATGAACGCATGTGAAAATTTAATGAGCACACCACAAATCGTGTGTTTTACATTCTCCCACTACATGATAAGTTCCTTGGAGACAGGGGTCCCCTCCCTCCCACTGCCTTGTATGTGTACTAGGAAGCTCAATAAGTATTTGCTGCTGAAAAAGAAAAGTGAAGGCAGGACAGATTTTAATATACATAACCAAAGAAATTCTTCTGTGAACCCAAAAGTAATTCATCTGAAGAGAAATATGTTCAGGGTTAAAGTTGTAATCCACAAACATATAGAGAGAATGCTAATTAAGAGAAGAATGATTTTGCTATAAGGGCCTAACAGTGATAATGAATCAGTACACCATAACCCCAGTTTACAACATAGCCAACCTAGGATGTGGTAGGAACATAGCACATCAGAGTAGTTTGGCTTTATGTTAAGGAATGATACCAGCTTATTACCTTCCAAATGATTTTGGTGAAAAATTTCTTTTCTCAATGCTACTTTTTCTCTTTATGTTAAAATCCACACACATACATTCATTCTCTGAACCAAAGAGATAGGGTTAAGCAAACCTTATTGTCTCTAGTAAAACCTTTGCATGTAATGATAAATACAAATGAGATGAGAGGCCTATCTTTGTGCAGCCTGCAGGCATTTTTTAAAAAAGGAAGCATCATGGTTGTGTTGACTAGCTCAGATATTGGACCTAATATCTCATTTGAAATTTTAGTGTACAAGAGAAAACGCCACCTGCAGTGCAGTGATTTTGTGGGTTTAATGAAAAGGTCAGATGGAGAATGAACTTGTTTTAAGTGCTTATAGGGAACACAGACAAAATCACACAGGAAATAAAAGGGTGTGCTGCTGTTAGCTGTTTATTTCAGGCATCTGATGATGTTGTGAGGGAAAATGTTACAAGGCAAACAATAACCTGGAGACTGTTTCTCCTAGAATAATTAAATTTATAAATGTAAACTATGCATGTTATTATTTTATAAAGCTTTTTGAAAGCAAGTGGAGTAAAGGAAAAACAGCTTGGCTGTCTATGGATAATTCTGCTTTGATACCAGTTTGAATAAAACAAGAACCCTTGGGTGGATTTATAATATGACAGTGCAATTCAGGCATGGGATGGATTAAAGGTGACAGGACAGGTGGCGTGTAAGCATCACGCTGACTGGGCAGCCTATAGGAAAACACCGCAGGTATGGAAAGCAGTTGGGCATGGAGAGAACTGCGCTCCATGATGCCCTGCATATTTGTGAAGGAGAATTTCTTAATGGGTGGTATAAATTCAATCCATTACCTTTCATAGTAACTTTGTAAATTTAAAACACTGTTCTTTGAAAAGTGCAATCACAGTAAATCTGAGATCCCGTTATATCCAGTATAGCAAGAGACATTAGGATCACAAATAGGTGGCTAGTGACAGCCCACCACAAGGGGTCTACGGAAGGGTCTGCAGCAGGAGATACACCACCATCCTTCTCGACTTCTCTTACCCACTGATACTGAGTTACTTCATCCACATCATCCTCACCATCTTGTTTTCAGACCCAACACTCAGAATTCTCCCTCATATTTACGCCACAGATTATTTCTCAATTCTTTTTCAACTTCTCGCACTTCCAGTTACCAGTCTTGAGAGCTGGTTTCCATTCTACAACCAGGTGTCATCTCCACCCCAATCCAGCGAAATGATGAGAAGAAATTCACCTTCCCTCAACATAAAGAGTGTGAAACAAGGATGTGAATCCAGGAAAAAATGAGTACCAAGAGAGAAGATATTTTCCTGGCCCTGTAGTAAGTCTATCACCAAAAACTACAATGAACAGCACAGATCTAAGAACAGAGGGTGATGTCTATTCAAGAGACAGTGAGAAGAGTCAGGTGCATACTCAAGGAAAATTCCCAGAAGACTGGATGCCAAACCAAAGCAGAAGGGAGCATAGGGTGGAGGGGTTTCAATGAGCAGCTGGTCTCCCAATATTCTCCTCTCACTCAGAACTTTTTTCAGTTGCCATTTCCCTTAAGCCACGTGAAGAGTCTTTCCATGATTCTCCCACCTCCATGGATTTCTATTCTTGGGATTGGGTGCAAAGCCAGGAAATTGAAAGGACTCCTTCTCTTCTCCATAAATCACCAAACAGACAAAAATAGAGCCCATTCACCAGTTACTCTTCTCTTCTCAAAGGGTTTTATTTACAGAGCTCTACCAAGTGAGTTAAAAGGGAAAAGGCTTAGGAAAGTGGGCTGACCTCAGTAACTATCTCTTATGGTTTCATTGAAGTTAAATAGAATGGGCCAGGATTACATCATCAAGAAGCATGCCACGAGAAAACTACAAAACCTCTTGGTAGAGGTCTTGGTCCTGAAGGCACAAACATTGAACCCCAAAGAATAAATAAACCTGCAAGTTTGCAATTTGATTTCATAAGCTTATTCTAGAATCACAAACACAATAACTGATTAAAAGAATAAAGCTTCTACATGGATGTGTGAACACACACAGCTCTTTCATTGTGCATAATATAAGTAAAATTTCATTATGATGGAACTATTTAACTTCCCGTACTGCTATTCACCTCCTTCGTGCTTTTTCTAAGAATAACAGCAATTCAAACAACCAAGAACTTATCCATTGTGATTTCTTAAGAAAGGCGCAGCTGTTTGTTTCTAAAATGCTCATTTATGTAGTGAATGACCTTGAACTTGCAGGGAAATATTCACCTGATTATGTGATACAATTTTAGGGCATGAACCTAGCAGCAATGATTAAATCCTAAACACAAGTGTGGGACAATTGTTCAGCGTGCATGCAAAAGTCCTACGTGATTAAGTTAAGCAGGGATTAGAAACCAAAAATACTGTATAAGAATCATTGCTTTGCCTGAAATTCTTCTGGGAAAATCAACATAGTATCTGTCTCAGAAATCACAAAATCTCTAAGTTGCAAGAGACCTGAGATGACATTAAGGGTGCTCCTCTTTGGTAGGGTGACCCCTTTAACCAGGTTGCCTGGGATTTTTCTGATTTTAACACTGAAAACCTCAGTCTTAGGCAAACTGGGATAGTTGTTCACTTACCTCTTTGGATCCAAAGATCCCTTCGAGGACGGAACCTACAAGAGACTTAACTTTCACAGGGTTCTATTCCCAATCATGAGTCAAATCAGTGTCCCTATAACCTCTCCTTACTCTGCCTTCTGCAGCAAAACAAAGTTTGTTCCCTCTTCTATCTGGTAGCCCTCTGAGTATTCGAAGACTGCCTCTTCCCATCCTATACTTCCCCAGTCCAGTCTTTCTATTCTCTAGGTTAAATTGACCCAGTTCCTCCATCCACCCCTTGAGCGTTCCTGTTCCATTGGTGACCCCATTACTCTCCTCTGGGCAAGCTTATCTGTCCAGGTCCCTCAGATGGCGACGTTCCAAACTGAGCTCAAGCCTCCACACTCTGCCTGAGCAGAGTCCCTGTCGGATTCCATGCCGACAAACTGACATTCCCTTGGCTCATTTGGCCACCACATCCCACTCTTGAAAAACAGTATGATTCACGTCAACAAAACGCCTTGGAGAGTTTTCACACGTACTGTTGTTCAAAGCTCTGCCATCCTGTAGTTATGTAATTGGTCTTTAGACCCAAACATCACACAAGGATCCCTTAGAATGAAACCACTATTGCAGCCCATGATTTCAGCTTTGGATCATAATTCTCTCACCCAAATCATTCACTCCCCTCCCAGGTTCATCTTGTCAGCAAGTATTTTCTGTGTGTCAGCATCTGCAGTCCTTCAAATCATTGGCAGAAATATATACAAGGTCAGGAGGAAGACCAGATCATTCGCCAGTGCATGGCTATTGGCTGCATAAAGACAGGTATTCACTTGGGTCCTTTATTTTGAGATATTCTCCAGGGCTTTTCCTATTTCCAGGTTTTAGGAGGGAAGTTGAAACTAGGAGAGAGCAAACACACTGAAGCAATACTTTCTTCATTTTCAACCAGCAACTGCCTTCTCCTTTACCTGTACCCACATATATTCCTTCAGGTGTTTCCAAATTTCAGTCAAGCATGTGTGATGGAATTCCCACCATGAGCCTGGAACTGAGCAGGGCC
Source organism: Kogia breviceps (assembly GCF_026419965.1). Lineage (NCBI taxonomy): Eukaryota > Metazoa > Chordata > Mammalia > Artiodactyla > Physeteridae > Kogia > Kogia breviceps. The sequence goes on from NC_081312.1 coordinate 49,520,131, forward strand.
CTGCAGGCAGCGAGTGTGACTTCATAGTGCAATTCCTCTGGTGTCCCTGACTCTGCTCTTCCAAGGTACACAGCAGGGTTTCACTTGCCCACCCCTTTTGAAGTTAGGCATGGTCATGTGACTTGCTTTAGCCATTGACACGCTTATGGAATGATATGCCCTGTATCCTGGCAGAAGCTTTAGAAGCCAGCAGTGTGGTTCGTCCTGTTTTCTGCCCACTGCCGTTTTCATCTGGGAAGCAGGTGTCAAGATGAAGCCTTTCATGAGCCTGGGTCCCTGAGAGACACATGACCCACATGATCCGAAGCCCCCTGCTGATCCACACTTGACGTGCGGGCAGAGTAGGAAATAAAGCCCCTGAGATTGGGGGCACAATAAGCTCATAGTATAGCTGAAGAGATAAATCATACCCACAAAATAAAACTAGGGACTAAAGTAGCATGGAGTAAAACTCTGAACTGGAAAGTAGAAATAATCAGCAAACAAGATATGGTGCTAAAGGTGAGTCACTCAGACAAAGCATTAAAATGGAATTAGAAAAGGGGAAGTCCAACATGGAATGACAGTTCTCAGAAGACATCTCATTTCTGATAAACAAGAGAAAATTATATAATTTACTGAAAAATATTCTAGAAAATGGTTCTACAAATATGTTGTCTACTCTTTTTTTAATTTTTATTGGAGTATAGTTGATTTACAATGTTGTGTTATTCTCAGGTGAATAACAAAGTGAATCAGTTATACATATACATATATCCACCCTTTTTTTTTTTAGATTCTTTTCCCATATAGACCATTACCAAGTACTGAGTAGAGTCCCCTGTGCTATACAGCAGGTTCTTATTAGTAATCTACTCTATATATAGTTGTGTGCATATGTCAATCCCAACCTCCCAATTTATCCCTTCCCCTCCTTATCCCCTGGTAACTATAAGTTTGTTTTCTACATCCATGACTCTACTTCTGTTTTGTATTCTCTTTTAAAAATGCAATAAAAGTGTGAACCTAAGTTATGGGCCATTTTAATGATATTTGATTTTAGCCTTTTTAATAACCAGCATTAGTAAGGCACTTTGTTTTTTTAAATGGATATATTATAGGTCTCTGTCCCTCAGAAATGGACAGATTTAGCACCCTATTAAACACAGAGGGGTCATCATTTACAGGAGTTTTACAGGAACCTTGGCAATTTGGGGAATGCCAAAAAATTTGGGAGCTGATCTTAGCATACATTTAAAATGTGGTTTACTTTATTTTACAGAAAGGTCCATTATTATAACTATAAAAATAAATACTGGCTTGAATCCTCAAGGCCAAATACCAATTTGGCCGATATAGCAAAAATATGGCCTTCTTTTTCTTTTTAAAATAGTTTCAGCATCTTCTTTCTGTACTTTTATAGGAAGGGAAGAATTTTGATATTACTTGGAATAGTCATTCACTCAGTCAGCAGAGATTTACCAAGCACTCCCTGCCTGGGACTATGCTAGATGGTGGCTCTTCATTACTGAGAGGAAGAGTCAAGGGTCTGTCCTCAGGAGTGTCCCCACTTGCAGAGGGGGAACAGCAGGGAGTGGGGAAGTTGTGGGGGACTTTCCAAGTAGAAGAAACACCATGTGTTCCCTACCGTGAAGCAGGAAAAGGCCTCGAGTGTTCAAGGCAATCAAAGTCCAGCATGTACCAGTCAAAATGTGTGTGGTTCAGGACAAGGATGGGAAATGGAGAGGAAAGTCGTTTGAGATGAGGTTAGAGTTGGGTAACGGGTAAACCACCAGGGCCTTGTAGCTCCTGTTAGGGATTTCTGTTCTCATTTTTTCCCAAATGTCCTCAGAGTTTTGAACAGGGGGTGCATTACGACACAATTTCCATTTTAAGAACGTCATACCGGCTACTGTGTGAAGAAATGGATTGATAGGATTAGAGTAGAGATGGGGATGAAGGGGAACTGTTGCAATAACCCAGACAAGAGGTAACAGTGACTGAGACTGAGGTGGTAGCAGTAGTCGTGGCATAAGTAAATTGACTGGGAATATATTTGGGAGTAAATGCTTCAGGACTAGGTAATGGGGTGGGTATGGGGGGATGGGTGTGTCGGGGAGAACCTCAGGTTCCAGCAGGAGCAATTTCTCCACTTTGTGCACTGGGGAAGCCAGACTGAGGGAGCCAAGTAGGAGCTCTGAGTTGAATTACTGGTCTGAAGCTACTCTGCAGCAGAGCAGAGTAGCTGAGATATATACACAGGCGGGTCACGCCCTGAGCACGGGTGTTAGGCTGTGGGAGAGGTTCAGGCGTGTGTACAATGGCTGTAGCCTCACACAGTGGATAAGGGGTGTGTGGTTCAGGATGAGGATGGGGATGTGGGTTTGGAAAATGAGAGCAAGATCAACAATAATGCTTGTGAGCTAAAAGGAAGAAGTCTAATGATTTAAGAAAATAATTCTTGGCAGCCCTTGATCCCACCCCAGACCTACAGAAGAGTATGGAAAAGTTCACACCTGACTCCAACGTGCTCCCCAAATCACAGTTCAAAAAAGTGGCATCTCTCCTGTGCCACCCCATATAGCAAGCTCAGTTTGTATTCAACATTTACTGAAGTTTCATCTCCCACTCAATGACCATTTTTCAAAACAGAATGACATTTTTATCACTTTACAAGTTTTTACTACCCAAGCAATTTTGAGTAGAAGAATGTTTCCCAAATACCAAACTATGACAAAATGCTTACCAGTTCATGGCAAAATGAGAAAACCAGAACCATGGAATATATATATACATATATATGTATATATACCTCAACATCAGGTGGCCAGCTATCATTTCCCAGAGAAGACGCCCCTTTATTCTGAGATAATATCAGTCCTGCCATTTTAGTATTAAAATGCCCTTCCTTTTATGAAATAATGGTGATAGGAGATCATTTTTAATGTCCTTACTTGGCAAAATTTTAAAAAGCAATAATTCTATGTATGACTCCAGTCTTTTTTCAATTGTAGCAATCTGTGAAATCCCAAATCAGGAAAGAACCAGAAAAGAGAACAAAAAAGCCTCACTGAAAAATTCCAGTGCCAGCTCCCAGCTGGGCACACTCTCTTGCTGGACCATTCCCCCCAGGCACAGCCCTGCAAGTGTCTAGGATTTACCTTTGTGCCTGGACAGACATTGCTAAATGCCATGGACATCTGCAGTTGCTTCCAGTCAAAACCACAAATATTAGGGTACACTTTATTGGCAATGCTGAGTCACGCTTTGCAAAAGGCAAAGAAATCCCTAAACTCTCAGAACTGTAAACAGGGCCCTGTGTCGCTGATTGCTCTTTCCTACATGCCTCACCCTGTTGGGACCTTGATTCAATCAATTCAACTACAACAAGACAGTTGGAGAGGGACTCCCCTGGTGGTGCAGTGGTTAAGAATCCGCCTACTAATGCAAGGGACATTGGTTCAATCCCTGGTCCAGGAAGATCCCACATGCTGAGGAGCAACTAAGCCCGTGCGCCACAACTACTGAGCCTGCGCTCTAGAGCCTTCGAGCCACAACTACTGAGCCCGCATGCTGCAACTACTGAAGTCTGCACACCTAGAGCCCGTGCTTCGCAGCAAGAGAAGTCACCACAGAGAAGCCCATGGACCGCAACGAAGAGTAGCTCCGCTCACTGCAACTAGAGAAAGCCCGTGTGCAGCAATGAAGACCCAATGCAGCCAAAAATAAATAAATAGATAACAATTTTTTTAAAAAACTAAAAAAAAGAAAAACAATTGGAGATATCTGAATACAGTCTGGATATGACTTGCTATTAAGGGATTATTGTTCATTTTGTTAGGTGTATTAATGGCATTGTGTCAAGAAAATATTCTTTTTTTAGAAATGCATAATTTTAGATACTTGAAGTTTATGCCATTTGAGATTGTTTTTAAAATACTTTAGCAAAGATGAACTAGATAGGCATAGGTGGCAAGCCATTGAACATTGTTAAATTTAGATGATGAGGAAGGTACATTTCACTATCTCCTTATTTTTAGGTATGTTTGAAAGTTTTCACCAATAAGAAGTGTCAAGGAAGGAGGGGATGGAAGGAAGGGAGAAAGACTACCCTCCAACACCCTTATTATCATTTCATAATGAATTTAAATGGAAGAGAGGGAGGTGGGTTAGGAGAAGAGAGAACTTACCACTAATATCTGTGAACTGCACCCTTGGGGTAGCCTCTGCGATGTGCCCTTCAGTGCACTCACCTGACGCGGCAGGTGGGTGTTAACTGCCACCATTTTACAGACAAAGAAAATTAGACTCGGGTTAAATCTACTTTTTCACATGGAAACTAGAAAGAGAACAAACTGGCCAATTGGAGCTATTTTGGCTGCTAAAGAAATTCATTGCTGAGCGGATTAAAAACAAAAGCAATTATGCTAATAGCTAATGGGCTGCCTCTAAATCCCCACAAAGCAGACACATGGGCTCTGCCAGGACTGGGGCATCCTCTTCCTCCAGGCCCTTCCCATTTCCCTGCCACCGAGGTAAAGGAACAGGAATTTAGACCTGGGGCACATGAAAAGGAGAAGCCGACTTCTGTCATCACACCCAGAAAAAGGCAGGATGAAAACCGTAAACCATTGACTATGACACGTGACGCAGAGCCAGTTTCCCGGACACATCAAGAGAGAGGGGAGGACACCAAACTGAAGGCTCTGCCAAGAGCAGGGAGGGGACAGCCCAGCAGATCCCTCAGAACACCTTCTGCCCTCCAGAACACCTTCTGTCCTGCACGCCCTGACCCCCTCTCCTATTCACTGCTTCCTTCGGATTTCACCCCTGCCGCAAAACACTCAGTGGTCTCTGTGCCCTAGCAGCATGGTGCTTCCAAGGGCAGGCTCACAGCCAGACCACCAAGGGTCAAATCCTGGAGCTGGGTGACCTGGGACTAGTTCTTAACCTCTCTGTGCCCCATTTCCTCCTCCCCTCTAAAAACAAGGCTAACCCCAGGGCTATTGAAGATGAGTGAGTTCCAGTAAAGCACTTTGAACACAGTGACACATAGCTTGGCATTATTGCTATAACCCACCCTTATCTGGTTTCACCCCAGCCAACTCACTTTACTATTGATCCTCCAACGCAGGCAGATCCTGTGCCCTTTCAATCCTTGCCTTTGCCTGATGCTCTTCTCAAATATCCTGTCTCCATTGTCTCTGCAAATCCTCCCCACCTGTCAGAACCCAGGTGAAGCCCTACCTTCCCCCCAAGGTCTGCCTTTTGCAGCCTCCCAAATCTCCTGCTACCATCTGTAGTATTTGACAGTATCTACCACTACCTGGAAATTTGGGGGAAATGAGTCAGTGAATCACGGTGTCATCAGAAAACAGGCAGCACCTCACAAAGGCAATCAAGGGACTGTTTACAGGGAGGTGGGCAGGGTGAAGGGAAACACAAACGGACAGTGAGGCACTCAAGCACCATCAAGAGGGGAAGCAGTTCTCCCCTAGGCCTGAGGGCACGGGGAGGGGAACACTTACTGTGAACCAGTGAGAGGCATAGAAGTGGACACCGAAGTCGTGGCTTTAAAACTGAGAAAGAGGGCTTCCCTGGTGGCGCAGTGGTTGAGAGTCCGCTTGCCGATGCAGGGGACACGCGTTCGTGCCCCGGTCCGGGAGGATCTCACATGCCGCGGAGCGGCTGGGCCCGTGAGCCATGGCCGCTGAGCCTGTGCGTCCGGAGCCTGCGCTCCACAACGGGAGAGGCCACAACGGTGAGAGGCCCGCGTACCGCAAAAAAAAAAAAGTCTCAACCTCCATCTCTCCCACACTCCAGTCTCTTGGGGGTGATTCTACTGGCCAGTCCCAACTGGAGGCCAGTGACCAGGCAGAAGTCAGTCTCCCAGGGAGTGCAGAGGGTGGAGAATGGATCTGGAAGGACAAATGGAGACTAATCAGCATGGACAGGTTGTACCAAGCTAATCATCACTAAGCTGGGGGCCCTCTTGTATTTGCCCTTGTTGTCTCTCACATGTGGGCCTCTGCAGGAATCAGCATGGTGAAATGGAAAACATGGACCTCTCAGTCAGAGACCTGGGTTAGAATCTAATCCAGCTGCACAGCCTTAAGAAAATGATTTACCCTGAGTCTCTGATTCTCGGATTCCTCATGTGTGAGATGAGAGCGATGAGGCTGGCCTCACAGGGTTGTGAGAGTTCACTTACAAAAGTTGTTTCTTCTGTCCTAGTCTCTATTCGAACTAGTTATACGGCCCTTAAGACTTAGACTCGGGAGGGAGCGAGAAGATGGCGTTAGAGTAAGACGCGGGGATCACCTTCCTCCTCACAGATACATCAGAAATACATCTACACGTGGAACTTCTCCTATAGAACACCCACCGAACGCTGGCAGAAGACCTCAGACCTCCCCAAAGGCAAGAAACTCCCCACGTACCTGGGTAGGGCAAAAGAAAAAAGAATAAACAGAAACAAAAGAATAGGGAAGGGACCTGCACCAGTGGGAGGGAGCCGTGAAGGAGGAAAGGTTCCCACACACTAGAAGCCCCTTCGCGGGCGGAGACTGCGGGTGGCGGAGGGGGAAGCTTCGGGGCCGCGGAGGAGAGCGCAGCAACAGGGTGCGGAGGGCAAAGCGGAGAGATTCCCGCGGAGGATCGGTGCCGACCAGCACTCACCAGGCTGAGAGGCTTGTCTGCTCACCCGCCGGGGCGGGCGGGGTTGGGAGCTGAGCCTCGGGCTTCAGTCGGATCCCAGGGAAAGGTCTGGAGTTGGCAGAGCGAAAACAGCCTGAAGGGGGCTAGTGCGCCACAGCTAGCCGGGAGGGAGTCCAGTTGAAGTCTGGAGCTGCCGAAGAGGCAAGAGACCTTTTCTGCCCTCTTTGCCTCCTGGTGCGCGAGGAGAGGGGTTTAAGCGCGCCGCTTAAAGGAGCTCCAGAAACGGGCGCGGAGCTACCGAAGAGACAAGAGACTTTTTCTTGCCTCTTCGCTTCCTGGGGCGTGAGGAAAGGGGATTAAGGGCACTGCGTAAAGGAGCTCCAGAAACGGGCACGAGCCGCGGCTGTCGGCATGGACAACAGAGACGGGTGTGGGACGCTAGGGTTGCTACTGCCACCACCAAGAGGCCTGTGTGCGAGCACAGGTCACTCTCCACAGCGCCCCTCCCGGGAGCCTGTGCAGCCCGCCACTGCCGGGGTCCCGGGATCCAGGGACAGCTTCCCCGGAAAAACGCACGGTGCGCCTCAGGCCGGTGCAGCGTCACGCCGGCCTCTGACGTCGCAGGCTCGCCCCGCATCCATGCCCCTCCCTCCCCTCGGCCTGTGCCAGAGCCCCCGAATCAGCTGCTCCTTTAACCCCGTCCTGTCTGAGAGAAGGGCAGACGCCCTCGACGACCTACACGCAGAGGCGGGGCCAAGTCCAAAGCTGAACCCCAGGAGCTATATGAACAAAGAAGAGAGGGGGAGGCCTCTCCCAGCAGCCTCAGAAGCAGCGGATTAAAGCTCCAGAGTCAACTTGAAGTGCCCTGCATCTGTGGAAAACCTGAATAGACAGCGAAATATCCCAAGTTGAGAAGGTGGACTTTGGGAGCAAGATATACTATTATTTTCCCTTTTTTTCTTTTTGTGAGTGTGTATGTGTGTGCTGCTGTGTGAGATTTTGTCTGTATAGCTTTGCTTTCACCATTTGTCCTAGGGTTAGACCCGTTTTTTGTTTTTTTTTGGGTTTTTTTTCTTTAATAGAAATTTTTCTTCTTAATAATTATTTTTTATTTTAATAACTATATTTTATCCTACTTTATTTTGTCTTCTCCCTTTCTTTCTTCCTTTCTTCCCTTCTTTCTTTCCTACTTCCCTCCTTCCTTCCTTCCTTCTTTCCTTCCTTCCTCCCTTCCTTCCATTCTTCCTTCCTTCTTTTCTTCCTTCCTCCCTTCCTTTCTTCCTTCCTTCCTTCCCTCCCTTCCTCCTTCCTTCCTTCCTTTCTTTCCTTTCTATTTTTTTCTCCCTTTTATTTTGAGCCGTGTGGATGAAAGGCTCTTGGCACTCCAGCCAGGTGTCAAGGCTGTGTCTCTGAGGTGGGAGAACCAACCTCAGGACACTGGTCCACAAGAGACCTCCCAGCTCCACGTAATATCAAATGACGACAATCTCCCAGACATCTCCATCTCAACACCAAGACCCAGCTTCACTCAAGGACCAACAACGAACAGTGCTGGACACCCTATGCCCAACAAAGAGCAAGACAGGTCTACAGACCCATCCATTAGCAGAGAGGCTGCCTAAAATCATAATAAGACTACCAACATCCCCATACACACCACCAGACGTGGACCTGCCCACCAGAAAGACAAGATCCAGCCTCATCCACCAAAACAGAGGCACTAGTCCCCCCAACCAGGAAACCAGCTCAACCCACTGAACCAACCTCAGCCACTGGGGACAGCCACCAAAAACAGAGGGAACTACGAACCTGCAGCCTGCAAAAAGGAGACCCCAAACACAGTAAGATAAGCAAAATGAGAAGACAGAAAAACACACAGCAGATGAAGGAGCAAGATAAAAACACACCAGACCTAACAAATGAAGAGGTAATAGCCAGTCTATCTGAAAAAGAATTCAGAATAATGATAGTAAAGATGATTCAAAATCTTGGAAATAGAATAGACAAATTGCAAGAAACAGTTAACAAGGACCTAGAAGAAATAAAGAGGAAGCAGGTAACAATGAGCAACACAATAAATGAAATGAAAAATACTCTAGATGGGATCAATAGCAGAATAACTGAGGCAGAAGGACTGATAAGTGACCTGGAAGATAAAATAGTGGAAATAACTACTGCAGAGCAGAGGAAAGAAAAAAGAATGAAAAGAACTGAGGACAGTCTCAGAGACCTCTGGGACAACATTAAACGCACCAACATTCAAATCATAGGGGTCCCAGAAGAAGAAGAGAAAAAGAAAGGGACTGAGAAAATATTTGAAGAGATTATAGTTGAAAACTTCCCTAATATAGGAAAGGAAATAGTCAATCAAGTCCAGGAAGCACAGAGAGTCCCATACAGGATAGACCCAAGGATAAACACGCCAAGACACATAATAATCAAACTGTCAAAAATTAAATACAAAGAAAACATATTAAAAGCAGCAAGGGAAAAACAACAAATAACACACAAGGGAATCCCCATAAGGTTAACATCTGATCTTTCAGCAGAAACTCTACAATCCAGAAGGGAATGGCAAGACATATTTAAAGTGATGAAGGAAAAAAACCTACAACCAAGATTACTCTACCCAGCAAGGATCTCATTCAAATTTGATGGAGAAATTAAAACCTTTACAGACAAGCAAAAGCTGAGAGAGTTCAGCACCACCAAACCAGCTTTACAACAACTGCTAAAGGAACTTCTCTAAGCAAAAAACACAAGAGAGGGAAAAGACCTACAAGAACAACCCGAAACAATTAAGTAAATGGTAATAGGAACACACATATCAATAATTACCTTAAATGTAAATGGATTAAATGCTCCCACCAAAAGACACAGACTGGCTGAATGGATACAAAAACAGGACCCATATATATGCTGTCTACAAGAGACCCACTTCAGACCTAGGGACACTTACAGGCTGAAAGTGAGGTGATGGAAAAAGATATTCCATGCAAATGGAAATCAGAAGAAAGCTGGAGTAGCAATTCTCATATCAGACAAAATAGACTTTAAAATAAAAACTATTACAAGAGACAAAGAAGGACACTACATAATGATCAAGGGATCGATCCATGAAGAAGATATAACAATTGTAAATATTTATGCACCCAACATAGGAGCACCTCAATACATAAGGCAAACACTAACAGCCATAAAAGGGGAAATCGACAGTAACACAATCATAGTAGGGGACTTTAACACCCCACTTTCACCAATGGACAGATCATCCAAAATGAAAATAAATAAGGAAACACAAGCTTTAAATGATACATTATACAAGATGGATTTACTTGATATTTATAGGACATTCCATCCAAAAACAACAGAATACACATTTTTCTCAAGTGCTCATGGAACATTCTCCAGGATAGATCATATCTTGGGTCACAAATCTAGCCTTGGCAAATTTAAGAAAATTGAAATCGTATCAAGTATCTTTTCTGACCACAACGCTATGAGACTAGATATCAATTACAGGAAAAGATCTGTAAAAAATACAAACACATGGAGGCTAAACAATACACTACTTAATAACAAAGTGATCACTGAAGAAATCAAAGAGGAAATCAAAAAGTACTTAGAAACAAATGACAATGGAGACACGACGACCCAAAACCTATGAGATACAGCAAAAGCAGTTCTAAGAGGAAAGTTTATAGCAATACAATCATACCTTAAGAAACAGGAAACATCTCGAATAAACAACTTAACTTTGCACCTAAAGCAATTAGAGAAGGAAGAACAAAAAAACCCCAAATTTAGCAGAAGGAAAGAAATCATAAAGATCAGATCAGAAATAAATGAAAAAGAAATGAAGGAAACAATAGCAAAGATCAATAAAAGAAAAAGCTGGTTCTTTGAGAAGATAAATAAAATTGATAAACCATTAGCCAGACTCATCAAGAAAAAAAGGGAGAAGACTCAAATCAATAGAATTAGAAATGAAAAAGGAGATGTAACAACTGACACTGAAGAAATACAAAAGATTATTAGAGATTACTACAAGCAACTGTATGCCAATAAAATGGACAACCTGGAAGAAATGGACAAATTCTTAGAAATGCACAAGCTGCCGATACTGAACCAGGAAGAAATAGAAAATATGAACAGACCAATCACAAGCACTGAAATTGAAACTGTGATTAAAAATCTTCCAACAAACAAAAGCCCAGGACCAGATGGCTTCACAGGCGAATTCTATCAAACATTTAGAGAAGAGCTAACACCTATCCTTCTCAAACTCTTCCAAAAGATAGCAGAGGGAGGAACACTCCCAAACTCATTCTATGAGGCCACCATCACCCTCATACCAAAACCAAAGACGTCACAAAGAAAGAACACTACAGGCCAATATCACTGATGAACATAGATGCAAAAATCCTCAACAAAATACTAGCAAACAGAATCCAACAGCACATTAAAAGGATCATACACCATGATCAAGTGGGGTTTATTCCAGGAATGCAAGGATTCTTCAATATACGCAAATCAATCAACGTGATACACCATATCAACAAACTGAAGGAGAAAAACCATATGATCATCTCAATAGATGCAGAGAAAGCTTTTGACAAAATTCAACACCCATTTATGATAAAAACCCTGCAGAAAGTAGGCATAGAGGGAACTTTCCTCAACATAATAAAGGCCATATATGACAAACCCACAGCCAGCATTGTTCTCAATGGTGAAAAACTGAAACCATTTCCACTAAGATCAGGAACAAGACAAGGTTGCCCACTCTCACCACTCTTATTCAACATAGTTTTGGAAGTTCTAGCCACAGCAATCAGAGAAGAAAAAGAAATAAAAGGAATCCAAATAGGAAAAGAAGAAGTAAAGCTGTCACTGTTTGCAGATGACATGATACTATACATAGAGAATCCTAAGGATGCTACCAGAAAACTACTAGAGCTAATCAATGACTTTGGTAAAGTTGCAGGATACAAAATTAATGCACAGAAATCTCTGGCATTCTTATACACTAATGATGAAAAATCTGAGAGTGAAATTAAGAAAACACTCCCATTTACCATTGCAACAAAAATAATAAAATATCTAGGAATAAACCTACCTAAGGAGACAAAAGACTTGTATGCAGAAAACTATAAGACACTGATGAAAGAAATTAAAGATGATACAAATAGGTGGAGAAATATACCATGTTCTTGGATTGGAAGAATCAACATTGTGAAAATGACTCTATTACCCAAAGCAATCTACAAATTCAATGCAATCCCTATCAAATTACCACTGGCATTTTTTTAGAGACCTAGAACAAAAAATTTCACAATTTGTATGGAAACACAAAAGACCCCGAATAGCCAAAGCAATCTTGAGAATGAGAAATGGAGGTGGAGGAATCAGGCTCCCTATCTTCAGACTATACTACAAGGCTACAGTAATCAAGACAGTAAGGTACTGGCACAAAAACAGAAATATAGATCAATGGAACAGTATAGAAAGCCCAGAGATAAACCCACACACATATAGTCACCTTATCTTTGATAAAGGAGGGAAGGATATACAGTGGAGAAAAGACAGCCTCTTCAATAAGTGGTGCTGGGAAAACTGGACAGCTACCTGTAAAAGTATGAAATTAGAACACTCCCTAACACCATACACAAAAATAAACTCAAAATGGGTTAAAGACCTAAATGTAAGGCCAGACACTATCAAACTCTTAGAGGAAAACATAGGCAGAACGCCGGATGACATAAATCACAGCAAGATCCTTTATGACCCATCTCCTAGAGAAATGTAAATAAAAACAAAAATAAACAAATGGGATGTAATGAAACTTAAAAGCTTTTGCACAGCAAAGGATACCATAAACAAGACCAAAAGACAACCCTCAGAATGGGAGAAAATATTTGCAAATGAAGCAACTGACAAAGGATTAATATCCAAAATTTATAAGCAACTCAGGCAGCTCAATAACAAAAAAAACAAACAACCCAATCCAAAAATGGGCAGAAGAACTAAATAGACATTTCTCCAAAGAAGATATACAGATTGCCAACAAACACATGAAAGAATGCTCAACATCATTAATCATTAGAGAAATGCAAATCAAAACTACAATGAGATATCATCTCACACCGGCCAGATTGGCCATCATCAAAAAATCTAGAAACAATAAATGCTAGAGAGGGTGTGGAGAAAAGGGAACCCTCTTGCACTGTTGGTGGGAATGTAAATTGATACAGCCACTATGGAGAACAGTATGGAGGTTCCTTTAAAAACTAAAAATAGAACTACCATATGACCCCACAATCCCACTACTAGGCATATACCCTGAGAAAACCATAATTCAAAGAGTCATGTACCAAAATGTTTATTGCAGCTCTATTTACGATAGCTAGGACATGGAAGCAACCTAAGTGTCCATCAACAGATGAATGGATAAAGAAGATGTGGCACATATATACAATGGAATATTACTCAGCCATAAAAAGAAATGAAACTGAGTTATTTGTAATGAGGTGGATAGACCTGGAGTCTGTCATACAGAGTGAAGTAAGTCAGAAGGAGAAAAATAAATACCGTATGCTAACACATATATATGGAACCTAAGAAAAAAAAATGTCATGAAGAGATTAGTGGTAGGACGGGAATAAAACACAGACCTACTAGAGCATGGACTTGAGGATATGGGGAGGGGGAAGGGTAAGCTGTGACGATATGAGAGAGTGGCAGGGACATATACACACTACCAAATGTAAATTAGATAGCTAGTGGGAAGCTGCCGCATAGCACAGGGAGTTCACCTCTGTGCTTTGTGACCACCTAGAGGGGTGGGAGGGAGGGTGACGCAAGAGGGAAGAAATATGGGAACATATGTATATGTATAACTGGTTCACTTTGTTGTAAAGGAAAAACTAACACACTATTGTTATACAGTTATACTCAAATAAAGATGTTAAAAAAAAAAAAAAAGACTGAGACTCTAGCTCTTATACTTCTTCTGTACCTAGAAATGCCGAAAAAAACAGGAGGAATGTGCATACACAGCTCTGAGAATTCAGTCATTCTCAGCAACTTAAGGAATTTGTATGGTCTTTGCCTTAAGCTGGCTTGTCTACTGAGGAAAGCAGAGAGGTAGATATCTAAGGACTCATAGACTTGCAAATCAAAGTGTGGTCCAGCAGCATCACCATCACCTAAGAGAGAGCCTGTTAGAAATGCAGATTCTCAGGCACCCTACCCCCATCCCAACCCCACCCCTGGAACCTGAATCTTAACAAGATCTCCAGGTGATTTGTATGCACAGTAAAGTTTGAGAATTCCTACTTTTGAACTACAAGGCGCTCCAGAGGCCATCTAGATCCTGGTTAAACCACCTCATTTTATAGCTGAGGAAACTGATTCCAAAATGATATAACTTGTCCAAGGACACCAGGGCAGATGCTGCCCCTTGACTAATCCTATAGGCATTTCCAGCCCCCTCATCCCTTGCTACTTGCCACTTTACGAGGTGAAACATCTAAATATTTTCCCAGTCTCCCTTGCAGCTGTAAGTAGCTCTCTGATGGTTCCAACCAGTGGCATCTAATGGGAGGGTTTCTTGGAAATCTGCTTTCTTGGGAATGTTAGCCAGCTATGGATGTATCATCCTTCCCTGTTTATTCTGCATAGTCTGGAGCTGGGGTGGGCATCTTGTGACAATAAAGCCACAAGCATGAGGGTAAAAGGCCCACATGCTAAGGATTGTGGAAAGGAAAGACACAGGGTACCTGGAAGACATCATTCAGCTGGCAGCTGAATCAATCCAGTAACTTCCTCCTTTTAGCCTTCTTGTTATGTTAAAAAAATAAAAAGTTTCTCTTTGTGTAAGGTGCCACATGTAGAGTTTTCTGCTATTTGCTGTCAAATCCATCCCATGCAGTGTCACACAGCTAGCAAATGGCTAAGGCAACATTAGGACTCAGGGCCCCTGACTCTCAGCCCAAAGATTTTTTTCCTATGCTTCTTTCATCATTAAGGCAGAGAAATCTCCTTCCTGGCTAAATTTTAATAAACACATATGGAATCAAGAAGAAGAAGCACTTATGTGAGGATGTACCTGTTCATGAGAAGAGAGGTGTTATATAAACTCTCGTAAAGTTGACAGGACCTTCAGGGTAGATAATCAGGTTCAATCTAGAAATTCTGCATGTGTGTATTTACCCAACCTTTAAAAAGAGAGACAATGGGGCTTCCCTGGGGCTTCCCTGGGGCTTCCCTGGGGCTTCCCTGGTGGCGCAGTGGTTGAGAATCCGCCTGCCGATGTAGGGGACGCGGGTTCGTGCCCTGGTCCGGGAAGATCCCACATGCCGCGGAGCGGCTGGGCCCGTGAGCCATGGCCGCTGAGTCTGCGCGTCCAGAGCCTGTGCTCCGCAACGGGAGAGTCCACAACAGTGAGAGGCCCGCGTACCACAAAAAAAAAAAAAAAAAAAAAAAAAAAAAAGAGAGACAATGAAGAGAGGAGAGAGTGATGAGCAGACAGATCCCCATTTCATCAAAAAATTTCCACTGACCATTTGTGTACCATGTGATACTTGATATATAAAATTTAAATAAATTCTAGTTTCCTGTTCTGTGACACCATCACCAAATGTCATGTTGATTCCTCAGTGTCCAAAGATTCCATTAATATGGATTTACTGAGTTATAAAAAATGCATGCTTGTCTAACCACAAGGTGCTGTTTCCAAACTTACTTTTTTTAACCATTTTTTATTAAAGTATAGTTAATTTACAATGTTGTGTTAGTTCCAGGTATACAGCAAAGTGATTCAGATATATATATATCTGAATATATAGAATATATATGTACATTCTTTTTTCAGATTATTTTCCATTATAGTTTATTATAAGATATTGAATATAGTTCCCTGTGCTATATAGCAGATCCTTGTTTTTTACCCAAACTTACTTTTTAAAAATCAACAAAATGGAGCTAGAATTTATTAAGTCAGAGGAATCACAAGAGTAAATGGAAGCGACAGCAAACCCAGAAATAAGTACAACTTCCAGAAGCTAGACAGACTATTGGAGGAAATGCCACCTCTGGTTGAGCCCAGGGAAGATTCTAAACAGGCATGACCGTCAGGGCCAGGGTTGAGAGGACAGAGCACACTTGCCTCCTGCCCCAACACAGAAAGGTTTTTGGAGTGAAGGAGGCGCCCATCTGGGCTCCTGCCCAATCAGTCTATCACGTTCAAGTGAGTAAATTGAGTTATCAGATACCGAACCCTCATAATCGTTTTGTTTTTGTAAAGCTACTTTTTTACAAAGCAGGTTTTCATCCTTACTGAAGCCTTGTCAGGTTGGGTCTGTCCCCCGTTTTACAGATGAGTAATTAGGAGACTTTCTCAAGATCACATACCAAGAGGTAGAAAGGAAAAACTCCATAAGCCCCTGCAGGATCTTACCCTGTTTCCCTCTAACCTCATTGTGATATTTTCCCTCACGTTTCGTCAGCTTCAGCCCTTCTGGCGGGGCCCCAACACACCACCCATTCCGTTCCATTTCTTACCTCTTATTTCTGGTCTCAGGTTAAAAGTTACCTGTTTAAGAAATCTTTCCCTCAAGCCCTATCCCAGACTAATCATTCTTTTAAGAACTCCCAGAATGCTGCGTACTTCTTAGCACTTGCAACTGTCATTAACTAACCAACTGATTGATTGAATGATTGATTAAATAAATCACATAATGTCTTATTTACTCTCTGATGTTGGCACCAAGGGGTGGTTCAGTGTTATGTTGGGGGAGAGGGCCACTCGACAGTCCCCATCAGCTTTTCCTTACCATCTACCCCAAATAAACGGATAACATGAGAGGAGGCCAGTCATTTTGCAACACAAAATCGCCTTCAGCATAAATCTCTATGCCACTCCCTTTCTCTCTTAAAATCATATTGAAGCCCCTGTCCCTTTCCCTATAGAAACTTTAGAACCGTTTTTTAGTGTCTTTCACTCTATTAGAGTAAGCACTCCACCGAGGCACAGACTGTGTCTTGTTCACCCTTGAATCCCAGCACCTGACACAGTGCTTAGCACATGTGGTAAGCAGTCAAGTGCTTGTTGAGTGAATGAATGAACAGATAAATGAATGACTTAGTACTCTGGGATGGGAGTTTTTCCACGATACCCCCTGCCTCCTCCCAGGTAGAAGGCTACAGAAACTGCTGCCTGGGACATTCTCTTCTTCGGTCTTCAATGCACAGCCTTGGTGGGATCCAGGGCTGGGAAAAGTGCAGCCCCTGACAGACAAATCTTGGTTATGGATATAGCCTCGATGTTTCACGCCACACTCAGTCCCCTTCCACGGGTACCCTCTCTTGGTGGGAAGAAGTGCTGACCCAACAGACCCAACAAAATCAACTCAAGAGGACAGAATGTATGAGGGCCCGGAGGTCCTTATCTTCATCCCAGCTCTCAACATTTGGAAGAATAAAACTCTTTAGGGCCCCTTTCTCAAAATCCCTTGGAGATATTTATTTAAAAAACAAACAAACATAACAATTCCAGGACACCACCCTAGACCTACTAAATCAGGATCTCTGGGGGTAATCCAAGAAACCTGCGTATTTAACAAGCTCTCCAACAAATTCTGATGTTAAGTGTGGGACAGTCTTACCTCTCAAGTCCCCTCTGAGCCTAGGATTTTCAGAGGCTGAGCACCAGTTTAATCCAGGCCGGGCCTGGGAGACAGAGGAATTCCATGGAACTCAATGAGAATCCACCCAAACTAGCCTTTTTACATTTTCAAATTAGAGCATAAAAGTCACCACCCCTGGCAAGTGGCCTGGATCTCTGCCCCTTCAGCGCCCCCATAAGCTTATCCTTATCACAGTCAGGGTATCTCTGACCTGCCAGAGGGAGAGGAAAACGAAAGGATTAGGACCTGGTTTATGTCACTTTAAAACACAGTTCAAAGTGCCAGATTAAACCTGGATGGCACAGGAATGCAGTAGTTTGTCTTTGTTTATTTTGAGGAAGAGCAGGGACATCTGGGCAGCC
Organism: Kogia breviceps; assembly: GCF_026419965.1. Taxonomy (NCBI): domain Eukaryota; kingdom Metazoa; phylum Chordata; class Mammalia; order Artiodactyla; family Physeteridae; genus Kogia; species Kogia breviceps. Next base: position 49,537,817 of record NC_081312.1, read on the forward strand.
AAATCCCCAAACCAAGACAGAATCACAAAGCCCATCTCCCAGGTATCTTTTGTCTAAGGAGTCGCCCTCAGATGCTGCTGGGTCTCGCCCAGGCTCCTGCTGAGGCAAAACTCCCACCAAAGTGCCTATAGTCAGGAGGGGCCCAGGGCCAGGTCACAAATGACCCACCATGCTGACCAGGGGTTCACGGGCTCTTTTGTTCTTTAAAAAATGCACACTTTAGAGAAATTGATGACAAACGGTACCCCTCTCCTCAACACCAACAAAACGCACATAACACCCAGGATTGTTCATATAATTTCAGAGGTGCACGGGCTAACTGGAGCCCATCCTATAATCCTTGAGCCCCAGATCAAGAACTACCATAAACATGATGGAGGATTAAGAACCTGAAATGTCTAGGCTTTTTCATCCACATGTGAGGAAAGTCAAGGTGGGGATGGGTTGGGATGGATAAGGAGAAAAGTTGTCTGTATTCTTTTTATTCCTGTTCTGTTTGTTAACAGAAATTTGGCAGAAATGTAGATATACACAATCATTAATTTTCTGGTCCTTTTATTAATCTGAAGTGATTTTGTTATTTTAGGGACATTAATAATTGACTATACAAAAATTAATCTGCTTATAAATAATCATGCTTGGCAAATTTAAAAGTATAATCTTCAAGACAATTAAATATTTACTAGGTGAGTTGACTTTAAAATATTTTATATTTGTGGTGGGGTATGAAACTACTATACTGTTCAAGAATTTAGGTTTAATTTTCACTATTTTATAAGAAGTACCCCAGAACTGTAAACATTTTCTTTAAAAAAAAAAACTATGCTTTTTTTTTTTTAATCCTTTGTCTATCTCAAGTTCATGTGTCTAAGAGGAGGACTGGTTCTTTCCCCCTCTATACTTGAGATTTTTCCCTCTATACTTGAGGTTGTTCTATCTCCTGTTTGTTAGTCATTGGGGTTGCATACTGGTGTTCCTACTCTCACAGGCCCGGCCAACTGTCTGCCAACTCTGTGCCAAATCTCCTAAGAGTGAGCCCACCAGCTGAGAAGGTATTGGGTCTGTCTTCTTTTTCTGTAAAATGATAGTGGCTCCCTGAACGTCATAAGCCTGCATTTATACCATTTTCCATTGATTCTAAGACACACCTTTCCTTATGTACCGTGAAGGAAAAAAACTGTCCATTCAACTAGGACACAATGCCTTTACAATAGACTCCACAGTTATGCAAGCCTCTCCTTGCTTTGACTTTTTTTAATTCAAGAAGTGTTGGCGTTTTCTCCGGTCACTCAGCTGGGCTTTGTGATGGCAACCCTATCATGGATCTCAGTAAGAGCTTCTTCTACTTCAGGGATGGTTCTTCCTCTCTTTGCTTCCAGAAAGCACTCAGTTGTTGCTTTGCAAAAACTATGAACTTGTGTTCATTCCTCCAACCACGTATATCTGCTTCACCAATATCAAAGCCCTGTTTCTCTGTTTCTACACCTTTTTGCACACATGATAATTTTTCATTTCCATGCCAAGTCATAGTGTAATCTTTCTGAGGGCCTTTTAAATGGCAACTCAACATGTGCAGTAAGAACAGTGCACTTAATTCGACTGAGCTGATGGCAATATGAGCTGGAAGGTGGGAAATGTGCCTTCCAGAATAATGAAATATGGTGCCCACTCCCTACCCCATCCCATCCTCTTAACACCTCACTTAGACCAGGAGTCATAACTAAAATTAGAAGGAAAATAACTCCAACCAAGAAGAAGACAATGGTTAAAAATATAATATAGTCTTTTCACTATTCAGACTCATTTCACTGTTCTGACTTATTTCCATTGCTCTATCTTATAGCAAAGGCCTCAAAGCTATCTTTCTTCCCTACTCCCCTACACTATGTCACATTACTTTACAATGATCTTAAAGACAGTATCTCACTACATCTCTTTTTCTTCCCTCAACTTGTCTCTCTTTTCCTCTCTAATAACCTGGAAGTATAAGTAACTACCCGACTCCTATAACATCTGTTAATGCTAGTACCTTGACTTTGAGTTTATAATAAAATTCCTTCCTCTCATTTGTATCATGATTCCCCATAAAAATTTCATTGAGTAGTAGAGACAGGAAGAGACTATGATTTTTCAGATGATGAAGTGGGGGGTGGGGGAAGCATGGAGTGTTGGTGGGGAAACAAGTACTAGCGCTCAACCTCCTACATTAGTGTTTATCTTCTCTGATGCTGACTCCTTGGGGAAGAGCCAGTCCACAAACAGAAGAAACTGTTACTGAGATCCTGGAAAGGATAACCCATCACAAGCCCACCTCAGGATGGAAAGGATTTATTGTAGATTCCTTAGAAGTTGAAGTCTGTTAATCTATGCTCAATTTAGTAAATATTCATTAAAAGACTATGCACAAATTGGGAAACATATATGAAAAAAAATGGAATCACTTTGCTCTGCACCTGAAACTAACACAACTATACTTCAATTAAAAAAATAAGTAAAAATTTAAAAATTTTAAAAAAGAATAAACAAAAAAGTGTGCTTGCAGTAGCCTATAAGACTTTTCATAAAAATAACATTTTCCAATTTTATATATAGCCAACAACTACAGGAAAAAGAGAAAAACAAAATACTAAGATTTCCAGAGGCAAATAAAACCTATATTTTATTTTAAAAAACAAAAACAAAAGACTATGCACAAATCATACCAGGCAGGATGCTATTGGAGATTCAAGGATGAAAGTCATGGGCCTGCCCTCCAGTGATTCATAATCTAGGGCTATTCTCAACTTGGGGATGGGGAAAGAGGCAGGGAGGTGACACTGACCCTTTTGTGAATCAGATGACATTTACAGGCCCCAGAAAATTGTTCCAGATCCCCATGCACACACACACGATTTTACAAATAATTTCTTGGGGCTTATAAAGCTCCTGGACATTGGAGGAGTAGCTCATGTGTGTGTCCCATAACATCCAGCCACAAACCTCACATAGATGAGCTTTTCCTCACAGTTACCCCATCCGAGTACAAAGAGAGTAAGCCAGTCAAATAGTTCCAGAAGAAAGCAAGAGTCTGCCCTTTTTGCCCAGGTTTTCTTAATTAACAGCTGCTGCAGAAACATCTTACTCTTCTTCCTCAGACTTGGTGTTTTGAGGCCTTCTTTCCTGACAGGGGATGACTGTATCCACCAGAATGCACAGCCAACCAGGGTGCCCTGGTCAGGGAAGCCAAGGCTCTCCTTGCTGGGCTTGCCCACAATACCCCGGCCTCCTGGTCCCTTTCCAGCCCCTGGGAGACACTGAAGCCTCATTTTACCAGATGACCCATGCAGAAAGGAGGGCTCCTCTTAAAGAGGTCAAGGGGAACCTGCCCTGCAGGGAAATCTCTGGCCAGGGCTATGGCTGCAAGGACTTTCTGGCATTTGTGAGTTGGTTGGTGTTTGGTGATTTTCCAGTCATTTACTACTCTGGAAAAGCAACCAGATTGTTCATTTTAAGTCAGGATGTTGAAGTGTCACTGAATCGCTGGGGACGGACATCTGGGATCAGAACCTTGTCTTGATTGGAGCCAGAGCCTCAGTATCACTTAAGGACACAGACACTTTGGCTTCCTCCCCACATTAACTTGTGAATATAAATATGAGACTTCTATTATGTTCCCCACAACCCCTCTTACAAAAGGGGACAGGGTTCCTGTCTTGGCTTTTCATTGTGACCTTCAGGCCTAGAGCCACAAAGGATCTGTCGAAACTCTGAAGCCACAGTCATTTTCTAGTGTTTGTCACCCTTCTTCTCTGGATGCTGGTGCTTCAAAGGACACTGCAGGGGAGGCCTCTTTTGAAATACTACCACTACTAGTACTAGTACTAATGGTAATAATATACAGTGTTTTTTGGTTTAAAAAGGGCTTTCATCTTTACTGTTATTTTAACAATTGTTGTTCTCCCAAGATAATGTATCAGTCGGGATCTCAGCAGGAGTCAGGCGGCACATTTAAGGAGTTTAATTGAAAATTATTTAAAGAAGGAACTATTTACAGAGGTACATCAGAGTCCCATCAGGAAAACAGAAACCATGCCAACTGTTTTGATAAAGAGAATGTTTAAGAGAGTCAGAGATCTTTACATGATTCATACAGACAGAAGGTGGAATGGTAGTGCAGGGTTGGGGAGCAGGGAAGGAGAGTTATTGTTTAATGGATACAGAGTTTCAGTTTCAAAAGATCAAGGTTTGACGTAAATACGTTATACCATGTGTAAAATAGATAGCAAGTGGGAACCTGCTGTATGGCACAGGGAGCTCGGCTAGGTGCTCTGTGACCACCTAGATGGGTGGGATGGGAGGGTGGGAGGGAGTTCCAAGAGGGAGGGGATATATGTATACATACAGCTGATTCATTTCATTGTACAGTGGAAACTAACACAACAGTGTAAAGCCATTTTACTCCAATAAATAAATAAATAAATAAAAGATCAAGACGTTCTGTAAATCTGTTTCCCAACAATGTGAATACACTTAGTGCAACTTAACTGGACACTTAAAAATGTTTAAGACGATAAATTTTATGTTATGTGTTTTTTACCACAATAAAACGAAAAACAGGTTGGAGATCTGAATACGTGAAAGGGCTCACTGAGATAACACAGAAAAGTAACTGTAACATAGCAGCTAGCACTCCTGGGGCCAGGGAACCAAGGGAAGAGCTCCGAGTAGTTATAACCCAGCACTTGAGAGCGGGCACAATGAGGACGTTCCTGGGAAAGCAGGAGGCTGGACCCTGGACCCTGGTGCCTGGGGGACTTGCCTTTGTCAGACGACTGGAACAGGAAGAACAAGCCAGGGGGAGTCCCCGTCCCTCAGCCCCTGCAGGAGCCCTGTCGCACCGCGCATGCGCAGAACTGGCGGGGAGGTGCCGCAAAGAAGGGTGTAATTTGCAAACTCCCAGCGCAGCACCGAAAAGCAGGTCACAGGGTGCTTAGGGGCTGAGCATTATTAGCTTAATAATGGTGTGGTTTCACAAAAGGTGCACGCAGGGTTAAGGGAATGTTAAAACAACCAGCAACTGGAAACAGCCCGAGGCAGTTACCACCCTGAAGCGTAAGGGGACAGGTGAAGGATCATGAAACCGTAGGGGCCTTGTCAGGCTCATGGCTGTGGAAGAGGGGCTGCCCAGTGGGAACTGTGGCCAGCTGCCCAAACCTGGGCCAAGCAAGGAGGGGATGGGCAGGGGTTGGGGGGTAACCGCCTACGTCTTGCTCTTCCCACCTGCTGATTTCCTGAAACTGCTGCAGCTTGTCCAGACCAAACTGGAAGTCGGAGGGCAGTATGTTTAATGGTCGTTTAATGAAAACAGAACTTAACCATATACATTTATCTGCATCTTCATCTCCCCACCTAAGGACAACAATAACAACAACAGCAACAAAATAAGAATCTCTCCTAGTTTATATAGATCAACTCATTGTTTCTAACAGGCTTAATAACTCGGCATGATGGAAACTTAGTTTATTTATTATTTTATTTATTTATTTATTTATTTATTTATTTTTTGGTGGTACGCGGGCCTCTCACTGTTGTGGCCTCTCCCGTGGCGGAGCACAGGCTCCGGACGCGCAGACTCAGCGGCCATGGCTCACGGGCCCAGCCGCTCTGCGGCATGTGGGATCTTCCCGGACCGGGGCACGGACCCGTGTCCCCTGCATCGGCAGGCGGATTCTCAACCACTGCGCCACCAAGGAAGCCTGAAACTTGGTTTATTTTAAGCAGGAAAAATTGGCAGTAGTTTTCAAATCTGTTGAATGCCTAATATAGGCCACTAAAACACTTGCTTATTGATTTTCACATACACCTGAATGTAAAGAGTGGACTAAATGCTTAATACCTGCTTCTCTTGACAGTGGTTGAGAAATCAGTTTGGCTTCAGGTTCCCCATCTAAAATAGGAAGACAATAGTACACATCTCACAGGTTTGTTACAAGATGAAATGAGAAAAAAATAGGTGAAAGCACTGTGGAAAGGTTGGGTTGTTTTCTATTTAGTTCTCCCTGGATCTCAGTGTTCTTTAGAGTACCACCATCACCATTATCACTATCAGCATCATCACCACCACCATCACCATCACCTTTCTCATCACTGCCATCACCACTACCACCATTATCATCATCACCATCATCACCACCACCACCACCATCACCTTCATCATCACCACCATCACCACTACCATCATCACTATATCATCATCACCACTACTACCACCATCATCATCATAATTATCAACGTCATCACCTCCACCATGACTAACATCATCATAGTCATCACCATAATCATCACTAACATTATCTTTTCTCCTGGTGCTAAATATCCTTGCCCTTGGGAATTTCATAATTTTATTGAGCAAAAAAACACTCTTGGAAGGAACTGAGATGTGGGACTTGGAGTCAGGAGGGCCTTTGTCATTGACCATTTGTAGGCTCCTTCTGAGTTTCCCAGTTTTCTCATCTGTGAAGTGAGAATACCTACCTACCTCTGCTGATTAGTCTCCCTTTGCCCTTCCAAATCCATTCTCTATCCTTTGCTGTTCTTTTCTGTGTCCGTGGAGGATGACCTTTACAGACTGAACTACGTAGGCTCCCCTGTATGTCCATATGGTTGTATGAATATTGATAGAAGGGATAGAAAATATACATGCCAAGCTTAAGTTATCTGGTGTAAGTGAGCAGGGTTTTGGTGGTGGTACTAGAGATGTTAGGTAAAAAAGAAATTTTAATTAGGTGCAAATAAAAACTAGGGCAAAATGAAAAAAAAATTACATCTAAAAACATTATGCTCAGTAAAAGAAATGAGACACAAAATCATACCTATGTATTATAACATTTGTGTGAAACTCTAGAAAATGAAAACTAATCTATTGTGACAGAAAGCAGATCAGCAGTGGCCTGTGGCCAAAAGTGGAGGGAGAGATTGACCGTAGTAGGGTATGAGGGAATTTTTTAGGAGTAAAGGAAATATCTGGTATCTTGATTGTGGTAGTGGTTACAAGGTGCATACTGTCAAAACTCAACTACCTATACTTAAATGAGTACAGTTTATTATGTGTAAATTATACCTGAATAAAGTTGATTTTTTTAAATATTCATGATATAAGTAGAAGATATATATCATAGAACTCTAGATGTGATATTACTATAAATTTGTACAACATGAATGCACACATAAGGACCAGAAGCTGACATGGACCAGTGAACACAGCAGTTTGGTTCACAGATGCCTGCTACTTTATAAGCAACAAACAGAAAAGACAGCACTGAAGAAGACATCTGAAGACAGGGCCCACCCAGCAATGCCAAACTCATTGATGAGGCTGCATTTTAAGGAAATATGTATAGGCATATTGGAAGGGTCAAGAGGAAACAAAGACTCTATAGGGTCCTGATGGGTGTCTCATTTTAAAATAAAGAATTTTATGCAATGGACTATTGAGTTATAATGAGGCTTACAGGTAAAAGGAGCATGGTCTCAATGCCATTGTGATCAAATAAAGTTTACTAACCTCTCCAATTTTCAGTTGCTTACTTTATAAACTAAAAATAACATTAGCCTTCCAATGCCAAGTTCTCAAGACCCCAACTGCTATGAGAAATAATTCCAAAGACATGAAAGGAAACATCTATTGACTCAAACACAAAATGTGTTTGGCCCATCAGCCTTGGGTTAATTGTTCAGGAAATTTAAAACACAATTAGCTGGGGCTTCCCTGGTGGCGCAGTGGTTGAGAGTCCGCCTGCCGATGCAGGGGACACAGGTTCGTGCCCCGGTCTGGGAAGATCCCACATGCCGTGGAGCAGCTGGGCCCGTGAGCCATGGCCGCTGAGCCTGTGCGTCCGGAGCCTGTGCTCCGCAACGGGAGAGGCCTCAGCAGTGAGAGGCCCGCATACCACAAAAAAAAAAAAAAAAAAAAAAATGCAATTAGCTGGATCATATGGTAGCTTTAATTTTAGTTTTTTAAGGAACCTCCATACTGTTCTCCATGGTGGCTATACCAATTTACATTCCCACCAACAGTGTAGGAAGGTTCACTTTTCCCCACACTGTCTCAAGCATTTATTGTTTGTAGATTTTTTGATGATGGACATTCTGACCGGTGTGAGGTGATACCTCATTGTAGTTTTGATACATGCACCTCAGTGTTCTTTGCAGCACTATGTACAATAGCCAGGACATGGAAGCAACCTAAATGTCCATCAACAGAGGAATGGATAAAGAAGATGTGGTACATATATACAATGGAATATTACTCAGCCATAAAAAGAATGAAATAATGCCATTTGCAGCAACATGGGTGGACCTAGAGATTATCATGCTGAGTGAAGTAAGTGAGAGAAAGACAAATATCATATATCACTTATATGTGGGATCTAAAAAAAATGGTACAAATGAACTTATTTACAAAACAGAAATAGAGTCACAGATGTAAAAACAAGCTTATGGTTATGGGGGCAGGGAGGGATAAATTGGGAGATTGGGATTGACATATATACACTACTATATATAAACTAGATAACTAATAAGGACCTACTGTATAGCATAGGGAACTCTACTCAGTACTCTGTAATGGCCTATATGGGAAAATAATCTAACAAAGAGTGGATATATTTATATGTATAACTGATTCACTTTGCTGTACACCTGAAACTAACACAACATTATAAATAAACTATACTCCAATAAAAAAAAAAAAAACTTAGAGGCTAGAAAGAAACCCACACAATTAGCTCCTTGAATTTATGGAACGAAGTAGAACCCATCCTCTTTACGCTAGTCAAGTGGCTGTTACTCTGGCTGTGTCCCACAAGCATCTACCAGACTTAAAAAGTACAGATTCCTGAACACATCTCTTGGAATGTATGACTCAGTGGGCCTGGGATGCAGCCCAGAGAGCTGTGTAAGTTCCATGGTGACTCGGCACCATCAACTAATGGTAAGAACTACACTGCCTGGCACTCGTCTTGGTATTTTTATGCAGCCTGAACATTCCAACATAGCCCTCTCAGAGCACACTCTCCATTTTCTGGCATGAAAGAAGTTTTTTGATATTCATTTAGCACTACCCCCAATTCCATGGCCTCAAGATTTGAAAGAACTACAAGGCAGCTTCCTTACCCAGCTGAGATTAGATACATCTGAACTAGGGTAAAGGAGACAAAGAGATAGGATGGTAGGGATCCCCTTCCATGTTTCCATTAAAAGGGCTAAATTTGGGGCTTCCCTGGTGGTGCCGTGGTTGAGAGTCCACCTGCCGATGCAGGGGACACGGGTTCATGCCCCGGTCCGGGAGGATCCCACATGCCGCGGAGCGGCTGGGCCCGTGAGCCATGGCCGCTGAGCCCGCGTGTCCGGAGCCTGTGCTCGGCAATGGGAGAGGCCACAACAGTGAGAGGCCCGTGTACCGCAAAAAAAAAAAAAAAAAAAAAAAAAAGGGAGGGCTAAATTTGAAATGTAATTATTATGTATCTTCCTTTCTACTTCTTCTATTGGTGGTTGAGCTAGTTAACAAATAATACCTGAGAAGCACCGTTGGCACCTTATGCAATAAAATTTTAAGGAAATGAGACAACTTCCTGACCTGCTTATGACAACCTGACATACATGCCATCCTGAGATCCAGGCTTTTCGGGAACCAGAAAAATCAGCTTTTCATTCATTTCTTCAAAAAGTGTTTATTGTCTGCCTACTTCATACAAGCTCTGTTCTAGGCACTGGGGACACAGTGGGGCATGAAACAGACAAGGTTCCTTCTGGTTTTGGCTTACAATCTAGTTAGAAGAGACAAATATGAGACAACAAAACAAACGATAGCATCAGATTATAGTCACTGTAATGCAAGAAATTAAAAATATGTTGTGATAAAGAGTGAAAGGCAGGAGGCAGGATGCGGGGGTGGACAATGAGATAGTGGGTAGTCAGGGAAGGCCTCCCTGAGGTGGTGAGATCTGAGCTGAGATTAAAGGGAAGGAAGAAACCTGCATGCAGAGAGCCCGGAGGGGAGCCTGAAAAAGGAACACTGTGACAGCCGAGGTCTGTCAGGAAGCAGAAGACACCCAAAAGTGACTCTGTACAAAAGTGCAGACAACAAACGTTAATGAAACTAGCAAGAGAGAGGGAATACCCCAGGGCTACCAAAAGTGGGGGGAGACAGGAGCACTCGAGGCCTGCAGGGGCAGAGGGAGGAGGGGTTGCCAAAAGATAGAGAAGGTCCCATAGGAGTCATGGCCCTTGGTAAAGATATACAGCCAATCCCCAGGGACCGAGCCAGGAAGGAGCAGGGGGAATAAATAGCCTAAAAAAAAATCTCCTTCCCGTCTCTCTCTGATATTCTGCTAGAGCTTCCCATTGGCCAATTCCAATAGGAAACCAGAAGGTGAGAGTGTCCATTGATGCAGTTCACACAGCCAGCCTGCTGGGGCACAGAACACGGTTGGAAAGCATGGAAATTGGGTGTGGAAGGGTAAGTGGAAGGCATCAGCACAAACAGCAAGGGCAAAGGCTTGAGATGGGAAAGAGCGTAGCTTGTTCAAGGAACAGAAGGGCCATGGGACTGGAGCTTAGTGGACAAGGTAGAGGAGGAGGGCAGGGAGGAAGCCAGGCCAGATCATGCGGGGCCTTGTATGCCATGTTGAGGTGCTGGTACTTCATTCTGTGCCCAATAGGAGGCCTTGGGATGGTCTGGATGGGAGATAGGATCCGATTCTCACACTTTGAAGGCCTGCTCTACCTGCTGTGTGGGGTAGGAACTGCAGGAGCAGTGTGTGTGTGGTGGGAGCAGGGGAGGAACAGGAAGCAACCAGCATAGCAGGGTTGCAACCAACTAACCCCAGAACGCAAATGTGCACAGAAATTAGACTTCCACTTGGTCTTGAGCTGATCTAGTCTTGCTCACCAGTTCCTATCCATGACAGGAAAGCAAAAGGAGCCAGGGGATAACCTTTAGACCAACACAATCATTTGAAGTTCCTTTTTAGGGGAGGGAGAAGGATGGACTGGGAGTTTGGAGTTGGTAGATGCAAACGATTACATTTAGAATGGATAAACAACAAGGTCTTACTGTATAGCACAGGGAACTACATCCAGTCTCCTGGGATAAACCATAATGGAAAAGAATATTAAAAAAGAATGTCTACATGTATATAACTGAGTCACTTTGCTGTACAACAGAGACTGGCACGACATTGTAAATCAACTACACTTCAACTTTAAAAAAAGGAAAAAAGCAATAAATAAACTTCCTTTTAGATAGAACTCAGCTTCTTTGGTTGGACACACTTAGTCTCTAGATTTAGGCACCACCCCTGTCCTCAGGACCATGCATGGTGGGACAGAATCCTTCCAGAATCCATGTCCTTGTGAATTTGGGGGGAAGAGTCCTCAAAAGCATGCAAGGCCCTCTGGCTCCCCAGCAATGTCCCTTGTCCCCCCTTGTCAATGGCCTGCAATGGGGTCATTAGGGCCTATGGCTGAGGCTGCAGCTGCTGTACATCTTGGTCTAACCTCCCTCTCAGCTCGGTGTCTGACTGACTCATGTCACCTCAGCTCTCAAGGGCATTACAGGCCCCTCTGAGTGACTCAAGGTCCCCATGTCGGACCTGCTGACTCTCAACTCTGCATTCATGCCTTGGGAGAACAGAGGAAGGACTGGGGAAACCAGTTAGACCCTCACTTCCCTGTCCACATCTCTGGATTTATTTTCATGTGGTCACTCTCCAGGTTGGTCAAGAAGGCCCCTCCCGGACCCTCCAGGTGACTCTTCCCAGGGTCCCAGACTGGAAGCCAGGAAGGAGCCCCTCTGTCCTCTGTATCCTCCAGCTATTGAACAGACCTCCTCTCTCTGGGCTACAGCCTTGAGGGAAGATCAGAATCCCTAAATGACCAACTGCTTCCTCTGTCTCCCTTCTGTCTTCCTTCTCCAAAAATTTTTTGGGGGGGTAGAAGCTCAAGCTTCATCATCATAGCCCCATCTTCTGAACTCCAGCCTTACCACTCAGCATTAACGGTGAAGAGTGTAAACATTCTGTACGTTATGAGAGAAATTTATAATCTCATCTTACAGTCCTGACCCCTACTATGTAAATGGAAACTAGAAACATTTATAAAATCCTTTCTCTCCCTGCAGAGACTAGCTTTCAAGCCCATTATCTTTCTGTAGAACCCGACTTTTAAATGTCAGAAGCCAAATCTTAACTCTTTCTTTCAGTTTGCATTCTTTTATCTCCTCTCTGAGCAGGTATCATCAGGAAAAAGAGAAAAGCACATTAAATTTTTCAAAACTATTGCCATCATTACACCTTACATTGTTAGGAAGCACACTACCTTAATGGTCTAGCGGAGAGATAAGTACAGCTTGTTACCTGGTGGAAGTGGAGTAGAGAGCAGGAAAGGGAGAGAAAAGTAGGCAGGTATAGAAAATATTTCAGCAGGAGAACTAATAGGATTGGCTGATGGATTAGATGGTAGGGGTGAAGAAAATGGGAAACCCAGAATGACTCCTACGTGAGTAATAGACAGATGGTGGTCAATTTCTCTGGAATGGAGAATGCTGGGGAAGAAACAGGTTTGGGGTGGGATAAGTCAAGGATGCTGTTTTGCACCTAGTAAATTTGAAATTTCAATTAGACATCCAAGTGATAATGCGGAACAGGCCACTCAGAAGGGAGGTCAGAGATGATGATAAAAATTTGGGAGTCAGCAACACATAGACGGCACCTAAAACTCAACACTCGGATAAAGAAAGGCTCGGTCCAGGCACGACTATACCAGGGCTGGAAGCTTCTATAGGTCATGCCATGTCAGGACAAGCAGAAACCCTGACCCAGTCCAAACCTACCTCAAGGCAAGCTCTCAGATGCAGCATAACATTTAAGGTGCAGATGCAGGCATCACAAACGCATTTGATTTTAGCGATAACCACAGAGGAGAGACAGCATGTATACATTGGAACTAGGTCATCCATTTTGTACAGATTTATATCCCAGAGAAAGAAACAAATACTTATTTGGGGCCTATCATCACGGAGCAAATGACCTATGCAAGCAGGAGATGAACAAGAAACGAAGCACTCCTTCCGGACTTTTTTCTCAAAAAGGAGCTGGTGGTGGACAACTTTTCATCCAGAAGCCACCCAGAGGCTGAGCTTTCTATTCAAAAGGACCTATGGTCTAGTTGTTCATCATACACTCAGACATTTTTGTTGTTGGATAGGAACGGGGGGAAAAGAAAGTATAGGTCCTTCTAACTAAATAAGAAGAGGCAGAGTGGAAGGATGGGGGTGAAAGGACTAACACTATTTCCAAAGAAATAGACCCACCTGCTGAAACACATTTCCATCTGGATTCCCATAGAATCACTTTTCTGAAACAGTAAGAGATCTATCTCCTCCACCATCAGGGAATGGAAGTCTGACAACTAGAAGACAGATAACGTTTAACAAGGGTTTAGGGAAACCTAGGTGAATGTCAAAAAAGGAACCAGGAAGATAGAAAATGGTGAAGAGGACATGATTCTTCAAAATGTAGGGTGGAAGAGAAAGACCGAGAGAAGAGAAGGGAGGGAGAGGAGGGGAGGAGAGAGAAAAGGGAGACAGAAGAGCTCTTGATCAGGAATTATTACTATTTAACTATAACCCTCTTGCTCCCTCTGGAGGTCAAGGTTATGAATAACATGTCTGTAAAAAAAAATCATTGTATTGCTAGAAGCTGTGGCTTCATTTTTCACTGCACCTTTCTTCACTTTAAAATGTCAGTATTAAAATAAAAGGACAAAACAAAGAACTGCAAGAAATTAAAATTCCACTGGCTTTCTGGCACTTTCCACATACTCTGAAATTTGAAGCCCAAGAATTTGGGGTGCTTTGTAAGCAAAGCCAGACCTACAGTACCAATCAAATACACAAGATGGGCCTTAGAAGATGGGGAAGATATAATTTTGCATCAGCCTTCACTAATATATTTCTCCAAACCGCTCATTGTTTATTTTGAAAACAGGAGGAATCTGTAGGATGGCATTATTCCTCACATCAGTGTTAAAGTCATTCTGGAAGAACAATGTCTGGACTTTGTTCCAGGTTTTCTGTATTTGAACAAGGATATCATTGTTGCCAGGCAACTCTGGACTCCAGATGCAGGTGCACCCAAAAGTTAAATGACCTTGTAATTCTAATGACTGTACTCTGGCAATAATTGCAGTATTACAATTTGTCTACCTAGATCCGGCAGCTGAATTAAGAAAAGAAGTCAAGGAGTCAAAGACAACGAACCTTAATAAAGCCAGTGCTCATCAGGTCATTCTTCAAGGTTTCAAGACAGTGGCTCCAGAGTAGCACTGAGAGTAATTTTAGAAAGCTTCATTTCAGCCTAATGATTTTACAATATAACAGATAACTGATAACATTTGGACAGAAGGAGCAATGTCTCGTGGCTTTGGGTTCAATTTGGGTAACAGTGTTTTATAAATACAAAGCCAGAGGGTACATTTCTCTAGCTTTCATGATTATTGTTGCAATAATTAACTATACTTTCAGAAGTACAAACACCAATCTGGAATGCTATTTGTGGCCACAGGCAATGAATAGACAGCAGAAGACAAGCCACACCATGACAAAGGACAAAAAGAACAAACATGAATATTTAAAGGTGATTCCATGCAATTTATTATACAATAAATGTGCCATCTCAATGCACTGAGGCAAAGATGGGCTTTTTAATTAATGGTGTCAGGACAAATGGGTAGCCATTTAGAAAAAAAAAAAAACGGTAAAGTTAGCTCTGTATTTCATCCCATACAAAAGAATAAACTCTAAATGTTTCAGATATCTAAGTGCAAAAAATAAAACTATACAAGTACTAGAAAAAAATAAGTAAATTCCTCTTCAGTCTCAGTGTAGAGACAAAGACCTAAAATATAGAGACAATAAAAGAAAAGATAGATAATCTGACCACATAAAAATAAATACAAAGCATAAGCACAGGTGAAAGACAACTGACAAAATGGGAGAAAATACTTGCAACAGACATACCCCTAATATGTAAAGAACTCTTCAAAATCGAGGAAGAAAGGACAATTCACCCAAAAAGTATAAAACAGCTCTTAAATTATGAAAAAAATAGTTAGAGAAATTAAATTAAAACAACACTGAGGGCTTCCCTGGTGGCGCAGTGGTTGAGAGTCCGCCTGCCGATGCAGGGGACACAGGTTCGTGCCCCGGTCCGGGAAGATCCCACATGCCGCGGAGCGGCTGGGCCCGTGAGCCATGGCCACTGAGCCTGTGCGTCCGGAGCCTGTGCTCCGCAACGGGAGAGGCCACAACAGTGAGAGGCCCGCGTACCGCAAAAAAAAAAAAAAAAAAAAAAAAAAAAAAAAAAAAAAAAACACTGAAATACCATTTTGTATCTATCAGACTGGTAAAAATTATAAAGTATGGTAATACATTCTGTTGACAAGGCTCGTTGCTGGTGGGAATGAAGATTGGTATAACTCTTCTAGAAGGAAATCGGACAATACTTAACAAAAACTACAGATATATTTAACTTTTGCCCCAGCAATTCCACTTTTAGAAATCTACTCTAAAGATAAACCTCCAACAATACAAAATGAATATTTACAAGGTTATTCACTGCAACAGTGTAACTGCAAAATATTAGAAGCAACTTATCTCAGTGACATACATTGGAGAGTGGCTAAATTCTCCTATGGATAAACTATGATACATCCACACAATGGAGTACACTAAGCAGCTATAAAAAAGAATAAAGATCTCTGTGAAATTATATCGAATGATTTTTTTTCCAGGACACATTAAATTTAAAAAGCAAAATGAAAGAGTATTTATAGTATGCTACCTTTCAGATAAGGCAGAAGGGGATATAAATATATATATTGAATATTCACATATATAATATTCTATATATATTCATTTATATACAAATGATTGTACAAATATTCATTTGTACAAATGAAATGCCAAAAGGATAAACCCTAAATTAATGAGATTGGTTACCTACAGTGAGTGGGAACAGGGCAGAAAAAAATGGGGAAAGAGAAACACCGTAGTGATGGGAGGGAGTAGAAATATTCTGAGTGTACTTTGTTTTAAATAACTCTTATACTTAAAACAATGTAATGTTTCAACATACACAAAAAATAAATAAACGATAACAATAAACTAGGCGGTGGGGAGAACCCAAAATGGAATAAACAGTAACAAATGAACTTAACTGGATTACAGATGAATAATGTACTCATATGAAAGAGGTGGGAAAAGGAAGAGCTATCTTAAGAAGCAGTATTTTGATGATCTACTACAAAAAGAAGCAAAGACAAAAAGAAATGTGCACAAATATTGTGCTCTACTTAGTAAATTTGTGAATACTGGTTGTGAACAAACAAGTAAATAGATTATGGATTATGGGAGCCAGGTTTCTCATTATCCAAGAAAGACATTACAAATAAGGAAGAGGGGGTGAGGGGCTGGAATGAATCCTATGGTACTGGACTGGAACTGGAGGTGTCAATATGAATTCATAGTTTTTAATATTTGTACAGATGGACAGCTATAAAAATAGATTTAAATGTGTGTGTGTGCGTGAGTTAATATACATACATATATTTCCTAGCTCTATCCTCTGAGAGGGCCTAGAAGCAATGAGCACACCTCGCTCCGAGATCTTGGTTTCCAAATACCATTCTCCATTAAATGGAACCAAAGCTCCTTGGAGAAATGGTAGGTTCCAAGCCTGGGAAAGGAAAAATAGAAGATGCACCTGGAACATCTTCTGGTGCCAGAAAATAAGGAAGTGCTCAAAAAATGATAGGGGCATGCTGAAAGGACACAGGAGCCAACCGGAAAGAGCTAAGGCAGGAACAACACACATTTTGATATCTGAGCAACAATATATATAATGATAGTGATGGATTATACCCATGAGTCCAAAACTGATAAAATAAATCAGCATTCCAATTAATAAATATGGAAGGAATGATGGAAATAGAAAATCAGGGTTAGGCAAACACCATACCTAATAACTGTTGCATAGAAGAACCATCAATGGATGGTAGAATTAGCAGGCAAAAGTATTATGAGAAACAGGATTTTTGTGTAGTCTCAAAGTATCTCCCTATAAGACACTTAATGATTACAAAGGGAAAAAATAGTCACCTTACAGCACAGAAACCTGGCATACAGCATCCTAATCAACTGATCAACGTGAACATCATCAGTAATAAGACATGGTGACTTCACGTACCCCTGATGGGATGCAATGAGAAGGGCACAGCATAACTTCTCCAGTATTCTTACCAAAACATGCATCATCTCAGTCTAATCATGAGAAATCATCAGACAAACCCAAACAAGGGATATTCTACAAAATAACTGATCAGTACTCCCCAAAAGTGTCAAGGTCATGAAAGACAAAGAATGTTAGAGAGATAACAGAGACATGACAACTAAATGCAATACGTGATCCTGGATTAAATCTGGAACCAGAAGGATTTCTTCAATGTTAGTGGGAATGTGAATGTGAATAAGGTTTATAGATTGGTTGATAGTAGAGTGTCAATGTTATTAATTTCCTGATTTTTCTGTTGAATAAGTATACACATGAGAGAAAGATGGTGAACGGCATATGGGAACTCTCTGTATTATTTTTGCACGTCTTTTCTATAAGTCTACACTTATTTCAAATTAGAAAGCTTTTTAAAGGATTAAGAAGTGTTTCTGTGAAGTAAAAACATGTCAATGTGACACATTTCTGAGGGTATTACATGTGTAATACCTTTTTATAATTACTGAGCTTAAATCCCTCTGCAGTTATTGGTGTGTAAATTCTGCAGGAAGAATGTTGGACACTAGAGAAAACGTCAGCAGAACCATACTTTGTTTAAAACATCATAAAATAAAATAGAGTCTATTTGCCATTTAGCAGATTTGGGGAAATAAAAATAATAATGAGCTATTTGTGCTATTTCCATAGTTTTAGAAATATAACCAAGTAGTCACTAGATGCATACTGTGTGCTCAGAATTGAGCTGGGGTCTATTAGTTTCGTGAAATTTTAACAGACACCATGTACATCCTTTGGTCCCACCTTTTGGAGTTTACACTTGCATGGCCAGCCTTAGCCAACAGGAGGCAGAAACCAATGGATAAATGCTCTTTCCTTTTGTTCCCCAGGCAAACAGTTCTGAGACACATTTAAAATAATACCCCAGGGCTTCCCTTGAGAATCCGCCTGCCGATGCAGGGGACACGGGTTCGTGCCCCGGTCTGGGAAGATCCCACATGCCGCAGAGCGGCTGGGCCCATGAGCCATGGCCGCTGAGCCTGCGCATCTGGAGTCTGTGCTCCGCAACAGGAGAGGCCACAACAGTGAGAGGCCCGCATACCACAAAAAAAAAAAAAAAAAAAAAAAAAAAAAAAAAAAAAAAAAAGAATATCCCATCAATACTGAGCACCCGTCACCCATAGGAACGGACAACTTAATAATATATCACTGTATTAGTTTTCCCTCCCTCCCTCTTCAATTCCCCTGATTCCTTACCCTTGCTCAATGGGATCACGTCCAAACAAATTACTTGCTCACCAGTCTTTGTCCTAGGCTCTGCTTTTGGGGGACAAGGAGAGCAAGGTGGGAAGGGAGTGTAAAGGAAGGGATGGTGGAGACACAAGCTAAGAAAAAGATATAGGCTTGCCTTTAAGTGAAAGTTGCAGACACAAATATGAAATAGATATCAATCAGTGGGAGTATATTACCAAGTACATAAAATAGCTATAAAGATGTCCGCATATGAGAATTCTACGCAGTGAACAACCTGTTCCAGATGGAGGTAGATTGTGAAGTGATCCCTGAAGGAGTAATAACTCTTTGAGAGAGTGACAGAATAAGCAGAGGGCATTCCTCATCCATGGAGAGAAAACTGAGGAACAAGCTCAAGATGGGTTTTCTTCTTGCCACATGGAAAACAAGACTGTCAAAAGACTTCATCAGCACTGCTCAACAACTTCTTATGTACATGAGCTCTTAAAGAAGTCCATTATTAGCCAGCAAAGAGGAAAAATGAGAACATTTTGACCTGGGAAGGAAAAAGATGTATTTCTGGCTTGTTTACATGAAATGTTAAGACCTACATTTTTTTTTTTTTTTTTTTTTTTTGGCTGTGTTGGGTCTTCGTTGCTGCATGCGGGCTCTCTCTAGTTGTGGTGAGCAGGGGCTACTCTTCATTGCGGTGTGCAGGCTTCTCATTGCAGTGGCTTCTCTACTTGTGGAGCACGGGCTCTAGGTGCCCGGGCTTCAGTAGTTGTGGCACACAGGCTTCAGTAGTTGTGGCGCACGGGCTTAGTTGCTCTGTGGCATGTGGGATCTTCCCAGACCAGGGATGGAACCCATGTCCCCTGCATTGGCAGGTGGATTCTTAACCACTGCGCCACCAGGGAAGTTCCTACATTTTTTTTTTAAAGGAGAGATTTCTTTTGTGA
This sequence comes from Kogia breviceps, assembly GCF_026419965.1. Taxonomy (NCBI): domain Eukaryota; kingdom Metazoa; phylum Chordata; class Mammalia; order Artiodactyla; family Physeteridae; genus Kogia; species Kogia breviceps. Next base: position 49,557,333 of record NC_081312.1, read on the forward strand.
AATAGCAGATAGGAAATATTTGGTTTATTTATACAAGGAACAAAAATGGCAGAGGAGACTAAAACAAATATAACTTAGCAAAATTTACATTCAGCTTTTTAATAAAAAATAAATTCAGTGCTATCGATACTTGAAACAATTTTTAACAAAACAGCTACGTATCAATTTATGGTAACCACAATCACATTATTTTATGTTTGGCATACAAAACTTTTGTTGCTCTTTTCTCCTTGTGTTTCCTTTATTAATGGTAATACATTAGTTTGTTTTCTTTAAAAGATGTATTAGCTACTTCCTTTAAGAAGAAAAAATAGGAATTGTGAACTAAGACTCTGGTTAGTCAGTACCCATGTTTCTTGCCAGTCTGAAACTTCAGCTGGAAAATAGTCAGCTACTAAATATAGTGTATTTTAAACCTGGTCAAGAAATCCAGCAAGGTTTTGGAAGATTTACAAGAGAGCTGCTTCTCCTGGCATAAACGGCTTCTCCCAGGTGTGGTAAACACACACACAAATGAATAAAAAATCATGTGTATTATACATCCTAATAAAAAAATTAGGAGTTTACCTATTTTATATATACATTACTATATATAAAATAGGTAAACAACAAGGACCCACACTGTATAACACAGGGAAGTTTGCTATAGACTTGAGACTAACACAACACTGTAAATTAACTATACCTTAATTTTAAAAATAAATGATAACGTTTGACTCTGAGAGTTCACTCTTGTTAGCTCCATATTTAACACACCTGATGAGGATGACTTTTAAGTTTCTAAATCCCACCCCCATGAAACAAGTTTTCCTCAGTATATCAAATCATGTTGCTTTCATTCATCTTTTTCCATTTCTCAAACTATGGGATGCAAACTTTTAGGAAATCTGACCACCCCACACAGTTATACAGCTTGCACTGCACAAATGTACCAAGGGGATGTGAGGGTCAAGGAGGGGGGCTGGTTGGTCCAAAGAAAATGCATGAATATAAATGTATGTGCAAAACTACATAATTTCAGGGGATCTCAAACCTTCTGAAGCCCAAATCACAAGTTCAGAACCCCCTGCTCTATTAATTTCTATCCAAATAAATGAGATTTGCATTTTACAATAATGATTGACAATTTGTTGCTGAGTCAATCCAACCTCAGGCACAAAGCTAACTACAAATGTGCCTTCTTCAAGGAAAAAGAAAATTTATCTTTACCAAATTAATTAACTATTTTGTCCTCTGCTACAAAACATAGATTTTTATCTAAATAAGATCTTAATACAATAACTCTCAAGTATTTTCTCTACAATTTCTCTTCTGCCTCATCAAACATCATTCTCTGGCCTTTATAAATTTAATAAAGAATTAACATAATGGAAAGTATATCCAGAAGTAAAAGTCATATTTATAACTTTGTGATATCTACTTTGTATCATTTTAAAGTTTCACTAAAATGAGTAGAATTTATCATTTGAAACTATCAGTTAGCACAGCCTAACTGAGTGAAATGATGCAGGAACATACCCTTAGATACATACATTCATCTGTCAAACCCAACTGATTTAATAACAATATTTGACAATAAAAGGGAGGAACAAAAGCATCACACTTAATTTCAGGACTCACCTATAAATTTAAACTCAATTCTGTGTTTGTGAAGGCACCCCTATGCTTCAGCATAAATAAGGTCCCAAATGTAGTAGTTAAATGATCCTCCACAATAAAACATTTTTGTTAATCTTTAATTTTCTCAAAACAGTGCTAAAGTGATAGCAAGGAGAATTTTTTTTTTAAGTGTAAATCCACAATACAAAAAAGAGTAGGAGAGTACTTCTGTCTTAGGCAATTTAGTGAAGTGGATAACTCGAGAAAAACTCCTAAGACATACACCTAAAAGGTCTAGATAAATGTTTTTTTAAGTCTCTTTAAATATATGGCTGGGCATTTAAGGAGAAACTCTCCATAGGCCAAACATGAAGCAAAAACTTGAATCCAGTGAGACAGCTAAGTGCAAGACCTAACAGCTACCATTGAAGCTTCTGCCCACCATTGGTAGATTCGATTTCCAGCTTTTTGGTCTTTATAAAAACAGGGGCACTGGAGAAAAAGCCTAGGATGACAGGTCAGATGAGGTGAAATTTGCCAGTAACTCCTTCAGACATAAGATAAACACAGACATCGTAAGAAAATGTGCCTATTTTACCTTAGCTCTGGAAGAAAGGAAAAGTCTTCTCTGGGAGTTTCTATCCACAAGGTGGCCCTGCACACAAAGACAAAATCTATACTACCCTCAAGTGTGAAAAACTCCATGGTGAGAATTTACTTTAAGACACAAGTGACTCGCAGAAATAAATGAAAATCCTAGAGGAAAATACCTTAAAGCCAGGCCTCTGGGGATTTACGGATAAAGTAAATATGACCTTAAGATCAAAAATTCTTAGGTACAGAAGGAAACAAATTAGCATACACGACTGACACTCAACAGAACACAAACAACTACATCAGACTCACAATGACTGAAAATAATTATATTGAATATATTTAAAAGATAGTATTTAAAATAACAAGCAGATTTCATAAGTAGAGTGTCTAGAAATTTAAAATATATAATTGAATTTAGAAACTCAATGAAGAAATGAAATAGAAGATTAGACATGAATAAGGAAAGAATTACTATTTGAGATAGTTCTGAAAAAATTATTCAGAATGGAGGAAAGAATAATAAAGAGATAAAAAATTTAAAAGGGAATTTGATAGATATTGAGAACAGAGGGAGAATGTTTAACATAGCTCTAATAAGACTGTCAGAATGAGCTAATAGATAATATAGGGATGAGTTAATATTTAAAGACATAACAGCTGAAAAATTTCCAAAAATGATAAAATGCACAAATCCTCAGATTCAAGAATTCAGATAAATCCTAAAAATCTTAAATAAAGAGATACACACCTAGACACAACAGAACAACAAAAGGCAGATCATATATGCAGTCAGAGGAAAAAAGACATCCCCTTTAAAAAATTATTCTAATAACTAGCTTCTAAAATTCAGAAGACCTACTCCAGGAAGAGGTAAAATGGGTCCAAAATCATGGTACATGACACAAAACCCAATGGTGAGCAAAATAAATGGAAACTATATGGGAAAATAGAAATAAACATTGTATAATACAGCAACAAAACAGTACTATTTAAATTGTGGGGTTAAATATAGAGAACTAAAATTAAAAATTATAGCATATATATTGAGAGGTGGGCAAAAATAGTGATTACATTTTGAATTTGTTAAGTTAAACATGCTTGTTAGAACCACAAAAAAATTAAAATAGCATCATTTTCAATGAAGGAGAAAGATGGAATTTCTTTAAAAAATTGTTAAATCTCTGTCAATCCAAAAGAAAGGAGACAATATGTATATAAAAATCAAGACACAAAGCACAAAATAAGATGGTAGAAAGAACTCCAAATATATCAGTAACCACGATAAATATTAAGGGACTATATTCTTCAATAAAAGAGAAGATCTATGTATCACCACCTGTTTTGTAAATATTATGTTATTGGAATGTAGTTCCATTCATTGATTTACAGAGTGTCCAAAGCTGTCTTTGTACTACAACAGCAAAGTTGAGCTCTTCAACAATGTCTCACTCTAGGTATTCCCAGTTACTATAAATCTCTCTGACTATTTGTATGGGAGTAATCTGTACAAGCTTTTAATATTCTGACTTAATTTCATGGGCATCAACTGGGGGCCAAAGGCTTACTACAATTTTCTTCTTGACCTAGTGGCAAAACCTACTGGTTGAGAGATTCAAGCCACATATTAGGTACCCCAGCCGTGGAGTCCGACACCAGGAAGACAAGCCCCCTTATTTAGTTTGAAAACGACTGGGGCTTACTGGAGGGCTGTAAGAAACCAAGACTCCACTTTTGAAGAACACGTGCACAGACTTGCTTACTCATAGTCACACTGTGGATGCAACAGACTAAAAACTGCCTGGGGCTCTGGCCTGCTTCCCAGGACTGCCCTGGTGTATGCCCCAGCCCACACCAAGCTCCTGCTCCAGCCCTTCTTGCTCCTGTGCTGCTTCCCACTAAGGTGGAGGCTGCTAAGGAGAGTGTGTACACTTGAATGAAATGAAGCTGGCTGGGACCCTCCTGACCAGAGGCAGCCATTGCCAGCATGTGCATCAATGCACACACTTGGGAGGGAGTGAAACCAGCTCAGCAGTGTAGTACCAACCTCTACAGTCCCAATCCAGCCTCTAACCAAGGCACACACACTGGGGGAAAATGTGAATCCAGCAGAGAACTATACTCCCAAGCTCTCAGGCACCAGTCATGCCCCTAACCAAGGCAGAAACTGCTATCACACCTGGGAGAAACCCAACTCCCTCAGAGCTCCTGCTCCAGACCCTCAGGCCCTGATCCACCCCCCTTCCCCCATAGGGTGGTGATGGCCATGGAGCCTAGAAGAAACCCCAGCTTGCACCTGGCTCTGGCTCTAGCCCTACCCCCTCACTAAGACTGTTGTTGCCAGCACACCCTGGGGGTAGATGCAGCCCGTGTTCACTTCAGATCCAGCTCTCCCACCAAAGCTGCTGGGCACATGCCAACCACACAGGGAGGCTCCCACACAAGGACACGCTATCAAGACTGGGATATGTAACTGTTTTACCTAATTTTATAGAGACAGAGAAAGTTAAGCAAAATGAGAAGGCAGAGGAACATGTTTTAAGTAAAAGAACAAGGAAAAAAATGCTAATGAAACAGATAATTTCCCTAATAAAGAGTTCAAAGCAATCATAATAAGAATAATAACTGAACTTGAGGAAAGAACAAATGAACACAGTGAGAATTTTAACAAAGAACTAGAAAATATAAAAAGAACCAGACAGAGCTAAAGAACACAATAACTGAACGGAAAAATACACTAGTGAGAATAAACAGCAGATGAGGTGATACAGAATGCATAAGCGATCCAGAAGACAGAATAATGGAAATCACCTAGTCAAAACAGCAAAAAGAAAAACAAATTTTAAAAATGAGTACAGGGCTTCCCTGGTGGCACAGTGGTTGAGGGTCCACCTGCCGATGCAGGGGACACGGGTTTGTGCCCCGGTCCGGGAGGATCCCACATGCCGTGGAGCAGCTGGGCCCGTGGGCCATGGATGCTGAGCCTGAGCTCCCAGAGCCTGTGGGAAAGGCCACAACAGTGAGAGGCCCGCATACCGCAAAAAAAAAAAAAAAAATGAGTACAGTTTAAGGGACCTCTGTGACAACATCAAGCATACACATAAAAAAGGAATATGTGTGTGTGTGTGTGTGTGTGTGTGTGTGTGTGTGTGTACACACACATATATATGAAGAGATTTAATACAGAAATTGGCTCACATGGTTATGAAGGCCACAGAGGCCGGCAATCTGCTGTCTGCAAGCTGGCAAAACAGGAAAGCCAGTGATAAAATTCAGTCCGAGTCCAAAGCCCCAAAAACCAGAAGCTCTGGTGTCCAAGGGTAAGAGGAGAGTGAATCTACCCTTTCTCAGCCTTTCTGTTCTATTTGGGCCCTCAACTTATTTGATGCTGTCCATCCACATTGGTGAGAGTAGATCTTCTTTATTCAGTCTACTGATTCAAATGCTAATCTCTTCCAGAAATACCCTCACAGATGCACCCAAAAATAATGTTTACCAGGATCTGGGCAACGCTTAGCTCAGTCAGGTTGACACAAAATTACTCATGACGGTAGGGAAAGTTTGCTAAATTTGCTGGTGCGTGTTTCACGTCACCAGCATTACCCTGGAAAAGCTGTAAAGTTGAACATGGACAAAAGCTCCCCATTCAGGTCCTCTTTGAACGTGTCCAAATGGATTTCATACAAGTACACACTGCTATGGGTTTTAAATATGCCCTGGTCATTATCTGCTTATTCTCAGGATAGACTTGTCTTTCCTTGCCAGAAAGCTCTGGCTCTACAGTAGGAGAGAAACTACCATATTTCATGCCCCAAGCTGGGGAATTCAAATCTATCTCTAGTGTCTGGGGCAGCAATTTTTCTGGAACTGTTATTAAAGAGCTTTAATAAGTGGTAGGTAAAGCTCTACAACTTAAGCAGAAAGTTTATACAGGCAAACCTTGGAGATACATCAGGTTCAGTTCCAGACCACTGCAATAATGAATAATGCAGTAAAGTGAGTCACAGAAAATTTTCAGTTTCCCAGTGCATACAAAAGTTATATTTACATTATATTTTAGTCTAGTAAATACATAATAGTATTATATCTAAAAAAAACCTGTGGACATTCCTTAATTTAAAAATATTGGGGACTTCCCTAGTGGTGCAGTGGTTTAGAGTCCGCCTGCCAATGCAGGGGACATGGTTCGAGCCCTAGTCTGGGAAGATCCCACGTGCTGCAGAGCAACTAAGCCCATGTGCCGCAACTACCGAGCCTGCGCTCTAGAGCCCACGCTCCAAAACAAGAGAAGCCAACGCAATGACAAGCACCGCAATGAAGAGTAGCCCTTGCTCTCTCCAACTAAGGAAAGCCCATGCGCAGCAACGAAGACCCAACGCAGCCAATAAATAAATAAATAAATATATTTTTTAAAATATATTTTATAGCTAAAAAATGCTAACCATCATCTGAGCCTTCAGTGAGTCATAATCTTTCTGCTGGTGAAGGGTCTGGCCTCCATGTAGACGGCTGCTGACTGATCAGGGTGGTGGTTGCTGAAGACTGGGGTGGCGGTGATTTTTCTTAAAATAAGACAGCGATGAAGTCTGCCACATCGACTGACTCTTCCTTTCACGAACGAGTTCTCTATAGCATGTAAAGCTGTTTGATATAACCATTTTACCCACAGTAGAACTTTTTTCAAAATTGGAGTTAATCCTCTCAAACCCTGCCACTGCTTTCTCAATTAAGTTTATGTAATATCCTAAATCCTTTGTTGTCATTTCAACAATCTTCACAGCATCTTCAAAAGAAGTAACTCCCTCTCAAGGAACCACTTTCTTTGCTCATCCATAAGCAACTCCTTATCCATTCAAGTTTTATAATCAGATTGCAGCAATTCAGTCACACCTTCAGGCTCCACTTCTAATTCTAGTTCTCTTGCAATTTCCACCACATCTGCAGTCACTTCCTCCACTGAAGTCTTGAACCCCTCAAATTCATCCATGAGGGCTGGAATCATATTCTTCCAAACTCCTGTTAATGTTGATATTTTTACCTCTTCCTGTGAATCACATATGCACTTAATGGCATCTAGAATGATGAATCCTTTCCAGAAGATTTTCAATTTACTTTGTCCAGATCCATGAGAGAAATTACTATCCATGGTAGCTTTAGCCTTAAGAAATGTATTTCTTAAATAGTGAGACTTGAAAGTCGAAATGACTCCTTGATCCATGGGCTACAGAATGTATGTTACCAGGCATGAAAACAACATAAATCTCATTGTACAACTCCATCAGAGCTCCTGGGTGACCAGATGCATTGTCAATAAGCAGTGATATTTTGAAAGGAATTTTTTTCCCTAATAGTCGTTCTCAACAGTAGGCTTAAAATACTCGTAAGTCATGTTGTAAACAGATGTGCTGTCATCCAGGCTTTGCCGTTGCACTTACAGAGCACAAGCAGTGTCAAGTTATCATAATTCTTAAGGGGCCTCAGGGTTTTGGAATGGCAGATGAGCACTGGCTTCAACTTAAAGTCCCCAGTTGCATTAGCCCCTAACAAGAGTCAGCCTGTCCTTTAAAGCTTTGAAACCAGGCATGACTTTTCCTCTCTAGCTATGAAAATCCTAGATGGCATCTTCTAATATAAGCCTGTTTAGTCTACATCAAAAATCTGTTGTTTAGTGTAGCCATCTGTATTAATGGTCTTAGCTAGATCTTCTGGATAAACTTGCTGCAGCTTCGACATTAGCACTTGCTGCTTCTCCTGGCACTTTTATATTATGGAGACAGCTTCTTTCCTTAAACCTCATGGATCAACCTCTGTTAGCTTCCAACTTTCTTCTGCAGCTTCTTCACCTCTCTCAGCCTTCATAGAATGGAAGAGAGTTACGGCCTTGCTCTGGATTAGGCTTTGGCTTAAGGGAATGTTGTGGCTGTTTTGATTTTCAATCCAGACCACTCAAACTTTCTCCATATCAGCAAATAAGGCTGTCTTGCTTTCTTAACATTCATGTGGCACTTTTAATTTCCTTTAAGAACTTTTCCTTTTCCTTCACAACTTGGCTAACTGACACAAGAGGCTTAGCTTTCAGCCTGTCTTGGCTTTTGACATGTCTTCCTCACTAAGCTTACTCATTTCTAGCTTTTGATTTGAAGTGAGAGACATGCAACTCTTCCTCTCACTGAAACACTTAGAAGCCATTGCAGGGTTATTAATTGGCCTAATTTCAATATTGCTGTTTCTAAGGAGATAGGGAGACCCAATGAGAAGGAGATGGGGGTGAACAGCTGGTCAGTGGAGCAGTCAGAACACACACAATTTATCGATTAAGGTTGCAATCTTATCGGGGCACAGTTTGTGGCACCCCAAAACAATTACAACAGTAATATCAAAGATCACTGATCACCATAACAAATATAATAATGAAAAACTTTGAAACATTGCAAGAATTACCAAAGTGTGACTCAGACACAAAGTGAGCAAATGTTGTTGGAAAAATGGTGCCGATTTACCTGCTCGACACAAGACTGCCACAAATCTTCAATTTGTAAAAAATATAGTATTTGCAAAGAACAATAAAACCAAGCACAATAAAATGGGGTATGCCTGTATACATATTGCCTCCAGTTTCTAGGAAAAGTAGAAAGAGCAAATGGAATTCTGAAACTCAGTTTAGCAAAGCTCTCAGTCTCTCAAAGTTCTATGGTCTAAGATCTTCTCATTGGCTTCAATGACTCCTTTGGGCTTCATCAGCTCTTGGCTTACGATTGAGTAACAGGCCTATCCAGACATCTAGGAATATTTCATCTGATCCTAGACTCCACACACTACTAGCAAGTAGACATGACTAAATATTGCAAGGAGCTCATGCAATACACCCAGTCTTGTCATCAACAGGTATGAGCAGCCTTTCCTCAAAATCTTCCTAAACCTTGCACAACCTAAAACCAAAGATTTAGTCTTCAGGAACAGACAATTTACTCATGAACTGGTTAAAGCATGCAATCAAACTAACTGCTGGAATTGTACACATTTTCCTTTGGGAGGAGCATCCTGCTTCCCTTGGTTCTACTTCCTTATAATGATATCAGATGATTTTCTGGGTAACTGACAACTGTTTTATTAGGTGAGTTTTTGGATGGCAAACACAAGTATAGCCAGAAATCTAAAATTCCCCTATCATCATAGATCTAGATGATGATCATCTAGGTGAAAAAATAATACTCTTCTCTCCACCAAAACTAATACTTGGGACCTTCTGTGGGAGCTAGCTTTCACAGATACAGAGCTTGGGAGAGAACTAGGGACTAGATGGTGCATATTTGGAAGCTGTCTCACTTTATCCAGTTTTATAGGTAAAACACACCATTTCTTTAACTTTAGATCTGCATAATTAATGGTCTTGACACTTCATCACCTGGAGCCAGACTGCTCGTAAGTGGCCCCCAAATCATAAAAAACTATTTGACAACCCATAGGAGTATTTTGACCAAAATAGATGACTGGGTGGCACCAATGACCACATTTGTAACACAAAATTGAATTTGTAACACAATTACATCTTTTTTTTGACTGCCCCTCGAGGCATGCAAGATCTTAATTCCCTGACCAGGGATCGAACCTGTGCCCCTGACAGTGGAAGCACGAACTCTTGACCACTGGACTGCCAGGGAAGTCCCCTATGTCTTAAACACAAAAGCCCACCATCTACTACCTGCAAAATGGACAGGGAGTAGTTTCCTTGATAGATGGATACTTGCCCTCAGGATAGTCTGACATGCTATGATTCAGAGAAAAGCAAACAAAGGGGAGCTAGACAAAGCCACCAAGGCTATAAAATTCCACCAAGGAACTCCTCATCCAAGAGGTTCAGGAAATTAAATGGAATACGAGCCCATTAGATATAATATTGGTGTCTTGAGGGGGAGCACATGCTGTTTTAGGCAGGTAGGGGGAAATGGTGAGCTTATATCCTTCCAAACTTCTAAGACATCTTTATTACTACTAAAGAGATCTGGTAAACTAACAAAGAAATTACAAAATTGGGTAATTTGGCTAATAATCCCATATTTGATACTGCAGGCTCATTACATTGGAAATGAAATCTGTTCTTCCAGTTTAATTTGGGCACTCTTGGCTCATGCATTAGAACTCCATAAACTCTGGTCATAACCCTTCCCTTGTTATTTGTTATACAGGGGATCAGATGGGTGACTACAAGTTTTACAGCCACCATGCAACTGTCATCCCACCACATGATTAAAAAAATGATCCAGTAAAAGAACAGAAAACTCTAACACTTATGGATGTTGAAACAACCATCTAGGAAACCTGATACATGATAATGATGCCACAAAAAGTGGTGAAGCTCTGCAGTCAAGATCGAGAGATCACATCCCCAGTTGTGAATCCTTCAGCTCAGGCCAAAGAATGGCAATAAGGGGGCCATACTGATAACTGAACCCATTTGCACCCACACAGCTTACTATTAGCAACTTTATTATTCGACTGTCTTCATTCACATGGCATTTATATTCTAGGAAACTTACCCAGGACGCTAAAGTTGCAAATAGCTTCATTGTTCAAGAACTTCTTCAATGTCATTTATCTGAACACTAGACTATTCAACTTACCCTCAGCCAAGTTTATACTCCCTTTTCAGAATAATAGATGGCATTGAATGACTGTTTACTTTTCAAAATTTGCTTGAAAACCCGTCCCTAATATGTCCCATCATAAACAAGCCCTCAAATAAAAAAATCACCTTAAACCAGATCCTAAAAGAACTCAATAACCTGCCTCTATCCAAGACACTACTAGGACTGTCAATGTAGTGACTGTCCTTACCATATACAGTAAGCAATAAACTCAGCTTTAGTTTATCAATAGGATGATTTTGGTGTATTTTCAGGAAGCTAGCATTCGACAAGAGTAGAAAGCTTAAATTATAAGGTACCATACAAAAAGTTCCATACAAGATTAGGGTAGTACGGTATAGGAAAAGTTACTACACTAATATTCCCCCAAAAGTGTACTTTAAGGAATACTAATGCCTTGGGGTGTTTAGAGTGTGTTAGTTTTAAAAGGGGTTCTATATTCAAATAAATCTGGGAAATATCAGGTTGAACAAAGGTAAACTGGTCTTGTTGGTACAGGGACTGATGTATTATGAGCATGTATTATGTATTATGTATTATGATGTATTATGAGCATCTTGTTGGTACAGGGACTGATGTATTATGAGCATCCAGAAGGAACAATATACACAGGCTTTCCCAAACTCATTTCACCATGAAGATCTTCTTCATGAAACATCTTGTGGGACTAATGTTCTACAGAAGATAATTTGAGAAATATTTAACTCTATACTAAAGTCAGCAATCCTACGTTCAAGTCTTAATTGCAGCACTTACTAGTTGTGTAATCTCAAGCGGGTCTCTTGGCCTCTCAGTTTCAATTTTCTTATCTGTAAAATAATAATAATAATAATAATACCAACCCTAAAATCAAGGTTTCTATGAGAGCCAAATGAAATAAAGCTTGTGAAAGCCCTTGGTAAACTCTAAAGCAATACACACAAGTAAAGTGTTTTTAACAATACCTTACATTAGAGATAATGTAAATCAATGGGGATCATGAGACAGAGTATAGAAAATATTGTAATAAAATTTGTATTGTACAAAGTCTGATAACTGGCACCATTGGAGCTTTCTTTGGTGGTTTGCCTCAAGGTCAGCAGTAAACATTGCAGAATGAATACATTCAGCAAACAGTAAGCTGTCATAGTGCCAAGACATGAATGTGATCCACATGAACTTAACTTGGGCACTTCTCTTCTTACTATAAGTTGTTTTTTTTTTTTTTTTTTTACGGTACGCGGGCCTCTCACTGTTGTGGCCTCTCCTGTTGCGGAGCACAGGCTCCCGACGCGCAGGCTCAGCGGCCATGGCTCATGGGCCCGGCCGCTCCGCGGCATGTGTGATCCTCCCGGACCAGGACACGAGCCCACATCCCCTGCATCGGCAGGCGGACTCTCAACCACTGCGCCACCAGGGAAGCCCCCTTACTGTAAGTTTTATAATGATGCTTCAACTAAAAAAAAAAATAAAAAGGCTACAGAACCTCAGTGTACCTAACTGGTCTTTCTGTTCCTTAGTACCAAGCATCAGTTTCAATCTCATCTCCCTATATGAAGAGGCAGAAATGTTATTAAGGCAACTAAATTTGAAAGATAATCATTCACCTTGCTGATTCTGTCTTTCCAACACAGACACAAAGAGAAATGATACTACAGGCCTAAGTGGTACAGTAATAGTTACCTGATAGATCTATAAGCCAACAGCCCTGTTTGATCAAAGACTTGGGTTCCACTTAACAACACGAACAGCGCATTTAAGTTTGCAGTGGTGTAACATGGCATGGCTTCCACTAACCCCACTCAGAGAAAACTTCGTGAAGTAGGAAGAAATGAGTTAATGTAAGGACACCTGAATCCTCACTTTCTACTGCCTTTTATGAGCTGTCTAGTGAAGAAACTTCAGTTTACTCATCTCAGACTAGATGAGTTGTTCTCAGAGTTCAAAATTTTGTGGCCCAGTAAAATTCTCCAAATTTAGAATACTCACAAGAGATTGTCAACTCTGAACTTTGGGGTTTTTTTAATTTAGCATTTTTAATTTTAAAAACATTAAGAAGTAGAAGAATATATCAGAATAAAAGATGGTCCTTTAATTTAATGAAAAAAAAAAACTCACCACATTGTCCTGTCCTTGTGTACTATAATTTCTCTGTAAGCTCATATGCAAGGGGGAGAATAAGTAACATCGTTTTGTACAATTTGTGTATCCTCAGATTAAAAACAACCTGAAGGCTGCGGCCATTGCACAATCTGAACTCATACATAAACAATGAACATAACAAAATAATTTTTACATGCTGTATCTAATTGAAAGTTATCGAGTCGTTTGGCTTCTCCAGCAATGATGTGTCAAAGCATCCATTGACAAGGAGCTCAAAAATCATATCAAAAAAAGTAATCAGGGCTTCCCTGGTGGCGCAGTGGTTGAGAATCCGCCTGCCGATGCAGGGGACACAGGTTCGTGCCCCGGTCCGGGAAGATCCCACATGCCGCTGAGCAGCTGGGCCCGTGAGCCATGGCCGCTGAGCCTGTGCATCCAGAGCCTGTGCTCCGCAACGGGAGAGGCCACAACAGTGAGAGGCCCGTGTACCGCAAAAAAAAAAAAAAAAAAAAAAAAAGTAATCATACTCTTTGCAGGTCTGCAGGAAAAAAACCTTCAAAAATAGCTCAAATTACAATGCAAGTTACATAGTCTATTAAGCAGTAGGGCTATTCAACTGAAATCCCCTTTCACAAACATTAGATTAAGAAACATTCCATATTGAGCTGTTTGCACATGCTAAGTTATAACTGGCATTTTCACATACATTATCTCATTTAATCTGGACAATAAACAAAAAATAAACTAAAAAAAAAACAACTCACATATTTCAGAAGACATAAACATACCTCAGCCTTTACTTCCTCCTCCTCAAAGGGGACAAAATGGCAAAATAATTCGTTCTTACCACCTTCAAATTTACACTCCTCCCGTTCTCAGGGGAAGACTCAAGTTACTGTCAATATGACACGTAAGATTTTGCATACTAAACACAAAATCCACATAAAATAGGATTTAAACCTGCCCCTAGTAAGCGAGGTTGGAGTCAAGCTTCCCCTGAAGCACAGGGCTGCAAAGAAATGCAGAACTTAAAATCTGGGTTCTGGTGTGAAGGATGACATCAGTGCTTACCATGAGAGTAAAGGCAGAAGAGTTTTTCTTTTCCTGCTCCCCCATCTCAGTAGATTGAGGACCCAACTGAGTTCCTAGTGACACTCACACAGCTTACTGTCAACATTAATAGCTTTACTATTTGACTGTCTTCCTTCACAAGGCATTAATATTCTAGGAAACTTGCCCAGGAAGCTAAAGTTACAAATAACTTTAATGTTCATTTCAAGAATTTCCCCAAAGTCATTTATCTGAACACTAGACTACTCAACTTACCCTCATTTCATAAATATGAAAATCAATGTCCAGAGAGGCGGCAGTTGCATTCGTGGTCAGGGGCGGAGACAAGATTTGAAGCCAGGTCCCTTGACCTCTGCCCAGAAGTCTCCTCCCAACACTACACTTCGTATCAAACTAACAATAAGTTCCAGGCCTCAAAGAGTTGACAGTCAGCTTTTCGAGACAACAGATGAGAGCAATGTTTATCTTGTTGAAGGTAGAGAACCTCAGAAATCACTTTACTTACAAATCGAGGCCTAGAGATGTATTGTGGTTGCTCCATGGTATAATAAATGCAAGAGAAGAAACATTACAAGATAGTATACGATTTAACTGCCAGAGAATGGTAAAAACCCACAAAATAGTGTCTTTCTGAAATAAATGACTGTGGGCCAGAAAGGACTCACAGGATTTGAGCTGACTCTTGAACCAACAGATGGAATGAGGGAGGCTCAGAGAACAACAGTTCATTTGTTAAAGTAGTTTCAGAAACATTAGTTGGGTTGGGGCTGGAGAGATAGGATTAAGAGCATTTACAATTTCCAATCAAGTATATACTTGATTCTGTGGAAACAGAAAGACTAAAGTTTAGAGAAGATTTCTTAGGAATGCCTTGGTAGCAATATGTTGAAACTTCCTAAGTACTTATTTGAGTTGATACATTCTAACCCACCAGCAACCTTCTTTCTACTACATGCTTTAGTAAAGCACTGAAGCTTAGGAAGTTTTAAAAAATACTTAATTACTTAAGTTATTCTTCCAAGTGAAGTATCAACATATTTTCAATGAATTTAAAACATGGCTCTCTCAGTTATGCTTAGATTTAAAAGAAGTTTCAGATAAATCAAACCTCTATTTGCTCAACTGACTGCTTATATTTTCATTTTCAGGATACAACCAGTCTGAGTTGTGATACTACAATGAGAACAGCCTTATAAGTAATGACACACATAGCCAAATGTGTAGAAATGAAGGACAGCTGATTTCATTAATGGCCATAATACAGTACTGATATTATCACCATTTGTAATGAATGAATCAAAATTAAAAAATCATTAAAGGAGAAGGAACATTTTAATGTTTAGTTCAAGTATGTAACTCAATCTTACTACTTATGGAGTATCAAAGCTCCAATTTAAACTTTTGTTTTTCTAATTTCAATGGCTCTAAAACAGGTGCAAAAGTTGCTGGATATGAAATACCAACATACCTAAATCTGCAAGTAGGATATTCAATTTAAAATTTACTTTTAGAATTACACAATTATACTCAGTATGACCACTCATTTAAATTCCAACCCCAAACAATTATGATTAATAAAAGACCCACATCAAAAGTAATTTGTCGGGCTTCCCTGGTGGCGCAGTGGTTGAGAGTCCGCCTACCAATGCAGGGGACACAGGTTCGTGCCCCAGTCCGCGAAGATCCCACATGCCGCAGAGTGGCTGGCCCCGTGAGCCATGGCCACTGAGCCTGCGCGTCTGGAGCCTGTGCTCCGCAACAGGAGAGGCCACAACAGTGAGAGGCCCGTGTACAGCAAAAAAAAAAAAAAAAAAAGAAAAAGTAATTTTTCAATCATACCTCAGTAAAGCTTGGGAAAAAAAATTATCTAAAGAATTCTAACTTAAATTATGCAATGAATCAGAATATCCTAGGTAACTTCAAAATGAGTTAAAATGTTCATTCAAAAATGTTTATCTAATCACAAGTCCAGTACTATGCCTTTTTATGCATCGGGTTCAATAAGAACACAACTGACTAGAGAGAAAACTGCTTTCAAAAGCATCATTTATGGTAATAACCTCGATTCTTTATGCAGTACCCAAAATACAAGACTGCAAGTACTGAATTCTGGTATTTCTGAATAGTATTTGTTGCAATATTCTGATGAGTGAAATTTTTAAATTTATATTGTAATTTCATATATAAATTGCTAAATCTGCAGTACTCATGCTGAAAAAAAAAAGCATGATTTGAAATCTTGTGGTTTCAAATTGTACCTATTTCTGCCATAGTTCTCTGAGCCTGTTCACCTGAGTGACATGTAATGCTCAGATATCACATACTGTAGTCAGACTAAATGAATTATTACAGGAAAATAGCACAGCTCCAATACTCGGTGAATGAAAAATGTTCCCTATGGAACCTTCATTAAAACTATTGTCAGTCTTGCTCATTTGACTATTTAGGCAATACGTGGTAGAATACTGCATTTTCTAGTGGAGTGATCAGATTTCAATACTTTAGTGGTGGAGCTGAATGACTGAGGCAGCGTGGGGAGCAGCGTTCTCCAGGATGCTGATATTGCACCTTATTCCCTCCTAGACGATCTGTTGCTAAGTGGCCATGTGGAGCCCCTTTAAACCAATGCAGAAACAAAAGGGGTCTGTTAAAGGTAAAATGATCCCAATATAGTTTCTGTAAGCCTCTGGTGTGACAGAAACTTGATTATTCAGATGTCTACAGTGACAATCCTGAAGATCAGCTCTTTTCTGAAATATCAAGTCTCTACATGTTCAGCCTACTTGTAATCTTCTGTATATATTGTATTTTTTAATCACTTAAAAACTTAAAAATATATTGTCATGTATACTACAAGACTAGAAAAATAGAACGCTTAATTAACAGCAGCATTTCTCTATCCTCTCAAGTGACAGAAACAGATGTGTATGACTCTAGCCTTTTGATTACACATATCAAGTATATACACAGTGACACAAATAGTCACTTGAACATGTTAAATGCAAATTAATTAAGCATCATTAAATATGCAACTAGAAATCACACTTGCCTTCAGCTTCAGTGACGAGCTTAGAAAAGTTTACTTTATGTTTAGATTATTTTTCTAAAGCATCACAAAATTACACATCCAAACTCTTCAATGGTAGAATATTTAATATTTTAAAGGAGAGGCCTTTAAAGAAAACTGTTGTACATTATGATATTGTAAGTCTAATGGATTCACACAGCAGCAGAACCCAGATGAAAGGGGACATTACAGAAATTGTCTATTACCATAATGGAGAGATGATCCATTCTAAATATTTATGCTTTTTCCCCTTCTTGTAGCTAACACAGTTCTCTACTGCCACCGCACACGTCCGCCCACCCCCTCTTTTACTGTAAGGCGAAAACTCTAAAACTCTTCAAGGAGTAAAAATACATTAAATGTCCCACCTTGCTGATACCCACCTGTGAAATACCACACAACAGAAAGTACAGTAGAATACGGAGTTTGTCTTTTCAAAAACAAGACTTTTATGAGTTTAAGACATCAAGCATACATTGACTTTTAAAATCAATTAAGAACTTTCTGTATGAGGACAAATATACATTGAAAACATACACTACAAGATGCTTTTTCCTGAGTAGAATGCTAACTTTATATCAAATTAAGCTTCTGTGTATTTTCAAAATGTAAAATACCAAGGCTTTTCCAAAAAATCAAATAAAAATCAGGAATGTTCACCTTCACAACCAAAAAAAGTTCAAATAGGGGTTCAACAAGAATGATGTAAAATCTGAAACAAGTAGCCAAGATTTTAAATTATCAGTAGATGCCTCTTCACTTTTAAGGATTCCTCAGTAAACCTCAGTTTGAAACAATTTATTAAAACATGAAAAACGTTTCCAGGAAATTATCCAATTTGGAAAATGAAAAATGTAACTTGTGGTAAGAAAAATACAAATCATACACTGAACAGAGGAGAACAAAAAGGCAAACAACCTTTTATAGGAATCAAGACAACACCATGGGCTTATAAAATCTTCCTAAACATATCCTGTACTATCATATGTAGAAAACTGTAACTAAAGTAAGGTAGCTTTTATTAGTTGCATGCTCTAAAGCTATGACTAAATTTTGGACTTTACCTCTAAAAGGACCTCAGAGTTGTCACTGAAATACACATTTCTTGAGACAATGGGCAAAGTTCCCATTTATGGGAAATATGTTCTTTTCTTCACACAGTGAAACTGAGAAAAATTGTATCAAATGAGAAATCTTTTTCTCTAAAGTAATCTCCTTAAATACCTCAATAATGCAATACTTGGGATATGTAATTTTTCAACTCAGACTTGAAAAGGTTATTATGAAACAAACATACAGAAATCTTATTGCTTGGCACCAGATTTTTCAAAAATTAAACAACTGTTTGAACCACCATACTGTTCTCAAATCCTGTTTTTTCAAATAATGCTACTTTTATTTTCTGAAGGTAGACTGTTCAACCTAATGACAATCTAGACTGAACCCTGCAATGTACAAGCAAGTCACAGTTCACTTCAAACCAAAAGAAATGATCTTCTGTTTTTGTCAAAATCATATGAACATACTTGTACAAATTAACTAGATTTATCTGTGGCCAATGAAGGAGCCACAGAACGTTGTCTTACGGCATTCTGTGCAAAGTCTGTGTTTATTCCTTCTTTGCTTTCAGGTTCCTCTTCTGAAACATCTTCTTCATCAGCCTCTTGCTCTTCCTCCACTTTTTTCAGAGGTTGAGAAGATTCTAGTAATAATTTTTCTTAAAGATAAAAACCAGAAATGTTCTTTTGTTGATGTATTAAGAGTTGTGTTAAGAGTACAATCAAGACACAATTCATATGCCCGTAACTTGCTTTGGCATTTATTTATCAATCATGTTTGGATTTCCAAAAGGAAAAAGCTATTTTCAAGAACAAGTGATACTGTAAAAATAACTGGTTTGGAAGATCCATTTTACTTACCAAATTAATTCTTATTATCCACCTATTCATAAACTGAACTGAAATTAATGAACCAGAATTAATGCTGTGCATATGGATATTGTAAGAAAACAGACTGCATTAAATATAACTCTTATATTAACTTGCTATTATTAAATCTTCTAGCTAAGAAGTATGCTAAGACAAACTTCAATACCACCCTTGTTTCAGCTCCCAGGAGAACAGGAATCAGACACTTAAGTTGAAGGCTATTTTCCTAGCCATGTTTTTTTTCAAGTGGTTTCATAAAGATGCTTCCACTTCGCCACATATGTACTTTTATTAAGGTGTAATTACAAATAATATAAGATACATATCAAGTATACAGCTCAATTAATTTTTTAATATGCACACACACACACACACACACACATATACCCCCCATCCCTTTGTTAATATGGACTGTTGCTAGTTAACTTAAACTTACAAGACACCATGTTACTGAGATCCAGAACACAGAATTTGGCCAATGAGCTTTCCTCTGTTCAGTGATCCGAGACCGTCCCTAATCCTAGGCAACCCAGAATGGAGCGGGAAGAAGAACACGGGGGTGCAAGATACAAGAAATTATGGGAAGGAATTACCGTAAAGTGGACAATCTGTTGTTTGGTCTGTCTAGCATCCCTTTTCCTGTTGGGTTACCCCTTCCCTATGCCACATCCCATGTGGCTGTGGTGAGCACAAATGACAGTTTAGAGCAGTGGTTCTCCACCAGGTGTGATTCTGCCTCCTAGGGAACACTTGGCTATGTCTGAAGATATTTTTGGTTGCTACAATAGAGAGGAGTGGTGCTACTGGCAACCAGGGGGATGCTGCTCAACATTCAATAATGTACAAAAGACAGTTCATCACGATTAAGAATTATCCAGCCCAAAAGACCAATAGTGTCAAGGTTGAGAAATCCCAGTTTACAGTGACTGTTCCAAAAAGTGAACCCTCTACACAAGTGGAATACCCCAGAATTTTTCCAAAAGATAGGTGAGTACAGGGAGAAGTATATTTCCTTCTTACTCTGGGATTATGAGCTATAGCATTCTATAGTCATTCTATTCTCAGGACTAAAAAGAGCCCAAAATGGAGCAAGCAAAGTCATAGAGAACTGAGCAATTCAGAAACATAAAAACATTTGAGCCCCAGAATCCAATCAACTCTGCCCTCAGGCTTCCTCACTATGTGAACCAATAAATTCTGATTTTGCTTAAAGTTAGACTCAGTTGGATCTCTTCCTAGCAACTCAAAATCTAAGCCAAACACACATAATGGAAAACAACTCAAAAAAATCCTGTAGCCTGCTGTAGAAGGGGTAATATCACATTAAAGTATGGATTAGTATCAGTTGTGTCACAGATAACTTGAGACAAATCTGTTATTAGGCTTAAGGTTCTTGAAGCAAAATAAATATAAAATGTACATTCACTGACTTAATTGTCTTTTAAGTAACCTGTGCTTATTATATTTTTTCCTACAGGTCAGTGGCCCTTGGTGGATAAAATTATTCCCTCCCCTACCTGTGTCCTTCTTAGCATCAATGCAACTATCTAAGAAATTTTTTTTAAAACTCTATCAGTTGTTCGACAGACAAGGAATACTGTAAATGCAATCTCCACTGATTTCATTTCAGGAGTTTTGACCTCAGCTTAAGTCCTAAGTCACGAAACGCAACAGAACAGAAATGTCAGGCCAAAAGTCTGGTTTAGGTTCTACTCTCAGCTCTGTCATTTCTGTGTAAACTTGGAAACACAGTTCATCTCTCTGAGCTTTAGTTTCCTCAACCACAAAATGGGAAGAGTATCACTTATGCAGTCTACTTTAAAGAGCTCCTGAAAAGCAAATGGGATGACAGAAAGTGAAAGCTCTTTACAAACAGCAAATAAGAGGGCCTTCATAACAGTATAATTTTCAAGATTAAAAATAAATGATTGGTAGGTAATCATATTAAGATAAACAGCAGTGAATATTCTAATTCTATAAACCCATTGTGTAGTAAAATACAGTGGCAATGAGAATCCTCAAGCAGCTACAGGATTTGCTTTTCCCAATAACCTAACAGAAAAACTTAGACTTAACCAGCATACAAAGAAAAAGCTTCAAATGTGGTCACTATACCAATGAAAAGACTTCAAGAGTGGAAGATATTCAATTTTTTTTGACCCACGTATATTCAAATGGATCCATGAATATCACGGAATTTTCAAACAAACTGACATCAGGTCAATGGTTATCAAATATTTATAAGTTATATGCAGTGTTAAAATTCTCCACACTATAAAAAAAAAAAAAAAAAAAAATCCTGTTTCTAAATCCAACAGGTTGTCACTCTTACATGAAATATACATCCCTCTTCCCCCACCACTCCATATTGAGAAACCTAAGCTAGAAAGACAACCTGTTTTATGTGTGATTGTGTTTATTACAGAAATCAATGGGATTATAGTGAATAAAAATAAACATTTAAAAATTATACTTACTGGAAGGGTATGGCTGTGGTCTGCGCCTTTTTGAAGGACAAAGGCAATCTACCACAAATATCATGCACTGTAAAAATAAACATAATATGAATGTACAATATAAAGCTAATGAAACTATATTGAATTATGAAATTCTAAAATATTTTTCTTCCCAGTACTCCAAAAATGAAGTGCTTACAAGTCCTAATAATAGTCCCGAAAGCAGAGTTGCTAAAGCAAACACTGTATATGATCCCCAAACCGGTAATCCAAGGTCTTCAATAAAATAGTTATGGTAAGTCTAAAATCAAAAGAAAAAAATATAAACTAAAAACATGGTCATTTGTTAAAAAGTGACAGTGTCAAAATGTTTAAAATAGAAATGAAATTTTAGCACATACCCTGATCCACATAGACAGCTGAAAGAGTGCTGACATACTACTCATCCTAAAATAAAGAGACAAGTGAAAAACTGAATCAGATACACAGCTTTGAGGTAGAATACGTGTGTGTTACCTATATCTTCTATTTTTTACTCTATAATTTCCCCAACACAACAAATTTTATTGCTGATGTTATTCAAGATTAGTGATACATCAGTGATTTCAAGCCCATAATAAGAAGGCTTGTTAATGGAAATAACAGTTTCTGAATTTTTGCCACTATGTGATATCCTCATAAACAAAACACTTTATCATTTTTTTTCCTTTTCTCCTATTGTTTTGACTATAACCTTTCACCTGATGATTTCTCCAATATACTTTGAGTACAGGTTACAAGCTCTATGGAACAAACTGGTTTGAAGTTAGGCACACTGTAAGCAAATGTCAACTCTTATTCACCCTTAAAATCCTCTAAAGAAGAAGTAGAGAAGGGAGCCTGAAGGAAGACTGGGAGCATTTGTTGAGTTGATCCTTCCCACCTAAGAATTACCCTCCTTTTGTATTAAAATTAAACTTACAACAGCATTAGTTTGATATAGTTTAATGATATACAAAATAATTACATAAGAAATAAATGCTAAGTTACCATTTAAGTAAAACGGTAAAAGTAAAAATAACAATTTTCACATAATTAAACCCAAGTAGCCTTGATGGGCAGTTAGAAAAGAGGCCTGCTCCAAAACTTAGCTTTGTGGGTTCTCTCTAGCAGAAGTGGGGCCACTAAAACATAAACTAATTCACACACAAGCCAGAGGTCCTGCATGCAGGATGGCCTAATCCAATCACCGATCGCTGGGTCGGTGAACCTGCCAAGCTGACCCTGGGAGCGCCTCTTACTCAGTCTACAAATAAAAAAGGCATGGACTGCTGCCCGGAGGAGTCAGCGGAGACATACAAGCGACACCCACTTCCTCGACCAGAGAGGGGAAGAATCATTTATGACATGAGATTTCAAACAAAAATCAGTTACATTTTCAGTCCTACACAGACAGGTACATTAACCATGTTGCTTCTGCTCTTTAAAACACAAAATGGGAATAGGAACAAGGAACTGAAACATGAATCACTATGTTGTCTCACTGTAGTCTGTGCTACTTAGATTCTATCAGGAAGAGCAGGTGCCTTATTTGGGTTGGGCTTGGTGGCTCAGTGGGGGAATTCTGACAGTTCAATTCAGAGGTGTAAGGAAAAGGTCCTAAAGATGAACTTTCTTTTTCAAAATACTGCTTAGGGATGATCATGCCCCCACTCCCAGATCCAGAGCATTATCGCTTACATTCTCCATCCTCCAAAGGCAAGTGTGGTAAGAGGACAGGAAGAGACAGCTTAGCCACACCAGGATGAGTCAATGGTGGCCTCAGCAAAACTCAGTATTCCCAGAGGTCTCTCAAATGACCCGTGAGGACTTGCTCCCCAAGAAAGGTTCAGAAAATGCGCTAATTATGCCCAATCCTACTGCTCCATAGCGAGCTGCTATGGAGAAATATACCCTCTACCTACATATAAAGCTCAGTGGTTAGTCATGTCATTAGGCTCATTGTTCATCCATACTATTCGTACAAAAAGCTATCAGACAGGTGGAATAATTCAATCACATTAAATCAAGAAGTGAAATCTAAAGGTAGCATGAGTAGGTATATGGTTGAGGCTTCTCATCCAAATGCTAAGCTCAAATGATAGGGACTTCCCTGGTGGTCCAGTGGTTAAAACTCCACACTCCCAATGCAGGGGGCTGGGATTCGATCCCTGGTCAGGGAACTAGGTCCCATGTGCCGCAACTAAGAGCTCGTATGCCTCAACTAAAGATTCCACACGCCGCAACTAAGACCAGGCACAGCCAAATAAATAAATAAATATTTTTAAAAACAAAACCAAAAACAAACAAAAAACCCCTCAAATGATAGTTTTACCCATTATATCGGATTTATTAGTTTTTGGTAATACAAATGACCATATTTACAGAGCTAAAATATTCCTAAAAAGACTTGCAGCTTAATTCTTTAGAATGCCTCCTTCTACATTAACAAGGATCACAGTATCCACTGGACTTAGAAGATAAAGTCAAACTGAAAGTATCACATAGTAAATCTGAACATATCTTAAGAGTTCTAGAATTAAAACTAAGTAAATATGCTTTATTTACATGAAATATATGTCCCAATTAATCCTGAAATAAATAAGAGAAAAACCCCTCATACTTACAAAACAGAACCTGGACCAAGCCATGATGAAACAGGTTCAATACTCTTCCACTCTTTTTCACTTATAAAGTTTATGAAGTCCTTCTTAGTCCTTGGGCCCTGATAGCGCCTAAATTCACCATTTTTACAACTAAAGAAGATCACAATATTAATCAGCACCAAATAAATAAACTTTCTTGTGCTATTTCTATAACCTCATTTTACAATCAATCCTAATCTTCAAAATCATCAGCAATGCACAAGTAGCAAATTACACTAATTACCTACCCTTGACATCTTAGCCCCAAATTTAATTAAACACCAAGGTTATATTTTTAAACAATCATAAGTCTTAAGACTGTTATTGTTACTCTTCCAAATAATAAAACTATGAAACACAGTAAGTAGTTATATGTCAATTATGTCTCAATAAAAAACTGGGGAGAAAAAGAAATGCAGTATGTAGATATATCTCAGAAAATTAAATTACTTTTAAGCCACAATACACACATTAAAGAGATGACTTCATGAAAAAGTGGTTAGAATTGCGTCTGACATTTATTATTTATTAGCTATTGTTAAAGAACTTTCACAGCCATCATGCTTTTTTGTTTGTTTGTTTGTTTTTTTGAGCCATCATGCTTTAAGTCGCTGGAGGCATCTGATGCAGTGATATTTGGCTTTGCGTTCTTCCTGACACCCACCTCCTCCTTCCCATTCCCAAAGCATGGAGCTCTGTCATAGGATCGTAAGTGCTCTCCCTGTTCCCACATCTTCACCATTTCTAAACTACCTTAAATAATACCACCAGTCTAACTACTCAGTTAACACTTCAATTTTTACCACTTAAGTGCAAAAACTTTCCATAGCTCCCCACTACCTACAATAAGATTAGAGGATCCTTTATCCATTCAGAGCCAAAGACAACAAGGAAGCCCCCACTCTAAAACCCACAGTTTTGCAGAGAAAATGACATTTGAGCTGTTTTTGAAGGATAGGTAGGATTTCAGCAGGCAGAAATTAGGGGAATGGTCATGCTAAACAACGCTACTAAAAGAAAAAGGCAGGAAATTCCAGAAAATTTCAGGGCGTGTTGAGACAAGGGGGAGACTGACTAGCCAGTTAAGGGGCATGTGGAGAAAAGGACTGAGTAAAAACGGAGACAAGCATTTACAGAGACAGAGAAGAGACATTTCAACATATACAAAGGGAGTAGTGGCAAATAAAAAGGTATAGGGAAACAGATACAAACATGAAAAAAAGGCAAGGAAAATCGAGGTACACACAGAACCGCCGACTTCTTGTTTTCGTAACTTTTAAGTGAAGGAGAGAAGTGCCTCCTGGCATTCAACCCACCAGCTAGATGAACATTAAGGTTCAGGGTAGATACAGAGATTTAAGATTTCTTATGGCCAGTTCAGAAGATAAAGACAAACTAAAAAACCTGACACTGAAGACTACATAATCTTGTTTATTCTGATTTAACAACTATTTCACCTACCACTGTCCCCAAGGCTGAGCTACAGCACTTTCTAATAGCTAATGTTTGAACATACCATGCTCCTAACTGTTTATGAGACTGTTCTCAGGATGGAATGCTTACTCTGCACTCTTGAAAATGCTACCTCCAAAGCTGAGTTTAAACCCCATATTCTCCAGGAACCAGTCCAAAGCAATGATTTTTTTCCATTACCAAATTTCCTACAGTACTTACCGCAACTCTGCGTTCATAATCACTTACTAGCTGAATGGTATCATACCATTTCTCGTGCACATCATCTTCTAAAACAATTACAAATCTTTGGGATCACAGATTGTTTCATGCATCATTCATTTATCTAAAGGCATCTAGGATAGCACTAAGCAAAGTAAGCCTTCTAGTAAACTTACTGAATATAATGCTCTTTAAACATGATCTAGGCTAGAGGTCTACTATTCTGATTACACTATGATGCATCTTTCATAACTACAGAAATCTTCAAATACTTACTGATAAACAGTAGGAAGAGCAGTTATGATAAATCGTCCGCTTAGTCCTACAAATGATAAAGAACGATTAGAAATAAATACAAGAAAGAACACACAGCAGGTTTTATATGGGCCAATCACTGCCTACTTAAAAGCTGACTCTGAATTACTTAAATACTAATAGGCAAAGAATATGAAATTATACCTAAAAAGTTGAGCTCTGTAATATAAACAATGAAAGAAATTCCAATTACGTACTTAAACCAACTAAAAAAAAACTACATTATCTCCATTTAAAAGTATGTAAAATCTGAATATTGAAGACATTTGTGAATAAATATGTATAAACATTTGGTCAATTATACTACTATAAGATTACTAGCAATGAGCCATGGGACAGCACAATATAACTGTGGTCTTAGGTCTAAAATCAAATGAAATTGCATTTGATAATCAAAAAACAAACAGTTTCTAAGGTATTGTTAAAAATGGAAAATATTATGAATCTTTCAAAAGGTGGGCAATAACATCAGCTAACATTATCAACCATGTGTTAAACACTAAAATAACTAAGAACCAATCTATGACTCATTTTCTGATCTGTAAAACGGGGATATTATCTATCCCACAACATTGTGTAAGGACTACATAATAAATGCAAAATACTTGGAGCAGTACCTGTAACAGTAAGTGCTCACCAAATATTAGCAATTATTATCATTTGGGATAGGGGCAGAATCAAGAATCCAGGTTTACTGTGACCAAGAACAGGTAAGAAGAAGCACCTGTAACGGCAGGGCCTGACAATTCTCCAGGGGGCCAAGTCAGGAGGCCACAACCATGAGGGCTTTGTAATTAACAGCCAATGTCCTCAAATCATAATTAACAGATTAAATTTGAAACCCAGTTGCAGAGATTTAGATGACTCACACACAGGGAATGTGACCTTGACTCTACAAAGAACCTCAACCACATGCTCCTTATTTTGAAGTTTGGTATAGATGCAAATATGCTGGGTTAACCAATGTCCATTTGAGCCACAATGTTCTAGGGCTTCTAACAGATGTCTTACATACTAGTCTGGGGCCTGACATGCAAAGGAAAAAAGATCACAGGCAGTTATGTGAGGGAAGAGTGGGGGGAGGGAGATGTCTCCAAGGTCCCTTAGAGCAATACAGAAAAGAAGTAAGCTGCCATACCCAACCAGGGAATCCACTTTTTGTGGCACTTCACACTGAGCCCCCATCAGGGAGGTGGGTAAGTCAACCTAACCAGCTGATGACAGTTGTTTTTAAAAACTAGTGCAAGTTAAGGTCATGCAATGTGGAAAACAGATCAACAGATCATCCCAATCTGCAACGAAACAAAATTAACCACAGACTTACAGTACCTGGCTGCTCTGTGACATCTACTTTTGCAACATTAACCTCAAGATCTTCTCCCCATTCGGCAAAACTTTCCCACTCTGGTTGAAGATTCTGACAAGCAGGACACCAAGGAGCATAACTAAGAAATAGTTGTTTAAAAAGTTAAACACTCTAATATGATCATAATGGGATAAAAATTCTAAAATGTGTAACTTGTGAAGAATATTTTATACTAAAAACAAGATAGCAAATTGGTTAATTTTGTGAAGATGAAAAGGTTTTAAGTGTGAGTCGAACACTCTGGAAATCAAGAACTATGAATTGATAATGCTAATCACAGAAAAGTAATTCTGAGAATAAGTTTTTAAGACACAAGGCCTTTTTCAAGTGCAAAACAACTCTTTAAAAACGTTTGGATTTCTCTTATTATAAGGTGGGCAGAAAGCCAAATTTGGAGTTCATCAGTTTTAACAATGGTATGTGCAGGAGTCACAGGTGCCAAGGTGCTAGTAAAAACAGAGGAAGCACCCACGGCTGTGGTGAACAGGAAACACGTGCCTCATCTTAAGGAAGGAAACACAACTTACATTGACAGGTCCAGGACAGCTGGCCCAGTGCAGCAGGGTATTCTAATTTAAAAGAAGCTGAAAATCTGCATTTTTATGTAAAAATGCTACCTCAAAACTTAACCCAGACACAAACACTAGGCAGGCCAAATGAAATTCTCCGCCCAGACCTTGGTCAATCTCGGGTTTATAAATCTGTGGCCAAGCATATTAGCATTTTAATTACTCTTCTGGTATTCAGTCTTAAAAGGCCCTGAATCTTTCCTAGGATTTGATTTTTCCCATTTTATTGTATATTATCTCATAATTTACCTCAATTTTTTTTAATGGAACCAGGAAGAATAAACCTTGTACCTCTTAAACACAAGAGTACAGTTTCTGTACTTCATTCTATTTTCTTGACTTATTTTATGAAAATAAAATTCCTAAAAGTAATATGCATTGTGGAACAAGACTAGTACCATACACAAGCCAAAGTCCGTAACAATAAATTGAATTACAATGAAAATATCTCTGTATCGTAACTCCTGATCAGGGCAGATTTAACGCAGATAACTAACTCGTAATAAGAGCAGACTATCATTAGAAATACTAGATCCTTTTTCAAGTTCCCTTTTGTTTCTTAGGTGCTTTTTAGAGACAACTTCATGTTCAGTAGGCTAAGGGAAAAAAATAGTACGATATGCTCTTAATTTCATACAGATGCTCTAATTCAAATCCCCAAATACTTCACTTCTGCCTGCTGTATTGATACAGTTTGATCAAATGAGTTAATAAAAATCTACTTGAGTAATACTTGACTTAATTTGCATAAAAGTTCATAATCACAATTGCTCAACACATTATTTATGAAACTGTGAATATTTTATGGGCACAATCTAAAACAAGGTACCGAGGACAATGAAACCCAAATGCTGTCCCTGGTTATATGTCCTCTCCCCTGCATCTTCAACGGTGCCTGAAAATTCATTTCACTGAGTTACAGATTATAAGCATACTATATAAACATTTCCCCTATTGTATCCTGCATATAGATGTTCTATGCCTTGTTTGACTTTATGACTCAGGAGTTACTGATGTGACCTTCTGGGTTCTCCCTTGGGGATGTCCACCTCCACCTCCCTCCTTAACCGGCAACCCAACCACCCAGAAAAACACCCGCCTAAACCCTGTTAAGGAAGGGGGTTATTCTAACAACATCTGCATGTCTACCCTGTGTTAGTTTCTGAAGACAAAAGGAAAGCCACTATGGCAATACCTGGACATATTAATTAAAGCTTTTAGATATGTCTCTCATCTGTAAAATGCGGGAAATAATTCCTACCTTATAGAATTTGTAAAGAATTAAATATGATAACGTATGTAAAAAGCTTAGAAGTGTTTAGTACACAGTTAACAGTCAGTAATGGTGTTTTTCACTAATGAATAATGACTAGTACCACTATTAATACTGCCACCACCGTCACCACCACCACCAATTTAGTGACTAAAGCTAAGGCAGACAGTTTATTATCTACCGATGCAGAAGGGACGTTATTATAACGGAATCACCACAGACACATGGTTTCATCTGAACAATAAATGACGACCTGACGCTCTTTTAAGAGTTTATAATCACACTCATACATTAATTTTTTTAATGCAATACCATTTAGAGAGGCATAAGAGCAATAACCCAAGACATTCAGTACTTTGCAAAAACACACACCCAAAAGAAAAATGAAACGTGGGCAAAGAAAACAACAACAACAACAAATGATAAAGGGAACGCAGATGTTTAAATAACGCAACTTGAATTTACTTGGCATTTAAAATAAAAATATGCCTAATCCATAAAATAACATTTAAAATAAACAAAAGAGCCTCAAATCCTAACACTGTAAGTGGACTATTTTTTAAGGATAATGAGACAGAAAGAGAAGAGAGGTTCACTCAGTTTCCTCCTTTGTAGAGTTTGGTGAAATAAGTGTGTAAGTCTGTGAAGACTCATTCCAAAATAAATCATTGTACGGGAACTAGACAGACCAACCACCCTCAACCCCAAAGCCATGAAGAAAGAGAATTCAAAGCTGAACGTAACCTCACAGGCGCACCTCAGTCCCAGCAACCGAACTAGGGTGCACACTTTAGAAGAAACTTAACAGAGTAGTATCCCCTGGTCAGAAACGAGGAGGGGGTGGGACCAAGGCTGCGGAGGATCCCAAGAGGAGTTAGGGGATCGCGAGAAGTCGGGGGCTCCCGCCCCGCGCCTCAGAGTCGCAGTCCCGGGAAGTCTGGTACTCGCATGAGACGAAAGGGGATGAAATCGGGGGTCCAGACTTGGAACTAGGGCCCCGGCCCACCGAGGGGGACCCGAGACCACCGCCCCGCACTCACAATTCTATCATCCACTCTCCTTCCAGCAACTCTCTCCAGTTCTCGTCCGTGATGATCCGCACGTCGCTCCGCCGCCCGTGGGTCCAGGGAGCCCCCCAAAGCAACAGCAGCAGCACTGCTACGGGGATCCTGAGACTCCCGGAGGACGCCATGTAGGCCGCTTGCCTACCCACAGCAAGCGCGGCAACCCTCACTCCGCGAAGCGGCTCCTCACTTCCGCCCGCGCGGGCTGATCGGCTCATGCGCATGAGCGCGGTGGCGCTCGCGCCCGCGCTCGCGCCTTGAGAACTCTCAATACGCATGAAGAAGCCAGGTCCTAGTGGGTTGGTGGAGCAGAGAAAAAGGGAGCGCGCCTGTTCCCTAGTGCGCATGACAGAAAAGGGGTCTCTCGTCCTACCTTCTGCTACGCTCTAAACCATTTTGGAGGAAGAGTGAACGGAGGGCGTGGTGTAGAAAGGGGGCGGGACTTCGGAGAGGAATGGCTTAAAAATTTGCCTCAGGATTTTGGCGCCGAATGATTGGCGTTTATACTTAACGAAGGCAGTAGGTAAGTTTACACTAAAGCAGTTTCCAGTTAAATGCCTGTCAGAGTTTTCTTTTGTTTCCTTTGAAAAATTTGAAAAATTTTGTTTCCTTTGAAAATTTGGGAAGCTAATGGATGTTTGTATGAGTCCGAATATTGGTTTACTTCTGGGGGATTTATAGACTGTAAAGGGGTACAAGAGAACCTTATGGGTTCACTTTGTATTCTGTATCTTGGTCTGAACAATGCTTACACAGGTGTACGCATACCTAAAAAAACCATTGAGACTGTATAGCTCAGGGAACTCTACTCAGTGCTCTGTGGTGACTTAAATGGGAAGGAAGTCCAAAAAAATAGGGGATATATGTATACTTATAGCTGATTCACTTTGCTGTACAGCAGAAACTAACAACATTGAAAAGCAACTATACGCCACTAAAAATTAATTTAATCAAAAAAACAAAAAACCATTGAGCTATACGTGTTTAGTGCACTTAGGATGTATATGATCCTTCAGTTTTTTGTAATGCAGTAGTTACAGAGATGCTAAATCAGAAATTCAAAATTCAAAAGACGCAGGCTTGTAACGAATATTTAAGGGTTTTTTTCCTCAAGCATTTGTAAATACAAATGCAAATCAAAATGTGCACTGCCTTTAGAAAGTATTAATCAGTCAAATGAAAATAGTTGCCATTACACCTCCTCACTTCACATTCTCTCCTAAACTCAATCCAATTGGCTGATGTCCCCACCCCTTCGCTGAAAGGCCCTTTCTAGGACACTAGTAATCTGCGTGTTAACATTATTTTTACTTGACTGCCAGCAGCGTTCTGTCACCACACCCTTCTTGAAAGGCACAGTGTGGTGCCGCACTTGCTTTTTTTTCTCCTTCCTCACTAGCTGCTCCTTCTGAAATTCTTGGCCGTCCTCCCGTACTTGACTTCCAGACATTGGCTTTCCCCAGGATGCTGTACTGGCCCCCTCCTCTTCATATCCACATGTTCCTCCAGATAACCTCAATTCTGGCTTTAAAAGCTATCAATATGCCTGTCGTTCCTGCCCTGACCTTTCTGGGAACTTCAGACATGTATGTGGTTAAAAAACAAAAGTCAACCAAGTAAATTTAAAGATCTGATTGTCTTGGGACTTCCATGGCGGTCCAGTGGTTAAGACTTTGCCTACCAATGCAGGGGGTGAAAATTCGATCCCTGGTTGGGGAGCTAAGATCCCACATGCTCGTGGCCAAAATGTTAAAACAAAAAACAGAAGCAATATTGTAACAAATTCAATAAAGACTTTAAAAATAGTCAACATCAAAAAAAATCTTAAAAAAAAAGATCTCATTGTCTTTATTCAGTGATTCATGAATCAGGCAGCATCCCATCTAGCAACTAGAAGGGCTCTCCTAGAGGTTATACAGAATGGAAGGCTTTTATAGGAAGAAGGGTGAGGTAAGGGAGTTA
The DNA here is from genome assembly GCF_026419965.1 of Kogia breviceps. NCBI lineage: Eukaryota > Metazoa > Chordata > Mammalia > Artiodactyla > Physeteridae > Kogia > Kogia breviceps. Next base: position 49,589,661 of record NC_081312.1, read on the forward strand.
TTAGCAAAAGAAAAAGAAATTATTTTTTAGGCCTTTTTAGGAGAGGAGAACTGGCAAGGGTTTTATCATGAGATTGCCTCTTCTTTAAGATTTGCTCTCAAATCTTAAATGGGGGGCAAATGACTCCATTTTAAAACTGTTATTTCTTTTTTAACAATATTCAACCCATGGTTGGACATCTCTTGGATATCTAATAGGTAGCTTAACCATAACAGGATCAAAAAATAAAATTCTTGATTCTCCCTCTCCTGGTTTTCCATCTCAGTTAAGAGCCCCAAGGTCCATCTGGTTGCTCAAGACAAAAATTTACATTTTAATTCTTCATTATTGTTGTCTCTTTTCACCCTCTCTTCATGTACTCCATCAGCAAGTACCATGAACTCTACCTTCTCTAATTTCCATCTCCACAGCCAATACCCTAGTCCAAGTTTCTATCATCTCTTGCCTCGACAATAGTAGATTCCTAACTGATCACCCTGTGTCCTCTCTCTTGCTTCTCTACATAAGATCTATCGATTTCTCCTTAAAACCCTCCAAGAAGTTCCCACTGCACTAAGCATTAAAGCCAAACTCCTTAAACTCATTACTGTGGCTTAAAAAGTCCTACATGATCTGACATCTGCCTAACTGCTACCTCGTGTAGTACTGGCTCTCCTCCTCCCTACCCTGATACACTCCAGGAGGTCCCTGAATACATCAAATGCATTCTCACACTAGAGAATTTGCGTTAGCTGTTCCCTCTGCCTACACTACTTCCCCACCGGTCTTCACATCACTCCTTTTTTTCCTTTAATATCACTAGGCCATCAGTACTTTATTATTTTTTTAACATCTTTATTAGAGTATAATTGCTTTACAATGGTGTGTTAGTTTCTGCTTTACAACAAAGCGAATCAGTTATACATATACATATGTCCCCATATCTCTTCCCTCTTGCGTCTCCTTCCCTCCCACCCACCCTATCCCACCCCTCTAGGTGGTCACAAACCACCTAGCTGATCTCCCTGTGCTATGCGGCTGCTTCGCACTAGCTATCTATTTTATGTTTGGTAGTGTATATATGTCCATGCCACTCTCTCACGTCGTCCCAGCTTACCCTTCCCCCTCCCCATATCCTCAAGTCCATTCTCTAGTAGGTCTGTGTCTTTATTCCCGTCTTGCCCCTAGGTTCTTCATGACCTTTTTTTTTCCTTTTTCTTAGATTCCATATATATGTGTTAGCATATGGTATTTGTTTTTCTCTTTCTGCCTTACTTCACTCTGTATGACAGACTCTAGTTCCATCCACTTCACTGCAAATAACTCAATTTCGTTTCTTTTTATGGCTGAGTAATATTCCATTGTATATATATGCCACATCTTCTTTATCCATTCATCTGTTGATGGACACTTAGGTTGCTTCCATGTCCTGGCTATTGTAAATAGAGCTGCAATGCAGCTCAATATCAAAAAAAACAAACAACCCAATCCAAAAATGGGCAGAAGACCTAAATAGACATTTCTCCAAAGAAGATATACAGATTGCCAACAAACACATGAAAGAATGCTCAACATCATTAATCATTAGAGAAATGCAAATCAAAACTACAATGAGATGTCATCTCACACCAGTTAGAATGGCCATCTTCAAAAAATCTAGAAACAATGAATGCTGGAGAGCGTGTGGAGAAAAGGGAACACTCTTGCACTGTTGGTGGGAATGTAAATTGATACAGCCACTATGGAGAACAGTATGGAGGTTCCTTAAAAAACTAAAACTAGAACTACCATACGACCCAGCAGTCCCACTACTGGGCATATACCCTGAGAAAACCATAATTCAAAAAGAATCATGTACCAAAATGTTCATTGCACATCACTCCTTTTTGTGTTCGATCTCAACTTAAAAGTTACCTCAAAAAAGCATTTCCTGACCACCCCATCTAAGGAGCCTTCTCAGTCGTATTAGTGGGTCATATTATCCATCATATTTGTCCATGATAATTCTCTACATAGTATTAAATTGATATGCTTCTTTGTTTATTATCTAATTTCTTTCCTCACCCAGTAAGCATCTAAGTTTCATGACAGTGGAAACTTCTCTGTTTTGTTCATTACTGCATTACTACAAATCTACAAAGTTTAGTGCCAAGCCACTATTAAAACCTGGCACATTATAAATGCCCAATAAATATTTGTTGAATGAATGAATTAATGAGGAAAATTATAATTATAGATAGTGCTGTGCTTTTATTATAATGTATGGGCTTCATTGATAAAAAGAACGTAAATATATTCTTATATGTAATATGGAGCAATACCTGCCATTTATACCTCATGGAGTTGGTAAAACGATACAATGAATTATGTTCATGAATATTCTTTTTAAACTAAATCATTCATGATAATTTGTTAAGATTTCATTTTAATATTTCATTTATATTACAAAAGAAATTCAGTCTTATGACTAAAAAGTGCAAAGTACAAAAGGTTGGAAATTGAAAAGAAATATCTTCTAGATTCTTTTCCCATCTCCTGCCAGAATTTGCATCCCTTAGGCAACTGCTATTAACATTTTCTTTTGTATAATTTCAGAACTTTTCTATGCACATAAACTTTTGTCACTTAACAATACATACATACCAGTTTAAAAGAATTCTAATGTGGTCTCTGAAATATTTGTCTAAAAGTGTAAGTATCAAGATATATATGAAAAATCCATAAAATATCATGGTATTAATAATTTATTATATTAATAATTATTAACCATTAATTTAAATGTAGTTAATATTATAATTAAATAATTAATATAAATTAAATACTATCAGATGGTATTCATTATATTTGATAGTATTTAATATATTATTGATATTCTCATTTTTTCTCATGCTCTGAATGCTACCTTATTCTCTGTCAATTAAAGCTGGTATGCAGACTAGACCATATGTACTCTTGACCATTGAGTTTTATTTAGTATACCGTACTTCCTCTCTGTATTAACCAGAATACATTCTACCATGCATCATGAGTGTTTTCTGAAACTAGTGCCACTGCGTGAAAGATCAAAAGGCAGTGTACTGTAGTGATTAAATGAATGCACTCTGGGGCCAGGCTGGGTTAAAATCCCGCCTTTACCACTTAAATGCTCCTTGATCTTTGGCAGGGTTGCTTAACGCTTTGCCTGGCTTCTGTGTTTGTATTGATAAAAAGGGGTAATGATTGTCCTCCCTCATGGAGTTCTTATGAGGATTAAGTGAGTTAACGTTTGTAAAGTGCTAAACACAGAGTCAGTTCAAATCCTCCAAGATAGGGGTCCCCAACTCCAAGGCCACGGACCAGTAGCAGTCAGTGGCCTGTTGGGAACAGGGCTGCACAGCAGGAGGTGATCGGCAGGCAAGCTAGCGAACTTCATCTGTATTTACGGCCACTCCCCATCGCTCACATTACCGCCTGAGCTCTGCCTCCTGTCAGATCTGAGGCAGCATTAGATTCTCATAGGAGCACAAACCCTGTGAACTGCACATGTGAGGGATCTAGGTTGCACACTTCTTATGAGAATCTAATGCCTGATGATCTGAGGTAGAGCTGAGGAGGTGATGCGAGCGCTGGGGAGTGGCTGTGAATACAGATTATCATTAGCAAAGAGGTTTGACTGCACAGAGACCATAATAAATCAATTGCTTGCAGACTCATATCAAAGCCCTATCAGTGAGTGGCAAGTGACAACAAGCTCAGGGCTCCCACTGATTCTGCATTATGGTGAGTTGTATAATTATTTCATTATATATTACAATGTAATAATAATAGAAATAAAGTGCGCAATAAAGGTAATGTGCTTGGATCATCCCGAAACCATCCCCGGTCTGTGGAAAAATTGTCTTCCACAAAACTGGTCCCTGGTGCCAAAAAGGCTGAGGACTGCTGCTCCAAGAAACAGATGCTAAAAAGGGATTAGACATACAAGGGATTTATTGGGGGAAAAGGTCTGTGAAGGATAAGGGGAAGAGAAGCAGGAGTAGGTGGCAAAACTTTCAGACTGCAGTGTCTTTCAGATCTGACACCTGTGAAAGGGCAAGGTGAAGGAGGATTGGCTTGGAAGAGCCTCAGACCAATCACAGTACAGTTGTAAGAAAGGGTCAGCCAGATCCACAGGGAATTGTGAGCCACAATTGCCTGTTAGAGGAATCCCACATCAGGCAGGAAAGGCTGGCATTAGTGTATCTGCTACTCAGTCATTGGCTGGGAGCAGTGGTTAAGGGGACAGGGAAGGGAACGTGGCCTCAGCATTCACAGTGCAGCAGCTGGGGACAATCCATCTGCTAATGGTCCCACAGCAGACTGTCTTGAAAGTGATCTGAGTAATGCATCTACAGCCCACACAGGGCCTGGCACATACTAATAAGTGTTGATGAATAATGAGGCATAAGAGTATAGAGCAATTCTGTCCAATAGAAATATAATGAGAATTACATATATACATTTTAGTTTTCTTATAGCCATACTTTTAAAGTAAAAATTAAAGTTAATTTTCATAATGTTTGAATAATGTAATTGAAAAACATCAACCTAATAGCCCTATATCAAACTCTAAATTTTGATAACAGAGAGAATATACTTTCTTTTCAGTTACTCAGAACTTTTACTAAAATTAACTTATATAAGACTACAGAGAAAAGATCAAAAAATTCTAGAAAGTAGAGGAAAAATAGCATAGTGGTTAGCCTGTCTTGGGTAAATCCCACCTCCACCCTTGGCTAGCTGACCATGGGCAGTTTTCCCTTGAACTTCCTCTTTTCAAAATATCACCAATTAGAACAAGAACAAGCCATAATGCTACAGCAATGTCCTGGTGGCCCCTGTGGCAGCTAACAGTTAATTAATGCTTTAGTTGCAAGGAGGTCTCTGAAGAGGGAAGGTGGAGGGCAGGGGTAGAAGCCAGGTTGGCCGCGGTAGCTGGGAGCTTTGTGGAGGTTGGTGGAGGAGAGGGTGGAGGGGGAGGAGGTAGGTGGCTCCAGGCAGCAGCTATTCACCCACCGTCCTGGATGTATTTTAATGTTTTAACAACTGGTGCAGCTTTATTATAACAATGTAACTGAATAACTCTCCTGGGCTACAGTGCTGTTCCTCTTCCTCTGCCAACTAGTTTTTCATTGTTTTAGTTTATTTCATTAGGTTTAGGGGAAGGAGCCATTGATGATCTAGCATCATTGCTTCATCTTAACATGAAAGCTCACAAGGAGATACTATTAAAATTGAGTCACTAAAACCAGATTAACCCTCCTGACTGATCAACCGAGTCTTCAAGTCCTGTGCATGCTAACTCCTAAGCTGATCTCAAATCCCTCTCTTCAACCCACTATCACAGCTTTGATATATGCCATCATCTTTTTTTTTCCTGGAGCCTGCCAAGTTTATTTTTCTGTAACATCATTGTTGATATATAATTCATATACCATACAGTATACCTACTTAAATGGTATAATTCAATGGTTTTTAGTATATTGACAGAGTTGTGCAGTCAAATCAAATTTAGAACATATTCATCACCCCAAACAGAAACCCCATATTCATTAGCAGTCACTCCCCATCTAAGCCACCACCAGTCTACTTTCTGCCTCTATGGTTTTGTGTAATCTGGATATTTCATATCATATAAATGGAATTTTTTTAACATCTTTATTGGAGTATAATTGCTTTACAATGGTGTGTTAGTTTCTGCTTTATAACAAAATGAATCAGTTATACATATACATATATCCCCATATCTCCTCCCTCTTGCATCTCCCTCCCTCCCACCCTCCCTATCCCACTCCTCTAGGTGGTCACAAAGCACCGAGCTGATCTCCCTGCACTATGCGGCTGCTTCCCACTAGCTATCTATTTTATGTTTGGTAGTGTATATATTTATATATATATATATATATATATATATATATATATATATATATATATATATATCCATGCCACTCTCTCACTTTGTCACAGCTTACCCTTCCCCCTCCCCATATCCTCAAGTCCATGCTCTAGTAGGTCTGTGTCTTTTTTTTTTTTTTTTTTAGCGGTACGCGGGCCTCTCACTGTTATGGCCTCTCTCGTTGCAGAGCACAGGCTCCAGACGCGCAGGCTCAGCAGCCATGGCTCACGGGCCCAGCCGCTCCACGGCATGTGGGATCCTTCCGGACCAGGGCACAAACCCGTGTCTCTTGCATCAGCAGGCTGACTCCCAACCACTGCACCACCAGGGAAGCCCCAGGTCTGTGTCTTTATTCCTGTCTTGCCCCTAGGTTCTTCATGACCATTTTAAATGGAATATTTTAATACATGGTCCTTTGTGACTAACTTCTTTTATTTAGCATAATGTATTCAGAGTTTGTACATGTTGTAGCGTGTATCAGTACTTCATTTCTGTTTATTGCTGAGTCACATTCCATTTTATGAATATATTTGTTTATCCATTCATCAGTTGATGGACATTTGTTCTGCTCTTTGGCTGTTTATGAGTAATGCTACTATCAACATTCACAAGTTTTTGCAGGAACATGATGTTCTCATTTCCCCTGGGTACACACCTTGAAATGGAAATGCTTGTGGTGTAGTATCTAAGAAACTGACTATTGCCCAATCCAGGGTAACCGATGTTTCTTATCAAAGAGTTTTATAGTTTTAGCTCATACGTTTGTGTCTTTGATCCATTTTGAGTTAATTTTTATGTATGGTGTGGGATAGGGGGTCCAGCTTCATTCCATAGCATGTGGATAGCCAGTGGTCGCAACACCATTTGTTGAAAAGACTATTCTTTCACCATTGAATGGTCTTGGCACCCTTGTCAACAATCAGTTGGCCATAGATGTTCAAGGGGGATTATTTTTCCCCTGACTTTTCAGTTCTATTCCACTGATCTGTGTCTCTATCTTTTTTTTTTTGCGGTACACGGGCCTCTCACTGTTGTGGCCTCTCCCATTGCGGAGCACAGGCTCCGGACGCGCAGGCTCAGCAGACATGGCTCACGGGCCCAGCCACTCCGCAGCATGTGGGATCTTCCCAGACCAGGGCACGAACCCATGTCACCTGTATCGACAGGCGGACTCTCAACCACTGCGCCACCAGGGAAGCCCTGTGTGTCTCTCTTGATACCAAATAGCACACACTCTTTGTTACTTTAGTTTTGAAATTGGGAAGTATGAGTCTTCCAACTATGTTCGTTTTCAGGATTATTTTACCTATTCCGGGACCCTTGATTTTCCATATAAATTTTAAAATCAGCTTGTCAATTTCTATTAAAAAGTATGCTGGGATTTTGCAAGAGAATGTGTTAAATCTGTAGAACAAATTGTGTTGTATTGCCCTTTTAACAACATTAAGCCTTCCAGCCCATGAACATGGGAAGTCTTGTCATTTATTTGGGTCTTCTTAATTTTTTTCAGCAATGTTTTATAGTTTTCAAATTCTAAGTTTTACACCTCTTTTATTAAATTTATTCTTAAGTATTTATTCTTTTTGATGCTAATGTGAATGGAATTATTTTCTTAATATCATTTTTGTTTTGTTCATTTCTGCTGTATAGAATTACAGTAGAATTTGGTATTTATCTGTATCCTGCAGCTTTGCTGAATGTGTTTATTAGTTCTAAAAATTACTAGATAATTTTTAGTGGATTCCTGAGGATTTTTTGTATACAAGATTATGTGATCTACAAGTAGAGATAGTTTTACTTCTTTGTTTCCAATTTGGATGTCTTCTATTTAATTCTCTCACCTAATTTCCCTGGCTAGACCTCCAGTACAATGTTGAATACAAGTGGCAAAAGTAGATATCCTTGTCTTGTTCCTGTTCTTAGGGGGGAAGCATTTAGTCTTTTATTATTAGTATGATGTGAGTGTGGGTTTTTCATAGATGCCCTTTATAAGGTTGAGGAAGTTTCCTTCTGTTCCTAGGTGGTTGTGTATCCTGAAAGAATGTTTAATTTTTTCTGCATTTATTAAGATGATCAAGTAGTCTCTGTCCTTTATTCTATTCATATCATTTATTAATTGACTTTTGAATGTTAAACCAACCTTACATACTGCTCACCATATGACAGGCCAGTAAACCTAGAGATGAATTGTTGGGGCACATAATAGTGACTTTATTTGGAAAGCCAGCAGATTGAGAAGATGGTGGACTAGTGCCCCAAAGAACCATCTTGCCTGGGTTTGGATGCTAGTTTCTTTTATAAACAAAGAGGGGGAGATGAGGAGGTAAAGTAAAAAAGGTAATACACAATAAGTTGTTGCAATATTTCCTGGTTCCAGCTAGACTACGGAGGAGATGCTGTAATTTATTCTTTCCTGCAGCAACTCACAGGTGAGCCTGGTCAGGATGTTCCCTGTGAGCTTAAACAAAGGTATTTTTGCTGGATGTTCAGGCATGGGCAGCAGGGTACCTGGTAATGGGCCATTATGTATACTTTAAGCTATAGGCAACATCCCTTTAGTGATTAACTTGTATTATAGCAAAAGCAATACAATACAAAGGTTTAAAGTAAAAGAAACAGATCCAATATGGAGTCAGATCTGTTATTCCCTGTTACAGTTATGGTGTTTAGTTTTTTTTGTATATTGCTAGATTCAGTTTGCTAGTATTTTGTTGAGGATTTTTATATCTGTATTCATAAGAGATACTGGTCTATAGTTTTCTTGTGATGTCTTTATCTCATTTTGTTATCAGGATAATACTAGTTTCATAGAATGAGTTGAGCAGTGTTCCCTCCTTTTCTATTATTGGAAGTATTCGTGAAGAAATTCTTTTGTCATCTTATTTAAATGTTTGGTAGAATTCTGCAGTACAGTCATCTGGGGCTGGGCTTTTCTTTGTGGATATCCAATCTCTTGTAGATTTATTCAGATTTTCTATTTCTTCTTGAATCTGTTTTGCTAGTTTGTGTCTTTCTAGGAATATGTCTATTTCATCTAAGTTATCTAATTTGTTGGCCTATAAGTGGTCATAGTGTTCCCTTATAATCCTTTTTATATTTGTAAGGTCAATATTAATGTCTCTTCTTTCATTCCTAATTTTAGCAATGTGAGTCTTCTCTCTTTTTTCTTGGTCAGTTTAGCTAAAGATTTGTCAATTTTGTTGATCTTTTCAAAGAACAGACTTTTAGTTTTGTTGATTTTCTCTATTGTTTTTGTATTCTCTCTTTCATTATTTTTTTCTTTTTGCATGATTTGGATTTAGTGTGCTTTCCCTCTCCCCCTAAAGTATTTTAAAGTAGAAGACTAGGTTATTGATTTGCAATGTTCTTCTTTTCTTAATGTAGGTTTTGAACTGCTGAGTTTCCTCTAAACACTTCTTCAGCTGCATCCCATAACTTTTGTTATGTTTGTTATGTTGTGGCCCTCATTTCACTCATGTCATAGTATTTACTAATTTCTCCTTTGATATCCTCTTTGTCTGTTATTTAGAAATAATGTGTGTTGTTTATTTCCATATATTTGTGAATTTCCCAAATTTCTTTGTTATTAGTTTCTAATTTCATTCTATTGTGATCAAAGAGCATATTTTCTGTGATTTCAGTTCTTTCTAATTTATTGACACTTGGTTTATGGCCTAGCTTATGATCTATTCCAGAGAATGTTCCAACCCTTGAGAAGAATTTGCATTTTTCTGTTGTTGGACATAGTGCTCTATAGATGTCTATTAGGTCTAGATGGTGTATAATGTTGTTCAAGTCTTTTAATTCCTTGCTGACCTTCTGCCTAAGTGTTCTATTATTGAAAGTTGGGTATAGAAGTCTCCAACTATTGTCTCTTCAATTCTGATAGTTTGTATTTCATGTATTTGGGGGCTCTGTTTTATATATCTTAATAATTGTTGTATATTTCTGATGGATTGACTCTTATAAAACTTCCCTCTTTATATCTAGCAACATTCTTTGTTTTATAGTCTATTTTGTCAGATATTAGTAGAGCCAATTGCTATGATTTTGTTAAATTAACACTTGTTATTAGAGCCCTGGGGTGTCAGATGGATAGCTGCGTTCTGACAAAAGACCACAAAAGACCACCAGGCAAATTGAATAGAGAAGTTTATTACTCACAAGTCCTGAAGGAAGTATACAGCATGCCTTGAGGGCCCACACAGGGAGAGTGAGGCAGGGTGCAGGCAGAGAGAAGCAGGACTTGGGGCACATGCCTCTCTTAGGGTCAGTGGGTGGAGTGCTTTGGGGTTCCTGGGCAATTCAAACCCAAAAGAGCAGGATTTTAGTAAGCTTCTCAGGGGTCTTATCTACGGGATGCACAGAGCGAAGCCCCTGAGAGTATGAGGAGGACAGTTTATCACAAGGGCCACTGGGGGAGTCATATCAGTAACCTATATTTACTTGTGACCCTTGGGGCTGTTATCTAGGGCATACACTCACAGGAGGGGCTAGAGTTAGTTCAGTGCCCCTGCAGGCTGCTGGGTCACACAAAACATATGCCAAGGCAGCAATATTGTAGAGTAACTTAGCTAAACTCTCCAAGAACTACACTAACAGTAAGATAACATCCTCAGATGGTCTCACAGCTCTTTAAGCCAAGATTAGGAAGATTAATTATTCTCCTCTCCCATTTGATACAGCAAGGCAAAAGTAAGGATCATTCTAAATGTATGAGGTTGGCTTTAAAATTTAACTTTAAAGACACTTATTAAATATTTTATAATGTTCATGCATAAAATATTTAAACCCAGCTAGAGAAAATTGTAGCTTTTCAAAGGGATACTATCATGTGAAACCCTAAATTAGCGTTAATAAATGAAGATTTGGCCATCTGAAGGGTTACTAATCACTGACTAATTACTTGGCAAGTTGCAGAGTATTTGTAGCTCAAGGTTAGCTTAATATATGTTCTTGCAGTTGTCCAAACAGCACAAGGAAAGCTAAAGCTATAGACACCAGAGTTAAATTCGGAAGTCTGGCCAATTTTAGGAGGAGAAAGAGAAGTGTGTTCACTTAGCATTAAAATCTCTGACACAAGTAGCAGCTCTTCCCACACAGATGGCTCAAGGCATAGAACAGATCATAAATGATGCAGAGTCAGGACAACAAGAAATGCTTGAACTGAACCAAGACGGAGATGGTTATCTGAGCACATCATGGGTCTCACAGTTTCCCTGCCCATGAGAGTTGGCAGTTAATATAGAGCAACATTGCATCTTAACTTATTTTTACCTATTATATTAATTATAGTAGGTTAAGTATCAAATTTTATATATGAACACTGATATACCATACTTATATGTAAATATGTCTCTGAAATTCAATAATTATGGAAAATGACCCCTTAATTGTTGTTATGGACTGAGTGTGTCTCCTCAAAGTTCATGCGTTAAAGCACTAAGCAACACTACCCCCTCCTTGTCCCATGCAATGGTATTAACAGGTGGGGCCTTTGTGAAATAATTTGGTTTAAATGAGGTCATGGGGATGGAACCCCCTTGATGGAATTAGTACCCTTATAAGAAGAGGAAGAGAAACCAGAGCTTGTTTTTTCTGCCATGTGAGGATAACAGCAAGAAGGCAGTCATCTGCAAATCAGGAAGAGGACCGTCACCAAGAACCCAAACTTCTGGCACCTTGATCTTAGACTTCCCAGGCTCTGGAACTGTGAGAAATAAATATCTATTATTTAAACCACTAAGTCTGTGGTTTAAATAATATTCAGCAGCCTGAATAGACAAGGACTGTCATTTAAAAACAAAGGCAGCAAGTCAGTATGCTTTTGTTTTTTTGTTTGTTTTAATTAATTTATTTATTTTTGGCTGCGTTGGGTCTTCGTTGCTGCACGTGGACTTTCTCTAGTTGCGGTGAGCTGGGGCTACTCTTCATTGCCGTTCTCATTGCGGTGGCTTTTCTTGTTGCGGAGCACGGGCTCTAGGCACACAGGCTTCAGTAGTTGTGGCTCCGGGCTCTAGAGCACAGGCACAGTAGTTGTGGCGCACGGCCTTCGTTCCTCTGCAGCATGTGGGATCTTCCCAGGCCAGGGCTCGAACCTGTGTCCCCTGCATTGTCAGGCGGATTCTTAACCACTGCACCACCAGGGAAGTCCCTGCTTTTGTTTTATAATATTTCCATTCTAAATAATATTTGGACCCAATAGCATAGGAGTATCTGTTTTTACAAAAGCCTAATAGTTATCTATAACTTCCTCAAATTACTTCAAGTTTAGTTACTTAAAATCAATAAACATGATCTCTCACAGTTTCTGTGTATCAGGAATTCAGAAGTGGCTAAACTCCTGGTGATTCTGGCTCAGAGTCTTTCATGAGGTTATTGATAAGATGTTGATCATGGTGCAGTCATCTGAAGGTTTAACTGGTAATGGAGGATCCACTTCTCAAGTGGCTGTCACGTGCTGGCAAATTGGTGCTGACTGATGGGATGCTCCAGCACCTTTCCACATGGGTCTCTCCATAGACTGCTTGAGGTCTTCATGACTCCAAGAAAGCAAGCCAGAAGCAGTGATGCCTTTTATGACCTAGCTTCAGAGGCCACTCGCCATCAGTCACTTCTGTAATATCCTACTCGTCTTAAAGGTCAGATCTATTCATTGTGGTAGAGGATCATACAAGAGTGTGGTACACATAGACAAGGATCACTGGGAGCCATTGTGGAGTCTGGCTACCATACCTAATAGCTCCATTTTAATGGTCATGATGGCTTAGGTCTGGTGGCTAAGAACCTGGTAGACAAGCATTCCAGTTTTAACTGTACTACCTACTTACTCTTTCTAATCCTCTGTTTCCTCATCTGTTATATGGAAATGGTAGATCCATCTCACAGGTTTTCTGTAAGCATTAAATGAATTGATGGGCACAGAATAATCCTTTCTGTCAGATCATGTCATTTTGTAACTTAAAATCCTCCAGTGGCTTCCCATAAGACTTAGAATTCAACTGGTCTAACAGATCCAGACCTAGATACTAACTGACTTAGACACTACTACTACTACTACTACTGCTACCACCACCACAACCAGCACCACTACCTAACCTAGCTCTGAAATGGTTTCTTCTCACTGTTTCCCTTCCTCACTCCACTCTATCCACTGGCCTCTTTTCTGTTCAACCATACTGAGTTCTCTCCTACCTCAGAGCCTTTACACTTGCTGTTCCCTCTACCTGGAACATCCTTTCCCTGTATGTTTTCATGGATCATTTGCCCACTTCATTCAGGTCCCTGCCTGAATGTTACCTCCTCAGAGACCTTCCCTGGCCATTCCTTTCATTCCTTTATATTCTTTGTTTTTCTGTTTATAGCGCTTATCACTACTTGACATTTTATTATATATTTGTTTGCCTATTTTGATTTTTGTGGCTCTCCTTCATTAGTATGAGTTCCATGAAGACTGTGTCTCATTCACCATCTTATCCTTAGGGCTTAGAAGTATGCCTGGCTTATAGTACACATTTCATAAATATTTGTTTGAAAATTAAAGAATGCATGCAAATTACTCAGCACATTGCTTGACCCACAGCATCATGAGGAGTTCAGTAAATCTTAGCTGACTTCAACCTCATCGTCATCTACATCCTTCCCATCTTCCCCAACCACCCTAATATCTCACATGTATATGGTGCTTTACAGTTCTCAAATTCTTTTGTCATTTATAGAGAATAGGTAATAATACTTTAAAGCAAAGCTGTAATTGTGTAGCTATAATTGAAATGCTCTGACAAGTAATGAAACTGGAAAGTGCAGGGGGAGGATTTGTCTCCTATAAACAGCTTTATTTTTCAAATGGCCCTGCCTGAAAATTGGTCTTTTCCCACCAAATGAGCAGGCTTTCCTCAGGACAGATCAATGTATTATAAACTGGTCATTTTAAGTTCATTTAAGACTTGACTCTTAAAAGAGTCTAATGGTTGAGCAGTGCCCTGGATCTTTCTAGGCCAAACTCTGAAGCAGAGGATCATGTCTTATGACTTTTCAACTTTTGGAATTCTCCTGGAAAGTTAGTCATTTCTTCCACACGCTCACTATCCCTCTGTCTACACCCACTGTCCCTAGCAAATCAGATCCCCATGCTGGCCTGCTTGCCAGTCTGGTGCCTTCACATAAATTAAGAAAAGGAAACCTTTCCTCCTGCAGGAGACTTGACTTGGCAGAGATAGCAGCTGGGGCACAGGGCACTGTCTACAGAATACAAGATGAATTTGAGCCTCCCTTACCCCTTGGCTGGAGGCCCTGGAGCACAGTGGTGGGCCGTGGAAGTCTCTGCTTCCTTTGTGCAGCCTACAGGCCGCCCATCTCCGCTGTCATCCTAGGAGATGACTATCCTGCTGAATCCTATTGAGTAGAGCAAGTCTTGGCTGAGTCTAGTCCAGTGGGGACTGTATAGCTAAGTGCTTAAGAGTCAGGATTCTAAAGTCAGATTCCTGACCTTGAATGCTGCCTCTACCAATTAGTGATCTGAGACCTTAGGCAAGTTATACAATCTCTCTGTGCCTCAGTCTTGGGCTGTTGTGAGGCTCATGTGAGTTAATATATGTAATACGTACTCAATACACGTTATTTATTGATATAGAGTGGCCCAGAAAACCTAGGAGCATTGTTCAAATAGTGCATCCTTGTGCATTTTTGAGCAACTGGATGAAAATCTAGTAACATCTAAGAATGCTTCATTCTGATGCCTTTGACTCCTTTCTGGAGTCAGAGACTGGCATTGCCGTTGAGTCATTCAGCAAGCATTTGAACACTTCCTGTGCACAGTGGTGGACAAACACATTTAAAGAGATAACCCCCACCTTCAAAGTATGTTCCCTAATTCTCAAAAGTGAATCAAACTAAGAGAACATTACTGTCCTAAAACAAATGTGACCATATCAGGAAGCATGGCATATTCTGGTTTACCGGCAGGGACTCATGCTTTACAGATATATCATCTTTCAATTCAAGCTCCCTCACTTATTGGTTGTGTGACCTCAAGTAAGTTACTTAACTTCCATGAGCCTCAGTTTTCCACTAAGTAAAATGAGGGGAGGAAAGTTTCAAGGGTTACTGTAAGGATTGAGATAATATTTAGAACAAAAGGGATCTGGTACACAGGAGATAATTATTCACTGGTAGCTTTTGTCCTTATCAATCATCTAATTTCCATTGTAAAGATCTGTGATGGCTTCTAATATCCCACAGGTGAAAGTCCAGATACATCCCATTCCAGGCCTTTGGGAATCTGGCCACACCTACCTTTCTACATACTACTTTCACCGTGAACCTTACAGCCCAAACCCATGGAATTACAGGTTACAGAGCCTGCCGTCACACATACCCTGCCTTCGTCCAAGGTCCCCTCTGTCTAGATGACCCTTCTTGCTTCTTTTGCCAGTGAACTTTCATTCTTGTGTAAAACAGATACATTTAGTTTAAAGAATAATAAAAAATAAACATGTTCTTACCCCCAGTTTAAGAAATAGAAATAGAAGGCACCTGAGCACTCCACACTTTAAAAAAAATCAGCACTTGTGATATTTGTATTTTAAAAGCAGAGAAGATGAAATCCTTATGTTTATGTACCACCTCTACCAGGAAGACACCAGGGAACTTACTTGTGGCCTAAAAGCCATAAAGGCTCCCTCCCAGTCACTCTGCAGAGATGCTGTTAGCAATTAAATATTGAAATACAATTTGATTAATAGAATATTATGAAGAAAAAATAATATGTTAAATTTAAGCAGTTTTTTGCTACCATGTATTACTTCTTTTGAAAATCTACATCATGATTCCTTTGTTAAAATAAATATGATGGCTTTTGGGGGGGATTTGAGGGTGTCTTTTTATGTTTTCCTTCACTGGTCCTAAGGAGCCACTAGGTGGCAGAGGATGCGTCTTTAGATTACAGTGAGAAAACATGAAAATATTTTCAGCTGGAAACAGGTTTTGGAAAACATAAAAAGCATCACTTCAGGGCTTCCCTGGTGGTGCAGTGGTTAAGAATCCGCCTGCCAATGCAGGGGACACGGGTTAGGGCCCTGGTCGGGGGAGATCCCACGTGCTGCAGAGCAACTTAGCCTGTGCACCACAACTACTGAGCCTGCGCTCTAGGGCCCAGAGCCACAACTACTGAGCCCGTGCAAGTAGAGCCTGTGCTCCACAACAAGAGAAGCCACTGCAATGAAAAGCCCGCGCACCACAGTAGAGTAGCGCCTGCTCGCCACAACTAGAGAAAGCCCGTGCACAGCAACGAAGACCCAACACAGCCAAAAATAATAAATAAATAAAAATAAATAAATTTATTTTTTTTAAAAAAGCATCACATCATAGGTTAACGTGTTGCACTAGTATCCCATGGCCCTGCAGTTAGCAATTTTGGCTTATTGCCTATATTGTAGTAACAATAACAACAATAATAATATCAAGTCCACAGTATTTATTGTACGATAACTGTGTATGAGGCACCAGATGAAGAGGTGTCCAGATATTAATGCTGTTTAATTTTCACAGCATCCAGAGGAAGCAAAAGCTGTTAATCACCTTTTTGCAGATGAGAAATCAGTCTTGAAAAGAGATGAAACAATATGCCCAGGACATTGATAAGCAGCAGAAGCCAGATTCAAACCAGGTCTGTCAGATTTTAGAGCCTCTGGGGGATTAACAACTTCACTCCACAGACTCTGAGAACTGGGAGAACATTTCATTTTTTTTGGAAGGATTAACCACTGTATGATATCATGTTTTAGAAGTCATGCTAATATCTGTGAGCTTGGTCCTTAAAGGCCTTCCTTATCAGATAAAGAGTTTATTAAGGCCTTAACAGGTGTGTGGGCCCAACCTCTTATCTCTTTCCCCATTTAGTGACCATTTGAACCCAATTCCTAATCATCATGTTTAATCCATTCCCTCAAAATCTTCTTTCCATTGTGCCTGTATGTCAAAAAAAGGCAATTTATGAATGAAAGCCAAATTTTCCCCAGTATTTTGAAGATCTTTCTCTAGTCAAAAAATTTTAAGTTCCTTGCAACAGTGTAATTGACAAGAATAATATTATAATGGTGTCAGTATATACATGTAGATAGTAAAGTGAAATCAAACATCATTAAAAAGTTAGGTTTTGCAATCCAGTGTGCTCATCTTCAGAAAATGATACCATGTTCTGAAGCCTCAAAGTAACAGAAGACATCCATCATAGCAAAGAAGCATTTTTCTTTATTTCTTAAAAGCACTGAATAGCAGTCTTAAAGGTATAACGGGGAAAGTGAGAGATTATGGAGACAATACTGGTTAATGCTAAGCTTTGTGGCAGTGTGTGACTGTTTTATAAGTCTGAAGTGGGGCAGTGATCACTTAGAAATATCACAGGGCTACATGATTCATAGAGCTGGTCCTTCTTCTAATTGATAAAGTTTTCCTAGTGTCTTTATACTTGTGTTTCCTTTCTATTTTTTTACTTTGGGAAAAAAAAAAAAAGAGGCAGAGGGGTGGAGGGAGTGAGGTGATAACCTATAATTGCATAGATGTTAATTGAATAAGAGAGTGTCTCCAAATGTTCATGTTCCTGGATGTGAAGGTGGGAGTGGAGGGTAATAGAAGGAAGCTTAAATCTCATATGTCTTTACTTGTTATGACATTGTCCTCAAATCATTTAGATTGAATGATATCTTACCCTACCTTCATATTATTCTCTATAGTTGAGAAGGTGCTTTCAAAAACATCAGCTTAGCCTTTGAAATAGAGAGAGGAGAGAAGTGCACAGATTAGAATGGCGATGGGTAGTTCATTAGATGTTGATTGTTTGTTGGATGTTAAATGTGTTGCTTATTTGTATTATTTATTTGTATTTAAACTATAAACTAGATTGTAGTGTTTTTATTTTTGTTTTAAAGATCAAATGATAGTAGGCAAAATTTTTAAAAAGTACTCCTTTATTTGGTTTCCTTTTAAATACTCAATCTTTATTTTGGTCAAACTTAAATGTCTAATATGGCTGTACATTTTTTTTTTCCAGCAGGGTTTTTTTTTGTTTTCTTTTTTCTTTTTTAATTTTTAAAAATATTATTGAAGTATGGTGATTTACAATGTTGTGTTAATTTCTGCTGTACAGCATAAGGACTCAGTTATACATATATATATTCTTTTTCATATTCTTTTCCATGATGGTTTGTCACAGGATACTTTTCTTTATATATATAAATTTATTTATTTATTTATATATTTTTGGCTGAGATGGGTCTGTTGCTGCGCGTGGGCTTTCTCTAGTTGTGGCGAGCAGGGGCTACTCTTCATTGAGGTGTGCAGGCTTCTCATTGCGGTGGCTTCTCTTGTTGCAGAGCACAGGATCTAGGCACGTGGGCCTCATAGTTGTGGCTTGTGGACTCTAGAGCACAGGCTTAGTAGTTGTGGCACACAGGCTTAGTTGCTCCATGCATGTAGGATCTTCCCAGACCAGGGCTTGAACCTGTGTCCTCTGCATTGTCAGGCGGATTCTTAACCACTGTGCCATCAAGGGAAGCCCTGTCACAGGATATTGAATATAGTTCCCTGTGTTGTACAGTAGGACCTTGTTGCTTATCGATCCTATACATAATAATTTGCCTCTGCTATTCCCAAACTCCCAGTCCTTCCCTCCTCTACCCTCCCCTCCTTGGCAACCACGTCTGTTCTCTATGTCTGTGAGTCTGTTTCTATTTCTTAGATCAGTTCATTTGTGTCATATTTTGTTTTTTTTTATAAATTTATTTATTTATTTTTGGCTGTGTTGGGTCTTCGTTTCTGGGTGAGGGCTTTCTCCAGTTGCGGCAAGCCGGAGCCACTCTTCATCGCGGTGCGTGGGCCTCTCACTGTCACGGCCTCTCCCGTTGTGGAGCTCAGGCTCCAGACTCACAGTCTCAGTAGTTGTGGCTCACAGGCTCAGCCGCTCCGCGGCATGTGGGATCTTCCCAGACCAGGGCTCGAACCCATGTCCCCTGCATTGACAGGCAGATTCTTAACCACTGCACCACCAGGGAAGCCCTGTGTCATATTTTAGATTCCACATATAAATGATATCATATGGTATTTGTCTTTCTCTTTCTGACTTACTTCGCTTAGTATGATAGTCTCTAAGTCCATTCATGGTGCTGCAAATGGCATTATTTCACTCTTTTTTATGGCTGAGTAATATTCCATTGTATATATGTGCCACATCTTCTTTATCCATTCATCTGTCGATGGACATTTAGCTGTTTCCATGTCTTGGCTATTGTAAATAGTGCTATGAACATAGGGGTGCATGTATCTTTTCAAATTATAGTTTTGTCTGGGTGTACACCCAGGAGTGGAATTGCTGGATCATATGGTAACTCTATTTTTAGTTTTGGGTTTTTTAAAAATATTTATTTATTTATTTATTTGGCTGTGCTGGGTCTTAGCTTCAGGAGGAGGGATCTTCATTGCCCACCTGCGGGCTCCTTTAGTTGTGGACTTTGGGCTCTTAACTGTGGCATGCAGGATCTAGTTCCCTGACCAGGGATCGAACCCGGGCCACCTGCATTGGGAGCGCAGAGTCTTAAACACTGTACCACCAGTGAAGTCCCTCTATTTTTATCTTTTTGAGGAACCTCCATACTATTTTCCATAGTGGCTGCACCAATTTACATTCCCACCAACAGTGTAGGAGGGTCCCCTTTTCTCCACAGCCTCTCCTGCATTTGCTATCCATAGACTTTTTAATGATGGCCATTCTGACTGGTGTGAGGTGGTACCTCATTGTAATTTTGATTTGCATTTCTCTAATAATTAGCAAAGTTGAGCATTTTTTCATGTGCCTCTTGGCCATCTGTATGTCTTCTTTGGAGAAATGTCTGTTTAGGTCTTCTGCGCTTTTTCTGATTGGTTTGTTTGTTTTGTTGTTGTTGAGTTATATTTGCTGTTGGAAATAAAGCCATTGTCAGTTCCATCGTTTGCAAATATTTTCTCCCAGTCTTTAGGTTGTCTTTTCATTTTGTTTATGGTTTCCTATGTTGTGCAAAAGCTTGTAAGTTTGGATTAGGTCCCATTTGTTTATTTTTGCTTTTGTTTCTATTGCCTTGGGAGACTGACCTTAGAAGACACTGGTATGATTTATGTCAGAGAATGTTTTGCCTGTGTTCTCTGCTAGGAGTTTTATGGTGCCTTGTCTTATAGTAAGTCTTTAAGTCATTTTGAGTTTATTTTTGTGTATGGTTTGAGGGTGTGTTCTAACTTCATTGATTAACATATGGCCATCTGGCTTTCCCAGCATCACTTGCTGAAGAGACTGTCTTTTCCCCATTGTATATTCTTGCCTCCTTTGTTGAAGATTAATTGTCCATAGGTGTGTGGGTTTATTTCTGGGGTCTCTGTTCTGTTCCACTGAGCACTATGTCTGTTTTTGTATGGCTGTACATTTTTAATGTGCCAATAAGTTGTGCATGTATATAATTTAAAACTTTTCTAAAAACAAAACAAAATAAGTAAAACTTTCAAGAATCCAATTTCTTAAAAATTTCGGAGTAAAAGTTGCTATCACACTGATTGTAAATTCTACTGACAAGCAGTTTTTAATATTGTTATTTCCTTAGACTAAAGAAATAAACAGAAGTATGTTAGGGATTAGCAATTTAAAGCTATTGTGTCACTTTAATGATTAATTGATTTTTTTCATAAATGGTTTACTAGCTCCTTTTTTTCTATTGTTTTGTAAAGAAGTTATATTTACCTATAACAATTTTGAGAGACTTCTTGTCAAAAGAGATCTCTCTTACAACTTTACAATTTAAAATGCTGTACGTTTAGAATGTAATTATCCTGTATAATATTATTTTAGCCTACTTATTTCTTCTAGCTGTTGGGTAATATTCTATTTATCTGTTCATTGTTTAGGAAGAGATTACTGCCTGTATTTTTATGTTTTGCATGATTTGTATATGTATTGTTATACAAAACAACTGAAAGTCAGATGTTTTATACATTTGTACCTTTCTCCCCTTCTGTGAGCCTTTGTAACACTTTTTGTTTTCCTACTAAAAATAGCTACTTTTTGGTATCTAAGCATCAAGGGTCATCACTCCACTGAAAATGGTAGTGTAGTTTTAACAAAAAGGGGGCAGCCTTGACAAAGGCATCAAGGAGAAACAATTTCATATTGTATAAAACTGCTTCCCCTTCCCCATTGTACTAGAGTAAATAAGGCTAGCTGCTGTGACCGTCAAATCTCAAAATGTCAGTGGCTTAACACAATAAAAGTTTATTTTTGCTCTCCTGTCAAGTCTAATGAGGGTGTTCTGGGCTGGAGGACAGCTTTCAGTGTGGTCATTGAGGGTCTCCTTCCCCCATATGGCTCTAATTTGCTAGGATCTCAGAATTCTCTGTTGGAGCCTCTGCATCCAACTGGCAAATAGGGACTGAGAAGATACAGAGGATCACATAGGAAGTTTGCATGACAGGCCTGGAAATGGTCAACATGGTTTGCCCTTGTTTCGTTGACCATAACTCACTCATGTGCAAGGGAGTCAGGGAACTGTGATTTAGCTGTGTGACCAGGAGGTAAAGGAAAAGGTTTTGTTGAACATGTAGTCCTTGCCTAGCTAGTGAATTCTGTTACTGAGAGGTCTCAAATGTTACATGGCTCTGGAAGGCTTGAAAGCAGACAGTGGTTATGGATGGGCATGAAAGAGGAAAAATGGACATGCAGTAGCTGAAGTGGGGGCTCAGATTTACCTGTGTGCTCTGAGGGCACTTCCCAGATGCCACAATGAGAGCTCTACTGCCATCTTTCCAGCTCTCCTTTGAATTCACTTTCCATTGCCTTTAGCATGACCTGGCCTCCACCTCTATCAGCCAGAGAACTCATAATCAATCAGTGTGGCCAATATTCATTAGTAGAATGAAAACTGAAAACCTGAATAAGAAAATTAATGAGGCTATGGGCTCATTAAGCAAATGTATTAGTGAATAGTTTAGTGATATCTGAACTAGATTACAATGTTGTTTTTATCCTTATGCTATGAAGGACACTTGTGCCCAGCACTGAATTTGGTAATTGGGTTGTTGGTTATTGAAAATTACACTCAAGTGTATTGATCACCTTTTTAATCTTTGAAGCTGACTGAATGTAAATTTGATTTGATGGTTTAAATTTGAATATGTCGTAAAAGGGCCTTAACCCCTTTTATAGAGATTAAGAGAAACCTCTTCCCATTAACTTGTTTTATTTTTGTTACCATGGAGACCACAAGAGGCACAATCTTCATAAATTCATAATGCAAATGAATTAGCCTCCAAGTAATGAATGTTTTTATATATTTATTCACTTCAAATAATGTTTGAAGTGATTTACATTTATGTCAAAAATGAATATGGATTTTTTTTACTTTCTTGAGTTTCATAAATATGCAGTCTAGGATCATAGGTTATGAATATAAATTAATTCACTGAGATACACACTTTATGAGTCTAAGTTATTAATTAGTTCATCACAAAATGCCATAGCAAAAAAGCAGTTTGATGATATAAATTGCTTTTATCAACTGCAGATCATTAAATGTACAGTTATAATGAAAAGAAAATCTTATACATAATATCAAGCTTAACATTAATACTCTATTCTAAAGTATCGAGTATTCTATAGGATATATATTTTCTGTTCTAAATTTTGGAATAATAATTATTATTTCAAAATATATGCATAAAATGGGAATCAACAAAAGTCATGAGCGAAACTAATTTGCTGCTGTCAGTTTAGTGTTAGTAATGGTTATGACCAGCAATATTTACTTAATTCTCATAACAAACTCTTTGCTTGAATGGTAACATTTCCTCCCTCACCCCTAAATAATGGTGTCTTTCTCACTGAGAGTTAAGACCCTCTCAGAAATCTCTGCGAGGATTCTGGAGAGAATATGGATTTAGTCCAAATGGCTGTTGTAAGTCTATAAATTCATTCATCTTAGCCAGAAATGACATCTCATGTTTACGTTAATTTAAGAAGAAAAGTTCTGATATTGTCCTCAAAGAACATTCAACAAGATTCTGCATATATATTGCGAAAAAAAAAAAAAAATATGTTGGGCTTCCCTGGTGGCGCAGTGGTTGAGAATCCGCCTGCCGATGCAGGGGACACGGGTTCGTGCCCCGGCCCGGGAAGATCCCACATGCCGCGGAGCGGCTGGGCCCATGAGCCGTGGCCACTGAGCCTGCACGTCCGGAGCCTGTGCTCCGCAATGGGAGAGGCCACAACAGTGAGAGGCCCGCATACCGGAAAAAAAAAAAAAAAAAAAAAAGATTCTGCATATTAGCTTGAGTTCAGATGCAGCTCCTCTGGGGTCAGAGGGAGGAAGCAGCAGTCCTTTTTAGCTTGGTGGGGATTTCCTCTCACCAGCCTTCGACCATCCAGGCTAGAGTCATCTATGCCTTCCTAAAGCTACTCTCCCCACTAGAGACCTACAAAGTAGTTTTTCCCACAGCCAGTAATTAGCATGTAGATAGAGATGAATTGGGGGTCACTGGGGGCTGTTTTGTCTACACTTCCCCAGCAGAGAAGCAGAAAAGCTTTGGAGCCTCAGTTTGTTACCTCAGCTCAGGCAGTCCCAAATTATGGAAACTTGGTCACATTACTAAACTTCTCCCTCATTTTCCTATTAACGTAAAATGGAGATAATAAGAGTACTTGCGTCATAAGCAGTGGTGTGAGGGCTTGTATCTGTTTGCAAAAGCCAACTGTTAAATTTTCAGGAATTTTGCACATCATTGTTAAATATAGCCCCTATTAAAAATTAAATTATATAATTTAATAAATAAGATATTAAATCAGGTAATAAATAATCAAAACTCACATTTCCTAATTATTTGACTACATTTTACTATTATCTGTGGTTCTGAGATTATCTACATCTGTTGAATCTATATGGTGCAAATAGCATATAATGGTGAACTACTGTGAATTTCTGCCCAAGTCCTGCGTTCAGTGACATCAGATTGGTAGCTTGAAATTGGCCATGGTGACAATGTAAGTTCTCAAAATGCGTTAGCCATTAGTATTTCTGAGGTGTGTTTATTTCATTTTGTGCATATCTGTGCTTTCCAACCTTTCTCCTTGAAAGGTCTCTTCTTTTCCTCTTCCGTCTTTCCCTTCCCCCACCCCCAAGCCCAAAGCAGGGGGTATGGGGAGATATGACAGTAACTGGAAACCATTCTAGGTCCCTTTCCTTTCCCTTTCACCTCTATTGACTTGACTTTAAGCTCCACCTGCACCAGATCACAGACAGTGTATATCTGACTTAACAATGGATCTCCAGAACCAAGCAATGAGCCTACCCTGTAGCAGCCCTCAAATAATCCCTGCTCTGTAGACCACCCGAGGACAAGGAGGGGGAGTGTTGTAGAAGCCCTGCAGGACACACATTTGCAGTCTTCTTTCTGCTCACTCACTCTTATGACCCTTTTGCTTCTAGAAAGTCAAAGCTATAGCTGGGAACTGCTGCTTTTCAACACTGCTGCCCTCCCCAGACCACTGCCAAGATTAACTAGAAGGGTTCTAGAAAATGTTCTGCAGAGTATATTTGATTAAATGACCTCAAGCAGCTGTAAACAGCAGTAGACTATTCTGTGAAGAAGTATGCAGAGATAATGACTTACTAAAGTTTTCATTTGTCCCCAGTTCTGGAAACTTCATCTTTGCCCTTCCTCCTCTACTTTATATGCCTAGTCAAAAGTTTTCGTATGTAGCTATTGTGAAATTGGCTCTGGTTTTGAGAATCAGCTTTTCATCCTGTTTGTCAATTTAATGACCTGCTTTGGTTCATTTTACAGTTAAGTATCCTTCTGCCCCATGGCCTGATTCAATTTTCATTAATTTGCCTTTTAATGAAGAACTTTGAGATTTAGTTTTACCATGTCTTGGCTGCGTTCTATTTCAAATTATAGGTTACCATTTTGCCCTAATTCAAACTACCAGTAACACCCGAATTTTGAGTTGCAGTTGAGCATGTAAAAATAGATTTGCTATGGTATAACTACCTTTAATTATACTTTTAGTAAACAGAGTCAGTTACAGATTCCAACATTTAGAGAACTATCCAAGGGATTTTTTTTTCCTACAAGGGATTTTTATGACTGACTTTTGCCCCAATCCTCAGTGATCTTCCTAGTGTTCTTCATGATCAAAATAGTTCAGGGTTCTGTAACTGGCTCTTTTATCTATGCCACTGGGGCTACTTTATCTAAATACGTACACTTGTATCTTCAAATAGTTGTAGATAAAAAAATGAAATTCTAAGGTAAGACCTTTCCTTTAATGACTTAGTCCCTTAAAAGTGTGGGTTTTTTTTAATCGATTAAACACATTCTCTCAAGATTTTGCTGCCCAGATCATCTTAAATAGGCCATGGATTGGCATTAACCCACCATCTGGGGCAATTTAGTAGTTGCTTTTTAGGTTAAAGGTGGCCTTCTTCAGGGGCAAGTTAATTGTCTAACCAGCACCTGGTATTGTCCCAGCTGCAGAGCAGATGGTGCAGTGAGCAGAGAGCAGCTGTGGGGCCCACCCCATGGTTTCACCTGCTTGCAGGCCACAACACACCCTCTCTGTCTCTCTACTGGGGGCTCAAAAACGTTCTCTTCCATCTCTGCCTCCTCAATCCCAGCAGAGTTCTGAAATAGAAACTGTCTCTTTGTTTAATAAAAGATAATGGAATGACTTCCACAAGTGTTGCAAATTTCTTTGAGTTTAGGGAGGAGGCCTGGGTGAGTTCCCTAAAGAACAGGTGTTAGGATGTGTTTGAATAGT
Source organism: Kogia breviceps (assembly GCF_026419965.1). Taxonomy (NCBI): domain Eukaryota; kingdom Metazoa; phylum Chordata; class Mammalia; order Artiodactyla; family Physeteridae; genus Kogia; species Kogia breviceps. The sequence continues at coordinate 49,615,379 of NC_081312.1, forward strand.
GGGCCGTCTGCTAGGCTGTGGCAACCTGCTGGGTGTAGCTGGCGGTCTGACACATCAGGGTGTCACTGATTAATACATCACATGTATTAACACCATGCTTGTAGGAAATGATGCCCAGTGTGGTATGAAGCTGAAATTAAAATAATAGATCTGTAACTTGTTTGTTCTGCTTGGGGTGGCCTAATGTGTAATTTAAAGTATATCATACTTGGGAGTATAATAAGATTTTCATTCACTTACTTAGTAAAGCTATAAAACCTGTTACTTCTTCTTTTATAACAGTAAGGTCTAATGGCATGAATCTTTCAAAATGTAAAATATCCTTCTCTACAAAATATAATGCAATCAAGCAACATTCTACTCAAAAGCACATCTCCCAAAGATCAGATTATCTCTTTAGTAAAAGATTCTTCCGTCCTAATCCAGAATTTTTTAGAGTATTACCAGAAGTTAATATTCTCTTTCATGAATGTACTATATATCCAAAGTGTATTACTTTGTCTTGACTTCCTTTGAATGACATTTCTGTCTCATAGAAGTTCTTGTTCATATTTTTGAAGGGAGTAGGTGTAGAACCATTTGCAGCCATTATATAGCTTTTGAAATATGTTATGTATTATCTGAGTGATCTGTCTGCTATTCTTACATCTTTCAGACAGGCTGGCAAATTACTAGTAGCTCTCTCCATCTTGAAATAGAGTTGACAGAAACTGAAGGAAACACCTTACAACTACTGGGGAAAATCTTATAATTGGGTTATAATTTTCCTCTCTGAAGGGAAAATACCATTTAGACATAGGAAATAGGCTGGGAAATATAAACTGAGCTTAGGAGCAACTAGATCTGTAATACATAGACAGCGTTTGGTAATCCTCATTGAAATTAGAAAATCTCTTCTTCGTGATGGAAGTCTTACATGAAAACAGAGCACAGTTTTCTGTGTTTTCCTCTGTTGGATCTCTCCAGTTCTCTTAGAAATTATACAGGTAAATAGTAATAATGTGCTAATAGTCCTAGACATCAGAAGCATCATTGGTTATGTTGTTGGTTTGCAAACATCTATTGCAATTTCCATCTCAAAACTCAAGTCATAATCTCAGGCTTTCCTTCTCCCTTTAGCAGAGGGCACAGGATCAGACCCCTGGGGTTCCGGCAAGTTGAGAAGAGTGTTTTGCCCATCTATTTAAATGCTCTGTGGGCTCCAGTCTCGTCAGCCTGGACCTTAAGACACAATTGGTCTGGGCCTTCAGGAAGCAGCAACTGGGATGGAGAGAGAGGAGGGAAAGGAGAGGGAGACAGGTAACATGGGCCCAGCAGCCACCATCCATGGGAAGAGTCCATCCTGATCCTGGACAGGAGGGAAGGGCAGTTCTTGCAGTCAGGCCAAGTCTACAGAATGGGTGTTGGAACATTAGTGACTCCCTGCATGAATTAAAACCCAAACTCCCCAAACTAAAGACATGCTCATTTTTATAAAATGCAACAATCTGCCAGTGCATCAGTGGGCTTCCTCTTGCAGCATCAACCTATGATGACTATAAACATTCAAGACAATTATTATTCATAAGAAGTAAAATAATATTTTAAGGATTTGTTAGCTGCTCCTTTGTTAGGTAAAGTGATTCTACAGAAATTCTGGTTCACCCCGATGAAATGCAAGGATTATGAAAATTAGACAAACTAAAAATACTTCCAACAACAACAAAAAATTAAGTTTAAGATGTTGTATGCATCTAACTAAGGAGAACAGAAATCTGAGCTGTGTTCAAAGGAGGTATCTTTTACAAAAGTAGAGGCAGATATAAAAATAGAAATTTGAGCAGTGGCTCACGGCCAATTTTATATCATTTGGGTTGAGAACAAATGGTACCATAGCATCTATCATTAGAAAATAACATATCCTGCCCAAACAGAGAATGGGAGAAAGTGATTTATGAGGTGCTTTTGAAGAAAACATGCCTTCTGGAAAGCAAATTAGAGACAACCAATGAAACAGCTGTAAACGGTGACTACTAATATTCAGGAACCAGACTAATATAAATTGAAACATTAGCGTAAGATGAATAGGTAAGGAAGATACCTTAAGGTCAATACTCATCTCAGGCTCTTTGTATTCAATAGACCATACCTAATTAAGTCTCTGCCCTTTTATTTTCCCAACATATATAAATTCCACCAATAACCTAAACTTAAAGTTATGTTGTCTTTGTACGTTTTCAATATATTGAAGAAAAACAATGAAAAAAAAATCACCCACTAAAAGGAGGTCTCTTAGCCACCTAGAACTTTCAAATTTGGAAACACTGAGTCATCTAAATTGATGTTCGAGGACATGATAATTTTTATTAATCTGGAAGCTGGATTCTAAGGTAAAGGAGGTACCATATACTGGCACTCACTTCTGGGGCAGCACAAGAGTTATGTCTCTGATATTGCATCAGCAGTTTAACATAGGAAATGCAGAGCCCATCCCTGTTTTTTGAGTAAAACCTTGCTGATACATTTCCTGGACAGAGTGGACATGTGATCCTTCATCACTTCCCTCATCTTCTCTTGTCTGAGCCTTCTCGTCTGCTACCACCAGCCCATGTGGCCACAGCAGAAGGAACTAGCTCCAGCAGATAATGGGAACAAAGCTGCTTTTTGCCATAGGATCTGCCTCTACTCTTGACCTGCCTTTGGCAAGGCTCCTTCTGAAGGAGCCTGGCTGGACCAGGGCAGCAGGTGACTCTGGACCTCCCACCCCTCTGTCATGTGTACTGGATGTGGGGAGGTGGTCATCCCAGGAGAGGAGCACATTGTTCCCTCCATGGCTTTAAGAGGTGTTCACTTTTCCACATTTCCACTGAGACGGGACTGCTGAGCTCAGGTACCACTGAAACCAGGGAACACACACAGCTAGCTAGCAGCTGACCACCCACAGGCTTGCCATGTCCAAGAAGCCAGCATTTCTGGTTTTAAAAAAAAGGAATGCTGTATGCAAAATTGTTTAGCCAAGAAAAATGAGTACTATTTCTTTCTCATTATGGGAAATAGTGCTAGACTTCAAATGTGATAAATACATGAACTGGCCCAACCATTATTTTTTCTTAAATGACATAGGAAATTTATCCAGATTAAACTTAGTTTTCATTGGTACTTCTTTTTGTTTGGAATTTTCATAAAGAAGTGAAATTTATTTTGTACTTCATAAATGCAGTTCATTAAAATTTTCAAAAGTTCCTAATATAAATGGTACCATTTTCTATAAATATAAAAAGTGTAATAAAATAATATCTCTATACATAAATACTACAAACTAACAATAGTGACAGACACCAGTTAAATTAATCAAAAGAAATATAAGTATGGTAATCATCCTTTAGTGAGATACAATATATTGTATCTTTAGTGAGATACAATATTTACAAATTGCTTTCAATCCAAGTGTATAGGGGGACTCAATTAAAGGTTGAATTTTCAAGAACAAAAATAAAGGTAACAAAAGAGGAATAAAACAAAATAAAGATTAAATAAGATTTTACATATCAAAACAGAGTGAGATTATTTAGGAATTCCAGACTCCCTGGTCACAAAAGCCAAAAATCAACCTTTCCACTACACTAATGTTGGAACCTATATATATATATATTTTTTTTTTTTTTGAAGTATATGGGGAGAAATCCCCCATAAATTGTTTTTGTAGAGCCTCAAACAACAGTTAACTGATGACAATTATCAACAATATTGGTATACCTTAGAATTCAATGTCTTCGTGGGGGAGAAGGAAAATTGTATAACAGCTTATTGTACCATTTAATGCCACAGAATTAGAATACTTTATTAAGGTTATCTACATAAAAGATCTTTAACTTAGTTAATGGGAAGAAAGGATCCTGTGTTTTATGTTCAGTAGATTATGCTGCATACTTTTTAAACTTTTTTCTTAAAATTCCGTAAGTTATGATCAATGAAAATAATACAGTGCATGCATGTTGACAGAGTCTGTGGAGGTCTATCAGCCATTTGAAACTTAGTTTTGAGAGGCTTTATTAAGCTCACCCACACTTCACCTCACCAGGGGTAATTAATATGTTCTACATTCACCCACTTGCCATTTTTGCTGGGTTTTTCTTTTAATAAAGTATGGTATTGATTGTTTAGAGCAATGTTCCCTCTGGAAATAACACATGATAAATAGTCAGAAATTATTAGCCACAGGGGAGTATTGGATTATGGATAGGAAACCTTGGAGATGTAAAGCCTTCCATGGGGACTAAATTCCCAGGAGACACAGCCACCTCCAGCATCTTTATTTCCTTCTGTCTCTTCCCACAGGTTCTGCTTTGCTTCCATCAAGAGAGTCCTGCTTGGCCTCCTCTGTCATATAGATGGGTAAGAAAGTCCAAGTTTCAAGTTCAGTCAGAAAACTATCAAGCAGTTTTGAATGTGGGTCTCATATGCTGCCTACAGCCATGCCTTACCAAAGTAATTCTTGAAAGAAGCTAGAGAAAGAGGGATTCAATGATTACTGAAAAAAGTCAAGCTAAACATGAAAAGAATTTCATAGAGATTGATTATATACTGGAAGTGGATATTGAACAAGGTCATGAGATAGCTACCTACTAAAAAGGTCTTTTCTTAATATAACTTTTATTATGACAATATGACAATCTGTTTTATGACATAGTAGCAATTTGACTAAGACAGAACAATGGATAATGGGTTATCAGTTCAAAAATGTTTTCTACAGTGCCTATGATTGTGTAAGAAATATCTCTTATTTCTCTTTTTCAAAAAGCCAATAAAACATTATGCCTGTGTTCCTAAGAGACATTGTAAGCATAAAGCATTTGGACCCCGATGTACCTACATTTTTTAACCCATTGACTGCTGGAATATATGGAACAATGGATTTCTCAGACTGTTTTCCAAGCATACTAGATTCAAAAAGGAAAATAAATCTCCTTTTTCCCATAGGCAAGAACATCTTGCATTCCTCAGACTTAAATTTATTCCAATCTATTTTCTATTCATCTAGTCCATTCATTTGCCAAAGGATTATTTCTTAATACACCATAAAGTATGAAATGAATGGATGAATAATAGAATGAAGATAACTAATAATTATACCTCATAATATCTACAGTAGAAATTATAAAAGTCACAGATTTTAAAATCCCCTGTGAGATAAATATTCTTTCTTTCTACTCTGTGTTCTAACATAGAGAAAGTTAGCATTTTGGAGTTAAGTTGCTACTTGAATCATGACTGGTGGCATTTTTGAAAAGGAAATGCCAAACTGTTTTAAGATTTCAAACAACAGAAGAATCAAGGGACCAGAATTAAAACTGGGGTAGAAAGAAATCCCTGTCACTTCGAGATTGATGCTTTCATTCATCTTCTAATTATTTCATTCAGAAATGTCTTCCATTATACACTGCCTTAGTCATCCCAGTTATCACTGCTCTGGGATTGAACCCTAAGTCCCTCCTACTCTTTTCTGCACACAGCCATCCATATATTACTACTTTTATTCCTGGTGGCCTTCCGATTACCCATATTCTGCCCCATGAAGGAATTCAAGGTGAGTACTGTTTGCAAGGAGTTATCTGGTTCCAATCTGTTACCTTCAGGTAAGTAAATAATGAAAGCAACCATCTAAATACATCGTGATCTTCTCCACACTAACAAGCTTTACACCTGGAGAACAATATTAAATTTGTTCCAGGATAGAATCTGATGTTTAAAATTGTCCTAACATAGCATGCTATGTTCCAGTATAATCAGCTTTGGTAACTTCTAGTTCATTCCTTCCTCAAGCCCAACCATTTGGTACATTTTTAGAATCATCGATTCATTCACCATCTTGTTTAATCAAGACACTTCAATGTGCCTGCTGTAATTCAACAGGAGACTTATAAACTAGTGTTTCTCAAAGTATCTGTGGTAAAGGATGATTTTTTTTTAATTTCCCCACTGTCACAGACCAATTGTTTGGTAAAAGACAATGAAAATGAATTACTAGAAAATGATACTGGATATCAGCAAAATCAAATTGCTATTAAAAACCATCTAAGACTTGACTCTCAATGTCTGTACTTGTCACGAATCAGCCTCAGGGCATAGCCCATGCCTTCCTTGCATAACACTATTCCCAAACATTCTTGTTACTTTATCTCAGGGTTTTGTCCTATGTGTGCATCATTATCATGCCAAGAACAGGGAGTGGGAGCAGACCACCTGGGCACATGCAATAGGAAGTTGTATTGTCTGTAGACAATTTTTTTATCTTTATTTTTATTTATTTATTTTTTGGCCATGCTCAGTGGCATGTGGGATCTTAGTTCCCCGACAAGAGATCAAAGCTGTGCCCCATACAGTGGAATCGCGGAGTCCTAACCACTGGAGCACCAGGGAACCCCCTGTAGACAATTTTTAAACAATCATAAAACTGAATAAAGACCAGAGGACAGACAGCAGAAGCAAAAAGAACTACAATTCTGCAGCCTGTGGAAGGAAAACCACATTCACAGAAAGATACACAAAATGGAAAGGCAGAGAACTTTGTACCAGATGAAAGAACAAGATAAAACCCCAGAAAAACAACTAAATGAAGTGGAGATACTCAACCTTCCAGAAAAAGAATTCAGAATAATGATAGTGAAGATGATCCAGGACCTCGGAAAAAGAATGGAGGCAAAGATCGAGAAGATGCAAGAAATGTTTAACAAAGACCTAGAAGAATTAAAGAACAAACAAACAGAGATGAACAGTACAATAACTGAAATGAAAAATACACGAGAAGGAATCAATAGCAGAATAACTGAGGCAGAAGAAAGGATAAGCAACCTGGAAGACAGAATGGTGGAATTCACTGCCACAGAACAGAATAAAGAAAAAAATAACGAAAAGAAATGAAGACAGCCTACGAGACCTCTGGCACAACATTAAACACAACAACATTCGCATTATAGGGGTCCCAGAAGGAGAAGAGACACAGAAAGGACCTGAGAAAATATTTGAAGAGATTATAGTCAAAAACTTCCCTAACATGGGAAAGGAAATAGCCACCCAATTCCAGGAAGCACAGAGAGCCCCAGGCAGGATAAACCCAATGAGAAACATGTTGAGACACCTAATATTCAAATTGACAAACATTAAGGACAAAGAAAAATTATTGAAAGCAACAAGGGAAAAATGACAAATAACATGCAAGGGAACTCCCATAAGGTTAACAGCTGATTTCTCAGCAGAAACTCTACAAACCAGAAGGGAGTGGCATGATATACTTAAAGTGATGAAAGGGAAGAACATACAACCAAGATTACTCTACCTGGCAAAGATTTCATTCAGATTCGATGGAGAAATCAAAAGCTTTACAGACAAGCAAAAGCTAAGAGAATTCAGCACCACCAAACCAGCTCTACAACAAATGCTAAAGGAACTTCTCTAAGTGGGAAACACAAGAGAAGAAAAGGACCTACAAAAACAAACCCAAAGCAATTAAGAAAATGGTCATAGGAACATACATATCGATAATTACCTTAAATGTGAATGGACTAAATTCTCCAACCAAAAGACACAGGCTTGCTGAATGGATACAAAAACAAGACCCATGTATATGCTGTCTACAAGAGACCCACTTCAGACCTAGGGACACATACAGACTGAAAGTGAGGGGATGGAAAAAGATATTCCATGCAAATAGAAATCAAAAGAAAGGTGGAGTAATAATACTCATATCAGATAAAATAGACTTTAAAATAAAGAATGTTACAAGAGACAAGGAAGAACACTACATAATAATCAAGGGATAAATCCAAGAAGAAGATATAACAACTGTAAATATATATGCACCCAACATAGGAGCACCTCAATACATAAGGCAACTGCGAACAGCTTTAAAAGAGGAAATCAACAGTAACATGATAATAGTGGGTGACTTTAACACCTCACTTACACCAGTGGACAGATCGTCCAGACAGAAAATTAATAAGGAAACACAAACTTTAAATGACACAATAGAACAGATAGATTTACTTGATATTTATAGGACATTCCATCCAAAAACAGAATATTACAGTTTCTTCTCAAGTGCACATGGAACATTCCCCAGGATGTTGGGTCACAAATCAAGTAAATTTAAGAAAATTGAAATCATATCAAGCATCTTTTCTGACCACAACACTATGAGATTAGAAATCAATTACAGGGGAAAAAAAACGTAAAAAACACAAACACATGGAGGCTAAACAATATGTTACTAAATAACCAAGAGATCACTGAAGAAATCAAAGAGGAAATTAAAAAATACCTAGAGACAAATTACGAAGATAACACAACGATACAAAACCTATGGGATGCAGCAAAAGCATTTCTAAGAGGGAAGTTTATAGCTATACAAGCCTACCTCAAGAAACAAGAAAAATCTCAAATAAACAATCTAACCTTACTCCTAAAGCAATTAGAGAAAGAAGAACAAAAATCTCCAAAGTTAGCAGAAGGAAAGAAATCATAAAGATCAGATCAGAAAGAAATGAAGGAAATGATAGCAAAGATCAATAAAACTAAAAGCTGGTTCTTTGAGAAGATAAACAAAATTGATAAACCATTATCCAGACTCATTAAGAAAAAGAGGGAGAGGACTCAAATCAATAAAATTAGAAATGAGAAAGGAGAGGTTACAATAGACACCACACAAAGCATCCTAAGAGACTACTACAAGCAACTCTATGCCAATAAAATGGACAACCTGGAAGAAATTGAACAATTCTTAGAAAGGTGTAACCTTCCAAGACTGAACCAGGAAGAAACAGAAAATATGAACAGACCAATCACAAGTAATGAAGTTGAAACTGTGATTAAAAATCTTCCAGCAAACAAAAGTCCAGGACCAGATGGCTTCACAGATGAATTCCATCAAACATTTAGAGAAGAGCTAACACCCATCCTTCTCAAGCTCTTCCAAAAAATTGCAGAGGAAGGAACACTCCGAAACTCATTCTCTGAGACCACCGTCAGCCTGATACTAAAACCAGACAAAGATACTACAAAAAAAGAAAATTACACACCAATATCACTGATGACTATAGATGCAAAAATGCTCAACAAACTACTAGCAAACAGAATCCAACAACACATTAAAAGGATCATACACCATGATCAAGTGGTATTTATCCCAGGGATGCCAGGATTCGTCAATATATGCAAATCAATCAGTGTTGTACACCATATTAACAAATTGAAGAATAGAAACCATATGATCATCTCAATAGATGCAGAAACAACTTTTGACAAAATTCAACACCCATTTATGATAAAAACTCTCCAGAAAGTGGGCATAGAGGGAATCTACATCAACATAATAAAGGCCATAGATGACAAACCCACAGCAAACATCATTCTCAATGGTGAAAAACTGAAAGCATTTCCGCTAGGATCCGGAAGAAGACAAGGATGTCCATTCTTGCCACTGTTATTCAACATAGTTTTGGAAGTCCTAGCCATGGCATTCAGAGAAGAAAAAGAAATAAAAGGAATACAAATTGGAAAAGAAGAAGTAAAACTGTCACTCTTTGCAGATGACATTATACTATACTTAGAGAATCCTAAAGATGTCACCAGAAAACTACTAGAGCTAATCAATGAGTTTGGTAAAGTTGCAGGATACAAAATTAATGCACAGAAATCTCTTGCATTCCTATACACTGACAACAAAAGATCAGAAAGAGAAATTAAGGAAACAATCCCATTCACCATTGCAACAAAAAGAATAAAATATCTAGGAATAAACCTACCTAAGGAGGTAAAAGACATGTATGCAGAAAGCTATAAGACACTGATGAAAGAAATCAAAGATGACACAAACAGATGGAGAGATATACCATGTTCTTGGATTGGAAGAATCAATATTGTAAAAATGACTATACTACCCAAAGCAATCTACAGATTCAGTGCAGTCCCTGTCAAATTACCAGTGGCATTTTTGCAGAACTAAAACAAAAAATCTTAAAATTCATGTGGAGACACAAAAGACCCTGAATAGCCAAAGCAGTCTTGAGGGTAAAAAATGGAGCTGGAGGAATCAGACTCCCTGACTTCAGACTATACTACAAAGCTACAGTAATCAAGACAGTATGGTACTGGCACAAAAATAGAAATATAGATCAATGAAACAGGATGGAAAGCCCAGAGATAAACCCAAGTTGACCTATGGTCAACTAATCTATGACAAGGGAGACAGGGATGTACCATGGAGAAAAGACAGTCTCTTCAATAAGTGGTGCTGGGAAAACTGAACAGCTACATGTAAAAGAATGAAATTAGAACACTCCCTAACACCATACACAAAAATAAACTCAAAATGGATTCGAGACCTAAACGTAAGACTGGACACTGTAAAACTTAGAGGAAAACATTAGAAGAACACTCTTTGACATAAATCACAGCAAGATCTTCTTTGATCCACCTCCTAGAGTAATGGAAATAAAAACAAAAATAAACAAGTGGAACCTAATGAAACTTAAAAGCTTTTGCAAAGCAAAGGAAACTACAAACAAGACGAAAAGACAACCCTCAGAATGGGAGAAAATATTTGCAAACAAATCAACGGACAAAGGATGAATCTCCAAAATATATAAACAGCTCATGCAGCTCAATATTAAAAAACAAATAACCCAATCCAAAAATGGGCAGAAAACCTAAAGAGACATTTCTCCAAAGAAGACATACAGATGGCCAAGAAGCACATGAAAAGCTGCTCAACATCACTAATTATTAGAGAAATGAAAATCAAAACTACAATGATGTATCACCTCAGACCAGTTAGAATGGGCATCATCAGAAAATCTACAAACAACAAATGCTGGAGAGGGTGTGGAGAAAAGGGAACCCTCTTGCACTGTTGGTGGGAATGTAAATTGATACAGCCACTATGGAGAACGGTATGAAGGTTCCTTAAAAAACTAAAAATAGAATTACCAAATGACCCAGCAATCCCACTACTGGGCATATACCCAAAGAAAACCGTAATTCAAAAAGACACATGCATCCCAGTGTTCATTGCAACACTGTTTACAATAGCCAGGTCACGGAAGCAACCTAAATGCCCATTGATAGATGAATGGATAAAGAAGATGTGGTACATATATACAATGGAATATTAGCCATAAAAACAAACGAAATTTGGTCATTTGTAGAGATGTGGATGGATCTAGAGACTGTCATTCAGAGTGAAGTAAGTCAGAAAGAGAAAACCAAATATCGTATATTAACGCATATATGTGGAACCTAGAAAAGTGGTACAGATGAACCTGTTGGCAGGGCAGAAGTAGAGACTCAGATGTAGAGAACAAATATATGGACACCAAGGGGGGAAAGTGGCGGGTAGTGTGGGTCGTGGTGTGATGAATTGGGAGATTGGGATTGACATGTATACACTGATGTGTATAAAATTACTGACTAATAACCTGCTGTATAACAAAATAAATAAAGTTCAAAAAAAAGTTGAATAAAAATCAGTCTGCTTTTGAAGTCACTGTGACTGTACTGGTCTTGAACTAAATATCCACAATTTCCAGTTGGTGTGGCCATCAGAATTAGGTAGTGACAGGTGACAAATATTAGAGATCTTTAAATGACATTCCTTTGAGGATTAGCAAATCCTGTCTTCTCAAATTCACCAGTAATTTCTTTATTTTCACTTATTACAGGCTGGATACATAGTAAGAAATCAATAAGTTCTTTTTTTTGTTTGTTTGATTAAAATTTTCCAATATGTAAACACACAAAAAAATCAGTCTGCTTTTTGTTATCATCATTCATCATTCAGTTATTGACAATTCTAAACAATGTCAGTAATAAGATCTTCTCCTTGATAAAAACGCTCTTCTCCCCTCAAAAAAATCTTTTCCACACACACAGAACCTACTATGTGCACTTTAATCAATTTTGTTGCTGTACCCTACATGGTCTCTAGTTTCTCCACGATCTCTGTTATCAAATAGGACATACTATTAAGAGTATGTCCAACTCAGAAAATAATGGAAGACCTATTCTTAGCTGTTCAGACATTAAATTTCTTCAATATATCTCTGTTTTTAACAATATTTAAACAATAGCGTTGCCATTGCTAGTTGATATTTAGCTTTTGAGATCAACTATACCCAGTTCTTCTTTCCTCTAGTGTTTAGTCTTAAACTACACTTCTGTATCTTAAATTTTCTATTTGAGGAGGTTTTTTTAAAAAATTTCCCCTAATTATACCATGGGATTCTTTTCCCTTCTGAAATCTGCCCATTGTTGAATTAGTCTTCCAGTTGGCTTAAGTCAACTTAAAAATTGTTCCCACCTCCTACAATCAGGAAGGGCACAGTCTTAAGTTAGTTTCCCTAGAAGCAGAGCCTGCAGTAGGGATATAGGGTGTTTTATTGAGGGACTGGTCTTCAGAAAAAACATTAAGGGATGAGGGAGCTGAGTGAGGATGTGATCTCAGTGGTCTAGCCTTGGCCTGAGCCACTGGGTTGTGTGTGCCTGTGTGCTCTGGGGTAAAGATCACAATGCAGAATCATCCTGCCTGTAACAGACTATCATTGTCTGTTGCCAGGAGGGAAGTATATAACCTCCCAAGCATCCTAGCCATGGGACTTGAAGAAGATGGAAGATATAGGTCTGGTTATAGGTTATGTAGGTGGAGCACCAGCAGCATCTACTATGTGTGCAGTGCTCAGGTTCACTGGCTTCCCACATTAAGTTCACTCCATCTAGATACAACTTCCCCAGGATTCTAGTTGGTCACAATTTCTGGGGAAGCTTGCAAGAGGAAGGTTAGAGGAAGAAGGTAGATTTCTGCTGTGGCAGTTGGTGCCAAGGCTATAACTAATGTTATTACTGCCTTTTTAAACCACCTGTTCTAGATTCCCCTCATCCTTGGCTAGTACTTCTGCTAGTCTAAGTGGTTTGCTTGGTGGAATGACCTAGACCCACATCACTGAAGGGTCTGGGCTACACTTCACTGTGCCCTAGCAGTCTGTGGTTGCTATACTTGCCCATTTACAGTTAAAATCAGGTATGGGAGAACCACAGGATGCCTCAGTAGATCACCTGAGTGCCAAATATATTCCTCCCACCCCCATTTTGTATCAGGCTTACCTCCTTATAATGATCAGGGTCAACTGCATCTGGCAGTGTGGGAACTCCTTTGTGTGCTTGCCAGTCTACTGGCACAAGGAGGCTTAAGCGACCACATGGCAGCCACAGAAATAAGTGTAATAGGTATCTTGATGTACCACCTGTTGGAAATATCCCCCTTTTGTGAACCAGGACTTCTAGACCCATAGGGCCAAGGGTTGTGAGAAATGGGAAGCACAAAGTCCCCAAGTGGGTCACTGGGAATACTGGAGAGCAGTGCTACTCCTATTTCTGTCCCTTGGTTCTCTAGTTCATGTTGTTCTTCCACCTGTTTGGGACATAGTACCATAATATGGCTTTTGGTTCCCCATCTTGAAGGATAACACCCCCTCCTCACAGGGTGTCTACCTCCAACTCGGCATGTCAGCGGTGCCTTCAAGTGTCCTTTCCACAGCTCTATCAAGCTGGCAACTTCTGGATGATGAAGTATGTGATAGAGCCAGTGGATCTCATGTTCATGTATCTTTTCCCACACTGGTGGTCTTTGCCATGAAGGTTCACTTAGTCCAGGGTGGTGTTTTTCAGGATACTGTGTCAGGTTATCAGGCAGTCTATGAACATTTGGATAGTGCTGCTGTACTGTGGGTTAAGAAAGGCAAACCTATACCTGAATTATGTGTCAGTCTTGATCAGTGATGAATCATTGACCTTTGCAGGGTAGAAGGCACCTGATGGAATCACCCTGCTGTCAGGTTGCTGGTATGTGTCCTCAAGGATTGGTACAATATCAGGGGGGCAGTTTGGGTTTCTGTTGCTAGAAAGTGAGACATTCAGCAGCAGGAATAGCTCCATGTTCTGTTGTGCCCAGGCAGAGTCTCCACATATGCCTCTGTGGCTATTCTGTTCTTGAGCCCAATAAGTAAGCCCTGGAGTGGCCAGTGACAGAGGCTGGCTGACATCTACTGGCCAAATCATCTTGTCTACTTGGTTACTTAGTGTTTCTTCTGCAGTGGATGCTCTCTGGTGGGCATCTGGTGGGCATATTGTTCAATATGAAGATCTTACACTTTGTTCCCACTCTAAACTTTGTTCACATGCCTCTTTCACAGAACACTTTTGTTCCCATACCCTCTTGGTGGGCTGAACAAAGGTGTATATATATATATATATATATATATATATATATATATATATATATATATACATTTTTATACATATTTGCAGAGAGAAAGAGTGTGCATTATAGTTATATATATATAAATCCATTAGTTTACACCAGTATCTCTAATTCAGTCCAATATCCGGGTGCTAATTCTAGTTTTCTCCCTTTCTATATTTGTAACTCCCTTCTCCAACATTGAGAAGTCCAGTTCCCATTTTCCTTAATAAGTTTACTTATAGGAAATTTATAATTTCCCTATATGTAATCTATCTCATATTGCCATTGTTGCCCCCTGCCCTTTATGGACACCCTCCTCACCCCACTTGGGCTCCAATACCTGACACGAGTTCTTCCTTCCAAATGTATGCCTTCCTCATTCTTCTAAGGCTCTAATACCTCATGCCAGTCCTCCCCTTCTGCATGGATGTCTTCTTCACTCTATTCCGACTTTGACACCTCTCGGAGGGAGGTAGGGGCCTCACGCAGTCCCCAAGTCTGAACCACATGGTCCAAACCATCTTTACCAGGGCTTGACAGTAGGGACATTGGTTCAGATAATGAGGTAGAATTACCTTGTTTTTTTTCATTATCTGTTTTCTTTGTGTAAGTCTCTCTCTAGACTCACCCAATAGGGGGACAGGGCAAGAGTAAAGGATTGTTAGCAGGGCAGAATTGGAGAATTTCAATACCCTCAACTATTATGTTTCTAAACTTAGGCCCAATAAGTGATGAAGACGTAAAGATAAAAATGGAAAAATATAGAAGTATCATTGTTGTGTGGCAGTATATGAGACATATTAATTTTCTTTGTTGTAACAGACACTATACAGAACTCCTTGAATGCATGTCAAAATATTCAGATTGGGGCTTCCCTGGTGGCGCAGTGGTTGAGAGTCCGCCTGCCAATTCAGGAGACATGGGTTCGTGCCCCCGTCTGGGAAGATCCCACATGCCGCGGAGCGGCTAGGCCCGTGAGCCATAGGCGTGGAGCCTGTGCTCTGCGACGGGAGAGGCCACAGCAGTGAGAGGCCTGTGTAACACACACACACACACACACACACAAAAAAAAATTCAGATTAACAAATTACAATGTAATCACAACAGCCACATGTAGTGGATGAGAACTGCCTTGAGTAACAACCTTTTAATTTCCATCTACCACTTAACACCATAAAATTGCTCTCTTAATTTTATTATTCCACATACTCCTGGAAATGCTTCCATTTCAAAAGATAAAGGCAGGGGAAAACTTTCTCAAATGAAGTTCTTCTTGCTGTAATAATTGTGTTTTCACCATAAATGATGAGATCATGCCTATATCTCCTTGGCCATAAGAGCTGGAAATGGACATTGAACTGCAGTTATTGCTGGTAGGTCAGTCATGGAATAAAAGCAAGAGCAGATTTTGAAATGTGTTAAGACTAGGGTCACCAAATAAAATACAGGTTGCCCAGTTACATTTGAATTTCAGATAAGCAAGGGATTCTTTTAGGACAAGTATGTCCCATATATTAAATGGGGTATACTTATACTAAAAAATTATTTGCTATTTATCTGAAATTTAAACTTAACAACATGTCCTGTATTTTTATCTGCTACATCTGGCAACCCAAGATGAGAATAGAAGCCCAAAAATTCTAATCTATTTGTTTTTCTAAAGCTGTGGAACAATCTCAACCACTTTACTCAATTAAAAGAATATAACCCAGAGAAAAACAACTGGCACTAAGCTGGGAGTTTTTCCAGATGTTACCAGGATTGAAATTAACTGGTAAAAATGGAAGAAACAGACTAGGGGAATATCCCAATCCTAGGAGAAACAGAGAGGGTGAAAGAGGGAGAAACCAAGAAGGCAGAAGGAAATATAAGGAAGAGAAAAGAGAAAAAGAAAGAAAGAAGACAGAAGGGAAGAGAAAGAAACTACTAGGAGAAGGAAGGTGGAGCCACAGAGGAGAGGGCGTAACCATTTTCACCAGCTCAGCAGAAGCAGAATGGAGACAAAGTCCACCATGGGAACCCCATGGCCATTCCATCTCTAGCACCAAAGCAAAGATATCTCCCATCTCAGAAATCATGATGAGATGCATATCAGATGAAGAATATAGTCAACTTAATGTCCCAGCCCCCCAAAGGATAAGCAATTATATCTGTGCTCCAGAGTCAAGCCATAGGCCCAGAGTGATTTCTTATTATGAAAAATGCTTCTGTAACATCTCCGCATATCCACTTTCTTCAAAATGAGCCTCTCTAAATATGTAACAAACATCCTTTCTTATTCATGGCTTTGGAAATTATTGCAATAAAATGTACAGGAATAGAGTCATAATAACATCCCAAAAGATCCTACCAAGAAATCAGATATTTTGATACCACATACCACAAATAATATCCTAGAACTTAGTTTTCTTACACAGTAGAAACTTCTAACATTGCGTTTATATTGTAATAGTAACAAGATAGCATTATAATTCTGGCTGCAGAGTTTAAGCAAATGAGGAAACTGAAAAATATCATGGAAGCTTTAGAAACTATCTGATCCAAATATCTCTCCCAAGAGATGAAGAAATTAACTATTAGGTCAACATCTCATCTAAGTTGAGTTTTAAGAGGTCTGGATCAGTTACAAAGTCATGGTAGCAGAAACTCTGGTGTCCTGCCATAGTTCCCACCCTCGCCAGGTTACTCTAGCATGTTTTCCAACTGCCAGCACCATCATGTATTTGTCTGAGAACAAGAACTCCTGCTGCTGGAACCAGCAAGATAAAACTTTACTGCCATCACTTTGTGATGGTCAGTGGGTTGGAAAATTACCTCTTCTTGGGAGCAGCCCTCAAGCACTCCCCTATTCCTTAAGTGAGATAACTGAGGTGTGCATGAGATCCAGGCTGGCTCCACATGTTCCTCCCGTGGGATCAAGCACAATCTCTCACATGGATAGCTCCCTGGATAGCACCCTTTATTGGCTGACTTCCCTTCTTTGTGTCATTTCTTCACTCTTCTATCAGTGCTCTTTTCACCTCCCAAATCAACTATCTGCACTTGAGTCATTGTTTGCTAGTGGGGAACCCAAACTAAGGCAGTCAGACTTCTAGAAGCCTGTTGTATCTCCAAATTTCTGATCAATATGATAGGTTATTAGAATGCATTTGGTAAATAAATCTCATTTTATTATACTTTGATAATATACTATTGTGAATAATAACAACAATAATTGCTACTTGGATCACAATATTTTCAAGGAATTTATATAGACATAAGTATATATATTGCTAATTCAGTATTCTTTCATTCATTCATATTTTTTCTTTTAGATGAATTTGTGAATTAGTAAAATATCAACAAGAAAAGTGAAACTTTATTATCAGTAGATAGAAATCACTAGGCCCTTAAGATAAAACAAGAAGAAAAACATAATAGCTTTAAAAAAAAAAAGTGAGGTGAGGCGGACAGAGAGAGAATGAAGTCCATTTAAACACTCTGGCATCATTTAAGTTGCTAATTACTTCTTATAGCAGCTAAATGGGCTAGGTTACCTTTGTCTGTGACCTACTAGATCAGTCTAAAAACTCTAGAATTAGAAAGTTCAGAGGTTTCTTTGAACTCTAAACATTTCTTCTTAAGGAAAGTCATCTCAGTGTTTCAAGCACTCTACTTCTCAGGCAAGAAAGGATTTAAGAAAGTTAGGAGGAAAGAGACACTTTATTCAAGTCCCCATGGGGTAGACAGTTGATATATTTTGGGCTGCCCTACTCTTGAATTACCCTTCCTATATTGGGAAATTCTCCATCTTTTGAGTCCTGTCCTTCCCCTGACCGAAGCCAGAAACCCCTTACCACCTCCCATGCAACTAGGCACCAGCATGTATTAGGGGCCACCCCAACCAGGCATACTCATGCAACACCTCAATTCAGAGACTGGTGACCCACCTGAGCTAGTGCTACACAGATTCATTCTGGGGAAGGTGAATTGCAAAGACATGGATTTCCAGTGGCAGAGAGGGCTGAGGTTCAGCTTCAAGCTACAGCTTGTTTTGGGGGGCAGCAGTGAGCTGTGGTCCTGCCTCCATCTGGTGACTCCACGGGACCGTACTGTGTGATGATTTACATGTTGCTCCTGAGACTACACACCTCAGATGAGACTCGAACCCAGCCAAAATTCACATTGGGACTGGAACCCACAGGCTGGGACTCAAACCCACTGTCTTTTAATTGAGATTGCACACCTGGTCTCAGGACTTAGTGAAGCTCAGGTTCTTTATGTCTCAGCACAGAAGGAATTCAGAGAGAGGCAAAGTGATTGGTTAGAAGTAGATTTGTTGGGCTTCCCTGGTGGCGCAGTGGTTGAGAATCCGCCTGCTGATGCAGGGGACACGGGTTCGTACCCCGGTCCGGGAAGATCCCACATGCCGCGGAGCGGCTGGGCCCGTGAGCCATGGCCGCTGAGCCTGTGCGTCCGGAGCCTGTGCCCCGCAATGGGAGAGGCCACAGCAGTGAGAGGCCCGCGTACCGCCAAAAAAAAAAAGAAGTAGATTTGTTGAGAGAGAGACACACTCCATAGACAGAGTGTGGGTCATGCGGTCCATCTCAAAAGGCGAGGGCAGCCCCGAAATACGGGGTGGTTAGTTTTTATGGGTTGGGTAATTTCATAGGCTAATGAGTGGGAGGATTATTCCAGCTATTCCAATATTTCAGGGGAAGGGGTGGAGATTTCCAGGAATTGGGCCACTGCCCACTTTTTGGCCTTCTATGCTTAGCTTCAGAACTGTCATGGTGCCTGTGGGTGTGTCATTTAGCATATGCTAATGTATTACAATGAGCATATAATGAGGGTCAAGGTCTACGGGAAGTCAAATCTTCCACCATCTTGGACCTAGCTGGTTCTAATCAGATTATGTTGTATCCTCAACGGCTATGACTTCCTTTTTTAAATGTTGTGCCCTGCCCTCTTCCCTCCTATTTCATTCTGGGCTATATAATCTTTAAAACTGATTCTCTGGTCCTTTGGAAGAGGCTTTGTGCTACCAAAATCACTTGCTACATTTCTTTTATGCTTAAACTAGCTAGAGTTTGCAACTCTGTGGCCTGCAACTAAGAACTAGCTGACATACCCTTTATAATATGCAAAGCTACAATGCAGGTAATTTAAAGGTGAATGGAATCTTCTCCTCAAGGAGTTTATATAGCACAGTGGAGAGAAAAAAAGCAAGTGACCACAATGTACAGTAGACGCTGAGAAGGCAGAAGAGTATTGTAGGTAAGAGCAAACCCTTTGGATCCATACTGCCTGGGGTTCAAATCATGGCCCCACCATTGTTAACTTTGTTTCAATGGACAAGTTACTTAACTTCTCTGTGCCTCAGTGTTTTTATCTGTAAAATGGGGATAATAATATAACTATTTTATAGAGTTTTATCATGGAGAGTCCTGAATGTTTTCTCACATCCATTCTCTCCTTTCTGGGCACATGGCCGATCAACTAAAGATTATATTTTCAACCTCCCTTAGAACTAACTCAATGCAGCTATGTCACTAAGTGTTAACCACTGGAATGAGAGCAGAAGCAATGTGCACTACCCTGGCTTTACTTGGTTAAAAGGAAATTCCTTATCCTGGACTTATATTCTTTCTTCCCTTTCCTCCGTTTGAAAATGTTGATTATGGGTGAGGAATGGTAATGGTGAAACTTAATGTTGAGGATGGGCCATCCTGCTAGGCTGGGTTCATGGGTGACTCTGTGGAGCAGAACAACCCTTCTATCATCATTGCAGTGTTATAAGAGAAATCAATGGCTGTATTAGTCAGGGTTCTCCAGAGAAACAGAGCCAATAAGAGATAGCTACATGCATACATACATAGTTAGATACATACACACACAGAGATAGAGATATGTTAGAGGAGATTTATTATGGGAATTGGCTCACACAATTATGGAGGCTGAGAAATGCTGTTGTTACTGAACCAAACTTGGGTCTGCTCACCTGCCACACAGCAAAGCCAATCTACTGACACCAGGGTGTGATGAAGGAAAGTACAGTGTTTATTGCAGATGCCAAGCAAGGAGAATGGGAAGCTTATCCTCAAAAGATGCAAACTCCCCAATTGCTTTCAGGGAAGGGTTTTTAAAGGCAACGTTAAGGGTGAGGGTTGCAGGGTGCATGATCAGCTCATGGACTTTCTTCTGATTGGTTGGTGGTGATGTTTTGGGAATCCTAATCATCATCTTTCTGGTTCCAACCAGTCTGAAGTCTATGTGCTTGTGGTCAGTATGTAGTCATCATAATTCGCCTGGGTAGAGATCTTAGTTTCTGCAGAACAATTCAAAGATATGTGTCAGATTGTTATGTATATCCCTTGAGGAGAAACTAGGGGTCCTGTGATTCTGCTTTATCACTGAACTATTGTTTAAAGTATCACTGCTTTTCTTGCTTGATCGCTTTTCCTTTATTTCTGCATCCCCTCACTTCCCTAATTAGTAACTGCTTGTGTCTGCTGTTTGGAACTCAGGGAAGACCTAGGAGACTAAAGCCTTTTTCTTTTTCTTTTTTTTTTTTTTTTTTTTTCCTTATTGGCTTCTTAACAATTTGTTGCTTATTAAATATTTAGCAAGACTCTGAGGAACAGGGCTATGGTATCATATGAGTGGCTTTCAAACTTTTCTCCATAAAGTTGAAGAGTTCAAGGTGATCCTCTATGACAATGATGCCCCAAAGAGTTAAGACTATAAATATGAAAAGTATAAAGGACTTGCCACTGAAGGGCCAGAGAAGGCATATAGGAAATGCACTACAGTACAATAGTTTTGTGTACTACTAATATCATTATTTATAGGTGAATTAGTTTTTCATTTCATTACAAAATGCCATTATTAAGTTTCAGTAAGTTCTAAAAGTGAAGCCTTTTTCTAGAAACAGGGGACATGGAGGGACTTTTATATCCAGGAAGGCCCCACAAGGTGCTTGGATTCATTGTTTGCAAACCGGAGAACCAGTTTGCAGTAATTCAGTCCAGATCTGAAGCCCTGAGAATGGGGGTTGGGAGGATAAAAGGTGATGAGGGGACACACTTGTGTAAGTCCAAAGGCCTGAGAACCAAGGACTGCTGTGTCTGAAGACAGGAGAAGACAGACATCCCAGCTCAAGAAGGGAAAAAGAGAATTTGACCTTCCTTCACCTTTTTGATCTCTTTGGGCCCTCAAAGGATTGGATGATGTCTACGGCCATTGATGAGGGCAGATTTTCTTTATTCAGTCTACTGATTCAAATGTTTATCTCTTCTGGAAACACTCTCATAGACATACCCAGAAATAATGTTTTACCAGCTATCTGGACATCTCTTAGCCCAGTCAACAAATAAAATTAACCATCACAATGTCTTTATTTTTTAAGCCTTTGCATCACTTGGGCTCTTTATCACAGCAACGCTGGCTTTTATCCTAAATACTATAGTTATTACAAGGATTACACATGTTTTACCTGAGCTTAGAACAGTACCTGGCTTAAAGTAAGCACTATATACGTTTTGCTAGTATTAGCCCCATTTTTTTTTCATGTGAAGATATTGAGGCCTAGATAGATTAAGCAATTGAACAATGACTATACTCAGTGTCAGAATTAGGATTTAAACCCAATCTGTCTGCTATAGAATGATGTATAAGTTTCAAATTAATAAATGTCTTTGTTATTTAAACAAGTTTCACACTTAAATAAAAATAACAAGGTCCTAATTGATATTGTCATCCCTAAGAATTTACATTTATTAGGTTCCCTTGAAGATCAGGAGGGGACCTTTCTATCCCAGGCTTCCTTTATCCTCTTATTAACAATGAAATGAGTCATCAGGGGAATAGGAAGTGAGTGGCAGTGTCTCTAGAGTTGGGGTCCAGGGAGGTGATCGTGAGAGGATTCTAATTCTCACTGAACAGGCTCTCTGTGGGGTCCAGCTAGGAAGGGAGAAAGTGAGGGTAAAAGGACCAAGGAGGGTACTTACCTGGCGGTGCAGTGGATAAGAATCTGCCTGCCAATGCAGGGGACACGGGTTCGAGCCCTGGTCTGGGAAGATCCCACATGCCGCGGAGCAACTGAGCCTGGGTGCCACAACTACTGAAGCCTGCGCGCCTAGAGCCCGTGTTCCACAACAATAGAAGCCACCGAAATGAGAAGCCCACGCACTGCAACAAAGAGTAGCCCCCGCTCGCCGCAACTAGATAAAGCCCGTGCACAGCAACGAAGACCCAACGCAGCCAAAAATTAATTAATTAATTTTTAAAAAAGAGGACCAAGGGGCTTTGAGCTCAGATGCCAGCTCTCTGTCCCTCTAGGTATATAAAGAACAGGTGAAGCACAGGGAGGACTGGGAAAGACAGAAGGATGAGAAGTAGCAGTCACGCAGGGTATTTCAGACCAAGCATAAAGACTGTTTCAGCCTTTGCCTTGACGGTTTGTACATATTTGTTTTTTCCCTCCTTTTTAAAAAAAATAAATCTATTTATTTATTTTTGGCTGCGTTGGGTCTTCGTTGCTGCGCGCGGGCTTTCTCTAGCCGCGGCGAGCAGGGGCTACTCTTTGTTGTGGTGTGCAGGCTTCTCATTGCGGTGGCTTCTCTTGTTGCGGACCACGGGCTCTAGGCACTCAGGCTTCAGTAGTTGTGGCACGTGGGCTCAGTAGTTGTGGCTTACGGGCTTTAGAGCCCAGCCTCAGTAGTTGTGGCGCATGGGCTTAGTTGCTCCGCGGCATGTAGGATCTTCCTGGACCAGGGCTCAAACCTGTGTCCCCTGCGTTGGCAGGCAGATCTTAACCACTGCACCACCAGCGAAGCCCCTTTCCCTCCATTTTAATGATCAATGAGATCACCCTATCATCTCTTTGGGAGAGGTATTTCTTTTATGTTAACAGCTCATATCATTTCACTATATTCTGCTTGCAAAGGATTTTAGTCATTTAATGGTTCATTTGCTCAGTCTGACGATTGAAAACCTATAGATTGCTTCTCCCAGCTTGACTGCATATGGATCTAATGTGACTTTTGATCAACAGCCCTACTGCACAGCAATAGTAGGGGACTGCCAGGATTGCATGGGAAGGAAAGGAGAACTAGAGTTTATTGAGCACCCACTATGTGCTTGACATTTAAGCATATAATTTTCTTTACTTTTACTAACTCATGACATTTTATCATCCCAGTTTTCAGACATGAGAAACCCAGGTTAAAGAGGTTACATAACTTATATGTAACCAGTGTCACAAATATAGCAAGTGGAGGAAATGGTGTTCAAACTCAACTGCCTCTGACTCTGAAATCTGTGCCTTCCACTCTACTCTGCACACATCTGTGAGGATGCTACCATTCAGACTGAACTGAATTTTCTCTATAAAATGGGGAGGATAAAGTTACTTACCTCATGTAACTGAATAAAATGAAATAATGTATGCAGTTAGCATGGTGCCTGGCACATAGTAGATGTTGAATGTGCTTGGAAACACGTACTCATTTTCTGTATGTGACCATGAATTGATAGAGTTCTAATGGCATTTCATTTTGCATTGAAATCTATGAAGCTGACTGATTTGTCATCTTGATCTGCCTCCCTAAGCTGTGAGTGGACCCTTGGGCTAATTGTTCCATTTGGTAGTAAATGACGTTTTATCGTATGAAGACAAAAAAATAATATGGTAGTTGACTTTTCTTGGTTGCTGCAAAAGGTAAACAAAAGCAAATGGGTGGAAGTTATGGAAAGGCGGACTCCAACGATATTTAGAGAGAGAAGTCCAGTTGTCAGATGCTTCCTCAGGAAGTAAAGGCCACTGAACATGTCCAAGCTGACTGGGGGACCCTCTGACGAAGGTCGTGTGTGACAGCATCCTCTACTGGGCAAGACACCAGACTACAATGTCTCTCTCATCCAGTCTCTTGGCCAAGTTTCTATTGCTTTTTTGTAGGTTGCAGAGAACAGTTCCTGGGTGATTTCAGGACATCTCAATCTTGAAATTTATATGAATTATGCTTGATTGAAGACTGTTTTCCGCTTCAAAAGCCAGTTTTCCCATTTTTTTCCCCCGCTGCACCTTTTGAGGGAGGAACCGTGTTGAGCATCTGCTCCCAGATTTCTGTCCTGTCCTCCATCTATGAAGAACACCCCCGTTCCCCTGTGGGTGGGAGGCTTGACTCTCCTTTTAGAAATTCCCTTCTGTGCTGCGCTAATCACATCCTCAGTACATTTTACATATTATTTTTAGGAGCAAAGTATAAAGAATCCTAGCACCAACAGCAGTTTCTGTGGCAACCTGCATCGCCCCCTTGCTTGTCCAGCTGTGCAGAATTAAATTCTGAAAGAGGCCATTTTACATCATGTAAAGGAGATCCAAAGTGAGGGTGCTTTTTAAATGAGGGTTTTCTAAGTTAAGTGGGAACCAGCCAGGAATTAGGTTGGGAGGTGGATGGGTGAATAAAAGAAACAGAACCTTTACTTCGAACTAGAACTCAAAAGTGCCAGGTGTTCACAGGCATGCCCTAGTTGCCCTGATTTTTTTCCCACAGGATATCATTTTAGATACAGAAATAGCATTTAGAACAATGAAAACTAGGTTTGAATATTTATATCTGGGGAGTTTGTTGATAAATCCTCCCTCCTCCTCCTCCTCCTCCGATCCCTCCTCCTCTCACGGGGTCTGCCTGCATAACCTTCCAGGTTAGACTAGGTTAGAAAATGACACGCTTTTCATGTTTATCTTGAATAGCTCTTTCAAGCCAACTATCCAATCTTCCAGGAGGCTTTCACCAAACTCTCCCTTCCTGACACAGTCAAAACAGGCTGAGTCTCCCTGGGCCAGGCTGGAGGGTGCGCCTATAAAAGTTGTGCCCTGAGAATGTGATTCGGGGGACATGGAAGGACCACCCATCCAAAATAATCTCCTCCAAGGACAACTGATGTCCCAGATTATCGTAATAACCACTACTTTGTGTTGTCAATTGACTCCATCTGATTCTGGGAAATTACAAATATGATTCTGGGAGGAATAACATATTCTAATGAACATTATATTTTACATTCTGTTTGCTTCTAGGAAAATATGACGTGGCCCATAATTTTTAAAAAAGAGACATTTCTTCTAAGGCCATTAGTTTAGAGACCACAAAAAAGAAAAAATAAATATGCCCCAAACTTAGACTATGCTTAAACATTGATTGAACTCCAAGTTTCCTGAATTCAAATGAGTTTTTAAATTATGATTCATTACATGCTTATCACCTGTTAAAAGATACCAGTTTGTCAGGAGAGAGACATTTTTCTGATACAAAATACTTTTTTTAAATTAATTTTTATTGGAGTATAGTTGCTTCTGATACTAAATTCTTAAAAGGGATGCTTCTATGTAGGAAACAGAAGATTTAACTTTTTTTAACAATAATTTATGAAAAGATGCAAAATCATTCTCCACAGGGCCATTTATAATATTGACCTTTGATAAAATCTAAGGTTATAACCTAAAAGTAAAACTCAGTAAAGCTACCAATGTAGTGCATTAAAACATTTTACAGTCAAAATATATTTTATCCTTGAAGTGTTTTTCTCTCCATTAGATACAGATTCATCAAAGGACAGGGACACATTTTATCCATCTTGGCATCCTCAGTACCTAACACAATAGTTTACATACAGGTGATACTTAGGACATATTTATTGAATGAACCGATAATAAGACCAGTTCTTCAAAGTATAACCTGTAACATCCTAGAAAAATTTACCGTGGCACTGGATTTAAAGAGTGTTGCTCTTTCTAACGGGGACATGAGAGAGGAGGGGAAGTCTCATTTTTGCATCTCCATCCCCCTCGCCATGCCTGCCCCAGCAGCTGCTCAGCTCATGTCAGCGTCCTCTTATTTGGCTCTATAGATAATTTGGGAGTTTGTGTAATCTTTTCTGGTAACAGTCGTTGAGGCTGGGGAGAAGACATCATAACAGGTGCCGGCATTAGGAGGAAGTCTGGCCAAGTGGCCCCTGAAAGAAGGCATGGCCAAGACTGGAGTGAATGATGAGAATGCTGGCATGCTGCTTCCGGCAGCACAAAAACAGGACAAGCTCAGAGAAGCTGAAAGACTGAAGGCTTCCTCACAGTATCTGAGAATGAGAGTTTCTCCTTTACCCATCACTGGAATCATGGGTCCTTCTCTGTATTTCTCTAGAGTTCTTCTCAGTATCCATAAGATACTGAAGCATACAGTTTTGTATTAAATGTAAGGGAATGGTAGAGGCAACAGTGTATACTAATCTGATGATTTACAAGCACTTGAACCCATTCAATTGAACTTGGCATGTGTTCTTTGATGGAACCTATTTTTAGGTCACTTCTCCCTCTCCTGTAGCTGTGTGGCTCCGAGGATGTTTCACCACGTGCTCTTTGGCTCACTAAAGAAGCAAGGCTGCCTTCCCTCAGTCCCTTACTTTTCAGTTGAAATGATTTCTGATTCTCATAGTCAGTTTCCTAACATCTACCTGGGATTTCACACACAGAATTTCTTGAAAGTAATGTTCTCCCTTTCCTGGGAAGATTCTTTTTTTTTTTTTTTTTTACAATATTTATGTCCATAGTTTTATTTCTGCATACATACTTTTTTCAAATATGAATTATACTATATATTCAGTTTCATAATTTGTTCTTTTTCTTTTAATATTCCTGGGAGGATTCTATCCACACCAAGTCTCTTCTGTTGTTGCTTCTCTGAGATTCTCCCACTCTTTATCGAAATGCCCCAAGTTCCCTAACAATTCCAGGCTTGACTCATTGTCTTACCTGTTGAATTTTCACATATTTAGCCCACTCACATTTATTTTAACCACCAGTATATTTAGTCATATTTTTTACTTTATATCTTAAATTCTCTTTTTCATGATTTCCTGTTTGCTTTGTTTGTCCCTCTTTCCTGATCTGTACCGGATGGAGTTTTCTTCTTCTTTCCTTCTACAGCAGGGATACTTTTTCTGTTATGGGCCAGATAATAGATATTTTAGTCTCTGTAGGCCATACGGTCTCTGTCACAGCTCCTCAATTCTGACGTTGTAGTGTGAAGCAGCCAGACAATACACAAATGAATGAGCATGGCTGTGTTTCAATAAAACTTTGTTTACAAAACAAGCAGCAGGCCAGACTTGGCCTGTGGCCGTAATTTACTAACCGTTGTTGTGGAGGATTAGAAGTTCTATATCCTTCATTTTTAACAAACATACCTTGCATTTATTAGAATATACATTCAAATTCTGTGAAAGATAATGTAAATAATATGACTTAAACAAGACAGTTTATTTCTTTAGTTATATGTGAGCAGTCAGGGGCTGCTTTGGCAACACTGCAGTTTTGGCACCCAGGATTCTACCTTGTTGGTCCTAGTCACTAAGGTGTTGCGCTCACCTGTACCTACATCATCATCCACATTTCAGCCAGTGGAGGGGGGCATGGGAAGTGGAGGACATGGCCCTTTTCTTTAGGGGGCACAGCCCTGAAGATGCACAAATCACTTCTGCCTGCATCCCTTTGATTAGAAATTTGTCATAGGTCACACCTGGCCTATAAGGGAGCCTGAGATATGTAGACAAACTGGGAGGCCATGTACCCAGCTACAAATCCTAAGACTATAGAAGGTGGGGAGGATAGATACTGGGAGGCATTTGGCAGTCTCTGCTGCAACTAAAATTTTGATTTTCTGACTTGCTTCAAAGATTAATTAGAATCTATAACCCCTCATCCAGTCAAAACAAGACCTTTAGCATATATTTATTTAGTACAGTTAAAATCCAGTTATGTTTTTACTGCTGTCATCTCGCGAGACTTGGGTTCTTCTAACTCCCTTGGGAGTTTTTGGTGCTCCATGCCCCTCTTTTAATAGATGTGATTGGTTTCTCAGTGATCATTTTCTAAGGTCTGACCTTCAAGCTTTCAGGACAATTATTCCACACATCTTTCTCTCTTTTTTTTTTTTTCATTCATGGAGAAAGAAGAAGCAGTACATGGGAAAGGCTTAATATTTTTGCTTAGAAAGACCTGGGTTTTAATTACTGTAATTTACATATGAGTTTTTTATTTAGTGGTGAACAATGTGAAATGAAATATCTGCTAATGAGACATGACACTAAGTGAAGGAACAGCCCTCCACAGACAACATGTCAGTGAGTTAATTCCCTGCTGTCGTATCTCTTCTGAGAACCTCAGCCATCATCCCCCGTTATGAATAATTTTCCATTTGTATGTATGGGTGTCTGACAGTTTGTTTACAGGAACATTGGGAGGAAAAGCCAAAATTATTTGGCTTAGCATCAAAAGCTGCCTCTATGCATTTTAATAAGTTTTTAACAATGCATGAATTTGAGTCAGAGGAACTAGAGGAAAGGCTAGGATGACACATTACTTATTATAGGCTATAAAGGGATGAGACGTCATCTATTGCTTGCCATGTCAACAGCCCTTAAATTAATGCCCTTTCTCCTTCAGAACTGAATTGTTCTCATTACGACCGGGCATCAGGCATGAGCAACTTGGTATGATTTGGTGTGTTCCTTTAAGAGGTGTTAAATCTGAAGTCATGCTTGAGTTAATCTCCAAGTTCTATGTCACCTAGATTTTTTCAGCTTTCTTCAAGGTCCAGGCTTTGGAAGATTTCTTCCCTACATGACCATTAGACGTTTGTAGTTCGTCATGTGGGAATATATCTTAACCCATGCAAAGGCAGACAAGAAATGCAGTATTGTTTTCTTTAGAAGCTGGAGTAATCCCTTTTTC
Source organism: Kogia breviceps (assembly GCF_026419965.1). Taxonomy (NCBI): domain Eukaryota; kingdom Metazoa; phylum Chordata; class Mammalia; order Artiodactyla; family Physeteridae; genus Kogia; species Kogia breviceps. The sequence continues at coordinate 49,644,418 of NC_081312.1, forward strand.
TGCATGCTTGCCGTCCTTCTCTTTGGCTTACAATGTTGAACCAACAATGTAACAAACTAAAATTTAAAAGCAGTGGGGTATTTTAGTTTTTTTAATAGGTGAAAAAGTAATTTGGACTCTCTTATTTAGTCTTACTGAGTAGCCCCTGTATCAGGGACAAACTAGTATTGTTAAGCTGCCTGCAGTTTCTTCCTGTTGCTAGAGGTAAAATTTAAATTTTAACTGAAAACCTGCTGTCTGGGGGTACATAACTAATTTCTTCATATTAAAATGGAAACAAAAGCAATTCTGCAGGCAAGCCCTTTTTAGGTTTTGCATTGTGGATAGATGTAAAGCAAATAATTCCATATTAATTTTGGGAAAGCCCTAAACCACTGAAATAATACAAATATAGTTGCCTCAGACTGGAATGTTTTCATTCAGTTTAGAAATAAGAATGGGATGTGTCTTTAGTAAGACTGTGTCCTTGCAGAAAAACGTCTTTTTTCAAAATATATATTTGAATTGCTCTGAATGTGTCCCAAAAGGATAGTTATTTAGGACTGAATAACCTACACTTTGGTTAATATGTTGCCTATTATTATGATTGCCTTGCAATGGAGGGAGTAGGACATCAGACCACACTGACTTCCCCCCCACCATTAGTCATATCTGGGGTGGAAAAAAGAAAGGTGGGCTTTAAACTGAGGGAAGGAGAACTCTCTCTCCTAATGGCTGAGAGAGATGGGGAACTAAGCTGTTGGAGAAAGAACAAGGGATGAGCTATTTGTGGGGCATAAACAGGTGCCTGTATATAGCAGCAGATCTGGAGAAATGATCTGTAGGGGACCTCTGTGAAGGAGCATGGACCATGGGCTCTACTTAACTTTTTTAGCCCCAGATTTATTCAAATAAGGAATCCTTCTGTTGCATAACACTTGTTAACATGTCTTAGAATACTTTCCTGAAGAATACACCATGGGAAATAGCATTAGTCAGACAACGTTATAGCATGCGTTGGAATCACCCAGATGGTTTGTGGGAACACAGATTTCTGGCCTCACTCCCAAAGTTTCAGATTCAGTAGGTCTGGGGTGGGCCTGAGGATTTGCATTTCTAACAAGTTCCTGGGTACATGCTGATGCTGCTGGGCCCAGGAACCACATTTTGAGAGTGAATCGCAGACCGAAGTCGTCTGGTTCCTTCTTTCTCTTTCTAGAGTAACACAAATCAAATCAAGAAGTAGTCACTGAAATAAAGACCACAAATATGAAAAGCCCACATCTAACATTATACTTATTGGTGAAAAACTGAAAGCTTTTCCTCTAAGATCAGAAATAAGGCAAGGATGCACACTCTTTACACTTCTATTCAATATAGTACTAAAAGTTTTAGCCAGAGCAATAAGGCAAGAAAAAGAAATAAAAGGCATGCAAATCAGAAAGGAAGAAGTAAAATTGTCCCTCTTTGCAGAAGACATGATCTTATATGTAGAAAACCCTAAAGACTCCACAAGAAGACTCTAGAACTAATTAACTCAGTAAAGTTACAGGATACAAAATCAACATACAAAATTCAGTTGTGTTTCCATACACTAACAGCAAACAATCTGAAAAGGAAATTAAGAAAAAAAATCCCATTTACAATAGCACCAGAAAGAATTAAATATTTAGAAATAAATTTAACGAAGGAGGTTACTTGTATAGTGAAACTACAAAACATTGATGAAATAAATGAAAGAAGACACAAATGGAAAGTCATCCCATGTTCACAGTTTGGAATACTTAATAATGTTAAAATCCTCATGCTATCCAGAGCAATCTACAAATTCAAAGCAGTCCCTATCAAAATTCCATTGGAATTTTCTACAGAAGTAGAAAGCAATTCTGCAACTCATATGGAATCATAAAAGACCATGAATAGCTAAATTAATCTTGAGAAAGAATAAAATTGGTGCCATTACACTTCCTGGTCTTCAAATATATTACAAAGCCTATCATAATCAAAACAATATGGTACTGGTATAAAGACAGACCTACAAACAAATGGAACAGTATGGAGAGCCCAGAAATAAGTCCACACATATACGTTCAACTGATCTTCAACAAGCACACAGTAGGGAAAGTTTAGTCTCTTCAACAATTCGTGTTGGGAAAACTGGATATCCATATGCAAAAGAATGAAATTGGACTCTTACACCATATAAAAATCAACTCAAAATGGAATACAGACTTAAATGTAAGGCCTGAAACTGTAAAATACCTAGGAAAAAACATATGGGAAAGCTTCTTGACATTGGTCTACACAGTTTCATAAATATGACATCAAAACACAGGCAACAAAAATGAAAATAGACAAGTGGGACTACATCAAACTGAAAAGCTTCGGCACACCCAAGGAAACAGTCAACAGAGTAAAAAGGCAGTGTACAGAATGGAAGAAAATATTTAGAAACCACATATCTGATAAGGGGTTAATCTCCAAAAAATACAAGGAACTCCTAAAACTCAATAGCAAAAACACTAATATACCAATTTTAAAAATGGGCTAAGGACTTGAGTAGACATTTCTGCAGAGAAGACATATAAATCACCAACAGCTATATGAAAAAATGCTTGATAACATTAGACATCAGGGAAATGAAAATCAAAACCACAGGGAGAGAAATGCTGAACAATCATCGACAGGAAGACACTGGAACTCACCAAAAAAGATACCCCACATCCAAAGACAAAGGAGAAGCCACAATGAGACAGTACGAGGGGCACAATCACAATAAAATCAAATCCCATAGCTGCTGGGTGGGTGACTCACAAACTGGAGAACACTTATACCACAGAAGTCTACCCACTGGAGTGAAGGTTCTGAGCCCCACGTCAGGCTTCACAACCTGGGGGTCCGGCAATGGGAGGAGGAATTCCTAGAGAATCAGACTTTGAAGGGAAGCGGGATTTGATTGCAGGACTTCGGCAGGACTGGGGGAAACCGAGACTTCACTCTCGAAGGGCACACACAAAGTAGTGTATGCATCGGGACCCAGGGGAAGGAGCAGTGACCCCAGGGGAGACTGAACCAGACCTACCTGCTACTGTTGGAGGTTCTCTTGCAGAGGTCGGGGGTGGCTGTGTCTCACCGTGAAGACAAGGACACTGGCAGCAGAAGTTCTGGGAAGTACTCCTTGGCGAGAGCCCTCCCAGAGTCCGCCATTAGCCCCACCAAAGAGCTTGGGTAGGCTCCAGTACTGGGTCACCTCAGGCCAAACAACCAACAGGGAGGGAACCCAGCCCCACCCATCAGCAGTCAAGTGGATTAAAGTTTTACTGAGTTCTGCCCACCAGAGCAACAGCCAGCTCTACCCACCACCAGTGGACTGGACAGCTACATGTAAAAGAATGAAATTAGAACACTCCCTAACACCATACACAAAAATAAACTCAAAATGGATTTGAGACCTAAATGTAAGACTAGACACTATAAAACTCTTAGGGGAAAACATAGAAGAATACTCTTTGACATAAATCACAGCAAGATCTTTTCTGATCCACCTCCTAGAGTAATGGAAATAAAAACAAAAATAAACAAATGGTTCCTAATGAAACTTCAAAGCTTTTGCACAGCAAAGGAAACCATAAACAACACGAAAAGACAACCCTCAGAATGGGAGAAAATATTTGCAAACGAATCAATGGACAAAGGATAAATCTCCAAAATATATAAACAGCTCATGCAGCTCAATATTAAAAAAACAAATAACCCAATCCAAAAATGGGCAGAAGACCTAAAGAGACATTTCTCCAAAGAAGACATACAGATGGCCAAGAAGCACATGAAAAGCTGCTCAACATCACTAATTATTAAAGAAATGAAAATCAAAACTACAATGATGTATCACCTCAGACCAGTTAGAATGGGCATCATCAGAAAATCTACAAACAACAAATGCTGGAGAGGGTGTTGAGAAAAGGGAACCTTCTTGCACTGTTGGTGGGAATGTAAATTGATACGGCTACTATGGAGAACGGTATGAAGGTTCCTTAAAAAACTGAAAATAGTATTACCGTATGACCCAGCAATCCCACTACTGGGCATATACCCAGAGAAAACCATAATTCAAAATGACACATGCACCCCAGTGTTCATTGCAGCATTATTTACAATAGCCAGGTCATGGAAGCAACCTAAATACCCATCAACAGATGAATGGATAAAGAAGATGTGGTACATATATACAATGGAATATTACTCAGCCATAAAAAGGAACGAAATTGGGTCATTTGTAGAGACGTGGGTGCATCTAGAGACTGTCACACAGAGTGAAGTAAGTCAGAAAGGGAAAAACAAATATCGTATATTAACTCATATATGTGGAACCTAGAAAAATGGTACCGATGAACCTGTTGGCAGGGCAGAAATTGAGACACAGATGTAGAGAACAAACGTGTGGACACCAAGGGGGGAAAGTGGCTGGGGGTGGTGGTGATGGTGTGATGAATTGAGAGATTGGGATTGACATGTATACACTAATGTGTATAAAATTGATGACTAATAAGAACCTGCTGTATAAAACAAACAAACAAACAAAATAAACAACTAATACTAAACTTTCTTTGGGTTATTTGTATGGAAATATGTTAATATAAATGTTACAGACATTACATGAAATTTCTAAAAATCTTATATGTTCTGGTATAATGTTATAAGTCATAATTATAGTTATTATTTTAAAATGTGTATCTCAGAAATTTTTTTTAAAAAGAACCTGCTGTATAAAAAAATAAATAAAATTAAAAAAAAAAAAAAAACCACAGGGAGATATCAATTCTCACCTGTCAGGATGGCTATTATCAAAATAAAAGACAGCAAGTGTTGGCAAGGATGTGGAGACTTTTTTAACACTTGCACACTGTTGGTGGGAGTGTAAAATGGTGCAGCCACCATTTTATGGAGATATGGTTATATCTTATGGAGATACCTCAAAAAATTAAAAATAGAACTACCATATAACCTAGCAACCCCACTTCTGGGTATTTATCCAAAAGAATTGAAATCAGGATCTCAAAGAGCTATTAGTACTTCCAGGTTAGCAGCACTATTCACCGTAGCTAAGGTGTGTAAACAACCTAAACGTCCACTGACAGATGAAAGGATAAAGAAAATGAGGTCGGACTTGCCTGGTGGCACAGTGCTTGGGAATCTGCCTGCCAATGCAGGGGACACGAGTTCGATACCTGATCCTGGAAGATCCCACATGCCGCGGAGCAACTAAGCCCATGCACCACAACTACTGAAGCCCGCGTGCCTAGAGCCCGTGCTCACAATAAGAGAAGCCACTGCAGTGAGCAGTCCGCGCACCGCAACAAAGAGTAGCCCCCACTCGCTGCAAGTAGAGAGAAAGCCTGCGCAAAGCAAGAAAGAACCAACGCAGCCAAAAATAAATAAATAAATTTATTTTTTAAAAAAAGAAAATGTGGTATATACATACAACTGAATTCAGCCTTAAAAAAAGAAGGAAATTCTGCAATATGTGACAACATGGAGGAACCTGGAGGACATTATGCAAAGTAAAATAAGCCAGTCACAGAAGACAAATACTGCATGAATCCACTTATATGAGGTATCTAAAGTAATCAAATTAATAGAATCAAAGAATAGAATGGTGGTTGCCAGGGACTGGGAAGAAGGAGAATTACTAATCAATGGGCATAAAGTCTAATTAAGCAAGATGAATAAGCTCTATAGAGATCTGCTGTTCAACACTAGCTATAGTCAACGAGAACGTTTCGTAATGTTTCGTTAAGAGGGTATATCTCATATTAAATAGTCTTACCACAATAAAAGAAAACAAAACAAACAAAAAAGAAGTAGTCATTGAACTTGTCATTGAACCCATAGCATGAGCAGGGCATATAGGATTTGTTCTGCCCCAGAAACTCGAAAGCATACTGGTGAAGAAGATCCCAGAGACAAAGATTTAAAATACAGTCACCCCTCAGTTGTAGAAAGGGAATTTTAAAAATTAATAAGCACTTACTACATTATCCATACTTCCTGGCTCTTTTGACCATTTTATAATGCAATAGTGTTTTGTTTCAAGTGTAAAATAGTTGAAAGGAGTTTTACTCATTAATATTAGCTATAGCGAATTTTCTGCCATCTTGCCACCTTAAGAGCCATTTGGGCATGCTGGCTTATGTTGTCACAGCGGTCCAAGATCTAGTCAATTAAGTCTGAAGAAACCCAGTTAGTCATTAGGTGATTTGGAATTATAACAATAAACAACTGTCTTTGTTGATTGCTTTGGCTGAATTGATTAAATGCCTCAGAGATATAGTAGAAATACTTCAGTTTGTGTGACAGCATTGCATTTCTGCTTTCCAGTAATTATAGTCTCTGTTGAGCCAATATTTCCAAAGGAAATGCTGTAAAATATTCTGAATTGGTGTTTCATTTACAGTATATGATTATCTTTACTATATTTACCTGAAATAGGGAATTAGCAAAAACAAAACCACAAGTAAAACAGAATAGATGAGCTGCCTGTCCCCAGCCAAAGTTCACCTGGAGAAGTTAAATATAAACACAATATTTCTATATCTGTGAGGCAATTAGAAAGTGATGTGCATTAACAGCCCACAAATGCAAATGGGCTTTCCTCCAAGTTGCTTTAGGCATTGCCTCTTGGCACATCTGTCTATAGTGATGAACCTTAAGAAAATGTCACGGTCACTCATTCTGTGTTTCAGAGACTTAGGGCACCATTCATCTATCCATCTTGTAACGTGCATCTTAATGACTGTGGTGACCCTGAACTTGTGCTGCTCAGATATACACTGTGATGGGCATAATTGACTGTGGCCCTCATAGCTGCCCCTCTGAATGCACCACCACATTTGTGCCAAGGTCACAATTCCCACAGACTGCTTCCAGTCAGTGACTGAGCATGATGAAGATACAAATGTGTTCTGTTCCTAAGAAACACGAGACTCCTTCAGTGGCTAACTTAGCTCAAGGACTTCCCAGTGACTTGGCTGAACCTCTTTGGGAGCCACGCTGCAGTCTGAGACTCTTACCACGCAACCTTCCTACCCCTCTCCTTCCATGAGAGTCAGACCTTTGTTTCCATCTGAAAGCTCTTTCTGCCTTTTCCTGCTCTCCCTTCCTTTGTCCTTCACAGCTGTTACCCTCTCTTGCACATCTTGCCCCATCTTGGCATCTACTTCTTGGAGGACCTGAACAAACAATGGCCTTGAGTTTTATACTGTCACCCAAAACAAAATCAAGAAAACCTGTGGGAAAAATAATTCTGGGCCTAGAGGAAAAAAAAAAAAAAACCAGAAACGAACAAACAAATAAAAAAACCCAACCAAAATCTAAAAGTTTAATAGTTTTCTTGTGAGAGCCACAAATTCTCTGTAAAACCAGTTGATATTTTCTGATGTTACTTCCTTTGTATTTTGCATGTCAAAACTATCCACAGCAGCATGTTCCTATGAGAAAAAAAGTCTGGCTTCTCCTGATATGCACTCTCTCTTATTCAAAGACTGATGCAGAGTTATTGAAAACTATCTTTCACATAAACATTTATAGCGTTTATTAAGTAACACATTTTAAATCATCTTACTTGTTCCTGCTTAAAAATTTTCCCCGTTAGAAAATCATTATGAAAAGTATAGAACACTATTTTTAAAAAAATTAAAATCACCAGCTAGTTCCAGCATCCAAAGATACATGATATCCATAGTTACCATTTTAGTATGCTTTTGTCTGTGTGTTTTCTATGCATGTATTGATGTCTATGTAGGTGAGATAATACTCTCTATATAAATTTAGTATCCTACTTTTCCCCATGGTATTAAATTTTTTATGGAATACTTTTAATGTCTCACAATATTCCATTGTACATTATCCTATGATTTACTTAACTATTATCTTACTGTTAGAATTCAGATAATTTCTAATTTTCTGGCTATTATAAACAGCCTATAATGAATATATGTATTCATAAAACTTTAGCCTACATCTTGGGATTTTTTTTCCTCTTTATAGATTCCCTAGAAGTCTTCCCTGGTTTCCTGATAAGCTTGCAGCTTGAGGAGAATCAACAAGTTTACTCCCCACATTCACACAACATGTTAGAGGAATACAGGCCTAGCAGTCAGAAGACTCACTGTTGGGCCTGTATCCTTCTAACAATACCAAATCTCTTTACCTCAGAGTCCACAAGTGTAAAATCAGAGAGATGAATTAGATAATCCCTATTGTTCCATCCATTTTTAGTATTTCTTAAACATTCAATTAGTGGACCTAGCTCCTATCCAGTGCCATAATTTTTCTTATACCCTTTAGGGCTGTATAGACACAAAAGTACATGAATGATAATGACGGATCTAGGGTATTACTATATTATTATCTTTATACCATAGACAACACTCCTTTTTATAGGAATATAGTTGGCTCTATAACTCTGTTCTCTCCAGCCCCTATAACTTAGAGCTATCTGTGTGTTTTTAAATTACTTTTGGCTTCTAAGTATTAAGTACTATATTATCGCTATGTGAACCTACTCACTGAGCCTTTTACTATTAACCCAAGCAAAATTAGATGTTAAAATATCACATTTGAAATTTTTCTTTTGTGTTCCTTGAATTTACATCTGGCTCCACCTTCATAAAAAAGACTGTATTGGGCTTCCCTGGCACAGTGGTTAAGAATCTGCCTGCCAATGCAGGGGACATGGTTTCGAGCCCTGGTCCGGGAAGATCCCACATGCTGCGGAGCAGCTAAGCCTGTGTGTCACAACTACTGAGCCTGCACTCTAGAGCCCGCAAGCCACAACTACTGAGCCCATGTGCCACAACTACTGAAGCCCACGTGCCTAGAGCCTGTGCTCCAGAAAAAAGAGAAGCCACCGCAATAAAAAGCCTCCGCACCGCAATGAAGAGTAGCCCCCGCTCCCCGCAACTAGAGAAAGCCCGTGCACAGCAACAAAGACTCAATGCAGCCAAAAAAAAAGACTGTTTTAAGTGTTTCTCTGTGCATGACCTTATGCTAGGAACTGAATTACAAAGATGTTATTTTTGATGTCAAGGGGTTTCTAATTTAAAAACCACAACACTGAGGACAAAGGAGCATCTAGCAACCAGTCTGAATCTCAGTGCCTGCCAGGTACTGAAGGCCTCTCATGGGATGTCAGGAAAGGGGGGCTCTGAGGAATTCTGGGTTTCAAGAGGCTGGAGCTGGTGTAGTATTGTGCCCCTCAGAGAGAAGATCTGTGAAGGCAATGGGATTCTGGAAGCTTTTCAAACTGAAGTGGTGAGGTGTGGGGTCTGCCAGAGAGAGAACATTTCAAGATCTGGGATCTAAATCAGGAAAGATTATTTTTCCTGATAAAGGTGGAAACAGAGCCGTCTAATGTTTTACAGATTGAAAATATGTTAGATTCAGAATAAACAGGAATGATAGTAACTTAGGAAAGGCAGGTCTCAGCAAATGACAGTGCAAACAAACAATGAGCGTGTGGAGGATTAAGGCTGAGCACTTGGACACACTAAAATGCTTCCATGAGAAAATGCAATTATTTTCAGGTGCACTAGACCTAATTAGGTCCCCTTACTGCTTTTAATAACAACCGCTCAAAAAAAAAAAAAAAAAAAAAAAAAAAAAAAAAAAAAAAAATAACAACCGCTCTTTATGAAATACAGTAGTTCTGGCTGTTCGCTCATACATTGTATTGTGAGCTTTACCTGGCTCTGCCATCAAGGACTGCATGAGGGGTATGGGAAAATGTTTTGTGGGAAAAATACTGCCTCTCCTCTAAATGGACTTGGGGTGGAGAGTGAAATGTAGTTTTGAGAATGCTGATATTACCAATCATCATTTAATTCTAAGCTGGGATATGTTTTCCAAGTGAGGATATTTTAATAGGCTAACTGATGCCCAGTGTACTGTGCTACCCATACATGAATTCTAGGAACTTTAAGTTCTAGCAAGAAGGAGAGCCTTAGATGGGGCTCCCCTGAAAGCAAAGTGTGAGACACAGACTGGAATGTGGAGTTGAACTGGGAGGTGACCCCAGGGAGCAGGAGTGAGGCTGCTGAGAGGGAGACAGAGCAGGAGAGAGAATAATGCACAGTGACTTTTGACTTTGGAGTAGCCTGTATCTGAGGCCAGTAGAGGGAGAATTTTTACCGCCGTGGACGGCAAGGACTCATCTCACCACAGGCCCTCAGAGGAACTGTGACCAATGTGTCCCAGGATTATCCTGCTGAAGGACAGGGAGGTGGGGGGACTCATTCACTAACTGCTCATTCCTCATTCCCTGAAGTTTGTCCCCTAAGGCATTAACACACCCCACTTCCACATCACGTCCACATGGACTGAGCAGACTCTGGAGAAAGTCCTAAGGCAGAAGCAGAGAGACAGCCAGGCACATGCTTGAGGCAATACACCGGCCGCTCACGGGGACTGTCCACTGACCAGCTCCAGGGTCCCCTCCTGAGATCTGCACTAGAACCAGATGAGCCGGGTGTGTGGTCAGGCCTATGGAGGGCAGCACCCTTGACTTCTCAGCACTGCCACTGTCACCCTCACTAGCGCGTTCCTTCTTGCCTTAGTGACAGGACTATCTTCTGGACCCTCTTCCTGCGGAACATAGTCATTGGTTAGGTTCTCGGTGTCTGTCCTATGATAAACCAGTACAAACATGCCCTTCTGGCTCTTCTCTCCACACTTTGCCCAAGCAGTTGTGGCATTTCTGTCTCATTTGTTGTAAGTTATTTTCATGTCCAACCAACAGAGAACCCGGCCAGCAACTTATTAAATGTCCCTGCCTGGAAGTTAAATCCTGAGTCATGGGAGGGTGCTCCCAGGTCAATAGATGCTCACTATACAATGCTCCCCCTTCACACTCCACCTGCCTTTGTCCATCACCCTCAAGATCCACTCCCACACTTGTTTCCATGTTCCTGTCAGTACATTTTAGTCCTTCCCCTAAGAAAGCTGTCTGCTCCTGCAGTGGGGACTGCTTGGGCTATGTAGAGAGCGGACCCAAATTATTAAAATCTGATGGCATCCGTGTCTTGACTGCTGATAATAATGCTTCTCTGAACATTGGGGTGCCTGTATCTTTTCAAATTAGAGTTTTTGTCTTTTCCAAATGTATGCCCAGAAGTGGGAGTGCTGAGTCAATATGGTAGCTCTAAGCAACCTAAGTGTCCATCAACAGATGAATGGATAAAGAAGATGTAGTGTGTATATATACACACACACACACACACACACACACACACACACACACACACACACAATGGAATATTACTCAGCCATAAAAAAGAATGAAATAATGCCATTTGTAGCAACATGGATGGACCTAGAGAGTACCATACTAAGTGAAATAAGTCAGACAGAGAAAGACAAATTATCATATGATATCACTTATATGTGGAATCCAAAAATATGTTACAAATGGACTTATTTACAAAACAGAAACAGACTCACAGACATAGAAAACAAACTTATGGTTACCAAAGTAGAAAGGGAGTAGGGGAGAGATAAATTAGGAGCTTGGTATTAACAGATACACACCACTATAAATAAAACATACAAACATAAACATCAAGGACCTACTGTATAGCACAGGGAACTATATTCAATATCTTATAATAGCCTGTAATGAAAAAGAATCTGAAAAAGAATAGATATATCTGCAGACACACACACACACATATATATATATACACATATATATGTATAACTGAATCACTTTGCTGTATACCTGAAACTAATACAACATTGTAAATCAACTATACTTCAATAAAAATAATCTGATGGCAACGATGGAAGCTGGGATCAATCTTGAAAAGGACAAGTATCGGGCTTCCCTGGTGGCGCAGTGGTTGAGAATCCGCCTGCCGATGCAGGGGACACGGGTTCGTGCCCCGGTCTGGGAAGATCCCACATGCCGCGGAGCGGCTGGACCCATGAGTCATGGCCACTGAGCCTGCGCGTCCGGAGCCTGTGCTCCGCAATGGGAGAGGCCCACGTACCACACACACACACACACACACAAAAAAAAAAAAAAAAAAAAAAAAAGGACAAGTATCATCTTACATCTGCCTCAGGTAAAGCCCTTGTGTCACCTGTTGGCAAAGGGGGTGCTGCTCTTCTCTAGCAAGATGGAAGGAATGTTTCTTCCCACTCAGAGGAATCCAGGGCTTCAGAATTCTCAGGTACATCCACCTACATGCCTGATGAAGGTGAGGAGATGCAAGTCCACTAAAAAAATTTGCTTCCAACCAGACTCCTTTCTCAATGGTGCCAGTCCCATTCTTTGGCCTCTCCCGCTGCGGAGCACAGGCTCCGGACGCGCAGGCCTAGCGGCCATGGCTCACGGGCTTAGTTGCTCCGCGGCACGTGGGATCTTCCCGGACCAGGGCACGAACCCATGTCTCCTGCATCGGCAGGCGGATTCTCAACCGCTGCACCACCCGGGAAGCCCCAGTCCCATTCTTTATTCTGGTATCTCTTGGGCTCCTGGTTCCTTTTTTGGAAATAATCATCATGCTGATCTTCATTAAGGAGCAGGTCCTGGTGCCTCCTGCTGCTCTCTTGGGACCAGCTAGATGATCTCTGAACAGATGTCTTTTTCTGGAAGAGCTCCTGCTGGCACCCACACTGTAGGACTTGGCTTCAGTGCCATGAAGCTCTTAAGGGGGGAGATGAGGACACAGCAACACTCATCACTGACGACCTGAGACTGTTTGATAACAGTAATAGCTGCAAGCAGCATCTCAATCAAGTCACTGTAATCCCCTGCGCTGGCTCCAGCAACCACTTTGGAAATGGCACTGTTGGAAATTGCTCTGTTTTGCTTCATGATCTCTCCAAATTCAGCTTCACTCACCATAGAGGGTGGAAAGCCCAAATCTTGGCTGCAGTGGTGGATAGAGGGGCCAAAGGCTTTCATGTAAATATCTGGTAGAGGCCCCACTGTAGTATTTGGTGGGAGAGAGAAAGCTGGATCGAGGTAAAGGCAGTGGGATGACCCAGGGGAAGAAGGTACAGCTAAATAAGGAGATAATGGAGGGGCATGAGATGCTCATGGTAGATGCCAGATGGAAGAGGAGGGACTCCAAAGCTTGAGGAGAGAAGTGGTAGGGATGGAATTGGGACTGGGACCAGACCCATCAGATGATGGGCTGCAGGAGGGCAACTGAAGTCGGGCAGCACACTGGGGGGGGTCTTACCCATGTGGACGAATGAGAGTACAAGTTGCTCAGAGTGTGGCCCATCCACCAGCAGAACCACTAGAATCTCGGGCATGGTCCCATGGATCTATTTCCACTCTTGAGACTCAAATGCATTCACATAATGAGCCCCTGCCTCAAACTGTGGCAGGTTCTGCCAGGTGGCTGACCTCACATCCACTTTTTCTCCATTAAGTACTTTTCTGGCAAGAATTTCCAACAGTTTTGTGGACAGTTTTCAGAGACTTCCACCTCCTCAGCATACCCCCTTGGACTGGCCTTTTGCTCCATTCTCTGCAAATTTCAACTCCACCACACCACAGACTCCTACAAAGTGAATAACCTGGCCTAGCTGCTTGTCTGTGGTCCACCAGGAGAAGCTGCTCACATAAACAGCAGTTTGTCTGTTACTCAGGCCACTATAGGTATGCAGAATTACAGGGCTTATTGGGCTTGGAGTTGACTCCTGGTGAACAGGAAGAGGTGACTTAGTACTGCTGCTTCTATCATGTGAGGGCTGTAAAGTGGACATCAACAAATGGGATTGCTTTTCCCATCACACCCAAATTGTGATGTGGTTTCTGCCGAAGGAGGCGCAGTAACAGGGTCCTACAATGCCCACGGAGGGATGGTACTTCTGCCTGCACGTGCAGGGCAAGCTGCATCTCCCATGAGAAGGGATGGGGCATATAAGGTGAGACTTGGCACGTGAGAGGTAGAGTCACTGGAGACCTCTGGCTCAGCGGTGAGAGACTGAATTCTTCCTCTGTTCTCTGGACATTTCTAACATAGCCCTTAATCAGTCACTGAGGGAGTCTCCCCAGGGTCAAAGAGGCACATTGCCTTGGGACAGAGGCTACAGGTTGTAGCATTTTTCCCCTGTCCCCCACCCCTCACCCTGTCTCCCCTCAGAACATGACAGCTGTCCAACCCGCCCACTGTAAGTGATATGCTTATCCTCAAGGGCAGTTCTGGGTGTCTTTAAAATGTAGAGATAACCAAATAAGGTGATAATTTGAGGGGAAAATATAGAATGCCAGAAGAGCCATTTACCCAGAGAATTTTGTCTCCCCATATTTATTTTGTTTTTACTCAATAATACAACTTTTAGCTTTAATTACTGAGAGCAAACAAACAAACAAAAAAGCCTTGTCCCTCTGTTGTCGGTTATTTGTTTATCTTTCTGGTAGGTTGAAAACTATATAAGAAACTTGATGCTGTCAACATTTTATACTGCATTGTATTTTTTTCCTCTTGCAACAAAACATTTTAAAATGAGAAATGAGGTATGAGCTGTTAAACAAAAACTAAAAGACAAATATGTGACTCCACTTACATGAGTTAACCTAAAGTAGTCAAATTTATAGAAAGTAGACTGGTAGTTACCAGGGGCTGGGGGCAGGGGAGGGTGAGGAGTTAGTGTTTAATGGGTGCGAAGTTTCAGTTTGGGAAGATGAAAAGTTCTGGAGATGGGTGGTGGCGGTGGTTGCACAATGTGAATGTACCTAGTACCACCGAGCTGTACACTGTAAAATGATTAAAATGATAAATTTAATGTTGTATCTATTTTACCATGATACAAAAGAAAGGAAGAAAGGAAAAAAGAAAGAAGGAAAGAGGGAGAGGGAGGACGAACCTAGAAAGGAGACAAACACTTATCTGTAGACAGAAAAAAATTCCCCTCGCAAATCAGGATCTCATCTTTCAGTCATGGATGGGATAAAAACAAGATAGACTCCTACCAAGTCTGTACCCAAGGGCAACCCTCAACAGGCTCCCTCCCTGATGAGTCTTTCCTTCTGGCACAGAAAGCAAAAAAACGAGTATTAAATTGGATTTTTATGCCGTTCGATATTTCATACTCTGGGTGCGGTGTGATTGCCGTATTTACTGAATGCCTGCAGTGAACCAGACACTCTGTAAACCTCAGTCACTCCTATCAGATAGATCTTATTATTCTCTCTCTCTCTCTTTTTAACAGATTAGCAAACTGAAACTCAGAGGGGTTGAACCACTTTCTGAGACCTTAATGGTCTATTAAGCTATTAATGGGCTAGAAGCAGAATTTAGTCCTGGCTAGGCCTGTCTCCCAAACCCCACCCCACCACCTTCTCTTCCCTTCAGTAACACTTGCAATTCTCTTTGCTGGTTGGACTCACAACAAGAAGGGACATGGTTCAGGAGGGTGTAAATTTAGTTCATTTCAACAAATGTGACAGAATGCTGGTCGCTGTGCTAGAAATTGATAAGTAGTGTGTGACCTTATATTATGCATTTCCATATAGTCTATAAAATGCCCTTCTGATTGTGACAAGAAAGCTAAAGTGGACAAAACATTTTGAAGGAACCAGCTCAAAGGTGTTGCCACTGGCCATATGGAATATCATTTTCAAAATCCATGATACCCCTAGTGATACTCAGAGAGAGATAGGAAAAGAGAAAAGAGGAAAAGATCTTTATAGAAGAATAACTTAGAGAGAAGGAGATAATAAATATAAACAAAATGATTTCATTAGAAATCATCATTTTGTAACCCTTATATAATAATTGATTCGGGCAAGGATTAATAAAGCATGCTAAAACCATTGGGTGAAAGTTTGTTGGAGAATAAGATAGTTATATTATTCAAATTATTACCCCACAGATTCTTTTTTAATTAAAAATGAAAAAATATGTTTACAATGAAGATATCTGGCAGACGTGCCTTAACCAAGTGATCAAACTTGTTTCTCAGTAATAACAGAACAAAATTTATATTCTGTACCTCTTTCTCATAAGCTACAGGGGGAAATACACAATGTCATTTATGTAGTTGTCTTGCTAAAATGTTTAACTTGAATCTTATCATTAGGACCAATCCAGAATTGTGGTAAATCTATAAGACAGTAACTCAGATTCTTCAAAATGTCAGTGTCAGGAAAGAAAGGAGAAAAGGCAGAGGGATACTATTCTATATTAAAGGAGACGAAAGAGATGTAACAGCCAGACATAATGCATGAATCTGGATTTCATCTTGGATTATTTAAATTTATTTATTTATTTATTTATTTTGGTTGCACCAGGTCTTAGTTGCAGCAGGCGGGCTCCTTAGTTGCAGCACGTGGGCGCCTTAGTTGCAGCCTGCAGGCTCCTTAGTTGTGGCAGTCGGGCTCCTTAGTTGCGGCACTCAGGCTCCTTAGTTGCAGCATGCATGTGGGATCTAGTTCCCTGACCAGGGATCGAACCTGAGCCCCCTGCATTGGGAGCTTGGAGTCTTATCCACTGCACCACCAGGGAGGTCCCCTCATCTTGGATTTTAAAAATATGTAAATGCCATTTTGAAGATAAGTGGACTGTATGTTAGATGATATTATCAAGTCATTGAAAAGTGTCACTTGGGGTGAAGTGTCATGATATTTGCAACTTATTTTTAAATGATTCAAAAAGTATGTTTTTATATATTATATGTTATATAAATATAAAAGTTATAGACATATATAAATATAATAAATATAGAGAGACAGACAAAGGCAGAGACTGAGTAGAAACAATGACCGACCTATTAGCAATGAGCATCCCTAGGGTCCACACTGTGGTCTTGAAATACTGTTTCTCACTAAAAGAAACCAGAGCCTCTGGAAAAAATGGCTAATTCTAAGTCTGTGGCAGAAAATGACAAGATGAGCCTGGAATATCTTGTCTATCAAATACCAGGGAGGTTATCGAAGACTGCTAGGATCACCTCAAAAAATTTCACAGCCCACCTGAAGAAGATTTCACTGGCCAAAGATGAGAGGACTGGAGCTTCAGTCATGATAATAGTAATTTTGATGGAGTAAAACAAATCAAATATGTTTAAATCTTTGAGCTCAAAAAGAATTGATCACCTTCAGAATGTGATAGGGCATCAATTCATTATCTTGAAAAATGGTTTAAATAAAAACAAAGAATCTATCCTGCCTTTCTATATGAACTATATACCACTGGGTAACCAAATAATAGATTGGGAGAGTATCTCTTTATAACAGTGTTTCAACTAACAAATGAGTAGATATTATTAAAATTAGAATATCTCCATTCTGCAAACCAAGTGAACTACTACTAGATACAGGCAGTAATAATCACGAACGGCTGCTGACATCACACCGAGGGAAACAACCAGATGTGCCTCCTACAGAATTGCCCGACACCTGCTTGCCTTGACAACAGGATCAATGTGATCCAGCTGCCAGTTTGCAGGAAATACAGAGGACAGAGAACCTGTTGAATTACACCACGAGCATACACTCAACAGAATCCAGGCTGTGGGAAACTGTCAGTCGAAGGATGCAGATAAAATGTAAGGGAAAGAAAGAGTTCATTAAGTTAAAACTTAAAATATATTTTTTAATAGGCAAGACTAAATTATAATGTCCAGGGACATTTGATCACAATCGGGTGATAAAACTATTTGCAAAGGCAGCAATTACTGTAAAAGTAATTGGGGAAGAAAATGTTCATCATTGGAATGAGTCTCATGGACAGAGCTTCTGAAGTGGAAGCCAAAGTTTTATTTTCTGACCTGGGTTGTGGTTACAAAGCTGTTCACTTTTATAAAAATTAATTGTCAGGGGCTTCCCTGGTGGCACAGTGGTTGAGAATCCGCCTGCCGATGCAGGGGACACGGGTTCGTGCCCCGGTCCGGGAAGATCCCACATGCCGCAGAGCGGCTGGGCCCGTGAGCCATGGCCACTGAGCCTGTGCGTCCGGAGCCTGTGCTCCGCAAAGGGAGAGGCCACAACAGTGAGAGGCCCACATACCACACACACACACAAAAATTAATTGTCATACATTTGTTGCATGTAGTTTTCCTTATCTTTATTTTATATTCTAATAAAATTAATTGTTTTAAAAGAGAGAAAGATACTTTAGGAGACACAGCAACCAACTGCAATCCGTGGACCTTGTTTGGATCCTAATTTGAACAAACTAATTATAAGCTATTTATGAGATAATCAGGCAAATTAAAACATTGACTAGATCTTTGATGATATTTAGGTATTATCGTTTAATTTTAGATGTAATAATGCTATTGTGTGTTTTAGAAAAAGAGTCATTATTTAAAGATACACACTGAAATATTTTAGATAATATTTTAGATAATGCCTTCAAAATAATACATTCGGTATAGAAGTGGCAAGTAGATGTATAAATGAAACAATTGGCCAAAGTTGATAATTGGTGAGACTGGTTGCAGAGTACATGGGGAGGGGGGTCATTATAGTATTCCCTCGACTTACGTGGATCTTTTTTCCATAATGAGAAATTTCTTTCATGATTTGAACGAGTAGTTTATAAGCAAAAGAAAGCTGGACCCCTAAGTTCTGGGTGTGGATGGCTCAAGCAGCTTCCTCTCTCTTCAATGAACTACTCTGAAAATTCTCCCTCCATGGAACAGTTGTTTAAGTCAATCAAAACTTCAGGGCCAGGTGTCATTTGTCAGATAAAATGTCCCTGCGTACCGAATATTCCCAACACTTCTTTCAGATCAGACTGGCCAAATAAAACATGTTTTCACTTCTCTGTGGAGGGCTGCGGACTGTGAACCACAGCCTCTCTTCAGTGTGCATCCTCTCTAGGAGCTGAAGCCCAGATTGGTACCTTGTAGGACAGAACCTTCCATTCCATCCTGCAGAATTTCAGGTCCAGACCCAATATCTGTCTCTGAAATGCCTCCCACACTTGTTGAACAGCTGCTCAATCTTAAGTTAGCACCCAAAGTAAAACATAATAATATGGGTTGTTTTTTAAGGCCTCGCTGCCTCAATTTTGTCATGCTGACATCAGCACCATATGCCTACTGGTATGGCAAATTGCAAAGAAAGTGTGTTTCTATGGCCATGCTGCCGATTTCAAAAATAGCATCGCTAGTGAGCCAGCTGTGGTTAGACAGAAAAACATTAATAATCATTTCTGCAGTTTCTTTCATCCTAAACAGTTCTCACATATTACTCTCTATCTTTCAAAACTGTAATACAGATGTCATACAGATGGCCCATTTGATGGGTTCTATTCTAAACAAGCCACCTGGGATATCACTGTTTTTATCAAAAGGTAGGGAAAATAATTTATCCCAGGTCAAATGGGCAGCGCTAAAAGTAAATTATGATTTTGAGAAAATGATGTACGTTTTATAAGACAGTGTTATCAGTTCATGAAGATATAGTGATGTGTCCCCCTGGAACTTAAAAATGAGGGAAATAAAGATTGACTTGAGCATTAAACTGTGCAATCAATATATAGTGATCAGAGCTGAGAATTCAAGTCTGCTTAGAGACCAGACAGCTGTCAGGTCAGCAAGACTGGGCTGTCAAAGAATGAATATATTATGATACCTAGAGAGTGTGTTCACCCAAAGTGTGTATGTTGGTGGGGGGGCGGGTGGTGTTGGTCCATCAGAGAAGTACAAGAAAAAGTGTCACTCAGACAAGTGTTGACTGTGTGTGTCTAAACATTGTTCAGGGGACGGGAGCCTTAACCAATGGCTCTGAATTACTTGAGTCTTATGGCTCAAGATCACATGAGCCAGATGCATCAGGCTTTGGAAACTCAAAGCAGAGCTCGCAAACTAGAGTACTGGGCACCTAACCTTGCTTACAGCTGGATTCGTCTGGCCCTGTTAGGTTCTTTTTAACTGGAAACTTTTTTTTAATTGAAAAGATTTTACATAAGATTATCCTTTTATTACTTTTTTTGAAAAATTCCACATTCCCATGTGGCAACAATCAGCCAGAGCTATGTAAGAGCTGGCCCCTGCAGATGGCTCTCTGCTGTCCACAGCCCACACCAGGCCCCTTTGCTCAGCTCTCTTATGTCCCTGGCCCCTGGACACATCTGCACTGGCCGCCCCCAGCTTAATACCTTCAGCTGGCCTCACTTCCTGTGTTTTGAATCCATGCTGCTCACAAAATCTTCTTTTCCAGCCTGACTTCCCTTGTTGGTCTTCTACAGGGAGAAAATGAGCTGGTCATGTCAATGTGAGGATTCCTGACTTTGTGACAGTTTTATGTTTCAAGGCTCAGTAAGACACTGGCATTTTGATTTTACACATCAACCTCCGATAAGTCAGCCCTAGAGAGATGGCTCCACTCTTGGTGTAACAACAAAACCAAGTGTCATTCTCCAAGGCTGACAATCAAGCTTCTGTCGCTGCTAAACTCCCTAATACAGTGACTTGGAACTAAACTATTCAATGTCACCATATGGAATCCTGCACAAAGAAGACATTTTCCAATTTTTATTTTATTTAGAAGATACTGTATGGTCTAATTTTGTTTTATAAATCACATTTGCTTACACTATACTTTTGTATGTAAGTGTGTGTGTGTGTGTGTGTGTGTGTGTGTGTGTGTAAAATCCAAAAATGGGAGATTAGGTTAGTGGAAGAGCATACAAAATGAAAGTTTTGGTTCAAAAAATATGATCTTTGCCTTTCTAGCACTTCTTCCTGCAGAGCGCTGAGGGTATGTTTTTGGTTCCTTTATCCTTTCTATTAGTATCACATTTCATGACTCTTTATTAATTGTGAAAGAATTAGTGCTCTTTCGAACTCTCAAACCTTATCTTCTCCACTTTGTGAATGCCATTGCCTCTGCAGTCACCCACTAGCCGCCTATATTTTATAATGTAGAAAATGTCCACCTACATATTGCACCTCCATTGTGTCATCTGCCAAAAAGCAAGATGATTGGGAAAGAAAATCTTAAAAGCACTTCCTACACGTTCACACATTGCAGAGGCTTTACATCATAGGCATTCGGGAGTCCCACTATGTCTGCAAGAACTTTGGAATGATTCGTGCAGGAAATAACTTGGGAAAAGATAATTCTGAAAGATTCTCATTAGCATGAGTACTGTATTGCTGACTCATGTAACAACTCTGAAATATTTAAGATCCTCCAACTCTTTCCCCATTTCAGCCATAAACATAGACATCTCATTCATTCATTCATTTAAAAAAAAATGGTTACCAAGCATCTACTATGTGCAGGTAATTAAAGATATATCTAAAGCCAATAGAAAGCAGTTTTCCTAGATGTAGTATCAAAGATCATAATAACGATGATAACAGTAAAACAGACAAGGACATTTTTGCCTTTGTAACCTTGTGAGTGATTTCAGTTGTTCTGTTGTCTGTACTTCAGGCTAGAACTGTTTGGCAGCTTACAAGAACTTGCAGAAAGTGTCAAGTGGTTCTACACTTATGATTTTTGTTTTCCTCCCATAAAGAGGTATCTTTGACATCAAACTGGAGTTTACTACAAAATGTAGGCTGAAGTCGGCGACTGTTTAGGGAACATTCCTTTTTTTTTTCCTTAGGTTTTTCTTTTTGGTTTTTTTTTTTTTTGCCCGTGCCACTCGGCATGTGGGATCTTAGTTTCCCCACCAGGGATCAAACCCACACCCCTGCATTGGAAGCATGAGGTCTTAACCACGACCACCAGGGAAGTCCCAGGGGAATATTTCTGAGTATTGTTTCTAGATAATTTTTAAAACACAACAATATCAGAAACTCTTTTTCTATCGATCTCTGTCCCTCCTATATCATTTCTATGTATCACTATGGTGGAAGCATCTAAAAATGAAGTAAATATGTGGCATATTGAGAAACAATAACTAAACATATTTCTTAAAATTATGGTTTTGGAATCACAGATGCACTTACTTAATAAATTAGTCACACATAAAAAGATCCTAACTGAGTAACTTCTCAGATCTTTCATTTCTGCAAAATGAAGTACTTCAAGGCTGACCGTTCAATCACTAAAATACATCTTCATTGACAGGAAGAAGTACTTGGATTAATTCTTTATCAGAGTTACAAACTTAAGTTTGTTTTAGATCTTGCTTTCTAAGAATCAAAGAGAAGAATAGAAGAACAGAAAAATGATCACATTTTTGAGGGACTGAATATTGATGTATGAATTACAGAATTGACAGTCCAGCTCCAGTAACTCAAATAAAGAAGCTGGCATTGGCCTGGGAATGGGTTTTATCCCATAAAGATATTACATTTGTTGCCTTTAATGAGTACATAGAATTCAAATAGAGATAGGAACATCAGAGATACAACTTTAATGTAAACATTAATGTAAGTGGGATCTATTTTTTTCCTTTTATAGATCTACTTGACTAAAAATATGTTTCCTGTAAACTCTGTCAGCAATAAATTAAGGAATTTAGTCACCTAACAAATAGTAGTCTGGAAGCTATGTGATATTATGTGTTCTTAAAACTTTTAAATAGCAAAACATAGTAACAAAACTATGTTTATCATAGTAACAAAACAATGACTCTGTGAGTTTTATGTGGGAACCCTGCAATTAATTTTAAAACGGCCTTAGCAACCTGGAGGTAAGCTTAGTGATGTGACAGTCAATGAAGACGTTTGATGGCCTCACAAGAGTGGATTTGATATGGTATTTTATAACAAAAGGGGAAAAAATATCAAGCTGAATGCCAAGTATAATGCATTCTGTAAGCAACCACAGAATGATAGCATTACATACATTGCATACGTATTTACCTGTACTACTCAAAGCCACTGCCCAGCTGCTCTAAACATGAAGGACAGAAGGCAGATGACTCCCCTGGCTGGTATTTACTTTGCAAAGCAAGGACTGCAGTGAGTCTAATCTACTCCAGAATCTTTGGCTTCAGAATTAGACACTTAGGATCTTCGTGACCTTGGCCAGGTTCCATAACCTGAGTCTAAGATTTTTATCTATAAAATTAATAAAGTTAATCTATAAAAATAAAGAGAAATACCTTTCCTGCAAGACTGTAAGCCTATTGTAAGAATCAGAGGAGATAACGTACTTAGCAGGGGGCCTGGTACATAGTAAGTGCTCAATAAGTGAGAAGACTTTGTATTACCCTCTCCACGCCCTGTCTGCTCCTGCTGGAAGCAAAGAAACAGATTTGCTTTGCTTTACCTCATAGATGTTGTCATCACAGCTGAACTGCAGCAGCTTCTGGTTTCTTCCTAGAAGAAGAAAATTTTATACTAGCAATATAATGTGTGTTTTCCTGAGGAGGATTGACTGTGGGGTGAATATGTGTATCCCCTTCCATGTGGCAGTGTGTGCTGGCCTCCCAGTGTAATTGAGACAGCCTCTTGTTTACATGGGAAACACAGGTGAAGACCATTTTCTCATTATGAATGGGATTGAACTTTTCTCCATGGGTATTTCTCAACTCAAGTCGTTGCTCAAATATCACCTTCTCTACAAGGCCTCCTCTGACCACCACGTTGAAAATAGCAACCCCGCTCCTCATATTGATTCTCCTTGACCTTCTTCATTAGCCCCATTAATCTAATGGAAAATATTGTTTTCAAATTTATTACGCCTATGGCTTATCATCTGTCTCTTCCAGTTAGAATGTCATCTTTTGGGGGACAGGAATCTTTCTCTGTTTTTTGCCTGGAACACTTGATAATTTGTTGAAAGAACAAATAAATCAATAGATTTATTCATATTTGCTTGTATATGCACAGAGAAACTCTGGAAACTTTCCTGGGAAAATAACAGTTGTTACTAGGGCAGGGAAAGTGGAAGACGTGGTCTGGATAAATTGGGGATGGGGTGGGAGGGAGATTCCAATTTTTGATTTTTGAACCATGTGAATTATATATATAATAGATATATAAATCAGACATCACTATTTCTAAAGTTGCCTACCATCTCTGATAGGCCTCATTTCCTTCTCTCCACTGTCTCTAAAGAGACCTCTCTCCCATCTCTTTTTCCTGCACCCCCTTAATTTCTCCGTTAAACCTCAAAATAACAAATTTTCTTCCTGCTACATATGCATATGCGTCTGTACATATCTTTTCTATATAAATGAATGTTGTAAGAAAAGTGTGAAGTTGAACTTCAATTTCAAAACAGAGATACTCTACTCAAATACAGAATGTGACCAAGTAAAGGTTTACTAAACCAAAGCAACAACAAAAAGTTGAATCCAAAGAGGAAGGTCAACCAGGAAGAGTGATGGTGACTTTAGAGAGTTTGATAAACACATGGTATATGATGCTTTGTGGGCATCCGCCCTTGATCCCAGGGGTCACGTGATGGATGTCCACTGTGTAGTAGGTGAAGTGACCTCTGTGCTGAGAGCAGGTGCTCTGAGATTCTCCCTGAGGCCAGATATCTGCTTCTGGGCCGCACGCTCCACCATTCTGATCAGAGGACTCCTTGGTGTTGGGGCATCTGAGGCAAATGTCCCAGAGAGACTGAGGGAACACAAACAAGCAGATCTGCAACATGATGCAAAGAAAACAGAAGGAGCACGTGAGTTGGCGTGTGTTAAGTGTTATGAATCCATTTACATAGTCACCAGCGGAAGCAACATAATCCAAAGTTTAGATGAAGCCAAGAGCCTTGCCTTCCTCCAAATCTCCAGGGAGTCAGAATATAAGTAAAAATTTTAAATATAGATGCTTTCTTCTTCCCTTCCAGCCTGTTTTCCACCTCCCTCCCATGTTTTCCAGCCAGTTTTAGGCAAGTGAATTATTATTCTAGCCAAATTCCTCTAGGAAGGAAAGAACAAGCTCAATCCATCTTCGTTTCTCTCTTCTGACAAAGTAGGTAAGACAGTGATGATATCAGTCTTTTAACTCAAGGGATTTTGTTCACAGGGATTTAATGAATGTTCGTTAATACACTGTGATAAGCAATGCAAAAATATGAGGCACAGCAAAATGATAAAAGCCACGAATTACAAATTCCTAAGCCCTTATTATGCAGAAAACTAATTTCTTCTTACTACATTAAGGTCTGACCATCCCCAGACCCAGTGCCTTTTATGTAATTCTATGAATTTTAATTATGTATAAATGAAAACCTGAAGAAAGGAGTCATTTTAAATCTAAAGATCTATTCCTAATTTCTTACAAAACCATTTTTCTTTACAAAAAATGTTAGTGAACAATGGTCCTCCAGCATCGACAATGGTCAGAGTCACATGCCACAATGACTTGTAAATATTGTGTATTAAAACGAAGTCTAAAAAGGTGCTTTAAATCCACTTCTCAGATTGTGCATTCTATTTAATCCACTAACCTAGAAAATCATGTTAATGAAATTAGAAATTGAAATCAACATTTTCTAAACTTCTGCTTGATATTTTTCAGTGTTGGCTATTGCTTCTATCCTGAAGCACTATAATGATATCACCCCTTGAGACTCTCCCCCCCCAAAACTGTCACATGATGCCAGAGTAGCACATCATTCAGTTCTTTGCTTTTTCCCCTACTTACTCACCACCATGGCTGTAGTTATTTTTCCACTGTGGGAGTCACATGGTGGGAGAGGAGCAGGCCCCATCACAACTCCAGGTTATGTAAGCACCCAACCAAAAGGAGCAACCCAGATCCTCTGAGCACCAGCAGAGAGAGGGCTCAGACCCCAAATAGCAACTTTTGCGCCGAACAGCGACAAGAAGACACAATTCCACTTATGATATTCAGAGACTGCAGCAGTCTTCGAAATTGGGCTTTCCTAGAGCACTTAAGAGAAGTCACACTTCACTGTCAAGTACTGGAGGAAGGGCCAAGACAGCACCAAAACCTCCAGCAGTTGCCATGGCAGCAGCAACAGGACTGGAAAGGTTTCCAGAAGCAGGTCTGTCTCAAGAGTTAATAACACAATCACATGCTCTCTGTGTTTAACACAGGCCGAATGAAGACAGATACAGTCTGTTTTCCAACTCCCTCTGTCAGTTTGCATTATGATTATCTGGTGAAATTCCGGCAAGGGAAGTGTGATGCATTCTCTGACCTGGGTCTTCAGGTTTGCCTGCAACAAAGAAGGCTCAAGCCTTTCTCCCCAGCTTGTGCAGGAAATGCAGCATAAACCAATCGCTGACTTGGGCTTAACCTGGTTGGCTGAAATTTCTGGTTATACTGTCACATTTACCAGTTAATGCAGTGTTTGATCTAATAGCAAAGCTGATTCTACCACTATAGTATTACTTGGAAATATTAAGACATAATCCAGATGGTACAAGGAAATGTTCTTTGAATCTAAATTCATTTCAGAAAAAGCAACAAGGAGTTATTTTTTTTTCTCTTTGTTCCTAAGTAATTTGCAGGGAAAATTAAGCTCTGAATGCAGATGTTGACTCTTCCCTGGGACAAGAGGCCAGACCCTCAGATGTGGATCCTTTCTCTAGATGAATTTTACCCTTCCCCAATCCCAGGGAGACCAAGTTGCTTTTTTATTGTGGTAAAATACACATAACTTAATATTTATTGTCAACCATTTTTTAAAATTTATTTTTATTAATTTATTTTTGGCTGCATTGTGTCTCCCTTGCTGCGTGCGGGCTTTCTCTAGTTGCAGCTAGCGGGGGCTACTCTTCATTGCGGTGCGTGGGCTTCTCATTGCGGTGGCTTCTCTTGTGGAGCATAGGCTCTAGGCACGTGGGCTCAGTAGTTGTGGCCCGCGAGCTCTAGAGCACAGGCTCAGTAGTTGTGGTGCACGGGCTTAATTGCTCCGTGGCACATGGGATCTTCCCAGACCAGGGCTCGAACCCGTGTCCCTTGCATTGGCAGGTGGTTTCTTAACCACTGCGCCACCAGGGAAGTCCTGTCTTAACCATTTTTAAGTGTACAGTTCAGTGGCATTAGATATGCTAACAAAGTTGTGTAACCATCTCCACTATCCATTTCCAGAACATTTTCATCATCCCAAGCAGAAATTCTGTACCCATTAAACAATAACTCCCCACTACTCCCTCCCCTCAGCTCCTGGCAACCACGATTCTGCTTTCTGTCTTGATGAATCTGCCTATTCTGGATACTACATATAGCTGAAATCATATAGTATTTGTCCTTTTATGTCTGGCTTCTTTCACTTAGTATAAGATTTTCAAGGTTCATCCATGTTGTTGCATGTATCAGAAGTTCCTTTTTAAGGGTGAATAATATTCCATTGTATTTATATACAACATACACACATTGTATGTATATTTTGTTTTTCCATTCCTCTGTTGATAGCGATTTGGGTTGTTTCTACCTTTGGCTACTGTGAATAATGCTGCTATGAATATTGATGTGAAGTACCTATTTGAGTCCCTGGTATCAGTTCTTTGGGGTATATACCAGAAGTGGAATTACTAAATCATATGGTAATTCTATGTTTAACTTTTTGAGGACCCACCAAACTGGCTCCCATGGTGGCTTTCCCATTTACATTCCCAAAAAGTTCCCCCTTTTAATACCTTTGAAAACATATAATCTCTGTGTTACTTTCCCAAATTTCAAGGTACTGCGGGAAGATTGCCAGTAGAAGCATCACTGTTGTCAATACATTTCCCTGATGTCATGCTGAAATCCTAAATTAAGGTCAGTAAACATTCGTTGAATGCCTACTATGAATCAGGTAAAGATGGGCCAGGCATTAAAGATACAAAGAACACAAAGCTTAGTGAGGAAGATAGACATTTAAATGCAAAAGTGTAATGTGATGAATCCAATAATAGAAGGATATGCAAGGCAATAAAGGGGCAGGAAAAGCTTTGCAGAGGGATGCCTGAGCTGGGTTTTGAATGACAAACAGGAGTTTGCCAGATGGGAGGAAGGAGAATAGCCCAAGCAGGGAATGGTAAGTTCAGATTATATCCACGAGAACACGGCACCCTCAGGGAACGAGAGAGAGTTCATTATGGCAACAGCTTACCGCTTTTACTGGTTTCTGGCATATTGGTGTCCCCTCAGAAGTTCTGTGGACAGGGAAGGAGGACATGCATATGTGTAAGCATATGTTCATATATGTACTTGCATCTGAGGGCAGGAAGAGGTGGGACTTTACCAGGTGGTATCTAGAGTCTTGTGATTTGTGGCCCATAGCGACGCTGAGTGAAGAAGGTGATTGCAGGGTGAGAGCTGACACTTTGAGGCATTGAAGTGGTTGTTACCAAACAAAACTTTAAGGCCCCCAGAGATAGGAAATATGACTTAGAACTTTAGAAAAATCCACTTTTGATTGATCCAGTTTCAGCAATGTGGCAGACTAAGAACCCTGAAAACCCTCCCACTGCAACCCCTAGAAAGGTTTTGTAAAATACAATAAAAATTCTTATAAATGCAAAGCCAAATAAACGCACACACAAAATAGGAGCTTCTCCTGGTGCCAGAAAGGAGGTCAGTGGAAGCCAGAGCAGTGACCTGAAACCATTGCCGTGGGGACAGGGATGCAGGATGGATGGTGAAGGATAGGCAAAGTTTCCTTGCTTCTATAAAGCCAGCAGGAGAGCAGGAGTGAGAGTCAACAACAAGGAGTGTGATCTGATGTAATGTAACACAGTCATGGGAGTGCCAGCCCATTGCCTTTGCCATGTTTTCTTGGTTAGAAGCAGGTCCCGGGTCTCACTCACAAAGAGAGGGGATTTATACAGGCCATGAATATCAGAACACAGGGATCATGGGGGACCACTTTAGGGTCTGTCCACCACTGTCCACAGACATTCATTGGTGCCACATCCTAGGAGTATCTGTCGAGACGTTTCTACCAACATCAGAGTTCAGACTTCTCATGCCACCTTTGGGACGCTAATGACATACTTTGTCCCATGGCCATTGCCTATAAGTGTTGAAGAATACAAGATGTATTAGTTTTTATTTATTTTATGAAAATACTACATGGTTATGGAAACATTCCAAACAGTGCAGATAAGTACAAAGGACAGATTCTCATCTTCTTTCCCATTCACAAACCCCATACTACTACTCAGAAGTTATCTTTGGAAACGGTTTCTGGATAGTGTGTGATATCAAAACTATCATCATTTCAGGAAAACAAAAGCACCATCTGTCCAAGAGAAAATTGGAGTTGTCCTGGGCAAGTTCAGCTATTTAGTTTTTTGAGGTTCCAAAGGTGAAGATGAAAGAGTAAGAGATTCATTAAAGGGGCAAGAGGGGTGACAGGGCAGCTGCAAAGGTGGCCTCCAGTCTGCCCTGCTGTCCTATGACTTAAATAGTAAAGTTCAGTGGTAGGTTAAGGATAGAGTGCAACCAAAAGGTTACTTATAAAATAAGAGAATTAAAAATTAAGAGGAATGAAATAAATAAATTTACATAGAAAAAACCACAAGACATTAGTTTGGAGTAAAGACAAAAAATATTAACATGAAAATAGTACAAAGTATAAAAGTAAATAAGGGTCAAAAGTTAAAAGATACCACATTGAAAGTTAAAAGCCAAAGAATTACAAAAGCTAGGCTTAATTTTTTTTTTTTAAATATGGGTGAAAAAATGAACTGACAATTTACAAAGAAACACAGATGGCCTGTATATGTGAAAATATTATAATTTAATCTTCCTTGTAACCAAAAACTAATAAAAATCACAAGATACTATTTCTCACATATTAGATTAGCAAAGATTTAGACGTTTGGTAACATTCAGTATAAACATGAGGAAAACAGTCTCATACACTGTTGATCAGAATATACATTTCTATGAACTGTTTAGATGGCAATTTGACAATATCTACAAAAATTGACTTAGCTACTTGAATTAGCAATTCCATTTCTAAGACTATCTTAAAAGTATATTTGCATGGTGTGTGTGTATAAATACACAAGATAGATAGATGCATGGATACATAGATTCATAGATCATCATTGATTGAAACAGAGAAATGGTAGAACAACCTACATGTCTATCAATTGGGAATTGGTAACATAAGTTACTATTATCTCCATTAAATATGATTTATTCCCACAATATAGCTTTCTCCCACCTAAAATGGGCTTCTCTTCATTCTGCTCCTTCAGGAAGTCTTCTCAGATTATTCCATATCCAGTCACCAATTTGGGTGTTCTGTTTTCTCCCAATCTATCCCAGTTTCAACAGTGGTTCAAGACCTCAGCTGACACAGAACTGGTTTCAAATCCAGGAGAAAGAGGTATACCTGCAATCAATTATCCATGGTAAGGGAATTTTTTTTTTTTTTTTAACGCAGGAACCTTTCAGATTGAGATGAACATGGCTTTATTTTGATCTTGAAAAAATGTCAAGCATTTTTTACAATGCTGTGTGACACAAATTGATTTAACCGTCTGTCCTCGCTTTTATACTTTTTAAAGCCTACGGAAAATAGATACTACAAAAGGAGAAGATGCCAATGTTAACATTTTAAATCCCTAACTTTTAAATCCATCAGCTTTTCTTTCCGCTCAGTGCCTTTTCTAGAATCTCATCTATTCCTTGAATTCTGTTCTTTTTTTTTTTTTTTTTAACAGTCTTCAATTTTCTGAAACAAAGGAGCATTGATTAGGACCTTCATTCATGCTTCAGGTGCCCCATTCTTGGAAGATGAAGTGCTTCTTCAAAAATCCTTTCTAAACAAGCTCTCAAGTCAATTACTCTCCTCTTTTGGTGATGTAAAACAAAGTGTACCATTAGTCATTTAGTAAGAGCAAAGTGTCTCCCTTTGTGAAAACCACCAACCATTCATTTGGTTTAAAAAACTAAAGGATAAATCAGTTCTAATGGATGGAACTTGATAATTTTTCCATATGTTATTACTAAAGTTGACATGGCGGAAGTTGCCAAGAGGAAGCAATAAACAGTAACGCTAGAGAAGGAAGAATAGTTCTTGAATCCTCATTAAACGTATCTTTGTTTTAAAGTTTGATTGTTTTTCCACCAAGAAATTAATTGACATTTTCACTTATTATTTTTTACTTACAACTAAATAGCTTGAAGAGAGTGGTTTTCAAAATACTCTTCCCCAAACCAGTCTATGGAAATAGCATTCCCAAGTAACTTTTGCGGTACGCGGGCCTCTCATTGTTGTGGCCTCTCCTGTTGCGGAGCACAGGCTCCAGACACGCAGGCTCAGGGGCCATGGCTCACGGGCCCAGCCGCTCCACGACATGTGGGATCTTCCCGGACCGGGGCACGAACCCGTGTCCCCTGCATCGACAGGCGGACTCCCAACCACTGCACCACCAGGGAAGCCCCCCACACGCCCTTTTTATACCTAGCAAAGCAACAAAAAGATACCCACATCTGCATCATTTGTCTTCTATGATAGTGGACCTTGGCACGAGTAACATCAATTACAGGAAACTGGAATCTCCCAGAGCAAAATGACCTAAGTTCACATTGCTTTCTCTAAGTCCAGCCTGGATCTCCTAAGGTCATTGCCCACATTCAAAACATACACTCCTTTCTCCTGGCAATTATGCTATATACCAGTGGAGCTTCCTCTAAGAAGCTGAAAATTCTATTAATTTAATTCAATCTCTTTTTTGCTATTTAGCAATGGTTTCCCCAAAAATTAATTGAAAAGGCTGTAGTGGCAGCCAAAAGCCACTTTTACTGGATGGCAGGACGCCATTATTTTATATATATACGTATATATATGTGTGTGTGTGTGTGTGTGTGTGTGTGTATTTGTATACATACATATATATGGGGGGGAGAGTTTTGTTTTGTATTTTTGCCTCACTAGTGTCCTTTGTCTTTGTTTTTTAAGTAGTGTTTTTTGTTTTTTTACCTATCTGGACAGGTCATGACAGAAGACTGTTTCTTTTATAATAAAATTACATTCATGTTGTGGTTCTTTGAGTTGTTGAAAAATGTCCCCTTTTATATGCACTAAAGAGGTGTGATTCAAACAGAGAGAAGTATAAACTAATTTAGGAATAACCATGAGCTCGGTGCTTTACATATGTTAGCTTCTTTAGTCCTCCTAACCACTCTATAATTTAGGTGTTATCGTCTCTGTTTTGTAGTTGAGGAAATTAAGTCTCTTTAATAGATGAGATAACTTGCCCAAGACCAGTATGGAGTCAGAATGTGATCCCACATGGGTCTGATCCCAAAGCCAGAGATCTACCTCTTTCTTATTATCACGTCATATTTTAATAAAATCTATTTGAATGACACTTACAAGAGGCCACGAAGATTCATCTAATTTAATTTCTATATCTAGGATTATTTTCTCCTGTTTTTTATTTAATCTACTACTTGCTTATATTTGACCCTTCTCAGTTGTCCAAAATGTAGGTATACAATTAAACTACAGTCCCCTATTACAAAACTCAAAACTTCCTTGACTTAACAGACAAGAGAGGCAAGCTCTTGCACAGACTCAGGGCAAGCATCATGGTTTAAATTCCAGGCCCTGTCATCAGGCAGGCCTACGTTCAAATCCTCGGGGTTTTTTTGAGGACTAAACAAGATCATGTATTAAGCACCCGTTAGATGTACAATAAATAGAAACTTAATTTGAAAAATACTTACAGAGTGGCAAACAAAGCTGACCCAATTCCCACCCCCATTAGACAGGCCTTGGAAGGGGAGAAAAGGAAGGAAAGGTGGAGGGAGGGGAGGAGAGAAACAGGAAAGAGCCTTAGGGGTAGGAGCTCAACCAGCTGAGAACGCAGAGACCAAACCTTCCACTTTACAAAGTCAAGGGCTGTGGCTTTTAATTATATCTGGGGCTTGGTAAAGCTTTTTTCTCCTGTTAGAGAACCTTCGAATTCCCACTTGAGAGAGAAACAATCAGGCTTGGCAGATAACAAGCCTCTCTGTGATGACAACAGCACTCAGACATCAAACCTGTTGACAGAACAAGCTGACAAGTTCATACCCTCTATGCAGGATTGCGAATTCTCAAATGTGTTTTGCCACCTTCAAGTATGGACAGATGTATTTGGGGAAAAAAAAAATGACTTTATAGCAAATTAGATTTTTCATGTATTGCTGAGCAGCCCCTACAGTTTCCACAGGTGCAAGAGAGGCAGCAGACGTAGGTTTGCAAATCAAGCCACGATGCCTCCACCAACTGTGCGAGGTGAATGATCAGCAGGATATGCGTGTAGGTTCCTGCTGGTATTTGTTCCATCAGGATAGATGTGACAAGTGCTGCTTGGAAGAAGCCTTCCTAGCTAAACTCACCCCACCTCCATCTTTCAGCCTTTATGGTATATTCTTTTAGGGAGCTTACTGTGTGCACGCACTGTTCTAAGTGCTGTATGTGTAATAAATCACTTTATCTTCACATCAGCCTGTGAGGTAATCACTATATTATCCCCTCTTTACAAACAAGGAAACAGAGCAGTTAAATAGCTCACCCACAGTCACACACCCAGGGCCTTGTACTGAGGCTGGAAATGGGATTCAGTCCCGTCTCGCTACCTCCTCATAGCGAAGGCTACATTCATCCAGTGCATGCTGTGGTCCCAGCCCTGTGCTAAGCATCTTCAGTACATTTCTCATTTAATACGACACCTGTGGGAAGTAAACACTATTGTTATCCTTACAAATGGGGAAACTGAGGTTTAGAAGGGGTAAGGAACTTAGAGTTGGAGCCAAAAATAAAAACTCAATCTGTCTGACTCCAGAGTCCAAGGTCTTAACTACTACAGTGCTCTGCTTCTGCCCCTTACTAATTGTCTTGAGTATCTGATCTCTCTCAGCCTCAGTGTCCTCATCTGTGAAATGGGGATACCATCAGTAACTATCTCAAAGGACCAGTGTGTGGGTGAAACAAAGAAAGGTATGTGAAAATGATCTAAGAACTATACTGTGCTATGCAATCTTGTTACTGTCATTTTTTCTGCATTGCTCTAGATTTGCTCCTTAGCTCTTTCAAATACTTATCCAACCATTCCCCCAACTAAATGCTAGTTTCTCAAGGGTAGACACCATGACTTCTCTGCTTGTAGGTTTATCTCCCATAGAATTTGACCCTTTCTGGGTACATAGTTGGGGCCTGATAAGTGCTCCTTAGATAAACACAGGCATGTGAAACAGCAATGCCAGAGGTTCTGTCTCAGGAGGAAATTTGGTTAAGCCATTTTGCAAAGGTTAATTCAGGCTTTTAGCCAAGAATTGTCCCATTTATAATGATCATGAAAGACATATACATTCTTCTACTTGAAAAAGTACATAAGCTAATGTAAATCAACCTCAAATCAATGTTGGAAAAGACTCAAAGAAAAAGAAAAGCTCTGTCATTTCACTAAATCCCTTAACCTGCGGCATCCATCCCCCACAGCTGTTCCAAAGGGTCCTGTGCTTAAGACAAGGAGAGTCTACTCTGTGGAAGTACGTGATTGATGTAGCAGGACTAATGCAAATGACTCCCCTTTTCTTGAATCTTCTAACCAATTCTCTACAAAGATAAACTTGTAAATCATGTAAATAAAGGTATTCTACTAGTAGTTTTCATCAGTGTGTGACCATTATATTATCAATTCACACTTTCTACAAGGCATGTGGTAATTCATATTCTTCTCCAAGCAAATTAATTCAGTCCTTCCCAAAGCTGAAGGTTTTGGCACCTGTGACCCCTCATTGATTTATCAGCATAATACATTTAGAGGGTGAAAGGGAGAAAAGAGAAGGCAAATCCCTTGCCTCTGTCTCCCCCACCAAGTGGTTTTGTGCAGGAGAACCCCAGACACTCCCTGTAGCATGGCCATGTCTTTAGTCTTGAATGAGGTAATAGCAAATATCTGAGTCTTCTTCCTTCAAACAAGACAAGTTCCTTATATCAGGGTCTTTGCATTTGCTATTTCTTCTGTTTGGGGGTGCATGTCCCTAGATTTCCCTTAGCTGCCTCCTTCCCATCTTTTTGGTCCTTTCTCAAGAGGCTTTCACCCCTGACTAAAGTAGCCCCCCCGACTCAGTCCCACCCTGTAACCCTGATTAATCATCTCCACAACATTTCTCAGGGTCTGATGTTAACCTTATTTGTTTAAGTTTATTGGGCATAAGCTCTCTTGGGTATAAGCTCCTTGAATGCAGGAAATGCTGCTGCATCCCCAAATGCTTGACACAGAGTAGGTGCTCATTAAATATGTGTGGATTAACTATAAGAAGACAAGTCCTCCTCCCCCAAACCCCACCTGTACCTCCATCCCCATCTGTAAGCCAGAAAGGAGGCACAGAGGACACATCTAAGGAAATGGCACTCCCTGGTCCTTGGTGGTGATTGTCTAGTGGTGACTGGAGCACCATGGCTCTGCCTGTGGCAGCCTCAGTTCAAATTCTAATGCACACATTTGGTGTATTGTTTCAAGGAGTCTATGTCATGACCGCCAGAGTGCAAATTCCTGCTCTGGTTCTAACTAGCCGGGTGATCTTGGGCTAGTTATTTAATCCCACTATGCCTACATTTCTTTACCCTTGCAAAGGGGGGATATATCACCTATTCTGCAGAGTTGTAAAGGTTCACTAACATGATGAATGTACCCAGCTGAGGCCAGTGCCTCGCACAGGGTAAGCGCACAATGAATTGTAGCTTTGAATTTATTAATGATGGAAGCTAATTTATACTTGTGCCACCAGTCTCTCTCCCATAGTAGACCTCACTAACTGATTATGCCATTCCTTCTTTTAAAAAATGGCCTCACAACCTTCATATAACACCACCCTCTCCTAGACAGTCACTACCAATCAATCATTTGGAGTTGGCGTGCAAACTGAAACCTATTAGCCCTTCCTGATTCAGGAAGCTCTTAAAAGGCTGTCAAGCAGGGTTATTAACATTGAACTTGGTGTCCAAAAATAAATTGGTAGTTAATTTTGCCACTGGAAAAGTGGCAAATTCAGCAGAATACATCCATGGGCAAATTCAGTAGCGTGGGAGAAGGGAGAGTCATGGGAGAACCCACTCTTGACAAATGAGAGTAGAGGGGAAGGCCCTGCCCCTCCCATTAGGCTTGGTTCCCTAGAGGTTATAGAAATCAGGGCTTTTGGAAGTCAGGGTGTGAGCAGTGCTCAGATTTACTCTCTGATATATTCCTTTCCATGAAACAGCTCTACTGGAAATTGGGAGTTCACCAGGAAAAAAATCATCCCTCATGATTGGCTCCCTTTGAATACTTATTAAATATTCCAAACACCTCCTAATAATTTCTGGATTCCAAACAGTATCAACAGAGGACTATAATTTTTACTAACTTATTTTTAAGTGATACAGAGTCTAGCAGATTATTACTGGGGTTGGGGTGTGTGTGTGTGTGTGTGTGTGTGT
The DNA here is from genome assembly GCF_026419965.1 of Kogia breviceps. Taxonomy (NCBI): domain Eukaryota; kingdom Metazoa; phylum Chordata; class Mammalia; order Artiodactyla; family Physeteridae; genus Kogia; species Kogia breviceps. The sequence continues at coordinate 49,680,662 of NC_081312.1, forward strand.
GTGTGTGTGTGTGTGTGTGTGTGTGTGTACCATTTTATAAGTGACAGTGAGGTTATTGAGGAGCTTTTCCAAGAGCTAAGGAGCGTGCCGGCTTGGATGGATAGCAGTGACACTTTCAGAAAAGAAAACGAAGCTAGAAAGATGAAATATAGAAATAAAAACAAAGTAACGCTTGTGTTTAATTTACTTCCATAAATCTGGCTCTACCAAAAGTAGCAAATTAGGAGAATGCCAGCTTTCTAGCATCCCCGGGTCCCCTTTCTTGCTCATTTTTCTTCATTCTCTAAAGCACCCAGCGCCCCAACTTTCTCCATTAGTTTCATCATCAAAATCTTTCTGCAGGAAATTAGTTGTAGAAGAACTAGTTCATACCAGAGTAGAAATGACTAGTGGCTTAATATTTCCTCTTGTAGGCAATACACAGATTTTATGACTTAAAGACACGGGCTAACTTGTGTTTACCCAAAATTCGTTATGTTGAAGTCCTAACCCCTGGTAACTCAGAATGTGACTGTATTTGGAGAGAGGGTCTCTAAAGAAGTAATTAAAGTTATGTGACATAATTGAGGTGGGCCTTAACCAATATGACTGATGTCCTTATAAGAAGAGGAGATTAGGACACAGACAGGTATTGAGGGAAGACGATGTGAAGGCACAGGGAGAAGACAGCTATCTACCAGCCAAGGAGAGAGGCCTTAGAAGAAACCAACCCTGTTGACACTTTGACCTTTGACTTCTAGCCTCCAGAACTGTGAGGAAATAAGTTTCTGTTGTTTAAGCCACCCAGTCTGTAGTATTTTGTTATGGCAGCCCAAGCAGACTAATACAAATAGCTTAGAGGAGTTGGTAAGACTTGTGTTAGAATCACAACTTTTCCATTTAGGAACTGTGAAATCTCAGTCAGTTAACTATCTGAGCTTCTGTTTTCTCAACCATAAATGGAGGTGATAATGCCTGTCTCATGAGGTGTGTGTGAGGATTTTTATTTTAGTTTCTATTGGAGTATAGTTGATTTACAATGTTGTATTAGTTTCAGGCATACAGCAAAGTGATACATATACATATATATCCACTCTTTTTTAGATTATTTTCCCATATAGGCCATTACAGAGTATTGAGTGGAGTTCCCTGTACTATACAGTAGGTTCTTATTAGTTATCTGTTTTATATATAGCAGTGTGTATATGTCAATCCCAATCTCCCAATTTATCCCTCCTCCCCCTTTCCCCCCTGGTAACCATAAGTTTGTTTTCTACATCTGTGACTCTATTTCTGTTGTGTAAATAAGTTCATTTTTACCATTTTTTTAGATTCTGCATATAAGCAATATCATATGATATTTGTCTTTCTCTGTCTGACTTACTTCACTCAGTATGACAGTCTCTAGGTCCATCCATGTTGCTGCAAATGGCATTATTTCTTTTTTATGGCTGAGTAATATTCCATTGTATATATGTACCACATCTTCTTTATCCATTCCTCTGTTGATGGACATTTTGGTTGTGAGGATTAAATGAGACAATATACGTTATTGGTTAGCACAGTGTCTGCATGGTACCTGGTACTTAGCACTTCATAAAGTGCTATTATTACTATTATTACAGTAGAATTTTAACTTGATACAAAGTACTGACGAAATCAGTACTTCTGTACATCACTTGTCTTGACACCACAGATACTCAAAAAATATCTGTTACTGGATCACACTGCAATGGTGGCTTCTCACTACTAAGGGGCCCTTAATTCCCATACAGTTGGCCTCAGAAGCTACAGATGTGGTCTTGGTCTCCAAAATGTAGACAAGAATTATGGGATAATATAAGAAAAATCTGTACTGCAGTAAAAGAGGCAGATAAGAGTCTACCAACAAATGAAATAAAATTTAAACTTAAAGAACAGTGAGTAATTATGCTTAAACCACTAGTATTAAACCATTTATACTAATAAGTAAGTAGCTTGTTTCTAATTAACTTTCTGAGGAAGCCTCTTAAGTGTAGGTTCTCAGGTAAATGTCTTGACTTGGAGGACAGTTATCTAATAACTGGTTTCAGGACAGGCACGTTAAATTGCAAATAAACATTCTGTATTTTAACACTTAAGTTATTTTCAGTATAAATGGTTCCTCTAGCAATCAAAACTCCCTACATGGGAAAGGAAGACAACACTAAAACTTATACCATTCTCCTGCCCCACAGTTTTACAAAAAAGGTTATGAAACAGATCACTGAAAACTATTTTCTCTCAAGGCAATCTACACAATCAGTATAATATGTCTGGTTGCCTTGCATCCCTCCAGGAAGCAGGAACAGAGCCACTTTGGACCTCTGGATTCTGGGATTTTAGAGGTGAGCACATTAGTATCCACTGCATATTTTGAGGCTTTTCCTGTGCTTTTATCTATAAATGGAAATAAAGCTGAGGTTGAAACAGCCAGGTACATAATGCCAAAATATAAAACCAGATGTAGCCTTCTTCTGAGTCTTATTCCCAGTGTGTACAGTCTACCCCTGGCCATTCCTCCTCAGCAGCAGAAAGCTGCTCTGTCCTCTCTTTGTCTCTGTACCCCAACTCTGGCATGAGATGTCTCCATTAATTAATCTGGAGTCCATAATGTTACCCATCCTGCAGCTCTGTGTTCTATTCTGTCCTCCTTGCTCCTCTTGCCAGGCCCACTCATTTGTTCTTTGGTACCCAAAGCCCACTACACCGCCCCTTCTGACTTAGTTAGCTATCTCTTATATAGTTCCCTGCGCAATACAGCTGATCGCATTGTGCAACAGACACAAGAAATCCTGAGTAGAGAGGCTGAGTACCAGGTCCCATTCTTACTTCAGGCCTCTGGAGCCTGGCTATTAAGAGTGTATCATTAGCCTGATAATTTAGCATCTCCCCAAATCCAAAATTCACCCAAAATGAATATACATTAAAATCTTTGGAGAAGTAGCCTAACAAAAGAAAAATAGAGAAAGGTTTGATTTTCTAGACTTCTATTTTCTCTTCAAGAAGAATGTAAGCAAGTAACCTCTTTTTGAATTGAAGTGAAATTCTCTGTTGTAAATGGTTCTTTACATGAGCCTTGCAGAAAACCATTTCTCAACATCTCCATCAGAACAGAAATGACCACAATGACACATTCCCTCAGCTCCTGTTAGCCTGACACCTCCCCGTTGTCTAGCAGAAGAGAGAAGAAAAACCAACTTGTGGTTATTATAAATGCTATAACTGAAACTTTATTGCATATATATTTTCACTCACTAAATTGCTGAACCCAGTAAAGATGTATTTGTTTTCTGCTTTTCTTAAGTAATGATGAATCAATAGGTCTATTTAGCTCAGCTTCTTTACATTTAAATCCCCTAGTGAAACATGAGGGTGGAAGACAGGACCACACGATTTCCTTTGTATTACATTCTTCTATCTCCAAAAAGCTTCTCTGACTGTTCAGGTGACCTCACTCCCTAGGCTGGTTTAGCTATTCATTGGTAAACTTGGTTTGCAAGTGCACACCCATAGTCTTTGATTCACTGATTCCCCACATCACTGATTTTGTGTCTGACTGGACTATGCTGTCTCTCCTTTCATCACATTGTAATTTGTCAGTCGATTTTATCTACCAGTCAGTGTGATTTTTATTTTTTTAATTCTTTTAGGCTATACTAATGAAAGGAGACAAAAGCCATTAATGATTTAATCCTCTGAATTTTTTTTTAGTGGTTCACGGAGGAATTTGGATTGATACAACTGGATGTGACAGCTTCCACAATTGTCCTGCAATGCCTTTTGCAGGACCTGATAAAATCTTCATATGCTCTCACAAGCAGATCTATTATCTTGTACACGCAAAAGAACCCACTAGAGAATATAATTATGACTAGCTCAATCACAGAATTCCCTTAGAATAATAATTAAAGGAATAAAATGAAATTAAATGCAGCAAATATAATGTAATGCTCCCCATAAGCATTTAGTAGATACTCATTAACAGACAATGAGACAAAGAATATACCAAAATGTGACTCGGGTCTGCACCTTCACAGAGTGCAGTCACTGACACACCACAGACACTTATGATGCCAGGCTTAATCATCTCCTGCAGCAGGTGATGGAGGCTTAAACTGGGGAAGTGTCATTTAAAAGGGAATATTTTATTTGTCTTTAGCAGTGGTAATATCGATGGAACAGATTCTTTTTTGTTGTTGTTTTTACTGAAAATCTCCAAACTAAGCAAATACTCCCCTTTGTTTGGTGGAAAACTGCCTTGTCAGCATTAACTAGAATGCACATACTTCCAAATGAGATGTTCGGTGTTCAGTTTAATAACGTATTGGGTCTATCTCTGCCTTTAGTAGCAGGAGAAGAAATTTTTTCCCTATTTACTCCTAAAGGGAATGGATGTTTCCCTGTCAGTCTCCGGGGACAGGAAAGGACAGCTCACTGCCAGTCATCTTTGAATAGGAATGGAGGTGGGTCTTGCAATGAGGGTGGGAAAGGACTTTCTGTAGAGCCAGAGCTTGGACTGACAATGTAAGGTATGGTGGTGGTTGGAGATTTTAATTTTTAAGGTTGAGCTAACCTACTACTACTCAGAGGCCTATCCAGCCATGGGCCTAACAGTAGCCACTATTGTGGGTGTATCTAAGCTATTCTCAAAGGTCGATTGACCTACAGGCAAAGCCTCACTATTTCTTCTTTGTCACTTGCAAATCTTATCCTGAGTCTAAAAACAGAATGAAGTTTCTTATTTGCCATTGTATCCCCTAGCATCTAGCATAGTTCTTGACCCACATTTTATTGGATTGATTTTGTAAAATTCAATGAAATTATCAGTACAGGAGTTTTATCTATATTGAATAAAAGGAGCTAGTCCTTTAAGTGACTTATTTCTAACTTGAGCTGCATTTATGGACAAAGTCTAGATCAACTGACCTTTCATTTTTGTAAAACTAAATTCATTGGTCATGTCATTGAAAACAGGTGAACCCACTAGCGCTCCCAGACAAACACAGAGGAGAGAATCATGGATTCGCCCTACTGTCACTCTGTGCCTTGTCTGCATTTCTTTCAGCACAGGCTGTGGCTGAGCCAGCCAAAAGCATCACAGCCAATACTGGTTTCTTTTTCTAATCCATGTAAAGAGCACATTTTCATGGGGCTCTTGGGCCTACAGATATTAAACCACATATTTTTAAAAACCAGATGTACAGTCATAAAAATTTAAAAAGTAATTAATTAATGAAAGATACAGTTAGTACATCTTGATCTGAAGATGGAAAGAAAGTCATGTGTTTAGAAACCTGGTACATGAAAGATACTGTGTTAGAGGATTTCCCTAACATTTTCTTATTTAATTTCTCAGTACAATTCCTTGAGTTAGGTATTATGTTTCCCACTATATTAATAAGGAAATTGAGGTTCAAAAGGAGCATTAATTTATCCAACAAATATTTACAAAGCACTCATTATATCTCAGGCACTGTTCTCAATGCTGGGATATATAGCAATAAGAAAAACAATGTCCTCATGGAATTTACGCCCATGTTCTTGTGGCTAATAAGTGCGTTTACATCCAGATCTGTCTGATCCCAATATTCAAGCTTTTTTTCACTGCACATGGCAGCTGGAATGGAGGAACTCAGAGACAATTACAATATTTGTGTAACCTGAATACATTCTATGTGACCCTGCCTTGGCTCTAGAATAAAAGGGCTAGAATACCCAAAAAGTAAAAGTACTTCAATTCTTGGTTCTAAGTTATTTATTCTTCTTTTTAGGACTATTATTTTTTAAATTTATTTATTTATTTTTGGCTGCGTTGGGTCTTCGTTGTTGCATGCAGGCTTTTCTCTAGTTGTGGCAAGCAGGCTTCTCATTGCGGTGGCTTCTCTTATTGTGGAGCACAGGCTCTAGGCACACGGGCTTCAGTAGTTGTGGCACGTGGGCTCAGTAGTGTGGCTTGCGGCCTCTGGAGCACAGGCTCAGTAGTTGTGGCGCACAGGCTTAGTGACTCCGCGGCACGTGGGATCTTCCTGGACCAGGGCTCGAACCCATGTCCCCTACACTGGCAGATGGATTCTTTATCACTGTGCCACCAGGGAAGTCCCTAAGTTATTTATTATTTTAAACGATTAACATATATATATTTTTTACTTAAAATATATTGTTAAATTCCCTTTTTCCTGTCTAGACTCTGGAGAGTATCAGATTTTTGTTAGTTAACAAGGAATTATTCTGACTCTTTCAGAGGATGCTAAGGCTCATGGACATGTTTCTGCCCTTTTGGAAAAAGTCCAGCTCCTTCTTGCATCCATATGTTCTTGTGTCCTATACACTAAAATAATAACTCTGGGTTGATTCCCTTTACTACAAATTTTGTTTTCAAAAGACCCCAAACTCCAACTTCTCTGCTTACTCTGTTCCCTACTAAATGTTCTTCCCAACCCTAACTGTTTCTCATGAAATCCAACCCATGAAGGCTTCACAACCTCACCCACACATGCTCCCTCCTCTGACCCCCATGACACTATGGAACACGTTTATGGCACTCACAGTCTTATACTGTGATCTTGAGGGATTTTGTCTTATTCTCTAATAAACATTCACTCTGAGAGGGCAGAGATGTCTTCCTTTAGTCTCTCCTAATCAACAAATGAGCAATAGATATTTTTAATGGATTGTGTTATTTTTAAAAATTTAGCCCATAATTATCTCTACTCAGATTTTTTTTAACTGTCATTTTAGAGAACCATCTATTTCAGAAACACAAATAAACATGCCACTCAAATAAAAGCCCATGTTATGGTTACTGAATCTGTAAGAATGTAAAAGAGGATTTTCATTCAACCCATAAATAATGATTTGTCCTCTACACTGCACAAATAATAATTCCAGGATAATTGGAGGTTGCAGTGAAGAACCATATGTACATCCAAATTTGTGAAGTGTTATAAAATAATTTAATAGCCAATCAATTAAGAGCTGATTGCAAGCAATTCAAAGAGATCTGAATTATGGAGTTGGAGCAAGAAAAATGATCTTGTTCATTCAGGCTCTCATCAGAAGTAGATAAGTAAAATTGGAAAATCCGAGGCTCAAAAACCAGCAATAAATGAAACTATCCTAAGATCTACATAAAGGCCTTCTAATACAGTATCCATTGGTGGCATCAAGGAAGAGAAATATGGAGGAATAAATATTAGCCACTTCATAAAAAGTGGCAACTCATTTTCTATGTTACTACCCTACAAATATCATTGAAGCTGAGAAAACATTGCATAAGAGAACGCCACTATTAGAAATTATGACAACAAAATATTCTCTTACAAGTTGTTTTGGCTACTCCTGTGTATGAACTGAATTATAGCCCAATGCCATCTGCATGACCCTGGGCACGCCACTTAACCTTTAAGAATCTCTGTGTCTGTAAAGATAAAGTCACTTACCAGGATTATGAGAACCAAATGACATCTAATACATGAAAGTGTTAGTGAAAAATGGGGTACCATACCAAAGGTATTATTTCTTCTCTGCTTAAATATTAAATCAATATGTTTATTACATTAAACTTGTATTTTATTTTAAGGCATAGATAGACATTTTCTGCTTGATATTTGAGTAAACATTCATACCAAAGAACAGAAATTAATAATGAAATGTCTAGAAGTACTACAGCCATATTTTAGCAATTTTCCTTTCCCAAATGAGTTTGAGCTCTATTTTATCCTATTTAGATGTCATCATGTAGCAAGTGGTTCTGACTTTTCACTTACTGCAAGAACTTGCACAGGATGCTTTAAGTATTACGTGTTCCCCAGAGCCTATTCTCATTCTCATTCAGCCTGTGGAGAAAATGATATGAAACATTTTTTCCTTGAAGACTATAGGACACATGCTCTTCCTCCTCCTCCTCCTCCTCCCCCTCCTCCTGCCCCTCCTTCTCCTCCTCCTCCTCCTCTACTTCTTCTTTATCCCCTTCTATTTTGCCTCCTCCTTCTTCCCAGAAATATAATGTGGATATGAAAGCCAGAGTTCCATAGAGCTTCAAAGGACCCAAGGAACCATCCAGGCATTCTTAAGACTTGGAAATTTGGGACCTACATGGTACAGGACATGCACAAGATCATATAGCTCAAACAATCCTGAGAAATCTAATTTTAGAACTGTAATCTGTGCTTTCTTCTTCAAGGAGCAGCCAAGTTGAAAGAATCAGTCCATTCGAGTCTTCATATTCAAGTCCAAGATCTTTACAAATTTCCTTAACTTGTTCTTTCCCTCACCAACAACATTAAGCAGTATGTAAACAATAATTTTATTCTTGTTTTTCTGATAGCTCAATGTAGGGGAAAGAGAATTGGACCAGAAGTAAGAAGTCCTGGCTTAATGTCCTGGCTCTGCTCCTTAATTTGTAACCTTGGATAAGTCACTAGACTTCTTTAAGTCCCTGTTTTTGTACTTGTAAAACTAAGATGCCTGTCTTAATTACCTTACAGAGTTTTAACAAATTAGAAGGTGAATGTGAATACCTTTTATTCTGTTAATATATCTATTAATGTGAATATCTTCTATTAAATTGTACAGTTCTGAGTGAACACAGGCACTTTTATTATTTATTCTTTGATCTCCTGGAAGGTTTTTGAAGATAAAAAGAGAAAATTTTATGGGGCAGAAATACAAACGACTTAAATTCTCTTTGTAAAATGTAGGATAAGAATGATGTCAGATTCTTGAGTTGAGTGTCCTATGAGGAGCTTCAGCGCATGTCCCAAGCTGAGGTGTCGGCTCAGCCATTTCACGAGGAACTCTGGTCTCAAGGGCCGGGGGAAAGTCCTCTGCATGGGGCCTGTTATGAGCAAGTGAAACAGACTAAGCACAAAGGGAAAAAAGGTGGATGGGCTAGGCCTGAAGTGAGATTGCCAGATTTATGTCCTTTCCGAATGAAATGTGGACCCTCAAGCAGCAGGAGATGTGAAGACAGAGGACCTTCAAGATGGTGGAAAAGTAAGACGTGGAGATCACCTTCCTCCCCAAAAATACATCAAAAATACATCTACATGTGGAACAACTCCTACAGAACCCCTACTGAATGCTGGCAGAAGACCGCAGACTTCCCAAAAGCTGTGTGGCTGACAGGGTCTTGGTGCTCTGGCTGGCTGTCAGGTCTGAGCCTCTGAGGTGGGAGAGCTGAGTTCAGGACATTGGACCACCAGAGACCTCCCAGCTCCACGTAATATCAATCAGCAAGGGCTCTCCCAGAGATCTCTGTCTCAACACTAAGACCCAGATCCACTCAACGACCATCAAGCTCTAGTGCTGGACACTCCATGCCAAACAACTAGCAAGACAGGAACACAACCCCACCCATTAGCAGAGAGGCTGCCTAAAATCATAATAAGGTCACAGACACCCCAAAACAGAAAGACAAGATCCAGCCTCATCCACTAGAACACAGGCACCAGTCCCCTCCACCAGTAAGACTACACAACCCACTGAACCAAACTTAGCCACTGGGGACAGACACCAAAAACAACAGGAACTACAAACATGCAGCCTGTGAAACGGAGACCCCAAACACAGTAAGTTAAGCAAAATAAGAAGACAGAGAAACACACAGCAGACGAAAAAGCAAGGTAAAAATCCACCAGACCAAACAAATGACGAAGAAATAGGCAGTGTACCTGAAAAAGAATTCAGAGTAATGGCAGTAAAGATGATCCAAAATCTCGGAAATACAATGGAGAAAATACAAGAAATGTTTAACAAGGACCTAGAACTAAAGAGCAACTAAACAATTGTGAACAACACAATAAATGAAATTAAAAATTCTCTAGGGCTTCCCTGGTGGTGCAGTGGTTGAGAGTCCGCCTGCTGATGCAGGGGACACGGGTTCATGCCCCGGTCCAGGAAGATCCCACATGCCATGGAGCGGCTGGGCCCATGAGCCATGGCCACTGGGCCTGCGCATCCAGAGCCTGTGCTCCACAACAGGAGAGGCCGCAACAGTGAGAGGTCTGCGTACGGCCAAAAAAAATTCTCCAGAAGGAATCAGTAGCAGAATAACTGAGGAAGAAGAACGGATAAGTGACCTGGAAGATAAAATAGTGGAAATAACTACTACAGAGCAGAATAAAGAAAAAAGAATGAAAAGGATTGAGGACAGTCTCAGAAACCTCTGGGACAACATTAAACATACTGAATTCAAATTATAAGGGTCCCAGAAGAAAAAGAGAAAAAGGGAATGAGACAATATTTGAAGACATTATAGTTGAAAACTTCCCTAATATGGGAAAGGAAAAGGTCAATCAAGTCCAGGAAGCACAGAGAGTTCCATACAGCATAAACCCAAGGAGAAACATGCCAAGACACATAATAATCAAACTATCAAAAATTAAATACAAAGAAAACATATTAAAAGCAGCAAGGGAAAAACAACAAATAACATACCAGGGTATCCCCATAACATTAACAGCTGATCTTTCAGCAGAAACTCTGCAAGCCAGAAGTGACTAGAAGGACATATTTTAAATGATGAAAGGGGAAAACCTACAACCAATATTACTCTACCCAGCAAGGATCTCATTCACATTTGACAGAGAAATTAAAACCTTTACAGACAAGCAAAAGCTAAGATAATTCAGCACCACCAAAACCAGCTTTACAACAAATGCTAAAGGAATTTCTCTAGCCAGGAAACACAAGAGAAGGAAAAGATCTACAATAACAAACTCAAAAAACAATTAAGAAAATGGTAATAGGAACATACAAATGGATAACTACCTTAAATGTAAATGGTTTAAATGCTCCAACCAAAAGACATAAACTGGCTGAATGGATACAAAAACAAGACCCATATATATGCTGTCTACAAGAGACCCACTTCATGCCTAGGAACACATACAGACTGAAAGTGAGGGGATGAAAAAAGATATTCCATGCAAATGGAAATCAAAAGAAAGTTGGAGTAGCAATTCTCATATCAGACAAAATAGACATTAAAATAAAGCCTATTACAAGAGACAAAGAAGGACACTACATAATGATCAAGGGATCAATCCAAGAAGAAGATACAATTGTAAATATTTATGTACCCAAACATCGGAGCACCTCAATACATAAGGCAAATACTAACAGCCATAAAAGGGGAAATCAACAGTAACACAATCATAGCAGGGGACTTTAACACCCACTTTCACCAATGGACAGATCAACAAAAATGAAAATAAATACGGAAACACAAGCTTTAAATGACACATTAAATAAGATGGATTTAATTGATATTTATAGGACATTCCATCCAAAAACAACAGAATACACTTTCTTCTCAAGTGCTCATGGAACATTCTCCAGGATAGACCATATCTTGGGTCACAAATCAAGCCTTGGTAAATTTAAGAAAATTGAAATCGTATCAAGTATCTTTTCCAACCACAATGCTAAGAGACTAGATATCAATTACAGGAAAAAAAACTGTAAAAAATACAAACACATGGAGGCTAAACAATACACTACTAAATAACCAAGAGATCACTGAAGAAATCAGAGGAAATTTTAAAACACCTGGAAACAAATGACAATGAAAACATGACAACCCAAAACCTATGGGATACAGCAAAAGCAGTTCTAAGAGGCAAGTTTATAGCAATACAATCCTACCTCAAGAAACAAGAAAAATCTCAAACAAACAACCTAACCTTTCACCTAAAGCAATTAGAGAAAGAAGAACAAAAAACCCCCAAAGTTAGCAGAAGGAAAGAAATCATAAAGATCAGATCAGAAATAAATGAAAAAGAAATGAAGGAAACAATAGCAAAGATCAATAAAATTAAATGCTGGTTTGTTGAGAAGATAAACAAAATTGATAAACCATTAGCCAGGCTTATTAAGAAAAAAAGGGAGAAGACTCAAATCAACAGAATTAGAAATGAAAAAGGAGAAACAACAACTGACACTGCAGAATTACAAAGGATCATGAGAGATTACTACAAGCAACTATACGCCAAGCAAAATGGACAACCTGGAAGAAATGGACAAATTCTTAGAACAGCACAACCTTCCAAGGCTGAACCAGGAAGAAATAGAAAATGTAAACAGACCAATCACAAGCACTGAAATTGAAACTGTGGTTAAAAATCTTCCAAGAGACAAAAGCCCAGGATGGGATAGCTTCACAGGCAAATTTTATCAGACATTTAGAGAAGAGCTAACACCTATCCTTCTCAAACTCTTCCAAAATATAGCAGAAGGAGGAACATTCCCAAACTCATTCTACAAAGCCACCATCACCCTGATACCAAAACCAGACAAAGATGTCACAAGGAAAGAAAACAACAGGCCAATATCACTGATGAACATAGATGCAAAAATCCTCAACAAAATGCTAGCCAACAGAATCCAACAGCACATTAAAATGATCATACACCATGATCAATTGGAGTTTATCCCAGGAATGCAAGGATTCTTCAAGATATGCAAATCAATCACTGTGATACACCATATTAACAAATTGAAGGATAAAAACCATATGATAATCTCAATAGATGCATAAAAAGCTTTTGACAAAATTCAACGTCCATTTATGATAAAAACCCTCCAGAAAGTAGGCATAGAGGGAACTTACCTCAACATAATAAAGGCCATATATGATAAACCCACAGCCAACATTGTTCTCAATGGTGAAAAACTGAAACCATTTCCACTAAGAGCAGGAAGAAGACAAGGTTGCCAACTCTCACCACTGTTATTCGACATAGTTTTGGAAGTTTTAGCTACAGCAATCAGAGAAGAAAAAGAAATAAAAGGAACCCAAATTGGAAAAGAAGAAGTAGAACTGTCACTGTTTGCAGATGACATGATACTATACATAGAGAATCCTAAAGATGCTACCAGAAAACTACTAGAGCTAATCAATGAATTTGATAGAGTAGCAGGATACAAAATTAATGCACTGAAATCTCTTGCATTCCTATATACTAATGATGAAGAATCTGAAAGAGACATTAAGGAAACACTCCCATTTACCATTGCAACAAAAATAATAAAATACCAAGGAATAAACCTACCTAAGGAGATAAAAGACCTGTATGCAGAAAACTATAAGACACTGATGAAAGAAATTAAAGATACAAACAGATGGAGAGATATACCATGTTCTTGTATTGGAAGAATCAACATTGTGAAAATGACTATACTACCCAAAGCATTCTACAAATTCAATCCCTATCAAACTACCAATGGCATTTTTCACAGAACTAAAACAAAAAATTGCACAATTTGTATGGAAACACAAAAGACCCCGAAAAGCCAAGTCAATCTTGAGAAAGAAAAAGAGAGCTGGAGGAATCAGGCTCCCTGACTTCAGAGTATACTACAAAGCTACAGTAATCAAGACAGTATGGTACTGGCACAGAAACAAAAATATAGATCAATGGAACAGGATAGAAAGCCCAGAGATTAACCCATGCACATATGGTCACCTTATCTTTGATAAAGTAGGCAAGAATATACAATGGAAAAAAGACAGCCCCTTTAATAAGTGGTGCTGGGAAAACTGGACAACTACAAGTAAAAGATTGAAATTAGAACACTCCCTAACACCATACACAAAAATAAACTCAAAATGGATTAAAGATCTAAATGTAAGGCCAGACACTATAAAACTCTTAAAAAAATACATAGGCAGAACACTCTATGATATAAATCACAGCAAGATCCTTTTTGACCCAGGTCCTAGAGAAATGGAAATTAAAAACAAAAATAACCAAATGGGATCTAATGAAACTTAAAACCTTTTGCACAGCAAAGAAACCATAAACTAGACAACAAGACATCCTTCAGAATGGGAGAAAATATTTGCAAATGAAGCAACTGACAACAGATTAATCTCCAAAATATACAAGCAACTCATGCAGCTCAATATCAAAAAAACAAACAACCCAATCCAAAAATGGGCAGAAGACCTAAATAGACATTTCTCCAAAGAAGATATACAGATTGCCAACAAACACATGAAAGGATGCTCAACATCACTAATCATTAGAGAAATGCAAATCAAAACTACAATGATGTATCACCTCACACCGGTCAGAATGGCCATCATCAAAAAACCTACAAACAAAAAGCTACAAACAATAAATGCTGGAGAGGGTGTGGAGAAAATGGAACCCTCCTACACTTTTGGTGGGCATGTAAATTGATACAGCCACTATGGAGAACAGTATGGAGGTTCCTTAAAAAACTAAAAATAGAACTATCATATGATCCAGCAATCCCACTACTGGGCATATACCCAGAGAAAACCATAACTCAAAAAGAGTCACGTACCACAATGTTCACTGCAGCACTATTTACAGTAGCCAGGACATGGAAGCAACCTAAGTGTCCATCAACAGATGAATGGATGAAGAAGATGTGGCACATATGTACAATGTAGTATTACTCAGCCATAAAAAGACACGAAATTGAGTTATTTGTAGTGAGGTGGATGGATCTAGAATCTGTCATACAGAGTGAAGTACGTCAGAAAGGGAAAAACAAATACTGTATGCTAACAGATATATATGGAATCTAAAAAAAAAAAAATGGTTCTGAAGAACCTAGGGGCAGGACAGGAATAAAGACACGGACGTAGTAGAGAGTGGACTTAAGGACACGGGGAGGGGGAAGGGTAAGCTGGGATGAAGTCAGAGAGTATCATTGACATATATACCCTACCAAATGTAAAATAGATAGCTAGTGGGAAGCAGGCACATAGCACAGGGAGATCAGTTCGGTGCTTTGTGACCACCTAGAGGGGTGGGATAGAGAGGGTGGGAGGGAGACGCAAGGGGGGGTAGATATGGGGATATAAGTATATGCATAGGTGATTCACTTTGTTATACCGCAGAAACTAACACAACAATGTAAAGCAATTATACTCCAATAAAGATGTTTTAAAAGAAATAGAATGATGTCAGAAAGATAACAGAATAGGAAGCTGCAGCCCTCGTTCCCACACAGAGACACTTACTCAACAATATATAGACCAAAATGCCTTCACAAGAACTTCAGAAACGAGTCAAGATGTTGCAGAACGCCAGGTGAGTGCAAAGCCAAGAACAGCTGCGCTGAAATGAGTAAGGAAAGCCATTGCATTCTGCCTGCAATTGCACCTCACCTCAGCTGGCACAGCTTGGCACAATAGGGAGAGAACACCCAACTTGTAGCTTCTCCCTTGAGAGGGAAAGAGAAGCTTGGAATGTGCATCCAACGTTCTGGCTTCTCAGGGCCTCCCCAAGAGACTGACTTCTGTCTTCCTGATATTTTGAATGCCTGGGGGTCATGGAGAACAAAAGAGAACTCTGGGACTTGTTGCAGCACCAAAGAACCTGCAGTACCACAGACAGAAAGAGCATGAGACCACAAGCTCCTAAAAAGTAAGCCAGCAAATCTCTCTGACTGGGAAATTATCTGCATAAGCCCACAGAAGATGGGTTCCCAGGAAAGGCTTGAGAGGTCCCCAGAATCTCTGGCCCGTCTGATTGGTGAAGGTCTTCCCTTGTACAAAACTGTTCCATAAAGACTGGAAGAGGTGGCTATTTTTTCAAATATCCCACTCTCAGAGGAAAAAAGTTACAAGGCATACAAAGAAACAAGGAAACATGGCCCAATCAAAGCAACAAAAATAAATCTCCAGAAATTGACCCTAAAAAAACAGATGTCTATGAATTACCTGACAAAGAATTCAAAATTGGTGTCTTAAGTTCAATGTGTATAGAACACAAACAAACCACTAAATGAAATCAGGAAAATGATGCATGAAAAAAAAATGAATCATAAACAAAGGATGGAAACTAAAAAAGAACTAACTTAAAATTCTGGAGTTGAAATTAGGTAGTATAAAAGGCAGAATGAGTCGAACATCACAAAAAAATGGGGGAAAAAATGACAATTTCATGAGATGAAGATTCTCTTCATTGCCTTCTTATGCACACAAAATGGTTATTTTGGTTTGGAAGCACATCTGGAGACATGAATTTAAGTGCAAGTATTTTATTTGGGGGATGATCCTAAGGAACACTGTTAAGGAATTGAAGTAAGAAAAGACAAGAAGGTAGCCAGTAAAGGGTGAGTTATTAAGCCACTTTGGGCAACTTGAGCTGATCCTACTGGGGAACTCTAGGAGACAATGTGGAAAAAGTCTCAAAATTATCTCAACCAAGAGATGTTAGGAGCCTAGTTATTTATCCACCAACCCCTCACCTACCCGGCATCACTTGTTGGGGCTGCTTCCAGGGGCATTAATTCTCCAGGCTTCCCCTGTGTCTTGGCTGAGCATGCTCCTTGGCTAGAAAAATCCCTCAAAAACTCACAGCTTTTTGCACTAAGTGGCCTTTAACATGAAGAGGTACATGCTAAAGAAAAGTGGACAGAGCACCAACAGCATTTATGACAATGCAGATCTCAATATCTAAGTGATTAAAATATGACTAACTGAATAGCTTGATTTTGGTCTTTTGATTGGAAGGAAAGAGAGCACACTTCAGCTAACCAAGAAAAGTTAAATTTATTGTAAAGATACCAATAAATTTGTGGCATACCAGTACAGAAACCAAAGTAATGCCAGGTCTAATGGGAACTATAACAAATAAACAGGTAAGAACCAACATAGCTACTTTGTCTCTTTCAAGGGCTATACTCATGACTTGTCTCTGCCTGTCTCTTCCATTTATCTCTCTTTACTACTATATTAGTTAGGTTAGGCTGTGCTGTGTTTTAGTAACACACAACCCTCACATCTCTGGATTAACACACAAAAGCTAACTTTCCTCAGTTGTTCTTCAGGCAGTGAATCACCAATTCTGATAGCTTCTTTCTGTGTGCAGATTCAGGGATCCAAACAACTTTGATCTATGGTTCAACAAAATCTCAACACATTTTCCATAACTTTGTGCAGGAGCTTTTTATTAACTCAGTCTGGAAGTAACACACATTTCTGCACACATTTCTATGGCCAGACCTGGTCACAAAGTCTTGCCTAACAACAAAGTTTGCATGGTCTCCCATACATACACCCAGGAGGGAAAAGATATTGCTAAGCACTGATAACATCTGCCGCTCCAGACATGTTCCTTGAAACTTTAGCTTCCATATAACCATACTGGCTAATTTGGCCTCTAGTACACTTCATGACCTTTCTGGTTTGCACCTCCAATCAGTTTCCCAAATTCAAAATCCTAAGAGAAGAATTCCTATATTCCTATATCCTATATTCTCCTATATTGGTCTTCCAGCATTACCAAAAATAATAACTAAATTTAAAAGAAATTGTGAATGACTCCTGACTTTGAGACTTAAACAGAGAAGAGCTTGGGGCAATGTTTACGGAACACCTACAGCAAAAGAATTCTGCTGACAAGTTAATTTTTCTAGCAAATTATCTGCTTCTTAAAAGCAGGGAAAAATTATTTGAAAACTTGTAGAAAGTAGAGAAATTCACCAGGAAGACAGCTCCAGAGAACACTATAAGGAGCAATGGCGTGGGAACTGTACTGGAAGCTTAAGTAGAAACTAGCTCTGGTTTCCTATTAGGATAGAATACATGATATATTGTCAGATTAACACTGTAACAGCATATGTAAAGTAGAATTCCAAAATTTAAGATCAGAAACATGAGATGCTTTTTAATTCTGGCATGTAACAATGAAGATTAGATAGGAGAAAGGGAATTACAAGTAACAGTAGTCACACTCCTTCAGAAATTATCTCAAAATTCTTGTAAGAATTATTTTTTAGATATTTTTCAAGTTATAACACACTTGTAACACGTTTGTTACAAAAAGTGAAATAACTGAGAACAAACTGTATAAAGGCTAAGCCAACATTTTTCTTTGCTTTTTGAACTTTTTAACTTTATTGATGTTTGTTTTTAACTTTAATAGATGTTCCCACACAGCTTACTTAGAATCTTTATTTACAATTAATTGACCATAGATATATGAGTCTATTTCTAAACTCTGTTCTGTTTCATTGATATATATTTCTATCCTTAAGCCACTAACACAACAGGTTAATTACTGTAGCTTTTTAGTAAGTCTTAAAATCAGTTAGTATAAAGTTGGAACTTTTTTTTTTTTTTTCCTTCGGTACGCGGGCCTCTCCCTATTGTGGCCTCTTCAGTTTCGGAGCACAGGCTCCGGACGCACCGGCTCAGCGGCCATGGCTCACGGACCTAGCCGCTCCGCAGCATGTGGGATCTTCCCGGACCAGGGCACGAACCCGTGTCCCCTGCATGGGCAGGCGGACGCTCAACCACTGCGCCACCAGGGAAGCCCTAAGTTAGATCTTTTTCAAAATACTTTTGGCTGTTCAAGCTTCTTTGCATCTTCAAGTAGATTTTGGAATCAGCTTGTCAATTGCTTACCCTCAAAAAAAGCCTTCTGAAAATTTTCATTGGAATTGCATTGAATCTATAAATCAATTTGGGGGAAATTGCCATCTAAACACTATTGACTCTTACCAATCTATGAACACGGCATATCTCACCATTTATTAAAGTTGCTTTAATTTCTCTCTGAAAGGTTTTGTAGTTGTCGGTGTATAGATCTTATACATATTTTGTTAATTCAAATTCATGGTTTCTGATGCTGTTATAAGTGGTACAGTTTTAATATCAGTTGCTAATTGTGCATTGCTAATGTATTTTTGTATATTCGATGCTTCCTCTTCATTCCCGCTAAAGAGAATATGAATGATTCCTGGTCCTATGTGTGCTCTGAGAATTGTTTATATTACAAATCCAATAATTGCTCTTTCCTCAGAAGTTGTTATTGCCCATTCTTGTGCAGAGTAACCCTATACATGTACACATTGTGTTCAAGCACTCAAGCAAATCCACATGCAAATTCCTTGAAACTGTCGGTCTAATTCTTTCCTCTCTCCAATTCTAGCTTCCTTCACCTCCCCAAAATTGAATCTCTTTCTCCTCAACTCAGAGAGATTGGTGGGCTTTGTTTGGATTCCTCCTCTGTATCACAGTCTGGAAATTACCATTTCGTCGAAAGCCTGGTTGAAGGTAGGGCTCACCTCTTTGTCTGCCTTCTCTCAGGAATTATAACCCTACACTGTCTGTTATCTAGTGTCTGACAATAGTTGATTCCTATAGTTAATCCTGCTTTTTAGTCATTTATGGAAGGATTATTCCCATATGGGCAAAAGAGGGAATTTTGCCCCTTTAATTTGTCATGTAATAATGTGTTGATAGTTTACCTGACACTCAACCGTACTAAGATTCCTGGGGAAATCCTAAGATCCTAATCTTTTGCTACAGCGTTGAAATCTGTTTGCTAATATCCTACTTAGCATCTTTACATCTATTACTTAGGTGGTTTAGGTCTATAGCTTTTGATTTATTGCATTCTCTGTTAAGTATATTATTATATTGTGTTATTAAACTTACGATGGCTTTATAAAGTGGACTAGGGAACACTTTATATTGTTCTTTAATTTAGGTTATTTCAGTAACATTAAAATTACTTGTTCTTAAAAAGTTAACTAGAGCTCATCTGTACAACCATGCTATCCTTTTTAATGATAAATCAAAACTTAACCTTTCAAATCTCTTTTATGGAGGTTGGTCTATTTAAGCTTTCTACTTTGAAGGATTAATTCACTTAATACATTATTTTGCCAGGAAAATATCCATTTCTTTAAGTTTTAAAATTTGTTGTCATTGAGTTTCACATAGTACTGCCCCCAGGTTTGTTAATTGTGAGTTATATTGTACTTTGCATTATATTAATAGTTATATTTCTTTCCCAGGCCTCATAATACATGCATATATTTACTCTTAAGTGAAAAAGAAAAGATAATAAGTAATCCTTCCAACAAAAATATTCTATTTCTCACCTATCCTTTCATATTTTTTCTCTCTCCCCAATTCTGAGGTCCTCAGAATACTTTTACTTTCCCATCAGCTCCTTACGCATCTTGTGGACTCTAAGATTCATTTGTTATTTCGTTTAAAATCCTTCTCAAGTACTTTTCTTAGATGGAATATGTGAGCGCTGTATTCTCTAAATTCTTGCAAAATCTTTTTTTAACCTGACAATCAAGTGATCTCTTGGCTGGCTATAAAATACTTAGACGTCTTCTTTCACTTCTAGTAGGCTGTAGACTTTATTTCACATTCTTCGTGCCTTCAGGGCTGCAAAATAGAAATCCAATGCCAATCTGATTCTTTTCTTTTTATAATTAAGTTGTTGCTGTCTGAGAGCTTGTAGATGTTCTTTTTTCCTTGGAGTTCAAGAATTGTATCTGTAAGTGCTTGGGTCTTTTTTTAAAATCAATGTCACATATAATTCTAAAATCCCTTCAAACTGTAATCTTATATCTTATATCAGGAAAATTATTTTTTTCAGTTGTGATCTTTCCTCCATCTGTGCCTTTTCCTCTTTCTAGGATTCCTATTATTCACAAGTTGGGTCTCCTGGATTTATTCTCCAGCTGTTTTACCTTAATATAAGATTCATTAAATTTCCATCTCCCCAGATTCTCCTGCCTACCCTTTCCAAAGTATTAGTCCCATATTACTTGTAGTTAGAAACAGAATTTGAATAAGGTCATGTTCCAGGAGTACTAAATGGGCAAAACACTCTTAATTTACTGTAATTATTGCATAATTAAAAAGAAAAAAGAATATCAACAATAAATAAATATGTACGTTATTAAAGGATAGCACAAACATTACAAGTTTAAAATTAAATATTAATGGGTTAAGTTACCCCATTAAAAAAAGCTTCCTCAAAATTTCTTTTGAAATAGAACATCACCTCCATTACTTTCAAATAATGCGATTTTTACAAACCACATTCAGCGATATCCTTAATCACAAAATAAATACAGAATATTTTTATCGATTTGTCAGAGAATCTTAAAGTGCCAGAGCCTTTAATCAGCTCCTTTCATTGATTTTTTTCCCCCCTGTAACTAAGGATTGATGGCACTAGAAGATAACGTGGGGGAAAGAGACAGAATTCTTTCTCCTCTGAGTGTTCATTCTTTAGAATCAGAGACAGTTATGTTAATAATCAAGCATTGTAGTCAAAAGTAAATAGGAAGGCACCTAAATTTTTCATTGGAAAACACTTGTCTTTAAAAAAAATGGAAAAGCTGCTAGTACATTTTAAATTTGCTCAACTTATTGCTAAAGGACATCATTTGGGTGAATAGTAAGTCTCAGAGGCACTTTACACAAATGAGAACATCTGCAGTCACCCCAGGAATGATAAAATTACAGGGCTGTCAATCCTCGTGCTTCAGGGCATGGGCTGATCACCAGCTGGAAGAGAGAAGATAGTCGCTATAGTATATCTATAGTATCAACTACATTCAGATTTTTATTTCCTTTAAATACAACTCATTGGAGGGTTGTAAAGTACATTATGGCCAAATACTGCAACATGAGGGGAAAATATAAAATATTTTAGAGAAAAAAATTCAAGAAAATGCTAAACTATCAGAAAAGTTAAGCAGAATAAGCATAGAAGTTAAAAAAGATCATTTGGGGTATTTATCACACACAGAGCCTGACAGAGAGTAGAGCTCAGCAGTTGTTGAATGAATGAATGAATGAATGAACAAAGAAAGAAGTCCCAGCCTCACCAATATTTGACCTTCAGAACTTTGCTTATCCTCAGTTTACTCATCTTTAAAATGGGGATAATTATACCCATCTCTTCTTGTTATTACAGAGATTGAACTAGGTATGCATGTAAATAAATTAATTTACTTCCTGGAATGGTGTGAACACTAAACAAATGATAGTCATTTAAATCTCCTGGGTTTGATTTAGCTAATCCTGAGCAAATAGATCTAACAAATCATCTCAATATATTTCATATTTCATAGATTTCATATATATCTGTCACAGGTCTAGAGACTGGGAAGTACAAGATCAAGGTGTTGGCAAATTTGGTAACTGGTGAAGATCCTCACAGTGGTGGTCTTCTCATGGTAACCTCACACGATGGAGGGGGCAAGGGAGATTTCTTGGGCTACTTTTATAAGAGCACTAATCCCATTCATGAAGGCTCTGCCAAGGGCCACACCTCCTGATACCATCACCTTGGGAGTTAGGATTTCAAGATAGGAATTTTGGGGCGACACTTTCAATCCATAGCAGATGTTATACTGTGATAAGCAAAGTTCAAACTCATAAAAAGAGTAACAGCTGCACACCTTGAAATGTCCAAAGCACTGGCTCAAGGCTACTACAATCAGCCAAACGCATATAAAAGTCATTTGAAGGATTGTAAATTATGAGTGGTACTGACGCTCCTTTCTAACAATTTATTAATTATTAACTACTTGTTATTAGCAAATTCTCTTGGGACCTATAAATTAGATGTATCCTGCAAATAGATAATGTTCCAACCTCGAAGAAGTTCAGTGTTTATAAACAGAGTACATATGCCTTTGGATGCTCTGGACTCAACTAGTTAAAAGCCAGATTAAAAATAAATCACATAGAAATCAACTACACTCTAATAAATTTTTTTTAAAAAATCACATAGCATTTGTAATTAGCATAACTTAAAAAACAATGAAAACTTTTTCCCCCAAACAAAGATCATGTGCTGTTTTTATTGCAATTGAAGGTGGGAAAGATAACCTAGTTTACGGACTATTTCTCCAAGGGCAGGGTTATAAAAAGTCCTTTTTTTTCTTTTCTGCACAGTACATTGATTTAAATGAGCTGCATATAACCAAGTTATCTCTTTTTTGGAAAGCGGAAAATTGGAAGATTTGTTAAAACTTGGAAAGAAATTTTGTCATTTACTTCATGAATCACTCAGCAAAAACAGCCATGTGCAACTTCAAATAAGTTATTACCTCAGAATATCACTAAGTCACTTAACCTAAATATTAGTTTTTTGGATTTTCTTGTTTGCCATCATCAAATCAACAGCTCTGTAGGCAAGGGCAGGACCAATTATCTCCAGCGATGTTTGGGGAGAGGGAGAAGAATGGAGCTTAATATATGAGGACTAACACTAGAACTAGCCCCCCCCCCCCCCCCCATCACCATCACCTCTCACACTTCACTAGAAGAAACAGAAAGAACCCATCATTCTGGAAGCTGTGGTAGATGCTCGGGCCACATAACATTGAATAAAGCTATTTGGAGTCACACTGAGACTCGACAGTGACACAGTGATTCATCTACAGAGCTAGTTTACTAAACTATGGGCACTCAGAAATAAGCAACCCATTCCTGCCTCAACTGAACCAAAGGTTCTACTGGCCTTGTGAAAGCTCAGCCAGGTGCTGAGAGCCCCGGTGAGAGGACAGCTTTGGGGGGAGGGGGACTGAAGAGGGGACAGAAGCTCTTTTACATGAAGAGGGGATATAGAGACACGTTTACACCACAGGGTAAGAAGCCTCCGGGCCGAGCCTGAATTGAAAGCGTGAAATGAAGGGGGCATAGATTTTAACTAATATATTGAGCCTTTACGTGGGTCGCGTAGTTTAAATCTCACAGCAACACTAGGAAATCGATATTGTGAATCCCCTTTTATGACACCAGGACCTGGGAGAAAAAGAAGCGAGAAGGTTCCTGCCAGGCCTGCGCCGTCAGACCCCCGGAATGCAGGAGCGCAGGGGCCGGCTTCCGCGGGTTCCTGAGCTGGAGAATGGCCCGGCTGGGGTACAGAAACCTAGGCCTGGGTGAGGCGCAAGCAGCAGAAGAAGGTGGGGTCTCCCGCGCGGCGCAGCACTGGCGAGCGGAGATCGGCGCGGAGAATACAGCTGCAAGCCAAACGCAGACGCCGGCGACAGGCAACAGCCCCTCTGCCAGCCCCCTCGCTGCGGGGAGGGGTTTCTCACGACCCGCTCTTGGGCGACTGAGCCGGAGGTCGGAAGGAAGCGGAGCGAGGGATGAGTCATCCCGCCTAATCCCTCCTTCCTGGTCCCCTCGCCTCCGCACGCCGGCCCCCTCCCGAGATCATGCAGCCCGAAGCGAAGCCTCCCCTCATCCTCAGAATCCTCCACCAAACCCCCTGCGGCCTGCGGAGGAGAGGAGAAGGACGGGGCGTATGGCCAATGAGAGCTTCGCTTTCTCGCCCGCCGTCCAATAAGCCGCTGCTTTACAGGCTGGGGCGGGACTAGAGGGGCAGGAGGGGGCGGTCCCGGGTTGGCGCTCGGCGCCGCGGTTTGGTGCCTCACAGAGAGAGCGCCTCACGGGGAGTCGGCGCCTAAGCGACGCGGGAAGGCGCCACTGCCAACGCCACTGCCGCCGCTGCTGGCCAAGGTGCTGGACACGAGAGGCCGGCCGGCCACCTCGTCAGTTCAGGCTCCATTTGCAGCCGCCGCTGCTTCGCTCCCAGCCAGGTCCCCATGGAAGAGATGGAAGAAGAGTTAAAATGCCCCGTGTGCGGCTCCTTCTATCGGGAGCCCATCATCCTGCCCTGCTTTCACAATATATGTCAGGCGTGCGCCCGCAACATCCTGGTGCAGACCCCGGAGTCGGAGTCGCCCCAGAGCCGACGGGCCTCTGGCTCCGGGGTCTCCGACTATGACTATCTGGACCTTGACAAGATGAGCCTGTACAGCGAGGCGGACAGCGGCTATGGCTCCTACGGGGGGTTCGCCAGCGCCCCCACTACCCCGTGCCAGAAGTCCCCCAACGGCGTCCGTGTGTTCCCCCCGGCTATGCCGCCACCGGCCACACACCTGTCACCGGCCTTGGCCCCGGTGCCCCGCAACTCCTGTATCACCTGCCCCCAGTGCCACCGCAGCCTCATCCTGGATGACCGGGGACTCCGCGGCTTCCCCAAGAACCGCGTCCTGGAAGGGGTAATTGACCGCTACCAGCAGAGCAAAGCGGCGGCCCTTAAGTGCCAGCTTTGCGAGAAGGCACCCAAGGAGGCCACCGTCATGTGCGAACAGTGCGATGTCTTCTACTGTGATCCGTGCCGCCTGCGCTGCCACCCGCCCCGGGGGCCCCTAGCCAAGCACCGCCTGGTGCCCCCGGCCCAGGGCCGCGTGAGCCGGCGGCTGAGCCCGAGAAAGGTCTCCACCTGCACAGACCACGAGCTGGAGAACCACAGCATGTACTGCGTGCAGTGCAAGATGCCCGTGTGCTACCAGTGCTTGGAGGAGGGCAAACACTCCAGCCACGAAGTCAAGGCTCTAGGAGCCATGTGGAAACTGCACAAGGTGAGTCCTAAGAAAACCCACCCCTAACTCCCTGCGCCTCCGATCCTCCGGTTTTGCAGCAGACGATCCCCCTCTTCTACGCACATTGCCTCCCAAGTGGGGCGCAATGCAGGTGCCTCCAATATCTGCTTCCCCCGTCTGGTGCACTGCAGGAAGCGCAGGGTACCGTAAACGGTGCACAGGGGAGTTGAACCTCTCCAGAGAGTTGAACCTCTCCAGAGAGTTGTTTCGGGGATGCGTAGAGCGGGTCTCCCGGTGCACGCTGCCTGAGAGCCAGGCTTAGGGCGCCCCCTCCCCGCCGCGGGTGAAGCACTCGGCGGCCACCAGCGTGCGGGAAGGCGATGAGTAGCTGGGCCGATCCGCGGCTGTGCTCACGGCCGCCAGGGAAGCTCCAGGGCAGAGCCGGTTGTGGGGCTCCGGCCGTGGTCCCCGGGGAGGAGGTGGGCGCGGCTGGGCGGCGCGGACCGCTGGGTGCTGGAGCTGCTGGATAGGCTGGAGCCTGGAGTCTCAGCGGGGGCGGGGAACACGCCGCGAGCTGAATGCTGATAAGTCGGCTCTGGCCCAAGCCCAGCGGCAGCGCGGTAAGGATGCGGGTCCGGGTGCTTTGCGCACAAGAGGTGTGCGAATGTGGAGTGGGGTGGAGAAAAAAAAAAAAAAAATCCCATAGTCGCCATGGCAGCATGGCCTGAAGGCTGCGTCCCTGACCCTCGCGGAGGGGATCTGGGCTGGAGTAGCAGGACTGGAGGTTTCTGCGCGGTCGCGGCCTGAAAGCTAGGCAGGTGCATCTCCCAGTCTCCCAGGGTAACCCCCTCCTATCGATCACCCACACATCCATTTGTCCAGAGTCCGACCCTTTTCCTCACAGTCAGTAGTTGTCTGTGAAAATTTGGGGACACCTGTTACCAAATTTATCTTTCTGATGTCATTTGATGGTACCTCCGCCAAAGCTAGCCTCCAGAACAGGGCCTTTAACGACTTGTTAGGTGATGCCACTCCTCTGTTCAAAATCCTCCAATTGCCCCCCGCGTTTCATAGATGGTCCTTAAGATAGTCCACAAGGACCTCACATGACCTGTTCCCGCTTGGGCTCATCGCCCGCATTTCCTCCCACTCCCTCTGCTTCAGCCACGCAGTCCCTCTTGCTGTTCCTCCACCAACACCAGGCCCCTTCTGGACCCGAGGCCTTTGCATTTGATGTTCCTTCAGCCTGCATCTGAACAGTTCACTCTCTTGCCTCCTTCAGATCATTACTCAGATGTCACCCTTGCAGTGAGACCTTTCTGAACCCCTTGGTTCCCTCCCCGCTTTATTTTCCTCAGTAGTACTTACCACTAACTGGGATGCTATATATTTTAACTATCATGTTACTTTTGTATTTATCTATTGCCCCCCCAACATACACACACAAAATAAGCTTCATGAGGAAAGAGATCTTTATAATGTTATTGCCCACACTGCTTAGAAGGAAGGGAACCACTCTTGAGGAGATGTACATGAATTGGACTTTTACTTTTTAAATAATCCACTTAGTTGGGGGTGCAAAGGGCAAGGCAGGGGTTCAAGACTGTTGTAGGGAGGTTTTCATCACATCATTGAGTTGCAAGCCCCAGGATGAGGCAGGACAGTAGAGATGGTGTTCAGGCATCAGCTTTGCCCCACTCAGGGTTTCCTGGCATTCCTTGGAGACCAGAAAGGCTAGCCTTTGAGAGAGGCCTTAGGGTAAAGGAGGGGAACATTGGTATTTTATATGCAGCAAGAAAAAATAAAATAAAATAAACATCACCATATTCAGCAATGAGGGAGCTCAACTCAATACTGAATGGGACCCATGTTTACAGTCATTTATGTTCTCACATATAGTCTATTAAACTGTATTAGTACTGATGGAGAGACTTAATTCAGCACAAATTTGAGCTCCCCTCCTAGGCACATGCCACGATTTTTTAAACACTTCAGTTTGTTTAAATGATGTTTAATTTTGAAAGTTTTCAGAACTTTAGTTCATGGCCAATTTTTTCTTCATATTATGATTTCACTCTTAAACTGCTAACTATAGCCTATGTTAAATTGCCCTACAAAACTCTCCTTGGAACTAAGAAACTAATCACCTGTCTGGAAAAAGAACTTAGAGGCACATGCTAATTAGGATGGTCAAACCACTGCATTATTCTTCTGTGAAGAAGAGCCTATACTTTATCCATTAAGACCAAAGGCAGCCTTTAAATCTCCACCAAACCCCATGTAGATTTGAAACATTAAACCATTTGTTTTATCGGTAATGGACATTGTGAGTAGACACTGTGGTGTGGACAGGGTTGAAATTTGGATGTCTGCTATAAAAGAATAATGTAAAGCCCTTCAGACATGACATAAGTAGGCTAGGAAGGGAATATTGGTTCATTTTTTAAAAAGATTATTTCTTCTCTGATCTTTTGCACATTTTTTCAAAAAAGTAAATAGTTATATTTTTTGTTCAGTCAATATCAAGATTATTAAACTGACAATAAATATAAGGCAGAAGATGACAGATTTTAACGTTCACTTATCATCTGTTAGATGAACAACAAACATTATTCCCCCACCTTATCTCCTTAATATGGTAATGTGATAACGTGCGATTTTCTCCTATGTCTACTTATCTTCCATCCTCACAAAAAGCTTATGGGCCAGAATTTCTATGTCCTTCAAAACATAGGAGAGCAAAGAATTACACTAAGTAGTTCTCCCAAAATTGGGTAGTTTGTTATCCACACAAGTTATCACTAGACCTGAAAGTTTTCATTAATATTTAGTCATTTCCAGTGATAAAGAAAACCCTGTGAATAACTGTTTCCCTCAGAAAGTCATCATCTTACACATTTCAGACAAAATGGCTGAAGTTTATCTTTTAAATGGTATTAAAAACAACTGGTTGAAATTCATTAGTTGTCAACTGACTAAATTAAAATATGTTTCAGATATAGATGGCCTTCAAAATCCATGAAAAATAATGCAGGAAGTGGCCTTTAGGGCAAATATCTGGTGACACTTTTTATTTAGTATCAGCACTTGCTCTATTCCTTATCAAACTTAGGTTGGTATAAAGAATTGCTACTCACACAAAAAAAGATTTTGTAGACATTTTCATATAGGCAATTGGAACCATTATTATTACTTGGTAATTTTAGCAATTCATATTTCTAAATCTAACATTATCTCTGAATTCTTGGTGTATTTTATCAATCACTGAATCAGTAATATATTTGTAACCGTTCCTTTGTGTTTGTACTGTTGAGCAAGAATTTTATTTTCTTTTGTACTCTAAACACTGACTATTCATTCTGAATCTTGTCTCAAATGCTATTTCTCTCTTACCTTCTTTCTTTTAAAACAAAGATTTGCAAGTTAAACATTTTAAAATAAACCCTCAGTTACTATGCTTTCACCTTCAAAGCCTTCTGGAAAAAATACCTGCTTTGTAGTATGGTGGCATCTCATCAAATATTGGTATAGTAAATGTGTTATTTAATGTAACCAAAGTGGTGTTCAGTTTTATATATATATGTAAATATATATTATATTATTATTATATATTATATTATAATATATACATATTATTATATATTATGATATATTACATATATTATAATATATTATCTATATATATCAGCAGTAAATACAATATGATCTAGATGTCCATATGGTAAATATAACAGGTAACATATGTTCATGTTTTTAAATTCTTAAAAATTTACTTTTAGTATAATCAGAACATTCTGTGAGCAATGTAAATATTCTTACAGGTATTAAGGAGAATGTTACAGAGGAATGAATTGTTCCTCTTTGTACTGAGGCAAAAATAGAAGGAACTAGATGAGGTTCTGGGTTCCAGACCTGATACTGCCACTTACTTGCTGGTAATTTTAATCAAGTCTATAACCTCTCTGTGCTTCCTACACACAGGATGTAAAGCACCTAAAACTATATTTGTGAAAATATTTTGAAAAAGTAATTTAGATGTTTATAGCTTACTAACTTCAGTTTGGCAAAATAGAAAGTTTTTACATAAAATGGAAGTTATTGTCTCACTAGTCAACAGTTACTGCATAAAAATCTCATCCCCCAACTTGGGATAATTTGCTTGCTCCTTACAGAGCACAAGGTGCCATACAAAGGCTACTCTCTTTTTTTTTTTTGGTGGTACGCGGGCCTCTCGCTGCTGTGGCCTCTCCCGTTGCGGAGCACAGGCTCCGGACGCGCAGGCTCAGCGGCCATGGCTCACGGGCCCAGCCGCTCCGCGGCATGTGGGATCTTCCCGGACCGGGGCACGAACCCGCGTCCCCTGCATCGGCAGGCGGATTCTCAACCACTGCGCCACCAGGGAAGCCCAAAGGCTACTCTTAAAGGTGGCCTAAAAGAGTGAGCCAAATCCTCATGGATCCTCCGAGAATAGTCAGTTGAATTAACCCCAAGGAACAAGGACACACACAAAGATTTATTTGTATATTAAACAAAGGTATTTTGTTTTTCAATTACAAAGCTAAAATGATAACTGATATGATTCGGTTTTGAAGATATTATCACTTTTGAAGCAGCAGAAATTGTTCTTCCTCTATATACTATGAAAAGATGCTATTAACTGGAATTTCAGATCAACTCACAGTTTTCATAAAGTTAGAGAAAACTGTCACAGCCATCTGTCATTGGGTAATAAATATAATGCCCAGGCAAAAATTACCCTTGGGCTTCCCTGGTGGCACAGTGGTTGAGAGTCCGCCTGCCGATGCAGGGGACACGGGTTCGTGCCCCGGTCCGGGAGGATCCCGCATGTCGCGGAGCAGCTGGGCCTGTGGGCCATGGCCACTGAGCCTGTGCGTACGGAGCCTGTGCTCCGCAGCGGGAGAGGTCACAACAGAGAGAGGCCCGCGCACTGCCAAAAAAAAAAAAAAAAAAAAATTACCCTTACCATGAGTAAAATAAATTGCACTTCTCTCACCTAAGCACCTTTCAAAGTGTGTGTATTCGTATAACTTAGCCTTGGCACAGATGAGGCTAGAACCTATTATATGATAAATGTTTAAGAAAAAAATAGTTCTAAATAATATTGTTTTTTATCAGTTTTATCAGAGATTGTTGGTGGTAAGGAACAGAAACCCACTTAGGGGATCTCAGAGGATTTCATGGGAAATAAAAGCAACTCACAAGAAGACTGGAACTGGAAAGCTAGAGATTAAATTCACTTCTGTGTATCAGTCAGCTTGGACTAAGTTATGCTGCAGTAACAAAAAATTTTTTTGTTTTACAAAAACAAAAAATTAATTAATTTTCTAATTAAAGAATTAATTTTTAAAATTCTCAATGAATTACAACAATACCATATAACTTCTTACAATAACACTCACTGAAAGTCAGCTCTGGCCCTTCTCCACATCCTCCTTATTCTTGAACTTAGGCTGAGAGAGCATGTTTGGAACACACCAACCTTACGGCAGAGAGAAGGGAGCAGAGCAGAACCACTCAATAGCACTTAAAGTTTCCACTCAGACATTCCGTGTCTCTTCTGCTTACATTCCATTAGCTAAAACAAACCATGTGGTCAAGACTGACATCCGTGCTACAGGAAATTCACTCTTCCAACAGAGAAAGGCACCGAGAAGAGCCTTGTAGAGGAGGACAGAGAATATTTTGAACAAATAATACAGTCTGGCATATGCCTAACTCTCTCATGCCTGCTTCTCTCTCTGGATGGGCTTCCTTGGGCTGCACAAGGCCTAACATGACTCCTCCAGCCCCAATGCAGCATGACATTTCAGTTCAAGTATCCACTCTCATCTAACTACTGTCTCTGTATCTCTTAGGCCACATTTTGAAGTTTAGAGAAAGAATGTGATAGGCTCAGCTTGAGTCAGGGGTTTACTGATGACTGTCTAGGTCACAAGCCCACCCCTTTAGTGAGGTGTATTCAGAAGACTTGGGCAAGACCAGTGAGGCACTCACCTTGGGTGAAAAACATAAGGGGATACCAAATACTCAGTAATCAGGATAAAAAATATTGTAAGGCAATATCTTAAAAAAGAAAGATGAATACAAAAAATCCACAATGAGCAGAATATCAACATTTTAAATGTTGATCAGTAACAGTGCCATGCTGAGCCATATTGGAGCCTGAGTCTGAAGGGAAAATCAGTAGTATTGATCCTATCTTTGTTTAAGATTTTGCTCTTTTGTTCATTATGTATTTTGGGGCATTCATTTTTATTTTGAAAAATATTCCATTAAAATATTAATGTTGACTACTGAGGTTTTTTGGCACCCTTTTAAATTCTGCATCCAAGGAGAGTGCCTTACTCCCCTCAGCCTAGTCCTGGCCCTAATAAACAGACACTTGATACAAACCTGGCTCCTGGTTTCACTGTTCAACTGGAGGAAAGCCCAAGGCAGAATGCCTTTGTGAGCAGCAGGGCAGGGAGGCACTGACCGGCGCGTCTTGTACAGTCTAAGAGGAAACCATTCTGAGTGCAGAAGAAAGCCTTTTTGCTCTCCCTGGATCTTCTGCATTTTAAATACAGCACTAATTTCTTGAGATGCTTCAAAAGTGGAGCAACAGAGTTGATGAAGAAAAAGAAGACAGAAAAGGATAGAGAACACTGACAGCTATAGCTCAGTCCTTCCTCTCCCCAATAATGCTCCACCACCAAGCAGTTTGTGTGGTTATTCTTACTGCTATTATATATTATGGTAAATGTGGCCACCTAAGAGCAAAGTGATCCCCCACTTGGCTTGTGTATGAGTGGAGGGAGGACAGAAGGTGCCAAAACACAATTTTGCACTAACTTCAGGTGCCTCTTTAAAAGTACGTGATTGGGGGGCTTCCCTGGTGGCGCAGTGGTCGAGAATCCGCCTGCCGATGCAGGAGACACGGGTTCGTGCCCTGGTCCGGGAAGATCCCACATGCCGCGGAGCAACTAAGCCCGTGAGCCATGGCCGCTGAGCCTGTGCGTCCGGAGCCTGTGCTCCGCAACGGGAGAGGCCACAACAGTGAGAGGCCCGCATACCGCAAAAAAAAAAAAAAAAAAAAAAAAGTACGTGATTGGGTTGGGAGTGGGGGCAACCATATAGTTTCATTTCAATAATTCCATCTATTTGTTAGAAGAAAAGAGTGTATAGCAACCATAGAGTTTAGTGTTTTGTGTTGTTTATGTTTTGGTCTCATAATGGCAGTATCCTTCTTACTTAGTTAAGTGTTTCCCCATACCACCACATTCCTGCCTCTGCCCAGTCCTTGTGATTCTGGTGGGCTGCCAATCCAGTGCTCTGCCTTACCTGGCCAAGTGGGAGGGCATGTGATATAGGCCTGACCAATCGTCACACCCTGTCCCACTGGCCAAAGTGATTAATTCAAAAAATGAGCACATGAAGCAAGCCAATCCAATCAGAGTCCTCTTCTGAGGTTTATAGATACTGAATCAGGGACAGAAGAGCATCGCTTTCCTCTGGACTTGTTGCAGCTAGAATAAAAGCCAGAGGTGTCGGTGTCCTTGCCTCTTCCTCTTCCTCTTACATTAGTAGAAGAAAGTAAGGCAATCCCCAGAGTTACAGAGGTAAGAAACAGAGACTTCTGAGAACACTGTTGAGTCCCTGGAACCCTTCATAACCCCTTTCTACCCCCTCCTGCCTTTCCAGTACGTGAGTCAGCAAACCTCCCCCTTCTTTTTCTCTTTGGCTAGTTTGTATTGGTTTTCTGTCACTTTCAACTGAGATTTAGCACGTATAAACATTTGTATCTGAAGATACTAATTCTTATTTATTCTAAGTATTATCTCTAGAATACTGTAGTTGGAAGGCTGCATTCTGATGCCATAAATACAAAAAAAGCAGTTTTGATTCAATGAGGCAGAAATTATATAATATTTAATCTAACTCTGTCTACTCGTTGACCACTGTGTAATCTTCACTAGTTTTTGGCTAGTCTCCTCTATTCTTATTGAGAGATTGCTTACAAAGAAGCCTCAGGGATTTTTTGGTAACCAATTCTAAATTACTTGGCATATTTGGTGACGTTACGGTTAAGACCAACAGGCTGGACAGGGAGGTTCTGAAATCAAACTTCTGCCCAAAATCAATTTTGTTTGTTTTCAAAGGCAAGAAACTTCTGAAGGCATTCATGTTGTTTTGACCCATTCTCTAGGTTGGAATTTTTTTAAGTGTGTTCCCTCGAAGTTTCCATAATTAAATAAATTTGAGACTCTCTACTCTACACATGCTCTTGGTGGTCCACATTCTGCATTGTTATATCCATATACCAATCGATCCTGAAACAAAGAAACCTGCTTGGTTCAACCTAGAATTTTCCAAACTTATTTGACTTTGGAAACTCTTTTCTGTTTGTTCGTTTCCTTTTTTTTTCAGCTTTATTGAGACGTTATTGATGTATATATAAATTTAAGGTGTACAACATGATGATTTGATACATGTATATACTGTAAAATGATTACCACAGTAAGATTAGTTAACACTTCCATCCCCTCGCATAATTATCTTTCTTTTTTTACAGTGATAACTTTTAAGATTTACCCTCTTAACTTTCAAGTATATAATACAGCATTTTGAATTATAGTCACCATGCTGTACGTTAGATCCCCATAACGTTTATCCTATAGCTGGAAGTTTGTACCCTTTAGCCAACATCTCTCCACTTCCCCCCCACCCCCCAGCCCCTGGCAACCACCATTCTACTCTCTACTGCTTTGGGTTCAGATTTTTTAGATTCCACATATAAGTGAGAACATACAGTATTTGTCTTTCTCTGTCTTACTTTACTTAGCATAATACCTTCGAGGTCCATCCATATTGCCACAAATGGCAGGATTTCCTTCTTTTTATGACTGAATAATATTCCATTGTATGTGTGTATATATATATATGTATATATATATATATATACACCACATTTTCTTTATCCATTCATCTGTGGACGGACACTTAGGTTGTGGAAGCTCTCTTTGCTTCCACACAAGTTTGGGAGACATCATTCTAGGCAATGACTAGCCAATAAGTCAGTAAGGAGGTCAGTGTTCTTAATTTCTTGTGTGTGCAGAGTAGACTACTCTAAAACTCCACCCTGTGGATAAATGTCCCTAATTAGCCTATCCTTAAATCTTATGTTAAATCTAAAATATTAAAAGTTAAATTTATGTTATTCCTTAAATATTAAAGTCAAAGGCAAAGAGGTAAAGCAATTATATAAATTTTGTAGTAAGTATGTACATATATTTAATATATGTTTCTTCTCTTTTATTATAAATAACTGAAAAATGATTTTAGACATCAGTAATACTGATGTAATATAATTAAAAATAACTGCTTTGATCTATTTCTGACTACTTTTACACTTTGTATACATGATGCCCAATGACTGGCTTGATTGCGTTTTTCATTAAATTGTGATAGAAATAGATTGTTTTAAACATTCTTTTATAAAGCAAAAAAGGACAATATTAAAAGGTCAAAACTGGTGCTGCTCTTGTGACAACAGAGCAGAACAATGTGTGAAAGTTAAGAGTAGTACTTTGCCTATTACATCCCAACCTTTCTAATATTTTCATATTGACATTCAGGATCAGTTTTTAACCTTGGAAAAGGAGTTAGTATAAAATGGTTACCAGCAGAGAACCTAGATTATCAGAGACCATCTAGGTTTTGTCAACAGCATGTCTAATTCATCCCCCCAAACATCTCAAAGCCAAAAACCACTGTCCTGGGGTCTTCTCACAGCAGTTTTATCCCTAACCTGAAACTGGGCCCCTGTCTTAAACTGAGAACTATCTCAGAGTAAGATTACTCAGAAAGACCCAAGCAGAATGCACAGAAGGCACTTGACATCATTGTCAGGGAAATTGTCATTTCACTTCTGTTTGACCCTGACTTTGCCATCTTTTTAACTTTTCTGGTTTACGTTGCAGATACAGCCATAGTCCCACCTGCCTGTCTAAGTTACCTCTTCCTTCTTGACCTTCATGGCCTTCCAGCTTCCCCACCAGCCCTCTCCCGGTCCACCAGGCCTCCCTCCACCATTTGCTGAGACTAGACCTTCAAATCACCCCACTAAGCTTGCCAGGCCCAGCTCACAGGAGCCAACCTCAATAGCCTTGCCCCAGAGCAGCATGCCCTCTGGGAGCCTGGGTGCAGCTGTGCGTTCCAGCAGAGCCTCTCCTGCACCAGCAGAACTCCCACCCCAGCTGGGTTTAATTAGACACTCTTTTTCCTTAACTGTAGAAAGAGTTTTCTTCATTTTGACTGACTGATTTTAAGCTGAAAGAGCAAGAAAACTCGTCTTGAATTTCTAGTCATGAATAAAGAAACATCACTGACTTTTCTGTTCTCAACACATCTGTCTCTAGAGACTCATCTACTCCATGGCTTCAACTCCCACTTGTACCTGCATGTCTGGAACAGAACCAGTCACTTCAGTGCCCTGCCCATTCACAGTGTGGTCCGAAACTCTGTTCTACCTTCTGTGCACCCCACCCACCAACCCCCGCAGAGCTCCCATCTTTGTGTTCTAACACTGAACATCCTCCCACTGTATTATAATTGCATATTTTAGAATCTCCCATTGTACCCTAATAACTCAAAGTCATAGACTTTTCTTATATATCTCTGTTTCCTCCCATTTCTGCACTCAGAAAATGTTTTTAAAAGGTTTGTTTAATGAAAAAAGGAATCAGGATGAAAAAGATTAATGATTAGCAACATATCCTAATATTTTGTTTCTCATATGAGCTTGACTGTAATAATTAAACTTGAAAACCTGTATTTCACACTTTTTGTTAAAAATGTACTGAACACTGGGACTTCCCCGGTAGTCCTGTGGTAAAGAATCCGCCTTACAATGCAGGGGATATGGGTTCAATCCCTGGTCAGGGAACTAAGATCCCACATGCCGTGGGGCAGCTAAGCCCACGTGCCACAACTACTGAGCTCTTGCTGCTCAACTAGAGAGCCTGTGTGCCGCAAACTACAGAGCCCATGTGCTCTGGAACCTGAGTGCCACAACTAGAGAGAGAAAACCTGCAGGCCGCAACTAGAGAGAAGCCCGCACGCCGCAACGAAGAGCCTGCGTGCTGCAGCTAAGACCCAATGCAGCCTAAAATAAAATAAATAAATAATAAATAAATTATTCTTTTTAAAAAAGATGTATTGAGCACTTACTACCTGTGAGGCACTGTTCTAAACCCCTTCTAGCCACTTTCTCATTTAATCTCCAGAAATCACATATTTTCCTCAGAAAACTGGGGCACTGGGCTTTAAAGGTTATAAAGTTGTACCGGTTGTAAGAGGCAGAGCCAGAGTTTGAATCCAGGCTGACTCCAGAGCTCCTGTGTCAAACTGCTCTTCTGTCCTACTTTCTGATAATCCCAGGAAACATATGACTGCAAAGCACAGTTTTATGTTCTTATAAATTCAATGACATAACTGAGATCTTTTAGTTCTCATGTATGAAAATTAGTGAGAAATTAAAAGTCATTTGTCTCCTAAGTCCCTTTGTGACAAAATAAATTTAAGGAGGAAAATAGGGGGTAGAGGGAAGGGAGAGACAAGTACATTGAGTGTTCCATAGACCAGATCATCGGAAGTGTGCTGGATACTTCGGCTTTGTCAGAACCAAGAAAGCAACAGATAAGCAGTAAGGTTCTATCAGCTCAGCCAGGGATTCATTGTCCTCTTCTAACAAAATAATCATCTTAAAATTTATAGGCAGAAATGATATAAAAGAACAAGTAGATTTTTTTGGCATTTTAAGTATATTTCTGTAAATCTAAAACATTTATAAGTCTATCCTGGAAAACATAAAAATGCATTCAAACCTGTAAGCAGTTATTAATTCTGTTTACTTTCAGTTTTCTCTTGCACCTTTTGCCAAGATGGTTAAAAAAAATTATGTGTATTCCTGTTCAGGAAAAGACCTAACCTGCCTTTTACCATAAATATAAAAAGGAATATGTGACCTGGAAAATCCTATTGTTTAAGAATGGATTAAAGCACAACCAAATAAAATGGTTTTTCATAAGCCTTGCATAGAACCAGAACTGCACATTTTATAGCTCTGATCAAAGAAGAAACTGTTCCTTAAAAAATTAGCTTGGGAAGTAGAATGCTGAACCTTGTGCTTTGGTGTGGGAATAACTACCTTCTGTCATTAGCCAGTACACATAGATGGTTAATCCTCATCTACTGCTGATTTATTCATTGAAGCTGATTGAGATTTTTCTTTATCCTCTCTTTACTCTTACTTTCCTTGCAGCTTGCATGTTAAGAAGCAACTGTTTGACACCAAACGCTTATCACTCTCTGTCACGCTCCAGGAAGAGCCTGCGAGAGGGCCGTGCTGCTCTGACCTGTGCTGTATATCAGTCTAAGGCATTATCTAGTCTCTGAACAAAGCCAGTTGCAGAGAGAAGTAAATGTGAATGTGGGGGATTAAACAGTTTCTACCTAAGGCAGGTCTTCATAACAGGCTTTTTGATTGTGTAAGGAGCAAATGCTCAGAAGGTCAGATATCCGCAGATTCAGTTATAATTATAACTCACCCAAAGCCAAAGGGAAGTGACTTTATAACATAATCTACCAATTTTGATCATCTGTACTTTAATTTCTTTTCATCAGTGCAAATAATCAACAGCTGATTTTACTATAGATGTGTGTCCATTACATAGTGCTACTTACTGAGGGTATTTTTGCTATCACCCAGACACACCAATTCATGAACTTGAGAAGATGGTGTCACTTGTGCTATGCCATCCCTACCCCCACGTCTATGAAATGTTATCCTAAGAGCATTAGTCCCATAAAATCAAATGTAATATTGGACTTGCATCCAATCTAATAAATCTTATACAACACAGATAAATCTGTGGTGCTTTTAACAAGCAGTTATTATTGATTTTATTGACCATCAATCATCTGGCCCAGACTCAGCAAGGAAATATGATAAACAGCTTTTAGCACACAGTCGGTGCAGTGTGTAGAAGCTTCATGTTTACATTCAACTCATGTTATCTGGCTACCTTCTGCCATTATGGAAGCAATTCTGCCATTGGTGGAACTAAAATATTATTCAGAATTTAATAAGATTTTCTCTACATTCTACTTGGAGGAACAAAAAATATGGAATATAGGAACTTGTATGAGCAATGAATTTCCAGGCTAGCTTCAACAAGCATGATAAGCAAGTGTACAGAGTGTAACTACCATTCCCTTACCATTCAAAAATGGCACCTTTCCACCTGAACTAAGAATGGTTGCTCTGGCCACTGTATATAGAAATTTTGTGGAAAAGTTTGACTTGACAGTAAGGTCCTGCTATGTAGGTTAAAAAAACATATTAATAAATATTGGTATTAATTGGCAAATCAACACACAAATATTTTACATTAATTTTAAAAAACAGCAAGCCAAAGAGAAAATTAATGCTTCCAGCATTGAGAATATCCTTGATTCTTGTTTTCCAAAGAGGCTACATCATCTTACATTCCTACCAGCAATGGATGAGGGTTCCAATTTCTCCATATCCTCACCAACACTTGTAATTGCCTAGCTTTTTGCCTAGAGCCATCCTAGTTGATGTGAATGGGTGTCTCATTGTGGTTTTGATTTGCAATTCCCTAATGACTAGTGATGTTGAACATCTTTCCATGTGTTTACTGGCTATCTTTATATCTTTTTTAGAGAAATGTCTATTCAAAGCCTTTACCCATTTTGAAATTGGGTTACTTCTCTTTTGTCGTTGAGTTGTAGGAATTCTTTATATATTCTGAAATTTACTCACTTTTTGAATGAAAGGAACAGAGATGTGAGCCTCTTATCTCTCAGAGACACAGGAAATAAAAAGCTGACACAGATATGAGTGGGAGAAAAAATTGTCAAGACTGGCCTACCAGGACCTACTGCTGCTTCCTTACCCAGTAACCTCTATCAGCCCAGTTCTGAAGCAGAGCTCAGATAGGCTCTACCAGGATTGGCTCATGACAAATAGGAAACATGGAAAAATCCAAAAGCAGGGGGAGGAAATAATTTCGTTATCAAAATCCCTGAATATGATGGCTGTGCCTTCTCTTTACCTCAAGTTCCACTCCTCCTGACTTTAGTGATGGAGTTCACTTTAGTACAATATTATAAAGTTCCAATGGTTCTGTGGTTTCTGTTACTTACGGGTTACCATTGTGGTATTCAAACAAGTCACTTCAGGGTGTCAAAGTGGTGGATGTTTCCCCTATATTTGAGTTATAAAATGATAGAACTGGGATCATTTGCCCAACCCCCTCAAAAGTCAGAGAAATAAATCCCAGAGCACTTCAGTAAATTATGTACAGTATGTATTACCAAAAATGCCTCTGATTTCTGAGAACTTATATTAATTATTCCGAACAACCAAGGACCTATTTTCAGTTGCTTCTGTGTGTATGTGTGTGTGTTTGCAAGCACATGCGTGTGAAGCTCAACTGAAACACCTTTTCTCTCTTTTGGAGGCCTTCTCGTGCCCCCAGACAAGCATAATCACAGTTTTTGTTCCACACTCCATGACTACAGCTATCAAAGTTTACCTTAACCTTGTTGTTCTCTCTTTAAGGGGAAATTATATATGTCTATACTATTGAATAATGTTCCTTCATTATAAATGATAGTCCTTTTTTAACCTTTGCCTTCAGTACATGGTGCCTTTGCTCAAAGCATCGATCTAATGGTAGGGATTTCAGCATAAAGGCTGGAAAAGGAAGAATTTGTAGGCAACAGGCTTTCCTTTGTCCCTCTCGCAGGGAGAACTGCTGCATTGCAGCATGGCTGTCACCTGATTGGCTCCTGCCCTGGCCAAAAGCACAAAAGAAGTTTATGAGATGAAGCGAAAGAGTCTCCTGTTGCTCCTCTCCCCCTTCTGGTGCACGGCTTGCCAGCTTTGCTGGCACCTTACTGGCCACCACCCCTTTCTACTCCTCCCCCCCCTCCCGCTGTGGTCTCCTGTGAATCTCCTGGTTTCTGCTCACCTGTCTGTGGGCCCAGCTTTGGTTTCAACATATGTACCTTCCTTCCAGCCATCTCCATGCCTTGGTCTGACCAGTGTGTTTCCAGTCTGCTCATCTAGCTTCAGACCCTTGACAGCAACTTCCAGGGAGTCTCTCTGCCCAGCGCATCTGGCCTGTGCACCCTCTGCCTCCAACCTAACACTGACTTTCCCAGCCCTGGCTTCCTTCCCAGTAAACGTCCCAGTGCTGACAGCTCCTCAGCTCGTACCACGTGGTAGCAGCTGCAGGGCCAGCAATGATCCCAGCAAAAGATGACTGTAATGTACTTGGCCAATCACCTGTAATGTTAAAATAAGATTACAACATATACATCTGGGTTGTATAAAAATGAACTCACATAACACTTTTCTTTTGAAACATGCCATAAAATGATTTAACTAAATACCAACACAGAATCCACTGACTTATAGCCACCACTGAAATGAAATATGGCAGCTATTTAGTAGAACCTGGAAGCTCTGCTTACATTGAAAGCAGGAATTAAAGAATAATTTATAAATTTTATCTGCAAAACTGGGAAAGAATGAATTAGTAGGTAGAAGATTATTACCCAGTTTGGAGGCTAGCCAAAGACTGGTCAATTACTCTCTTCTGAGTGGAGCCAAATATTTCAATTATATTACAATTTCACTCCCTTAGGTCTTATATTGACTTTTATAAGAGCAAAGTCATCAATTTACAATTTACATTATTTAATTTGTGTGTTATGAGGGCTTTTGGGTTATGGTCAATTATTAAGTTTTCTGAAACTATGTATAAAAGGTTATTAGCGTGAGATACAGCCATCAAAAATTAACCCAGTGTTTTTAGAGAAATTCTATAGTTAGTATATCTGAAGGGATTGGTATAAAATTTGCATAAATATTAGATCTGAAAATTAATTTCATTTAGTATTTGTTCATATCACATGATTTTCTCCAGGGATTAAATCGTATTTATCAGTGGTCTACTAAACCCACTATGTTCCTACTGTTCTTTAATCTTTCCAGCCATGTTAAGGAATTTAGATGGTCTGTATTCAGAGCTCAGTCCTCACTGTAACTTCCTCAAGGCCCAGTGTGGGCTGAGTGAGGACCTTACTGTTGTTGAATCAAGTTCAGGATACTGATGGTGTAGCATGAGACCACTGGCTGTTTAGCCAGCACTGAGCTCCAGGTTTATTCAGCTGCTCAACTGGGGAAATTCATACAATGAGGGATATTTCCAGTTTGATCATGGAGACAAAGCACTTTTATACATCCAGAAAGAGGTGTGGATAATGGTTACACAGATAATGGCGTGTGACCATTTTAACTCCCAAGCACCTCTGAGAAGAACGGGTTCTTGTAATGCATTAAAACAAAGGTCACAGAACAGTTGTTGCTAGAACAGGATTTGCTGTGTGAACTGTGCTATGAGATGTCATGTCGCATCAGTGTCTTTTCCACCATGAACTATTTCTTTGATTTAACAGTGATCATCATTATAACTGGGTTAGGAGGGCTTCATGCATGTTGAAGTTGAGACTCAGGGCCAGGACTAGAGTCTGACAGCTCATGATCACCTTGCCTCAAACCTTAAAATACCCGATTGAGGCCACCATGTCACCTACCAGAAACATGAGACTCCTTCCTCCCCACTCCTAAAAGCAGTTGATCATGTATGCCATTGTGAAGTTGCCACATCAATGCCTTGTTGGCTGAGAGCAAATGATGGCAAGCATTTTAAAATTATATATAAGCTAGAAGAATCTGAGATGCACAGCAGGAATTCAGGTAACAGACAATAAAATAGGAGAAACAGAAAATAGAATGAGCATGGCGGAATGTAAAAACTAGTCTCTGGTTAAGCCCTTTCATAGCAAGCGCTGTAATGAGAGTTAGAACCAAAGGACTAGAGCCCAGCTGAAGAGGCCTTTTCATGATAAAGCTGTAGTGGAACTGCCTGCATGGTACTGGGCCAGAAAAGTTAGTATAGGGCCAGAAGAGCTGTGTTCTGTTTCTGGGTCTGCTATTATTCAGGCAACACAATGGAGGAGTTAAGAACACGGACCTTGAAGCAAACTGCCTGGGTTTAAACCCTAGATTTTCTACCATTTAACTGCATGAACTTGGGTAAGTTACTTGACCTCTCTGTTCCTTGGTTTTCTCATCTGTAAAATGGAGATAATAATCAGATCGATCTCCAAGGATTGTTGTGAGGATGAAAGGAATGGTAGATACAACACCCTTGGAACAGAGCCTGACCAGAATAAGTGCATGATTAATGTGAGCTATTGTTACCTGTTAAATAGGACAAGAAATAATAAGTCATATATGTATATGACTTATTTTTAGGAATTGGCTCACAGAATTGGAGGCTGAGAAGTCCCATGATCTGCCAGCTACAAGCTGGAGACACAGGCAAGCTGGTGGTGTAGTTCACTCTGAGTCTGAAGGCCTTAGAACCAGGGGGGTTGATGGTGTAATTCCCAGTCTGAGGGCAGGGGAAGAACAAGGTCCCAGCTCAAGCAGTCAGTCATAGAGAGCAAATCCTCCTTTCCTCCACCTTTTTGTTCTCTTCAGGCCCTCAGTGGATTGGATGATGCCTGCTCACACTGGGAAGGGCAATCTGCTTTACTCAGTCTACCAATCCAAATGCTAATCTCATCCCAAAACATCCACACGTACATACCCAGAAATAATGTGTAGCCAAATACCTGTGATCCAGTCATGCTGACACATAAAATTAACCAGCACATTGGGTTAGTCAGAAGCTGTCCAAGAGCAGTGAGAATTCAGGTAGAATTAATTTAATCTCCCTAAAGGCTTGACAGTCAGGGTAGCGCAGCCATGCACATTGCCGTCTGCTCTTCCCCAATGGCTGCTCCAAGGATTCCTGACTCTCACTCACCTCTGGGAGTTTGTGAGGAATTCCGGCCATGACTTCAAGGAGGACAGCAAAAATGGAAAAAAAGATTGACGCAACAAGCTGCTAAGGACTGCTTCCAAAATGCAGCTCCAAGTGGGCATGTGTTCCTGAAAACTTCATGTAAACAAAGCCATATTTTTTTTTATTTTTTAAATTATTTTATTTTATTTATTTTATTTTTGGCTGTGTTGGGTCTTTGTTGCCGCGCGCGGGCTTTTCTCTAGTTGCGGCGAGCAGGTGCTACTCTTCTTTGCGATGCACGGGCTTCTCGTCATGGTGCTTCTCTCGTTGCGGAGCACAGGCTCTAGGCACGCGGGCTCAGTACTTGTGGCTCGTGGGCTCTAGAGCGCAGGCTCAGTAGTTGTGGCACACGGGCTTAGTTGCTCTGTGGCATGTGGGGTCTTCCCAGACCAGGGCTCGAATGCTATCCCATGCATTGGCAGGCAGATTCTTAACCACTGAGCCACCAGGGAAGCCCAACAAAATCATATTTTAAATGTACTAGAAACATTTCCTACAAAGAAATCTCCGGTATATATTTTTCAAATGTAAATGTCTGTTGTAAATCTACATTGCCTAGATTCCAGGACACCAACAAGTTAAAAACAGGCTTTAATTTATTTCTAGGAAAAAAATGATAAAGAAGAAAAAGAATTTTAAAAAGAATTACAAGGTACATCCCGAATTCGGAAACATTAACATGGAGTAAGAGTGGGGGAGGGGTCCATTCAGGAATTTATGAAAGTGGCAACCAAGTACCAAAATAAATAGAAAAAGCAAGAGACACAGAGTTAGAGGCCCCTGTTCTGACCTTGTGTCTACCCCTTGGGCAACCCACTTGGCTTCTCTGGACATCCAGCTTCTTATGTATAGAATAAGGATGTAAGATTAGATGAGAGCTAGGGTCACCGTTAGTGTAAAATTTAATTGGGATCTAGATTTACTGATGTTTCTGTGGCTCATTTCCTGAGAAGAGTTTCTTGGATAAAACTGTCTGCTGCCTGCTGCTTGTGCCTTTGTGAAGAGACACTTTAATTTTCCTAGTGTTTCAAGTTTCTCAGTTGGAGCTTCAATATTTGGGGATCAAAAGAAGATGGACGGAGTAGCTGCAGCATCTTCCGTTCCCTCATATTACCTTGGCCTTGGAAGTGCCCTAGGGGCTCCAGAGCTGTGTGAGAGGGAGGCTGACAGCACAGGGTGGAATGGGCAGAGGCAGCTAGGTGGGGAGAGGAGAGCACGTGCCACCCAGCTTTGACCTCTGCTTCTCTATGCTGGGTTGGACAACCCACTGGTGGGTTTGTAATGACCCCTGTCTACAGATGACACTCACTGTCACCTGCTTGCAGAGAAAGGAAAGGGTAGGGCGGAGGGAGGTGGTCAAAAAGGAACAAAAAAGCTGCTTTGATTATTTACTTCCTAAAATGAGAAGATTTGATTGAGAGAGATAAAAGGTGAAAACAAAATGGGTAAATGTGCTTTTGCCTTCTCCCTTACCCACCATGAGGATTTTGAAGTTTGAGTCTTGATGTGGAGTTCCTTATCTCAGTGCAAGAGCCAGTCTGGTGCTAATAATCTTCTAAGGGAAATGTTCATTTTAGATGCCAAATTTCTTCAATTTCAAGCGATTATTATTTATGCAGAAAAAGTTTATCACTGCTGTGATTCAGTGGCCCACTGGGGAAAAAAATGTAAAGGCCTGATTTGTAGGATTTGCCATGTCTGACTTTAAGCTATCCTGATGTGAAAGCAATCACCTTGGAGCTGGGATGAGAGTCAGAACAAGCCAGCACCAGCACACCACCACTCATTGTTAGTGCTT
This sequence comes from Kogia breviceps, assembly GCF_026419965.1. NCBI lineage: Eukaryota > Metazoa > Chordata > Mammalia > Artiodactyla > Physeteridae > Kogia > Kogia breviceps. The sequence goes on from NC_081312.1 coordinate 49,725,614, forward strand.
TTGCTTTATGTCAGACCCAGGAAGTGCCAGATTGCAAGTTTTCTGAAATTACTTCTAAAATTATTTGAGCCTGCAGCTTGCAAAAAAAAAAAAAGGAAACGTTACAGCAAGTTTTAGTGGAGAAATCATGAATGTACAACTCAATGAATTCTCACAAACTGATCACACATGTGTAATTAGCACCTGCCCCTGCCAAGGGTACAAGTATCCTGGCTTCTGACAGCATATTAATTGTGCCTGGTTTTGTGTTTCAGGTGAATGTAATCAGACAGCACATACTCCAGCATGGCCTTTTTTTTTTTTTGCTTATCTTTATGTTTGTTGGATTCATTCTTATTGTTGCATGTAGTTTTAAATCATTCATTTTCATTGTTTTATAGTATTACATTTTAAGAATATTCCACAATGTATCCATTCTACCACTGGTGGACATCTGGGCAGTTTCCAGGTATTGGCTATTACGAGTAGAGCAGCTGTAAACATTATAGTACATGTCTTTGGGTGTACGCACGTAAGCAGTTCTTTGTGTTATATCCCTAGGAAGGGAGCTGCTGGGTCGTAGTGTACACGTAAGCTCACCATTAGTCCATGCTGCCAAACAGTGTTACCAGGTGGCGGTGCCATAGTGCGTTCCCACCAGCAGCACCCCTCATTCTCACCAACACTTGCTATTAATTGTGTTTGCATTTTAGCTATCCTGGTAGGTATATAGTGGTATCACACTGTTGTGATAGCCAATGGTATTGAGAAGGTTTTCATATGTTTTCTGGTCATTTTAGTATCTTCTTTTACACGTAGTCAGCTAAGTAATTTGCCCACTCTTCCATTTAGTTGTCTGCCTTCTTATTACTCACTTGTCTTTTAAATTTCTTTTCTTTCTTTCTTTTCTTTTCTTTTCTTTTTTTTTTTACTCACAGATACTAAAAAAACCCTAATTCTGAAATAAGCTGCTTTTCCTTGGGACCCAGAGGTGCTAATTAGAAAAGAGTTGCCACCTCTACTTTCTCTGCACTGTACATCTCCCTATCAAGTCATCAGATTTTGTGCATATTTCATAGTGTCACTTAGCAGTATTATGAAGCAATTTAGGGATAAGGGCTTTTTAAGAGCAAACAGTGCAAATGCAAATACATTTTCAAAAGAGAACAATTCTTTCTTAAATGAAAGTAAGAGCTATTCAAATAGTCTGTTAGAAAAAAATGAGTTGAAACCTAAATAATCTCAAAAAAGTAATTCTGATTCCATATTAAATATGAATTTTTTAAAGTTTCCAGAGGTAAGGCTTCTTTTTCCTTTCAATTATCTCAATAGAAAGGCTTTGTTCCTTATCCTCAGTCTTTTTTTTTTTTAGAACCTTGTCCACTAAAAATTGAATTCCTCTTACATATTGTGTGAGCTGTCTTATTTTTAAAATCCTTATTTAGATATGGGAGTGCAATCTATTAATCCATAACTGATTCTATGGCAAGAATATAGAAAATTATAAAGAATAGCTCACTATTTCAGAGCTTAGGGAACTTTCCTTGGATGGCTGGATGTGCGTCAGATATACCAACAGGTTTGCCATAGAAGCCTAATTACTTTATCCTCCTTCAGTATTTTTTCTCGTGTAATAAGACAAAGTATGAAGACAACTATTTTGGGAGTGAGAGTTAAGTTTCCCTATGAGAAGGCAGAAATAAATTTCTTGAAATATTTCAGAAAGAATTGGGGATATTCCCAGTAATTTGAATTGGATCATAGACCTAAAAGTATAAGTTGGAACCATAAAGCTTCTAGAAGAAAACATAGAAGAATATATTTTCAGTTTTGAAAAAACAAAAATTTCTTAAAGAGGACACAAAAAGTGCTAACCATAAAAGAAAAAATATATAAATTAATGTCATCAAAATTTATAATTTTTCTACAAATCAAAAGGCATCAAGATGTAGACTAAGAAAAAATAAAACATATATCAAAGAACTTGAATCTGGTGTATATATTCCTGCAACAAAAAGCAAACAATCCAATTTTAAAATGACAGAATACTTGAATAGACACTTTACCAAAGAAAATAGAGGAATGACCATTAAGCACATGAAGAAGTACTCAACATCATTAATCATTAAATAAAAATTAAAACCACAATAAGATACCATTTTATATTATAGTAGACATTATAATTATTTTTTACATTATATTATATTTTATATAATTTTTATACAATTAAAAAGACTGACAATACCAAATACTAGCAAAGGTATGAAGCAATTAGAAATTTCATCCACCACTGGTGGAAGAATAAAAGATTTTTGGAAAGCTGACAATTTCTCATAGATTTAAATGTGAATCAATAATGAATTGATCACTATCACACTATGAATCAATAATACTACTCTTAGGCATCTACCCAAGAATAATGAAAACATATGTCTACAAAAGACTTGTGCAAGAATATTTATAGTAGTCATATTCATAATAACCTAAAACTGGACACAACTCAAATGTCTATGAATAGGAGCATGGATAAACAATTGTAGAATATCTACATGGTGGAATACTACTCATCAACACGAAGGAATGAACATGCAACAGAATGAATGAATCTCAAACACTTGACGTTGAGACAAAGCAACTGACACAAGAGAACGTATACTGTATGGTTCTATAAAAAATAAGAAAAGTATGATATGTGCAGAGAATGTTATGATGTTGACCTAAGAAGTAATGAAGGAATAAAGAGGTTGGCAAGGTGGTAACAGGAAGATTGGCTGATATAGGACTTTGAAGGGTAGTCTAGAGAATGAGAATTGACCAAACAAAATAATAATATTTAGACTCTTGACAGGTAAGTGATATGATAAAAATGCTTTCTGAAGACTATCTTGCCAGTCAAGTGCCTTTTTCTTCTGAAGTTTTCCAGGCAGGAGGTGATTCATCTGTGTATTCCACTTTAGTGGAATTTTTTTCTGAATGAAAGAGCCATAAAAATCTTGAAACTGGGACAAAACATTTCTTTCACAGAATTTATTCCACATTTTCCACTTAATGAATTATTTGGAACCTGGTTTTAGAGCCTTGCTAGTAACCAGTATTCTAAAGAACCTACACTGATAGCTGTAGCTAGAGGAATATTAAATTCCCTAGTAAAGCTGTATTTTTTCCCATTCTTCTCATTGTGCCCCCAATTCTATGTCCTCAATTTGTGGTGAACAATCGAAAGTAAATTTTGAAAGACAGGACTACCCCATCATGTAGTTTTAGCAGATGGCCTATAATTTCCTATTACTAACGAAGGCACCTGGGTAAACGGTATGCTTATGGGGTCCACAATTGCTCTTTCTGTAGAACTTAATTCAAAAGTAACATCAGGCCAAGTTGTAGAAGTGGTGTTTAGGGGAAATGAAAAATCCCAGCCCTTCTTTTTATCTCTGATTTTCTGTGCTCCACTGTTTCCCTCCTTGGAGGAAAGAGCTGATTTCCCAAAAACCATTATGGAGAGGATGGGCATTGGGCTGGTCCTAGGCCTAGCCAACTTAGCCTCTATTTCATCACTTCTTCCTTAAAAACACATTCTGGGGGACTTCCCTAGTGGCTCAATGGTTAAGAATCCACCTGCCAATGCAGGGGACATGGGTTTGAGCCCTCGTCCAGGAAGATCCCACATGCCACAGAGCAACTAAGCCTGTGTGCCACAACTACTGAGCCTGCACTTTAGAGCTCATGAGCCACAACTACTGAAGCCCGTGCGCCTAAAGCCCGTGCTCCGCAACAAGAGAAGCCACCACAGTGAGAAACCTACGCACCACAACGAAGAGTAGCCCCTGCTCGCCACAACTATAGAAAGCCCGCGGGCAGCAATGAAGACCCAAAGCAGCTAAAAATAAATAAATAAAATAAATACATTTATTTAAAAAAAACCCAAACACATCCTGACCTACCCTACAGAACTTGGAGACCTGTGCAGTCAACCCATGGGTCCCAAAATCCTTGTTTCCTACTATGATCTCTGAAGAAAAATGCAAATCATCACGAGAATTCTTACTTATATGTGGAGAGATAAGGATATAATTTTTAAGCTTATGAAACAGCAATATTTTTCTTATTGTTCAAGCATCTTATAACAAATCCCATCCAGAATTTTCAGGGCATAGGTCATTCAGATTTAGTGTGATAGGGACACACCACATGCAGCTGAATTGAAGGCACTTAAACATGATGGAAATTTTCTTCTTTTACATAAAAGTCTGAGCTGAGTGTACCTGTTCTGCTGAAGGAGTCATCAGGAATGTAGGTCCCTTTGGTCTTGTTGCCATCATCCTCACATCCCAGGATTGCTCACCACCACACCTGCATTCTCACTACCACCATGGCCAGAGTTAGTTCTAGGGCCACACCCAGAGGCTAAGAAATACAGTCTTTATTCTCGTGGAAAGAATTCACATGCAGCTGAATCAATAACCTAATACATACGTGATCTCATTTAGTCTTCCCAACCTGTAACATTGATAGAATAGGCAACGCAGGAATAACTCTTCCCATTAGGTGGATGTGAGACTCATAGCACCTCAGTAACTAGCTCAAGGGCACTCAGATAATAAGTGGTTATGCCTGGACTAGACTAGCATTTCAGTTCTGAGTTCCAGTACAAGACTGTGTTGTGCTGTAAGTCCAGGACCCTCTCAGCCGTACTGAGGAAGGTTGAAATGTGCTAGCCCAGGCCCCTAGATCACCATGGGACTCTTCTTCATTTTCACTTGTTTTTCAAGTCTCTTTACTAGGCTATCAACTGTTGCCTCTTGCTGTAATCTGTTTATAGAAACATTACTTTCAATGAGTCGTAGACTTTGAAACAAAATAATCAAGGTTGTTAGAATTTAATTTAAAATCAGAGTAAAGTGTCTTGGAATCAGGGCCCAGCTTTCTCTCCTTTGAGTAATTTATCTTGAATTGACCTTTAGCGGATAAACTTGTATATCAACTTGGCTCTGTCGACATCTTTTCCAACCTACCTCTTCTTTCTTACTGAATTCCAGAGAGATGGTTTAGCCTTGTACAAATGTTTTGGTCTCAAGAATTTTTTTAATTTATGGATTTTATAACCTTGGTGATTTTTTTAGTCAACAGACTATATTACTAGAAGAAAGATGAATAAATTCAGATTAAAAGACCATGATTTTGATTTTATAACAAAAATAAAACATGATTTTCATATCTTCTGAAATTTACTGATGTGCAATGCTATTCTGCCCATGTACTGTATGTCATATTTTCAGTGGGTCACAAATGAACAGTTGACAAGCAGATTTTAAAGATAAAATCTAAGAAAATTTTCAAATATGACAAAGCAGTATTTTTAATTTAATGTATTTTATTTTAGCAGATAGAATATTACTCTAAAAGATAGGGGACTCAAGTCTTAATAATATTAATTATTATGACCTCCCAGAAAACAAATCCCTTCATCTTTAAGAGGGAATAGTGTGACTTGCATTATAACCTTCCTGAAGACAGATAAAAGAATATTTGTAAATTTCTTTGGGTTATTTTAGAAAACAGAAACATTTCAATTCTGTAAAATGAGCAGCACTTCTAATAATCAGGCTAATAACAGTAATAGAACAATTGATTAGCTCAGTCATTTTCTGTTGAGACCACCCAAGCAATTTGCTTCCCATTGAAAGTGTGAGTAGCAATTTCTGTCAAAGTGGGGGGCGGAGGGGTTTAGGGTGATGAAAGAAGGATCAGAAGACTTAGAGCACAGCATCAATGGCCATGCAGGTATAATATGTCTGAAACCCCATGCTGGCTGCCCAAAGAGCCTTATCAATAAGTGCTCCAGAAAATGAACGTCTCCAGAATGATTCTGTTAATGAATGGGACGTGGGTTCATTTACTCATTTTTTTATCTGATGGGCAGAAGCTAAGCCAAGCCAGATTAATATTAAGGTACAAAATATTGCCTTAAATCTCTATTTCATCGTAATAAATATTTACTTTCTGATCCCAGAAGCTGGAAACACTGACCTTAGATTTGAAGAGGATCAGGGAAAGGGTTGGGAAAATTGCATTGTGTATGACAAGACAACAATGATAGAGGAAACAAAGAAATAAAAAGAAAAAACTGTTGTCCAGAGAAAACAAGATCTTGGACCAGCTACAATTAAGATCCTTCCTGGAATTGTGAAACTCAAAGGATAATGGCATAAGAATAACAAAAGAATAATTTTCTTTGATGGTTTGCTGAGCTGGTGCTCCAAACCAATGCCTAGGTCATCTATTTTGTATTCAGAGTACTGTGCCCCCTGAGGGATCGCTCACTGTGCCCATGTGAGGTGACATTTCCAAATTGCCTGAAAAATGTTGGACTCATTTGTTTAATGTCAAGGTTTTATACATGAGATTATGAGATCTGGGATCTAGAGTGTAGTAGACCTGGTGCTGGGGATTATTCAAAGATTAGTTTGTTTATTTTGTTTTTAGAAATTCATCTTTGGATTTAAGTAGTACAGTTGCAAACTATACATTTGCATAGGATGAATGTATTATGTGCTAGACTGAGGGCTAACACAAAGAATTTGATATTTAAAAATTTTTGAAACCAAATAAATACCAATTAATGTTTTTCATTCCATTACATGATAAAGATTCACTGACTAAAAACTAATATCTGGTCTGGTTAGAGAGGTTTTAATACTCCGGAATATTCTAATTTTTTAGCTGGATCAGGGACTATGAATGCATAGGCATTATTTTGTCCCATTGTAAAGGGTTTTTTTCCACGTCTGTAATAAATAGAAGTGAGCAAAACATCAGAGACAAGTGAAATGTTGAGTAGTAAGGTTGGTTCCTGAACATATTTATCTGAATTTATACAGCCTAATGAAGGTTGTCCCCTATGGGAAAGGAGGGCATAATTAAGCTTTTCAGGCTTGTCTAAAATTGTTTATGAATAACAATTGAATAAGTCTCACAAATTTATATATCTAATAAAATATAAATATTATCATTTCAAATTTGTACAAGTTATATTCATGGATTCTAAGTTGTACATCGTATTAGCTTCCTACCCCTGCCATAAAACAATTATACAAACTCAGGAATTCCCTGGCAGTCCTGTGGTTAGGACTCTGCACTTCCACTGCAGGGGGCACAGGTTTGATCCTTGGTCGGGGAACTCAGATCTCACATGCCACACAACCAAAAAAAAAAAAAAAATTAATTAATTAAAAAAATAATAAACGACAACTTCTCACTAAAAAAAAAAAAATTATACAAACTTGGTGGCTTGAACAATCACAGGTTTATTACCTTTTACAGTTCCGTGGGTTAGAAGTTCAATACAGATCTCTCTGGGTTAAAATCAGGGTGTCAGCAGGGCTGCATTCTTTCTGGAGGCTCTAGAGGGGAATCTATTTCCTTGCCTTTTCTAGCTTCTAGAGGCCACCCACCTTCTTCACTCATAATTCCTTCCTCCATCTTCAAAGCCAACAACTTGCTCCTCTCTGATGATTCTCTGTAATCACATCTCCCTCTGACTCTTCTGCTTCTGTCTTCCACTTCAAGGACCTTTGTGATTATAATCCAGAATCATCTCCCCATCTTCTGATTAGCAATGTTAATTCCATCTGCATGTATTCATCTGTATGAATACCTAACATGTTTGTGGGTTCTGGAGATCAGGTTGTGGACATGTTTGGGAGCCATTATTCTGCCTACCACACACATTTTTTTTCACATTTTATCATTTCTGCAATCAGGATATGACTTACAATCAATGTGATTTTAAACAATTGCTTGATAGTTTAACTGGCAATGCTTTTCTTTCTTATTGGAACATAAAATGATGGTGCTTTTTAGGATCGATGGCGTTTAGACCTAATGAAATAACTTACGGTAACTTCAAAGTAATATGCCAAATGCGTACAAATAATGTTTAATCCTTTCTTTTCTGTGTGAGTCATAAATCATACTCTCAAAATGATGTCAAACTTCTTTCTAGAGAAAGATGAACTAATTCTGTGATGGCCCCTGGACTTCAATTACTAAATTTTAAGATAATGAATTTTTAAAATTCAGGTTGACCATTCATCTATCTTTAGAGATGATGGCTGATTAAATTGACAACTTCTTTTATTAAAGATTTTAAGAAAGCAGACGCCTGTAGATTCACTTTTGCCCATAAATATTTCCTGTACATTTGATAGTCTTTATCTTCAGGTGATAATTTGTAACCCCTCTCATCCCTAAGAATACTCGTTCTGATCAATCTTGCAGTTGAGCTTGAGTGTCTGAGACATTCCCAAAGAGTGTGAAGTATGAACTACAAACTGAGTGCTGAATGAACTTTTCTGCATTTGAATTGAATGAAGCCTCATCCCCTATTGTCAGTGTGTACAGGGCATTGCTTCTCATCACTAAGAGCCTCCCCAGCTCCATAAAGACTAAGCTCTTTAAAAGAAAGTACCAGGAAGAAACAGATGATTTCCCTCAGGACTCTGGGAGGAAATGGGCTTGACAACTTGACTCATCTTGGGACCCTTAAGAGTCTGATAGGGCTTCCCTGGTGGCGCAGTGGTTGAGAGTCCGCCTGCCGATGCAGGAGACACGGGTTCGTGCCCCGGTCCGGGAGGATCCCACATACCGTGGAGCGGCTGGGCCCGTGAGCCATGGCCGCTGGGCCTGCGCGTCCGGAGCCTGTGCTCCGCAGCGGGAGAGGCCACAGCAGTGAGAGGCCCGCATACCGCAAAAAAAAAAAAAAAAAAAAGAGTCTGATAAATAGTGTGAGAGTACCTGAAATAAAGCTCATCTAATTATTATTAATAAAACATTTCATAAATATGAAATGAGTGCTTAGTGCAAGGTATTTTTCAAGATTCTTTTCAATTCTTAGCTTTTGTTGGTTTTTTTAGTCTACAGAGAGTAAAATGACAAGTTCTTTCCATCAGTGTCAGGAATGAGGTATGGGGCTTATACTGTGCACCAATGAAGTGATGTGACCTGTGAATCCTAACTCTCAACACTTAGATATTTACAGCCAACGATGTCTGTATCTGGGGTCAAAAATGAGGGTTAAAGAGGAATCTGCTTAAGTAATGGAGTCTGAGTGCATAGTGGCAGTCGCTAAACTGAATTATAGAATCTTGGCAACCTCCATGCCTATGTCAAAACTCTGCTTTGAAATCGGGGACTTGTATCAATTGAAGAGTGATGGTATGTCAGAGTACGCTGCTTCAGGCAACAGAATCACTGTCACCTTCCCATTCAAAATCAAATCCATAGGAATTAAACACAAATTAAATGTTGCTAATAGCAACAATAGCCAAAATACTAAGGGATGAGACTGTTGATGGTTAAATTTAATTCTCCTGAGAAGAGGAATTCCAGCAGACACACGACAGGAGGTAAAAATGTTTTGAAGAGTCTTCATTAACTAAAAAGCAATTCCTAATCTTTTTCACAGACCTTGGCTCTTTTGTTATTTGTAAAGTGTCTCCTCAAGTGTTAGGGAGTTGGCAGTTTGCTTTACAACATTCATACGTCTTTTTTCCACCATACTAATGATTTTGGAAAAACCTATGTTGAGAGAATTAATTTAATGACAAGCCACATAAGTATTAATAGAATTCAGTAGCTGGATCATTGTGCCTGTTAGATAAAAAGACCATAAGTATGGATTGTTTGACTGCTTCATCTTTTCTTCAGGGAGCCTACATTTATACCTCACTAACAGTCCAAGTTCAGGATGATTTAGCTATTTGCATTCTACTCCTCTGCTAATTACACCCACACTGGCAAGTTAGGTGAATGCATCTGTTCCTGGGTGTTTTCTGTAAAAATCTCTCAATCTCAATGTGCAGCAGAGGCCTGCCTTCATCTCACCCACCCCAAATTCCTCTTCAATCCTTTCCCCACAGAGGTGGTTTGGCTAAGAGAATCACAGCTCCTCTGAGTGGCACTGGGGAGGCCAAGGAGGGAGGGAATGCAAGTAACTGAGAGAAAGGAAAGGAGCAACAAGAGAGAAGGGCATTAAAGAGAGAGCACAGGTGAGAGAGATGAGATCTTTAAAGAGACAGGAGGAAGGAGAAAAGATAGATAACATGTTCAGGGACAAAGAGGGTTTCCTGTAGTTATCTGGTTATGATAATATTTTTTTGTAACTGGCAAATCAGAGCATATCAGTTCCTTACTAAAAACCTTCTAATGACTTTCCATCATACTTAGAATTAAATCCAGGCTCCTTACCATGACCTGCAAAGGCTTACATGATCTAGCACTTAGTGACACCACTTAGTGACTAAAAACAATTTGTCGTCTCTCACAGGTTCTGTGGGTCAGGAATCAGGAGTGGCTTGGCTTCGTGATTCCGGCTCAGAGTCTCTCATGAGGTTGCAGTCAGGTGTTAGCTGGCACCGAAGTCATCTGAAGGCTTGTGTAGGGGTGGAGAATCCATATCCAAAGAGGCTCACTCATATGGCTGGCACATCGGGTGCTGGGTGTTTGCAGGAAGCCTCAGTTCCTCTCCATCAGCTTCTCTAAGGCGTCTGGGCTTCCTCACAACCTGTCAGGTGGGTTCCTATGGGTGAGCATCTCTGGAGACAGAGAGGGGAGGAGGGAGAGAGAGAGGAAGAGAGAGAGAGAGAGAGAGAGAGAGAGAGAGAGAGAGAGAGAGGGAGAGAGGGATTAGAAACAAAGCAGAAGGAAGCCTTATCCTCTTTAAGACCTAGCCTTGGAAGGCACATAAGATCACTTCTGTCATACTGCAATGATTGGGACAATCTCAAGCCCCTCTCTATTTTTAAGGAGAGGGAACATAGATCACTTCTCTTGGTGGGTCACGTTGTTAGAAGTACATCTAGGAAGAGATAAATATATAGATATGGCCATCTTTGAAAAATACAGTCTTCCACGGGGAGGGTTCCCTGTGGTTATATGGTTATAATAACTATTTTATGTAAATGGTAGATCAGGTAATATCAGTTGGTCTAATGGGTCTCCATCAGTTACTTTCAAGAACTCCTTATCTACAAAACCTTACATGGGATGGACCTGGAGTCTGTCACACAGAGTGAAGTAAGTCAAAAGGAGAAAAACAAATACTGTATGCTAACACATATATATGGAATCTAAGAGAAAAAAAAATGTCATGAAGAGACTAGGGGTAGGATGGGAATAAAACACAGACCTACTAGAGCATGGCCTTGAGGATATGGGGAGGGGGAAGGGTAAGCTGTGACGAAGTGTGAGTGGCATGGACATATATACACTACCAAACATAGGGTGGATAGCTAGTGGGAAGCAGCCGCATGGCTCAGGGAGATCAGCTCTGTGCTTTGTGACCACCTAGAGGGGTGGGATAGGGAGGGTGGGAGGGAGGCGACGCAAGAGGGAAGAGATATGGGAACATATGTTTATGTATAACTGATTCTTCGCTTTGTTGTAAGACAGAAACTAACACACCATTGTGAAGCAGTTATACTCCAATAAAGATGTTAAAAAAAACAACAACAACCTTGCACGGCCTAGCCCTTCACTGTGAACCCTTCTTCCACTCCCCTTATCCCACCCACACCCCTCTCCAGCCACTCTCATCTCTCTGACACTTCTCACACCTACTAAGCACATTCCCTCTCCGCGGATTGGTTTTCTCCCAAACTGTCACATGATTTGCTTCCTGGCTTTATTCAGGTCTCTGTTTAAAGGGTACCTTCTGAGGAAGGTCCTCCCTGTGACCCCTCACTACTTGCCCACGTTCACACTCACCTTCTCTCTCCTCTCTTTCCCCTTACCTCACTCTGTCTTTCTTCAAGGCACTTGTCACTACCTGACATCGTGGATAGAGATAGTTGGATAGATGGATGGATAGATAGATGGATAGAAAGAGATAGAGATCTATATCTATATAATGTCATATATTAGATACAGATATAGCTTTGTTCTCTTGCCTCTCAGCAGAATATGTGTTCGAGGAGGGCAGGAACTCATTTTGTTCGCCAAATGAGTTCCAATACACAGAACAGTGCCTACCCCAGAGTAAGTGCTCACTCTGTGTGTGTGTGTGTGTGTGTGTGTTGAATGAGTGAATGAAAATAAAAGGGATGGCACCTCTTCCTGAAGGCCATTCCCAAGTTCCTCTGATCAATGTTGGCAGCACTGTAACGAGTGTGTCTGGGGGGGATCAGGAAGGGCAGCACTCCGCAGCATGTACACCTTCTAGCTGCTAAGTCACAGTGAGACCCAGTATAATCTTTTCAGTCTTGATGAAAGAATAAGAAAAGCCCATCATGGTGCTTACACTAAACTAAGTTAACGTAATGATAAGACTGAAACGGGATGACTTTTAATTTGTGGATTCAGAGTCCAACCCGGCCCTTTGCTTTGCTTTTGCGTTTGTTGATTGTGCCAAAATCAACAATCTCTGAGGCTTTTTGAAGTAGTGGAGCACTGTTTTAATGATGATATATCAAAGAGTTGAAACTTCAGGGTAAGTAGCATTCTGTAATGGATTTTAAAAGCAGGCTTGCCTTGCGTGTCACTGGGTTCAAGGGAAATGGTACTGCTAAGGAGCTGAGAGTTCAGACCTTTTCTGAAAGCCAGCAGAATAAAAGCAAGAATAATGCCTATGCTTACTCATTTAAGAAATTTAGCAACAACTTGATCAGTCAGTGATGGTTCTGCTTGCTGCGGGAAGCAGAGAAAGCATCAGGACATCTCTGGACCAGGTCTTCTCACTGCTGTGCTGCAGCCGTGCGGAAAGGTTCACAGTTCCCAACCAAGCCGGGCCATCTTACCCATCCACGCCTTTGCTTGCTGGGAATGCTACAGCTCTTGAGCTTTACCTCCTGGCGCTCTCTTAACCCACACCCCCCAAAGTAGAACCAGATGCTGCATTCTGTTAAGTCCACAGTAGCCTGGCGCACACCTCTCACAGCACCATAACACTTTTTTGCATTTATGTAAATTCGCACGCCTGCCTCCTCTCCTGGATCACCAGCTTCTCCAAGGCAGTCTGGGTTCATGCTGGTCTTTGTGTCCCTACTAACTAACCAATGACTTTGACATAGGACACACTCAGTAGGATTTGATGGATGGACAGGCAGACAGACAAGTGCATGAACTTTCTTAACAGTGCTCTGTTGAGAACGGCTCTTGAAAATATGAGGGAAGACTTGCTCAGCACCCTGCAGTCATTCTCACTGGGGAAAAGCATTTTAGTGGCTCTCTTCGTAGACTGTTACATTGAATGTGGCTCCTGTCTGTAAAGTCTGTGAGATGAGAATTCTCAGGACAGGCCTTTGGGGACAGAGCTGTGAGACCTCTGTATCACCTGCAGTCAAACCTTCACACGGCAGGGACTGCCCATGTGATGATCCTTCCCTAAGCTGCCAGACATCCAGTTTAACCCTGAAAACCTCTGCATGTGCAACAATTGGAGAATTTAATTTGGTATAGCTAGATATTCATTTTTCTAACATTAATGATAGAGCCTTGTGGGAGTAAAATTTAGGAAATGGCATCTTGGAGCAAGCTATTAATCAGGAAGGAAAATACTACCTTTCAGGGCCTGAATGAAGGCATGGACTGTACAATGATAAGATTAGCTAAGGGGACTTTTTAAAAAGAATAAATTATGTAAGAACATATACATTCGAAATAGATTGTTCTTTTAGGTGTTTCTTTAAATTACAATGAAATGTAAATATTTGTTAAAAGCTATGTATTTCCATTGAAAATATTTTTATATGAAATGTTGCTAAAAGCTATGTACTTCAATTGGAAGCTTAGTTCTTGTTCTCTAAAATGTGTTGCATTATTCTCACTTGGGGAAAAAAAAAAGAATCTCTCAAGATTTTCCCATAGCATTTGATTGGTATCCTTCTTTGGTACCCTTCTTTGGCCATTTTTCTTACCAGATACAGATCATATGTGCAAGTCTTGCCTGTACTAGATCTTATGTCCCTTGTCCTGTTTGTGTTTATACAGCAGGGCCTAGACCAGTGCGTTGCACATGTTAGATGCATCTGGAATATTTTAATTAATTACCAATCAAATAACTTGCTGCAGAGTGTTAATTGTCCTCTCTTGCTTCCTAACTTTGCAACACTGCTGGTAACAAATCAGTCCCATGATTTCATCATCCTACAGGGTGGTTTTCTAAGCATTATGTTAATTCCTTAATATTCAGCCATTGCCCAGTGGGCCTGACCTTGCCATCAAGGAGCTCCGGTGGGGACACAGCCATGGAAGAATGAGTGCTGAGGCAGGGGTAGATGAAGGTGTTGTCTGAGTGTGACTGATGGTCTCACCTGGGGCAGGGCAGTCAAGAACAGCATCTCAGAGGAGGCGATGTGTTTTTTGTTTTTTTTGTTTTTTTTTTCCGGTACGTGGGCCTCTCACTGTTGGGGCCTCTCCCGTTGCGGAGCACAGGCTCCGGACGCGCAGGCTCAGCGGCCATGGCTCATGGGCCCAGCCGCTCCACAGCATGTGGGATCTTCCCGGACCGGGGCACGAACCCGTGTCCCCTGCATCGGCAGGCGAACTCTCAACCACTGCGCCACCAGGGAAGCCCAGGAGGCGATGTTTGAGCTACAGGACTCAAGAGATAACACACTATGCAGACAAATGATGCTCCCAGTGTGTGCCTCCCCAGGGACATTCCCTTTCCCATTATCGGGGGTGACTCTGTCCTGAATTTGTATTAATCACCTCCATGAATTTCTTTATAGTCTTACTATAAATATACGTATCCCTGTTTTCCACCTTTATATCAATGGTACCATAGTGTTCATGCAATAAGAACCAATCATTTACTGGGCACCTAAGATATGCCAACACTGTTGTAAACATTGTACACATACGGAGCCAGTTAATCCTCACAACAACTCGATGATGTGGGTGCTATGGTTATCCCATTTTTACTAAGAAAGAAACAAAAACTCATAGTCTTCCATTTGTCCAGGGTTTCACAGATAATTAGTGGGAAAGCCAGGATTCAATCAGGCACTTGTAAGAAGTAATATCGAGAAATCTCTTCTATACTTTTTCCAGTTTCCTCAGTGGTAACATTTTGCAAAACTGTAGTACAATATCACAATATAACAGGATATCGACATTGATACAATCCACCAATTTTATTCAGATTTCCCAATTTTTACTTTTACTTTTTAGTGTGTGTGATTTCTATATAATTTCAGCACTAGTATAAGTTTGTATAGACACCACCACACTCAAAATGATCAATAGGTTGGACCCCACAAGTCTCCTTCCTGTTGTACTTTTTATTTATTTTTATTTTTTTATTTTATTTTTTTTTTTGTGGTACGCGGGCCTCTCACTGCTGTGGCCTCTCCCGTTGCTGAGCACAGGCTCCGGACGTGCAGGCTCAGTGGCCATGGCTCACGGGCCTAGCCGCTCCGCGGCATGTGGGATCTTCCCGGACTGGGGCACGAACCCGTGTGCCCTGCATGAGCAGGCGGACTCTCAACCACTGCGCCACCAGGGAAGCCCCCCTGTTGTACTTTTTAAATCACACTTTCTCTCTCACTATCCGACCCCCAACCTTCTCCAACCCTCACCTCTAACCCCATTCCTAACCAGTGGCAACCTCTAAACTGTCCTTCATTTCTAAAACGTTAGCATTCCAAAGCCCAAATTTTTAACCTCTCTATTATATTACAATTTGCTTTTTTTCCAATAAATATTTTATTTTCAAGATTGATACATGTTTTTTTCTTCTCTTCTTCATTCATTGTAACAGTGGTGTGCATACTCACTGACTTACTTAACTTTTCTTCTGTTGATGGATGTTGAGGTTGGTTCCAGGATTTTTTTCACCAATACAAACAATTCATGAATATATCTCCTTGTGCAGACTGTTGCTTCTTCACACTTGAATTGGGGTCTGCTTTTTTTTGTTTTGTTTTGTTTTTATTTTTTTTTTTTAACATCTTTATTGGAGTATAATTGTTTTACAATAGTGTGTTAGTTTTCCCTCTACAACAAACTAAATCAGTTATACATACACACATGCTCCCACATCTCCTCCCTCTTGCATCACCCTCTCTCCCACCCTCCCTATCCCACCCCTTGGGGTCTGCTTTTGATGACCAAAGAAAGATGAATGAAAAAAATTATTTGTTACAGATAATGCACCTATTTGTTATAATCAGGCTCACCAGAACTGTCTTATCAGAGTCATTCACTGTCCTCTTTCTCACAAATATCCAAATTACTAGCTCACTTCTAATGAAGGTGTTTGAGTTAAGGCAAACAACGTCACAATACAATGACAGTAATGTCACAAGTCCTCTATTTTAATGGGGATTTATGTTACAGTCTCCTTAAGTCACAGGACATCTAGTTGGAAGGGACCTTCCAAGTAGTCCAGACTAGTTAGGTCTTGAATGCCCTCTACAATCTTCCCATCAAAGCTTGACATCCTGTACCAAACCTCCAGGGTCAGGTAACTCTGCCCCTCTCCAGGCAGCCCATCACACCTCCTGATAGCTCAGAGAGTTGAAATTCCTATTTGACATTAAAATGAAATCTGTCTAGGCACAGCACCGCCATCACCACAGCTGTCGGTGCCAGACACCACAGCTCCATGCAGGTGGCGCCCGCACCTCTGCTCCCCGGCTGGCCTGTGCCTGCCCAACTGCCCGGGTTGTCTCCAGGCTCCCACCACTGCTGCCGCATGGTCGGCAGTGCCGCTGCTCGCCTTCCAGTCAGTAGGGAATCAGGCTTCTGACACCACCCATTATGGAAAATATTCTCAGAGGACCAAAGTGCCCTTCTGGCAGCCAAATCCAATGTCTTAGAAGCAACAAGAACTACAATCCGGCAGCCTGTGGAACAAAAACCACATTCACAGAATGGTAGACAAGATGAAAAGGAGAGGGCTATGTACCAGATGAAGGAACAAGATAAAACCCCAGAAAAACAGCTAAATGAAGTGGAGATAGGCAATCTTCCAGAAAAAGAATTCAGAATAATGAGAGTGAAGGTGATCCAGGATCTTGGAAAAAGAATGGAGGCAAAGATCGAGAAGATGCAAGAAATGTTTAACAAAGACCTAGAAGAATTAAAGAAAAAACAAGCAGAGATGAACAATACAATAACTGAAATGAAAAATACACTAGAAGGAATCAACAGCAGAATAACTGAGGCAGAAGAAAGGATAAATGACCTGGAAGACAGAATGGTGGAATTCACTGCTGCAGAACAGACTAAAGAAAACAGAATGAAAAGAAATGAAGACAGCCTAAGAGACCTCTGGGACAACAAGAAACACAACAACATTCGCATTATAGGGGTCCCAGAAGGAGAAGAGACACAGAAAGGACCAGAGAAAATATTTGAAGAGATTATAGTTGAAAATGTCCCTAACATGGGAAAGGAAATAGCCGCCCAATTCCAGGAAGTGCAGAGAGTCCCATACAGGATAAACCCAAGAAAAAACATGACAAGACACATAGTAATCAAATTGGCAAAAATTAAAGACAAAGAAAAATTATTGAAAGCAGCAAGGGAAAAACAACAAATAACATACAAGGGAACTCCCATAAGGTTAACAGCTGATTTCTCAGCAGAAACTCTACAAACCAGAAGGGAGTGGCATGATATACTTAAAGTGATGAAAGGGAAGAACATACAACCAAGATTACTGTACCTGGCAAGGATCTCATTCAGATTCGATGGAGAAATCAAAAGCTTTACAGACAAGCAAAAGCTAAGAGAACTCAGCACCACCAAACCAGCTCTACAACAAATGCTAAAGGAACTTCTCTAAGTGGGAAACACAAGAGAAGAAAAGGACCTACAAAAACAAACCCAAAGCAATTAAGAAAATGGTCATAGGAACATACATATCGATAATTACCTTAAATGTGAATGGACTAAATTCTCCAACCAAAAGACACAGGCTTGCTGAATGGATACAAAAACAAGACCCATGTATATGCTGTCTACAAGAGACCCACTTCAGACCTAGGGACACATACAGACTGAAAGTGAGGGGATGGAAAAAGATATTCCATGCAAATAGAAATCAAAAGAAAGGTGGAGTAACAATACTCATATCAGATAAAATAGACTTTAAAATAAAGAATGTTACAAGAGACAAGGAAGAACACTACATAATAATCCAGGGATAAATCCAAGAAGAAGATTTAACAATTATAAATATATATGCACCCAGCATAGGAGCACCTCAATACATAAGGCAACTGCTAACAGCTATAAAAGAGGAAATCGACAGTAACACAATGATAGTGGGGGACTTTAACACCTCACTTACACCAATGGACAGATCATCCAAAATGAAAGTAAATAAGGAAACAGAAGCTTTAAATGAAACAATAGACCAGATAGATTTAGTTGATATTTATAGGACATTCCATCCAAAACAGCATATTACACTTTCTTCTCAAGTGCACATGGAACATTCCCGAGGATAGATCACATCAAGCCTCAGTAAATTTAAGAAAACTGAAATCATATCAGACATCTTTTCTGACCACAACACTATGAGATTAGAAATTAATCACAGGGAAAGAAACGTAAAAAACACAAACACAAGGAGGCTAAACAATACGGTACTAAATAACCAAGAGATCACTGAAGAAATCAAAGAGGAAATAAAAAAATACCTAGAGACAAATGACAATGAAAACACGACGATCCAAAACCTATGGGATGCAGCAAAAGCAGTGCTAAGAGGGAAGTTTATAGCTATACAGGCCTACCTCAAGAAACAAGAAAAATCTCACAGAAACAATCTAACCTTACACCTAAAGGAAAGAGAGAAAGAAGAACAAACAAAACCCAAAGTTAAGGCTTCCCTGGTGGCGCAGTGGTTGAGAATCCGCCTGCCGATGCAGGGGACACGGGTTTGTGCCCCGGTCCGGGAAGATCCCACATGCCGCGGAGCAGCTGGGCCCGTGAGCCATGGCCACTGAGCCTGCGCGTCCAGAGCCTGTGCTTCGCAACAGGAGAGGCCACAACAGTGAGAGGCCCGCATATCACACAAAAAAAACAAAAAACAAACCAAAAAAACCCCCAAAGTAAGCAGAAGGAAAGAAATCATAAAGATGAGAGAAGAAATAAATGAAATAGAAACAAAGAAAACAATAGCAAAGATGAATAAAACTAAAAGCTGTTTCTTTGAGAAGATAAACAAAATTGATAAACCATTAGCCAGACTCATCAAGAAAAAGAGGCAAAGGACTCAAATCAATAAAATTAGAAATGAAAAAGGAGAAGTTACAACAGACACCACAGAAATACAAAGCATCCTAAGAGATTACTACAAGCAACTCTATGCCAATAAAATGGACAACCTGGAAGAAATGGACAAATTCTTAGAAAGGTATAACCTTAAAACACTAAACCAGGAAGAAATAGAAAATATGAACAGAATAATAACAAGTAATGAAATTGAAACTGTGATTTTAAAACTTCCAACAAACAAAAGTCCAGTACCAGATGGCTTCACAGGTGAATTCTATCAAACATTTAGAGAAGAGCTAACACCCATCCTTCTCAAACTCTTCCAAAAAATTGCAGAGGAAGGAACACTCCGAAACTCATTCTATGAGGCCACCATCACCCTAATACCAAAACCAGACAAAGATACTACAAAAACAGAAAACTACAGACCAATATTACTGATGAATATACATGCAAAAATCCTCAATAAAATACTGGCAAACAGAATCCAACAACACATTAAAAGGATCATATACCATGATCAAGTGGTATTTATCCCAGGGATGCAAGGATTCTTCAATATATGCAAATCAATCAATGTGTTACACCATATTAACAAATTGAGGAATAAAAACCATTTGATCATCTCATCTCAATAGATGCAGAAAAAGCTTTTGACAAAATTCAACACCAATTTATGATAAAAAGTCTTCAGAAAGTGGGCATAGAGGGAACCTACCTCAACATAATAAAAGCCATATATGACAAACCCACAGCAAACATCATTCTCAATGGTGAAAAACTGAAAGCATTTCCTCTAAGATCAGGAACAAGACAAGGATGTCCACTCTCACCACTATTATTAAACATAGTTTTGGAAGTCCTAGCCATGGCATTCAGAGAAGAAAAAGAAATAAAAGGAACAAAAATTGGAAAAAAAGAAATAAAACTGTCACTGTTTGCAGATGACATGATACTATACACAGAGAATCCTAAAGATGCCACCAGAAAACTACTAGAGCTAATCAATGCATTTGGTAAATTTGCAGGATACAAAATTAATGCACAGGAATCTCTTGCATTTCTATACACTAATGATGAAAAATCAGAAAGAGAAATTAAGGAAACAATCCCATTCACCATTGCAACAAAAAGAATAAAATACCTAGGAATAAACCTACCTAGGGAGACCAAAGACCTGTATGCAGAAAACTATAAGACAGTGATGAAAGAAATTAAAGATAATACCAACAGATGGAGAGATATACCATGTTCTTGGATTGGGAGAATCAATATTGTGAAAATGACTATACTACACAAAGCAATCTACAGATTCAATGCAAACCCTATCAAATTACCAGTGGCATTTTTTACGGAACTAGAACAAAACATCTTGAAATTTGTATGGCAACACAAAAGACCCCGAATAGCAAAGCAGTCTTGAGGGGAAAAAAACGGAGCTGGAGGAATCAGAGTCCCTTACTTCCGACTATACTACAAAGCTACAGTAATCGAGACAATATGGTATTGGCACAAAAACAGAAACATAGATGAATGGAACAAGATAGAAAGCCCAGAGATAAACCCATACACCTATGGTCAACCAATCTATGACAAAGGAGGCAAGGATATACAATGGAGAAAAGACCGTCTCTTCAATAAATGGTGCTAGGAATACTGGACAGCTACATGTAAAAGAATGAAATTAGAACACCCCCTAACACCATACACAAAAATAAACTCAAAATGGATTAGAGACCTAAATGTAAGATCGGGCACTATAAAACTCTTAGAGGAAAACATAGGAAGAACACTCTTTGACATAAATCACAACAAGATCTTTTTTGATCCACCTTCTAGAGTAATGGAAATAAAACCAAAAATAAACAAATGGGACCTAATGAAACTTAAAAGCTTTTGCACATCAAAGGAAACCATAAACAAGACGAAAAGGCACCCCTCAGAATGGGAGAACATATTTGCAAATGAATCAGCGGACAAAGGATTAATCCCCAAAATATATAAACAGCTCATGCAGCTCAATATTAAAAAAACAAACAACCCAATCCAAAATTGGGCAGAAGACCTAAATAGACATTTCTCCAAAGAAGACATATAGATGGCCAAGAAGCACACGAAAAGCTGCTCAACATCACTAATTATTACAGAAATGCAAATCAAAACTACAATGAGGTATCACCTCACACCAGTTAGAATGGGCATCATCAGAAAATCGACAAACAACAAATACTGGAGAGGCTGTGGAGAAAAGGGAACCCTCTTGCACTGTTGATGGGAATGTAAATTGATACAGCCACTATGGAGAATAGTATGGATACAGCCACTATGGAGAACAGTATGGAGGTTCCTTAAAAAACTAAAAATAGAATTACCATATGATCCAGAAATCCCACTACTGGGCATATACCCAGAGAAAACCATAATTCAAAAAGACACATGCATGCCAATGTTCATTGCAGCACTATTTACAGTAGCCAGGTCATGGAAGCAACCTAAATGCCCATCAACAGACAAATGGTTAGAGAAGATGTGGTACATATACACAGTGGAATATTACTCAGCCATAAAAAGGAACGAAATTGGGTCATTTGTTGAGACGTGAATGGATCTAGAGACTGTCATTCAGAGTGAAGTAAGTCAGAAAGAGAAAAACAAATATTGTATATTAATGCATGTATGTGGAACCTAGAAAAATGGTATAGGTGAACTGGTTTACAGGGCAGAAGTTGAGACACAGATGTAGAGAACAAACATATGGACACCAAAGGGGGGAAAGCCGTGGGGGGGTAGGGGTGGGGGTGTGATGAATTGGGCGATTGGGATTGACATGTATACACTGATGTGTATAAAATTGATGACTAATAAGAAACTGCTGTAAAAATAAATAAATAAAATAAAATTTAAAAATTAAAAATAAAAGAAATGACATCTGTCTTGTCATAAGCACTCATTAGCTATTGTCACCCTCCTAGGGCCACACGCACAAAAACCTGTCATGTTTGAATATTCAGAGACAACATTCATGGCCCATTCCATCCTGTATCCCCCAGTTCTTCTCACAGCATAATATCCAGAACCAAACCTGGTGCCCAATGTAGGATGTGACTGATGGCAGGGGATGAAACTGGTTCCTCACCACGGACCTGAGCTCATGAGCTGAACTGGGGCTTGCAGACTGAGACCAGCAGATGAGTCTTGAAAAGCCCCAACAGGGTCAGCCAACACAGTAGTTAAGAGTTTTCCATATTTTCACATGATGACAATCAACAGGAGGTGAGAAGCAGCCACTCTCTTATACAAATGAATTCTCTAGTTCACCACAATCCTCACCAATCCCAAGTATCTCGCAGGTGCAATATTAGGCTGTTAGAGATAGCCTGGATTTTTCTTCCTTAAGCAAAACCAAACAACTACTACTATTAATAGAAACTTCCATGTGGTGGAGATAATAGGGAGTGGCCAAGTAGCAGCTACTCATCTAACCCATTTCATTCATTTTTCACAAGTTAAGATTGGATTTAGCCACATAATAGGGAACAAGATTGGATTCAATAAAATAAAATTTTTTCTCACTAGCATAATATAAACACAGAGACAGGTAGTCAGCTTATGGTGGCTACACTGTCATCAGAGACCTATGTTCCGTCTACTGTTCTGCTCCACCATCCTTATTGTGCAGCTTCTACCCTCCAAGTTGCCTGATAGTTCAAAATGACTGCTAAAGTTCCAGTCATCAAGGTCATGTCCCAGACAGGAAAAAGAAGAAAGGGAGGAAAGGGCAAAATGGCATCTAAGTCAGTTCCCGTTAAAGAACTTCCTCAGAAGCCCTCTCAAAAACTTCAGCTACCTCTCATTGGCTAATCACAGCTGCAAGGGAAGTTCAGAAATAATTTTTAGACAAACATCGCTGCCCCCAATAATATAGTGATCTATTAGGATGGAAGAAGGAGGAACTGGCCATTAGGAAAGCAATTAGTAGCCCCTGGAGGAATTTGAATTGTTGACCTTTCTAAAGATGCAGATCTATAGCAATGCATCCTAATTTTTTTCCTGCATTTACATCATTCTGTGACCTCTGCTGAACCTGTTGTCTAAACTTCCTAAACCACTTTTTATTTAATTAATTTTTTTAAATTTATTTATTTATTTTTGGCTGTGTTGGGTCTTCGTTTCTATGCAAGGGCTTTCTCTAGTTGTGGCAAGCGGGGGCCACTCTTCATCGCGGTGTGCGGGCCTATCACTATCGCAGCCTCTCTTGTTGTGGAGCACAGGCTCCAGAAGCACAGGCTCAGTAGTTGTGGCTCACAGACCCAGTTGCTCCGCGGCATGTGGGATCTTCCCAGACCAGGGCTCGAACCCATGTCCCCTGCATTAGCAGGCAGATTCTCAACCGCTGCACCACCAGGGAAGCCCTTTTTAATTAATTTTTATTGGAGTATAGTTGCTTTACAGTGTTGTGCTAGTTTCTACTGTACAGCAAAGCGAATCAGCCATATGTATACATATATCCCCTCTTTTTTGGATTTCCTTCCCATTTAGGCCTAAACCACTTTTGACATTATTCTGCAAAATCACATCTTACAATCTTGGACTTGTGCAATTTTTTTTAGATTTTATCAAGGGCAAAACATATAATCTGGTTCATTCAGACTGTGGCTCCAATCAGAATCTCTTTGGATCCTCAATCTGTCTTTTAATTTAAATATATGCAAATATAGTATCCTCTTTGCTTTTAAGCCATCCATACTCCATTGAAATCTAAAAGTTAAACCAAACAGGACCAACATTATGCCTGAACCGTGCATTATACCTTCAGAAATCTCCCTTTGTTATTTAAAAAGTTATGCTCCACCAGCTAAATAATAAGCTAGCTAAATTTTCTTTTCCTTTTCTAAAAAGATATCACACTAGATTCATTCAAATGCCTTTTTAAAATCGTACTATCAAGTTGGTTTGACAGTACTTATTTCCTGTGAACCATTATTGGCTTCTGGGGATCACTGTTTTCCTTCTAAGTAAATACAACCCTACATTTAATAATTATTTTGAGACTTCATGATTTCTATTAGCTTATACTGAAAATAGAATTGCCTACATCTCAAATTTTATTTAGATTTTATATAGCTGAAACCCTGCTTCATTTATCAAAAAGACTTTGAGATTGATTTCTTAAGCAGTTGCTTTATTGACATATAATTCACTCACCCTTTTAAAATTCACCATTTCAAAGTTTACAATTCAGTGGGTTTTAGTATAGTACTCACAGACTTGTGCAACCATCACTACGATCTAATTCCAGAATATTTTCATCACTCCAAAAAGAAGTTCTGTACCCATTAGCAGTCACTCTCATTTCCCCCTCCCCCAGCCACTGGCAACTACTAATCTATAATACTTTCTGGCTCTACAGATTTGTCTATTCTGGACATTTCATAGAAATAGAATCATACAACATGTGTCCTCTTGCATCTTGCTTCTTTCACTTAGCATAGTGTTTGCAAGGGTCATCCATTTTGTAGCATATGTCAGTACTTCCTTCCTTTTTATTGTTGAATAATATTCAATAATACTGCATAGATATAACATTTCATCTATCCATTCATTAGTTGTTGAACATTTGGATTTTTTTCACTTTTTGGCTTTCATGAATAATGCTGCTGTGAATATTTCTATACAAATTGTTGTGTAAACATATGTTTTCGATTCTCTTGAGTATATACCTAGAAGTGGAATTACTGGGTCACGGGTAACTCTATAACTTTTTGAGGAACTGCCAAGCTGTTTTCCAATGTGGCTGCACCCTGTTATGTGCCCACCAGCAATGTATGAGGTTTCAATTTCTCCATATCCTCAAATACCTGTTATTGTCTGTCTTTTTTATTATATTCATCCTTGTGGGGATGAAGTGGTGTATCAGTGGGTTTTGGTTTGCATTTTAATTTGATTTTTATATGCACAGAGTTCTTAGCATTAAAGAATTTATTTGCTTATTCTAGAACTAAATGTTTTTCAAATGTTTCTTTTCCTTCTATATCAGCCAGGGTTCAATCAAAGAAGCAGAACCACTAGGAGATATGCCAGTTAGTTAGTTAGTTAGACAGGCAGGGGGATTTATGACAAGGATTTGACCTCACACAATTGTAGGAGGAAGTGATTAAGCAGTATCTGTAAGGCTGCTATCTGAATTCACATCTGATCCTGGAACTTGAAGTCCACAGGGCAGAACTAGAGGAGACTGAAACACACAAGCACAAGCTAGAGCTCATGAGGACGGATGGAAACCCATGTCAGTAGTTCTTGCTTCTGACCTTGGTGACGTGATGCAGGTGTCTTGCAGAATCTGGGGCCTTTTGTCATAGAACTAAACCACACACACACCTGGCCCAGGAATTGGAGAGGCTGGAGGGTCCAGGGGATGGTGGAACAATTGCTGGCTCAGTGGCTACCTCATGCCAACTAGTTGAACCAGCAGAAAAGTGGCAATGTGTGTAAGTTACCAAATGACTGATAATTCCCTCCCCCACTCCAAATCTCCCTCAAGGATCTCTCTTGTGGCCCACCCTAACTGGACATCCAGGAAAGGGAATTCTGGAGAATGCAGTTCTACTTTCCTTCACGCATTTCAAAGTCACCACCACTTCTCAGTTTCTTTCTACAAGCAGAGAACTGAAAAGTAGTCATATAATTAGTGAGATGCCTAGTTCTATTAACTCTGTATACACATCCTATAAAAACAGGTAAAGGGTCTCTAAGTTATAAATCCTAATATTTGGTTTCCTGACCATATTTCACATAAAATTTCTGTAGATGGAATTGATCAAGAATGCTTATGAGTCAAGAGGCGTTTCAACACTACCCCAGATGGTCTAGTACTTGATTCTAGCTTGTTCTCTATCTTCTCTTTCTACATTTCTATCTTGTTCTTCTCTCCCTCGTTCCCACCATTCTCTGCCTTCCCCTCTTGGATGCCCCCCCACCAGCTTGATGTCTCTGATGTGCTCTGCCCATGAGACCATATATTCTACCCACTCTGGTTTCTTCCTTCCCCAACACCTCTCCTCTCTCCATACTTAACTCTAATCAATTAGCCATCAGCATACCAGAGTTCTGTCTCTTTAAATATATAACTAGAAACAGATGGAAGATGATATTCTAAATATAAGACATTCAGGTAGACAATTCCTATAAAGCTGATTCACTCTAGTAATAACATTCTCAGTCAGAAATTCAGTGGTAAAAACACTATAGGAGTTATAATGTATGCATTTTAGGACCTCATATAAGCAAGTTAAGCTGTTAACATTATTAACCATGAGCTTAATATTTTATGCTGGGAATATATATGTGTGATATATATGTAATTAGAAGTGGCAGAAGAGGAGGCCAGCCCTGTGTTTATGCAGAGAAGGTTGAGGCCAGGTCTAGAAGAAGTAGGCAGGTCTGTAGCAGAGCAGGCTTGGCTCAGCTCCTGGGAAACGCTCATGATGAAGGGACACCAGTTCCTCCACCCACACCTGCCAATAGGACCAGGCCTCCAAAGGCCTCAGAGGGCTGCTCTTACCCTAAGGAGGAAGATGCCCAATGGGAGGGATGGGAGGAGAGAAACTTTATCCTAAAAAGATCATTTCAGGTTTGCCTTTGTGGCCAGCACATTTGTAAAACTAATGTAACTTCAAGGTCCCCTTTCCTCACCAAAATTCTTCCCAGTGTTCTCAACATTACCAAAAATTCCCTTAACTAGAAAGTCTTTCATTTGACAACTAGAAATAAAAGATGTAAAAGGGAACTCTTTGGTTTAGATAAAATTTTAATGTGAATGAATTTCAATGACAGGATAATGGCATATTTGGTCGATCATTCGATCATTCTTAAGTGACTGGTATCCAATCCTTCCTAAGCTATGAGAGGAAGAGGAGAAGAATTGACATCAGGGGACAGGCTGAGGGGACAAGGAAGGTGCCCAACGCAGAGAGGCAGACTTTACCAGATTTGGCCATAATTATCTCCTGCTGGGTGGGGAGAATGACAGGTGAGATACTGAGGAATTACTGTGTAATACTTGCAATGACATTTAAAAACCACTTAGCATAATGCAACTTAGGCTGGGGAGGGAGGGGTTGATTTAGCTATCAAGTTCACACTTTGCAGAGGGTTCTCATCACAGTCTTGAATAATCAGCATCCTTATTCAAAGCTGCACACTCATTCCCTTCTCAATTCTCTGCTGAGGACACCACCTCGCTCCAACAGAACTTCCTGCTCCAGCAGTGAGTCCCATGGTTCAGAAGGAAATGTGGCTTAATGGATTCAGGAATGGAATTAATGGAATTCACCTTGTTAATTATATACTGCTAGATTGATGGCAATTTTTTTCTTACAAATCAGAATTAACAATTATGAGTTGTATAAATGTTACTAGGAAAATATGTTTATAAAACATTATTTGAAACTCTGAACATCATGTTAGGTTTTGAAATGAAAATAAAAAACCTGAAAATGTGGGCTTCCCTGGTGGCGCAGTGGTTGAGAGTCCGCCTGCCGATGCAGGGGACACGGGTTCGTGCCCCGGTCCGGGAAGATCCCACATGCCGCGGAGTGGCTGTGCCCGTGAGCCATGGCCGCTGAGCCTGCGCGTCCGGAGCCTGTGCTCTGCAACAGGAGAGACCACAGCACTGAGAGGCCCGCGTACCGCAAAAAAAAAAACAACAACAACAACAACAACAAAAAACCTGAAAATGTTCCTACGTATCTTAACATATAGAATAAATAATATATTTTAAATTATTTTTAATTGATAAAATAAGATTACTAAGAAGGGGAAATGATGGTAAAGAGAAAAGAGTATTCTGGGACAATAGCAGCACCTTATTTTCAATTAAATTCATACCATACTTAAGAACAGCTCCGGAAATCTCGTCTTTTCAAGAACTAATAGTTTCTGGAAATAAGAGGAAAGACATTTGGGGGTGAACACTTGTCATTTGCTGTGAGGTGCTCTAAAATCTATTCCCTTTACCTCGTATGAAAACATCATTGAAATTCACAGGAGGGCTAGGCTGTGCAGCCCACACTTGGCGGGTGCGAGCTGCAGCTCCTAACAGTCCTTTCCGTGCACATTGCTTTGTCTGCGTGATGTCAGCGGCAGATTCAGCAGTCACCTCACATAACCCACCCTTGCTCATGCAAGCTTTTAACAGGCTTTTCTTTGGAAATGATTGCACAGTTATTTAGTAGTTTACAAAATCAACCAATTCCCATGGTGAGGTTTATTTCTGCGGGAGTCAAATCTTAGATTCTAACTAGCAGAGCGAAAAGCTGTTGTCATGGAAACCATTCCCATTTCACTAGGCAGGAGCTGTAATTCACTTGCCTGGAAATGGATTGACAAAGACGCAGAGGGAAACGGTAAAAAGAAATCAGACATAGCTTAAATCCATTTTTCTGAACAATATTGATGATCGCTATTAATCTTAACTTTGGATGGAAAATTGACCTATAAATGCTGGATCCTAACAAAACTTTCAATGCTGGGGGGAAAAAAATCGATGTTTTAGAAGATATTTAAGATAACCCAAAGAGTTTCTCTTTTGTCAATGAAGAGAATTATTTATTAGAATAATAAGATTGTGTTTTAATTTGTTCTCAGAATAATTGAAGCCATGGTAGTGAGGGAGAGAGTTATGTTAAGGATAATTAAATGTCCTTCTATTTAGGCTTTATAAGTTAAATGTTAGGACTGTCAGAGAAGTAATATGTGGATTTATCATGAATATGAAAGGATCGCATGCATCTCAAATTCATAGTAAACCAAGCACGTCTGCACACAAGTTCTTCTTCCTACAAACTTATGGCGTCATGAGTTGACCAGAAAGGACATGTGTATTTCGAGCCTTATGGTATTCGTGCCTTCCTAATGGACGGGACGTTTCTAAGGGTAGGTGGAGGTACTAGTAGAGGTGGTGTGAGCCATCCTATTTCTTACTCCATAGGCCCAATCATTTCCTGCTCCCTCTGAGAAATTACCACTTTTCAGATAAGGCATATATTTCCTCCTAAAGGACCTTCAACCAGACACATCCTTTTTTATTTTATTTTTTATTGAAGTATAATTGATTTACAATGTTGTGTTAATTTCTGCTGTACAACAAAGTGATCGTTATACATATATATGCATTCCTTTGTATATTCTTTTCCTTTATGATTTATCAGAGGATACTGAATCTAGTTCCCTGTGCCAAGTAGGACCTTGTTATTTATCAAACCAGACACATCTTTTAAATTACAATGATGTCATTGTGAGAGGGCACACAGACCAGAGTTAGCAGATGCCATGTGGCCAGATTTCAGGTGCTGCTGGGTATCTGCAACGGAAGTGAAGTGACAACATGGTCAGAGGAAGGGTTGAGAGATGATGGTCTTCATCCAAGGCAGGAACAGCTCCCAATATCAAATATTACAGAAAATTGAGTGAAATATTTCTAGTAGTCAACTATAAGATCCTTGAGGGTTTTGTGGGTATCTGTTTAAATTCAGAGATTCAGTTGAAAGACAAACAAAGTCATCTGAAAAAATACTGACCCCACAGCATGGGGTCTTAGTAAAGAAAGATTAATTATATACAAGGAGTATTTATCCTTGGGGAAAAAATGTTCATTTTAAAATAAAAAGTGTAAAGTATCTCCAGTAAAATATACAAAACTTAAATTTACAGCTCAATGAATTTTTATATATATACAAACTTTTACATTTATATATATGTTTCCACCACCCAAATCAAGATGTAGAACATATCCCTACACATAACACTTTCACCATTTTCCTGACTTCCATTATCATGGATTAGTTCTGCCTGTTCTTAAACTTTACATAAATACAATAGATATATTTTTATGTCTCACTTCTTTTGATCAACATAATGTTTTAAAACTCATTTATGCTTCGCATATATCATTATCTTGAATGTATTCATTGCTAAGCAGTATTCTATTGTATGAATATACAGAATTTATTTATCCATGTTATTATTGATAGACATCGGGGCAGTTTCCAGCTTGTGGCTATTATAAATAAAGCTGCTATGAACATTTTATCTAAGTCTTTTGTGGACATATGCTGTCATGTAGGGTAGCTGTATATTTAATTTTCCTAGAAAGCGTCAGTTTTCTCAAGTGGTTTTGCCATTTTAACTCTCATTAGCCTGTGTGAGGCTCTCCATCCTCACCAGCACTCACTGTTGTCAGTCTAGTGGGTGTGTAGTGGTCTCTGTGTGTGCCCTTTTTTCTAAAGAAGCTTTTTAAAGAAGCTGTGCTAATATCTGCCTCAATGTTATAGGAGGGTCCTGACATCAGAATAAAAATTCAGATATCGTGATTAACACTTCCCAGCCTCCCAATGACCCCATGACTTTGAAAAATGTAGCTTTTCCAAGATAAGTAAAATTTCAAGTGAGCTGAGATTTCAGGGTATATATAAACTGATGGCCATAACAGGTTCAAGTGGAAAGGAACACTGGTATCCAAAACACACGTCAGTTTAGGCTTGAACAAATAGCCACTTGCTCTGAAGAGACCAAAAATCTGTTTCCGGTCCCTGTTTTAAAATAGCTGAAATTCAATAACTGACTCCAGCCTCATGGGGAAGCTTCACTCTTGGTGATTAGCCACAGGGCTATTGAGACAGCTCAATCTCACAGAATTTCTAGTTTATGAGGAGGTCAGGTGCCTCAGATACTTCACATGTGTATGTAAAGAGCTGAATAGCCAATTATTGTTCCTTAACCTTGAAATGTGTCCACAGATTTCACTGGGCCAAATTCTTTGTGGTCATTCTACTTTTCTTTGGAAGCTAGTCCACTGTCAAAGGGAGAACAGAGGATGCATATTCTAAGTACATTTACAATATATAAGATGAAGCAATCTGGCCATTGCCCGAGGGAGTGAGCATCCAGCTCCTAACTGACTGCCTTCTCAGGTGTGTTAGGTTTCTATTACCACAACCCTTCATGACTTAAAACAATGCAGATTTTTTAATCTTATAGTTCTGTAGGTTAAAAGTCCAACACACAGGGCTGAGTCCCTTCTGGATACTCTGGGGAGAATCTGTTTCCTTGCCTTTTTCATTTTCTAGAGGCCACCTGTGTCCGTTGGCTCATGGCCAGCTTCAGAGACTGCAGTGTGGCTTCTCCCTGACCCTTCTTCTCTTGTCACATCTCTCTCTCATTGACTGTAGCCCAGAAGGTCCTCTACTTTTAAGGACTGATGTGATTAGAATGGGCTCATCAAGATAATCCAGGATGATCTCCCCAAACCAAGGTCCATAGCCTTAATCACATCTACAGGGTTCTTTTTGCCATGTGAGGTAAGATAACACAGGTTCCAAGGATTAGGGCGTGGACATTTGGGGGAGGGGCATTATTCTGCATACTACATCAAGAAATAGAATCGACACACAGGGATTGAACCTGGTCACCCTGATTCTGGTGGCTGAGCCCTGCTCTCAGTGACACTACCAAGGCACAGGTGCTCCCTTGGAGTGAACGTTCATTAATGCTGCTTAATGGTGTAGATGCCACAAGTGTGGCTTTTATTCCTCCCAGGGTGTCACAAAAGCTGAAGAATAGATGGTATGCCACCTTTTGTATTTGTTTCCCAGTAAAGTTTAAAGGAAACTTGTGACTTTAATCTCAGTTACAGGATTGCTTAGCTGTGAGCTATTCTTTGATGTTATGAAAAATATTTTTAAAAGAGTTAGAAACCACTGTATCTTACCATGCAACTCATAACTTAATACTGGAAAAAAAGACACTGAAATTATTGAATGTTCAGAACATAAGAGTCTGCCAGAGCCATCCTGATGTAAGCACTTAAGTGCAAAACAGCCTCTTCTTTCTTTTATGATCTGGCCACCATTGTGATTTACCTTTGAAAGTATATTAGAGTTGGGAAGGATTCTCTTCTGGGTCTAGGAGGTGCAGGATAGAGAGAAGGGGAAAAAATATTGCTGGTTTTCCAAGTTCCATCTGAGAACAGTATTTATAGTAGGAACAATGTTATAAAGAGTATGTGGGTTTCCTACATCATCCAAATAATCATATTTTTAACTATAATATATTTTCACAAATTATTTCTCCTCATTAATATCTAGATAAATTATAAATTCAGTTTCAATTTCCAGTTTGATCCAAGGATTATTTAGAACGATATTTTTTAACTTCTGAGAGATACATTAAGTGAAGCATTTGGGGTACTGTAGTGGGAAAGGAGAATCAAAGTTATTAGTTAATTTTGACTCAGTAATGGACAAATGTAGGTTTACATGTGATGAAGATGGGAAGGTAGCAGCTTGCAAATGGAAAAGCATAGCAAAACATCCAAATTAATTGGTGAGTGGGATTAAGATATTAAAAGAAATCTGATAAAGCCACACATTTTTAAAAAAAGGAAAAATGGGGGGCTTCCCTGGTGGCGCAGTGGTTGAGAGTCCACCTGCCAATGCAGGGGACACGGGTTCGTGCCCCGGTCTGGGAAGATCCCACATGCTACGGAGCGGCTGGGCCTGTGAGCCATGGCCACTGGGCCTGCGTGTCCGGAGCCTGTGTTCCATGGCAGGAGAGGCCACAGCAGTCAGAGGCCCACATACCAAAAAAAAAAAAAAAAAGAAAAATGCATTATAACAAAGAGAAATATAAACAATATTAATGGAATACAGTCAACTATGTCAATTAATACAATAAGTGTAAATAGCCCAAATTTCCCTGTGGTAATGAAAAAAAGTCAGATTGAGTTAAAAACAAATGTAGTTTTAAAATGAAAGATGAGCAAAATTTTACAAGAGAGACAGGAGGGTATATATTTAGTAATATCATATGAAATTGAATTCAAGGCTAAAAGAAGTAAGTGAAACATAGAAGGATAAGATCTAGTGTTAAAAGGTATAAAGAAGATATAACAAAGAAGAAAGCCACAGATACAGAAAGCAAAAACTCCTAAAAATAAAGGAGAACATGATCCTTGTGGGAAATTTGATATCTATTTGTTTTAGAAAAGTATAAGTCAAGTAGACAGATAATGAACAAAAATATAAAGTATCTTAATAACCCAATTAACAAGTTCAAGTATGTTTACAAATATGTTACAAAGGTTTATATTATGCATATCATCTTTATATTATACATATCCTGTCCTGTCAGAAGAGAGTATATTCATCTCTTATGCCCGTTACATGTTTACCAGAAGCTATCGTGTACTTGTATCTGTCCACAAAATAATGATTATAAATTCAAAAGAGTAGAGATTTTGTGAATCAGACATTCTGACCATAATCTACTAAAACTAGCAACCTACGACTTCACTTCCTCTCCAACAGGCAACCTGAATTTTCCAGATCTCTTTCCAGTTTTTGGCCCCTAAGGTAAGCAAACACGTGTGGTGAGGCCAGCCTTGTCTGGTCATCAGCAGTGGAAGAAACTAGTTTCTGTAATTAAACACTTAGGTAGCACCCCATGGACAAGGACCTTTTCTAAGGGCTTCACAAATAATACCAGTGAGAACTTATACCTTAACTAGGAAAAGATAAATAAGAAGCTTTTGAAAAAAACCCACCCACCCACGCTGGTAGTTTTAAAATGCAAATTTTAAAAATGAGGTTCCATTCTTTGCCTATCAGATTACAAAGATAGATACAAATTATAATATTTAGAGTGAGATATACAGACAATAATACTTGCCTATATAGTACCTTCAGCAGGAGTGTAAATTAGATGATTGCTTAGAGGGACATTTTGATAACATGATTTTTAAAACCCTCTAACTATGAAAGTTTGCTGATCAAGCAATTTCACTTTTGGAAATGGGAATAATCAAGAATGTGTCCAAATATTTCCTTCGTGAATTTCATTTTAGCTCTTTGCAACAAGATGGAAACAAACTAAATATCCTAAAATAGGAGATTATTTAAATAAATTATGATGCACCTGCACAGTGGGTTACCCTGCAGTTTATTGGTGAATAGCACAGATTCTGGCTGCAGACTTCCTAGGTTTGAATCTCTGCTCTGCTTTTCAACAACTGTATGACTTTGGACCACTTAACCTCCCTTGCCTTCACTCTCTCACCTATAAAAAATATGAATAATAGTATCCACCTTTGCTGGGTTATTTTGTGAAAAAAGATGAGTTAATATGTGTAAAGCTTGTGAGAAGTGTCTGCCATGTAGTAAATGTTATCAAAGTGTTATATAGCTGTTATATAGTCAGATAGGGAGTCAGTGTACTTAGTCAGATGGAAAAATATTTATAGCATATTAAATGAAAAGGTCAGATTTCAAGACATCAATAAGTATATGACATGATCCCAATTTTGTTGATATACACTATATGGAGACATATATAATTGACTATAAGTGTATACAAAATTTCAAAAGATAAACATCAAGTGTTCATTATCAAGGCTATTAGTAGTATGTCTCTGGTGAGATTGAGGGTTTTCTTGTTTTCTTCTAAGTCTCTTTATTCTCTGATTTTTCTGAAATGAGCATGTTCTGCCTTTGAAATAAGGTGGGAAAAGTTTTTTCTTAAAACAAATGAAAAGTCTTGCTTTTGCCAATTCTCCTCACTGGAAACTTGAAGGGTTGAGTAAGAAGTCATTCCTGTTTTGAGCACTTAACACTTGAGTCTCTGAAAAAGCACAAAGCATTTCTATATGAAAAATATTTCAGTGCTTTTTTACCTTTTCATGTATATTTCTAAGATCATGTTTTAAACTATTTAGTGAAAAGTCCTTATTTTAGAACTGAGAGTTTCTATCTGAGGTATTTAAATACTATTAAGAACTGAAAATTTATAGATCTTAAATCTGTTTTGCTTGTCTTAAAACTATTCCCTGGTAGTAGCCGACAAAGCAGAATGCTGTAATACCTGGAAGAACATGATGGACCAGTGCTGACATGAAGGCAGCCAGGGGGATCCACAGAGAAAATAGCTTTCTGGAAAAGCACTCAGAGCCTGCTGGTTGGGGCCCTAGAATTCTCCTAGGAGAAAAGGCAACACACACACAAAGGAGATCTATCCTGTAGTCCATCTCCAGGATGTAAAATCCAATATTTGCACGAAGGCTTAGCCCAAGGAAGGCATATTTCTGATTCTCGGCTGTAAATACTTAGTAACTGCCTAACAACACACATGTGGTGGCTTAGAATATCCAAAGAAAGGCGTGCTCTGCCTTGGGCAGAGTGGTGTTGACCTTATAGCCTGTGTGCCTGCCACTTTATTAAAGTTTCAAGCCTTCAATCACAACAGTTTCTGCATGAATTCTTTCACAGCTTGCAGCACTCTAAGCAGAAGCCATAGAGACATGGCAAATCAATTTCCACCAAGAAACTATGAACATTGGGGTGAGGCAACAGTTATTTTGCTTTGCAAAGAGGTAAAAAGTAGCTGCTCTATTACATTGCTGAAAAAACCTTCAGTGTTGATTTGCATCTCCATTTTGAGTGTTTTCTGTCTAAGACGGAGAAAGATCTGAAGTTTGGTGGATAAAGGCTGTGCAGAGAACCTCTGGAATCAAACTCTGGCCAGAACTGGCTATGTCTTACTAGGAAAGCAGATACTTTTCATTTTCCCTGAGAAGTGGAGAAGCTACATTTCTGTTGTTAGTTGTTAGAGTATTCCAGCTTTCTTCTGCTTTATTAGAGAGCCTATGGGAGAGAACTTTTAAAGGGGACATTATTAAGCTCAGAATGGTGGAAGTTTCAATGCAATGATGGTTCCTTGAGGTAAGAGATTATGTCTACTTTCTTTATTATTGTTTTCCTGGCATGAATCACTGTGCCTGGTCCATGGTAAAAATGGAAGGTTGATTAAATTAATAAATCATGAAGGGAAAGTTATAATTGCCATCTGTATTAGTCAGTTTTGCTGCAGTAACAAACAACCCCCAAAATCTCAGTGGCTTATAAATCAAAGGTTTATTTCTTGCTCATATTATATCATAGGAAGTAGTCTGAAGTTCCATTATACATGTCTTCTTTCTAAAGGCCACAGCCACCATGTGATATATGCCCTGTGGCATGCTGACCTGACTTACACCAGCCCACAGCTCAAAAGAGTTGATGGGGCTTCCCTGGTGGCGCAGTGGTTGAGAGTCCGCCTGCCGATGCAGGGGACATGGGTTCGTGCCCCAGTCCGGGAAGATCCCACATGCCGCGGGGCGGCTGGGCCCATGAGCCATGGCCGCTGAGCCTGCGTGTCCGGAGCCTGTGCTCCGCAACGGGAGAGGCCACAACAGTGAGAGGCCCGCGTACCACAAAAAAAAATAAAAAACAAACAAAAAAAAACAAAAAAAAAAGAAGAGTTGATGGTGCACACCTCTCCCCAACTCTGTTCAGTGATGCCATGTTGGTGGCCTAAAATTAACTATGTATTTACACCATGGGAATTGGCAAACACTGCAAATCAAATTTTGTTTGTTTCTTGTTTTTGGTTTTTGAGGGCCAGTTTATCAATACACCCCTGGATCTGTGTGACAAAGAGGAAGAGCAAAAGAGCTGGCAGAAAATCACAAGGCCTCTTTAAGCTAAAGCAAATCACATGGCCAAGGGTGACAATGGGGCAGGAACACATGCTCCACCTACAGGAGGTCCTCCAAGTCCTGTGGCAAAGATGGGGAGGGAACAAACAATTGTAAATACTACAATATACCCGACTGTCTAGATAATTGTAATTGACCAAACCCCACATTAGGACATGTGGTATGACAAAGTGTTTTAATGATTTATGTATGGGTATTTTAACATAATTCTCATTGTAAAAACAATACTACTTATTAAATGCTTACAATATGCCATGTGTTGTATAGAACTTTATATAGTACATAATCCTCACCACAGTACTATGAAACAGATACTGTTACTATCCACGTGTTGCAGATGAGGAAACTGAAGCCTAGAACATTGTTTTTTTAGAAAGGGTCCCCTGGACACAGATTCAGAGAGTTGAATAGGGATGGTTAGTTGCTCAGTGGTCTCCATAGATCCACCTCCAAGGAAGTGAAAAGGCCAGGACTGAGCAGAGGGAGGAGTTGACCTACAGGAGCCTCAGCCAATCCTGCAGGGAGTTCTGGAGCTGGGATGACCCTTCAGGATTATTCTCAAAACAAGGTAAGGGGGTCCCAGCCGGTCCCTATCCATGGGACACCCCTGGAAGGGGGTATAGCCTTGAGCAACCCAGTTTCCTATGGCCAAGAGCAATTCCTAGTGTAATTTATCAACAGCAGATAGTTCCAGCTGGAAGAAGGATGCAGCAGCCTTGAGAGGGAACCTGGGCAGAGCACCACAGAATGCACTGTGGTTAGGTGATATATCCAGGGCCACGCAGCTAGTAAAAGGCTAGGATTGAAACCCACATCCACCTGCAAAGGAGGCAAGAGTATACAATGGAGAAAAAACAGTCTCTTCAATACACGGTGCTGGGAAAACTAGACAGCTACATGTAAAAGGATGAAATTAGAACACTATCTAACACCATAAACTCAAAATGGATTAAAGGCCTAAATGTAAGGCCAGATACTATAAAACTCATAGAGGAAAACATAGACAGACACTTTAAGGGAGACTAGGGTCATCCTAGGGATGCAGTCTTGAGCTATTAGAAACTATGTTAGTGTTTGTTGAAGTCTTTGTAGGCCAAAATTGAGGCCTATAAAGTAAAGAAGAGGGCTCAGAGGAGCCTGGGTAGATAGAGTTTGGTCAGTGAGAGACTCTTTGTCACAACCAATTAGCAATAAGCAGCAGTTTAGTGGACCAGTGCCCTACCCTTAAGACCCCTGTGATACAAGCCTCATCCAAAGCTAAGAGCCTCCCCATATACCACTGATGAGTTAGTTCATACACACACAGTCACATACTCTCACTCTATACTCACATTCACACTCACATATACACTCACACTCACATTTACATACAATCACACATAGTCTTTCACACACACTTATGCATACACACTCACATACACAGCCTTGCACACACATGTTCTCACACTCACATACACTCACACACACACACACACACACACACACACACACACACTTGCCCCTGGACTGTGTGTTTCAGTTCCCGGGCCCAGCTACTCAGTTTGTAGATTGCAGCCTGTTCGCTGCCCCAGCCCTGCTGTTAAGTAAGAGACAGGGTGGCAGCTCCAAGCAGCCAGCCCCTGAGGCCTCCCACCCATCTAACTACCGTGAACTGGGGCTGGGATAGATCCAGGATCTCCCACCAACAGAGAGACCAGAGGAAAGAGCCCTTCATGGGGGGAGGAGAGGTACAGGCAGGAACTGGAGTTCTAACTGGAAGGAGAATCAGGCCCCTTGGGTAGCTCAGCTTGGAGGTTCCCCAGGTTCTACTCACTCTTCTCTTCCTTGATCTCATTCCACACTCAGCCCAGTCCCTGCCTGAGATCTCAGGTCAGTAGGTGATAAAGCCAGCATTGGACCCCAAGCTAAAGCTTCTGGCCCTCTCCCATGAGACCACTCTCTTTGACAGGGGTTCTTTTTAAAGTCACTAAAAAAGCTTTATGAAGGAAAAAAGTTGACCATTTCATAGGGTAACTAGTCTTACTGTGGTTTACATGTAAGCTGACTGTTAAGTATAGTCAAATTCCCTAATAATCATAATCTCCTCCTCAACTCACATTCTTTAGTTTTACATGCTCTCATCATGGGTTGTTTTTGTTTCTTCCTCTGTGGGTGAGGAAAGAACTCTCTTCTCAGGAGGCTGGAGCAAAGAGCACAGCTTTGGAATCAGACTAGGGTTTGTGTTCTGGCTCTTCCATGAACCAGTGAGTGGTAAAACCTTAACTCAGGAGTCTCCACACCTTTGAGCCTCTGCAAAATGGCAGGGAGGTGATTGGGGTTAAATAGGACACCTGATAAAAGCACCCATCAGAGTTCGTGGCTCATAAGAAATGACCAATATGTTGACACCATTTGAATTTCTTGTTTTTACTTTTTAATTATATAATGTCAGTAATGTAGTGAGACTCAAAAATCAGTATTTCTTCAAGAAAAATTGTCATTCTCCCAGGGGGGCGGCGGCGGGGGGGGGGGTTCCTTCTGAATCGCATTGCATCGATCCTCACTTTTCTTCTGTGTATTGTGGTGACCTTGGTATCTGGCAAAGAGGTGGCATGGGCCACAGTCCCAAGAGGGGTGCACTATGTCAGAGCTGCCCAGGGTGGCAGCAAGGTCGTTTCGGGGCCATCAAGGTGCCTTTGCATATTTGCCGCCTCACCTATTTTGTACCAATTCTTGGTTGACCCTTTTTGACCCATCTCATGCTTATAACTTCAGATCCCAGACAGCCAGGAAGCTTCCTTTCATTTGTTCCAATTTGTCTCCATCCAGTATTTGTCGTAAATTGATGGTGGCGGGGGGAATGACAGAAGAATAATGTTCATGGCAGGGAAAGGAAAGAAGATGCAACTTTCTGTCTGGGAAAGCTTGGTATCTGGGAGGATGCACTGAATTCGTTACCGGTTTCCTGAGCCTAAATAATAGTGGTTCTGAAACATCTTCCACAGGGACCCCCAGACTGAGTTCTGACCTCTTTTAACATACACTCCTTTGGGAGGCTAGGGGAGCCAGCCAGGGTAGAAGCTGGAGGGGAAAAAGCCTGGGAGAATGAAGGGAGGAGGTGGAGTTCTTTGTTTCTCTCCTTCAAGCTCCAAACAACTTGCCATCTTTCTGGGCAATCTTTGTTATTCCGAGCATTCTCTGAGCTCTGGACTAGAAATTTGTCAGTGCTTCTTTGGCTACATCATTTTCCCACTCCCATTCACTTTCTGATCATGACATCTTTTCAAAAGTAAATTGGAAAACAAATATTCAAGAAATCAGGATGTCATTGCTTAGGCATTATAAACAGCTTCTGATGGCTTACAGGTACAGCCAAAGATGCCGAAATGAAAACACACTACATATTTTCATCTTCAGTGTTCTGGTGTAAATTTACAGGGCTGGTCTGTGGTCCTGAATACAGAACATCTCTGTTAGCATAGAGCAGGAATTTAAATGCTTCTGGAAAACAAAATCAATCAAAAATAATGTTCTTCTACATCAGATGTGGCTTATAAATGTAATCAAAAGACTGTCCTATAAAAACACTGCACATATAAATCCTTACAAGAAGAGCATTGTCTAGTGATAGACAGTTTCCAGGATTTTTCATTGTCTCCTGCTCTGTTTCCACAAGGCGGCAAATCTTAAGAGAAAGGTTTCTAGATCTTTATCTTATAATGCAGTTGTTTATCAAATACCAGAACAATCATTAGCCAGGTAGAAGACCTGAACATAGACACAAAGGCAGGAAATCTGCAAATAAATTGAGTTTTGCAGTTTATGTACTGCTTTACTGTATAAAATCCAGGGAGTGGTTGAGGCCAGCACTCTTTTTCTACTATAGTATAATTTTCTTCTAAGTATATAGCAGCACCTGGTCAACAATTCTTATTGAGCGTCACGTCTGACTTACAGTATACACACACATTTAGTTGCAAGGCTGGACTGTAAGAAATCAGGTAGCTCCTGTTCTGTGCAGCTGAATGAATTTGACTTCTCTACTCAAACCTCCAAATGTGGTTACTAAGGCATGGGTTACAATAAAAGGGGGAAGAAAACTGTGGTAGCCCAGCAAACTCTGACTCATTTAGAAGAAGAGAGAATATGAGTTCTAAAGTCACAAGAACAAACTTTTTCCTTTAGAATATGATTCTCATTCTATTGCTCACTCTTCCAACTAAGACTCTCTTTACCTTCTTCATCCCCTGGGCTCCTGAAAAAGTTCTTGAGAAAACTTTTACCCCAAGTTATAGTGCAGCTGGGACCCAGTAATAAATCATTGAGTAGCCCTTTCAGCAACTGTAGGCTCACTTTTAACTTTTTCTTCCTGGGCTGCATTGGTTTAGACTCCCAGAGTTTGAGTACCTCGATCAAAGTACAAGTGATGAAGGGTATCCTCCAAAAGACCCTGTGCCAGGAACCTGCCCTGTGAATCCCACCCCAGTCAGTTCTCAGGTGTTTGTGGGCAGGAAGGAAGAGGTGAGTAAGAGTTAATAACAGCAGACATTTATTAGCATGCACCATGTGCCAGCAGGGTTCTGGACTTTAGATACAGTATCACATGCGATGCCCACAGCACCCAAGAATCGTAGTGTTCTTCTCATTTATGGATGAGGTAAAACTATGTGTAAGATATGAACAGCTGGTAACTGGCAGCATTTATGAATTTGGAATAGTTCCCCTAACCACTATCCTTTATTAGCAGGAGCCTTCAGGCTGATGAATGCCTTAAGCCTTCACAATAATCCAACTACAAAATATTATTATTCCCACTTTTTCCATTGGAGTAACTCAGGCAGAGGTCACTTTCTCAAGGTCACGTTTAGGAAGGGACAGAGCCAGAAGCTGAACCCTTCCAAAGTCTCTGCTCTTCCTGCCTCCGCACAGTGCTTGCACCAAGCCTGTGGCATGCACACTTTTAAAGAGATTCAGTGCCTGACTGGGTATTTAATAATGCAAATATAAGTGAAAAACATCCATAGGACCAAGAGATATAATTTTAAGATTCTGCCCTTTAACTGAAAGGACAGAGTGGGTGAGGCACTGTGTTGGCAAGGAGGAGAAAGGGCTTTAGTGTTCAAAGAAGGTGTTGTGGGGAAAGGCAGCGTGTCTCTGTAATTTGTAGGAGGGATGGAAGGACTTGCCCAGTCTGCCAGGAGCAGGAATTTTGTACCAAGTACAGTGGTAATGGCTGCAAGTAACGGTAAACTCCAGTACAGGGATTAAACTCGGAGGTAATTTTCCCCCCACCATAACAAGAAGTTTGGTGGTAGGAGACTTCAAGTGTTGGTTCAGATGCTCAAAGATGCCATTGGAACCCAGGCACTTTCTCCTTTCACCGTCCTCCCTTACCACGTTGGCCTTCTCTTCTTGAGAGTCACGAGGCATCTGCCATAACGTCAGCAGCGAAAGGGAAAAGGTTGCACCATCCACAATGGTCCCATGTTAGCAGAAAAGTAGAATCTTTCTCAGACCCCTCCAGCCCCCATCCAACTTCCACTTAGGTCTCGTCAATCAGCAACAGAGATTGGGAGCCCCTGTGGAGGATGTTTCAGAACCACTATTATTTAGGCTCAGGAAACCGGTAATGAATTCAGTGCATCCTCCCAGAGACCAAGTGCCACCCCCTCCAGCAGCAAGTACTTACCTGGACACCTGGCCTCCCCAGCAGAACTGCATCCGCATGTGAACAGGGTGGTGTGAAAAGTCAGAAGAGAGTGTACCTTGCTTTAGGAGGCTAGTGTGGAGAGGAGCTGGGGCAACAGGGCTGTACTTGAGAGAAGGACGAAGACGCTGATGTGGAAGAACATCATCCTGCCAAATGACCCCAGAGCATCACACGGGCTCTCACCCTTTCTTCCCTCATCCTGTTCTTAACTCTCTTCATTCTTTCTGCCCTAATCCCAGATCAGTAGCATATGGAGTTAAATAATATTGATAAGTATCAGATCATCTGACTCACTGTTTTTCTTTAATTTAAAAGTCAATAAATTATTGCTGAATTAATTAAGTAATTAATGA
Source organism: Kogia breviceps (assembly GCF_026419965.1). Taxonomy (NCBI): domain Eukaryota; kingdom Metazoa; phylum Chordata; class Mammalia; order Artiodactyla; family Physeteridae; genus Kogia; species Kogia breviceps. The sequence continues at coordinate 49,768,446 of NC_081312.1, forward strand.
GATGAGGAACTTTCAGGCAGGTATCAACTGGGAAGGGCCTTTGACTGCGAAGGCCAGAAGTTTTCACCTTCTCAGAGGAGACAGTCCTCAGGGGCCTCTGGAAGGAGTCGGGATGCCCTTGTTACCAGCATCCTCAAGTACAGATGTTGGCTCAGTGGCCCAGCTCAGACAAGAGGAACCTGAGGAGGGCGAGGGCTCCTGGGTCTTGGATGAAAACCACCGTGTGTGGCCTTGTGGCTGCTTCCTGTGATGAGAGCTCCATGGTTTCCTTCTTCGTCTCTGCAGAGCCAGCTTTCCCAGGCGCTGAACAGGCTGTCGGACAGGGCCAAGGAAGCCAAGGAGTTCCTGGTGCAGCTGCGCAACATGGTCCAGCAGATCCAGGTATTGGGAGCACCGGAGGCGGAAAGCACGCCCCGCGGGTTAAGATGTAACTGTGGGGCGGGCGGGGAGGGGTTGTCTGTGTCTCTTTTATTTTTCTGTTTTGTGGGACATTTCCTATGTATTTTTCTCCTGATCTTTCTCTTCTAATACATACGAACACACATACAGGCCAACTTCAAATATACCCCTTCTCAAGGTGGTTACGTTTCCCCAACAGGCCAAAGACACAACCCCGTTTTCCAACTGGTTCCCATCTTCCACACTGAGCTCCTAATTCTCTGCTACTGTGCAAAGAAAGATACCTATCTCTTTGTGAATACAGTCATTATTGTTGAGTTTTTAAAATTCTATAGGTTCCCAAAGCACCTTGCAATCATTATATCTTATCTAATGGTAGCAAACAGGTCACATTGTCTTTTTTTCTTCCTTCTTTCCTTCCTTCCTATTCCATAATAATGCTTCTCCTCTACTTAGATACTTAAATGTTTTTCAACCGTGATCCCCTGGCAACTATAATTTGCACAGTGACCAATAGATCAACTGACATTTGAGAGCTTGTGAACTCTCAACTATAGCTGAAGGGGAGAAGCAAGAAATTGCATGAGATGCTAAAATAATGAACTTCTTTACTGTTTACTGCTCTTATGTTTTGAGGTTTGCCTCACAGAAATAACCTTAGCTCTGGCCTCCAGTAGATCAGCTTTCTGAGTTAACATTTAACCTGTGTCAAGGCAGAAATGGCTTTTTAAATGTAAGCCTGGCTTCCAGAGCATCTCACACTGATTTCTTTGCCTTTAGTTGGCATGCAGGCCCATGTTAAAACTTTTGATTCCCTAACAACCTAACAGTTGTACACTTCCTTCTATTTTCCAAAGGAGTAGAGTTTATCAGTTGGTCCTTGGTCTTTCTTTGCTTTTGCTGGCATAAAGTGTGCAGCCCCAGGCTTGCCTCTGCACCTCACCTCTTCATCAGAGCAAAGCTTTCTTTCTGCTTTAAATCAGAGCCTGTATGAAGACAGCTGCCCCCTCCCTACCAATATTACCCTGCTTGGAACATAGAGAGCTCTTCAATGATGTTTTCCAGGAGAGTTCTGTGAGAGCTCAAAAGCAATTGCCATGAAAACCAAACCTTAACATTTGTAGAAGTCATTGCTGAAGCAATTACAAATGCACGCCTTATACAGGCATGTATAAGACCTTGCATTTGAGACAGTGACTTAATGACCTGTCCATAGATCCTTATATTAAGAGACACAGTTCTTGATGACTTTGGGAATAAATTAAAATTTGGTAGGCTAAGCGGTTCCTTCCTTTCCAGCCCTCCAAATTTTACTCAGTTGACTGCTATTTTTTCAATACTATTACTGTATATGTGACAAGTATTCAGCTTTCATTTGCTGTAAATTACAATTGTTTTCCAGATTATGGTTTGAGAATCAAAGTTACATATGTAACTTATTGAAAGGGTTACCTTTAATGAATGCTTATAATTTAGGGAGAGAATTGCTTAAAAGAAATGTCTGTAGCACGTACAGATTTAAATCACGTAAAAAATTTTAGATCCAACATTCAATTTAAACGTCATGGGAAAGCTATAATCCATTTAGAACATGCTTACTGTTCCCCACAAGCTGGTTGGTTCACATCTGATTTTTACAGCAGGCTGATGCCTGTTACATATACCAGTTATTCTTCACTGCCTACGTGCACTCATGACTTGCTTTTTTAATGAAAGGAGCAAGTGCTTTTGCCCACGATTATTCTGTCGTCATTGGATTATTGTTTAATATCGAAGACGATTGCCATCCACTTTCTTCTTTGTCCCCCTGGATTTGATGATTCTTTCTCCCTCATGCCTCAACAATACCCCATTCCCCCAGCAACCAGCCTTTCTGAATGCCACCTTCCAACCATGCACAGCTGGGCGCATGCCAGCCCTCAAAAGGATTCATGTTCAACTCTACAAACTAAAACTTTATTTCACTTGATATAAGTCAAACTGTGGAGATGATTTCCTTCTGATAAGAATAAATGTATTAAGTAACATTCATGCCTTTGAGTCTAAATTTAAAGTGAAACACTACAACTGTGGAATAAAATTTATTCCATTATTTATAAAAAGTGTATGTGCACTGTGGATGGGACTCCTCTTCCTTCCCCTCAGCAGGGATTTCCACCCCACAGGTGGACAGGGGTTCTGCTGTATTTGGCAGCCCCAGGTGCCCAGGCACCTGGCAGCTGAGAGCTGTGCTCTCTCACACAGGAGAACAGCGTGGAGTTTGAGGCCTGCCTGGTAGCTCAGTGTGACGCCCTCATTGATGCCCTCAACAGGAGGAAAGCCCAGCTGCTTGGCCGCGTCAACAAGGAACGGGAGCACAAGCTAAAGGTGAGTGCTGTGCCCTGGGGGAAGCAGAAGGCCGGCCAGCCAGGTTCCCAGGCTATGACAGGCAGACGTCTGCCATAGCCTTGGATGGCCAGTAGCCCGGCCGGGGAGGAGCAGGCACGTCCCTTCATTCACCGCTCACTCCCTCCTTTGCATCACCAGTACTCATCGAGTGATTTCTCTGGACCAGGAATTGCTCTGGGTACAGACATAATAAATAAATTAAAATCCCTGCCCTCGGGCTTCCCTGGTGGCACAGTGGTTGGGAGTCTGCCTGCCGATGCAGGGGGCGCGGGTTCGTGCCCCGGTCCGGGAGGATCCCACGTGCCGCGGAGCGGCTGGGCCCGTGAGCCATGGCCACTGGGCCTGCATGTCTGGACCCTGAGGTCCGCAGCAGGAGAGGCCACAAAAGTGAGAGGCCCGCGTGCCGAAAAAAAAAAAAAAAAAAATCCCTGCCCTCCTGGGGCTTATGTTCTACCAGAAGGGATAAACAGAAAGCAAGATGAGTAAGTAAAATATGCAGTATGTTAGTAAAACGTGCTAAGAATAAAAGGATGGGGAATACAAAGGGTGGGGGTTGAAATTTTAGACAGAGTGACCAGAACAACCATGCGGAGGCAAATGTACTTTTGAATTGGGAAATGGAATCTGTACTTTCCAGAAAACAAACAAGATTTGTCTTAATTTCTGAAGCAAACTATACAACTGAACAGCTGTACAGACTTTGGTCATCACACAGTAGAATCAATTGATTACAAGTCTGGGGCCCTATTGGCAGGAGGACTGATCTTTCTGGAGACATCTGATACCCCATCTATTGCCCCCTTGGAGCAGGGCAACAACTCGTGAGAGCAGGCTGGATAGACATAGACGGGCAGCGCCCAGCCGAAGGAAGCAAGAAGTAGGCCATCAGGAGAGGGCCACATACATGGCCAATAGCCTCAGGGTGGCTACCAGTGGGTGGTGGGTGGGCTGTGTGCCATGTTGGCCTGGCATTGGGGTGGAGGGAGAAGTGAGGTCTACCATTGGTTCTGTGTTGGGGTCAGGCAGTCAGCATCAGGGAGCTTCAATATTGGGCAACAGTGAGTGGACACAGCCTCGGGGGAGCTGGGGACTGGAAGTGGCAGATATCCCCAGCAGGCTTGAAACAGGCTTTAGTCCCTGAAGAACAAAAGGAGGTCCCATTTCTAAAAGAGTGGGATTCTAGTAGGAGAGCCAAGGGAGAGTTTCAGAATGAAGAACTAAGACAACAGAGCTTACAAGATTTGGGGCCAAAGCTTGGTGGCAGGGAAGCTTCAAGCAGGGCCAGTGCCCAGTTCATGGTTACTAGAAACAAGGCAAGAAACTAGTTGCTAACTGGGGCATGAGACTTCAGTAAGACCTGCCGCAAGACGGCAATGCTGAGCCCTGAGCAGCGGAGTCACCGTCCTTAATCTGTGCCTAGCACACACCAGCACCCACGGCCCAGGGGACTTTGCTGTGAACATGGGGAGCTGGGCAGCATGAAAAGAGAAACGTTTCCCCAGGGAAGCTTAACAGGTCTCTCCAAAGTTGAAGGAAACCCCAACTCTATCTTCTTCCTTAAGGTTCCTTCCTCTGCTACCCACCTGCAGCTCCTCAAAACACATTTAGATCCACATACCCGCTTCTTCCTTCCCCAAAGCCAGGGCAGTGATGTGGCTGCAATATAAACCTTTCTCCCCTGCCTCGGTGACTTACCCACCTGTCACTCTGAAGGTGCCTGTGACACGGAGGCTGAGCTGTGACAACAGGGTCCAAGCCAGAAAGGGCCTGTGAGGGCTGTGCCCTACAATAAAGTTGGCCGGCCTGACCTCACTGGTGCTGTATCAGGGCCATGTCCCTTTGAGTGTTCCCGATGTGACACAGAAGAGCAATTGCATCAAGGAGAGGCACAGCAGATTCTTTGTTAAAGAAAATTGCACGTCTCGAAGTTGGAATCTGAACCAGGAGTTAGGAAAGAAGAGTGCCCAGGGATTGAATGTTCAGAGAGCCTCAGTCTGTTGGCTTGGACAGCAAACCAAGGCTGGGGATCTTACTGCTTCTTCCAGAGAGGCCATTGCTGTTTGGGGGTGGTGGGCCTAACTGGAAGACCTTCTCAGTTTCATCTTAGAATGAACACAAGCCCCTGAGGGGCACCACACCAACCCCAGCCCTGTGGAGCCTTCGCACTGAACTGCAGGTAATCAAGAGAGCCCTGAGTTTTCCTCGGGAGACACCCACACTGACCCATGTCATGCATGACTCACAAAGTGCTGACTCAGGGCGAGTTTTACTTAGACGACTTTCTCTAGCTCATCAGTTTCCAGGCTCCTGACCCTTAGTGTCTGTGATCAAGTTTTTTGCTTCTGACTTTTGTAAAGGGCCACTGGACTGTGTGTGTGTTTCATGGTAACATATGGAGTCATTCCTAAAATGTGCGGGAGACAAGTATGGGTGTATTAAAGATGCTGTTTTTTTACCCAGACAGTTCTCTGAAGCCTGTACTATGTGGTTGTTAATCTTATACATTTAGCTGCAACAACCTGGGAAATGGGTTTCAATCCATAAGCATTTTCATCCAAGATAAGTTAGGCCTAAATGAAAAATTCTTCTGGAGTCACCATTTTTTATCTGAATTAAAATCTAGAAGCGCTGTGAAATGTGATTCTGTAGTTACCCAGGAGCAACACAGAATGAGCATCCTTGATGCTCAAGCCCTGGCTTTCATAACAGCAATACATAATGTTCAGGGATACTTTCTTTGAGGCAGCACTATACAAACTGTGTTACAGGGATCAAATCCTCTATTCCTCACAACAACTCTGCAAGGTCATTATTACTATTATCCACATTCTAGAGGTGAGGAAACCATGGCACCATGACATTAAGAACTGGTCCAAGGGTCCAGAATTCCAGTCCTGGTTACCTGGCTTCAGAACCCAGAATCTGGACCGTGGCCCCCTACTGCCTCTGGCTCGTAGTACGATGCAGAGAGAAGGCATATGGGGATTTACCTTATCCGTTCACCAGTCAGCCAGCACCTACCTAATGCATACCTGCTAGGAGCTGAGTGCTGGGCACCAGGGCAGGGGGAGGGGGACACAAAGGTGACTGAGGATTATGGGGCTTACAGTCCTGTGGATGAGATCAGTCACACCCACAGATGACTCCAACACAGGTAGAAAGTGAGTTTCCAGGAGAAGGTGGCCCATGTCGTTAGAGTTGTGAGGAGGGCAAAGTTACTTCCAGCTAAAAGGGTCACAGAGCGCCTCATGGAAAAGCTGGCATTGGAGGAGCCCAAAGTCTGGGAGGCGTGTGTCGATGGCAACTTGCATTCTTGCCTGCAGGGATGGGCCAAGCTGTGCGGGAAGAAGAGGGTGACCAGCAGAGCGCGGCCTGGTCTCGCTCCATCTGGTTGGTCATGAGGACCGATGGACGCTTTCTGTTTCCATCTCCTGCTCTAACGCTACTAAAAACATTATCACCATAGCCCTTCCTTTTCTCACCCTTCGGAAACCCAGGACTTTTATTGTTACAGTGGAACTTAAAATGTCATTTGAACCACGTAGAGTAATAGAGTATCTAAAATAAATCCACAGCTGTCTTCGGGTAATGAACTGGACAGCTGAGATTTTCCCTCTAATAGTGGACCAGCCGTTTTATTATGTAGCCATAAAATTTTAACTTTTTCCTTAACGGATGTCTCTTTTGTGAAACATGGCACACACTTTCCTGGCATCTTTAAACAGAACCCTGGGTTTGTGTTAAGTCATAGGGTGACGAGAGTGGCAACTCCGGGTTTTCTATGCGGGAGAGATGTAAGGGCAGCAATCTGGACAGATTGGGGATCGAGGATTGAGAAAACATCATTTATCCATATCAGAAAATGCAGAGCCCCCTGTCTCCCTCTCCTTAGTGCTGCCTCTGCAGGACGGGACTGTGTGGAAATCAGTTATAGGCTGTGCTGTGGGTACAGATGGGGATGGCACAGGAATAGCTGAAATGCATCTCGGGGACCCCACGTCCAGCGTCCATCGGTGCTGGTGGTCTGACCGGCCAGGCACACTGATGCACTCGGGGACCACCAAGCAGAGGCAGCTGCCTGCCCTCATTACACCCTGCCCGGGGTGGAGTTCCCTGCCCCAGATCCCAAAGGGCTACTGAAACGAGAGACAGGTGGCTGGCTGTGGCCCACGGCAGCAAAGCTGTTCTGTCTTCTGCCTCGAGTGATTTGCTTCTCTGCTGTTTTCAGCTGATTGTATGTCACTGCTTCTGAAAACAGCCAGCAAGGTCGACACCGTGACCGCTGATGCCTGCCTCCGAATGTCTCCCTGCCTCTGCTTTTCTCCTCCTGCCTCTTCCCTTTCTTGTCACCTCTGTTGCTCCTCAGATTTGTGAGAAAAGCCTGGCCTTTTATAGACATTGCTTGCCAAGCACAGTACTTCTTTCTGTCTTTGTTGGCTAGCCCATCACTCACGGTCTGGCAGGGGTAATCTTATGGTCTTCCGCTTCCCTTTGGCAGAGTTCTCTCGGGGGCCTGCTTTTTGCTGACAAAGAGGAGAGTTGTATGTGTGTGTTTTTCTGGCAACTTTCTCTTCTTGAGCCATCCAAAAGGCTAGGGGAGCTGGAAGGCAAGTGTGCATAAAGGCAGTCTTTATAATCTACTCATGCCCCTCTCTGAAGGCACGGATTGCTTGAGCAGATTGAACAGTTCTGGTTCTGAGGCAAGATGGAGCTGAGGGATGAGAAGCCCAGATTCTGGGTCATAGAGAACGGGGTGTGAGGACACACTTTATCACTTACTAGGTCTCTAACCATGGACAAGTCTGCAGCTCCATTTCTTTTACCTGTGTGTAAAATAAGGCTAGACATAGTCGACACCTCACAGGGCATTGTAGAACGCTTAGCACAGTACTCAAGATATTAGCTTTATGGTTGCTGTCATTGGAAGACTGGAAATATGGTCTCAGCACACTGAAGAATTGCTCCTAGAGACTCATTTTCCATAATACCAGAGTTTATATTGTAAAATTAGCCTATGTGCTGGAGTGATTGTCTCTAAACCTAGGAGATTCTTTAGCGGCTTGAGTATAATTGATCATCGCATAAAATAGTGCACCAAATTTGGTGAGCTATTTTTAAAAGATGAAAAAAAGGCTTTGAGGCATATGCAGATGTGACCATATTTTAGGAACACTGTCTGAAATATAAAGTACAGTTCATGCTGTCCTGTGGTTTGAAAACACACTGGGAGCCAAATGTCTGTTTTCAGGGTGTGGTAAACTAATCAAATGTCAGAAAGCTACTGGAGGGAAAAAGTGCTTTTGAGCTTTCAAAAACTATTACTAACTCACATTTGGTACTACTTGGGCAATAGTCCCACTATCAGCAGAGTCAGCTGGGTCCCCAGTTGTCTTGTATGAACTGTGTATTTTGTTGACATCCTTCCCAGGTCTTCCTTAGCTGAGTAAGGCTTTAAAATATCTTCATTGCCTGTGATCCTCAGAAGGAATTTGTGACAACACTTAAAATGTGCCATTAATGAGATCTATGCTTTTTTTCAGGAACTTTACAAATGTTATTTTTCTTTTGGTAAGCCCAAAGAAATATCTGAGAATTATTTTTATTTATGTAACATTCAGAATTTGAAATAATTCCACAATTATCTTAAATGTGTTCTCTCCCCAATATTTTAGAATGAATTCATGTGTTGAATAGTACACAACTATGATGATAGGTGATAAGTGACAGGTGTCTTCTTGGTTTCTTGGTTCCCTTGCAACTCTAGAGCCTCTGAAAGAAAAAAAAATTGTTATAGCTATTCAAATATATTCTGAGAAAATCTAATCTTTAATTTCCATGTGTGGTTGGTTAAGTTAACATACCAATGACATTACTTAGTGAGAATGCTGAGGGATAATCATAAAGCTTACTGTTTTATAGAGCTTTCACTTTTACAGAGGGCTTCCATGTCCCAACTGTAATTATCTATGGAATGCTTGATTTTGAATCCAAATGTACCATTGGGTTTTGTTAGATTCATTATCATGATTGTCATTGTTATCTTTGTTATTATTTACCATGTATTGCCTGTATGTCCCCATTATGTTAGCAAAAAAAAAAATAGTGATAGGGCCATATCATTAAGAGTAGAAATTTACACTAGAGATATTACTGGCTTACTTAAGCCATTTTGCCAATGCTTCATAATAGGCAAGTAATCCTTTGATTCAGGTTGAGAGAGAAAGAGAGAGAGAGAGAATGGAAGAAAAGGAAGAAGGTAGTCAGGAAGGAAGGAGAGAAGGAAAGATGACCAAGCTCACAAAGAATTTAAAAATAATTAGATAGGATTTGACTGTTACAGGCATTTCTAGAAAGAAAAGCAACAAACTAGAAAGAAAAAGTCAATAACCCACTCAATTCCCATGAAACTACTGGCAAGGAGTTCCATTAGTTCATTACAGTGAAGACATTTGGAAAAATTAGGCACGCTGGAACACTTGAAACCTTTGCCCTCAGCTGAAGTCCTTTGGGGGTCAACTTCCATAAGTTAACCACAGTTATTATTGATTACAAGCCTATCATTAATGGGGAATTCATTAGGCAAATTCTGTGGTCCTCTGCTTCCCACCGTGCAGGAGCAAAAGTCACAGAGGGCCTGGAAGGAATAGAGTGCCCAAGATGCCCATGGAATCATCAGGATGCCACCACACACAGTTGGAACTCATCAAGGGTAGAGTACATACCTTTAAACACCCTCAACCCCCTCTGGCAATGCCAATGAAGCATAGTCACAGAACTTCTTTAATGCCCTTTGCCTAAACCCATATATGAGTGACACTCTTAGCTCCAGAAGACACTTAAAGCACACTTTGAAGATAATGGAATAATCCACCATATCTCACATCTTACAAAACACCATACTGGATGTATCACTTTCATTGTGGAACAGCATAAATTGTAAATGTTCTCCTGTGTGGGTGGGACCACACCAGGATGCTTCTCTCTCTCCACATACCTTGTATTTCTTCCTTCATTAACTTCTCTGTACAAGGATACAGTATTCTATACACTAAGAGCATGCTTTGGATATTCCACTCAATGTTTATTGATGAGGTTATTGGCATTCACACTTCTGAGATAGAAAGTTCACAGTTTTACTGTTAAAATCTGAAGCCTTCCTCAAAACAGGTATGTGTTTTATTTATTTAATAGGCCTAAATGATCCTTTTATTGATTAAAAACTCAAAACCTCAGACTTGTCTTTGAAATAATTAGTTGCCAATGTGGTTAAATTAATGACACTAGTACAGAGGATGGTATCTAGAGAATGGGGGAAATAGCTGCCATATTTCCATAAACCATGTGGGAGAATGGTGGCACGTGAGAAATTAAAAATGTTCTTCCTTAATTTAAATGCCTCTAAGTTTCAATGAATGTAATAATATAGGAGATAATATTCTACTCTAGGAGAAAATCAAGAGAATTATTTATTTTACTAGATGAATCTAATGGTCAAAGTACTTCACCTGTAACTCACCAATGAGTTAATTCCAAGTATCAGTTGGGCATCTTGCTTCAGGACATTATGGGACACATAGAAAAAACTATCCCCACTGACCAAAGGGACCTGTGAAGAATAAATTCTTCAAGACTGTATCTTGAAAGTACTTGTATCTTAGACAGAAAAAAAAAAAAAGAATTGCATTATACTTAGAGGAAATTGTTTTAAATGGTGATGGAAATGTATAGATTCTATTTAAGAAAGAATATCTTGAAATATGAGAGAGAGAATGTTAGTATTTACTTAGATTAAAAATTCATTAGTGTTATCCCTCCAGACCCCATGATGAGAGAGAATACTATGAGAAAAAGTATTTATTAAAAAGAAGATTAAAGAACAATTTTTAAAGAGCCACATGTAAGACGGAGAGGTGAATGGAGGTAGAGGAAAGGTGTCAAGGTCAATATTAGATAAAATAATGAAATTCCCCTTAATTAACCTCAGTTCTTGCTGCTCTTTGTATCACCTGAGCTGAGTGGTGAGAGATTGGCCTGTTCGAGATGTGGCGGGAAAATGTAGTTGTAGATAGGCAGAATGAAATTTCACATTTGTACTGTATAAGCTCTCATGGGTTACTCTGACACTAAAAAAGTCTAAGCATTCAAAGGGGCACAACAGTCTGTTCTCAAATTCTCCTTTTCCGAAAAGGTACAGTGTCATATCCTGATCCAAGAAATGACCTTTATAAATTTGCCACTCAACAAAATAAAGCTCTTCAAATGATCAGTAGGACTTGCCATCCAGAAGAGATGGTGACTGCTTATAAAATTGTGGAAGCCTTCTCTGAAACTGTGGACCACAGATTAATTGTCCCCTGAGAGCTGGTTTAAGCTTTAATGCACATGAAAACGGGAAGATTGTTTCCGAGTTCCTATTTGTGTCAGTCCTGCAACTTGTACATTTCCTTCTTAAGAAAAGAAAATCCGAACTTCCCTGGTGGCACAGTCATCAAGAGTCCAGCTGCCAATGCAGGGGACACAGGTTCAATCGGTGGTCTGGAAGATCCCACGTGCCGCAGAGCAACTAAGCCCGTGTGCCACAACTGCTGAGCCTGCGCTCTAGAACCTGCAAGCCACAACTACTGAGCCCACATGCCGCGACTACTGAAGCCCACGGGCCTAGAGCCTGTGCTCCGCAGCAAGAGAAACCACCACAAGGAGAAGCCCACACACTGCAACAAAGAGTAGCCCCCGCTCGCCTCAACTAGAGAAAGCCTGCTTGCAGCAACAAAGACCCAACGCAGTCAAAAAAAATTAAAAATTAAAAATAAATAAATAAAAGAAACTCCTTAAGTCCAGCCCGCTGCAAACATGGTGCCAAGGGTTTCTCTGGAGCATCAGAGCCACTGCACAGAAATGTGGAGCTCAAAGAAAAAGTGATATGGCCTGGCTTCCTAAGAATTGTTTTTCATAAAAAAATATAATGTAGAAATAATAATAAGTGGTAGAAATAACACAGAGTAAAGAAGGTAGCAAGTAAGAAAGCTTATAAAGGCACTCAGAGAGGGACTTCCCTGGCGGTCCAGTGTTTAAGACTTCGCCTTCCAATGCAGGGGGTACAGGTTTGATCCCTGATCCAGGAGCTAAGATCCCAAATGCCTTGTGGCCCAAAACACCAAAACATAAAACAGAAGCAATATTGTAACAAATTCAATAAAGACTTTAAAAAATGGTCCACATCAAAAAGATCTTTTAAAAAAAAGACAGAGAAAAAATATGTATACTCTTAAAAGATTTAATTATCTGGCTGATTTCCATAGATTAATTGAGATTAATTGAGAAACTAAAAGTTAATTATAAGGGACTTCCGTGGTGGCTCAGTGGTTAAGAATCCTCCTCTCAACGCAGGGTTTGAGCCCTGGTCTGGGAAGATCTCACATTCCACGGAGCAGCTAAGCCCGTGCACCACAGCTACTAAGCCTGCGCTCTAGAGCCCGTGAGCCACAGCTACTGAGCCCACGTGCCACAACTACTGAAGCCCGTGCACCTAGAGCCTGTGCTCCACAACAAGAGAAGCCACTGCAAGGAGAAGCCCATGCACTGCAACGAAGAGTAGCCCCCGCCCGCAGCACCTAGAGAAAGCCCATGCTCAGCAACGAAGACCCAACGCAGCCAAAAATAAATAAATATATATATAAATAAATAAAATTTTTTCAATCTTATAAAAAAAAGTTAGTTATGAAACACCCAAAAATGCTGCTTCTGGGAACCCCACTGTTTAATTTTTAACAGTGATTTTTATCACAGGCTACTGTGATCATTGCGAAACAGTTCATTAAAATGCTTTAAAAATGGACCAGCATCCATTGTGGCAACAGTGGGAGTTGAGAGCCAGAAATTTAGGGATGTTGAGTCCTGCCAAGAAGCTTGAACCATGGACTACAGGAGCCAATGGCAAACAGCCTTGAAACTCACAGACTCTTGGCAGTGCAACAGTGAAGCTTCTTAAGAGTAGTCAGAGCCCCCAACACTCCCACAGCTCCTTTGGCACCAAAAAACCTTGCTTGAGAAGGAAATTTATAGAGGCAGACATAGAATTTTATGAGGCCTGAGTACTGTATTTATTTCAGCACATTTAGGTCATAAAATTATCATTGAGCTGAATGTTCTGGAAAGTAAACACAGTTCCGTCTTTTCTGCCTCAAAAGCAGACTTACTTTGGGTTACAGCGCTCAGATCCAGTCTTTGATTGTTATTTGGACTTTCAGTACCAGTCAGTTCTGCATAGTCTAGAGCAGATGCTATTTGGATAGTGAATGGTGACTGCTGAGGTTTCTGCTACCTAGCAGCATTGATGCACTGCACTGGCGGCTGAAATGTAAAAACATTTTCTGGGAACAATTTAGTCAAGCCTCATATAGCAGAGAGGAGTAGCATATTAGCTGTAGGTCACCTGTGTTGCATTTTTAAAGGTTTAAACTGTGAGTGTTTTTTTTTCCCCTAAGAAGCAGAAAGTTAACCTTTCTTTACTTTCCGATTTTAAAGTAAAACAATAAAATATAGTAATTTGCATTCCTTGAGCCCAGACCAACAGACGGTGGTGGTAGTTTGACAGAAACATACTAGATGTCAGAAGAAAATAAATCAAACAAATTTAAAATTTGATCTGTCCACCCCCGCCAGTCAAAATCACAAAACAACCCCCACATCAAAGTTGGTTTCTTTCACCAATTCCGATAAAGAGATTTTAAAGCCTACATTTTATTTTTTTATTTTAATTATATTAAAAGTTTAAAAGCAATAACAAATCAGCTGTCAAAATATTAGGAGACTCCAAATAGTCAAAACAATCTTTCAAAAGAAGGGCAAAATTGGAGTTCTCACACTTCCTGATTACAAAATGTACTGCAAAGCTATGAAGTATAATACTGGCATAAAGATAGACAAAAGACAACTATTGAATAGAGCCCAGAAATAAACTCTCACACATATGGTCAAATGACTTTTGACAAGGGTTCCAAGACCATTCAATGGGAAAAAGGAAGTTTTGTAACAAATGATGCCGGGTAAACTGGCTATCCTCATGCAAAAGAATGAAGTTGGGCAGTTACCTAAAGCCATGTATAAAAATTGACCCAAGGTAGATCAAAGATTGAAGTATAAGAATTGAAACTATAAAACTCTTAGATGAAAACATAGGGCAAATGCTTCATGACATAGGATTTGGCAATGATTTCTTGGATATGACACCAAAGGCACAGGCAACAAAAGAAAAAGTAGACAAATTGGACTTCATGAAAATTTATAAACTTTGTGCATCAAAAGACAGCAAGAAAACCAAACAACCTAATTTTAAAATGGGCAAAGGACTTGAATAGACTTTTCGCCAAAGAAGATACACAATAAGCACATGAAAAGACGCTCAAGACTACTAGTCATTAGGGAAATGCAGATCAAAACCACAATGAGATACAACTTCACACCCACTAGGATGGCTATTTTTTTTTTAAAAAAAAAGACAACAGTAAGTGTTAGTGAGAATGTAGAGAAATTGGAACCCTGTGCATTGTTGGTGGGAATGTAAATGGTGCAGCTGCTGTGGAAAATAGTATAACGATTTCTCAAAAGAAAAATTTTAAACAGAATCACCATATGAACCAGCAATTCCACTTCAGGGCATATACCAAAACAAGAACCAAAAAAAGTGAAACAGGAACTCATACAGATATTTGTATTCTCATGTTCATAACAACTTTATTCACAACAGCCAAAAGGTAGAAGAAACCTGAGTGTCCATCAATGGATGAATGGATAAACAAAATGTGGTATATACATGCAATGGAATATTATTCAGCCTTAAAAATAGGGGACTTTTGACACAAGCTACAACATGGATTCACCTTGAAGACATTATGTAAGAGAAATAAGCCAGTCACAAAAGGACAAATACTGTATGATTCCAGTCATATGAGGTACCTAGAGTAGTCAAATTCCTAGAGACAGAAAGACTGGTGGCTGCCAGGAGCTGGGAGGAGTGGGGAATGTAGAGTTAGTGTTTAATGGGTACAGAGCTTCAGTCTGGGAAGAAGAAAAAGTTCTGGAGATGGTTGGTGATGATGGTTGCACAACAATGTGGATGTATTTAATGCCATGGAATTGTCCAATTAAAAATAGTCAAAATAGTAAGTTTTATGTATATTTTATGAAAATAAAAAAATCAGAAAGGAAGATCAACAATAATGAATGGATGAACTGTCAAAAAATTAGAAAAAACTTTGTGTCAAAAAATAGATTAAATTATGATAAGCCACTCAATCAGATATTTATGTAACCAGTAACATTTATCGATGGCGGCAACACGGGAAATGCCTATGATACGGTGTTAAGCGGGAGGAGATAAAATTGTCACATACTATAATTGCAGCTATAACTAAATCTAGCTCGGAAAAAAAACTGAAAGGAAATATCAAAATGCTTTAACAATTTGCATTGGAGTGGTGAGGTGATTTGATTTTTTTTTTTTAACCTATTTTCCTATTGTTTTTGAAAGAGGATGTCATAATCTTTCATGGAAAATAAATTTATAATGAAAACTGAAAAGAAGGAACAAGGAAAAGTTTTAAAATAATTGTTATTAAAACCCCTTTTAGTTATTACCCATAAAATCCAGAATGGTGGTTATTTTTGAGGCTTTTGCCAAGTAGTATAAATATAGAGGATGAGTAATTGAGGTTCCTAGAAAACCCTTGTTCAACTCTATGCTTCAAAAACTGCTTCAGGATTTGGGTCACTGAGCAGAGGACACAGAAGATGAACGTTTCTAAAGAAGGAAACTTTTCAAGGACTGCCATGCCCTCGACACTGGGCAAAGACAATTTCCTGGAGACAAAAACTGCATGTTCAGAGAGATGCCTCTCTAGATTAAGGTAGACTCATCTCTCGGCAAATAGCCTTTGAAACTGCTTTCCAAAGTCAAGCAGTGAGTGATGCTAAGTGGATTATAACTTGATTCTGTATCCATCTTTCTCTGGCGTACTTGCTGTCATTAGCTCATTGTCTTTCAGCAAGTTCCACCTCTAGCCCTACTCTACCACCCACCCAGGGAAAAGAGAATCGGAACAAGAGAGGATCTGGGTTCAGATGATGTCTGCTCTTTAGGAGGGACCGATAGAGGGCTTCTGTCCCAGGGCAGAAGCTGCAGCTGCACCTCAGGTTACTCAGCTCCTTGACAGGCTCTCCATGACCTCCCACTTAGAGCAGCTCCCAGAAGAGGAGAGTGAAGGGGACCTGTGGAAGATGTCCCTTGAGGCACCAAGGTAACCCGCTTCCCAGAGGTCCAACATCTGCGTGCCTTTTTGATGGGTTCAGTTGTTATAAGCCCCTCCCCATAAGAGCCATTATCCAATCGGTCTTCTAGAGCCATTGTCCACAGCAGACATTGCCATGCCACAAATATTCTCATAAATTTAGTTCCATTCCATGATGCTCTTGGATTCTGGTTGAAAGAAGCTTTCCAAAGTCCCAGTTTGCTTCCTTTTCTACCCTCTGCCATTTTGGACCATCCTGTTGTCTCATCAATCCTAGGTGGTTCGAGATCAGATCTCTCACTGCACAGTGAAATTGCGCCAGACCACGGGTCTCATGGAGTACTGCCTGGAGGTGATTAAGGAAAATGATCCTAGTGGCTTTTTGCAGGTAAGTGTCAACTAGTTTCTGCTTCAGATTCTCAATGCCCCACGAGACTGAGT
This sequence comes from Kogia breviceps, assembly GCF_026419965.1. Classification (NCBI taxonomy): domain Eukaryota; kingdom Metazoa; phylum Chordata; class Mammalia; order Artiodactyla; family Physeteridae; genus Kogia; species Kogia breviceps. The sequence goes on from NC_081312.1 coordinate 49,784,960, forward strand.
CTATGATGCCAAGGCCAGACTCCCAACAGCCCTGGCTGGGCATGGGTCCCTGCACATCCGAACCCACCTTTGTGCGGCCGTGTGGACATGGGTGCCTGCGGAACTTCACTGGCTTCTCGGAAGTCTCTGCCACCACATGCTACAAGACTGAGAAGTGCATGGGCTTTTAAATTTGTTTTTGTTTATGTTTGATCATGAAAACATAATTCCCTCTAAGTTCCTCCAAAGCAGAGTTATTGCCTTGCTTAAGAATTGGGTCCCTTTACTAATATCCTGGACAGTTTTGTCAGATAGAGATGTAATTATACAAGGTTTCTACCCTTTTTGACACCTCCTTCTGGCCAGTAAGTCAGTGATTTCCCAAATAAATTGAAGTTTTTTCATTCCTTGGATGTCTCATGATTTCTTCAGAGTTGTTTTAGTGACGTGTTATGATGTCAGCTAAATTTTACTTAACTTTTGATCCCAGTGATTAAGGGACCTTTTATTAAGGAACGTGTAGATTCCTTCCAACTGGCATTCTACCAAACTGGCCAAGAACAACAGAGGGGACCTAAATATAAGAAATGAAAAAGTTCTCTACCAAAGAATAAAGTCATACATGAAGATGATGTGCTTAAAGTGTAGGAAATTCTATATTACAGGTTAGCATATGCAGCCTCTCTGAACTATTTAATAAAACTAAGTTCTAAGTCTTGACAGGATACCCACATCTCATATCAGAAACTTAGGGCCATTGGTTCTAGTAGATTTAACTAATTGCTAACATATCATTATTTAATGTTGTTGGCTTTTAGTTGATAGATCATAAACAGCATGATCATATATCCAGATCATATATGAGAGCAATTAACAGCAGCTAATTATATATAGTGCCTCCCTCTGACTCCCAAAAGTGTTTAGATTTTCATGATAAATCACGGGTCACCCTCGTCATCAAAGGCTCCTTGCTGCCTGCACAGAGACAGGGAGGGTGTGAGTCCCGAGGCACTCAGTGGGCTGTTCTGGGAGAGTCGAAGAGCTCTGTGTCCATTGTGGGGCCGTGTTTCTCAGGCTGTGGTCTTTGCTGTGATAGATTTCTGACGCCCTCATAAGGAGAGTGCACCTGACTGAGGATCAGTGGGGGAAAGGCACGCTCACTCCCAGGATGACCACGGACTTCGACTTGAGTCTGGACAACAGCCCTCTGCTGCAGTCTATCCACCAGCTCGACTTTGTGCAGATGAAAAGTAAGTGCCTGTGCAACCCCCCCTGCCCAGTCACAGCACTACCCCAAGTGGATCCTGGTGCTGGAAGCAAGATAAAGGTGGCTTGCCAGATTGCAGCAAACAAAAGGCAGCCTTCAGGTTTATAAATCAGCTGAGAGGTGGGAAAGTCCACACACACACACACACACACACACACACACACACACACACACATACACACCTCTGGTTAATGTTACAAAAATCTGGAGTGGCTCCTGTCTTATCATGTAATAGAAATATACCCTTTTAGCTGGGTAATCTGCCTCTCAGAAAGTCAGATAAATCCAGATCAACTCAATGCTTGCCTCTTTGAGAATCTTAGAGATTTCACATGCTCAGCATCAGAGAATAGCTGACATAAAAAGAGGAAGAAAGAGAGAGAGCTGTACATAAATAAAATCTTGTTACAGATAGTAACCCAGATATATTGATATAAATCAAGGGAGTTAGAATTGAGACTGCTTCCACAGGAGTAGAGATAATGGCAAACAATTGAGTGTAGATTAGCGGGAATTTGAGAGGATCAGAGTCCGTCTGCCTATAGTGGTCAGGAAAATGAGAGCCTGGACACAGAAGGAAAATGAAAATGGGAAATAAATTTTAACTTTTTAAACTTTTTGGTCCATGCAATTAGGGGATATGGCAAGATCTGTTTGAGATTTGGGGTGGCTGAGGGGAAGTACAAGTACTTAAAATTATCTTAAGGAAAATAACTCTTTGAAAAAAAGGTAAAAACTCAAACCAAACATGCAATGATATTTTTATGGCAGTGTAAGTAATAGCCCATTTAAAAGACATTTCTGATTTTTTAAAACTTCTTATTGTGAAATAATTATACATTCACAGGAAGTTGCAGCAATATTAAGGAGAGGTCCCCTGTACCCTTCAGCCAGTTTCCATCAGTGGTTACATCTAGCATTTAACTATCACATAATATCAAAACCAGGAAATTGACATTGGTACAGTGTGTGTGTGTAGTTCTGTGCCATCGGGTCACATGTATAACCGCCTCGGCAATCGAGATACAGAACTATTCCATCACCACAAAGATTTCCCTCCTGCTGCCCCTTTTAGTTACACCCACACGCCTCTGCTCCCCCATCCCCAATCCCTGGCAACCACTGATCTGTCCTCTATCCCTCTAACTTTGTCATTTTCTGATCTTTTTTTAAAACTGAAGAAATTGATTCGCTCTTTGCTTCTCCCAATTTAAGCATCCGTGTAATAAATAACTTAGAATTCAGTGCTTTAACATTTTTGTTTCTTAAGAAAAATCTGCATGCATCCTTTTATTAGACAGAGAGAGCCATATAACCCAGCGAGTGTTAGGGCTACAGACTACATCATGCAGTTACACTCATCCCTGTCCCTGGTACATGTACTTCCCTCATTTTTTTAAATGGATTTTGGCCCTCTTTTATTTTCAGTTTTCTCATCTTTTTGTTTCATATATATTGCTTTGGGGGGGTAATGCCTTAATTTTCGAAGTAAGTAGTGTAGAAGTTATAAATAAAAATGCTTCGTTGTAGTAACAAAAATAGTTAGCATTTACTGACTGCCTAACCAGACACACTCCTAATTGCTTTCCATGGATTAACTCATTTTATTCTCACAATCCTAGTAGGCAGCTGAGAAAACTGAGGCACAGGAAGAGTGGGTTACTTGCCTGAGCTCACCCAGCTAGTGAGTGTCAGAGCCAAGATTCAAACGCAGGGAGCATGGTTCCAGAACCCACACCTGCAACTTCTGGTTCGTGCTGTAAAGTTAATGCCTTACTAAGTGGCTTCTTCAAGGAATAACTGAAGTCTTAAACTTAAGAAATTTAATTTTTTGTTGCAGCAGTGCTTTCAAGCTTTAAAATTTTTTTTTTTTTCTTTCACACCTACATGGTAGCCTCTGATGTGTCACCATCCAAGTAGTATAGATAGCCTGAGGTAAAGCCTCCTTGATCAGCCTCTCTCTTTGCCCAGTTCCTTCAAGGAGGTAGAATCATTGAAAGGTTATGTCACAAGTAGCTCAGAGGAGAAAATGTGTCACAAAATGGCAGTGTAAGGGCTTTTGGTGGAAGAGAAAAAAAAAAAAAGAGCCAATCCAATTAGCCTTGGTGATGGGGCAGGAGGAGGGGCAGGTTGAGGATAGAAGCCCCTGGGCTTTCAGATGGTTTAATCAGCTGGAGAGCCCTCTCCTCCCCCATCTGTCCTGAGTCATGTCCATCTGCCATGGTGGAGTCCAGGCCAGCTGGCACGATGGTACTATTGTACTGGAGTGAACTGGCCCTTCATCTGATGTGGGAACTGCAGGTTCACGTGTCGTGCATCACAGACCACATTCCTAAAGCATTCTCACTTGGCCATTTAGGGCTGCACACGGGAGTTAAGTGTGGACACGACTGTACACACAGGAGAGAATGCCACACACGCTAAAGGCCAAAACGCAGAAAACTCTCACAGCAAAAATTCACCTGGAACACAAAATTATCCAGAACAGTTATTTATGAATTTAATATAGCAGGTCATTTGGTATGAGACTGGATTATTCCATTTTCCTTTTCAACACTTCATGTTAATTTAATTTACTTCTGTGAAGTATCCCTCTGCAGAGTTCATTTATAAGCTTTGCTTTGTGCTCAAGTTTAATTAATTCAGTGAGAGCCCAGTCCTCCTTAGAATCTGAATAATTTGTATCTGTCATGCTTTCAACGGAAAGAAAAAGCCAAAAGGTATGACACAGTAGAACTTGACTGACGGTAGTTAAGACTTCTACTGGCCCCTTTGATATCTGTTAGTATATATACATAACCTTGCCTTGTGTAGTGTTGGTCTTTTTATTTTCTTAGGATATTCATAGTCAGTTTAGTAAACTGTGCTTTCACAGCTTGTCAGTAAAAATATCTCAAGAAATTACACCCCAACATCCATGTACAAATGGCCAAATTTAAGTAGCATTTGGAATGGTGTTAATCTGACCATTGTTGAGACTAACAATACGTTAATTTCAAGATATGATATCTAATTGTGCCAAGTGGATCAGTAGAAAGTTTAAAATATTTTCAAAGTTACTAGAAATATGCATTTAAAGCTATGATTCAAACTTACAACTAGAATATCTGTTTAATTTCTGACTCAAAATCTGAGCATCTCTCTGGTTTTGAAATTTCATCTCAGGTGCCTTTTTTTTTTTTAATATCAAAGAAGATAGGTCTGTGGTTGGTTTTTAAATATTTCCACTTAAGCCAGCTGCTACTCAGCTAAAATGCATTGCCTAAAATTATTCTCTTATTAGTTGAGGATTTAACTGATCTCCTCTTTCTGATTCCACATCACCCTCAAGCAATTTGAGATTTGAGTGGAGAATGCTGGTTCCCTCTTTGTTCAAATATTCCTAAACTGTGATGGCATGTTTTCCAGTTGCATTTTGATTAGAAAATCATCTTTACCCTCTTTCCAGACTATGGGAGTTGTGCTTTATCTCTCAGGCTTTTCTTTTGTAGAAGACAACTGATTAAACTTCTAAATTGCTATTTTCAACTCTTACCAGGTCATGGGAAGGAAATTTTAATTTTTTTTTCCCCAGTCTATTAAGGGCTCTGCTGCTTGACTCAGAATAGATTTCAGATACCTACCCTCTCCCAGAAAAATGTTACCCCAGAATTGCCTAAGTACACAAAGTGTTCCAACGTTCGTGAGTCAGTGGTGAAATGAAACACCAGTGTGTACATTCCAGCCCAGGATGAAACATTGACCTAATGGTCTATCAAGCGTTTTTAGCACATAGACCAACGGCTGTTAATCCCCTGAGTGCCTCTACTCAACTAAGGACACATTTATCTTCATTAACTAATGTTGAATGTTAAAAGCCTTGAGTATGCACCAAGGTCATGGGCAAGGACAGTATGATCTGAACAGACCCTCCTATAAATCATGGAGAACGAATGCACAGAGCTTTGCCAGTGATGGGGATAAGCACACATGCGGACTCGTGTGGAATCTGTTCATTGTCTGAGGGCCTGGAATTCGTGTCCTCAAAGCCTGTGTTCACGTTTATCCTTAGCAAAGTACTAGTGATAGCTTTCCAGAAACAGCCTGTCCTTCCTCTAAAGTCTAAACTTTCCTCACATGCCATTTGTATTGTTCAGCCACCATAAAAAGGAAAGACAGTCTACAAAGGAACCTTCAGAGAAAATGATAGAGTAAAATTGCTTTCCCAACTACCATAGCTCTTAAGGTGAAATGTTTCTTTAATCTATACCAGCAGTTCTTGAGAAGCTTTATTGTTCACATTATAGGAACCAAAAACGTTTCATTCCTGTTGGATTTAGGCCTGCACTTTCCCTCTCATTCACTATTACTGAACCCCAGACTGGAGAGGCAATAAAAACATCCAGCCCCTGGAATCAACCTGCTGGGCATCAAAACCCAGCTCTGCCACTGACTAGTGGTGAACTCTTTCTGTGTTTCAGTTTCTTTGTCTAAAATAGGGATAATAACAGTACCTACCTTGTGGGGTCATGTTGAAAATTAAATGAGTGAACACATGTAAGCCTCTGCCCACAGCCTGGCCCTCAGCAGTGTTTCCACATCACGGGATCTCTTTTCTCCCATTGTCTTCACCACACTCCTGTGAAACCTCACAGAGGAATTCTGGACGGTTGTGAGTGCTGTCAATCTGAAGGATTAGAGGGAAAAGTAAACAAATGTGAAAAACGTGAGAGATAATTTGAACTAGAATGGCCTTTAAAAGGTAAGACATTTGAAAACCTTGGTATAACAAGCCACTGTGGCAGAATTTAACTTTGAGATGAGGCTCCACCAGACCCCAGGGAAGTCAATAAGAACACCTACCCTCCTGTGTCGAAGAGAATTTTTAGCCTGAAGCTTGATTTTACAGGCTGAAAGGATGCTGAGTACTAGAATTCTGATCAGAAACTAGTTCTTTAGGAAAAATAAAGATGTCCAGGAATGATCATGAAGGTGTTAAGATAGTTATTGTAGCTCCAATGATAGGAATTTCAATAAAATAAAACCTTCTCTCTCAGAGTTCAGCCCAGGAACTGTAATGCTGTCCATTTCCAAAACACAAGAGATAAATCAATTGAAAATACTTTGGATTCTTGTAGGTTATTTATTTTATACCTAATAAAGTGAAAAAGGGTAATAATAATATAACACCCAGTATAAAATCCGTTGTTCTGAAATGCCAGCCTTAGTCTTTGCTAATGAGGCTGTAATTATGTCACATTTCCTTTTATATGCAACATCACTTGGGGGTAAATAAGGAAAAAGAAAAAATAATTCTTAGCACATTGAGAAATAGATTTAGATACATGCAAATGTTTTGGGTTCCTTCCTTCTCTCTCTTCCTTTCTCTTTCTCACTTTGTTTTCTTTGTTTGCTTGTTTGTTTAAATTTGGGACAGTGTTCAGATCTGAAGATTAGTGACTGGATAGACTTTTTTCTCTCTTCTTGGCCTTTTAAAGTGTATCCACTGAGGACTTATGAATGAAGTTCACATATTTTAATTACATATGACACCATGTATTTCAATTAATCTTTTAATTATACCTATGTCTATATGGGAAATTTGAGGTTTCTTATCAGAGACATTGCAAGCATTTGTATGATTCAAATTGAAAACATCTTGTGATCTTATTCTTTGATTTTAAAATTGATGAAATGTAGACTTGCCTGAAACATGAACAAAGGGAAAATGAAGACTGATAGGGCAGATAATGAAATAGAGTCCAAGAAATTGTTGTTTTATGGAAGGCTGTAGCCATTAAGCACAGCTAAGAGCAAATATCCCCAGGGAGAATCATTCCATGTCTCTAGAAGCCCTTTGAAGAATGGTTTGCTTAAACTTGTCAGATTTTACTCCACTGTTAATATGTTAAGATGTATTCTGTTTATATGGAAAAAAATTTAAATGACAAAGTAAGTTCCTAACTGGACTAATGACCTTAAGTTAACCTCCAGTTACAACTCCTAGATGATACCTGTTACATGTAGATGGTCATTAGAATCATTCGCAGCAGTCTGTCTTCTGTCTCCTCTTCCCAGCCAGTCCTGTAGTCTATGTATTGAACAAGGCAGTGCATTTATTTCCTTTCCTCCAATTCCAGATTTCCTCTGAGGCTGCAGAGCCATTGTTCTCTGATAAGATTCCACCCGGTAAACTGATGATCTCCAATTAACTGGTCGTAATTTTGATTTAATTATGTTTGAGCTGGTAACTCAGGCATGGTTTTTATGTCATGTACCAGCCTTCTTAAGTATAAGATAATAGACCTGCTTCACCTTCACATCACTTATAGTCACTGCTTTTGTTTTCTAGGTAATCCACCATAGAACCTGTTTTCTAAACTGCTGTTAAATTAACCATCTTAGTCAGGGTGACTGGCACGGAGGAGATTTCATTCAGTGCATGACACTCCAAGTCCAGTTTTGGTACAGCATACCAGGTGTTCCACAGTTAACATTTGTTCATCTGAATGTCCCTGGACATGGTCCACACCATTCTCTCCTGTGTTAAAGTGCTACAAAAATAAATTCATGTTTTGGTGCTGAAAAATAATTTTAAGCAGTTAGTAAAAACACTGCTCCCAGATACATAAATTGAGTTCATATGTTAGGAACTAGGATTATTCATTCCCTGACATTTCTATGTCTGTATGTCTGAAGGCTCAACTAATCTGCAGTTTTAAGTAATACAAGACTCAACACAAAATGGGTGGGTGGGGGGCGGTATTGTGACTAGTCACACTGTGACAGATTCTCACAAGGTCACTAGGACACTCTGACCTTCCCTGCCAGGCCCCGTCTGTTCCCATACTACTCTCTAGGCTCACAGTTGACTGCTCTACACCTACAGAAAGAACAGACTGAGCTAGTGCCATTTTCAAGGTATAGCTGCTTTGAAAGAATGATGTCAAATTCTTCAGAAGTTTCAAAACTGAGAAACCACTGTTTGTGTCACTTGGTACCAAATTTTCAAAAATCCAGAGCTATAGCTACTTATGTGCACAAAACCTTGAGTGGAATCACTAATAAAAAATGGTAGAACCTTAGAAATATAGTGGTTTCAGAGCCATTTCTCAGCATAGCCAGTTCCCATTTTATTAAATGTGGTATAAGGCTCAGAATAAACTTTATGATAAATTCATCAGCCATGTTATGGGTGAAACAGGCTTCAGTGGGCTGGATGGGACATCCATTTCCCACGTGAAACACTTCTCTTAGGGGTGATGACCCTGGTGCTCAAGGGGGTGAGAACACAGCCGTTGTCTTCCCGCCAGTTAAGGTAGGAAGTGCCACCATGAGCTGGGAAAAGGCAGCACAGTAGACCAGAAACCACTGCCACTCCTGGAGACTCTAGGAGGGATCCTGTTCAGGCGCCCCCCATCTCCATGCACCGCAGGCTAGCTGCTTAGCCCAGCCACTTGGCCTAAGTAAGGGCGTGCTTCTCATTCCTAGATACTGAAAATGTTGGCAGCTCGACAGAAGCCAGGGTTACACTAATTTCTGTTTAGCTTCCTCTCCAGTCCCAGCGACCCCTATCCTACAGCTGGAGGAGTGCTGCACCCACAACAACAGCGCTACGCTGTCTTGGAAACAGCCACCCCTGTCCACGGTGCCCGCCGAAGGATACATTCTGGAGCTGGATGATGGCAATGGTGGTCAGTTCCGGGTAAGTGGAGAACCTACGGCTTGTCAGCCAAAACCGGTGACGACCTCGGAGGACCCACCATGGAGTCTCTGACCCATCCCGGCAGGACCTGCCTTCTCTTCATCTGAGGCCTGCTTTCTCCATGTCCCATCAAAGAAGGACAAAGGAGTCCCTGAATAGAAACTGCCCCACTCTTCTGAAGAGAAAATATTGATACGTGCAGTACTGCAAGCTCTGGTGTCAGATTGCCTGCATTCAAGTCCCAACTCCCCCACCAGGCTCTGGGACTATGCCCATTTCTCAGCTCTCTGAGCCTTCAGGTCCTCATTTATAGAAAGGGGATAATAATAACAACATGTACCTTGTGCACTGCTGTTAAGAGCCACTTAGATAATTCATATAAAATTCTTAGCATACTGTAATCTCAGACCCCAGTCTACTTAGTATCCCACTGACAAGTTATCTTTTTTTTTTTTTTTTTTTTTTGCGATACGCGGGCCTCTCACTGCTGTGGCCTCTCCCGTTGCGGAGCACAGGCTCCGGACGCACAGGCCCAGCGGCCATGGCTCATGGACCCAGCTGCTCGGCGGCATGTGGGATGCTCCCGGACTGGGGCATGAACCCGTGTCCCCTGCATCGGCAGGCGGACTCTCAACCACTGCACCACCAGGGAAGCCCCTGACAAGTTGTCATTTTAAGGCTGTGCTTTGGATGCAAATTATTTTTATTCATTACATCAGCACAATGTTGCAACATGTACAGCTAAAGAGAGAGGCAACTGCCTAACCTATGCTAAGGATGCATTTTGCTAGGATTTATTTTAAGCTTTTGAAATGTCATTCTTCCTCCCTTCCTGTTTCCTCCCTCTTCCCTCTGTACTGTGGTGAAAATCTGAATACTCATGACTTCCCTTCCTAAAACTTCAAAACTCCTATGCTTTGTGACAGTTTCTGAAATTATCAGTGGGTTATAAACATAGCATAGAGACCACTTCATGTTTTCAGACCTGTTTTTTACAAATCATACTGATGAATAAAGAGCTCAGGGCTTCCCTGGTGGCGCAGTGGTTGAGAGTCCGCCTGCCGATGCAGGGGACACGGGTTCGTGCCCCGGTCCGGGAAGATCCCACATGCCGCGGAGCGGCTGGGCCCGTGAGCCATGGCCGCTGGGCCTGCGCGTCCAGAGCCTGTGCTCCGCAACGGGAGAGGCCACAGCAGTGAGAGGCCCGCGTACTGCCAAAAAATAAAAAATAAAAGAACTCAGTAGGTATAATACACTGAATAAATGCCAATAATAATAATAAGCAGCATAATGCTAACTGTCAGTACCCAGTTTTAATCTTTTAAGCCCTATCTGCTAATAACTAGCATTCAGTAAGCTGCCAGACCCATGCTAAACACAAGGCACTATGCTAGTCAGTTTGCACGTATGACCTTATATAATCCTCACACCAACCTCATAAGGTAGGTATTTTTGTCCCCATTTTACAGAGAAGGAAACTGAGGCTAAAAGAGGTCAGTTCAGCGCCCAGTCGCTAACAGGATGAGCTCAGATCAGGCAGACCCCAAAGTACCTGCACCTGTCCACCCTGCAACATTGCCTCCTGACCAGCCCCGGGCAAGGGCTGGAGTTAAATGGTGGCCTGTTCTTTTCTGCCCCTCAGGAAGTGTATGTTGGAAAGGAGACCATGTGCACCGTGGATGGTCTTCACTTCAACAGCACATACAATGCTCGCATCAAGGCCTTCAACAAAACAGGAGTCAGCCAGTACAGCAAGACCCTGGTCCTCCAGACGTCTGAGGGTAAGGCCCTTCAGCAGTACCCCTCAGAGCGAGAACTGCGAGGCATCTAGAATGGCTGGCAAGCCCGGAGGTAACCCCACCACTGCCCACATTCGCAAGTGTTTCCATGACTTGCCCTGCATTCTGGCACAGAGCCGCTGTTTCTCTCCTGCCTTTAGCCAGCCCATGGTATGTGGACGTGATCAAACCAAAGAGTCCACAGCGGCAGTTCCAATGGCCTTGGCCGGCGGCTTCCTTTGATAACGCTCTAAATAAGCTGCAGCGGAAGAAGCTGAAAAGTGAAGGCCTCAAGGTGCCGCGGTGTGTGAGACAGATGTATCTAGGCTCTAGGGCAGGCTCCCATTCTCCACGATACACACCATTGGCCAGTTTTGCCCAGACGATTCTCAATTGCTTTGTAGCGCTGGCTTGTGTCTGAGGGCGGGGCTGAGGTTCTTTCCAGCTGCGGATTTATCTGACTGAACGTGTTTCCAAGGGGTGTGGGGCGCAGGAGCCTTTCGGAGAGGGCCTGTCGGCCACTCCTGGCTTAACCAGCAAGTTCCGTTTCACACGCTGGGACCGAGGCTCCCTGTGGGCACCAGCCAGGAAGAGGCCAGCGCCTCTGCATTACCTCGCCATTTTCACCTTTGCCAGTCCCTCTAGGCTTGGTTAGGCTGCCCGGGGCCTCCACACAAGGTCCATCTCCAGACAACTTTCGCTTCTTGGCTATACTGTAAGTATTTTGGTCATCAAAGGCAAGCCGTCCATCTCAGGAGAGGGGCTTGGATTTGACGGCCAGGTATAACCTCTGAAGCTGTTAACATTTTCACTCTAAAAGCAATTGCAACACATGAAATTAAACCTATGACGAGGTATTTGTGGTCGGTGCCAAAGCATTTTCAGACCTTCTGGGTGTCATTTTAATCATAGAAGCCACCCCCATCCCATGGCATTCTCCGTAACTTCCCTCTGCAGAACTGATTACGTTGATTTTGTTCACATTCAAAATGTTAGCTGAAAGAACTGTGCTCCGCTTCCCACAAACCTCAGCACGTGCCAGTCACCCCCAAAATGGTTCACATGGTTAAAAATAAGCACAACTTCAAATCCCACAGCAAGGTTGAAAGGCCCCTAGTCGTGAAAACCACACTTGGGGAGCACTTGTAAGTCTGAATGATGCTACTCAAAGAGAAGGATCTGGTGAAGGGGAAATGCCCACATACCTACCCCCTTTGGGTTATAGGGATGTGGTAGCCGAGCCTCCCCTGGGATGATCATTTTAGCAACTTCTCTCTGGGAAGAGACCTGTCAGCTTGAGAGCAATTGCCTCTTTTCCTGAAGCACCATGCTAGATGCTAAAGCCCTCCAGAAGTGTTCCTAGGTGCAATGCAGAAGGCCCTTGATGGGGATGGCCTTGTTTCCCATGTGTGTACAAAGCGGTTTGATCGAAGAGTGACGTGCATGCCATCAGAGCAGGGAGACAATTTGCAGCAACGTTGTGTCACCAGACCTATGGGAAAACTATTTCTATTCATAATGCATCATGGAAATCATACTATTCTGCTAAAATCAGTTATTAGCATAGCAGCCTGAGCACTTATGTCTCTCTTTTCATCCTGCAGGAGGATGTAGTTTCTAAGTTTCGATTAATGTTCATAAGATTATGGTGTCTAATAAATTACAGGATTGGAACTGCGATCCTTGGTACCACAGTCACAGAACTGGGGGTCATTTTCTAAAAGAAACTAACGGAACAAGTCCTCTTCCAACAAAGAAACTGTACTGTAGAAATTAATTTCCTCCATGAATTTTATATATTGTGTACAAATATAAGGTATGTATCTAAATACAAAGAAAACCCTATCATCGTGTAGATATCAGTATTCTCTGTTACTGCACAGAAGTGATTTTCTCATGATGAAATAAAGTTCACACACATACTTTCTCCATAACTTTGGTTTGTTCTATTTGTTTCTCCCTCATTCTAATTCATTCCAACAGTGAGACAAGATTTAGAAAGCAAGAAAAAATATAATGAATAACTTATTAGGAAAAAAAAAGATTTGATTGATCTGTAACAATTGAGAAAGCCTATAGAACTAAAGAATTATACCTCTTTTTTTTGTTTTTTAGAAACCAGTGAGAAAAATGCCATTAACAGAGTTTTAATAAGTTAACTGAACTTATACTTTATTCATCTTATTTCTTACCATTCCTGGAAAGACTTGCTTTGGAGATTTTTTTCTTTGCTGCTATTGTGGGTGATGGGATGGTTGGTTTGCTTTCTACTTTAATAAAATCTTTCATGTTCTTTTTAGCAAGAGTTAACCCCTTTCCAAGGTTCAAAATAAAAAGTCTGTATCACAGAAGGGTACGATCTCCTATGTGATAGCAAGTCTAACTCGTATTTACATGCATTTAGTCCAAGGTTTAAATCACTTATCACTTATACTCTCTGAACTATCACAGAACCTTCTGCTGACCTAAAGGTAACATTATGCAGGGGAGATCAAATGTCCACATTGTTGTGAATTCTGACCTTTTTTTTCAAAAGCAAATTTGTTTGTCTATTTCTTGGGCAGTATTTGATGTGTCTGATATGGGTATAGAGTATTGAGCAGAGGTCACCCCAGCTGACACGGAGCTCACAGTCTAGGAAGAGAGACAGGCCTTAAAGAAATAGACACGCAAATATTGCATATTTACAAATTATGATAAACACTGTGAGAGAAGGAAAGGGGACCATAAGGAAGACATAATTTATATAAAGGAATCAGTCAGGAAAACAATGAAAAATAATTTAATGCAATGGAGTTATACAGAATGTGTTATCAAAAGAGAAAAGGAAAGGAAAACAAATTATTAAATGAGTTCAAGTTTGCTTAGTTCCCTGAAAGCAAAGTTCTTGGGAATGTACCTAACACAGCCATGAGAATAAGGCCAGTTGCAGATCTAAACCAAATTACCCTGACTTAAGAAGAAACTTAACTGTAAGCACTTAAAAATTTTAATGAAATTTTAAAATAAGGCCCACAACCTGGTTGTATATATCTTTAAAGTAATTCATTTAATAGCTGTGATGGCTGTGTCACGGTCTCTGAAACCATCTACAAAACAGTATTTGTTTAAAATATTATGCGACAAGGCCTTGTTAATACATAGAGTTCTAGGGCTCATTCTGTGTCTGGGAGACTATTCTCCTGCCCCCCACTCCCAAAGAAAAATATACATGGGTGAGAATAGGACAGAAAAATTTTTGTTCATTTTTCTCTATTTTCCTTCTACCTACCTAAACAGACTACTTTTTTTTCTTCTTTTCAAATCTGGAGAAAAAATAAGATAGACCAAAGATAATATTCCTGGTGCTCAAATAATTCACTGAGACTATTATCTGGCTGCAGAAAGGTCTTTCTCTGACTTCCCTCAGCTCTCAGAGCCAGGGAACTGCTTCACGCAGCCTTCTCAGCACAGGAGGAGCTGCAGCTCACCAGTCCTTCAGGGGAATTAGAACACAGAAGGTTGCACCTTCTGTGCAAAAAATACTCTTTAATCCAAATCTCTGGATTAAAGATCATTTCACTGGACACATTCTTAGAAGTAGAATTACGAGACTAAAGAGTATGAATGTTTTTAAGCCCTTGATCTATGTTTGCAAATTGCTTTCCGGATAGATTTTACACCAGAAATGTATGAGCCGTTCCATTTTTAATATCACCTTAATTCTACTATTTAGAGTTTAATTTTGACTAACAAGTAGCCTCTTCTAAAAGTAAAAATGTTTCTAACAGGGTTTTTTAATTCGTATTTTCATAGACATAATATTCTGATTGTCTTACATCTAATAGCTACATGAAATACAACACACTACAGGGAAAATGAACATGATCTGAAGGGAAGGAGAGACTTCTCAGAGAAGGGAGAGAGAGAAATCCTAACAGAGGGAATAACTGTAGGTAAGGTAAAAACTTCAAAATATGCCTTGAGCTGACTTTGCAAAGGCGGCCTCATTCACTCAAAAACATTAATTGAGCGAGCCGATTTGACGATCACAGCGATGCATACAGCATGACCCTGCCCAGAGCTTACGGGCTTTACTCTTCCTCCTTCCCTGAACTCCATGGCACCTGGCTCAGAGTGCCTAAAACTATGGTACCACCTCACCCCTCGAGAACTAAGATTTCCACCCTACAGTGTAGTCAGTCATCTTACAGTCAAGATGTAAGCAACAATGACCTGTGATTGGTAGGGAAAAAAAAGGACAGAGTTCAGGCACAGAAGCTCCTGCGTTGTTCTCACGGCAGAGCCCTTGGTGTCACTCGGCTCTCACTCTTTTTATGCACAATTCCTCTGAGCTCATTGACCCATTTGCAAAGAGCACAGCAGACCGGAAACATCACATTAGAAGAGAAAGGAATTTGGTATAGAAGTGAATTGAGGCTGTTGGCAGCACTGAGCAAGGAAGGTAACTGGAAAAACTGTGAACAATCCAAAAAAAAAAAAGAGAGAGAGAGAGAGAGAGAATGTTCTGTGGCATATGCTCAGAAAGTATATAATGCATTTTAGAAAGATTTCCACCTAATACATTTAAAAGTCAGTATATATTCTGGAACTCTTGATAATGGAGTATTAAGTATATCAGAAGGCTTTATGGAATTATAGTATAAGTACCCCCCCCCCAAAAAAAATACTATGGTAATTTTGTGTAGAGCCTCCAAGAACTTTCTTCATTGCCCATTAAAAGATTCCATGAAAAAAGACAGCAATATGAAAGCCAGCAAATATTTTTAGGATACTGAAATCCAGCGGAGGAATTGTATAAAAGCTATCCATTTACTATAGGGTCCTAAAAATAGGGATTCTTTTCTCTTCACCCTAAGGCTTCTATATAGACCTTATACCTCTGTACCCACTGCTATTGTTTAAACCTCCCTCTGTTCTGTTGCTGCAACATTCCAGATTTGCCCTATGTATTAGTTTCCCATTGCTGCTTTAACAAATTACCACAAGCTTAGCAGCTTAAAACAACACAGATTTATCACCTTACAGTTCTAGAGATGAGAATCCTAAATGGGTTTCACTGGGCTAAAAGTGAGGTGTTGGCAGGACTGCGTTCCTTGGAGGTGGTTCTAGGGGAGAATCTGTTCTGTTTCTTTCCCAGCTTCTAGAAACCACCGGCATCCCTTGGCTCATGGCCCCTTCCTCCATCTTCAAAGCCAGCAGCATAGCGTCTTCCAATCTCTTTCTGACTCTAACCCTCCTGTTTCCCTTTTATAAGCATCCTTGTGATTTATTACCTTGGGCCCACCTGGATAGTCCAGGATAATCTCCCATCTCAAGATCCTTAACTTAGTCACATCTGCAAAGTTCCCTTTGCCATGTTAGGTGCCATAGTCACAGATTCCAGGGATTATGACATGGAGATTTTTTGACGGGCCATTGTTCTGCCTACCACACTATTATTATTATTATTATTATTATTATTATTATTATTATTCCACTCTACATATGGCAAAACGGACCATGGGAGAGGATAAATGATGTGCCAGGCCTGAGCCTTTCAGCTCCAATGCCCAGCACAGTACACTTTGATGCTGACATTAAAACAGTGCTATTTGCACTCAACCAAAAAGAGGGAAAGAGGAAAAACTATCCTAAGTCTGTTTGCTAGATGTCTGAAGACAGCTTGTAGAAGCAGTACTGTGTAGCTGCCTCACATGTTCATCCAGAAACCCCAGGCAGAAATAGGACTTTAACACTTTAACACTTTCAGTCATGTTAGACTTTTGCTCTAAAGAATAATATTCCTGCTTTAAGAAGAAGCGGGAATGACTGTCATTTCTGGTATAATATCCAAGCACCTCCTTGGGTGCTGTCCTTTTTCCATGTCTTCCCTCTGGCTCCCCAACCCCCCCAGGGTGAGCTTCTCTCCAACATGGACACATTCAGCTGGCAGTGATGGGTCTCTGCCTGGGAAGGAAAAGGATGTCAGAGCCACATCTTTGGGGTCCTTGAAAGACCCCACCAAGTGAGGTCTGGGACTGGGAGCCCTGCTCGGGTTGAAACCACAGAGCTATTTATTCACAGAAGCTCTCAGCCCTCCAGATCTCAACTGTGAGGAAAAGTGGGGAGAAAAATCAGTGATCATGAGAGAATCAGGCTGTAGATAAGGCTGTAAATTGCAGCATTCTCTGCACACAGGTGCTCAGAGCACTGAGCAAAAGTGCTCTCAAGCATTGTCTTACTTGAACAGCCGTAAAAGCCATCTCCCCAATGCTTTCCAGGATTGTTTTATCTAATGACAACAAAAGGGTTGGGTCTCTTGAAATCACATCTTAGAAACTGCTTTCTAAAAGGGGACATAGAAGGTGTTATTCATAAAGATTAACATGCCTTTTTCTTTCCCATTAGGCTCTCAGCATCACAGTACCCTTTCCAGTGTGCTAGCTCCTTCTCCCACACATCATAGAAAATAACCCAGAGAATATTCAGTGATGCAGGCAGAATATAGGCCCAGAAGGACCCCAGAGGCATCTGTTCAAAAGTCTCTTTGCAGATATTTTATAGTGATTTGGGACCAGGATAAGTGCTGTACTCTTAAACCTTAATGTACTGAGACACACACCCGCCCCGCTTCCCACCAGAGATTATGTAACCTTGTGGGGGGAAAAGAACCTCATCTGATATCAGCCCGCCCACCTTGTGTGGTCAGAATCCCAGAGGGGAGGGTGATGTTTTTGCCTTTCAATTCCTAACCACCACAGTCCACAGAACCACTCTATATAGACAAGAAAGATTCATCCTCAATATAATGCAGGGCATGGAGAATGATAATTAGGTCCTCCACACAATCCTTGGTCACCCCTGAGACCACTGGAATGTGCCCCATGGCCTATAGCATCCACCTTACCTTTTATACATTTCCAGGGCACAAAAGAGAGCAATGGCCTTGTCAGCCCCCAAATTTTTTCTACCAGGAATTGATCTGCCCGGGGCCCTTATCCTGTCCCATCACAGCTGGCAGTGTGACATAGATGTGTCCCTTAATCTCTCTGGACTTCAGGGTTCTGTTTGGGGGGGGGGAATTGTTTTGTCTCTAAAATTATATACTTAGAGCAGATGACCTCTAAGTTCTTTACGGTTAATACCCCCTGGTTTTCTTCTGTGGTTTCTCTCTTCAAAATCACTGCCGAAAACTGTTACTATTTCAGGAAACGCTATGGACTGGCGTAGCCGCCTCCTGCTTCCCCCAGGTGTTCTAGTGGGTCTCAGAGGTTGCCTGTGACACTGAAAATTCAACACTAGTAGGAAGTAGCCGGTAAAGGGTCACGCAAGGAAAAGCGTATGATCCACTCTGCCTCGGCTGTAGTTTTCGTGACTCTGAGCACCAGAGCCGTCCCCGCAGCCCCAGTTAAAAGTATCTAGTTAGAGGGATATGCATTTCCAGGACAAATTCCTCAAGGTAGGTAAACCATACCTGAACAAATCCGGGTAGATTTTATGAAATCCAAGGTGAGAGGCATCGTGACAGCTTTCAGAGCCCAGAAAAGAGGTGCTTTCTTTGCTCCTTTTAATTTTGACAACATGCACGACATCCCAGGGAATTGCCTGATTTTCCATAGGACCAAATTGGATCCAAACCCTATTTTCGCTTTTGGAGAATGAGCTTTGCACTTGACACTCTGGGGAGCAGTTTAGTCCTTTGGAATCTTTTGTATCTCTTTGAAATATAGGAATTTTCAGTTCTTCTGATGATAGTTCCTTATAAATAATGCCCTGGTGTTCTAAATTGGAGTGGAGGACTTGGTGACAGAGTGTGCAGCTGTCCCAAGGGTGGAAAGAGGCTGTTTCATTTCTTCTTTTAAAAGGAGCTTTTCAGAATGGAAGTGTTTCTCACTTCTCAACTGCAATTAATGCCACACTTAAGAAAGATTATAATACCACATTTCACTGTAAATTATGTACCAGTGGGACATAACTGTGACTTTGGATGCTTATTAGATCATTTAAGGACACTCAACACCTTCATTCATTTCTTTGTCTCTTTTAAAGTCTTCCCAACAGAAGCAAATTATTTTACAGCTGGTTTATAATTGAACTGAAACTCATCTTTAACCTTGCTTGTGCAGCTCTTAGTGACATATCTTGCCTTACTGTACTCTGAAATACAACCATCTTGTTGAACCAGCCTCCAAGGACTGCTTAAGTTATGAAGCTGTTCACTACCAGACAGGAAGATAACCAAGAGTTCTACCAGAACACAAAAGAAGCTGAGTTAGCATATGGAATCCCTGTCAGTTTGCCTTTCCTCTTTGAATTCCAAAAATAATACCTCAAAAACTGTACTTTACATTTCCAAATATTCCACATCTGTAGAAATCTTTAGTGCACTGTACATGTTGGAATCAGTCAAGAAATTCTACCCTCAGAAGTATAAAAACCAATTAGTAGTATAAGATAACAGATTTTCTCTAAATACGTTCAGTTCTCCTCCCAAGTTCATGTGTCCCATTTTCCAGCTGCTCAGGTCTAATGCAATGTCTGCTAACGAACAAATAAAATAAATATACCGTAAGGCAAAAAAAGGAGCACACCACTTAAATATTCCTTTTTTGCCTCAAACCCAAAAGTCAGTAAATCGTAAGTGTGGTCCCCAGCCAATCTTTGCTTTGATCATTTTTGATTACTTCTTTCAAGCAGATGCCCCAACTCCAGAGTCCAGCCAATCCAGGTGGGAAGGGAAAGCAGTCCAGGCAAAGGCAAGAGGAGAGTGATGGTCACTGACAGAGTTGAGGGAAAATGTGTCTTGTCACACTCCCATTATAAACACAGTCCTCATCCCAGAGTTACTGATGTGCCCGGAGCTGCCACACCAGTATTCCGTTGGCATTCTGTGTCCCATTGCTCTTTCCTGCTATACTGCTTTTGCTCAGCAAAGCTCTTCAGCAGACAGGATCACTGCATGTGATGAAACATGACAAGAAATTAAAATCTTTGAAGGGGCTATTTTTCTTCCTCCAGCGACCTATACATGAAAAATTAATAATAGTTATCCTGGTTATTAGCTATGACCTGAAACTTAGCTTCATATCATGTATTCTGAAAAAAGCACTAACCCAATTCCTCTTTGTCGTGACTAACAGAATATTAATGGCTGGAAAGCCTTCTCCAGATCTCAGTAATTGTGCTTTGAAGGAGAGGTAAGGAAGTGGGATGTACATCCTTCCTGTATCCTGGGTATAACACAGAATACACTCTTGGGTAGCTATGTGTAGGCTCAATGTTAGTTGTGTGATTTGGCTAAACATGGGTGTGGCACCTCTGTTCCCAATATTGTCTTACTGTCTTTGGTTCATGTCTTTGAACATGTCCAGAGGGGCACGATGAGGAGAGTAAAGATTTGAAATCCACACCTTAGAAGAAAGGTTGGAAATCGGTTTTATTTATCCCAGAAAAGGGATGATTTAAAGGGGACCGGTGACTGCTCTCAAATATTTGAAGAACTAGCACGCTGTTCTGTATGGCCCCAGATAGTAATGCTACAATTAAGGAGTCGAGTTCCCAAAGAGATATATCCAGACCAATGTAAGCAATAACTATAAACAGGAGGGGGCTGCCCGGAGGCCATGAGATCCTCAACCTAGGGGACTTCAAGGGGAAGCTTGTGATTGCTGCTCAGATGTTATCGAGATAAGTGTCTTCCCTCTAAGACTCCTGCAACCTAAGGTAATATCAAGTGACTTAGATGACCTGTAGGCAACTGACCCAACACTTGCACCATGTGCCCATGGGGAAGGGCACAAAGAGTCTGCTGAGATCAAGTGGAAAGTGCTCTCTTGCACTTCATTTGGACAATTTTCATGACAAGGTAGGAAGTTTTTTTTAGGAGCTTCTTAGAGAAAATGGGGTAAGAGCCCAGCTGGTAGAGTATGGGAGGCCATAGGTGGGAAAAATTCAGAGACAGAGATGGAGTGATTGGGTAACATGTATATTAAGTAAGCTTGCTTGAATAGAGAGCATGGTTCAAGATTGAGAGGAGTCAGGGACAATTGGGTCATCAATAAACAACGGATCTACATAAAAAGATAGAAAAGCTAACCATTTTAGTGTCAAGTTATTAATCTCATGAATAACCATAGCTGCCCTCAGCCCCATCCCGCAGAGTGGTGCCATCACCAACTCTAAGTGCTTCTTCCTGGTGCTGAGAATAGAAAAGGTGAGTATGATGGGATTGGATATGCTCCCTGAGTCTGGATTCAGTACATGTCTCTTCACTGGTTTTCAGATGATTACTCGAGAGTTCAATATACTCTGAAATTCATTCTACTATATATGTCCTTTCCCTTAATTTTCAGGGCAACAAGCATTTTAAGTATAATGAATTAATTATTATCACTTGGTGAAAAATACATTTCCAAGAAAATTCTTGTTAAAAATATTTTACTGAGATGAATATAGTTGTAAATTCTCTCCCTAAAAGAAGCCCATATCAGTTTGTGGTGCTGTGCAATTGTCTTTCAAAATTTTCCATTAAACTAAAAGACTCATTCCCCCCTGAGATCATTATAATGTAAATCATTTCTGAACAAGGAAATGATCACACATGCCAAATTACCCAAACCATTTGAAGTTTAGGTAGAAGAAAATTGGAATGTATTATTACTGGGAACACAAAGCCTTAACTCCATAAGTAGCCATTTCTTTTCTCTGAAAATCTGCTTTACACTTTTCTGTAAAAAAAAGAAAAAAAAATTTCCCCCAAGGATAAGTCTAAAGCCTGAAAAGCTAATTTTAATATGTTCAGAAATGAAAATGAGATTGGGTTGGCAGTATTAAGCTGAAATGCTCTGCCAATGCCCTTGCTCTAAGCTCTTCCAAATAGAATACCGTTCTGCACACACGTGCTCCACTGACCATGCACAGAATAGCATTTGGATAGGATAAGGATGTGTCAACACAGAGGAACATGCTAACAGACTCAAACCAGAAAAATATTCCCAGGAACACTCTGGCCACCAAAACAAAATCATTTTTTCAATGAGAAGAAAGTTCCTTGGTGGTTTGGGACATAGACTACTACCATCATGCCATCTGTATTTCCTAAACTATTACTATCAAACTGAGCTCTAAGAAGCCCCCTATTGGTAAAACATCTGTCTCTGACCAGATAACCCTACTGCATACAACCACAAAAGAGAAAGGAATGATTTTAGTAATTTAGAGGAACTACCTCTACATTACTCTAAATGTTAGAACCAAATCAAGTAATTGATATGTCCTTACTCTGGGATAATAGTGATCTTCATGCCAGACCTGACTATCTGAAAATAAAGACATTTTTGCCACAAATGCACCTCACCACTGCCCATGGTCTGTTTATTGTTAGAGAACCAGAGACGTTCAAGGGCAACCCTAGGGTCTCATCTTAATTCAGAAACAAAGGTAAGGCTCCTTCCCTGATTACTTGTTCAGCCCTATCTTCCTCTCCTATTCAAAGAGCAAGTCTTGAGTGTGCTGGTATAGAAAAACCATCTCGTCCATTTAGAAACGGAAAAACTAAGAGACAAAAGGGAAAATATGGAACAGCAAAGAGTTGGTCAAAATCGTCACCTCCTAAATAGAAACTCTTTAAGGGGCCATTGTTGTACAGCTAGTAACATCCAAGGGAGCTGGAGAGGGTGAAGTATTAATCTCCTCTTGGTCATCAATGGGTAAAATTTACCTCTAAGGTTTCTAAATTCAACTCTAAAGATATTTAATTAAATGGAAACTTCCAATACGTTCTCTACCACTAAAACTTGGGAGAAGAGAAAACAATTGTCTGTGATATTTCAAGTATCCTCTGGTCATGGGTTCCGATCTGCCAAGAATTCCCTCCCAGTCTCAAACCACATTGGCAACTATGGGGTGGATGAGGCTTTGTGAAAATGCATTCATAAGGCAGGTCTTGGGGAAAACTGTGCACAGCAGGTGGCAGATTTCTGATCTCTAGTTTGCATTGATCTTACATTTAGACACAGATTCAGAAGAACAGACAGTCCCTTTTCCAGTGCCTTCGAAAAGATTGCCGCTCCGTAGAATGAGTCCTTTCTCCTCCACCCTTAATCTACAACCCAGCTTCCCCAGGAGATCCTACTTTGATTTCCGATCCTCACCCCGTCAGCTGAGCTTGCATTCCTCTTTACAGTCTCTCAATGCACTGGGTGAGCTGAGCTCGTCTGACCTTTCCTCTTGATCTCTGTGCCTTGAAGGCATCTCTGAATACCTGTTTCGTTCTTGGCGTTCATGTGCGTGCAGAGGGTGATGAGCTAGTCTCTATGTCTGTGGCCTGCTTCCGGTATGAGGAGCATTTGGACGATGGAGCTTTGTGTCATTCTTGTGTGTGTGGTGTGAGGACCAACCATCGAGCTGTGGTCAATGTATATAATGGTGTCGGAAAGTGACGAGTGAAGTTGTTCTTTTTGCACAAGCTAGCACCACCATGGGAAACCTGCTCTGTCATCACATGCAATGGCATAGCACGCGCAGGTGCTGGCTGAGTGGAGGCTGTGGCCTTAGTATGGAGGTTTGCAACCCTGCTGTATCCAGGAAACCAGCTGTGTCTGGGAGACTGGATCAGTGCACCCAGCCTGGAGTGGTCTGATTAAACATAGACTCAAGAGATCTTTATTGAAAAAATAAAAGTAAAAAACTTGCCAACAGCAGAATGCATCATACAAAGCAGACACACCAGAGAGCAGAAAGTGAAAGCATTTCCTGTCGAAGCCTGTGCTCACTGGTGAGACAGGCGGGGTCATGGCTGATTTTTTTCTAAGCAAAGGGGAGGAACCACCACCAGCTAAATCAGAAACCCTCAACTAGCCTAAGGCCCAAAGATGGGAGTCACTGAAAAGTCTGGCCTCAGGAAGTTTCCCACAGCCAAGACGGTTGTGACACGCCTTCAGGCTGATTTCAGGAAGCTGGACTAGTGATACTATGCCATGAACTCTGTCTAGCCAATAGAATCTTAAAATATCTAAACTGCAGTCCTATTTGATCTCTTCAGGACTATATTGTAATCAGGAATACACATGATGCACATTTCACATTTACAAAGGTTTCTTTTGTTTGTTATTTTATTCTGTTTGCTCATCCCACATCCTGGAATGAAGAAGGCCACAGCATGACAGTGCAAAAAGGATGCAGGGACTTCAAGCTCTCTTTAAAATGACATTTTTCTGTGTGCTTGTATGTTTCTTATTGTTTTTCTGTGCGCTATTGGCTTTTAAACATGCTTTGTTATGGAAGCCTTTTCACTTGTGTCTAATGTACTGAAATATTGTTATAGTCTTTGTAATGTATATTGCCTCAAGAATAAAATATGTGGGTTTGGGGATATTTGATGGCTGTATTTGACACCATTGTTCTAGTTGTATCGTTGAAACTTAAATGTGCGATGGTGTGTTTAAAGTAGTGTAAAAAAGATTTCTGAAAACTTGTTTTGAAAAAGACTTGCACAAGGCATGATTCATTTAAAAAATTTAAAAGCCCTATTCAGATTCTACAAATTTATTTCCAAAGCTGGATATCAGATTCAGTTTTAAAACTCCAGGTGTTCTGTACTCACTAAGTTCTAACCTGTGAATAGGAATTGAAGGGATAATTGATACAAACTAAACGTAAGTATTCAGCCATGAGTTGGAGAAAATGATTATTCTGCATATCAATTCATCCCAGAGGAAAAAAAAAAACCAAAAGTAAGATCATAATCTTTACATTTTGTTTTTAATTCAATCATTAGTCCTTTCTAAAGTGCTTTCTTAATTCTTCTAAAATTCTTTCAATTCAGTGTATTATCCTTTATTTAGCACATAAGGGCCTTACTGAATTGAAAAAACATTAAATGACCCTTTCTAGGAGATTCCCTGGTGCTCATCAAAAACACATTTCCTAGTTCAGTCACTGATAGCACTTGAAATTGTAGTTCACACACCTTTGGACATTTTAAGACTAGACTGCTTCATCCACCCTGATGAAACTTCTCATGGAGTAGGTAAGGGTATGTTAGGGAAAGAGGGAGATGGTTGCAAAAGTTGCACAGGTGATTCCAGTACATCTCCGAGGTCACTCCCACACCCTTCAACACCATCCCCCCTCCCCCGCTTAGGTGAAAAGGACTCATGTAGTAAAACAATCTAAGAAAGAAATGAGGTCATTTTCATATTTACGACATTTAATTCATGTCATTATTAATAATTACCAGATGTATGTATTAACATAGGGATTACATTACACATTTAGTTATATAATTATCATGTGACTTGAGCCCAAGTCACAGCAAAGGCCTCTGGGCATAACCAGAGTTAGAAGTACATGGAATAGTGATGTAGAATGGAGTTTTATCAAGATTCAGTGATTTCTCCATTTCAATTGGATGAATTTTTCTCATTTTCTTCTGAATATGGAAACTTTAGTGGAAAAGATTAAACTTGGAAGATGATGAAAATTTAAGCTGTACAGTTTAGAAACAATTGGAGGAGACTTTATTAAATGAAAAACAAAAACAAAAACAAAAGATGTACTATTCATTTTGAAAGAGCAGAGAGGCAATTTTTACCCAGGCAAGTAAACTAACATAGAAAGGGCTTTGGTTTTTCATGAATCAGGCCTCTGGTGACTCTCTTCAGCTGGTGCTTTTTACATGTATACAAATAATTTTTATTGACCTGGTTGTTGTTTCATAGCTTTGATGTGTAGTATCTCTTTATAGGATGCAATTTTGAGACACAATCTTCACCTTACTCTCAATTAGGCAAGTATACCTATTGTAATTGTTATCTTTTACTTACGTGCTTGGTATGCTCCACTCCCTTCACAAAATAAATGATGGCAGCTTATTCTATGTCAATAAAATTGTCTAATTGTCATTCAAATCCCATTATAGCAGTTTCTCACATATGCAGAAAAATGAGTCTGTATTTTTAAATTTTATGCCTCAGAGAAGATTACTTTTCCCCCAGATTTCTTGTACATCAATGCAAAGCACTCTTTATAAGCAGAGCACTTGTGGGCAAAGGTACTAATCAGACCGATACAGTTTTAAACTGAGTAGTGTATGCAGTTTTAAACTGAGCCCTTTTTTGGTATTAGTCTATCAAAAGAGACATGTTTTCTTATCAATGTCAATTTTGCTTCCTATTTCTCTCTCCCATGCCTTTCACTTGGAATGACAACAGTTGATATTAAAAAGCTGTTGGCAGGTATGGAATAACCTTATTCTGTTACAAATAGCAAAGACCAAAGTGCATGTGTGACAGATCTGATAAATCAGCAATTTCGTCTGTCCAGAGCAAGTTCTGGGCAGGTGACATTTAGAACTCGGGCACAGCGCTGCGTACAAAGACGTCATTCCATCTGCACCTAAGGTCCAAAACGTTTTACAAGGTAGTTTTAGGAGTAACACGCAAACTGCATTTGTGGTGAAGGAAGCAACCTGTCTTACGTCCAAGTCACAATCACTCATGAAAATTAGTTTCTGTTGCTGATAGCTTCGAAGCTTTTGAGCTTTCACTAACACTGAGGAAATTTTCAAAACGAGTAGATATGAGCACTTCTGCAGAAGGGATATTTCCTTGTTTCACTGAGTGTGTTTTATCCCTCCTCCATCTAGGACTCTGACTCCTAGCCTCCCCGTCTCAGGGTTACACAGGCATCTTAGCACATCCCTCTCCCTTTACATCTCTGGTGTACTTTTCTGCCAGTCACCGGATGAAGGGACTTGCACCTTCCAAAATCTATGCCACTGCGCTCCCGGATCACCTGGCTGGGAGTGCAGTCTGAGCCGGGTAACCCCTGCTGAATCGGTCATGTGTCCTCCACCTGCTTCTGGGCACAGAGAGCCCTAGCTCCCAGGAAGTGCCCCCTGTCTGCTCACTCACAGCCCCCTCTGGCCCTGGACACCTCCTTCCCACATGGAAGCATGAAAACGGGACAAGACGCTCCTCTCCGGCCCAGGAGTGCATTATGGCGTGAGCTCAGTGGGTCCATCTTAGTAACCGCCCTCCCTTCTGTTGTTCCCAGTGGCCTGGTTTGCTTTTGACCCTGGCTCGGCGCACTCTGACATCATCTTCTCCAATGACAACCTGACTGTGACCTGCAGTAGCTACGATGACCGGGTGGTGCTGGGGAAGACTGGCTTCTCCAAGGGCATCCACTACTGGGAGTTCACGGTGGATCGCTATGACAACCACCCAGACCCTGCCTTTGGTGTGGCTCGCATCGACGTGATGAAGGATGTGATGTTAGGAAAGGACGACAAAGCCTGGGCAATGTATGTGGACAATAACCGGAGCTGGTTCATGCACAACAACTCGCACACCAACAGGTACCCTGCAGCCCCTACCCCCCAACCAAGGCTTCTTCACGTTGGCTTCTGGTCGAGAATTAGAGCCCAAGTTCAGAGACCTGTTAAACAGGCAACATGAAGGAAGACAGGCAGGCGATCTTTATTAAATAGAAGTCCTGCTCTTGGCTGAGTCCATCCTGGAGTTTTATTTTATTTTATTTGCATAATGACAGAGACGTGAGTACTTTCCTAGGCCCCTCATTGCTACATTCCACCCAGGGCTGGAAACTAAGAATCCTCACACATATGTATTATAGAAAATCATTCCAGGATTCTAAAATCCAGACTTACAACTTACCAGAGAAGCACTGTTGGACAAGATACTTAGTTTTTCTGAACATCGGTTTCCAAATCCACCAATTAGGAAAATCATGTTTTTTCATGCATAAATGTTCCCACGGTTACATGAATCATGCAAAAATGCCTCCCATCCACCTGAAAATAGAAGCCACTGTTCTTCTTATTATGATTATTATCAATGCCACTTCTCAGAATAGTAGCCATTCATTAAACTAAGTCGTATGGATGCCAATTTGGATAGTTTCATACTTGAAGAACTCTCATTATTGTATGGATTCAGAGTACTCAGTTTGCTGGGGAAAGAGAACAAAGGTAAAGGTTTTCCTTTAACACCAAAATGTAGGCAAGTATAATTTAACCCATGCTATCATATTTTTTCTAGATGTCCTTTTTCATTTGGTTTGTGTTTTCTTCCTCAAATGTATTTGTCACAAATTCCTAGGTAGAGAAGTGTCTTTTATGGATCCTGGTCCACCTTATTCTCAAAGATTTCCCCAGGACACATTCTCATTGGTATCTCTGGGAAAAAAACAAAACTACAGTTGTGTTCAGTTGGATCACAAGGAAAGTGAGTCAGGCAGTGGTAGGCAGTGGACTCCACTGTCTCAGCTTTTTCTGTATGCTCATCACTGCCCCTCTTCTAGCCAGTAGGACTCCTAGGGCCTTCACTTCCTGTTCCCTTGGATAGTTTCTGTACATCTGCTTTCAGTTGTGTATTATTCACCATCTCTCGAAGTGAGCACACATGCCATTCCAGGCTGATATCAAATCCTACTAGATGTATATAAGCCATTGTCTTCAGTAATTCACATTTAGGGGGACCCTCTGTCACCAGATCCCTGATGCCATGTACCATGCTTACTTTTGCCTTTTAGCTTCTTTATTTTGGAGTGAAGGAGTGAGTAATAACACAACTGCCACACTATGCAGAGAAACACTTTCTTAAGGCAGAGCACATGTGCTTGCATGCAAACCGCATGTCACCAGTGCCTTCACTGCTGAAGCTGTGAATTTCCAAGATGAAATTGATACCCCTGTGTTTTAACCACTATGTGCAGCCTGTGTTCTGCGTGCTGGGGGAAAGAAAAACACTCTAACATTTCTGTGCTCTGCTGAGATGAGGCTGAAGTTCAGTATTGCTAGCTCTCAAAGAGGAGGAAAAAGACAAATCTGATCATCCATGCTTAATGGCTTTTGTGAAACCATCAGTGGAAGTGTAAGACACAATTCGTGGTCAAATGACAGTCACTCCACCTCCTACAGTATAATTAATTATTTCACCTTACAGAGAGGAGATTCCTCTTCTTCGGTGTTGCCATTTTATGAAGAGCCTCCAACTTCTCAATTCAAATTCAGCATGCCCCAAATTACCATCTTTCTGGAATGAGCTTTTCTGTTTCATGGAGAGCATAAGGGCCCAAATCCAATTTTTCATGCATGTGTTTTAGGTTCCGCTTAAGTGCTTCTTTGACTTTCAAATTAAATCATTTTGTATTTAATGATGTTTAATTCACACCATATGTGCAAAGCGTGAGACCCAGCTCTAGGCAGAGCTCTGATAGCCCAAAGGCTACTTTTTGCTTTTGGCCTTTGATGCTTCGTTTTCTACTAGGCGACTGTGTGTAGAGACCCTGTATGAAGGAGTTCACTCTCAGCAACAGCAAAGCAGAGCTGTGAACCTATACATTCTCAACAGGGGAGTGAAAATTGGTTTTCCAGGGAGCGAGCAAAAGATCTTACTTTATATATATATAAAGCACAGATACACGTACAGCCCATCAGCAGATACACAGTATATCTGCGGTATTAAAATTGTAAGTGAGGAGGGGCGATTAGGGGGAAAAATGTTTTAAAAGGCTCCTGGGGTGGGGATGAGGAACAATACTTTTAAACAAGTTAAAAAATACTGGTTTAACCATACAAAATGGGAAGCTTCTAGAATGATGACAGGCAAGCAAGTGAAACCCCATGTTTTCTTTTCCCACAGAACTGAGGGAGGGATCGCAAAGGGGGCCACGATCGGGGTCCTCCTAGACTTAAATAGAAAAACCTTGACATTTTTTATCAACGACGAGCAGCAAGGTCCCATAGCGTTTGAGAACGTGGAAGGGCTGTTCTTCCCGGCAGTCAGCCTGAACAGGAACGTGCAGGTGAGCTGCAGACTCTGCTTCTGAGGCTGCCCGTGGGCCGCGAACTCAGCCCCTGCCCACCGAAGGCCCAGACCGAGACGCAGAGGAAGGGGGCGCGCCGGGTGGGATGCACGTGACAAGTGAGATGATTCCAGACCGGCGTAAGCCCCTCGGTTATATTTAGTCACAGTCTAGTGAACAGCAGGTGGGAAACTGGGATTCTCTGCGTGGCTGGCTAATGATTGTCCCTCCGAGCCCTAGATTCCTCTCTAGTAGAAAGGAAACTCTTGAATCAGCTGGCATGAAAACAAATGAAATGACTGATGCAAAGCGCCATGAGTACCTGAGAGGTGAAGGTGTGAGCCTGAAGTGCTAGCACGATGCTCAGAAATTTGGGGCGTTTTCTCTGCACTCTTATCAGTTCTGTCAGACGCTTCGGGGACAGAAAGCACATACTGATGATTTGCTGTAAATAAAAAACAACAAGTTCTTCTCATTCGTTCATTCAGCAAATATCTATTGAGTGCCTTTAATATGTCAGGCACTATTGACGTAGTATGAGTATTGTTGTTTACCAGTGAAAACAAAACAAAAATCTTTCCCTCTTGGGGCTCACATTCTAGTTATAGGAGACAGACAGCGAATAATAAGCACAATTGCTATGTTAATTATATAGTATATCAGAAGGCGATATCCAGTGGAGAGAAGACCGAGGGAAGGGTAGGGGACCAAGAGTGCCGGGGTTGAGAGGGCAGTGGCCGTCTTCAGCAGCGTGGTCAGCATAGGTGGGCCTTATTGTAGTTCACAGGTGAGCTGAGCCTTGAAGGGGGTGAGGGAATGAGCTGTGTGGGGCTTTCCAGGCAGAGAGAACAGCCAGGACAAAGTTTCTAAGGCATGAGGGGGCTCACTTAAGCAAGGAAGGTGCAGGAGGTGGCAACTGGGGCAGATGAGGGGCCGTGAGAGAGAAGATCAGAGCCATGCGGGAGGGTGTGCCCTGCCAGCCTCTGCCGGGACGGGAGCTCTCACTTGCGTCTTGAGCTAGAACTCATCATCAACTGTGACCCTCATTCAGCAAATGACTGCCTTACCATAGGATAGATAGGGCTTGAGAATCAAAACACTGCTGGTGATTTTTGCTCTATATAAAACCACATCTTGGGAGCTATTTTTAAAATCCATTGTGGTTTATCAGTATGTGCAGAAGTGATTGCAACCCAGTGAACCTCTGCCCTTCTGTCTTGCTGCAACTAGATGGGTTTTTCTGGACGGCTGAAATCTAATCTATCAGAGTGCAGCCTCTACATTGGACAAAAGAAAGCTATAGATTTCCCTAGAAGTGTGTCTTAGAAAACCCTCATTCAAAGTTTTCCACACTTTCAGCTGTTTCCCTTGCAAAGAATATTGTACTCGACGCTCTTTAGAGGTTTCCAGGATGTTCTGAGTATCTTTAGGGAAAGACTCTTGGGCTGGGGAAGACAGGGACAAGACAAGAAGGGGAGAGATGACAGACAGCAGTGCATGAGATGGTTCTAGCCTGGTCCATGCAGCTGAAGTGTGAGGTTGGACAAAATTCAGTGAAATATTAAATAAGTGCCCACGTTTCTTCATACCTGGCAGTCACGTAGTCCATCCCTAAATGAAAGGCTTATCCGAACTGGAATAACTAGTGGACAAATAATAAAGGAAGGGTTGTCTGCGCATCTGCTTTCTGTCCATGGACATGGCAGTGATCACTGCCGTGTGGCCAACAGGCTTTTCTACCTGCAGATCAATGCCTGTGTCTGCAGTCATAGGAACACAATCTCCCCAGAATCCTTTGAAGAAGCAAGTGGCTGCAAACCATATTATCAAGTGTCTCCAAGATTGGGGAGCCCAGCATGGTGGCCAGGTGCTTAGCACAGGCTGAACTCTGCTAGAATTCTCTTTAACGTCTGCTAGAATAGATGTCACAGAAAACTGAACAGATCCCCTTTTGAGTGAGGAACACACCCACTGTGCTCCGGGGAAGGGGTGCAGGGGGGGATCCTGCAGTGCCTTCGGGACTCACCGTCTCTTCCCACAGGTCACGCTTCACACGGGGCTCCCAGTCCCCGACTGCTACTCCAGCAGAGCATCAATAGCCTAAAGATGTGCTGTGGAGGCGCCAGCTGCCTGTTCTTACCTCCACCGGAGACCAACAGCAAGGAGCTCAGCCAGAGCTGGAGGCAGAGGGAGGAGGAGAGAGATGCTGGTCCTCACACCCCGCAGCCCCCCTTTTCCTCCAGCCTCTCTACTGCTGTGAAGCCTGCTTTCTCTTCCATGTTCAGCAATTCTAACCAACGGAAGACCTAGACAGCCCACCATGTCACTTTGTTTCCACAGCCAGATTTTGCTTTTATGTACATTATTTTTTTTATGTAGGTGAGTTATCTTTTCTTTCTCCTTTGATCATGTCATTGGTGACTGACTGAACTGGCACTGCCAAGAGAAAATTCTCCTGATAACTTTTTTCTTAAACTTTCTGTCAAAGAGGTAGGTAGTAGGGAGAGGTAAGGAAGAAGGAGCTGAATTTGGAGCTTGCCGTTTAGAATGTTCTTGAATGTTCTTGCCCGGTGACCTCTCATGCAGCGTCAGCTCTGCAAAGCTAGTCTTTTCAGCAATGAAAAGTTTTACTATCCACTGAAGCACAAAAATATCAGCAACACGACTACACAAAGACAAAGGGGTAGGCTCACAGGACAGCTAGGTCATTAGGACAGGCCAGAAACCCTGGTCACTGAATGAAATTGGAAGCTCTCTAAATATAGGCAGGGCAGGGGACTTCATGATTTGGTTCATTCATTTAATACAAGTTTTTAATTGAAAACCGATTCTGGACCAGGCACTGTTCTAGACAATGGAGACAGAGTAGTGAATACACAGGTGTGGTCTCTGACCTCCTGGAGCTTATATTGTCCTAGGAGAACAAACCAAAAATAAAATGATTACAAATTGCTATTAGTATTAGGAAGGAAATAAACAAGGGCCAAAGAGGCTCATTGGTAAGATCTTTCAGATCCCCTAGAATGATGCTAAAAATCCATACATTCTGGCCATAGCACGAGAAACATACCAACTCAATGCCTTTTCAGCTGTGCTATTTTAATTATGGTACCTGCTGCCATTCACCACAGAGTCCTTCTTTGGTAGAAATGATGTCAGCATTCTTATTTGTTAATGCTACAATGATACTAAGCCTTAAAAATGAATGTGAAAAAAAATTAATGACCAGAAGGAGAACTCATTGTCCATAATGGAGGATCTTAAGTTGCAGTTCACAGCATTCACATTCTCAGGATTAATGCGCTTGTCTCCGTGTAGACTCACTATCTGTGCCTGTTACAAATGAACAATCCATCCTCTCTGCTGCCATTCACAACCCAACTTTCTGGAATTGTTCAAATAATGTTTGGGAGGAAATGAAACTGTAGGTCATCGCTATGATGGATAGCAGAATAATAAGCTTATTACTTCTGTGTAGAGATAGACTTAAATAAGCTACCTTCAGATCCTTTTGTTTGACATGAAGTTTTAGAAAATGTAGCACCTAGAAAGAGGTTCTGGTTAGTTGTCTAAATATTTGCCAGGGAGCCAAAAAGTTCACCATGAAAAAAAAAAACAAGAATAACAAAAGGGAAGAGGTAGGATGGGAAAGCTAACAATTAAAGTTTGGGCAAAAAGTAATATATGTAAATAGCTAATAATTTACTTTGGGGTTTACTTTATTTAGATTATTTCTATCAGCTGTGGTGTTTTTCTAGTTAAGTGTACCTGATTTATTGAATGGGTGCTATCCTGTTTGTGTCCACCTTGGTTTTTCTTGGCTACAGAAACATTCTGTTGCAGGCCAACACTAATTTGATATATGATTTATTCTCCAATGAGACTCGATGGCTGGGCCGCTGTAGACTCATAGTTACTCTTGTTCCTTATTAAATTCGTCCTGCTAATTAGATTTTTAGTGACCAGTAACACGTAGTTTACACAGAATTTGCAGTTATAGATGCATACAGCTACTGTACTAGAACAGATGGATATTTCTGGTGTGCCAATAAATGATTTTTATGAGAGAACATCCTATGTGTCTTTAGAATTTCTTAGTTTTTGCCTTTTGGGGACGACAATTTGCCTTTGTCAGAGCAAAGTGTCATTGGAAGGTCCCGCAGAGCTCGGGAAGACACCTGCACTTCATTCCATCTCCTCAGGAGCCTTGCACTGTCGCCTAGTGGTGCCGACCTCCTGAATCTTAACTTAGTATGAAACATTAACAGTGAGATGCTGTCGAGGGTCTGCCTCCAAACACTGGGGACTTACCTTAACAAACCTGCTCCTAGAAGCTCCACAAACTTGTACTGCAAGATACAGTGTCACTGACTTTTTCTAACCTGGTTCTTTCACCACTTCTTGGAGTGGCTAAGCAATACGATTGTTTTTAAATAATTATAACAACTAGCCTTTTCAAATGAACAGCCTTGGTTTTATATTAAAAGGAAAACATGACCTAAAAGCATATCAAAAGCACGGGTCAAATCCATTTCACCTGCCTTCCCTAATCTAGGTTGTTTTAGGACTCGGCTGGCAGCCTAAACTAGAAGATGTTTGCGGGAGTGGTTTTCCAGGAACTTGGCGTCGGCTGTGTCTCGTTCCAGCTGAGCTGATGAAGACTGGATAGGATGACCAGCCCCTCAACTGAGCATGCGTGAGTGTCCTCTCGGTGACCTTTTGAAGGCGCAGAGGCCTGTAATTAGCGACAGCTGGGCAGGACACATACCGCACCTTTGTCCAATCACCTCTCCCCATGCCCCCCACGCTCCCCAGGCTCCCCACGAGCTCCATACCTCAGACCAACCTGCTTCTTTATGCAGTTATCCCATAAATACCCCAGCCCCTTGCCTTGCGTGGGGAGGTGGGTTTGAGATTTGTTCCCTCCTCTGTTCGCTTTGCTGGAAACCTCAGCATCCCAGCGTTTTGGTACGCTGTGCCATGGGCAAAACAAACCTGGTTCAGGGCTTCCCTGGTGGTGCAGTGGTTAAGAATCCACCTGCCAATGCAGGGGACATGCAGGGTTGGAGTGCTGGTCCAGGAAGATCCCATATGTCACGGAGCAACTAAGCCCGTGCGCCACGACTACTGAAGCCCCGTGCCACAATTACTGAAGCCCGTGTGCCTAGAGCCCGTGCTTCCCAACAAGAGAAGCCACTGCAATGAGAAGCCTGCGCACCACAGCAAAGAGTAGCCCCTGCTTGACACAACTAGAAAAAGCCCACGTGCAGCAACAAAGATCCAACGCAGCCAAAAATAAATAAATAAAATAAATTAATTTTTTTAAAAACCTGGTTCAGTAACAATATGATCCAGATTGTAACCTGAGTGGAACCTCAGGCAGTTGTTAGGAGCTGCTGCTCTGTGTCCATCCAGGTTTCTGCACTCTTCTTTCCTCACCGCCTACCCTGATATTTTGTTCTTCTTTCTCTATTGGTCCCATCTTCTGGTTTTCTTCTCTTCTGTTTGCTACCTAATGGAACACTTTAGCCATGTTTTCCTCTTCCCGTGGTGTTGAGGTTAATAGAACTTCTGATCCGCCTCGAATTTCCTCATAGTAGTGACTAAGTGATTTGCAAGAAATCATCCTTTTTCTGGAAATGAGATCCTCTTTTTCTGCCTCTAATGTGTGCGTTCATCTTTTGCCCATCTGTTCAACTCACTGATAAGAAAGGAGGGCTTGCCATTGAATCCGAATTTCTGATTATGGAGCAAAGAAACTATAGTAATTAAAGAAGTTCTTAGATAATACTACCTTATAAGTTATATGAACATGCTAAAGACATCTGCGTATATTCTTCAACTATATGAGCCAGCTACTTCCACTGAGACTGGTGTTTAGGGAACCTTGGGTCTGACATAATACATCACACATAACTGAGGCTACCTAAATCGTGTCTTTCTCTGAAGAACCAGTTTTGGGGATACATACAGAATTGAGGGTATCAAATAGGAATGAACAGTGGAAACTGCTCCCCTCTGCCACAGCTGTGCTAGGGAAAGCTGCAGGTACGGAATTAGATAAAACAGAATTAGATAGTGGCAGTGGTTGCATAACCTTGTAAATATATTAAAAATCACTGAGTTGTGCACTCTAAAGGGGTGAGGGGCCATGTTGGACATGACCAGGACTCTCCTTACAGCCTCTATCAAACTACTTAATAGTCTGTTCCTATTTCTCCAAACCTGTCCTCTGAAATAAAGCCTATGGCAGAGAGGGAGCGGTATCGAGGACCGGGGCGCTGACCTCCTGGCTCTACCTTTTCTTCCTCTTCCCATATTCCCTTAGTCAGTGGAAGGGCTTTGGTTTGCTTCCTCTTCCTGTGTGTTGAAGACTGCCTCTACATTTTGCCCTTGGCCTTCCTATCATGGACTTTAACCAGCCCCTTTCCTGAGGGTCATAGTGGTGGAGAGAGTAGAAAACCTGGCTACCATTAAGGAAGCAATTCAAAATAGCTCTTACATATCCCCGCTGGGTATGAATCTTGCTCACATCTTTTTTCCTTCTCCTACCAGGTAGAAATAAATATTCACTGTGAAATCTAAAAGGGCTAATATTTTGGTTTGTGTTCTTGCCCCTTTTACCCCAATATTTTGTCCTAAAATTCTCTAAGCAATGAAGATAATAAATTATAATTCCACTAATAAGCATGGCTGAATGTTCAATTACCTGTTAACTTACAAAACGTCTTTTGCTGTATGGCCACGATTTTTAATGTGTATGATGAAGGAAACCATAAAGCTAAAGAAACCACCTTGATGAGAGAAACTTCATGAAGGTATAAACCAGTGAGTCATTCTCCACCCTGGCTAAAACTCTCTAATAAGAACAATATGTCCAACTATGCATTTATATATGTTCTGCACAAAGAAAGGGGCACACAGCAAAGCATGTAAAAGTGCTTTGTGCAATAGAGATGAAAGACATGTTAAATATTTAAGTAACCTCTACCCTCTGCACTGTCAGACAACCTGAGAGTGGTCAGGCACAGCAGCTGAGAGCACAGCATCTGTCAGTGACCGTCTGAATTCTGGTCCTGGCTCCAAGGTGTGCCAGCTGGAAGCCCTGGAGCAAGCAATGAAAACTCACCCACAGTTTCCACATCTCTAAAGTGAAGGTAAAAATAGAATTGTTTTGAGGGTTAAACCAAATAATAAATGTAAAACACTCTGAACCGTACCTAGCCCATAATGTGTTATGAACTGTTAGGTATTATTCTTTTCTGTGCCATCTGTTGGTGATGTCAGTTCCATCACTTCCCTAAGATACCAACTGAGTGTCAGTAATGATTCTTACCCTCATCTTCTTGGGTGACAATGCCTGTCTTTAGAACTTGACAAAAACTCTTTGTCAAATTCTTCTACAACAATTAGCAGAAGAATGTAGGCAAGGAAATTCTGAGAAAAAGCAGTAAGTTGACTTATATGACACATTAAAATCTATTTCAAAGCCATGGTAATCAAAATGGTATTGTATTACTAAAATCAGCTATAAGATGACTCAGAAATCGATATTTCAATGAATATTGAACACAGAATCACAAAGGAGGAAATGAAAATTATTCCAAAATGTTGAAAAGTATTATCTGAAATTTAGTTAACTATTTGGAAACTATATTTTTAATCATATCACATCTCAGATATTAAGATGTTAAACATGAAATTTTTAAGACTTTAATAAACCAGATGACAATGCAAATATTCATCTGATCTTTCTCAAGGAGGCTTAAGTCACTGTAGATTACTTTATGCAATACGTTTATCAATTTTCTAAAACTCCTCTCCAACTTATATTTTATATTTTAAACCCTCCTTTGTTATTCCTGCCTGTATACCATAGCCATCTGTTTTCTTCTTTAATTAACTGGGCCCATCTTTATCCTGTCTAAACCCACTTTCTAGTACTATAGATTTATTGACTATATTGATTTATTGTTATACTGCCATTTAACAAACTACTTTTAAGGAGAGATGGAGTTATTAAATGTGAACTACTCTACACTCTGTTTCTGGACTGTATTTTGAACCTAACAGTTAATGAGTTTCTAATGAGCAAGTCATATGAAGTAAATGAGGATCCGAAGTGTTCCTTCTGTAAAGGCTGATTTCCACATGTGATCTGTGAGAAGACTACTCCACTCAATATATTTTCCTAATTGCCTGGTGAGCAGCGTGGCTGTCAGATGTGAAGAAATAAGTCTCCAATCTTATCGGTTGGCAGGCTTAAAATGATGAGCAGGTGAAGGTTAATTGCAGCTTCTCAAGAGGTTGGTTTCATGCTAAGCAATAAATGGGCTTTGCAGAATATGCAAAATTTATCTAGGTAGAGTGATGCTCTCAGACCTGCTATGCCTGCAGAAAAAACTAATTTCATATATCTATCAGAAAGAAATCAGTCAATCTTAGAAACTCCTGAGGATCAGTCAAAACTCCATGCCACTATTAAATTCCCTGTCTTCAAGATTTCAACTAAGACCAAGAGTTAAAGCATAATGTAGTTATGTATACTGTGTGTGTTAGTTGTCCATCATCCAAGTTGAGGGGACACTTTTCCTTGATGTTGAGAGAATCTGAGCATCTGCTCTCCATGGCTTGGGGAGAGAGAATCCCAGCGGATCAGATGAAGCACTGAGAGCTAGCTCAAGCGCAATCAGGATGCCACATCAGGGACCCAAAGGGAACAAGAGAGAACAGGATACAGGGGCACACTCAGCAACAAGGAGATTCAGATGCATTTCACACGTGCATTTTTTTTCCTAGAGGTCTCAAGCGTTAGGCTTCATCCTTAAGCCTCTTGTGGAGCCTTTAGCAATAACCGTTGGAAACTCAATCACTGGGGCACATTCCTAGTAGAAACTTTCAAAGATACTATAAAGGACAACAAAGAAACATCGGTTCTTCCACAAAGTGGGTCTGACTCAATATGATATTTTTCATGGTCTGAATCATCTCGGGGCTAGGCCAATAATAATATAACAATAATAATACCCTATTTTCTTATTTCTAAAATACAAGGGTTGTTTCTTTTTTTATTTTTGTTTTCCACACTTTAACAACTCTGCAATAAAGGTACATCTCACACATATCAAAAGAAACTCACCACTGGTAAAGTGGTGATTCCTAACCTTCATCACACATTGACGGCATCTGAAGGACTTTAAAAATACTGATACCATGCTACTAATTTAATTGGCTTGAGATGCAGCCTGGGAATGTGGGCTTTTTAAAGTTCCCCAGGTGATTCTAACATGCAGCCAGGGTTGAGAATGAAGGGGTAAGGGATGAGGGGGTGGCATGCACTCAGAGACAGTTTTTATTGCCTGTACATTTGGGAAATTAATAAGATGTGGGGATGGGGACAGCATCAGTTCATCAGTCTGTTACTTCTGTGGAGTTATTTGCATTGATAACTGGTAAACTTAAATTCACATCATAATTTCCACTTAAAAGATCTTCTAAAAGATCCCACTACAAGGCATTCCCTGACAGTCCAGTGGCCCCCACTGCAGGGGGCCGGGATTTGATCTCCAGTCGGGAAACTAAGATCCCTCAAGTTACCTGGAATGGACAAAAAGCAGAAAAACAATGAAACTACTACAATGGAACATAGAAAAGAAAAAATATATTGTGTGTACACAAAATTAATCACATACTGGATAATGCAACTGAAGGCAATAAAAATAGCCAAAATTCTGACACCAGATCACAGCTTTTCAATTGTTGGGACCAACAGATGTGTTAAAAAACTATCATTCAGGGCTTCCCTGGTGGTGCAGTAGTTGAGAGTCTGCCTGCCGATGCAGGGGACACGGGTTCGTGCCCCGGTCCGGGAAGATCCCACATGCCGCGGAGCGGCTGGGCCCGTGAGCCAGGGCCGCTGAGCCTGCGCGTCCGGAGCCTGTGCTCCGCAACGGGAGAGGCCACAACAGTGAGAGGCCCGCGTACCGCAAAAACAAAAAACAAAAAACTATCATTCAGATGTCCAAATCTGTCAAAAGCTTCCAGCTACTTTCCAAAAAAGCTCTTTACTTTAGTTATGTGTAATTCAGTTAGCGATAATACAAACCAAATAGCCAAGAGGGAAATACGAACAAGCAAACAAACAAAGCCCCACAGAACGCACAGTATTCTTTGGTATGTGTTTAAATTATTCTGCAGCATCACAAAGATGCTAACAAGGTCCAGATCATCAGCAGGGGTGACCTGACCATTACATGTAGCTGCCAGTGGCCATAATTGAGAGGGAGGCATTTTAGACCCCAGCTGTGATTGTCATTCTGAAGAGGAAAGTAGCATGTATTTGTGGGTATAAATATACACTGTGGTAAATTAGATTTATTTTAAGGTTGTATACATTTTATGTTGTATTTGGTTTTGTCCAAAAGAACTATCAATAATATTGTCAGTGGTGCATCTTACAATCTATAACAAATTTTCTTACAACTGAGAAATACTCTAATAATATAGTAGCTATATATTGGATCTCATTGTTTTCCATGCAGTGCCCAAAGGCTTTAAGTGAATCATCTTACTTAATCTTCATCTTACCTACATATTTTATTATAACCATTTTAGAAATGAGAAAGTTGAAGCACAGAGGGGTTAAGTAACTTGCCCAAAGTCACACAGCAAGCAAGTGTCAGGATTTGAACCTAGATGGCCTAACTCCAGGGCTCACGCTCTTAACCACTT
Source organism: Kogia breviceps (assembly GCF_026419965.1). NCBI lineage: Eukaryota > Metazoa > Chordata > Mammalia > Artiodactyla > Physeteridae > Kogia > Kogia breviceps. The sequence continues at coordinate 49,825,212 of NC_081312.1, forward strand.
GGTTATAGGGCACTGTGATTGCTGCACATAGGGTGTACCCCATACAATACCTTCAGTAAGTAGTTAATGAGCACCTATTAAATGCTATAAACATTGTCATAACAACTGGAGATACTAGCAAATAAAATAGTCAAGGTCTCTACCTTCTTAGAGCTGATATTCTAATAGGGAAATGCAAATAAGTAAATAAAGCTCAAGGTAATTTTAGGTAGTAATAAATACTATATCAGAAATTGGACAGGCTGATGAGATTGAAGGCTTTGGGGTGGTCAGCAATGGCCTCCCTGAGAAGATGACGTTGGCGCTGAAGAGGTGGGGGCAGGGGTGGGGGCAGGGGGGGAATTGGGAACAGCAGGGTAAAGGCCTTGGGGCAAAAGTAAGCTTTGTGTGTCCAAGGAGCTAGAGTCAGTTCGGCTAACAGGCTGTGAGAGAAGGGAGGGGAGAGAGAGAGGAGAGCAGCGCCAGGTGTGTGTGTGCTCGGGGCGGGATTGGGCCAGACCACTGAGGCTCCTGCAGGCCAGGTGCACCAGCTGGGAGTCTGGTTACAAAAAAACAAACTTGACTCTGGCTGACCTAAAGATACAGAAGGAAGGTAGTAGAATGGCAGGGAGCAGCTCAGAAAGATGGGATCCAGGGCAGCTCTAGGTATCAAGGGAGCAGGAACTGATGCGCAACGGCCTTCTCCAAGCCCCTCGAGACCGCATACTCCCGCAGTGCCTCATCTCTTAGTCTCTGCTCAAGATTTGATTCCAGAAAGACGGTGTCTGGTTTGGCTTCCGTCCAGTGTCTGCCTCTTAGCTGACGTCAGGACCTAGAACCCCAACTACTGCATCCGATCTGCATGCTGTTTCCAGAAAGGTAGGGGACGCGTGCTGGCAGCCAAATGGACAAAGCAAAGGGACAGGTTCTATCTAGGTCATGTTTTGAATGAATGAATGCTGCTTACGTCTGTGCCTTCAGTTTCTGGGATGCAGGGCTGGGGGTGGTTTTTTGGGGGCTTGTGTATTTACAAAAGCAAATGTTTTAGAAATGGTAGGAAAAGAGGAGGCTCAATTTCAATCTCTGCAGAGAATGAACAGTGAAGGGGGATGTTCTCTTCAGTATTGACTTTATATCTCAGGATACTAAACGCTCACAACTTATTTAGCTCAGAAAACAACAGAGCTTCTATAACTCAGTCGAAACTGGGACCACAGCCAATTTTACCTAATAGAAATTTCCAAGCAATGAACACAGAAATCGCTGCCTCTAAGCTACCCAAAACTGAGCTGGGAATTTTTTCTCATGGCATAAAGAGCCACACAGTCGATTTTTAAAAATTATTCTTTGGGTCCTGCTCATCTGAAAATCTGCCTCAACATGAGCTGTAAAGTCACAAAAAACAGTTTCCCAGCCCAGATCAACCACTTATTAGCTATAAGCTTAGACACGTTAATTAACCTCCATCAGCCTTAGTCTGTGATAAACTGGAGATAATAATGCTTACACCATAGGGTGATTGTAAGGATTGAGTTAGCAAATATGTTGTGTGCCTAATACAGCACCTCTTTGGGATTCCTCTTGATTAAGTTCTTGTTGATCCTTGCCATGAGAATGCTCTGCATACAGTTAAAAATACATTGCTAGTATGTTTACATTAGTGTGGATGTGGAGGGGGAAGAAAGTTGACACAAGGTTTTGGCCTTGAATAAATTTAAAAGATTTACGTTCCTTGGGAATATAGTTCATGCCCATGTTTCTTAGGACAAGTAATAATAATCATCGTTACTATTACTTTAGTGCTCACAATGTCCCGGGCACTATTCTAAGCACTTCATATTTATTTACTTAATCTATACAACAACCCCATGAGGTTGGCATTATTATTATCCCACATTTTAAAAATGAGAAAACTAGAACAAATAAAGTTTGTGTATGTGCCCAAGGTCACACAGTTGGTGGGTGACAGAGCTGGGAGTTGAACCCCTACGTGTTGGTTCTGGGGCCTTCACTCCTAACCATTCTGCTTTACTTTCCAAATAGCAAAGAAGCACTAATCTGTACATTACCTCACCCATGGGCAACTCCCTCATTTGCATGCAAGTTGTTCCATTTGAGATTTGGAGTAACAAATTAAGCCTCCAGTTATAAAGTTAAGTGTGTTGCATGGATAATCAAAGAAATCGAAGAATGGAATGGTGGTTGCCAGAGGCTGGGGGAGGTGGGAATGAGGAATTGCTAATCAACAGACATAAAGTATCAGTTAAGCAAGATGAATAAGTTCTAGTTAGAGATCTTTTGTGCAACACTGTACTTATAGTTAACAATACTGTATTGTGCACTTAAAAATTTGCCAAGAGGGACTTCCCTGGTGACACAGTGGTTGAGAATCCGCCTGCCAATGCAGGGGACATGGGTTCGAGCCCAGGTCTGGGAAGATCCCACAGGCCGCAGAGCAACTAAGCCCGTGGGCCACAACTACTGAAGCCCACATGCCTAGAACTACTGAAGCCCATGCCTAGAGCAACAAGAGAAGCCCACGCACTGCAACGAAGAGTAGCCCCTGCTCGCTGCAACTAGAAAAAGCCCACGCACAGCAACAAAGACCCCACGCAGCCATAAATAAATAATAAATAAATTTTTTTTTAAACTAAATTAAAATAATAATTTGCCAGGAGCATAAATCTCATGTTGTGTTCTCATCCCAATAAAACAAAACAAAATAAAATAAAGTAATAAAATTAAAGGTTTATGCCCAGGACCTGGAGGAATTCTGATGGAAACCTGGTCTCCCTGAAACTTAGCCCCTTGGCCTTGGCCTCCTCAGAGGATCACTAAGCTATTGTAAAGAGGCTCTCTTCTCTAGGCTTTATTTCCCATTTAGTGTCCTGTAGGATAGAGGACAAAGCCAACTCCAGGCAAAATTCCAAAGTAAACAAGGTGTCTCTTTGACACATTCTCTTTCCTTTCTGTGTCCATCACTTCTCACCAGGAATACAGTATCCAAAGTACTGAAAACTTCCAACAGTGACAACTTACCCCATGCCTCAGGAGCCATACTCAGCTCAATCTCTTTTCAATTTCCCTCATTTATCAAACCTCCCAGTCTTCAATTTCCAGGTTATTGCTGTATCAGGGTAATAAACTCCAATATAGTTTCTTGCAACTTCCTACTAAGATATCCATATAAGCTTCTTAACATATAAAAGTTTCAACAGCATTAAAAATCCTATCAACCATCTGACAGTGCCTAAAAAGAATTCACACCAATGTCAGTATAAAGGGGGCTGACAATTGGGGCCAAAATGCAAAAGGAACTTATTGAAATAAACAGGCTTTACCCTCTGGGACAGAGCAGCATGGTCACCTGGGAAGGAGAGAAAAAGAGGCTTGAGTCACCCCACTATCAGCACCCAGCTCAGGAATGCAGGTCCTGCACAAAATAACAGCCAGAGACCTATGCCCTGCTGCAGCCAAGAGGGGAACTACCTCTTTTTGTATCCATTCACGATTATACCTCTCAGCGCACACATGACAGCTGTACGCAGACAGGATGCTCTGCCATAGAGGTGATGCTGGCACCTGAGGGCAGGGGCAGAAGATCTTCAGAGGCAAGCCATGCTCAGGGTGTTTTGCTAATATTCTTGAGGACAAAAATTATCTTCCTTAGTGAGACAGAACTAAAGAGGAGGAGTTAGGAGCAGGATGACTAGAGAGAAAAGAAGTTTTCAAACTGCAGCCATTGCTGGCATTGACGACACTGTAAACACCTGCTTTGGGTGAAAACTGCTTTTTTTCTTCTTTTTTCCCCCTTTTTTGTTAAAATGCTTTAAAGGGACCTCTGATTATACAACAGGAAAGCTCCAGCCCATCCCAGTAGGGATGGCTGAGAGAATGCAGAGCTAAATAGCTCTGTGCAGTAATGTGAGTGTTTCATCTTTGTGCAGGCAAGGTTTGGGGAGAGGGGTTTGTTTGTTTCATTTTAAGGGACTTCTTTTTTTCTCCTGGAGGCCCAAAGATTATACTTGGTGGTCCCAAAAGAAAGAGGAGATGGAAAAAGCCACTGTAATCGAAAAGGGTGGTCTCCAGGAACATGGAAGCCGAATAGGACCCAAGGAAAGAAACAGTAAGGAATTCCCTCTGACACCATTTGTCTAATGGTCTCTGGCCTCGATGCTGTCTAAAATCTGGTTTCAAGATATCTCCTGTGTTGTGAGATAATTCTCTTCTATCATCACCCTCCCTGCCGAGTCTTTAGAGAAGCCTAACTTATATAACCTGGTGCCAGTTTTAAGTGAGAAGTGCCTCAGTGCTTGAGAGTGAGTGATCTGGGGATCGGAGGGTAAATTAAAATGCCCAGCAATGACTGAATAAGCCAGCACCCAAGTAACACATATAGTGTTTCTTCCAACACATATAGTGCACTCAGTAAGGAGGATTCTAGAAATAAAAATTTCTTAATTTTATTACATATTTGTACTTATTTTTAAGTTTCCTTCTGTTTCCTATATTAACTCTTTTTTGATTGTGTGTCAGTTCTGTCTGTTGAATCCATGCCTGTCAATCTGTTGGCTTTCCTTAAATGTTTCGCTGTATTTGTGTTGAGAGTATGTTGAACTATACTGGTAGCGGCATGTTTTTTTTTTTTTGCTTTCATACCAGTGAGACTGTTCCCTTGCAGTAGAATTGTTCAGGGCAGAGGAGGCTGTGGATGGAATAGGTGGCTCTTCCTCAGGAAAAGCATTCCCAACCCTGCTGTGGCTGCAAGGTACCTGGGACATTAATCTATTTCTCTTGCCCAGATCTCCACTCTTGGAGCACTGCGTTTGAGGAGACTCACTCCAGGAGTTACAGTCCCAGCTCAGCCCTAAAGGTCACCATAAAAGTATAGGTAATGACTCACCTGGTAATTTAATTTCGGGGGGAGGGGCAGTCACGTATCAGGTGTCCCCCAAGACCAACCTCATGTTCAGTGACTTGCTAGAAGGACTCACAGGACTGAGAGGTAGTTATACTCATAGGTACAGTTTATTGAAATGAAAGGATACAAAATGAAACCAGCAAAGGGAACAGGCACATGGGGCAAAGCCTGGAGGAAACCAGGCAGAAGCTTTCCAGAGTCCTCTCCCAGTGGATTCTCACAGGGGGCACCTAATTCCTCCCACGGCACCGTGTGGCAATACTTGCAAAGTGTGTCTGCCAGTGAAGCACACTGGCCTTATCTTCGAGCTATTTATTGGAGGCTGGCCACGTAGACACCCTCTGCTAAACAGGTGTCAAAATTTCAGACTCCCAGAAGGAAGCAGGTGTTCAACATGAACATATTGTTTGCACAGTCTAGACACAGTGAACTGTTCTTATCATTAGGGAATGGTGGGAAAACTCCTGAAATCCAAGTTCCCAGATGCTAGACAAGGGCCAACCTTGCAAGCAGGGCTTGCTAAGAACAGGTGTCTCAGGGCTGCTATGTCAACTCTTTTCTGCAGTCTCCCGAGGCCACTCTCCCCAGCCCCCATCACCTCTGATCTTGGACTTGTTCCGGATTCTGATGGGTAAGCTCAAGTCTTGGAAACCCCGTAAGAGATCTCAGGATCTCTGGTTTTATTCAGTTTTGCCATTAGTACATAAGAAGCTCTCAAAAACATGTGTTACATAAATGAGTCAGTAAAAAGAAAAAAATTGGATAATTTAAAACCTGAAAGAAAATACTCTGAAATATATTAACAAAGGAAAATGTTATTTTATGAGACTTTTATTTGTTGTATTTTTATATGCCTTCCAAATTTTCTAGAATAAACACGTACTATTCTATAATTTAAATACAAGTAGAAATAAATGTTATTTTCCAACAAATCTGAGTGTTGGTCCTGTAGATTAGATGATGAATCTGCAGGGATGGGCCCAGATCCACTGGATAACTTTGACCTCAGGGATATTTTTGGCCACAGGCATTCTGGGTGAGGCCCACATCACAAAGCATTTGTCCTTTGGGACCCAAACTTAGTGTTGTTCTATTCAGTCTTCATAAATACACTCAGAAGATACAATGGTCAACACTTAAAGCAGATCTGTCAACTGATAAACTAAAAAAAAAAATCAGAAGATCCACTGATGTTTCTCAGCTTCCTGTGGCAAATGCTACAAACTATAGTGATGCAATCAACTTTTAGTGATCTCCACTGATGGATGGAAACAATTTTTTTAAAATTTCGAATTACTTTTCAAGCATATCTTCCTAAAGTTAATATTAAAACTTAGCTTGTAGGAGGAGGAATCCTAAACACATTCTAGGTAGCAGCAGGGGGAATGATCCTAAATGTTTTTTCAGTTTGGCATCAGCAATACAACAGTTTACATTGTTACCACTTATTATAACTTATGATAACCAGCAAGGATTCAACATTAAGAACCCAATTTGTCAGTACCCGGCTACTCTGAGTAATGCCAACTCTTTATTTCCCCCTTCGTAGTTGAACTTCGTTTCTTCATCACTTCAGTCCCTTTACTGCAAGAGAACTGTACATCTATAGCTAAACCACGTTTTCCACAACGGGAAGAAAAAAATGTCACTAAAACTATAGATCAGATCTAGCAATTATATTCCCAACAGAAATGGGGGGCCTGTGTGCAGTAAAAAACATGTACCAATATCTTTATGGCAGCTTTGATCATAATTACCAAAAACTGGATACAACCCAAATGTCCATCAACAGTGGATAAATAAAAAATGGGTAACTAAAAAAATGGATAAAATTGTGCTACATTCATATAACAGAACACTATACAACAATGAAAACCTATGAAGTTTGGCAAGAACGCAAAACATACAGACATAACGCTGAGTAAAAGAAGTCAGACAGGGGCTTCCCTGGTGGCGCAGTGGTTGAGAGTCCGCCTGCCGATGCAGGGGACGCGGGTTTGTGCCCCGGTCCGGGAAGATCCCACATGCCGCGGAGCGGCTGGGCCCGTGAGCCAGGGCCGCTGAGCCTGTGCATCCGGAGCCTGTGCTCTGCAAAGGGAGAGGCCACAACAGTGAGAGGCCCGCGTACCGCAAAAAAAAAAAAAAAAAAAAAGAAGTCAGGCAAAATAGAGATGCACTGTATAATTAATTCCATTTATGCAAAGTTTAAAACAGGCAAAAGTAATTTGCAATATTGGAAATCAGGGTAGTGATTACCCTTAGAGAGACAGACAGGGAAGGGCACAAGAGAGGCTTCCGAGCTGCTCATAATATTCTGTAGCTCAGTCTTGGTGAAGTTTGCACAAGTTATTCATTTGTAAAAATTCATTGTGATAAAAACTTAAGATTTATACACCTGTCTATATACTTTACTGCTATAAAAATATTACTCATGGGGACTTCCCTGGCGGTCCAGTGGTTAAGGCTCTGTGCTTCCAATGCAGGGACACAGGTTTGATCCCTGGTCAGGGAACTAAGATCCCACATGCTGTGTGGCGTGGCCACAAATAAATAAATAGATAAAATTGTAAAAAATAAAATAAATACTAACCAAAAAGGAGGGTTTTACAGAGAGCTTATACATCAAAAACAGGCATAGTTATTACGGTTCTTTTAGTAAATGTTCAATAACTCTAAGAACCTGACCAACAGTATATATCTAATGCCTATTTCTCCAAATTTTATGCATCTTTGAGTCGGAGGAATCTCGTTAACTCCAACACAAATGTCTGGGTCTTGCTCCCATTTTCCATACCAAACCTCCACCCCCTGTGCACCAAGTCTTGTATTTCTGGGAGTCTCCATGTGCTCCCTGTCCTGCTGGCAATTCCTCTGCCCACTGAGCCAAGTGCTTCCTCCAGACCCTCTAAGCTGTGCAGGAGTGAAGCACAAGAGATTGATTCACCTGCTCAGGTGGGATGTTAAAACAGTGTGTCTTGGATCTGAGTATTTTTTATAAAGCTCAGTGAGAAAACTCTTTCAGTTTTTACTAATGGCCTTCTACGTGCTCGTGGAAATCATGCGTCTAGATACTTAGACCAAGGTATCAAGAAACTGCTACAGTGTCTCAATCAGACTTACTGCTCCCCTCTGACAACTAAGGTTTCTTGCTGGCTCAAGCTCATCAGCAGATTCCTTCTACCCTTAGGGTGAATTCTCACCTAGGCAACTCCTCAGCCTCCACCAGCCTCCCACAGCTGGACATGCCCTCACCCCAGCAACGGGAAGGGCATGACTTCTTTCCCCATGGTTCCAACCTCCCCTGGGTGTATTGATTCACTCAGGCCTGTCTAACCAGTTCACAGATGTGCTCAGACAGGCCTGAAAACCTGTGATAGACCCCAGATAAACCAGTGTAGCAATCCCTCTACTCTGCTACTTTAATACCTGCAAACTCAGATGCTTGACTCATATGGGAGCCCAAGCCACCAGTACACCTAACTCTAAGTGTGTTCTAAATCTAGCATAAGAATGTTAAGATTCTTAAAGACGCAGATGTAGAGCATGGACCTGAGGACACGGGGAGGGGGAAGGGTAAGCTGGGACGAAGTGAGAGAGTGGCACTGATATATATACACTACCACATGTAAAATAGATAGCTAGTGGGAAGCAGCTGCATAGCACAGGGAGATCAGCTCAGTGCTTTGTGACCACCTAGAGTGGTGGGATAGGGAGGGTAGGAGGGAGAAGCGAGAGGGAGGGGATATGGGGATATATGTATACGTATAGCTGATTTACTTTGTTATACAGCAGAAACGTACACAGCAATGTAAAGCAATTATACTTCCATAAAGATGTTTAAAAAAATGTAAAAAAAAGAATGTTAAGATTCTTAACAGAATGTTAAAATCTTCTTTTTAAAAAAGATTTCTTCAATGTTCTACACGAGAATAAATTATTTCTTTAGATGTCAATACATCTACATCTAAGATTTTGGAAGGGAGAAAGTGCCATCTATTTTATGCTCTGGCTAGAGGGATGAAAATAATCAATTTTGATTCATCTTCTTCAGAATACAGGTAATTTTTGTTTGTTTTTCATTTATTTTATTCAAGTATAGTTGATTTACAATGTGTTAATTTCTGCTGTACAGCAAAGTGATTCAGTTACACACACACACACACACACACACATATACATTCTTTTTCATCAGAATATAGGTAATTTTTTCAGAGTGTTTTGGTGCATAAATATCTGGAACAAAGAACGAGAAATAAAGCAATAATTAAAATTGCAATCACATCCTTTGCTGAAACACTCGATGGCCTGAGATGTTGAGTTCAAATAGCAAATTCCTCCACCTGCTGGTATAAGCTTGACTCTGCAGTTCTCACACTTAAATCTCAAAAATATAAAATGATGATTTGTCGTGAAAATTATGGGTGGAGTGAAACTTTATGTTTTCATCTTAAACTGGAAATGTACTGTGATCCCATGACTAATATACTATGATTCAAGGGGGTGGAGGAAGAAATAGCACCTCCAAGAAGAAAGAGAAAGAGCTGTTGTCATTTGGCTTCAAGACTAATACAAGATGCTCTTTCCTTCCTGTGAACTGAGCACTTAAGTTTTGGGCTGTTTTTTCCTTCAGCATATTCTGCCTTGTATTTTCATGTGAGTGTGGTGCCTTAACCTAGTTTAAAAGTTCTTGGTAAGGCAGAGACCGTGGCCTGTATTTTTTGTACCATTAACAGTGAGCACAGTTCCTTGCATACAATGGGTGCTCATTCAATGATTGATTTGTTGACTTTCTAAGTTCATCCATTCTTCCAGTTCCTTCTTTCACCAGGAACATGACCAAAGGGGAGTCCTCTATAGTCATTGTTGTAAAATGACCATTCCCACAATATACTTAAGTATAAAGGGGAGAGGGGAGGCAGATAAAGAGAGGGAGTGAGTTCCCAGGAAACCAGGGACTGGGGAAACAATGTGTCTGGCTACTCTGTAATCAGTTTGGTTCACTGATGTATCCCAAGTGCCCAGCAAAAGGCTGGACACATAGTAGTTTCTTAACAAATACTTTTAAAATAAATCAATAAATTAAAACATTGAATTTGAAAAACAGAGATAGGCCATGCTATGAGAAACTATGCTGAATGAACTCTAGTACAAACAACAAGAAATGCAAAAAGAAAAGCCCGACATTTGTGCATGAAATCAGCTTTTAATACATCATCCAGATTCCCAGACTCCATCCTTGAAAAAATTAAATGAAAAGGAAGCTATTTTTTTCTCTGTAATATGTTTTTTTTTTTTTTTTTTTTTTTTTTTTTTTGTGGTACGCGGGCCTCTCACTGTTGTGGCCTCTCCCATTGCGGAGCACAGGCTCCGGACGCGCAGGCTCAGCGGCCATGGCTCACGGGCCCAACCGCTCCACGGCATGTGGGATCTTCCCAGACCGGGGCACGAACCCGCGTCCCCTGCATCGGCAGGCAGATTCTCAACCACTGCGCCACCAGGGAAGCCCTGTAATATGTTTTAAGCTGATAAATATTACCTCAAATCCAAGCATCCTATTGGTTAGAGCTTTAAAGATGGATGGTTAACAGCTCAGAGAAGCTAAAGTGTTTGCATTTGAGAACCTGGTGTTTGTGATTCCTTCAGTTTACTCCTTAAGAGAACAAAATTCTAAAGAACAGTAATATTTGTATGGCAGCTATATGTTTTATAGGTAATTCCTGCAATAAATCTATTACGCACAAAGAACAAGTCAAAATGTGGAACAACTATGTCAGCACGACAAAGGCCCTGAGACAAGGTGGCAGGGAGGCTGTCTCTAGTGCATGTTGCATCCTGATTATCTGCTGAAACCCTAGACTTAGCACACTTCTCACTTCCCTTCCTCTGTCAGGATTTGTTCATATCTCTTTGCAAAACTTTCCCAGAATTTATCTCCTATAAATGTTATTCATTCCCATAACAAGGTGAAAACTTTTTCTGAAACATGAGTCTTGTTGCATTAGTAATAATACCAGAGGGTAAAGCAGATACAAACAGTACGAAAACTCAGGTGTGTACGAAATGCAGCTTTATTTTTTATATATAATTTGAATTTCTAAGTGGAACACTCATTCCTCCAGGAAAGGGAAAATGTGATCTCACTTAATTGGCCCATTCGCTCCAAGCACCAGTGGTAGGGGTTTGGGGGTGGGAAACGCCCAGGCCTTGACAAGTCTCCCCCTGGGTATTTTCTGAGTCAGGCTTCGGCATCCGGTCTTCACCCAAGGGCTGCCCCACGCCTCCCTGGGGATGGGGAGTCTCTGTGACTGTGTCTAAGCCCTGACTACTGAAAGCCTCCTCCCTGAGGTCCTGCTACTTCCCCTGGATTTTCCAAACAAGCAGGGCCACACACCAGGCTGCTCCCTGGGGTTTCTGCTGCCTCCCCAGGGAGGCAGGCTCCCTCCAGGCTCCTTGCTCCAAGATCAGTGACATCAGACTCCAAGACCTGTGAGTCTTCTCAGACCCTTGGCTCTCATTCAGTGTCTCCCAAACGTTAACCTAGGCCAGCTACAAACCAGGAAGGCTACATCCTTCCTCAGCAAGTAGGAGCACAAGCTAGAGTGGCTCCTCAAGGGAGATGGGGAAAAGTAAACCACCAGGAGAATATGGGAAATGCTGACTGTTTCAAAAAATAATCCCATCCCCAAAGTTGACATCTTAATATTGCTTTTAACATTTTCTAGCACTTCTCCACTCAGACCTTTTTGGAGCTTAGCCATCTTGGGAGGTGAATAGGACAGAGAGCATTACCCTCACTTTGCAGAAGTTGAAATTGAGGCACTAAGTGATTTGCCAGCATATTTCATAACAAGTATGCTAAGACCATCCACTGGCTGAGGCACAGGGAGAAGTCGAGCTGTTAAATATTGCCAGCTTTTCAGGAGCTCCCACTGGACCACACCTAACAAACCAAACCACACCACTGCATTAAAAAGCAAATCAGTTACGACAGGACCTGAAAGTGCCAGGAACACTCACTTGCTTCAAAACAAGCCAAATATGTTCAGGCAACAAGTGAATGGTCACGGTCACAGCCAGTTATAGAGATGGCAATGCGGTCAGCATGCTGTCTGCAGATCCTAAGGGCACTCAATAGTTTAATAAATCCAGGTTCTCAGTCATCTTACTAAATATTTAAAACAGCAGAGCCTAGGTAGTAACCTTGGTTGACACATTCATACATTAAATATACTCAGTGAAATGTACTTAAATTCACTCATTGGGCACAAAGCGCAGCTCACCTTCCATGCTTTCCATCCCTGGAGAGCCAGTGCCCCTTTGTGGGGCCACTTTGGACCTCTGGTATTTCCCTGGATTTCAGAACTGATTAGAAGTACATCAAAAGGCCAGAGAACAGTATAAAACAAACTAAGGGGACAGGGTAAGTAGGTCAGCTAAGGTGCAGTGAGAATTCATGCTTACTTAACAGATCCCAAACCGGAAAACAATATGCAAATATCTGAAAACCTTTTCAGCCTCTTACCTGTTGAGTGATCTTGGGCAAACTACTTCTCCAAGCCTCGGTTTCTTCACCTACAAAATGGGAAGAAAAATAGAACTTGCCCTACAGAGCTGATAAGAGGATTAAATGAGGGAACGCACATTAAGAGCCTAGCCAGAGCCCTTGGAACGTGCTAGCTGCAGATTTGATGAATCTGAAAGTGGTGTGCCAACACGGTAAGCCCTAGTTTGGAATATTAGTGGCTGTTAACCTACGTTTTTATCTGATATCTTTCTGGGGGTTACCAGAATGGGCCTCATAGACCTCCAACTGCAGGGAGCATAACTGACCAAGGGCCACGGATGTCCTTGCTGGGCTTGTGAAGAGGCCAGGCCTCCCCAGGTTGCTCCCAGCAATGGCTAAGAGAGCATGGCGACTTCTCTGACAGTTGGCTTTGGTGCCAGAATTGCCAGTGGCCTTGCTGGATCTTCCTGGGACCGAGGACAGTCTGGGATGCCCCCTCCCATTGTTCCCTCCCTCTCTTCTTGACTGGGGGGTCAGACTTGCATCATAGCCTGATACTCTACCAGGCTAACTTGGCTCCTTCCCCATTTTCTTTCCCACAGGCATTTGCCCTAACAAAATCCTTGCATGCTGAATCCTGTCTTGGCATCTGCTTCTCTGAAGACCCGGACTGACACACTTTCCCAAGTTCTTTTCTGACAGTGGGCAACTTACACTTGTCTTGTGAGGTCTGCACAGTTTGTTCAGCTATTCGCAAGGGCCACTTCATCAGAGCAGCCATGACGAAGCTGCAGCTGAGAAACAGGAATTAACAGGGGTCATCGTTTGCCAAGGCTGGTGTAAACAGAGGTGAGCAACTTAAGTCTGACACTTTTTCAGGGAACCACAGTTTTGGGTGTTTCTAGTCAGGGAGAGGCTGAAGGAAAGGTTTTTAAAGATCGTAACCTTCTTGGTCAAGTAACTTAACCTCTCTGGGCCTCAGTGTCCTAGACCAGTACAGAATGAGCAGATGTTAGATTTCAAAGGGACCTGGGAGACCATAAGCTCTGTGTTTCCCAAACTTCAGTTACATTTGTACACTTTTAGGCCAACCCATGTGCCACCCAAATGCTAATTTTTCTTTAAGTAAATTCACTTTAACTTAAAATTTAAAAAGCGAAGTTTATGTCAGAGTGTTAACTGGAGAAGTATCATTTACCATAAATGGAAGACAACGTTATTAAATTCTTGTTAGATGCTAAAACCTGAAGAAGGTGTAGAGTCTGGGCCTGCTTTCTGTTAAAAATATAGATTAACAAGTGTTAAAGACCTGCTAACACCAAATACTTTCTAGAAAGACTGGAAGAGAAGTGAAAAGACTATCTGACAATGTGATTCATTGTCATTCAAGACTAGATCTATGACACACTCCTAAGTCACCTAAGTCACCCCTTTCACATGGGCTTGGATGATCCCTCCCCTCATGCTGTAGTTTGGACATTCTACCATTTACAGTTTTTCCACTTTGAGGGATGTGCAACTCAGGGGTGTAGGTTTACTAACTGGCTACAGAATCAAGCAAATAGTGTGTTTATTAGTTCATCATTATCCTGGGTTTCCAATAAGAACTTAGTCCATCTAAGTAGATAGGGGGGTAGATAGGATCCACCTATTTGAAATTTTCTTAAACAAAACGAAGAAGCAGCAAGTTTGCCTTTGGCGTCTTCCATCTCTTCTTTTGTACCCCCTGATTCCTCACTCCCCATCCAAGTACCCAGACAATTCTTTTGCCTTTTGCTACTCAGGTCTCCCTGGGAGTAAGATCTACTCAGACCTAGCTTCCCCTCATCTCACTGCTCCACCCTACTTTCCATCTAACTGTTGAACTATTTCACACCAACCTATGAATGACCCAAAACTGGTTTAATGCTGCGACCATCCTAGAGGTATTCAAAACTGCTTTTAGGGCTTCCCTGGTGGCACAGTGGTTGAGAATCCGCCTGCCGATGCAGGAGACACGGGTTCGTGCCCTGGTCCGGGAGGATCCCACATGCCGCGAGCGACTAAGCCCGTGAGCCATGGCCGCTAGGCCTGCGCGTCCGGAGCCTGTGCTCCACAACGGGAGAGGCCACAACAGTGAGAGGCCCGCATACTGAAAAAAAAAAAAAAAAAAAACTGCTTTTAGAAACATAATTTTTATCATCTAATTTGTCAAGAGACCTGCCCTTTCAGCCTCCCCTCAAACTTTACCATAGAGGCCTGGTTATTTTAAGATCAACTTTTCTTTTTTTTCCCATTTATTTAATTTATGTTTTATATAACTTATTTTTAATTTAAGTATGGTTGATTTACAATATTAGTTTCAGGTGTACAACATAGTGATTCAACATTTTTATAGATTATACTCCATTTAAAATTACTACAGAAGAATGGCTATAGTCCCTCTGCTGTACAATATATCCTTGTTGCTTTTTTTTTTTAAAATTTTTGGCTACGTTGGGTCTTTGTTGCTGCGCGCGGGCTTTCTCTAGTTATGGCGAGCAGGGGCTACTCTTCGTTGCGGTGCGTTGTGGTGCGCGGGCTTCTCATTGCAGTGGCTTCTCTTGTTGCGGAGCACAGGCTCTAGGCACTTGGGCTTCAGTAGTTGTGGCACGCGGGCTCAGTAGTTGTGGCTTGCGGGCTCTAGAGTGCAGGCTCAGTAGTTGTGGCGCACGGGCTTAGCTGCTCCGTGGCATGTGGGATCTTCCTGGACCAGGGCTCGAACCTGTGTCCCTGCATTGGCAGGCGGATTATTAACCACTGTGCCACCAGGGAAGTCCCTCGTTGCTTATTTATTTTATACCTAGCAGTTTGTATATCTTAATCCCCTCCCTGCCTCCTTCTCTCCACTGGTAACCACTAATTTGTTCTATCTGTAAGATCAACCATTTTGATGCTGCTCCACTCTTTTAATTCAGGGTATTTCTGGCCTCATCCAGATGGCCAGACCCTCATCCTTGTGTCTCCTAATTGCTTTCCTATGCAGGACATCAGTACTACAGGCACTGCATATTGTAACTCAGTCCTGGCTCTGTCCCAAAGGCCTAGAGTCTAAAGCCCTGACATTGGGAAGACAAGGGGTCTGGGTATTTTGCCAGACCTATGAGCTCTGAAGTTTTATTTTTATGGTGAGAGCTGCATTTAGCCTGAGTCAAATAATCCTCCCCCCCACACCACATCAACTCAAAATAATCAGCTTTGGTTTATTATTAACAGTAAAGTCCATTAGTAAGTTGCACTAAGATTTTTGGGGGGAAATTCAATTCTGGCAATGGACTGTTTCTAAAATAACAGATTAATACCACATCTTACTGAAAAAGAAAAAGTCTCTGACATCCTAAAGTACCATGTGTTTGCCTTTGCCGATGTTTAAATACACACACACACACACACACACACACACACACACACACACACACAAATAACTACCACCAACGCTGGAGGAGAATAGTGCAAAGATCAGCCTGTACTGCAGAGTAACACAGACTGCTTTTTTCCTTTACATTAGAGGCCTGGTTATTTTAAGATCAACTTTTCTTTTTTTTTCATTTATTTAATTTATGTTTTATATAATTTATTTTTTATTTAAGTATGGTTGGTTTACAATATTAGTTTCAGGTGTACAACATAGTAATTCAACATTTTTATTGATTATACTCCATTTAAAGTTATTACAAACGAATGGCTATAGTCCCTCTGCTGTACAATATATCCTTGTTGCTTTTTTTTTTTTTTTTTTTTTTTTAATTTTTGGCCGCGTTGGGTCTTTGCTGCTGTGCGCAGGCTTTCTCTAGTTGCGGCGAGCAGGGGCTACTCTTTGTTTATAATCTATAAACAAGGCAACCAGCCCAGTGAGTTGTCCCTTCATTTTACAGGACACACCTTTCTCTTTTCTCCTCCCTCCACCCCACCTTCCGTTAAACAAGAGGCCAAAGGTAAAAGCCCTTGCCACCTAATCAGCCTGAAGGTCCAACTCAGAACTTCTGATTCTCACTAACTTGTCTGTACAGATGAGCAGTAGGGTGCTGTGACAGGGCAAGCATGAGTCTAAGAGTCAAGAAGCCCGAATTCCTGACTCCTCAAAAACTAAAGGAAAGCAAAGGGCATGCCCTGCGTTTCTTTTCTGATCCTAGATCGGGGGATGTCAAGGACTGACAGGGACGTGGGACAACCGAAGTAAAAGAGTGCTGACCTTCCAGCATCCCTTCCGAAGCTTGTGGTAGAACCCATTCCAGGTGAGAAATAAGAGCAATAATAATAACATAGCGAATAAACCTCTGTAAAACAAAAGTTTGCCAGCAACCTGCTGTTACCTGAAAACTGGGTTCGCCTCTTGGTGGGTGTCGAGCGAAAAGACACAACCAAGCCAAAGATCGGGAGAAGGAAGAATTTATTATTTGCAGCAAGTAAGGAGAACACCCGGAATCCTTCCCAAAGCAGAGTCTCCCTGAACAGCAAAACTGGGGAAGTTTTAAGCTAAGGGTACATGCATATTCATGAAAGGGCTTGAGCAGAGGAGAATTCAGCAAAGAATTGGGGCAAAGGTAGACAGAAGCCAAGCTTCGGTTGACTTAAGTCATGAGGGTCAACATCATCATTCCATCCTCCCCCTGGGAGGGGGCCTTAGTTCCTGCAGACCTCAAAGATGGGTATCAGATTGCTATGTATATTCCTTGAGGAGTAACTAGGACTCTGTTTTATCACTGAACTATTATTTCTTGACTGCTTTTCCTTTGTTCCTGCATTCCCTTACTTCCCTTAAGATCATTAATTACTGAGACCTCTTTAAGGACAAGCATTGTGGCCAGGCTTAGATCACAACATGGCTAAGGCCAAAAATGCCTTCTCTTATGTCAAGAAAGCCATGCAGGGCTTCCCTGGTGGTGCAGTGGTTGAGAATCCGCCTGCCAATGCAGGGGACACGGGTTCGTGCCCCGGTCCGGGAAGATCCCACATGCCGCGGAGCGGCTGGGTCCGTGAGCCATGGCCGCTGAGCCTGCGAGTCCGGAGCCTGTGCTCCGCAACGGGAGAGGCCACAACAGTGAGAGGCCCGCGTACCACCAAAAAAACCAAGAAAGCCATGCAGGTGGTTCTCCCATCTCCAGGGGCCTTCCCCCCGTGCCCCCCATCTGTTTACAACTTTTTCACACCAGACATCCTCCTCCTACCCAAGACTCTACAATAGGGAGGCAGGACAAATTCCCTCCTCTACTCACCCCCCAGCCCCATTCCCCAGATCCGGAAGGAGGCGTCAGAGTGTCCACGTGAGTCACGAAAGGTCCCACCTTCAACTGCCAAGAGGATTCAGCCCAGGTCCCTGGCCATCAGCCCCCCAGCTCCACCACACCCTGGCATATCGGGTGCGCAGAGGTCGCGACAGGCGCGCCCCCACAGCCGTACGCGCCCTGCCCGGCCCAGAGTCCCAGGCAGGGGCCGGGGTTTCTCTCCGCCTCCCGGGAGGGCGGGCTGCAACTCCGGGCGGCGCCGCACCGAGGGGGCGGACCCCAGACTTTCCGCCGACTCAAAAGCGGCGAGAGGCGCAGGGCGACTCCGCCCCTGTCCTGCCGCCGGGTGTCTGGAGCCGCACGTCTTGCTCGCCGCCGCCATGGCCAAGCCCCTGACCGACCAAGAGAAGCGGCGGCAGATCAGCATACGCGGCATCGTGGGCGTGGAGAACGTGGCCGAGCTGAAGAAGGGCTTCAACCGGCATCTGCACTTCACGCTGGTCAAGGACCGAAATGTGGCCACCCCCCGCGACTACTTCTTCGCGCTGGCGCACACGGTGCGCGACCACCTGGTGGGACGCTGGATCCGCACGCAGCAGTACTACTACGAGACGTGCCCCAAGGTACGCGCCCGGGCGAGGGGGGGAGGGGGGAGGGGGGCTCCTCGCCGCCCCTCGCCGGGTCGTGCCCTTCCGGGGCCGCGCGAGTCCACGAGCCCGGCGCCGGGGCGGTGTCCGCGACGGGGTGGGTGGAGTCCCCGGAGTGACTTCTCCTCACCCCGTTCTTGCCCCCCGCGAAGTCCGGGGTAGAGCGTCTGGGCGGCGGGTGGACAGCCCAAGGGACAAATCCGGCCCTCCGCCAACACCCCGTTCACATCTCGTGGGCCTCACTGCGCTTCCTACTCCTGGGGACCGCCTGGAGCCGACGCCCAGGCCTCCCTCGCCTGTCCACTTGCTTCACAAACTTTTTTGGAGCATGTCCTCTCAGCGTTTACGCTGAGATATCGGGCGGCTCCTCTCTGTATGCCAGGCACAGTTCTCGGCCCCAGGCAGTCGACCCAGAACAAAATGGATGAGAACCCTGCCTAGGGGAAGCTGAACGTTTAGGGAAGGAGACAAATGCAAAGGTCGTCAAACGGTAATAAGAGTTAAGGGGGGGTAGGTGGGGAAGAGTGGGAAGAAGAAGAAGGTGCTTCAGAGCCCATAGAACTTTTGGAGGAGTAGATGGGGGTTTCGCGGGAGACCCGGGCTTGTCGTAGGTACTGCCCGAGTGTGGTGAAGAGGGTGGGGTAGAGGTTCCACCCCATGGTCAGAGCTCTGAGCGCCCCCCCCCCCCCGCCCCTCGCCCAACACGCAGTTCCTAGGAGTGGGGTGTGGAGTTTCTGGACTTACTTGATTCCTGCGGACTGGAGGTCGAGGGCCAGGCCACCCGGGAACTGCTGAGGACTGCTGTTCACAGACCACCCCTACCCAGTGCGCGGGGGCTGGAGTGGACGCTGCTGGGCGCACGGAGGAACACTATTTCCACCTGGCCAACCTGGGAAGGCGGGGTGGGGAGGACTGAGTAGGACTTGGCAGCCAGAGGGATTGTGTTGTGTAGAGTGCAGGTGAGAGAGCAGCTCTGAGGATGGTTGTGAGTCTTGAGAGAGGAAACTGGAAACGCTGGTTGGAGGCATATTGGAAAGGGTGAATGATGGGAATATCCTGGAGGTAGTGGGAAATACACATAAACGTTTATTAGGATTTTTTAAAATATGTAAAGCATGAAAAAGAATAGCCCATATTCCAAGTGCTCAAAGAACCCCTAAGCAATACAGTTCTCAGAGTGAGAATTTGCAGCTGTAACAAAGCTTTCAAATGGAAAGTAACTTCCCCACCCCTGAGGCTTAGGCCTCTACCCAAAGAGCAACTGCTAAACTATATCCTTAGAAAACACTTTATGTAGACATATATTTACCGTAATTTTTATTTGCATAGAGGGGACTGCACCTTACATTAAAAATTGTTATTTAAATTTTTAAGCTGGAGAGTGAGATGATGAGCCATATTTTAGAACCTGCCCCCCCTCCCCTCCCCACACACTTCCAAAGCATTTAGTGCCATAGAACACAGTCGCCTTGTTTCTCCTCCAGTGACTTATCTGGTGCTTTATGGTTTTCTTGTTCTCTTGTTAGTTTCTGCACTGGGCAAGCATT